>NC_136061.1:461211542-463916392 GCF_964261635.1 Lissotriton helveticus | reverse complement strand
AAGGACTCCGCTACCGCCGCCAGCGGGGCCATATAGATATTAAAAAGGGTGGGGCTCAGGATGGACCCCTGAGGAACCCCCACCTCTAGCGGCGGCATTTCCGCGGAGAACGGAGGTGCCCAGGCCACTTGTCAACGGCCGGTCAGAAAGGATTTAAACCAGTTCCACACCATCCCACGAAAGCCGATCTCCCAGAGTCTAGAAAGGAGACCGGCATGGGGGACGGTGTCATACGCCGCCGACAAGTCCAGCATAACCAAGATCGCCTTCCCCCCCAGATCAAGCGTCTCTCTGATGGCATCGGTGATCTCGAGCAAAGCTGTCTCCATGCTACAGTTAGCACGGAAGCCCGATTGGGAATCATGTAAGATGTTATTGCTCTCTATGTAGTTGGAGATAGAGAGCTGTACATGTTTCTCGATCACCTTTGCCAGAGCAGGGAGAAGGGAGATCGGCCTGTAGTTAGCATGGACAAGAGGATCCAAAGTGGGCTTTTTGAGTAGTGGCAAGATCAGAGCATGTTTCCAGGCCGAAGGAACTTCGCCCATGGTCAAGGAAAGGTTGAGCAGCGGATTAAGCAAACTGTTAATTGCAGGCGCTATTTTTCCTAGACATTTCGCAGGGCAAGGATCCAACGGTGAGCCAGATTGGAGCCGTGAGAGAAGATCGAGGGAAGAAGTTACGGATAGGGAAGGGAAATCCGAGAGGACTGTACTCCTCTCATCAAATGACGAGCGGAGGGTGGCCCGTTGACTAGCAGAAGAACCGAGGCCGGCGTCTGGGAAGGTGTCCTGAATGGACTTAATTTTATTTATGAAAAAGTCCCCCAGCTGACTGATCCAGACCTCGGAGTGAGAATGGGAGGGTGAGCTCGAAGGAGGGGAAATGAACTCCTTTACAATCCTAAAGAGTTCTTTGCTCCTATTTTCCGCCTCGTCGATTCTGCGCTCCAGGTAAACTTTCTTACCCTCGGAGATATGCTTACGATAGCTCCTAATTACATCCCGGTATTTAGATTTATCAACCGGGTCGTACTTGCGCCGCCACATTCTCTCTGATTTCTTGCAATCCTGGCGCATTTTTCCCATAGAAGGAGGAAACCACGGGGCCGAGACAAGTCTGGACACTGATTTAGCTGGTTTCCACGGGGCCAGCTCATCAAATCTAGCTGCCAGCCACTTCTGGACAGAATCTAAATTTTCCTCCAGATTGCCCGAAAGCCGACAAGGATGACAGCGCAAAGCATCGGACAGAATTTCCACAGTGACTTGATGGAAAGGCCGACCCGACCGATTCACCTCTTTCAGCACTCTGGAACCAGTAAAGGCGGAAGAAAAAATGCAAAAATCAATTAAAAAATGGTCAGTCCAAAGCACAGGACGCGGCACGGACACGTCAATCATCCTGGTCGAGAAAATCTGGTCAATGGTATGGCCTTTGATATGCGTGGGGCTGGTAATATAAGAAGTCAGCCCCAAAGGAGCGACAATATCCTGCAATTTAATGGTATCAGGATCCGCTACATTATCCATATGGGCATTCAGATCCCCCAGCAGGATGCAATGCTCCGATCTGAGGCAAGGCACCGATAGTGCCGCCTGCAGATCATCAAAGAAAGAGCCCAGGGGCCCGGGAGCTCTGTAGACAAGGATCCCAGTGCATGTTTGACTGGGAGAGAGCCTGAGGGTAAAACCTAAGGCTTCACACCCAGTGATATTCTCAACGGCGAAGATAGGACAGGGGACATTCTTGTCCACAATCAGAGCCACACCCCCGCCTCTATCTCCCACTCTATCCTTCCTGAAGATATTATAGTTTGAAGGGATGGCAGTCGCCAGATCAGGACCTGAGCATTCTCCTAGCCAGGTCTCCGTGAGGAACAGACAAGTTGTTTTAGAGCCGTACAGCAGATTCCAGATGTTAACGGCATGTCTGCTGAGTGATCTGGTGTTGAGGAGAGAGCATTGATGACGCATAGGAGGGGGCATCGTGGCAGAAACCGTCAGAATTGAGGCCTGCCAGCCACATGCCGCCCAGCCCTTCCTGAAGGAGCGACCACACGGAAGAACATAGTGGCAGTAGGAGGACTGTCTGCGCAGAGCAACAAGCTCCGAGAATGAATAAGTTAACATGCATGCAAAACATACACCCAAACAAAAGAATACAACAATAGGCCATATCCTACCTCGTCCGCCTCCGAGACGCTGACGAGCGCAGACGGGCAGGACTCTGGCACGACTCAGGCGCAGGAAAGGCGCTTCCGCTGCGCGTCACCGCTGCGCGCTAAGAGGCGAGCTTTAAATAGCCAGCTCTCAGCGTGGCCGGACGCAGGGACGCTCCAAGATGGCGTCCGCTACTCCCTGCCCAACCCAAGATGTCACTCCCCACCACAAACCTCCCCGGAACCGGACCCGCAAAACTGCGGTGGTTTTCCAACAATTTTATGGTGCAGGTAAGGGACCGGACAACGTTTCTAAAAACAAGGGATACGCCAAAAGAAATTAAAATTAAATACAAAAACGGACTGTTTTAAAATAATGCAGAGCAGCGCTCTAGGCGCACGAGACCAACAGCGAGGCGCCGCAGCGACTCTCACCCGCAGGACACCTTTGTCAGACTGCCCCCTCAGTAAGCTCGCCCTAAATAGCCAGCTCTCAGCGTGGCCGGACGCAGGGACGCTCCAAGATGGCGTCCGCTACTCCCTGCATAAACCAAGATGTCACTCCCCACCACAAACCTCCCCGGAACCGGACCCGCAAAACTGCGGTGGTTTTCCAACAACTTTATGGTGCAGGTAAGGGACCGGACAACGTTTCTAAAAACAAGGGATAAGCGAAAAGAAATTAAAATTAAATACAAAAACGGACTGTTTAAAATAATGCAGAGTAGCGCTCTAGGCGCACGAGACCAACAGCGAGGCGCCGCAGCGACTCTCACCCGCAGGACACCTTTGCCAGACTGCCCCCTCAGTAAGCTCGCCCTAAATAGCCAGCTCTCAGCGTGGCCGGACGCAGGGACGCTCCAAGTTGGCTTCCGCTACTCCCTGCCCAACCCAAGATGTCACTCCCCACCACAAACCTCCCCGGAACCGGACTCGCAAAACTGCGGTGGTTTTCCAACAATTTTATGGTGCAGGTAAGGGACCGGACAACGTTTCTAAAAACAAGGGATAAGCGAAAAGAAATTAAAATTAAATACAAAAACGGACTGTTTTAAAATAATGCAGAGCAGCGCTCTAGGCGCACAAGACCAACAGCGAGGCGCCGCAGCGACTCTCACCCGCAGGACACCTTTGCCACCTTTATATTTCTCTTGATCCCGCAGTTCGCTATGAACGCAATTTGCTACCCCCTCTTCATCGACTCAAGCTTGACGCTGCACGATGGCGTCAGTTGCCTTTGTCGCCACTTGGTCGCGCGGCTCTTTTCAAAATGATGTCGCTGCCCAGATTTTTATATGCACTCCAAAAATGTTTTGACCCCATTCCATCCGGTTATTTTCGTGAAGTGGAGCACCTGCAGAGGCTGCTGATTTGGGACGGGCATGCGCGAATTGCTCCGTCTAAGCTCACGCTTCCGTGGTATGACGGGGGCATTGCCCTCCCAGATATCAAGCGCTACTATTGGGCTTCTCAATTAAGTGCGGTCAACCACGCAACTTACGCTCCAGGGTCCTACCCCGGCCTTTGAAATGGACAAACACCTCTTGCCCGGTGGGAATTTTAATAGAGCGCTATATTCTAAGGGGCTCCATAGGACATTAACCGGGCCCACAAAAATTGCTGAAAGAGTGTGGCATGATGCAAATGCGGCCTTGGGATGGTGTGATAGGTTGACGCGCGCAACTCCATTGTATGCTTCCGAAGGTTTGGGCAATTTGTGGCAGACGAAAGGCTTTGATAAATGGGATATGATTGGTTTAAGCAAGGTGGGTGACCTCTGGTCTAAAGGAAATGTGAAGACCTTTGCGGTACTCAAGACGGAATATGAGCTTGGAGACAGGGAATTCTTTCGATACGCTCAGGTACGTCATGCCTTGCTGTCAGTCTTTGCTGTTGGGACTACTATTCCCGAATCCTCGCCTCTCGAGTACCGTATCCTGGACGGCTATGTACCTGATAGTACAATTTCATTGATCTATAAAAAACTGATCAACACTAGAATTGACCTGCTTGTGCACCTCAGGGCTTTATGGATTGCCGATGGATTGGAATTGGACGATGAGGACTGGCAATCTGCATTGTCCTCGCCTAAAGAGATTGCCATACCTGCCCGCCTTCGGTTCGTCCAACTTAAGATCCTTCATCGTGTGTATGTCACTGGTCCGAGTCTGGTTCGAATGGGCTATTCTTTGGATGGGCTGTGTAAGCGTGGCTGCGGCGTGATTGGCACCTTCCTTCACATTTTGTGGGAATGTCCCGAGGTGGCTGATTTCTGGTCCCGAGTGCATGCGATTATGGAGAGGGTCACGGGGGTTCCGCTTGTACCAGAGGCCCGGCGCTGTCTCTTGAATGTGTGGGAACCGAATGATTATAATGCTGCTCAGATATGCTGGGCGACCCACGGCAACATGATTGCTAAGAGGGATATTGCACAGCTATGGGGCTCCCACAACCCGCCCACTGTATTGGCGTGGAAGGAGAACATGGACTGGTGCATGTTTAGGGAAAAGACTGTGTACTTGTCTCGGGGCAGGCCCAGAAAATGGAACATAATTTGGTCATAGTGGATTGCTTATCGTGGAAATATATATATATCCCCCACATGATTTTACTCCTGATGTTCCCTTGTCCCCCTAATTGGCATTCCCAGTGTTTTGTATCAACTGTGTATATTGCATTGTTTCCTCGCTGTACCCCCCCCTCGTTACTGATCTTAACCATACTGCGCATACTGTACTGTTCGGAGCTGCTCCCGCATGGACTTAGGATCACCATTACTGTAATTTTGCCTTGTGAACTATGTTTTGTTGATTGTTGTTAATTTGAAAAAAAAATTAAACAAAAAACAAAAAAAACAAAGTAAAAACTCTTACCAGTAACATCATACAAGCCATTAAATCTACAATATAAAAGGTACACTAAATTAAGTAACTAAGGGGCCTAATAGGATGGTGTCACCCTAGTGGAGCTGGGACCGGCCGCCAGTGGTGCAGCGGTCCCGCACCGGCAATAAAGCCACAATGCTGGGGCTGCACACTGTGCATTTGCATGCACAACGTGGCAGGCACCGTGCGGTGCATGCCACGTCGTGCATGCAACTGTAGGGAGGTACCATAGGTACCCCCATGTGCCCCCCCACACCCTCAACATCCTGGGGGCCCGAAACCGTCCCCCAACTGTGAAAAACGCATGCCTTTCCACAGAAAAGCTGCTTCCTTCTCCCGTCTAGCAGACACCGCCACTATATTCAACCCTTTTGCGCCCCGTTGACTGGTCGACCAGGTCCCCCGCCATTATAATATGCCGGGGTAAACGGGAGGCGGGCGGGGAATTATGTCAGGTGGATCGCAACCGCCATGCGGGTGGTGGAGATCAGCCCGACATCGTAATAGACCCATGAATACTTTATATAGAGCAAACACTGCAAGTCAGGAAACTCTTCCAGATTTTCTGACATACCATTAAAGAAGTAAAATATACCGGTCAACATCTACCCAACCAACTAAGTAAACCTTATTTCAAATAAAACTTACTTGTAAATTAACCTAAAAATGTAAAATAGCAAATAAATAATAAAACCCTCTCCAACTTGTATCTCTTTACATGGACTTCCTAAAAAATAAACATTATGACTTGGAAAAGTGATAAACTGCCAGAAAAGAAACAACTATCATAAACCAGCAAAAAGATATAACATGGAAATTATGCTTACTTAAAAAAAATATAAACTCATCTGAATAGCGAATAGAAATAAACCTAACAAAGTCAACTCTACAAACCAAGAAAATTAACATTTCAAAAAAATAATTATTCTTTTTTTTCATCCAACAGAAAAGAAAGTACCTTCTGCACCTTAGAACACCCCAATGGATAAGTGCAAAACAGTGTGAAACATCTAAAAAGAACATGCTTGTAAGTACTCAAGATAGAATACATTGTAGTGTAGTTCCTATTTGCCTGATAGGTTATGCGCATTGGAATAACATACACTATAGGCTTGGCATAGGACTGAGGTCACTATGCCCCAATCGTGCATATTAAACTTAATTACTGTGTACCAGCTAGCTCAAAGGCCACTAGAAACTTCTTGAAGACAAGAAGGGGATAGCTTCTGGCAACCACATAACAAAAAACCCTGATCCCTCAGGACCGTGGAAACAATATACTACTTTTCATTCAGTCACTCATCTCAGAGAAGTACATAGAAGAAACAGTTGGGTGTATCTACAATAAAATGTATTGCACAGTTGTTATTCTAGTACTGGTTATATGTGCTGCGACAACTTTTGGACAGTAGCAGAGAAATATGGCCAGCAGTGCAGTTAAATAAAAAGGCATTGTATAGTTTTACCATTTTGCAATAGTAATGAACACATACATGAAATACAGTATGCATTAAGATAAAGCTTATATGCCTATGATGCCTAACTAGATGTACCTAAGTGTACCTAGCATGCGTGTAGGTCTTAGAGAGCCTAAAATCCCCTAGGATTTAGCCTAAACCCATTACCTTAGTGGGACTTCATCCTGATCTTGAACTGGACACTCCAGGATGGGTGGATGGACCTCTGCCAGCTGGAGCTGTGGCATGACGCGGGTTGCAGCGTCTCAGGTCATAGTGTCGGCATGGAAGTCTCGGTCCCCTATGGTTTGCTTGGCAAAGGGAGGTGTCTTTATACCTGATAGGTGCCTTTGAATGTTGGTATTGACGTAAAGTCGGTCAGATGAAGACGTCAGGAATGAAAACTTAGGGAATAGTGGTTCATGCATATTTAATGAGTTCTTGGAGAAATCAATAATCCTGTGCTAGGGAAAATCCCTCGGGCTTACGGGTCTGTTTCTAGGAATTCTTTGTGACGTAGGTTAGTCAGTGTTGGACATCGAGATGATGTATTTAGGATGGACCGTCTTCTGCACCCAGATCACCCGTCAGATAAGGGACAGCCTCTGTTGCTCGTAATTGTGAAGGATGGGCTAATGTAGGTGTAAAGGCCTTTAGTGGGTGAAAAGGCCTGCCTATCTTTGTGGCACAAAGAATTTGTGCCTCTGAAATGGCACACCTATGTTAGGGCCTTAATCCAGCACATAGCAACATAACATCACAAAAAGGAAAGCAGTTACTTTGGGCCTGATTACGATGCCGGTCGGACACCGTGGCAGAGGCAGGCCCGCCAGAATAGAAGAAGGCAATCCGCAGCACGTATTAGGATGCAACACCCTTCATGAGGGTCACAATGTGTTTATTTCCTATTGTGGCTTGTGCTGCGGGCTGCAGCACTCACCCCAATGCCAAATAAACACATTTAACAGGCACCATGCGTGATCTGCCAGATGGTGCAGGGATATTTAGGGGGCATCATATATGCCCCATAGCGGAGGTCAGGGGAGAAGGGGGCCCTACTAGGGGCCCCCAAAGTCACTTTCTGTCTGCCTTTCATGGCGGGGGAACTGCCATGAAAGGGCATACAGAAAGGGACATTTTATCCCTAAATGGAGCACCCACCGGATGCCAGCGCACAGAAGCCACTCTACCGCATCCTTTTTAACGTAAGCTCCCGGGACAGAAAGAATGGCATAGGAATCTGGGACATCCTCAACACTCACTTGTCCGACTTTGCCTTTCTCACAGAGACCTGGACCAATGCATGATCCGTACCTGGCATCTCAACTGCCATCCTTAACGGATACAAGATCCTGTGAAAATACTTCGCCACCCACCCAGGAAGAGGGCTCGCCATCATCCACAAAAGGTCCCTCCAATTGACAAACACCGATTTGGACAACGCCTCTACCCCATTAAACACAACCACTTGCAGATCCAGACCAACCCCAGAACGACTCTTTGTGCAAAACTCTTCTACAGAACACCTGACCCCCACACTCCCTTCACCAACGTCATTGCCACCCTCATCACACCCCATGTCCTCTCCTACATAGACTACATACTACTCAGACACCTGAACCATCGCCTGGACAACCACAATGACCCCAACACCCGCACTCCTAGAGAACCTCACCAAGATAGGGCTCAAGTAACTCATCTAGGCCCCCACTTACACAGGAGGACACACACTCGACCCTGTCTTTGCAGGAGGTAAGAGCCTCTTCTTCAGCCATACCATGGAACTGCTCGAAACTGACCACCACTGCATCCATTTCTCCTTTAGTAAACCCACTGCACACAAGCATGCTCACCACCTCCCGTGCAACCCCTGCCCTCACCTGCACTCCATCCGAAGTACAAAAGATGCCAACACCATGACAAGCAAACTCCAATAATGGATTACCAACTGCCCCAACACACTCAAACCCCTCCCAACGACACAACAAGAAAGCAAACTGGTTTCCCAGGGCACTCCAAGAATCCAAGCCCTTTTGCTATTGACTGGAAAAGACTTGGAGAAACAGCAAAGCTCCGGAAGTGTGCTCTGCTAAAAAAACAGCCACCGTGGCACACCACCAACTCATCAAATCCACAAAGAAGAACTTCCTCCAAGACAGAATCCTCTCCAATTTCTACAACTCCATGGAACTCTTCTCCATCATACAGGAATTTGCCAAACCCAACAGCGAAACAACTGACATCCTACCTCCCAAGACCTCTGAAACAAACTCAGCTCCTTCTTTCACCTCAAGATCAAGATGCTCTATGACAATGTTGATGACCAAGACCTCTGCACTACCCCAACCTCAACCCCTAGCGACACCACCCAATAAACCCTTCTTACCTGGACCCCACTCACGACAGAAACCACACTTAAAGACCATGAAGAGCATCCACTCCGGAGCACAATCTGACCCCTGCCCACAGCATATCTTCCACATGGCCACCACAGCCATCCTACCGGTGCTGTGCTGAACCATCAACTGCTTTCTTGAGACCGCCACTTTCCCTGACAACTGGAAGCAAAAGTCAACACTCTCCTAAAGAAACCCTCGGCAGACATGAAAGACCTCAATACCTTTAGGCCCATCTCAATGCTTCCTTTTGCAGGCAAGGTCATAGAAAAGACCGTAAACACCCAGCTAGCACACTTCATCAAAGCCAACATCATAATAGATACCTCTCTATTCAGATTCTGCAGCAACCACAGCCCCAAGACTGCCCTCCCCACCCCCACAGATGACATCTGAGCCCTCCTCGACCAAGGCCAAACAGCAACCTTCATCCCCCTGGACCTATCAGCAGCCTTTAACCTTGTTTCCCATTGCACACTAGCCACCAGACTCCATGACGCCGGCATTCAAGGAAATACCCTAGACTAGTTATGCTCATTCCTCAAAGGCAGAACACAGAGAATAAGACTCTCTCTCTTCCTCTCAGAACTGACAGAGATCAGATGTGGAGTGCCCCAAGGATCCTCCCTCAGCCCCACCTTCTAAATGTCTACAATAGCCCCCCTCCAATCCATCATCAGAAACCACGGGCTCAACATCGTCTCTTATGAGGATGACACCCAGCTCATCTTCTCCCTTACCAAGTAACCCAGCATCACCAGGCACATCTTTCAAGAATGAAAGCCACCGCAAATTGGATGAAGAACAGCTGTCTGAAAGTCAGCTCAGCAAAACCTAAGTCATCTACTCTGCTCCATCCCCTTCACATATGATGAACCTGGAGGACCCCACCCTCAGAAACTCACCCACCCCAATGGACCATGCACGTAACCTTGGCATCATATTGCACTAATAGGTCACTCTGAATCGCCAGATCAATGGCGTCTCCTCTGCATGCTTCAACACACTTCACATACTAGAAAATACATTCAAGTGGATCCCCCTTGCACCAGGAAAACGGTCACTCAGGCACTCCTCACCCACAGACAGGACTACAGCAACACCCTCTATGCTGGAATCAACAAAAAACTCCTCAGCAAACTCCAGACCATCCAGAACACTGCAGCCAGACTTTTCCTCAATATCCCATAGCACAATCACATCATCCAACACCTCCGCAACCTACACTGGCTCCCAGTGGAAAGAGGAATAACTTTCAAGCTGCTCACATATGCCTACAAGGCCCTCCACAACATCGGACCTCAATACCTCAATGACCGCCTCTCTTTACATGCTCCTGAGAGAAACCACTGCTCATCTGACCTCTCCCGAGCCACCGTCCCATGCTTCTACAGGACCAGAGTGGGTGGAACGTCCTTCTCCTACCTCGCAGCCCTCCCACTTAACCTCCTGCGAAGTCTGACACTGCACCAATTCAGGAAAGATCTCAAGACATGACTTTCTGATTGACACAGATGGAGCTGCTCACACTCACCCCTGAGCACCTTGAGACCCCTACAGGTGAGTAGTACGCTCTACAAATCCCTGATTGATTGATTGATTCAGTCAGGTGGAGGTAGGACAATAGGTTTCCTGTCACAGGGAGGTCTGACCACCTCCCAAACAGGATTTAGTGTATTGGGCCAGGTTGGGGGCTCTTTCCAAGGTTCTTTACAAGGAAAAGCATTGGAATGGATCATTTCGTTCCTTGTAGGAAGAACCCAGAGAGTCCGCCTTCCCCCCTTCAAATCTAAGGCCACCGAAGTCATCTGCGGCGTACCACAAGGCTCATCACTCAGTCCCACCCTCTTCAACGTATACATGAGTCCCCTCACATCCATCGCACGCCAACACAACCTCAACATCATCTCCTACGCAGATGACACCCAGCTGATCCTCTCCCTCGCCAATGACCCAAACACCGCCAAAACCAACCTTCACGAAGGAATGAAAGAAGTAGCCGAATGGATGACGAAGAGCCGTTTAAAACTTAACTCGGACAAAACGGAAGTCCTCATCTTAGGATCATCCCCCTCTGCATGGGACGACTCATGGTGGCCACCGGCTCTGGGGACCGCACCCATACCTATGGACCAGGCACGTAACCTGGGCTTCATCCTGGACTCCTCCCTCTCGATGACCAGACAAGTCAACGCCGTCTCATCATCATGCTTCAACATCCTACGCATGCTCAAAAAAATCTTCCGATGGATCCCCACCGAAACAAGAAAGACGGTCACCCATGCACTGGTCACAAGCTGTCTGGATTACGGAAATACCCTTTACGCCGGAACCACAACCAAACTACAGAAAAAACTCCAACGCGTCCAAAACGCCTCAGCCAGACTCATACTGGACATCCCTCGACAAGCTCACATTTCCGGCCACCTGAAAGATCTCTATTGGCTCCCTGTCAACAAGAGATAACGTTCCGTCTCCTCACCCACGCACACAAAGCCCTCCAAGACCTAGGCCCCGAATGCCTCAACACGCGACTATCCTTCTACACCCCCTCCCGCCAGCTACGATCGTCCAATCAAGCCCTCGCCGCAATTCCGCGAATTCACAGATCCACCATGGGAGGGAGATCCTTCTCCTACTTGGCAGCCAAAGCCTGGAACTCTCTCCCCACTCACCTCCACCTTACACAGAACCACCTCTCCTTCAGAAAGCAACTAAAAACGTGGTTATTCGATATGTAAAACACCTCGCTCCCTCAAGCGCCTTGAGACCCTCTGGGTGAGTAGTGCGCTATACAAATGCTGGAACTTGAACTTGAACTTTCCGGCGCCACCAGACTGCTTTGAAGGGCACACTTGGTGCCTTCCTTGCATACTCCAGATGAAATCGGTTGAGGGAGCCATTGGCTCCCGCTTTGGCACAAAACTGGACAAAGGACATGGTGTATCCTCACCACTGTCGAGCCCCTCATCTGGGGGAGATAAGATTCAGATCTGAAACCACTTCTTCTTGAACCGACTATCACTTTGGACTTTGTTGGACTTCGCTTTGGGAACTGAGACTGCACTGGGAAGACTCCTGCTGCTCCTAATCTTGTTGTCATGCCAGTCTTCTCCGTTATCTGTACCTAAGCTCCATATAGGTTTTTCTCAAGGTTTTTGGGCGTCCAAGACACACAAGGGACTCTCCCTTGTTGTGAAGGAGTGACTCCCCTGCATATGCAGGCACCACAATGTAGCTGACCAGTCTGCTGTTTCTGAGATCCCATGGACTCTGAAAGGTCCAGTAAGACAAGTGGTGGTTCTGTAATTCCCTTAAGGTCTGCACTGTCTTCACAGTAAGGTTGAAGCCAGTATCCCTTTTTGGAACCTCTAGAGCAGTACCCCAGTGCACCGCATTGAATTACCGCTGCCAAGGGTTGTTGACTCTTTTCAACAGAGATCTTCGGGCTCCTAGAAGCTGCAACCTCCAGCATCTTTTGCTACCAAGATCTTTGTCCTCACAACATCCTCTGAACCGTGGGCCTGCATCATTGTTGAGCTGCTGGGCTCCTCTTGTGACTCCTGTGCCTCTGGCCTCTTGGTCCTCTTGAGGGTCTTCCTTGGCTCCTGTGGGTTCCCCCATTTGCTCCGGCCTACTCTGCCTTACCTGGATGTGGTGAGTCCCTTGAACCTTGCTGGCCTCGACATTGCACCTTTTTCTTCTGCCTCGTTTGTTGCCGCTGCCAAGGGTTGTTGGCGCTCCTGTTGGACACTGACCCCTTGGCTCGTGACATCTGATGTGGGAAAGCTTGTGAATTACTCTCGTTCTTCCACAGCATCGCATGGTCCACTCAGCTACTGCGACAAAGTCACTGTCAACTTTCCTGCATTCTATAATATTGGTGGGTATTCGTGTTCCGTGCCTCCTGGTCACTCCTGTGCGCATATACTCTGTCCCCTCAGTTTGCAGGTACTTCTCTTCCTGAATCCACCCTTGAGTTCCACCGTACTCTTCCACTTTCTTTGCCAGTGGCGTCATTACTGAAGCCCTCCATTGTGGTCTTCGGCAGTTTCTGATGTCACTTCGCACCTATGCACCCAGCTTCTCTGGTGTAGGTATCCTGGTCTCCAATATATCCACGGTTAGGGTGACTCTCCAATCTTCCATCTTGTACAGGATTTCTTCAGGGTCCACTGGGAAGGGTCCTTCTTCTTGAAAACTGCAACTGCGACTTCCCCGTTGACTTGTATTGACACATGGTCGTGCTTCCACTCTGCACACGGCCTCCGTGGGGTTCCTGGGTACTTACCTTGGGTGGTTTATTGGGTCCCTGGCTCTTCTAAGTCTTCTGGGTCCAGTCTCAACTTAGGTCCTGGTTCGCATTTCACTTTCTTAGTATATGATTTGCTCTCCCCCTGGGAACCTCTGTGTATTTGTGCTACTTATTGTGTGTATTGTGATTTTATCCCCTGTTGGGGGAAGTTGCAATGTGTTAGTGAGTATTTATAATAAATACATATTTTTATAACTAGACTGTGTGGTTCTTTTTCACTTAACCTATACTATAAGATTAGAAACTGGTCAAACAAGCTGCTTTACACTCCCTCTGGACTAAGCCTGAAGGCTGCTTTCCACAACTACCACTTAGAGAGCTTTCTATGATTGTCTAAGGCCACTAAAATTACCATTTGAGTTGTCTGGATTAGTGCAAGGTGCTTCACTTGAATAAGTGTTCACCATATACTAAGGCAGCCTCCTACAGTGACATTTAATATTACAACTGCAATCTAACCATATTATGAGGAGAAGATGTAGGGACCCTAAAGAGTTGACATTTACTATTCCCATCCCAATCTAACCATTTAGGGGAAGTTATTGGACGCTGAAGAGGTGATATTTACCATTCCTACTCCAATCTTATCCAATTTGTGGAAGGTGTTGAACACTAAAGGAGTGACCTTTACCATCCCCACTTACTCAGTATACCAATTTGGGAAGGTGTTGGACATAAAGGAGGTGACATTTACTATTCCCACTCTAACTAAAATGGGTAGCTGGTCTTCGAAACTAAAGTGGTAATATTTTACATCCTCACATCAATGAAAGGCCTTAGTACAACTTTGACAGTCCTCCTGTGGCGCCACCACCACTCGGTCCACAAGAGGATCCCCAAGGCTGTGGTGCTCCCATCCACTGGATTCAGAATTGAATCCAGGTCGGACCGGGGGGTTCTCTGGTGGTCCCATAGTGATGGGCAATTAGGTTCATAGGAGAGCCTAACATGCAGCCATCTCGCTTACACCTCCAAGCTCCGATCCGGCAGGGGGGCCTGTTAGGACCCCCTTGGTTGCCTCTCTGCCACCTTGTTCATGGCGGGCTCACCACCATGAAAAGGGCATTTATAAGGGATATTGCAATATGCTCAGCAATGCTGGCAGTGGCACCACCAGCATATTCATGCCGGTTGCAGATCGTTGGACCAGCGGGATCCTTGATCCCGGCAGAGTGGGTGGTCTTGTGGCAGTCTGACTGCTGCACTCAGAATACTGCAGGTGGACCCGCAGTGTGGTGGTGGTCGGTGCACTAGTGTGGTGACCCTGAAGACCGTTGCGCAAGTAATAAGGCCCCTAGCCTATATGAAGAAAGGTTTGGACACTAAAGAGGTTTAATTTTCTAATTCCACTGCAATCTAAAATATTTTATACAAATGAATATAAACTAAAGATTTTATATAAACAATCAACTCCAGACTCACATTAAATGTTTTATCTATCAAATAATCTAAAATGTAATCTAAAAAACTTTAACCAAGGCTTCAAACCTTTATAGTCGTATTTAAACTTTAAGATATAAAAACATGTTTTTACTACTAAAATATTTACTATCATTCCTAAACTTTAAAAGATAATATAAAAAATGTAATATAATACAAAATAAGCAATCATAAAATAAATCTATAAAACAAATTTTTAAATTTGAAAAAATAAAAATATATTTTAGCATAAATTTAAAACAAAATAATTGACGTTTGTATTTTGAAAACTTATTTATTACATAAACTATAAGTTTAAAATGGTATATATTTATAACTACTTTACTTTATTAAAAATAATGTTTATATAGTTAACATTGTTTTGTATTTTTTAAATGAAATACTTTTTCATTGATTTTGTTTTTTAATATTATACCATTCATACATATTTGTTAACTAATTCAAAATTATAAATTATTAAAATTATTAATGTCGAAAAATAAATGTAAACTTTTTGCAATTCAAAATATGAAATGCAGAATTATTCTATTCATCAACTGCTCTCAGAGAGCCATTAGTATGGGACTCTGCTCAAAATGCTTTTGACTCCATGACACCTCTGTCGGAATGAACCCTTAAAGAAGGATTGTCTATACCATCTAAATTCATGGCCCATTTAATGCATCCGGCTGAAGTGCAAAAAGTAACAGAACTGTTGAGTTTTCTGAAACAAATTAGCTGATGATTAGAAGATGTACTTTCACAACTAGTGCAGCTCACTCTTTAAAAAAACAAATTGCACAGTACTTTGGAATGCTTATGAAAAATAATGTGATACAGAAATAAAGTTACACAAGAATAGATTGGGAAATAACAGGTACATTGTCGGGAATATAATTGAGGCTCTAACAATCAAATCTATTTTAAACAAACCATTGTAAGCTTTAATGAAAGTGCTGTAAGAAAGTGTTCTGTGTTATCATTCTAAAAATTGAACAATTGAAACATTAATTTACCTCCTGGAGTATTGATATTTTGGGCAAGGAGGATTAGAAAGTATGATTTATTTAAAGAGTCTGCACACCAAGGGGAGCACCAATTTGTTTCTAATGACAAAATGGATTTCAAGGTAGATGGCCTGTCAGTGAGTGTTAGTGGTTTTGTAAGATTTAAATTGTGAAACCAGACAACTCAGGAAATTAATCATGACATCTGCTGGAATAGGGTTGAAATTCAATTACACTCACCAAGATGATCAAATATTCCAACAAGAGTTATAGACATTGGTGTTACCTGGAGCCCACTAATTTTCTGAGGAGGGGATGGATTCTGGTGAAAGGCTGACCATTTTGTTTTAAGACTTTCTAAGCCATCAGTTGGAGATAGTCTGATCTGAATTGATCATGAAGGAGACCTAATAGATTATGCAGAAAGCAGAGGGAAGAGGACTTAGTGTACATTTCAAAATCTTCCACCTATGTTTGTGAATTAATCAATCAATCAATCAAGAATTTGTAGAGCACTCTACTTACCCGCTAGGGTCTCAAGGCGCTGGGGGGGGGAGGGGCTGCAGCTAGTAGTCGAAAAGCCAGGTCTTGAGCAGTCTTCTGAAGGCTGGGAGGTCTGTGGTCTGACGTAGAAGGAGGGGGGGGGGGCTTCCGGGACTTGGCGGCGCGGTGGGAGAAGGATCTGCCCCCGGAAGTGGTTCTGTGAATGCGCGGGACGGTGGCCAGGGACAGGTCGGCGGAGCGGAGTTTCCTGTTGGGTACGTAGAAGGAGAGTCTGTCGTTGAGGTAGGCAGGGCCGATATTGTGGAGTGCCTTGTGTGCGTGGATCATGAGTTTGAATGTGATTCTTTTGTCTACGGGGAGCCAGTGCAGGTCTCTTAGGTGCGGGGTGATGTGGTCTTGGTGTGGGACGTTGAGGATCAGGCGTGCGGAGGCGTTCTGTATTCTTTGGAGTCTGTTGATGAGTTTGGACGGAGCTCCGTCGTAGAGGGCGTTTCCGTAGTCGAGTCGACTGCTGACGAGGGCGTGTGTGACGGTTTTGCGTGTGTCCGTCGGGATCCATCTGTAGATGTTATGTTACGTTATGTTATTATAAGATTGTAGAGCGCTATATCACCCAGGGGTATCTAAGCGCTATCAGCGGATACACAACATCAGTAGGTGAAAAAGCAGATCACAGAGGTCCCCACGCCTCCGCAAAAAGCACTGTCTTCAGCTTTTTCCTGAACAGCAATAGGTTTGTTTCCTTCCTGAGTTCAACCGGGAGAAGATTCCATGCCAGAGGGACAGTGCTAGAGAAGGATCTGCCGAGATCTTGCGGAGCATACGGAGGGTGTGGAAGCAGGAGGAGGAGACCGCGTTGACTTGGTTGGTCATGCTGAGCTTGGAGTCGAGGATGACCCCTAGGTTGCGTGCGTGGTTGGTTGGTGCCGGGGGGGTTCCCAGTGATGCGGGCCACCAGGAGTCATCCGAGGCTGAGGGGTTGGGCCCAAGGATTAGAATCTCCGTCTTGTCCGTGTTCAGCTTGAATCGGCTTGCTTCCATCCAGTCGGCGACGGCCTTCATGCCCAGGTGTAGGCTGGATTTGGCGAGGGAGAGGATTAGCTGGGTGTCGTCGGTGTAGGAGATTATGTTGAGGGCGTGTATCCTGGTGATGCGAGCAAGGGGGGCCATGTAGACGTTGAACAGAGTTGGGCTGAGGGAGGATCCCTGGGGGACGCCGCAGATGGTTTTGGTGGTTCCGGATTGGAATGGTGGGAGGAGGACTCTCTGGGTTCTGTCGGTGAGGAAGGACTTGGTCCAATCCAGGGCCTTGTCTCGGATTCCTGCGTCGTAGAGGCGTGTGCGTAGTGTGTGGTGGCGGACGGTGTCGATGGCGGCAGAGAGGTCCAGGAGGATGAGGGCCACTGTCTCGCCGTTGTCGAGTAGGATTCTGATGTAATCGGTGGCGGCGATAAGGGCGGTCTTGGTGCTGTGGTTGCTGCGAAAGCCTGACTGGGAGGGGTCCAGGATGCTGTTGTGTTCTAGGTAGCGGGTGAGCTGGATGTGTCCGATCTTTTCCATGACTTTCGCGGGGTACGGGAGCAGGGAGATGGACCGGAAGTTCTTGAGGTCGCTCGGGTCGGCCTTGGGTTTCTTCAGGAGGGCGTTGATCTCGGCGTGTTTCCAGCTCTTCGTGAAGGTGGCGGTCTCGAAGGAGAGGTTGATGATGTTGCGCAGGTGGGGTGCGATGAGGCTGTCTGCTTTGTTGGCGATGTGGTGGGGGAGCGGGTCAGACGGGGAGCCTGAGTGGACTGTGCTCATGGTCTTAGTTACGTCTTCGGTGCTCACGTTGGTCAAGAGGCCAGGGGATCGTGGTTGGTGGAGCTCGGGGTGTTCGTCGTGGTGGGGTCCGTGGGTTGCGTCCGGGGGTTGAAGCTGTTGTGGATGTCAGTGATCTTGCTGTGGCAGAAGGCAGCGAGGGTGTCGCACAGGGCTGTGAAGGCGGGATGTCGTTGGTGCATGAGCTGGGAGTGGAGAGTTTTTTCATGATGTTGAATAGCTCTTTGCTGTTGCGTGCGTTGTTGTCGAGGCGGTCTTTGAATGAGGCTTCTTTGGTGGTCCTGATGAGGTGGTGATGGTTGCGGATGGCGTCTTTGTGGGCTGTGCGGTTGGCGGGTGTTCTATCGTTGAGCCAGATGTTCTCGAGTTTTCGGCAGGTGCGCTTGGAGGCTAGGAGCTCCGGGGAGAACCAGCAGGCTCTCTGGCTGGTGTCTCTGTCGGTGGGTTGTTTCATGGGTGCTACAGTGTTGGCGCAGTCCTCCATCCAGCGTCTGAGGGAGCGGGCCCCCTCCTCGGGGTCGGTGGGGCTGGTCGGAGGGTTGAGTGCGAGGTGTGTTTCTAGTCGTTCTAATCGGTTAGTATTATCAAACTAATTGTTCTCATCTGACTAGGTCCAAACAATGCCAAATCATCACTGCCATGTAGTTCCTACTAATCTGTAGGACCTGCATGTTTTTTGCACAACAAACTTTGGGTGAGGGGCCTAGACTGATTTCAGGCACCCCGCAGGATAAGTTGGCTAGACGCCAGCTAGCTCACAGTGCCACTGTAAGCCCCCTAATCTTCCCAGGGAGCGTATGGTTTCTGGCAATCACTGAGCATGACAACCCTGACACATAAGAACCTTTCACTCAGTCACTCATGCTTACTTGTGCTCACGGAAATACACGGAAAATACACAGTGGGACGTTTTTCAATATATTTATTGAATCGACGGTATTCTTATATAGAATACATGTGCTGCGATAATAGGTAGAAAGAACCACATAAAAGTAATTACAAGCACCAAAAGCGTAAATAATAGATACAATTCTACCATGGTGCTAAACCAGTGTATATATGCAGGCATATAAATGAGGCAGTAATCAGGCATACTCCTACTATGCAAAACCCTAATCTAGGTGTAGCTAGAGTGTGTGTAGGCATGAAGCCAAGAATCTTCCCAAGGGATGATCCAACCCCATTATCTGGCAGGAGAGAATGTAGGCCCTGTCTTGGTCACGAACTGGACACCCCTCACAGAGATGTCAGTCCGCTGCGTGACAAACTCTATGCATGCAGGGAGCCTCAGTGTCAGCTCAAGTCTGCTAATCACGTAGTATGCTCTTTATTTATAATACAAAGCAGCCTTGTGATGTGCGTAAAGATTACCAATGTTATGGATTTATATATAACCCTGTCAACCCGTGCATGAAGATAGAATGACATTTTTACCTAGTGCTCAGAAGGGCCTTGTTCATGATGTCCGAGGCATCGTGATAATGTTGTGCAAAGCTAGATGTGTAAACAATAGTTTTAGATAAACAAATCCAATGTTGCCGTGCACACAAATATGTGCAAAAAGTCACAGCAGAAATGTTTTGTCAAAAATAGGACAATGAAATAAGCTGCTTCACTACGTGGGCCTAACTTGAGCACATAACATCAGAAATGAATAAAGGCATAATTTAGGCCTGGGGAATAACTTATTGAGAAAAAACATCTAGGGTGAAGACCATTGTTTCTGGTTTCTATTTGTAATAATAATTAAGTTGGATGTTTAACTGGGATGCAAAGAAATCTATTGAGAAAGGACAGGGCTGGCTTTAACACTGGTGGCGCCCTGTTCTACAATGCCTGTTGGCGCCCCCCAAATGGCTACTTCCGCTATGGATTCCCTCACTAGCACCCTTTAACAGTGCCCCTCAAATCTCCATATTAACTATGTCTCCGATTAATTTACTTTAATAGCACCGCTCATACCAGTGTAAGGTGTCAGAGCACTTTACAGCACACACACATATGTATGTAAAGAAATGTATAGGAAATGTTACATCAGACAGGACTAAAAGGTGTAGGAGTGACATGTCATCGATACTCTTAGGCAATACCTTTTAAGAGTACTTATTCTGGAAAAGCACACATTCAAAATGTAAATATTATCATTGTTAGGGGTTTCTCTTTAATAATAAGAATTGTTTTCTAACCAAATGAACCCCTTTAGCAAAATTAGGATGATGAAAGACTGGGCAGAAAAACATATAGCTCTAACATATACCTTGCAGTTGAATGCAGTTCTTTGATGACAGTTAATAGCTTAATGTTCTATATTTAGATTTTGTCTTATAAACAAAAAGTTACAAAAAGAACTCTCTTACTGAAGCACTATCCTACTGGCCTATTTAAATTATATGCACTTTGTTATCTGCATAGTACACGTTCTTAGCAGCAGGCAGTTTAACCCTCTGAGCAGCAGGCATTTTAACCCTCTGTGCAGGGCCACCACCCACCACTTTTCCCCACCACCTAAAAATCTGGTATATTTTTTATTTGAAACCTCCAATATTTAATGAAATGCCTCTATATTGTCTCGACTCAAAGTTCTAATGAGAAAGTGGGGAAAACTCTTAACATATAAGCTACGCCATTTGTAACAATACTGTCAAAAGCAGATTAATTTTACTGAGGCAGCAATCACAACAATGCCAAGGAGCGATCCTATTGTCTGACGAACTGCCTATGGCTGAAGAACAAGGAACAACTATGAAGGGTCTGAATTAGAATTGACATTAATGGACAATAAATTTAAAAATACAAACCCAAACGTGCAATTCCATAAAAACTCAACTGACAATATACATGAGGAGTACACAATATATAACTCAGTATCCTCCAAACGTCAAGAGAAATAGACTGGTTAATTATCTGCATGCCGCAAACTAGCGAATGTCAAGTGTTGTGAATGATAATACCGTGAACTAAGGAAGCAATTTTAAATTTCTACCATCATGTCTTTATTAGTTAGCATTACAAAAGAGGAAGGCAAAAGAGGCTGAAGATGAAAACTGTTTGGATGCTTCAGAACATTGATGCAGATATTTGTCTGAATTTATCATTTCTGTAGTTTGAACAATGCTAAATACAAGATCTAAGGCACATGTATTACAGACAAGTGCAAGCAACACCATAAATAACACCACATGAAGAATAAAAACAAACCTTATCAGCAAGTACAGAATCTATACAAACTGTAGTTGGTAAAGCAAAAGAAAAGTGCAAATACTTCCAAAGTGCATAATGAAGCAATCACCAGTCAAGCAATATACAAAAATCAAGCATGTTTTGTAAAACAATCCAACTTTCTTGCATCAAGGCAAAAATACTTTCAAAGTGCATGATAAAAACAAGTCCAGCAGTATAAAAAAAGGATGCTACGTTGGTCAAACAATTCTCCATTTGGTGTGTGCATTAAGGCACACATTTCAAAGCAACTGGTAAACAATAACAACTACAGCACCATAAAATAACCAAACCAGTTTAGGCTAATAATTCCCTTTTTGAAGGCTCAAATATTTCAAAGTGACTTGCACAACAGTAACAAGTAAAACAAGCAGCAGCAAACCTATTCCCCTTTTGTTTGTGCATGAAGGCATAAATAATATATAAAGTGCCTGGTAAAGCAAAAACAATTTAGCAGCATAAACATTAAACCTGTCCAGTCAAACAATGCCCTTTTTATTTGTGCAAGAAGGAGCCGAAGCCCACTTTGCCCATGCCTTAAAACGTCTCTGGATGGCAACTGCACTTAATGGGTGCAACAATCTCCCATCCAGTAATGGCAGCTAAAGGGGCTGCAATTGTGACCTGGGGAAGGTAAAGGAAGTCCTCGCTAGAGGTGATCCCATGGATATGGCTCCGATACGTGGAAGAGCACTTACAATCAGGCCTGGGCCCTGGCATGCAACAGCAGCTGCGAATTTACTGCGCATGAAAGGTATTGTGAGGGAAGATAGCAGCCCATCACGAAATATTGGGCATGTAAATGGAAGTAACAGGGTGGCCAGAGACAGTCCTGCAGGCTAAGGGCACCAAAACCAGCGCACCTAAATCATTTGAAAGGATGTCTTTCAGCCCCCTGTGTTGGTTTGCAACTTGGAAAAGCAAAGCCATGTACATTTTAGTTAGAAGCATCCAAATCTGCTTAAGCGGTAAAGGATTTCAAACAAATAGTAGTTAAAATACGTGCAGAAATGTTTTTTCCAATACACTCCCTTCCCGTCTAACAGTTCTCCGTCTGAGAAAGTCTATATTGAAGTGTTTTAGGATGTTCAGAGTAAAACTGGAGATGATAACGTGGTTAGCTGTTAAAGGGAAAAGTAAGATTCCGATCACTTTGCCGATGAATGCAATAGAATTTTAGAAGGGAGTAAAGCAAACTATATCAAAGGGTTGGGTATGCAGTCATGGACACATCCTTTTGTCAACAGAGAGGGTATGTGAAGATGAATTCCTGATCTTCAAAAATCCATACGAGTATAGCACATTTCGTGAATAATTACCATCAGTACTGAGAGGAGACTTATGTGCCCTTACATTATACACAATGTTGTCACCCAAAAATATGCATTTTCAACTCGAGCAACTCGTTATTTTCAACATGGTTGACAAATCTGTGTTAGCAGAGCAGTGTGCTTAAAAAAATCTAATTCCATATTCAACTCCGTGAGCTTTCACTCATGGTTCAAAATGCAGAAAGTACCATATAATGTCCAGAGATAGACATATCTATACTATGAGATCAAATAGATGTGGCACTTGGAGTGGCACACCTGTGCCCATTCATGGATTGGCTTTGCCCCTTGCTTCCTCAGTGGCCATCACTGACCTAAGCCTCAGGTAACAAATCATAGAAGCGAGAATGAAAGTCCTGAGTTGGCTGGGAGATTGAAACCAGGGGCACAACTAGACTCGAACTTCAGGGGGGGGCTACCACTCCCAGCCAGGGCTGGCCCTAGCACTGGTAGCACATGGTGCAACAGTCTTTTTTGGCACCCCCTGCCCCATTTCTCCTTCTCCATTAATTCCCTCCCCACCACTCACCAACAATGCACCTCATCTCCCTATAGCTAAGCCCGGGCAGAGCTGGTGTAGTTGCTCTATGCGGAGCTCCACAGAGTTGGGCAAAAACTCTGCTCAGGTACGTGCCTCCACCCCATCAATAAATATTTTTAAAATTAAAATTAAGGTAAAAATTAAACACACTTACCTTTATCGCGGCGTCTCTGGAATGCCCTCCTCCTACTCACTATGGTCTCTTCTGCAAACTAAAACCCTTACGTCAGACATCCGTCGTGGGCAGGACTGCGCGCACATGTGCAGTCCTACCATGATGTACGTCTGACGTAGGGGATTCTGAAGGAGAGACCACGGCGTGGAGAAGGAGCGCAGCCCGGAGATACCGCGATAAAGTTAAGTGTGTTTTTTACCTTCATTTTCATTTTCCTTTTCAAAATATTTATTGAGGTGGGGTGGAGGCGGGGAGGGTCCAGGGATGAACTCCGCGCCGCTACGGCATCGGAGTTGTGCATAAACTTTGCATCTGCAGTGGAACGCAGAGTATGCAAAAATCCACAAGTTCTGCCAGCGGAGCAAAGTTCTCTGCCCAGGGTTAACTATAGCACGTGCCTGACAAACATTTAATTTTTTTGTAGCATAACTCATAGTTTACTCACACTCAGTTCTGTGATCTGCATGGTACACGTTCTTTGTAGCAGACACATTTACCCTCTGCGCTTTGTGGGTGGCAGGAGTGGCCATGTGAGTGCACAGTGAGCGATGCAACAGTGTGAGAGTAAGGTAAGAGGAGTGACTGCAGGGTGAGTGAGGTGACCATATGAATTTGGGTGCGGATTTAAGTGCAGAGTGAGACGAAGTACGCATGGTTAGTGATGGGCTTGTTTGAATGAGATTGCAGATTGAGCAGTGAGGGGGACAGGTGAGTGAAGGGTGAGTAGTGTGCTTGTGTGACTGCAGGGTGAGGTACAGGGTGAACAGCGCAAGTGCATTGTGAGTGCAGTGATCACTGGGAGTGAAGTGTGAGTGTGAAAGTGAAGGGCGAGAATGGGGAGTGAGTTGTCTGAATGCAGGGTGCATACCAGACACTTGAAGTAACTCAGCATGTTATTGAAAGTGGCATAGGGTTTCAGATATAGGTTAAATTATTGCTATTATGGCATTAATCAGGGATTGAGGGTGGAGGAAATAAAGATTGAGGGTGGAGGAATTAAACAATGAGTTGATCCTGCAACAAACTTCCAGTCTTATGATTAGGGTTGCCACCTCATTATTTTGATGTCCCAGATGGTACAAAAATTAGCAGTCACCTATAGCAGTATTTTCAGTACTTATCTGTGCATAGTTCGAACAGCAAATATAAATAGAAAGTACTTTTAGTTGTGTTCTAGGGCTGCCTGAATGACCCATGACTGATAATTAACGGGACAAAGACAGAAATGACACATTACAAATGAATACATACAATTTCACTTATACCCCTATTTAGTGTCAACACAAGGTCTTTCCAGGCTCTTTAAACAATAACTTGCTGGCATTTTTCTTTTGGCAACCTTACTTTATATTCCTTTACATGAAATGCATTCTCACACTACAGCAGTAACTGTAAATTTCAAATGTAAGGAAAAGGCAGATTGGGGGCCCAGGGGTTACTGGAACCTGAAAAAAACTAAGCCTCAGTAACTAGTTTACAAAGGTATGTAAATATGCAAATAAAAATATGCAAATGGTCTCTGGCCTCGAGACAGTTACCTTCAACCCCCTTGCTGCTGGGCCTGGGAGCTTGGGTCACCTGCACCCACCACACGCACCATTTATTGTGAGGCAGGACTGCTATGAGGCAACTTAACTGGTGCAACCAATGCAGAGAGAAGTGCAGTGCTGTCTGTGTGTGCTACAGCGCTGATGGGCCCCCTGGAGGCTGGAACACGGGGCTGCTGCAGTGTTGTGTATCGATTTAGATTCCGTATGAGCAGTACCCGAACTGCAAATACGATCTCTGAGATTCACTCCCCAGATCAATGGGTGGAGGGTCACTTTGTTTTTATATGAAGCTCTGGTTTTTAAAATAAGAACTATCGCCCTGAACACCTATCTGATTGGTTGGATACTCTTGTGCTCCGGTCCACCGCAGCCCTGTGGCTGATTGTTGTGGAGGGCATAGACGAGAGTTAGGAATCACTCACTTCCGGTAGCGCGCCATTTTGGTCAGCGCTCTAGTTGTTTTCGCCGCATGTTAGTACTTAAAGTGTAGTGATTGCATGGACAGACTGTTTGAGCAGTACCCGAACTGATTGACAAGAGGTAACACTGCATATACGATCTCTGACATTCAGTCCCCAGATCAGTGGGTGGAGGGTCACTTTGTTTTTATATGAAGCTCTGGTTTTTAAAATAAGAACTATCGCCCTGAACACCTACCTGATAGCTTGGATACTCATGTGCTCCGGTCCACCACAGCCCTGTGGCTGATTGTTGTGGAGGGCATAGACGAGAGTTAGGAATCACTCACTTCCGGTAGCGCGCCATTTTGGTCGGCGCTGTAGTTGTTTTTGCCGCATTTTAGTACTTAAAGTGTAGTGATTGCATGGACAGACTGTTTGAGCAGTACCCAAACTGATTGACAAGAGGTAACACTGCATATACGATCTCTGAGATTCAGTCCCCAGATCAGTGGGTGGAGAGTCACTTTGTTTTTATATGAAGCTCTGGTTCTTAAAATAAGAATGATCGCCCTGAACACCTACCTGATTGCTTGGTTACTCTTGTGCTCTGGTCCCCCGCAGCCCTGTGGCTGATTGTTGTGGAGGGCATAGACGAGAGTTAGGAATCACTCACTTCCGGTAGCGCGCCATTTTGGTCGGCGCTCTAGTTGTTCTACGCCCCCGTCACCTATTTATGTCCAACATGATGCGCAAACACAGCAGACGCACTCAGCGGTCGCGCCGGTGGCGCGCCAAAGGCAAGCCCGTCTACGCCCGTCCGCGCCAGTACGTCGCCTCTCGCCAGAAATGCTGGCCGTAAACCTCCTGGAACTTATACTTATTCTAGAAAGGCCTTACTAAACCTGTGCCCTATACCGTTCGAGTGCAATGCCCCGCGACTCCATCCTATGAGTGTCCCGGTCTACTGCACAGGTGGCAAGTTTGTACTTTATACCCCCGTGCCATTAGTCGTCTCGTCAACCACTCTCCCGCAGAAGCGATTGAAAATACTGCAGCTGAATGTTAGGTCATTAGTGAAACACCACGCCGAAATATACGGCCTCATCCTTGATGAAAGTCCTGACATATTTTTCCTGACAGAGACAAGGCTTAGTGATGACCTGACATCCGTGGTTAATCTGGCTTTACACCCCGATTATGCGATTTCTCTGATGAATAGAGAGACCAGGGGAGGTGGTATTGCTGTGATTACTAGGTCCTGTTATACCTGTCTTTTTAACAAAGTTAGTATGGGGGGAAGTGAATGCGCCCGTTTTAACATTTCAGTGAACCCCCATCTCTCCCTCTCTGGCCTATTGATTTATAGGCCTCCTGGACCTGCCACAGGTTTTAAAAAGGCTTTTTTAGAAACAATTGGAACTTTGACTGTGAAGTCGGCCAACTTTAGCATCTTTGGCGACTTAAATCTCCATTTCGATCTGGGCGCCGACCTTACAATTCATACGCTGCTGGCTGACTTAGCTGCATTCCAACTTCATCAATTTCCAGAGCCTGACGCCGCCGTGAGGGAAACGGCTCCAGGCAAACTCACCTGTGTGTCCTGTGTGTCCATCTGCGGACTACCGCTCCCAGCAGCTCCGGAGAGGGCGTGACACTTCTCCCCGCGCCCGGAGGCACCACAAGAGCACCGAGCGCCGAGCGCTCCTGGGGGGCATTTCCAGAGCCTGACGCCGCCGTGAGGGAAACGGCTCCAGGCAAACTCACCTGTGTGTCCTGTGTGTCCACCTGCGGACTACCGCTCCCAGCAGCCCCGGAGAGGGCGTGACACTTCTCCCCACGCCTGGAGGCGCCACAAGAGCACAGAGCGCCGAGCGCTCCTGGGGGGCATTTCCAGAGCCTGACGCCGCCGTGAGGGAAACGGCTCCAGGCAAACTCACCTGTGTGTCCTGTGTGTCCACCTGCGGACTACCGCTCCCAGCAGCCCCGGAGAGGGCGTGACACTTCTCCCCGCGCCCGGAGGCGCCACAAGAGCACCGAGCGCCGAGCGCTCCTGGGGGGCATTTCCAGAGCCTGACGCCGCCGTGAGGGAAACGGCTCCAGGCAAACTCACCTGTGTGTCCTGTGTGTCCACCTGCGGACTACCGCTCCCAGCAGCCCCAGAGGGGGCGTGACACTTCTCCCCGTGCCCGGAGGCGCCACAAGAGCACCGAGCGCCGAGCGCTCCTGGGGGGCATTTCCAGAGCCTGACGCCGCCGTGAGGGAAACGGCTCCAGGCAAACTCACCTGTGTGTCCTGTGTGTCCACCTGCGGACTACCGCTCCCAGTTCTGGAAATGCCCGGAGGCGCCACAAGAGCAAAGAGTGCCTCCCCCCCCCCGGGACGCGCGAGGGCGGCGCCGGGCTGAGCCCGGGCAGAGGGCGGGCCGTCTGAGGCCGTCAATGGCCGGATAAGGACGGGACGGGCCACCCCCTTTGGCTGCCACACTGAAGGTCAACTATCACAAAGGTTAAGACCCCCTCTAATCGGTTTGTCTTCATATTTGTGCGGTCTAACATATATTGCCGTCCCATATCACCATGACCTCCAAGGGGGACCATTTAACTAGCGTAGCAGGTAATGGGCAAATGTTCTCTCTGTTAGATGAGTTAAATTTCCTATGTAAAACTAATTATACCATATTGGTAACTCCTCCTCCGCCCAAAAGCGCTAGCATACTATCAGACAAGGCTATACGCCTAGATCCCCCCATACTGTCTGATAAAACCTCCAGTCCGAAAACTCAAAGCATTGAACCCCCTCAGGTCTTATCTGTGCAAAGGAAAAATAACGGTGTCAATCAAGGAGGAAACGACCCCAAAATTTGTGTCTAAGTCCATCCACTGTTAATTCCTCTATGATTCCACCGACTGTTGAAAATCCAGAGACCATAACACCTCCTCCCCACTTGCACATACTACCCCTTATCGAACAACTGGTTAGCTCCATGTTAGCTCCGCTGTTAGAAAAAATTAACATGTTAGGGGAAAGCCTCTCTGGCATAGAGAAAGCCTTCAAGTCAAACCCGCTGGTTGACAAATGTAGTGACACACCCAACCGCCCTAAGCCATCTCCTTCTCACCTAGGCTCTAAACCTCTCGTGCAGGATAAAAGGTGTCAAACACAACCTGCTGGCCCTAGTGTATCAGGGGAAAAAATAGCTAAATACCCCGCTAAAGTTTCCCTTCCCCGGTTGACCGCACCTAGAGTAGGTCACAACAAAGCTAATTCTATTCATTTACCGCCGGAAGCGGCCCCATACGTGTGCATTCTTGCGGGTGTACCTGCTCTCCCACCTGGAAAAACTGAGAGACAACACGATTTAGTCAATAAAACCAAATTCTGGCTGTCAAAAAATAGGCCACTGCCTCGTTATCTATACGGAGCAATAAGGAGTGTCAGAAGGGTGGACTGGTTGGGCTCCCTCCCCAAAGATGTTACTGGGGACTTAGTACTTGTGCGATTTAGAGATAGAAACATTGTCCCGTATTTGAAAACTTGGCCGCCTGAAATAAGAGATGGCTCAATATCTATTTGGGATTTTTATGACTTTTATCCAAATATCCCGTGTTTTCCTCCTCTTCCGAAATCATACCCTATGTGGCAGGATTTATAAAATACACCATGACTTTTTGGAAAAACATCTGCACATGTAACAATGACTAACCATGAACCCCTATGATCCTGTCTCAAACCTTGCAGTGAAAAATAATTTTTATGATTGGGACCCTACCGTACTGTATCTTGGTCTCTTGAAGTGTTTTTAACATAATCTGGATTGTGAATTGTATATTTTATGAACTTTTATGACAATCTATGTATTTTATATTAGTGTATACTTTTATGATTCCTTTGTCGAATCGAAATAAAGTTATTTGAATTGAATTGAAAACTTCATCAACTAGTTGCTAGCGCCACACACAGAGGCGGCCACCTGCTAGACCCTGTTTTTTCGAACATCGAGGAGGCGACAGTACCCACCCCCACCCTCATAGCATGGTCCGACCATCTCCTAGTCAAAATGACCATCCCCATATTAATTACGCCACGTAACGACACCCAACGCTCGGCATACAAACGGCCTTGGCGCAAGCTTCGTCTAGACGACTTCCATGCACTCTTAAGAGCCGATCCTTTAGGTCCATTTGACAATATTGAGACAGGCTATGAATCTTTCTGCGCCTGGATCACCCGCGCATGCGATTCTCTTATCCCGGCAACCTGGATCAAGGGGCGTACGCAGGAATCTAGCCCCTGGTATAATGACACTCTGACCGTACTGAAGAAGGCATGTAAAAGACATGAGCGTAGCTGGAGGAAAAATTATGATCCTGGAAAAAAAGCTTATTATCTCGCCGAACTTAAAGCTTATCACCGAGCCGTGTGCAGGACACGAGCGGAGTACTATGCTAGCGGGATTAAAACTAGCCCCAACCCCGCTAAATTTATTTTTCAAAATCCTCAAGGAACTCAGTGTCAAAAAACCTCCGGCGCCTATACCTGTGTCAGAACTCCACTGTGAAGAGCAAGCCTCCTTCTTCGTGGAGAAAATCCGGGCAATTCATCAATCCTTTCCTCCTAGGACTATGCTTTGTCCATCTACCCTTATCAGGCCGGGCCCAGCTTCCAACTTGACAGCTATCCCCGAGATTTCCTTTGAGGAACTTAGCAGGCTGACAGGGAAAATTAAAACCGGCTCTCCAGCCGATCCACTCAAACCTGCGCAGTTCATAGAATCTTCTCTGCTTTGTATGACACCATTATACCAGCTAATCAATGCCTGCTTTTCATCTGCTACTGTTCTGGTAAAATGAAAACAGGCATGGGTTTCCCCCATCCTGAAAAAAAACAGTTTGGATCCCATGAACCCGGAAAACTATAGGCCTATTTCTCTCCTCCCCTGGGCAGCAAAGGTCACGGAAGCCCATGTTAATACCACACTCACCAACTACTTGCATTCTAATAACATTTTAGACGCAACGCAACATGGCTTCCACGCAGGCCACAGCACTGAGACCGCTCTTCTGGCCATGACGGAATACCTCAGAGCCACTCTTGACCATGGGCAAACGGCGGCACTGATCCTGTTGGATCTCAGTGCCGCCTTTGACAAGGTCTCTCATGAAATTCTGCTTCACCGGCTCAAGGAGGTAGGGATCAGGGGCCTTGCTCTTAAGTGGTTCAGATCCTTCTTGACAGAAAGGACCTTTCACATCTCTACGCCTCCGTTTACATCCAAGGCGCACACGATTGAGCAAGGGGTCCCCCAGGGCTCAGCACTGAGCCTCACGTTGTTCAACCTTTATGTTCTGCCACTGGCTGCGGTCGCCAGGCAATGGGACCTCACTATAGTGTCATATGCGGACGACATGCAGCTAGTGGTGGCACTAACGGAGGGAGCAACTCCAAATGTCTCCAGGTTCAAAAGCGGCCTTACTGCCATGGCCGACTGGATGACATCTAACTGTTTGCAATTAAATGCAAACAAAACTGAAATACTGTTGGTCGGCAAGAAGACTAACACTCCGGGGCAGTCACTGGTGGCCCGAGGCCCTGGGTAAAGTCCCGGAGCCTAAGAGTGAAGTCAAGAACCTAGGGGTCTGGTTGGACTCCTCTCTTAGCTTCTGTCTCCACACAAAAAAAGTAGCAGCCACATGTTTTGGTATCCTTCGGGGCCTTAAACCTACCCTGAAGTTCTTTGATGCACCTACTAGACAGCTAATAGTCCAATCCACTGTTTCGTCGAGATTAGACTATGCTAGCTCTTTGCTTCTGGGTACCAATCAAGCCGAGATCATGCGGATGCAACGCATTCAAAATGCGGCTGCGAGAGCCTTGGTTGGCCTTCCACGGTTCTGTTCCGCCACTGACACCATCCGCAGGCTGCATTGGCTCCCGATGGCCCAGCAAATTAAATTCAAAACACTATGTCTTTCTTTTAAGATTCTAAAACTTTCAACTCCCAAACTACTCTGTAACCTTTTGACCCCATATGTTCCTACCCGTGCATTACGCTCAGCGGAACAACACTTGGTCAGTATAACTCGGATCAAACGCTGCCGAGCGGGAGGACGTTCCTTCCGCTTTATGGCAGCAAAACTGTGGAATTCACTACCTCCACACATACAAGAACTGGAAGATCTGCTGGCCTTTAGGAAAACAATCAAGACCCATCTCTTTCCCTTACACTAAGCCTTTCGGATGTTGTCTTGCGGAGCTCCTTCATTGTCAGTTGTTCATGTGCTGCCAGAAGGGCCAGGATGCCCCTTTGCTGGGGCAGCTGAGCGCTATATAAGTCAATACAACATAACATAACATGAGTTTCCTGATTCATGCCCTTATATAGGTACAATTCACATTGCCCTTATATAGGCTTAGAAATCCAGTCCTTATCTAGGCATTGCCCATGCTACCCAAATACAGGCATGGCTACTTACATCCATTCATATACGTCACAACGATTTCTTGGAAAAACAGACTCTTAAGCCGTTAGGGACTTCTCCTGGCCTGGATATTGATTTCTCCAAGAAACTCATTATTATGCATGAACATCTATTCCTTAAAGGGTCATTCATGACGTTCATATGCCCGACTCTTACGTCAATACTGGCATTCCTAAACACCTTCAAGGTATAAATATACTTTCCCTTGTTATGGCAAATGGTTAGAGCGGCAGACCCTGATGCAGAGGTCTGGCCCGGACCAGGGTTCAATTCCCGCCTCGGCGCGTCTTGAGCTCAATTTCCCGGACCTGATATTTCTCGCCTCGGTGCCTATTCTAATTATGGGTCCCACTCTGCAACTCTGGGCAGTAGCTTGCTTAATCTCCACAACGGCCCCAACAGCGCTAGGATGCCTGACTTCACCTTGGGGGTGCCCAGGAGTGGGCACTTCACAGGGAAAGGCCAGGAAGGGTTCCACAGCGGTATGTGTACAGTGCCTTGAGACCCCTTCGGGGGTGATTCGTGCGCTATATAAGCACTACATTTACATTTACAAAGCACGGTGTGGTTCGGTACAGTTCGACTACCTACTTGCACGACGCAGATTGCCACAGCAAGTACTGACGGAAGCCAACTCCCCAGCTGACGCACTGACCAGAAACTGTCATCCTCCTACCGAGAATCAAGCTCCAGTGTTTCAGAATCCCCTTGCGGGGTGTTGAGAAATCGAGTCCCGGGAAAGAGATACCAACCTCTCTCATTCTAAGGTATGGGGCTGATTAGAACCTAGAGAAATCTTTGGCAATTCTTGGCAAAACTAAAACCTATGCTAAACCAGCACCTACTTCTTCCCTCGTACTAGACCTAGGTTAGGTACACAGGGGTAGGCGTATTTTAGAAGCACCAGTTGAGTATTTTAGCCTGTGTTATTTGTGTACGTATTTTTATAGATGTCATAGCATCAGACCATGCTATTACAGTATTATTTTATATCACTGTTTACGCTGTACGCATTATACTTCGCATTCTGTATTACGATTGTAGCAGTTCATATCTCTTGCATGAGAAATAAGACTATTCAATAAACCCTTTTTATTGAAACGCCTGTCTCTCTATTTCTGTGCAACTCTGTGGAAATGAAACATGCACAATTGACTGAGTGAAATAATGATTTCCATGACTCTGAAGATATTGTTCCGACTCTAAGGGAAACAAAGTTCTCATTTTTATGCGGTTGTCAGGGACTAATCCCTTCTTGTTCATACGAGAAAGTTTCTACTGACCCCCAAGTTAGCTGGCACACACAATTAAGTTTAATTTACTCAATAGAGACATACTGACCTCAGTCGTATGTGACATCTATAGTATATATTATTCCAATGCGCAGAGCCTATTTGGGTTGTAGGAACTACACTACATGGCGCCCAACGTTTGGTAAGGCACTAATTTAACACTAGATACTGAACTAACTCAGTCGTGCTCTTCTCGGAGACCCCCTACCCATAATACTCCAATAGACGTCTGGAGTGGGTAAGGGATAATATCAGCCATAGCTGAGTAGGAAGAAAAATCCTATGTATTAGATTTTTGGTTTGTTCAACGTTGAAGGATACAGTGTTCCAAATAGTGTGCACTTTATCTTTGTTTCCTTGAAACTTGCTCTGCAACTTTCATTAAAATGGCGGGCGAGGATAACGCCTCGACTGCAGCTACAGGCGACAACACTGAAAGAGTTTTAAACATTACAGGTTTCAATGAAACCGACGCGAATGCTATAAGCATTCCTCCAAATTTAAGGAAAGCCATCACTCTAAAACTTATAAAACATGGCCTAACATCAAGAGGTGTTAGGGCAGATTTTGTGATAGAGGCACATGAATATCACCAGACAGACGTATTCTATTCAAGGAAAGTCTTCCCTGAAGCAAATCCAGTAACATGTATGTTTCACTTCTACAAAGAAGATGATCCACCAGAGGAATATATCCCTTTTGAGGATATTGAAATTCCACTCACATACCAGGAGCATGAGCTCTGGTTTAACGGCGCCCTAAAACATTTAAATCACATTACCAGGCTCGGTCAACTAGGTAGACCAGGAGCAACATTGCCGGTTTTAGCCGGCTCTACACCACATCCTCACATTAACGACCTGTCAGACGTAGAGTTACTAGCTCAGCTCAAAGAGTTACTCAAAATCTACAGACAATTGGTCCAATATGTCATGCAAACTCTTACAGTCCAACCTACAATTGTTATTCCACAACAAACCTTTCACCAGGGAAATACACTAAAAATTACACCACAGACTTTACACGTGGTCATGGGTAAATTACAAATTCCATTCTGGATAGCACACAAAATTACTCAGATCGAAGCAGTATTTCCTAATACTAGCCCTAATGAAAAACACAGAATTGTAACAATCTGTTAACCAATCGGGATCACGCCACATCTGGAGGACTGCCCCACTTGGGATACAGTCTTCGCTGGAATATACACTAAAACACACAGTGTTCCATCTATGGCGGTAATACCTGACGTACTGAAACAGATTCAAAACAAATAGGGTGAAGAACCTGCTCTAAATTTAGGTATGAAATTACTGAAAAGTTTTTAACCACGTCTCATCAATAATATTATCAAATATTAAAGGAGAAGCAGCATCAGTGGCGGTCCGCCAGAAGTTGAGGGAATTTGATGTAACAGAGCAACCACAAGAACTAGCCAGAATAATTGAAAAATCCTATGAAGAAATAGGCAGAGGCAGTTTGGGTGGGAAACCAGTGAAAACACAACTGTCCGAAAGTCCTGAAAAGGCCTTTTCTAAAAACACTTCTACATCTTCTAAAAAGTAGTGGGAAAATAGCAAACAAACTTCAAAAGAGAAGCGTTCTCATTCCCGAGGTAGGTCTCCTCAAAAGGAGCCCTCTGAAAAGAGGTACAACCTCAGGAATAGGGATAATTTAAGAAAACCTGATAGATATCAAGATACTGAAACATAATCCTCTTGTACCTTTCAGACATCGGATCAGAAATCCAAAAGAAGAGGACAGTCAGAAAACAAGGAATAAAAAAGTGAAGTCCAAAGACGATCAACACGTTCAGAAAAACAAAAAACCTCAATTCACCAAAAAGAAGGTAGCAGGTCTAAAAATCAGACATGCCGAGGATCTTGAGGACACAACAACTCAAGAACAGAGAATGGGCTCAGACAATGTTGGACAGTGCAGCAGAATTAACTATAGCTCGCCAGAACCTGAAGGGACTTCTGGTGACAGTGGACTTGAATGAGGATATTTCAGTTGAAACTGCAGATACCAGGGTTAATTCTCCACATAGGTTACATGAAATAATGCTCCGGATGGAGGGAGACATACCAAGAAAAGTGAAAGCACTCTTTTGGGAGCGACTTTCTAAAGGCTATGATATACTTCTAGATGACCAAGACTGGCCACCAGAATTTGTCAGGGAGTGCCCACATGGAGAAGACATCATTATGCCAGCCTTCTCTAATCATATTCCAATACATTTAAATATACTTATGCCAGGAAATAGGAAGTCCCCCAAGCCCCAGCATTATACAAAAATCATGTAGGATGGGATGAAGATTCTCCTCACCATAAAATCCAGTTGAAAAATCAACCAACTGCGTGAAGGCAGTACCCAGTTAAGCAAGAAGCTAAAAATAGGTAAGGGAGATCTTAGATCAACTTGAATATCAAGGGGTGATTGAAACTTGCACCTCATCAATGAACAATCCTTTGTTTCCTGTCTCCAAACCAGACAATACATATCGTCTAGTACTGGATTACAGACATCTAAACTCTTGTTGCAAAACATTTGCAGTGCAAAATGCACACAGTACAGCATTAATAAATAACATTGTGTGTAAAAAATATAAAACCACATTAGACATGGTTTCTTTTGTCAACACATTGCAACAGAAAGTAGGTATTTGACCACTTTCTCAATAATGGGGACACAACGTCACTTCTGTTGTCTCCCTCAGGAATTCAAGAATAGTCCTGGGTTATTTTCAGCAAGGGTAACAGAGGAGTAGAAACTTATGATGATGAGGCATTGTAATATGTCGATGATATATATCTGACAAACGATGACCTGGATAGGCACTTGAACAGGGTGAACATCATTATACTTAGCTTTGCCTCTGAAGGGCATAAAGTCAATTTAAAAAAGAGAATTGCCCATCTCAACGTCCTCTTTCTAGGATATGAACTATCAAGTGAAGGCAAAAGCCTGGCAGCCAACATTTTAGAAAAGTATGCACTGCTCCAACATCCAAAAACGCTGAAAAACTTACAGTCCATTCTAGGTTTCCTGAATTACGGAAGAACTTACATTCTGAACTATGCAGAAAGTGTCAAACCTCTCTACGAATTAATCAAACCTGATTTCAAAACAATTAATTGGAATAAAGAACACACAGAAATGTTTTGTTCACTCTATACAGACATGTGAGCAACCATACATTTACAAACACGCATTAACGTACGCAATCTAGTGACCTGGATCATTCCGAGTCAATGCGGATTCACCTACTTAACTTTTAACGAAGGTGAAAAAGATCCAATAGCATACAAATCACATTTGTACACACAAGCGGAATGAAATTCACTTCTACAGAAAAAATTCTGACAGCTGTTCAAACCGCTGTAGCAAGAGAAAGAGCTCTAGCACAAGGGAAACGCATTATAGTCATTACTCCCGTACCTGCCTTAGAGGCAGTGAAAAAAGCAAGCATTCCAAATGCTAAAGCTTTACATCCGAGATGGATACTATGGGTTAATTCTCTTACCGCAACTGATGTTGAATACGCTTTTGATCCATATTTGAAAACACAAGCCTTTTTACAATACCAACAAGAATGTCCTCTGCCTACTGAAATTCTGCCTCTAGACCAGTATGAATGTATAATTTATACTGAAGGATAAGCACAACCCGCTACGGAGGGTAAACAAGCTTATAGTGCTGCATGCGTCATCGTTAAAGGTCGTATGCGCGATGGCAAATTCAGACCTATAGTCACAAAAACGCAATCTCTAGGAGATTGCACAGCTCAGCGAGCTGAACTACAAGCATTAAAAATGGCACTTGAAGATACAAATCGCAAATTCCCCACACTCATAGTGTCCGATCATACAATTAATATCAACCATAAAATGCTTTGGGAACAAGTAGTGCAGTTTCGAGAAGGACTACAAAACACTCACGCGATACACACTATGAGTCTCCAACGTGATGGCGTTCACGCTGAAGGGAATTCATTGGCTGATGAAGCTGCAAAAGCAGCTGTGCAAACGGCTTCCGTAGCTGCAATCACTCGTTCAAAAACAAAAATAGACAGTGAAATAATGCTGGCTGTCAATGCTACAAGCAAAGGCAGCGGTGCAGTGTTACCTAAAGGATTTCCACTCAAATACTCATATATAACTGATATAAACAATGCTCAGTTTGCTCGAATCCCTGGAGTGGGGGATAGTGTAATACCAAACATGGAACATAGATTAGGACTAATCCTAGCAGCACATGTAGGGCTCGCCTCTGCTCATGCAGGTGTTTCAGCCACAGTATCATTATTAAAACAATGGTACTGGTGGCCAGGCATTAGGAAACAAACCCGGAACTATATTTTGGATTGTGAAATATGTAAAAAAATGAAAGTCTCTACTGTGAAGCGTCCTGCACGGCACCCCTGTTTATCTCAGATAAACCATTAGCATGTGTTTACCTGGACCACTGCGGTCCCTTACAAAGGGATGGTACCTATAAATATATCATGGTCACAGTGGATTCATGTTCAAGGTTCCTTTGGATGTGGCCTCAGCGCTCGGCTGACGCTCAAACTGTTATAAAATATTTGTGAGTCTTTATCGGCACATACGCAATTGGCACGCTACATTCTGACCAGGGTCCTGCGTTTAGCTCTCGAGCTTACAAAGAGGCCATGGCCAGTTGGGGCGTTGCATTGCGGTATTCTAGTCCATTCCATCCTGAGGGAAACCTTGATTGTCACACATCAGTGGAGGAACAAAAGAAATTTGATATCAAAGATCGTTTGGCTGTTTTGCAGGACTTAAATGAACTAAGAACGAAACAAAACAACGTGTTCCCTTATTCTTTCCACACCATTGCAGTGGGAAGTTAGACGTCGGACTCTGGACGCTTTTGGAATGTAATCACGAAGAACTATCATGATTGAGCGCGCTGAGATGGTATTTGCATAACAGTTTGATATTATTGAACACAAGATTTGTTCTGGGTTCGTGGGGCTCTGTAATCACGGCGTACTAAGTTGCAGAGTAACCCTTTGTTTTAAGAAGATTTATCAAGACGGAAGTGCGACTTTGGCACTGAAAGAAACCATTCAGACACCCTTACCGGGTTGGAATTATCACCGGGTAAGTGGAAGTACAATATACGCCTTCATTGAAATTAAGCCCTGAAGAGTCAGAGCAATCTGAACTCTGATAAAACACGTGTCGGCTGGCGTGACATTGTTTGAGCAATAAAGAGAAAATTGCTCTCATCAGAAGAATTACAGAATCATTTCCAGGATCATACTGACCGAACTAACGATTATAGTACTATGTGTCAAATGTGATATTGTGTGTGCTTAGGAATTTGCTTTCAAATTGTCAGGTGTTGTATTCAATACCTTTGTATGGGGTTGAGAGGGTTTCCCCTTTCCTGTGGCACCACCATTTATAAATATTCAGCCAGACAGGCAGTCATAAACTGAGCAGAGCGCAAGTATTCCCTGTGAGTCAAAACCCTGTTTCTTTGCGAATACAGTGTTCCTGAAGCCAAACACCACTGGGGAAAAACCAACCATTCCAGCAAGGCCTGTCTGGATCCCATAGCTTGGTGATCTAGTCAGAGAAAAGATCGTGGACAAGAAGGAATTTGGGCCTTCTTACAGACAACCAGTACCTGTCCTAGCAATCCACAGAACAAGAACAGTTTTACTGCCGCACCTTGCTGGTAAAAAGAATAACAGGTTTGTGTTTATCGACCTGATCAAACCACACTATGAGGCCAATACTAAGGAGTAGGCCATGTGGACTCCCACCAAGTAGCAGACGCACTCCTCTAGCTACAATCCAAGAGGTTCAAGAGGTTCAAACTGAGAGACTCATCGCCATTGAAAATTCTGCAGTGAGAAAAGAAGGACTTAGCAACAAAGCTATGGAACTCGTTCCTCTTGAAACCCAAATAACAGTTTGTCCTGATACACCTGTCTACAATGAAGTAACAAGTGATCAAGTGATTCCAGCAATTTCAACAAATCCGGATGCAATTCCGACCATTGACAGAACTGCCTGTGGCTATTTCATTAACTTTGATACGTTTTCTGAGGATCCCAGTGAACCTGCAAAGACGCCAGCGAAAAGAACTTTCGAAGAACAAGCAACTGAACTTTTTCATCACCTGGAATAGACTTATCTGGTTTCACCATGGATTGAACTTTGGATTGTGTTGGGAATATTTTTTCTTCTACTTTGGTTGACTCTAGTAATAACTCGGGGTAAGCAAGTAAGAACGTCAACTTACTCCTTAAGCCACACAACACATCCCATCATGAACAAAGAGACTTGTCAGCAGTAAACATCACAGCCGTTCCTATACCTGATGGTATAGCCGGAACAAAACAGAATATGACATTTTTGGCCCGTCTGAGCTGTTAAAGATTCCACACTTATTCAAGATTCCATTGAGTGACTTTGTTTCATCCAGTACCTTTTCTGATGATTGGGATTTCAAGACTGTTAATAATATGATGGAGATTTAGAAATGACTGCAGTATTCACAAATCATGAATATTTAGAAGGTTCTTCAGACTATGAACAAATGTATTGTTATTACTATTATGGTCATCATTTGTTGCACAAATCTGCAAGTCCTAGAAATGTATTAATGTATAACCAATGGGAACATTGTCCTACGCCACAAAAGGGTAGCTCAAAAACATTTGCTATGAAATTTCCATACTTTTTAAGGTACAATGTATCCAATCCAGAAACATTTTACTTTAGAAATGTGAACAGAACAGGAAGGAAAAGTTTGTTGACAAATACCAAACAGATTTATTCTGCAGCCTTCTTTGCCAAACTGTCTAGACTAGGTTTAGACTTTTGGAAAGACAACATTGAGACAAAAACTGTCTGGGGTATGAAAAATTTGCAGGTACAGGATGTAGAAGCCTGTATTATCCCTGATTGGCATCTGAATAATGAAAATAGTCAGTTCACATTTGGAGATATTCTATCTACCGTGAAACCTACTCTTTGGTTTCATTGTTTAAAGGGACCATATTAGCATGTGTGAGTGTTTTTCATAGGTGATGTAACTTTAGCCTTTGAAGAGCGCAATGAAAAAGAGTGCCTAAGACAACAGATTGGATGGAACAGGACTCAAAGACCCAGTATTCTGGAAAATATCTCAGGGAGATGTTGGAAAAGGGAATGAAATAGAACAGTGCTTTTTTGATATTTTAATGTTAGAATCTACACGTTTCACTAGGATTTCTATTTTCTAAGCTGGCTAATCCATACTAATATTATAAAGAGAGAGCCCAAACCTTTGAGGCGGGTAATCTCATTAATGACAGCACCAATCACAACACCCAATACAGCGTTGCAGCAGAAGGACAAAGGCTATGCAGACAGCACCATATATATATTTGTTAATTGTTTTTATTACATTTTCAAGAAACAGTGGTGTTCATCACAATCATACAGTGCAAGACATAAAATTGTACCGTAGGACACCATATACATTTAAAAGGTAAAAGAACCGTGCCAGCAAATTAGTCCCTTGTGGGCGTGTCTGCTTTGTGCTGTAGGCGTGGGCTGGGGGCGTTACTAACGCTGGGGGCGTGTGGTACGGCCATCACATCGTGGGCTGTGGGCATGTGCTGGGGGCGTGACAAACGCTGGGGGCGTGACAAATGCTGGGGGCGTGTGTTCGCCCTTCATGCCATGTGAGTCGTACATACAAGCTCCAATTACGTTGCTGCGCAGCATCAAGGGGCACGCTGGGGGCGTGACATGCTGGGGGCGTGAGAAACGCTGGGGGCGTGTGTCCGGCCTTCATGCCATGTGAACGCAATTGCGCCGCTCGGGGCGTGTGCTACGTTCCGCCCTTCGTGCCATGTGGGTCGTACATTAATCAGAAGATCGTCTGCTGTGGCCGTGTGCTGGGGGCATGACAAACGCATTCAGCTGGAGGCCTGGTAAGTGACATTACTGCAGCCTCTCCTGCGTGCTGTTACTGAACTCTCTCATTCAACAAAATTAGACGCACCTGCTACCATCAACAGGGCTCTAGCCGGGCTCAGGCGGCGGATCAGTACACTAATTACACGCACCTGATAACATCAACCAGGGCTGCAGCAGGGCCTCAAGCGGGGGAACACGCGCCTGCTAACATCACACAGGCCTGCATCTGGGCCTCAAGCGGGGGAACACGCAAATGAGCATGTCTGCGGGGACAATAACTGTAGCCTCTCCTACTCGCTGTCAATGAACTCTCTCATTAAACGGATTTACTCGCGGCTGATAACTCTCTTATTCAACGACATTACACGCGCCTGCTAACATCAACCAGGGCTGTAGCGGGGCTCAGGCGGCGGATCACTATACCAATTACATGCGCCGGCTAACATCAACCAGGGCTGCAGCTGGCCCTTCTCCATCCCTATTCTAATGAAACAAAAAATGTTGTCTACCGCGAGATTTTAAAATAAATTGCCCTTGCCAAATACACACATTACACACATTCTATTTCATACCCGGACACCGTCGGGACGGGCTGCTAGTGAATGTATATTTCTAGATTGACAATGAAGCCCATGATTTGAGTAGATAGATTGTTAATTGCAAGTGTAGGTATAGAAAATTATGATATTTGGGCATTATTTCAATGTAGATCTAGAAAAATATGTACTAAGTGTATGTTGCTGAAAAACATCATAGAAAATAAAAATATGAACTTTGTATACAGTAAGACATCTTTAACGGGACAATTGTAACATCTTCCTTGGTTTATTTTGCTCTCTTCAAAATGCTTGTTATGGGCCAAAACTAATGCACATGCTGATCTTGGCAGGACAACCATTCCCTGTATCTTTCCTTATATGAGTCTTTGTTATATTTTGAGTAGATCAATAATTTTGAGTCAGGAGCCAGATTACCACTGATTCTTGAATGGAAAGGTGAGGGCATTTTGACTCAAACTTTTTCCTGGCAGACTTCTCTTAAGGAGTGTAGTCAAAAATGTGAAGAACAGGTTACAAACCAGATGTAAATTGGTATTTCATTAAGCGAGGGTCGTTCTTTTCTTCAAAATTAGATAATGTATAGAAAATTTATAATTTGCATTGCTTCATCATCAGTATCAGCATCCACCAACAGGATGTTAGCGCAATGTGATGTCTATTTATGTACCTCCTAGCGATACAGTATGAAAATTGGTGTTAGCCAAAATAATGCGCCAAATGGATTCTTAAGGAAATGTACTTTCCTTTACAAGAATATTTTAGGATTGCTTTTTTTATTTTTTTGCTGCTTAGCAGTGGCACCAGAATAATTTGAGGAAACCTTCAAACAAGGAATTCAAAATATGTTCCATGAGCAGAAAGGGTGTGCTTTGATATAGGGCCTTATTACAAGTATGGGAGTCAGTAGGACCGTTGCACTCGTGGTGGTGGTCTGACCACCGCTACGCTGTGGGCCCGCTCATAGTATTGCGATTGTGTCGGTCAGACTGCCGCACGACCTCTATGTCTGCCGGGGATCCTAGAGGTCAGGAGCAACAATTTGCTGTCAGTGCCACTACTAGGGCCCTTTGACACTCCTGGGCCTGGGGCTTCATGCAGCGGGGCACATGTTCTTAACCCAAGGATTTGCTCCCCCAGTTCCTGCACGGCATGGTATGCATACCACCCCATGCAGGAACATGCAGTCATTGCTCTCACGCAGCACGCTGCATGTTAGGCTCTCCCATGAGCCAAACAGACCACTGCCATCATAGCGCAGCTGCACCGCCTGCCCGCCAGGGATTCAAATTATAATTCGGCTGGCACCATGGCCTTGGTGGTCCTCTAGTGGATGGCACGGTGGCAGCACCGCTGGAGGACTGCCATTGTCGTAATGAGGCCCAAAGTCTGTAGAACACCTTTGTCTGAATTGTAACCACAATCTGCATAGCAATAGATACAGCTTTTTAACATTAGAACATTTATTGTGCATGATACTGCTTTTACCTGCAAAATATTCTCCACAAATTGTTTGATATTGTACAGAAAGCAAAGTAAAAATGAGATAAGGAGCATGTTTTTTTTAACATTCTAAATTAAGATTTTTAAGTACAGTGGTATAAGCACTAATTTTACCTCGGCTTGCAACAAACATGCAACGACATCAAGGAAAGATGTGCATGCTTCCCAGAGAAAATGATGTTGTTTTCCTTGTTCAGCAGCTGCCCAAACCCCTCCAAAAAGATGCCCTCTCTAATCAAGGCGTGAATGCAGGAGAAAGCCAACTGTACACCTACAGGGAACCTGTGGCGCACAGAATGCCAGCTGGAAGTGAGATTAGCTCAAATAAATTGCCAAAGTACACAAAACTCTTCAAATGTTGTAAATAAATTATTATCCTGGAAAATATTACAATTGTAGTGGTTACATTTAAATTAAAGCCCTGTAGAGCACACTTATTGACTGTGAGAGTAGCAAGAAATAGAAAGGCTTCAAATTAGTGTGCCGTTTAAACTGTTCCCAGAACTAAGGAGTCACCTGTAAATTGATTGTTGGCAGTTACCAGATTGTTTCTTTACTTAGTTTTACAGGCCTTATGTCCCAGAAAGTAACACAGATTGGTTCCCCAAGCCATTTGTCTGCGCCGCAAACGCATTACTTTCAAAGCAAAGGGATGCTGCATATTCACAACAATATGACGTATCCCTGAGCTCTCTTCGGCGCGGGTGCACAATTGGCTGCCATGTGCCAACGCAGGCATCCTTGCACCATGGTGCAAGGTTGCCTGTATTACAGGGATGATTGCTTTTCTATGTGTTCTGCATAATGCAGCAACCATAGGAAGAAGAAAAATGAGGAGAAATAAAAGTATTTCTCCTCATTGCACCTCCGGACGTCTCCCCTGGGGCGAAGGTGGATTCGGACACATGGGAATGCAGCAAAATCCATTGGTGTTGCGTGGGAACACCCTCGTGCTGCGTGAAAAGAGGCCGTATTTACAAGGCAACGAAAAACGTTTTACATTCTTTTCATTTACTTATAAATAGTAATGATTAACAAAGGTATTAGATGAGGTTCAGGCAGGGGTCTGTATATTTTCTGTCTTGAAATACCTTTTGCTTGGGTCAAGATATTGCAATACTTCTTGCTGAAGAAGCGAGCACATCAAAGGGAGGCTGTTGATTCGTTGTTTCATAGCCATTCAAAATAACAAACTTCACCCCTCTACTTAATGTAGCCGTAGCAGTTTTTCCACTTATTTTTCTCACCCTAAGTAATTAAAAGGGAATTAATAATGTAAAAAGTCATTTATTTGTAAATTAATCATGTTTAATATCCCGGTAAGTTGTTTTTTTTTTATATATAAGCCCACTGGATTTGTAGAGTAGAAAGTAAAATATCTTTTTGAAATCTGTGTCTCAAAAATCCCAGGATCCTAAAAGAATTACATTAAGTAGGGTCTAGATCTTTTTCTTCACATCACCTTTTAAAGCTTTGCCAATATCTAGAATTTGATTCCCCATTTGATTCTTTATGGCTTTCTTGAAGATTGAAATTGACCACTTCCAAACACCCAAGAGCTACCCTTTGAAGCTCCATACCATCAAGTCTAGAAGTAACAGGGACTTTCGGTGGCAGAAGAATCCAAAGGAGAGGGCTAGGAGACACTGGTAGGTGAAATAGTGGTGTCTGAAAAAGAGGGAATACATACAGGACGCCTAGAGTCCAGGGAAAGGTGTGCCTGTCCTCCAGGCTTCTTTGCACCTGTTTCTATGAAAAATAGAGAATCCTCCTTTGAGGCAAACAAATCCACCTAAGGCATTTCCATTTTGTCCATAATGCACAGAAATATAACTGGGTGTAGTGATGTTGTTGAGGAAAATGTTCTACTTAATTTGTCTACTGCCTTGTTTAGTACTCTGGCTATATGAATCACAGTTAAGGACAAGAGGTTCTCCTCCACCCCTATACCAATGGGTAAGGTAAAGTTGCCAGATGGAGAGATTTTGTACCTCCCTGTACCTTGATGTACGTTTTCACTTCTTAGTTGTTTGTACAGATTAGTACTGTTTTCCCTTGAATATTCAGGAGAATTGCTTTCTACGGCTAAATAAATTGCATTTATTTCTCTCCAACTTGAGGACTGTTTTGCTTCTGGTGGTGACCATTTCCCCTGAACTCTTTGTTGGTGTAAAGTTGCACTTCCAACCTGTTCTGATGGCGTCCATGGTAATAGCATGTGGAATTGGAAGGTCTAAAGGCACTGTTGATAATAGATTAGTTTCCAACTTCCACCAAATAGTGATCGGTCTGGGTTGGATGGATATTGGAATCTCTGTATGCATACTCTGTATGGCTGAATCCCAATATTTTTAGCAAGTGTTAAATACAGGGCTTCAGAAGCAATTCACAACTGCTACAGTGGCTGGCATGAATCCTTGCACCACTATGATACACAGTTTGTGTGTAACAAATGTAGATAACTCTGAAGATCCTACAATCCTTCTCCAGAAGATACACCCTTCCTACATTTGTTTGAAATAATACTCCCATAAGAAGTCTCAGCAGCATTGGTGTTAAATTAAATGTATCTTTGTTCGATATTAATTGAAAGCATTGTGGAGATCTGTAGACCACTGCTGTGCATCCCTTCGTCTTCAGAAAGGAAAGAACAGAAATCAGTAAGACATCCAGATAAGATAAATTCTGAATTCCTTTCAAAATAAAGTATGCAATGACCAGAGCAACTATCTTTTTAAATACCAACAGAGTACTGATTATATCAAATGGGTGGTTCTAAATTGGTGATGAATCAGTCCCACAACAACTCTGAAAAACATGTAAGGCTTTATTTAAATGGGGCCTGAAAACATGTGTCTTGAAGATCGACTACAGTTAAAAAAAAAATCTCCCTGGGATATAGGAAGATGTACTACATGTAAATAGACTATCTGGAACTGTGGCTTTGTTAATAACTTGTTTGGACTTCTCAAATCCAGAACTGCTCTTAATCTGCCTGAAGACTTTCTAACCCTTTCAACTGTGACTTTTCCACTGCATTTAACAATGCCTCTTTCTTGGAAGAATTGATGGAAGAGGAGTAATTATGAATTTATTTCCCTGGGGTGAGATTTAAATTCTAGTTGATGTCCCATTCCTACAATTTGCTCTGCTTATTGATATCTAATGTTTTATTCCCACATCTGGGCAAAGTACCTTAATCTTACCCCAACCGGTAACTCCTCTCTGTTGGTACAGTCATGCTTCAGGGCCTTGGAATGCTCTGGTTGTATTTGTGGGTGTGGTTTTATCTGCATAGGCAGCTCCCTCACCACAAGAATGCCCATGAATCCAAAATAATTGAGGGTCTGATAATGAGTTTGGTTGTCGGACTGCCCGAATGCCGCATCCACTTCGTCAAGAACACTGCTGCACTGGCAGTCTACCGCCCAGCGTATTATGAGTTTTGCTGTCTGGAATGCCGACCGATGCGGCAATCGTGCTCTTCCTGCTGAGACCGCTGTAGTCTGTGAAAAGATGTAATAAATACTGAAGTAGGTTGAAGATAAAGCTGAGTTTATTCATAAACACCTTAGCCATCAGCTACCAGGCAGCCAACTGACAACTTGAGGAATGTTACTCATCTAAACATTCTAGGTTCTAAAGTACACTCATATAATAGATATGAAGAGAATACTATACATCTTCTTTCTTATAACAAGATAGAACTTTACAAATAGAAATCAAAACAAAAGCAACTTCTCAAATAAGTATACATTTGACACAATAAAACAGTATGCAGTGTAAGGGATATAAAATAAGAACATGTTAAGGCACTTTCAAGTGGAATAATCTTTGAGATAAATTGGAATTCTTCTTATACGATCACTGGTTCTGTTTTGAGATACAACTGACCTATTAGAAGAGACAGAATGATTTACACTAGAATTCATAGCAGAATTGCATTTTTTAACAATAGCAACACGGTTTTAATTCCAAATCTTACCATTTTCTAATTTCACTGAATTACTAAAACATTTGATAACCTTCATGGGAGAAGAGTATTTTGACCAGGACAAAGAGCCTATAGGTGCTCTGACTTTAACTTCATCTCCAACTACAACCTCTCCTTCTTTTACCCTTTTCCTATCATCAAAACACAACGTGTTTTTAAGACGCAGTTTTAACTCTCTAAGTCTCCAATCACCAACACTATTATCCTTTACCCCTTTGCCCCAGAACATCCAGGCTGGACTTAAGCTTGTATTAGGAGTTCTTCCTTTAAATAATTCAAAAGGAGTTTTCATAGTAGACATCTGGGGAGAAAATCTATGAGCCAGAATACACTTTCGTAATTCATTTTACCAATTCAATGCATTTACTCTAGAAAGTTGAATATTCTCCTTTATCACCCTATTAAACCTTTCCACGGTTCCATTGGTCTCTGGGTGATAAACTGAAGATCTTTTATGTTGAATACCACATGATAACAAAAAGTCAGACATCATTCCTGAGCAAAACTGGGGCAAAACAACAGAGTTTTCGGATAACCTTCTCTTTTAAAAAATTATTTTAAAAAGTCAATAACACATGAAGATGTTACTTCTGAAACGGAAGAAATCTCAACCCATCTGGAATAAAGATCAATCACAACTATCAGATAAGGCGTTCGATGCTCACCTGTAAGTGGACCGACAATATCTATAGCAATGTCCTCCCAAGGTGCATTTGGAAGACTACGACATATCATGGGAGCAGTGGGAGAAACTAAGATCTTATCACTTACTTTACATTGTAAACATTCCCTCACCTCTCTTTCAATTTCCAAATCCATCCCTGGCCACCAAAAAGAACAACAAATCCTTTCTTTAGTTTTTACAATTCCCATGTGACCTTGATGTGCCTCTTCAATCAACCTCTTTCTCAAAGTGCTAGGAGGAATCAATTTTGAACCTCTTAAAAGAATACCATTCTCTACAGACAATTCATTTTTAATCAAATGCCACACTTTTGATAAATCCTTGTCAAAATCAGAATTGCATATACCGAAGAAATTACACTTTTAATCTCACAATCCTTACTACTCTCTTTCAACCATTCCTCTTCAAGAATGACACCAGAAGTAATCTCACATACATTTACCTCATTTTCAAAGTCATCTTCCTCAACAACAACACATTGAGAATCATCAACAAGACGTGAAAGACAATCCGCAGATACATTTTCCACACCTGGTATATAGTCTAAGCTAAAACTAAATTCCTGGAGACCAATAACCCACTTTCTGATTCTTGAAGAAACATTATCTAAACCTTTCACCATAAAAATCTCTCTTAGAGGTTTATGATCTGTACATACTCTAAATTTTAGACCCCATAGAAAATTCCTGAACTTCCTTAAAGCCCAAAATATAGCCAAGGCCTCTTTCTCAATCACTGAATAATTCAGTTCTGCACCTCTCAAACTCCTTGAAGCACAGGCAATAAGCTTCTCTTGTCCATTCCTCCTTTGTTTCAAAATCACACCTAATCCTTTCGAGCTTGCATCTGTAATAACATAAGTCTCTTCAAAAGGTACAAAAGCCTGCAAATCTGGAGCAATAACAAGATCTTTCTTGATACTCTCAAACTCCTTTTGACATTCATCTGACCAATTAAATTCTTTCCTTTTTCCCAAAAGATCCCTTAAACCACAAGATTTGCTTGCCATATTTTTTATGAACTTTCCATAATATTCCACCATTCCAAGAAAGGAAACAACCTCCTCCTTATTTTTTGGAGAGACCAGATTTTTTATAGTATCTACCAATTCTTTTTTAGGTGAAATACCAACTGCTGATATACAATGACCTAAATAATTCACTTCAGTAACAGAAAATCTACATTTCTCATATTTTAAAGTCAAACCAGCATTTTCCAATATTCTTAGAACTGACCTCAAAATTCTATCATGATCAACTTAATTCACACCATGTATCAACAAATCATCCTGATAACATTTTACAGATTTAATTCCTTTCAAAATGGATGCCATAACCCGTTGGAAGACAGACGCAGCAGACACAAGACCAAACGGCATTCTCTTATACTTGAAAGCACCCATCGGAGTGATAAAAGCCGTTAGGTCTTGTGATTCCTGCGTAAACTCAATTTGATGATATGCCTGAGTAAGGTCAAGTGTCGTGAAAATCCTAGAATCACCTAAAGATGATAATAATTCATCTATATTGGGCAAAGGGAACTTGTCCACTATGACTTCTTTATTGAGTGACCTTAAATCACAACATATTCTTATATCGCCATTAGGCTTGTTTGCGACAACAATTGGTGCCAACCACTCAGTTGCCTCCACAGAAGTTATTATATCTTGTTCTTGTAGTTTCCTCAATTCTTGTTCAACCTTTTCCTGAATTGCTATTGGAATCCTTCTAACTTTGGCAACTACAGGTACAGCATCTTTTCTTAATTTTATACAATGTGTATAACCTTTGAGACAACCAAGATCTGATCGAAAAAGTTTGGGAAACTCTTCCATAAAAGAGTTATCTTTTGATTCAATCTCCTGAACTTGAATTTGTGGAATTGAATTTGGATTCAGTATAACCCCCAGCAAACGTTGATGAGGCCACCCAATTAAACAATCACCCACTTTGGAGACATACACTTTTCCAACTATAATCGTATTCTTAAATTCAATACAAGCATTGAAATAACCCATCATACTTATAGGGGCACCACCATATCCTCCTGGACTTACATACATATTTAAAAGCGTATTCTTATCTTTTAAACGTGTTTCATAAAACTCTTTTGAAATAATAGTAATACGTGCACACGAGTCAAATTTCACTTCTAGTTCTTCTCCTTTAATCTTAACTTTTCCAATAGGATAATCCTTTTCATTTTTATCCTTGACTTGACATATAACTTCTTTAATTTCTTTATTAACTATTTTTTTCTCCTTAGATTTACAATATTTTACGAAATGACCTTTTTTTCCCACACCCATGACAGAGAAAACTCATTGCTGGACAAAATTTTGAGTTCGCTTTATGACCAGATTTTCCACATCTAAGACATGTTACAGCAGACAAGGTAGACTCTTCTTTATTTTTATCATTAGTTGAGGTCTTAACTTCTTTCACATCCTTAATCTGAGAAACATCTTCCTTCACTTCTATCTTTTCTACCTTTTCCTTCGTCTTCCCTTTATCATTCTTTAATTCATTAACACATTTCATCATGTGTTCAACCCTCTTGGCTATACCTATAACTTCTTCTAAAGGTGGTTCATCCTTGAGCCACAACTCTTCTCTAATTTTATCTTCTCTACATTTCAAAACAAACTGATCCCTTAAACGTTCTTCATTAGCAGGACCAAATTTGCAAGTAGCTGATCATTTTCTTAATGCAGTTAAATACTTCTCAACCGACTCATCCTTACCTTGTTCCCTTCTTCCAAAATGATATCTTTCCATTATCGTACTAACACGAGGTAAATAATGTTTGTCAAGTTGTAACAAATATACCTCATATTCATCTAAACCTCTCTGTTCTTGATGAGTCAAAGCTGGCAAATTTTCAAGAACTTCTTGCCCTTCCCCGCCAAGACAATGCATTACTAAAGAATATTTTCTTTCAGCACTTAAATTTGCACCACAAACCCTTGCATAATGTGCAAAAATCTTTTTCCATTTACTCCATTTTACCTTAGGTTCTCCTGGTTCACTCAAAAAAAACGGTGGGGTTGTTACATTCTGCATCTTAACACTAAATTAAAAGTGTATAGCACAAAATATTCAATTACTTTTAATTGAATAATACCTAGTCACAGCTCACTTATAACCTAAATAAACTTTTCAATTTTCGTTAGTTATGATGTAGATTTTACCTTCTGATTCACATTACCTATCTAATCTTCTCATAAAATGTAATGTTGTTTAAATAATAATACACAGAGAAGAGAAAGAAAAAAAAAAAATAAGAACAATGTAATTTTCTTTTACTTGAAGCACTACCCCAATTTCCTTCCTTCGTTTTTCTCTTCCGAAGTTTTCCTTCACTATTGAAATAGTGGCTGCCTCACAAATGTCAATCACCGACTTATAAACAAACCGATATGCCCATGCAGTTCAGCTGCGACGTTTCCTTGAACGCGCGATGAGGAGAAGACGCTCTGAGTCACACGTTGTCTCGTGCGTGCCTTTCACCAAATCTCGTTGCGTGTTCCACTACGTCATCATTGCTGAAGAACCGCCGAACAAGTAAGAACTCGACTCACATTTAACGGCATTTCAAAACCAAATTGAAAACAGTGAGAAAATCACGTTGTAATCACTTTAACGCCTGAAAAGTTTCTTCACCTTGTTCATGCCGTAAAAAAAAATACAGTTTTCATTTCATTCCTTCCCAACTCTTTCTCACAAACCGCCACGGGAGAAGTCACTTTCAGAATATTATTTCATACTATGCTTCTCTTTGTTCTTATCTGCCGCTGGCGAAGGAATGATATTAAATGAGGCAAAATATACAAAAATTATCGTAAACTTTCTTCAATAATCTTCCGAACTTCCTCAATTTCAATTAACTGCAGCTGGGGAAGAAGATTTACCTCCCATTCTAAATTTCAGCCGCTGGGGAAGTTCAAAGCCAAAAATAAGTAGCGATAATTTTAAATATAATCCTGAACACCTCAACGTAATTCCCATAAAAAAATGTACATTTTCAATTCGATTTTCCCAAAAAAATAGACCAACACAGGTGTCAAAGCACTAAGCTTGATGTTAAGGTGTTCCTCTTTCTTTCTTTCAATGTATCCCGTCCTCTTCGCCAATGAAAAGATGTAATAAATGCTGAAGTAGGTTGAAGATAAAGCTGAGTTTATTCATAAACACCTTAGCCATCAGCTACCAGGCAGCCAACTGACAACTTGAGGAATGTTACTCATCTAAACAGTCTAGGTTCTAAAGTACACTCATATAATAGCTATGAAGAGAATACTACAGTCTGCAATGTTGGTGCTGCGTCCATCGTGACCACGGTAAAACTGCTGAGCGTAATATGACTACACAGTCATACTGGTAATCTCCCAGTGGCAGTTAACAAAAGGCAGTTACCCAACAGCAGTAGGCTGTCATGGTATGCTCACAGAAAAAAAACAATGCAACAGTGACTAGGAGTAGTAAAGTTAGGATTCCTAACTTTAGCACTCCAACACTGAGAAAAATCCTAACTTTAAGACTTTCGGTATTCACAGAAGGCATTTAGGAGTCCTAAGGTTAGGAGTACTAACTTTACTACTCCTAAACTGAGAATAATCCTGACTTTAAGACTGTTGGTATCCACAGAAGGCATTTAGGAGTCCTAAAGTTAGTACTCCTAACTTCTGTGGATATCAAAATGAGTAAGTGCCTTCTGTGAATACCAAAATGAGTAAGTGCCTTCTGTGAATACCAAAATGGTAGTACATTTAGTATTTTGTCTTAAGTTAGTTCTGTGAATCGGGCCCAAAATATCTATCCCGAAATGCTACATATCTGCACATGTAATGACCTGATTAAATCTACTTTATTTATTGAATCTTCAAATGTATAGTAACCAGCTTTAACTCCAATCTCTATATATTTTGTTCTATTATAGGTCCCCATTCACTTAGACACAAACAACGTGGCTGTAGGTGCCACACTTCCACCAATAACAATGTTCTCTATTTCTCAACAAGTCAATCCGCCACAACACATGCACAGAGGTTGGAAACCAAACAGAGTTTTCTCCACCCCAGGATGAAGCTCTCGGTGTTGATGAAGTTCCTAATGAGGTGGACATGGATGAAGGTCCTGGCCCATCTTGTCAGTATGGGCAGACAGCAATACTGGGGCTCATTGTGCCCACAGTAACCCCTCTCACCACAGGGCCCAACACAACCAATCACTGCACCCCCAGCCTGTGCACCTAGCACAGTCAGTACCATCCTATGCACCCCAGTTTTGGATTCTGAGCTGGATATAACCACCCCAGTCACTGACAAACAAGGACCAGTGAAATGGTGCAGTTTGTGCCAAGGCCAAAGGTCTGCGGGGGTAGGCAGAATGGGAGGGTAATTGTGGGCCTGCAGAGTGGCCCACTAGTGTCACGGACACCCAGGCTGCCATCGCCCAAGTCCTGGGAGTCTACCAGGCCTCCCAAAGTGTCATGTGCCAGGTGCTGACTGAAATCTTGGAAAAGAAAGAGCTGCAGGGGGACACATTCCAGGAGGTTGCCAGCATACACACAGATGAGGCCAGCATACACTGTGAGATGGCCGGCATCACCACCAAAAGGTCTCCCTGGATGGGGTGCTGCGGAACAGCACCACACACTGCAGGGCTTTTCCACTTGCAAATACCCTTTACTGTGGTCAAAGAACATCCAGGACATCAACATCCGCCACTACCACAGGAAGGGAGGCCCTTTCATAGGACAACATGCTCACATGCACCCCTGTCTTACAAATTGCGTTTCCCCCCTCTGGCAAAGTGAGGGAATGTCCTCCCAAAAATCCAGGAGGTGGGGATGGTAAGACACTCACCACCACCAGGAAGAAACCTTGCCCCTAATGCCCTTCTGTGTGTGCAACACATTCATTTTGTTGACTATTCCTGACCACTTTTCCATATCTAATGGGATGAGTATGTTAGACTTTGGACTCCTGACAATTTAGACTGTACTCCAATGGTTTTACCCAGCATGACTGAAGACTTCACATTTTGTTTAAACTGTGTAATTTTTAGTAAAATATTGATCTCATCCTTGTTCGTTCACTTTATTGAAACACAGATCACCAAATCATTGTCTACTGTTGTAACTTTCACACATAACCATATGGATGTATGACGTTACAACGCATGCTTTTACCACGCATGCTGTTACAACGCGGTTTTTACATCGCATACCATTACAACGCATAGTGCTTCTGGGTGCTGGATAGTGAATAGTTTAATTTACTATTCCAACTCCAGTCCCCGTGGACACTAGGGAAGGTTATTGGATAGTAAATTAACCTATTCCCTATCCTAGAGCGCCCCCCAGCGCAATGCGTTGTAATGGTTTGCGTTGTAATGGTTGCGTTGTAATGGTAGTGCGTTGTAAAAGTTTCGTTGTAAGTGATGTTTCCCAACCATATAAATGTACTACCATGTGAACTCTGCAATGTCAAAACTAGGGACTACTGGAAGCATGATTATGTTGTATGTAAACAATCTCCAACTCAGGATCCCTACCATTTCACAACTAGGCCTCGGCAGTGAACTTCACTCAGTTCGCGGAGTTTTCTGCACTCTGCACTCCACGGAGCTCGCGGAGTGCATAAAGCTCCACTTAGCGATGTGCAGCAAAGTTTTTTCCCTGCACTCCCCGCTCTACCCGAGCGGCAGGAATACCAGCACAAACTGTGATTCGCACTGCACTCCGCCATTTGTGGAACTTAGCAGAGATTTTTTGTAACTTCACTGGGTTCCGCGTAGCAAAACTCCACAAACTACGCCCCGGCCTGGTCACAACATCACATACATACATGTGGCAGGTCTGATACCATCCTTATTCCATTGTTCAATTTACAGGCTTACATGTCAGAAACAGCAAATAAGACATGACTCAGATATTATGTGTCAGTGAAAACATAATCAATTGCAGACTTTCACAAAATGGAAGGATGGGTTACATCTGAAAATATCCTACACAATAGCCAACAATAATTTAGCTCTACATCATGAGCTGGAGCCATATTGACAACCTCACAAAATGAATCCTGTATCAAATAAACAAATAAACAGACACATGTCAGTACTACAGTTTGTGACCACATGATGATTACAATCTAGTGTTGCTTGCATCTGATGGAATGTCACAAACAAATGCCAGTGATATGCCATAAGCACTTTGGCCTGGAATTATGAGACCACAGCTACATACAGTTCATACACAACGAGGAATTACACTGTGTAATTTTTAGTAAATGATTGATCTTATCCTTGTTCGTTTACTTCATTAAAAACACAGATCACAAAATCATTGTCTCCTGTTGTAATTCCCACATATAATCATATAAATGTACTACCATGTGAACTCTGCAATGTCAAAACTAGGGACTTCTAGAAGCATGAATATGTTGTATGTAAACAATCTCCAACTCAGGATCACTACCGGCGGCGTACTTCGCTCCGTTCGTGGAGTTTTCTGCACTCCTCGGAGCTCGCAGAGTGCAGAAAACTCCAGTTGGCAATGTGCAGCGGAGGTTTTTCCCTGCACTCCCGCTCTACCCGAGAGGCAGGAACAACAACACATACATACACATATCGGGTCTGATAACATCTTTATTCCATTTTTCAAATTATAGGCTGACATGATGTCAGAAACGTAGCAAATTAGACATGACCACATGATGATTTCAATCTAGTGTTGCTTGCATCTGATGGAATGTCACAAACTACATACAGTTCATACACAATGAGGAATTAGCCAATGAGAAGGGAGACTGCATGAATTGGGCCCAAAAAACATTGTGTTGTATCACATGATGGCACACATATAGCATTAGGACCAATACAACACAGTCCAGTGGAAGCCAGACACTTCCTTCTTATCGCTGTGCACGCGGTCTTGGTACCGACTTTGTACATCCACACTCTTAATAGACATTCCTAGGACCAATGCATGTCCACTTTGTGCGTCTGAACAGCATTGTATACCTGCAGTGTGACATCTCTGAAATGTCAAAATGAAGATGACATGGTGTAGGTATCTGAAACAGAGCAACACAGGAATTATCTACGAAACTATACATATGCCACATAACACATTGTCAACTTCTAAAGAACACAGTCCAAGACAACCTTTATAGCTGGACAAAGCTACACTTACAATACAAACACCTTTCCCTAGAAATTTCCAGACCCATATATTCTTAGTATATAGCATTAATATCACTACAAGAGTTAAAATAATAGTGAAAATTATCACATTTCACACCATACTTACACTCAGGAGAAGTAGTTTTGGATGATATCTTGATGCGTCAGCTCCTTCTTGTTCACCACTATCATCACCATCATGTGGCATTTCTGGTTCCTCACCCAGTGGCTCTTCATGGCCTGCATCCTATGCGATGTAAGTGATGTTCCGTCGCAGGACAATGTTGTGGAACATGCAGAAGGCCTCAGGTGAGTAGAGGAGGGCTCCCCCTGACTTGTCCTGATATCTGAATATACCTTTCAGGAGCCCAAATGTCCACTCCAATAGCAGGCATGTTCTCAAATGGGCATCATTGAAGCAGACTTTCCCTGGTACAGTACGATTCCTCCGCTGTGCTAACAACCATGGTCTTTTGGGACGCGCTGAGTATCTGTCAGGACTCAGTCTGGGACACTGGCATGTGTCAGGGACTCTGGCAACGACTGGTGCCAGGGAAGACAAAGTATGCAGAATACTGGGAACAGAGCTGCCCAAGGTCACACAGCGAGTTAAATGAGAAAGGGAATTCTAAGAGTAAGCTCTGTTCAGAGAATAAAAGAGTTAAGGCTCAGAATGTACAGGCCCTCAGAGGTGATTTAGCATTCAGAAAAACGTTACAGAGGATGGATATGCAAGACATATATATAGAAACAACATTAACAATAAAGGGAATGTAGGGTAAAGCACTCAGGAGCTCCAAATGGTAAGACTGAAACTCAGTAAGTTCCTCAACCACAATTGCTGTTACAGATACTTACTGAAAATACTCAGAAATAGGATATGCATGCAAAAGCAGAGTGTGTGAAGCTGATACCTATGGTGATGTTATATATGTAACTCAAAGACAATACTCACAGTGAGCAAGAATCACCACCTTCGTTGTTAGCTGTGCCCACGGATCCTGGTGACCAAACAGAAACACACAAGGCAGTAACACAAGGAGGTAGAACTAAACACAAGCACAATAGACAAGGAGTTCGCAGGGAGGAGTGCTTATTAGGAAAGGTAGAAAATCACAGGACACACTTGGCAGAAAGTAAGTAACAAATATACAAAGCAAGAAAAAGCTAGACAGCAGGAATAGAAAGACATCACACTAGGAACTGGAACCCAGGAAATGGGAAGAAAGTCAGGGACTGAAAAAGGATATACAGAAGGGGAGGCTACATGGGTATACTAGAATAGTGCAGGTTCAGGCATCAAGAAAACAAAGCGGCACTGTAGGCAATGCTAGTTCAGGAATAGGGAATTACTAAAGCTCAGGAGTCACTGAAAACAAGGTTATCAAAAGCTCAGGAAACACTGGAAACAAGGGTCAGTCTCACTGGTGCTTAGCTACAATGACCAACCTTGGCCTTAATGGAGCTGGGGCTTAAAATAACTCACAGTAATTGCATGCATTAGGGGTGAGCAGGCTAGCAGCAGCCAGCACAGGTGAGCTGAATTATTCCACCCATCATTGGCCTGCAGGGGTGGAGATGAGACAGTGAGCAAGGAATTCTAGGTAATGGAGTTTCAGGCATGAGCAGGCTGGCTTCCACAAAACCAGGCATGGATTGGGAATGGATGGCAATTTGCAAGTAGCATCCAAATGACTGGAAGTCAATATATGCATGAAAGGGAGGGTGTGAAAACTTATTAGAACACTGGAGAGGCCACAATTCAGCCCCCTGGTGGCGGACACAAGAATGCACGGAGTGAGTCGTGACAGAATCATAGATGGAAGACAGACATAAGTGCAACAATGAGGTACACACTTTCTAATCATACTACCTGATATCACCCACAAAATGGTAGGAAAGATCACACTTACCTACAAGCCAGGTCCTCCCCAGTAGTAGTTGTTGACATCAGCTGGGGTATGGTGCTGTCCTGCAGTATTTAGGAATCATGGGCAGATCCTGGGAACCAGTCACAGATGTTTGTGATGTAGAAATCTGCCATGCAGATGACTTGCATGTTGATAGAATGATTGTGCTTCAGTTGCGGTACACTTGTTCCCTGGTATGCAGTGGCACTAAGGCAATATGTGTGCCATCAATGGATCCAATCACATGTGGTATGTGATCAAAAGCAAAGAAATCTTCCTTCACAGTGGCTAAATTGTGACGTCTGGGGAACTTGATGTAACTGCCCACATGTCTCAAAAGTGCTGCTAGCACCACTTTGAGTACCCGGCTGAACATAGGTTGTGACATTGCACCTGATATAGGGACAGTGAGTTGAAAAAAGCCTGCAGCCAGAAAATGCAGCACAGACATGAACTTCACAAGTGGTAAGATTGATGTAGGATAAGACAAAACTTCAGGATCACATGTCACTCTTCCATGGTTTGAAGGTATGGTAATGGGCAGTACACTGGAGCCTGGCATCTCCTTCTCCACCAGGATACCCGTGTGAGGAGTAACACAAAAATGGATGTTGATCACAGTGTGCAGAGAAACATATGTCAAGAATTGGAATAAGGCCAAAGTCATGTGTCTAGAAATTAATGCTTTCAAAAAGCATTACACATTTCACGTCATCATTGCCAAATCTGGAACATCCACAAGTCATCCCCAAGGTGGCCTTCACAGCTCTGTAAGAGAACTGTGCACATAATCAGAATTATTACATTGCCACTATAGTGATGGTAGCATAACATTTCATGTGACAAACCGTTAACCACGGTACACAGTGCACTGCATACACTTTTCCCATGTGCACAGTAGGCACTACCCAGATGAGGTTTTGTACAGGAGGTGGCCTGGGAAAAGACCATTTCAAATGTAAACATGTTTGCCTTCATTTGCAGTGGTGGTGACACACCCAACTGTCCCCAATACAGTTTTCTCAACCTCTAACATGGTGGGTGCCTGACGACGCTTATAAGACATGTCAAACGTACGCTACCGGTGGAAGTCAACCATGCGGTGGACAGTCGCATGCATGGTGTACACAGCCACAGGCCACTGTTGGGGATAGTAACAGTCACAGTTCGATGGCTCTGTATGCCGATATTGATGACCGTGTACATGGTGCACATGTATGCAGTGGTTGGAAAAATAACTCACCTGACACTGCTGCTATCAACACCTTCTCCATATTAGCAACTGCTTTCCACCTCTGGGAGCAATCATGGCACACACTGCAGGGGAGAGGATCAATTCCCTCACTCCAGAGGAGCTGGATACCCTAGTGGTAGAGGTTCTTTCCCTGTATGCTTAGCTCTATGGATCACAGGTAATGATTGCAAATACATATTTGATTCTATTAAACTACTTCCTTTCAATTCCCATAGGCTACAATTTGCCTCTGAGTATAAGAATGTAAGCATTATATTGATTGCATATATTTTGTGGCTCCTACATAGGACACACATGTAAGGGATTATGAGGCCTTGTACTTTGTGGAGAGAAGGCCACCATTGGAATGAGTGATAAGGATGATTTCTACTTGTGTTCCATTAATACATCTATCAAGGGCTCAAGTTCATGATAGCAACAATTACATCTCAAATCACATTATGGTATATGTTCATAGTTATGTATAGGCTTCACACCATGAGGCATGTCTGTATACTGTTAAAAGAATTTGCATTTGATGATGATGTTAGCCAAGAGTACCATCACACAGATCACTCTGCCCATATCAGCCTTTGTAAGACAGTTGTCTGGGAGGTAGCTTTACCCCACAGACCCCTTGAGAGTGCCACACAACCATGTGCTTACATATAAGATGGGCGGAAGTTTCACTTTTATGATTTGAATTGGTGGAAATGTGAGTTTCATATAGGATAAGTAGCCTACACCTTCCGATAGCATGGCCTGACATTGATATGTGGGCAGTCGGGGTCATAGCCCAGCCTGGGCCAGAGTTACTATGGCGGAAGAACTGATGCATGGAGTAATAATGCCCCCGTAGACCTGCCGATCCATCGATGTACCTAGAAAGAGTCATCAGTACCACTAGTAGCCCTGATAGCTGTTCCATGAATTTTATTTGGTGATCCTCTGACCTGACTTGATTCTTCTTTCCATTGACCCAGAGTGTCAATGTGTGTCTGTCACTAATGACAGTATCATTACTAGTGTTACTTCCACTGTACAGGCCTATAGCAAATATGATACATGAATGTAGATATTGGGTTACTTTTCATTAGATTTAGAAATGTGAACCATCTGCTTGGTAAAAATATTCTCTATCACGCAACACATACAATGGTACATAGCCACATTTGGAAAAAGTGTGTCTTTTAATGGCAGTACAAACCACACACACATATTTAGAATGACTAGGATATTCCAATAAGCAATCCACATGTACACACATCCCCCAGAAAGGTAGTTCTCAGTGTCACACACCAGCCCTTACCATGTGACCTTAGTCTTGGAATGTTGTGAGTACTATGTTACTCGCCTCTATGGAACATATGCATCAATGCAATTGGCCTGGCAGTAAAGGTATTTGGACAGTCATGCACAGGTAGTGTACCTTGCAGAAGGTCCAAATGGTGTGCTGTGTGTCATGGTACTTCACATCATATTTGATGTAAAATGGCCCCGCCTACATGATGTTAGTGGGCTGCCTTAGTCAGTGTAGGTCATGACCAGGGTTAAGGTTAGTCATCATATGACTACAAAAGTGCTTTTCTATGCTTAAGGTGTGCTTAGCTTGTAACATGGACACTTGTAATATGTTGACTTTTGATGAATGCTTGTGCTAGATGTCAACAAAATGTGTATGAAGCTGACGGCTATCCTCACACTTCTAGTTACAATCTATTTCTACATCTATTGCATCCATACAGGTCAACGCCCATTAGAAGAAGATCATTTGGAGAGCTATCGCATGGAATGTGTGGACCCTAAGGGACTCCAACCAGCATGGTGCCCACTATGGAAGGAGGTGGGAGGGGCTGCAGTGCTGGACCTGGAAGATCACAGAGGTCCAGCTCTGGAAGTCTTTCCAAAGTGGAAGGGGTTCACACCAGAACCTGACCCCTTCTGTTGGTCCACATACTGGCGATGACCTTCCCGGACCTTGATAAGCAGTTGAGGACCTAACAGCAGCTACTCAGGGTCAGTACTGACCAGAGTCATATATGGTAAACTGGCACATTTTAGTGTTACAGTGTCGTGCTCGCTTCCAATTGTCGCAGGAGTGCCACGGAGCCTGATGCCTAGCCCTCAGTCTCGCCCCTTATCACCTCCCTGTGTTAGGAATGACAACTAACACATAAGCGGTGACTTGGGGAAAACAGGGGAACACAACAAGGAAAGGAGGGGAAGACACTGCAGTCAGCAATCGTCTGAACAGGACAGGTTTCTACTTCACCGGAACTGTATCTATAAGACAAAGCAAATGATTAATATAGTTCTATTCCCACTTTCCTAAACATGAGTGTTTTAGCGCTGGATATGTGTATAGTATACCTATGGGAAGTTGTGTATATAAACTTGGTCCCCTGTGATAAAGAAAGTCTTGATCTTCCTATATTGTTACCTCTTAACTTCAGAGGATACGCTTATAAATGTCCACTACTGTCAAATCCCTTGTTAAGAGTCACAAGGAAAGAAAGTCTCAGCAGATACAAGGACGCTGCCTGAAAACAGATGCCTACGAGATTAAAGGAGAAAACTCCTGTGTGCTACTTCCGGTAATATACAACAATTATAACGCTTCACAAACAGACTACTCTAAAGTCCGCTATGAACAAAAGGGCACACTCTAAATAATAAAGAAAGGCAAAGAACCGTGACGAAACAACCGACTCGACACCACGAAGTAAATAACAAGCCTGACAAAAGAATCAAAGGGAAGAGAATCCCGGCACTCACGAACCGCCGAAAACGCCGATGGTGGAAAACGCCAACCGCTAACTCCTCGGACGTTTCCCCTGTGACCCGGAACGAATCAGGAACACTAGCTAATCGCGAAGCGCTTCCGGGCAGGAAAGGCGGACCTAAATGCCCCGAGAACCATCATGCGCATGCGCAATACTCCCGCCGTCGGATGGGGAGTTATTGCCAACCACGTCTGTTTCGCCAACCACTTTGTTCGTTACTAACGCGGATTCCGCTCCATGTAAACAGGCATGACAGAATACCCCCCCACAACACCCCCCACCGGTTTCGGCTTCTGAGGATAGCGCCTATGGAAGGCCCTAAGTAAACGAGGGGCATGCACTTGGCTGGCCGGTTCCCACGACCTTTCCTCGATACCATATCCTTTATAAAACAGTGCACTACGTTTTCCTGGTGGCCAGTCAGCCTCTACAACCAATCTATTAAAGGTAGAGATATACGTGATAAGATCTTTGTTTCCCTGTTTAAGGTATAAGAGTTCAGTGTCAGCTGCATGGGTGAAGGTATGTTTATCGAACATCTTTCTTAATTCTCGTTTAAATCGATTGTAATCCACTAAAAGTGGATCATCTCTTTCGATTAAAGGAATCGTCCAGTTAGCAACTGAACCTCCCAAATAAGAAAGAACGAACGCTACTTTGGCCTGATCGTTTGGAAAACAAGCTGCCTTGCATAAAAAATGTAGCTGGCATTGCGTAAGGAATGCTGCGCATTTATTAGGGTCTCCATAGTATCTTTCAGGAGGGGCTAATGGTATGGTCTGAGGAGTAACTACTTGGACTACGGAGCTGGGGGCACTAGTTCCGGCTCCTCCATCTCTATGTCTTTGTAACGCTTCTACCTTATCAGAAAGGGATTGGGTCTCCACTTGGAGATTGCCTATCATCCCTGCTACATCTGCAAGTGTAAGATCCATGGCACTCGGGAGACAAATAAACAATGGCTTCGCGATCTGTCGTGCTCGCTTCCAATTGTCGCAGGAGTGCCACGGAGCCTGATGCCTAGCCCTCAGTCTCGCCCCTTATCACCTCCCTGTGTTAGGAATGACAACTAACACATAAGCGGTGACTTGGGGAAAACAGGGGAACACAACAAGGAAAGGAGGGGAAGACACTGCAGTCAGCAATCGTCTGAACAGGACAGGTTTCTACTTCACCGGAACTGTATCTATAAGACAAAGCAAATGATTAATATAGTTCTATTCCCACTTTCCTAAACATGAGTGTTTTAGCGCTGGATATGTGTATAGTATACCTATGGGAAGTTGTGTATATAAACTCGGTCCCCTGTGATAAAGAAAGTCTTGATCTTCCTATATTGTTACCTCTTAACTTCAGAGGATACGCTTATAAATGTCCACTACTGTCAAATCCCTTGTTAAGAGTCACAAGGAAAGAAAGTCTCAGCAAATACAAGGACGCTGCCTGAAAACAGACGCCTACGAGATTAAAGGAGAAAACTCCTGTGTGCTACTTCCGGTAATATACAACAATTATAACGCTTCACAAACAGACTACTCTAAAGTCCGCTATGAACAAAAGGGCACACTCTAAATAATAAAGAAAGGCAAAGAACCGTGACGAACCAACCGACTCGACACCACGAAGTAAATAACAAGCCTGACAAAAGAATCAAAGGGAAGAGAATCCCGGCACTCACGAACCGCCGAAAACGGCGATGGTGGAAAACGCCAACCGCTAACTCCTCGGACGTTTCCCCTGTGACCCGGAACGAATCAGGAACACTAGCTAATCGCGAAGCGCTTCCGGGCAGGAAAGGCGGACCTAAATGCCCCGAGAACCATCATGCGCATGCGCAATACTCCCGCCGTCGGATGGGGAGTTATTGCCAACCACGTCTGTTTCGCCAACCACTTTGTTCGTTACTAACGCGGATTCCGCTCCATGTAAACAGGCATGACATACAGACAGCCATTTTACCAACCGTTATTGGCGGTGGCCCATGTGCCACACACAAGATGAGTTATTGTTAGTGTACGTGTGTGGTAGGTTCATGCTGCTGTGCTGTGCCTATTGCCTTTCTGACCAGGAACACAAAAGACTCCTGTCCACATCTTCTTTACTTATCTTTAGCAGACACCTTCCTGAGTGAAGTGAATAATCATCTCGTGTTCTCAGTAAATCTGTGCGACAATTGTACCACACAGGCTACTTTTCTTTCTTGTATGAAGAGTAATGTGCCCTCACTACTGTCTCTCATGTGATGGTGGACCTATTACCTGTGACATGATATAGAGTTCACAGTGCATGCAGTGACTGTACAATAGGTCCCATTGGCCAGTAGTGGTTATACAGTGAAATGAGACTGCAAACACCACTGGTGCCATCAGCAGTAGGGCCTACAGGTAGGCCAGGGCATTGAACTTTGCTCCATTCATGGAGTTTATGAAGTTTTCTGCACTCCACACTCCTTGGAGCTCGAGGAGTGCAGAAATCTCCACTTCGCGATGTGCAGCGGAGTTTTTTCCCCGCTAGTGATCTCGAACGGTAAGCTCGCAATCCCGAACGTTAAGCTCGTGAGCGCGAACAGTAAGTTCGCGAGCACAAGCTGCTGCTCGGGTAGAATTTCTATCCGAGCGGCAGTAATACCAGCACAAACTGCAGTTCGCACTGCACTCCGCCACTCATGGAACTTCTTGGAGTTTTTAGTAACTTCACGGTGTTCCGCGTAGCAGAACTACGCCAAGACTTACCTGCAGGTTGACCAGTGTGCATTTGCCAGTTAATGGTTCATCTGCACTAGTGTTTCAAAACACTCATTAGTTGACTGGGGACATGCATGAGGAAGTGAAATGTCAAACTGTAGGGATCATATGTGAGTGTATACACTGATACTTACAAGGCAAACTGAGTATGCAATACCAAAGAGTGGTGTGATGTGCCTGCCCATTGGGACTCTAGTGATCCCACAGCTTCATGTCATAGATGTTCAGGGACACATAACAAGTAAAAAGTGTATTGGCTTGTAAATACACAATCTACGGCTGGCATGATGACCTGTACCAAGCAGGATTGGAGATGTTCATATGGCTATATGGAGCTTTGTGCTGTATTTATCTACCACATGTTTGGACCTCAATGTTTTCAGGGAATTTTATCTGCTAAATGTGATACATAGCTAAACTACGTGTGTACAGCTTTCATTTAACTCTTCAGGTAGTGGACATATGATGCAATGTGTAATCCAACGTGTCAACAGTGTGCAATGAAGGGAGCGAGGCCGGGAGCGGCATCATGGCAAACGTGTAATCGCTGAGCTCTGTGCCGGCCCGACAACAATCCTGGAAATATCCCTGACACAGAGTGGGATTGCCTGCCACGGGGAGCGGAATTCACTCCCCGAAGCGTTACACCTGGTCAGGAGCATAAAGAATTTGGAAATCAGAGCCGGAGGGAGCAAAAACGGAGAACGAAGGCCCGACCAAGTCGGCTCAGCAGGTCACGGAGAGAGTGAAAGTGAAAGCAGTGACCTGAGAAGGGAATGAGGGAGCGGAGCTGCGTAGAACAGGACTGGGACACACCATGAGCCTCTCCAGCTGAAGGACGGCTGTGGGTGGAAGATGTGGGGTGGATGAGCCGGAGACCCTCAGAAGAGACGCCGCCACAGGAAAAGTAATCTGCGTGGGGCCGCAGTGCAAGTCCGGATCTAAGATGGCGGTGAAGAGGCTCCAAGGCAGGAGCTGAGGAATACGCATCCCTGTATAGGAACTGGGGCCTTGAGAAGCAGAGGCCACGAAAGAAGAGACACGCACCATATGGAACTGCAGAACGCATCGGAAGACCACGAGGTAAGAGACAGAAATGTTCCCAGTCAGGAGCGGGGGCCAGTGGACCCAGAGGAGGGCTGCCATCACGACTTGGCTGGACAACTGGAACATCCCTGCTATGAAGGTGATTGGAGGACAGGTGCCCGCAGCCTGACCGACGCACTCCTTCAGAGAAAAAAGTGGGGATCCCCTGAGTCCTAAGGCCTAAAATTCTGAAGAAGCAGGGATGGTGGGAAAGGCCTTGGACAAAGCGAAGGCTGTTTGTCCCCCTGAACGAGTCCTGAGGGTAGGAAACAACCCTGAGAGGGTGGGACTCTCTCAGTGGTACTGCGGACACAGGGCAAGTGGACAAGAGACCTCCGGAGGACTTGAGGAGGCTTGAACTTAGGGCGCCGGGGACACGAGACAAGCCTCCTTAGTCACAGAGTGCTGCTCCTCTGAGGCAACGGGGAAGGAACACCGCACAACAAACTGTCTGGACCCCTGAGGGGGATGCACGAACATTGCGACTCACTGAGCCCCCATGCTACATAAAAGAATGCCAGGGCAGAGTAACACGAGAGTCCGGAGCTGCAGGCACACTGAGACTGAAGGCCCACAGGGCTTGATTGCGGGGACCAGCAGATAACGACCAGCAAAGAGAGACAATGGGCTAGCCCGAGTAAGCTGACAGAAAGTTCATCCCTTAGACCAGGCCCAAATACCAGAGAGAAGACATCGCAAATGGAGTAGGCCGAAGGGCCCCAGGACCAGATAGGTGGGGAAGTTGAACACCACCAGAGCTACAAATAAACCGCTGGGAAGACGCAGCTACCGGCAATCCAGGAGAGATAGCTCTTCTGCAAATCAAGAAAATTCCAAATACTAGCTTGGTAAGTCCCAAGAGGCCATGGCAAAACAGAAGGGTAAGACAGGAACAACCCAGCTGCCCACGAGGGAGCCCTTCTTCTACCCTGCCGGACGCCAATGGTGGAGATCTGGCAACCACAGACTTAGCGCACAATCAAGACCTAGGCAAAGTCCTGGCTGCCATAGCAGATACTAGGGAGGCCCTCCAATACAATATAGAGTCAGTATCAGTGGTGCTGGGTCTACTGCTGCAGAACACCAGAAACTAGCCTACCGAGTAAAGGAAGTGGAGAATACACTGGGAACTGGGACCGGAGCGTAAACACGGAGAAATCCACTTGAACAAACTCACAGCAAGAGTGACCGGACTGGAAAATAGAGCAGAAGATGCAGATGGTAGCAAAGAAGGAGTAACATATGGATAAGAGGTATTCCTGAACGAACTGAGGGGGCAGATATGACGGCGTTCCTGGTAACATGGCTGCAAGAGATACTGCCACCAGACTTCCTCTCCAAGTTCTTTGTCACAGAAAGAGCCCATTGAGTACCGGGTCAACCTCCTGCCCCGGGGCACCCTCCGAGACCGGCGGTGGCCAAACTGCTACACTTTAAAGACAGATACTTTATACTCCAACAGCCTAGAAATAATGGCCCTTCACCCTAAAAATCTGTAAGGTATCAATGTTTCAAGACTTCAGGGCCCGAGTACAGGCACCGCGAGCATCCTTCATTGAAGTAAAGAAGGCACTACGAAAAGAGGGCCTAAAATACTCATTGATCTTCCCGGTGAAGCTTCACATCATATTAGACAGTTCTACATACTTCTACCTAAGCCCGCAGGAAGCCTGGACCTGGCTGGAGGCGTACTGGGAGGGGGCTCCCTTGTCTATGCCACAGCGAGGCCCTCGAAGGCCAAAACTCACAGAGGGCCTAAAACGTAAACGACTCAAGAAACCGAGTGTGCTGAAGAAACCAATGATATCGCAGACACAACAGGACAGGAAAGCCGTTCTACAAGCTGTTGCATCATTGATGTTATCGTAGGCCTCTGGAAAGCACTCAGGCTCATCATCAGAACAGCTTGAGAGGTCGTCGGAATCAGAAGTTAATGTAGGGACCGACACAAAACTGCTGGACATTACTCCAAGATCAGCAGATGACATCATATGAAAGGAAAGTACGCTGGGGAACAACTTTTGTGTGACTGAGGGCTGGGACTTCAACCAATTCTGACTACAACGAACTCCTGTGGTGGGCAATGACTGACCTCCTGTACGAATGGCAGAATCGAGACGGGAGCGACACACTCTTCCATTCTTTTTTCCAGATTCTTTTCTTGTTATCCACAACATCTGGTGATCACTAAATCCCTCTGAACTGCCACCCACCAGTGTCCTGCCTCATAAGTTGAAGGAAGCGTTCTATGAGTGGTAATGTTTGGTTCCAGGTTTGGGCAGCTGGCTGTTGCCGGTCCACTCTTGGGTGTGTAGTTTGTAATATTTAAGTTTTCTGTTTGACTTAATGGAATCCTTATTTCACTTGCTGAAGAGGGGGTGGGGGAGTAGGGAGGGTGGTACGTGATGTGGTACTACAAATGGCAGGAGCAGAAGAGGTTAGGCTGATTTCCTGGATTATTAAGGGCATGGGCTCTCCCGCCAAAAGATATAACATTTTAAGCTACCTTAGGTGAAGGGGGCTCAAATAGTAATGCTGCAGGAAAGTCACCTGACCCCAGAAGAAGCCAATAGTCTCAAATGCAGATGACGGGGTTAGCTATTTGCGACAACTTACTCAACATATGCCAAAGGAGCACTGATCTGGGTTAAGTCTGGAACTCCCTTCCAGACTGCACATTCAATCATAGACAAAGAGGGGCATTATGTAATATAAGACTGAGAGGGAGAAAGATCACAATAGGAAGCATATACGACCCGAATCAGGATCAGATGCAGTTCTTCCAGCATTTGTCTGGCTCTCTTTCAGAGCTGGCAGCAGGCAAGGTAATCCTAGAGGGTGATTATAGCTGTGTAATCGACCCCACTATGGATAGATCTAGGCCTCCCTTGAAAGGTACGACAGCGGCTGCGACGCCATGGGTCTGCATAGCCAGATGTTCAAATGGGAGCTGCTGGACATGTGGCAGCTACATCCTGGCCAAAATCAGAACTACTTATACTACTTGCCACTAAACAACCTCCATACGAGACTAGACATGTTTCTTTGCTCTCAACAACTAGCGGCTACTATGCAAGACTCTGAAAATCTGGGGAGATCGCTATCTGACCATAGCCCCCTCCTGTTGCGATTTCCTCCCACTTCAAAGAGAGCAATCCCCCTGTGGAGACTACACCCGGGGCGATATAACAATACTTTGAGACAAATCAGAACACCGCTAGCACCCGAATGATAGAATGGGTTGCCTTAAAGGTGGTAATTAGGAGGAAATGCATGGGACAGACAGTGGGCGCCCAAAGAGAAATAAATACCAAACTCCAGACAATAGACACACAGATACAGGCATCTGACAGAACTATAGAACAAGATGCAGAGACCAAGAAAACCGTATCAGACCTGAAAAGTACTTATAATGAAAAGGGAAGAGGTTGAGAGCGCTAGCACCTACCGGGAAGAACAACATGTAGGGGGGGAGCAGGGAGGTTATTGGCTTGGCTGATCAGACCAGAGAAAGGGGGGGTCCCAGATCCCGTCCCTACTAACAGTAGGAGGACAACTATTCTTCTCACCCAAGCAAATCAATGATTCTTTTAGAGATTACTTGCATCATTATACGCAGAGCCTATAATATACAGGAAACTGACTTAACAATGTATCTGAGAGGGTTGGAGCTCTGGCAGATAGACCGAGTGGTGCAAAAAGACCTAGGTGCAGAGACTAAGGCACATCAGATTAGCGCAGCAATTAAAGAGACGGCCAGAGGGAAGACCCAGGGACCGGACGGTCTCCCGGCAAATTTATACTGTACCTATGCAACTACCTTAGCCCCACGATTGGAAAAATTATATGCACCTTCCCTGCAGAGAGGGTAATACCAGAGGTCTACCAGAGAAGCACTTGTGGTCCCGCTACCTAAAAAACATGTCAGATACACCAAGAAGGGTTGACTTTAGGCCATTGGCGATGTTCAACCTAGATTTTAAAATATTGATAAAGTCCTGGCTTCCAGTGTAATGCCCAACATGCGGGGAATACTGACTAGGTCGACCTCGAACAATTTGACGAGATTATACCAAGTGTTGTTTCACCCGGACATGGACCGGTTCCCTAACACAGTGGTGGTAGTTGTGGATCTAGAAAAGGCCTCCGACTCCCTTTAATGTGATTTCCTATTGAAAGCGATGGAATCTCAGGGACTGCGAGACGAGTGGCTGAATTGGATGAGTCTGCTCTACTCGAGCCCGGTGGCAGGGGTACATTCAGACAGACTGGTGTTGGAATACTACCCCATATATAGGGGTACGAGTCAGGGATGCCCACCGTCTCTGCTGCTCTTTGCCTTGGCTATGGAGCCTCTGGTGGAACACTTTAAGCAAATGGGAGAGAGGTATGAGATCCCCCTAGACCGTTTTTTTGCATATGATCTCATTATATAAAAGAGTACTGCTAGATGTAGCTCTGCAATGTTGGGACAGATGCGTAAAATGAGCCATGGTTCTACCACTGTATGCGACGGACCTTCCCATATCGGACCTTCCCAGAGAAGGCGAGGTTGATCCTCTACACCAGGCCATATGGGAGCATGGAGGGATGCAGGGGTATACACCATCCGAGATTGTTATCAGGATGGGGAAATTCTACCCCTTCAAGAGTTCCTAGAATATCACGACCAAGGCCCCAGGCAACTTTTAAATTACCATGCAGTTAGAGGAGCCATGGATGGAATTTCGGGCAGGGGGATGCAGTGAAATGGTTGTACAAGGCATTAATGGAACTAACAATGGCAAACCTGATGTATACACAGGAGAAGTGGGAGGGACTAGTGGGTAGGCCCCTCTCAAGGTGAGAGTGGAAAAATTCCCTAGAACATATCGGCATGGTGTCCCGAAACTCGAATTTTAAGCTCATACAGTTCAACATACTACACATGACCTATCTCATGCCTCACAGGATTAACATCATATATGGGATTACTGACTCAGCGTGTCCCCGGTATGACGAAGTTGACGCTAATCTGATACACATGATGTGGGACTGATGGGAGTCAGGGATTACTGGCTAAAGATAGTGGATTCGCTGAATGAGGTCTAGGCCCGCAAATTAGACTGTAAACCAGAGATGTGCCTTATGGCGCTATACCTCAGACCCAAGGCTCGGAAGCTAGGACATAGGTTTGGAGATCTAGCTTTAATACCAGCAAAGAGACAAGTAGCCCGCAAATGGAAATCAAAGAGAAATCCCAAGGTAGACATCTGGGAACAAGAACTCTTGAGGTGGGCTAGGGCTCTGGAAAGGGCTCTGATAAGAGAAAACATGATAACAAAAAGGTGAAAATCCCTGGCAGGAAATATTGTGAAACCGGGAAGCTAGAGACTCCAATGAGGTAGGGAACATTGACGAAGTACCCAAAATCATTGATAAGAATAAGCACTCCCCTATCCATCCCCCGGGAGCAATAAGAGTAAGTCAACCGAGCATCTAGGGAGATAAAGGAAAAGATATTTAATACGGGCAGAGACATGACCCAGGACTTAGTAATAGTGGTGAAACAGTGGTTGCACGGATGTCCCTCCCTCCCCCCCTCCCGATTGATTAGATCAATGATTAAAGATATAGAAGCCAACAAACGCCAATCATGGTAAAAAGGGGGACCCCAAACAAGGAAAGAACAGCAAAGAAGAGGTAAAATTGTTTGTTATAGAGTTGGTAGGCATAGAGTGAAAATCTAAGGCACGAAATCAAGATTTAACACAAGCTACACAGCAAGGACTCTGAGCAGACCTGGAAAATGAAAATTACATGAAAAAACATAGATGAAACCACAAAGATACCAGGCAAGTGTAATTATCACAAGAACAGAGATTAAGCATGAGCGTAAAATCCGTTCCGCTCACGGATTTTGCGGATTTTCGGCAAATTCGCAATCCGCGAACTCTCGCGAACTTGCCGAAAATTCGTAAAATCCGTGCGAAGAGGATTTTTTGCTTGGTCGCACTTGCCAACTAGAATACTATACAATTTCGCGGGAGTAAACACTTGCGAACACGTAGATGCGGCGGGCAGCGACAATCAGATTGCAAAATTTGCAATTTCGCACAAGAAATCCACCAGCAGGCAGCATAAACTTTGAAAATTATGATTTTCATCAGAATAACTCCTCAGGTTGACATTTGCCTGCACTTTTTCTTCGCAAGGAGTCCATTTTGGGGGGTGGGGGTGGGAGGAAGGAAGTGCCCCACAGTCTCCAACTTCCTGTTCATGTCCAGCAGGCTCCTCCCAGTGCTTTCTTCATGTGCTGGTCACTTTGATTTGCATCTTGACCTGGAAGGATTACTTTTTGTGGATGCTGCTGGATATTTGGATTTTTGAGAAACTGAAAGCACTCAGCAGGTGCAAAAGTTCAATCTTATCATTAGTAACCATTCCCTGTAGTGCTTCCTGAGGGGCCCCTTCAGAGTTCATTTGCCTACTTTCAACTATTCTAAGACCCTGCTCTGACCCTCACAGCAGGCTCAGAGAATAGCTACAAGTATACAACAAAGGTCCTGTTAAAAAAATTACACTGCAACAGAAAGCAATTACAGACAAAACTGAAAGCACTCAGCAGGTGCAAACGTTCAATCTAATCATTAGTAACCATTCCCTGTAGTGCTTCCTGAGGGGCCCCTTCAGAGTTCAGTTGCCTACTTGCAACTATTCTATGACCCTTCTCTGACCCTCACAGCAGGCTCAGAGAATAGCTACAAGTAGGCCACAAAGGTCCTGTGAAAAAAAATTGCACTGCAACAGAAAGCAAATTACAGATAAGGAAGCAGGTGCCAGCCAGACTGGAAGTTTAAATTCAGTGACACATTAATCAACCCCAAATTAATTCATGTCAGTTGAAGCAGGGCAGGTGTGCTTGCTTTTTTTCACCCCCATAATCTACTGTGATAAACCAACCAGAGGGTGGCAGTGATGTACCAGAGGGTGGCATGGGTGTACCAGAGGGTGGCAGTGGTGAAACAGAGGGTGCTGTGAACCTGTGATGACGAACCAGACGTAGAAACAACATAGTCGCGGCCGTTGCGAGCCGACAAGTAAGTTCGCAATTGCGAACTGGTACACAACCCTCGCGAACTGGCAGAAACCCTTGCGAACACAAAAAAATAAAAAATCTGCAAATTCGCGAGAGTTCGCGGATTTTGCGGATTGCGAATCCGTAAATACGCAAGTTCGCGGATTGCCAATTTGCAAAATCCGCCCATGCTTAACAGAGATATAATGATTAAAAAGACAGGCAACAAAGTTGATAGATTGTAATAATAGATATGATGTTACTGATTTCATGCTTCTGAACAACAATCTGATTGCAAATAATGTATAATATGTGGTGAAATATGGAAATGCTTTATATAATCAAAATGCCATTAAACAGATTTACGCCCGAAAAAATCAGTGTGCAATGAGCATTTGCATGTGGCATGATGTCTGAAACAACACTACTTGATGGTACATTAGTGTTCAACTTGACCTTCATGATATTATGATGTATTATGAGAAATAGTTAAATATGTTGTACTCCAGGCTTTGTGTGAGCATTGTGTTAATCTCTAACCCTGGGCGCGTAGTTCGCGTAATAGCGCTATGCATAGCTACGCGAAGTGCACTTTGCACTACACACGCTACGCGTAGCTACACAAACTGTGTAGTGCGATAGGGAAAATGCTGTTCGCGCGGATTGCTCAGTGCCGGATGCCTGTCCCGACTGTGCAATCATTGCAAACGGCATCTTACACAGTGCAAGCAGTCGTTTTCTGCCGCTCGAGTAGATTTCTCAATGCAGACTGGATGTTTGTCATCGCGAGCAGTCGCGTGCATATGCGACCACTCGCAATGAGAAACCTGACCTCCCCGTGTTGAGAATCTCGCCGGGAGGTTTATTTTACATGCTCGCAATCGGCAACTTGATGTTGCTGATCGCAAACGAGGAAAATGTCTTGCTGAGATGGTGATTTTGCTCACTCGCAGTCCCCAACTTGACGTTGAGGACGGTGAGCGAGCAAAAAATACCCGCTACATGTTTTTGAACTGTGCTATGTGCAAGTTTAGTTGCCCAAACTCCGCACACTCCGCGAGCGTAGCGTAGTGTTCTGCCCAGGGTTATTAATCTCACACTTGGATCCATCCTATTTGGTTACATTTTTCAACAATTGCATACTACAAGTGCCAAATATGTAAGGTGTTCAACTATCCTAGTATGAACATTAGGATGAAGTGTAGACAATTCTATCAATGTCTGGGTTATGACATGAGTGGGCCCAACAGTTTTCAGGTTATATAGCATGCAGGTCTGTGCTCATGCTAAATTTGAAGCCCATAGAGTAAACCATAAAGCTGTTGTGACATGTGGACTTCTTTAATGTTGTCTGTTGTTTCTGATGGTCAGGTGTGAATATGGGGTTGTTACATGTAATTTCAGACACATCTAGGGAAAGCAGAGGAAAAGGGGTCAACATTAGTGGAGATACAGCTGGTCACAGTGCTTCTGGACGTGAAATGTCAGACACGGAGGGGCCCAGCAACCTGCAGGGTGTGATGAGGGTATCGGAGACAGCAGCCCCAGTTCGCCATCATCTGATTCATTCTGCGGTGAACACTCCCAAGTGGTGGCTGACCCAACAGGATCATTACCAGGTTCATCCTTGTCCGCCATCCAAAGTTCCACTGCTGCCCTCCCAGTTGTCCCTCCACAAGTTGGCCATTCCGGCTCCCCTAAGACAGTAGCGATTTCCTTCGCTCCAGGAGCCTCAGCCCCTGCACCTGTTAGCCCTGAGTAAGAGGCAATTGACCTTCTGAAGAGCAGCTATATGGGTCAGAATGCCATTATAAATGCCATTCAGGGGCAAAGCGACCAGCTAACCCAGATGCTTGCCTCCCTGGAAGGCATTCACACTGCAATATCTGGCCAACAGAGATCATTTCAGGCTCTGGCCTCCTTCCACATGGAAGCCCTCCACCTATCCGAACCTTCTACCCCACCTCCTGCCCCTTCCCCATCTGAGTTCCCTATTCTCATTCCTATCCCAAGTGCATGCACACCTAAGCATTCACACACTTAATCAGAAACAAGCACCCCAAACAAAACACAAAACATCCCAAAAACTCAAACATACAAACATACAACACAGACACTCATTCCCCTCACTACCCACACTATCCCAGCATACCCTGGGGTACCACAAAGACAGACACGGAGCCCTCTACAGCCACACTCGTACCCACAGATGACACAGCAACTGTCACAGAGCCATCCACTAGCCATACTCATACCTGCGGATGACACAGCAACACACACAGAGTCCTCCACAGCCACACTCATGCTTGCAGAAAACACAGCAACACAGCAAACACACAGATCCCTCAAAAGCCACACTCATTCCCACAGACAACACAGCAACACAGAGCCCTCCACAGCCACACTCATACCTGCATATCACACAGCAACTCACACAGATCCTTCTACAGCCACACTCATACCCGCAGACAAAAGAGCAATGCCCACAGAGTGCTCCACAACACTGAGCACGTTCACTGCACACACAGGTACAAAACACAAACACTCACAGTAACCAATACAACAGACACCAACACAACACACAGTGCTGACAGCAGACCCAGCTCACACTCCCACTACCTCTTCCTCCCTACTAGAACTCCATCCCGAACATCCTACCAGTTTTCCCTGTAAAGATGTCTTGGTTGCCCTTTCGCTTTCTCCTGTGAAACCTGACCATCCCTCCCGAAGTCCCAAAAACCCAAAAACCTCTTCCACACCCAAACTCAAACCCATCCCTTCCACTTCCCACACCTCTCCTGAAAGACAGCACGCCCAACCGAACTCAAGCCAAAATAAAATAAAAACATACAAACCTCTCCCAAGGACTAACCTGCCCCTTTTACTTCCCACTCCACCCCAGAAAAACAGCATCCCAGCCCCCCTGAACCCAGGCAAAAAAAACATTAAAACCCCTCTCAAGGACAAACCCACCCTTTCACTTCCCACTCCACCTCAGAGAAACAGAATCCCCAACCCCTTGAACCCAGGCCAAAAAACAAAAAAACATAAAAACCCCTTCCAAGGACAAACCCAACCCTCTCTAAACCTCAAACCCCATATCTTTGATGCCATCTTTGAGGTACCTACTGCTCTCAATGGATGTCCCTTTTTGGGGAGGTTCCCTGGCACTGTCAGTAAGGACAAGTGTGGTGGCACATGTACACTGAATGGACTGTCCATTGGTCATTGTTTGAATCCGTTGTCACATACTGTCATTAAAATATGTTCATAGTTACTTTTTTTAACTATTGATGTCATGGCATAGTTAGTGATGTGTGGCTACAATTGTGTTTTTATCAACCCTGATTGCTGATCCAGTTGAAGTGGTTTGTATGATGTGACCCTGGGGCTAATGCTGGCGTTACACAGCACAAGGGGAATTGTTGAATGGATGTCTATGTGGGATGAAATGCAAATGGGGCAGACATTGCATTGGGGGATATGTTATATGGTACGTATTTCAGCTTGGCCTGGCCACTGTCAACATAATTTAGGGTGCATTTCTCTCTATGATCTATGTAGGATATGTGTTAGGTGTGTTGAAGTTAGATATGTGTTTATCCACACATGGAGAGTGTCAACTTGTCATCCCTTTCTGGAGTTCTACATGGACATTTGCCCATATTCCTGTGTGTACCTCACAGCTACCTTGTTAGATGTGTGCCAGATGCTGTTACTGCTGTAATTGCTTTTGTGAGTTGCACTTCCACATTCCCTACACATACATAGCACTTGGTTATGCTCTTGGTTGCTACTGATATACTTCAATTCCCAGGTCTGGTGCACATTGAGTTTGTCAGGCATGTGGAACACGTACTTTGCTGCCCCATGGCCCTAGCCTTCAGGGTTTCCCCTGATAAAGGCATAGCTATCCTGCAGAGAGTGTTTCCATTGTGCCCTTAGAATGCTTTTCACACTGATTCTATGTTATCCCATCGACTGGCATTGTCCTTTTTGTGGGTGGCGTATGAGAGTACAATGCAGAGTTGTAGCAGAGAAGGTGTGATTTACTTTAATTACACATCCACACAGGTGTTTATTTGACATCAAAACAGGACATGGGATGTGTGCAATGAGACTGTGTCACATACACTATAGCATTTTGGTTAGAGGTGCAGTGACACAGCCACATGGTAACTGTAGTCAGTGTCACCTCAATCTCACTTTACCAACACTTGAGAAATGGTAAGCTGCATTATGTGTGTGGTTCAGTAGTGACATGGCAGGCAAGTGAGATGGGGCAAAAGGAGTCTAGCATCTTGGTTAGAGTTGCAATGTCAGGACCTCATGGTAGTTGTCACCTTAATCTGACTCTACCACCACTTGAAAAAAGGTACACTGCATGATGTGTGAAGATCAACATCATCAAAATACTTTATTCTGTATTTTACAACCATAAAAGTACACAACAAATAAGACACATACACATACAACAACATTTACAAAAAGATTGCACCATAAAGCCTTATAAACCATGTTGCAGATTCAAAGCAGACAATGGCTTATACAAAAGTAAACAGTCCATCACTTTCAAAAAGTAAAAACACTGAGACATATTTAAGAAAGGACAATAGCCATAAAAACTAGATCATATTACCATCTGTTAAAGAGAGCCCGGTTAAAAGATAAAATCATTATACCCAAAACCAGTGGAGAGAAAAGAATTTAAAGAAGACAAGCAAGGTTCTTCACATTGTCAGATTAAAAACTGGCCTCTATACTATTCAAGTACAGACCAAAGCTTCCATTATAATGCATCAGCTCTAATATCGGTACTTAAAGACTGCACAGACAATAACCTGACTGGATTCAGTGCACAGCAGCCATAGAGCGTCCTGGTACTGCCGATATCCAAGGTTTTTTACATAGTGGAGTAATCCAGGATTTTCTAGGGCACGCTTATGACGCAAAGAAGAATACAAAATGGGTTAGAGATTCCTCTGCCTGTTGAAAAGATGGACATTGAGTGATCACAGCGCCACCTGGGTTCCATTTTTCTCAGAGCAACTGTAGTGGGAGAGTGTCATATCCAAATTTAAGATATATGCTCTTGGCAGCCCTCTGGGTTATTTCATCTAAAAATGACCCGAAGGCCATATCGATCATAAAATCAAAAATTGTATCCACAAGGGATCCCTCAGAGACAACCCTAAGTTCTTCAGCCACATATACTCCCAAAGCCCTTACTAAAGATTATATTAGGTAAGTGGGGCAAGAAGATCACAATCTGCCAAGGCCTAACTTATGCAGCACATTTTTGACAAAGGAGAGGCATTTATTTCTAAGCCCAATGTTGAAAAGAAGGATAGCATCCCTCCAGTTCTGCAGTATATTTAAGCCATCGCCAAAATGGCAATTGTCTGAGTTGGGCTTTATGGCAAATCGACTTACGGCCCAGGTCACGTCTGAGGGGTATCAACTGGTTATTTTTTGGCAGATGTGTGAGAGCTTTTATAAAGGTATTTTCAGCCACCCCCAACGCGGTCAGATCAATATCATCCCACACTTCTGCCCCATACAATGCACTGCACTTTGCATTGGCGCTCTACACTTTCGGAGCAGGAGCTCGATGCATTTTTAAAATGGCTGCTGCTTGCTGGGTTAAGTTCAAACAATTTCTCTTGATTTGGAAGGACCAAGACATTGATTTAGTGAGATTGATCCCCTGGTAAGTAAAGACGCTCACCCTATCTAGAGGTTGCCCCGCCAGAAAAATATAACTTTTAAAAGACTTATGTGGGCTGATTGCCCTAAATGTAGTCTTTGTTTGAGTTATCACCAGTCCACGTTCACTACAATAGGCAGCAAATATGTCCACTAAACATTAAAGACCACTCAATGTTTCTGATATTAATAGGGTCTCGTCCGCAAATAACAGAAGAGGGATCTTGCATCCCACTAATCGTGGAGTGCCACATCATTTAAGTACAAAGAAAATAGGATCGGGGCAAGCACACATGCCTGAAGGACTCCATTATAAATAGGTATCTGATCTGTAAGTTCCCCACCCCTTCCCTTTCTAACTTGGGCATATGCATTTTCATGAAGGCGAATCAAGTGTACTAACCTCTTTTTGAAAACCCACTGGCAGAGGAGAAAGGGCCCGGTGTTCCTCTATCCAATTGTCAAGGGTCCCTGCAGGGAGCCTAGTAAAAACCTTTTGGGCATTAATAAGGCTTATCCGCCAGTAGATAAAAGGAAAGTCTGGTGTACCTTTGTTATGAATATGGCCGATTTCAGCAACCTTCCAACTACAGGGAATCTGGGCTAGTTGAATACAACTGAATAGCTTGATAAAATATACGGCCCAGCTGTCAACATCTGTTAAAAAAGGTCACCTGGGATGCCATCAGACCCTGGTGCCTTACCCCTCGCCAATTTCTTGATTGCAGAGAATGTCTGGTTGACCTCCAATTTAAGGAGGCCTAAGGGAACTAACTAATTTGTACTAAAATCAGAGAGCCTAGCATTGATTGATTCCTGTTTATTAAGATCATGAAAGTGGGAATACCAAACATCAGGCGGAATACAGTAAGCCAAACAATGAAGTGGTTGGCAATTGCCATAGGCTGCTATCTTCCAAAACAACCCACTATCCTTATGGGCAGCAGCCTCATATAAATTCTCACATATTTGTAACTCTTATTCCATATGTGCTTAGATCTGAATTTGTTTGTATTCTAAATGTTTAACACAAATCAGATTGCAATCACCCTTGGTCAGGGCTAGCTCCTTTTTCTTGTTACTGCATGCCTTGTTATACCAACTACATTCTGCCTTTGGCAAGGGATGACTAGGTCTATAAGAGTTTACAAGGTAATCACTTAGCAGCTTAGAAAAGGCCCTCAGTAATATTTGTGATCTCAAGCTGCCTGAGATCATTGTTAAACTTAGCTCGGGCCACTTTTTCTAAGCCTAATATACCATCTCCTAGGGCCTTAGTAATAAGTGCTCTACAATCTGCACTAGTTATTACTTTGTTCCACTTTAATCTTTGCTTATTATTAGACAGAACTGAATTAATGCTTAGCGAGGGCGGGACATCTACCCTGAAATTACACAAATCTCCTAAAGTGCAAAGGAGAGAATTATGGTTGCTACCCCTCCCCCTATTTAAGACATTAAAGTTGCCCAAGCTACACCACATCATCAGCTAAATCAGGCAGTAATCTATTCTACTTGTGCAACCTGGGTGATTAAAAGTGTGGGCAGCAAGCTGGTCCACTGGTGTAAAACAATTACATACCCTCAAACCATAGGATTCAGTGAATGACATGAGCTGTTAGACTGCACCTTTCCAACATTTGGGCTGGAATTGATTATAGGGATTCCCCAACCCTCGTCCTCGTCACTGACAGGTGAACCACAGCCTAAATCCATTGGTTCAAAAGTTACATTAAAATCACCTCCAATAATCAAACAATCCTGTGGGTCGAGGGGGGGCCTTTAAGAAATCAAATCTAGCACTGTCTGGGACTCCCCACCTCCAGCTGGAACCCTGTTATAAGCCTTACATATATAATAGGTGTGTGAGCCAGCTCTAGATTTTGATATCAATCAATCGGGGTTGGTAAAGCGCAACTACTCTCCCGTGAGGGTCTCAAGGTGCTGGGGGGAGAGGGGGTGGGTCTTTTGAGTTCTGGAGTCCTCCAAAGAGCCAGGTCTTAAGGTCCTTCCTCAACTGGAGCAGTGCGGTGGCTTACCTGAGGTAGAGGGGGATGTCGTTCCGTGTCTTGGCTGCGGGTAGGAGAAGGACTTTCCTTCCATTCTGGCCTTGTAAATACAAAGACCTCCGCCACACCTTTTTTAACAATACCAGCACGGAGGTATAATTAAAACTCTTTTTAGCCCTCACATGCGAGGTATTTTTTAATACTCACATATCCATTCACATCTGACCCCACCACTCACCTCCCTCGGCACCACTCATAGTGATTATATCAGTGCTCCCGCGTAATCGTTGGTTAGCAGCATGCCGCGTTCCGTAGAGGGACGAGAAGACCCATATGATGAAGCATGACACCAAGGGCCCTTTTGGTGTGTGATGGGTATTTAAAGAACACTATGTGCTTCCCACCATTGTAGGAAACACACTCAATCCTGGACCTTGTGTCCCTGTTTTCATCTATCCTGCTTTGGTGGTTTCTATTTGTTTATAAACTATAGTCGGACAGAACGAATACGCCCCTTGTTTCCTTGTGGGCACGTTCCCTCTCCACTCCCCTTTTTGTTATACATGCTTTCTTTATGTGTCATCCTGTGACTTTCTTGAAGGGGCAAGTGTGTCTGCGCAGTTTGTGATCCAGCGCTGGAGGTTGTGTGCCACGGAGTTAGCCTCTAGTGTAGTTGGTGGTGGGATGCTGGTGAGGGTGGAGGTGATCTGGTCTTCGGTGACTTTGTTCCAGCGAAGACCTTTGTTCCAGCTTCTACGGGGACTCACATGGGTGCGCTTGTGTACTATGGGTTTTTCCGAAGTATATGCAGTGGTGGTCTGTCCAGAGGAGTTCTGTGGTGTGGCTGTAGGAGATGCTGTTTCCTTCTGCAAAGATGGGGACAAGTGTGTGTCCCGCTGTGTTTGTGGGGGCAGTGACTATTTGCTTCAGTCCTATGTTGACGAGGTTCTCTAGGGGAGAGGTGGTTTTGGAGTTGCTGTGGTTGTCCAGGTGAATGTTTAGGTCTCTGAATAGGATGTAGTCTCTGGAGGCGTGGGCATAGTGTGCAATGAGGTCAGTGATGGTGTCAGTGAAAGGAGCGAAGGAGCTGGGTGGCCTGTAGATGAGGGTTCAGCAGAGAGTCATTTGAGGACTGGTCTGTATCTGGAAGGTGAGTTGCTCCATTAGGGTGGTAGTGTCATCCAGGCCGGTGGTCGTTAAGCAGAGGGTGCTTTTGTAGATGATGGTGATGGCTCTTCCTGGGGGGGATGGGGCGGTCCGTCCGCAGGATATTGTATCCATCAGGAATATCGGTGGCAATGTCGATAGCAGATTAGGCGTTGGTCCAGGTTTCTGTGAGGACAGCGACATCAGGTGTGTAGGTGTTGAGGAGATCCCAGATTTCTATTGCTTGCTTGTCTAGGGAGTGCACGTTGAGGAGTATGCAGTTGAGTGGTTTGTGAGCAGTGGGGTCCAGAAGGCTGGGGGCTGCTGCTGAGGTCCGGAGGTGGGTGACAGTGCAGCTGCAGTGTCGGCAGAAGATCAAGCCTTGAGTGTTACTTAGCATCGAAAGCTGGCAGTTGTTGCTGAGTCCTAGGTTGAGTTCATGGAGTGCGCTTAGTCATAGTGGAGGCGTGTTGGAAGACCTGGGTCTCTGTCGCTGGTTGCAGGCGGTTGCCAGCAGCGCACACACTGCTTGTGCCCATCATTAAGTAGGGATCTGGGAGGGGGGGTCAGCTGGGAGGCAGGAAGGACACACTGGAGGGGGGAGAGGCCACAGGGTCAGCAACGGCGGGGGTAAAAGGGCTCAGGAAAAAAGAGGAAAGAGGAATGAGAGGAAGCAGAAAGAAACAGAAAGGTAAGGAAACAGAAGTAGAAGGAAAAATAGAAAGATAAAAAAGAAAAATAGAGGCAAATGAGCAGAAGAGCAGAGTACTCCCCCACTGGGCTACCATGGATGAGGTGAAGGCAGGACCCTGTGGGTGGAGGAGGGCTTCGAACACCCTGCAATGGAGTTCAGGGGGCTAAGAATTCAACCCTTAGTGATGGAGCTGCGCTCGGGGAGAGCCGTCCCACTCCACATCTCCAGAATGTCATGTGAAATGAATGTCAACATTGTTATTTTGACATCTAGGGACAATTTTACCCAAACAAGTAGGCCCCTCGAAGGCAGGACCCTTTGTGCTGGAATCATAGGTAAATAATGTGTAACATATCTTATTCTGTAGAACAGCTCGTCCTGAAGGAGGCATAGGACATACTCATCCCAAAGTTCCCCAACTTGGATCACTCAGTTTGGACCTGATCCCTGCCAAATTCCAAGATAGAATATTTGTGAGGGGGCTGGTTGGGATAGCTGGTATAGCATGTAGAGGTGGGCTTACAAGGTCACTAATCGGTTCCAATCTCTCATCTGCTAACTGCAATCCTCTGTCGTGTTCTTCTAGGTTCTAGAGTCTGTGAAGATGGTGACAGTCAATCAACCATAGAGGTGCCCCAAGTTTCTAGATGTTTGTTAGAAGAAGTCAGCGGTTCAGCTCCCGATACTCAAATGGGCATGCATGGGGCCCCCTGAGGGATGGTATCTCAGAAAAACATGGAGGATTCAATTTGAGCTGGATATGTGAGTTGGGGAATTAAATTCAGCATTCTGCTACGCTAAGTAAGCCCTCTACAAGGAAATGTGTCTTTAGTTTCAACCTAATATAATCAAACTTCTCTACAGGATAGGATGGGTGTGGGTAGCGTTTATCTTGTAGGATATATGAGTAAACAACAAAGCAGCAGTCGTACACAGACCCAATGTGATGTATACATTTATACAAAAGAACCTCCTCATCTTCAGAAGCTCTCTAGATTATGGGGGAACTTTTACTATATGAAAAAAAGTGAATTATTTGGTGACAAAAGAGATGGTAAATTAAGGACACCCCCAGCTTGCTCCCCCAAGAAGTATTTACCGTTTTGAGCCACGCTTATCGGTTTTCTTTGGATTTGGGGCAGCGGACATGCAAGTTTTAGAAATCTTAGTTGGAGGCCTCCTAGAAACTAGGGGGCATGTTACCAAGCAATAGCGATAATTATCGCTATTGCTTGGTTAGAGATAAAATGTTACCGCTAAGCTGCGGCGATTTTTATCGCAGATAAACCTTGGTATTACCAAGGTTTATCGCAAATGCGATAAAAAACGGCCGCAATGCATGAATATCGCTGAAAAGTCAGCGATATTCATGCATTACCGAGCTAATGCTCTTAGCCATGTTATCCACCTCCCATTGGATAACATGGCTAAGAACTGCTCAGGGCAGGTGTTAGCTTTTGGAGATATTCGCGATTAGCGCGAATATCTCCAAAAGTTGGTAATAGGAGATAGCGATGTTAGCGACTGTTTCCAGGCGCTAACATCTTGGCACGCCCACTTTGCATATCATTAGTGATTAATATCTCTGACATGCAAAGTGGGGCCCAAGATGGTCGCTATCTCCTACTAGCTGTCGCTCGGTAATAGGGAGATAATTTTATCTCCGCTTTCTTGGCTTTTAAAGCCAAAAGAGCGGAGATAAACCCCCTTGATAATATGCCCCTAGATCTTTTACAGGAGGATGTATGGAGGAGAATGTGGAAATGGGTGGACAACCTTTAGTAATGCTTTTATTTGTTTACCCATGTTTATACATCACCTTACCCACATACATGCAAGTTTTAATTAGGGTCCTCGTCTGACAATAAAATGTTTTGTACAGTGGTTTGTACTGCAAGTCTGCCACCTCTAAGCACAACCCACATCAGGTAGTTTAGACTTAATTGACAGCTAATCATTTTACCAACCTCAGAACGATGGATGGCATTGTCAACCACCTGAGATTGCAACTATTAACTATAAGTACTTGCACAGATGTCAGAGTGAGCATTGAACTCTCTAAGCTACCTTTACAGTATTTCCATTTTTTTTTATAAAACTCAGGGGCATATTACCAACAACTGCGATAATTATTGCTATGTTGGCTTAGCGGCAATAATTTTATCGCCGTGTTGCGGCGATTTTTATTGCTTAGGAGCCTTGCTATTATCAAGGTTAATCTCCTATGCGATAAAAATCGGCCGAAATGCATGAATATCGCTTTAAAGTCAGCGATATTCATGCTTTACCGAGCTAATGCTCTTAGCCATGTTATCCACCTCCCATTGGATAATATGGCTAAGAACTGCTCAGGGCAGGTGTTAGCTTTTGGAGATATTCGCGCTTAGCGCGAATATCTCCAAATGTTGGTAATAGGAGACAGCGATGTTAGCGACTGTCTCCAGTCGCTAACATCTTGGCACGCCCACTTTGCATGTCATTAGTGATAAATATCTCTGACATGTAAAGCTGGGCCCAAGATGGTCGCTATCTCCTACTAGCTGTCGCTAACTGGTGTTAGCGGCGGTATACAACCTTTACCACGCATTTTTTACCATGCACTACCATTACAACGCAGTATATATAAGGGGGGTTCTACCCAGATATCGTCACTGGGACCTGGTTTCACTATGTACTGAAAGGAAGGGGTCCCAGTGTAGACAGGGAACAATTAAATACAATTCATATGAATTATTCAGAAACAATTCTTTAGATCCACAAAGGTTTATTCACAGCGGGATCTAGTGTATTGAATATACATTTGCATAGAATAATCAACTCTATTTAATGTCATACAGTGCCCCAAGGAGGGAAGGGGGAAGTGATAGTGAGTAGGTAGGGGAAAGTGATGGGATTAAGTGACAGTAAAATCAATACTTAAACGACCTGTTTTATGCTATAATTAGTGTAGCAACAACTGCCATCAAAAATGGCGACATTATTTGAAAAAGAGGCATCCAACACAAGGTACAATGAATATACAGAATATTGGCGTGAGGTTGCCGTGATTGAGAAAATGGTCGACGTTTCGACCCCCTGAGGTTGCAGGATAGTTTAACCTTGCTGTGGGGTCTTCATCAGGACGAGTGGGTGGGGCAGATGACCTAATGGAAGTATAATAACATAAATTAGAGGGTTGTAAATACTGCCTCTGATTATCACATATGTAGAGATGCCAAGAGTCCAGGGTGAGGTCTAATTAGATACTTAATTTTAAAGAAAATCAAATCTATTATGTCTCGGGAAATCCGATACACAGAACAGGGTACAACCCAATGAATTACCAAAATAGGGCGCCTGAGTGGGAAAACCAGAGCGGCACAAGGCAGCCTGCCACTCACAGTGGGCATTCATTAAAGAGAGGTAAGGGAATAAGTGCTAATATTTAGCGCGAGTCCAAAAACTTAGAAGTGATTGAGTAACAAAAGTTAATGGACATACCACAGGGTCAAAAGTCCGCCGTATGGTCTCTGTTATGGGTTAGAATGCAGAATTGCTGCTTCTGAAAAAATGAGCGGCAAAAAGTCACACATGAGGTTAAAACTTTACAGCAAGATGAATGAATGACAAAATAAAAGGACATACCACAGGGTCAAAAGTCCGCCGTTTGGTCTTTCTATAAGAATAGGGATGCAGTGATGCTGCTTCTGAAAAGATGAGCGTGCATAAGTCACACATCGATATTAATGGGATTTAGATAATCGGACAAGTGGCAAGAATGTCCGGTTGGAGACAGTGAGCTTACCGTGAGTGGCGTCCTGTAAGAATCAGGATGCGGTAACCTCCGACATCGTGGGGATTAAATCGATAGTAAGTCTGTTGGGGCAATAACAGAAGGACTATGAGGAAACAGACTACTGTGAGACGATTTAAGGCGGCAGACGGACACACGGGGAACCCATACTCACTCGGTAGGGATGAATCACGGTGCTCCGTACGAGGGCTGGACGAGCAATGCCGCGTTTCCTGGTTAGGAAGGGAGTCATGGTAACCGGTCACGTGGTGACCGTGGAAGTCATAGACTTGGAAGAAAGACTGTTGGTTGTATACTGCCATCATTGCTGGCACGAAGGATTAGAGCCTCATTTAGTAATTGTGTGACAATAAGGAATATTGGGTAATCTAAATAGATATCAATAAGAGGTTGACAAAAATGATAATAATTGGTAACAAATAAAAATTAAAAAAGGGAAGAAGATACTTTGATTACAAATTAGTGGAATTAAGGCGTACCACTCAGACATGAGGGTAAAGGCCAAAACACTGGACAATCAACAATTATGATCACATACAATATGATTAGCGGCACCTTTAGGTGACAATGGTGTCCCATGACCCAACCATGAGGTAAAGTCACGTATTAGAAACAATCAATGGGAAATATAACCCTACACGGATAGAATGTTCATAGATTCAGTAATAGTTTATGAAACAGATTTGGGCAAAGAAGTACCATCATGGTAGTGTGGCCAATTGAGAAAATGAGCTGTCTAGTTCATTAAGACCACATTCTATAGAATTGAAAAAGTACATCCATTTCAGTTCTCGGGTATTTAGAATGTCAGAGATGTTGCCGCCTCGTGGTCCCATCGTAACTTTCTCAATGACCAACCATTGTAAGCTTTCAGGGGGATGGGAGTTCAGCTTGAAATGTTCCACTAAGGGTGCACTTTGAACATCACAGCGGATTCGGCTCATGTGTTGTAGAATCCGAGCTTTTATTTTTTGCTGAGTTTGGCCAATGTAGATTTTGTGGCACGGACACACAATGGCATAAATGATGTTGTTGGAATTACAGTTGCTGAATGATTTAAGTTTGACGGTAAGATGAAGATGTACAAACTCCTTGGTTTGAATGGTGGAGTCGCAGGCCTTGCAGTGGCCGCATTTGAAATGGCCAATGACCGGAGGTAGGTTCCACATGGTATTGATCGTGGATTGATTGTCAGGGGATAAGAAGGAGCAGACCACATAGTCCTTTATGCTTTTGGCTTTCTTAAATGCATGAAGTGGCATGTCAGGTTGTTTGATTTCATCCGACACCAAATGCCAATGCTTGTTGATGATTCCTTTAATGATGTTACTCTTGGTATTGAAGGTGGTGACACAGACAATACGACTCTCTTCCTGGTTGATTCTATCCTTAGGTACTAAGAGTTCTTCACGGGGATAGAACCAAGCTCGTTTGCGAGCTTTTTTGATCAAACGTCTTGGGTAGCCACGATTGAGAAGACGGGTCGAAAGATCTTGTGATTCAGAGAAATAATCGTCTTTGTTAGAACAATTTCTCCGTATCCTCAGGAATTGCCCGAATGGCAAGTTATCTCGAAGAGCACGGGGATGGTGACTGTTATAAGCCAATAGGGAATTTCTCTCTGATGCTTTACGGTATAGTCTGGTACAGAGTTTACCAGAGTGGTGAAAGATGGTGACATCCAAAAAGTCAATAGTGTTGCAGTCCGATTGGATGGTGAACTTGACGTGTTGTGATTGTTGATTAAGCCAAGCGAAGAAATTATTCAGTTGTTCATGACTGCCGTTCCAAATCATTAAAATATCATCGATATACCTCATCCAGAGGCCAACTTGGTCTCTGAATGGGTTGGTTTGGTTGAGAATAGTGTCTTCTTCAAATGCCGCCATATACAGAATGGCTACGTCTGGAGCAAAGGGAGCACCCATGGCTACGCCGGATGTTTGGAGGAAAAACTTGTTGTCAAACAGAAAGAAATTACGGGTCATTGCGATTTTGAGCAAAGCTACAATAAACTCTGAGGGTACTTGGACTGGTGCAGGGCGTTGCTGAAGACATCTGGCTATGACTCTGAGAGCCTCGTGTTGAGGAATGCAAGTGTAGAGGGAGACTACATCGCAGGTGGCTAATCTCTGGTTTGATGGATCGTAGGTTAAGCTTTCAGTTATGTTCAAGATGTGCATCGTGTCTCGAAGGTATGATGGAGTGGCCTCTGCCAGTGGTTTTATAAAATAGTCAATATATTTTCCCAATGGTTCCAGTATGGAACCGCAACCAGAAACAATTGGGCGGCCAGGAGGGTTTACCATACTTTTGTGGAGTTTAGGCAAAGTGTATAGTGTTGCCAGACGGGGGTGTTTATTATTCAAAAAATGAAATTCATTTTCAGACAAGAAACCTAGATTAAGACCGTCCTGAGTTACTTCTAGGATTTCTGTGGCGATGGAGCTGGTGGGATCAGACCTCAACAGTTGGTAACAATTATCGTCCTGTAGTTGACGTAATATCTCAGATTTATAAGCAGATAAATCCTGAATAACAATGGCACCGCCTTTGTCTGCAGGCTTGATCACGACTTGATGGTTACTAGCCAGTGACTGTAGTGCTGTTTTTTTAGGTTTGCTGGTGTTGTATCGAACAAAGGATTTCACTTGAAGGGCTCGTTGCACATCACGCCAGACAACTGCTTCATATGCCAGAATCTGATTCGACATACTGTTGGCATATGGAACAAAAGTTGAAGGAGGTCGTAGGCCGGTGACAGATGACTTAAGCTGTGTGGTGGTGTTCCTGAAAAAGTACTTAAGTCGAATTTTTCGGAAAAATTTGTAGAGTTCCGTTCTTACTACGAAATTGTCAGGATTCTGCGCAGGAACATAAGATAGTCCTTTGCTGAGTACTAGGAGTTCATCATCAGAAAGTGTTTGGTTGGAAATGTTCGCCACAGGATTAAGGGTTGCAACTGGTTCCAATGGTCCTACCAACGATAGGTCTTGTTGCGAGTGACTCGTGCGCCGTGTTGTTCGGGTTGGAACCGGACTTGTTTGGAGGATTGGCCTCGTCCTCCATCCCAGTTGGTTTGGTTCTGCTGGCCACCACGTTGGTTCTGACCGCGGGGCCATGAGCCGCCTCGTCCTCGAGGGGGTCGCCAAGATCCCCGACCTTGTCCTAAAAAAGGAGAGAATTGTTGAGGAGGTCAAAATATTGGTATTGATAACTGGGACCTGACGAGTCTTGGTCGCCTTCAGAACTGTAGGACGAGTCAGAGAAGGTTGGATAGTTCCGTCTCCCTCGGTAGGTTCCCCGGCCTCTATTGGTGAATCTTCCTTGTGTGTCTTGTCGGTAATAGTCGTCCTGTAGGTATGGATATGTCTTTTTTTTGTCGTATAGGCGAATATCTCGGGCCAATTTCTCAAGTTTGCGGTTTTGTGTAGTTAAGTCAAAATCAGTAAGTGTGGCTTGCAAGTTGGTTAGGGTGTCCTTGGCGCTTGCAAAGTTGGTATCAGCGGATATTTCTGCTTTCAAAGCCGTGATTTCAGCAGTGAGTTGTTGCACCTGATCAGCAGCCGTTTCAACGCCTAACACCATCCAGTGGCGGGAGCAATTATTTGAGATGTGGCTAAACCCTTCTCTGAATTTCGGAACTTCGATGAAGATAGCCGGTTCAATTTTAATTTGAAGTCCAACCGGAATAATGTTCTCTTTAAGATACCTAGTGAGCAAGTGGCCGTGCCACCTAGTGCGCACCAGTTTCTTCTCCAGGCGCTCGAGACGAGAGATTTTATCCTTTAATGAAAAATCAATAGATGGAATATCAGATTGGAAAAAGATGTTGTCAGGATTTTCGAGTAATTTGTCAATGTAGTCCTCGGAATAGGACAGGAGTTCTCTTTCTACCATATTGTGATGTTCAAAATTAATTTAAAATAAAGAATTAACCTCGCAGACAGCCGTCTGCTCGAAGTAGTATATATAAGGGGGGTTCTACCCAGATATCGTCACTGGGACCTGGGTTCACTATGTACTGAAAGGAAGGGGTCCCAGTGTAGACAGGGAACAATTAAATACAACTCATATGAATTATTCAGAAGCAATTCTTTAGATCCACAAAGGTTTATTCACAGCGGGATCTAGTGTATTGAATATACATTTGCATAGAATAATCAACTGTATTTAATGTCATACAGTGCCCCAAGGAGGGAAGGGGGAAGTGATAGTGAGTAGGTAGGGGAAAGTGATGGGATTAAGTGACAGTAAAATCAATACTTAAACGACCTGTTTTATGCTATAATTAGTGTAGCAACAACTGCCATCAAAAATGGCGACATTATTTGAAAAAGAGGCATCCAACACAAGGTACAATGAATATACAGAATATTGGCGTGAGGTTGCCGTAATTGAGAAAATGGTCGACGTTTCGACCCCCTGAGGTTGCAGGATAGTTTAACCTTGCTGTGGGGTCTTCATCAGGACGAGTGGGTGGGGCAGAGGACCTAATGGAAGTATAATAACATAAATTAGAGGGTTGTAAATACTGCCTCTGATTATCACATAGGTAGAGATGCCAAGAGTCCAGGGTGAGGTCTAATTAGATACTTAATTTTAAAGAAAATCAAATCTATTATGTCTCGGGAAATCCGATACACAGAACAGGGTACGACCCAATGAATTACCAAAATAGGGCGCCTGAATGGGAAAACCAGAGCGGCACAAGGCAGCCTGCCACTCACAGTGGGCATTCATTAAAGAGAGGTAAGGGAATAAGTGCTAATATTTAGCGCGAGTCCAAAAACTTAGAAGTGATTGAGTAACAAAAGTTAATGGACATACCACAGGGTCAAAAGTCCGCCGTATGGTCTCTGTTATGGGTTAGAATGCAGAATTGCTGCTTCTGAAAAAATGAGCGGCAAAAAGTCACACATCGGTATACATGAGGTTAAAACTTTACAGCAAGATGAATGAATGACAAAATAAAAGGACATACCACAGGGTCAAAAGTCCGCCGTGTGGTCTTTCTATAAGAATAGGGATGCAGTGATGCTGCTTCTGAAAAGATGAGCGTGCATAAGTCACACATCGATATTAATGGGATTTAGATAATCGGACAAGTGGCAAGAATGTCCGGTTGGAGACAGTGAGCTTACCGTGTGTGGCGTCCTGTAAGAATCAGGATGCGGTAACCTCCGACATCGTGGGGATTAAATCGATAGTAAGTCTGTTGGGGCAATAACAGAAGGACTATGAGGAAACAGACTACTGTGAGACGATTTAAGGCGGCAGACGGACACACTGGGAACCCATACTCACTCGGTAGGGATGAATCACGGTGCTCCGTACGAGGGCTGGACGAGCAATGCCGTGTTTCCTGGTTAGGGAGGGAGTCATGGTAACCGGTCACGTGGTGACCGTGGAAGTCATAGACTTGGAAGGAAGACTGTTGGTTGTATACTGCCATCATTGCTGGCACGAAGGATTAGAGCCTCATTTAGTAATTGTGTGACAATAAGGAATATTGGGTAATCTAAATAGATATCAATAAGAGGTTGACAAAAATGATAATAATTGGTAACAAATAAAAATTAAAAAAGGGAAGAAGATACTTTGATTACAAATTAGTGGAATTAAGGCGTACCACTCAGACATGAGGGTAAAGGTCAAAACACTGGACAATCAACAATTATGATCACATACAATATGATTAGCGGCACCATTAGGTGACAATGGTGTCCCATGACCCAACCATGAGGTAAAGTCACGTATTAGAAACAATCAATGGGAAATATAACCCTACACGGATAGAATGTTCATAGATTCAGTAATAGTTTAGGAAACAGATTTGGGCAAAGAAGTACCATCATGGTAGTGTGGCCAATTGAGAAAATGAGCTGTCTAGTTCATTAAGACCACATTCTATAGAATTGAAAAAGTACATCCATTTCAGTTCTCGGGTATTTAGAATGTCAGAGATGTTGCCGCCTCGTGGTCCCATCGTAACTTTCTCAATGACCAACCATTGTAAGCTTTCAGGGGGATGGGAGTTCAGCTTGAAATGTTCCACTAAGGGTGCACTTTGAACATCACAGCGGATTAGGCTCATGTGTTGTAGAATCCGAGCTTTTATTTTTTGCTGAGTTTGGCCAATGTAGATTTTGTGGCACGGACACACAATGGCATAAATGATGTTGTTGGAATTACAGTTGCTGAATGATTTAAGTTTGACGGTAAGATAAAGATGTACAAACTCCTTGGTTTGAATGGTGGAGTCGCAGGCCTTGCAGTGGCCGCATTTGAAATGGCCAATGACCGGAGGTAGGTTCCACATGGTATTGATCGTGGATTGATTGTCAGGGGATAAGAAGGAGCAGACCACATAGTCCTTTATGCTTTTGGCTTTCTTAAATGCATGAAGTGGCATGTCAGGTTGTTTGATTTCATCCGACACCAAATGCCAATGCTTGTTGATGATTCCTTTAATGATGTTACTCTTGGTATTGAAGGTGGTGACACAGACAATACGACTCTCTTCCTGGTTGATTCTTACCTTAGGTACTAAGAGTTCTTCACGGGGATAGAACCAAGCTCGTTTGCGAGCTTTTTTGATCAAACGTCTTGGGTAGCCACGATTGAGAAGACGGGTCGAAAGATCTTGTGATTCAGAGAAATAATCGTCTTTGTTAGAACAATTTCTCCGTATCCTCAGGAATTGCCCGAATGGCAAGTTATCTCGAAGAGCACGGGGATGGTGACTGTTATAAGCCAGGTGTTAGCTTTTGGAGATATTCGCGCTTAGCGCGAATATCTCCAAATGTTGGTAATAGGAGACAGCGATGTTAGCGACTGTCTCCAGTCGCTAACATCTTGGCACGCCCACTTTGCATGTCATTAGTGATAAATATCTCTGACATGTAAAGCTGGGCCCAAGATGGTCGCTATCTCCTACTAGCTGTCGCTAACTGGTGTTAGCGGCGGTATACAACCTTTACCACGCATTTTTTACCACGCACTACCATTACAACGCAGGCATTACAACGAAAACCATTACAACGCATTGCGCTGGGGGGCGCTCTAGGATAGGGAATACGTTTAATTTTCTATCCAACACCTTCCCTAGTGTCCACGGGGACTGGAGTTGGAATAGAAAATTATACTTACCACTATCCAGCACCTCTAAGCGCTATGCGTTGTAAAGGTATGCGTGGTAAAAACCGCGTTGTAAAGGTATGTGTGGTAAAAGTATGTGTTGTAACGTCATACATCCGTTAGCGGCAGCTAGGTAATAGGGAGATAATTTTATCTCCGCTGTCTTGGCTTTTAAAGCTAAAAAAGCGGAGATAAATCCCTTGATAATATGCCCCTCAATTTCTGATGCACCTCAGCACTAATGTACAGATTGCTGTGACTGTGGACTTTTTGTGAATTCTACCATTCCTATGTTTCATAAAGAAATGAGGCAAGTCTTCTTTTATATGAAGTTCACGTATTTATGTATTGCACTTATGAAATGCATCAGGAATACCGCTTCTTGGTGGCAAAGCAGAAATCTGGAAACTATTTTCGAGTTCTTTACTTTGCATCAAAATATACACTACTGATGCAAACATGTTTCTTTCATATTCATCTCTTCCAAGACAAATAATTGCAGTCTTGTGTTTTTCTAACATGCATTATTTAAATGCAATGAGCATTACTTAACTTGGCTGTTCAAGTGGTAGCATTTGTTCGCAGAATGAACACATATATTTTTCCAAGTTTGGAGACTTGTGTCCCCAGCCCACTGAAAGCCCTGCTCCACCCATCCCCGCCCAGAAGCAATACCTCACAGTTTTGCCTATTGCCCAAATTGTGATCGCCAAGACAGGATTGTTGCAGTGGAAGAGATCTCAACCAATATTATCCTCTGCCATCATGGGACGATGGCGGGGCCACCCAAGGGCTTGGAAATGCCAGCACATGAAAGAGCAGAACACAGCAGGTCCACTCAAAGTTATTGTGTATCTCCTCTCTCCCCACTCAGGTGAAGAAGCCCTCCATTAGCTCTCTTTTCCTCACCATCCCCACCGAGGCCCACACCAGCTAGGTATATTGCACTTGCACACTTACTCGTCGCGGACAGACACGGTCCTAAATGGGCTGTTTATTGTACGCGTGGTAGACATGCGCAGTAATAGTGACTATGAATCCGAAAGAAAAAATGCATTTAAAATGCTCCTGCGGCCTGTTGTGATAAAATACATGGCCTCACTGCAACATTTTAATTGCTTGTTTGTTATGACCCTTTGGAGAGGATGACAGGAGCCGGAAGCAGGATATGTGCCTCTATCCGACAAGGGAACCTTCTGATTTGGATAGTGACAGTCTGGTCATGTTACTGAAATTCAAAAACGGGAGGCGTGTCACTTTTTGGGGGACCGCACACAAATAAAGAAGGGGCCATCCCCTGTTGTGCCCCCGTGGCTACAGCTCAATTTAAACTTATTCAAAATATTATCCCAGTCAATGGTTTCATCTCCCGTTGTAAGAGGTTAAGAGAGATGGACCAGGTTGCTGGGTACGAACATAGAGTTTTTGCCTGAGAGCCTCTATATATGACGTTTCCAGTTGCCAACACATTAAGACTGTTGCTTCCTCTTAGCAGACAGCCCATAATCACTGGCATGTGAAATAAGTGAGTCATTGTGGACTTCACTGGATAATAAATCGGTTTGAAGTGCAGGCTGGCTAGATAATGGGCTAAGTATTGCTAAGGACTCTCTGGTCCCAGGGCATAAATGATATCCTGGCTGTCACATTGGAGGATTATTTTTGCCCTCCCCCTATGTCCAAATGTAGGTGTTTCTCTGCAAGTTCAATCTCTATGGAGATTACCCCAACAGCACAAGCCAGAAAGGAACCTAACGTGGTGCCGCGAGTAGTGTTTGCATTGGCATTGCCTTTCACCGCAGGATGTTTTCGTTTCTTCATGTTTCTCCAAGCTCAACTTTAGAAATATTTCAAAAATATTGTTAAAGGGGGTTAGCTGGAGCCTTTCGATAGCTATCACATATGGGTTACAGAGAAAACCAACAACTATTCGGGGCAGGCGCAGACTCACCATTATTTGAAGATTGGGTCCAAGGGGCAAGAGGGATCCTCCAACCCTGCCTCTTACGGAGGATGACGAGCGAAGATGGGCCCTTTCTTGGCCTAGTCTTTGCCCGGGCATGCACCCACAGGGCTCACGAGGCACTAATATTTGCAAGTTCAGCCAAGGTCCCATCCTCCAAGCTTTGTGCTCCTTAATGGCTGCTGGGGGGTGTAGTCCCACCACAGCAGCTGCACCCATACCAACGCTGAAAAAACAACACCCCAGTCAGGTGTCATTTCGTCCTGTAGCAGTCATGATAGAGGAACCATGGGTGTTTTTTTTAACTTGTGTGGGTGAATTATGTGGGTGAGACACAAAATGCACTTTTTTAGGACTGTGACGAGAAAGATGGATGAGGTACGTAACGTACATGAACAACTACTGGCCCGTCTTACAAACATTGGCATGTCTGGACGCGCCTGGGATTGGCTTAAATCCTTCTTAGAGGATCGCACCCAGCAGGTTTGGCTGCCACCATTCTCGTCGGCCCCAGAAGGGTGTCCACTGGAGTTCCGCAGGGCTCTACTCTAAGTCCTCGGCTTTTTAATATCTATAGCACGCCCCTGATCTACCTTGCAGAGGAGCTGGGAGCCAAGATCATAGCCTATGCGGGCTATACCCAGCTCCTCTTTACTTGGAGGGAAAACGAATTGTCACCAGAAACAGCTCATAACTGTCTTTCTACAGTTTTCAAATGACTCGCACTAGTGCAGCTGAAGTGCAACGAGGACAAGTCGGAGGTCATTTTGTATGGATCTTTCCCCCCTATCTTTCAGGGAGAAGCTGTGGCCCTCAGAGTATCCTCTGCCCAACTCAGTGGGTAAGCCCGCTAAGAACTTGGGGGTCTGGTTTGATGAGGACCTTAGGTTCTCCGCGCAGATTAAGAGGCTTGCTGGGTTATGCTTTGGCACAATTAAATCGCTCAGAAAGTTTCTTCCCTTGTTACCCAGGCCAGCCAAGGAAATGGTGGCTTGTGCTCTTATCTTGTCATGCATTGATTATGCCAATGCTCTGTGCATTGGCATACCTTGCTACCTGCTAAAAAAACTGCAGACAATACAGAATGTGTCAGCCAGGCTTCTGCTTGGAATTCCAGGAAGATCAAGCGTGAAACAGTATCTGCGGGACCTCCACTGGCTCCCTGTGGCCCATCGAGTTCAGTTTAAAGCCCTTACTCTGGCTCACAGAGCCCTGTATGGATTAGTGCCGGCGTATCTTAGGAGGTGTTTTGCTTTGCTATGTCCCTCGCAGAACTCTGCATTCTGCCGTGCAGCGATTGGCAGTGGTCAGTCGCTTCCGCAGGACTCACTTGGGGGTAGCTCCCTTTCTGTCAAAGCAGCGGAAGCCTGGAACCCCCTCCCCGTGGAGCTATGGAATACTCAGGATACTAGGCTGTTCAAGAAGCAATGAAAGACCCTACTTTTTAATAAGCCCATTTAATCTCAGAACCTCCCCTTCCACGCTCACCGCCTGCGCCGGGACACTCTTGAGTATCTGTGCGCACTATAAATGTATTATAACATAACATAACCTCACTAAAAGGCCGGTTTTGGTTCACCAGTCTCAAATGCCTCGTAGTTTAGTACGATATTAAGTTGAAGAGGTATGAGGACACTGAGGATGAACGGCCTTGAGCAGGTCATATACTTTTAGGGATTTTCTCCTTTGGGATGCAATTTGCTATTATAAAATTGATGTTGGGACACACATTTCCGTGAGCTATCATTATGGGCAAGACCTGAATATATCCAAATCTGGAAGAGTTCTTTAAATTTACTTGCATGTTATTTAACTATTACCCGCAATAATGTCCCGCAATCTTCAAAATCCGACAAAAAGGTATGTTTTCTATTTGTCCCCGTTTGGCAGTTAGATTTTTATTGTCAGTCCTTACTGAACTTGTTCCATGTTTAATGTATGTGCATGTGCATATTTAGACAAAAATTGACTACATGGAAATATTTATTGTTGTACCTGGGTCCCAGACCAGCCATTATACTATATGCACCTCTTTCAGAAAACCCTTGTACAGGTGTAGGTTCATAGAGGACACATACATAGCGCCACAGCCATTGCCCATAACTGCCAACCCCCACCCACCACAAGAAATTCCTTTTTCTACCTTTTCTTGCATCTTCTGGTTTTATTCGCTTTTCAAATGTTTCCCTCGGCGAGGTTTCTAGAGCCACTTGGAATGCAAAGCAGGATCAGCAGAGCAAAAATCAATTACATGGGTCCCTGAAGCATCTGATGTGTATTATTCTTTGCAGGGATTGCAGAGGCCGCGCACTCCCAAATGCATAATACCAAAGCTAAATGTATTGATATACAAATTATCAATAGTAGCAAACACCCTATAAATTAAAAACCTTTTAGATTTAACTCCTAGTGAAATGTTTTCCAGTCTATTTTAAGCATACGATTCAGAAACTATTTTAAAAAACGCCCAGCAACTTTCCTTAGATGAGTAGCCAAGATCTACTTGGAACAAGGCGTCTGCTATGGTAGGTTTCACAAGCATGTAAATATTTTCCCAGCAGCTTTCAGGCAGATAATTATTTCGCTTTTCAGAACTGTCAACCGCAGACGCTGGAAGTACTTTCCTCATATATTAACTTCGAGGCTGTCTTGGTATTGCCTCCAAATTTTACCCGTCGCTATGGGTAATAAAGAACTGCGCTAGTGCGGCCGCTGGAGCCGTATGTATGTCTTCTATACATCAAAACCCAGCGTGGCTACTCAACATTTCAAACTTTTTCAAATTATTGGAATGAGTGAGTAGGGGGAACTGTTCATCCCGTGATCGTAGCGCCGGTGGCTGATTCATGTATTTCTTATTATTCTTGCCTGTTCATGATGTTTAGTCTTTTTTTCGACATCTATGTGAGGCAATACAAGCATAAATACCCTCTGGTTAGGACACCATTTATTTTTAAGAAGATGCTGCCATTGGCCCAGCCTTTCATATGGTTTACACTAGCCTGCAATCAACTGAGACGCCCATGCGGCCACACATGTCGTAACTGTACTGTTATATCGTATTACTCAGATCAGTAATACCGAAAGACGCTTAAAAACTCAACTTCTGAACACATTTATGTAAAAATGCATTTTAGCAAGGCGTTTATATGTATGCCCGTGCTTCATATGTAAAAAACAGAAGTGCAGGGAGGGGCTCAAAGTTTTTCTCCGATTGTCGTGGTTGTCAGCTACTGAGGCTGCTTTGTGATTATACCTCATGACAGGTTTACCTCTTCTGCTGGTTCTTTTTCATCCCTCTTTCCTCACTTTGTTATTGTTTCCTTATGTTGAACTTTCTCTATCATTTTCTGCCTTATTGACTTCAGCTCTTTGTCAAAATCTGGGGATGAAATTAAACCCCAATTTCCTGTGCAGACAATTGCAACCACTGACACATATGGCCTGGTACTACCTAAGACCCCTGTTCTTTTGGACCCACCAAATCTATGGGATGGATGCCACCTCCCCCTCCCTGGTCAATCATTAAGATCACACAAGTTTTTGGATGGAGGGGTGACCCCCCGGCCGTATTTATTAAAAAATTAAAAACATTAGTTATTAACATTTATGTACAAAATTACGCAGAAAGTACAGCTACATTGATAGACAAACGCTGTAATGTGGCTAACCTTAACAAATTTGAATACACAAGACATTCCTACCGTAAATCTAACAAAGCATACATACACTTTCTGCGTGTCCTCTCTAGAGCCTATGGAAAGGTCAATGACTGGCAGCCCCCAGATCCCAGTAAACTACAAATACTCCACCGGAGAAGGTTGCGCAGGGGGTACAGCTTATCGGATGGATACTTTCCCCCAGGCCCCCCCCCCCCTACATCCTGAGCCTTAAACTCCATCACGGGGGCTGCAGACTTCTGTATACTGGTGCCCTGATGCGCATGCGCGTGCGAGGGTGGCCACAGGCGCACTGGGAAGAATGATTCCCCCGCCCCCGCACCCTGACAGCCTACGTAACAGCTATCACTGCCCCTGGAGTTAGATGGCGTTGACCGCTAAGGACCGAAGACTATGCTTACCAATCATGACCTTACCGCCTGACCGGAGACACGCGACTAAATACGACTCTATTAAATCCAACAAAATAGCAAATACTGGCACTTTATTTCATGCTTGTATCAATGCATAATTGCATTACTTATATTTCTTGAGATACCTGCAATGACAAATAATAGAGTAAAACAAATACATTAGCGACATACACATTATACAAATCCTGCCTTAGGGGATGGTGGGTGGCGAAAAACATATTAATGGCCACTGCGGGCCCGGCTGCCTTTCCTGCGGGGAGCAAAATACCAGGAGACTGTTCTGCTCCCCACAACCCCATTTTAAAGGGTGCAGCACCAGGCATGCCGGTCTAGACCGGCCCGCCCCAACGTCGGCTGGGCGTCTGAACCGGAAGCACTAAAGTGCTTCCGATTCATGCTCAGAAGATCCTCCCTACAGGTAAATTCGGGGGTGGGAGTGCCGCATCATCAACTGGCATGGTGACTCCTCCCCCTCTGCCCCCCTGGGACTGGTGCGACCGCCATAATGGCAGCAGGCGCTATTCTAGCCCTCGGCCTTGCCCATATGGCCTGGTACTACCTAAGTCCCCTTTTCTTTTGGACCCACCAAATTTATGGGATGGATGCCACCTCCCTCCCCCAGTCAATCATTAAGACCACACCAATTTTTTGGATTGGGGGTGTGTCACCCCCGGACGTATTTATTACAAAATGAAAAAACATTAGTTATTAACATTTCTGTACAAAATTACGCAGAAAGTACAGATACCTTGATAGACAAATGCTGTAATGTGGCTAACCTTAACAAATTCTAATACTCAAGACACTCCTATCGTAAATCTAACAATGTATATATTCACTTTCTGCATGTCCCCTCTAGAGCCTATGGCAAGGTCAATGACTGGCAGCCCCCAGATCCCAGTAAACTACAAATACTCCACCGGAGTAAGGTTGCACAGGGGGTACAGCATATCTGACGGATACATTCCCCCGGGCCTCCCCTACGCCCTGAGCCTTAAACTCCATCACGGGGGCTGCAGATTTCTACATACTGGCGCCATGATGTGCATGCTTGTGCGAGGGAGGCCACAGGCACACTGGGAAGAATGACTCTCCCCGCCAAACACCCAGACAGCCTACTTACCAGCTGTCCCTGTCCCTGGAGTTACATGGTGCTAACCGCTAAGGACTGAAGACTATGCTTACCAATCATGACCTTACCAACACAGGCCAGCATAGTTGCCCAACTATCTGGCCTCCCCCTCAGCCCCCTAGAAGGCTGCATCCCATACTCTCCACCCAAGCTAAGATGTCTTCCATAAAGGCCTGTTTCCCTTGTGTGAGAGGTGAACCCTGTCCTGCAGAAAAAACTGATCCCCCCTGATGTACCTATGACCTATTGACCTTAATTTAGGGGTCCTGAATAGCCTATTGAACTTGTTGTTGATCCGCTTTACCTCATGATTCAACGACCGCATTGACTCCTCCGCTCTCCACTGAAACCTAGGGACCATGTGAGACCAGACGATCATAGACCAGGGACACCTCTTTGCCAACCATCCTACCTCGGTGAGCAGGTCATCCACTAGCACACTCTGTCCTAGTCGATCCAAGTCGTTACCCCCTAGGTGCAGGATCCAGATCGCAGGTGGTCCATTGCTTTCTTTTAAAGTTCCTTGAATTGCCCACGCACAGACTGTTCTGTCCACAAAATACCATCTTAGTTCCTAACTGACGTGCCCTGGCCTCGTAGACTACTGAAAAGAAAGTTTTCAAAACGTCGGACATATGAATGTCCCACAACCCAAATTTCTTGCTGTTCCTGGACCCCAACGAGAACTTGAGCCATCACCTGTGCTGTTTGTTCATAGCTTATTGTCTGTCGTCCCCCTTCTTATCTTGATTGGGGACCAATGCAGGCTTCTCCCCTGAGTCACAGGATGAAGAAACTGCAAGTAAACATGAAGGATAGAACACCTGCAAATGCATTGCCACACTAGCATTCTAATGACATACCTAACTGCACATAGCACTCTGTAATAGTGAACTAATGTTATCTTCTTTCTGAGTCACAAGGTGAAGAAAATCGCAGTTAACATGCAAACAACCAACAAAACAAGCTAAAGCATTTGCAGCCGCACATATATCTTATAACAGTTGGAGGACCACCTACTGATCATCTTGACCTGCTCGTCCCTCAGCCCCCCGGCCATTGAATCCGTGGCTCTTCCGATCCTGAAAGAGTTGGTCCTAAAGTTAGCTGAATCCAGTCCAGCATCTTGCATGGCCAGAACCATGACTCTTTTGAACTGAAATATAGTGAGGGGTGACCCATTCCTATAAATCAAAAGAGGCCCCCCGTGACTCCCTCCCATTGTGCCATGAAGGCCTCTAGTCTGGCAACGGGGAAGCATGCATGGTTCCCTGCCCTGTGTAGCACTATGCTCTCACCTCTGCCTCCCTGATCAGTCTTGGACTTATGTAGGGAGACCAGCACAGAGTCCCTGCCTATGTTTACATGTTGCACTTGTACACCACCCTACCAGTCCCTTTTGTTCTTTGGCACTAGTTCTCCTATGCTAAAGGCGCCATAACATGTGAGGCAGAATGCCGCTTGAAACAACGCCGCTTCACTTGCAGATTCACAAACCCCGGCAGGGCTACCATTCGATTAGCTAAAGTTTCCAGTCATATAGGTCTCCTGACATTGGGTTGTCCCCCCTGCAAGTGATGCCAGCCTTTCAAAGCCTGCAAGGAACAGGAGAAACGGAAAAAGGAGGAACAGATCTATATTGTATTTTTAAATAGGGGACAATAAATTCTCCTATTTCTATGACCTAAGTCCAATATTAAATTAATCCAACATTCTGGACATCATCACTCACACAAGGGGACAATATTACACATTTTATTTTTTGTAATCAACACAAATTATATTTATTTCATTTCTTATTCTCTTTTTTTCTTCTTTTCTTCAAACAAACAAAACGTTTTGCAGGCACTTTCTGCACCATACACAAGTATATACACACCTATATACACACCTATATACAATGTATACAAACAATGAACAACATAAACATTTTTGACAAAAATCAACAAAATGACAAAGCAAGAAACTTTTTTTCTTTTCCACCCTAAAGAATTATTGCAGCAAAGGCTGAGTACCCTCCTATTAACTATAGGGGGTACACTAGGAGGTAGTCCGACACCACTGGTTCAATGCACAAACTTACAGAACCTAAATCAAAGTGTGTGTCACAAGACATTAATTTCCAAAATCAGTTCAAAACAAGGACTCCTCCATATGGAAAGTGTTGATGCGGTCGCGTTTCGGCCTTCCGGTAAATCTGGCCTCTTCCGGACAGGGCGATAAAGAACACAAAAAGCTCAATCCGGCAGCAGCAGGTAACCGGTCACGCACGAGACACCAACTACTTCTTATATAGAGCTGGCTTCGGTACGTTTTCATTTGCATCTCAATCTACTTCCAACAGTGTCCACAAGGTCACTCGTGTTACTCGCGTCTCTCTTCTTCTCAACCAACATACAGGGCCTCCATCATGGTCGGAATCACATCCTTTCAAAGCCTGGTGCACCACAAAGTTCCTTGTGGGATCCCTGCCCCTTTTAACTTAGGAAAAAAATTATATTGCAGTGATATGCCGCCTGGCCCCTGCTACTGTGCGTCCCTGCTTCCTCATAAAAGCAAGATATGCCACTACTGACCCTGGGTCGTGCCACTTTTGTTCCCACATTTCCCTGAAGAAATTACAAAAAGACCCAAATGCCCTTTCGTAAGAATTCCTGGTTCCGGGTGCTAGGCTAGCTGCCACGAGGTCCGATACTTAGGGGCACCAAGCTTCTAAAGCTTTTCTGGAAAGGTGTTGGGTGTACCGCTGCATCTCGGATGTGTGACCTGAATGCCTGCATTTTAAAACAAGACAATGCATTAGCTGCATGAATTAATATACCTGGCAAATGCTTGGCTTTAAAAAGTACATTCAATTTCATACACTGTAAAACAATCTTATTCAACAAACGCAGTATCATACCACACTTAGCAGTTAGGTAGTTAATGCATTCCACCACTGCCATGTTGTCTGACCAGAATATTATGGACTGGTCCCTCAGCCAGTCAGACCACATGGACAGTGCCACCAGGATGGGAAAGAGCTCTAAGAAGCATATATTACCTGTGAGCCCAGAGTCTCTCCATGCAACCCACTCAGACCCCAGAATGGCACCGAAACCCTCGCTACCTGCTGCGTCGGTCATCAGGCTCCATTCCGGACTGGACCTGGGCGAGCTAGGCCACACCACCCTACCATTGAAATCGCTCAGTGATGCCTTCCAAATGAGCATGTCCTGCTTGACCTCGCCGGATAGCCTGGAGTGATGATGTTTCTCTCATAGACCTGACATGGCCTGCGCAATGGTGTGACAAAATGGGCATGCCATTGGGATTATGCGTAGTGTAAAATTCAACTGACCCACTACCTGCCGTAACTGGTGCAACGTAACCTTCTCTTTGTTTAGGCAGTGCTGTAAAGCTACCCTGAAATCATTTACCTTCTCAGCTGGTAACCTAGACACCCCGTGAAAAGAATCCGGCTCAATCCCTGGGAATTCAATCCTTGTGCTCGGACCCACTGTCTTACCAGGTGCCAATGGCACGCCGAACTCTTACATGAGGGCACAGAAGTTTGATAATGCTATCCTGCATTACCCTGAGCCTGGTACAACCAAGAAAAGAAAATCATCGAGGTAATGCAGCACCCACTGGTGGCTCGTGTCTCTCCTGAATACCCACTCCAGAAAGGAGCTACATTTCTCAAAATAGGCACAGGATACCGAGCAACTCATTGGCATACATTTGCCCACGTAATACTTTCCTTGGAATTGGAAACACAGCAGGTGAAAATCTAAAGGGTGCACTGGCAGTAGTCTGAAAGTGGACTCAATGTAAGATTTCGCCAATAAGACCCCCTGACCTAAGGATCTGAGCATGTCTACTGCCTGGTCAAAAGATGCATATTTTACACTATATAATGCGCCTGAAATTGCATCGTTCACAGAATTAGCCCTTGGTGCCAAAAGATTGTGGATTAGTCAGAATTCGTCTTGTGCTTTCTTCAGAACCACCCCAGTGGTGAGCATACAAAGTCATCCATTGGGACGTTGTCAAATTGGCCCGCCACTCTACTCAGTTTTACTTCCTTCTGAATATTTGCTGCTGCTATGCCCTCATTGGACCTAACAGAGAGCTGGTTCCTGCAGTGTGCCACCCCATTGTAGTCCTGCGCCGGGATCCTGAAACCTTCTACAAACCCCTCCCTGATTGCTCTTGCAGCTTCAGGGCAGTTGTACATATTTAACTAGGCAATCATGGCGCCGACATTCAGAGGGGATCTAGCCTTTTTTAGGGGTGCCTCCTCATTCTTGCTTCTTGACCCCTTTCTCTCTGGATTTCTTGAAACACTTCGACTCGGGGTAGGACACATTACCACAGAAACCAAAGAAATGCTTGAACCTACATGTGACTGGTGCTCTACTGCAGGTTCTCTTGTAATCAAAACAGATACCCTTTCTCCCCGTGCCCCCTGATTTATCCTGCGATGCCCCCACGTTACCGGCGGGGCTTGTCCTAAAGGGCTGAAAATACCCGCTTTCTTGTGTCTGCCCCGTAGATTGTTCGATGGGCCCTGGACCAAATGCTTTAAATGAATAAACATAGCAGTCTGGTTCCATCCTAATGAAGGGTCCTGCGCCTTTGCCCTTCTAAATTCGTTATCATATTCCTTCCACCCATCGCCCCACTTTGGCCACTTTGCATGCGCGACAGTGATCCTATTCTGGTAACATGCCATTTCAGACCCAACCTCTGGGAAACGCTCCAACATGACTGCCATGTATATTGTGAAGCCTTGTATCCAATTGGCCAAGTTCTCTTCTACCCTGTATTTCAAAATTATGTTTGATGTGTCCATTCTTTGTTCTTCCTTGCCTCATCCCTTTCTGCCTCATCTATCAAAAGGGAAGAAATGCTCACATATGCCCCCTTCCAGATCTTTTCTTTGGTCTCCTGAGACAAATGTCGCCCCAACTGTTCCCTGGCGGAACGCATCTCCCCCAAACCTAAAGGAGGAAACGTCTTATTCGTACCTGCTGGTGCTGCTGCATCAGACGTATTTTGTGCTCCTGGGTCCTTTGGTGTGCTTACTGTCACCAACGCGCCTTCACCAAGAATGACCGGTACCGAGACCGAGGGTGCTGCTCCTCCCGCCGGTTTTGCTGGCACCCCATCTGGCTTTTCTTTACCCAACTCAGCCATTATTTGTCTGGCCCTTTTGACTGCATCGTTTCTGCTGCTGGATGCCCCGCAGCGTGAGACCAGCTCCCCACCTTCTCTAGCTCCGATGTGACCTCCCTGGACCTCCCCCAGAGGAACCACTGGGGAAAGTGGCTGGCCCTCTAGTGACCCTGTGGGCACTGGCATACTTTGCCCCCCATCACCCTGTGAGCTTGGCGTGGGTGCATGTGGTACCAGAACTGACTCCCTTGGGGCCGGTCCTGGGCCCCCCGCCCCTCTCCCGGTGGGCTTGAGCCTGTTCTGTTTAGGCAAAGGCTTTGAATAAGGTTTTGGCAGAATAATAGGCCGCCTGGGCCTCCCCTCTCTTCCCTTGGGCCCATCTACTTTCTCCTGCAACCGAGTGAGGGCCTGTCCCATTAAAGCCTCCAGCATGACGTCCGTGTGTGAACGCTTCTCCTTCCGCCGCACCTTAGAGGCCATTGCTTATACATTTTCTGCCTGGTCTGCTTTTAAGTACTCTCTACTTGATCCCTGCACACAGACCTGAACGACCGCAGCAACTCCTACCTGGAAGAAACAGCAGTACCAGCCAGCCTGTGCACTCATGCAACCAGAGCCACGACCCTCTGAATAACCCAGCAGGCTCAGGTGAGTCGCCCACTCAAACCCTCTGTGGCTCCCAGAAGCGGTGAAAATGCTGGCCTGCCGGCGCTGCCCATCAGATCTCCCAACAGGCTCCTCCACTGACAACCGGCGTCCTTAATGCATTGAGCAGGAAACTGTCCCGTCCACTCAACCGTCACCGTGTTTGTCTACTGGCACTGTAAAGGAGGAAAAACACAAATTCCTGTTTCGCAGTGCGTGCCCCTCCCTCTGTATTAACACAGGATAACTTGAATACAGTGCGCCCAAAACCCTGATGTGTTTGTTCATAATGAGTACTTTTCCAGCCTGCTTGCCAAATCCCTTATGCTTGCCTGTACTGTGAGCAACACTCGGCTTTAAAACTGGTAGCCCCCACAGATTGTACCCAGTGGCTGCCCCTGGCTGCCTTCCTTTGCCCCAGGCACCCTACTCAGGACCGCCCCAGCTTTTTGCTTGCTAGAGCGTATGAAAAACGGCTCCTGCCCATCTGCTCTACACTTGTGCGATTGACTCCTTTTCTGTGCGCCGAGCCCCCAGGCAGTTTGCACACCCTGCAAGGAACTTCTCGGACTGTGCCAAAAACTGGTAATGAAACAGAGACCTTTAGCTCTTCAGTCTAATGCTCTCCCAAATGAGCTATTTCGGTCAGCGAATTACTCCTTTTCTGCGCGTCGATCCCTCCAGGCAGTTTGCGCACCCTGCAAGGAACTTCTCGGACCGTGCAAAAACCTGGGAATGAAATAGAGACCTTTAGCTCATCAGTCTAACGCTCTCCCAAATGAGCTATTTCGGTCAGCGATAGCACCCGATAGCACAAGCGCACGTAAACAATTGGCTGATGCGCGCTCCCTCCCGCTTCACCTCACCGGCCGAAATGCAGCGGGCCAACTGCTCACCAGCTCACTAGCTAATGCCGCTTGCACTGCTCCTTGCTCTCACTTCAGGGGCACCTTACAAGACGACGGGGTTCCGACGCCACTGGCCCACTGGCTCCTTTCGAAAACAGTCCACGCTTGCTTAGCTATCCTCCCTGTGAAAGCGGGAAACAACGGCTCTAACATGAATGAAAAACCCTGCTCGTGCTGCTTCCCTTTTTGCTCTCCGCTCCGACGAGACCTGTAAAACGAGAAAGAAGAAAAACAAGTTACGGGCCACTGCAGGCCCTGCTGCCTTTCCTGTGGGGAGCAAAAGAACAAGAGACTGTTCTGCTCCCCACAACCCCCTTTTAAAGGGAGGAGCACCGGGGAGGCCGGTCTAGACCGGCCTGCCCTGGCGACGGCTGAGCGTTTGAACCGGAAGCACTAAAGTTCATGCTCAGATGATCCTCCAAATAGGTAAATTCGGGGGTGGAATTGCCGCATCATCAACTCGCATGGCGACCCCCCCCCTGCCCCTGGGCACTGGTGCGACTGTCATAATGGTGGTGCGCGCTATTCTAGCCCTCAGCCTTGCCCATGATTTCTGTTTACAAATTAAGCACTTTTCCAATGAGTAGTTCTTTGCAATTTCTAAGAAAGTCCTTTAACCTGCTCTAAAAATAGAAGTGATTATATGTCAGCACACTTCCCATTTTTCTATTTGTGAGTCAGGAACCTAATTTGGGATCAGAAGTTCATTGGCATCTATGGTGAAGGATCAGTAAAGGAAACTTTGAACATGTTTTAAAACAGAGCGGAGGATACCTTTTTCCACATCAGTGACAATTGTCGAAGAAGGCCAATGTGCATTATGCCCAAACCCTTACACTTTGACTTATGGCAGGGCAGCAAGGCGACTTGCTGCGCTGACCAACACGAAATTCCCAGAAATTACACCCAGAGTTATAATTAGGAACTAGTTTGCCCACCTAGATAGCAGAATGTGCTTGCATTGGCAGACATGCTGCTGGAGATGACAGCTTTAGAAACATTCACTCCATTGCTGACAAAGCTGAGTATTTACATAAAATGGTTCTCATCTGTGTTGTGAGGAGTCCCTGAAATAAACAGGTCCCCAAAAACATTAATTCACCTGTATTCGTATTATATATTTAAAATAATTCAACTCTGTGAAAACATCAGTTTCCACTTTTGTTATATGATTACTTCTTTGCTTCATCTGATTTACAATATTACTCATTTACAACAATTTTGATTCCAATAATATCTTTGAATGTATACATTAAAAGGCATATAAAACCATTTTTATAGCCAATAAATATATATTTCTAAAAGTCACATGTTCCATATAATTTACTCACAATAAAAATGAATTTGAAACATTGCATGTTCATGAAGGGAGAGGCAACTAGTGACAAAACTAAAAGGAAGAAGAAAAAATTAAAATTAAATGTCAATCAATCATTCAGAGAATTGTACAGTGCGCTGAGGGGAGAAGAGTGGTAAGCAGCTCCGTACAGTCGAAGAGCCAGGTCTTGAGCGTCTTCCTAAAGATGATCGGAGAGGTGGCGTGTTAGAATGGCATCATTGGCGTGAGTCTCCCTTCCATTTTGACGGATTGGCTCCTCTGTTTTGATATGTTTTTGCTGGTTATATGCTTTGGGCACTGTGCCACTGCTATTCAGTGCTACAGTGCAAGTGCTCCCTATGCTAAATTGATGTACTAATTGGTGATTATATGATTGGGTTATTTGATTTACCTGTCAGCCCCTAGTACAGTGCACCATGTGTGCTCAGGGCTTGTAAATCAAATGCTGCTGGTGGGCTTGCAGCACTGGTTGTGCCACCCACATAGGCGGCTTGTAAAGTGTGTCTCAGGCCTGCCATTGCAAGGCCTATGTGCAGTCTAGTACTGCCATGTCGACTTGGCAAGTGCAACCACTTGCAAGGTCCTAAGCCTTCCCTTTGCTTCATATTAGACACCCCTGTGGTAGGCCCAAGGGCAGGGTGCATTGTAAGTATAAGGTAGGACATACTCTGGTGTGTGTAGCATGTCCTAATAGTGAACTACAGCCATTTTCGTTTTTCACTATTGCAAGGCTACCTTTTTTCCATAGGCTAGAATGGGCATTTAGATTATTACATTCTTATAATCCTAACTGACTCAGGGAACATGGTAGAAATTCAAATTTAATATGCCCGAACTCAGAATATTAAGATACATATTCTAGTCAAGTTGGTTTTAATATTCTTTATTTGAAAATACCACTTTTAGAAAGTAGGTATTTTTTTGCCTAACTGTACAGGCCTGCCTCTGCTAGGTTGTGTATTCCTTGTCTGGGTTTGTGAGTGACAGGGCTGGGGGATTCCAGGAGACAGGCTGGGGCAGCCCAGTGGTGAATGGAGAGATCTGCATCTAGATGGGAGGGAGGAGTTGCACCCGGGACCAGAATAGGGCTTGGCCTTCCCTCTACAATGCTGGCTCCACCTCCTGTGACTTGTCTGATGTCTCTGCCCTGCACTATGAAAGGAGAGAAGAAATCTTGTCAACAAAGTGCTCCAGAGCTGTGCCTTCCCTCCCCTATGCTGGCCCCACCTCCTGTGGGGCGGCGGATGTCTCTGCCCTGCACAGTGAAAGGAAGTAGAAAGTCATGTAAACAAAGTGCTCAGGAACTGGTTTGGACTAGGCTAAGGCCTCTCTGCCTTCCGAGAACAACGTATTTTGGGGTATAAATGCAGGAGTCTGACTGCCCCTCTGTCAGTGTGCTGTTTGCTGGGTTGGCCTGCAGTGGTTGCTTCATTTCCAAGGAAAGGAGAAGGAACTTTTTAAGGACTTTCATCATCTACAGAATATTCTCCAAGGGCTTGAACTGTGCTTGCCTTCTGCTGAAGTCTCAGGGACAAAAGACTTCATCTCAAGTTCCCCTTGAAATTTCCTTGCTGGGAATTCTATCTACAGACATTTGCGTGTCGCTGGGAACTGGAAGCACGACGCATCGAGAGGAAGCGTGTCACCGCCGCAGCTGAAATCGTCGCATCGCCAGAGAAGCGAGCCTTTGCCGCATCTCCCTGGAAGCGTGTGTTCATCGAAGCTGCTGGTATCGCATCGCCGGAGAAGCGTGACGCCATTGAGAGAGTCGCCATCGCATCACCGGAGAAGCATGTCGCCGGGCATGTCACGGCTCCAAAGTACAGAGTCGGCACAAGGCTGTCAGGGGATACGTATCATCATTGCAGCGTCCTGGCATCGTCGCATCAAGGGTGCCATCTTCTCGCATCGCAACCGGATCATCGCATCGCATCAAGGCGCCATCTTGCGCACCGCAACGGGCCCGCAGGCTGAGAATCTAGGCATCACTTCCGCACCAGTAAGGCATGACGCATCTTCTCCCCCGGATCACGGAATCGACGCATCTCCCCTTTTGCAAGCCTTTTGTTTACTTTGCGTTACGCATCCAGGTACTTTGTTGAGAACTTTGTCGCATTTATCATCAACTTGAACTAAGTAACTTTAATCATCTTTAAAGCAATCTTAAGTATAGTATTGTTGATTTTTGTAGTTTGTGGTCTTGTGTTTAAGTCTATATAAAGAATACCTATTTTTATAAAACCTGTGTTGTGTCCATCTGTAGTGTTTTCACTGTATTACTGTGTATATTCACAAATGCTTAACACACTGCCTCTGAGATAAGCCTGTCTGCTCGTGCCAAGCTACCAAGGGGGTGAGCAGGGGTTATTAAGGAGTGTAATCCCCTTATTCTGACTTAGAAGTAAGGGTCCCTATTTGGACAAAGGTGAATACCATTGCCAATTAGAGACCCCCAGATCTAACAGATCGCCCGAATCAGGTCTTATTTGGACCTTCTATATTCTGTTTGCTTGTCATTTATCATCGGTGTTATTTTTCCCCTACAACCGCCTTACCATAAGCGAGGTATGTATCAGGTATCTGTATTTTTGTCATAATTGTAAAGAAATCCCCCTTTTTTTATTTTTTATGAGAAACGCCATTATAGGGGATGTTTCGCCCCCCTTCCCAGTATGAATGTTATACTGTTACAACCTACGAATGGGTCATGCTTGCCACCTTTGGCACAAATGGTTTTTGCGTGCTTATTCCCTTTCTTTTGGTTATAGATCAATCTGATACGGAGATCTATGAGCTACACCTTTCTATTCACCTTAAACTGATTACAAATTTTGCAATAGGTAAGGTAATGGCCTTCTTAGTATTATGTGGCAGTCCACTTTGAGTCGCTGTTTATCTGTTTGGAGGTCTAAGTTTACGACCATAGCATTGAACTTCTTCCTGTGGTCTTCTCTTACAGTTTACACCTGATTTTGAAGTCCTTTATTTAAACTACTAAATAATTAGTCCTTTTGACATTTGCCCGGTAGGTATAGTCTTGTTCTATGGATAAAATAGTACAGTCCATATAAATCGTATCTTCATGTAACTTTCACCTGACAAATTGTTCGCCCTTTACTATAGTTCTTCGGGAAGAGTAATCTTCAGTCGGATAAGGGATTGGGCTGAGGATAACAATATTCTTCATTGTAGCCAACTGGGTTTTAGAAGTAAGGTGGGCACTACAGAACAATGCTTAAATCTAAACCTGATTATGGCTAAATATATTATTGTTAAAAAATCCCCTCTTTATTTAGGTTTTATGGACTTGAGTTCTGCGTTTGATTTTGTTAACCGTTCTAGGTTGTGGTCACTTTTGCTCGATTATGGTTTAGACGACTCACTGGTGTATTTCCTTTCCTACTTACATAGGGATTTAAAAGCACGAGTACGGATTAATAATGAAGGTGATTTGTCTGACGATATCCCTATTAGCAGAGGAGTTAGACAGGGCTGCATACTCGCCCCACTGCTTTTTATTTTATATATCAATAGGTTAAGCAACACTTTGAGTGAGATTATTAAGGATGTTCCCATAATAAACGGTTCCCCCATCACAACTTTACTTTATGCGGATGACGCTGTACTGATGGGGCGTACACCGAATGCATTACGCATTTTAATCTCTGGCTTTGTTACCTTCATGTCAGACCTTGGTTTAAATACTAATTTTAAAAAATCTTTTATAATGAATTGCGGACCAAAGAAGTATAATATTGCATCCATTAAATCGGGTAATAACATCTTAAAATGCACCAGCACTTTTCCATATTTAGGGTTGTTATTTTCCAACTCAGGCTCATGGCAGCAACATGCTGCCTTTGCAAGCAACAAAATTGGCAAGTCAATTAACTCGATCCTATCCCTTCGCCAACCGAAATTGGCTGATGTTGTTACCCCTCTTCTTACCATTTACCGTACCCAATGTCGACCAACCGGGACTTACGGTGCAGAAGTATGGGGATATTGCAACAGCTCGGCCCTCCAGGTGGAGGAAAATAGATTCTGTAGGAGGGTGTTAGGGGGAGTCCCTTGTGCTCCCACTCTGATTTGTCATAATGAATTGAGGCTGCCATATATTGTTGATTTTATAAAGTCAAGGCCTGCCCTATTTTGGATTAAAATCTGGTTAAATCCAGCAGCAATATTGACTCGTAGTATTATATCTGATTGTCTGTCTAGTGACAGATCTAACCATATACCCTGGCTAAAGGCAGTCAAAAATAGTCTGCAGCAGGTGGGACAAGGATCTCTATTTAGTTCCCCTGACCTAATTGTTCCCGCTCATAAAAATAGCATTAAACGGGCTCTTATGGAGCAATATACAGAGGACAGGATGAGATCAGAAACAATTAAACCAGTGGTCTTGAAATATTCACGCATCTGTGATCTAGATGTTATTAATCTTAATAACTTTACTAGATATCTGACAACGCCGATAGGTAGATGGAATCGGAGTCTTCTATTCAGGTTCCGGGAGGGAAGCTTAGTTTATTTGCTTAGCTTCCCTATTGGCTACATTAAAAACTTAGAAGAATTGGATTGTCCCTGTTCCCAAGGAGGACGACAAAACTTATTACATTATTTCTTCTTTTGTGGCCACTACAAATTGTATACCCGTCAATATTTAAGACCAATTTTATGTAAATATAATCTACGCAAATCTATTCATGCTCTGCAATTCCTGCAAATGCTGCATATGGATGATGTTATCTATTCTGTTAGCTGTTTCATAAAAGCCTGTGTGAAATCGAGGGCAACTATGGAATCTGGATAATGGATAATAGCACCATGCTGGTTCATGTATTTGTGTACCAGCTACTAAATATTAATTATACTGTGTGTAATAGATACTTCTGTAGTGGGCAACCGTGGATATTGATGAATTAATATTCCTTAGTATTACGTACCACGCACCATGTACAATATATTATGCATCATAAGTCATCTTGCTGCTTAACCTAATTAGATTTTTGTTTGTTTTTAATTTTGTAAGAATTGTGTTTTTAATGTTTCTCTAATGTATTTTCATTCTGTATGTACTTTTATGGATGTATTAAATCCGAATAAAGATCATTTGAATTGAATTGAATTGAATATAGTTCTTCGGGCATATACAAAGCCACATCTCATTTTGGAACATCCAGGGAACTAGGAAGTTACATCTATAGGACTCTTTTAAGGTACATACCAAAAAATATAGCTCATATGTTTACCTTTTGTCCGGATGACTACCAACAGTAGGGCTTAGTAATTGGCCACGTGACAAAGATATTAGTTAGGTGTATAATTTGTAGATGTAATACAGAGATGTTACTTCACTTAATTATTATCTATATATACGTTACTCTCATCATGAATCCTCTTTCTAAGGACTACTTATTCCAGAATTTCCATCCTAAATCAGTTATCCTGATTTCCTGTTTGTCGCGACTCTCATATTCATGGTAAGCCCCTGCGTGCAGTATTTTGGTGCTTTGTTCTCTTTGGGGTTCTTCACTTATGTTTTACTAGACTCGCCTGGTGTCTCAATCACAGTATATCTTTCAACTTAAATTTTTGTTTGTATCACTTACTAAGTAAACACATCTCTATTTCTTAAGGGAGACACATATTTTTCTCCTTTTTCTTCTTTTCTTTCTCCTTTTTTCTCTTTTTTCTCCTTTTTCTAATTTTTAAAAATATTTATATGTAATGAACTGAACACTAGGTACAGTGGATAAGACCTTTTGACAGATAACTTGTCCTCTTTCACAGGATTATTCAGTGAATTTTAGAATAATCTGTTTATAATGTGTTTTACATTATTGTGATGTTTTTTGATTTGTGTCTCAAGTGTGTGCCTTTGTTTGGGTCTTTTGTAATTGTATTTTTGTGAAAAATTGGTTTGCTTGTATTTAGTGATATTATTTTCTGTTGTAATGTTTAATGTTTCTAATATATTTATGTATATTTATGTATATATATGTCACAATTTTTACAGCCCTGACGAAGTTCCCACGGCACTAAGGGAACGAAACCCGTTGGCTGTGCCTGTGCTCACTGAAAATTAACAATTCGAATAAAGAAGAAACATTCACCAAACATTTCTTGCTCCATTGACTTCATTCGAGTGCACCTTCCGCTTTGGTTTTTGTATACTGTTGTAATTCTCACATCCCTAAACAGCGGGTGTTGGAAGCGGTTGCACCACCTGATATTGAGAACATACAGAACCATTGTGCTTGACATTGGTCTGCTGTTTGTGTGCTCTTGGGATTTAGAGCGCCTCTGATGTCGATCGACAGCTCATTCCAGGTCTTGGCCGTGATGTAGGAGAAAACCTTTCCTCCAGTTCTTGCTCTGCAGATGCACGGGGTTTCGGCGAGGATGAGGTCTGAAAATCGGAGGCTTCTTTTGGGTGCGTTGAAGGAGATTCTCTTGTTGAGGTATTGGGGTCCAGTGTTGTGAAGGCATTTGAAGGCGTGGGTGAGTATCTTGAAGGTTACTCTCTTCTCGACAGGGAGCCAGTGGAGGTCCCACAGGTATTGAGTGATGTGTTCATGTCAAGGGACGCTGAGGATAAGTCTGGCTGCTGTGTTCTAAAGTTTGCAGAGCAGAGACTTGGTGATTCCGGCATAGAGGGCTGCTGGTTATGAGTACGTAGGTGATGGTTTTTCTTGATTCTGGGGGATCCATTTGAAGGTCTCGAGAAGGATACAGAGGGTGTTGAAGCAGGTGGAGGTGACCGTGTTGACTTGTTGGGTCATGGAGAGGGGGGAGTCGAGTATGATGCCGAGGTTCCGGGTGTGGTCTGTGGTGGTGGGTGAGCTGCTGAGGGCGGTGAGCCACCAGGTTGTGTCCCAAGCAGTGGGGTAGGTTCCGAGGACATCTATCTTCTTCGAGTTGAGCTTCAGACAGCTGCTGCTCATCCAGGCTGCAACATCCTTCATTCCTTCCTAAAAGCTGAGCCTGGTGGTGACGGGGTGGCTTGGTGAGGGAGAGGAGGATTTGGGTGTCATTGGCTTAGGAGACTATGTTGAGTATGTGCGGTCTGATGATGGCAGCGAGGGGGGCCATGTAGATGCTGAAGAGCATAGGGCTGAAGGACGATCCCTGAAGTTGATCTGTGTGTGTTCAGAGAGGAAGGGTGGCAGTCTGATTCTTTGGGTCCTGGCGATGAGAGAAGGAGCGGATTCATTCGAGGGTGGTTCCCCGTATGCCCGCGTCGTGGAGTCTGGCGGCGAGTGTGGAGTGATAGACGATGTCGAAGGCTGTGGAGAGGTCGAGTAGGATCAAGGCTGTGGTGTGGCCTTGGTCGAGGAGGGTTCGCACGTCATCTGTGGCGGTGCATAGGGTGGTTTCGGTGCTGTGGTTGCTTCGGAATCCCGATCCAGAAATGTCAAGGTAGCAACTCATTATGTTGGTCTGACAACATATAGGAACACAAATATATACATTTTAAATATGAGATGTCTCTGTATAGAGATTCTGCAACCTCTAAACAAAATCTACTCCAATGCATCTAAATGTGTGGTGAGCTCCTAAACTTGCTACTAGACTGTTATTGTAACTTAAGGCACTACCCGTAAATAAAAAGCTTACCTCTTCCCTGAATGGGTTCAGCCTCTGTGCGAACATCCTACCATTCAATAACAACATTTTGGGGACAATTTTTTTAATGAGCTCCTGCATGTAGATGCAGCAGCACACCAGCAGCAGATGACCCAAGAAAAAGTGAACTCATTGGTTTTTTTTTTCAATTGGAACTCTTAAGGGCTATTTTCGTGGGGGCCAGTTCGCCTGTTTTACAGTAGTGCACAGTGACAGTTGCACATCACGCCATTTGAAATTAAGTGCAGAAGATGTTCATCCAATGAAGTGAAGCCCTTGTTGGTTATAGTTATGGACAGCATGACGAGCTACAGGTTATTTGTAGGGGTGGCCATAACTTACTCAAGTCAGTATAGTGTAATTATGCAAAATTACCTAAACATTCTGTAAGACTATGCTTGAATTGTACAGGAAGAGTCATTCTGCATTTAGTGCTATTTCTAAGCACAAAAATGTCCCTTCTCCTCCCAAATGTATATGAGGATCCATTTTGCTTTAAGGCGTAGTCTTAAATGAAAAAGATCTTGAATAGCAAGCGCAAGAGTCTGCTTGCTCTCACTAAATGTTCTCTTAGAGAAGGATTTTACCCCAACTTAACACCAACATTTAGCACTCTTTTCTTAGCACAAACTGAACACTCATGTTCAACATGGATGCAAGGATGCACTTTGTGCTGAGAAACAATAATCAATGCAGAAGAACACAAATAATCAGTGCAAATGCCAGTTTCCACTCACAAAATGCTGTCTTGCATTAGGATTATTTCCCAATTTACTCTTAATTACGGGGAATTACTGAAATGTCTTTAATTACTATGGTGCAATAAAAATTCTGCCTAGTTATTTCCCTAATTATTGTTAAGTAGAAATAGGACTGTGTGCTAGTAAGTGGTGCTTCTTTATTGTATGGCTGCTGCCATGAAAATTGCAAAAGGATGTTTCGTAGTGTTTTGTCAAAACTGATATTGCAGAAGGTTGTTTCAAATGGGTAGATGCATCATTGTTGCCGTTTGCGATTCCTACATTGCGAAAATTAAGGAATCGCAATTTAGAAATCGCAAACGGCAATGCATGAACAATTCGCATTTATTTTTGCGATTCTGTATTTTTCCTTAATTGCGATTCACAATTTGCGAATCGCAATTAAGGAAAACCCTTCCCATTCATTCTCATTGGCCACAAGGCCCATAGGAATGAATGGGAAGGCAATCACATTTTGCGAATTTCAAATTGCGATTCACAAAATGTGAATGCAATTTCAAGGGTGCAGGGGGGGGTCCAAAGAACCCCTCCCTGTACCCCTGAAATGTAACTTTAAATGCAATTTACACACAATGGCATGTGTGTGTGTAAATGTAAACTTCCAAAAATGCAATTTGTGCATATTTGATAGTTTTCTGTAAATTAGCATGAAGTTCAATTTCATGATATTTTACCCCTTCCAAATTGCGAATTCGCAATTAAAAAATAATCATGCATTGCATTTAAGAAATCTCAAATTGCGATTTCTTAAATGCAATCGCAATTTTAGAAATCGCAACATGGTTGCGATTCCTAAAATTGCGAAATGCATGATGCATTCCAAATTAGTCAATTGCATTCGCAAACGGCCGAAAATTGCGATTCGCACCGTTTGCGAATGCAATTCTGTTTGATGCATCTAGGCAATAGTGCTTTCAACAGTGATTTTTCAGGACTGTGACTGGCTTTAAGGCAGCTGAACAGTATATTGGAACAGTTAATCCAGGACATTTTGCCGTTTCAATGAAAGTGAAGAATTACAGTTCAGGAGACAGTTGAGCTGAAAGGGAAAAAACAGCAGAATATGCGTCTTGGAATTACACAGTGAGGAAAATATCAAGCATTTTAATGTATCTGAAAATTGTATATATTTTTCTAAATGGTATGGCAAAAGTTTTAAATGATGTTTCATTGGATATGTTTATGTTTGCAGTTTACATGCATTTATGGATATGCACCTGTATGTTATGGATTTCCTGCATACATTGAAGATCTCTTAAGTGGAAGCATGTGTTGCTGCAAGTTATGGTTCACTGACACAATACTGTGGTAAACAATATCAGTGACAAAAATACTGTGTCAAAAATCATGTTCATCACAATATCGTGATTCTATACTTAAAATGGTGAGTACAAAATATATTGTGTCAAAAATATAATTGTGACTAATAAGGTTGAAAGATACACTAAAACATAGATTTTACAAAAAATTGTTTAGGCTAAAATGTTCGATTCCCACTCCGGTCTGTGCAGTAGTTGGGAGACCACTGGATTTCGGAGGTGTAAAATTTGCAATTCTCTCTCCAGTCAGTGCAACAGTAGGGAAAGTGTTGATCTTTGGAAGGGTATGACCACATCAGTCTGTGCAACAGGAGGGAAAGCATTGGAATTTGTACGGGTACAATTTACTATTCCCAATCCAGTCTCTGGAATATGAGAAAAAGCATTAGATTTCCAAGGGGTAAAATGTACTACTCCCACTCCAAACAGCGCAACAGCAGAGAAAGTGTTGGACTTTTGAGGGCTTAAATGTACTATTTCTACTTTAGTATGGGAAACAGTAGGGAAAGCATTCGATTTTAGAGAGGTGAGAGTTACTATTTGCATTCCAAATTGTGCAACAGGAGGGAACATTTTACAATCTATAGTGCAGTCTAAACAAGACTAGGGAAAGTACTTCACTTCATACACATTACATATACTAGTTACAACATAAATATAGAAAAATAATAAAACCTTAATATAAAAATTATTAATTAACGTAACTGTATATACATATATGTAAAAACATTTTTTTTATCAATTTACTTAATCGATATTCAATAAAACTATTAATAGTCAATTATTTGGTCTTTGTTATGTTATTCAGTTAATAATTATTTAACTTGCCACCCTAAACCCCTAGAAAACCAAGCAGCCCACATCTAAAATATCACTTAAAAAATAAGTATTCCATAATTTACATATTTAAAATAAAAGAAATACTTAACTATTAATATTTACTATTAATTAATTATTACTTAGTTAATTTCCCAGCCTAGACTCCTACGAACCTAGCAGCCCACAACTGAAATATAATTAAAATAAATAAATATTCTATAATTTCAATATTTAAAATTCAATTAAATGAATGCAGTATTAATAATAATAAAACATTTATTAATTATCAATGAATGTGCTTCCCATCTTCTACCCCTACAAATAAAGAATCCTGCAACTAAAATATCAGTAAAATAGTTCAGTATTCCATACTGTACATAATTAAACATTAATTAAATAAAAAATTATCAATGATTAATTAACATCCCAACCAGATCCCTATAAGCCTAGCAGCCCTCGACTAGAATGAAAGTTAAATAAATAAGTATTCAATAAATTAAAAAATTAAAATCAATTAAACAATTAATTAACAATGAGTAATTATTTGTTAAATAATAACTACTTAATTAAATTCCCACCCTACACTCATACAAACCTAACAACCTGCAAATAACAGGTAATGAAAACAAATCAATATTACATAATTGACATAACAAATATCCATAAAAAACTAAATATTATGTATTTAATATTTTATATTTACTAATAACTAATTATCTTCCCTTTCTATCCCTCTATAAACCCAACAATGCGCTAAAACACTGTACAGTACTATACAAAATCAAATAGAAAATTATAAATCACTTAAAATCATGAGCTATATTAAAAATAATAATGTTTATATAAACATTAGTATCTCATAAAATTAATATATCAACTAAAACCCATTCAAGTAATCAAAAAAAATGTAATCACTAGATTATTGAAAATTATATTAAAAACATTGATATTATTTGAAATGATATTACTTACCTCAAAAAATTATATTCTCGTCAACAATATCTGTGCATCATCATATTTGTGTTTAATAATATTTTATTCTGATACTTCTGCAACCCAATATTTTTACATTCCTATTTTTCTAAACAGGTCGGGAAAGGTTTAGAATGCCATCCTGTAAATTGTTTGCTTGGACATCATTAATTAAGAGACACAACAATCTCAGTGGAAGATTGGCAAAAAGGAAGGTCGTATCATTCTGCATGGGGGTTTGGAGTAATGTTCTAATTATATGTGAGGGTTTGAGAAGATTGGCAAGGTGGTGAAGAGATGTAAACTGTTGCAAAAGATTACACATCGATTGTTTGGTATCGTGTGGTACACTGGTTTATGGTGATGCAAAGCTTGGAAAGAGGAGTGAAGGATGAAAAGAGGAGCATCCTGCCACCAGGAGTTTATACTATGTGAGTATTTGGGAACTTGTGCTGTAAACTAGTAGCATGTCTCAAGAAGTATTCATTGTTATGTTGCAAAGGTGGGGAAACAAAGCGTTGGGAAGGGTAGTACCATTCAATGCTATAGATTTGGTCAGTGTGTAACCAGGTGTTGGATATAGTGGAGAGCTGAACTGTACTTTTGTGTAAGTGACAGTGCGTCTGAATTTCCTGTCTTTATTTGTCAGTATGTATGCTTATGAAAGATAATCAGGACAGTAGAATTTGCACTGTTGTTGCTGATTTATTTTTGCATTCATTCCTGTGTGTAAGGTAAGGGGATGATATAGTGCTATGGTGCAATCTGGATGTCCTTTCTTTAAGGAAAGGGAATGTTAAAGTGATCTGCAGTGTCTGTGTTGGATAGCCTGATCAGTAGAATATTGAGAGGGGATACCATGATGTGAGAATGTAATATTACATGGAACGTTTGGGAGTCAGTCGACTGGGTGAAGCTGAGCAGTTACATACAGTACTGGAGTGCATGTGCCCCCTGTGTGCATCCACATGGCCTGAGGCAACTGTAGGGCAACTGTAGGGCCCCTTTGTTTCCTCGCACCACTCTTTTCATGGTGATGCACCTGCCATGAAAAGTGTGGCGGTGAGGAAACTCATATTATGCTTGGCGGGCCCACAGCAGCCCCACCAAGCATTTTGGGGCTTCAATACCGCCTTGCCACTGCAAGGGATCCCTGACATGGTCATAATGGGGCGGTCAGAAGACCACCACCAATCCGCCCCACAAGTCTGGTGGTCCATGGACCATGAATTTGCAGACTTGTATTAACTCCTTCCGTGCTAGTGACGGAACCACTCCGTCAAGAGCCATGGGCGCGCTGTGCTCATGACGGAGTGGTTCCATCACGCCACGGCAACTCTGCCCACGCGGCACTGATTCCTCGCCTTTGCGGGCAAATTAGTGAGTGGGCGGAGCCGTGATGGAACCACTCCGTCATAAGCACAGCGTGCCCGCGGCTCGTGACGGAGTGGTTCTGTCACAAGCATGGCGGCGCCGCCAACCCTCCCTCCCCCCAGCGCCGCAGCGGAATTACCGCCGCGGTGAAGGGGTTGAAGCCCAAAGCCTTTTTAAAGATATCTGCTACAGATACAACCTAGCACCATATTTTCTACTTCCTGTGACAACTTAAAATACTGCAATCATAGCTCTCTACTGAAAATGAACAAAATAAATACCTTCACGCAGCTGCTCATAGTAACAGTCTTAAGTGCCAGCTTTGCAAAATGAGGACAAAGAGATCTTGAATACTTTTGTTAGAGCACCTCCTGCTGCAGTCAAGTCATGTTATCAAGTGGAACTGATACAACTGTTCACAGATCGTACTATCATGAATTCTGTCTGTTAAGTCTATGCATTCACACTAAAATTGTGAAAAAAGCAATCAGGGGCTGGCCAGGGGGACTTGCCACAGCACCCAATGGTAAACCCCGTCACAAATATGAACGACCATTCTGGATCACTCCTACCATCTCCAAGTCCTACAACACTTAACCTGATTTCATGGAATATTGCTGGCCTGGGCAATAAAATGGATTGTCCGGAGTGGGCTTCCTTTGTCAATTCAAAAAGCATCTGCCTCTTTCAGGAAACTTGGGCAAGAGAGGAGTATACATACCCGGGGTTTGCAGTGTTCTCAAAACCCGCTAAATGGGGGGGAAGGGGACATCCGTCAGGGGGGTTGACAACTTGGGTGGCCTCTCATCTAGGTTGCCAGGCGAGACAACTATTAGTCGATTCTGAAGACATATTACCTGTCCTTCTAGAATGGCCAAATGCGACCAAGCTGATGATAATAAATGTCTATTCGCGACCTGTAGTTTTGCAACGCGAATCGAACACCATTGAGGAACTCTCGGCTTTCCTGAGCGAAATTCCAAGAGACCTCCCACATGTGGTGGGAGGGGACCTGAATTCGCACTATGAGCCACTGCCTGGTCTTCTTGATGGACCCTCCCTAGAGGAGGATTCACGATGGCTGATACCTGCTACGGCGGCACCTCCACCAAGAGCTTGTACTTCCCTCGCATTGCAGATCACTGCCCTTACCCTCAATCATGGTTTAAGGGCTTGCAATGGGCGCATTAAATTAGACATTCCGAGCAAATGCACCTACAATAAAGCAGGAAGGGAATCTAGACTAGATTACATCTTAGTCCAACTGTCCTGCTGGCCACAAATCATCAATTTCAGGGTACTGGATAGAGGGGACAGTGACCACAACGCCCTCGAACTCGAATATGCCATGCCAGGCATCGAGGACTTGCGACAGGACAAAGAAAGTCTAAAAACAGGGTTACTCCTGGAGAATAACAGGAGAAGAGTGCTGGCATGGAAGGTGTAAAAAAAAAAAAATGTAGGAATTTGTAAAGCGCACAGCTACCTCCACCGGAGGTGTCCCGGCGCTGTCCGTATACCGCTTAGGAACCCTTCCTGGCTTTCCTGGGAAATGTCCACTCCTGGGCACCCCCCAGGTGCAGCCAGGCATCCCAGCGCTTTTGGGGCCGTTGTGGAGACTAAGCAAGCTATTGCCCAGAGTTGCAGCGTGGGACCCATGATCAGAACAGGCGCTGAGGCGAGAATATCCAGTCAGGGGAATTAATGAGCCGGAGACCCGCCGAGGCGGGAATCGAACCCTGGTCCCTGACAGAACTCTGCATCAAGGTCTGCCTGCTCTAACCATTGAGCTACACTTCTCCACAGGTGTGCTACGTGCCATACAGCGCAGCCTACAAGAAATGAACGGGAAGCTGGATACTCTAACGCAAAGAGTTGACCATATGGCCGCAAAAATGGACACACATGGAGAACGGCTAGTAGAAGCAGAAACGAGGATATCGGCGGTGGAAGACGTCTCCAGTACCAATACCAAGAGCTGTGCCACCATGGAGAAGACGTTGGAAACGCTACGTAACAAGACGGAGGATTTGGAGGCAAGGCCCCGTCGCAACAATGTTCGCATAGCAGGTCTTCCGGAATCAACGAACATGGGGAAAATGGAGCAATATGTGGAATATCTGCTTAAAGAACTTTTTGGGGCAGAGGAGTTCTCGTCGGTGTTCCTGGTAGAGCGTGTTCATCGTTCCCTTGCCCACCCCAAAGCCAGGGGCTCCTCCACGCATCATCATAGCTCGTCTGCTGAACTACAGAGACAGAGATACGGTCCTCAGGCGGGCACGGGAAAAGGGGGACATCACTCACCAGGGAAACAAACTTGAATTCTACCCAGATCACACCATGGCTGTCCAATTGGCCCGCAAAGAATACCAATCGGCGAAAAAGAAGCTGCAGGATTTGGGAGTAGAATATTCCATGCTCTACCCGGCAAAACTCAAGGTAACTCATGCAGGCCGTTCCACGGTTCTTCCCACGCCGCAGGCGGCTCATGAATATATCAAAAAGTTAGGCAGGCAGAGGCGAACGTCAGGACGAGAGGAGCAGCAAGACGACGAGGACTGAGCGGCCCTGATCAGGTAATGATGGCTCATCGTAAAATCGGCAGGGTCTGAGACTCTGACACTTTCTTTCGTATGGACCCCATAGCAGTTCTTATTCTACTTTAAACTGTACGTTGTACGCAGGGGTAATGATTAAGCAATCTGCACTAAGGCCGATTGTCACAGAATTCCAGCACCCACATGACAGCCGAAAAGTGAACTATTTGTACTGATGGCTGGTGGAATGTTTCGAAAATTAGACATGCTATAATGTAATGTCCCGCGGCCACTTAACTGTAGTCATAAAAACGCTGGAGACACAGCCCCTATATAAACTGCCTTAGGTTAATGGGCAGGCAGGGTGTGACTCTATACTGAATTTGATCCACCATAGACTGTGGGGGATGAGATGACTCCTTAATGATATTACCAGTTAGGACTACACTACTAAAAGTTGTGAGATCTCGTGATCTGTTTTACAGTGGCACAAGAACTGAAGGAACTTCCATTTGCAGCACTATATACACGTTTGTTGATTGTGACAGAGCGCCCGTCCACATCCACACGGTGGGTGGTGATGTGCGCACCTAGTGGACCCCCTAGATGGGTGTTCCCCAACACAAGTTTGTTCTACAGTTTATTTGAATCAGGGATATGGCTTTGGCAGGGTTGGGTTGCTGAAGTGGGTGGTGGCAGGGTGGGGATCTTTGGGAATGTTATCTTTAGATCACTGTACCTGAGACGCATTGCAAACTCCAGTTCACATAGGCATTGCGACATCGTTGATTTCCTTGTTCTTGATACTCTGACAACTCACAGGATGTTTAAGCTATGGGGCTTCAAGATGATGCGATGTAAACATGTAACTTTCTGATGTGATGAAGGCAGCACAGTTGAACCTAATCACCTGGAACATCAGGGGTCTGAATAACCCCCCAAAAATCCGCCAAATATTTGCATACTTCACTAGACTCCAGGTAGACATCGCATTTCTTCAAGAGACGCACATTGCACCTAACGCACCAGCCACACTAGGTAAGAGATGGGCGGAGGCAGTTTACACCTCAAATTATTCCTCATATGCACGTGGGGTTAGTATTCTTATACGCAAGGGTGTTAACTTTAAGATCTCAAAGGTGCTAAGGGACACGAAGGGTAGATATGTTATTGTGATTGGCCTTCTTTGGAATCAAAATATACCACTAATAAACACTTATGGTCCAAACACAGAAGACCCGGGGTTTTACACTAAACTATGGCACGTTATCTCTGAAATCCACGTAGGGAACATAATATGGGGAGGCGACTTTAATATTGCACTGAGAGATGGACTAGACCGCTCTCCAAATACTGCGGAACCACACAAAATGGCATTAGCAGAGCTGCAGGATGCTATAACTGATCTGCGACTAATCGACCTTTGGAGATCGCGTTATCCGGGCCAATTAGAAGCTACACACATAGCCACAGCCCACAACAGCTGGTCGAGAATTAACTACTGGTTGGGGTCAAGCGAGGTCTCGCTATGGACTTCCTCCATTAAGCACTTACCACACACACTCTCTGACCATAGCCCGGTGTTACTCACCTTGCAACAGCCACACTACACCCCCCCCTTTAACCTGGAGGTTCAATGCCACGGCACTTCTGGACGCTGCATACACTGACACGATTCACACAGCAATAGTGGAATATTTCGAACTCAATGCCCCCACTACGGAGGATAAGGGGCTACTTTGGGACGCATTCAAGGCAACAATAAGGGGTAAATGCATTAGTACCACAGCGGGAATCCATAAACATATCAGTCAGCAATTGAATATTCGGGAAGATAAATTGAGTGAATTGGAGCGACAGTATGAACAAACAAGGGACTCCACCATATTAAGGAAGATAAAAATGACCATGTCAGAGCACCAGGAGTATGCCGCTGATGAACTTAACTATGTTTCGAAGCGTGGGATAGCGAGGGCATTTGGAGAGGGCGGCAGACCAGGGAGGGCCCTAGCTCAAAAGATATGCTCCGGGGATGCCCCACAACACATTCACACGATAAACGATTCGGTAGGCACGGTTAGATATGACATGAAGGGCATATTGCACGAATTCCGAGTAACATATGGCCAACTGTACGAATGTCGCTCTACCGTTGGCACATCACCCGGAGCTTTCGGTCACGCAAGAGGAAGTGGGCATGGGACTACTGCAACAAGCCCGGATAGCTACAATGGGCGATCTATATGAGGAGGGCCAATTTAAAACGCTGGAGAAGTTGAGCTATATAAGTAACCCAACACTGCTATTTAATTTCACATGCTACAGGCTGCAAAGAGCACTGAAAGAGCTGTACACAACATACCCAGCAGAACCCCAACAAATGACCTCATTGCATTTCATAATAACGGCACCTACTGCAGCTCACATGGTATCTAGGCTATACATTAGACTACAGGAGGATATAGCAGGGAATACGGAGAAAATGAGACACAAATGGAACTCTATCATGGTTGAACAGATAACCACAGATGAATGGTCCACAACATGTATGCTAACTAACATGCTAACTCCGAATGGTAATCTACGAATAATCCATTATAAATACCTGCACCAAATGTATTACACACCACAAAGACTCTTTAAATACGGTCTGTGTGCAGACTCTAGATGCAAACGGTGTAAAGTGGAAGGAGCAGATTTCATCCATCTTGCTTGGCACTGCCCCAAAATTGCGAACTACTGAGTCCAGGTGACGGAGGCATTGAGTGTTATGTTAGAGACACCCATTGAATGTACTATACGAGTATGCTTGCTGGGCCTTGTCCCTCAACTCAGAGCGAGGAAACAAAAGTTTTGTGTGATAGCACTGTTGATGGCAAAACGTAGAATCTCGCTACACTGGAATAGCTCGAGGTGTCCAACGCTGCGACACTGGTTGGAAGATCTAACCTACTGCAAGGACACACTGACAACCTATGAAGAAGTACTCCCCGCTAGTTCAAGGTCCAGAGACTATTGGTTTTATTTAATTGAGTATCTACAAACGAGACCGCTGAAAGACCTGGAGTAAATGGTTGTAAACGGTTGCGCCCCACTGTACAAAGTCACATAGTATTCATATGAGGGACAGGAGGGAGAGTGCCGTGGTGCAGTGATCAATGTTTGTGTTTTTGTTGGTTTTGTTTAGGTTTACTACAACAAAATTTGTTCCACCAGAATGTTTTATCACTTATATTCTTCACGAGTATGATATACTTGCTATAGACACCTTAAACTTGCCACCGGACCCCCAGCTTGATGGACACAAGGCTGTGTTAATCTGCTAAAGATTTCCTAGTTCTACGTCAAATGCTGAACGTGCCGTCGGCCCCAGGGTTGTAGGCGTAAGGCTGTGTAACTTGTGTAAGATCAAATAAAGATAGTTGAACTACAAAAAAAAAAATATATGAACATATCTGCTGGAAATTAACATGAAATCTATTGCACTCATAGACCCCGGGCCCCCTGAAAAGTTGAAATGGGTGCCGTTGGTATATTAGTCAGGGTATCAAGTATGCAAAGATCATTAACCACAATTATGTTATTTAGTGTGTCTCCCTGTATGGTGTGCTTAAAGTGTGCCAGGGGTTGTTCGTTAATGTCAAAAAGCCCACAAGCTTGACTCCCACTGTATGGACATAAAGTACAATTGAAATCCCCTAGCCACATAATACATAAGGGAGAAATTTTCTCGGTCACTTTAGTGATTTCCATCTGCAAAGAGTCAATAATAACAGACGTATGAGTGTCAAAAATGTTATAGTACCAATTATTCAGAAGCAGGGGTAAAACAATCAAATTAGTGCACAAAGTCAGTTGGTACCAAGGACAAGAAAATATTTTTTCTATCTTTAAAAACATATTCCATATTGAAGTTAAAGTCATTAAACCACCCTTAGCCCTCCCAGAAAGGGACGGTTCAGCATGAGAAAAGAAAGATCCTCTCTGCTCCACGTTTCTTGGAGACAGATAATGTCAAAGGATTTTATGTACTCATTCCATGCCTCATCCGATAACCAACGCGAGATGCCTGCTACATTCCACAAAATCAGGCAGAGAGTACAACCATCAGACTGGCTATTTGCTAGACCAGGGGGTTTACTGGACTTAAACTCTTTCACTATATGTTTGGCTTGAGTCATATTCTGTTCCTCCTCACTGTCTTTTATTATGCCCTGAGTTATACTAATAATGTTAAGAGACAACTGAGAATCACTATTAATGCCCAAAGAATCAGGAAGAATTATTTCTAAAGTGCCATTTTGCTTATCATTCTCTAATTGAAGTCAATCGACCTCAGCCAGGGTACTCAGGGGGTCAAAACGATTTGGATGGTACCATGGGGAGACTGTGGATATGACTTTGATCTTATTTGGGATGCAATTTCTGTTTGCCTAGGTCACCATATTAAATGACGATAGAAAAACCCCAAGGGCAGTATCGAGACCCAAGACTTATCCATATTTTGATCATTCACCCTGTCCATTATAGCTCTTACCAGTCCAGGGGACCTGAAGGTCAAAACAATACAGTCTCCCTCCATTGTTTTCTCAGTGGGGTCAACCCATCTAACCCTACGTGCCATCTTAAGTTCTGAGAACAAAAAATGTATGTTTATACCAATCTTGACATTTATAAAATGTAAAGATTTATTCCTCAGAGATGGCCAGTCTTCACTCTCTCCAGGGGCTAAAGGAGGGACGCTTGCTAAGACAACAATATAGGGAGTAGTTTGTGGGGGCAGATTAAGAATCGAATCTGGGCAACTGTGAGACAGATTGCGTGAATGGTGTTCCACAGCTGAAGCCGTGTTTGATGTATCTTTATTTTGAGTATTTCTCTCCCTTTGTGGTTTATTAGTGGTTGAGGGGTTTGGAGCATGAGGGCCATCCTTGTTCTGGTGATCCGGTGTTATCAAGATGGTATTTAAATGGGGACTCGCCTTACCAGAATTCCCCCGCGAGTTCCCATCATATGTGATACTTTTCCCCAGGGGGTCTGATTTATCTGCGCCCACACTAACAGTTTTTCCTTTGGGCTTGTTTAAGCTAGTTCTTATTTCAGGGTGTGACACACAGGCACTGGAATATTGGTTCTCTAGGCGCGATAATCTATTATCAATAGTCATCAGTTTATGGAGCACAGGTTTTAAATGAAAGCAGATTACCGCTTCCAGTTTAGTCCAAAAACTCCCCCCCAAGCCCTGTTCTATGGTTGGTAATGTGGGTGTAGTTTGTAAGTCTTCCACAACTATATCTTGACTTGCCTCAGATGCAGGCTCAGTTAAAGGTTCTGAAGCCTCTTTTGTAGCCTTCCTTGCTAGGGGCTTGGGTATGTGCTGTGTCTGTTTCTGAGGTTTTTTTTGTGCTTGGCCCTTTCATTTTTTAACAATCGGGACAAGACGGCTTCAATTTATTTGCTTGTTTTTTTGTGCCCTTGAAACTACACTATGTGTATCGTTAGGAACAGGGGAAGAATCTAGAGAATCTAAAATCTCCTGAACACTAGATGATTTAGGCGATAGTACAACACACCCATTACTTTGAGAACCTCCATTAACTGGGCCATCATTTGAGTTAGGACTGGCGATAATATGGCCATTTTGGAGCATTTGAGAATCCAAGGACAATCTACGCTCTGTTAACTTTATTTCCTGGATTATGGCTGATTCAGCTCTTAATAAGAAGGCATCCAGTGTGCCAACTACCCCCTTCCCTTTACCATCCTTTTGTCTAGCCATTCCAAGTATGCCCCCTCAGGACGACAGCTTTTCACCAATAGAAATGACAGTAAACATTTTTAAGCCCTACAAAGGTGACAAAGGCATATATACGACTCAACAGGCTAATACCGGTGCCAGATAGTACACCAAGTTTGTCCAGTTCCGATATGCAAATGAACGAACAGTGTCTTACATGGTCCAGGAAGTTAGTGTTGGTGCCGTGGCCCAGCCCAGCCTCCTTCGGCCCCTGACGCCCACAGACGGCCCGCCCTTTGCCCGGGCTTAGCCCGGCGCCGCCCGCGAGGCGGGAATAAGTCGTTGGCTATATTCTCCCCAGTGTCAAGGGGGAGGGGCTGCTGGTCCGCTGCTCGCCCCGCAGCCTCCTCGGGCATGGAGTCCTGTGTGCGGCGTCCCCCAGTCTCTTGCCGCAAACAACTGCACCGGTATGATGCGTCTCCCGCTCCATCACTTCAAAATGTTTACAGTATGGATTGTTGGCCGTAGCTGCATTTATTAGGCTAAAGAGGCTGCACAAAATAGAGGTATTGACAGGGACTTGGGTTTGCCAGATGTGCAGATTTCGTGGTTGCCCAGAGAGGGTTAAAGTTTCATTCATTGCTGGCTTTGGTTAGATCCATTGTGGATTTCTAAACTCCTCACCTCGTGATTATATACTGCCAATGATCTGGGCACATTGACTGGGGTAGGGCTGGAAATCCTAATAAAAGAAACCTTTGCAAAACTGAAGTCGGTTTTCCCTCACACTGCTTTGGTGTACTCTAATATATGCCACAGACAGAAATGAAAGTGGTCAAATCAATTCTGTCCACAGGTTGATAAAGTCAGGAAACTTGTTAATAGAACTGTTTCTGCATTCCTCCGGACCTTCGCATGGGCTGCATCTATAACAACAATATGCATTTTGACGTACATGGAATGTAAAGAAATGATCGAGTACACATTACAGATGAAGGCAATGGGGTGTTTCTAATTAATCTGAAACTCTCCATCCTGTCTTATTTGTAGCAGCCATATACACACAACCAACACAACTGTTTTTGTCAGAGCCACCTTATTACCTAAGATATTGTGATTTTTCTTTTTAATGTTTTTTTCTTTGTTTTTTGGGGATCTTTGCATCCCCATTGATATGTTGCAAAAACAGAAAACAAAAGCAGACATTCAACAGCACGTCCAAAACTAATATATGAAAAAATCTAAGCTGAACATTTCCCTACACACATTACTATATACATACTTCTTTCAAAGCATGTTTAAACTCATATTTGGGGCGGAGGCGTGCGCAGTCTTCTTTCCCATGCTACATTCGGTACCAGGGACCCCCACCCCAAAAGGGCATGGCTGATATATACAAGTGGAGTGGGCTGCGTGGTTCTCTTCCCTGGGCCGATTTCAGCTCCAGGACACTATCCCCCAAGGGCCACCCTTTTGTAATATTGGGATAGGTGTACGTGGCTCCCCCTCCCAGGCTGATTTCTTTGTCACCACTGTGCCTGGCCGGGGCGCGTACCGGTGAACGCACGGGTAAGCGCAATGTTACGGCGCGCCCCGGGGCGCGTACCGGGGAGCGTCCCGTTAGCGCTATTCTCGCGAACGAAAACAACATCGTGACGTTTGGCGTAACCGCGTGATGCGTCATATGACGCACAGCGTAATCGCAACTGAAAGCACGCGATTGCATACGATCGTGAAACGTCCTGACGCGCTTACGCTACGCCCCGGAGCGCGACTACGGGCGCGCCCCGGGGCGCGTAGCGTAAGCGCAACCGGTCATGTGACCTGAAAATAACACTTTCTATTGGTGCAGAACAGTTTTGGTTTCCAAATGAGTATAGCCTGGGTCTTGTGACCAGTCTGGGTCTTGCGACCTGAAAATAACACTTTCTATTGGTGCAGAACAGTTTTGGTTTCCAAATGAGTAAAGCCTGGGTCTTGTGACCTGAAAATAACACTTCTGATTGGTTCAGCACAGTTTTTTTTCCAAATGATACAAAACCCCACCTTTTTTCCTTACTCTGATTTTGTCCTTTGACTGAGGAAGACCTGTTTCATCTACAGAGACAATTCTTTTGTACTTGGAAATGGCTACTGTAGCAGCAACAGCTGGGGCATCTGCACCACCACCACCACCACAACCACCAAGAGGACCACCAGAACAATACATTGCTGGTGGAGAAGAGGAGGAGGAGGAAGAGGAAGAGGAGGAAGGGAGCAGATGGCTGCCGGAAGAAATTATCCCATACAAGCCAAAAGAACACATTGTATGGGAGTTTTTTTCTCTTCCAGAGGGCAAGAAAAAAGTTAATGCGGCCAAGGTAACTTGTCGAATCTGTGGTGCAGAACTCTCAAGGGGCAATCCAGATAAAAAATATTCATTTGGGAATCATACCATGATTCGGCATATGACCCGGAAGCATCCTGCTAACTATTCTCGTGCAGAGATCAGGGAACTGGCCAGTCACCTCCCCCAGTGTTCAAGAACCAGCTCAACAAGAAAGCAACCCAGTCAATCGGACCCAGAAACAACGGAGACGATGCCTTGCATTCAGCAACAATTTGGTACTTTTAGAATCACTTGTACTGAATGTGGCAAGCTCATCGCCTATGGTGAAAAGAGTGTAAAGCTGATCGTCCTTGCTGGTCAGAATCACGATTGCCCCAAAAAAAAAGAAGTAATTTTTTTCGTTTTTTAGTTTTGTGCTCCAGTTGAGCCATTTTCAATTCCCTTTCTCTTTGTTTCTTCCCATAAAAAATACAAAAAAAATATAAAACTGTTTTGAAAAGCCAAAAAAAGTACAAAATGTTCAAAAAACATAAAAAAAATATAAAACAACAAAAAGAATACAAAAAGTTCTTTTCAGAACTACCTTTCATTTATAAAATTAAACCTATATTTTTAAAGGATCTATGTCAATTTTTTGTCCTTAGGGTACGCGTACCGGGGCGCGCCCCCCAAAAAAATAGAAAAAAAAATCTAATGAAGCAGTTAGCATGAGGGAAGGACACAAAGAGAGGTATGTTAAGAGAAAAAGAGCTAAAAGATGACCACAAAGGGATTATTTATTACATAGTAAAAAATAGAGAAGGTGTAATTGGATGAAAGTGAGAAAAGTAAAATGACTAAAGGAGCGAAAGAAAGTAAGAGAGAGGAAGAACACTAAAGTACAGATAGTGTGAGACTGTGATTGGCTGTTAAAAGAAAAAGAAAGGACAGTAAAAAATGGAGAATGAAGGGTAGTGGCGGAACCACGATAAATGAAGAACGATGAGGGAAAATGAGAAAAGACCAGGTAGTATAAGTAAAGAGGGGTGAAAGAGGGAGAAAAATTGAATTAGGATAACACATGGGGAGTGACAAAGAGAGAGGACAAAGAGAGTAAAGGAAACAGTACCTGAATGGGCTTGAGTAAAACAGCAAAAAAAGATAAGTAATGCAGTGTGTGTGACTTACAGGGAGTCAGTGGGTGTAGGTCGGAGTGTGGGTTTGTAAGGTGTGTCTGTGGGTGTGGTTGTGTGGAGTGTTTCCGTGTGGATGGAGGTGAGGGTGTGTGAAATATGTGTGAGAAGTGTATGAGTGTGGGGTGTATATGTGTTCGATGTATGTGTGTGTTTGGAATGTGTGTGTGTTTTTGAATAGTGTGTGTGGGAGGTTTTTTTGTGTGTATGAGGTGTGTGTGTGGTGTATGTGTGGGGTGTATGTTACAGGTGTGTGTATGTGTTGGGAGGGGGATGAGGTGTATGTGTAGGAGTAAGGTAAATAATTAAGAAAAAGAGAATGAGTGAAAAAGCAAAGGAAGGGAACAGAGGGTAAGTGAAGTAAAGAATAGGGATCAAAAGAAGTTGAATATGAGAGGGTAAATAGGGAAAGGGGAGTAAACATGTACAATAGAAATAAGTGAGAGAAGCAGAGTAAAGACACAGGAGTGAGGTAGATTGAGAAAATTTTAGTGACCTTAAAGCAAAGGGTGATGACAAACTACATTTTTTTAGTCATACTTACCATATAATAAATGTAACTTTAATTTTTTTTACTACAGTTTGTATCTGTGAAAGAGAGAAGAAAAAATAAGTTATGATTAGTAAAATATGTATTTTAAATTAAAAGATACAAATGAAGAGGTTAAAAATCATAACACTCTATTTAGAAATAAAGTTAGAGTGAAGGACACAGAAAGGGAAATAAAGTACGGTAGAAGGACAAAAAGAGAGAAAAAGAAATAGAAGGAGAGCAAATTACAAAGAGTAAGGCATATAGATTCACTGACAAAAAGAGAGAGAAGAACAGAGAAATGAACTGAAGGTAAGAAAGATACTAAAACAATGTGACTTAGCAAAACTAAATCAGGAAACAGAAGTAAGTAAAAAGATAATGACTGAGACAGAAAACAGTCTAATTAAGGATGCATTTAGAAGAATGAGGAATAGAAGATAACTGAGAGTAAGTGAAGAACAGTCATAGAGTGAAAGGATGAAGGGAGAAAGGATAATATACAGCGATTGAGGGAAATGGACTGAGGAAGTTATAAGGTAGACACACTAAGAGAAAAACTGAGTGAGGTGGAGTACAATGAGTGAGAAAGGAAAATGAGTAAGTGAGCAAAAAGAAGGAAAGAGAGGAGAAGACGACTAAAACAGTGGTACTGAGAGAAAATAATTTGGTGATGAAAGTAAAGAGAAGGACATTGAAAGAAAGGAAATGAGGGATAGTAACGGAACCAGAGTAAAAGAAATGGGATGAAGAACGATGAGAGAGGAGCAGTGAAGTTGTTGTAAAAGAAGTGATAGAAGGTAGATAAACACAAGTGAAAATAACACAAGTAGAGTGAGGCACTGAGCACATAGAAGTAGTGAACGAAAAATAGAGAGAAGAGGTCAAAAGTAAGGAGCAAACAAAGATAAGCTAGGGAGAGTGGGTGATTTATAGTGATAGAGTGCAATAATACTGCTGAGTGAGTAAACAGGAATTACTAAAAGAGCAAAAGAGGAAAATACGGAAAAGAGAAGTAAAGCAGAGAGACTGAAAGCTGAAAAGTTATGCAAGGGAGAGAGGGCATGCAGACAGTTGAAATGAGAATGAGGGGTTGTCAAAGTAGTGGAGTAAAGGAACGGGGGTTACAGAGAGTGAGAGAAAGACATTATAAGTGAGTAAAAAGAGGTGAAAGAGGATGGAAAAAAGAAAGTGAGTGTCAGAGAATGGGAATACAATTTAATTTACACAATCCAAACTATAGAATAACTTCTACAACATGTTACATAGTTTATTTTTGCTGTTCTCAGAATATATTGAATTTCACTTAAAACAGTGAGTTCAAATTACTCATCATATCAAAGCGGGAAAAAAAAAACACAATCTAAAAGATTGTGTTTTAAAAAAACCTTAGATACTGACAAATGACAAATGTACGCTAATCTTTGATTGACTTACTTTTCCTTGAGGCCAAATAGTATATCATGGAGGTCCTTTTCTCGTTGCAAAGTACTTTGCTGTTCACTTAAAAATCCATTTCATCGACTTTCTACAAGAAAAGCTCCAAGAACATCTGAAATATTTTCAATATTTTCATATACTCCTTTTTTTCAGTCATGACTCTTTACTCATTCTTGCACCTTTCCATTTGGCCAAATAGTGTCAGATGTATGAGTATATATGAGTACTCCTCCCGTCTTCATAGGCCAATTACCTTTACCTAAATTTTGGCTGTAAAAACACTAGGTATGAATTTATAAAGCCAAAAGGCAAACGTTGTTTGAAAGTCAAATGAGTGTCGTTACATTGGGTCCAACCTTTAGAAGTTTTTAAATAGCATGTGTAATGCCCTGATGTTGTAGAAGGACCGTCATGAAAAATAATAGCTACAGTTGTAAAGGTTCTTCCTGATATCGATAACTGAGAAGCCACGAAATTTTTAATAGATGTTGTCAATTTAGTTCCATCAGGTCTACATCGTTGGAACATTAAAATGACATAGTGACCATAATTTTGTAGAAATAATGTGGACAGCATTGCAGACTTATATTGGGTACACACCATATTGTGATCCGCTGCTTTAACTACATTAGTAAAAGGCACTGATTTGCAGTCTGGTAAAGTCAAATATATAAATCTTTCAGAGTCTATTCTAGTAGTACTTGATGAAGCATAGTTATCACAGTCATGTTGCCATTGATAAGAAAGGTTAAAAAGATTTTTTATATCTACTCCTTCATCTTGCAATACATCAAACATACACATTAAAAATTCCTGACAATCCTGCTGAATATTCTGTGAAAATTGATTTTGACCTGAACATATGTCTAGAAGATTTCTAATTTCTGAAACACTTTCTATTTTTGCTCTATCACTACTACATTTCTCTAACACAGAATTCAATAAATATTACAATGTTTGTTCCCGATTTTCGACAATCTGTTTTTGTAAATTTTGAAGAAAAAAACCAACATTAACTAATACATTAGCATAGCAGTTGACACCAGAACTGTTTTCAAACTGAAATCCAACAACATCTTCAACAGAATCCTTTTTGTTTCTCTTTACAATTACACTTTTATCTACTTTATGCCTTTTTGCTGATACCTCACTGCAATTACTCTCATTTCTTCTTTTTCGGCCTACCACACGTTTTTCAATCAGAGGATATTGAGGCAAATGTGGAGCATACTCTCTTCTTAACCTATTGTATTCTTTAACACAATCTAGATCTGCACAAATCTTTGTTTCATCACACTCAATCAAGTACAATCCTGATAAAGTTCTGACTCGTGATAATGCCACATATGCCATACCCTCTTTAAACACAGAACTTCCAATGTTCACCAAAGCGCTATCTACACTTAAACCTTGAGACTTATGAATTGTCACCGCATATGCCAAACAAATAGGAAACTGTTTTCGGCGAACATATAAGTCTTTCACAAGCAAAAATCTAGCTGAACAACGACAAATTTGTTCTATTTCATCAATGCCATCAAATTTAAATTTTAAAATTTCAATTCCATCTCTATTTTTGTAATTCACAAAACCAACAACATGACCCATTGCTCCATTTACCAGACCTCTTTCAACATTTAAATTCCTTCTTAAAATGACACGACAATTCAAAACAACAGTCTTTTCAAAACCAGCAGTTTTAGATATAGTCTTCTCTAATGAATCCAATTTTGATTTCAAATTTTCAGACAAAATAATTGTTGCTCCCATATGCTCTATTTTATCTGTAGCTTCCAGTTTCACTATCTCTTCATTTTCTAACTGTAACATTTTGTTGTTGAACATGGAACATTCTTTCAGAGTTGGCATCAAACATATGCCAGATTTCTTCTCGTTAATTTTCTTAAAAATGTTCTCTGGAAGAATGTTTTCATTTGCGTACAAATTTGAAATTAATTGTCCATGTAAAGCTTCTTTCCCTTGCTGACTTACTTTTCCGATCCTTACATCTTGTAAAATATTTTTATAATCTTCATCCTTTGCCTGCCGCATATTTTGAATCAGTTCTGCATATTTGAAGTTTAACCATATATTGACGTTTCCAATGCTTTCTAAGCACTTCCTGGTATCTTCATGCGTGAGCATTTTGAACACAGGTTGTCCTTTCACTGGAGTCGACTGCAGAAGATCTCCAAAAACAATAATATGTTTTCCTCCAAATAAGACATCATAGTCTGTTCTAAGAATTTCTTGCATTCTCAAATGCACAAAAGCAAGCATTATATTTGACACCATGCTTACTTCATCAATGATAAGAAGTTTCATTTTCTTCAGGACTCTCGAAACTTCGGAACACGCATCTCCAGATAGCTTGTGATACTCCAATTTGTTATCATGCTCCACTGGCAGCATCAGTAAACGATGTAAAGTAATCCCTTTAATGTTATGTGCTGCCAGCCCAGTTAGAGCGGTAACAACACAAGACAGCGGTGATTCAGTCCTTTTCTGCAGATAAGTTGCAATTGCTTTAATCAGAAAACTTTTTCCAGTTCCCGCTTCTCCACTCACGTACAGTTGGACAGGCTTAAATGATGTACATGAGCACTCTTTTTTCTCATGACTGAATCCATGTTCAATCTGTTCTGTGACTTCGTCATATATCTGTTTCTGCTCAAGCTTTAGTTGTTTCACCAAATCTCCTAAGTTAACTTCATCATCTTGAGCTTGTTCCATAGCTCTTTCCACCTCATCCATGGCAGTGGCAGCTTCATTTTGGATGATTGGTCCTCCAAGTGGATCCTGACTCAATGAAGCAGAACTCTGACTGTCTTGGGAACTGTCTCTAGCAATCTCTGCAGCAATTGTGGCTTCTTGCTCTATTTCTTCGTTCAACATTTGCAGATAATTTGGAAAAACAGGACATTCTATGGTATCCTTGGTTGCATTAAAAGAATCTTCGTAACAGAGAAATTCTCCAAGTAGTTCCTCTTCTGTACGCCATGGCTTAAAGAGTTGCAAAAGAGCTAAATAGTAAAATTCCCTTTTCTCTGGATTTTCGCAACTCAATTTTCGATGATTAATCAAATGGCCTTTTTTCTGTCTCACTAGACATCTTTCACACCCAATGATAGCATATATTCCATTGTTAAAATCTTCTCTGATGGTTCTCTTATAAATATACTTTTGCAGAACTTCATACAAACAAACGTTCTCAAGATGACTACTTCTATTTGGATAGTATGTATCCAACATGTTGGTCTTCCAAATATCTGTACTTTCTGGTTCTTTCTCCGCCAAATACTCTATTTCTTGTACAGATTTCAAAACTCGGTTTCGTGTTGCAGCAAGACCTAGACTCACCCAAATGATGGTTCTAGATTTCGCATAGAGACTTGCTGACGACAATCGATCAGAACATTCATATGCTCCAATTTCTCGATGCAACATCTTCAGACTGTAACTGTATAATTTCTTGCATAGGCTCTTTTCATGTGAAATGTCCTCCCACATTTCCTTCAGTTCTGTCATTTCTTTTTTTTGTGATGTAAGACGTCACATATCGAGCCACAGCAATAGAGTTGTCAGCAACGAATTGAATATCCATGTTAGCATTCCACATGGACAAAATCACTGGGTTGTAGTCGTTGATGTACTTGGACTCTTCGTTTCTTTTTAAATTGTATGTATTTTTTGGTGATTTCCTCGTCACAGTATGTCGCAGAGAAGACATCAAATTATTTACTCTTCCTTTAGAAATCACTGGTCGTGGAAAGCCAAAACGACTTTTTGTGTAGAACTTGTCCTTGTTTCTGAATTTTCGACGACAGTACTTTCCACAAAGATGGGATTGAAAGCGTAAAACTTGCTGCTTTAAACAGTTTCCTTCGGTAGTTTTCGGAACAGCACATGTTGAATACTCTTCAATGAAGCTCATCACTGTCTCATCCGAATCTGTTCAAAATTTGGGTGCATCTTTAATCCATAACTACATCTGTATGTGAGGAGCACCTCTCGCTTGATACTCCTTTCTCCAAAAGAAATCCAAAACCTCTCCAAGGGGAGGATTTTTTTTGTTGGTAATAAAAGACATCATAGCTTCAAATCTATGATTGAAATATCTGCATACATTCACTGGATCCAAAGAACACAGTTCTCCAGGTGTTTTGAATTCCATATTTTGTATATTTGCATTTGCCTCTCGTAGAAATTGGAGTAAGTCACCCCATGCATACTCGGCACAGCTAAGAGTGAGGAACCATGTAGGAGTTCCTAAGTTTCTTAGCATACATTTCAATTCCCCATGACGACGGTACCAATACTCGTTTGTACCACGCTGACATGCCATGAGATTGATTAGATGAGATTCCAAAATATTATCTTGCAGATTCACTTTCTCCATAAAGTCCCTCGCCGAAACATTTTGCAGATGTGCTCCACTTTTCAGTATATGGTTTACTGCATAAGAAAGCCCAGACAAGTCACTTTCATACAGTAGATGAAACAAATAGGGAATGCATTGACGAAACTTTGGATCTTCAGCATATAATCTTACAGTTCGATATTCAGATGCAGGAATTTGAAGTGGTCGATCGTCATATCGTCCACCTCGACCTTTTGGAAATAGCTGTGGAAAACAACAAGCTTCCAAACTTTCTTCCCATACACTAACAGGACTTCCTTTTGCTGCTTTCATTTGAAACAATTCAATTGCATTCCCCATTACTTCTTTGGAATGCAAAGGATGAACAGTATAATGTTCATATATTTCTTCACTTCTAGAGACATCAACTTTTTCAATTTGGCCGTCTGAACAATCACTGTATTCATCTGCAGCTGTTTCCTCTGCTGCAACATAAACATGTTTGTAATACTCATTGTTTTTGACTAAATACAACGTTGCCTTTTTGACTTTCCTAACATCCACTAAATCTTGCCATATTTTTTAACTCTTTGTCGGAACCCCATTAACTAGAATAACTAAAGGTTCCTCTTCTACTTTTTCTATACCAATTATATCAATATTTTTTGGGAAATCTAAAGGCAAATAAACAACTCTTCCCTTTAATCCTCTCTGCAAATCTGTAGGAGGCAATTTCTGTAGGAGGCAAAATCTGTAGGCTCCATGCGAACAATTGCCTAAAAAGGGTGGACACATTGAACCAAAATAGACTCATATGTATTTAAATCCATCAATTCACAGGGAATGTCTACCAACTCCAGATTATTATGAACAGCTCTAGCAGGCATTCTGTTTTGATTTAATTTATCATAACAATATTTACAAATACGCTGATCAGAACTCAAATCAAAACAATTCTCCAACCACAAATAAGTTGCAAAATCCTTCCACTCATAATTATTCATCTTTTCACTTTTTACGTATAAATCAACTAATCTAGTTTGATGCTTATAATGACTTCGTCGACAACACACACAAGTAAAATTCGGCCTTTCACTTGATTTCACCTTAAACCTGCTAATTTCCTGCTCAAACTGTTCTGTACTTGAAATCTGTACATTGTCTTCCACATTACCTTGAATTGCTGTGTCAATTTCTACACTATCCTCTTTTTTATCAAAATAACAAATCTCAATTTCTTCACAAATCTTCTTCACATCTAATTCAGTTCCATGCAAAAGAACACTGTTTAATTGTTTAAGCTTAAGTGCTGGACTTTTTGCATAATACAACATTCTCACTAATTTCCTCATTTTGGTATGATGCACTGCTAACATCCTAAAATGATGAAAAACACTCTGACAGACTTTTCTAGAAATACAAGCCAGTGAATGGCCTTGCAAACCTGTGATTTCTCACACTCTGCAAGGATCTAAGGGCCAGATGTAGGTAGGCATTTACCGGTCGGTAACGGACGAATTCGGCCGTTACCGACCGGTAAATGCAATTTGAGATGTAGGGCCCTGTATTTTACAGAATCGGTAAATTTACCGATCGGTAAATTTACCGATTCTGTAAAATACCGAGTCGGTATTTTTACCAATTCTGGAAAATTGATATGTAGGTGGGACTCTTCTGAGTCCCACAAGCATTAAAAAATCGGTATTTTACCATCAAATCCTATGTGATGGTAAAATACCGATTCAGGTGTGCATGCACATGTGTGCATGCACACCTGTGCCATATGACAGGCAGACCTGCCCTTAGGGCAGGTATGCCTGCGACATGGCACCTGAACCCGTTTTGGGGGTGCTAGAGGGTGTCAAAGTGACACCCCCTGCACCCTTGTGAAAATCGGTATTTACCGATTCGGTAATTACCGAATCGGTAATGCCCAGTCATTCCTATGGGCTTCAAAGCCCATAGGAATGAATGGGCATTACCGGTCGGTATTTACCGAATCGGTAAATACCGATTTTTACCGATTCGGTAAATGCACATCTGTATTTACCTACATCTCTGTACTTATATTTTAACACTTCTTAAATACCGAATCGGTATGATTCGGTATTTAAGAGGTGGTAAAATAAAATTACCTACATCTGGCCCTAAGTCTTGCAACAACTTCACTTTCTGCTTTAGACTTTTCTTACTATATGTACGTAAGAAATTACAAAACAAATCAATTGATTCCTGTCGCACACAACAAATACGACTACACTTCCAAGTGTACACTGGACCCTTAGTACGTCTCCCTAAAACTTCATCAGTTAACACCTCTTCTGGTTCTCTAGGCACAAGTTTCTCTTTTTCAATCGGACAACCGTCTTTCACTTCATACGCTCGACCACTGGTGTCAACTGCATGCACTAAATCATTCTCCTGGAAGTAACTCTCCTCATTAAAAAATGGCTCACAACTTGAACTGTGCATTCATTCTCCTGAAAAAACTTTACAAAAATTAGTCCGATTAATTACTCTTTTCCATCTACTGTTTGATTTGAAAACATCAATTGTCTTGTTAAGTGTCCTAATTCTATTGATTATTAAAATAAATAATTTTTTTTTAACTTCAAAAGTCTGATCAACAATCTTCTCTACACTTTTCTTTTTCTTATAAAAAGCAGCTCTCTGTTTACCTTTCCTAATGTTTTTTAACAAATTTAAAACCAACCTATTGCGAAACATTCGTTTACGAATGTCTCTAAACTGATTCTGCCTTCTATTCCTATACATATTATTCTCTCCTGCTCCAGTTTTAGGATTCTTTGAAGTTCTCTCCTTCCTTTTCAATTTTACTCTCTCATTTTCTTTTTTTACATGCTGTCCATCATTTTTTTTTAAAGTACATATGTTCCGAATAAAAGACTTAGTTGTCTTACCAGGAGCTTGGTTCCTGTTTTTTGAAGTATTTGTTGTGGAAGAGTGCTGTAATTCCGTTGCTGTTTTTGATTTTTCCCGGTTACGTTGTTTTGTTGTCCTTTCCCTTGTGGGCATCTTTGCTTACTCTTGAAATAACGATTTCAATCTGTGTTAAAGAAAAAAATAGCACATTATAGACCACTATTACCAAACAACAAAGCAATGACAAAAAGCAAACGATCTATTCAGGGTTACAGATCAGGTGAGGATTCTCCAGGGGTGCACAAAAGGTGAGGCCTGTATTGAAGAGTATAGTGGAAGACAGCTCTGTCCACAAGTACAAAGAAGATGAGACCTGTGTATAAGTCCACTGCACTCTTATACACAGGCTTCACCACCTATGCTTCCCGAGAAAGGCCTCTCTCCCACTACAGTCTTGATCATAAACCTCACCTCCTCTGTCCCTCTGGACATGTCTCACCTCATCTGCACAATCTACTTCCTAATCTCAGGTAACACAGATGACATAATTGACCTCATTTATAAAGCCATGCGTCAGTTTTGCGCTACTGAAGCGTCACTTTTTGTGACGCATTGGCGTCATAAAACATATGCCTTGTTGCACCATATTTAAAAAGTGACGCATGTAGGTAGATGCATCATTTTTTAAACTTTTGCACCACATTATATCTCTGTCAAGTGTAATGTACAGAGAGGGGTCATTTCTTCACAAAAAACCTCGTAATAATGACGCAGTAAAATCTATGAGACGTCACTGCGTCACTTTTAGGACACTGTTACATCAAAATCTTGCACCTGCCTCACAACAGGGATAAGACTGAGGCAAACGCTTTCACATGGAGCTTCACAATTTTACAAAATACAATTCCTCTATGCAAACAAACTTAATATGCTTCCTAACACAGGTAACATCATTGTAAAGAGTCAAATTGACACCTGTGTCTAAGAATGCAGATGGGGATAGGCTTCATGGAGCCTAGTCCACTGCACTCTTAGATACAAGCCTCACATCCTACGCTCCCCAGGAAAGCCCAAACATGTACCTTTTTGCACCATATTTAAAAAGTGACGCATGTAGTTAGATGCGTCACTTTTTAAACCTCTGCGCCACAATATACTCAAAGATGTAAAAACCATTCATTTTCCCCAAAATAGCACAGATCCTATGTACAAGTATCTGCCTCACAGCAGGGATAAGACTGAGGCAAACGCTTTCACATGGAGCTTCACAATTTTACAAAATACAATTCCTCTATGCAAACAAACTCAATATGCTTCCTACACTGAGTTAACACAGGTAACATCATTGTAAAGAGTCAAATTGACACCTGTGTCTAAGAATGCAGACGGGGATAGGCTTCATGGAGCCTAGTCCACTGCACTCTTAGATACAAGCCTCACATCCTACACTCCCCAGGAAAGCCCAAACATGTACCTTTTTGCACCATATTTAAAAAGTGACGCATGTAGTTAGATGCGTCACTTTTTAAATCTCTGCGCCACATTATACTCAAAGATGTAAAAACCATTCATTTTCCCCAAAATCGTTTTTGACATCACATTTAGGAAACACAGCACAGATCCTATGTACAAGCATCTGCCTCACAGCAGGGATAAGACTGAGGCAAACGCTTTCACATGGAGCTTCACAATTTTACAAAATACAATTCCTCTATGCAAACAAACTCAATATGCTTCCTACACTGAGTTAACACAGGTAACATCATGGTAAAGAGTCAAATTGACACCTGTGTCTAAGAATGCAGACGGGGATAGGCTTCATGGAGCCTAGTCCACTGCACTCTTAGATACAAGCCTCACCACCTACGCTCCCCAGGAAAGCCCAAACATGTACCTTTTTGCACCATATTTAAAAAGTGACGCATGTAGTTAGATGCGTCACTTTTTAAACCTCTGCGCCACAATATACTCAAAGATGTAAAAACCATTCATTTTCCCCAAAATAGCACAGATCCTATGTACAAGCATCTGCCTCACAGCAGGGATAAGACTGAGGCAAACACTTTCACATGGAGCTTCACAATTTTACAAAATACTATTCCTCTATGCAAACAAACTCAATATGCTTCCTACACTGAGTTAACACAGGTAACATCATTGTAAAGAGTCAAATTGACACCTGTGTCTAAGAATGCAGACGGGGATAGGCTTCATGCACTCTTAGATACAAGCCTCACATCCTACACTCCCCAGGAAAGCCCAAACATGTACCTTTTTGCACCATATTTAAAAAGTGACGAATGTAGTTAGATGCGTCACTTTTTAAACCTCTGCGACACATTATACTCAAAGATGTAAAAACCATTCATTTTCCCCAAAATCGTTTTTGACATCACATTTAGGAAACACAGCACAGATCCTATGTACAAGCATCTGCCTCACAGCAGGGATAAGACTGAGGCAAACGCTTTCACATGGAGCTTCACAATTTTACAAAATACAATTCCTCTATGCAAACAAACTCAATATGCTTCCTACACTGAGGTAACACAGGTACCATCATTGTAAAGAGTCAAATTGACACCTGTGTCTAAGAATGCAGACGGGGATAGGCTTCATGAAGCTTAGTCCACTGCACTCTTAGATACAAGCCTCACCACCTATGCTCCCCAGGAAAGCCCAAACATGTACCTTTTTGCACCATATTTAGAAAGTGACGCATGTAGTTAGATGCGTCACTTTTTAAACCTCTGCGCCACATTATACTCAAAAATTTAAAAACCATTCATTTTCCACAAAATAACACAGATCCTATGTACAAACATCTGCCTCACAGCAGGGATAAGACTGAGGCAAAAGCTTTCACATGGAGCTTCACAATTTTACAAAATACAATTCCTCTATGCAAACAAACTCAATATGCTTCCTACACTGAGTTAACACAGGTAACATCATTGTGAAGAGTCAAATTGACACCTGTGTCTAAGAGTGCAGTCGGGGATAGGCTTCATGAAGCCTAGTCCACTGCACTCTTAGACACAAGCCTCACCACCTACGCTCCCCAGGAAAGCCCAAACATGTACCTTTTTGCACCATATTTAAAAAGTGACGCATGTAGTTAGATGCGTCGCTTTTTAAACCTTTGCGCCACATTATACTCAAAAATGTAAAAACCATTCATATTATATCATATCACAGCAGGGATAAGACTGAGGCAAAAGCTTTCACATGGAGCTTCACAATTTTACAAAATACAATTCCTCTATGCAAACAAACTCAATATGCTTCCTACACTGAGTTAACACAGGTAACATCATTGTAAAGAGTCAAATGTATTTCTTTAAACATGCACACATTCTTTATTCCTTTTAAAAAATGTAAAACCCATTCATTTTTCCCAAAATCGTTTTTGACATCACATTTAAAAAACACAGCACAGGTCCTATGTAGAAGCATTCCATGTCACTACTAAAACTTCAGAATTTTACAAAATACAATTACTCTATGCAGTAAAAACTTTTTACCAAGCATTATCAAAAAGCATGACACAAAGCAACATTAAAAAAACACAATTTGCTTCCAAATCTTCTCCATAGAGTATACAAGTCTCTATTTATATTAAATGAATCATAACTCACCTTTACAAATGCTTTAGGAGATTCAGAACAGTGTCAGATACACACACCAATATTTCTTTAACAGAGCAAAAGGTATGTTCTCCAGGCACTGCAAACCATAAAGGCACAGAAAACCTCTAATTCTACACACATATTGCTCATGGTAACCAATCAAAACTCTTCCCTCTGTATTTTCAAACCAACACCCTTCCCCCCCTCAGCCCTTTCTACCTGTTACCATAGCACCTCCCTCCTCACTGAGCTCCCAGGGTTAAAAGTTTATTCTACAATGTTGCAAATCACCTCTGCAAGGATGTTTGACCTGCGAATACACCAGCTTATCTGGTGCAAGGTTTCTTTAAATGACTTTTTTTAACCATTCAAATTACTTCTTACACAGAACACAACCATGCACCCTAACTTTCAGTTTTCAACTATCTCATTCTACCAATCATTGCTTGTGATTCAAGAGCACTAAAACTCCACAGGTTTTTTTTGCAAACTCCTATTGTTCCAACTGCCATTTCTTTTCCACACTTCATCTGACTGCATCAGAATCTCCTCTCACCATGTATTCTGTCTGGATTATTGGACATAGCTATATCCACTGGGCTCAAAGGTATGCAGCTACCAGAAATGTTCACAACCTTGACTTACCAAATGTGAAGATTAAATGGATTGGCCAGAGAGGATTGAAATGTCACCAATTGATACCATTGGTGAAAACCTTTTTGCATTTGCCACACCCTGACCTTTTAATTGTGCACTGTGGAGGAAATGACTTGGGCACTTTGGCTGGGGTAGGTCTGGAAATGCTTTTAAAGGACACCTTTGATCAATTGATGGCACTTTTTCCTCAAACTGCCTTGGTATATTCCAATATATGCCAAAGACAGAAATGGAAGTGGTCCAATCAATTTTGTCCACAATTTGAAAAAGCACGGAAACATGTGAATAAATCTGTTTCTGCTTACATGAGAGACTATGGAATGGGTTCAATATACAATAATAACTTGCGTTACAACATGCAAGATATCTACAGGGGAGATGGTGTGCACTTTTCAGATGAGGGGAATAGAATATTCCTCCTGAATTTAAGACTGTGCATTGGTACCTACTTGTAGGTACCTAAATCAGCCACAGAACCCAAAAGCCCTTTTCAGGGCTACCCTATCTCTGATCACTCCAAATGATTATCTTTTTCTAACTTTTTTCACTATTTTTCACCATAGTACGCTCCCCGGTACGCTTCCCGGTGCGCGTACCGGGCGCTCCCCCCGCGGAAAATAATTTTTTTTTTTATTTTTTTTTGCCTATTTGGGCCTCCTAAGACCCCCTCACAAAACATAGAGGGTCAAGGAGAGCCTACGATGCCTCCCTATACCCATTCCCAACGTTGTTTGTCCTCCATTTTCTGTCTTAAATCTACCGAAAACAAAATGGAGGACTGCCGTAGCGCTGCCGGTACGCGTACCGGGGCGCGCACCGGGAAGCGCTCTAAAAAAATGTTAAAAGTTAATGTACATAAAAACCACTGGAGACACTTTCACCAAATATAGAATAGCTCATACTACATACCAATCCCTACCATTTTCCCATATTCGATGGAATTCCATTGAGCCATTTAGCCTGTAGACCTCTCTAAATACCCTGAGGTAAATTACTACACAAAAACACATCTGAAGTGTTAGAATTTACAACCAATTAAAATGTTACTTTCATTTTCTACTTTTTTTTCCTGACATTTGATTGGTTATGTACATGAATATAAATGAAAAATGAGAGGGAAACACAGCCATTTTGACTACTACTACCTGAGGTACATCTTGAAAGGATTTTCGCATTTTGTCTTCTTCACCTCTCTGTAAAGTAAGTTGATAATTTGTAAGGGGCACTTTAAGTTAATTTGTAAAAACGTTTTCTGATAGTTATTTACTGTCCCTCTGCTATAGTTATAGATAGCGATAGGCTCCTCTGTTATATTTATGAATTGACTTAGGCTTCTCTGCTATAATTATGAATTTACTTACGTTACTGCACAGGCACTTTTTTATATTTCTACTTCCTGCCTGTTACCATACACTGCCCAAAGTTAACTGCACTGTTAAAAAATCAAAACTACCTGTCTGAACTTAAACCCAACAGTGCCATATTTCTACTGATTTTTTTTTTTAATGCAAATTTCAGCACAAAAATGGAAGGAGAACAGAACATTTCCTTTGAAATTGTCCTAGAGATGAACAATGAAGAAATCATTGAACCCAATGACTTGGAATTCATGGATGAATCACGGGACCATGAACTTCTACAATGTGTAGAATCTGTGGATTTGTTAATTCAATATGAGGACGTTTCTGACAGCCAAATGTTGGAAGTTATGTTAACTCAAAAAGAGGACATTTCGGACAGTCAAATGTTAGACGTTATATTTAATTTGGAAAATGAATCTCAAAAATAAATTTATATTTAATAATTCTAAAATTGTTTGAGACATTATTCATTTTTATATGTAATTCTTAAACTAGTACCAAATTGATTATAATGTAAAGTCAGACTTATAGTATACTGTGCAACTTTTTTGTTTTACATAGTCATTTTGCTCATAGATACTTCCTTTCTCCCACTATATTATCTCCAATGTGTATTTGACATCTCTTTTTCATCTCCTGCCTCCATGTTCTTTCTCCTTTCCTGACAGTCTATGGTATGGATTCCATATACCACAATAACTTCTATAACAACATGCAAATTATCTACAGAGGAAACGGTGTACATTGAATTTAAGACTCTGCATTGGTACCTACATGTTGGTACTTAAATCACCCACACAACACAACAACTCTATTCAGAGATACCCTACCTCTAAGCACTTTAAATTATTATTTTAGTGTTTCACTGAGTTTTCCCCATGTGTGGGGGTGGGGGAGGTGTGTGTGTGGGATGTGCGGGCTGTGTCTCTGAGGTGTGTATGTGTGTCTGTGTGTGTCTGGGGGGATGAGGTATATAGGTGTGTGGGGTATGTGGGTGTGGGTGGGGATGTGGGTGTGTAAGGTGTGTGTGTGGGTGTGGGTGTGTGGGGTGTTTGGGTGTAGGTGGGAGTGTGGGTGTGTGAGGTGTGTGTGGGTGTGGGGGGTATGTTTGTAGGATATGTATGTATGTGTGGGATGTGTGGATGTGTCTGTGAGGTGTGTGTGTGTGTGGGGGGGGGGAGGTGTGTGTGTGGGATGTGTAGGGTGTGTCTGTGAGATATCTATGTGTGCGTGTGTGTGTGTGTGTTGGGAGGGGGGGTGAGGTGTGTGTTTGAGTGTGGGTGTGTGGGATGTGGGTGTGGGTGTGGATGTGTAAGGTGTCGGTGTGGAGTGTTTGGGTGTGGGTGGAGGTGTGCGTGTGTGAGGTGTGTGTGGGGAGTGTGTGGGTGTGGGGGTGTGGGGTTGTGTGCGTGTGGGTGTGTGGGGGACGTACTTGTAGGTACCTAAAACAGCCACAGAACCCAAAAGCTCTTTTCAGAGCTACCCTACCTGTAATCACTCAAAATGATTATTTTACACTATTATTTTCACTATTTTTCACCAAAGTACGCTCCACGGTACGCTGCCCAGTGCGCGTACCGGGCGTTCCCCCAGGGAAAATCGAAAAAAAATGAAAAAATTTTTTTGTCCCGCGGGACCCTTTTATGGCCCCCACATCAAACCTAGGGGGTCGGGGGGGGTGTACCCTGCCCCCTTTTGCTCATTTCCCCCTCTGATTTTTGCCACCTCTTGTGTCTCGATCCTACCGAGACACAAGATGGCGGCCGCTGCGGACTGTTTCGAATGTTTACAGACACCCGAGAACCAATCAGCTTGCCGTACGCAAGTCGCGTGGCGCGCCCGGAGCGCTCCCCGGTACGCGCTCCGGGGCGCGCTTACAGATATATACAAATTTTTAAACCTAAATTACTCAAAATCCTCTGGAGCACATATCTTGAGACATAGCAAAGGCACATCGGACTACCACTCCGGGCATGTGAACAAGGGCTTTGTAAGCCCGAAACGCGTCTTGCCCTCTTGCCTACACCTTTCCTGCAATAAAAGACCTGTGAATTTAGACTTGCGGTCCATCTCCTGCTTGCCTCGCTGTTCCTGTTCCTGGGTTGTAGTGGCGTTCTCAGGAGTTTGCGCATATATATATATATATATATATATATATATATTACCTACTGGCGGTCGCCAGCAGGTAATATATATATACATATATATATTACCTACTGGCGGTCGCCAGTAGGTATATATAGTTAGGATTTTTTCTCTATGGGATTTTTGAAAATTCTATGTCTAATAACTTTGGCGTTTGTGGACGGAATTGGCTGAAATTTTCAGGAAAATGGCACATTTTGTTTCTGAGCAGCCCCTGAAAATTTTGGGGGGGTTCGTCAAGGGGGGGCCGAGAAAAAAGGGGGTCCCAAAACGCGTTTTTCCCATGTTAATTTCCATAGGGCGGTTGGCCTCACTTTTAGCCCGAACGGCTGAATGGATTTGCACGAAACTTGGCAAAATTGTAGGGACTGGTAGCCCGATGTGCCTTTTGTAGGTCTCAATATATGTGCTCCAGTGGATTTTGAGAAATTAACGTTTAAAAAAAGATATATATCTGTAACAGCGGACCGGGCAGCGCTCCAGTTCGCGTACTTTTCGCGCAACGGAGCTTTGTGAAGCGAAGCTGATTGGTTCTCCGGCGTCTGTAAACAGTCCGTAGCGGCCGCCATCTTGTCTCTCGGTAGGATCGAGAGACAAGAGGAGGCGAAAGCGAAGGGGCAAATGACCATAAGGGGGCATAGTAGATTGTCGCTGACCCCCTAGGTTTGATGTGGAGGTTTTAAAAGGGCCCCGCGGGGCAAAAAAAAAAAAAATAATAATAATCGAACGGCTGAATGGATTTGCACGAAACTTGGCAAAATTGTAGGGACTGGTAGCCCGATGTGCCTTTGCTAGGTCTCAATATATGTGCTCCAGTGGATTTTGAGAAATTAACGTTCAAAAAAAGATATATATCTGTAACAGCGCTCCGCTTCGCGTACTTTTCGCGTTACGGAGGTTTGCGAAGCTGATTGGTTCTTCGGCGTCTGTAAACATTCCAAACAGTCCGTAGCGGCCGCCATCTTGTCTCTCGGTAGGATCGAGAGACAAGAGGAGGCCAAAGCGAAGGGGCAAATGACCATAAGGGGGCATAGTAGATCGTCCCTGACCCCCTAGGTTTGATGTGGAGGCTTTGAAAGGGTCTCGCAGGGCAAAAAAAAAAATACAGTTTTTTTAGTTTTTTTGCGTGGAGTGCGCCCGGTTCGCGAACCGGGAAGCGTTCTGGGGAGCGTACTTTCTTGAAAATTAGTGAAAAAAGTTAGAGTAAAATAATAATTGTGAGTGATCAGATGTAGGGTAGCTCTGAGAAGAGCTTTTGGGTTTATGGTACATTTAGGTACTTATAAGTAGGTACCAATGCACAGTCTTAAATTCAGAGTGAAAATTCTGTTGCCCTCATCTGAGAAGTGAACTCCATCTCCTCTGTAGATATCTTGCATGTAGTAACGCAAGTTATTGTTGTACAGGGAGCCCATTCCATGGTCTCTCATGTAAGCTGAAACAGATTTGTTTACATGCTTCCTCGATTTCTCAATTTGTGGACAAAATTGGTTCGACCACCTCCATTTTTGTCTTTGGCATATATTTGAATATACCAAGGCAGTCTGAGGAAAAAGTGCCATCAATTGCTCAAAGGTGTCCTTTAAAAGCATTTCCAGACCTACCCCAGTCAAAGTGCCCAAATCATTACCTCCACAGTGCACAATTAACAGGTCAGGTTTTGGCAAATGCATAAAGGTTTTCACCAATGGTATCAATTGGTGACATTTTAATCCTCTGTGGCCAAACCACTTAATTTCCACATCTTGTAAATTGAGGTTAGGTAAATTCCTGTTTTCAGCGTACCTTTGAGCCCAATAGATATAACTATGTCCAACAATCCAGACAGAAAACATGGCGAGAGAAGGTTCTCCTGCAGTCAGATGAAGTGTGGCAATGAAATGGCAGTTGAAAAAATGAGAGTGTAAAATGAAAAAAACTGAGGAGTTTCTGTGTTAATGAAGCAGTAAGAGTGATTGGTGGATTTTGATTGCTGAAAACAGAAAGTTAGTGTGCATGGATGAGTTCGTTGAAAGATGTATTTTGAGTGGCGAAGAAAAAATCATTAAATGAAAGAATGCTCTGGATATGCAGGTGCACTGAGAGTTCAGAGTTCAATTGCAACATTGTTGTGTGAACTTGGAAACACCAGAGGTCTTGCAAGAGGTGGTTGCTATGCAGAAAAAGCAGAGAGGGGGCAGAGGGGGGAAGGGTTTTGCTTTGAAAAAAAGTGAGGGAAGAGTTTTGATTGGGTGACATGAGAGATATGTGTGAGGAATTACAGCATTTCTGTGCTTTTGATAGCTGCAGACTCTGGAGTGCATACCTTTTGCTCTGCTGAAGACAAATTGGTGTGTTTCTGAGACTGTTTTGAAACTCAAAGTATTTGCTAAGGTGAGAAAAGATTTCTTTAATTTAGATAGAAAATAGTGTGCTTTAAGGAGAAAATTATGAAGAAAGTTGTGTTTTTCAAATGTTGCTTTGTCTCAAGTGTTTTACAAATAGATTTTGTTTCTTTGAGAAATTGTAATTGGAGAAAATGTGAAGTATTAGTACTGACAGGGCTTTTATGTGCATAGGAGCTGTGGAGTGTTTTCAAATTATGACTTGTAAATCGTTTTTGAGAAAAAGCAATGGTTTTAATATTGATGAGAAGGACATAATGGTGTCTGCTTCTTTATAAGGTAATTGAGAGTCTCTGATGTTATTTTTCCCATTTCAATGTAAGAAGTTTGTCTGTGGAGCAAATTGCTTGTAAATATGCTCCCACCTGTGCATGGCAAATTTAGATTTTGAATGTTTGCGTTACATAGGCATGTTAAAGGTGACTGAAACATGCTGCAAAGGCAATCAAAAAACGCTTTTATGTGTCTTAAGGACATTTTAAGTCATTTCCCCATGTGCAGTGTTTTCAAATTATGAGTTGAAAATCGTTTTTGAGGTAAAGGAATGTTTTCAAAATTTATGTGCGCCATATGCCCCCAAATTTCTTTTTCAGGGGTGCAGCAGGGTGTTCTTGAGACACCCCTGCACCCTCGGAAAAATTCGTAATTTGCGATGAGGTAATTGCTAATCGCAAATTGCACCTTCATTCCTATGGGCCTCCTGCTGCATGGAAATGAATGGGTAATTTGTAATTAGCAAATAGGTCATCGCAAACTAGGAATGGTAAAGAATCGCTATTTATTCCTTAAAGTTCGCTATTTAGGAAATGCAAAAAACTTTGATGATACATATGGCGGTTCATCTCTAACAAGATAAGAAGCATAGGGATAGATTTATGATGACTGGCGCATCACCAGGGATGTGTTAGTCATTCTGTGCCGCTGTTCCGTCACCTATGGTGTGCTGCATTTACAATGCGGCGCATCATGGGGCAAAAACAGCACAGATGCGTGACGTATCTGTGCCGTAAAGGTGGCGCATTGCTGGAGTTGTATCGCAAGTGTGATGAAGCTCCAGCAAGGCTCAGGGGTGCCCCTGTCGCAGGGTTTCTGTTCTCACACAGAACTGTGGACAGAGGATTGGAACCTCGGCGAATTAGGGTGTCCCAAAACTCACCTTAGTAATGAAAACCCCTTAGCAAGCTAGGTACAGTGTCACATTGGATATAACAAACTCTCAATGTTTAGACAATCCAGAATATGAACTTATAGTACCTCAGGATACGTGGAACTCATGAACAGTCGGTCGTTATATATTTCTTAGAAACCAGAACATGGAGTTAAGAAGAACACATGTGTATTTGAAATGTTTATTTACTAATGCCGTCTTCTCAGGCGTAGTATCTTAGATTATACAAGTACACATATTATCAGTAGCAAAATTACCAGTATAGTTAGTAGTACATAAAAAGCGAATGGTGACAGTATGTTAACATGCTGTAAATGAATAAGAGTTAGCAACACTTATAAGCAGCCGCGGGCCGTGGAGGGAGTTACGGTGGGGCAGGGAGGCGGGGAGGGGGAGGGGCAGGGTGGAGAGGGCTCCACCCTGCCCCTCCCCCTCCCCGCCTCCCTGCCCCACCGTAACTCCCTCCACGGCCCGCGGCTGCTTATATCTCACCCTCCCTAATACACATAATATATTATTTGCTAAGAAGGTCTCTTTGTGTTGGTTTAGGGCGTGCCGATACTTTAGTGTCTTAGATTTGAAGGAATCACATCAGCATACACCAGCTCTCTCTTCATGTGAACCGCATCAAGTGTTGTGTATGTGTGTTCGGCAAAGCAATATAAAACCCGCCTCATGCCCAGAATTGGCAGAAGCTGCACTTATGTTATGAGTATGAAGTCGTGGAGATCAGACCTCATAACAATTCTGTATCGTGTTGTTCTTGAAACTTCAGCACTCGCTGTACAGATATAGTTTAACAAGTAAAGCAGATAGTAGAGCAATAACATATTATTGTCATGTAAATCACGATGAACTATTAGGTTGAAAGCTAAAGCAACAACTAAGTGTCGTGTGCAGAAGTTGCAAAAAAGGAAAAAATGGCGTTTAAACCGGTAATGAGTCCATGCTAACTTAACACGGTGTAAAGATATCCAGGACCTAGATGACACCTCCCCATGATCCGGAAACGAACTGAATAAGATAATAGAAGTGCCATCTCATGAGAGCAGATTGCAAGTTTATATGTGGACGGTCCGCAAGGTAAAACATTAAAAACTAGGAAAATTTTATGCTAAAGAAAAATAAAACAGCCAAGTACTTTATCGAGTCTTAAGCCAATAGGCAAGCTAAATAATAAAAACTTGACAAATAAGTCAATGAATTGTCAATGAAATGCTAGTACTCAGCATATCAAACATGAAAAAGGTCTATGACATAACTGTGTATGCAAAATAAGCTGCAACAGCCTCCAATAGGAAGTCACCGTCTTCATCCGAAAAGAGTTCAGCCATCCAATTTAAAAGCGGAAAAGAACATACGTGCTCTCCCAGCACCGGATCCTCTATCAACATCAGAGGACAGCTCGGTGGGTTTTCAAGAAAGCTCTGTTCCAAGAAAGACTGTGTTGCCGCCAGTAAATTCCAGGGACCAATTAGTCCATGCATCAATGCCACAGCCATAATCCTTTCGCCAGGACAAACCAACTCGTGAGTAATGATAGGAGTCATCAGCTGATTAAAGTCGACGTCAGGAGAAACCGGTCCGCAGAGACACAAATCAATGGGCCAATCGAAATCACAGGTCAGGCAGTGAAATACAGGCTGGACACAGGTGAAGTAGGAGAATCGAAAAGATAATCCATATGCCGTGCTTAATATCGCCAACGGCATTGTGCCATAATATTCTAGCATGCGATTGCGGAACAGTGTCAGCAGCTGCAGGGCGGGAGCTTGCACAGGAGGGACATCCATATTTAAAAATGTAAAAAAGCACAAGAGCGTCCGCTGGTAATGCAAGTAAAAATGGGAATCCACGAAGCAGAGTGGAAAAAATAGAATGAAAGAAAGCAGGGATGACTCCAAAGATTTTCTCAAATGAAGTCACGAGACCACTGGTAACAACTTTAAAAAAGTGCGCCAGGCCCTTTGTGGAGGACGCGTTAGAGATAGTCCGAACCATCTTGCTGAAATGGAAAGGCGAATCTGTATTTAAAAGGGTCTGCACCTCTGTACGGGTGTTCGCTATGTGAAGCACGAAAGTTTCACGGGCCGAAGTCAAGGCCACCTCTCTCTGAGACAAAAGAGCTCTTATTCTTGTCATGCCGTTGAAATGTGCTCCCAAGGTTGGTATTTGTGGCCAGATTGAAAACTCCCTATGTTCATGTGTGGGAGGAAATAGAACATTTCTGCAGCAAATAACCCGTTCATTTACTGTTACGATAAAATGAATACTTTTAATTAACCCTGAACAATCTTCATTATTGAGCATCAAATAACTACCATTTTCCAAGAACTTGAACGTGGGGATGATAGCAGGAACTGGTGTGCCTTGCAACACGCAAGCCATATTTGGTCGGTGTTTGTTGCATGAACCGTGTAACTGTATGTGCCTACACATTAGTGAATGATCTGGCGTCTCAGTGCATTCCTCTCCATTCAGATAAACTTCTTGATCATCTTTGAAAATCTGTATGTGTATGGAAGCGACCAGACCTCATGAAGAAAACCACTACCTAAAGGTTAATAACGACCTATTGGTATATATTTCATACAATTTGAAAACTTATATAAAGCAAAAGGCAGCGTTATTAAACCGTGGATAAGGCACGTTGCCAAAGCAGTCAACCTTTTGGATTTATACTGGAAATGTTAAAGGAAGAATTACGGAGTAGGGCCTGTAAATCTTTAATGGACAACGAGTAAAATTACTCCAACCATCATATTCCTCTAACTCCGGGATAGTAGGGGTGTTTAATTTTTTAGAAGTAGCCAATCCAAAGCATTTGGTCTGGGAAATTGTTTCATTCACAAACAACATATGATTTGGGATGAGACATGCACGGTGGAAAGCCTCAGTGCCTTGTACCTGCCAGGTTCGTGAACCCCAAACTGATGTAGATCCTGGATATTTTTACTCTGTGTTAAGTTAGCATGGGCTCATTACTGGTTTAAACGCCATTTTTCCTTTTTTGTAACTTCTGCACACGACACTTAGTTGTTGCTTTAGCTTTCAGCCTACCTGCGTCAAGATCTATGCCTGCTTCAAGCAGGCGCAGGGTTTTGATGTAGCTTTGTCCTATCTGATTGTAAATGCGGCACACCGTGGGTGGCAGAGCAGCGGTGCACGTTAACTGGTGCATCCCTGGGGATGTGCTAGTTAATATAAATCTGCCCCTTTACATTTAATTATGTGCAGGGGACACAGAGTAGGTGAGGTTTATCCAAGGTTAAGAAGAGATGAGTCCTGTTCAGTGAAAAATTGGAGATAGGCTTCAGTATATTATATACTTAAGTAGTGTGTTAAGTTTTTGATGACTGTTATTAATTTACTGTTGGGTAATAGTGGTTAATAACATTTTTTATTATATTTTACCACAGATTCAACTGCAGATTATTTCAAGATTTTAGGATGCCAAGCAAAGAAAGAGTGAGAAAGGCTTCAAAACGTCAAAGACAGCAGGACCATGGAATAATGCAGCAGTCCTCTAACAAAAAGATTTGTCAAGTCACCAAGAAAGCACCGGGTAAGAGTCCAAAAACGTCATAAGAAATATGTCTAGTAAAAAAAATATTACTACAGAAAATGTTTCAGTCCAGAAAAGGAGAAACAATTCAAATGGTAAGGAAAGGCCAATGAGAAATGTTACTGCTAGAGTAAGAGATAACTCTATGCATGAAAGTAGAAGGAAACAACAGTTTAGGGACATTTGTAAACGAATGTTCCGCAACAGGATAATTGGGAATTTGTTAAAAAATATTAAGAAAGGTCAACAGAAAGTGGTTTTTATAAGAGAAAAAAAATAGTTGAGAAAGTTATTGATCAGGCATTTGAAATTAAACGTAAGTTATGTATTTTGACAATCAATAGAATTAGGAAGCTAAACAAGGCAATTTATGATTTCAAAAAAAATAGTAGATGGAAGAGAATAGTTAATCGTAGTAATTTTTGTGAAGTTTTTTCTGGAGAATGGATGCATAGTTCAAGCTCTGAGGCATTTTTTAATGAGGAGAGTTATTTCCAGGATAATGATTTGGTGCATGCAGTTGACACCAGTGGTCGAGCTTATGAAGTGAAAGATGGTTGTCCAGTTGAAAAAGAAAAAGTTGTGAGAACAGAGATAGAAGAGGTGTTAGGTAATGAGGTTTTAGGGAGACGTCCTAAGGGTCCTGTGTACACCTGGAAGTGTAGTAGTATTTGCAGTGTACGACAGGATTCCATCAATTTGCTTTGTGATTTTATACGGTCATTTAATAAGAAAAGTTTGAAGCAGAAAATGAAGTTGTTGCAAGAATTAGATCCTTGCAGAGTGAGAGAAGTGATAGGTTTGCATGGTCATTCACTGGCTTGTCTTTCCAGGAGAGTATGCCAGAGTGTTTTTCATCATTTCAGGATGCTAGCAGTGCATCATAATAAAGTGAGGAAATTAGTTAGAATGTTGTATTATGCTAAGAGTCCAGCAATTATGCTTAAACAATTATGCGCTGCTCTTTTGCATGGTTCTGAAATAGATGTGAAGAATATATGTGAAGAAATTGAGTTTTGTTACTTTGGAAGTAAAGAGGAGAATGTTGAAATTGACCAAGAAGAAGAGAGTAATGTGGAAGATAGTGTACAGGTTTCCAGTACAGATAATTTCCAGAGGGAAATTGCGACGTTTGAGGTGAAATCAAGTGAGAGGCCAAATTTCACTTGTGTGTGTTGTCGACGCACTTATTATAAGAATCAGACTAAGTTAGTGGATTTATATGGAAAAAGTGAAAGGGAAAATAATAGTGAATGGAAGGATTTTACAACATACTTGATGGTAGAAAATTGTTTTGATTTGGGATTGGATCAACGTGTGTGTACTTATTGTTGTAACAAATTAAATCAAAACCAGATGCCTGCTAGAGCAGTTCATAATAATCTGGAATTGGTTGAGATTCCTTCTGAATTGAAGGATTTAAATACTTATGAATCTATTTTGATTCAAAGTATCCATCCCTTTCAGGCTATTGTAAGAATGGAGCCAAAGACAGGGAAATTGCCTCCATCAGATTTACAGAGAGGATTAAAGGGAAGAGTTGTTTATTTGCCTCTAGATTTGAAGAAAAACATTAACACAATTGGAGTAGAAAAAGTGGAAGAGGAACCTCTTGTTATCTTAGTTAATGGGGTTCCGACAAAGAATAAGAAAATATGGCAAGATTTAGTAGATGTTAGGAAAGTCAAAAGGGCAACATTGTATTTGAAAAAATATAATAAATACTATAAAAATGTATATGTTGCAGAAGAGGAAGTAAGTGAGGAAGAGGATAGCGATTTGTGTGCTGGTCAAATTGAGAAAGTAGAACCCTGTACTAGTGAAGAAATATATGAACATTATAGTGTTCATCCTTTGCATTCCAAGGAAGTCATGGGGAATGCTATTGAGTTGTTTCAAATGAAACAAGCGAAAGGGAGTCCCATTAGTGTTTGGGAGGAAAGTTTGGAAGCTCCGGTGTTTCCCACAGCTTTTTCCAACAGGTCAGGGAGGAAGATATGATGAGCGACCTCATCAAATTCCTGCTTCTGAATACCGGACTTTGCGATTGTATGCAGGAGATCCTAGGTTTCGACAATGCATTCCTTATTTGTTTCATCTCCTGTTTGAAAGCGATCTGTCTGGACTGTCATATGCAGTGAACCACATCTTGAAAAGTGGTATTCACATGCAAAACATCTCGGCAAGTGACTTTATGGATAAAGTCAATGTCCAAGACAGTATTTTGGATTCTCACCTGATTAATCTCATGGCGTGTCAGCGTGGTACTAATGAGTACTGGTACCGTCGTCATGGTGATTTAAAATGTATGCTGAGGAACTTAGAAACTCCCACATGGTTCCTCACTTTGAGCTGTGCTGAGTATGGCTGGGAAGACTTACTTGAATTTCTACGAGAGGCAAATGCTAACGTAGAAAACATCGAATTCAAGACACCCGGAGAACTGTGCTCTTGGATCCAGTCAATGTATGTAGGTACTTCAATCATAGATTTGAAGGTATGATGTCTTTTATCATGAATAAGAAGAATCCACCTCTTGGAGAGGTGTTGGATTTCTTCTGGAGGAAGGAGTACCAAGCAAGAGGTGCTCCTCATATACATATGTTGCTGTGGATCAAGGATGCACCTAAATTTGGAACGGATGCAGAAGACTCAGTGATGAGTTTCATAGAACAGTATTCTACGTGTGCTGTTCCAAACGCAAAGGAGAAAAAAAGCCTAAGAGAAAAAGTTCTACGTTTCCAAAGCCATCGATGTGGAAAGTACTGTCGTCGTAAATTCCGGAACAAAGACAAGTTCTACACCAAATGTCGTTTCGGCTTTCCACGACCGGTGATTTCTAAAGGAAGAGTGAACAGTTTGATGTCTTCGCTGCGACATAATGTGATGAAGAAATCACCTAAAAACACATACAATTTGAAGAGGAACGAAGAGTCTAAGTACATCAACGACTACAACCCGGTGATTTTGTCCATGTGGAATGCTAACATGGATATACAGTTTGTGGCTGATAACTGTATGGCTGTGGCTCGGTATGTGACATCTTACATCACCAAAAAAGAGAAGACAGAATTGAAGGATATGTGGGAGGACATTTCCCATGAAAAGAGCCTCAGCAAGAAGTTGTACAGTTTCAGTCTGAAGATGTTGTCGCATCGAGAAATCGGAGCTTACGAATGTTCTGACCGGTTGTCTTCAGCAAGTCTCTATGCCAAGTCCAGGAGTATCGTTTGGGCGAGTGTTGGTCTTGCTGCAACGCGTAATCGAGTTCTGAAACCTGTGCGGGAAATTGAGTATTTGGCGGAAAAGGAGCCAAACAGTACCGACATTTTGAAGAGCAACATGTTGGATACATATTATCCAAATCGAAGCAGTCACCTCGAGAATGTTTGTCTGTATGAGGTTCTGCAAAATTACATATTCAAGAGGAACATCAAAGAAGATACTGAGAAAGGAGTGTATGCTGTAATAGGAAGTGAGGGATGTCTGGTCAAGCAAAGAAAATGCCACTTGATAAACCATCGAAAATTGAGTGGCGAATCTCCTGAAAAAAAGGAGTTTTTCTATTTAGCACTTTTGCAACTTTTTAAGCCTTGGCGTGCAGAAGAGGAACTGCTTGGAGATTTCCTTTGTTACGAAGACTCATTCAATGCTGCCAAGGAGACCATAGAATGTCCTGCTTTTCCCAAATATGTAGAAATGTTGAATGTGGAAATTGAGCAGGAAGCAACGATTGCAGTCAGAGTTCTGCTTCATTGAGTCAGGATCCACTAGGAGGACCTCTTATCGAAAATGAAGCTGCCACTGCTATGAATGAAGTGGAAAGAGCCATGGCACATGCTCAGGAGGATGCGGTTAACTTAGAAGAGTTGGAAAGACAACTCAACGTTGAGCAGAGGAAAATATATGACGAACTTACCATGCAAATTGATCATGGATTAAGTCATGACAAGAAAGAGTGCTCATGTACGTCGTTGAAGCCTGTCCGACTGTACGTGAGTGGAGAAGCGGGAACTGGAAAAAGTTTCCTTATTAAAGCAATTTCATGTTATTTGCAGGAAAGGACAGAGTCATCGCTGTCTTGTGTTGTCACCGCTCCAACTGGACTGGCAGCACATAACATTAAAGGGATTACATTACATCGTTTACTGATGCTGCCAGTGGAGCATGACAACAAATTAGAATATCACAAGCTATCTGGAGATGCTTGTTTTGAAGTTTCAAGAGTCTTGAGGAAAATGAAACTTCTTATCATTGACGAAGTAAGCATGGTTTCCAATGTCATTCTTGCCTTTGTGCATTTGAGAATGCAAGAAGTTCTCAAAACAGAGTATGATGTGTTATTTGGTGGCAAACACATCATTGTTTTCGGAGATCTTCTGCAGCTGACACCAGTGAAAGGGCAACCTGTGTTCAAAATGCTCACGCATGAAGATACCAGGAAGTGCTTAGGGAGCATTGGCAACGTCAATATATGGTTAAACTTCAATTATGCTGAACTGCATGAAAATATGCGTCAGGCAAAGGATGAAGTTTACAAGACTATTCTACAAGATGTTAGAATTGGAAAAGTGACCGAGCATGGGAAAGAAGCTTTACATGCACGATTACTGACAAATTTATATCCAGACGAAGATGTTGTGCCTGAGAATATTTTTCAGAAAGTTACTGAGAAAAAATCTGGAATATGTTTGATGCCAACTCTTGCAGAATGTGCCAAATTCAACAACAAAATGTTGCATTTAGAAAAGCAAGAGATTGTGAAACTGGAAGCTATTGACAGAGTAGAGCATATGGGATCAACAATTATTTTGTCTGAGAATCTGAAAACAAAATTGGATTCATTAGAGAAGAGTATATCTAAAACTGCGGGTTTTGAAAAGACTCTGAATGTGTGCTTGAACTGCCGTATAATTTTAAGAAGGAATTTACATGTTGAAAGAGGTCTGGTAAATGGATCAATGGGTAATGTTGTTGATTTTGTGAAATACCGAAATAGAGATGGAATTGAATTTTTAAAAATTAAATTTGATGGCATTGAGGAAGTACAGCTAATTGCTCGTTGTTCTGCTAGATTTTTGCTTGTAAAAGACTTATATGTTCGTCGTAAGCAGTTTCCTGTTTGCTTGGCATATGCGGTGACAATCCATAAATCGCAAGGTTTAAGTGTAGACTGTGCATTGGTGAATATTGGCAGTTCTGTGTTCAAGGAGGGTATGGCATATGTGGCATTGTCACGAGTTAGGACTTTATCGGGATTGTACTTGATTGAGTGTGATGTCACAAACATTTGTGCGGATCTAGATTGTGTTAAGGAATACAATAGGTTGAGAAGAGAGTATGTGCCACATTTGCCTCAGTATCCTTTGTTTGAGAAACGTGTGGTAGGCCGGAAACGAAGAAATGTGACCAATACTGGGGAGGTTGTAGCAAAAAGACGAAAAGTCGATGAACCTGAAATTATAAGCAGAAACAAAAAGGATTCTGTTGAAGATGTTGTTGGTTTTCAATTTGAAAACAGTTCTGTATCAACTGCTATGCTAATGTAGTGGTTAATGTTTTGTTTTCTCTAGAAAATGTAAAAGAAGAGATTGTGGTCAATTCTGATCAAAGATTTTGCAGTTTGTTAAATTCTGTGTTAGAGAAATGTAGCACTGATAGAACAAACATAGAAAGTGTGTCTGAAATTCGAAATCTGTTAGACAGATGTTCAGGCCAAACACAATTCTCTCAAAATAGTCAGCAAGATTGTCAGGAGTTTTTAATGTATATGCTTGATGTATTGCATGATGAAGGTGTAGATGTAGATCACCTGTTTGGGCTTTCTTATCAATGGCAGCATGACTGCGAGAACTGTAGGGTATCAAGTACTACTAGTGTAGACTCAGAAAGATTTATATATTTAACTTTGCCAGACAGTAAATCAGTCTCTTTTAATAAGCTAGTAAAAGCAGCTGATCACAACATGGAGTGTAGCCAATGTAAATCTGAAATGATGTCCACATTATTTATACGAACATATGGCCAGTATGTCATTTTAATGTTCCAACGATGTAGGCCTGATGGAACAAAATTGAAAACTTTAATTAAAAATTTTGTGGCTTCACAGTTGTCAATATCAGGAAGGACTTTTGTAACTGTAGCAATTATATATCATGATGGTCCTTCAATAACATCAGGACATTATACAGCTTATTTAAAGTGTAGAAATGGCTGGTCATTCTGCAATGATTCTGTTTTAATTTTCCAAAAAAAATTGCCATATGACCTTAAAAACTCTTACCTGGTGTTTTTAAAACCAAAATTTTAGGGAAAGAATCTCGGGATGTGCTCTGAGGAATTTCAAGAAGTTCTCATGGCTCCTACACTATTTGGCCTTGAGGATAAGTGTAGTACAGAGACATAACTTCTTACCATAACACTGGACGTCATGGAGAAATACGTGCACTTTGAATGAGTTCAGAAAAACTATTTCTTTTTATAAGCTAATTGAAGCAGCCAATCAAAACATGGAGTAGAGGGAATGTAAGTCTGCAATGCTGTCTACTGTTTTACATTGCTTTGTGATTAAAAGTGATGTAGAGAATTAAATAATTGTACTAGTCATAAAGGTAGTGTAAGTCTGCTTCATAGTAAGCAGTATCAGTGTGATAGGAAATGTAGAACATGATTGAGCAAGAAGGGGAAGATATTACTAGTCCAGGATTGTGTAAATGATCTTCAACATTTTAATTCTGAAAGTTGCGGAAATGCGAAAAGACGGGATTGGCTTACAAGAAATCCAAGAGTTATAAATGGGTCTGACAAGATTTGGCCTTGTGGAAACTTGTGGTAGAGAGCAAGAAGTCATTTATTGTATGTAACATGTTTTTGAAAACGATGGAGGTTTTCTTTCAGAAAGTGGCGGGTTGAAAGTAATAACAGCACAACAGAGTGTAAGCTGTTCATAGGACATCCTTGGCCGTCATGGAAAGTAAGTTAACTTTAAGGAGTTCTGAATTCTGATTTGTTATGTTGTATGGGTTTTTTAAACACAATCATTTTGATTGTGTTTTTTTTTCCCCGCTGTTATATGATGAATACCTTCAAGTCACTGTTTTTAGTGAAATTTGATACATTCTGAGAACAGCAAAAATAAACCATTTAACATGGATAATTAATTCTGTTCTGTTTGCATTTATGATGTACATGTAGAACTGTGTAGGAGGCATGGAGAAGGTGAGGCTTCTGTAAGTGTCAAAGTTGTTGCATACAGTGAACACATTCACACATCGGTCCACTCTTCCTTGGATGTGGTGGAGGTGGTGGGGAAGCACCAGCTGAAGCTACTAAAGAAGCCATTGCTCACTGGTAACAAAGGGTCTTTCTCTCACAATGATGAAAGTCAGAGTGAGGAAAGAAAGAGGGATTTTCATCATTTGGGAAAAACAATAGTTCTCAACCAATGAAAAGTGTTCATTTTAGATTATATGACCTAGTCTTACATCATTAGGAAACCAAAAGTGAAATGAACCAATGAAAAGTGTTATTACCAAGTCACATGACCTGCTGTGTTTACGTTACACGCTTTGCAGGGCCTCCCGGTTTGCTTCCAGAAACCTGTGCTTTGCGACTCGGTAAGCGTACCAGTTCGCTAACGTAGTACGTCATATGACGTATCACGCGACAACGCGAAACGTCATGCGGACGGGAGGCGTCACGATGTTGTTTTCTAACGCGGCAGTTGCGGTAAAGAAACGTTTACCGGCTCGCGGTCTATTTCGCGGCATCAAGGTCAGCTAACGGGAAGCTTCCCGATTCGCGAAGTGGGAACGAAGAAAAAAAATATGTAAAAAAAAAAAGTTATTAATAAACATATAAAATATATTTTGGGATTTAAAGAAGAATACATTTTACAGCTACAGATATTTGCTATTAAAAAACCATTGAAATTCACTGAAAAAACCATAGGTTATAGATTATATATAGTTAGGAATTAGCATTTACAAAACCTTGAAAATTCACTGAAAAAACCATAGGTTATAGACCATATATAGTTAGGAATTAGCATTTAAAAAACCTTATTTTACTCACACAAAACCATTGAAATTCCATATATAGTTAGTTGCACTAACTATATATCGCGCACCCGCAATCCACTGCTGATGATGTCACATATTACATCATTCATGACATGGTCAGTGACATCACTGATGACATCACTGATGACATCTCAAATGACATCACTGATGACATCACTGATGACATCTCATTTGACATCATTCTTGTGCTAATACGATAAACCTCTTCAGACTCTAATATAACCTTAGATACACTCAGTGTATACAGAAACTCACACACTGTCACTCATCCATGGAGTTACTCACACACCTAGTCAGTCATGCAAAGAAACAATCTCACCTCCATTTCCTCAACTATACAGTTATACACACCTTACTTATTCAAGCATATACTAACACATATTTACTCTCTTATACAATCCCTGATACAAGTTCACAATGATCCATACAGCTACTCACACATTCAGTGGCTCTCATGCACAGTTATTTATATATGCCAACTCTCACATGTACTGTGTTTTACATATGTACTTACTTTGACATGTAGCACTGAGATATCCATTCACTCACCAATGCACTCATGCACACAGTCAACCACCCATACAGCTGTTTCCACATGCACTTTTGAACCCATACATCTAGTGAATCAACTGCTCACACATCTATGCACAGAGTCATACACCTCCCAGGCACCCACACACACACTCAGTCTCCCATACAAATACTTGAGCAACCAATCAATAACCCATATACTTACTCATATAGCTACTGATCAACACATGCAGCAGTTTACAGAACAACAAACATAATGATGCACAAATTAAGACAGTTTAGTCACTAACCCATGCACTCAGTGAGACACATTTAATCACTCACTCATACATTCAGTCATGCACCTACTAAATCCTTTGTCCAGACACTTATACTTCCACTCATTCTTCAATATGTAAGACACATTTTAACTTTACAGAAACATACAGTCACTGGATGTTGTCATCAGTGATGTCATCAGTGATGTCATTTGAGATGTCATCAGTGATGTCATCAGTGATGTCACTGACCATGTCATGAATGATGTAATATGTGACATCATCAGCAGTGGATTGCGGGTGCGCGATATATAGTTAGTGCAACTAACTATATATGGAATTTCAATGGTTTTGTGTGAGTAAAATAAGGTTTTTTAAATGCTAATTCCTAACTATATATGGTCTATAACCTATGGTTTTTTCAGTGAATATATATATATAATATACTGAGTGCATGGGTTAGTGACTAAACTGTCTTAATTTGTGCATCATTATGTCTATTGTTCTGTAAACTGCTGTCTGTGTTGATCAGTAGCTATATGATTAACTATATGGGTTATTGATTGATTGTCCAAGTATTTGTATGGGAGACTGAGTGTGTGTGTGGCTGGCTGGGAGGTGTGTGACTCTGTGCAGATCAATGTGTACTTGTATCAATGATTGTATAAGAAAGTTAGTATGTGTTAGTATATGTTTGAAAATGTAAGGTGCTCTATGTTTAACTGTATAGACAAGAAAATGGAAGTGTGATTGATTCTTTACAGGACTGACTAGGTGTGTGAGTAACTCCATGGATGAGTGGCAGAGTGTGAGTGTCTGTATAGGTGTATGAGTGCATATGATAGTGTTGTAAAGATGAGTGATTGTATGTATGAATGATTGTATGGGTGAATGAGTGAATGTGTGGGTAGACGTAGGAATCAGTGAGTGCGTATGTAGTAACTAGTATTGGTGTGTCAATGGTTTCAAAAATTATACTCTGTATTTAACACTGGGTGAAACAGAGGTTATATTAAAATGTGAGGAGATGCATTGTATTTACAACTATACCCACATGGGGTTGAGAGGCGCACTCTAATATTATACTATCTTTGAACTTTTTTTACAAGGGTGCTACACTTAACACATGTGTTGGCTCCACATGTATATCTACTAGAACCCGGAACAGATAAAACCTGCTCAAGTGTGCACTGTTCCTAATGAACTAACTGTCCACAATTTTTAATGCAAAATGAATTCCAATTTCAAATCATACTTAAATTGAATATACCACACACTTTACTTTTGTTTGTTCTGTTGTTTACTTGATTATCTTTTATCAACTTATAGTCATGTAACTTGTATTCATACTGATTCTCAGTTGATCAACATACAATTACAATTCCTGTATTACAATAAGTTTCCATCTTATATACACTCATATACATTTCTTCATTAAGTAATCTAACTTCATTATTTATCTCATGAACCACAGTTGGTTGCTGGCCCAATGCATTTCGGAACCGTGGTTCCTTCCTCAGGGGCTGTATTCTGCAAATTAAAAAATTCCAATTACTAAACGCATATCACAACCATTAATGTTTACAATTCTTAAATTCTATGACTTCTTAGGATCTAACAATGCATTTATGAAGCCTTCACTTGTAATAACACTGTGCCTCAGATTCTCTATTAACACTGTGTCAGTTCATACTACGCTAGTTTAAATTATCACATACATTTTCCTTCATTGTGAATTATCCTATGGCAAACTACCTGCCCAAAAATACATTGATGCTTCCGGTGTCTGTCTAACACACATTAAACAGTTGGTACTAACTTTCCGACCATATGTACAAAAGTAGACAAATGATTCGCAGTATTCCATTGAATCGTATTATGCTGTGTGTTGGTCTAACAATGACTGCCTACATAATAACCTCATTGGTTCACACGAACCTCTGACATGCTAGTAAGAACCCTTCCTAATTTCGTTTCACAGGATGGATACCTTAACGTCACTCCTCACCCTAAAACTTGATGAATGAAACTCTCTAAAGTTTATGTTACCACGTTATTCATCTAAACGTTAACTGGCTATGGAGTGGTCACTTACTCTAATGGAGGGGATACGTCTCGTGTTGCAACCTCGCAGCGAATATACTGCAGGAGCCCGGTATATTAGTTCTTAATGTTGACGTGCTATGAAGTAAACATGAAAATATTATCACTTTCATATTTAATTCAAATGCTGAAAGAAGGGTGGCGTATCTCGTATAGTGTGCACATACTTGAGTGCTATCGTATAACTTCAACGAAGTGATGTTTATCAATCCGCTTTGGGAATCATACCAGAAGACGTAAAATCAGGTCGGTTTTCTACATGTGCTGAATTTGATAAATTAAATAAATAAATCTATGTGTTACTCACCATCTATATGTGTTAGTTATTATCTTATATACCTTGATACAAACTGGTAACACTTACGCGAAATGTCGCTTAAGGCGAATCTCAACCGTATATTCCGCTCTCCTTCGGCAGACTCTCGTATCAGCGTGTGGAGCATTCAGTTAACTGAATGCTCCACACGCTGATACGAGAGTCTGCCGAAGGAGAGCGGAATATACGGTTGAGATTCGCCTTAAGCGACATTTCGCGTAAGTGTTACCAGTTTGTATCAAGGTATATAAGATAATAACTAACACGTATAGATGGTGAGTAAAACGTAGATTTATTTATTTAATTTATCAAATTCAGCACATGTAGAAAACCGACCTGATTTTACGTCTTCTGGTATGATTCCCGAAGCGGATTGATAAACATCACTTCGTTGAAGTTATACGATAGCACTCAAGTAAGTGCACACTATACGAGATACGCCACCCTTCTTTCAGCATTTGAATTAAATAAGAAAGCGATAATATTTTCATGTTTACTTCATAGCGCGTCAACATTAAGAACTAATATACCGGGCTCCTGCAGTATATTCGCTGCGAGGTTGCAACACGAGACGTATCCCCTCCATTAGAGTAAGTGACCACTCCATAGCCAGTTAACGTTTAGATGAATAACGTGGTAACATAAACTTTAGAGAGTTTCATTCATCAAGTTTTAGGGTGAGGAGTGACGTTAGGGTATCCATCCTGTGAAACAACGAAATTAGGAAGGGTTCTTACTCGCATGTCAGAGGTTCGTGTGAACCAATGAGGTTATTATGTAGGCAGTCATTGTTAGACCAACACACAGCATAATACGATTCAATGGAATACTGCGAATCATTTGTCTACTTTTGTACATATGGTCGGAAAGTTAGTACCAACTGTTTAATGTGTGTTAGACAGACACCGGAAGCATCAATGTATTTTTGGGCAGGTAGTTTGCCATAGGATAATTCACAATGAAGGAAAATGTATGTGATAATTTAAACTAGCGTAGTATGAACTGACACAGTGTTAATAGAGAATCTGAGGCACAGTGTTATTACAAGTGAAGGCTTCATAAATGCATTGTTAGATCCTAAGAAGTCATAGAATTTAAGAATTGTAAACATTAATGGTTGTGATATGCGTTTAGTAATTGGAATTTTTTAATTTGCAGAATACAGCCCCTGAGGAAGGAACCACGGTTCCGAAATGCATTGGGCCAGCAACCAACTGTGGTTCATGAGATAAATAATGAAGTTAGATTACTTAATGAAGAAATGTATATGAGTGTATATAAGATGGAAACTTATTGTAATACAGGAATTGTAATTGTATGTTGATCAACTGAGAATCAGTATGAATACAAGTTACATGACTATAAGTTGATAAAAGATAATCAAGTAAACAACAGAACAAACAAAAGTAAAGTGTGTGGTATATTCAATTTAAGTATGATTTGAAATTGGAATTCATTTTGCATTAAAAATTGTGGACAGTTAGTTCATTAGGAACAGTGCACACTTGAGCAGGTTTTATCTGTTCCGGGTTCTAGGAGATGCATTGTATTGTCACATGAATGATATCATCAGTGATGTGGTCATTGATGTCAAATGAGATGTCATCAGTGATGTCATCAGTGATGTCATTTGAGATGTCATCAGTGATGTCATCAGTGATGTCACTGACCATGTCATGAATGATGTAATATGTGACATCATCAGCAGTGGATTGCGGGTGCGCGATATATAGTTAGTGCAACTAACTATATATGGAATTTCAATGGTTTTGTGTGAGTAAAATAAGGTTTTATAAATGCTAATTCCTAACTATATATGGTCTATAACCTATGGTTTTTTCAGTGAATTTTCAAGGTTTTGTAAATGCTAATTCCTAACTATATATGGTCTATAACCTATGGTTTTTTCAGTGAATTTTCAAGGTTTTGTAAATGCTAATTCCTAACTATATATGGTCTATAACCTATGGTTTTTTCAGTGAATTTCAATGTTTTTTTAATAGCAAATATCATAAGCTGTCGAATGTCAAGTACGTGGTAAGTAAAAACATTTTCGTGTTTATGCACACTGATCTGCTTTGAATGCTTCCCCCCCCATTTCTATTAGGAGTACTCTCTCTTTGCAGATAGTGAAGGGTAGTTAACGCAGGCCTTTGCCCCCGTTGTAATCCGTCGTGCCTGCTTCTCTCTCCATTTGATTGATTGTTATCCAAGCATTTACTGTTTTAGAATTGGTTCTCTTTGGTTCATTCTCTATTTACAAACAAGCACAGAGTCGCAATACTCTGTTTAGTCTTTGCAGATAGTGAAAAATTGTGTAAAAAAACAAAAGGAATCGAGCAAAATCAGTAGGCCACTAATGGGATCTCTTTTTGATCTCGCTAAAATAGAAACATTAGGAACAACCCCTCATGAGAAATACGAAACTAGTGAGATGAACTGAGCTCCACACCATGATGGCTGCAAGACAGCTCGGCTCCGCCACCCACCCCGCCCAAAATAACGATAAACTCTATGCAAATATTACAAATATATACAACACACCAGCAAAGTAACAGGGTAAAACATTTTATTAAATAACTATTTACATAACTATTTTATACTTTTTGTTGCCCGATCCGGCTAGCTCAATCGATCGAGCATGAAACTCATGCACTCTGATAGTTCAAAGTTTTGAGGAGTGCTTGTTAGACTGTCTGAAGCTTATTTGCACCTGCTACAGCTTCACTATTCTCAATGTAAGTGGGGGCTGTTTGAGGACGTGACTGCATTTGAAAACAATGTGATGCGGTGCCTCCCTGAACCGCTTGACGGAGGCCCCCGAGGGACGGTGTGATGGCGCGGACTCGGAGGGGGCGCTTGGCTCCGGCCCCCTCCCCAAGTCGTGTTGCCCTGGTGTGGCCTGAGATCGCCCCCGACATAGGTGGCCGGCTCCCGGGGTCAAGCGGAACTTTTTGCCTTTTGGTGACTCTTCCATTCTTGACCTTGTCCCACAATCCGTTTGACCTAAAGACACGCTGTAGTGGGGCGCCCCTTTACCGTTTCAGTTGCCATTCCGCCCGCTTTTGCTACACTGCGCCTCTTCCGCTATTCAGCTGTTTACCGCCCGCTCTTGCGACTACAGCGTCTCGCTCACCATGTAGTTGAGTTGCTCCCGCTCTAGTGGTGCAGCGATAGGCGGCTGCCACAGGACTCTCCAAATGGCGGCCGGCTCTTCAGATTTGGGCGTGCTCCACTAAAATGGCCCTGCGACACCTTGGAACTCGGACGCTTGTCTGCTAGAGCTTGGGCTCCATTCTCGAAAGCGTCCCCTCAGCCTTGAAGATTCTACAAAAGTCTTGGGGGCCCCCGACTCCCGCAGGCTTCTGGTGGGGAGCGGCTGCCATGATTGCTCGTGGAATGGCCACGACGGAGCTACGAGATGGTGGTGCTCTCATGCTGATGCCAGCTTCAGTCTGAAACATCCAGAAACACTGTAGACTACCAATTCGATTAGTTCCGGTAGCGCCCCAACGTGACCCGGTAGAGAAGAACTTGCCCTCCCCTCTTTGACTGATGGTTCTTGTTGCCTGTCCCTTCTGTTGTCATTTAACAGAACTATTTAGCCTGCTGAAAGGGGTTGTGTTCCGACCGCTGGTTGGTGGAGACATTTTGACTATATTCTGGACCTGCGTTGTCGCGTAATGCGTCATATGACGCGCCGCGTTAGCGCATCCGGAAGTGCTCCGTGCGCGAAGCGCAGCTTCCCGGAAGCGATCCGGGGCGCGGCGCGCAGCGCGTAACGTAAGCATAACAGGTCATGTGACTTGTTACTAAAACTTTTCATTGGTTCATTTTACTTTTCTTATTCTAATGATGAAAGGCTGGGTCATATGACCTAAAAATTACGCTTTTTATTACTTTCAAACATTATTTTTTCTTAAACATATATGTTATAATGTTCCAGGCTAATGTACTTTCCCGGAAAATTTACAACTGTCCTGCAAGTAAAATATATTCCTTTTTCGAGAAAAAGGGCGTTTCTTCGTCCCATGACGGAGCCGTTGAGCAAAAGAGGCTCGGCCTGCTGTCTTAGTCGCCGATACGCCTGAATATCAGATTCTTATCGATAACTTTATGTTGCAGGAGTAGAAAACACAACAGCCCTTGACCATTTATCTTTACTGCGTTCCTGCGTATTATACCTTTTACCCTTCATGTAATTGGACTGCTTTATTTCACTTGCCTTTTACTGATTCGAAAACAGTGACTATTATTAAAAACTTTACCAAGGTAAATACTACTACCATGTTTTCTTTTAAAAACCTTTATTGTGAAAATGTCAGTATACAAATACGGGCCTATAACCACGTGGGCCGGCCACGGAGCAAACTGTAATCGTATATGATGAGGAGACATTTACACTGTAGAGGAACGTAACGGGCGGGCCATTAGGTTGCAAGAACTAAGGTGTCTAACAGTTGCGGAATCGGTGGACGTACATTTTATAATTAAAATACGACAGGGCCAGTTACAATAAAATTATCTAGATATACATTTGCGGGCAAGTACCATGGGTGACGTTAATTCGAACTTTCAATAGTACAGTAATCAATAACACATCAGAACTTAATATCAATAGGGATGTCGAAATATTCAATCAATTCTCGTCCCCGCCCGCCATGTGCTTCAAAACTGCATACGTATCTTGTGATATCAAGGTTGTGCAACCAGTACACAACAAGGAGTTACGAGTCCCATTTATTCCGGCGCCATTTTGGGCGAGGACGGGCAGGTCCAGGATATAGTCAAAATGTCTCCACCAACCATCGACTATGATGATGTTCATATGCTGTATTTATTAGAGTAACACTCATCTGTCCACGTGAAATTAATTTGCCACAATCTAAACATGTCATTTTAATCTTTCCAAAGTTCTTCTGAATATTTGGGACCGTTTCCCTTGCCTCTGATGCTGTCAGTGCCACTTCTTTGGTGAATGTACTGGCAGGTCGGGGGTTGTCCTCCAAATCTCTCTTTTGTGCAGCACTATAATTAATCGGTGCCACCTCTCCATATGACGATGCATGGTATAATTACCATAACTATATTTTTTTTCGGTTCCTCTGGAGAGTACATCGTGGCAGATGAGGCAGGTAACGTACCAGGCATTTACCTTTTTTGCATGTAGAGGAAAGGAAAAAAAATTCGAGCGTCCGAGTTCTAAGGTGTCCCAGGGCCATTTTAGTGGACCAGGCCCAAATCCAAAGAACAGGCCGCCATTTTGAGAGTCCTGTTGCAGCCGCCTGTCGCTGTAGCAGCAAGAGCGGGCGAAACTCAGCTAGACGGGCTCCACTGCAGATGAAGTGCCTCAACCTGGAGAGGCGGGAGAGGCTCGTTTGCGCCACCTCCCCCCCCCCTTCGGGCACCCCACGCCGTCTTTCGGCGCAGCATTGTAGGATGGCCACACCAGTGCGGCAACTTGCTAGACACCACCTCGGTGCCATCCGGATCTCGGCGCCCCACTGCAGATGAAGTGCCTCCACATGGAGAAGCGAGAGAGGCTCGTTTGCGCCGCCTCCCCCCCCCCTTCGGGCACCCCACGCCGACTTTCGGCGCAGCATTGTAGGATGGCCACACCAGTGCGGCAACTTGCTGGACACCACCTCGGTGCCAACCGAATCTCAGCGCCTTGTGGTATCTTCCATTCCGAAAATATTGTTGGCAGCATTTTGAAAGGAAAGATAAACAGCCGTTTGTGGCCCTCACTACACCGTTCTCCTAGTGAGTCTCACATTGTTACATTTAGGAAGAATGTTGAAGAGTAGTATGTTGAAAATCTGAAGCCATTGTTCTACAAACTCTCAACCAGCCTTGGATGGAAAAATCCTGAAGAATGTACAAACTGAAAACAAGTTTTTGTCTGTATAGCATCAGCAGCAACGCTTGAGTCAGCTTTGTGTGAAGCCGCCATTTTGATTCAATCAATAGCGTCCCCCTGCACACATTTAGGGACCTGGTCGTGTCTTCAGGTCAAACGGATTGTGGGACAAGATGCACAAAGGAAAAGGAAAAAAGTTCCGCCGGACCCCGGGAGGCGGCCGCCTATGTCATGGGCGATCTTAGGCCACACCAGGGCAATAGTGAAGCTGCAGCAGGTGCAAATAAGCTTCAGACAGTGTTACAAGCGCTGCTCAGAACTCTAAACTATGACACCACCTCGGTGCCATCCGGATCTTGGCGCCTTGTGCTGGTTCCGGCCTATTCACACATCGGTCCGCTACTGACGCCACCTCACAGGCCAACGGGGCACCCCACGCCGACTTTCGGCGCAGCATTGTAGGATGGCCACACCAGTGCGGCAACTTGCTGGACACCACCTCGGTGCCATCCAGATCTCGGCGCGTTGTGCTGCCTTCGGCCTATTCGCCGCAAGTGCGCACGCAACTCAGCTGCATAGCGAGTGAAACACCAAGGGGCGCCACACTGCAGCCGAGGAACCTCCATCTTGGGGGCGACGCACAGCATCACATTGCTTTCCAATGCAGTCAGATCCTCAAACAGCCCCCACTGACTGACGCGAACTCACAGGCCAACGGGGCGCCCCACGCCGACTTTCGGCGCAGCATTGTAGGATGGCCACACCAGTGCGGCAACTTGCTGGACACCACCTCGGTGCCATCCGGATCTTGGCGCATTGTGCTGCCTTCGGCCTATTGGCACATCGGTCCGCTACTGACGCCACCTCACAGGCCAACGGGGCACCCCACGCCAACTTTCGGCGCAGCATTGTAGGATGGCCACACCAGTGCGGCAACTTGCTGGACACCACCTCGGTGCCATCCAGATCTCGGCGCGTTGTGCTGCCTTCGGCCTATTCGCCGCAAGTGCGCACACAACTCAGCTGCATAGCGAGTGAAACACCAAGGGGCGCCCCACTGCAGCCGAGGAACCTCCATCTTGGGGGCAACGCACAGCATCACATTGCTTTCCAATGCAGTCGGATCCTCAAACAGCCCCCACTGACTGACGCGAACTCACAGGCCAACGGGGCGCCCCACGCCGTCTTTCGGCGCAGCATTGTAGGATGGCCACACCAGTGCGGCAACTTGCTAGACACCACCTCGGTGCCATCCGGATCTCGGCGCCCCACTGCAGATGAAGTGCCTCCACATGGAGAAGCGAGAGAGGCTCGTTTGCGCCGCCTCCCCCCCCCCCTTCGGGCACCCCACGCCGACTTTCGGCGCAGCATTGTAGGATGGCCACACCAGTGCGGCAACTTGCTGGACACCACCTCGGTGCCAACCGAATCTCAGCGCCTTGTGGTATCTTCCATTCCGAAAATATTGTTGCCAGCATTTTGAAAGGAAAGATAAACAGCCGTTTGTGGCCCTCACTACACCGTTCTCCTAGTGAGTCTCACATTGTTACATTTAGGAAGAATGTTGAAGAGTAGTATGTTGAAAATCTGAAGCCATTGTTCTACAAACTCTCAACCAGCCTTGGATGGAAAAATCCTGAAGAATGTACAAACTGAAAACCAGTTTTTGTCTGTATAGCATCAGCAGCAACGCTTGAGTCAGCTTTGTGTGAAGCCGCCATTTTGATTCAATCAATAGCGTCCCCCTGCACACATTTAGGGACCTGGTCGTGTCTTCAGGTCAAACGGATTGTGGGACAAGATGCACAAAGGAAAAGGAAAAAAGTTCCGCCGGACCCCGGGAGGCGGCCGCCTATGTCATGGGCGATCTTAGGCCACACCAGGGCAATAGTGAAGCTGCAGCAGGTGCAAATAAGCTTCAGACAGTGTTACAAGCGCTGCTCAGAACTCTCAACTATGACACCACCTCGGTTCCATCCGGATCTTGGCGCCTTGTGCTGGTTCCGGCCTATTCACACATCGGTCCGCTACTGACGCCACCTCACAGGCCAACGGGGCACCCCACGCCGACTTTCGGCGCAGCATTGTAGGATGGCCACACCAGTGCGGCAACTTGCTGGACACCACCTCGGTGCCATCCAGATCTCGGCGCGTTGTGCTGCCTTCGGCCTATTCACCGCAAGTGCGCACGCAACTCAGCTGCATAGCGAGTGAAACACCAAGGGGCGCCACACTGCAGCCGAGGAACCTCCATCTTGGGGGCGACGCACAGCATCACATTGCTTTCCAATGCAGTCAGATCCTCAAACAGCCCCCACTGACTGACGCGAACTCACAGGCCAACGGGGCGCCCCACGCCGACTTTCGGCGCAGCATTGTAGGATGGCCACACCAGTGCGGCAACTTGCTGGACACCACCTCGGTGCCATCCGGATCTTGGCGCATTGTGCTGCCTTCGGCCTATTGGCACATCGGTCCGCTACTGACGCCACCTCACAGGCCAACGGGGCACCCCACGCCAACTTTCGGCGCAGCATTGTAGGATGGCCACACCAGTGCGGCAACTTGCTGGACACCACCTCGGTGCCATCCAGATCTCGGCGCGTTGTGCTGCCTTCGGCCTATTCGCCGCAAGTGCGCACACAACTCAGCTGCATAGCGAGTGAAACACCAAGGGGCGCCCCACTGCAGCCGAGGAACCTCCATCTTGGGGGCAACGCACAGCATCACATTGCTTTCCAATGCAGTCGGATCCTCAAACAGCCCCCACTGACTGACGCGAACTCACAGGCCAACGGGGCGCCCCACGCCGACTTTCGGCGCAGCATTGTAGGATGGCCACACCAGTGCGGCAACTTGCTGGACACCACCTCGGTGCCATCCGGATCTTGGCGCGCTGTGCTGCCTTTGGCCTATTCGCACATCGGTCCGCTACTGACGCCGCCTCACGTGCCAACGGATTTTCTACGCTTTTTATGGCCCTATGCCGCATAACAGGTCATGTGACTTGTTTATAAAACTTTTCATTGGTTCATTTTACTTTTGGTTTCCTAATGATGGAAGGCTTGATCACATGACCTAAAAATAACACTTTTCATTGGATTAAAAAAAAAAAATTCCCAAACGATGAAAGCCCCACCTTGTTTCTGGATGTTTCAGACTGAAGCTGGCGTCAGCATGAAAGCACCACCATCTCGTTGCTCCGTCGTGGTCATTCCGCGAGCAATCATGGCAGCCGCTCCCCACCGGAAGCCTGCAGGAGTCGGGGGCCCCCAAGACTTTTGTAGAATCTTCAAGGCTGAGGGGACGCTTTCGAGAATGGGGTCCAAGACCTAGCAGACAAGCGTCCGAGTTCCAAGGTGTCCCAGGGCCATTTCAGTGGACCAGGCCCAAAAAAGGAAAGAGCCTGCCGCCATTTTGAGAGTCCTGTGGCAGCCGCCTATCGCTGCACCGCAAGAGTGGGCGCAACTCAGCTGAATGGCGGATTTTGGCACAGTGTACCAAAAGCGGGCGGAATGGCAACTGAAACGGTAGAGGGGCGCCCCACTACAGCAGACGAGCCTCCACCTGGGGAGGCCCGTTCACGCCGCCTCACCCCCCCCCCGGGGCGCCCCACGCCGTTATTCGGAGCAGCATTGTAGGATACCAAAACCAGTGCAGCAACTTACTGGACATCACCTGGGTGCCATCCACATCTCAGCCCGTTCTGCTGCCTTGGGACTATTCGCACAACAGACCGCTACTGACGAGGCCTCCCCCCGCACCCCCCGGGAAGCCCCACGCAGTTTTTCGGAGCTGTTTTGTAGGATACCAAAAACCAGTGCGGCACCCAGGTAACATCACCTGGGTGCCGTCCAGAACTCAGCACGTTGTGCTGCCTTGGGACTATTCGCACAAAACACAGCTACTGACCATTGTTGCTTCTTTTTTCAAAAAAATGTTTAAATGTATTTACTGTTTTTGTTGCGTTGTATATATTTATAAGTTATTAAAGTTTTATAATCCTACTACTTTGTTGGAGTGCTATATATTTTTAATGTGACACATAATTGTAAAAACTTTGATGTACAAAGAGGCATTCCCTGGAATCTTCCGCTTCAGGCTCGGTCCCCTCCCCAATCACAATACAGGATGGTTTTCAGATAGTAGGAACGCGTGTGGTGTGACGGATCTCATCGGGTGGGGGCCTTGATCTACTGTAACTCCTTTGAAGAGGGGTGATTCTTTACAGCTGGGGCCATAAACTACATCTGCAGGGCTAGGTGATAGCCTGGGACCGGCCTGGACAATCGGACACAGAGGAAGAGGAGTGTCAGAGGGTGCGGTAGTGAATAGGGCGTAAGGGAGGTGTCGGCCTGGCACAGGGTGTGATTCTCAGGGAAGAGCAGCGCAGATGGGGGGAGGTTTATTGCCCATGCATAAGACAGAGAGCGGGGGTGACCAGTGCCTGGGGGAGATGCTTGCGAGGGTGGGGAGCCATGCTAAGGATCGACAGCGTGCAGAGAGTGGGTCTGGTCAGGGCATCTAAAATGGCTGCCGTGCACGACAAAAGTGTGGCATTTGAAAAAAGGCAAGATGGCGCAGACAATGTTTATCAACACTTCCTGATTTCCTTCGAATCGAACGTTAACAGACGTTATCTCTCCCACACTACCGGTCCCCCTGGGCTTAAACGCCGAGATGGTAGGGACTGCATCCCGTGGAGATAGGCCGAGACGTCACTCAGCAGAAAAAAAAGAAAAAAAAAAGTCTATAAACATACAATAAGTTAAAAGTCAATCATTCTTGTTTCCTTGTAGTACGCTCCCCAGTCCGCTTTCCGTTACGCGTACCGGGCGCACCCCACGAAAAAAAAGTTTTTTTTGTTGTTTTTTTTTTGCCCCGCGGGGCCCTTTTAAAGCCTCCACATCAAACCTAGGGGGTCAGGGAGGATCTACTATGCCCCTTTATGGTCATTTGCCCCTTCGCTTTGGCCTCCTCTTGTCTCTCGATCCTACCGAGAGACAAGATGGCGGCCGCTACGGACTGTTTGGAATGTTTACAGACACCGGAGAGCCAATCAGCTTCGCTTCGCAAAGCTCCGTAACGCGAAAAGTACGCGAAACGGAGCGCTACCCGGGACGCTGTCACAGATATATATCTTTTTTTGAACGTTAATTTCTCAAAATCCACTGGAGCACGTATATTGAGACCTAGCAAAGGCACATCGGGCTACCGGTCCCTACAATTTTGCCAAGTTTCGTGCAAATCCATTCAGCCGTTCGGGCTAAAAGTGAGGCCAACCGCCCTATGGAAATTAACATGGGAAAAACGCGTTTTGGGACCCCCCTTTTTTCTCGGCCCCCCCTTGACAAACCCCCCCCAAATTTTTAGGGGCTGCTCAGAAACAAAATGTTCCATTTTCCTGAAAATTTCAGCCAATTCCGTCCACAAACGCCAAAGTTATTAGACATAGAATTTTTAAAAATCCCATAGAGAAAAAATCCTAACTATATATACCTACTGGCGACCGCCAGTAGGTAACATATATATATATATATATATATATATATATATATATATATATATATATATATATATATATATATATATATACATATATATTACCTACTGGCGGTCGCCAGTAGGTATATATAGTTAGGATCGATTTCCATTGGGAAAACGCAACATTCTATTTGGAATAACTTTGGCGCCGGTTGAGCAATCAGGCTGAATGTTTAAGCAACTGTGCCTCGCGGCGCTCCGCTCCTTTCCTGAAAGTTTGGGGGGGATTCGTCAAGCGGGGGCTGAGATAAAAGGGGGGTCCCAAAACGTGTTTTCCCCATGTTAATTTCCATAGGGTGGTCTGTCGCACTTTTAGCTCGAACGGCTGAATGGATTTTCACCAAACTTGGCAAAATTGTAGGGAGTGGTACTCCGATGTGCCTTTGCTATTTCTCAAGATATGTGCTCAAGAGGATTTTGAGTAATTTAGGTTTAAAAAAAATTATATATCTGTAAGCGCGCCCCGGAGCGCGTACCGGGGAGCGCTCCGGGTGCGCCACGCGACTTGCGCACGGCAAGCTGATTGGTTCTCGGGTGTCTGTAAACATTCGAAACAGTCAGCAGCGGACGCCATCTTGTGTCTCGGTAGGATTGAGATACAAGAGGTGGCAAAAATCAAAGGGGGAAATGAGCAAAAGGGGGCAGGGTACACCCCCCCTGACCACCTAGGTTTGATGTGGGGGCCATAAAAGGGTCCCGTGGGACACAAAAAAAAATCGATTTTCGCGGGGGGAGCGCCCTGTACGCGCACCGGGGAGCGTACCAGGGAGCGTACTTAGGTGAAAAATAGTGAAAATAATAGTGTAAAATAATCATTTTGAGTGATTACAGGTAGGGTAGCTCTGAAAAGAGCTTTTGGGTTGTGTGGCTATTTTAGGTACCTACAAGTGTGTCCCACACACACCCACATGCACACAACCCCATACCCACACACCCACACACTCCCCACACACACTTCACACACGCACACCTCCACCCACACTCAAACACCCCACACCCCCACATCGACACCTTACACATCTACACCCACACCCACATCCCACACACCCACACTCAAACACACACCTCACCCCCCTTCCACCACACACACACACACATGCACACACACACAGATATCTCACAGACACACCCCACACATCCTACACACACATCTCCCCCCCACATACACAGAGACAACTCACAGACACATCCACACATCCCACACATACATACACATCCTACACACATACCTCCCACACCCACACACAACCCACACACACCTCACACACCCACACTCCCACCTACACCCAAACACCCCACACACTCACACCCACACACACACCTTACATACCCATATCCCCACCCACATCCACATACCCCACACACCTATACACCTCATCCCCCCCAGACACACACACACACACATACACACCTCACAGACACCCCCCGCACATCCCCCACACACACCTCCCCCACGCCTACACATGGGGAAAACTCAGTGAAACACTAAAATAATAATTTAAAGTGCTTAGAGGTAGGGTATCTCTGAATAGAGTTGTTGTGTTGTTTGGGTGTTTTAAGTACCAACATGTAGGTACCAATGCTGAGTCTTAAAGTCAATGTACACCGTCTCCTCTGTAGATAATTTGCATGTTGTTACAGAAGTTATTGTGGTATATGGAATCTATACCATAGTCTGTCAGGGAAGCAGAAACAACATGGAGGCAGGAGATGAAAAAGAGATGTCAAATACACATTGGAGATAATATAGTGGGAGAAAGGAAGTAACTATGAGCAAAATTACTATGTAACACAAATACGTTGCACAGTATACTATAAGTCTGACTTTATATTATAATCAATTTGGTACTAGTTTATGAATTACATATAATAAAGAATAATGTCTCGAACAATTTTTGATTATTAAATATAAATTTATTTTTCTGATTCTTTTTCAAAATTTAATAGAACGTCTAACATTTGACTGTCCGAAATGTTCTCTTGTTGAGTGAACATAACTTCCAACATTTGACTGTCAGAAACGTCCTCATATTGAATTAACAAATCCACAGATTCTATACATTGTAGAAGTTCATGGTCCTGTGATTCATCCATGAATTCCAAGTCAATGGGTTCAATGATTTCCTCATTGTTCATCTCTAGGACAATTTCAAAGGAAATGTTCTCTTCTTCTTCCATTTTTGTGCTGAAATTTGCATTAAAAAAAAATCAGTAGAAATATGGCACTGTTGGGTTTAAGTTCAGACAGGTAGTTTTGATTTTTTAATAGTGAAGTTAACTTTGGGCAATGTATGGTAACAGGCAGGAAGTAGAAATATTAAAAAGTGCCTGTGAAGAAGCGTAAGTAAATTCATAATTATAGCAGAGAAGCCTAAGTCAATTTATAAATATAACAGAGGAGCCTATCTCTATCTATAACTATAGCAGAGGGACAGTAAATAACTATCAGAAAATGTTTTTAAAAAATAACTTAAAGTGCCCCTTACAAATTATCAACTTACTTTACAGAGAGGTGAAGAAGACAAAATGCGAAAATCCTTTCAAGATGTACCTCAGGTAGTTGTAGTCAAAATGGCCGTGTTTCCCTCTCATTTTTCATTTATATTCATGTACATAACCAATCAAATGTCAGGAAAAAAAAATAGAAAATGAAAGTAACATTTTAATTGGTTGTCAATTCTAACACTTCAGATGTGTTTTGTTATGTAATTTACCTCAGGATATTTAGACAGGGCTACAGGCCAAATGGCTCAATGGAATTCCACTTTATTTGGGAAAATGGTAGGGACTGGTATGTAGTATGAGCTATTCTATATTTGGTGAAAGTGTCTCCAGTGATTTTAAGGTAAATTAACTTTCGAAATTTTTTAGGGGAGCGCTGCCCGGTATGCGCTCCGGTACGCGTACCGGTAAGCGCTACGGGAGTCCTCCATTTTGTGTTTTGGTAGATTTGAGACAGAAAATGGAAGACAAACAACGTTGGAAATGGGTATAAGGGGGCATCGTAGGCACTCCTTGACCCTCTATGTTTTGTGAGTGGGTCTTAGGAGGCCCAAATAGGCAAAAAGAAACAAAAAAAATAATAATTTTTCGCGGGGTGCGCCCGGTACGCGCACCGGGGAGCGTACCGGGGAGCGTACTATGGTGAAAAATAGTGAAAAAAGTTAAAAAAAGATAATCATTTGGAGTGATCAGAGATAGGGTAGCCCTGAAAAGGGCTTTTGGGTTCTGTGGCTGATATAGGTACCTACAGGTAGGTACCAATGCACAGTCTTAAATTCAGGAGGAATATTCTATTCCCCTCATCAGAAAAGTGCACACCATCTGCCCTGTAGATATCTTCCATGTTGTAACTTAAGTTAATATTGTATATTGAACCCATTCCATAGTCTCTCATGTAAGCAGAAACAGATTTATTCACATGTTTCCGTGCTTTCTCAAATTGTGGACAAAATTGATTGGACCACTTCCATTTCTGTCTTTGGCATATATTGGAATATACCAAGGCAGTTTGTGGAAAAAGTGCCATCAAATGATCAAAGGTGTCCTTTAAAAGCATTTCCAGACCTACCCCAGTCAAAGTGCCCAAGTCATTTCCTCCACAGTGCACAATTAACAGGTCAGGGTGTGGCAAATGTAAAAAGGTTTTCACCAATGGAATCAATTGGTGACATTTTAATCCTCTGTGGCCAATCCATTTTATGTTCACGTTTGATAAATCAAGGTTGTGTAAATTTCTGGTACTAGCATACCTTTGAGCCCAGTGGATATAGCTATGTCCAATAATCCAGACAGAATACATGGTCAGAGGAGATTCTGGTGCAGTTAGATGAAGTGTGGAAAAGAAATGGCAGTTGGAATAATAGGAGTTTGCAAAAAAAAACCTGTGGAGTTTCAGTGCTCTTGAATCACAAGCAATGATTGGTAGAATGAGATAGGTGAAAACTGAAAATTAGGGTGCATGGTTGTGTTCTGTGTAAGAAGTAATTTGAATGGTTAAAAAAAGTCATTTAAAAAAACCTTACACCAGATAAGCTGGTGTATTTGCAGGTCAAACATCCTTGCAGAGGTGATTTGCAACATTGTAGAATAAACTTTTAACCCTGGCAGGTCAGTGGGGAGGGGGTTGCTATGGTAACAGGTAGAAAGGGCTGAGGGGGGGAAGGGTGTTGGTTTGAAAATACAGAGGGAAGAGATTTGATTGGTTACCATGAGCAATATGTGTGTAGAATTAGAGGTTTTCTGTGCCTTTATGGTTTGCAGTGTCTGGAGAACATACCTTTTGCTCTGCTAAAGAAATATTGGTGTGTGTATCTGACACTGTTCTGAATCTCCTAAAATATTTGTAAAGGTGAGTTATGATTCATTTAATATACATAGAGACTTGTATACTCTATGGAGAAGATTTGGAAGCAAATTGTGGTTTTTAATGTTGGTTTGTGTCATGCTTTTTGATAATGCTTGGTAAAAAGGTTTTACTGCATAGAGTAATTGTATTTTGTAAAATTGTGAAGTTTTAGTCGTGACATGGAATGCTTCTACATAGGACCTGTGCTGTGTTTTGTAAATGTGATGTAAAAAACGATTTTGGGGACAATAAATAGTTTTTACATTTTTTAAATGGAGTAAAGAATGTGTGCATGTTTAATAGAAATACATTTGACTCTTTACACTGATGTTACCTGTGTTAACTCAGTGTAGGAAGCATATTGAGTTTGTTTGCATAGAGGAATTGTATTTTGTAAAATTGTGAAGCTTCATGTGAAAGCGTTAATTGTATTTTGTAAAATTGTGAAGTTTTAGTCGTGACATGGAATGCTTCTACATAGGACCTGTGCTGTGTTTTGTAAATGTGATGTAAAAAACGACTTTGGGGAAAATAAATAGTTTTTACATTTTTTAAAAGGAATTAAGAATGTGTGCATGTTTAATAGAAAAACATTTGACTCTTTACAATGATGTTACCTGTGTTCACTCAGTGTAGGAAGCATATTGAGTTTGTTTGCATAGAGGAATTGTATTTTGTAAAATTGTGAAGCTTCATGTGAAAGTGTTTGCCTCAGTCTTATTCCTGTTGTGAGGCAGGTGCAAGATTTTGCCTCAGTCTTATCCCTGCTGTGAGGCAGATGGTTGTAAATATGATCTGTGCTGTGTTTCCTAAATGTGATGTCAAAAACTTTTTGGGGGAAAATAAATGGATTTTACATTTTTGAGTATAATGTGGCGCAAAGTTCTAAAAAATGACGCATACATGTGTCACTTTTTAAATATGGGGAAAAAAGGTACATGTTTGGGCTTTCCTGGGGAGCCTAGGTGGTGAGGCTTGTGTCTAAGTGTGCAATGGACTAGGCTTCATGAAGCATATCCCTGTCTGCATTCTTAGACACAGGTGTCAATTTGACTCTTTAGAATAATGTTAGCTGTGTTTTAAAACAGTGTAGGAAGCATATTGAGTTTGTTTGCATAGAGGAATTGTATTTTGTAAAATTGTGAATCTCCATGAGAAAGCGTTTGCCTCAGTCTAATTCCTGTTGTGAGGCAGGTGCAAGATTTTCCCTCAGTCTTATCCCTGCTGTGAGGCAGATGATTGTAAATAGGATCTGTGCTGTGTTTCCTAAATGTGATGTCAAAAACCATTTTTGGGAAAATAAATTGTTTTTAAATTTTTGAGTATAGTGTGGCACAGAGGTTTAAAAAGTGACGCATCTACCTATATGCATCAATTTTTAATTATGGGGCAAAAAGGTACTTGTTTGGGTTTTCCTGGGGAGCGTAGGTGGTGAAGCTTGTGTCTAAGAGTGCAGTGGACTAGGCTTCATGAAGCATATACCTGTCTGCATTCTTAGACACAGGTGTCAATTTGACTCTTTACAATGATGTTACCTGTGTTTTAAATCAATGTAGGAAGCATATTGAGTTTGTTTGCATAGAGGAATTGTATTTTGTAAAATTGTGAAGCTCCATGTGAAAGTGTTTGCCTCAGTCTTATTCCTGTTGTGAGGCAGGTGCAAGATTTTGCCTCAGTCTTATGCCTGCTGTGAGGCAGATGGTTGTAAATATGATCTGTGCTGTGTTTCCTAAATGTGATGTCAAAAACGATTTTGGGGAAAATAAATTGTTTTTACATTTTTGAGTATAATGTGGCGCAGAGGTTTAAAAAGAAATATGGGGAAAAAGGGTACATGTTTGGGCTTTCCTGGGGAGCCTAGGTGGTGAGGCTTGTATCTAAGTGTGCAGTGGACTAGGCTTCATGAAGCATATCCCTGTCTGCATTCTTAGACACAGGTGTCAATTTGACTCTTTACAATGATGTTAGCTGTGTTTTAAATCAGTGTAGGAAGCATATTGAGTTTGTTTGCATAGAGGAATTGTATTTTGTAAAATTGTGAAGCTCCTTGAGAAAGTGTTTGCCTCAGTCTTATCCCTGTTGTGAGGCAGGTGCAAGATTTTGCCTCAGTCTTATCCCTGCTGTGAGGCAGATGATTGTAAATAGGATCTGTGCTGTGTTTCCTAAATGTGATGTCAAAAAAGATTTTGGAGAAAATGAATGGTTTTTACATTTTTGATTATAATGTGGCGCAGAGGTTTAAAAAGTGACGCATCTACCTACATGCATCCATTTTTAAATATGGAGCAAAAAGGTACTTGTTGGGTTTTCCTGGGGAGCGTAGGTGGTGAGGCTTGTGTCTAAGAGTGCAGTGGACTAGGCTTCATGAAGCCTATCTCTGCTGCATTCTTAGACACAGGTGTTTTGAGGCAAAATATTGCACCTGTCTCACAACAGGAATAAGACAGAGGCAATTGCTTTCACATAGAGCTTCACAATTTTACAAAATATAATTACTCTATGCAAACAAACTCAATATGTTTCCTACACTGAGTTAAAACACAGGTAACATCATTGTAAAGAGTCAAATTGATACCTGTGTCTAAGAATGCAGCAGAGATAGGCTTCATGAAGCCTAGTCCACTGCACTCTTAGACACAAACCTCACCACCTACGCTCCCAGGAAAGCCCAAACAAGTACATTTTTGCCCCATATTTAAAAATTGACGCATGTATGCATCATTTTTTAAACCTTTGCGCCACATTATACTCAAAAATGTAAAAACAATTTATTTTCCCCCAAATCGTTTTTGACATCACATTTAGGAAACACAGCACAGATCCTATTTACAATCATCTGCCTCACAGCAGGGATAAGACTGAGGCAAAATATTGCACCTGCCTCACAACAGTAATAAGACTGAGGCAAACGCTTTCACATGGAGCTTCACTATTTTACAAAATACAATTCCTCTATGCAAACAAACTCAATATGCTTCCTACACTGATTTAAAACACAGGTAACATCATTGTAAAGAGTCAAATTGACACCTGTCTCTAAGAATGCAGACAGGGATATGCTTCAGGAAGCCTAGTCCACTGCACTCTTAGACACAAGCCTCACCACCTACGCTCCCCAGGAAAACCCAAACAAGTACCTTTTTGCCCCATATTTAAAAATTGACGCATGTAGGTAGATGCGTCACTTTTTAAACCTCTGCGCCACATTATACTCAAAAATGTAAAAAACATTTATTTTCCCTAATTTTTTTTTTTATATCACATTTAGGAAACACAGCACAGATCCTATTTACAATCATCTGCCTCACAGCAGGGATAAGACTGAGGCAAAATCTTGCACCTGCCTCACAACAGGAATAAGACTGAGGCAAACGCTTTCTCATGGAGCTTCACAATTTTACAAAATACAATTCCTCTATGCAAACAAACTCAATATGCTTCCTACACTGATTTAAAACACAGGTAACATCATTGTAAAGAGTCAAATTGACACCTGTCTCTAAGAATGCAGACAGGGATATGCTTCAGGAAGCCTAGTCCACTGCACTCTTAGACACAAGCTTCACCACCTACGCTCCCCAGGAAAACCCAAACAAGTACCTTTTTGCTCCATATTTAAAAATTGATGCATGTAGGTAGATGCGTCACTTTTTAAACCTCTGCGCCACATTATAATCAAAAATGTAAAAACCATTCATTTTCTCCAAAATCGTTTTTGACATCACATTTAGGAAACACAGCACAGATCCTATTTACAATCATCTGCCTCACAGCAGGGATAAGACTGAGGCAAAATCTTGTACCTGCCTCACAACAGGAATAAGACTGAGGCAAACGCTTTCTCATGGAGCTTCACAATTTTATAAAATACAATTCTATATAACTATATAACTCAATACTTTCTCGGGAAGCATAGGTGGTGAAGCCTGTGTATAAGAGTGCAGTGGACTTAGACATAGGTCTGATCTTCTTTGTACTTGTGGACAGAGTTGTCTTCCACTATACTCCTCAATACAGGCCTCACCTTTTGTGCACCCCTGGAGAATCCTCACCTGATCTGTAACCCTGTATAGATCGTTTGCTTTTTGACATTGCTTTGTTGTTTGGTAATAGTGGTCTATAATGTGCTACTTTTTTCTTTAACACAGATTGAAATCGTTATTTGAAGAGTAAGCAAAGATGCCCACAAAGGAAAGGACAAAGAAACAACGTAACCGGGAAAAATCAAAAACAGCAACGGAATTACAGCATTCTTCCACAACACATACTTCAAAAAACAGGAAAAAAGCTCCTGGTAAGACTACTAAGTCTTTTTTACGTAACATATGTAAATCCCCAAAAAATTATGGACACCATGTAGAAAAAGAAAATGAGAGAGTAAAATTGAAAAGGAAGGGGAGAACTTCAAAGAATCCTAAAACTGGAGCAGGAGAGAATATGTATAGGAATAGAAGGCAGAATCAGTTTAGAGACATTCGTAGACGAATGTTTCGCAATAGAGTGGTTTTAACATTGTTAAAAAACATTAGGAAAGGTAAACAGAGAGCTGCTTTTTATAAGAAAAAGAAAAGTGTAGAGAAGATTGTTGATCAGGCTTTTGAAGTTAAGAAAAAATTATTTATTTTAATAATCAATAGAATTAGGACACTTAACAAGACAATTGATGTTTTCAAATCAAACAGTAGATGGAAAAGAGTAATTAATCGGACTAATTTTTATAAAGTTTTTTCTGGAGAATGGATGCACAGTTCAAGTTGTGAGCCATTTTTTAATGAGGAGAGTTACTTCCAGGAGAATGATTTAGTGCATGCAGTTGACACCAGTGGTCGAGTGTATGAAGTGAAAGACGGTTGTCGGATTGAAAAAGAGAAACTTGTGCCTAGAGAACCAGAAGAGGTGTTATCTGATGGAGTTTTAGGGAGACGTACTAAGGGTCCAGTGTACACTTGGAAGTGTAGTAGTATTTGTAGTGTTCGACAGGAATCAATTGATTTGTTTTGTAATTTCTTACGTACATATAGTAAAAAAAGTATAAAGCAGAAAGTGAAGTAGTTGCAAGACTTAGATCCTTGCAGAGTGAGAGGAATCACAGGTTTGCAAGGCCATTCACTGGCTTGTCTTTCTAGAAAAGTCTGTCAGAGTGTTTTTCATCATTTTAGAATGTTAGCAGTGCATCATACCAAAATGAGGAAATTAGTGAGAATGTTGTATTATGCAAAAAGTCCAGCACTTAAGCTTAAACAATTACACAGTGCTCTTTTGCATGGAACAGAATTAGATGTGAAGAAGATTTGTGAAGAAATTGAGATTTGTTACTTTCGTGAAAAAGAGGACAGTGTAGAAATTGAGACAGCAATTCAAGGTAATGTGGAAGACAATGTACAGATTTTAAATACAGAAAAGTTTGAGAAGGAAATTACCACGTTTAAGGTGAAATCAAGTGAAAGGCCGAATTTTACTTGTGTGTGTTGTCGATGGACTCATTATAAGATTCAGACTAGGTTAGTTGATTTATATGCAAAAAGTGAAAAGATGGATAATTATGAGTGGAAAGATTTAGCAACTTATTTGTGGGTGGAGAATTCTTTTGATTTGAGTTCTGATCAGCGTATTTGTAAATATTGTAATGATAAATTAAATCAAAACAGAATGCCTGCTAGAGCTGTTCATAATAATCTGGAGTTGGTAGACATTCCCCGTGAATTGATGGATTTAAATACATATGAGTCTATTTTGATTCAATGTGTCCATCCTTTTCAGGCAATTGTTCGCATGGAGCCTAAGATAGGGAAATTGCCTCCTACAGATTTGCAGAGAGGATTAAAGGGAAGAGTTGTTTATTTGCCCCTAGATTTGAAAAAAATATTGATACAATTGGTATAGAAAAAGTAGAAGAGGAACCTTTAGTTATTCTAGTTAATGGGGTTCCAACAAAGAGTTAAAAAAATCTGGCAAGATTTAGTGGATGTTAGGAAAGTCAAAAAGGCAACGTTGTATTTAGTCAAAAACAATGAGTACTACAAAGATGTATGTGTTGCAGCAGAGGAAACAGCTGCAGATGAAGACAGTGATTGTTCAGGCGGCCAAATTGAAAAAGTTGATGTGTCTAGAAGTGAAGAAATATATGAACATTATACTGTTCATCCTTTGCATTCCAAAGAAGTAATGGGGAATGCAATTGAATTGTTTCAAATGAAAACAGCAAAAGGAAGTCCCATTAGTGTGTGGGAAGAAAGTTTGGAAGCTCGTTGTTTTCCACAGCTATTTCCAACAGGTCGAGGTGAACGATATGACGATCGACCACTTCAAATTCCTGCATCTGAATATCGAACTGTAAGATTATATGCTGAAGATGCAAGGTTTCGTCAATGCATTCCCTATTTGTTTCATCTACTGTATGAAAGTGACTTGTGTGGGCTTTCTTATGCAGTAAACCATATTCTGAAATGTGGAGCACATCTACAAAATGTTTCGGCGAGGGACTTTATGGAGAAAGTGAATCTGCAAGATAATATTTTGGAGTCTCATCTAATCAATCTCATGGCATGTCAGCGTGGTACAAACGAGTATTGGTACCGTCGTCATGGGGAATTGAAATGTATGCTAAGAAACTTAGGAACTCCTACATGGTTCCTCACTCTTAGCTGTGCCGAGTATGCATGGGACGACTTACTTCAATTTCTACGAGAGGCAAATGCAAATATACAAAATATAGAATTCAAAACACCTGGAGAACTGTGTTCTTTGGATCCAGTGAATGTATGCAGATATTTCAATCATAGATTTGAAGCTATGATGTCTTTTATTACCAACAAAAAAATCCTCCCCTTGGAGAGGTTTTGGATTTTTTTTGGAGAAAGGAGTATCAAGCGAGAGGTGCTCCTCACATACATATGTTGTTATGGATTAAAGATGCACCCAAATTTGGAACAGATTCGGATGAGACAGTGATGAGTTTCATTGAAGAGTATTCAATATGTGCTGTTCCGAAAACTACCGAAGAAAACAGTTTAAGGCAACAACTTTTACGCTTTCAATCCCATCGTTGTGGAAAGTACTGTCGTCGAAAATTCAGAAACAAGGACAAGTTCTACACAAAATGTCTTTTCGGCTTTCCACGACCAGTGATTTCTAAAGGAAGAGTAAATAATTTGATGTCTTCTCTGCGACATACTGTGACGAGGAAATCACCAAAAAATACATACAATTTAAAAAGAGACGAAGAGTCCAAGTACATCAACGACTACAACCCAGTGATTTTGTCCATGTGGAATGCTAACATGGATATTCAATTCGTTGCTGACAACTCTATTGCTGTGGCTCGATATGTGACGTCTTACATCACAAAAAAAGAAAAGACAGAACTAAAGGAAATGTGGGAGGACATTTCACATGAAAAGAGTCTAAGCAAGAAATTATACAGTTACAGTCTGAAGATGTTGTCGCATCGAGAAATTGGAGCGTATGAATGTTCTGATGGATTGTCGTCAGCAAGTCTCTATGCCAAATCTAGAACCATCATTTGGGTGAGTCTAGGTCTTGCTGCAACACGAAATCGAGTTTTGAAATCTGTACAAGAGATAGAGTATTTGTCGGAGAAGGAACCAGAAAGTACAGATATTTTGAAGACAAACATGTTGGATACATACTATCCAAATAGAAGTCATCACCTTGAGAACACTTGTCTCTATGAAGTTCTGCAAAGATATATTTATAAGAGGAACATCAGAGAAGATATCAATAATGGAATATATGGAGTCATTGGATGTGAAGGATGTCTAGTGAAACAGAAAAAAGGTCATTTGATTAATCATCGCAAATTGAGTTGTGATAATCCAGATAAAAGAGAATTTTATTATTTGGCTCTTTTGCAACTGTTTAAACCATGGCGTGAAGAAGAGGAACTTCTTGGAGATTTTCTCTGTTATGAAGACTCCTTTAATGCAACGAAGGATACCATAGAATGTCCTGTTTTTCCAAATTATCTGCAAATGTTGAATGAAGAAATAGAGCAAGAAGCCACAATTGCTGCAGAGATTGCGAGAGACAGTTCTCAAGGCAGTCAAAGTTCTGCTTCATTGAGTCAGGATCCACTAGGAGGACCAATTATCCAAAATGAAGCTGCTACTGCCATGGATGAGGTGGAAAGAGCTATGGAACAAGCTCAAGATTATGAAGTTAACTTAGAAGATTTGGTTAAACAACTAAACCTTGAGCATAAACAGATATATGACGAAGTCACAGAACAGATTGAATATGGATTCAGTCATGAGAAAAAAGAGTGCTCATGTACATCATTTAAGCCTGTCCAACTGTACGTGAGTGGAGAAGCGGGAACTGGAAAAAGTTTTCTGATTAAAGCAATTGCAATTTATCTGCAGAAAAAGACTGAATCACCGCTGTCTTGTGTTGTTACCGCTCCAACTGGGCTGGCAGCACATAACATTAAAGGGATTACTTTACATCGTTTACTGATGCTGCCAGTGGAGCATGATAACAAATTGGAGTATCACAAGCTATCTGGAGATGCGTGTTCCGAAGTTTTGAGAGTCCTGAAGAAAATGAAACTTCTTATCATTGATGAAGTAGCATGGTGTCAAATATAATGCTTGCTTTTGTGCATTTGAGAATGCAAGAAATTCTTAGAACAGACTATGATGTTTTATTTGGAGGAAAACATATTATTGTTTTTGGAGATCTTCTGCAGTTGACTCCAGTGAAAGGACAACCTGTGTTCAAAATACTCACTCATGAAGATACCAGGAAGTGCTTAGGGAGCATTGGAAACGTTAATATATGGTTAAACTTTAAATATGCAGAACTGCTTCAAAATATGCGGCAGGCAAAGGATGAAGATTATAAAAATATTCTACAAGATGTAAGGATCGGAAAAGTAAGTCAGCAAGGGAAAGAAGCTTTACATGCACGATTAATTTCAAATTTGTACCCAAATGAAAACATTCTTCCAGAGAACATTTTTAAGAAAATTAACGAGAAGAAATCTGGCATATGTTTGTTGCCAACTCTGAAAGAATGTTCCATGTTCAACAACAAAATGTTACAGTTAGAAAATGAAGAGATAGTGAAACTGGAAGTTATTGATAAAATGGAGCATATGGGAGCAACAATTATTTTGTCTGAAAATTTGAAATCAAAATTGGATTCATTAGAGAAGACTATATCTAAAACTGCTGGTTTTGAAAAGACTCTGAATGTGTGTTTGAATTGTCGTGTCATTTTAAGAAGGAATTTAAATGTTGAAAGAGGTCTGGTAAATGGAGCAATGGGTTATGTTGTTGGTTTTGTGAATTACAAAAATAGAGATGGAATTGAAATTTTAAAAATTAAATTTGATGACATTGATGAAATAGAACAAATTTGTCGTTGTTCAGCTAGATTTTTGCTCGTGAAAGACTTATATGTTCGCCGAAAACAGTTTCCTATTTGTTTGACATATGCGGTGACAATTCATAAGTCTCAAGGTTTAAGTGTAGATAGCGCTTTGGTGAACATTGGAAGTTCCGTGTTTAAAGAGGGTATGGCATATGTGGCATTATCACGAGTCAGAACTTTATCAGGATTGTACTTGATTGAGTGTGATGAAACAAAGATTTGTGCAGATCTAGATTGTGTAAAAGAATACAATAGGTTAAGAAGAGAGTATGCTCCACATTTGCCTCAATATCCTCTGATTGAAAAACGTGTGGTAGGCCGAAAAAGAAGAAATGAGAGTAATTGCAGTGAGGTATCAGCAAAAAGGCATAAAGTAGATAAAAGTGTAATTGTAAAGAGAAACAAAAAGGATTCTGTTGAAGATGTTGTTGGATTTCAGTTTGAAAACAGTTCTGGTGTCAACTGCTATGCTAATGTAGTAGTTAATGTTGTTTTTTTCTTCAAAATTTACAAAGACAGATTGTTGAAAATCGGGAACAAACATTGTGCGGTTTATTGAATTCTGTGTTAGACAAATGTAGTAGTGATAGAGCAAAAATAGAAAGTGTTTCAGAAATTAGAAATCTTCTAGATATATGTTCAGGTCAAAATCAATTTTTACAGAATATTCAGGAGGATTGTCAGGAATTTTTAATGTATATGTTTGATGCCTTGCAAGATGAAGGAGTAGATATAAAAAATCTATTTGGCCTTTCTTATCAATGGCAACATGACTGTGATAACTGTGCTTCATCAAGTACTACTAGAATAGACTCTGAAAGATTTATATATTTACCTTTACCAGACTGCAAATCAGTGTCTTTCAATAATCTAGTTAAAGCAGCGGATCACAATATGGTGTGTACCCAATGTAAGTCTGCAATGCTGTCCACATTTTTTCTACAAAATTATGGTCACTACGTTATTTTAATGTTCCAACGATGTAGACCTGATGGAACTAAATTGACAACTTCTATTAAAAATTTCGTGGCTTCTCAGTTATCGATATCAGGAAGAACCTTTGCAACTGTAGCTATTATTTTTCATGACGGTCCTTCTACAACATCAGGGCATTACACATGCCCTAAAAACTTCTAAAGGTTGGACCCAATGTAACGACACTCATTTGACTTTCAAACAACGTTTGCCTTTTGGCTTTATAAATTCATACCTAGTGTTTTTACAGCCAAAATTTAGGTAAAGGTAATTGGCCTATGAAGACGGGAGGAGTACTCATATATACTCATACATCTGACACTATTTGGCCAAATGGAAAGGTGCAAGAATGAGTAAAGAGTCATGACTGAAAAAAAGGAGTATATTAAAATTTTGAAAATATTTCAGATGTTCTTGGAGCTTTTCTTGTAGAAAGTCGATGAAATGGATTTCTAAGTGAACAGCAAAATACTATGCAACGAGAAAAGGACCTCCGTGATATACTATTTGGCCTCAAGGAAAAGTAAGTCAATCAAAGATTAGCGTACATTTGTCATTTGTCAGTATATAAGGTTTTTTTTAAAACACAATCTTTTAGATTGTGTCTTTTTTTTCCCGCTGTCATATGATGAGTAATTTGAACTCACTGCTTTAAGTGAAATTCAATATATTCTGAGAACAGCAAAAATAAACTATGTAACATGTTGTAGAAGTTATTCTATACTTTGGATTGTGTAAATTAAATTGTATTCCCATTCTCTGACATCCACTCTCCCTCGCTTATCTTTTTTTGCTCCTTACTTTTGACCTCTTCTCTCTATTATTCGTTCACTACTTCTCTGTGCTCCGTGCCTCACTCTACTTGTGTTATTTTCATTTGTGTTTATCTACCTTCTATCACTTCTTTTGCAACAACTTCACTGCTCCTCTCTCATCGTTCTTCATCCCATTTCTTTTACTCTGGTTCCGTTACTATCCATCATTTCCTTTCTTTCAATATCCTTCTCTTTACTTTCATCACCAAATTATTTTCTCTCAGTACCACTGTTTTAGTCGTCTTCTCCTCTCTTTCCTTTTTTTTGCTCAATTACTTTTTTTTCTTTTCTCACTCATTGTACTCCACCTCACTCAGTTTTTCTCTTATTGTGTCTACCTTATAACTTCCTCAGTCCATTTCCTTCAATTGTTGTATATTATTCTGTCTCCCATCATCCTTTCACTCTATGACTGTTCTTCACTTACTCTCAGTTATCTTCTATTCCTCATTCTTCTAAATGCATCCTTAATTAGACTGTTTTCTGTCTCAGTCATTATCTTTTTACTTACTTCTGTTTCCTGATTTAGTTTTGCTAACTCACATTGTTTTAGTATCTTTCTTACCTTCAGTTCATTTCTCTGTTCTTCTCTCTCTTTTTCTTAGTGAATCTATATGCCTTACTCTTTGTAATTTGCTCTCCTTCTATTTCTTTTTCCCTCTTTTTGTCCTTCTACCTTAGTTTATTTCCCTTTCTGTGTTCTTCACTCTAACTTTATTTCTAAATAGAGTGTTATGATGTTTTTAGCTCTTCATTTGTATCTTTTAACTTAAAATACATATTTTACTAATTATAACTTATTTTTTCTTCTCTCTTTCACAGATACCAACTGTAGTAAAAAAAATTAAAGTTACATTTATTATATGGTAAGTATGACTAAAAAATGTAGTTTGTTATCACCCTTTGCTTTAAGGTCACTAACATTTTCCCAATCTACCTCACTCCTGTGTTTTTACTCTGCTTCTCTCACTTATTCTTATTCTCCATGTTTACTCCCCTTTCCCTATTTACCCTCTCATATTCAACTTCTTTTGATCCCTATTCTTTACTTCACTTACCCTATGTTCCCTACCTTTGCTTCTTCACTCATACTCTTTTTCTTAATTATTTACCTTACTCCTACACATATACCTCATCTCCCTCCCAACACATACACACACCTGTAACATATACCCCACACACACACCACACACACACCTCATACACACACAAAAAACCTCCCACACACACTCCTCAAAAACACACACACATTCCATACACACACATACATCGAACACATATACACCCCACACTCATACACTTCTCACACATATTTCACACACCCTCATCTCTACCCACACCAAAACACTCCACACAACCACACCCAAAGACACACCTTACACACCCACACTCCGCCCTACACCCACTGACTCCCTGTAAGTCACACACACTGCATTACTTATCTTTTTTTGCTGTTTTACTCAAGCCCATTCAGGTACTGTTTCCTTTACTCTCTTTGTCCTCTCTCTTTGTCACTCACCATGTGTTATCCTAATTCAATATTTCTCCCTCTTTCACCCCTCTTTACTTATACTATGGGTAGCGCACCGGGGAGCGTAACAAGGGGAAAGCCAAGAGAAACAGTAAAATAATATTTTAGAGTGCTTTGAGGTAGGGTAGCTGTTGTGTTGTGTGGGTGATTTACTTACTGCACTACTTCCACTCCTTTTCTCAGTCCCTCTGTTCTCACAGTTCCTCACTCCCGTTCACTCAGTCCGTCTCTCTTACTGTAATTGTCTCTGTCTCTTCACTCTTTCACTACTTGTTCATTATGCTTTCTCCCTGAAGTTCAAGCAAACTACGTTATTTACATTTCTTTGCTGCTTCAATTATTCCCTTTCCGTTACTTCTTCTTTTCTTCTTTCAGTTTTTTCTCTCTGTCAATCCACATGTTTTAACTTTAGTCGATTTTATCCATCTTATTTCATCCCTCTTTAGTTATACACACTACTTTTTTCTCTCTCTCCCTCACCAGTGTTATTTAAATCTGGTTCCGTTATTACCTTTTATTTGTACATCATTTTTTCTCTTTCTTTTTACTCTTTACAGCCACTCACATTCTTCATGTGCCTCTGCTTTAGTATTCTTCTTCTCTCTTTCTTTGTTTCACAGCCTTATATTTTTTACATTTTCTCTCTTACACTTTCTTATATCTTTTACACTGTTTTACTATGTATTACACAGTACCTCTGTGTTGCTCTCTCTTGCTGTCTGTCTCTTAACATTACTCTCTTTTTCTCTTTCTCTTATGCTCTCCTTCTCTTGTTTTTTTTTTCTTTTTTTTTTTGATTGCGCTAACGGAGCGCTCTCCGGTGCGCGTACCGGGAAGCGCACCCATGAGAAAAATGAAGTCAAGAGTGCTAAAAATGTTAGTAATTTTTAAAAAATGGGAGGTAGTTCTGAAAATAACTTTTTTTTAAATGTTTTTGTTGTTTTATATTTTTTTTAATTTTTCTGAACATTTTTATTTGTATTTTTTGAACAATTTTATGTTTTTTTGGGAGGGAACAACGAAAAACAGGCATTAGAAAGGGCTCAACAGGAGCAAAAAAAAATTTACTTCTTGGGGCGTTTTGAGCACTTGTGGTTTTCAAATGCTCTATTAATTAAAATGATACTCATATTCCCATATGAAATTAGTTCACCACAATAAATGCACACTAGCTTCATGTGCACAAAATTCTGTTGAATACTTGGGACCGTCTCCCTTGCCTCTGGTCCCTATAGAGTTTCCTGTGACGATGTACTGGCCACAGGAGTTGGTGGGTTATCCTGGAGGTGACGCAGCTCAGCAACGCTGTAATTGATTGGATGCCACCTCTGCATGTGGCGGAGCATAGTATAGTTTCCAAAACTATACTTTTTGTCTGTACCTCTAGACAAAACATCTTTGCAAATGAGGCATGTCACGTATCGGGCATTGACCTTTTTTTGGTCTTGAGGGTAAGAATAAAATTGCCATATAAAATGGTCTTTGCGGTGGGATTTCCGGGGCTCTTCAGGCAAGAACTGCCTCGGCTCTACGTCCTCTTCCTCTTCTTCATCCTCTTCCTCTGGGTTTGGAAGGAACTGTGCAGGTGGTCCTTCCTTCCTAGGTGGATGTGGTGGTGGTGGGGGTCCACCAGCTGCAGCTACTATAGATGCCATTATTTTAACAAGCAGAAACAGGTCTTCCTCGCACAAAGATGAAAGTCAGAGTGAGGAAAAAAGGAGGGGTTTTCATCATTTGGGAAAAAAAATAGTTCTAAACCAATGAAAAGTGTTATTTACAGGTCACATGACCTGTCACGCTTACGTTACGCGTCCCGCTCCGCGCACCGGTGCACTTACGGGGTGCTGCGCTTCGCGCCTCGTTCGCGCTCTGGAGCACTTCCGAGTGCGCTAACGCGGCGCGTCATAAGACGCATTACGCGGCAAACGCGATACGTCGCGCTTACGCGACGCGTCACGATGTTGTTCTCGAACGCGGCAGTTGTGCAAACGGAACGTTTTCCGGTGCGCGGATCGGGTCGCGGCACCAAATTGAGCTAACGGGAAGCTACCCGGTGCGCGGACCGGTAGCGAAACTGAAAAAAAAAAAAATTATATACATAAAAAAATTATATTAAATACATATAAAATATATTTTTCCTTTAAAAGAAGAATACATTTAACAGCTTTTAATACTTGTTATTAAAAAAACATTGAAATTCACTGAAAAAACCCAAGGTTATAGACCATATATAGTTAGGAATTAGCATTTACAAAACCTTGAAAATTCACTGAAAAAACCATAGGTTATAGACCATATATAGTTAGGAATTAGCATTTATAAAACCTTATTTTACTCACACAAAACCATTGAAATTCGCATATATAGTTAGTTGCACTAACTATATATTTCGCGCACCCGCAATCCACTGCTGATGACGTCACATATTACATCATTCATGACATGGTCAGTGACATCACTGATGACATCACTGATGACATCTCAAATGACATCACTGATGACATCACTGATAACAGCATCCAGTGACTGTATGTTTCTGTAAAGTTTAAATATGTCTTACATATTGAAGAATGAGTGGATGTATAAGTGTCTGGATGAAGGATTTAGTAGGTGCATGACTGACTGTATGAGTGAGTGATTAAATGTGTCTCACTGAGTGCATGGGTTAGTGACTAAACTGTCTTAATTTGTGCATCATTTTGTCTGTTGTTCTGCAAACTGCTGCATGTGTTGATCAGTAGCTATATGAGTAACTATATGGGTTATTGATTGGTTGCCCAAGTATTTGTATGGGAGACTGAGTGTGTGTGTGGGTGGTTGGGAGGTGTATGACTCTGTGCATAGATGTGTGAGCAGTTGATTCACTAGATGTATGGGTTCAAAAGTGCATGTGGAAACAGCTGTATGGGCGGTTGACTGTGTGCATGAGTGTATTGGTGAGTGAATGGATATCTCAGTGCTACATGTCAAAGTAAGAACATATGTAAAACACAGTATATGTGAGAGTTGACATATATAATTAACTGTGCATAAGAGCCAGTGAATGTGTGAGTGGCTGTATGGATCATTCTGAAACTGTATCAGGGATTGTATAAGAGAGTAAATATGTGTTAGTATCTGTTTGAATAAGTAAGGTGTGTATTACTGTTTAGTTGAGGAAATGGAGGTGTGATTGATTCTTTGCATGACTGACTAGGTGTGTGAGTAACTCCATGGATGAGTGACAGTCTGTGAGTGTCTGTTTACACTGAGTGTACATAAGGTTATATTAGAGTCTGAAGAAGTTCATCATATTATCACATGAATGATGTCATCAGTGATGTGATCAGTCATGTCAAATGAGATGTCATCAGTGATGTCATCAGTGATGTCATTTGAGATGTCATCAGTGATGTCATCAGTGATGTCACTGACCATGTCATGAATGATGTAATATGTGACGTCATCAGCAGTGGATTGCGGGTGCGCGAAATATATAGTTAGTGCAACTAACTATATATGCGAATTTCAATGGTTTTGTGTGAGTAAAATAAGGCTTTATAAATGCTAATTCCTAACTATATATGGTCTATAACCTATGGTTTTTTCAGTGAATATATATATGTGTGTATATATATATATATATATATATATATATATATATATATATATATATATATATATATATATATATATATATATCCTCCCAAATTGCCGAGCAACTCAAGTCTGAACCTTAAAAGGCGGCCAGCGAGACTGGTGCACGGCTTCCAGTAAAAATTCAAAACTCTCCCTCCTTTTACCTTCAAGAAGGCTCACTGACACAGGCTGGGTTGCTGTAGAAGTTGCTTTAATGGTGAACAGCACGAGGCAAGACGTTACCACAGCCCAACGTTTCTGCCATTACAAGCCTTGATCACGGGCGGTGTCAGTGAGCCTTCTTGAAGGTGAAAGGAGGGAGAGTTTTGAATATATATATATATATATATATATATTTATATGTATATATATATATATATATATATATATATATATTACCTACTGGCGATAGCCAGTAGGTATATATAGATAGGATTGTTTTCCATAGGGAAATCGCAACATTCTATTGGGAATAACTTTGGCGCCGGTTGAGGAATCTTCCTGAAATTTTCCTTAACTTTGCCTCGCGGCGCTCCGCTCCTTCCCTGAAAGTTGGGGGGGGATTTGTCAAGCGGGTGCCGAGATAAAAGGGGGGTCCCAAAACGTGTTTTCCCCATGTTAATTTCCATAGGGCGGTTGGACTCACTTTTAGCCCGAACGGCTGAATGGTTTTCCACCAAACTTGGCAAAATTGTAGGGACTGGTAGCCCGATGTGCCTTTGCTATGTCTCAAGATATGTGCTCCAGTGGGTTTTACGAAAATTAACTTTGAAAAAATATATATTGGCTACATTGGGCTATATATATGTTAGAGCCAAAATGTAGCCCAATGTAGCCCAATGTAGCCCAAAGATGGCCACCAGAGACACAAAAAAACAAATGTAGCCCAAATATCTGCCAGATGTAGCCCAACTATAGCCCAATGACAGAATATCCCAGAGTGTTCTACAGAACAACTAGAACGCTAACAGTCTTACTTATGACAAAAGTATGGCACACCTGAAGTCATCTTGATTGGAATAAAGTGGTAACACTTAATACATTTAATTTGAAAAGGAAAAAAATGAGGGGTTTCATTTTGCCATAGAAATTTTATATATATATATGTATTCACTGAAAAAAAATAGGTTACAAACCAGTTATAGTTAGGAATTAGCATTTAAAAAACCTTTGAAATTCCCTGAAAAAACCATAGGTTTCACACCAGTTATAGTTAGCTGGAAATTTTACTCGCATAAAACCATTGAAATTCCCACGTTATAGTTAGTTGGACTCACTATAACTTGCACGTCTGCAATGCACTGCTGATGACGTCACATATTACATCACTCATGCATATATTTAAATATTTAAACATTACTCGCTAATATATGTATATATACACTTAATAAGCCAGTTAACCAATCATTTTTTTTTTAAAAAACACTGAAAAAACCATAGGTTTCAGGCCTTATATAGTTAGGAATTAGCATTTAAAAAACCTTTGAAATTCACTGAAAAAAACATAGGTTTCAGGCCTTATATAGTTAGGAATTAGCATTTAAAAAACCTTTGAAATTCACTGAAAAAACCATAGGTTTCAGGCCTTATATAGTTAGGAATCAGCATTTAAAAAACCTTTGAAATTCACTGAAAAAATCATAGGTTTCAGGCCTTATATAGTTAGGAATTAGCATTTAAAAAACCTTTGAAATTCACTGAAAAAACCATAGGTTTCAGGAGTTATATAGTTAGGAATTAGTTTTTAAAAAACCTTTGAAATTCACTCAAAAAACTATAAGTTTTAGTGGTGTTATAGTTAGCTGGACATTTTACTCATACAAACCCAATGAAATTGCTCCTATATAGTTAGTTGTACTAACTATATTTCGCGCACCCGCGGGTGCATGAAATATAGTTAGTACAACTAATGCCTAAGAGTCCGAGGCAAAGTGACTTTCCACACTGACTCTGTCCAAGTTAGCTTGATTTTAACGCTAGATGAGCGATGCTGACAAATGCTCTAACGTTTGGGGAGGAACATAGGCACATATTTCTAATCTGGCCACCGGAGATTAATGTTGCTATGCTGTGTGCCTGGAGTGCCTGCCATTAGACCAGAATGAGTTCCTCAATGACACAATGAATGATCTATCCACAATGCTGCCAATCTGGTCATGAGAGCTTAAAGTTGCTGCGCTGAGCGCCTGGATTGCCTGACATCAAACCACAGCGGGCTCCCTAATATACCAGTGATATCCCCAATGATAGTAAGTGCCTAGACCACAGTTTTCTTCCTATTACACAGCAATCTATACACGGTGATCTCTCCAACGACAGTGATCTCTTCACGGTGATCTCTTCCAATGTCACTACATGCACCACGTGCACATCCTGGATGAATGCATGAGACGCCCTGTACTTCAGATCCCAGCTGATGAAGTGTTATTGCTACCAGTGAACTGTGATCTGGCTAACCACTCTCTTATATAGATTTGTACTATCTAATCTACCCCACGTGATTGCCGAAGGGGGCCTTCCAGGGCACCGATCAAGGATCTAAGCAATTCAGAAAAGGATCTAGCAGTCATGATGGATACGAAAGACCAGGGTACCCTTAAAAGACTTAAATCAGAGCACTCGAACCCAGGATCGCCAAATAAACCAAAGAAAGTTCCTCCGGACGCACTTGATATGATACTGAATAGGCTGGATGAAGTGAAGGACCTAGCCAAGGTCACTAAAGAGGAAGTGGTGGCAATCCGTCAAGATATCCGAGACACTAATGCGCGCTTAACAGAAACAGAATCTAGGATCAGTCGCCTGGAAGACATAGAGGTTAAAACCTCGGCGGCTCTGAAACACCTACACATCTCTTCTGACCAGACAACTAGACGATTGGAAGACAGGAATAGGAGAAGGAACCTATGCATTTTTGGGATTCCGGAAGGGTCCGAAGATTCGGAAGGATCATGTACTCGGTTCTTGGAATCTTGGTTTACTAAAGCCACGAACCTGACTTTTACCAACCCTCTTGAATTTGATAGAGCACATAGAGTGCCAGGAAGAATCACTAAGACGCAGAAAGGACCTAGGCCCATCGTATGTAAGCAGTTACGCTACCAACACGTGGAGCAAATCCTTGCCTTCGTGCGGAAACACAATCATATCCTGTGGAGGGACGCCAAGGTCTACATTTCTCAAGACTACAGTAAGGAAACCGTAGAAATAAGGAAGGCCTTCCTAGCCCTACGACCACAACTGTCGTTGAAGGGATATCAATTTGGTTTTGTGGGCCCGGCGAGGTACAGGGTGACAATACGTGGATCGTCTCACTACTTCACGGATCCTATGAAGCTCAAACGCATGCTTGAGGAACTGGAAGGACGAGATATGGAACGCGACATGGAAACCAATAACCCAGACAATCTGGCGGCCTCAGCTTCAGGATACAAATGATCACCTCTGGCCGTTGGTGCTTTCAACAGGTGATCCAGCGGCCTATAGAAAATATATCATAAACAACACTACCCAATTTCATAACCTATAAATAAAATTCTATACTAAATATGGACCCATTTATAAACCTGACATATTTTGGGCCTACTGAATCAGGTGGTCAGATTAAATCTATATACACATTATCTATAAATTATATACAATTTTATACATCTGCGGAAAGAATATAGTTATTAGAATAAAATCTAACCATTTAAACGACCACCATTGGCGACGCGATCTAGCTAATAGTAACCCACACTTCTGAATAACCAAGACCAGCTTGTTTGTCAAAAGTAAGATTTTATTTACTAAATTATGGTATATAAGTTGATAGTTTTATAAATGAATTTTATTAGCAATAAAGTAAACATGTTTGTAAAGAATCATAAAAAGCAGTTTATGCATTTAAATCAAAGTTTAAGAGAATTATTAAAAGTTTAGCATTTCTAAAACCTATGTCCCTAGCTGAGCTAAAATAATAGAAATTAAAGTAAAGTTCTTTGAGGATTCTTACGTGCTCCAAGCAAAGTCCGACAGCACTTCACCCTCATCGGAAAGTCAGAAAGCAGCAGCCAGCCCATCCCTAGGGGCATGACTTTTTATACCTTTCTACGCTAACTAAACTACGCAAAGGAAAGTTTTCAGAAATCTTCGACGTCCCATTGGCTGAGAGTGACAAGTGACATGTCACCCACATTTCAAAAGTTCCGTTAGGTCACTTTTCTTAAGGACCATTGTCTTTTCTGTATGCAACCAGGAGCTTCCTAGGTTTGCTACAAATGTCTCATTGCTTCCAATTGACTTCCGCGGATGCCAAGTTAAGGACTGACAAAATGTTCTTTTTCGACCTTGGCCATGTCCGACAGAATGATGATAGCACGTCAGCTTTTGCTTTGTGAACGCAGCTTTTGACGAACATTTTATTTCAGAATGGGCGTCTCGTGACTTTTGCAGAAATAAAATTCAACTTTTTGTAGCTCGAGCAGGCTAGGCCCAAAAGCAGGCAACTTATGCTTTCTAGTATAAAACAAACACAAGAAAAGTATTAATGTAAGAAATAATGTAGATTCTGTATCCACCCCAAGATTTTCTAATTAATTAACCCACCCTATTAATCTAATGTTACCTAGCCAATGCAAACAAATAAAGCAGCGTTTATATCTACCAGTCTCCGATAATCCATGAGACTTATATGCACCTAGAATAGTGGAAATGACATCACACAGACAAGGAAAAGCAAAACAAGCACATGCTTCTTTTAATTTTGCAGCAGTTAGTAATGACAAAAACGAAAACAATAATTTATTTTATTATTTTGCACGAACAAAAAGATGCAACAATTATGCACGTTTATGAGCACACATGTTAGTCCCCCCATGTGTAAAGTTTAATCTAAGTTGTATTAGAACGACATATCACAAATCATTAATATTATTATTCATGTTATGGAAATGTGACTTCACGAGTTTAAACAAAATTTTGTTTTCTATCTCGCTCCATCAACTCCCTCATCTGGTGATTAACAAATCACCACACCAGCACTCAAAATTTTGGTAAATTAAATTTCTAAGAAATCGATTCAAATTCATTTGTATCAGTAAACCTAAAAGTCTGTTTCTGCATAATCTTTGGAATTAGCATAACGCTCTCTATGTAACTCCTGTAATTCAATTTCTCTTTCTTCTTCTTTTCTAAGTTTATAGATTCTTTTCTTCTCTTTCAACTGTTTCTTTCTTTTATGTAACAAACAACCTATTTTAGTCAAAATAAAAATGAATATTATTACAATCAAAGGTGCCAAAATCTTGCCAAGAATTGAACTTCCGATATCATGAAACCAGTTTTTAATTGCTTGAAACCTTTTTGAAAGTTTCCCTGTAAAATCATCTTCTTCTAAAGGAATTATCTCTGAATGCATTTGTGTAATATTCTTAATGTACATTTCAATATTCTTACTTTCGTCAGGTATATATGTACAACAATGTTGTACATGTAAAATGCCACAGACTCCTCCCTCTTTTGCTAGGATTATGTCTAAAGCAAGGCGATCTTGAATTACCATGGATCTAATTGCAATAACTTCAACATTCACTAATTGAAACCCATCAGCTGTATCAGTTGATAATCTATCAACTATAGTGGACAATTTTCTAATTCTCCCTGCATTTAAGGTTATACCAACAAAAGGTATTACTGCTTGAAAAATATCTCCCAGAACTTCAGTAAAAGTTTCTCTTTTAACTCTATTTACATAATTATGAATTTTAAACAATCCTTCTGAATCTCTGTCAACATGAAACACTTTAGGAAAAACAATTCCCACATAACAAGTTCCATACCAGTGGTCTGGAAGGTTGTAGTAGGCTTTGTCACCACAAACAAAATAAATCCCAGGAAAGATTGGATCCTTTCCACCTTTGAATCCCCAACCTCCCAAAATCTGATAAGTATCTTCACAGTTACTTGCACCCACAAAGTAATTATCAAAAAGTGTATTATCTCTTCTAATGCAAAGCTTTCCACTAACTGGTTTGTCTATGTGAATCGCAATATTTTCAAGCATTTTGCCATTTAACTTCTCATCCTCTTTCTGCCAGAAGCTTGACTTAGTCTGCTTGACTAATTCATTCCTCTTATAAATTGCTCTTCTCTCCTCAACCATATTCAAAAAAAAATTTCCTTCAGCACTTAATTTGCAAGTTAGATTATTTTTATAAGCATACTCATAAGTAAGTTCGTTAGTAACAAGGAAAAATTCTCTCATTTGCTTTGCTTTCTTATGCTTATTTAAAGCATTCTCAATCTTAATATTTGCAAAAGTTTCATCATAATTTGAATAGTAATATTCTAAACGTCCAGTTTGATAAAATAAACTAGTTAACACACTACATGTTACAGCATAAGTGAGAGGAAGCATATTATATGTTACTCCCTCAGAAACAGAAGCAGGTAACTTAACGCAGACGTAGCAGTCTTTTGCATCCATTACCTTAACATATTCACTCAATAGCTTTGTGAATGTATTACTTGAAAAATCACTAATTGATTTATCTTGATGAATGTTAGGCTGATGATCAATAACTTTTGCAGACGCACTATGTTTAGTTTGGCTAACCAGAGCTTTGCTTGATATGTTAACTTTGTGTAATTCTCTATTCATCTCTAAAGGGATAATCACAGCTAGAATCAACCAGAGCAGAATTAAAATGAGCAGACACACCAGAGTCATCTTACAGCATCTTTTAAAAACAGAACACTTTGAAGTGCTCTCCTTAACATAAGGCATTTTTGATTTTAGCCTTTGATTTTAGCCTCAAAAAAATTAAAAATAAAATAAATTTTAAAATATTTATATTTACACCCCCCTTTTAAAATATTTTTTTTTTTTTTTTTTTTTTTTTTAAAACCCTAAACAAGATTTCTTCGACCTTATGTCATACATAAGTTTTCTTCAACTAAACAGTTTTTCTTCGACCTTGTGTCAACTAACAAATTTTCTTCAGCCTTCTGCCACTTTAATATATCTGTACTTCAATCATTGTCACTAATTTCTTGGATTTCGTTTTCTTCTTCACTACTATCATATATATCAATAACAGGTGGAATTACTAAGTAAGTCCACTCAGGAGACTTGTATTTTTGATTTGGTCTTACTATTCTCTTTCCTTTTCTCGATATCACTTCAATTTTTCTTCCAACTCCAACTTCTTTTCCAGGACTCTTTTGACTACTGATTTCTTCAACTTGTTCTTTTGGTTTCTTGATCAATCTGACTCTTAATCTTCCACCAGGCCAGTAGTCTGCTTTTCTCACGTACTTCTTCTTTGGTTCAGAATTATTTGATTCTGACTTCCAAGTCCTTTTCTTTCTGTTTTCACTTTCACCATCCACGTCACTTTCTTCAGTTTCGTAGTCTGAAATTTCAATTGACTCAGGAATTTCTTTATTCGGCAATTTCACTCCTTCAGGAACTTCACTTTGTCTTCCATCACTGGTACTCGGTAATTCTTCTTCCTCCTCTTCTTCAATTACCTTCAACTTCCCAGATTTCGGATTTCTGTTCCTTACTTCAGAGTTTGTTCTCTGCCTTTCGATACTCTCCTGGTCTGAAACTTCTTTTTGTTCTGCTTCTTTGTCTTCAATAGAGACAACCGAATCCTCAGTTATCTTTCCCTTTAACAGATTCTCTTCACCTTCAGAATCTATTTCAATTATTTCCAAGTCTTTTCTTGTCAAATTTCCATTCACTGGCACAGTTTCCAGATGTCGACTTTCTTGTCGATCTTCAGAATCTGGAATTATTTCACCTTCTGTTTCGCCTTCTGCTTCAGAATCAGAATCATCTGTGGTATCACTTTCAACATCAGAACTTTCCGGAGTTGGTACTGGAATAGTATGACTAGGATGAATCCAGCGTTTCAATCCTCTGCACTTTACAGCATTAGTAGTGATCAAAATTATCTGCCTAGGTTTCTGCCATCTAGGAGCTAGACAATTCCTTCTCCGATGTACTTTCGTTCTGACCCAATCGCCAGGTCTCAGATCATGTGTCAAAACCTTTTCATCTGATTGTGCTTCAGTTCCCACCTGATTAGACACAGAAGTTACCATATCAGATAACCTTTTACAGTAATCCAAAATAGCACTGTCATTTATGCTCAACAGTTTACCTACAGGTACAAAAGCTTGCCTCATAACTCTTCCCATTAAAATTTCATGAGGACTCAAACCTGTCTTTTTATCTGGTGTACTTCTTAATGACATCAAAACAAGTGGAAGAGCATCGGTCCACTTTACACCTGTTTCAAGACACATTTTTCCAATTCTGTTTTTAATTGTTCCATTAATTTGTTCAACCACTCCTGATGCCTCTGGTCTGTATGCACAGTGTATTTTCTGCTCAATGCTCAAAGCTTCGCAAATTAACTTCATCAGTTTGTTATCAAAATGGCTTCCTCCATCACTCTCAATAGTGACTGGAAAACCGTACCTTGGGATGATTTCTCTGAGCATTAGTTTTGCTACTGTAATTGAATCACAATGTCGTGTAGGAAAAGCCTCTACCCATCTTGAAAATAAGCAAACAATTTAGATTTTTCACAGCCTGCTGGGCAGAAAATCTGGATTTTATTAAGGACACGGAGGCTAATATTATGCAAATCTCCTTTATTACCACAGCTCAGTAGCAACAATAGAAGAATGTAGAACATCAATAACATTCTGAGAAGGAATAAAGTCTCTTAGAAACCATGTCTCAGCCTTCTTTGTTCAAGAACTGCGAAGAAAGATCAGCATGAGGTAAACTTGAGGATCCAAAACTTGAAGATCCAAAAACTCCATAGATAAAAATCCAAGATCAGGTTATTCTGAAAGAAAAAGGTATACATGGTAATGTAATACAAATGGGAGGGTATGAAGAAAGAGGTGGGATAATATTAGCCTCCGTGTCCTTAATAAAATCCAGATTTTCTGCCCAGCAGGCTGTGAAAAATCTAAATTTTATGGCACGACACGGAGGCCATATTATGCAAGTTTAAAGTGCATTAAGAACATTATCAATCACATTAGAAATTGGTTTGAAATAACATGCTCTAAACATAGTATCATTAGACCAATCTGCAGCCCTAAGGATGTCTTGTAATCCTCCTCCTAAGCAGAAGGCTTTAGAGGCTGAAGCACCTCTTAAAGAGTGAGCGCCAAAAACAGAAATATCAACACCACTTTCATGCATGACATTTTTAACCCACCTGGCTAAAGTGGGAGAAGAGACTCCTTTATGAGGAGATCTATAAGAAATTATTAGTTGTGATTCATTCATTCTAAGATATTTAGTTCTTTTTTCATATTCCTTTAAACATTTAACCACACAAAGTCTATCATTTTCAGGGAAAAAGGGATAGAAGATTGAAGATGATAAGGTTTTCGTTCTTTTCTTGAGGAAGAAACAAACTCCTTCGGGTTGAAAGGCCCTACTAGAAATGTCTAAAGCCTTAACGTCAGAAGTTCTACGAAAGGACACCAGACACAATAAGACAGTAATTTTAAAAGAGATGCGTTTGAGCGATAGAGAGGAGTTATCTCCCCATGACGCTAAAGTCCTAAGAACAAGAGTGACGTCCCACAGGGTGGTATATTTAGGGCCAGGAGGGTTTAAAACTCTCATGCTTCTCATTATCTTTTTAGTAAGAAGATTTTGTCCAACTGATGTTTCGTTAATTAAAGAATGACCGGCTGAAATTGCGGATCTATAAACGTTAACAGTTCTGTAAGAGAGACCTGAAGTAAAAAGGTCCGAAAGGTAGTTGATAACATTGACTAGATCAGTTGAAACGGGATCGTAACGCCGTTGAAGGCACCAGCGAACCCATTTGTTCCATGCCAGTCTATAAGCTTTCCTTGTTCCGGGTGCCCAAGACTCTGAAATGAGTCTGAAAGCATTTGACGAAAGTCCAGGGACATTCCATTGTCTCCTGAAATCTTCCATGCCGTCAGAATTAGAAGGCCCTGCTCTATCAGGGGATGTGTATGACCTTCCGAATCTAGAAGGATTTCCGAGAAGGAAGGAATTAAAATTGGGAAATCTATGCTCATTTCTAGGATGATGGGAAACCATGCTTGGGACCTCCAGAGAGGGGCTATCACTACCATGCTCTGACTGTAACGTCGAGCGTGGAGAAGGAGACGAGGGAGCATTGAAAAAGGGGGAAAGGCATAAGGTGCTAGGTTGGTCCAATCTTGTAGGAAGGCATCTACTTTCATGGCTTGAGGGTCCGGCCTCCAACTGAAGAATTGTTTCAGCTGGGTGTTTATACGGTCTGCAAATAGATCTGTTTTGAATGGGCCCCATTTCGTTTGAATGGACAGAAATACATCTCTGTTCAATTTCCAGTTGCTGGAGTCCTTGAAATTTCTGGAACACCAATCGGCAACTTCGTTTTTCAGTCCGGGAATGTGTTCCGCTACGACTGAAATACCTTTGTTCAAACAGTAGTTCCATAGGCCTTTCGCCAGGTCTGTCAGGTCTTTGGAATGAGGGCCGCCCAGCTTGCTGACATAGCGAACTGCAGACACGTTGTCCATTCGTAAAGTTACGCAGCATTTCATTGAGTCCTGAGTAAAACAGCGAACCGCAAACGAGCCTGCTAGTAACTCTAAGCAATTGATATGCAATTCTTTTTCTTGTTGGGTCCAGCGACCCCCAGTGGATAAGTTCCCGCATCTTGCACCCCAGCCTTCTAAACTCGCATCGGATTCTATTATTAGATCTGGGAGATCTCCAAAGATGGCTCTGCCATTCCAAGCTTCTAGATTTCTGAGCCACCAGAGTAGCTCGGTTTTGGATTCTTGATCTAGTGAGATTAGTTGGGAGTACGAGCCGTTGGCTCTCAGATGTCTCGATTTCAGTCTCTGTAGAGCCCGATAATGGAGGGGGCCCGGGAATATAGCTTGAATTGTGGAGGAAAGAAGGCCCAGGATTTTGGCTAGGTATCTCAGGGGAAAGACTTTCATAAGAAGTGTTCTCCTCAGTTCTTTCCTGACTTTTCTCACTTTGTCGCTGGGGAGACGGAGTTCTGTCTTTATAGTATCTACCAGGAAACCTAGGAATTGGGTTTGTTGAGAGGGGGTCGTACAAGACTTTTTTAGGTTTATGATAAACCCTAGGTGTTGTAGAAGACGTATCGTGAGGTCTGTATGAGAGGAAACAATCTCTCTTGACTGTGCCATTATAAGGATATCGTCGAGGTAAATGATCATCCTGATTCCCCTTTGTCTCAACCAGGATGCGATGGGTCGAAGTACTTTGGTGAAGCACCAAGGGGAGGACGAGAGGCCGAAGGGCAGGCTGCAAAATTGGTATAGGTGGCCTTGCCATGTGAATTGTAGAAACCTTTGATGAGGTTCCCAGATAGGTATCGTCAGGTAGGCGTCTTTCAGGTCGAGTCTTGTCAACCAGTCTCCTTTCCTTAACACGTCCCTTAGGAGGTGGATTCCCTCCATTTTGAAGTGTTGATAAACTACCCATTGATTTAGTTCCTTGAGGTTTATCACTGGTCTCTGCTCTTTGTTTTTCTTTTCCACCAGAAATATGTTGCTGAGGAACCCCGGGGAAAAGGATTCGACTATTGCGCCTTTTTTTAGGAGTTCTTGGACTTCTTGAGAGACTAACATTTGGTCCTTGGCCGAGAACGTTATTTCTCTGGGGGTTCTTTTTTGACGGGGAGTGGCTATGAAGTCTATTTTGTAGCCCTTTACTGTGTTGAGTACCCACGGGTCTTTTGTTACCAATTCCCAGTTTCCAGCGAACTGGAGTAGTCTCCCTCCCACCTTTGGAGGGGTATCTGAAGGGTCTGGTAAGGTTCTTACCTGTGGAAAAGGAGCGTTGTCTCCTCTCGCCTCTGAAGTTTCTACCACGAGGTCTTTGCCTTTGGGGATAAAATTGTCCAAAGTTGTTGGAATTGTTGAAGTTGAATCTGCCACCACCACGAGACATGAAGGGTCTTGAGTTTGAGTTTCCTCGGCCGGGAAAACGACCCCGCATTCTCCCGGCCCGGGTAAAAACCCGATCTTGGAATACTCTTTTGATGTCTTTTTGGGATTTTTGGATGGAGTTAAAGGCTCCTACATATCTAGCCATATCTTTGATGAATTCCTCTCCAAAGAGGAAGCCTTGAGTAGCTTGACCTCCATCGTTCTTAGCTAGTTCGATTAATTTGGGGTCGATTTTAAACAGGACTCCCTTTTTTCTCTCAATGGATAAGGCGGTATTGGCGTTTCCAATTAAACATATAGCCCTTTGAACCCATTCCCTCAGTTCCTTAGGGTCGACCTGTCGGTCCTCGAGATAGGCTGTTTCTGCCATCTCAAAAATCTTTGTTATAGGACCAATAGAATCTAGTAGGCGATCCTGGCAAGATCTAAGGCCCTTATCTAGTCCTTTTCTAGGGTCTCTGGATGTTTTAGAGATAAAGGCCACCACTTTGGGATCAAGTTCGGGGGTAGTGGTTACTTTATTGGGTAGGGCGGGTCTAGGGCATTCAGATCGAAGTCTTGCCCTGACTTCCTGTGGAATCTCCCTCCGAAGCCAAAAGGTTAAGTAGTCGGCGATGTGTTGGGAGGGGGTCCACTCGGGTGACAAGGGGTGTTTAATTAGGAGTGGGTCGAACATAGGGTCTCCAAAGGGGTCTAGTAGGGCTATGTTTTTCTCCGGGACCTTAAATGTCCCCTCTGAGCTCCCCGTTCTTCTTTTTTGGTAGTCATCTTCATCGGTGTCGAATTCAGATGAACAGGACAGGTCTATTTCAGGTTCTGAGATATCCTCGATATCCATATTAGTAGGGGGCTCTGGGCCTTCATTTCGCCCATATGGGGTGCCCGGGGCACCATTCTTGTCACCACCCCGAGGGCGTGAAGGGGCGGAGGTTGCCTTATGCTTCTTAGGGTCTTCGTGATCTGTACCTCCTAATGCCCTCTTTTTGGGAGCCTTACCTTTTGCTCCGGATTGAGTCCCACTGGTAGATGGGAGGGGGGAGTGTAAGGCCTCAAGCCTTTTATTAATGTTATCGTCGATTGAGTCAAGGACCTTTTCAAAGGCCTTGTTAACCAGTTTTTCTAGGTGACTCTCGATATTAGGGATAGGTTCTGACATGTTTAGTTGAGAAAAGAGGGGTTAAATATTAGTTATATTAGTTATGGTCGAATAAGGGTTAATTATTAGGCAGATCGGTGAAGGGATCTCTCGTAGTTGAAGCGCTGTGAAAAAACGTTGTTGATTTGTGAAAAGGCACGTTATGTGTGTCGGTAAACTGTCATTGTATCGACATTAAAGTGAACCATCGTTTTAAGATGGAGGTTTAATGCAAAGTAATAGGACTTGCCCAAGGTCCTAAAATGGCCGCCACGCACGTTTTACGCGTGCGTCTGCCGTTTCTAGTTGTATTCCTCTAATCCGGCCCCTCTCGAGTAACGTTAACGAGGGGCCGGAGAAGTCCGTGAAAAGGTGCAGAGCGGCTTGCGAGCGGAAGCGGAGAGTTGTCTACGCTTGGAGAGGGCGTTGGGGAAAATCACGGAGGTAAGCCCATGTAGTCAGGATACGACTTATGGGCGGCGCGCGCGCGTGTATTTAAAGGACAACAAAGCTTGCGAAGCGGTAAAAGGGATGAAACCGGTCCGAAATAGAACCGGAGGGGGACATAGTTAACAAAATGAAGAAGGTACAAGTTACCAGACAAAGCGCAATATTAATATGTAAGCATATCAAAGGTTAATGTTATACAACGAAATAAAGCAAGGTATATAAGAGAAACAACAGAAAAGGACATGTAGTAATCATCTACAATGATATTACCAGTAAAGGTACAATTATTAGTTAAAATCTAGTTAAAATCACCAAGTAAGTGAGAGGTTATAGTAAGAGCTACTTATCTTTCTGAGCAGCAGCAACAAAGAAAGGCTGAGACATGGTTTCTAAGAGACTTTATTCCTTCTCAGAATGTTATTGATGTTCTACATTCTTCTATTGTTGCTACTGAGCTGTGGTAATAAAGGAGATTTGCATAATATTAGCCTCCGTGTCGTGCCATAAAATTACAAGCACATATTTCAAACAATTGTGTAAAGGCATTTCAATGAAATCCATTTGTAATCTGGTAAAGGGACCACCCTCTCGACCAATTATTCCTGTCCCCACCACTGATTTTCTGTTTGGATTCATTTGTTGGCATGATAAACACCTTTGACAAAAAGATTCTGCAATAGTTCTAAACTTGGTGTTAAACCATGTTTCTCTGAAAAGTCTGACCATAGAATCTCTTCCCAGATGTGCTGGACCATGATATAATCTGGCCATGTCAGCAATCAAGCAATTTGGTAAGACTACTCTGCCATCTTTGTAAACCCACACTCCATCTTCTTCACGTGGTCTACAATCTGATCTTAACCACAAGTCTTTTTCTTCATCTTCTGCTTCATTTTGTAAATCTCTAATCTCATGCCATGTTTCTACAACTGTTGTTAGCATTAATGAATTTGAATCAGTTTCTTTACTCCTCTCCCGATTGTAAGAATAATTTTTCCTTGCGCAGTATTTAGCTGTTTCATCTGCGAAGGCATTTCCCTTGGAAATATAATCAATTCCTCTTAACAATGGCGATTTCTTTTGGCAATTGTATTGCTTCAATTAATCTCCTAATGAAAACTGCATTTTTAATTGGTGATCCTGCTGATGTCATGTATCCTCTTTGTGACCAGAGTTGTCCATAATCATGTACAACTCCGTACCCATACTGACTATGAGTAATGATGGTAACTCTTATATCCTTTGATATTTCACATGCACGAATTAAAGCAATTAATTCAGCCACTTGTGCTGAACGAACTCCTTCAAGACATGATGCTTCTTCGACATCTGTGACTGTACAAACTGAATATGAAGCTTTTAAGACACCTCCTTCGGATCTTAAGCATGAGCCATCTACAAAGTAGACAAAATCCGATTCAGACAAAGGTCTGTCTTTGATGTCTTTTCTTGGTTTTGTGCAGAATTCCATGACATCTAAACATTCATGTTCTGTTTCAATGTCATCAACAATTTCAGAATCAGGCAGTAATGTAGAAGGATTCAGATTTAAACATCTTGAAATCGAAACATTATCTGCTCCTAGTATGATTTTCTCATACTTTGTCAATCTGCTACTTGTTAAATGCTGAGTCTTACCTCTTGTCAGTAATATTTCTACTGAATGAGGCACAAAAACTTTCACAGGAAATCCCATAATGATCCCTTCACTTTGTTCGAGGCTGATACTTGTAGCTGCAACTGCTTTCAAACAACCTGGTAATGCTTTTGCAATTGGATCAAGAACTGCAGAGAAGTATGCAATAGGTTTCTTTAAATTTCCGTGTCTCTGAATTAACACAGATAATGCACATCCTTCTCTCTCACTGCAATACAGTTCGAAATCTTTCTCATAATTTGGCATACCTAAAGCAGGAGCTTGGCATAAGCTCTTTTTCAGGTTCTCAAAAGAATCCATCTCAGCATCATTGAGAATAATTGGATCTTTTACATCTGATTTTGTCAGTCTTTGTAGTGGTTTTGCAATTACTGAAAATCCACTTATCCATTGTCGACAGTAACCAACCATTCCCAAGAACATTCTGACCTGTCTTTGTGTTCTAGGTGGTAACATTGCTTGAATCATTTTTATTCTCTCTATTGTTACTTGTCTTTTTCCCTTTGCAATTCTGTGACCAAGATATTTTACTTCTTGTTTGCAAAACTGTAGTTTTGCTGGGGACACTTTATGTCCTTCTTCTGCAAGGCGATTTAACAGAATTATTGTGTCTGTCACACAATTTTCTCTTGTCTTTGCAGCTATTAACAAATCATCAATATACTGCAATAGCGTAGACCTACCAGGTAAGTCTAGGTCTTCTAATGATCTTTTTAACAGTTCGTTAAAGATTGAAGGACTTTCTGTATAGCCCTGTGGGATTCTTGACCATCCGAGGGTCTTACCTTGGAATCTGAAAGCAAAGATTTCATAACTGTCTGGATGTAAGGGAACAGTAAAGAATGCATTGCAAAGGTCAATGACTGTATACCATTCAGCATCATGTGGAATCTGAAATAGAATTACTGCTGGATTTGGAACCACAGGACAACATGGAACGACAATTTGATTAACCTTTCTCAAATCTTGTACGATTCTAAATGTTCCGTTAGACTTTTTAACTCCCATAATTGGTGAATTACAAGAACTACTCTCCATTTCTTTTAATACACCTTGCTTGATTAATTTTTCAATTATTGGTGTAATACCTTCAATTGTTTCTGTTTTCATTTTATATTGTGGAATGTTTGGAAATTCTATTCCCTGTTTCAATGTAATTTTTACTGGATCTACGTTTTTCATCAGACCCATCTCATTTCCAGTAAAATCCCATATTTCAGATTTCACTGTTTCCTTGAGTTCTTCAGGTAAATCCTTTTCTTCAAATGCAGGAAACAATTTTGTTTCTTCTGCTTCCATCATCATCATTGTCATTCTGTATAAACCATCTTCCTCCATTGTTTGTAACTCAACTCCATCAGGAGAACAATATATTCTACAATTCATTTTACATAGGATGTCTCTGCCCAATAGATTCACTGGACTACTATTACAAACCACAAATCTGTGTTTGTCTCTGTAATTTCCAATTTCAACTGGTACTGGATCAGTTAAGTCAGTTTTAATTTGCTGATTACTTACTCCGACAACTTGGATGGTATCCCCAGAGAGAGGTAGGTTTTCAATTTCCACTGATCTAACAGTAGAACGGGTAGCACCAGTGTCCACTAGAAAAGTGATGTCTACATCATTAACTTTCCCGTTTACAAAAGGACCAGACTGGTCAACCTCAAGAGTGGCTCCAACAACACACTCTTCCTCCTCTCTCGGGCACCGTCAGCAATAATCATCAGAATCGCTGTCTTGACTTTCTGTTAATAAAAACTGTTGTGAAGCATTTTGCATTTGAACTCTTTGCTGCTTTTGCTGTTTTTGTGGTTTTATTACCTGTTCACTTCCCTGAAATCCCACGTTTGGATTATATTTTTGAACTCCCCCACAATTTGGAAAAGGTGGTTGTGGCAATTGGTCTTGACGATTATTCACCTGTTGCTGTTGCTGTTGCTGCAACTGTCGCTGAATATTTAATTCGTTTAACCCCTGTTGCATCTGTAGCTGTCGCTGCAGGTCAACACCATTCTGCATCTGTGGATTCAATAAGGGATTCTTTAAGTTTTTAGGAGGATGAGGACACTCGTCTCTCCAATGTCCAATTTCGCCACAATTAAAACAAGGTAATCTTTGCTTTAACTCCTCAATCTTTGGGCTAAATTTCTTTGGGAAATTATTACTTTTAAACTTTCCTTGTATCTGGTTTGTATTTCCAGTTTGAACAAAATTAGTGTTCTTATTACCCATGCTGGCAATCTGTTGCTCAGCCACTTTTACCTGAGCCCACATGGCTTTCTCCTTGAGCTTTTTCTGTTTTACTTCTATTTCATCGCTGCAATACTTAGCCTTTCTTAGAATATCATCTACAGATAGTGATTGCCATCCGACAATGCTATTTCTGATCATTTCTCCAATTTCAGGTTTTAGTCCATAAACAAATCTATAGACAAAATGGCTCATGTCTTTTTCGTCTAGTTTTTCATAACCACTGTATTGTTTAAAGATTAACAGTAGTCTTTCATAAAAAGAATGAACTGATTCTTTTGTTTCCTGTTCTGTCCTTTCTATTTTAACCCAATCGACTTCTTTCGGTGGAATTTTATTTTTCATCCAAACAATTACTTTTTCATAAAAATCCATTACAAGTGGATTTGGAGCACCTGTTTCTTTTATTCGTTCAGGTTCTGTTTTTGGCCAACTAATCGATATCTTGCATTCTGTCCAAAGATCTGATGGAACTACAATATCAAAAAATCCATCTAAATCAATCCACAGAACTTTTGACACTTTGATAAATCTATCGACTTGCCTGTACCACTCAACTGGTTTTTCCCTCAATTTCGGAAAGTCATTTGTAAATAACAGAATGTCCTGTCTCGACCAAGGGACATGAACATATCCTCCACCTGCAATTTCTCTCATTGGAAATTGTTTTGACAATTTTTCCAATCTTTCATCTTCCTTCTTTTTCGTCCATTTTACTCTCCATTTATTCAGTTCTCCTAGCTTTTTGATATAGACAATCAAATCTTTTATATGTACTATTCTTCCCATTGAGTTCAAACTCTCAATGTCACTTTCTGAAAAGTCTAATCTGTAATGTTTCGCAAAATTCTTTTGTTTACTCACATCGATTTCAAGTTCTGCTGCTAGATCCTCTAGTTGATCATATTTATTTTTTGTTTTCCACTGAATGCTTTTACAAATGAACAGTAATTCATCATCTCGATAGTAATTTAAACTATCTGGACCGATTGTTCCAATTATTAATTCTTCGATATTTGCTTTTAATTTGGCCACATCAAGTTTTGGTGTGGTTACCCTGACTTCAGGACTCCCTATATCTGATATAGCACCCATTGGTGTTTTTGGAGATAAGTCCTCATTAAAGGTTAAATCAGGCATTCTCGATTTAGAAGAGTTTATTTCAGATAAATCTGAATAAAATTTTTCAGCAGCTTTTTGAATTTCTGTATTTAAAGGAATAGTTAATCCTGTTTTGTTTGTTTCCTTTTGATCAAATACAGGCTGAACAGGACCAATCGTTACTGGAACTGTCACAGCTTCCATGCCTTTTGTCATTCTTTTTATTAATTCTTCTTTAGATCTTAAATATTCATTATAATCAACATCTTCAACATTTCTTGCCTCTCTTGTATAATCTTTTGGAGCTTCTCTTGCCCTTGGAGCCATTGTAAAATGTCTACCTTCATTTCGAACATTATCAAATTCTGATCTTCTAGGAGTTTCAATGATTTCACAATTATTTGGATAAAGTTTAGGAGCTTCATTAATTGGAGGTGCACTCGGTGAAGTTTCAGTAGAAACCACCGGAGTAGACCATGATCTAGGAGGTCTCAAAGGCTGATTCTTTCTAGCAGTTGTATATATTTCTTCCATAACTGCATCCTCAGATTCACTTTCCATAGATTTCCCTGTAGGAGTACCCATTACCATTTCCTGAATTAAATATAATCCTTCACTCATGTTTCCCTGTCTCCACATTCGCAATCTATCTTCATGAGTTTCTCTTCTCCAAGGTGGATTTTTAGAAGGTCTTTTAATTCCACTAGCTTCTCTTTGTAACTGATACATCTCATCTTCCCACTCAACTAAAGCTTCAAATTGAGTTGGTCTCGGTTTCGGTATAAGAGCGTTCATTTTCTCTCGCAAATTTCTCAAGACTTTTACATTAAATGAACCATCATCAGGCCAAGTTAAAACACCGTCGTTCTTTGTATAGCGTTTCCAACTGTCGAACCATAATACAGTATGATATCCATATTCACCTTCCATATACGCTGCAGGTGTTTTATACTTATGAAGTAGTTTACCACCTCGCGTTTCGATTTTCTTATCAGGTGAAAATAAATTCTTAAATTTCTGAAATAATGTTGGCTTTTTCTCAACATGTTTAAAATGATAACTCATTTTTAAGAGTTAAATCTAATTCACAAAATCGTTCGTAAAATATTTCCGGGATGTTCCGCAAAACAACCAATCCGTGCGCGAAACACACCAACAAGCCAATGACAGTTGAGCTACGTCACTTTTCTGCTCAACCAATAAAAATGGAGTTTTTCTGAATGACCAATCAGCTTACAGGTCGTCAGAGACTCAAGAGCCAATCAGAATATAGCTTGTGACGTAGGTCACCCAATCCCAGCGCGGCTCTGTGACGTACACAGCAGCTGCGGTTTCTCGTTTCTCACTCCTGGCGCTTACCCCTCCTTCACAAAATCTTTTCACAGCGCCATTTTAAGAACACTTTTCAGTGTAAATTAATTCTTAACAATGACTATAAGGACAACATCTGTTCGTTTCACTATTTAGGATAGTTTACATACATTCAAGTATCCACACTTCGGAATAGACGGCGCTATTCACACTAAGGATAATATTCAATTGTCAGTAGAGTAACCTTACCCCACCCTTCTAACACGTATAATTATGAACTCGCTTTGCTCTGAACCCACCGCGAAGTGACAGTTCTAAGAGTTCCACTTGAACATAAAATACAATTCAAACTCGCACTTTCACACTGAAATTTCCCTAAATTCAAACACACATGAAATCCGTACAGGACTCTCACCTGTTTATAGAGATCATGCACCGTTAGTAAAATAACGACGTTATCCGTACAGGGCTCTCACCTGTTTATAGATATGAAACATGTACCCGTACAGGACTCTAACCTGTTTATAGATAATCATGCACCGACGCTAATTTACCCTTCACTCAAGCTCGGATATAACTAATACTCTCATCACAGTGAGTTTTATGGAAGGCGCTTTGTCCCTATTCTCATGCTGCTTTAATTTCTTAGAAAACCCTCACTATACAAGATTCACACCTAGCCCTAAAACTGTGCTGCTCGGCGACAACACTATGGTACACGGCGATACCTCTTGTGATACTCGGCGATATCACTACAAACAGAACAGATGGCTTGCGTGACTAATTTCTCGCCACACAATCTATACCGGTATAGCTTACAGATAGCACGAAAAACGAACTCAACATGTGTTAAAACATCGATCCTATTTCCATACCATAACACTTTAGTAACCCTTAGCAACCAACATATTACCTTGGTTACTCTTAGCAACCATCAATTTCTGCTACCAGAGAATTGATCCAGCGGCCTATAGAAAATATATCATAAACAACACTACCCAATTTCATAACCTATAAATAAAATTCTATACTAAATATGGACCCATTTATAAACCTGACATATTTTGGGCCTACTGAATCAGGTGGTCAGATTAAATCTATATACACATTATCTATAAATTATATACAATTTTATACATCTGCGGAAAGAATATAGTTATTAGAATAAAATCTAACCATTTAAACGACCACCATTGGCGACGCGATCTAGCTAATAGTAACCCACACTTCTGAATAACCAAGACCAGCTTGTTTGTCAAAAGTAAGATTTTATTTACTAAATTATGGTATATAAGTTGATAGTTTTATAAATGAATTTTATTAGCAATAAAGTAAACATGTTTGTAAAGAATCATAAAAAGCAGTTTATGCATTTAAATCAAAGTTTAAGAGAATTAATAAAAGTTTAGCATTTCTAAAACCTATGTCCCTAGCTGAGCTAAAATAATAGAAATTAAAGTAAAGTTCTTTGAGGATTCTTACGTGCTCCAAGCAAAGTCCGACAGCACTTCACCCTCATCGGAAAGTCAGAAAGCAGCAGCCAGCCCATCCCTAGGGGCATGACTTTTTATACCTTTCTACGCTAACTAAACTACGCAAAGGAAAGTTTTCAGAAATCTTCGACGTCCCATTGGCTGAGAGTGACAAGTGACATGTCACCCACATTTCAAAAGTTCCGTTAGGTCACTTTTCTTAAGGACCATTGTCTTTTCTGTATGCAACCAGGAGCTTCCTAGGTTTGCTACAAATGTCTCATTGCTTCCAATTGACTTCCGCGGATGCCAAGTTAAGGACTGACAAAATGTTCTTTTTCGACCTTGGCCATGTCCGACAGAATGATGATAGCACGTCAGCTTTTGCTTTGTGAACGCAGCTTTTGACGAACATTTTATTTCAGAATGGGCGTCTCGTGACTTTTGCAGAAATAAAATTCAACTTTTTGTAGCTCGAGCAGGCTAGGCCCAAAAGCAGGCAACTTATGCTTTCTAGTATAAAACAAACACAAGAAAAGTATTAATGTAAGAAATAATGTAGATTCTGTATCCACCCCAAGATTTTCTAATTAATTAACCCACCTTATTAATCTAATGTTACCTAGCCAATGCAAACAAATAAAGCAGCGTTTATATCTACCAGTCTCCGATAATCCATGAGACTTATATGCACCTAGAATAGTGGAAATGACATCACACAGACAAGGAAAAGCAAAACAAGCACATGCTTCTTTTAATTTTGCAGCAGTTAGTAATGACAAAAACGAAAACAATAATTTATTTTATTATTTTGCACGAACAAAAAGATGCAACAATTATGCACGTTTATGAGCACACATGTTAGTCCCCCCATGTGTAAAGTTTAATCTAAGTTGTATTAGAACGACATATCACAAATCATTAATATTATTATTCATGTTATGGAAATGTGACTTCACGAGTTTAAACAAAATTTTGTTTTCTATCTCGCTCCATCACAGGCTATCTCTAACCTGATAGATCTACAGGCCTTGTGGGCTTGTCAATTACAGGATAAGGTCGCAAGCTCGCAGACGCCTCCTGACGCTGGAAGTTTTACCGTGAGTTGTAATGTGGTGTAAGGGTTCGGACTACTGTCCTGGAAGTTTCTTTACTTTCCTTATCTCGTTTTGTTCTGACATCGATCTGCTGTTATTGATCCAAACTCTTTGACTTGAGCTGATTCACCTTGTTTGATTACTACTGATGCGGGTACCGGAGAGATGTTACTCGTAGTGATCTGACTGTGTCCATGCTTCGGCACACCGGCAGGGTACTTCGGAGTTGGTCGGATCTCACAGCTGCCATGCTGAGATTCTCTGACTAAGTGATTGCTCACTGGCAATTTATTGCTTTTGCTTAGGCTACTTATCATTACTGAATAGGCCCAGAGTCTACTAGCCCTTAAGGGCCATTGATGAAGGATAGGAAGCTGTAATACCTTCCAATGGTCCGTGTTGTACTTTATATTGCTTTTACTTACCGTTCTTTTGTTATAAATCTAGTGGAGTATTCTGGATTATCTCTGGCTAACAAGAATGCACCTTAGAAGTGCTTTATTGGCTCCATGTTAGTTCCGCCACACCATTTCAATGTTTCACTGCTTACGTAAATGTTAATATGTATTATGCATTGTGCATAGCTGTTCCAATGTTTATACAAGACTAGTTTAGACGGGAGGGTTACTGCGGTTTTCCTCACGTCGCCATGCTTCTGCACTACAGTTGGGGAGGGCGGGGTGGGGGAATGTGGGGGAGAGGGGGAGATGTGTATTGTATGTTATGGTTTGCATTTTTTCTTTTTCTTTCTCTTCTCATTCCTCTTCTCTTTTCTTTGCTATTCCTTTCTCCTCTAGCCTATTCCTTTTCTCTTGACTGGACAAGTTGTATCATGCACGTGTTGTATCTGTATACCCACACTCAGACCATTCGTGTTCTATCTCTGGGCACCCGAGCGTCTGCTCATGGTTTTTGTCCGTCTTGCAACATAAGGGTCAAAGCAGGGTACTCCTCACATAAAGCGCCGCGTGGTACGTCACTTCTTAGGTCTCATAAAGCATTCATGATACATACACTAGTATAAATGTCATATCCAACGCTCTCCACTCCGCTTGGGACGACCTCACTTGACCAACTGAAGATTCTGTCTATGAATGTTAAAGGTTTGAATCAACCCGTAAAAAAACAGAAGATATTAGACTATGTGCGCAGGCAGAAGGGGGACATTGTTCTGTTGCAAGAGACCAAACTGGACGTTAAACAGTTCTATACTCTGCGCAACAAGTTTTATTCGGAGGTTGTAGGGTCAAGTGCACTTGGTAAAAAGAATGGGGTTCTGATACTATTATCAAAAAGATCCAAGGTAGAATTATTGTCTTCCTCATCAGACGAAAAGGGGCGCTGGGTCACAGTAAAGCTTGCCAAGGACAACACGGAATGTTTTGTCACAAATATATACGCACCTAACACTAATGACTTAGAATTTTGGCAGGACTTAGTCAAGCAGATTGCAACGATACCTGATACGGCAGTACATATACTAGGGGGTGATTTTAATCTTCCATTTGACCCTGCCCTAGACAGAGATTCGAAGTGTGTGTTTAAACCGAACAAATCACATAATGCTTTCATCAAATTGTGTCAACGTTTCAATTTGATTGATACGTGGAGAATACAAAACCCTACTGACAGGGACTACACATTTTACTCTTCTCCTCACGATTCGTACTCCCGCATTGACTACATTTTCATTACACAAAATGGCGTTGCAAGAATAGAGGATACATCAATTGAACCGAGAGTACTGTCAGACCACTCAGGCATATCTCTATCCCTCAGCAACATTACACCGTGCCCTAAACAAACGTCATGGAGACTCAATGAGGAAATCTTACACAAAGAACAAGATAAAACTGACATCCAAACAGCTATTCGGTCATATTTGGAGATTAACAGGAGAGGGGACACCTCAGATCTAGTGCGATGGGAGGCTTTGAAAAGTACCCTAAGGGGGGTGTGCATCAAAATCCGTTCAGCAATGAACAGAGATTGCAATGCAAAATTGGAAGCGTTAGAGGCAGAGATAGCTAATCTGGAAAACAGACACCAAATGACAAGGGATCGGGAGACACTTAATACCATGACTAACAGAAAATACGAATATAACAAGCTGGTGAGCGAAAGGGCGGGAGTGTGGCTAGACAGAAGGCGAAGATTTAAGCTCTGTGAATCTAATAAGGCTGGTAAAAGCCTGGCTGCATACCTAAAGTTCAAGGTGCAGAAAAATACTATTAATGTCATAAGGGACTCTGCGGGAGTAGGCCATTCGGACCCCCAAAAAATAACTGAGGTCTTTAAAGACTTTTATGAGGACCTGTATGCTAAAAATGAATCGGTTGCTGAGGGCAAAATTCAGGAGTATTTGCAGGAATGTGACCTGCCAATGCTAGGGCCGGAGGACCAACACAGCCTTAATGAACCGATCTCGGCTACTGAGGTGGAAAAAGCAATCAGGGGGTTGAAATGTGGGAAAGCACCAGGCCCTGATGGCTTTACGGCTAAATTTTACAAAAGCTTTGCCACAGATTTAGTCAAACCTCTTCTGAACCTCTTCCACGAGTTCACGGAGTCAGGTGAAGTGAGGGGCACATTGGCAGAGGCGACTATCGCAGTTCTACCAAAAGATGGCAAGGATCCGTCGCTACCAAAAAATTATAGGCCGATATCCCTGATTAATTTAGATTGTAAGTTACTAGCCATGATCTTATCAGCCCGTTTACAAAAAGTTCTTCCTGCCCTCGTACACCCATCTCAATCAGGTTTCTTAAAACATAGACTGTCTACTGATAACACCAGAGTATTAGCCCATGCCCTAGAAAAAGCAAAACTGCTGAATACCCCCACTGTAGCAGTCACACTAGATGCTGAAAAAGCCTTCGACAAGGTAGATTGGACCTTCCTTGAGGCAGTTTTACACAAATTTAATCTAGGGAGGACATTCACTAAACTTGTAATGGCTCTGTATGCCGGCCCTACTGCTAAGGTTAGAGCGGGTGGCTCCTTCTCTTCTTCTTTCTGCTTGAAACAGGGGACAAGGCAAGGGTGCCCACTATCACCATCTCTTTTCTTATTAGCTATAGAACCTTTTCTGTGTCATATTCGAAATAATGAGGCCATTGCTGGTGTTCCGTTTGATGACTGTACTGTAAAATTAACTGCATACGCCGACGATGTGCTGATTCTGACGGAGAAGACTGACGAGGCTATCCGGGCCTTAATGGACACAATTGATGGGTTCTCTAAAGTTTCAGGGTACAAGCTGAATAAGGACAAAACAGAAGTCAAGCTACTAAACAACATCGGGGGTAAAGAAATACTGGGCTCATCTGGCCTCACCTGGCAGCCAAAAGCTTTTAAATATTTGGGCTTAGATTTTGAGAAAGACTTAATAACGACTCTGAAAGTGAATGAAGACTTAACGTTAAAAAAGATATCTACGCTGTTAGATAGCTGGTCACCCAAATTTTTGTCCTGGTGGGGTAGGGTTGAGACTCTTAAAATGATGTGCACGCCTCTAGTTAACTACCTGGCTTGCATGCTCCCAATGACTTTCTCGGACGAATTCATCAAAAAAGTGGACAGGTTGTTTGGAGAGTTCCTGTGGCGAGGGAAAAAAGCCAGGATATCACTAAAAAAGTTGCAATTGGCATAAGAAAAGGGCGGCCTGGGCCTGCCCTCGTTCAGGAACTACCAGACGGCCTTCCTCTGTAAGCAGGGGGCCCTTTAGCTGGTTGACTCTACATCCTATACCCCAGTGTGGCTATCTATCGAGCGGTCATTAATGGCACATGCACCCCTCTCAGCTCTCCTCAGCATGGATTTGACCCATGTACCCCACTCCAAATACATTCTACTAAATACTAGAAGAGCACTCCTCAGGCTTGACCAGTCCCATAAAACTGCTTCGGTGATTAAGAAATCTACCCTACTCTCGTTATGGTATAACCCTATGTTTCGGATAGAGGGAAAGACCCTTTATTGGGAGTTGTGGGCTACACGTGGTATCCATATGGTGAATGACCTCTATGAGCATGGTAGGCCCCTACCCTTTTCGACATTACAAAGGAAATGTAATTTGCCACCCATAGAATTCTACCAGTTCTTGAAACTGAAAGCCGCTATCTCTAAGCGTGCCCTCACTACAGACTTACCATGGTTGCTGACCCGTCTCCGACTATTGTACCATGCTGACCATTTTGTATCTAGAATATATAAACTGCTCCTCCCCCTGCCCAAGAAACCACCTAAGTTAACGGAAAGCAAGTGGGAGTCGGAACCTAACTCGACAGGTATAACGATAGATTGGGAGGTAATACACGACACTGCAATAACAAATAAGATATCCCCGATTCTATGTCAAACGAAATACATGTTGCTGAACAGAGTGTTCTGGACCCCTCAGAAATTGTTTACATGTAAACTGAGGGATACGCCTAACTGTTGGAACTGCCAGGAAGCACCTGGAGACTTGGCACACATGCTTTTTGATTGTCCCCTATTAAGGTCATTTTGGAAAAAAATATTTGCATATATTCATCAGGTATTCGGAATCACACCTGTGCAGGAATTTGTATATGTCATCTTGGGCCCTTTAGAAACACAATTACCGGACATCCATGACAGACAATTGCTTGATATCATGTTGACACTGGTGTGCAAGGTCATTCTATATAAGTGGAAAAATTTTACTGAAGTCAACTTTAAAATGTGGCTGGAATGGCTTTCCTTCTTGAGAGGGGCGGACAATCCGGCACTACAGTCAGCCACATGGAAGCCTTCGAACAACAAACTGTGGTCCTCCCTAGATACGTCATCCTCCCACTTTGAGCCCCCATGATGCACACTTCAACGGACTGCCTATAGAATTTAGTATGTTTTACTGTGTATGCTTTGCTGTGTACTTACTGTCGCCTACACCGCGACCCAGGTTCCTGTAAACCGATTGCTATTGATATATGGATACATCTGTCCTCTCTCTCTCTCTTCTTTCTCTTTTTTCTTCCTTTTCTCTCTCCTCCTTTTCTTCTTTCTTTGATTTTGATTATTGTAGGTGTCATTGTGCCAACGCTATATCCATCTATACTTTGGAAGATTTATTGTATTGTCTTTATTTTCAATTTTATCCAATCTTCAATAAAAAAGATTTGAATAAAAAAAAAAAGTAAAAAAGTGAATATTGGAAGGAAGCAGGTGATTCGCAATGATTATAGAAATTATCTAGTTGCGAGACACTTTAAAATTTCCCACAACCAAAATTGTAACTTATTTCAATTCTGTGTACTGGACAGTATTCCAATCAGGGAAAGTAGAGGCAATAGAACTTTAGAGTTGAGAAGACTTGAATAAAAAATGAATATCAGGTATAACACTTTTTACCCCGTGAGACTCAACCTTGATGAAGAATTGGCAGTTCATTTAGGCGGATCAGGATTTTAGAAAGTTGTAAATAGATCTCTCTTTAAGAAGAAGATGTTTTTGGTTTGCATGGTTTTAAAATGAAATATGTAGCTGCATATTTTATTTTAATTATTGTCCTTCGTTCATTTTTACCAGTTTATTTTGAAGACATCATGGAGACACAGGAGACCCATTATATCGGACTATTGTACGGTAGGACTGTTATTTTCCTCTTTGTTTTTGTAAATAGGAATGTATAATATTCACTGATATGTGGAAAAATGTTGGATTTGTTTACAATATTTGAGTATATAAGACCCACTTGGGCAGAATTTAATTTGGCAGGTGACCGTATCAAGAGTGGTTCCACTAAGGTATTATAATGAGTATGAGATATTTATTATCTTGTATTGAATTTAATCACCTAATTTTAGACAGAAATTCTTAATTTTTATTATTTATGATTATCGTAACTTGTTTAAAACAAGTAATGCCCACTGGGGCTGAATAGTACTGACTAAAGTGATAGTAGTTTCACATATTGAAGATGAATTCCTTTTGGATTAATCAACGAACATAATTTGGGTATGATAATATAAATTAATGTCTCTCCAAAATGTGAGTCTTCTCACGAATGAGAATTGTAAAATTAGAATGACAAAGGATGTTTTCAATGTTGATTAAGGGCACATATCACATGACGAGTTTTGTATAAGAATCAGGAAGAAACTTGTAAATGCTGACCAACACCAAGACCCGTTGCTCGGCCAAACCTGCTATACGCGAACTACACTGGCTACCCATCATAGAGAGAGTGAAGTTCAAAGCGCTGTGCCTTCCTCACAAAATTCTTAATGGAAAGCCCCCCCCCATACTCAAAGATCTGGTCACTCCTTATAGTACCTCTAGACCCCTCCGATCCTCTAATGCCCACCTCACACGAGTTCCTAAGATCAACAGAGCACGAGCGGGAGGCCGCTGTTTCTCCTACAATGCGCCTAAATTGTGGATCTCCCTGCCCTCTGACCTTCGTGCACAACCCAATATGCTAGCATTTCGGAAAGCACTGAAGACGTGGTTGTTCCCGTGAGCTTCCCTACTCCTACTTCATTAGTATTGGGTCAGCGCTGGGACGCTCAAGGGCAGCTACGCGCTTTAGAAATCTTGAAATAAAAATAAAAAAATAAAAATAACCTTACCGTGATCAAGGAGCGTGTAGCTCCGAAACACGTCGGGCTGTTACTAACTCCCTACAAACCACATTGCATAGAAAAAGTACAGCTACAAATGCAACGTTACTTGGAGAGAGATTCCACAGTGAAAATCTAAAGTGAAGCATCCCATATGGGGAGTTTTTAAGACTCAAAAGGAACTGTTCAAATGAAAAAGAATTTCTCAAACATAGCAAGAAAGCCAGCAATCGATTCCTCACCCGTAAATATCCTACAAAAAATGTTGCAAAATGTCTAAGCATAGTCATGAACCAAGATCGGAAAGAAATCCTGCAAAAGAAGAAAAACTGTGAAATAAATAACAACAAAATCAGGCACATAACGACATACAGTGCAGAAAACAAAAAACTGAGAAACATCATCAGAGAACATTGGGGAATTTTAAAACTGGATTCGACCATTGCAGAAATAATAGGAGACCATCCCAACATAACGTACCGTCGAGCCAGAAACATAGGTGATCAAATCGTTCATAGTCACTTCAAAGAAACTCCAAATGCAATGTGGCTACAAAGGGAAGGATTCTGGCCGCTTAAACAGTGCAAGGTTTGTAAGATCACCTCTCCAACAAAAGAAATCAAGATCAAAAAGGGCATGAAATGGAAGATACGTCAACACCTCACATGCAAGAGCTCATATGTAATCTACATGATAGAATGCCCATGCCACAAAAGATATATAGGGAGCACCATCTTCGAAGTGAAGAAAAATATTTTAGAACATGTCCGTGCCACAACCCATAAAGACCGAACGAATGCAGTCACAAAACACATGGAGAAATGCCATGGCGGCAATTGGGAGACTTTAAGATATTGTTCACTGGAACAAATACCAGCATCTGAAAGAAGAGGAGATCGGATCAAAATCCTCCGACAAAAAGAATCCAAACACATCCTAACGTTTAGGACCCTGGACCCTAGAGTACTGAACCAGAGCGACGAACTTATGTCCATTTGTAATTAAAATTGATAAATCAGTACTTAAAAATTGAAAATCAGGTAAAAATTTGCTCACCAGAGAGTCAAGTATATACAAAATGAAGTATTTAGTGTACGTTTTTGACAGGCAGGCCAAAAAAAAGAGAAACAAGCTCACTAGGGAGCCATGAAAACAACATAAAAACTTAGGACATAATAAATCATATTATGAAAACAATAAGTGGTAAACAGTGAACGGCATGAAAATAATGCTCACTAAAGAAAGATAACTGTTGGACTTACTACTGTGAAAACAAAAATGCTTACGTTTAAAAATTTTCTTAATTTGCACTTTATTAACACTGAGCACTAACAACACACTGAAAAGTATCTTTGGAGCTTTTAAAATGTCACACACTACACTGACCACAATGCACTTGATTATAATACAGGAAGTCACTGTGTGCTAAAAATAAAAGAAGTCTGTTTGTCAGGGCTCTTAATCTCGTGATCAAGCCTTGTGAGAAGGTGAAACGCGTTGGGCTTGGCAAGCGTCAGAAAATAAAGTCGCTGTCATTTTCTAAACTACATGAGTGAGTGCACTCTTACTTCACCAATCCCAGGATTGGACTTTTGTTAATACATATCATCTGGACCCTGCCGAAAAGAAACGCACCGCACTGAATTGGGAGCGCCGGCGTCAACATGGGTAAAACCATGTCTGATATATATATATATTACCTACTGGCGGTCGCCAGTAGGTAGTTATAGTTAGGACCTAGTTTCCATAGGAAATCCGCAACATTCTATTGGGAATAACTTTGGCGCCGGTGGACGAATTTTCGCGAATTTCTCAAATTAGATGGCCCGCTCCGCTCTGCTCCTTCCCTGAAAGTTTGGAGGGGATTCGTCAAGCAGGGACCGAGATAAAAGGGGGTCCCAAAACGTGTTTTCCCCATGTTAATTTCCATAGGGCGGTTGGACTCATTTTTAGCCCGAACGGCTGAATGGACTCCCACCAAACTTGGCAAAATTGTAGGGACTGGTAGCCCGATGTGCCTTTGCTATGTCTCAAGATATGTGCTCCAGAGGATTTTGAGTAATTTAGGTTCAAAAAAATATATATATCTATAAGCGCACCCGGCGCGTAACACGAGTTCGCGAGCGGAAAGCTGATTGGCTCTCGGGTGTCTGTCAACATTCCAAACAGTCCGGAGCGGCCGCCATCTTGTGTCTCGGTAGGATCGATACACAAGAGGTGGTAAAATCAAAGGGGGAAATGACCATAAGGGGGCAGGGTAGACTCCCCTGACCCCTAGGTTTGATGTGGGGGCCATAAAAGGGCCCTGAGGGAAAAGAAAAAAAAATCGATTTTCGCGGGGGGAGCGCCCGGTACGCGTACCGGGGAGCGTACCAAGGGGAAAACACAGTGAAACAGTAAAATAATAATTTAAAGTGCTTAGAGGTAGGGTAGCTTTGCATAGAGTTGTTGTGTTGTGTGGGTGATTTAAGTACCAGCATGTAGGTACCGATACAGAGTCTTAAATTCAATGTACACCGTCTCCTCTGTATATAATTTGCATGTTGTTACAGAAGTTATTGTGGTATATGGAATCTATACCATAGTCTGTCAGTAAAGCAGAAACAACATGGAGGCAGCAGATGAAAAAGAGATGTCAAATACACATTGGAGATAATATAGTGGGAGAAGGAAGTAACTATGAGCAAAATTACTATGTAACACAAAAAAGTTGCACAGTATACTATAAGTCTCACTTTATATTATAATCATTTTGGTACTATTTCATGAATTACATATAAAAATGAATAATTTCTGGAACAAATTTTAATTATTAAATAAAAATGTATTGTTGTGATTTTTCAAAATTTAAAAGAACTTCCAACAATATATCATCAGGAATGTCCTCACTTTCAGTCCATGATTATATGTCTTCCACACAATTAACTAACTCTTCGTCCAGAGACTGATCCATAAAGTCAAAGTCTTCCTCAGGATTGTTCTCCAGAACAATTTCAAAAGAAATATTAATTTTGTTTGGTTCTCCTTCCATTTTCTTGCTGTAAATTGCATTAAAAATAAATATATCTGTAGAGTTAGGGCAGTGTTGGGTTTAAGTTTAGACAGGTACTTCTGAAGTGAAGTTATCTTTGGGCGGTGTATGGTATCAGGCAGGAAGTAGAAATATCAAAAAAGTGCATGTGAAGAAGCCTAAGTAATTTCATAATTATACCAGAGAAGCCTAACTCAATCTATAACTATAACAGAGAAGCGTATCTCAATCTATAACTATAACAGAGGGACAGTAAATAACTATCAGAAAACGTTTTTACAAATTAACTTAAAGTGCCCCTTACAAATTAACAACTTACCTTATTGAAAGGTGATGAAGATAAATGGAGAAAATTCTTTAAAGATGTACCTCAAGTAGTTGTAGTCAAAATGGCCGTGTTTCCCTCTCATTTTTCATTTATATTCATGTACATAACCAGTCAAATGTCAGGAAAAAAAAGTAGAAAATGAAAGTAACATTTTAATTGGTTGTAAATTCTAACACTTCATATGTGTTTTTGTCATGTAATTTACCTCAGGATATTTAGACAGGGCTGCAGCCCAAATGGCTCAATGGAATTCCACCAAATTTGGGAAAATGGTAGGGACTGGTATGTAGTAGGGCCTATTCTATATTTGGTGAAAGTCTCTCCAGTGGTTTTAATGTAAATTAACTTTTAAAAAATTTTGGGAGCGCTTACTGGTGCGCGTACCGGCAGCGCTACGGGAGTCCTCCATCTTGTGTTTTGGTAGATTTGAGACACAAGATGGAGGACAAACAACGTTGGGAATGGGTAAAAGGGGGCACGGTAGACACCCCCTGACCCCCTAGGTTTTCTGAGGGGGGCTTAGGAGGCCCATATAGGCCAAAAAAAACAATTTTTTTTTCATGTTTCGCGGGGGGGAGCGCCCGGTACGCGTACCGGGGAGTGTACCGGGGAGCGTACTTTGGTGAAACAAGTTAGAGTAAAATAATCATTTGGAGTGATCAGAGGTAGGGTAGCCCTGAAAAGAGCTTTTGGTTTCTGTGGCTGATTTAGGTACCTACAAGTAGGTTCCAATGCACAGTCTTAAATTCAGGAGGAATATTCTATTCCCCTCATCTGAGAAGTGCACACCATCTCCTCTGTAGATATCTTGCATGTTGTAACGCGAGTTATTGTTGTATATTGAACCCATTCCATAGTCTCTCATGTAAGCAGAAACAGATTTATTCACATGTGTCCGTGCTTTCTCAAATTGTGGACAAAATTGGTTGGACCACTTCCATTTCTGTCTTTGGCATATATTGGAATATACCAAGGCAGTTTGAGGAAAAAGTGCCATCAATTGCTCAAAGGTGTCCTTTAAAAGCATTTCCAGACCTACCCCAGTCAAAGTGCCTAAGTCATTTCCACCACAGTGCAGAATTATGAGGTGAGGGTGTGGCAGATGCAAAAAGGTTTTCACCAATGGTATCAAGGTTGTGAAAATTTCTGATAGCTGCATACCTTTGAGCCCAGTGGATGTAGCTATGTCCAATAATCCAGACAGAATACATGGTGAGAGGAGGTTCTGGTGCAGTCAGATGAAGTGTGGGAATGAAATGGCAGTTGGAACAGTAGGAGTTTGCAAAAAAAAACTGTGGAGTTTCAGTGCTCTTGAATCACAAGCAATGATTGGTGGATTCAGATAGTTGAAAACTGAAAGTTAGGGTGCATGGTTCTGTTGTGTGAAAGAAGTAATTTACTAATTTGAATGGTTAAGAAAAAGTCATTTAAAGAAACATTGCACCGGATAAGCTGGTGTATTGAGAGGTCAAACATCCTTGCTGAGTTCATTTGCAACATTGTAGAATAAACTTTTAAACCTGAGAGCTCAGTGAGGAGGGAGTTGCTATGGTGACAGGTAGAAAGGGCTGAGGGGGGGAAGGGTGTTGGTTTGAAAATAGAGAGGGAAGAGTTTTAATTGGTTAACATGAGGGATATGTGTGTAGAATTAGAGGTTTTCTGTGCCATTCATGGTTGCAGTTCCTGGAGTACATACCTTTTGCTCTGCTAAAGAAATATTGGTGTGTGTGTCTGACACTGTTCTCAATCTCCCAAAGCATTTGTAAAGGTGAGTAATGATTCATTTAATATAGATAGAGACTTGTATACTCTAAGGAGAAGATTTGGAAGCAAATTGTGGTTTTTAATGTTGCTTTGTGTTATGTTTTTTGATAATGCTTGGTAAAAAGTTTTTACTGCATAGAGGAATTGTATTTTGTAAAATTGTGAAGTTTCAGTAGTGACATGGAATGCTTGTACATAGGACCTGTGCTGTGTTTCTTAAATGTGATGTGAAAAACGATTTTGGGGAAAATGAATGGCTTTTACATTTTTGAGAGGGAATAAATAGTGTCTGCTTGCTTAAAGAAAGAAATTTGAACCTTTCACAATGATATCACCTGTGTTAACTCAGATTAGGAAGCAGATTGAGCTTCTTTCTTGTTGGTTTGTGTCATGTTTTTTGATAATGCTTGGTATTAACATTTACAAGATAGAGGAATAGTATTTTATGAAATACTGACGTTTCAGTAGTGAAATTGAATGCTTGTACATAGGACCTGCGCTCTGTTTCTAAAATGTTATTTAAAAAACGATTTTGGGGGGGGCGTGGCCGGCGATCTACCAAGATGGCCGCGTTCTGGTGAGGCTCCGAGGGTGAGATCATAGCCCAGTATCAATCCGGCCATTAATCCTGATTTTCAGTGCCCCAGACGCAACGACAGTGCAGCGGAGGTGATTTGGCGTACAGCGACCCCTTTCTGAGCTCGCTATGACGCCGCGGACCCGAGATACACCGTGAGGGACGCTGCGGCCTACATTGGCGCCAGAAGCATCGGCCTGGAGTTGGAGGGCTGACCGAGGAGGCGCCTTCACGACCATCGGGTGTGGACGCGGGGCTGGACTGGGCGCCCGGAGGTGGGTGAGTGAAGACCTGGCTTGCCCCCACCTCCCCCCCGTGCCCTCCCCCCTGCCCGACATCGGCCCGTGAGGAACCCCGCGGGAGGGCCCGCTGCGTTGCGGCTCCCGTCGGTGAGGCTGAGCCTGAGCCGCCGGTAGCCTCTGATGACACCGGTCCCGGAGGCGGATTGACGCCCGGCCATTGGCGACTCACCACAGACAGAGGCGGCGGAACCACTCCTGCGTCCTCCACGAGGGGAAAAACGCGCGCTGAGCAGAGGGGCCGTTCCTGAGCTCTGACTTCCCCACGGCGCACAAACGGCAGCAAAGCCCGGGATTTGATCTCCCCACCAGGCCCAGAGGTGGTCTGGCTCGTGGCCCTGACGTCCCACTGCAGCCTGCAGCGACGGGATTTCTATTGTGTCCACCTCAGCGGACGACGCACGCACCAGACGACGGGATCGCTGCACCCTGCTTCTCGGTGGCACAGCGGCCACATTGGATCTTGGGACGGGACGGGCACGCCCCCGGCGGGGGCGTGCCGCGCAATCCTCCGCAGCCCACAGTGTCGAGATTCCTCCGGCACTCACCACAGAGGCCAACACGCGCACCGAGCGAGGGGGTCCCTTTTAACAGCAGAGACGCCTGAAGACAAGTGAAGGGACAGGCCTCACCCTAGTACCATCCGACTCGCACCCCGACCTGCGGCGCATCACCTCTTCTACCCGGTGTGGACTGGGGCAACGCCCCCCCCCCCTTTATTGCACCATAATGAGCGGCAGGGGCACCAGAGGGACCCAGCAAAGCAAATTAGATAAATTTGCTTACGCCAAGGACTTTCCGCCGCTGCCGGAGCAAAAGAGAACCAGTATGAAGGGTGCGGAGGGTGGCGCGGTTCCGACCATAACCCTGGAAGACATTATGGCGGCCCTGACGCAGGTGCAGACCATGGTGGGACGTCACGCTCCTGCGGGCTGATCTACAAAAGATGTCGGCGAGAGTATCAACGGTTGAACAGGTCACTACAACGCTTACATCTGACACGGCGTCGCTATTGAAAAGAGTGGCGCAACTGGAAGAGGACAATAAAATCCTGGCAGACAAGATGGATGACCAGGAAGGGCGCTCCAGGTACAATAATATCCGCCTTATTGGTCTGCCGGAATCGGAGGGGGGGCCTGCCATGGACCTCTATGTGGAAGACCTGATAAGAAATGTGCTGCAGCCTAAAGGCCTCTCCAACTTCTTCTCGGTGGAGCGGGCGCACAGAGTCCCGGGGGGGCGCCCTCGCTCAGGGGCACGACCACGACCAGTTGTGGCGCGCATATTCAACTTTAGGGATTGCGATGCCATCCTACAGACGGCCGCCCATTCGCATACAGAACGCGGAAGTTTTAATTTTTCCTGACTACACGACGGCGGTGGCGGCAAAGCGGAGAAGTTTCCTCGAGGTGAAGAAAACACTGCGATCTCGTGAGTTACCATATTCCATGCTCTTCCCGGCGCGCCTCAGGGTGGTGGCAGAGAAAAAAACTTGGTTCTTCGACACGCCGGAGGAGGCACACGACTGGCTTGAAGGATGGAGGCCGGCGGAGGGCTCGGGCAAGCAGAACGGCAGGCGAAGGAGACGAGAACAGTCCGGCGACCAAGAACTGACCGAGCAGGAGGAGAAGACTGAGACAGACCCAATCGAGGACTCTAGGGATTGATTCCTGCTGCATTAAGGGAAGTGTTAAACACCACTTATCTTTTTTCTTTTTTCTTATTGTTGAGAATTACTGCAGTGGCATTGAACTAGTCCTTATGGACACTCACCTCCTTGGTGTACTATTGAGACTTTACAAGTGAACTGGGACACTGACGCTGTCGGGGGCTACTGATCCCCCTTGTACTTTCACCCCCCCTCAAGCTCTTGTAAGCAACGTTGTCCTTTGACAGGGGTAGTAAGCACTCTGCTGAGTTGGGGTGGTGGGCAGTTTGGAGTCCGCGAAGCAGGGAGGCAGGGAGGGGGGAGGGAAGGGGGGAATGTTCTAGGTTGTTAGTTCTGGTTTTAGTTACAGTGATACATTTGACTACTCTCATTGCCATGCTGTTGGGACTCACGTTGATTTGTAGGCTGAGCACACTGATCCAGGATGATGGGGGCTGACACACTTTTGCCTCGACGAGGCAATGAGGCTACTGTGACACCGTCTCTGTCGATACTTTCCTGGAATGTCCGGGGCCTTGGGGACAAAGTCAAGCGAGGACTGGTCCTGAAACACATCAAGAGGGAAGGGGCTGCTGTGGTCCTCCTACAGGAAACACACCTCACAGGCACGGCTGTGAAAGCTATGGATCGCTGGGGTTTCCAAATGATGATACACTCTGAGTTCACCTCTGGGTCAAGGGGAGTGGGAATCCTAGTCAAGAAGCAGTTTCCCCTACTTGTCCACTCTGTCAGGTCGGATACGGCAGGAAGGTTTGCCGCTGTACACGCGCAGTGGGAGGGAAAACCCATCAACATCGTCTCGGTATACATTCCGCCAACACTACAAGCAGCGGCCCTAGCAGACCTTAGCACTTTTATACTTGGACTCCCAGAGGGAGGTTTACTTCTGGGGGGTGATTTCAATCTGGTAGCTAATAGCCTGCAGGATAGGGTACCCCCGAGGTTGTGCAATAGTGCAGGCGCTAGCGACCCACTACAAAACAGTGTATGCGTCCACGTCCACAATCTCGGAAGATGAGGCATACACTTATATCAAAGATCTCAAAATGCCGGTGTTGACTGAGGAGGAGATGTGGGCCTTGGACGTAGACTTAACGGCCGAGGAGATAACACTGGCGATTAAAACCCTACAGACGGGTAAAGCGCTGGGGCCCAATGGGATACCGGTAGATTTATATAAGCAGCAGGCGGAAACACTCGCACCACACCTATTACACATGTTCAAGGATAGCCTAGAGTCAGGAGAACTCCCGCCGGATCAGCGGACAGCCACGATTGTGGCGATCCTCAAACCGGGGAAACCAGCGGACCAATGTACATCGTATCGCCCAATTTCCCTCATTAACGCTGAGGCCAAAATACTTGCGAAACTGTTGGCACAGCGTCTCACGCCTTATCTGACAAAACTTATACACAAAGATCAATCCGGGTTTATGCCGGGCAGAAGCACGGCGCTTAACCTGCGCAGGGTGCATGGTGCACTTGCGCGGGCGAACTACCTGTTAGAACCCGCGGTGATACTGTCCCTTGACGCCCATATGGCGTTCGACACAGTCCACTGGCCCTTTCTATTTGCGGTTTTGCGTCACTTCGGTTTTGGCCCAAAATTTTACTCCTGGATCCATCTGCTCTATGCAAGGCCGATGGCGCATGTGGCGGCGAATGGCCATATCTCGGAGGACTTTCCTTTATACAGAGGCACGCGCCAGGGATGTCCGCTCTCCCCATTGCTGTTCGCCATGGTCCTAGAACCCTTGGCCGAATGGGTAAGGTGGGAACCGACGATCAAGGGTATCCGCTGGACGAATGACTGGGAAGATAAAATCTCCTTATACGCTGACGATGTGCTGATATATCTCACTGCCCCAGGCGCTCGATTAACACGCTATTAGATGTTTTCACGGTCTATGGTCGAGCTTCCGGCTATTCGATCAACTGGTCAAAGTCCACCATGCACATACTGCGCGGTCCGGCGCCGAGCCTGCCAGACACCTGCCCGCTGCGGGTCTCGGTCGACGGGTTTAAATATTTAGGGATACACATTACAGCTGACCCTGCTTCTTTCCACAGGCAAAACCTGCAGCCCCCCCTTGACCGCCTCAAACGCGACATTCGACACTGGGAGTCGCTACCGCTGACACTGCTAGGCAGGGCTGCCCTATTCAAAATGATGGCCCTGCCCCGCTTTCTATATGCTCTAGAGAACACTCCCTATCCGGTCCCCCCCGCATACTTTAAAACCATCGCAGCGCAAGTCTCAGTGCTATTGTGGGGCTCTAAACCTGCTCGAATAGCGCAAGCCAAACTCACGCGTAGCTGGTACGACGGAGGCATAGCGCTCCCAGATGTGCTCCTGTACTACTGGGCGTCACAGCTAAAGATTGTTAATCAGTGGCTTCATCTTCCCCAGTCTGAGCCGGCTCTAAAGTCGGGCAGGGCGCAGTTGGGATTGTCCGGAATGCTGACTCCCCTGTACGATGCTTCGCTAGTAGCATCGAAAATCGGCCCACTACGGCACACACTCACCGTATGGCACGCAGCGTTGCGCAGACTGAAATGGCGGGGAGTGTTAACGCAGCTCGCCCCGTTATGGGACATAAAACAACTTGGGCTATTGCGACAATCCAAGGGCTTCGACCGTTGGGATGCAATTGGCATCTCCACCATTGGAGACTTGTGGCAGAGAGGGCACGTCCTACCTTTCGAAACACTACAACAGCAATATGAACTGGCACTAACAGAGCGCTTCAGGTACACACAGATACGTCATGCCCTGACGACAGTGTTCAAACCTGGCACAGATATCCCAGAGGCGTCCCCACTAGAGGACAGACTACTGACGGACTTCATGCCATCAAAAGCAACATCGCTAACCTACAGAAAACTTGTAAATAATCTGCCTGACCCTCTAGAGGCCCTGCGGAAGAAATGGGTACATGACTGTGGCGACATGGACGACACAGAGTGGCAGGAGGCGACCTCCTCTCCAAAAGAAATAGGTATCCCCGCGCGCTTACGCCTAGTACAACTACGTATATTGCACAGGTCCTATTACACAAGGGATGCACTACACAAAATGAAAAGGATAGCACACCCTTACTGTCTGAGGGGATGCGGGGAAATAGGGAACTTCTACCACACAATATGGGAATGCCCCCAAATTGCGCAATATTGGACACAAGTGATGCGCACCTTGTCACAATCTGAGGAAATATCCATACTCCCGGACCCCAAACGGTGCCTCCTGAACGTGTGGGAGCCCAATGATCTCACGCTATATGGGCAGAACTGGATGACAATAGGTATGATGGTGGCGAAGAGGAATATAGCGCAAAGGTGGGGTGGGGGGTTGCCTCCATCCATAGCAAACTGGAAACAAGACATGGACGCTGCAATGATTGCAGAACGGGCTGTGTACCGGAATAGAAGATGTCCTAAGAAGTGGAAACGGGTGTGGGGGGCATGGAATAAATATGGAGGAGACATTTGTGACCCACCTTCTGATACAGACGACACTGGCTCTGATACTGACTGAAGCAGCCTCGCCCAGAAAGTACTCTGTGACCCTTGATTTACCATATATAATACTCAGCTCATATGTCAATAATGTATTTACACAGATTTATGGTCCCATACTCCAATACATGCCATATTCTTTATTACTGAGAGACAATGTATCGCACTGTTTAAAAATGCTAATAAAAATGTTTTTTTTAAAAAAATGATTTTCAGACAAATGAATGAATTTTACATTTTTGAGAAGGAATAAATAGTGTCTGCATGATTAAATAAATATATTTGAACTTTTCACAATGATGTCACCTGTGTTACCCCAGATTAGGAAGCAGATTGAGATTCTTTCTTGTTGGTTTGTGTCATGTTTTTTGATAATGCTTGGTATCAACGTTTGCAAGATAGAGGAATTGTATTTTGTGAGATAGAGAGGTTTCAGTATTGAAATTGAATGCTTGTACATAGGACCTGTGCTCTGTTTCTAAAATGTTATTTAAAAAACGATTTTGGGGCAAATGAATGGCTTTTACATTTTTGAGAAGGAATAAATAGTGTCCGCATGATTATATAAATATATTGGAACTTTTTACAATGATGTCACCTGTGTTTCCTCAGATTAGGAAGCAGATTGAGATTCTTTCCTGTTGGTTTGTGTCATGTTGTTTGATAATGCTTTGTATCAACATTTGTAAGATAGAGGAAAGGAGGTGGGGCCTGTGTCTAAGAGTGCAGTGGGGGAGAGGTTTCATGAAGTACATTCCACTGCCCTCTTAGACACAGGCCTCAAAACCACTGCCCCCCAGGACAGCCCTGACCTCATCTGTACTCCTGGTCAGGTCTCACCTCATCTGCATCCTGTTACTATCTATTTTACCTAATAGATTGAAGCCTGTCCAGGGGGCATGGAGGTGGTGAGGCTTGTATAGGGGTCAGAGGAGGTGAGTCCTGTCCACAGCACTCTTGGACACAGGACTTACCTCCTCCGCACCCCTGGACAGGCCTCACCTCATCTGCACAATGTGCTTACTAATTGAATGCTTGTACATAGGACGAGCGCTCTGTTTCTTGAATGTTATTGGAAAAACGATTTTGGGGCAAATGAATAGCTTTTACATTTTTGAGAAGGAATAAATAGTGTCTGCACGATTAAATAGATATATTTGAACCTTTCACAATCATGTCACCTGTGTTACCTCAGGTTAGGAAGCAGGTTGAGATTCTTTCTTGTTGGTTTGTGTCATGTTTTTTGATAATGCTTGGTATCAACATTTGCAAGATAGAGGAATTGTATTTTGTAAAATAGTGATGTTTCAGTAGTGAAATTGAATGCTTGTAAATACGACCTGCGCACTGTTTCTTAAATGTTATTTAAAAAACGATTTTGGGGCAAATGAATGGCTTTTACATTTTTGAGAAGGAATAAATAGTGTCTGCATGATTATATAAATATATTGGAACTTTTTACAATGATGTCACCTGTGTTTCCTCAGATTAGGAAGCAAATTGAGATTCTTTCTTGTTGGTTTGTGTCATGTTTTTTGATAATGCTTGGTATCAACATTTGTAAGATAGAGGAAAGGAGGTGGGGCCTGTGTCTAAGAGTGCAGTGGGGGAGAGGTTTCATGAACTCCATTCCACTGCCCTCTTAGACACAGGCCTCACCACCACTGCTCCCCAGGACAGCCCTGACCTCATCTGTACTCCTGGTCAGATCTCACCTCATCTGCATCCTGTTACTATCTATTTTACCCAATAGATTGAGGCCTGTCCAGGGGGCATGGAGGAGGTGAGGCTTGTATAGGGGTCAGAGGAGGTGAGTCCTGTCCACAGCACTCTTGGACACAGGACTTACCTCCTCCGCACCCCTGGACAGGCCTCACCTCATCTGCACAATCTGCTTACTAATCAAATTCTTGTACATAGGGCGAGCGCTCTGTTTCTAGAATGTTATTGGAAAAACGATTTTGGGGCAAATGAATAGCTTTTACATTTTTGAGAAGGAATAAATAGTGTCTGCAAGATTAAATAGATATATGTGAACCTTTCACAATCATGTCACATGTGTTTCCTCAGATTAGGAAGTAGATTGTGCAGATGAGGTGAGGCATGTTCAGGGGTGCAGAGGAGGTGAGGCCTGTATCCAAGAGTGCAGTGGAGAGGACTCACCTCCTCTGAAACTTGGACAAGCCTCACCTCATCCGTGCCCTCTGGACAGGCCTCAATCTATTGGGTATAATAGATGGTAACAGGGTGCAGGTAAGGTGAGGCCTGTCCAGGGGTGTAGATGAGTGAGGCCTCTCCAGGGGTGCAGATGAGGTGAGGCCTGTTCAGGGTTGCAGATGAGTTTAGGCTTGTCCACGGGTGCAGAGGAGATGAGGCCTGTGTTCAAGAGTATAGTGGGAGAGAGACCTGTCCAGGGGTGCAAAGGAGGTGAGGCCTGTGCAGTGGGATAGAGGCTTCATGAAGTCCATTCCACTGCCCTCTTAGACACAGGCCTCAATACCTCTGCTCCCCAGGACAGGCCTGACCTCATCTGTACTCCTGGTCAGGTCTCACCTCATCTGCATCCTGTTACTATCTATTTTACCCAATAGATTGAGGCCTGTCCACAGGGCACGGGGGAGGTGAGGCCTGTATAGGGGTCAGAGGAGGTGAGTCCTGTCCACAGCACTCTTGGACACAGGACTTACCTCCTCCGCACCCCTGGACAGGCCTCACCTCATCTGCACAATGTGCTTACTAATTGAATGCTTGTACATAGGACAAGCGTTCTGTTTCTTGAATGTTATTGGAAAAACGATTTTGGGGCAAATGAATAGCTTTTACATTTTTGAGAAGCAATAAATAGTGTCTGCAAGATTAAATAGATATATTTGAACCTTTCACAATCATGTCACCTGTGTTACCTCAGATTAGGAAGCAGATTGAGATTCTTTCTTGTTGGTTTGTGTCATGTTTTTTGATAATGCTTGGTATCAACATTTGCAAGATAGAGGAATTGTATTTTGTAAAATAGTGATGTTTCAGTAGTGAAATTGAATGCTTGTAAATACGACCTGCGCACTGTTTCTTAAATGTTATTTAAAAAACGATTTTGGGGCAAATGAATGGCTTTTACATTTTTGAGAAGGAATAAATAGTGTCTGCATGATTATATAAATATATTGGAACTTTTTACAATGATGTCACCTGTGTTTCCTCAGATTAGGAAGCAGATTGAGATTCTTTCTTGTTGGTTTGTGTCATGTTTTTTGATAATGCTTGGTATCAACATTTGTAAGATAGAGGAAAGGAGGTGGGGCCTGTGTCTAAGAGTGCAGTGGGGGAGAGGTTTCATGAACTCCATTCCACTGCCCTCTTAGACACAGGCCTCATCACCACTGCTCCCCAGGACAGCCCTGACCTCATCTGTACTCCTGGTCAGATCTCACCTCATCTGCATCCTGTTACTATCTATTTTACCCAATAGATTGAGGCCTGTCCAGGGGGCATGGAGGAGGTGAGGCTTGTATAGGGGTCAGAGGAGGTGAGTCCTGTCCACAGCACTCTTGGACACAGGACTTACCTCCTCCGCACCCCTGGACAGGCCTCACCTCATCTGCACAATCTGCTTACTAATCAAATTCTTGTACATAGGGCGAGCGCTCTGTTTCTAGAATGTTATTGGAAAAACGATTTTGGGGCAAATGAATAGCTTTTACATTTTTGAGAAGGAATAAATAGTGTCTGCAAGATTAAATAGATATATGTGAACCTTTCACAATCATGTCACATGTGTTTCCTCAGATTAGGAAGTAGATTGTGCAGATGAGGTGAGGCATGTTCAGGGGTGCAGAGGAGGTGAGGCCTGTATCCAAGAGTGCAGTGGAGAGGACTCACCTCCTCTGAAACTTGGACAAGCCTCACCTCATCCGTGCCCTCTGGACAGGCCTCAATCTATTGGGTATAATAGATGGTAACAGGGTGCAGGTAAGGTGAGGCCTGTCCAGGGGTGTAGATGAGTGAGGCCTCTCCAGGGGTGCAGATGAGGTGAGGCCTGTTCAGGGTTGCAGATGAGTTTAGGCTTGTCCACGGGTGCAGAGGAGATGAGGCCTGTGTTCAAGAGTATAGTGGGAGAGAGACCTGTCCAGGGGTGCAAAGGAGGTGAGGCCTGTGCCTAAGAGTGCAGTGGGATAGAGGCTTCATGAAGTCCATTCCACTGCCCTCTTAGACACAGGCCTCAATACCTCTGCTCCCCAGGACAGGCCTGACCTCATCTGTACTCCTGGTCAGGTCTCACCTCATCTGCATCCTGTTACTATCTATTTTACCCAATAGATTGAGGCCTGTCCACAGGGCACGGGGGAGGTGAGGCCTGTATAGGGGTCAGAGGAGGTGAGTCCTGTCCACAGCACTCTTGGACACAGGACTTACCTCCTCCGCACCCCTGGACAGGCCTCACCTCATCTGCACAATGTGCTTACTAATTGAATGCTTGTACATAGGACAAGCGTTCTGTTTCTTGAATGTTATTGGAAAAACGATTTTGGGGCAAATGAATAGCTTTTACATTTTTGAGAAGCAATAAATAGTGTCTGCAAGATTAAATAGATATATTTGAACCTTTCACAATCATGTCACCTGTGTTACCTCAGATTAGGAAGCAGATTGAGATTCTTTCTTGTTGGTTTGTGTCATGTTTTTTGATAATGCTTGGTATCAACATTTGCAAGATAGAGGAATTGTATTTTGTAAAATAGTGATGTTTCAGTAGTGAAATTGAATGCTTGTAAATAGGACCTGCACACTGTTTCTTAAATGTTATTTAAAAAACGATTTTGGGGCAAATTAATGGCTTTTACATTTTTGAGAAGGAATAAATAGTGTCTGCATGATTATATAAATATATTGGAACTTTTTACAATGATGTCACCTGTGTTTCCTCAGATTAGGAAGCAGATTGGGATTCTTTCTTGTTGGTTTGTGTCATGTTTTTTGATAATGCTTGGTATCAACATTTGTAAGATAGAGGAAAGGAGGTGGGGCCTGTGTCTAAGAGTGCAGTGGGGGAGAGGTTTCATGAACTCCATTCCACTGCCCTCTTAGACACAGGACTCAACACCTCTGCTTCCCAGGACAGGCCTGACCTCATCTGTACTCCTGGTCAGGTCTCACCTCATCTGCATCCTGTTACTATCTATTTTACCCAATAGATTGACGCCTGTCCAGGGGGCACGGAGGAGGTGAGGCTTGTATAGGGGTCACAGGAGGTGAGTCCTGTCCACAGCACTCTTGGACACAGGACTTACCTCCTCCGCACCCCTGGACAGGCCTCACCTCATCTGCACAATCTGCTTACTAATCGAATTCTTGTACATAGGACGAGCGCTCTGTTTCTTGAATGTTATTGGAAAAACGATTTTGGGGCAAATGAATAGCTTTTACATTTTTGAGAAGGAATAAATAGTGTCTGCAAGATTAAATAGATATATTTGAACCTTTCACAATCATGTCACCTGTGTTTCCTCAGATTAGGAAGTAGATTGTGCAGATGAGGTGAGGCATGTCCAGGGGTGCAGAGGAGGTGAGGCCTGTATCCAAGAGTGGAGTGGAGAGGACTCACCTCCTCTGACACTTGGACAAGCCTCACCTCCTCCGTGCCCCCTGGACAGGCCTCAATCTATTGGGTATAATTGATGGTAACAGGGTGCAGATGAGGTGAGGCCTGTCCAGGGGTGTAGATGAGGTGAGGCCTGTCCAGGGGTGCAGATGAGGTGAGGCCGGTTCAGGGTTGCAGATGAGGTGAGGCTTGTCCACGGGTGCAGAGGAGATGAGACCTGTGTTCAAGAGTGTAGTGGGAGAGAGGCCTGTCCAGGGGTGCAAAGGAGGTGAGGCCTGTGCCTAAGAGTGCAGTGGGGTAGAGGCTTCATAAAGTCCATTCCACTGCCCTCTTAGACACAGGCCTCAACACCTCTGCTTCCCAGGACAGGCCTGACCTCATCTGTACTCCTGGTCAGGTCTCACCTCATTTGCATCCTGTTACCATCTATTATACCCAATAGATTGAGGCTTGTTCAGGGGGCATGGAGGAGGTGAGGCTTGTCTAAGGGTCAGAGGAGGTGAGTCCTGTCCACAACACTGTTGGACACAGGACTTACGTCCTCTGCACCCCTGGACAAGCTTCACCTCATCTTCACAATCTGTTTACTAATCTGAGGAAACACAGGTGACATGATTGAGAAATGTGCTAATATATTTTTTTAATCATGCAGATACTATCTAATCCTTGTCAATAATGTACAACCAATTCATGTGCCCGGAATCTTTTTTTTAAATAACATTTACAAAACAGAGCACAGGTAACATGTATAAACATTTCATTTCACTACTGAAACCTCACTCATTTAGAAAATACAATTCCTTTATGCACCAACATTTCTTTGCCAAGGATTATCAACAATGTATTAGTCTCTATTATATTCTCTTCCTGACTTACTCTATTTTTCCACCTGTCCCCTTCTAACACCTTCGCTCTGACTTATTCCTTCTTACATCCTGACTCTGTGTTACACTCTGTTACACTCTCTCTTTGACTTACTTTCTCTTACACCCTGTCTTTAATGTATTCCCTCTCTCTCTTTTTTACAGCAATTTGTAAGTCATACTTTCTCTTACATCCTCTTCCTGATTTACTCCGTCTTACAACCTTTGTCTTTGTAACATTCTCTCCCAGAGTTACTCCCTATTACACCTTTTGTCTGTTTTACACCCTGTCTCCCACTTTCAGAATTTTTTATTCTCTTCCTCTCTTCCTGTTCCCCCCTCTGTCTGACTTACTCCTTGTTACATCCTCTCTCTGATTAACTTCCTCTTACACCCTCTCTCTGTCTTACTCCTTCTCTATGTTTTACTCCCTCAACCTGTTTCTTTGTCTGACTCTCTCTGTCTTTTTGTGTTAGTTCATCTAGCTCTTTTTCTCTGTGTTACTCCTAGTTACATAGTTGTTGCGTTATAAACTTAGATATGTTGTAAACTAGTGTTTATATCATTTGCTTATTGTCATTGCTTTGTTGTTTGGTAATAGTGGTCTATAATGTGTTCTTTTTTCTTTAACACAGATTGAAATCAAGATTTTAATAGTAAGGAAATATGCCCTCAAGGCAGAGGAGAAGAAAAGATGCCAAGCGGAAAAAACCAAAAACAGCAACTGAATTAAAGCACTCCTCTACAACAAATACTTCAAAAAACAGGAAAAAAGCTCCTGGTAAGACAACTAAGTCTTTCTTACGGAACATATGTAGATAAAAAAAAAATGTTGATGAGAATGTAAATATACAGAAGGAGAGAGCAAATTTGAAAAGGAAGGAGAGGCCCCCCAAAAATGTTACTACTGGAGCAGGAGAGAATAATATGTATCGGTATAGAAGGCAAAACCAATTTAGGGACATTCGTAAACGAATGTTTCGTAATAGGGTGGTTTTAAATGTGTTAAAACATGTTAAGAAAGGTAAACAGAGAGCTGCTTTTTACATTCAAAAGAAAAGTGTAGAGAAGATTGTTGATCACGCTTTTGAAGTTAAGAAAAAATTATTTATTTTAATAATCAATAGAATTAGGACACTTAACAAGACAATTGATGTTTTCAAATCAAGCAGTAGATGCAAAAGACTAATTAATCGGACTAAGTTTTGTAAACGTTTTTCAGGAGAATGGATGCATAGTTCAAGTTGTGAGCCATTTTTTAATGAAGAGAGTTACTTCCAGGAGAATGATTTGGTGCATGCAGTTGACACCAGTGGTCGAGCATATGAGGTGAAAGACGGTTGTCCGATTGAAAAAGAGAAACTTGTGTCTAGATATGCAGAAGAGGTGTTAGCTGATGAAGTTTTAGGGAGACGTACTAAGGGTCCTGTGTATACTTGGAAGTGTAGTAGTATTTGTAGTGTGCGACAGGATTCAATCAATTTGCTTCGTAATTTCTTACGGACATATAGTAAGAAAAGTCTAAAACAGAAAATGAAGATGTTGCAAGAGTTAGATCCTTGCAGAGTGAGAGAAAACACAGGTTTGCAGGGGCATTCACTGGCTTGTCTTTCTAGAAAAGTATGTCAGAGTGTTTTTCATCATTTTAGGATGTTAGCAATACATCATACTAAAGTGAGGAAATTAGTGAGAAGGTTGTATTGTGCAAAAAGTCCAGCACTTAAGCTAAAACAGTTAAACAGTGCTCTTTTGCATGGGACTGAATTAGATGTGAAGACCATTTGTGAAGAAATTGAGTTAAATTACTTTGGTGAAAAAGAGGACAGTGTAGAAATTGACACAGAAATTCATGGTAATGTGGAAGACAATGTACAGATTTTAAGTACAGAAAAGTTTGACCAGGAAATTTCTAAGTTTAAGGTGAAATCAAGTGAAAGTCCAAATTTTAGTTGTGTGTGTTGTCGATGAACGCATTATAAGCACCAGACTAGATTAGTTGATTTATATGTAAAAAGAGAAAAGGTAAATAATAATGAGTGGAAGGATTTTGCAACTTATTTGTTGGTGGAGGATTCTTTTGATTTGAGTTCTCATCAGCGTATTTGTAAATATTGTTATAATAAATTAAATGAAAACAGAATGCCTGCTAGAGCTGTTCATAATAATCTTGAGTTGGTAGACATTCCTCCTGAATTGATGGATTTAAATACATATGAATCTATTTTAATTCAATGTGTGCATCCTTTTCAGGCTATTGTTCGCATGGAGCTTAAGATAGGGAAATTGCCTCCTTCAGATTTACAGAGAGGATTAAAGGGAAGAGTTGTTTATTTGCCTCTAGATTTCAAGAAAAATATTGATACAATTGGTGTAGAGAAAGTGGAAGAGGAACCTCTGGTTATTCTAGTTAATGGGGTCCGACAAAGTGTAAGAAAATCTGGCAAGATTTAGTGGATGTTAGGAAAGTCAAAAAGGCAACGTTGTATTTGGTCAAAAACAATGAGTACTACAAACATGTATGTGTTGGAGCAGAGGAAATAGTTGCAGAAGAAGACAGTGATTGTTCAGCCGGCCAAATGGAAAAAGTTGATGTGTCGAGAAGTGAAGAAATATATGAACATTATACTGTTCATCCTTTGCATTCCAAAGAAGTAATGGGGAATGCAATTGACTTGTTTCAAATGAAAGCAGCAAAAGGAAGTCCCATTAGTGTATGGGAAAAAAGTTTGGAAGCTTGTTGTTTTCCACAGTTATTTCCAACAGGTCAAGGTGGACGATATGACGATCGACCACTTCAAATTCCTGCATCTGAATACCGGACTTTAAGATTATATGCTGAAGATCCAAGGTTTCGTCAATGCATTCCTTATTTGTTTCATCTACTGTATGAAAGTGACTTGTCTGGGCTTTCTTATGCAGTGAAGCATATACTGAAAAGTGGACCACATCTGCAAAATGTTTTGGCGAGGGACTTCATGGAGAAAGTCAATCTGCAAGACAGTATTTTGGAATCTCAGCTAATCAATCTCATGGCATGTCAACGTGGAACAAACGAGTATTGGTACCGTCGTCATGGGGAATTGAAATATATGCTAATAAACTTAGGAACTCCTACATGGTTCCTCACTCTTAGCTGTGCTGAGTATGCATGGGACGACTTACTTCAATTTTTACAAGAGGCAAACGCAAACATACAAAATATAGATTTCAAAACACCTGGAGAACTGTGTTCTTTGGATCCAGTGAATGTATGCAGATATTTCAATCATAGATTTGAAGCTATGATGTCTTTTATCATGAACAAAAAAATCCTCCCCTTGGAGAGGTTTTGGATTTCTTTTGGAGAAAGGAGTATCAAGCGAGAGGTGCTCCTCACATACATATGTTGTTGTGGATTAAAGATGCACCCAAATTTGGAACAGATTCGGATGAGACAGTGATGAGCTTTATTGAAGAGTATTCAACATGTGCTGTTCCGAAAACTACCGAAGAAAACAGTTTAAGGCAACAAGTTTTACGCTTTCAATCCCATCGTTGTGGAAAGTACTGTCGTCGAAAATTCAGAAATAAGGACAAGTTCTACACAAAATGTCGTTTCGGGTTTCCACAACCTGTGATTTCTAAAGGAAGAGTAAATAATTTGATGTCTTCTCTGCGACATACTGTGACGAGGAAATCACCAAAAAATACATACAATTTAAAAAGAAACGAAGAGTCCAAGTACATCAACGACTACAACCCAGTGATTTTGTCCATGTGGAATGCTAACATGGATATTCAGTTCATTGCTGACAACTCTATTGCTGTGGCTCGATATGTGACGTCTTACATCACAAAAAAAGAAAAGACAGAACTGAAGGAAATGTGGGAGGACATTTCGCATGAAAAGAGTATAAGTAAAAAATTACACAGTTTCAGTCTTAAGATGTTGTCGCATCGAGAAATTGGTGCATATGAATGTTCTGATCGGTTATCATCAGAAAGTCTCTACGCCAAGTCTAGAACAATTATTTGGGCGAGTCTAGGTCTTGCTACAACACGAAACCGAGTTTTGAAATCTGTACAAGAAATTGAGTATTTGGCGGAGAAAGAACCAAACAGTACAGATATTTTGAAGACAAACATGTTGGATACATACTATCCAAATAGAAGTAGTCATCTTGAGAACAGTTGTTTGTATGAAGGTCTGCAAAACTATATTTATAAGAGGAACATCAGAGAAGATATCAATAATGGAATATATACTGTCATTGGGTGTGAAGGATGTCTAGTGAAGCAGAAAAAAGGCCATTTGATTAATCATCGAAAATTGAGTTGCGAAAATCCAGAGAAAAGGGAATTTTACTATTTAGCTCTTTTGCAACTCTTTAAGCCATGGCGTTCAGAAGAGGAACTACTTGGAGATTTTCTCTGTTACGAAGATTCTTTTAATGCAACCAAGGATACCATAGAATGTCCTGTTTTTCCAAATTATCTGTAAATGTTGAACGAAGAAATAGAGCAAGAAGCCACAATTGCTGTAGAGATTGCTAGAGACAGTTCTCAAGACATTCAGAGTTCTACTTCATGGAGTCAGGATCCACTTGGAGGACCAATTATCCAAAATGAAGCTGCCACTGCCATGGATGAGGTGGAAAGAGCTATGGAACAAGCTCAAGATGATGTAGTTAACTTAGTAGATTTGGTGAAACAACTAAACCTTGAGCAGAAACAGATATATGACGAACTCACAGAACAGATAGAACATGGATTCAGTCATGAGAAAAAAGAGTGCTCATGTACATCATTTAAGCCTGTCCGACTGTACGTGAGTGGAGAAGCGGGAACTGGAAAAAGTTTTCTGATTAAAGCAATTGCAACTTATCTGCAGAAAAGGACTGAATCACCGCTGTCTTGTGTTGTTACCGCTCCAACTGGGCTGGCAGCTCATAACATTAAAGGGATTACTTTACATCGTTTACTGATGCTACCAGTTGAGCATGATAACAAATTGCAATAACACAAGCTATCTGGAGATGCGTGTTCCGAAGTTTCCAGAGTCCTGAAGAAAATGAAACTTCTTATCATTGATGAAGTAAACATGGTCTCAAATCTAATGCTTGCTTTTGTGCATTTGAGAATGCAAGAAATTCTTAGAACAGAGTATTATGTATTATTTGGAGGGAAACACATTATTGTTTTTGGAGATCTACTGCAGTTGACTCCAGTGAAAGGACAACCAGTGTTTAAAATGGTCACGCATGAAGATACCAGGAAGTGCCTAGGAAGCATTGGAAACGTTAATATATGGTTACATTTCAAATATGCAGAACTACTTCAAAATATGCGACAGGCAAAGGATTAGGATTATAAAAATATTCTACAAGATGTAAGAATCGGAAAAGTAAGTTAGCATGGGAAAGAAGCTTTACATGCACGATTAATTTCAAATTTGTATCCAAATGAAAACATTCTTCCAGAGAATATTTTTAAGAAAATTAACGAGCAGAAATCTGGGATATGTTTGATGCCAACTCTGAAAGAATGTTCCATCTTCAACAACAAAATGTTAAAGTTAGAAAATCAAGAGATAGTGAAACTGGAAGCTATAGATAAAATAGGGCATATGGGAGCAACAATTATTTTGTCTGAAAATTTGAAATCAAAATTGGATTCATTAGAGAAGACTATATCTAAAACTGCTGGTTTTGAAAAAACTCTGAATGTGTGTTTAAATTGTCGTATCATTTTGAGAAGGAATTTAAATGTTGAAAGAGGTCTGGTAAATGGAGCAATGGGTCATGTTGTTGATTTTGTGAATTACAAAAATAGAGATGGAATTGAAATTTTAAAAATTAAATTTGATGGCATTGATGAAATAGAACAAATTTGTCGTTGTTCAGCTAGATTTTTGCTTGTGAAAGACATATATGTTCGCCGAAAACAGTTTCCTGTTTGTTTGGCAAATGCGGTGACAATTCATAAATCTCAAGGTTTAAGTGTAGATAGTGCTTTGGTGAATATTGGAAGTTCTGTGTTTAAAGAGGGTATGGCATATGTGGCATTATCACGAGTCAGAACTTTATCAGGATTGTACTTGATTGAGTGTGATGAAACAAAGATTTGTGCAGATCTAGATTGTGTTAAAGAATACAATAGGTTAAGAAGAGAGTATGCTTCACATTTGCCTCAATATCCTCTGTTTGAAAAATGTGTGGTAGGCCGAAAAAGAAGAAATTAGAATAATTGCAGTGAGGTAGTAGCAAAAAGACAAAAAGTAGATGAAACTGTAATTGTAAGCAGAAAGAAAAAGGATTCTGTTGAAGATGTTGTTGGATTTCAGTTTGAAAACAGTTCTGGTGTCAACTGCTATGCTAATGTAGTGGTTAATGTTATTTTTTTTCTTCAAACTTTACAAGAACAGATTGTTGCAAATCGGGATCAAAGATTCTGTTGTTTATTGAATTCTGTGTTTGAGAAATGTAGCAGTGATAGAGCAAAAATAGAAAGTGTTTCAGAAATTCGAAATCTTTTAGACATATGTTCTGGTCAAAAACAATTTTCACAGAATATTCAGCAAGATTGTCAGGAATTTTTAATGTATATGTTTGATGTATTGGAAGATGAAGGTGTAGATATAAAAAATCTTTTTAGCCTTTCTTATCAATGGCAGCATGACAGCGACAACTGTAGTTTATCAAGTAGTACTTCAATAGACACCGAAAGATTTATATATTTGACTTTACCAGACTGCAAATCAGTGCCTTTTAATAATCTAGTTAAAGCAGCTGATCACAATATGGTGTGTACCAATGTAAGTCTGCAATGCTGTCCACATTATTTATACAAAATTATAGTCAGTATGTCATTTTAATGTTCCAACGATGTAGACCTGATGAAATTAAATTGACAACTTCTATTAAAAATGTCGTGGCTTCTCAGTTATCAATTTCAGGAAGAACTTTTGCAACTGTAGCTATTATTTATCATGACGGTCCTTCAACAACATCAGGGCATTATATAATTTATTTAAAATGTCAAAGAGGTTGGACTAACTGTAATGATACTCATTTGACTTTCAAACAACGTTTGCCTTTTGAATTAAAAAATTCATACCTAGTGTTTTTACAACCAAAATTTAAGTAAAGGTAATTGGCCTATGAAGGCAGGAGCAGTTAATAAAAGTTAGTCTGCTGTTTAAAATTATATTGTGAGTAAAAGTGTTCAAGATAATATAAAAATTCTAGTTGTCATATAGGTACTGTAAATGGATCTCATAGTAAGTGATATCAGTATTATAGGAAATGTTGAATATCAGTGAGGCAGAGATGGAAATATGAATTTTTAAATATTGTGAAAATGTTGTAGGAGCTTTTCTTTCAGAACGTTGGGAAAACGGTAATTTCAGAGTTTGTTTTCATTAATTTAAAACATACTAATACATCTGACAATATTTGGCCTTATGGAAAAGTGAAGGAATAAGGAAAGAGTCATGACTGAACACACGAAGGAAATGAAAACATTGAGAAATATTTCACATGTTCTTGGAGCTTTTCTTATAGAAAGTCGATGAAATGGAAGTTTTACAGAACAGCAGAGTATTTTCCAACGAAAAGGACCTTCATGATGTACTATTTGGCTTAAAAGAAAAGTAAGTGAATCAAAGATTAGTGTACATATGTGATTTGTAAGTTTATATGGGTTTTTTCAAACACAATCTTTTAGATTGTGTTTTTTTTCCCGCTGTCATATGATGAGTAGTTTGAACTCACTATTTTTAGTGAAATTCAATATATTCTGACAACAGCAAAAATAAACTATGTAACATGTTGTACAAGTTATTCTATAGTTTGTATTGTGTAATTTAAATTGTATTCCCATTGTCTCACACTCACTTTCTTTTTTCCACTCTCTTTCAGCTCTCTTTACTCACTCACACTGTCTCTCACTCTGTTTGACCCCCGTTCCTTTACTCCACTTCTTTCACAACCCCTCATTCCCATTTCAACTGTCTGCATCCCCTCTCTCTCCTGCACCACTTTTCAGATTTCAGTCTCTCTGCTTTACTTCCCTTTTCCGTCTTTTCCTCTTTTGCTCTTTTAGTAATTCCTCTTTACTCACTCACCTCTTTTGTCGCAGTCTGTCACTATTTCTCACCCACTCTCCCTGACTTATCTTTCTTTACTCCTTTCATTTGTCCTCTTCTCTCTGTTTTTCGTTCACTACCTCTATGTCCTCAGTCCCTCACTCTCCTTGTGTTATGCTCACTTGTGTTTATCTACCTTCTATCATTTCTCTTACAACAACTTCACTGCTCCTCTCTCATCGTTCTTCATCCCCTTTTCTTTTACTCCGGTTCCATTACTACCTCTCATTTCCTATTTTTTAGTGTCCTTCTCTTTAGTTTCATCACCGAATCACATTCTCTATGTTCCACTGCTTTAGTCCTCTTCCCCTCTCTTTCCTTCTTTTGCTCCCTTAGTCATTTTCCTTTCCTCACTCATTGTATTCCACTTCACTCAGTTCTTCCCTTAGTCCCTCTGTCTACTAACTTCCTCACTCCTTTTCCCTCAATCCTTCTATATTATCCTCTCTCCCTTCATCCCTTCACTCTGTGACTCCCCTTCACTCACTCCCAGTCATCTTCCATTCCTCATTCTTGTAAATGCATCCTCAATCAGACTCCTTTCCCTCTCAGTCATTCCCTTTTTACTTACTCCTGTTTCCTGATTTAGTTTTGCTAACTCACATTCTTTTAGTATCGTGCTTACCTTCAGTTCGTTTCTCTCTTCTTCTCTTCCTCTCTGTCACTGAATGTATCTGCCTTACTCTTAGTAATTTGCTCTACTTCTATTTCTTTTTCCCTCTTTTTGTCCTTCTACATTGCTTTATTTCCCTTTCTGTGTCCTTCACTCTTACTTTATTTCTTAGTACAGTTTTATGATTTTTAACCTCTTAACTTGTCTCTTCTATTTTAAAATATATATTTTACTAATTATAACTTATTTTTTTCTCTCTTTCACAGATACAAATTGTAGTAAAAACATTTTATAAAATTTACAATAATTATATGGTAAGTGTGACTAACAAAATGTAGTTTGTCATCACCCTTTGCTTTATCCTAACTACTAGTCTCTCACCCTACCTCACTCCTGTTTCCTTACTCTGCTTCCCTCACTTATTCTTATCCTCCATGTTTACTCCTCTTTCCCTTACTCTCCTACCGCATTCAACTTCTTTCAGTCCCCCTGCTTTACTTCCCTTACCCTCTGTTCCCTTCCCTCGCTCCCTCACTCATTCCCTTACTCATTTACTTCACTCCTCTCACTCCTTCTCTCAGTCCGTCTGTCCTCACAGTTCCTCACTTCCGTTCCCTCACTCTGTCTCTCTTACCGTCGCTGTCTCTGTCCCATCACTCTGTCACTACTCTTTCGTCATGCTTACTCCCTACAACTCACCCACACTCCCTTACTTACCGTTCTTTGCTGCTTCACTCAGACCCTTTCAGTCACTCCTTCCTTTACTCTCTCTGTCTTTTCTCTCTGTCACTTCCCATGTCTTACCTTATTTACTTTTATCCACCCTCTTTCACCCCTCTTTACTTACACTCACTGCTCTTTTCTCACCCTTCCTCACCGTTGTTCCTTCACTCCGGTTCCGTCACTACCCCTCATTCCCCATCCTTTACTGTCCTTCCTTTTACTTTCAACACCCACTCACATTCTCCCAGTACCTCTGCTTTAGTCTTCTTCCTCTCTCTTCCCTTCTTTCGCTAGCTTATTTATTTTCCTTTTCTCACTTACACCCTATTACACCTTCTCTATGTCTTACTATGTAATAAACAGTCCCTCTGTGTTGCTTCCTCTAGCTCTCTTTCTGTTAACATCACTCTCTCTGCGTCTTTCCCTCATGCTCACTCCTTTATTTTTTTTAATTTTTTTTTTGGGTGTGCGCCCCGGTACGCGTACCGGGAAGCGTACCCGGGAGAAAAAAGAATGACAGAGTTTTTAAAAAATGTTGCATTTTTTTATAGATTGGAGGTAGTTCTAAAAAGAACTGTTTTTTTATTCTTTTTGTTGTTTTATATTTTTTTTATTGTTTTTTGAACATTTTTTACTTTTTTGGGCTTTTCTGAACAGTTTTATATTTTTTTTGTATTTTTTATGGGGAGAAATCCCTCTTCAAATCTTACTGCCCGGCTCGCAACCTTCGCTCTGTCCATCTCCACCTCCTCACTACTCCGACGGTTAAACTGAAAAAGCTGGGTGGTCGCAGACTCAGTTATCTGGCACCTAAACTGGGGCACTCCCTCCCTCTACATATTAAAACCTCTGGCACCTTGCTTAGCTTCCGAAAGAGCCTAAAAACATGGCTCTTCTCAAACCCCATTTAAGTTATGACCCCCACCCTCAATTTTAATCACAGCGCCAGGAAACCTCCGGTGTCAGCGCACTTTATAAATACAGCATAAGATAAGAAACAAAAAACAGGGAATTATAAATGGCTCAACTGGAGCAAAAAATAACAGGAAAAAATTAAGGGTTCTTTGGGCACTTGTGGTTATCACCAGCAACGTTGATGAGTGTAATACTCTTCTCACCATAGGTAATTGTTTTACCACAATATATACAAACAATTGTATATCTACCAAACTTGGTTTGGATATTGGGGATCATCTCCCTTGCCGCTGGACCAGATGGAGTGGGTTTGTTGCTTGTTGAGGCTCTGGAAGATGTTTGGGGAAGGTTTCTGCACAATTCTCTCACCTCTGCTGCAGAATAGTTATTGGGGTGCAATCGTTGCATGTGGCGAATCATTGTGTGATTGCCAAATGAATATTTTTTAGCTGGGTTCCCCCTGGATAGTACAGTGTTACAGATGAGACAGGTCACCTTTGCAGCGTTTACCTTCTTTGCACCCCTTGGCATTTTAAAAAACTCCCATATAAAGTGCTCCTTTGGTTTATATGGGGGATTGTCTTCAGGAAGGAACTCCCTTCTCTGATCCTCCTCCTCTTCCTCCTCCTCTTCTTGTTCACCACCAATGTGATGTTCTGGTGGCCCTTGTGATGGTGGTGGTGGTGGTGGGTGCTGGTGGTGCAGATGCTCCAGCTGCTGCTACTAATGAAGCCATTTCTCTATAAATAGAAGCAGGTCTTCCTCACTCAAAGAACAAAGTGAGAATGAGGAATAAAGGTGGGGGCTTTCATCATTTGGAAAACAAAACTGTTTTGAACCAATGAAAAGTGTTATTTTCACGTCACATGACCCAGGCTTTCATCAATTGGAAACCAAAACTGTTCTGAACCAATGAAAAGTGTTATTTTGAGGTCACATGACCCGACGCGCTTACGCTACGCGCCCCGTTGCGCGCCCGGGGGCGCGCCCGGGGGCGCGCCCAGCGGCGCTTACGTTGCGCGATCGTATGCGCTCGAGCGCTTCCGGAAGCGCTTACGCCGTGCGTCATAAGACGCATTACGCGGCTACGCGATACGTCACGATGATGTTTTCGTTCGCGGGGCGCGCCGCAAGACTGCGCTTACCGGTGCGCTCATTGGTACACGCACCGGGAGCGCTCCAGGGCAAAAAAAAAAGAATAATAATAATAAATAAAAAAAAAATAGTATTACATAAATATACAATATAGGATTCATTATAAAATAGAAATTAGCTATTAAAAAATCTATGAAATTCACTGAAAAAACCATAGGTTTCACACCAGTTATAGTTAGCTGGAAATTGTACTCGCATAAAACCATTGAAATTCCCACGTTATAGTTAGTTGGACTCACTATAACATGCGCGCCTGCAATGCACTGCTGATGACATCACTCATGACATGGTCAGTGACATCACTCATGACATCACTGATGACACCATCCTTGTGACAGAGTAACAGACCTCCTTTCAGTGGAATGTAACCCTTGAAACACATATTCAATAATAGAAACTAAAATTTACAAAAAAATGGAGATACCCATACCAGTTACAACAACCAATTCAGTAAATCCACCATCTATATACACATCCACTCATTCACCAACAGTTCTATATAGTCACTCATACATATACTCACTCATCATATGTAGTGATACACCTATACATCCTGTTACACACCGACAGTCATCCAAAATATACTCTCACACATACTCACACATGCTAATAAACTATTGAACATCCATTTATTTGCATATACAGCTATACACACTCTACCACTTTACTTCTAAGGAAACTTACACATACTTACTCTCTTAAACAATCACTTATAGAAACACATACTAATTTAAACAGGAACTCTTACAATCCCTCACTCTCACATATACTCACTTATATACATCAAAATTCATATATACTAGATTAAAACATAGGTAGTTCGGGCTGCTAGTTACTGATAAAGATATTAGTGAGACAGTCATTCACTCACTAACACACACATATACACACTCATCCACCCATACAGTCCTGCACATATGCTGTCTTCAAAACACATACAAAGAGAGAGTCAGTCGTTCATGCATCTATGTGCTAAGTAATACCCCCACCAAACCATACAAACACTCATACTGATACTAAAAAAACATCTAATAACCCATATACATAGAAATGTAGCTACTCACCAACCCATGCAGCCACTTATACACAAAGTGAAACACTAATACATATATTTAAATATTTAAACATTACTCACTAATATATGTATTCACTAAGATACACTTAATAAGCCAGTTAACCAAGCAATTTTGTTTTTAAAAAACATCCATGTAAACACTTATTTAAACATTTATTCTTCCATCAACTTTTACATATACATATATAACACATATTTATTTTTCAGAAAGACACACATTCACTGGATGGTGTCATCAGTGATGTCGTGAGTGATGTCACTGACCATGTCATGAGTGATGTAATATGTGACGTCATCAGCAGTGCATTGCAGGCGCGCAAGTTATAGTGAGTCCAACTAACTATAACGTGGGAATTTCAATGGTTTTATGCAAATAAAATTTCCAGCTAACTATAACTGGTGTGAAACCTATGAATTTTTCAGTAAATATATATATATATATATATATATATATATATCACTTAAAAAACTAAAGGTTACAGGGACCTTATGGTTAGGAAAAAGAAATTAATAAAATAATGAAATTCACTGGAAAAAAAATGTTACAGGAACCTTATAGTTAGGAAATAGAATTTAAATAAACCTTAGAAATTCACTGAAAAAATAAAGGTTACAGAGACATTATAGTTAGGGTCACATTTCACTCATACAAGACCACTAAAATTCAGCCGTTGAAGTTACCTGAGCTTATAGGTAGGAAATAGAATTGAAAAAACTATAGGAATTTGCTGAAAAAACAAAGGTTACAGGGATATTATTATATTTAGGATATAGAATTAGAAAACCCTTAGAAATGCACTGAAAAAAACAAAGATTGCAGAGACATCATCCTTACTGAACATATATCACCATTTCTCTCATACAAGACCACTGAAATTCAGCTGTTAAAGTTACCTCAGCTAACTATAACTTATGTCCCCACAATGCACTGCTTATGACCGTGCATATTACTTCACTTAAGACATGGTCAGTGGCATCACTGATGATATCATCCACAGAACCACTCCCACTCCCACACAATCCATCACATACCCATTTACAGACTCATATTAGCACTCACACACACACTCACTCATCCAAAGAGCACTCTTCCTGCATATATCTGCACATTCCTCCAGGACCTGGCCCACACTGGGGCTATACATTAGACTAGTGTTTTGGGAGCCGCTGACTCAGTGCAGCTCCCACCAAAAATGTAACCAAAAAAGATACGTTATAGGCCCTGCAGGAACCCTGTGGGACTACCCTCAAGAGGCGTGGGGGCCAGGGTATTCCAACCCTGTCCCCTTCTCTTTTTTTAATGTTTTTTTCTGGGACTTGGCTCAAGCAGAGTCCAAGATGGCCGCCAAAACTTCCTGGATCAGTTATAACAGCTAATCAGATCTCAGCACGAGATCGGGAGGGTTTGCGAAGCCTTTGTGTAACTATATACAAATAGTTTTTTCTCTTAATATCTCCAAAAGTACTAAATGATTTACGCAAATTTACAAACAGGTTGCTTTCTGGACCAAGAGCAACCTTTCTGCTAAATTTGGTGTAATTCTGTTCAGCAGTCCGGGCTGTAGTTGTGTCTAAAATCTAAACGGGAAATAACATGGCATGGAAAATCTATTTTGGGACCCCCCGATTTTCTTGTTCCCACTTCCCGGATCACCACAATCCTTTCAAAACAGCAGCTGAAGTGAGCGTCATGCTAGTTTTGAAAACTTTACAAGGATTCGTCAAATAACACTAAATATATTGGCAAATCAAAAAACACTCTTACTATGGAAACTAGGTCCTAACTATAACTACCTACTGGTGACTGCCATTAGGTAATACACACACACACACATATATACATAAATATATATATATGTATATATACACACACATATATAGATATATGGTGTGCACACCAATACAGCTAAAAAAATTGTATTCCTAAGATATTGTCACCACACTAAAGTAAACGGCTGGCAGACTATATTTTGTGCCCTTGGCATGTGAGCTGCCAGGCCCTTCAGAAGAGAGTGCTATGAGCCCCAATGTATCCCAATATAGACCTTGGTAGTTGCACAACCTTTTACCTACATGTGTCCTACCTTGCTCTACATAACAGCTCTACGGCTGACCTTTTACCTAGTTAGGTGCCAAATAAATGTTGTGTGGTTTTCTTCGAGAAGTAGCCTAATTTATTATGCATGTGTATTCTTAGTATCACAGCAGGATTACCATCACCTGCATAAGAACTCTGTACAAGAGTTACTACTATTGTCATCCTTGGCAGACAGGCCCATAGTACTATGACACATATAGGTAAAACCCTGGTGGGTACCATTCGGGTATATAAGTTATGTTATGTTATGTTATGTTAAAAAGTCTCTTCTATAGCGCACGGCTGCCCCGAAGGGCGTCCCGGCGCTTTGGCAAAGAGACATACAGCTGAGAGACACAACGCAGCGCCCCGAAAGTCCCGAGCAGGGATATTATACCGAAAAGAGCCAAGTCTTCAGCTCCTTTCTAAAAGCAAGAAGGTTGTTAGACTTCCTTAAGGATACAGGAAGCTCGTTCCAGCACCGCGGGACCAAATATCGAAAGGCACGCCCTCCGATCCGGGCCAATTTAATCGGAGGGACGACAGCTTTGGCCAACGAGGCAGATCGAAGCGACCTCTTAGGGACATAAAAGGCCAAACGATTCTCCATATACTTTGACCGATAGAATGGAGAGCCTTAAATGCCAAGGTCAGCACCTTAAAGGTAATTCTTTTGGCAATGGGCAGCCAGTGCAATCGCCTGAGGAGTTCCGAGGCATTAGCCCTGCGTGGGAGACCAAAAATGGCTCTTGCAGCCAAATTCTGTACAGTCTGTAGTCGGGCCAACAGATATTTAGGCAGCCCGATATACAAGGCGTTCGCATAGTCTAAACTTGAGCCAATCAGCGACTGCACAATGATTTTTTTATGCTGCAGAGACAGCAAGGGGAGAAACTTCCGAAGCATTTTCTAAATGCCGAAACATTTCCCTGATAGACCAATGATTTGAGGTCTAAAAGAAAGGCTGTCATCACATTGCACCCCAAGATTTTTGACTTTTACGGATGCCTCAGCGGGCGGAGACATGTCCTGAGGCCACCAAGTCTTCCAACTAGGGTCCAGCGGACAGCCATAGAAAAGCAACTCCGACTTGTCGGAGTTGCACTTCAGCCCGTGCCGCCGAAACCGATCGAAGACCGCACTCAGACACTCCCGGATCATGCCACCATCAAGAGCCTCTCCCTTTTTAAAAGAAAAAAGGAGCTGGGTGTCATCAGCGTAGGATATGATCCGGGCACCGAAGGACTCCGCTACCGCCGCCAGAGAGGCCATGAAGATATTAAAAAGAATGGGGCTCAGGATAGACCCCTGAGGAACCCCCACCTCAAGCGGCGGCATTTCCGCGGAGAACGGAGGTGCCCAGACCACTTGCCGATGGCCGGCCAGAAAGGACTTAAGCCAGTTCCACACCGTCCCACGAAATCCGAACTCCCAGAGTCTAGAAAGGAGAGCAGCGTGGGGGACGGTGTCAAATGCCGCCGACAAGTCCAGCATAACCAGAATTGCCTTCCCCCTAGATCGAGCGTCTCCCTGATGGCATCGGTGATCTCGAGCAAAGCTGTTTCCGTGCTATAGTTAGCACGGAAGCCCGATTGGGAATCATGTAGAATGTTATTGCTCTCTATGTAGTTGGAAATGGAGAGCTGCACATGTTTCTCGATCACCTTTGCTAGAGCAGGGAGAAGGGAGATAGGCCTGTAGTTAGCATGGACTAAAGGATCCAGAGTGGGCTTTTTGAGTAGTGGCAAGATCAGGGCATGCTTCCAGGCCGACGGAACTTCGCCCGTAGTCAAGGACAGATTCAACAGCGGATTAAGCATACTGTTGATTGCAGGTGCTAATCTACCTAGACATTTCGCTGGGCAAGGATCCAGTGGTGAGCCAGACTGGAGCCGAGGAAGAAGGTCGAGGGAAGAAGCTACAGATAGAGAAGGGAAGTTCACGAGAACTGTACTTCTATCCGCAATGGACGAGCAAACGGTGGCCCGATGACTGGAAGATGGACCGGGGCCGGTGTCAGAGAGAGAGTCCTGAATGGACTTAATTTTGTTAGTAAAAGAGTCCCCCAACTGACTGATCCAGACCTCAGAATGAGAATGCAAGGGGGAATTTGAGGAAGGAGAAGTGAACTCCTTTACAATCTTAAGGAGCTCTTTGCTCCTATTATCCGCCTCGTCAATTCTATGCGCCAAGAAAACCTTTTTTCCTTCTAGAATGTGCTTCCGATAACTCCTAACTACCTCCCGGTATTTAGAGTTGTCATCTGGGGCGTAATTACGCCGCCACATTCTCTCTGCTTTCTTGCATTCCTGGCGCATTCTTCCCATAGAAGGAGTAAACCAGGGGGCCGAGATAAGTCTGGCCCCAGTTTTAGCTGGCCTCCTCGGGGCCAGCTCCTCAAATCTAGCAGACAGCCACTTTTGGACGGAATCTAGGTCTTCCTCAAGACTGCCCGATAGCCGGCATGGATGACAGCGCAACGCATCGGCCAGCATTTCCTCTGAGACCAGATGGAAAGGACGTCCCGACCATTTGACCTCTTTCTGAACTCTGGAACCATTCAAGGTGGAAGACAGAATGCAAAAATCGATCAAAAAATTATCAGTCCAGAGCACAGGACGCGGCATAGAAACATCTAACATCCTCGTCGAAAAAATCTGGTCAATGGTATGACCCTTGATGTGTGTGGGGCTAGTAATGTAAGAGATCAGCCCCAAAGGAGCCACAATCTCCTGTAATTTAATGGAATCAGGATCCACAACAATATCCATGTGGACATTCAGATCCCCCAGCAGGATACAATGCTCTGATCTAAGACAAGGCACCGATAATGCAGCTTGAATATCATCCAAGAAGGAGCCGAGAGGCCCAGGAGCTCTGTAGACAAGAATCCCCGTGCACGTTTGACTGGGAGAAAGCCTAAGGATAAAACCTAAGGCTTCACAGCCTATGATATTCTCGACGGCAAAGATGGAACAGGGGACATTCTTGTCCACGATCAGGGCCACACCCCCGCCTCTACTTCCCACTCTATCTTTCCTGAAGATGTTATAATTAGGAGGGATGGCAGTTGCCAGATCAGGACCTGAGCATTCCCCTAACCAAGTTTCCGTAAGGAACAGGCAAGTTGTTCCAGAGCCATACAGCAGATTCCAGATATCAACAGCATGTCTGCCTATATAAGTCCCACACATTCACCAAAGGAGAAACTTCATGCTGACACAAGATGCTGAAGTCTCTGTACGCAGACACTCCAGCACACGGTGGTCTGACATTCCTCGTGGGGTGTTGAACTCGAGACCAAGATGGGATCTTTCATTATCTCCCATCAGGTAATGGTCATTGGGTCTTTCCTAGGGGCATTTTTGGCTGTAGCCCTGCATACATTCTAAGTACATTTAGGTACATTTAGTTAGGGTTTGCATCTTAGGAGTGCTCATGATTACTGCCATGTATCTATATGCCTGAATATATTGATTGTTTTACCACCATGGTAGAATTCTACCCTGTTTTGACTTTGTTGGTATAACCATATACATCTGTTTTTGTCTAATGGTTGTTACAGCACACATATTTTATACTAGTATGGCGCTGGTTCAATAAATGCTTATTGAATACATCCACACCATTTATTCTGTATATCTCACTGAGACTGAGTGCGCACGAGTGACTGAGCAAAAAGTACTGTATTGTTTCCACAATCCCTGAGGGGTCAGGGTTGTCATGTTCGATAGTTGCCAGAAACTATCGCTCCTTGGTAAGGGGCTTGTAATGACACTGGGAGCTAGCTGGTCTACAGACTAACATATTGTAGTAATTAAGTCCTCAGACAGTTGATGTAGTTAGATGGTTTATTACAAGATAAGAAGATATGAAGGTATAAACCATAAGGACCCCAACAGGAACATCCTGCAAGATGCTCAGCCCCAAGCCAACTGCCAGCCTAAGCCCACAGACTGCCAACATTCCACAGAGCATCATAGCTAGAACATTCTATAGTAAAAGGGGATAGTGCAAGGATACCACACATATCCTTTGGGATGTCTGGAATCAGTCTGGGCACCAATCCCTTAGTTTATGCTGTCTAAATTTGCAGATCCATATTAATATTATAAAGAGAGAGCCCAAACCTTTGAGGCGGGTAATCTCAGTAACCACAGCACCAATCACAACACCCCATACAGCGTTGGAAAGGGCAGTTGCAGCAGAAGGACATAGGCTATGCAGACCGCCACCATATTATTATTATTATTGTTATTTATTTTTTTTGCAGAGTTTTATATAGCACAAACTTGACCCAAACTGAATCAGGTATCAGAGCGCTTTACATAGCACCAGTTACGATACATGAGGACACACATTCATTTTTGTTAGGCACGGGGAGATTAAGTGATTTGCCCAGAATCACAGGATGTTTGGCGTCGTTACCAAGACTCAAACCCAGATCCCCCGGTCCGAGGTTGAGCGCCTTAGCCGTTATGCCAACTCCTCTATACATTTAAAAGGTAAAAGAACCGTGCCATCAAAGTAGTCCCTCGTGTGCGTGTCTGTGTTGTGCTGTGGGCGTGGGCTGGGGGCGTGACTAACGCTGGCGGCTTGTGGTACGGCCATCACATCGTGGGCTGTGGGCGTGTGCTGGGGGCGTGACAAACGCTGGTGGCGTGACAAACGCTGGGAGCGTGTGTCCGCCCTTCATGCCATGTGAGTCGTACATACAAGCGCCAATTACGTTGCTGCACAGCATCAAGGGGCACACTGGGGGTGTGAGAAACGCTGGGGCGTGTGTCTGGCCTTCATGCCATGTGAACGCAATTGCGCCGCATCAAGGGGCACGCTGGGGGCGTGAGAAACGCTGGGGGCATGTGCTACGTTCCGCCCTTCATGCCATGATGGTCGTACATTAATCAGAAGATCGTCTGCTGTGGCCATGTGCTGGGGGCGTGACAAACGTGTTCACCTGTAGCCCTGGTAAGTAACGTTACTGCAGCCTCTCCAGCGCGCTGGTACTGAGCTCTCTCATTCATCGAAATTACACGTGCCTGCTACCATCAACAAGGGTTCTAGCCATGCTCAGGCGGCAGATCAGTACACTAATTACACGTGCCTGATAACATCAACCAGGGCTGCAGCTGGGCCTCAAGCAGGGGAACACGCGCCTGTTAACATCAAACAGGCCTGCATCTGGGCCTCAAGCGGGGGAACACGCAAATGAGCGTGTCTGCGGGGACAATTACTACAGCCTCTCCTACTCGCTGTCACTCAACTCTCTCATTAAACGGATTTACCCGCGGCTGATAACTCTCTCATTCAACGACATTACACGAGCCTGCTAAGATCTACCAGGGCTGTAGCCGGGCTCAGGCGGCGGATCACTACACCAATTACACGCGCCTGCTAACATCAACCAGGGCTGCAGCTGGGCCTTCTCCGTCCCTATTCTAATGAAAGAAAAAATGTTGTGTACCACGAGATTTTAAAATAAATTGCCCTTGCCAAATACACACATTCTATTTCATGCCCGGACAACGTCGGGACGGGCTGCTGGTTCTATATACATGTGTAGGAACTACAAGACAAGAGAAATGATGGGAGCTGTCAACTGGCCTGGCTCTGGCTCTGGCCTGGCTTTGCCATTTCAGTAGGCAAAGCAGGCTGCAAGAATAGAATGTCGTCTGCTTTGAGTATGCTGCTGCAGTTAAAAATCAAGTAACTTCACAAAAGGATATTAGTTCAGGTTGCTCAGGGGACCACTAGAGTAAGCTGGGGCAGGCTAGCAGTGTGGACTGCTCTACACAGGAGTAAACCAGTTGTTGTGCTGTGTGTGTGGCACATCTTCCTTCCAGTGATGTCACTGCTGATAATAATCCAAACTTCAAAACAAAAAGCCTGGGCTTAGGCAGGTTACCAGGCAGAAATGGCAGCAGGTACCAGTACTGAGACTGGCTCCAGGGTGTGGGTGTGTTGTGGACCAGCCAGACTGCTGAACACTACATAGGTGAAGAACCCTGGTCCCTAGGCACAAATTACTGCCTATAACAGCTGTTCAAATACAGTGCTACTGCAACCCACAGTTGCTTAATAACATGAAATTCTAATAGCATTTGGGCCTTGATGGTTGACAGAGAAAGGTGAAATAATGAAATAAAAAGCAGAGCACTAGCGAAAGAATATTACTTTCAGGGCTTACCTTTTAAACATATGTTTCTGTGATTAAAGCAAGCAGCAATTTGGCAAAAGTAACTGAGAAAATTATTTCTTTGGTTTTGAAGCTACCAGTTTCTGTTAATTGTTTTCAATGTATGGAAATTTTATTTACAAATTTGAATGATATCATCTATGGTTAATTTTTTGCCCAAGCAGACCCAAGATTTGTTTCACAGAGAAAAGGGCTTTGGCGTTCTTAAACGGCAACTGTATTACCACCTTTATAAAAACGACTGGAGGTACAGGATCTTCTTACGAACTCCACCGTGTTCTGCTCATAGCTCGGTCACACTGCAAAGTAGATATAAGGGGGTCCTTGGCACTTAAATATATAGAAATTCAGTTGTAAAAAAATAACAATTGGTACAAGGGCACTTTTTAATTGGTTCCCCATAGTTTGCTTCTTATGATAATGACTTTCGAGGGCTAGAGAGCTCATCTAGAATACGAGGTATTTATGTTACACATACATAGTATTGTGGCTAATTATCACATTCCTGGTTAGCAACATGTTTCACCCCTTTGCAGATGGCAGCCTGTGGCTTTCTAAAGACTTGCGTGCTGTAATTAGTAATGCATTAGGCCTGCAGAGGGATGATTTAATCTGGGACAACAATGCTGGAAACACGTATGGTCAACTATTCTTGCTGTCTGTCAGGGACATCTGTTGTGTGTGCTGATTGTCTTCCTCGTCTCGGAATAGTGTATTTCACAGATCATGTAGGTTGATGTTCTACCTATGATTATCTTGCCCATACTCCAATTGTTCGGTCTCAGTTTCTTCCTGCCAAAAATCATAATTCTGGTCTTTTTTTGTCACACAACCATCATGGTCATCTTTCTGAAGTAATTTAAGACTTGCATGATGTTGGAGACAATTTTTGTCATGCCTTGCAACGCAGTCATAAGTGTACTGAATCCATAGGTGATGAGAGCCCAATGTTCGGGCAATATTCCTAAATTTTTGGTAACTGTCTCATAATCTGTTTATAGGCAAGAAACAGAAGTGCCACTACACACCCCTCTTTCAGCCCATAATTGGTGTAGGTATTCATTGGCATCATTTGATTTAGCACTAGCCTTTCTCGCCAATGCTGTGGAATGAATTTCCCTACAGAACAATTTGATCCAAAGTACTCCCTCACTAAATCGATTCAAAACAGGGTTAACATTCTAAAAGCAGGTGAATAGTACTATCTGAGGAGACAGAATACTGAGATCCTGATTCACAAAGGTGGTTATCAGAAACTGTGATATAATAGTAACTTTCGACTGTGTAGGCTCCGCATTCTGGGTGGAGTACTTCACACATAAAAAGATAGGCCTGTAAAATGAAAGGTCTGTCCAATATGACAGAATGACAGAGGATTTAAATACAATAGAATAACATAATTGGTGACACAGCTTTGGTGCATGTGCTTGTTTGCGAAAATAAGTAAATGAGAATGAGTGAGAGATAGTGCGAGAGAATGAGCCAGTAGGTCCAACTAAGGTTTGATTCTTCAATGTTGCAGGACTGCTTTCTAAGGATGCCACCTCAGAGTGGGTGGATTTTGTTAGTAACTTTAATATGTTATGTTTGCAGGAAACTCGGGTTGTGGACCCATTACATACTAATGGTTTTAAAACATAACATACTCCAGCTAAGCTGTCCATATTTGGAAGATTTAAATGGGGTGTATGTACTTATGTTTTTACAGTAAATGAATTTCACTAAGATAAATCTGGTAGTGTCTAATGTTTATTATCAATTTATCACCACCGAATTATCTCCTGACTGTTTACTAGCAGTTGTGAACTATTATAACAATGCATTGGCCAAGGAAATTTGCCTAGTCCTCTTACAACTGGGCAAAGATCTACAGCATATTCAGAGTGGTACTGCCAATGATTTGATCAAAGTCTGGGGTGTGGATTTGTATACCAGTTTCGGTTTAAATTGCTCGGGAAAAAGCCATGGCCTAACATCTAGTGAAAAGGTTGATTATACACACTTCCTGCATCCTCCTTGTGGGAACTGCCTAAATGAATTATTATTTACGTATGATTTAGTAATTAATTATGTAAAAAACTAGTTCCATTTGGCTATACATTTAACGGGATAGGGACAACTACTGTTATAGTAACTCCTTAAGCGATCATTTTCCCCAAAGCGTGTATCTTGCATTGCTTGACGATGTAAAAAAAACAAAGGATTTAACCTACATTTGATTGATGGCATCATGCTTGATAGAAATAATGCCTACTGCCTTTATTGGTCTAAAGTTGATCCTGATAAACGTAGCCAACAATTTGGGAATACATTAAATAAAGCCTTTATAGATTGTTTGGATGATACATTGCATCATGCAAAAGTTCTAGAAGCCTTTCAACTAATTACGACAGAGGTTAAGTGTTATGGGTTCACATGGTTAGGTATGCTCAGTATGCTCAATTATGGTCCAAACACACTCTGTTAACATGGTACTGTTAATATCAGCATTCATACTTGTCAAGGCAACCGTGGTACTGTATGCTTAGATGTGTTCAGAATACAGTTTAAAATGATACTGTTTAGCATCAGCATTTGTACTTGTCTAAGTTACTCATGGCACTATAAATAGTATTGCACTTGTCAATGCTTGTTTAGTAGCAATGCTCGTTTTTTCCTTTCCAGTGGGTTTTGCAGAATACTTGCTGCACGTTGTTAAAATGCCTAGTTCACGTTTGCCTTTCCAGTGGGTTTGGCATTATACCGTTGCACGTGTACAAACTGTTTTATTCAGCACGTGAAGGAAGAGTCAACGCCCAGCTACGGCTATAAAAGCCCCGTTCTTGCTCACGAAGACGCTTCGCTTCTTGACTCAGCGTCTTCGCGAGCGCCCCTGTTCTTGGCCAAGAAATCTCCCGCCTCCCATCCGATTTCAGCATTCGTCCCTCCATCTCCCCGGACCCATCTTCAACCCCTCTCCTTACCTGCATTCCGTCTCCAAGATTTGCGCAATAACCACTCCACGCATCAGTTAGCGTAAAAGGCCATTTATTTGGACAGGCATGACATTCACAAATAAACTTAACATCATTAACTTAAACAATCCCCCCAACATCCTGCCTTTCACCTATCATCCACTCACGTGCTCCACCAGCCACTCCCAATTCACACCACGACCTCTTTGCATCTCATTCACTTCCCCCTTTCACTTTCCAACTCCTCCGTCATCTCCATCCATCGCACTCCCGTCTACCACTCCCCCCATCCTGCACCTGTAACCCCCTCCCTGGAAGGGTGATTCTGCCCGTCATGGACTCCCCACCCCTCCCAGTTCCCCCAAACACCCCTATTGTGCCATCCTGTCCTAAACTGGCATGTTGCCCAACTTGGCAACTCAACAAAACGCCCCAGCGTCCCCCCATTCAGCTGTGTAGGGTGGGTGGGCGGCAAAACTATCTTCTTCCCTGAGGCACCGGGGACAGGAAAAGGAAGTCCTTCCCCTCCTGTCCCCCTAAATAGCCTCCTAACCCCTCCCACCCCTGACCTAACCCCCTACCTAACTTCCTGCCTGTCCTAATCTCGTGCGAACACCCCAGGGAAAAGACTGGTCTGCCGACCTGCTTTCCCCGGGGGCCGCATCGCGCAATAATCACTCCACGCATCAGTTAGCGTAAAAGGCCATTTATTAGGACAGGCATTACATTCACAAATAAACATAACATCATTAACTTAAACAATCCCCCCAACATCCTGCCTTTCACCCATCATCCACTCACGTGCTCCACAGCCACTCCCAATTCACACCACGGCCTCTTTGCATCTCATTCACTTCCCCCTTTCACTTTCCAACTCCTCCGTCATCTCCATCCATCGCACTCCCGTCTACCACTCCCCCCATCCTGCACCTGTAACCCCCTCCCTGGAAGGCTGATTCTGCCCGTCATGGACTCCCCACCCCTCCCAGTCCCCGCCACCCAGGGAACCCCCGGAGGGCGGTTACCTGCCCCACCAAGCGTGCACCTTTCGAGCTCAGTCTCTCTTACACCAGATCGATTTGTTCCACACCAACTAATCAGATCCCGCAACTCCATCAGGTAAAATGCATTTCCCATGTGAGAAAGCTGCACGCCGTCATCTCGGAAAAGAAGTGGCTGCTCCAGCTGAAGCCCGACATGAGCCAGCACTTTGAGAACCTGATCCGCACAAAAGAGTCTCATTGCCCTGTTCAGTTTTCTGCGGGCCCTTTCCACAGCCGCAGGCTTGAGTGCACCCCTCCAAATCCTTCGTGGAATAAACTCAGTCCACACAGTACAGGCGCCAGCCAGATTGCGTTACATCGCCTCCAAATCCCTCTACATCAAATGCAACAGTGACACCCCCGAATGCTTCACCAAGTCATTTTCCCCCAAGTGGATGATAAGCATGTCCGGGCAGCCCAGCTGCAACACTTTCCTTGTTAGCCATGGTAGCAGTTCTCCCCAGCGCATTCCGCTCTTACCCCACCATTGTACCTCGTGATGGCTGCTCCTCAGGCCCAGGTTACGGCCGTACACCTGCCTGGCAGCGTATTTTGCACCCCAGTGCACGAAGGAGTGCCCAACGACCCAGGTGACCGTCTTGGCCCCCGTTCCACGAACACAACCTACGAAGAGAAAGAGATTAGTACCCCAGCAGAACAAGAAAAACAACAGCAATCTGTGCAGCCGGCCAAGCAGCACGCCCCACTCCCTCATTTGCGCATGTAACGCTCACAGCACCGCGACCGTCATCGACTAATCCTCCGGATCTCCTCCCACGACCAACCCAAACTCGCCTCCGCAGTGGCTGCCCCAACCCGAAACGAGTGTGTGCCAAACCGAGCCGGATCCCTGCCCAGCCTCCGCAAAGCCAACCGCAGAATCGCCAGCAACTGGAATGACGTCAAGCGCTTTCGCGACGCGTGCACAAAAATCTCCCCTTCCAACCTCCGCACTTGACCACAAAACCCCAGCCACTCTCGCACCGGGCACACACCCGCACACCCACTCTCCGACAGCCATACCCATTTGCCCCGACCCATCTGGTCCGTCTTGGAACGCCCCAACCATATGCCCAACCGAACCCCATCCACACGCACATCCGTAAACATCCGACCCGGCGCCCCTCGGGTCCCCAGCAACTCAGACACCCGAAATGCACCAAAAAACATCCAGATCATGCACAGGCGAAACAACGCCACCTCTGCCCCATCATAACAACAGAAATGCAACTCCCTCAAAACCTTCTCCAACAAGTCAAACGTGACCGCCTCACGGGGCAACTCCCCCCCATCCATTTCCGCCCTCACCCGCCCCCAACCCTTCAACATTTGACTCAGCAGATCCGTCCTAGCCGGATCAAAACCCAAATACACCATGCTATAGAAAGAAACTCCCGCCAATTTGCCAGCAATCGTCGTCTGTGACAGACCCTTATCAATGCAGTCCAACACAAATTGTACCACCCTTCGCTCACACACATCTCTGGGCAACCTCCACACTCCCGTCTCCCCCCCCACAAAGGACCCAAACTCAGCCCATGCCAACCTGTACGCCCGCCTAGTAGACTCCGCTATCGACCTCTCAACCAACCCAACCACTCTCACTTCCCCCAGGCCCAGATACCCTCCGGCACCTTGGTCTTGCAAGCTTCCGCTCCCGGCGCAAGCTTCCTGAAGCGCTGCCACTGCGAACGAGATAACGCATCCGCAATTTCGTTACTCGCGCCAGGCACATGTTGCGCGCGAAACAGCACATTGAAACGCAGACACAGCTGCATGAAACTTCGCAGCAAGCGCAGCACTCGCAGGTCCCTCACCTTTTGGTTGTTCACCAAGTCCACTACTGTCATATTGTCCACATGAAATAACACCGACCTGTTCCCGAACTCTAGGCCCCACACCAACAATGCAACCAACAAGGGGAAAAACTCCAGAAACGCAATGCTCCTGCCCTGGCGCAGCCAATGAGCTGGCCACTGTTCGGCACACCAGCGGCCATCCCCAGAAGATCCCGAAACCTGCCGCTCCTGCCGCGTCCGAGAAGAGTTGAACCTGCCACACCATCCTGTCTCGCGCAAACTCCAAGGACACATCATTGAAATCCTCCAGGAACACCAGCCACACTCGCAAGTCCGACCGGACCCCCAAGCGTGATCCTAATCCTGTGGTGCCGGAGGGCCGCCCCCGACATGGCCATGCCGAGCCGTCTACAAAACGTCCTCCCGGCCCTCACCACTCTGCAAGCAAAGTTCAACAATCCCAACAAACGCTGCACAGATCTCAACTCAAGCTTCCAGACCGCAATCGCGCCTCTCAAAGCTTCCTGCATCTCCGCCACCTTTCGTACCGGTAAACGCACCTGCCAAGCCACCGAATCCAGCTCAATCCCAAGGAAGGTCAGGCAACAACTAGGCCCCTCCGTCTACTCCGGCGCCAGCGGCACCCAAAATCCTGTGCCAACAACTGGAACTGCTGCAACACCTCTCTACATGCGCCAGAGCGACCCGCACCCACAAACAGAAAGTCATCCAAATAGTGGGACACCAGCCGGTGCCCACTGCGGTCCACAAGGGCCCACTGCAGAAAGGAGCTGAAAGTCTCAAAGAGCGCACAGGAAATCGCACAACCCATTGGCAAAACCATGTCCACGAAGATGGCCCCGTCAAATGCCCAACAGGGGGAAATCCGCCGGATGAATGGGGAGAAGGCAAAAGGCCGACTTGATGTCACACTTGGCCAACTCAGCCCCCCTCCCACAGGACCTCACCAAACCAATGGCATCATCCACCGACGCATACAGCACTCTGGAGTCCTCCTCCGCAATAAAATCATTCACAGACCCTCCTTCCGGCCAGGACAAGTGATGAATCAATCTGAACTCCCCAGGTTCTTTCTTGGGTACCACCCCCAGAGGTGAAACAATGAGATCCGACATTGGCCAATCCGAAAAAGGACCCGCAATCCTGCCCTCAAAAATCTCCTTCTCCAATTTACGCGCCACAACCTCCGGCAACTCCTTGGCGGACCGCAAGTTCTCCGCCCAACGTCTCTCCCTCGGCCCCTGATATCAATTCGAAAACCTTCCATGAACCCCCAATACAAACGCAACGCCGCTTCCTTATCAGGGTACCGGGAGAGCCATGGACCCATGGCCTCCACCTTAACCGGAGTATGGGCCCTTCGGCCCAGGCTGCCCCCTACCCTTGGCAAGTTTCCACTGCTCTGACGGCGTAGCCAGCGTGAGGCACTGTGTGACTGCGTGCCGCCCCCGCACTTTGAACACTCATGCTTGAACTTACAAGAGGGACGGTTGCAGAAACCTTTATTGAACCCCCAACAGGCCCCAGAAGACACTGGTTTGTATTGCTGCCCCGCTGCCCCTGACCACACAGCCTGGTTCCCCAGTCCACCTGAACTTCCTTGACTACCCGCCCCAGACTGGGTGGGGCACGACTGAAAAGACCGATAAGTGACCGGAAGACCGCTAGCCGTATGCGTGGAAGCCGCCGCCTGCGTCGAAGACATCCATTGAATCCAGAGTTTCTGGTCCACCTCCCCCCACGGCTTGTCCGGATTAACGCTGACCCTGGCCCTGAAATCCTCGTCGTAGCTCAACCAAGCAAAACCCCCGAAATGTAGCTGCGCCTTCCTGATCACATCCATATATTTGAACAGAGCAATAGCCCGATCCCCGTGCTTCTCGCAATAGATACTCGCGTAAATCAAAAAGGCCGACGTCCAATTCTCCATTGTTACTGGTACCCTCGGCCGCCTGGTCAACTCCCACTCCTCCTCCTTAGACCCCTCCTTCGCCTGAATCTCCCTATGCAGCAGCTTAAACACATCCACATATTCATGCCTCCAAATCTTCCCCTTCGTCTTTTCCGACAAATGAGATCCTAGAGGCATCGCCAACCCCATGTACGGCAATTTCTTCCGGAGCTTCTCAACTCCTTCCTCCTTACCCCCCAGGTCCTCCGCCTTGTCAGTCTGCGCACTGGCCGTCGTGACCTGTTTCCCCCCATCAGGCGTCACCGGCTCCACCCCAACTGGGGACCCCGTCCGCACAGACCCATCCCCCACCCCCACCGACCGGCAGGGCTTCTTCCTTCCCATTTTCACCCCCTCCGTCCAGGCGTCCCGCCAAGTGCCCTCACCTGAAAAGGTTGCAGGAGCGTCCTTCTCCTGTCGCCGTGCATCCGCCGGCTTCGTGCTCCCTTTGGTGGCCCGACTGGCGCCGTCCCGTGCCTCGTGAAAAACACCAACCTTGGCAGGTGCCACCCTAGCCTTGCCCTCACTTCCAGTCTCGCGCAACTCACCCTCTTCCAATTCATCCTCCTCATCCTCATAGTCCAACCACTCATCCTGAACATCCAGCGGCACCACTTCCGTCACAACTCTCTTAGCACCCTTCCCTTTCACTCCAGGAATAAACTCGCACTCCAACATCGCCGGTGCCCGCTCCCTCGATGGAGGGCAGGCCGCTGCGGACCCCCCTGCTTCTTCGTCCCGGCGTATGGAGGCTGTTTTGCGCCCCACTGGCCCACCCCGGCCTCTGCCAGCTGTCCCTGCTGGCTTGCTCCCACCCCCCCCCCGAGCCGTATGCGCTCGGGGAGGCCCCGGTGCCAACAGGTCTCTGATCCGTCAAGGCAGTCCCTGAACCTTCCACCCAGACCCACTGCCCTTGAGCCCCTGGGGCCCCCCTGCCTCGACCCCCAGCTGACCCTCTGCCACGCGCAGGTGCCTGGGCCCCATCGCCCCTGGGCACCTCACCCGCCTTCGCCTCCCTGGCCTCGCATAAGCGCTGCCACTCCCTCTCATATTCAGCAATGACGCGACGCTGGTCGCGGGCCCTCTCCTCCTCGGTCATGTGCTCCCACCTGTCGTACATGGAAGACTGCCCGGACTCCCCCAGGCCTCCCCGCCCGGGCACGGGTGCCGCAGCACTCCCCGCCGCCTGCCCCGCCCCAACCTGCTGCAGCGCCTTCAGAGGGCCCTTGCCCTTGGAACCCTGCGGCCTGACAACCCCTTTCCGGCCCCCCGAAAGGTCGACCGGCTGCTCAAGGATGGTGAACCCCTCCTCCCCCCCAGACTCCCCCCAGACAGCGTGAGAGCAAAATCCGCTCCAGCCGCCACCTCCCACTCACCCAGGTCCTCCCCCCCACTGCTCTCACTGCTCTCGTCATACCCTACCAACTGGACCATGCTCCCTGACCCCCCGGCCTGTAATGCCAACGAAGCCTGACTCTGCCCGGGCTCCCCAACAGTCCGCTGGGGGCCCTTGTGCCCTGCCCCCTCGACCCCTCCCTCCTCTCCCAGCACCACTTCCCCGACCTCAATCCTGGCAGGGAGGCTCAGCCGCCTCCCCCCTTTCTTGGGCGCCTCCTGTTGTTTTTTACCCCTCCCCCTCTTGGGCACACCTTCACGAGCCCCAGAGGGCTCATCCATGCATGCTGCGACAACAGCAGCCACCCCCGCCGACGCTGACCTAGGCGTGCGGGTCATCCCGACCCACGCCTGGTCCAGGACACCGGGCTGGAGGAGGTCAGACCTTCTACCCTGGCCAAGCACTAGGAGCGCAGCCCGCACCGCCTCCGCATCGGGCGTTGCCATTACGATTCCTGAGCTCTCGTTCCGTCCGCGAGATGCGTGAGGTTTGGTCCCCTCGCGCTCGTCCCGTCCACGAGATGCGTGAGCTTAGGCACCTTCGCTCGCCGCACCGGGGCACCAGGGGTGACACACTGGTATTCCGTCTAAATAGCAGCCCGCCTACCTATACAAGTAAACTAGGCTAATCGTCGCTCCGGGGCAATAGTAGCGACGTCCACACCCCTAATTCACACTCCGCCAACCTAAATGACACTCCGCCTGCACTCCAAAACTAACTTCTTCCCTGAGGCACCGGGGAAAGGAAAAGGAATTTCTTTCCTTCCTGTCCCCCTAAATAGCCTCCTAACCCCTCCCACCCCTGACCTAACCCCCTACCTAACTTCCTGCCTGTCCTAATCTCGCGCGTACACCCCGGGGAAAAGACTGGTCTGCCGACCTACTTTCCCCGGGGGCCGCATTCCGACGATTCCAACGCGGCTCCAGTTCCTGATTTCTGATGCCGGTGAGGTTTTCTTTCCGGTCCACTTCCGCCTTGACGACATTCCGGTTCCAGCTAAAAGATGTAAGGCTGTTTACTCGTTTCTAAGCAACAACGAGGGAACGTTATAAGCATTGGTCTCAGCAAGAGATAACAAAACAAACATTGGCAAAGACAATGATGATGTATATCTAAGAAAGACAGTGATTTAAAAGCGGACTTTTGCTTATTCAGTTTTGGGATAACTCTATAGCGAATCTTGCCAATATATTGCTCTTTACTTTTTGTAAACTCATAGATAATACTTGAGATTGTTAAACAACAGGTACTGTGCACACGTATGATCAAAGCAGTATCGGTAATATGGTAGTTTTTAAGACACGTGTTTCATCACAGGGTGAAAACTGTGACTCATCAGGGCTGTAGAAGGTGCAATGAATATCAAAGTGACGTGAAGTACGTTAACAATCCAATGGGATGGAGGTCAGCAAGGGTAAAAGCTGAGTGAGGGGCCGCCGTGCAGTCGGGTACGAATGCTACAGGCTATCCTGAGAAAGGTGGGAATGCTCCTGGCCGTGGTATGGGAGTGGATGAAGGAGGGACTGTTCACCTTAGAGAGGCTTTAAGGTTTCCCTCTATACTGTTTGCACCGTCGTTACTTTTTCCTAATCTGTCCATCATCACCGCTATTGCTTGCACTGTGTGAGTGCCTCATACTGTACAACTGAAACCTTCAGCTGAACCCCCACATACTTGAGATTGTTGAATGCTAGAATCAATACGAAGGACACAGAATTCATGAGTCCAAGGTTAGAATTTAATCACAAAGAGAGTAGGCTAGGTTGTTATTTCTGCTTCTCTTTTTCAGAATCCATCTAAGGATCATCATAAGCAATTGTAAGCTAGGAAGAGTTAAATTGTGTGGAGTTTAACTTATTATTAATCACTAACCAGTTATTGTTACACAATCACTCTTGGAAAACATACTGAATTTACCTTTTATTTCATTTTATGACAGTAGACTGAATCCAAGTCACTTAATATTGCAGAGGTGTTTGAATGGGCTTACAAGAACTTGGTATGTACTGTTGATACAATTGAGATATATGTTTTGGAAGGATTTAATTGGGTACATATGATTCATGTACATGTTTCTTATGTAGACGCAGTGCCCAGATATTTCCTGAGTCAATACAAGAAGTCTAATCCAGCGCCTTCAGACGGTACAGAATGCGGCTGCGAGACTGCTGAGGTGCATTCCTTTCAAACACTCTGTCTCTCCGCATCTACGGGCAATGCACTGGCTCCCAGTGGCCAGCCGGGTCAAGTTCAAAACCCTGACGCTGGCCTTTAGGTCCCTGTTTGGCACTTGCCCTAACTACCTGAAAGTTAGACTCCCCAGGTATCACCAGTCTCGGTCCCTCCGCTCCAACGGGCAGGTGAAGATTGTGATCCCACGAGTGCGAAGGGCACGGCTGGGCGGAAGAACGTTCTCGGCCAATGTGGCGGGGCTATGGAACTCTCTTCCTTCCGCTCTCCAACAGGCCCCCTCAGAAGCCTGTTTTAAACGACTGCTGAAAACCTGGCTTTTCACTCCACAACGTTAAGTATGCCACATGACTTCTACGGCCGTTCTGTTCTTATAGCGCCGGGATACCTCCTTGTGAGGCAACTGTTCGCGCTCTATAAAACTCTTTATTATTATTATTATTAAGTCCAGATCACCTCAATAGAGAAACTGCACCTGATACCTTCCAGAGAAGAGATCCAGTGTTGTTTATTTTGTTTCTCTCACTCCACTTCCCCTTTCCCTCGTGGGTAAATCAGCTAGATCAAGCGTAATATCCTTGGTCTGCTGGAAGATTCACGAAGGAGTTGGGAGCTAGCATCATCAAGAAGGAAACAACGGGAACCTCGTGAGCTGACGCCTGACAGAAAGCGAAGCCACACATTCTCTTGTTTCCTCTTGATGGTGTTTTGATCATGGATCTCTCTGAATTGGATGTTACTGAGTTAGCACAAATAGTACACAAATTGAACAATGAAATGCAGGAATTGCGTGTTGAAAATCAGTCCCTTAGGCAGGAGTTGGATAAAACCAAAACAGGTTTTACTACTTGGAGAGAAACGTCTGATGATAGACGTCCAGTTTTACAACCCCCACAATTTGGAGTCTCGGCTTTCTCACCCCAGACCACTTCAAAGCAAATGTCTGATCAACCAGTTCAATTAACAGTTGTAACACCAAGCCCTGTTCCCCTAGCAAATCCTGAAAGGTTCTCAGGAGACAGTAATCGCTTCACCACATTTATGAGTCAGTGTCAGTTACACTTCATGTGTAAACCACAGATTTTTACCACAGATACTTCAAAAGTGGCTTTTATTATTTCTTGTTTAAGAGGGGTGGCAGCAAATTGGGCTATGCCTTTGGTAGATAAAAATGACCCAGTGTTGCATAACCTACATGATTTTAAAACAGCCATGTCAAGTCTTTTTGCCAAACATACTTTTTTATAGGCTTTTGATAATGAGCTTTTGAATCTGCGTCAAGGCTCTAAAGATTTGCTTACATATGTCACAACCTTCAATAGATTACTTGCAGAGACTCATTGGCCAGAGGAAAAAAGGATATCACTGTTTTATCGTGGTCTCAAAGATGACTTAAAAGATTCCTTGGCTCATATTATTAATCTACCTGATGATTTCACTGAATTTCAGGATCTGCTGGTGAAGTTAGATCAGAGGTTGGGTGAGCGAAAGAGTGAAAGACATAGAGGTGATTTCAGGAACTTACACTTTAAGACTGAACGTAAGGACAGTGAGGATAAAAATGCTCAGGTTGAACCAATGCAGATTGGAGGGGTTAAAGCACCCTTATCTCAAGAAGAAAAAGAACGCAGACATAAAGGGAATTTATGTTTGTATTGTGGAAAATCTGGTCATTTTGCCAGGGATTGCCAGGTAAAACCAGTCAAAAAGAAGGCCTTAGCAACAATCTCAGATTCCTCCCGAGAATCGGAAAACTAGTTGCCTCGGGGAATGTAGAGGTCGGTTCCTCGGAAATTATTTGCCCAAAGATCTCACAATACGCAACTAGTGTTACTAATCATATACCCAAACATTTCACTATAAGAGTTATTTTAATTCTTTCAAATCAATAAAAACATAGCATACCAGTGCTCATAGATTCAGGAGCCACAGGTAACTTTTTTGACCTAGAATTAGCTCGGAGATTACACTTGACATACGTACCTAAAGAAGAACCAGAACCAGTGCGAGCAGTCGATGGTTCAGCACTTTCATCTGGTTTAATTAAATTTAATACGACACCTTTGCTCTTAGTAGCTGGCAATGGCCACACTGAACATACGGTATTTGACCTAATTGATACACCAACTTTCGGAGTCATTTTAGGGCTCCCATGGCTTGAACTTCACAATCCACAGATAGATTGGGTGAAACGTACAGTAACCTTGAATTCGTCCTATTGTAAATTACACTGTTATCAAGAAGCAAAAGATCCAGTCATGCCCCTTTATTGTGCTACGTCTCATCTAGGACAGTCCAATATTCCCAATGAATATAGAGATTTCGCTGACGTTTTTGATCCAGTGAGGGAAACTAAGTTGCCACCTCATAGGATTAATGACTGTAGAATCGATTTGATCCCAGGGGCAGTACTACCTTGTAGTCGTATATACGCCTGAACAGAACCTGAAAACCAGTACTTAAGAACTTATCTGGACGAATTACTAGAGATTGGTCTCATTCATCATTCCTCATCACCAGTCTCGTCTCCTCTTTTTTTGTAGCGAAGAAGTCAGGAGACCTGAGAGCCTGGATCGACTATCGCGCGGTGAGTAAGGCAACAATTCAGAACCGGTATCCATTACCATTGATTCCTGTGCTTTTAAACAAGTTAAGGGTTCAAGTATTTACACTAAGTTAGATCTATGTGGTGCTTACCACTTGGTTCGGATAAAAGAGGTGGACGAGTGGAAAACTGCGTTTTGCACCAAATTTGGTCTTTTCGAGTACACAGTAATGCCATTTGGACTTTGCAACGCTCCAGCGGCATTTCAGTACTTCATAAATGAAGTACTACACGATTTGTTAGACATCTGCGTCATCGTATATATTGATGACATTCTGATTTACTCAAAAAATCCCGAGGAACATGTGAAGTATGTTCAATCTGCTCTCCAAAGACTGAGAGATAATTCCTTGTTCGTTAAGCTGGAGAAATGTGTGTTTAACACTTCTAAGGTGGAATTTATGGGATACTGGTTGTCCCCTGAAGGAATCATTATGGATCCAAAAAAGGTTGAAGCAATTTTAAATTGGCCAGCTCCAACTATAGTTGAGGAAACACAAAGAATCTTAGGATTTGCAAATTTTTATAGACGTTTCATTTCAAAATTCTCCGAGATTGTGCTACCAATCACACAACTACTTCAAAAAGGAAAGAAATTTCACTGGTCTATGGAAGCTGATTTAGCTTTTACAACCTTAAAAAAGGCTTTTACTTCAGCACCAATTTTGATACACCCAGATCCGGACAGACCGTTTTTTGTAGAAGCAGGTGCTTCGCAAACTGCCATTGGTGGTGTGTTAATGCAAAAAGATGTAAATACAGGACATTTTCGTATGGTTGCTTTTTTTTCTCGAACGCTTTTACCAGCAGAGCAAAACTATACCATTGCGGAGCATGAGCTTTTAGCAATGAAAGCAGTCTTCCAGGAATGGAGACATCACCTGCTAGGAGCAAAACACACAATTACCATCTTTTCAGATCATAAGAATTTACAGTTCTATTCAACTGTAAAAGCATTTACTCCTAGGCAAATGCGATGGTTACAATTCTTTAGTGAATTCGATTTTCTGATAACTTATCGCCCTGGCGCTAAACAATTGTTATCTGACACGCTCTCATGCCTGGTTTGTGATAAAGACTCCGAGCAAACTAAAGAACCACAAAGCATTAGTCCTGCAGAAAAAGTTTGTGCAGAGATATATACAAAAGATTTCTTGCCATTGTTAAAAAGTAAGACAGATATCTTGGATCAACAACAATGGCTTTCACAAAAACACTGTACGATACAAGGAGGTTTCCTTTATCACAAGAAAAAATTATTTGTTCCATAAAAAGACTTAAAAGAACAAATAATCAAATGGAATCATGACTTAGCTACAGCATCTCATCCAGGGATTACTAAAACTCTCGAATTGTGTCAAAGACAATTTTGGAGGAAAATTATGAGTGAAGATGTCCATCAATATGTCCAAGCTTGCATAGTATGTGCACGACAGAAATCACCACATACTCCACCAATGGGTTTATTACAACCTATCGCAATACCTCCGTATCCCTGGCACACTATCAGCTTAGACTTTGTTACAGACTTACCCAAGTCCCATGGACTTACCACAATTTTAGTGGTAGTAGATTTGTTGTCCAAAATGGCACACTTTATACCTTTACCTAACCTCCCGACTGCAGCTGAGTTCAGTACTTTGCTTTTAGCTAACATAGTCAAACTACATGGATTACCCCAAAAAATAATTTCTGACAGAGGCCCTCAATTTCTTTCCAAATTCTGGAGAGAACTTAGTGGTCAGCTGGGAATTGAATTGGCCTTGTCATCGGCCTTTCATCCTCAAACAGACGGCCACACTGAAAAAGTGAATCAATACCTGGAACAAAGTCTGCGATGTCTTACAACCACTTTGACTTCAAACTGGGATGAGGCGTTACCTTTAGCTGAATTTGCCTACAATAACTCAATACACTCAGCTTTAGAATGTTCCCCATTTTATTTCCTGACAGGTCAGCATCCTCGGATCTTACCTATAGAATTACCTAACAACACTTGTGACATGCCAGCTGTTACTGAACGATTAGCCAAATTATCAGCCTTTCAAGAACACATAAAAAAGTATTTAACCAAACATAATGAAAGAATGAAGAAATCAGCTGATCAACACAGAATACCAGCTCCACACTATAACGTTGGAGATCTGGTTTGGTTGTCAACTAAAAACATCCAGATTGAAGGACCTAAAAAATTTAAACCGAGATTCATTGGACCTTTTCCTATTGACAAAATAATAAATCCAGTCTCAGTAAAATTGGTACTTCCTCGAGAATATTCAATCCATCCTGTCTTTCATGTGTCACTTTTGAAACCCTATGATCCAAAAACCCACACTGATAATCCTCCACCCCCAGTAGTAGTAGGAGATCATGTAGAATATGAAGTTAAGAGAATTTTGGATGCCAAACGTGTACAGGGTCGTTTGTATTATCTGATAGACTGGAAGGGATATGACCCTTCAGAACAATCCTGGGAGCCTGAAGGAAATGTACATGCTTCTCGGTTAATTTGTTCCTTCCATGCTCTCCACCCTAACAAACCCCGACCTGTAAGACGACCTTTGGGGGGGAGAACTGTTATGGGTTCACATGGTTAGGTATGCTCAGTATGCTCAATTATGCTCCAAACACACTCTGTTAACATGGTACTGTTAATATCAGCATTCATACTTGTCAAGGCAATCGTGGTACTGTATGCTTAGATGTGTTCAGAATACAGTTTAATATGATACTGTTTAGCATAAGCATTTGTACTTGTCTAAGTTTCTCATGGCACTATAAATAGTATTGCACTTGTCAATGCTTGTTTAGTAGCAATGCTCGTTTTTTTCCTTTCCAGTGGGTTTTGCATAATACTTGCTGCACGTTGGTAAAATGCCCAGTTCACGTTTGCCTTTCCAGTGGGTTTGGCATTACACCGTTGCACGTGTACAAACTGTTTTATTCAGCACGTGAAGGAAGAGTCAACGCCCAGCTACGGCTATAAAAGCCCCGTTCTTGCTCACGAAGACGCTTCGCTTCTTGACTCAGCGTCTTTGCGAGCGCTCCTGTTCTCGGCCTAGAAATCTCCCGCCTCCCTTCCGATTTCAGCATTCGTCCCTCCATCTCCCCGGACCCATCTTCAACCCCTCTCCGTACCTGCATTCTGTCTCCAAGATTTCCGACGATTCCAACGCGGCTCCAGCTCCTGATTTCTGATGCCGGTGAGGTTTTCTTTCCGGTCCACTTCCGCCTTGACGACATTCCGGTTCCAGCTAAAAGAAGTAAGGCTGTTTACTCGTTTCTAAGCAACAACGAGGGAACGTTATAAGCATTGGTCTCAGCAAGAGATAACAAAACAAACATTGGCAAAGACAATGATGATGTATATCTAAGAAAGACAGTGATTGAAAAGCGGACTTTTGCTTATTCAGTTTTGGGATAACTCTATAGCGAATCTTGCTAATAACCCTTAATAATGTTGCTCTTTACTTTTTGTAAACTCATAGATAATACTTGAGATTGTTGAATGCTAGAATCAATACGAAGGACACAGAATTCATGAGTCCAAGGTTAGAATTTAATCACAAAGAGAGTAGGCTAGGTTGTTATTTCTGCTTCTCTTTTTCAGAATCCATTTAAGGATCATCATAAGCAATTGTAAGGTAGGAAGAGTTAAATTGTGTGGAGTTTAACTTATTATTAATCACTAACCAGTTATTGTTACACAATCACTCTTGGAAAACATTCTGAATTTACCTTTTATTTCATTTTATGACAGTAGACTTAATCCAAGTCACTTAATATTGCAGAGGTGTTTGAATGGGCTTACAAGAACTTGGTATGTACTGTTGATACAATTGAGATATATGTTTTGGAAGGATTTAATAGGGTTCATATGATTCATGTACATGTTTCTTATGTAGACGCAGTGCCCAGATATTTCCTGAGTCAATACAAGAAGTCCAGATCACCTCAATAGAGAAACTGCACCTGATACCTTCCAGAGAAGAGATCCAGTGTTGTTTATTTTGTTTCGCTCACTCCATTTCCCCTTTCCCTTGTGGGTAAATCAGCTAGATCAAGCGTAATATCCTTGATCTGCTGGTAGATTCACGAAGGAGTTGGGAGCTAGCATCATCAAGAAGGAAACAACAGGAACCTTGTGAGCTGACGCCTGACATTAAGTAGGACTTATCTGTAATACATAGAAATCCTACAAATCACAAGCAAGTGTGGTTTGATACAACATGTACCAAGGCCCATGGGAAATTGAAAGTTACCTTACATAAATCACCAGAGTGTAGGCATGAAATAAAGGTGTGTAGATGGGAGTTTAAATAAGCCTTAAACGAATGGAGAAAAGAGCTGAGAGAGGAAGAATGGAAGGCCTTGCATAAAGCAAGCATTGACAAAGATAACTGCTTTTTGGCGTGTGATAATAATGCCCTTTTTTAGATCTATGGATGGCCACCAATTAGAGACTTCAATGGGTAACTCTTTTCAGTAGCGGCTGCTACCTGACGGAGGGGTGGGAAGGGGTGACGGGTGGGGACATGAAAATTTAACAAAAACATTTACCTGGGCCGGCCGACCGCCGCCTTTCTTCCGCCATCCTCTTCTTCCTGTTTCCGCCGGCTCTCCATAGCAAAGCAGTGCAATGCAGCGTTGTGAGTGATCTAAGCTCTGTGGTTCGCATATGTAAAGTCTGGTGAGGAATGCCTGCTACCAACCAATTTCATTATTGGACTCATTGGTCAAGGTGTCAGGACATATTGTTTTGAATAGGCTCCAGTATTTGGCCAAATCAAATGAAATTTTTTATGATCTGCAGTTTGACTTTTGAACAGGACTAGGGACAGTCGAGCAGGGACTTACTTTGAAGCTTTTAATTGGGAAATATACTTTGTCCAAGCAGGGTAGTTTTTTCTTGGCACTTGTAGATTTATCATCGGCCTTTGATTGTGTGGAGCATGATAAACTGTACGATATAAGAGCTTACTTAGGAGTTGACATACCTTATTACACTTGCTCAGGCAACTATATTCCGGGACCAGAGCAAGGGGACTTTATGGTGCTAAGGGTAAGTGTACTACATCATACAGCATCAAGAGGGTGGTAAGGCAGGGCTGCATACTGATACACTTCCCATTTCACACTGTGTATTAATAGTCTGAGAAGAATATTGAATGGACAGTGTTGTGATCTACTGCAAATTGGCTGTCCCCCCGATTCCTGCCCTTGTCTACGCTGATGATGCTGTGCTTATGGCCCACACTCCTTTGCGGCTCCAACGCTTATTAACAATCTTCAGCAGCTACATGCATAACTTAGGCCTATTAGTGAAAAAAGATCTTTATAATGAAGTGTAGGAAAATAAAGTAAAAATATCTGGAAATTTTTATTGAAGACATGCTTACCCGTCGCGCATTGCTGCGATCTCCTTAGAAAGGAAATTCAAGGAAACTCGTTATGATAACATTCAATTTAAATTGTGTCATTTTTGTTGAAACGTATTCATTTTAATATGGAAAACATTTCAAAGTGTTGTTTTAATTCTATTTATTTATTCGAGTGCTTGTGGATACACGATTTTTTGTTTTTCCGTTTGGTGCGTACATCAGTATTCGAAAGAATATGAGGGCCCTTCGGTCCGATATTTTAAAAACAATTATGCCAGAAACATTCGCGGGAGTGTACTCAACAACTTCCCAAAGTTTCATGGCGATCGGATGAATGTTGTTTTAATTCTATTTATTTGTTCGAGTGCTTGTGGATACACGATTTGTTGTTTTTCCGTCTGGTGCATACATCAGTATTCGAAAGGTTATGAGGGCCCTGGGGGGCCGATATTTAAAAACAATTTATGCCAGAAACCTTCACGGGAGTGTACTCAACAACTTCCCAAAGTTTCATGGCGATCAGTTGAATGGTGTAGTAATGCATAAAGGACAAACAGACAGACAGACAGACAGACATACATTCGTTTTTATATATATAGATAAGAAAATTGGTTTCACAAAAACATTCTTCTACCTGAGTATCTTGTTTCATCAGGATAGTACATGTAGACAGACTATTAACGCTATTAAGTTTCTGCTTATGTAAAATATTACAACACTGTCCAATATTTTTAGGAAATTCAGCAGAAAACCACCAAAAGAACTATTTAATAATTTATAAGTCAAAGTGGTTATCAACAGCTTTATATGGTGCAGGAGTATTTGGGTATACTGACTGTCATCAACTGCATGTGATGGAGGATGCCATTTTGAGATTTCTCCTAGCGGTACCAACTAGCTGTTCCTCTTATGTATGCCATGCTAAACTGGGGCTAACCTTTGAAACTGACCTAATTAAGATCTAGCAATTCTTTTGTGGCACAAGATCTGGACCATCGAGAAAACTACCCTCAAACGTGACATTATTAGGCTTTGTCTTAAATCTCACTTAGCTCTTCAAATACCATGGCTGAACTATATTAAAAATCTTATGAGTGACATGGGCCAGCTTGAATTTTATGACCAGACAGAATCCTTAGAACACATTGGTAGAAAGAATTTTAACATTGACTGTTATTGTTAGGGGACCTTAATTTTCATTTTGATGTCGCCCTGGACCATACTGCTATGTCAGTTACAGATGATCTAGCAGCATTACAGTTAGTCCAACGAGTGAAGGCAGCAACCCACATTAAAGGTCACTTACTGGACCCTGTGTTCAGTAATTGTATAGAGCTTGTGGGGGGTTGCCAATCCCCCTTCCATGGACTGACCACCTACTAGTGCCTTTCACCTAGACTATACTCAAGTCAGTCCCTCCTAGATCCGTCATTAGGAAGGCCAGAAGTTGGGCCAGACTACCAGTTGAATCCTGGGCCAGTAGACTCGGGATTGACCAGCCCTCCTATAATGAGGACCCATGCGTAGCCGACCAGGAATACGAAGACTGGTTTGCACAGTCCGTCGAGGCCACCCTATCAATATGTAAAATCACAGTGAAACGTTCTAAAAAAAACGCCCCCTGGTACTCAGAGGCCCTTAGGGAAAAGAAACGCCACTTTAGGAAAATAGAAAGATGGTGGCGCTTAGGCTACTCATTGGACCATAAAGCCCAATATAGAGAGGCAATTAAATCCTATAAAGCTGAGGTTAAATCTGCCCAATCTATGTACTTCTCTGATAAAATCATGCGAGCTAAGTCCAAGCCCAAGGAAATCTTTCAAATAGTGAAGAATTTGACGAAATTTCCCTCCCCAGCACGCATCTGGATAAATCTACAGCCCACTGCAATGACTTGGCAGATTTTTTCCACCAGAAAGTTAATCAAATTTATTCTTTCTTCCACTCTATAGCACCAGGGCCCATAGCCCAGGGGCAGACAAATTTAGGGGTTACTCCATTCCAATCCCTGATTACTCTAGATCACTTTCCACCATTAGACCCTGAATCCTTAGATTCTTTAGATTCTTAAGCCCATGTGATCCAGCACCCCCTGAAGTCATGATGTTGGCACCTCAGGTTATTCTGCCGATCATCTTGAACCTCCTAAATGCCTCCATTACCTCCTGTACCAATCCTCCTGCTTGGAATCGGGCAATGGTGCGTGTTCTGTTAAAAAAAAACAATCTGGACCCCGGTGACTTCAGTAGCTACCGTCCGATCTCTCTGCTCCCCTGGGTGAGCAAAATTCTCGAGAGGCACATCAATACCCACCTGGTGCATTTCCTCGAGAATAACCAGCTGCTAGACGCCACCCAGACGGGCTTTAGACCCAGACATGGGACACAGACCGCGCTGCTGGTAGTCACCGAGGAAACCAGAAAGATCGTGGATCAAGGAGGATCAGTGGCAGTGATCCTCCTTGACCTAAGCGCGGCATTCGACACGGTCAGCCATGACATCTTGCGGAGACGTCTTTCGAATGTCGGAATAGTTGGCAGAGCATGGCTATGGCTCAAACCCTTTTTGAGCGATAGGTCCTTCCAAATCTTTGATGGAGATACGGTATCCACAAGCAGGCCATTGAGGTGTGGAGTCCCACAGGGCTCCTCCCTAAGCCCTGCGCTTTTTAACATTTATATGAGATCACTGGCTGAAGTTGTCTGTCCGTTCGGCATTAAGATCATTTCCTACGCGGATGACACTCAGCTAGTGGTCTCCTTGGCGCAGGAGCCGGGTTCGCCATCCCCAGGTGGGCTGGCAAAATGCTTAGAGGAGGTAAAGGGATGGATGACTTCCTCTTCCCTTAAGCTCAATGGGGACAAATCAGAGCTGATGCTCTTGGGTCCCACTAACCTCACTTTTTTCAACTCCTTCTGGCCCCCATGTCTTGGTGCCCCCCCAACTCCCAAGGACAATATAAAGAGCCTTGGGGTTTGGCTGGACAAAACCCTATCCTTTAACACCCAGGCTACAAAACACTTGGCTACTTGCTTTGGTCTCCTAAGGATGTTGAAGAAAGTTCTCCCTCTTTTGCTTGTGGAGGCAAAGCAGGTAGCCATTCAGGGTTTGATTCAGTCCCGCCTGGACTTTAATAATGTCCTTTATCTCGGTGCCCCGGAATATACACTGCGCAAGCTTCAGATTGTGCAAAACTGTGCGGCTCGCACCGTGCTCCAGTTGCCGCACAGACTGTCGGCCAAACCTGGACTGAGCAGTCTGCACTGGCTTCCAGTACGAGAAAGAATTGCCTTCAAGGCGATGTGTATATCCCACCAAGCTTTTTGGGACACAGGACCGGCTATTATCCGGGACCTAATAACACAGTATCAACCGAGCAGAAATCTTCGTTCGAGCCAGGCATGTATGGCTGTAGTCCCTAGAATAAAAAGGATAAGAGCTGGCGGCAGGATGTTCACTCACAACGCTGCCAAGCTGTGGAATTCACTTCCGTTCCAACTCAGGTCCAACCCCAACCTTTCCTCCTTCCGGAAACAGCTGAAGACCCTCTTGTTTAATGCTCCACATTAACTCCTCAGCGATTTCCGTCTCTTAAGCAATTTTATAACTGGTTGTTAGCGCTTGGACGCCCCAGGGCAGCAATCGCGCTCTATAAATTGACATTTCATTTCATTTCATTTCATTTCATCGTCAATGGAGGAATTCATACTGTCTTCAGAATTCATGAATCTGAGTGTCCATATCAATCGAATGATGCTGGTCACTTATGACATGCAGTCATATTTAAAAACCATTGAAACAACACAAGATAGATTTTTAGGTCAATCCTAGCGTTGCAGCGCATCTGCTACATCCTTTGCGAGGCATGCAGTATTCAGAATAGCGTGGAAGCTCCGCCCACTCTGCACACATCTTTTTTTATCGGTTTAGGCCCTAAATGCTGCCTTCTGCTTGATTTTAGGCCGGTTAGTCCCTCCTCCTGACGGCCATGTTGTCACTCATATACTTCCATGGTTACTGGCCCCTTTACTTCAAAAACTATTTTCTTCTTGTGGCCCCCCTTCCTGCAGCCCGTGACTTCAGCCCCACCACCCCCCACCGCGCTCCTGTTCATGCCTTCTCGCATGCCCACACTCCAGTTTCTTATGCAATAGGTCTTATGCGAGTCCTATTGCATTGAAAATGCTGGTTTGTAAGAGCGAGGACTCATAATTCTGTCTTTGTGAAGAAGGGCCCTGAACGTACATTTTTATGCAACAAGTTTTCTTATGTAACGCTTCATAGCAACCTTGTGCTACTTTGAAGAGCTCTAAACAATAAATACGTTTAATGTCTGTTGATATAACTGTACTCAGTTTACCACTCTGGTGCAGATGGCCTTGCTGGAATTTGAAGATCGATATATAACACAGGGGAATGACTCGATTTAGGAAGACAGAGGCTGGAATCTGTAACACAATATTTTATAGACAAGGATACCTCTGACACCATACATTGAATACTTGTTTGTTGCCACAATAGCCCCTTTATTTGACCTTGGGCTTGAAACTTATAATTCTTCGTTATTTTCACTTTTTTATATACACAGTTAGAATCTCCTTCATTTAAAAAATGTAATCACCTCTCCTTAATTCTTATCTATACACAGTCTCTATATGCACAAAACATTAATTTATACACAACATCTATATACACAAAACATATAGATTTTTACACCATATGTACATGCAACTTGTTGCTTGATGCAGTATAGAATATTTAAACTTGATGTTACTTAATCATAATTAAACTTAACACATAGAATTTCTATTGATTCACAAGTTCAAAGATAGTAGATTCTCTCTTGTTTGTCCTACTTATAATTGAGAAAATACCACACTAGGACTTTGTCCTTCTTGCCCTCAGTGTCACCTAAAAAGTGGAGTCCTATATAGGGTCAGAGATTAATTAAATTCCTTCACACAGTGGAAAGTTGAGTCCAGGAGATTCTAACTGTGTATATAAAAAAGTGAAAATAACGAAAAAGTATAAGTTTCAAGCCCAAGGTCAAATAAAGGGACTAGTGTGGCAACAAACAAGTATTCAATCTATGGTGTCAGAGGTATCCTTGTCTATAAAATATGGAATTTGAAGATCGCCGCATCTTTCAGTAGCCAGCGTTTAACTCAGGAAGCCATCCCTGACTACTGCAAATAAATATAAATGTCCAAGCAATGCAATCATAGCCAGTTTGCACTTGGGGAAATGATTATGAAAGATGCGCGCAACAGAATTCCCTGCAGCTAAACTGAAGGATGTCGCGTAGAAGATGTGCTGTGTGCGGTATAATTAAACCTACTAAAGAAACTTTATCAACCCTCACAAAGAACTCTCCCATAATCTGTACCCACTCTCCGTGTTCTTTTACCTAAACTCAGAGCCTGCATGAGGGCACAACCAAGTGCCCCCTCCATACCCACCTCCCTCTCCCTGTCCTATTTCCTTTTTTCCACTTGTGATGTCGCCCGCAGTATTTTGAAGGGTTGGGCTGGACGATCCAGTTCTGTCAAACAATTCCACGAATTCTGAAGAGACGAAACCCGTCCGGGTATAAAAGGAATCTTTGTCACCTCTGCTGTTACATTGGTCCTGAGAACCAGAAGTTCTTGGCTGCAGTTTCTGCTTGTAAATTCCCTTCCTAGTGAAATTGTAGGAGTTGTAATTTAGGGGAGCGCTGCTCTGCTCAAGTCAAGGCCTCTAAACAGCTCGTAGCGCACAGCTATTCAATTCAAAATGCCGGCCGCAATCTTCATGTGCCAAGTGTCATTTTTGTGACATCGTTAAAGGTGAAAATGGCCTGATCTGATCATTTATTGCTGATTTACCCGAATCACTGCATGCGCTCCAGGTCAGTGCACGAGTGTTTAGCATTGGCGCTAGCACTTTTATGCCAAAGCATTGCCAGGAAGAAACCCCTGCCGACTAAACGGGAAACTTCCCGACGTACAACGCGATCAAGCACACAGCTGACGCTGCTTTCCCAGGCTCCCGATTGCGGGGTTGCCGGGTAATTCACCCTCTCCGCTCAACTTGCCCTGAACCAATGGTTCGGGCGTACTCGGCAATTGACGCTATTATTGTTTAGGCATTACTAATGTCCTGATGATGATCCCCATAACTTAGGAGTGGGATCGAAACGCCGTCGACTTTTATGTAGCACCATATACACTGAAACGTATACCATCTGTTATATGTCTGTAATGGTGTGATCTGAATTTCTGCCACATTTGTAACCGCAGAAGTCTGTAACTTTTGCCCAAAAGCCCTTTTCTGTTTGTTATTTCTTCACTTTACCAATTTGTAAGTGTCAGGGTACAGGCTTGTGCCCCACTATGAAGAATTGTTGAAGGAATCTTGTTTTTGATTTTTCCTAAATAGTAAAATATTGAAACCGCTGTCCGGCTGGGCATGTCATATCTAATATAGTATCCATTGTGCCTATATTTATTGTTTTCAGACTATTTTATATGCATGGGACCACTGTTGTTTCAAAAATATGTTTCCCGAGGTCCTGTGCTGACTCGTTTGGGCACCCTTGTTGACCTTGAAACACTTTTAGGCAGAGCCGGCCCTTGGTCCAATAGCACCCTGGGCTGAAAGGAATCTGCCGCCCTTGCCACTTCTGGTGAATACAATGAGCAGCAGCCGTTTTCACAGACAGCCGTGGCTGGCCGCATCAAGGTAGCGACTGGCCTTTGAACACACAACTCTGCAGCTCCGAAGCTCACCTGAATCACCCCACCTCTGTCAAGCTGTTTCCAAGTTGTTTGGGGGGGTTGGGGGTGTTGATGTGTGTCCACAGGGGGTGAGGTATAGAAGGCCTGGCAAGGTCGGACATAGGAGGGGCTGATATTGGGATAAACAAGCATTGGCATAGCCAATAGGTCTTGCTGTTTGGACCTTATAAGTTTTAGCTATGAAGGATATTATCCTGGGTGCTGTGACGCCAGGGTGTGAAGAGGTACATAAAACACTAAACTCACCAGTGAACACATGCACAGATGCCCATTAGCACATGTAGGTAGACACAGATATATTTGGACAGTTTCACACCCACAGGCAGAAAGAACACATACAGATACACACATCAAACATACCCCATACAGCTCCTCCCACGTACACAGTTACCCATGGATATGCACTTTCCCACTCATACTATACATGCACACACACTCACACAAGTTGGATTTTTAAGCTTCGGATCCTCCCATCTCTCTTGCTAAAATGACGTCTCTAAAGAAAAAAAGGGAGAAGCTTCACCTATTTTTAAGATGGCCACAGCAGAGGCAAACTTGGAAATCTGGAAATTCTGCGACCAGCATCAGGCCTCTTATGGGTTGTAAAGCAGGGGCAGTCCCGACCCAGCCCAATCAGCCTTTCTTCTGCATTAATATTTTGCAAACTCCCCTTTTCCCTCAAGATTAGTCTCTTACTAACGTGCAACAGAACTGACACCAGCACTGCCTACCTTCCAGATGCACCATGTCACAAAACTACTAGGTAACTGTACTGGCCATTCTCCCATCAAAAATCTGACTGACCCAGCGCCAGCCCTACCACCTGTCACAGGAAACAATGCACAAAATAACTAGGTTACTGAAGTATAAGTGGGGACCGCAGCAGAGGCTAATTTGCCAGCCCTCGAGATGCAAAAGTTGAATCCACAGTGTGAGTGATTTGAAAACCAGGCAGACCAGACATACCCAAGTATTTTTTAAAGTAAATAAAACCTGGAGCTGTACACTTAGTTGTCAAATGACACTAGGTACCCTGCTTGGTGGTCACAGTGCTTTCTGTGCCTCAAAGGACGTCCAGTAGCGAAGTGGAGCGTTCTTACCTGTGGGTTCTAGTGATGCTTTCAGTTCTTGTGGTTGCTTCCAGTCTGGTGTCCGTCCCTTTTAATCCTTCGCGTAAATGTCAGTTAGTTCCAGCTGGCCATGCAGAAGAGATCACTTGCACACATCCCTGATTTTATATTAAAAAGAGGCAATATTTCTCTTCATGTATTCCCATACCTGGTGTGTCGCACAGTTTGATGCTTACTTTCCCTCCATGTTAAAGAACAAAAGATGTTTCAGCACCCAGGCTAATGTACTGCATAGCTAAATACATATAAGGTCCCAAAGGCGAGACCGATTGCATTACAAATGCTTGTTTTTAACAGGTTTTAGATTGGACCGTTTGATTGGTTTTTCATGATAAACGATGGTCACAATGTCTTTGTAAATGTCATTGTGATGACATATGACTACAGAAAACAATGCATACCGCTTTATTCTGTAAGTTCTATAATGGACAGAGAAAGAATTGGATTTTACCAATACTGAGATCTTATGGGTTTAGACAATGTCAACATGTGCCCTTATTCATACAGTCTCTACCTAACAAACACATAAGTTTGTCTATGGTGAGGTTTTTAAAGAGTGTGATTAGATCAAGAAAGATTTTTTTAACATGAATATATTATGGTGCTATAAAATTGTTTGCATTTTTTACTCATGATATTTATATTGTTTATAATTTGTTAAATAGAATGTTTTTTTCACATGCGTTTATTTTTTCCTATGAAGAAATCAAATAAAGCTTAATTTGATTTTATTTAAGTGAGCCAGTAAGACTGAGTGACTGAGTGACTGAGTGAGAGATAGCGAGTGACGTTATATGAATAAGCATGTGAGTGGGCAAGTGAGTGAACATGTGAATGTGAAAGTGAGTGTGCCACTACGTTTGTGAATGAGACTGTGTGAGCATGTGAGTGCAACAGTAACTGACAGTGTGTGATCAAGTGGGTGAGACAGTGTACTAGCATGGGAGTGCATGGGATAATGAGTGTGTGTGCTGTGCATGTGTGTTCACCACTGACCATGGCATATTGGAAGCAATTCTTGGATGACGAAGGCATCCATGGTGACATGCGTGCTTTGGGTAATTGAATGTATCTCTTGGCATAAAGGAGGGCATCAATAGCAAACAAAGGGCCTGGCAATTTGGAGGCAAGTCTCGGTACATGGGTCACCCACAGCAAAATGTTGGTGCTGGTGTACTGGAGGTAATCATGAGCATAAGCGATAACAACTATCCATATGTGGGAGGGCTGATAACCGTGAAAAAATGCTGGCCCTGATATACTGGAGGTGATTTTTGACATGGGTCACCCCAGGTAAATAGACAGAATCAATAGCATTATTCTAGCACTGTCAAATTGTAGGCAAATGACATAAGGGACGCATTGCTGGTGTAGAGGAGGCACCCCTAACAAAATAATGGACCTAGCACAAAGAAGCTGACACCCATTGCCTATTTTAAAAAGACTGTCAGGCTACATTGGCACACCATGAATGTACTTAAATCTTAAATAAGTGTACTTTCATAGTCGTTGCCATTTTTAGCAAATGTGAAAAAATGCGCTTTCAAATACATGTGTTGTCCTCAATTTTTTTTACAAACATTTCATCAAGGGAATGTTCCCAAACAAATCTTAGAAGAAGTCAGGTTGCTTCACATGCTTGTTGGAAATCAGGGCATATATAAAGCCCATCACTTTCAAAGATCAGCCACTACTGATTTGTGATGTCACAACACAAGCTTCGAGCTAATTACAGTGTGGGTCACACCTAAAGAATAAAAAAAAAATCAAAGCATTTATTTTTCATGGATGCATTGGTGCCGTTCAATTTAAATTTTCAAAAAATAGCTGCAGTTTATCGTGAAATTCATACATTTTAATAGGACTGTAAGAATCAAATTTAGTTTTTGAAACAACCAACTTTCTAACTCATGTATTTTCAACCAGTATTTCATGTAATTTAATAATTCATTTCCTGTGCAATTGGTGAAGCCAATTAGCTCATCACAATATGCTTCAATAAATATCTCCATCATTGGCTGTACAGCGAATTCCCTTCACAAAGGGAAGAACTAGAATGTAAACCATTAGGGCACAATAGGCTGTAATTACACAGTTATGGCAGGCCCTTTTCAATGAGGAGGCCAACCAGGGACTTCTGTAACCCAAGAACAGAAGAGATAGATAGTTTTAGCCACAAAGCATATAAGTGCCCCTTGATCTGTAAACAGTGACCTTTTATAATTTATTTTATTTGAAAGATATTTTCTAATCCTAGGATACAAGCAAACCACCATATTGGATAATACCAAAAAGTTTATACTAAACGTAAATCCCACGTGATTTTAGGTGCATCATAGTGTTGAAAAATTGGAGTCCCTCACTGAAGAAGTATAAACCTCTTAAGGGGTTCACAGATACACCTGGTCCTTTTAAACCAACAAGGAAGAGATTGGCACAGAAGCTGTAATATAAAAGACATATTTATTGATCTCAGATGAGGGAGACTACGTCACACAGTACCCTCAGGAAACTGTAGGAGGCATTGTAAGGAGTACAGAAAACAGGGACATTGTAAATGCGTAGGTTTGCATAGTCAGCTTAAAACCAAGGGGAGGCCCTGGCTCATACCAGCATGCAAAATGACTAATATGGGTATACAAGATTTGCTTGCTCAACAAAGTGGGAGGAGAGTTATTTCTCCTGACATCAGCAAGAATAGCCTGACAGTTATAACATAAGAGCAGGTGCATTCTACTAGCTAGGCCCCTCTTTGCATGGGCAAGGCTCTGAAAGAGGGAAATTGCACATGGCAAGCATATGGCTAACTAAGATCGCTGCCAAGTACAAAATGGCTTTCCGCTCATGCTAACAGATCCCTGCAATCTTTATCACAGGTGAGTAGCGCGCTTTACACTTCCCTGATTAACTGCTTGGAGTTCCAGACATGGCATAAATTAGCTAGCTTTCCTGATCTAGTAGTTTAGGAGGACTTTATGAGAATTCCCAGCACAACAATTGTCCAATGTTCAAGACCAGAATATTAGAAGGAAGAATATTTCCACAAAAATGCAAAAGAAATAGGTGCAATCTACCAGATCCACTACTTGAGTTCACTTGCAGAAATACACTTGCATCAAGGTGCAAGTGTCAATCTCCTGAGCTAAGATACAGTGGGCACAATTCACAAAAGTAATCTGAGACAAAATCCTAACTTTACGAATTTCAGTATTCACAAAAGGCATTTAGTAGTAGATAAGTTAGGATCCCTAACTTTACTACTACTAAATGCCTTTTGCGAATGCCGAAAGTCGTAATGTTATGATTTTTCTCAGTTTAGTAGTATTAAAGTTAGGAATCCTAACTTTACAACTACTAAATGCCTTTTGTGAATATCAAAAGTCGTAAAGTTAAGATGATGTTTATGGTTGAAGGTTTAATTGGTTGCTGGGAACCTTGGTGTCATGAAATTCTGACATTACTGTCATCAATTTTGAGGAGTAAACTGGAGAAACAGAGGGTGAGGGTGTGGTAGTGTTCCATATTTGCTCAATCAAAATTTGTTCAGTGAAGGTAATGGCCATACTATATATCAGTTATGGGTGTTTGTTGCAAAATTACATTGTGCCTTCATTTTAGAATAAATGAGCTTAATTTGCTAAGAAATATTGAAATGTCATTACTGCTAACACTCTGAGACTGAAACCAGATAAAATCCAGCAATATATTACCTACTTCAATGAAGTTATTTGGATGTACATTAGTGGCACCTCATATTTGGTATTCACTTTTCCAAATGATTTCAACATGTCAGTATAGAGTAACCATCTGCTCAATACAACAGAGAAATTACCTAGAGTGTCAACTGCAGTAGCAAAAGACCTGATATCTAATCCCATCTTCCTCACTTGAACAAGTTATGTAATCCTGGGATAATCCAACTACAGTTCGCTTATTTACTGACCACTGGAATATTTGTTATACAGTCATGTAATAACAATTGAGTTTATATTTGTGTCTCTTATACGGGCTCTCAGCCCTTGGAAAACGATTGGGGATAAAACCTGAGATCTGCAGTTGCACACAGACAACTAAAGCATGCTCAGCCAAACATGCAGTTGCCATGCCCCATGTGGAGGGGGGATCTGCTGTTTGGCTGCAGGTGGAGGTTCTGCAAGCAGGTCGTTTATCGCTTGCAGCAGCCCACATACCACAGGGCTGTACCCTTAGAAGCACCGCCCTATTTAGAATGCTCCTTCCAAAGGTGCTGATCTCTTCCCAGGTTCACCTATCCAATCAATCAATCAATCATATCATTTGTAAAGCGCACTACTCACCCGAGAGGCGCTGGGGTGGGGAATGCTGCTACTGCTCGAAAAGCCAGGTCTTGAGGAGTTTTTTGAAGGTCAGCAGGTCTGGGTCTGCCGTAGGTGGATGGGGAGGGTGTTCCAGGTCTTGGTGGCGAGGTGGGAGAACGATCTGCCGCCTGAGGTCGCTCTTCGGAAACTGGGGACTGTATCGAGTGTGAGGTCGACGGAGCGTAGCTGGCGGGTCGGGGTGTAGAAGCTGAGTCGTCTGTTGAGGTACGTTGGTCCGGTGTTGTGGAGTGCCTTGGGTGCGTGGGTGAGGAGCTTGAAGGTTATCCTCTTGTTGACCGGGAGCCAGTGCAGGTCTCTCAGGTGGGGTGTGATGTGGCTGCGGTGAGGGATGTCGAGGATCAGACGTGCAGAGGCGTTCTGGATGCGTTGGAGCTGTCTCAGGAGTTTGGCTGAGGCTCCTGCGTAGAGGGCGTTTCCATGGGCCAACCTGCTGCTGACAAGGGCCTGGGTGACTGTTCTTCTCGTTTCAGTGGGGATCCACTTGTAGATCCTACGGAGCATGTGGAGGGTGTTGAAACAGGAGGAGGAGATGGCGCTGACCTGTTTAGTCATGGAGAGGGTGGAGTCGAGGATGACCCCTAGGTTGCGTGCGTGGTCGGTCGGTGTTGGTGCGGTTCCCAGTTCGGTCGGCCACCAGGAGTCGTCCCGGGCCGAAGGGTTGGATCCGAGGATAAGGACCTCCTTCTTGTCCGATTTCAGCTTCAGTCGGCTGTTCCTCATCCATTCAGCAACGGCCTTCATTCCTTCTTGAAGGTTGGTTGTGGCGGTGTGGGGGTCCTTGGTGAGGGGGAGTATCAGCTGGGTGTCATCGGCGTAGGAGAGGATGTTGAGGTCGTGCCGACGGACGACGTGGGCGAGCGGTGCCTTGTAGATGTTAAACAGGGTTGGGGTGAGGGATGAACCCTGTGGTACGCCGCAGATGATCTCAGTGGCTTCGGAGCGGAAGGGGGAAAGGCGGACTCTCTGTGTTCTGCCAGAGAGGAAGGAGGTGGTCCAGTCAAGGGCCTTCTCTTGGATCCCAGCGTTTTGGAGGCGTGTTCGTAGTGTGTGGTGACAGACCGTGTCGAAGGTGGCTGACAGGTCCAGGACGATGAGGGCCGCCGTTTCTCCGTTGTCCAGCAGGGACTTGATGTCATCGGTGGTGGCGATGAGGGCAGTCTCGGTGCTGTGGTTTCTGCGGAACCCGGACTGGGAAGGGTCCAGGATGTTGTTCTCCTCGTGGTAGCGGCTCAGTTGTTCATTGACGGTCTTCTCAATGACCTTTGCCGGGAACGGGAGCAGTGAGATGGGCCGGAAGTTCTTGAGGTCCCTGGGGTCCGCCTTGGGTTTCTTGAGTAAGGCTTCCAGCTCTCCGGGAAGGTTGCTGTCTCGAAGGAGGTGTTGATGACGTTCTGGAGATGGGGTGCGATGGATGTGCTGGCTTTGTTGAAGATGTGGTGTGGGCATGGATCTGACGGAGATCTGGAGTGGATGGTGTTCATTATCTTGATGGTGTCATCATCGTTGATGTTGGTCCAGTAGAGCAGGCGGTTGGTGCGGATGGTGGTCGTGGGGGCGGAGGTCTCAGTGCTTGTCGGGGCGGTCGTGGCGTTGAAACTGTCGTGGATGTCTGTGATCTTGCGGTGGAAGAAGGTGGCCAGCAATCGCACAGGTCTTGCAAGGGTGGGACGTCATTGGTGTTGGAGCTGGGGTTGGAGAGTTCCTTCATGATGTTGAAGAGTTCTTTGCTGTTGTGCGCGTTGTTGTCTAGGCGGTCTTTGAAGGAGGCCCTTTTGGCGGATCTGATGAGGTGATGGTGTCTGTGGGTGGCATTCTTGTGGGCGGCGTGGCTGTCCGGTGTTCGTTCACGGAGCCAGATCTAGTCCAGCTTTCGGCAGGTGTGCTTGGAGGCCCGGAGGTCTTCAGTGAACCAGCTGGCTTTCTTGGTGGTATGATTGTTGGAGGGTTTCTTGATCGGGGCGAGGGTGTTGGTGCAGTCGTTGATCCACTGTCTGAGGTTGTGTGTGGCGGTAGCGGGGTCGGTATGGTCAGCGGGTGGGCTCTGGGTGAGGGTGGTGGTTAGCTGGCCTTGAGTGACTTTGCTCCAGCAGCGGTGAGGCATCTGTTGGGTGCGGTGGTGCGTGGTGGGTTTCTTAAAGGTGAAGTGGATGAAGCAGTGGTCGGTCCAGTGGAGTTCGGTGGTATGGTTGAAGGAGACGCAGGGGCTTGCGGAGAAGATGGGGTCAAGCGTGTGACCGGCGGAGTGGGTGGGTGTTGTGACGAGTTGTCTGAGTCCGAGGATGGCTAAGTTTTCGAGCAGGGTGGTGGAGTTGGTGTCGTCATTTTTCTCAAGGTGGAAGTTCAGGTCCCGAGGAGGATGTAGTCCATGGAGGCGAGGGCGTGTGTGCGGACGAAGTCGGCGATGGAGTCGCTGAACTGTGGTCGGGGTCCGGGCTATCTGTAGATGAGGGTTCCTCTAAGGGTAGTGTTGGGGTCAGTGTGGATCTGGAAGTGCAGGTGTTCGGCGATGATGAGGGTGTCGTCGGTGTTGGTCAAGTCTCTGAGAGTGTTCCTGTGGATGATGGCGATTCCTCCTCCCGCTCTGTTGGTGCGGTCCTTGCGGGTGATCTTGTAGCCTTCCAGGACAGCTATGGCTATGTCGGGTGTCGAGGCGAGGTTCAGCCAGGTCCCCGCCATGAAGGCGACGTCTGGGGAGGTTGAGTCGAGTAGGTCCCAGAGTTCAACGGCATGTTTTCGGGCGGAGCGGGTGTTGAGACGGATGCATCTGAGGTGGTTGGGTTCTTTCCTGGTCAGCAGCATGGTGGGGCGGATAATTGTGAAGCTGCAGTTCCGGCAGGTGAAAGCTCGGTGGGTGCACTTCGGGGCGGCCAGGAAGCAGGTGTGTGATCGTCCGGTGTTGAGTGCATGGAGGGTTCTGGTATCGTAGCGGTGTCAGGCGTCGTGGCGTTCGTGATGTCCAGGGGTCCTGGCGCTGGGCGTGGTCCAGGCACGGACGGGCACAGAAGGGCTTGTCTTAGGTGCGCTAGCTGCTTCCATATGAGGGGATGTGGGTGGGAGGAGCAGCTGGGAGGCGGGGCGGCGAATGGGATTGCAGGTGGGCGGGGCCACAGGGACACAGTGGCTGGAAAAAAGGGCGGGCCGCGGGAGAACTGGGCACAGGAAGGAAAAACAAGTTTAGGCAAGAAAACAAGTACAGGCACAGAGGAATGAAAACAAGTCTGGGCACGAAAGCAAGTTAGGCACAGGGGAATAAAAACAAGTCTGGGCAAGAAAGCAAGTACAGGCACTGGGGAATAAAAACAAGTCTGGGCAAGAAAGCAAGTACAGGCACAGGGGAATAAAAACAAGTCTGGGCAAGAAAGCAAGTTAGGCACAGGGGAAAAATACAAGATTAGGCAAAAACAATGCAGGCAGAGCCGTGCAGCAGCGTGGGGAGCGACCTGCCTGCGAGTAGGGTCATAGGTCGCTACATCTACGTAGGGCTAGGTCATTCGTCTCATTCAATGTATCCTCAAGCTAAAGAGCATCCAGCAAAAATCACTTCATCTCCCAGGTGCAACTATTCTCTTTTGTGTGAAATTAAAAACGTATAAACAGCTGAACTCAGCCACTATCTGTTCTTGAGTAGTATTGTAGGTCTCCTTGGAGGACCCTCGGCCGCACTCTGCCTGCCATAGCCTTGGTCGACGCCCCCACGTTCCACTTAAGTGTTTATGACACCAGACAAAACCGTCCTCTACATAAATGTGAGGGTTATTGGCTGTGCCAGTGCTTGCTGTTTTCAGGCCTGAAAAAGGAGATGGAAGCAGCATCGCACCCTAGAAACACAAAACGATCAACACGTGCTGAAAGAAAGACAAAGCCTTCTTAGAAGCACAGCATTTAAATAATAGAAACTTTTCTTCAAAGCAATGTTGGTCTTCTTATTTTTAATAGTTCACATTGCACGTAGGAGAAGATATATTTTGATGGGACTTTGCACTCAAACACTCAAATTGAAAGGTTCTTTTGATGTTTAATTCAGGAAACAAATTGAAGATTTCTTCATACTGTGAGTGGTTTATCAGAAAACAAGTTCGAAAGGATTGAATACACATTCTATGCATAGATGATAAAATGCAAGAAGTACTCAGATCGCATCTTATTATTTAGAATTCAGGCCACACCTTTTCACGAACTTCCTATAATAGAGTCACTGTCACATCCCCTCCCAAATACTTCAAAATTACAACACTTGAGATGTAGTGCCAGAGTTTATCAACACTTTGATCCAGTGCAAACTCGCCAACAGTGATACAAACTGGTGCAAAATGTTGATTTGAAACTGTGCTGGTTAGTTGCCTAAAAGTAATGCAACAAACCCTGTACGCAGGGCTACTGGACTTATGTGGCAGCAGAGGGACAAATTATGTGGTAGGGTAGAGTAAATTATGCAGCAAGAAAAGGCAAATTAGGCTGCATAATGCAGCACATTTTGTGATGGTATTACTTCTTTATTTTTACATGTTCCCCCTTGTTAACACTGTCTCGGCATCACCTTCACCTCATGGGTAGCAGTTTAACACTCAAATATAGCAATAAGCAGCAGAAAGGTAATCAGTCTACCTTTGCAAAATGTCTTTCACTGGCCGGCAACACGTGTTACTGTGTTTTTAGTAACTTTTCAACTGTTTGATCTAGAAACAGAATGTTTTTTATTAGAATCTGAAGATTATGCAGAAGATGATGGATTGTGTGGCAAATTCAGCAAATCTATAACTATACAAAAAGTGCAGCAGCCACACATTCGCATAATTCCAGTTGCCCTACCGGTGATTGTCAACTCCAACATGATTCACCATTCCTTAGTAGTTTACCGGGATGCTGTCATGATGTGCTTTAAACTCCCTGACAATAGCAAGGCAGCCAATTTACTGCTGCAATATCATTTTAATTTTGGGATGATTATGGCGACCAAGTTGGAAGCAAATATGTACCCACAGTAATGACAAATCTCCATGGTAAAACTAGTTTGCTGTGAAAACTGTTGCAAGGCAATACATCCATACAACTATTCATTTTGTATCTACCTGTATGCAGTAGTAGCTACATTTATGTAAATCACTCAGATAGCTTTTTGGGTATTGTTTGTGTCAAATAAAATTACAGAAAAAAATCTCAATAAATAGTAAATAATGTTATTATAAAATATTTTGATTACCTAGCAAGGCCTCAGTCACATCTGAAATCTCAATAAACCTACACCAGCCTGCAATCTTGACATGGCGCCCACCTTACCATATAGAAATAACAATTATTGTCCAGGAAATAGAAAAAATAGAAGAGTGCCCTTAGCATGGGAATTTTCAGTCATAAATAGATCTTCTGGTCATGTTATTATGAAAGCTATCATTGGCCTTTAAAGCCATGGATCACTATAACTTGACTTGCAGACTGTACAAAGTACCTATTGCTAAAAGTGGGATTACTGGTTGGCTGAGGTATGATCTTTTTACCAGTACCTGCACCACTCTTTAGGAGTGGTACACTTTTTCTGTTTTTCATGGCTGAGATATGCACCCAGGACTGGCAGGAACCACTTCTCTAGTCAGGGTAAGCTAAGTACACTCTAAAAGACACCCTGGCTCTCTCTCTGGTAGCTTTGCGCAGAGCAGTCAGGCTTATCTAAAGAGATCATGTGTAAAGTATTTGTGCAACATACACACACACAGTAATACAATGAATACACCACAAAAAGACTTGACCCAGGTTTAGACAAATAGTTTATTATATTCTAAATGAAACAAGACCTAAATGACAAAAATCTAATAAGTACAAGTCGATATTTGAACTTTAAAAGAATAAGTGAACAATAGCACTTAGAATCCAATAGCACTTTTAGGTTTACTTGAGGTCGTGCTGGACTGGGGCGAAGTCAAAATTCAAGTTGACTTCAATGGAGAGCCTGTCAGCTACAGGACCAATGCAGGCCCCATCGAACAAAGTATCTTTCATGGACACAACTACGCGATGCATCAATGTCGATCCCACAGGTTGAGAATGCATCAATTCTTTTCCAAGAAGTGATGGAGATGCATCAGTTCCAAAGGCGAGATGCCGGGCCAAGATGCATGGGTTCTGTAGAGCCATGTGCTGGGTTTCTTCATGCAGTTGAGCGATGCATCAATTTCTCTGAGCAGCTGTGATGGTGATGCACAGTTCTGGTGTGTTGGGCTCTCAAGGCGCTGCTTTATTTCCAAGAGGAAAACACTGATTTTACTTTCGCAATCCTGGTCGATGCACTGGTTCTATTATATGCAGATAGTGTAGGAGAGTAGGGTCTGCAATCCTATGATCACCCCAGATTTTTGCTTTTTGCTTCACTGGTTTACGACTTTCCCTGGCTGTGGGCCTGCTAATCAGACCCACAGCCTAGCTGTTCTCTCTATTCCAAATTGTACCCAGGTACTGAATTGGCACTGGGCCCTCTCTTGTGTCCCTGTAACCAAGGCAGAGGTGTACCCAGAAGTCTCCCAGGGGCTGCAGCATGTATTATGCCACCCCTGGGTTGACTAACTAAACCAGACACAACTGGCTGCTTGACAGCTGGGGCAAGGTGGTGTACACACCCTTTGCTTTAGATATAGTATTCCTATATCTAACCCTAACATGGACACATATATTCCTATCAGTCACTCCTATGGCAGGCCTTATCAATCCTGAAGGCAGAGTGCTTGGAATAATGTGAAATGGTGCTCTGGCATGAGCTGAGCCCGTTTGCAGCTTGCGGAACCAAGTCCCAGTAGCTGTTCCATGATAACGCTATACCATATACTCTTAAGTGCATTATGTACCTCGCGGTCATATGCTAACTTTGGTATAACATTATCAAAACATGTCGAGTAAGGTGTCATACGAATTGGAATACTAACCCCTCGCCAATTCTGGCGACGGGGTTAGCATTCCACCCTTCTATATATTTTTTTTTTTTTTATTAACATTTTACAACAATTTTACCCCCTCCCCGCGCCAGACAATGACTGTCATTTCTCATTTGCCATTTACAGATGGTACATAATACATTAATTTCGTTTCTTACAAAATATGATATAAAATAACAAAAAATAAAAAAAGGAAGGAATCCAGATTAGACATACCAACTAAGACATTAGGCATTTGGGAAAGAAGGAAATAGACATTAGCCATACCATTAACATTAAGTATATCAGTCCATAAACCCAAAACTCTGACTGCCCACCAAGGAAAGAAAAGAGAAAGGAACCAGAACCCACTTCTTCAGGGCCAGCTATCTTACATTGCCCCCTTATACATTTAACATCCTATCTTTCCAATCGGCAATCGGTTTCCACAACTGTAGCCCAAGTGCTCTCCTTTTTTTCCCCTTTCTCGCGTAGATGGCTTTCTCAAGATTATGCATATGCAATAGCCTAGCCAACCACTGCTGGAATGGAGGGGCCAGTTTGTCTTTCCATGCAGCCGCTATGCAGAGACGTAGCACGGCCATTGCCACAAATATGAAGCCTCCTGCCATATGTTGTTGTACGTTACAATCCTCTAGGCCTAATATTATTACATCGGGTGTCAGTTTCACTTTAAAGGCCAAAGATTTATCACAGAACATTTCGATGCTATTTATGAGTGGTGAAAGGATTGGGCATCCTGCGAACATATGAATTATGTCTGCCTCTGCGCTATCACATCTCGGGCACCTTACCCCCTGTGTTCCTCCCCACTGCGCAATCCTAGCTGGGGTGTAGTAAAGTCTATACAGAGTTTTATAATGTTGTGCTTTTAGTGACGCCGAGCATAAGGTCTCGTGCCCTAAAGTTAGTGATTTTGAGAATGTCCCCTCTGGAATTCCTAATGCCTCCATCCATTTAGTCTCATATTTAACTAAGTCATCCTCTCTGTGATCTATCAATTCTGCGTACAGCCGTTTAATTGTGCATAGCCGCTCTGCCTCGATCATCTGTAGTATTGGGTTCCCCTTAAATCCCGCCTGGCCACCACGTTTATTACCTAGAAAGCTTCTTACTTGTAAGTACTTGAAGAAAGTCCTATTGCTGACCCCGAATTCCTGTTGAAGCTCCGTAAATGGTCGTACCCCTGATTCCCCCATTAAGTCTCCCATGTTTCTAATACCTTGTCCAACCCATTCTTTGAAAATTGCATCAGAAAAAATATCCGAAGGTAGCGTTGGGTCCCCCACTAGTCTTGTATGTCCATGGAGTCTCCCCAAACCGAAGCTTTTCTTATATGCCTTCCAGATTTTATCAGCAGCTTCTAGTGTCTTAAACCTAGTTCTCTTGAAGTAACTTGGCTCTGAATATCTTAAGAAAGCATTGTTGGTTTCATCTCCCAAAATTAAACCGTACACTTCTAACGACCCTGTGTGTGATTCCCCCTCTCCTCCCGTCCCTCCCAACAAGCAAATCATTTGCTGTAAAGCCGCAGCCCAATAGTACATCCTGGTAAAGCCCATCCGCCTTTGTCGTGTGGTAATGACATATATTTCAATGCCCTTCTAGTCTTCCCTTGTGCCCAAACGAAACGATTTATCATATTTTCTAATTTCTCAAACCAAGTCAAGCTAAAAAACAGCGGGATTGTTCTAAACAGGTATAGCATTTTTGGGAGCAAGTTCATTTTCACGTAGTTAACCCTTCCAACCAGTGTCATGTGCAAATTATGTACCCTCTCCAGGTCTTTCTTCGCTTTTGTAATAATAGGGTTGATATTAATTTCTACCAATTTTCCTAGATCTGATGTAATAATAATACCTAAATATTTCCCTTCATTAACCACCCGTGTGTCTGTGCAGCCTGTATGTATATTTTTGATAATTTGCGTCTTACTTTTATTTAATGCATATCCAGCCATTCGCCCGAACTGCTCCGCCTCTGATTCGATTTCCCTTATCGCCTCTGTTGGGTTGGGTGTAATAACCGCTATATCGTCTGCGTATGCTAGAACCTTTATCTCTCCCCTCCTAGTGATCAGTGGTTCTATTCGTACATTTTGTTCTAATTTATATATCAGTGGGTCTATATACATAGCAAACAACAATGGTGAACAGGGGCACCCCTGTCTAGTGCCCCTGGTAATATTGAAGGGTTTCGTACGACCTGTATTTATCCTGACACACGCTGTTGGGTTTGTATAAAGAGCTTGTATTACTTTAATAAAAGTTTCGCCCACTCCCCCTCGTCTCAGAACAGCCCATAAGTACTCCCTTGCCACCCTGTCAAATGCTTTCTCGGCGTCAAGTAACAGGGTGGCCATTGGGTTCCCTTCACCTTCCAGGATATCAAACAGTGTAATCATTTTCCTTACATGTGTTGTCGTGTCCCTGTGAGGTATAAACCCGTGTTGGTTGACACTCACCAATTGAGTGATTACCCTGGCGAGTCTGACTGCCTGTATTTTAGAGAATATTTTTGTATCAGCGTTGATTAATGTAATGGGTCGGTATGATCCTGGTTCTGTCGGGTCCTTCCCTTTTTTTAATAGAATGACTATGTCTGCTCCCGCCCAACTACCTGGGATCGCCTGCCCTTGCTGTACTCCTTTGAAGGTTCTTGCTATTTCTTTAAATATTGAAGTTAAAAATACTTTATAAAATTCTCCTGGAATCTGATCGGGTCCAGCTGCCTTTCCGTTCGGTAGCCCCAATATAGCATCGTTTATCTCCTCATCACTTATGTCCTTATCTAGGTACTCTCTGTCCTCTTCACCCAGAGCTTTACCCGGGATGTTCTCTAGGTAAAGCTCTATTTCCTCCCTATCTCGATTTAACTCCTCCTTATATAACTTGCTATAGTAAACCCTGAACACCTCCGATATTCCTTTCTCATCCGTAATTATCTGGCCTGTTCCTTGATCTCGCCTTTGGCTACTCTTTGTCTTGACCGTGCAGCTAGCGTACGTCCTATTCTTTCGCTAAACTCGTAACTCCTTTCTCGCTGTACATCGTACAGTCTAGCGGCTTTGATCGCCACCTCTTCGAGGGCCGCTGCCCTGGCTACTGCTACTTCTAACAGTCGCTCAGTCAGTCCCTGCTGGTCTATGGTAGCTAGCTCGAGGCGCGTTTCTGCCAGAATCAGGGCGTTGTTCAGGCGATCTCTCTCTGTTTTTTCCCTCCTCTGTTTGGCAATAGAATAGCTAAGCGTCTCTCCTCTGACACAAGCCTTAAATGCGTCCCAGGCATTCCCAGTATTGGTACTCCCTCTATTAATATCCCAAACATGTTTAATCCATTCATGCATATGTGTGATATACTCAACATCCTTCAACAAGCCCCTTTCGAACGTCCATGACCCTACCACCTTCTTAAACCCTTCTCCTTCTATTGTTAATTTTAACGGGTTATGGTCTGATAGTATACGCGGTAACCTCTCAATTACTGTATTACTTAGTAGTACCCGGGAGATAAAAAAATAATCTAGCCTGACACATTTACGGTGGGGTGCTGAGAAGAATGTATATCCGGGATCTGACGGTTTCTTAGCCCCCCACACATCAAACATCCCATTGTTTCTTGCTAGGCTCTGTAATGCCCTGCACACTCTCTTCTTCCTTCCCTGATACTGCCCTGTATTATCTATATCTAGCCCCTTGGCCCCGTCAATATTAAAATCTCCTGCCAAGATAACCCGTGGCGCCCAGGATGGTAACTCAGTATCCAAAAAGAAAAACAACTCTGGGTCGTCCTCGGTCAACCCGTAAGCAGAACCTATAGTGACCCACTCCTCCCCTTTAAAACACTCTATCAGGGCACATCTACCCCACTCATCCTCGAACTTCTTCCTCGTTTTGATATCTGCGTGTTTGGTTAATACAGCCACTCCTCTAATTCTCGCGCCTTGTTTTGAGCGCGCTAGAACCCTTAGGCCCAATTGTTCCAGCAGAAACAACCTATTCCCTTCTACATGTGTCTCTTGTAGACAAACAAAATCCGCCCCAGTGTTTTTTAACAACAGTGCCAACCGCTGTCTTTTTAATCTGTCATTCAACCCACACACATTCATGGTGATAATTTTTACGCTCGCACTCATGGAGGTCTATACAAACTTTCCCTACTTCCTCTTGCTCCTGTTATATTTCTTTTGCAAATATTCGAATCATTGTGTATGTTCACTTGTTTCGATTGTTCCCACTGTGTTTGGTATGTCTTTGCTCCTTCTTCTCCTTCTGCCTGTACCACCTGTGCTTGCTGTATTACTTGTACCATCTGTATTACCTGTTTCATCTTAACTACTTGTACCATTAGTTTTATCTCTCCCTCACTGGCGCCCCCCTCCCCCCTCCCCTGTCCACAGGCAACTAGGTCAATCCTGACCTATGTATGACTGGTTCCCAAACCCCTTGTGTGAAGCTGTCCCCCCCCTCCCTACCAGTAAAATAGATGCAATTGCAAAAAGGACATCAAGGAACTTTTTAAAGAATCAATCCACCAGGCTCCGCCCAGTCGCCTCTGGAAGCTCCTTACACTCCTTACACTAAACATAACATAACAGTATAACAGTGTACACCACCAAGCTACAACCTGCTAAAACCTATACAAAGTGTTATAACCCTTCACCTCTTTGGATTCTCTTTAGCCCTATTCAGTCCATTTCCAGTCCGTATCAGTTACAGCCATAGACCCCCCCCCCCTTTTTCCCCTCTTTTTTTGTTTTTTTTTTGTTTTGGGGGGTTAACTATTTTCTTCTTTTCTCCTTTATCTCAGTCAGGAAGCTCTGTGCTTTAACTTCAGAGAAAAACATTCTCGTATGGCCCTCTGATGTTACTTTCAGCCTAGCGGGGTGTGGTAAATAAATAAATAATACCTCTATTTTTGAATGAATATATGAATAACAGATAGCTCAATAAATAAGAGTCAAGATTCGAGGTAGTAGGAGTTTGCAGGTTTAATACAGCATAAGGACAGGAACAGGACAACCTGCACTGACTAGATCTGGGATGGCTAGCTAGCACAACTTTAATAACAGTGCACAAGTATATATACTAAAACAATTGCATTACAGTGAATTACAGTAGGCGGAGCAGTGGGTGTGGTCAATAGCAGTCGCGAAAGATAAGGGTGAAAGTGGGTGTAACAAGAGGCGTATACATGGACATGTGATGTAAACGTAACAGAATATGTCATAAATGGGGCGGAAACATGGAGGGGGCTACCTAAGGAGCCGGGACCTCTGACCTAATGGTGCGCGTAAACTGACAATGACGTGTTACTAGGAGAAGCTGGGGGCTATGAACTCTGCGCTAGGAGTAGAGACTGAAGTCTGGAGAGTCAGGGCGACATGTACCTAAACCCTATCTAGTATCTAATGTTTAGAGGACATGTTGATATAAACTAAGAGTCAGGAGGGGAGAGGCTAACAGACTCTAAGACTGGAGCATGCATTATTCTACATGTAGTGCGTGTTGAAGAATATTAAATGACCATTAATACAGTATTTCTCTTACATGGAGACGTAAAGGCTAGACAATGACGGAAACTATTGATGCGATTCAGTAGCTTAGGAATGCAGAGAAGGAGGGCTGAACTGATAACTAGAATCATAACATACTCTTGGCAGACTCGTAGGCAGAGCCAGGCCGAGCCGGGCACTGTGAGGCAGGAAGTAAGTGAAGGGTCGAGGATACAGGTGGGGGCTGTATCGCTCCTCAGCGAGGGTTCAGGAGACAGGAGCTGAATCTGGTGTCCGGGCCCTTTTGAGGCCTAGAAACGGGGACTTTACAATGAAATAACGTGCACACTGAGAAACGTGGCAACGTATCTTTACATAGGCCTAATATTCGTAGCTTTCACGAGAACTGGAAACTAGTATACTAGAGATGGACACAACTGTAATTGCGTCTTTAATCAAACATGGGGGATACATATGCATATTAATCATGCACACATAGCATAAGATGGGGAACACGTAGGGACACAGAACATGGCAAAATTTACTTTTCCACATTCCCTCCTTGTCACTACGTTTCCATCAGGAAACATCAATATTCATGATACCATCTATCATTTCATACAGTATCATTTGCTCGTCTCGAATTTTCTTGGAACTGGATTTAGAACGGGACTTGGGACTAGGAATACAAGAGGTAGCACAAATGCCACAAATCGCAGGGCCACATTGCAAACAGAGGCAGCAACTGAATATGATCGCTACTGCAATACCCAGAAATGACAATACTTTCCATCCCCAGGCGGAAATTACATTCCAGAACCAACCGGACCATGTCCAGGTGCCTGGATCTTGGTGTAACATATGGGCAATATTATGGAGTCTGGTAATAGCTGAATAAACAGACGGTGCGTTATTAGGAATGAAAATGCAGCAACTAGATCCAATGACTCTACATGCCCCGCCCCTATCGGCCAGTATGACGTCAAGGACGAGACGATTCTGGAGCACGACAATTCTCATAAAGGATTGCTCTTCGGTTAAGTTACCTAGAGCAGAAGTAGTCTCAATCACTACTGCTTCAAGGGTTCTGGTTAATCTACGTATCAGTTTACTATTCACGACAGTACCTAAATAGGGGAAGACACCTTTATTGATATCTATGTATTGTTCTAGAGCAGTTTCAGTATAATAGACAATCGGAAGGTCTCTCTTGTGTCTAGTATGTACTAGGTGGGAATTCCTATGATAGTCAGGTGGGGCTAGAAAAACTGGTGGCAGTAGGAAGGCAATGTAACATGTACCATCCCAATCAAGGGGCAGACGAACATATGCGGTCTGACCACAAACAAAATAAGAATGACGTGAAGCTTTGAAAATAGATTTCCTACTGTCACTATACTTGACAATAGTAGTACAATCACTATGGCCTACATGTACGGAACCATTATTTCGGACACATAATTCGCCTTTGACTGGTAATACTGACATAGAGGGTAAGTCTGGAGTAGTATCAGACTGAACATTCAGGACCATGAAATTCGAAGAATAATTACCCAAATTATAAACTTCATTTTCTAGATCTAACCCTGTTCTGTGGGGAAGTGGGGAAGACCTTGCTTGTCTGGAAAACATGTACTGTTAAGAAAAGACATGTCTGTTGAGGATGACGTTAACGTGGACCATGCTCCACATGAACCGTTATGTGAAAATGGATAAGGAAAGAGTGGCAGAACTCCCTTCGATGTCTGGAAAGGGGGGAAACGACCACACACCCAACAATTAGTGGCATTGCTGGTCTGGTGTGAATAATGTAACATGCGGATAAAGGAATTATTACGCATAGCGAGACGATATGAGAGTTCATGAGGAGGCAGATCACTAAACGTGTGCTCTACTGTAGTATTAGCAGACTTATTTACATGAGAAACTGGAAAATACAAATAAAATGCATAACATGTGCAGGTAATCATAAGGCTGAAAAACAATACGAAGCTTAGAAAAACTATACATCGGATTGAGTTTTGACTGGTCTATTTTATACATGTCAGAAACCGGTCTAACCGTTTCACCTAGGGGAGGACTTAGACAATCAAACTGGCTGACTTATTTTACTAGACCTTAATTTTTTCTTATACTCCTGCTGCGGAGTTTTCTCTAACAGGGAGGAATCTGTATCATTGTCTTTTGCGGGACAGTCCTTAAGAATAGTACTTTGGCAATCCTTAAAATCCTTGGAAATGTTCTTTGAAACAGTCTTTAGTCCGTAAAATCTTTTCACATGAGACAGGTGGACCCAGCCCTTCCTGCCTTCCAGCTTGACGGCAGTACGGGTGGCCAGGAGGACCTGTTTGGGCTCCTTCCAGCGGGGCTCCAGCGGACTTGAACGATCAAAATTCCGGACAAGAACCATGCATCCGGGAACGATTTCATGCGGTGCCACCTCGGTATTGTCTGGAAATGCGGCGGCAACCTGTGAACGACAAGAGTGTAGGGCAGACATCAAGGAAGCTAGGTAATCTGTCAGCATATTACTTGAAACATCTGTAATACTTCGAGGTCTAGGTGTACCCCACATATTAGGGGGGCGGCCGAATACGACCTCGTACGGGGACAGACCTGATCTGGAATGTGCGACCATGCGCATATAAAACAAAGCGACTGGCAGAGCTACTAGCCAGTCCACACCTTTCTCTTTACATATTTTGGCGATGCGGATTTTCAGGGTCTGATTATGTCTCTCTACGAGACCGGCTGCTTCAGGATGGCGTACACAATGGAACTTCCACTGGTACCCTAACAAAAGGGAAACGTGTTTCATGAGCTCAGATGAGAATGGCTGGCCGTTGTCAGAATATACGACCCTAGGGAGTCCATAACGGGGGAAGAATTCACGAACCAACTGCTTGGCAGTGGTCGTGGCTGTGTAATCTGGGACTGGATATGCCTCTGTCCACCTGGACAAAGCGCATACAACTACAAGGACATACTTGAAACCTCGACATCGCTCCATCTGAATATAATCCATCTGGAGGACTTCAAAAGGGTGGTCAGGAGGCTGGAATCCACCTTGTTCCACCGGGACACTTTTACCTGGGTTAAACTGGCAACATATCATACAGGTACGGACTTTCTGCTTGGCTGCAGCTCGTAAATGCTTGTTGAACCAAATGTTCTGGATACTATCTAACATAGCTTTTTCTCCTAAATGTGCTGGACTATGTGCGGTATTGATAATGACTTGAACCATAGAGTCGGGGAGAAACCATGTGGCTTTTCCCTTCGTTACCCATCCCTGATCTGTCTGGACCCCTCCTTGTTCGGACCATTTCTTGATTTCATCGGGAGTAGCATGTAACTGGATATCTATGACATCTTGAGTAGGGTTCTTAACTGTCATACAGGTAGTCGGATCTGGAGTATGTGTCTGTATCGGATTAACTGAAATGTCTGGAGTCTGTGCTGTAAGCTTGGCTGTGCGATCTGCTAGATCATTACCTTGGAAATAATGTCAGTAACTTTCGTATGTGCTTTGCATTTCATGATAGCAATAGATGTCGGTAAGTGTATGGCATCTAACAGAGCTTGAATAAGGAGACCATGCTGAATCTTGGTTCCATGAGAAGTCATGAAACCTCTCTCCTGCCAGAGTACTCCGAAGTCGTGTACAACTCCGAATGCGTAACGTGAATCTGTGTAAATATTAACTTTCTGGTTCTTGTCGTGTATGCAGGCTTGGGTCAGAGCAACTAGCTCTGCTGCTTGAGCGGACAGAGTGTCAATACGGTGTGTTTCTATAACTTCAGTGTCTGTAGTCACTGCATATGCGGCTACTAGTTCTCCTGTACTTGTTCTCATACATGAACCATCCACATAAAGTGTCAGGTCGGGATCTGGTAATGGAATATCTGTCAGATCTTGTCTTGGCTTAGTCATAATATTAACTACTTCCACACAGTCGTGTGTGGCAGGATTCGAATTAACTGACGGTAACAGAGTAGCAGGATTTAGAACGTTGCAGCGTCTGATTTCTATGTGTGGCTGGAACAGTGTCAGTTCATAACCTGTCAAACGTGCAATTGTCAAGTGCTGAGTCTGTGTTCGGTTTAAAAGAACTTCCACAGAGTGTGGAACTTGTACTGTCAAGGAATGTCCTAATACTATGGAATCACTTTGTCTGATAGCTAGTGCTGTGGCTGCAACTGACTTGAGGCACACAGGCAGAGCCTGGGCTACAGGATCTAGTGTGCTCGAAAAATAAGCACAGGGCTTGTATTGTCCTGCTTGATCTTGTGTGAGAACAGATAATGCTGTACCTTCCCGTTCTGTGACGAAAAGTGTAAAAGGCTTACTGTTGTTTGGTGTAGCTAGAACAGGAGCTTGGCATAAAGCTTTCTTTAACTCATTGAAACTAAGTGTATGTTCAGATGTCCAAGGGAGGACAGTCGATACGGCTGCCTCCTGTGTCGTTAACTGTATCAGTGGCTTGGCTAGAAATGCATACTGAGGAATCCATTGTCTGCAATAAGAAGTAAGGCCGATAAAAGCACGTACCTCCTTCTGGGTCTTGGGCTGAGGAAGACTCGCTATTAACTGGATACGGTCTGGTGTCAACTGCCTACCCCACTTGGACAGTAAGTGGCCTAAGTAGATCACTTGCTGGACACAGAATTGAAGCTTCGAAGGGGACACCTTGTGCCCCATCTCGGCTAAGAAATACAAGACTGTAAGGGATGCTCGCTCGCAAGCACGTTCAGAACGGGCTGTGATCAGTAGATCATCGACATACTGGAGCAGGGCAGTGTCAGTTGGCATGTGAATGTTGTCTAGTTGTCTCTTAAGTGCTTGACTGTAAATACTAGGACTTTCTGTGAAACCTTGAGGAGCTCGTGTGAACATATAGCTCCTTCCATTTAAACAAAATCCGAAAAGAAACTGGCTGTCTGGATGAATGGGGACACTGAAAAACGCGTTCTTGAGGTCTATGACTGTAAAAAATGAGGCTTCGGAATCAATGGCTGTCAATAGGGAAGAGATATCTGGGACAACTGGGTACTGAGGAATAATACATTTATTAAGTTCTCGAAGGTCAATCACTAATCGATATACTGGGGGTGCATTTGGATCAGTACGTTTCATGACTGGAATGATCGGAGAATTACATACATTGGAGTCAGTTTCTACAACTACTCCTTGAGCCATGAGCTCGTCAATAATTTTGGATAAGGCTGCTACAGCCTCAGGTGGCAGTCTGTACTGTCTGATTCGTGGTAACACTACACCTGGTTTGAGAGTCACACGATGGGGTGTGATTTGCATATAACCTACATCAGTTGGACCTTGCGCCCATAGATGCTGCGGAACATTGGACAATCTCGGATCAAAATCTCGTAATACATAGTGACCCTTGAAGTCACGTAGGAACAGTTTTATTCCTTCTGGGGAGCAGCAAATAACTGCACCTAATTCTTTCAGTGTTTTAATACCTAACAAATTTTCTGGACATGACTTCGTAAGTAACAGATCAGTAGTGCGGGACAATGGACCTACTTCTAAAGTAACTGGCTTAGATATCTCGTTTACAATAGGCTTTCCTGAAAATCCAAGGGAAACATTTCTAGAGCCTGAGAGCGGAGCCCCTGGAACTTCGGCGTGACTGATGGTGGTCCTACTTGCCCCTGTATCAATCAGAAACTTTCTGTCTTTCCCTAGTACTTGACTATGAACATAGGGACCCTCTTGATCTACAGGTATCTCGATGAGAGGCAAGCCTACCTCCCTCTCTAGGCTGTTTCATGAATATGGCTGATACTCTGGATACTCTGTCTGAGCATACTGGTACATCTGCTGTGTAACATGCTGAGTTGCAGCAATAGGCTGCGGTGCTGGAACTGTCTGTTGTGCATTCTGTGGCTGAGAAGTCTGTGAAACTTGTTCTTGTCTAGGCGGACGTGGTCTTTCTTTAGTCTTACCAGTAGCTATATTGTGTTTCAGAACTGCACACTCGTTTATAAAATGACCTGGCTGTTTACAATAATTGCAGGTCCCTTTAACGGGAACTGCAGGATGACTGACTTGATTCGTACCCCTCTTCTGACTGTCTTGTGGAACAGATTGTGCAACTAGTACTTTCATTTTCGTGTCTTTCATACGTTTCCTTTCATGATCTTGCTCTTCTCTGATTCTATTCTGGTGATACTGAAGCATCTGTAACATCTGGGACGGGGTATTAGCTTGCCAGGTACTTTCGACTTTCAAAACTCGATTCTTAACTTGTGGACTTGAATTCTCGACTAATTTAGTAACAAAGAGATGAGGGTATGACTCGCTACTCGTCTTGAGGCCACTGTTAATACTAAAGCATTTCTCAAATCTAGAATAAAAATCACTAGTGTCTTCGTCTTGTTTCTGTTTACAGGCTGAGATTGCATCCCAGTCTTCCTTTTTAGTGGCTAATAATCTTGGCAAAACTTGTATTAACAGTTCTGGTAATTCTTTACATTTCTCTCCTAGACCGGTACCTGGTACTCGTATCTTATCTTCAGCTTCTAGAACTGCCCAATCGATCTTTTTCTCTCCCACCTCCCATTCCTTTTCCTTGAGTTTCTCGTATACCCCTGCGGGCAACAGGACTTTTAACATTTTAATTATATCTGGATACGTGTATTCTCCCATACGGAGCATGTCTTTTAATTCTCGGTGGAACCCTGCTGGATCTTTGTCATGACAGGGAATTAATTTCTTCATCTCTAAGAGTTCCATCTTTGTAATCGGGGTGTAAACAAATACTCGTTGCATTTCACCATCTGCTGTCCTGACTGGGTGTACTTCTCGTAACGGATTCTGTCTATCTATGTAAAAGGGTTTACTTTCTGGGGGTGAGACATGGACAAAATGCGGGTTCAGGAACGTTCTATATTTGTGGCGCTGTTCTAGAATGACACTAATTAAATCGGTACCTAGACCTTTCCATCTATACTGGAGTAACTCGTTCAGGACATCGTGTAACGGACCTGGATCAGAGTGTTGACCCTCATACAGGGTAATGAGGTGCTGGATCATATACATACCCACCAGTCGTTGCTCGGCTGGGGGCAGTTTCAGAAACATTTGTGCCACTATTTCGTCTGGAAAAGTGGTAGAATCAGTAGTCCATCGGACTGCTGATCGGACTAGTTCTTGTTCATGCATAGTACTTAATTCACTGTAACCGATTCGTGTTTTCAGAATGTGATCGGTAGCTTGAAATACTTGTTCTAGAGAACCTTGTTCTGGTGCTGGGTAATGAAGAACTGACTTGTGTTCTAGGCGTAAATGGCGGTCTGGAAATCTAGACTTTCCTACATACGCTATTCTGGCGGTATTCTCGTCCTCTACCTCTTCTGTAGAAGAGTCATTTTCTTTCTCGCTTACTAGTGCTGCTTTACGTTGTTCGTGTAACTTTATTATTTCCTTACGAATTCTCTTGTACATACTCTCTATACTACTGATGGTTCTGTGCTTACCCTCGGCTATATTATCACTCCACCTTGTCAGGATTCTCATTTCGGCCGGATCTTTAGTCGGGTAATCTTGTTCTCTTATTAAACAATTAATCAGAAACTTTAATAACATGAGCTGGATCTCAGCTTTCCTTTGAGACATGGCTTCGCCAATACTTTCTGGATCATCCCCTGTACGGATGAAACGATATATTCTGTCTAGATCTTCTTTCATATTCGGTAGGGTGTCCAAATACCCGGTCACCCGTCTTACACGGATGGAATATATAACTGTACTATCATCACCTGCAACTGGATCATAGCGGCATTCAGTAAGGGCTCGTCGGATATCTGCAACGGACTTATATTTGGGCGTACGCTGTAACGCACATTCATGTAACTCGACCAACGTTACTCGTTGGTGTGGCGGCGGGGTACCAGGAGGACCTCCTCCTGCGGCCCCTAAACTAGAATCGTCGACTGATACTCTTCGTGCTGGCGCGGCGGGAAATTGTAATGTGGGCTGGACCGGGGGTACCGTAACAGGTACTCCGGTGACTGGAGGAGCAGGATTTACTCTCCCAGGTTAGTTCTGTGGTTTCTTCCTCTTTCCTGTCTCTTCGTACCATCCGCAAGGTCTCTCGATTTTTCACCTTTGAGGCCTTGAAGTTGATCATCCTTGCGATGGTCATCTCCCGCCTGGATTATGGCAACGCCCTATATGCGGGTATTCCTGCATATAGTCTCAGGCGGTTGCAGATGATCCAAAACCAGGCGGCGCGGCTGGTCTTTAACCTTCCTAAATCCTCACATGTCACCCCCCTTCTGAAACTTTTACATTGGCTTCCGGTTCGGGAACGTATCCAATTCAAGCTTGCATCTATTACTTACCAGGCTCGATTGGGTACGGCCCCTGCATTTATTTCTTCGGAGATTATCCCCTACTTGCCAGCTAGGGAGCTCCGATCTTCTTCTCAATCCCTTCTGATGGTTCCCCGGTTTCGCCGGAAAAAGTGGGGGGGCTCAAAATTTGCGACCCTTGCCCCAACCCTTTGGAACTCATTACCCCTTGATCTTAGATCTTTAACCCCATATTCCCAGTTTCGAAAGAAACTTAAAGCCTACTTCTTCAGTAAAATTTTCATTTAATTCCCTGTTACCCGACCTCCCTTCCCTGTCTTTCGTGGAGATCTGCCAGTTACAGCGCCATGAAACCGCTGGTGTAAGAGCGCTATATAAGAATTTTTAAACTCAAACTCAAACTCAAACTTACATTATTTACAGGAGCTGGCGGAACAGGATTTGTATATTCTGGGACTGTGTCGTCCAAATAGGACGAAATAAAAATATCAGCTGCGGTCGGTTTGTGACGTAGCTTGGTCGGAACTAATGGTGGCGGAAAATTACTGGATGCCTCCGGGGTCGCTTTTGGCAAGCCCTCGGCAAGAAGAGGATACATACCCTTAATGAGGGCATGCCTCTGTCTGTCTGACTGTTCGGTTTTAACTCGTTCACCTATCTCGATTAATTCCCTTTCTTGGGCTCGTTCTAAGGATTCTCTACTTAATTCTGACTTTCTGATTTCTTTTTCGGTTCTTTTATGAGATTCTTTGCGCCATAACTCGATGGCATCTTTCTGTGACTGTCTGGCTTTCCTTTTTCATAATGCTTCTTCTACTCGCATGATGCACTCGGCATCCCATGTGCCTGATACAGGCCATCTATACTTTTCTTCTAACTCTTTGGTGTACTCTACCCATAAATCTAGATATAATATGGCACTTATGCCATGCTTCTGATACATAAAATGACCTGGACTGTCCCTAGGCGGGACAGGAACTGCTGCTTCTAACAGACCTTTTCTAGTTTTCAACTGATGTAGTTTCGAAAATAAGGGCATGACTGAACTGTAATCTAGACACAATACAATACACAATGAACACGATAATTACACCACTTTCGTACCACGACATTAAAATACATGAAGAACATTTAAAATAACAGTTCGAACAGAATACTACCTGGAATACTGAAAACAGAAATACATGAATCTTCTCGAGAACAGAACTGACTAGAACAGAAACTAGATGCACTGCTAAAACAGTACGAAACTTACCGGTCTCATAAAGAGACACGTCAGGACCCGCATACACCGAAGTGGACACTTCGTTTTGGGTCTGTGTACCACCAAAACCCACGGACCAGAGACAATTAGATTGACCCTGTCTAGATACTACCCCAGCAACGGTACTCACCGGGCAGCAAGAACGGAAGGCCTCGGACTGGACTGGACTGCTTCGACGCCGGACGGACGAACTTCGGACTTCAGTTACGGGTGGGCCTCCGGATACCTCGGACCTTGGACTCTCGGCTTGGGCTCTGGTCGGGACTCGCCGCGTTCCTCCACCGCCTCGTCTGGATGCTGGACCGCCACCTCCGTCTCCTCCGTGGGCCTGAGGGATACTTGAAGCAGAAATATCTGCACGTGCACGGTATGGTTCCGTCACGGCTGCAGAGGGTCAGGGGGCCGGCGTGGCTTCACCGGCGCGTGGGGAAAGGGCAAGTCCCTGTTCGGGCGCCATTATGTGGTAAATAAATAAATAATACCTCTATTTTTGAATGAATATATGAATAACAGATAGCTCAATAAATAAGAGTCAAGATTCGAGGTAGTAGGAGTTTGCAGGTTTAATACAGCATAAGGACAGGAACAGGACAACCTGCACTGACTAGATCTGGGATGGCTAGCTAGCACAACTTTAATAACAGTGCACAAGTATATATACTAAAACAATTGCATTACAGTGAATTACAGTAGGCGGAGCAGTGGGTGTGGTCAATAGCAGTCGCGAAAGATAAGGGTGAAAGTGGGTGTAACAAGAGGCGTATACATGGACATGTGATGTAAACGTAACAGAATATGTCATAAATGGGGCGGAAACATGGAGGGGGCTACCTAAGGAGCCGGGACCTCTGACCTAATGGTGCGCGTAAACTGACAATGACGTGTTACTAGGAGAAGCTGGGGGCTATGAACTCTGCGCTAGGAGTAGAGACTGAAGTCTGGAGAGTCAGGGCGACATGTACCTAAACCCTATCTAGTATCTAATGTTTAGAGGACATGTTGATATAAACTAAGAGTCAGGAGGGGAGAGGCTAACAGACTCTAAGACTGGAGCATGCATTATTCTACATGTAGTGCGTGTTGAAGAATATTAAATGACCATTAATACAGTATTTCTCTTACATGGAGACGTAAAGGCTAGACAATGACGGAAACTATTGATGCGATTCAGTAGCTTAGGAATGCAGAGAAGGAGGGCTGAACTGATAACTAGAATCATAACATACTCTTGGCAGACTCGTAGGCAGAGCCAGGCCGAGCCGGGCACTGTGAGGCAGGAAGTAAGTGAAGGGTCGAGGATACAGGTGGGGGCTGTATCGCTCCTCAGCGAGGGTTCAGGAGACAGGAGCTGAACCTGGTGTCCGGGCCCTTTTGAGGCCTAGAAACGGGGACTTTACAATGAAATAACGTGCACACTGAGAAACGTGGCAACGTATCTTTACATAGGCCTAATATTCGTAGCTTTCACGAGAACTGGAAACTAGTATACTAGAGATGGACACAACTGTAATTGCGTCTTTAATCAAACATGGGGGATACATATGCATATTAATCATGCACACATAGCATAAGATGGGGAACACGTAGGGACACAGAACATGGCAAAATTTACTTTTCCACAGGGGAACAGGAGATATGCCTCACATCCAGCTTTCTGGAAGGGATCTATCATTTGTCGCAGTCTCCATCTCCTCTCCACCGTGGCATGGCAAAAATCCAGCCGGGTGAAGAAAGAATTTCCTTTAAAAGCCCGACGGTCTTGTGGCCTAGCATTGTCCATAATTTCTTGTCTTGCCAGAAAGTTTCCTATGTATACCAACATAGCTCTTGGTCTCTCACTCTGGGCACCATAAGACTTCTTGATTGTCAACGGAAATCTATGCGCCCGTTGTACCTCGACGTCCTAGTTCCAAGTAGTGATCTCTGGAAATGATTCTCTTAATAGCATAACCACATAAGCCCTGGGGTTCTGCTCCTCAACCCCCTCCGGAATCCCTAGAAACCTTATGTTGTTCCTCCTCTGCCTATTTTCCGCATCCTCTGCCTTCCATTGTAAGTTAGCATTCCACCCTTCTAGAGGGACACGACATGTATGTAACTGTGAACCCCGGTTAAAGTCAGACATAGCCTCAGCTCCACAAAATGGATGCTGCCACCGAGACACAAGTCTGCCCTCCTGCTGCTGGGAGTCCTTCCAGCAACGGAGGCATGGACAAAGGGTTTCCTGTCAGGGGCGGTGCCAGCACCATCCCAGACAGGATTTTGTGTATCCCAGGTAGGCAGGGCTTTAGAGGAAGGTGACTGCAAGTAGCACCCCGGTGCTCACTATGCATAGGCCGGCTCAAACCAGTTCTGGGGGCATCCCAGCCCCTGAGCTGGGGAGAGTCCGGACAAAGGAGAGGGGTGTAACCACCCCCCTCCTAGTCCCACCCATAGGGCAGGACTTAGTCGCGTGCCAGCCCCTTTTCTCAGGATAAAGGTAGGAGCAGGCCCCCTTCCAAACTAGATCATCTTTGAATCCTGAAACTACTTTCCACGAAAGGAACTCAAGACTTCTTCCTAAGATTTCTCCCTTGTGACTAAGGAGTAGTCACCCTGCACCCGCAGGCACCAACCAAGCATCGCGGTTTGCTGTAAGTCTCCCCTCCGGATCAAGACTGCCCAGCTCAACGAGAACCGGCTTCCCTGGCACCTCTGACCTCTACCTGCATCATCAGCCCAGCTGAGATTCGTGGGTGTGACGAGACCTCGAGGGACCGGCCATCTTCAAGACTGCACGACGCTTGCCCAGCACGACCACCGAGGGATCCTTGAGTGTGTGCTTTGGGGTTTGAGAAGCCCTAACCCTGAGCAGCTCCAGCACCGAAGTCCAGCCCCCCAGCATCCACGAGATCTGCGTGGGGCCCTTCTGCTCTTTGATGCTCACCGGGTTGTCTGGCTACTTGCCTGCTGGCTTGTGGCCCTCTTGACGACGCACCCCGAGGACAACACCGCTGGTCTGGTTGCTCCAGACTGGGCCTTGCTCCCCTCCAACAGAGGAGCACCCCGGACCCTCCTGGTCCACTCCAGACGCCATTTTGAGTCCACCGCGTGGGCTTGCATTTGCTAAGAGTTGTTGCCCCAATCCTGGGTCCAGCGATGTCGACAGCAGATACCTCCGTGGGACAGCTCGCACCTCCATCCTGGTCGCCGACAACGCCTCCTGGTCCGAGAGACTGCAGAGCCCAGCGTCGCCCACTCACCTGGTCGAGGTGACTTCGCCCGGTGCCATCCTGGTGCCCACCTAATCACTGGCTAGTGATTCAGAACTTGGTCCCCTCTGCTTACAGGTCTCCTTCGTCACCGATCCAGGCTTGGATCCCTCCGAATCTCTTCACTGGTCGCCTGCCAGCAACTTCTTCTTTCAGGCTCCATAGACTGCAACGAGGATTCCCGACGTCTTTTCAGACCTATGCAGCCGCAGCCCCTGGGGTAGGTAACCTGAGCATTTCGGTGCTCCAGCATAGCTTAACTATCTAAGTGTCCAGATCCTTTTTAGTTTCAGCTCTACCTAGTCGGATTCGTCCGATAACACTAACTTTACCAAATCTAGCATCCATAGACTTTGTTCCGCATCCCGCATGAGAGTGCACACTCTGCACCCGATCCCTCTAGGCCTCCTGCTAGTAATCTAAAGGTTCAGTAGTACAGTCCTAGCGATCCCAAAGCCTCTGAGATTAGTTACTTACCTGCTAGTATTTCGCATTCCACTTTTGTAGTATATGGTTTTCCGTGCCCCTCGGGCATTTTTGTAAATTGTGCGACTTTCAGTATTTCTTTAAGAGTTTTGTATTGTGCTTAGCGCCCTGTCCTCATAAAGAGTGCAGGGTTGTTGTGTTATAAATAAATATACTTTATTTTCAGAACAACTTGTGTGGTGTCCTTTCACTTGGTGTTCAAGGGGTAAATGTGATGGTAAAACAGCTGGCTTAACACGCCCTCTAGAGTCTAGCCTTAGACTGCTCTTGTCCATGCTACTAGGATAGCTGGTCTATCAGGTTGACTTACAACCAATCATCAATAAGGGTTGTTTGGAATGATACATAGTGATCACTAGAATAGTGAGCACTGCATATCAGGCCAACTTCTCACATTGGTGAGCAGCGGTTGGGATTTGAGCTTGCTGTTGTTTTACCACACGTATCCTAAGAATATCATTTGAAAGATCACATAAGTACCAAGGTACATATAACTTAGCTTAGAATACTCTGAGTTCTACTGAACCAGCTGTTGTAGTTCCTTAGGGCTTAGCACACCCTAAACTACAACTCTAGCAAGGGATCAGTAGGTAAACCCATAGTGTAGGTAGGTGCATCACTTACACCACACTAGAATCATGTCTACCCATGGAGAGCCTTCAGAGACTCCCCTAGTGGCTAGTGACCCTCCACAGGTCATCTCAAGATATGCAGCTCTCAGTTTCCAGGAGATGAGACAAGTGTGTACCTCCAGGAAACTGAAACAGGGGTCTAACCCCACCATTTCCTTTCTGATAGGTCTCTTAGAGACATATGATGCTAGGAAAGCTTCTCATGCAGATGGGAATATGCCAGCCTTAGAGGGTACCCTTGGTGATCCAGACCTCCTTGACACTGACAAAGCAGTTGAGGAGGAGGAAGAAGAGGAACTCTCTGGGGATGAGGCAGACAACAGGCCTGAACTAGTCAGCAGACTTACTAGGGCCAACTTAGACCTACTTAGGGAAGGATCTGGGGGACCCCCCGTACTGACCCTAATGAGGCCTAACCTTGGAGTTAGGAGAGATAGATTTTCTTCTAGGGACTCCAATAGATCTCTGCACTCTAATGCCTCCTCTCAGAGGAGGAGGATTTCTCCCCAGTGGAGATTGACTTCCCCTCAGAGAAGAGAACATGAAGCAAGGATGAAACAGGCTAATCTAAGGATTGAAAGAGAAGAACTTGCCCTGGCCAAAGAAAAGCTTGCCTTCGCTAGAGAGCAGCAGATGAGTGGGACAGTTCCCACTGGTGGCAGCAATCTCCCTAGAGATAAAGAAAGGAGTTTAGACACTAAACACCTGAGTAAGATAGTGCCCCCCTTTAAACAAGGGGATGACATCCACAAATGGATGGCTGCTTTGGAAAGGGCCTGCACTGTCCAGTGCATCCCCCAAAGTCAGTGGGCAGCTATACTGTGGCTCTCCTTTGAAGGCAAAGGTAGAGATAAGCTCCTCACTACTAGAGTTGAGGATGCTAACAAGTACCAAGTCCTGAAGAATACACTGGTTGATGGGTTTGGCCTAACTACTGAGCAGTACAGGTTGCTGTTCAGGGATACCCAGAAAATCCAGTCTCAGGATTGGTCTGACTTTGTGGATTGTGCCACTAAGGCTTTGGAAGGCTGGTTGCTGGGCAGTAAGGTTACTGATTATACAGGGTTGTACAATCTGATCATGAGAGAGCAGATTTTAAATAACTGTCAGAACCAGTTGTTGCATCAGCACCTTGTGGACTCAGATCTGACCTCTCCCCAAGAATTGGGAAAGAAGGCAGACAGATGGGTCAGAACAAGGGTCAAGCAGAACCAGACTCAGAACCAGGGTGGTCAGAAGAAAGCAGACCAAAAGGGTAGTAACAAGAGTGAACAAAATGACCAGAAGTCTTCAACAGGTCCCCAACAAACCAAAGAGGGTGGGGGTCAGGCTTCACAGCAGAAAAAGAAGACTCAAGAAGGCCAGTCAAAAAGGTGGTGCCAATACTGTAAAAGTAAGACTCACTGGTTTAGTGAGTGCACCAAGAAAGGAGGACAAACTCCTGCCACTACAGCCCCTAAGGCAACTGCACCCCCTAGCACAGTCAGTAGTGGTAGTGTACCTCCCAAGGGATTAGTTGGGTTAACCTTGGGTACTGAGGGGTGTGACAACCTCGTTGGCACACTCACTCAGGCTGTCCTTGTCTGTACAGGGGATATGGATATATCCCCTGATGTCAGTCCCAACACTTTGGGCAAATACAGGCAGACACCTTTTATTAATGGAAAAAGGGCTCAGGCCTACAGGGACACTTGTGCCAGTGTCACCATGGTGACACCTAGCTTTGTGGACCCTGGACAGATCATGCTAGGTCCAGAGTACCGAGTGACCAATGCCAGCAATGTCACTACCCACCATAGTATGGCAATTGTTGATTTCTCCTGGGGAGGGGTAAGTGGCCAAAAGAAAGTTGTGGTTAGTTCAGACCTCCCAGTTGAATGTTTGTTGGGCAATGATTTGGAGACATCCCTATGGTCAGAAGTGGAGCAGCGGACTCACATAGAAATGTTAGGCTTGCCAGCACATGTGCTTGCTGTGACTAGGTCACAGGCCAGAAGATGCCCCACTGAACAGGTGCTGGATCCTGGAACCATGGACCAGACACCTTCCAAGAAGAAGAGCAGTAGGGTTAAGGCATTGCCTTCCCCCTTGCCCCAGGTTGTGGATCAAGTCTCAGAGGAGGCTGACCTTAAGGAGCTGAGGGAAACTGAGCCTAAAGAACTTGAACTTGATCAAGTTGAGTTTTTGGGCTCAGGGGGGCCCTCCAGAGAAGACCTGGGGAAGGCACAGTTAGACTGCCCTTCCCTTGAACCCCTCAGACAGCAGGCTGCTGCTGAGGCTGCAGGGAACGCCACAGGTGCCCACTGGGGATACTGGGAAGATGGACTCCTATACTTTGAGTCAAGAGACCCCAAGCCTGGTGCAACCAGGAGGCTGGTCATCCCCTTGTCTCAGAGGGGTTTCCTTCTGACCTTGGCCCATGAGATTCCCCTTGCAGGACACTTAGGCCAGACAAAGACTTGGGACAGACTTGTCTCACACTTTCACTGGCCTCAGATGAGTGAAGATACCAAGGAGTTTTGTCGCTCCTGTGTCACTTGCCAAGCCAGTGGTAAGTCAGGTGGCACAACAAAGGCCCCCCTTATACTACTACCTGTGGTGGGGGTACCCTTTGAGAGAGTGGGGATTGACATTGTTGGTCCAATGGAACCCCAGACAGCATCAGGACACAGGTTTATACTGGTGGTGGTGGACCATGCCACCAGGTACCCTGAAGCTATTCCACTTAGGACCACTACAGCACCTGTAGTGGCAAGGGCCCTAGTTGGAGTGTTCTCCAGAGTGGGCTTCCCTAAGGAGGTTGTTTCTGACAGAGGTGCAAACTTCATGTCAGGATATCTGACTGCAATGTGGAAGGAGTGTGGTGTCAACTACAAATTCACTACACCCTATCATCCACAGTGCAATGGGCTTGTTGAAAGGTTCAACAGGACCCTCAAAGGGATGATACATGGACTACCTGAAAAGCTCAGGCGTAGATGGGATGTCCTGATACCCTGCCTCTTGTTTGCTTACAGAGAGGTCCCACAGAAGGGGGTTGGCTACAGCCCTTTTGAACTTCTGTATGGGCATCCTGTGAGAGGACCCCTTTGTTTGGTGAAGGAAGGATGGGAGAGACCTCTCAAAAAGCCTGCAACCAACATTGTGGACTATGTACTTGGTTTCCGCTCCAGGATGGCTGAGTACATGGAGAAGGCATCTAAAAACCTTGAGGCCAGCCAAGAACTCCAAAAAGCTTGGCATGACCAAAAGGCTGTCCTGACTGTGTACAAGCCTGGACAGAAGGTGTGGGTGCTGGAGCCAGTGGCCCCAGCAGCACTCAAAGACAAATGGTCTGGGCCCCACACAATCATTGAGCAAAAGGGAGAGGTCACCTACCTGGTGGACCTTGGAACTCCCAGGAACCCCCTCAGGGTGCTCCATGTGAACAGGCTCAAGGCATATGTCGACAGGAAGGACATGAGCTTGCTCATGGCCACAGATGAGGGACAGGAGGAGGAGAGTGACCCTCTCCCAGACCTGCACACTCAGAATCCTGATGATGGGTCAGTAGATGGTGTTGTCTTTTGTGGCAGCCTCTCTGAACATCAACAGAAGGATTGTAAACTAGTTCTTCAATCCTTCAGACATATGTTCTCTCTGACACCCAGCCAAACTGATTGGTGTACCCATGAAGTTGACACTGGAGACAGCCTGCCTGTCAAGAGTAAAATCTACAGACAGCCTGATCATGTCAGAGACTGCATCAAAACAGAACTGCAGACAATGTTGGAGTTGGGAGTCATTGAACCCTCAGATAGCCCTTGGGCTAGTCCAGTAGTTCTAGTGCCAAAGCCTCACAGCCAGGGTGGTAAGAAAGAGATGAGGTTTTGCATAGACTACAGGGGTCTCAATGCAGTCACTAAGACTGATGCCCACCCAATACCAAGGGCAGATGAACTGATAGATAGATTGGCTTCTGCCAACTACTTAAGTACATTTGACCTGACAGCTGGGTATTGGCAAATCAGGTTAGCTGAGGAGGCCAAGCCCAAGACAGCATTTTCTACCCCTGGTGGGCATTATCAGTTTGTGGTAATGCCCTTTGGTTTGAAAAATGCACCTGCCACCTTCCAAAGGCTGGTGAATCAAGTTCTCACTGGGCTGGATGACTTCTGTGCAGCATATCTTGATGATATAGCTGTCTTTAGTTCCACATGGGAGGATCACCTGGTCCACCTGAGGAAAGTGTTAGAGGCTCTGCAAAAGGCAGGCCTCACTATCAAGGCCACCAAGTGCCAGATAGGGCAGACACAGGTTGTATACCTGGGCCACCTTGTAGGTGGAGGCCAGGTTCAACCCTTGGAGAGCAAGATACAGGCCATCAAGGACTGGGCTCCTCCAACCACCCAGACTCAGGTTCGAGCTTTCTTGGGCCTGATTGGTTATTACAGGAAATTTGTCAGAAATTATGGATCTATTATGACTCCACTTAATGACCTGACAAGTAAAAAGATGCCAAAGAAAGTTCAGTGGACAGCAAGCTGTCAGAAAGCATTCGATGACCTAAAGCAGGCCATGTGCACAGCACCTATCCTAAAGAGTCCAGACTTCTCCAAATCATTCATTGTCCAAACAGATGCTTCTGAGTTGGGTGTGGGAGCTGTTCTATCTCAGCTGAATTTTGATGGCAACGACCAGCCCATTGCTTTTATTAGCAGAAGGCTGACCCCCAGAGAGAAATATTGGTCAGCTATTGAGAGGGAGGCCTTTGCTGTGGTTTAAGCCCTGAAGAAGCTGAGGCCATACTTGTTTGGCACTCACTTCAAAATTCAGACCGACCATAAGCCCCTCTTGTGGCTAAATCAGATGAAGGGTGAAAACCCCAAACTGCTTATGTGGTCCATTTCCCTACAGGGGATGGATTTTACAGTGGAGCATAGACCTGGCACTGATCATGGCAATGCAGATGGGCTCTCCAGGTATTTCCACTTAGAGCAAGAAGACTCACCTGGTCAAGGTTAGTTTATTGTCCCAAAGTTTGGGGGAGGGGGGGTCATGTAGGAGAGTAGGGTCTGCAATCCTATGATCACCCCGGATTTTTGCTTTTTGCTTCACTGGTTTACGACTTTCCCTGGCTGTGGGCCTGCTAATCAGACCCGCAGCCTAGCTGTTCTCTCTATTCCAAATTGTACCCAGGTACTGAATTGGCACTGGGCCCTCTCTTGTGTCCCTGTAACCAGGGCAGAGGTGTACCCAGAAGTCTCCCAGGGGCTGCAGCATGTATTATGCCACCCCTGGGTTGACTAACTAAACCAGACACAACTGGCTGCTTGACAGCTGGGGCAAGGTGGTGTACACACCCTTTGCTTTAGATATAGTATTCCTATATCTAACCCTAAAATGGACACATATATTCCTATCAGTCACTCCTATGGCAGGCCTTATCAATCCTGAAGGAAGAGTGCTTGGAATAATGTGAAATGGTGCTCTGGCATGAGCTGAGCCCGTTTGCAGCTAGCGGAACCAAGTCCCAATAGCTGTTCCATGATAACGCTATACCATATACTCTTAAGTGCATTATGTACCTTGCGGTCATATGCTAACTTTGGTATAACATTATCAAAACATGTCGAGTAAGGTGTCATACGAATTGGAATACTAACCCCTCGCCAATTCTGGCAACGGGGTTAGCATTCCACCCTTCTAGAGGACATGACATGTATGTAACTGTGAACCCCGGTTAAAGTCAGACATAGCCTCAGCTCCACAAAATGGATGCTGCCACCGAGACACAAGTCTGCCCTCCTGCTGCTGGGAGTCCTTCCAGCAACGGAGGCATGGACAAAGGGTTTCCTGTCAGGGGCGGTGCCAGCACCCTCCCAGACAGGATTTTGTGTATCTCAGGTAGGCAGGGCTTTAGAGGAAGGTGACTGCAAGTGGCACCCCAGTGCTCACTATGCATAGGCCGGCTCAAACCAGTTCTGGGGGCACCCCAGCCCCTGAGCTGGGGAGAGACCGGACAAACGAGAGGGGTGTAACCACCCCCCTCCTAGTCCCACCCATAGGGCAGGACTTAGTCGCGTGCCAGCCCCTTTTCTCAGGATAAAGGTAGGAGCAGGCCCCCTTCCAAACTAGATCATCTTTGAATCCTGAAACTACTTTCCACGAAAGGAACTCAAGACTTCTTCCTAAGATTTCTCCCTTGTGACTAAGGAGTAGTCACCCTGCACCCGTAGGCACCAACCAAGCATCGCGGTTTGCTGTAAGTCTCTCCTCCGGAGCAAGACTGCCCAGCTCGACGAGAACCGGCTTCCCTGGCACCTCTGACCATTACCTGCATCATCAGCCCAGCTGAGATTCGTGGGTGTGACGAGACCTCGAGGGACCGGCCATCTTCAAGACTGCACGATGCTTGCCCAGCACGACCACCGAGGGATCCTTGAGTGAGTGCTTTGGGGTTTGAGAAGCCCTAACCCTGAGCAGCTCCAGCACCGAAGTCCAGCCCCCCAGCATCCACGAGATCTGCGTGGGGCCCTTCTGCTCTTTGCTGCTCACCGCGTTGTCCGGCTACTTGCCTGCTGGCTTGTGGCCCTCTTGACGACGCACCCCGACGACAACACCGCTGGTCTGGTTGCTCCAGACTGGCCCTTGCTCCCCTCCAACAGAGGAGCACCCCGGACCCTCCTGGTCCACTCCAGACGCCATTTTGAGTCCACCGCGTGGGCTTGCATTTGCCAAGAGTTGTTGCCCCAATCCTGGGTCCTGCGACGTCGACAGCAGATACCTCCGTCGGACAGCTCGCACCTCCATCCTGGTCGCCGACAACCCCCTCCTGGTCCGAGAGACTGCAGAGCCCAGCGTCGCCCACTCACCTGGTCGAGGTGACTTCGCCCGGTGCCATCCTGGTGCCCACCTAATCACTGGCTAGTGATTCAGAACTTGGTCCCCTCTGCTTACAGGTCTCCTTCTTCACCGATCCAGGCTTGGATCCCTCCGAATCTCTTCACTGGTCGCCTGCCAGCAACTTCTTCTTTCAGGCTCCATAGACTGCAACGAGGATTCCCGACGTCTTTTCAGACCTATGCAGCCGCAGCCCCTGGGCTAGGTAACCTGAGCATTTCGGTGCTCCAGCATAGCTTAACTATCTAAGTGTCCAGATCCTTTTTAGTTTCAGCTCTACCTAGTCGGATTCGTCCGATAACACTAACTTTACGAAATATAGCATCCATAGACTTTGTTCCGCATCCCGCGTGAGAGTGCACACTCTGCACCCGATCCCCCTAGGCCTCATCCCGCGTGAGAGTGCACACTCTGCACCCGATCCCCCTAGGCCTCCTGCTAGTAATCTAAAGGTTCAGTAGTACAGTCCTAGTGATCCCAAAGCCTCTGAGATTAGTTACCTACCTGCTAGTATTTCGCATTCCACTTTTGTAGTATATGGTTTTCCGTGCCCCTCGGGCATTTGTGTAAATTGTGCGACTTTCAGTATTTCTTTAAGAGTTTTGTATTGTGCTTAGCGCCCTGTCCTCATAAAGAGTCCAGGGTTGTTGTTTTATAAATAAATATACTTTATTTTCATAACAACTTGTGTGGTGTCCTTTCACTTGGTGTTCAAGGGGTAAATGTGATGGTAAAACAGCTGGCTTAACACGCCCTCTAGAGTCTAGCCTTAGACTGCTCTTGTCCATGCTACTAGGATAGCTGGTCTATCAGGTTGACTTACAACCAATCATCAATAAGGGTTGTTTGGAATGATACATAGTGATCACTAGAATAGTGAGCACTGCATATCAGGCCAACTTCTCACAGATAGGAGATGTTTTGATGTCCGTGTTGCAAGTACCTGGGTCCACATCCAGTGAACCAGGCATAGGAGCAGTGGTAGAGAGTATGATATTTGTGAGTCTAATGCAACAGGAGGCAAACCAACAAGCCCTCGAGCACACATGGAGAAAAGGCAGAGTCCAGCTCTCCTTCAGCAAAATCAGAGAGCAGCAGCTAGCATGGTAACGAACAGGAAAGTGGGAATTTTAGATCAATGGTATACTTGACACCTCTGTGAAGGACAGTAGCTCTAATGCAGAGCTTCAGTTACAAGTCCAGTAGTGTCTGATTCTAGGGGTTCTGAGACCGAGTACTTATCCCCAAAAATGCTTTTGAAGTGGGGGTGATGTCAAAGAGTGGTCTGTAAGGCAACATGTATGCTTTCAATTCAGCCCTGTCTGCCAAGCTACATATGAGAGGTAAATCAACCCTTTGTATGGGGACAGGACACTACATACTGAGTGAAGTCTTAGCCTTTCTCTTCCATTCTGCCCAGGCAGGGACATCAGATTGCAGATGTATGTAGATGAGTACCCAGACACACCTAATATTCCTGTGTCTGTGGTTGTCTAGAGTGAATGCACAAAGTTTAACTGTCACCCACCCTAGACATATATTAGAGACAGGCAAGGCATACAGGGCAATAAGTGTCTACTTTCTAAAAGTGTCATTTCTAAAACAGTAAAGTGAAATCCAACTTTACCAGTAAGGAGGATTTATCATTACAATTCCAAAGATATACAACATGAATTGACTACCCCTCTCTAATTAGGATTTACAGCTAGCTTAAAAGTGTATTAAACAATTCCCAAATGATAACCTATGAGAGAGGTAGGTCTAACTGTAGTGAAAAGTGAATTTAGCTGTTTGTTACTGCCATGACATGCAAAACATAAAAGTACATGTCCTACCTTTACTTACACAGCCCACTGCCCATAAGGGTGGCTTGTGTGCAGAGCCAATGGAACAATCCTGCAGGGGGGGCTCAAGTTATGCGGTAGGGTTGAGCAAGTTATGCAGTTAACACTGTGTGGGCATTAGTTGCACCTCATTAGTATCAGTTTAACACACAAATATAGCAATAAGCTACAGAAAGATGGCCAGGGAACCTTTGCAAAGGACCTTCCACTCTATGGTAACACGTGTTGAGTCATTTTTACTAACTTTGGAACCATTTGAGCTAGAAACAAATGTATTTATTTTTTTAAAAAATATTTGTATTAGCAAAATAAATAGAGCAATAACACATACAGATGGAGTAATAGGCAATGTGTGGATCATGAGAGCAAAGCAGCCTTGTTCATTGTTCAGGTTACATATGCAGTATACATGTATTGACACATCAATAGTAATAATCTCTACATGCCTGAACCATTTCAGTCTGGGGTACTATCATCGTCTGCAAGGTTTGGAGGCTCGCAAATATAACCACAAAACTTATTCCAAGCCCCCCAAATGTTCTCTCATTTCTTGGGGCACCCCTGATGTATAAACACCGACTTCTCTGCTACCATCATTTTATCCATATCCTTGCACCATTTACGGAGGGTTGGCAGTGCTTCTGAGCCCAACAATAAGGCGATGTTACGTTTTACCACCATCATGCCCGATATTACCCAATCCTGCTGACGGTGATTTAAGTCGTTTGGTTCCCATACATTCAGCAAACATCGACGGGGTTCGGGCACCAGGGAAACGTCTATAGTCTGGGAAATTGTACGCATGACTGTCGTCCAGTATGCTGCTATGTGTTTACAGTCCCATATGGCATGATAGAATGTCCCCTCATCTCCACAGTGTCGCAAGCAATATTTATGTGAGGTTGATCCTATCTTGAATAACGTTGTTCTAGTGTAATATGTACGATGTAATATTTTGAGCTGGACCAGTTGTAACCTCGAGGGTATGGCTGTTTCCCGGGGGGACGAGAGGGCCTCTTGCCACTCTAACTCATCAAAGTCGCCCACGTCTACGGCCCAATTCTCCCTCAGTGTGGACGTCATGTCAGGAAGGTTGTTTATCAATTTCCGGTAGGTCAAGGAAGTGGCTCTATCTGGCATGTGTTCTGTCAGAAGCCTATCTTCTAGAGGTGAGGAGTCCTGTAGCTCGGTATCAACTGGTATGACTGACTGGAGTGCGTGTCTGATTTGGAGGTATCTGAACCTCTCTTTCTGAGTCATGTCGTATTGTGTTTTGGAGCTGAGAGAAGTCTACCATCTTACCTCCCTTCCAGAGGTCACCCACCACTGAAATGCCTATATTATCCCAGTTGCGGAACCCCATACTGTTGCGGAGGAAGCCCAACCTGTAGGAATCCCACAGCAATGTCATCAGTGTGATCTTCCCAGAGCATTTTAGACATCTATTCGCCTTATACCAAAGTTGTACTGAATGTCGCGTGGGTCCAAGTAGGTCCGAGGGTATACGGCGGCTATAGAGATTATCCAACAGCCCTCTACTCTCCAGGCACTGTCTATCAGCTAGATATGCCGGTTCGGTCTGTGGGGCATGCAATCAGTAATTTATCTGCCTAAGATGGGCCGCCCAGTAATATAGTTCCACGTTGGGAAGCGCTGTTCCCCAATCATACCAGCTCTTTGTTAGCTTAGCTTGCGCAATACGGGGTGGCCTCCCATCCCACAATAGATTGGAAACAGTAGAGGCAATAGACCTAAAATAAGAGTCAGGGACCAGAAATGGCGTATTCTTAGGGACATATAGAAATCGCGGGAGCGCCATCATTTTGTACAGTGCGCCTTACCCAGAAGTGTAAGAGGGAGAGTCCGCCATACCTTAGCGTCGCGTTTAAATCGCTCTAGCTCGGGACTAAGATTTAAAGCCGAAAATTTGTTTGGGTCTGATGTAATATAAATACCCAGGTATTTAAATGGCGTCGTGGTAGTGCGCAAGGGGCAACTCATGGGTAGAATGGGAGAAGGGCCGGCCAGGACATGGAGAACGGACTTGGACCAATTTATTCTGTAACCAGATACTCTTCCAAACTTCTCACACACGTTCAGCAATTCTAGGATGGATTTCTTGGGGGAGGTGAGGTATAGCAAGATATCATCTGCATATAGAGATATGCGTTCCTCCCACATGTTGCTCCAAGAAAGTCCCTTGATGGAGGGTTCCCATCTGATCCAGATTGCAAGTGGCTCCAGAATCAGCGCAAAGAGCAGCGGGGACAGTGGGCATCCCTGCCGCGTACCTCTACCAAGTGGGAAGTCACGGGAAATGTGCCCATTGGCAGCAACGTGTGCCAAGGGCTTATTGTAGAGGAGGCGAACCCAGGCACAGAACTTCGGACCGAAGCCCATGTGACGAAGCACGGCAAAGAGGTAAGGCCATTTCACTGTATCAAATGCCATAGTGGCGTCTAAGGAGAGAATGACTACAGGCTCCTGAATATACTGCTTACGTGCCAGGACCGCGTTAAGCCAGCGCAAATTAAGTGTCGTGCTATGGTGCGGCATAAAGCCAGACTGGTCCGGATGCACTAAGGAGGAGAGATGAGGGGTCAGTCGCAGCGCCAGAAGTTTGGCCAGGATCTTGGGTTCTGCGTTTACCAGGGAGATGGGGCGATAGGATGCGCAGTCCATCTGTGATCTACCAGGTTTATGGACCGCGACGATAGTGGCGAGCCAGTGGTCTCTCGGCAGCTCTCCCGTTTCAAGACTATCAAGAAACATCTCAAGCAAGAAGGGAGCAGAAGTCTGTGCAGTCCTTTTATACAGTTCCACTGGGAATCCGTTAGGTCCAAGCGCCTTACCTGACGCGAGAGAGTAGGTTGCAGTCTGTAACTCTTCTATGGTGATGTCCGCCTCCAGCTGGAGCACTGCCTCAAGGGAAATTTGAGGGATAGATAAATCTTTGATATAAACATACGCCTCCTCAGACGTGTAAGACGCCCGGGGGGCATACAATTGCTCATAATGATCGGCCAGGATGTCCACTATATCATCTGGCTTAGAAGTCACGGAACCAGTGGGGGAAAGCAGCTGCGCTATGACCCTGTTTGCCCTTTCTTTCTTATCCAGCCAGTCCAGCATCTTTCCCGCTTTGTCTCCCAGCTTGTATACCTTGTGCCTAGTTGCTTGGAGGCGAGCCATCGCATTTTCCCTCTGATACGCCCACATACGCCATTTGTTTAAGTTGGACCTCAAGGGTGGTTGCTAGTGATGAGTGTGCCGCCTGCTCTGCCACTGTGGTGGCTAGGTCCTCCTCAAGGTTATCTAACTCCGCCCTCTGCACCCGCTTGTGACCTGTAATTGAGGCCATTGCTTGCCCACGCAGGACTACCTTGTAGGCCTCCCAGAGCGTGCTAGAGGAGTCCACCGAGCCCGCATTCTCTTGAAAGAATAGTTTGGTATTGGCTGTGAGGTGTTTCATAATGGGGCGCACATGTAGATACCCAGCATGAATCGGGGCAAAGGGGAGTGGTCCAATATGCCCCTTGGGCGAATAACTACCTCCTCTATTCCAGGCAGGCCGTCTGCCGAGGTTAGAAAATAGTCAATGCCTGTGAGACAGTTGTGGACCCCGGAGTAAAAAGTGTACTGCCGCTCGTCAGGGTGCTTGTGCCGCCAACAATCTGTAAGTCCCATAGGCTCCGAGAGACCAAGGAGACGTCGCCCACCCTGTACCCCTGATCTGGTGGGAAATCTGTCCACCGTTCCGTCCTTTATATTGTTAAAGTTGCCCCCACGAGCAGTGTTGCAGCTGGTAGTGTTAGTAGGAATGTTGTGAGGTCAGAGTGGGCTTGCGCGTGAAGGGCCGGAGGGATATAAACAGAGACCAGATTAAATAAACGTCCTTCCCATTGACATGTCAGTGCTGCGAAGGGGCCTTGGTCATCTGTTTGCGTCTGTTGTATTACCAGCTGGAAGTTCTTTTTGATAAGTATCCCCGTACCTCTAGAACCTGAGGAAAACTCTGCATGTGTCACCATTTGGTATCCCCATCTATCCATGGCCTTGACAGTAGAACCCATTAAGTGCGTTTCCTGGAGTAGGGCCACCGCAGGGCTACAACGCTTTAAATGCTGGAGCACCAAACCCCTCTTCACTTTGTCTCCTAAACCCCGGACATTCCATGACATTATCGTTAAGGTCGTTTGGGGAGACCGAGACTCCTGTGAAACATGTTCAGCCATCAGATATATGAAAGTGTTTCAAGTATTCAAAGCCACATATGCTACACGTAGCTCCGTCATGAAAGGAGAGTGTTGCCCCAAAAACATTGCATTCAACCAACTCAAAAGAATTAACTAAAACATGTGTTCCCTTACCCAAACTCCCACACCCCCTCCCTGCCTCCCTGCCTAGCAAGCCTAGAACTGCCCGCCACCCCAACTCAGCAGAGTACTTTGAGCCACCCAAAAGTGCAATACTTGCGTATCGGGGATAATGAGTTCCGTAAGGCTCCAGCTCTTCTAAGACTCCAAGGCTGGCCTCAGTCCATAACCTTAAAACAGCTCAGTTCGAAAAGGTTATATCGCCACCCAGTGCAGCGGTGAACGCCAGTATGTCTGCATAGTCTATTCCTCCTCCAGCGGTGTCACCTGGCTTGATCCGAGATTTCTGGAACCTTGTTTCTCCGGATCATCCTCCTCTTCTCTGCTGCGACGAGAGCCAGTTCCTCGCTCAGCGTGGCCCCCCTGGACGCCACCCCTCAATCCAGTCAAGAGCCGACTCCGGCGTGTCAGAGAACCAGGTTCGGCTTCCAGCCACTACTCTAAGTTTTGCAGGGAAGAGCATAGAGTACGGTAGTTCTTTTTCTCGAAGCAGCTTTTTGACGTCAAAGAAACTTCACCTGTGCCTCGAAACAGCTGCAGTGTAATCAGGGAAGAAGTTAACAGTAGAGTTCAGAATGCGTATTGGAGGTGAAACGCGTGCCGCTTGTAAAATTGCGTCTCTATCTCTGAAGTTGAAAAGTTTGCCCAGCACTGGTCGAGGGGGTGCCCCCGGCTTTGGTCTCCCTCCTGGCACCCTGTGGGCACACTCCGCTGAGAAGAAATGGGAGAGTCCCTTAGGCTGTAGTTTAGATTTTATCAGCTCCTCCACATATAAGTCCATCGCCTGGGCGCCTTCTGATTCTGGAATACCAATAATTCTAACGTTGTTCCTTCTTGCGCGCCCTTCTTGGTCATCGAGCAGTTTGTTCTCTTTTTCAAGGTGTGCAACCGCAACCTGTAGCTCTGAAGTATCCACTACCAAAGATTTCGCCACCACCTCCACCTCTCAAACCCTATCCGCCATTTTGTGGAGGTCCGCACGCAACAGAGATACATCAGTGGATATTGTTCCAACAGTAGTCTGGACATTGGCAAGAGCTTGCATGATGTCCTCGAGCGTGACTTTGGGGTTCCCTCTGCCTCTGGCGTCTTATGCTGTGAGGAGCGGCCTTCCGGCGCTGTGGGAGAGTGCTTGCCATATGCGTATTTGTCCAATTTTTGCTGTGTGGCCTGGTTTCTGGGACCCCTTCCCGCCATGGCTCAACCGATCGGGGTAGCTTCTGGGGCCCAAGACCGTCCGCAGTAGAAGGTGCAGGTGGGCTGGTTTCAAAATGGTCAGTGGGCCGGGGGAAATAAAGGAGGACGTACCGCTCTGTAGAGGTAGCTGCCGGTGCAACCAAAGTATGGCGATTTGGCCGTGTGCCTTTCCCTGTAGGTAGACGCGGGTGCAGGTAGGGCGCCGCTCGAGGATCCCGCACAAGAGGTCGTATTGTGGCAGCAGGATCAGTCTCTTACCAGTGCAACTATAGCCCTCCTTAATAGGTCCCCGATTGGCGTCTGTTCACTCAGAGACCGAGTTCTGAGATCCAGCACCCATCCAGGCCCTGGAGGTGTGGGGGAGGGGAGGGCGAGTACACCGGACCCGATCCCCGGCCAAAACGAAGATCAAAATATGGCACTGTACCTCTCCAAATTGTGTGTCCAAAGCTGTTGGGGGCACAAGATAAGGCGGAGCCACTGGGGGGCAGCGCCTAAAAAGTCCACGGCGCTGGCTGGCGTTGTTCCGCGGTAGGCGCGGCAGCCGTGGCCCAGTTCTCAAAGCGGCTCCACTCCGGCAGGAAGCTAAATCGGGCAGCCCCAGGCAGCAGGATCACCACGGATCACAGGGCTAATAATGAGGGCCGGGAGGCAGGAGGCCTCCCGGAGATGCAGCAAGTATAGGCAGAGTCCACAGTGTGGGGTTTATCCCCGGATTGTAGCTGTGCACTGCAGCACGTCACCACGGTCCCTGTGCTGGGCACCAGCACCACCACAATCCCCGGTCTGGCCGCTGCGTGTAGGCCGCTCCTCTTCAAACGGCGATCCCAGCTACAGGCATGCACAGATTTTCACCGGAGTGCCTCCGGTCAAAGCCGCTCAGGTTCGAACGTCAGCTCCAGCTGTCGGAGCCCTGTAGATGCCGGATATGGGAGCGGATAGATGCGAAGGGAGAGGATAACCCCGGAGCTCAAAGACCAAGCGGCCATCTTAGTCGGCGGTCGGCCACGCCCCCCAACAAATAATTTTTTGTTGAAATCTGCAGCTTATGCGGCAGATGATGGATTATGTGGCAAATGCAGCAAATCTACAGTTCTGCTTAAAGCGCCATTGCCGCACATTCAGAAAAGGGGACTTTAAGGCATGGCAAGCAGTTTTAAATGCCAAGTCAGTAAACTGCACACATAGGCACTTCAGTGACAGGCCTGAGACAGTTTGAAATGCTGCTTCTGTGGGTGGCACCATCAGTGCTGCAAGCCCACTAGTATCATTTAACTTACAGGCACTGGGAATATGGTATAACACTTTACAAGGGACTTACGGGAAAATTAAATTTGCAAATCGTATATACACAATTTACACAAATGTGTAAGGAAGAACCATGTGCACTTTAGTACTGGTCATCAGTGGAAAAGTGCTCGGAGTCCTAAGGCCAACAAAAAGATTCAGCAAAACGTGGAGGCAAAAAAGTTTAACACCTATCTAAAATAACTTTTACCTAGGGTTGACACCTGGATGATTTTATACCGGCGTGACCAAAGTTTTAACTACTGTCAGTAAACATAATTAAAAAGATCACCTAAAGCTGGCATTTTTCTCCTTATAAGTACATACTTTAAACACTGAAGGTTTAAAACAAAACACTTTAAAACGTGTTCTACTGCTCCCCTAAGAATCCCTGACTAATAATTAAAGTATTCAAAGAGAGAACAGGCATGTTAAAAATAATAACAGACACTTCGTATAAAGCTATCCTAAAGATTCATGTTTGGGGCTTTGCAGAATCCTAAAATGTGAACACACAGCCAGTATTTTTCTCTGGCAAAGGTGGCAATGTTGCTGGCATGGCATTGGTCTGCTTTGAAGAGCTGTACCTTTGGTGCTCCACAGCATCTCCACTCTTCGTCAGTACTAATGTCAGTGCTTGATATAAAAGTAATGCGCGCTTCTTTTAGCACAAAACAAAAAGAGATCTATTTGAAAATAATTTAAGGTCTTCCTATTGTAGTTATGCTCTCAGTATTTGCTTATACATGACTTTTCACAAAAGGAAGGGCAAAACCAAGCAAGGCAATTCCATATTAGCTATCTACAGTAACAGCAACATTTCGTCACAAATTTCTCGCTTTACTCTGTGGAATTACCCAAATACAACAGTTGCCAACAATTCACACATAACAGTGCAAGCCTAGACACAAAACTACCAATCCCTTCTATAGATGGTTCATTGTTTAACACTATGAGGAAATATTTTGGAAATGTAAAGTGCATTTCACAGAACATTTACACAAATATGTTGGTTACAATGCCTTAGGTGTAATTAACAGTTCTGAAGTGGCACCCTTGAAGTAATGTAACACTTTAGGCCAGTCAGGCTGTTTGAAATCATTATTTCTCCACGCTACAAAATAACGTAGTGCAGTTATGTAGCATTCTTGAAAAAGGATAAGAAACCATCTAAACTAAAGTCTAACTTGAGTTATGGCATAAAGCTCTATGCATCAATTATTTCAAGGTTGTTGTTTACTTTTCCTTATACTGCTTTAGCGATGGTCTGGCCGGGAAACATCCTTTGCAACGAAACTTTTTCCACGCAGTACCTTTACAACGCAGGTATTACAACACAAGTCGTTACAACGACTTGCGCTGGAGGGCGCTGTAGGATAGGGAATAGTTCAATTTACTATCCAACACCTTCCCTACTATCCACGGGGACTGGAGTTGGAATAGTAAATGTAACTATTCCACTATCCAGCCCCCCCCAACGCAAGTCGTTGTAACGACTTGCGTTGTAAAACCTGCGTTGTAAAGGCATGAGTGGAAAAAGCATGTGTTGTAAGGACATACATCCGTCTGGCCTATCTGGCAATCTGGTAGTGCCCGAGGGGCTGGTCTGACACGTCTGTGGACCGTTTTAAGGTCTGGTCTATGTCTCGTCTAGGCAGCACTTACACTGTCGCTTCGAGATGTGGTGTATTCAGAATATGGACTGTAAACTCTGCCCATGTTCCACACATGTTTTAATTGGCTCTCTTGACAGTCTTTTGAAATGCTTTTTTCTTTGGCTAATTTCCCTCCTAGCCCCTCGTTTTCTTCTCTTGCAACCTCCCATAAGCACTGCTCCTGTTACGTGTGACAATACTCTGTAGTTTCATTTACAGTTTCTCAGCACTCTTTTGTTAATAATTTTGTCATTCTAGCTGGTGTTTCAGGCCCAACAGCTAAGCATTACCCCAACCGCTCTTCCCCAACACGTTGGTCCAGTAATGAAAGAGGTTTTTTTCATGTTTCTGTTTCTTACTATGCACTGCTTAGTAAGAGTACTGCATTAAAAAGACAATTGCAGCACGCCATGCTGTGTTTTCACTTTCACATGGGTGGCCCCGCGCATTTAATGTGTTTTGCATGGCTAGACATATTCAACTTGTAAAAGATTTTGTTTATTTTTTTTGCAGTGCCTCATGCCACTTTTTCACTTTTAACAATGGCGCCCACATGACTTTCTTTCTGTACAGCCCGCCGTATTCAAGTTGAAAAACATGAAGGGGCAGATTTATGAAGGCCGTGCGCCGCCGGTGCCCCGAAGTGTTTCTTTTTGGTAGCGCACCATGTCATGCTTTCACACTAACAATGGCGTCGGTGGGACGTTCTTTTTTTGGCACGGCTCACTGTATGTAACTTGGAAAAAATTATATGTTTATTTTTTGCAATGCGACATGCCGCGCATTTACTTGGCGTCCCTTTAATTGGTGTATTGTCCTACCGTCACACGCCTCCCATTGGCCGGTGTTGTGTAATATCTGGTATCCCCAAGGGATCGTGTATCCCTTGCACTTTGGCACTTTTTGGAAACAAAACTCAGTCCAGGCAGCTTCAGACAGAAGCAACTGATCACTGCTCGGGCTGAGTTAGGGGATACACGATTCCACAGAATGCCAAACTCTGCTCTGGCGATAAATCACCTGAAACTTGTGCACGAAGAGAGACAGACCTATTCTCCCTCTTATTTTGGAAGAAAACGCTCCCCGTTTTTAGTGCCTATGAGAGGCAATTAATGGATGTTCATCTTGAACAACTTATTATTTTGATACTCAGAGATCAAACAAATAGTGGTAGGTGCAGAAACTAAACAGGGCTCGAAATGTACTGTTTAACTATAAAACTACAAAACAGAAAACATTACGTGAATCTATTCGTGCCTGGTATGGGACAACTTGAGATGTATTCCTCTTAGTAAGAGATCAGACTACTGGCAGTAAAACAAGCATTGGCAAAGCCAATATGTCTTGCCAATGCAATAGCTATTAGCTTTGACACTGTGTTTTAGCAATGTTGTACACTAGCGTGGGTGCTGTACAGCATGGCTAAAAGTTAGTGGCATAGAGAAAAGATACATTGAGTGGAGTGCTTTAGAGTAGAGTGTCGTAGCCTGTTGTGTCGGACGTGGCATATATTGGTGTGTTGTAGAGTGGCGCAGACCGGCATAGACTGGTGTAGACAGAGCAGAGTAGAGTGAGCTGGTGCAGAGCGGAGTGGAGTGGAGTGGAGTTTAGAGAGTAGAGGGGAGTAGAGTGGAGTTGAGTGGATTCGGAAAGAGGGGAGGGATGTAGACTGGAGTAGACTGTAGTGGCATGTAGAGCAGCATAGAGTATCATAGAGTGTAGTATAGTGAAGGAGAGTGGGGTGGCTTAGACTGTCGTAAAACAAATTAGAGTATCGTGTCATACAGTAGAATGAAGTGGAGTAGAGTGGAGTGGTCTAGAGGGGAGTAAAGTGGCATTGGGTGGCATAGATGGAGTTGCATATAGTGGAGTAGAGCATCACAGAGTAGAGTAGATTGTCATAGAGGGAAGTGGCATAGAGTGAACTAGAGTGTCATAGAGTGGAGGGGCGTACACTGGCATGGAGTGGAGTAGATTGGAATGGCATAGACTGACCCGGTGAGGAGTGGGGAGGCAATGAGGGGAGGGGCATAGCCTAGAGTGGAGTAAGGTATCATAATTTGTGGAAATGGCATCACCTAGTGTAATGATTTGTTTTGCTTCCATTCAAATATTTGTTTCCACCCCACTTCAGAATTTCGAAACAGTGCTTAATTTGTGCTTACCTAATTCTGATATCTGCTGACATATCTTCACAATTCTTCTACAGACATTAAAAATGTTTTGTGTGCTCGGAAAAGGCATTTCCTCTTACAGACCCAGTACCCAGCAAGATTGTCACATAAAACCTCTCACTTTAAAGTCAGAGAAGGAAAAGTTGAGACCAAGTTCCGTAGGAAGGCAGAGTCTGACAATCGTCTGTCTTTGAATGGACAGCAAATGTGACAAGATAGGAACAAAATTTAAAGGCTTGTTTACAAAAAGCAAGAACTCATGGAAGAATACACGGCGTGGTGTTAAACAGGCTATTCTCCACGGGAGAGACTAACTTAAGCTGGAAAGCCTAAAACAAATAAATTCAGCAAATAGAAATAAAAAAACTGTGAGTTACAAAACACAAAGCCAATGTTAAGCAATGGGCCAAATGCATTCCCAGGGACGCCTTCAGAATGTCCCCAAAAAGTCTTTAAATAACCAGACAGCTGTGCTGTCTGGTAGGCTTCAACCTAAACTTATGAAATAACCAGGATTAACCTATGCCATAGAGGAGAAGACTACAAGTGTGGTAGTCAGTAAAGCTGCCAGTGATACAAGAGCACTTCTTTGTTTTAAAATGCCACTACCAGCATAGTCAATTGAAAGCATTGCTAAGAATGAAAATCAACAAACTGGCTTCACAATCACTGCGATGCAGAATTAATTCCATGCTGCCCAAATCCCTTAGTTATGGCATACATTATAACGCTGTTCAAATTCAACGATTTGGTCAACTAAATCTCCACCAACTATGGGCCTGTGGTACAGCACCATATTGCTGAACACCACCTGGTAGTGTTTCTGTTTAAATTGCACCTATGTAATTCATTAGTGGTGTCAGGCTACATATCACCACCTAGCAAGAACTTGTGATACTGAATTCCTGTTTATACAAAGATTCTCAAGTATGCAGTAGCTCGTGAGTGAAGTGAAAGAAACGGTAGAGAAGCTACTGTTGGGGTGATGATGTAGCATAGAAAGGTGGGGACTAGAACAGCATAAGTCCCGGTTCTAAGACATATCATCACGGATATGGTGAATAAACAAATAGGATTGGCCATAACGTGGAGCTCTGTAAATCAAGGAAGTGTGGATCTGCAATGGATCCTTTTAGCAGTGTAAATGTGCTCTACAAGGCCAAGACATGTACAGAGTACAAGGGGAATATTTACAAGGACCTAGTGCCACCACAGTGTCCTTTTTGTGATGCAGCAGTAGCACAATCAGTGCTCCACAATGCTCCATATTTATATCCTGACACACTGGGCCCAATGTGTCAGTTTGAAGAGGCCTTTGTCATATTATACATGCACCAGGTATAATGCATGCAGGGTAGGCATTCCCATTTTAATATCCACGTAGAACTGATTCAACTGTGTCACTCTACAACTTACCTTTGTCAAAATCCCTACTCCTTCTCAAACCAAGAGTAAGGATTGATGCAGGGCTTTTAACATGGCCCTCACCTCTGTGTTCTGATGCACTGCTGGAGCTGCATCAGTCTTATGACCTACTCCAGCAATGCATCATTTTAGTAGCAACAGATGCATCAGAATTTCTGATTGATCCGGGAATCCTTGCACCATGGAGCACCGTTTGTAAATACAGCACATCCATGGCATCGTTAGGAAATTTGCAGCAGGGGCAACATTTCTGGAGCATCGATGCTGATGCATCAGTTCTTGTAATTACGCCCCAAAGTTCCTTTTTGAGCTAGGCTGAAGGTCTGCCACTATCTCTGTCCGACCCCTAGCCTCACTATAAATCTGATCTGGAAGTTATTAGAACATCTCTCAACCATAAGAGAGTCAGAAAAAATTAATCATAGCTAGTTTAATTTCCTTTGCGTTTTTTGAGGAATTAATCTTGCTTTACGTATGTGGTTTTAACTAGACATATTCTACCTATTGTACCCAACAGTAACTTGTTTAGCACATTGCCCACTGTTCTGTATTATTGACCATTATGCAGCAAACCCTATAACAAATAATTTTTGTCCCTGAAAATATGCTGTTCTGCACACTGGGTGCAGCAGGAGGCTGAACAAAACAAATGAACACCCCAACGTATTTCATGGCCATCTCTCAGAATTTGCCAAACTCCTCAACAGAAAGAAGCACTGACTTCAATCTCAGATTCACCGCATGAATAAAAAAAGAAATTATGTGCACAGTCTGGATTTCTCGCTGCTGACAAGAATACACAAACAAGAATGAAATGACATTCACTATGAATGTTAATATTCCACTGCAGTATGCAACTTTCATTCCACCACCAAATGACTTCCATTCTTCTCCTTGATGCTGAACATGTTTATGCTGGATACAGTTTCTGAACTTTTGACAGATAAAAGGGATAAAGTACTGCATGACAGGGGAAGACCAGGAATGCACTGTATATAATGAAACACAGCACATTCCTGACCCTTTCCCCTGTGCTAGCAGCTTAGCACCAACACAGTCAAACTTGCAATAGTGCAAGGGTGCCTGCATTGCATGCAAGATTATTTTTGTGCAGAAAGGGGCACTTTCCTGCACAAATGCAGTCCTGCTATGTGTGCTGCAAAATGCAGCAGACATAAAAAGAGGAAGTAATGAGGAAAAATAAAGATATTGCTCCTTGTTACACCTCCTCTGGGAAGGCATATCTTTTTGGAGCCTTCTCAGATCTACCAGTTCTGGTAAATTTAGGAATGCATCAAAACCATGAGAATTGTGTGGACAGAGTAAGGCAACGTAATGATTTGGCCTGGGTTGCTTTATTTCAGATTTATTGAGCCACTCAGGGTCACACAAATTGGCCTTGCATGGCTTAATAAATCTTACTTGCATCACACGTGTACCCCATTGTGTGGTGCACATTCAATGGAAACCATCTATAAATAGGTGCCTAGGGCTGCAGCTCTTTCACATGAAAGACCTAGCACGTTTGCAAACATGAAGAATAGCAATAAAAGGGTTACAATATTAAAAACATCAAAAACTGTTCGATATTTGTGGCAAACGGGTATTAAAAACAGTTAAATACAAGTCAGTTAAAAAAGCTGCAGTAGCTCAGAATGTGTAGAAACATGTAGATAGATTCTAGATTTTCTTTATCTAAAGGGGAGAAAAAAATATTCCCGCTGCTTGTCATTGTAAGTTATTCAAATAGAGCAGAAGAAAGAAAATCACATTCCATTGTTGCTGTTCTAAACAGATGCTTCAAATTATGCTCTGTGACCTGACCTGCTTTTTTCCTTGACTACTGACAAGAATATCTATCATAACGAGGACTGATCCTGTTTTGGAGCTATGGGGCTGGGACCCCCAATACCAATATACCATAGGTCATGTATACTTAAAAAAAATGGCTTTCCTTTGTTTCTCAAACTATCAATCTATGACCATAATACTGAACACTACTGCTACCATGTGTCAGTTATTAGTATAACGGTGTGCCCCCAAAACCATGTGTCATGTGTCAGTTATTAGTATAACGTTGTACCCCCAAAATAAGAGAAGACAAAAAATATATTTATTGTTTAATATCATTATTTTTTAAGTACCACCCATAAATACATTCACTGATGAATTAGATACAATTTATAAAAAATCCTTATACAAACAACAAAATAGGAGACATGTGCATACAACATATTAAGATATCACATGAACATATCTGGATCATTACTGTGCCATGTGAAATCACTGCATGAACATAATGTGACAGGAGTGCCCTATATTGTGACACTGAAGAGGTTACATATTGATTAACTTTTGGTGCATGTTTTATTCCTTGGTGGTGTAGTCCAAACAATACTACGCAGCCCTTTTTGTGGTCGGAGATTACTAGCTAGGTCCAGGAGGTATCAATACTCTCCTCACCATTTTGATTAATTGATTCTTTCCTTCTTGATTATAGATTGACTCCTGGCCACTTAGACTTGTACACCGATGTGTTTCGACCTTACTATGGGGCCTGCATCTTTAGCAATGAAAGTTGTCTTCAGGGCTCGCAGAAAACGAGTATAGGACACCTCATGAGAAAAGAAAACACCGGACGTGTGACCGTGTCATTCTCCTACGGGGTAATTTTTTTACAGTTACTGTTTTCAAGGGAGAAATAACACCATGAGCATACCGCTCAAAGGAGAAGGTCCTACATCTATCTCCATTTGGATGAAAAGTCTGAGTCCAGTGGGGAGCCTCCGCAATAAATTGATATGGAAATTCAATTGCTAGAACAACTATGGAGAGACAAGGAGTTGTTAGTATCGCTTGTTTAAATATTTTTTGTTGTTGTTTCTTTTGTACCACATGAGTGCATGTATTGAGGGCATACCTGTGAATATTTTATGATGATTTATTTGTCAGGTAATGAATCCCAGATCTTTTTGTGGGGTTCCAGTGCCCTGGAATGGGTGGAGGAGATGTGCAAACATTAATATAATATGAATTCCACAAATCATAAGTGCTGCTGCACATGCAACTACGGCCAGTGGGTTTGTATACCATCTGGTGAGGTTTTGCTCCAACCTACGTCTGATCTTACTTAATACATAAAATAATTAGAGACTACCTCTTATACAGGGATTACACAAACCCATGTATTATACACATATACTTAATATATGGGATTCTATAATCCCTATATGAAGGGCAGTCTCTAAATTTCTTCATAATTTTATGAGTTTGGCGTATCCACGGATATGCTGCAATGCCACTGCGAATCCACCAAGATTCCAGGAGCACACCAAAACATCTGATTGGATACAGTAAAGTCCCACCATGCATATTGCAAATCAGAACCTGAAACCATTATTTGCCTTTCACATCTCTTCAGAGAACACTGAAAGCCAGAGTGCCATTGTTTTTTTGATTTCCTGTAAAACAACATACATTCCAAATCAACATATCTTCTTCAGAAAATAGAAGAGAAGAAGGACACCATTATGAAGAAGAAGAAGACTTGCTACCTCCCAACAAGGAGTTCAAGGTTTGGAAGCATTTCTCAGAACCATCTGGAGAAAAAAAGTTGGTGCTAAGATTGCACAGTGCAACACATGCAACAAAAGCTATCATGATAAACATGCATAAAGTATTCCCAGGGGACATGATCCATATTCACACACCTTAAACCTATTCATTCATGGACATAGGACAGGATAATGAGAGAGAGGCGAGGAGGCTGAGCATCATCCGAAGCTGGGCATTCTGTGGGACAATCACCACCCAACCAGATGATTTCTATTCCTGGTGTCCCAGAGAAACTTTCAGACATGGTCAGTCGTTGTGGCAGTGTCATATGACCGTCGGACTGAAGATGTCTTCTTTTGCTGACTTTATGGATGGTGTCAACAGCCACACCTGTTATTATTTTTTCTCCTTACCCTTTCACGTTCTGTTCTTCGTAAAGACTGAAGCCAGTTGCTTCCTCCCAGTTGCCGTCCCGTACCCCTTTTACTACCCTGGCTATTTTTGCTCGAAAAAAGAAAAAGGGCAAATATAAATACACATTTAGTAAGGTATTCACAGCATACTGTTGTTGTTCAGGCGCATATTTGTATGATCGTGGCTTGTTAAATTGTGTCTACATTACAATAAGAAAAATGCAATAAAAGATATTCAAACAAAAAAATACACATTTATGTGGCTGTGTGGGTCTGTGAGTGGGTGAGAGTGTGGTTGTATGAGTATATGACTGTATATCTGAGGAGATGTGTGAGTGTTTCAGTAGCTGTGTGTGTGACTGTATGATTGTATAAGTGGGTCTGTAAGTATGTGAGTGCTTTTGTGTGTCTAGGTGGGTCGATGAGTGGGTGTGTATAGTTGTATGTGCTAATGTTTGAATGGCTGTGTGGAGGTGTAGGTTGGTGTGTGAGCATCTGTATAGGTGTATGAGTCTACATGAATAGGTGTTTGCATGTGTAAAGGTGTGTGTGTGACTGTATGGGAGTATAAGTGGGTGTGTGAGTGGCTGTGTGGGTGTATTTGGGAGGATGTAAATGTCTGTATGGGTATGCAAGTGAGTGTGTGAGTGGGTCTGTGAGTGTCTGTGAGTGGGTATTACAGTAGCTCTATGGGTAACTGAATGAGTATGTGAGTGGGTGTGTGACTGTGGGAGTTCATGTGTGAGTACCTGTATTTATTTATTTATTTATTTATAAAAACATTTATAGAGCGCGAACGAAGGCCCTTGGGCATCTCGGCGCTAGTGATACTGCAATGTGTTGAGCCTCATCAGACAGGAGATCATTGGTTAAAGAGCCATGTTTTTAATTGTTTGCGGAAGATCCAGAGGGAGGGGCTGGTTCTGATCGACTCTGGTAAAGTATTCCACAATTTGGGTGCAGCTACCATGAATCTTCTGTCCCCCCAGGAAACGAGTTTGGTTCGGGGTACCACTAAGTCATGCTGGAAAGATGAACGTAGCATTCTTGAGGGACGGTAAGGAATGAGGTTTTGGACGAAAAACGCCGGTCCCACGTTGTTCAAAGCCTTGTAAACCAGGCAAAGGGATTTAAACATGACTCTCCTTCTTACTGGCAGCCAGTGCAACTGTCTTATAGTGGATGCGGCCGAGTGATGTTTGGGGATGCGCCCTAAAAGCCTGGCAGCAGAATTCTGAATGGCCTGCATTTTCCAAAGCACTCTCTCCTGGGCACCTAGAAACAGTGCATTGCAATAATCTAAGGTCGACAATACAAGGGAACTAACCAGTGTTTTGCCGGCACTTTCCGGCAGGAAAGGCAGGATTTTTTTTATAAGTCGCAGTTTGTGGAAAGCTGAGGAAGAAATTTGGTTGGCGTGAGGCATAAAATTTAACTGGTCGTCGAAAAGGACTCCCAAATTCCTCACTTTTTTTGCTGGGTCCGGGGGTTGGCCCATAGATGATGGCCACCAAAGGGGGGACCATTGGGGGGAAAGGTTGCCAAAAATTACCACCTCTGACTTGTCAGAGTTCAATTTCAGGCAATTTTGAGCCATCCAGCTTCCGATAGCCAACATACCTTGGTTAAAGGTGTTCGCTATTTTGAGGCCGTCGTTCTTAACTGCAAGGACCAATTGAGTGTCATCTGCATAGGAGGTCAGGCTCATCCCATGTGCCCTGATGATTTTGGCAAGGTCCGACACATAAATGTTAAAGAGTGTCGGACTGAGGGATGAGCCTTGGGGAACTCCACATGGCAGAGACAAGGGGGAGGATTCAAAAGGTCCGATGGTGACGACCTGGGATCTATTTGCCAGGAAGGAGGCAAGGAGACTCCTAGCCTTGCCTTGGATCCCAATGCTCTCGACACGGTCGACCAAGGTGGTATGGTCGACCGTGTCAAAGGCAGCCGATAGGTCCAATAAAATGAGGACAGCTGTACCTCCGGCATCCCGAATGGTTCTTATATCATCCGCCGCTTTGATCAGAGCGGTCTCCGTGCCGTGGAATTGGCGGAACCCAAACTGGGATTCGTCCAGGAGTTTATGTTCCTCGATAAAGGAAGAAAGTTGGAGGTTCATTATTTTCTCAGCTATTTTGGCCATCAATGGGAGATTAGCGATAGGACGGTAGTTTTTCAGCTCGTCCTTATCGAGGGTGGGCTTCTTAAGAAGAGGTTTTATTAAGGTCTTTTTCAGTATCTCTGGGAAGATGCCGGAACGGAACATGGAATTACAGATATCAGTTATTGCAGGGATGACTGTTTCCATAATTGGTCGTAGCACCTTCAGGGGACAAGGGTCTAGAGCTGATCCTGATTTAATAGATGACACTGTGTTCTGTGCCTGTAAACAGGTAACCTCGTGAAACTGGGAGAAAGTATGACTCTGGTGGAAGGTAGTGGCTACCGGGGGGGTGGGGGAAATGTTGGAAAAAACCCCGTAGATGTCGTTAACTTTGCTAAAGAAAAAGTTGGACAGTGCGTCACAAAGCATCTGGGAGGGAGGAGGGGCAAGATCAACGGACAGACCAGCTAATTGTTTAGTTGTCTCATAAAGGGTTTTATTAGAATTTTTAGCTGATTCTATCCTATCGCAATAGTATTTTTTCTTTGCCTCAGAGATCATGGTTTTATAAATGGCGACTGACTCCTTGTAACTAAATTTGGTTTCATCAGTATAGTTTTTCCTCCATAGTCTCTCTTTATGCCTGCATAGTTGCTTCTGGGTGCGAAGTGCCTCAGAGTACCATGGGGCCGAGGGAGTTTGCCGATTGCGAGAACGTTTTTTAGTTTGAACCAGTGCTGTGGCTGCAGAGCTAACCCATTGGTAAAATTGAAGGGTAGCAGTGTTTGGGTCGGCAGACAGGACGGGAGCGGTGGCATCCAGCAGAGTATGTAACCTAGTTGCATCAATATCATCCCATGCCAGATAGGGTTGAGGAGATATCGTGCTGGTTTTGTTGAGCAGTGTGTCCTGTGCTGTCAAGGTGGCTAGGATACAGTGATGGTCCGACCAGGTAAGGGGGAGAATTTGGGTAACTTGAAGACCTAGGGCATTAGTAAAGATGCCATCTAGTGTATGACCGCCATCATGTGTGGGAGCATGTACCAGGGGGATAAGGCCAAAGGTGGACATGTCGGCTAGGAGCAAGGTGGAGTCGGGGTTGTCTGGGATATCAAAGTGAAAATTAAAATCACCCAGAATGGTGATGGAGTTGTCAAGGGCGGATGCTTCCAGCGTAGTCCTAAAATCCATAATAAATTCGTTCCTGGAGCCAGGGGGTCGATATAGAAGAATCCCTTTAAAGGTATAGGATGGGGATAGTGTAATCACAAATTCTAGAGCTTCACAGGAAGTGAGGGGGATGATTTTGGTTCTTACCGAAAAGGAGTCACGGGCAATAATGCCTATTCCACCGCCTTTTTTCTTTATTTGCCTGTCGAGTCTGTATATGGTGAACCCGGAGGGAAGGGCGATGACTAGGTCTGGATCAGATGCCTGGTCCAGCCATGTTTCGGTCATAAATAGGAGGTCTAATTTGTGGTCCTGGATCAACTCGTGAATATCCTGATTATGCTTGCTCAGTGAACGGACATTTGAGAGTCCGATAGAAAAGATTTGGTTGTTAGAGTATTTCTTACCAGTCCGCAATTGGTGGAAAAAAGGTAGCGAGGTGTTGCACTTTGGGCAATGCGCGATAGGATTTATAAGCAAGGATTGGGGGGTATGTATGGGGCAGGCCTGATGACTCGGGGGACGTAGGAGCTGGAGTTGGGAGGAGGAATAACTAAGGCATTGTGCTGGCGATGGTGCACCAGGGGGGGTGGCCCTAGGCCCGGACCCGGCGCGGACGGGCGCAGACGGGCTTGCCTTAGGCGCGCCTTCGGCGCGCCGTCGGCGCGCCCGCTGCGCCCGCCCGCTGCGCCCGCCCGCTGCGCGGACGGGTAGGTCCCTTGCTTATATACATAGTGGTGGGGGCAGAGGAGGGTGGGAGGGGCGCCGAGCTCTCCGGCCCGCCTTCCCTATCCAAGATGGCCCCTGAAGTGGAGATAAGGGTTTCCCAGCGCCTGGCAATATCGGCGTGGTAAAACTGAAAGAACCTCGGCGAAGTAATCTCGCCTCGAGGTGAATAGAGTGTAGAGTGTCTAAAATCACACCATTAAAATATCATACAGTATTTAAAAATATCAACTCGATTATTATTTCAATCAGCTTTTAAATTTTATCAGCGTGCAGGGAACACAACAAAACCTCCGGCTTTGCGCCTCAGAGGGAACACACAACAGAATCACTAGGGGAGAGGATTCTCACCCTTAAATATCCTGGGAGGGCGGGAGGGGCGCCGAGCTCTCCGGCCCGCCTTCCCTATCCAAGATGGCCCCTGAAGTGGAGATAAGGGTTTCCCAGCGCCTGGCAATATCGGCGTGGTAAAACTGAAAGAACCTCGGCGAAGTAATCTCGCCTCGAGGTGAATAGAGTGTAGAGTGTCTAAAATCACACCATTAAAATATCATACAGTATTTAAAAATATCAACTCGATTATTATTTCAATCAGCTTTTAAATTTTATCAGCGTGCAGGGAACACAACAAAACCTCCGGCTTTGCGCCTCAGAGGGAACACACAACAGAATCACTAGGGGAGAGGATTCTCACCCTTAAATATCCTGGGAGGGCGGGAGGGGCGCCGAGCTCTCCGGCCCGCCTTCCCTATCCAAGATGGCCCCTGAAGTGGAGATAAGGGTTTCCCAGCGCCTGGCAATATCGGCGTGGTAAAACTGAAAGAACCTCGGCGAAGTAATCTCGCCTCGAGGTGAATAGAGTGTAGAGTGTCTAAAATCACACCATTAAAATATCATACAGTATTTAAAAATATCAACTCGATTATTATTTCAATCAGCTTTTAAATTTTATCAGCGTGCAGGGAACACAACAAAACCTCCGGCTTTGCGCCTCAGAGGGAACACACAACAGAATGTATAGGTGTGTTTGTGTATTTATAAGTGGGTGTGTGAGTAGCTGTGTGACTGTCTGGGTGTGCAGGTAGGTATCTGAATGACTGAATGCATATGCAATAATTGAGTTTATATATAGATGTGTGAGTGAGTATGTGAGCAGCTGGATGAGACTGTACATGGGTGTATATTTTATTCTAGTCAAAATCACCCTCACAATGCAATCTAATACTCCAGCGCTGGAAGAGCTAATTTGGAAATCACATTACTCCAATAGATGGTGCCATCAATCTGTATAACAAAGAAAAGAAACCAAATATGTATTAATATTACACTGTATAAAACTATAAATTAAACTTAAAAATGTCAACAATGTATAACTTCATAACAGTAATGAAGCACTACACATTTCCCATGCCATAATGCTATGCTATATTACAAAGCATTTTATTTTCCCTTTTTTACTATTCTCAGATGTTATACTTATACAACATAAATGATGTAGTGTATAAAGGAACTTCCTTGAACAGTGGGGAAAAACAATCATACAGGCTGTATAAAACAACATATCTACACTGTACATCACTGCAAATGAGCAATGCTTTGCATTGCACTCACTAAACATTTTCAAACAATCATATTATCTGTACCTGCACTACTAATCCAAAGAAATATATGCTAAAAACAACAATTTCATCATTAGAAGTAGGACAAGATATATAAGGCGCCCCTGCATAGGCAAAACCTTATAAACACATTACCATTGATAGGACACATGATGTCATAAATCCTGATAATTCCTCTACAATAACTAACTTATTCTGCTTTGACAATTGTGACCCTCCTTAGTATTTTGGTTCCAAAAACAAAAGAAGAGAATTTGGTAACTTCAAAGGCAATCTATATCTGAATTTAAGGTTCTTATCATTACATTCTGTTCATCCACCACTACTTTTTTATAGAGACAGTAAAATGGCCAGATCTAATAACCTTATTGAAAAATGATAGTCATAGGAGTATATGTTTGACCAGAACTAGATATTTGTCATGCTTTAAAGTTAGTAATCTCAGTATCTAATTTACTATCATCTGCTCTGCATATTTGTAGCATTAAAATGACTTACTTCCCAGTTCTGGCTACACAGAAAGCCAACAGAAGATCTGTTCAACAATTTGGGTGTACATTTTTTGCGTAGTTTTTCTCATTAATCTGTAAAATGTCACACTTTCGCAATCTGGTAATGTTAAATAAATAAAACGCTCTGATTCTATTTGTGTATGCTGAGCAATTTTCACATTCATCTAAGTAAGTCCAAATAACTCATTAACAGGTATCTCTTCTTCTAAAACAGAACACACCACAATCAAAAGCTCCTGTACATCCTCTTGAGTGTTTTGTGTAAACTGTACAGATCCACTACATATATCTACAATGTCTTGAATGCCTGACGCACAATGTGTGCCATCACTATGCAGGCGGTGCAACAAAACACACAGTGCAGACCACAATACCTTCTGTTATTTCTATTGCGTTGCATCTACAACATGAGGTAATGCAAACAAAATATTTGCCACAACAGTAGCATAGCAGTTCACACTAGAGGGGTTGGCAACTGATAACCAACAATATCTGCATCATTTTCAATTTCTTGTTTATTAACAACTTCCTTCTTCACTTTCATTTCCTTCTTTGCAACACCATTAATACACTGCGTTGAAACTTTTCGCTTTGATCAGATTGAGTTTTTCTCATAAACTGGATTCTGTCCTGTATGAGTAGCATAAAGACTTGTTAATAGGTTTTATTCTTTAGCACAATTTGAGTCTGCATTTACTCTACTCTCATCAAATGCAACTAGATACAAACCAGACAGTGTCCTAATTCAAGACAAAGCTACATATGACATACCTCCCTTAAACGCTAGGGGGAATACCTTGCTATTCATCGAACACAAGGTTTAGGTTTAGATGCAGTATTTGTTAACATTGCTAGTTAACAAATACTGCATCTAAACTTAAACCTTGTGTTCGATGAATAGTAAGAGTATATGCTAGAGAAACTGGAAATTGTTTCCATCAAGCATATGCAATTTCACAAGCAAAAACTGTGCAGTACATAGTCCAATTTGCTTTGAGTTGTCAATCTGATCAAATTTAATCACAAGGTATTCCACCTCATTCCTATTAGGAAAATTAATAAAATCAACAAATTTACCCATAGCACCATTGACAAAACCTTCATCCACATTTAGGGCCCGATTAGGATGGTGGACGGACCAGCGTCCGTCTGCCACCCCCGAGGTGGAGGGACCGTCCGCAGGGGCTGCAGCGTTCCCTCCCTTGGAATTAGGATGTGACCGCCACGCTGGCGGTCACATCCCCTATATTTAAAATTGCGGCGGATGCTGCTTCAAGCAGCACCCGCCGCAAGGTTAAATGTGCATGTTTTCCTTTGCATGCACGAAGTGGCAGGCACCGCGCGGTGCCTGCCGCTTTGTGCATGCAAAGGCAGGGGGGTACCATAGGTACCCCCCCATGTGCACCCCCCACCCCCCAACACCCCTGGGGGCCCGCAACAGGCCCCCATACTCAAACTGCACATGCTTTTCTACAGCGGAAAACCCGCCGTGGAAAAGCATTTTCTATTGCCTTCAGTGGCAAAATGTCTTCATTTCTTCAAATCCAGCAATTGATTGTTGAAACATGCACACTCATCCAATATTGCATTAGGCACACAATATGTTTACTTCCTTTTTTTCATCTTCACCACAACTCCACCTGCAAAGTGAAAACTCTATCCTCCAGCTCCATCATCAGTCAATACCACTTAGCAATTTCTTTCTCCGCCACAGTCCCCTGCGTAAGTCTGTCTTCAAGTTCATTTTGAACTCTTATTATTGTGCCTGGAGCATGATACTACCTCTGTATCTGGAGGAACCCGAATCTTGAGACCTTACGGTCTGTCTTTTTTTCACATTTCCCATGTGATCAAGTGACATTCGTGGATTAGATGCTCCCATCTTGTTATACCGGCCTCTTGTAGTGGAATTGCCAGCACATCCGTTGTCCATTCTGGAGAGCCCAGAGAATCCTATATGGGGGCAAGTAGGCTGAAGTAGGGAGGTTTTAAGACGTTTTTGATTTTGTACCGTGTCTCGGCCAAACCACCTAAAGTTTTTAGCCTAACCTTTTTTACTTTGGATCCCCACATTCCCCCCCTTCCTCCTGCCTCATCATCACTGCCAGTAACCTCACAATCTCTGAGTTTGTGGGTCTGTTTAACAGCATTTTCCCATTCTTTAATAAGAATGCCCAGGAGTAAAATAGCAAGTCTAGTAATGCTAACTCTCCTTTTTCCGCCCTCCTTCCCCGCTTCTTCCACGCTATCCGTAGCTCTTTGGAAGGCCAGAAAAACTACTGATCTGGCTTTGCATCTTTACAAACCATTCCTTCTTAAAGGGTAGGGGAATTGAATTAAAGAGAAAGGTAAACTTGGGGAGAACTATCATCTTCATAAGACCAGTTTTTCAATAAACCTCCCACTTTTTTCCTTACTTTTTCGAAGTTTAGCTTGGTGATATTGTGAGGGATTTTTACCCCCAGCTATCTAATTTCCCTTTACTAGCCTCCTCCACCACCTCTGTGTTCCAGGCCCTTATCTCTGTCTTCTCTTTATTAATGTCATAGACTGGGATATTCCCAAAGTCTGCCATTAATGTCATGACGGAACTCAGGGGTTTTTGTAGGTGGGTTGTATAGATGAGAAGGTTGTCTGCATATACGCCTAATTTCTTTCCCCAACCATTGTATTCAAATGGAAAGATATCTGGGTCCCTCCTGATCCTTTTGGCTAGCGGTTCGATATATAAATTAAACAATAATGGTGACAAGGGGCAACCTTGTCCCGTACCCTTGGTGATGCGAACAGAGTTTGTCATGGAGCCATTAACCCGGACCCTAGCTTCTGGTGTGGTGTAAATTCCTGTTAGGGTTCTGCAAAAGTTTGTCCCGAGATTTACAGACTTCGCTGCAGCTTATAAATAGACCCAGTTAACCCGGTCAAAAGTGTTAGTGGAGTCTAATGTCACTACCGCAAGTGGGAGCTCAAAGGTGGTGGCCAAATCTATAGAGACAATCTGCTTGTAAGTCAACTCCATCAGAGATCTTCCTCAAATGAAACCCTTTTGGTCTTCATGTACAAGCTCAGACATCACCCCATTGAGCCTACCTGCCATGATTTTCGCAAAGATCTTATAATCGCAAATTAACAACGATATTGGCCTGTACGAATCCCAATTTTCGGGGCACTTGCCTGGTTTCAGAATAAATGTGATGATGGCATCTTTCCTTGTTTCTGGCATTTAAGATCCTGTAAAAAAAAGTTATTTGAAAGTTTTGACTAGGATAGGTGTTAGTGAGCTTGCCAGGGCTTTGTAGACATCATGAGGCAGGCCATCTGGTCCAGATGCTTTCCCTTTCTTGCCTTCACCAATAGCCTCTTCTACTTCCCTCATAATAATCTTTTCATTAAGATGTCTACTCTTTTCGGCCAGTAAGGGTTCAAAACAGTCCTGCCTCAGCCAAACTATCACTTCTTCTTCTGTGATTTAATGATACACTCTACTAAATTATTTGTAAAAGGCTTGCTTAATCCCCTTGTTATCTTTAAATAGGGTCCCTGTTTGCTCGCACCTGACTTGTTTTACCTTATTCCTCACCTGCTCGTTTTTAACTTTCCATGCAAGCAGCTTGCTACATCCTTCGCCATATTCAAAGTTGGCCAACCGACCGACCTCCCATTTAATTTTAACCCTGTCCTGTATGACTATATTCAATTTAAATTGTATTTCTGTTATTTCCCATAGCAAACCAGTCTGGACCCCCTCACTTACTCTTTGATTAATTAGTTCATTTTATAATGGTCACACTTGCTCCTCTAATATTGAGAATTCTTTATGATACAGCCACTTTTTTGCCGCAACTGGTGCACCTAGTCTGCCTCCCAAGTAGGCTTTATATGCATCCCAAATCATACCGGTTGATGCGGAACCCGGATTATTATCAAATAACTCTTTTGTCTCCCTATTTAATACCTCTATGACTTCCTCCTCTAGTAGGATCATATGGTCCATAATCCATCTGGTTTGGCCAGCTTCCTCGCCCAGATTTATTCGAGCATCACCGCTGACTGGTCTGACAAATATACCCCCACTTGATTGATTTCTTGTAACAAATCCTTTAGGCTGCTGTCTTTTAGGAAGAGGTCAATCCTTGACTGGTGTCCGTACTTTTTGTTGTAAAATGTGTACCCTTTCTGATGCCCTACCCTCTGACACCAGATATTGCACAGGCCCAACTGCTCCATCATTTGTTTAAAAGCCCTGACATTTTGGGATTTACCAAGGCCTTACTATTCGTAGATCTATCTAGAGTGTAATCCAAAAGGTCATTAAAGTCCTCTGCCATGATAATCGGGTCCAGGAAATATAATAGTGCAGTGAACAATTCCTTTAAGGGGCTAGTGACATCCTAGTTCGGGCCGTAATATCCCACCAATGTGAAACTACAACCTGAGATCTTTAGCTTTACCATAAGCCATCTTCCCACTTTATCCTAGACACTGTCTTCTATACAGATTTTTGCCTCGTGTTTCACCAGGACCGCCACCCACTTTGTTATGGCTGATTACCCTGTACATACTGCTTGGCTAATCCATCTTTTGGCCTTAAAAAACTCCTGACTCTCCTTCTTCGTCGGGTGCGTTTGTTGCACAATAATGATCTGAGCGGGGCAATCTTTTAAGCATTGCAGTACCATCTCTCGTCTTCCCCTCACGCCAAGGCCATTTATATTCCACGATAAGATTTTATATCATTTTCTCGTTTCTCACCCGTAAGGTTTGAAACTAGGGGCAAGTTCAATGTTAATGAGGCTTCCGAGGTATACATTTTCTTATTCATCCACTTGCTCCCCATCCAGTGCTCCCTGTGCCCCCCACCATGGAAAACCCTACCCTAACTCTTTATTGCTTGAGCCCTATGGGTGCCCCCCCCCCCAAGTGTGTGTCGATTCTAGTGATTATTCATTAGTAATCAAGAACTAAATAAACAACAAAAAACAGCCCTACCAAGAATTAAAGAAAAGCACAAGTCATCCCAGAGTGTTCAGAATCCTGTACCAAAGTTACTAGCCACCTGGCTGAAAATGTTCGATAAACCCATATAAGAACAGGGAAACATGGCAGCCAGTTAAAAGTTGGTCCCAGGAGAGCCAGGAGTGTCCAAGTAAAATTATAAGCAGAAGACAGAAATCACAGCCTGAATCTTGGATAAATGTTTTGTTTGTATCAGAGATAAAGCAACTAGCACCTGCTAAAGACAAAAATATTACCGGATGGCAACCAGCAGCAACCAAGGTGACAGAGCGGTCGTATGGAAGGGCGGCCCTGAAGCTACGCAGTGGGTGGTGTGCAGCCACAAGGATCCTCTTCCGGGAGAAGGCAGTGGCAGAGGGGAAGCTGTCAGGCAAAAGAGGAGATTGAGTCTGGCAGCAAGCCAGTTAACCCGACTATAGCTCCAGGTTCAGCAAAAGAAAGAAGGGCACGCAGCCACGGAACACCAGAGCTCCCAGCCCCGTTTCCACCCCTCACTCCCACCTTAGGACGCTCAACTGCCTGCCCCCAACCAGTCAACTCACCCCCCCTCTGCCCAGGCCCCGAGATCAAAGAGGGCTAGGGAGGCCATGTCCTCGGAGGAAGCGCTCGAGCTGACCTCCACTTACCTCACCCCCCCAACCAGTGACCCGCAATATGCAATCCAGGTAATTACTGGAATCAGAAGCAAACACTCTTCCCAAAAACCCCCCAGACCTCCAGCCTCCCTCATCAACATCCCCATGGAACCAAAAAAGGGGTCTCACAGCACTAACTGCATGCTCATAAACTGAAGGTCCGCCACGAAACACGCTACAGAGCTGACAGAAGCCATTCTCAATCACGATGTCGACATAGCTTTCATTACCGAGACCTGGCTCAATGGCTCCTCTCCTCTGATCCTGGATATGCTTGTTCCTCCGGGCTTCTCTATCATCAACAAAAACACAATAGACCAAAAAGGCGGAGGCATGGCAATTATCCACAACAATAACCTATTAGTGGCCGAAACTGATAACACAAGTTACAACTCCTTCGAATGCCTAACTGCCAACATCAAAACCTCGAACAACAAGCTAGTGCACTGCCACCTCCTGTACCACCCCCCAGGCAACACGTCACGTTCACGGAACACCTATCAGACCTAATCGCTCACTGCTCCCTCCGTGATACCAACAACATCATTCTAGGCGACCTTAACTTCACTGGAATGATAAGAACAGTGTTCCAGTACAAAACCTAAATGAGGTGCTCCATACCAACAACCTCTACCATCACTGCTCAAAAGAAACCCACAACAAAGGAGCAATCCTGGATGCCATCATCGCCCAACACGACGCAATCTCTATAGATCACATCCTTCCGGTCGACTGGTCAGATCATCACTAACCCTGGGCGTAGTTCGCGAAGTAGCGCTACGCGAAGCTACGCGAAGTGCACTTCGCACTACGCGAACTTCACGTAGCACTAAGCGAACTGCGTAGTAGCATGTTCACACTGTGCAAGATGTGTTTTCAATGATTGCACAGTGCGGACAAGCATCCGGCACTGTGCAAGCATTGAAAACGGCATCTTGCACAGTGCGAGCTGTAGTTTTCTGCTGCTCGAGTAGATTATTACTCGAACGGCAGCTTTCTCAACGCGAACAGGTAGTTTCTCATTGAGAGCGGTCGCGAGCATTCGCAACCACTCACAATGAGAAACCTGACCTCCTCGCGTTGAGAATCTCGCCGGGATGTCATTTTGCTTGCTCGCGGTCGCGAACATGACGTTCAGGACCGCGAACAAGCAAAAAATGACCGCTGCACTACGCTACGCTGCACTACGCATGTTCGCACTGTGCTACGTGCAGCTCGCGTAGTGCGAAGTTGCGAAAACTTCGCAAACTCCGCGAGCGTAGCGTAGTGCTTCGCCCAGGGTTAATCATCACCTTATCCTATTCCACCTCCATCAACAGATCATAACTCTCCCCTCCAGTTCTGATTCACCCACATGGTCGAGAAACATATCGCAGATCAACACAGAGGAGTTAGAAGAGAAAATATCCTCCCTCCTGCCCATCTCCCCGGTAGGCCTCTCCACTGAAGAACTCACATCTCACTAGAATGCTACCTTGACCTCTATCCTAGACGAACTAGCCTCCTTGGAACTGAAAAAACCCAGAAACAACCCCTTCAATCCTGGTTCAACAAGGACATTAATGAGGAAAGAAGACAGCTCAGAGCAGCAGAACGTCTCTGGAGGAAGAACCCCTCCTCCAGCCATTACAAAGAACTCAGAAGAGCAAGATGAAAATACAAACAACATATCAACAATGAAAAATCCAACTTTTTCCGCACTACACTGGACAAGGCCAAAAACAGACCAAGAGAACTCTTTGACATCATCAAAAAACAAACATCCAAGCCAGTGACCTCCCGCGTCCAACCCTCTAAAGCCTTATGTGACCTCTTCGCCAACTTCTTTAACGAAAAAATCTCCAAGATCGAACTTTCACTGGACATTAACCTCCAGCCCCCCGACATAGACTGCCCCACTGCAAGCAAAAATACCGGGAGAATTCGACCGGCAACAACTTGGTCTTCCATCGACCCCATCACAGACGCAGAGATCCTTAACCTTAATGCTGCCTTCAAACCCTCTTCACACAACCTCGACCCGATTTCCTCTCAAATGGCCAAAGAGCTAAAACTCACCCTGGCTCCACCCAGGTGCAAAATCATGAACAGCTCCCTAAAAACGGGCACCATACCAGACTGCCTTAAAGTCGGCCAAGTCACTCCATTTCTGAAGAAACCTGGCTTAGACTCCACCGACCTGAACAACTTCAGACCTGTCTCCAATCTCCCCTTCTTAGCCAAAATCCTAGAAAAATGTGTTCTCCGTCAACTGAACAAACATATTGACAACATTAATACTGATACTAGGGTTAGTAGTGATGCGGCAAGAATTGGCGCCTCTAATTACAACGTCAATGAATTGAAGACCAAATATTCAATGGTGCTACAGGTGAGAGGATAACCCAAAACCTCAGAAATGGACCACAGTCCTCAAAACAGTAATATAAATGACCTGTGCACACGTAATTCTGATTAACAGTGTTAATACTGAAAGTATTTAAAAAACAACACAATCACACAATATATGATCCAGATGGCGTTTTCCTTCCATTTTGTTCTCCCTTCTTTAGTGCTCCACATTTGGTACTTACCAGTTACTTCTGTGCACTACTCTTTAATTGGAGATTTTTGACGCCACAGCCGGGACGGAAGTACAACCGGCGAAGAGGTGAGAATAGTGGATTGTACCACCCCACAGTACCTCTAGAGTGTAATCTACCCATTCACTCATTAGGCTCTGTTTAAAAAACAACACAATCACACAATATATGATCCAGATGGCGTTTTCCTTCCATTTTGTTCTCCCTTCTTTAGTGCTCCACATTTGGTACTTACCAGTTACTTCTGTGCACTACTCTTTAATTGGAGATTTTTGACGCCACAGCCGGGACGGAAGTACAACCGGCGAAGAGGTGAGAATAGTGGATTGTACCACCCCACAGTACCTCTAGAGTGTAATCTACCCATTCACTCATTAGGCTCTGTTTTCCTTCTTGTAGGAATCTTGACATTCTAACCATCTGTCCAATAGGTAAGATGGTCCTCTAATGATAGGTTTGTAGCTTGCTGCATGCCTTTTACTCCTTATCACCTGTCTCGTGTTTCTTTTTCTTTCTTTTTTCTTTGGCACTTCATATACCTCTGGGAAGACGCTTTTAGTATGCGGAGCTCTGATTACACTTTATGCTTTTATGATGGTTAACGAACATGATTGAGACTTGATGTAATCATTAGATTTTAAGAGGCTGTTAGACGAGCCTTACGTAAACTGTTTTCATCACATGTCTAAAATACAAGGCGACCATGAAGGTTTTGACATTATGCCAGATAGATGCAGATTAGGTGACTTCTGCTTTCCTGTGCGTGTGTGGGTCTGATTGGGATGTCACAACGGGAGAAGTTGTCATGTTGTAGTAGTCTGCCACCACCTGTAAATGTTGGAGGCCAGTACAATTGTGTAACATATTGCTATTATACATCTTTAGCCTTGAAGAAGTCTTGGGTTACACCCTGACGAAACACGTGTTGGCTGGGCATCTCGAAAACTAATAAACCAAATGGAAAGAAAACGCCATCTGGATCATATATTGTGTGATTGTGTTGTTTTTGAAATACTTTCAACATTAACACTGTTAATCAGAATTATGTGTGCACAGGTCATCTATAATATTGACAACATTAATTTGTTAGACCATCAACAATCAGGCTTTAGAAAAGGCTACAGCACCGAAACTGCAATCCTACACATCATGAACGACATCCTCTACTCCCTCGACTCAGACCACTGCTGTCTACTCATCCTCCTAGACTTGTCAGCAGCCTTTGACACTGTAGACCATAGTCTTCTCATCAAAGCTCTCAAAGAGAGGGTCGGTGCAGACGAGGTGGTCCTGCAATGGTTCTCCTCCTTTTTCCAAAATCGTTCCCAAAGAGTAAAAATCAAATCCTTTGCTTCAGACCTCCTCCCCGTGAATAGAGTTGTCCCTCAAGGATCCATTCTCTCCCCTCAACTGTTCAACATATACATGGAACCCCTCACCTCCATGCTGAAAAAAGCAAACATCCATTTTCATCTATATGCAGATGAAACTCAAATCTACTTGGAAACCTCCTTCTTTAACGGCATCCTAAGACTCAACAACACTCTCAGAGAAGTTCAAGAATTGCTATCAAAGAACCACCTCAAACTCAATCAGGGAAAAACCGAAACCCTACTCATCTCAAACAAGGAAGAAAACCCTCAAATCGTCGAATGGCTGAAAGCAATTGATGCCCTCAACGGAAATCTCACACTGGCATCCTCAGTCAAATCATTGGGAATCACCCTTGACCCCAAACTATCCATGACCAATCACATCAAGAACTCGGCAAAGAGCGCCTTCCTCAATCTGAAGCTCCTCAACAAAATCAAACCCCCACATCCTCACCTCAAACAAGCCACCCAATCCCTGGTGCTGTCCAGACTGGACTATGGGAACGCAGTCCTCACCGGTACAGCTAGCGCACACCTAGCCCCTCTCAAAATCACCCTCAATGCAGTGGCCAGAATGGTCACCGGAATCAAAAAATTTGACCATATATCTCCCGCTCTCAGAGATCTAAAATGGCTCCCGGTGGAATTGCGAGCCAGCTTCAGAACTGCCTGTCTCACACACAAAGCCCTGCATGCACACAGGGAAACTGGAATACCTAGCCTCTAAACTCAAGAAAGCCGGTCAAACAAGAAGCCTCAGGAATTCCAACACCTTCCTCCTCATCCCCTCGAAATAACGTAAACAAAAGACTGCAGCCCGCTCTTTTGCTGGCAACGCTCCAAAAATCTGGAACGCCATCCCAGTCGACATCAGAACCACCCCCTCCTTTGCAAAATTCAAAAGCCGCCTAAAAGCCCTTTACCTCAACCGCGCCTTCCCGAACGCAATCACGTGACTCACACGCCCCCATCTGGGAGGCACCGGACATCGCGCCCCCACCGGTCAACCTTCAGACACCGCACGAACAATCACCCCTTGGGTCAGCACCGCTAAGAAATAACTCCAGCACTAGACTTGCGTTCCCTAGTCTTTGAGACTACCTCCCGACCTATTTACCGCAATCCTACTCCTCAGATCCCGAGACCTCTCTACCTCAATGAGGCACCTCTGACGTTAAGCACAACTATATTGTCTTTCGCCAATCTTCTTCATTGTTCCACCATGCCATTATCATGCATTTGTCTTCTCTACATCATGTTTTAAAGCGCTCCGATACCCTCGGGTCTGGCTAACGCTATAGAAAACCTCTAAAATAAAAAAACTAAAAATGAACTGAAGGTGGGTAAGGGCAGGAGGAAGGCACAGGGTAGGAGTGCGTGTGTAGAGGGGATCAGTGGGATCCCTAGATATAGTTTAAGGACTGCAGGGAGTGGTAGAGGTCTGGTAAACTCTGACTGAGTAGAGATTGCATTAAAGGTAGAGGAGGCAGTAGGGATGGAGGGAAAAATATCTGAAAGGCCAAGATCTATAGTAAAGGAGATACCAGTCCCTTGTGCTGTTTCAAACCACCAAAAAATACTGGGTAAAAATTGTACCCCGGAACAGAGAATTAAGGTCACCCCATCTCTTAGGACCTATTTTAAGGTTCTGCCTAAAACACTTATTATGGGCGAAATCAGTATGGCGGGGATAAAAGGGCACCAAGAGAGGGCAAGCAAGGAGAAAGGGCTGCAAGAAAAAGCCTATGCAGGAAGGAGTATGGAAGATTGGACAAAGAACATGAGTCAATTGATATCAAGTTCTCGCATCCTATACGCAAGTTGCCTGAGAGGGGTATCAAATTCCAGAGGTAGTGGAACCAATCACAGAACCAGAACCAGTCCCAGATGTGTAAAAAGGTTCTTACCATAGTACTGAGACAAAACAGTCTTCTGGGGCTGGGGGGCAGAAAGAGAAAGAAGAACGCGAGGGTGGTGTACACAATCCAAAAAATTCAGATAAGGAGGACCTCTCTATTGGAGCTCTTTTAGTAGCCCTGACCTCTGAAATTTAAAGCAGATTTGAAGTCTCAGAGGCAAATCAGAAGGAGATAAGGTTGACATGTGAAGCCCTGAAAAGGAAGATGGATTATTTGAGCAACAGAAGAACAACCCTAGAAGGGGAGGTAAGGGAGCTCAGAGATTTAGTGCAAGCTAATAGTGTTGAAATAGCAGGCTGAAAACAAAAGAGAGGGAGCAGCAAGGCAGGGTAGAAAGGTTGGAAAACTTCCAGAGACGCAACAACTTAAAGATCTTAAGAGTCCTGGAAGGCAAGGAGAGGAATGATATGAAATCCTATATAGTTCAACTGATTAAGAGAGAGCTACATTTGACAGAATAAGAGCAGGAGATTGCTAAAGACATCCAGAGGAATCATAGGGACCCCTTTAGACTTAACACAAACAGGACCAAGCCTAGGAGAATATTGGTTAACTTTCTAACTTACACATTAAAAGAGAAAGTTCTGTCTAAATGCCTGAGCAAGGAGTCGATTGAGGTAGATGGGGTTAAATATGAATTCAGATCAGACCTATCAAGTGTTACATCCAACAGGCAATGGAAACTAAGCAAAAGGATTGAACCACTAAGGAGGTTGGGGGCCTCGGTGCAGCTGAAGTTTCCCGCATTTTTTAAGGTGATGTTCAATAATAGGAGGCACACCTTTCGCTTTGTTGAGGAGGTAGATGGTTTATCAAACGTTTCAGCCAGATGGCTAGTAAATATGTTTACCTCTTTGTATAATGCTGAAAATTAGTTTTGCTTCTGTCTTCATTGTTGGATAAAATATTTCAAGAAGACGACTTTCTAGAGCATGCCTTCCCTCTTTTGTAAGAACTAATCCAATATCTTCAAAATATTTCCATATTCAATTTCAGATGCTTCTCACATATTCCTGATTAATTCTTTGTGTTTGAAAGTTAACCAAATATGCAAATTTCCAATGCTTCCCAAAGAATTCCTAGTTTCATCATGGATCGGTGTTTTGAACACAGGCTAAAATCCCGGTACAACGTAAAGCAAACGTATGACTTAGAGAAGTGCAAGGTGATTTGAGGGAGGGGGGTTTACAATTTATGAGGGACATTATGTAAAAGAAAACTCCAATGTTATGCATATCTCTTGCTGCATGTGCAAAATGTACAAACGTATTGCAAATTATAATGTACGAGATGATGTAAATACTGACCGGAATAATGCAGAAAATAAAAATATAAAAAATAAAAAAAAGTTACAGTAGATAACCAAAATCAATTAAATATTTACCTCTAAATAGAACATCCTAATCCATTCTCAGACAACTTACATTCTTCAATGCACAAAGGCAAGCATACATTTTCATTTATTTTTTATTTGAAAAGTTTTATTTAGCGCTAGCTTGACCCGTAGGTATCAGAGCGCTTTACAAACACACAGTAAACAGCAGAAGGGTATTACATTACATAGTAGGAAGTAAGAAAGCAAACCACAGAACAAAAATACAGCATGGTAGATAAATATGCAGTGGAGAGAAGGGGAAGAGAGCAAGAGGGACATTGTCCGGTCACCACTATTCTTGAATGTCCTGATAGGGAGGAGACAACTCGGATAAGGAGGACTAGGTTAGTTGACGTTGGTCATGAAAGTATTTGTTAAGGACTTGACACTTCATGACATGCATTACCAGGTATCATTTGGTATTCCAGTTGTTGTCATATTACACTGGCAGCATTAAAGGTCGAGAAAAGTAATACCTTTGGTATTGTGTGCAGCTATCCAGTAGGTGCTGTAGGTGCTGTAACTACACATGCTAAATTACAGCCTGTAGTTTTCTGTATAAAAGCAGTAAGAACTTGTATTAGTTTACTTTTACCAGTACCAGCTTTTTAACAGTATAGGCTTAAATGTTGAGCATGCACACGTTTTCTTGTCATGAAGTAATCCATGCTCAACTGTACCTTTCACCTCCATATAAATTTCAATTGAATCCTGTCTTGCTTGCTCCATTGAAGTCTCCACCTCTGACATTGCAATTGCAGCCCTCATTTTCAATTATTGGCTCCTCAAGTGGGCCCTTACTTTGAGGACCTGAACTTTGACCGCTTTGTGAGCTCTCCTAAGCTACCTCAACAGCAATTGTATCTTTCTGTTGAATTACATTATACAACATTTTCAAGTGGTTTGAAAATAGTGAGCACTTAATGCCATCCTTTGCAGCATTGAAATAGTCTTTATAGCAGTAAAACTCTCCTAGTAATTCTGTTTCAGAACGCCCAGGTTTTAACAGCTGCAAAAGTGACACATTAAAAACTTTATTTTTGTCAGCATTGTGGCAACTCATTTTTTCATGGTTAATTATAATGCCTTCGCTATGTTTCACCAAATAAACCATTGCAACCAACTATTGCAAATATACATTCATCTAGAATTTCTGTCATAGTTTCCATATGTGTAGTGCTAGATAACTTCATAGAGACACACACTTTCAAGATCCACACTCCTTTTTACATTATAAGTATTCAACATTTTTGTTTTTGCACTGTCTGTACTATCGGTCTCAAATGCGGCAAGATATTAAGGGGTCGATTCCGATCCGGTAAAAAGCGCTCCGAATCTTCGTACGGATCATTTTTCCCTGTACGATTCGTACTCATAAATGTCCCCGTACGATTCTGCAAGTACGATCCCAACCAAAAGCGCCACTCCGTATGACTCGTAACAAACTCCGTACAAATCGCAAGTCCATACGATTTGCATTTGGCTGACGCTTCACGCTACGTCCGAACGTAAATAGACCGCGTCACCCGTACCAGGAAATATGATCCGTGTTGAAGGCACTCCGTATGGCTCTTTTGCTACGAGAGCTCAAAACTGGCGTAAAAACAGAGTCCGGCCCGAACCGCACCCCGGTAAGCGACAAACAGGACATGAACCCCATCGTTCGTGTCATCCCAGTCCAGTACGCCCACCACCTCGTACATAGAGGCCGACGACAGCGCAGACGGTGAGTACAACAAACCCCAACAACTGAAGTATACCTGTACGTGGCGCCACACGCGCACATCACCATTGCACGCCTGTAATGTCGGGGTGCGTTGCACCACACGCTACCACATATCACCATTGTAATAGTGAGACGTGTCGCATCTACGTCATCAACCTCGGGTACGGTACGCTACCGCATATCACCAGTGTAATAGTGAGACACGCCGCACCTACGTCATCAACCTCGGGGTACGGTACGCTACCGCATATCACCAGTGTAATAGTGAGACGCGCCGCACCTACGTCATCAACCTCAGGGTACGGTACGCTACCGCATATCACCAGTGTAATAGTGAGACGTGCCACACCTACGTCATCAACCTCGGGGTACGGTACGCTACCGCATATCACCAGTGGAATGGTGAGACGTGTGGGACATACGTCAGTAATGTATGTGTATGTTGCGTCACATCTAAGTGATGTTTGGAAAACACACCCAGCAGTGGCCAGCAGTGCCCAGCAGTAGAGGGTGTGTGTGGCTAAGACCCCCAGAAGTGCCCAGCAGTGCCCACCAGCATAGGGTGTGTGTGGCTAAGACACCCAGCAGTGCCCAGCAGTGCCCACCAGCATAGGGTGTGTGTGGCTAAGACCCCCAGCAGTGCCCAGAAGTGCCCACCAGCATAGGGTGTGTGTGGCTAAGACCCCCAGCAGTGCCCAGCAGTGCCCACCAGCATAGCGTGTGTGTGGCTAAGACCCCCAGCAGTGCCCAGCAGTGCCCACCAGCATAGGGTGTGTGTGGCTAAGACCCCCAGCAGTGCCCAGCATTAGAGTGTGTGTGTGGCTAAGACCCCCAGCAGTGCCCAGCAGTGCCCAGCATTAGATTGTGTGTGTGGCTAAGACCCCCAGCAGTGCCCAGCAGTGCCCACCAACATAGGGTGTGTGTGGCTAAGACCCCCAGCAGTGCCCAGCATTAGAGTGTGTGTGGCTAAGACCCCCAGCAGTGCCCATCAGTGCCCAGCATTAGATTGTGTGTGTGGCTAAGACCCCCAGCAGTGCCCACCAGCATAGGGTGTGTTTGGCTAAGACCCCCAGCAGTGCCCAGCATTAGAGTGTTGTGTGGCTAGGACCCCCAGCAGTGCTCAGCAGTGTGTGTGTGGCTAAGACCACCAGCAGTGCCCAGCAGTGCCCACCAGCATAGGATGTGTGTTGCTAAGACCCCCAGCAGTGCCCAGCAGTGCCCACCAGCATAGGGTGTGTGTGGCTAAGACCCCCAGCAGTGCCCAGCAGTGCCCACCAGCATAGGGTGTGTGTGGCTAAGACCCCCAGCAGTGCCCAGCAGTGCCCACCAGCATAGGGTGTGTGTGGCTAAGAGCCCCAGCCATGCCCACCAGCATAGGGTGTGTGTGGCTAAGACCCCCAGCAGTACCCAGCATTAGAGTGTGTGTGTGGCTAAGACCCCCAGCAGTGCCCAGCATTAGATTGTGTGTGTGGCTAAGACCCCCAGCAGTGCCCAGCAGTGCCCAGCATTAGATTGTGTGTGTGGCTAAGACCCCCAGCAGTGCCCAGCAGTGACCACCAGCATAGGGTGTGTGTGGCTAAGACCCCCAGCAGTGGGTGTGTGTGGCTAAGACCCCCAGCAGTGCCCAACAGTGAAAGCAGGTTAACCTCATTACCATCAGGAAATAGACACGTTACAATACCCAAATGTGAACATCACACCAGCTCCCAGGTACACAGCAGTCAAAGCCATTATCAGAAAACCTAAAGTACAGAACCGAAATCAAAAGCTTTATTCAGCCGCATCAAAAGATAAAACGTAAATATGAGTCCATGCTCACAGAAGGCCAATGGCCAGTCCAAATAACGTAGAAAAAAGGTTGTGGCATTGTAGTGTAGTTCCTATATTTCCAATAGGCTCTGCGCATTGGAATAATATAAACAGCAGTGTAGACGTAGGACTGAGGTCGACTAGGTCTGTACTGACTATATTAGACTTAATTAGTTTTGCCAGCTAGCTCAGAGGTCACTAGAAACTTTCTCGAATGTTCAGGAAAGAGTTAACTCTCCTGATTTAGACAAAAAGGGATTAGCTTCTGACAACCGCATAAACATGACAACTTTGCTCCCTCAAAATAAAGAGTGTATCTCTAGAGTCGTGTGAAAACAATAGACAGTTATTTCACTCAATCATGCATACTTAGTTTCACCAGAGTGCAGAGAAATAGAGAGACGTGCGTTTTCAATAAAAGGTGTTATTTATTGAGCAGTCTTCTTTCTCATGCAAGAGAAATGAATTGCCACAGTTGCAATACTTATCATGAAGTAAAGTGCGTACAGTAAAAGTAGTATTATGAAATAATACTGTAAAAGCATTGATATGGTTTCTTAGCCATATGATACTTTAAAATGGATAAAATATATACATACATAAAAACATTGACTAACGTCCTCAACTGGTGCTTCTAAGTTACGCCTACCCAGGTGTACCTGACCTAAGCCTAATACGTGGGAAGGAGTAAGTAAGTTGCAGTTTAAGTTAAGTTGGTTTTTGCCAAGGAATCTGAATCAAGAAATCTCTTAAGGGTTTAGTCAGCTCCGTACCTTGGCAATAGAATGTAGGAGGTCTTGTATCTCTCTCTCAGGACTCGATCTCCCAGCAACCCGCAAGGGTGACTGGAAACACCGGAGCTGGATTTTCTCGGTTGGAGAAAAAGACAGTGTCGTTCTCAGTGCGTCAAAAGGGAGGGGTGGCTCCCTTCGGCTCTCGCATCAGCTGGGCTTCGGGTAAGTAGATAGCCGCTCTGCTCCAAACCACCGTGTGTTTGCTTAAGGCAACGTTGGTATATTTATACCTGAAAGGTGCCGGGTTTGACGTAAGGTTGGACATAAGACGTTACTAAGAACTAACAGTTCTTTCTGAACTCCAGGAGTTCTTGTGCAAATCAAAGCAAAAGCAGGGGGAATTCCCGGGCTGCTGGAGGCTTGGTTTGTTTAAAGAACGCGTTGTACTTTCTAGGAGTCATGGGGAGTAGCCTAGCCGTATTTGGACTGCATGGGCTATTACTAAATATGGATATGATTCTTATGCCTTTATAAGGATATTATTTATTATAACCACATAAGGGCATAAATCGGGAATATCGAATTAGGGTCCTAGATAGAAACACAACACCCACTCCACGTATTAATGTCCATCATTACTAAAAACTAAGCAATAGTAAACATATAACAATGCATGTGTTTTCCAACCCACCCCAAAATACATAAATTGTATTTTAAATGGTGTATGGTATATACATGAAAAATGAGTATTGGTACTGTATGCTTTTCAAGCAGTGTTATCATTCAGTTAAATGCATATATATATCAGCTGAATGAATTGCGAAAATTACACATGAAATGGCTCTAAATACAGAAAAGAAGGTCGAGACCATTCCATCACATATTTATACAAATGCTGTACCTGTGGTAGGGGCTGAGGTAAAATATTGTCTCTAGTTATCCTAAAAATAGAAGCTCTGTTATCTAAGAATAGTTCTAATTTAAGCAGAGTACCATGTGCCAGAAAAAGGTAAATATTTTGGAAATGGAAAAAAATTATTTCGCTTTTCAGGGGAAAAATAGTTCGAATTGTTTTCAGTAGCTGTGTTTATCAAAAACTGAAGGCCAAATTCAGAGTTCAGGGAACGCTGTGTGCTCGTTGTTTTAAAAGTTATTTTTTTGTTCAGGGGAGAACATCATATCAGACAGGCTTGCTAAAAATTGGTCTACAACATCAGGTGAAAGTTCAACCAAGTTCGAAAATGCTGAAATTGTGCATATGTGAGAATGATTGCTACCATCGATGTCAGGATCAGCAATGCTCACAGAAGGTTGTACCTGTTTGGTGCTGCTTTCCTCTCGTACTTCACCGCCACCTACTCGTAGTGGTGAAGTCTCAACGAATGCCGTCATCAGAATAGGTAACCGCTGGGGACAACAAGATGCATGAGTCGTTACCGGACCTAGCAAGGTATCTATATCCATTGGTACTGCTGATGGTAGTGTAAGACAGACGTCCAATACGCATTCTTCTCCACATAGCAGACATCGAAGCACAGGTAAGATGCAATCTTGCCAGATAGGTCTGAATGAAAGAAACCATGTTGCACTTAGATCTCTTAGCCGGGCTAATCCGAGGACTTTAGTGATGCGGTCCCGGTAGCGTATAGCTAGGATCGTTTCTCCCATCGTTGCTGGAGTTTTGTCTGTGGCTTGGCTTGCCATATCGGAGCAGAAGGATCAAAAATAAAATTCCTGCTACGAGTCCCAAAAAGAAGAGGCAGGCCGCCGAGGACAGAATGGACAAAATTCGGAAAAATGCCCAGAACTGTTTCAAAGGGTGTTAACAGTCCTGAAAAAATTGTCTTAAATACATGTGCGATGCCACTGGTATCAGACATGTTTAAAAATACGAAATGTACGGGGCAATTTGTTGATAATAGGGAATGTATCTCTTCCGCTGTCCTTGCAACTTGCAGATCATACGTCTCTTTAGACAAGGTTAAAGGCACAGTTGTCTGTAAAAGAATAGATTTCATTCTGCTTAAAGTATCAATTCGAATAGAAGAGATATTCAAAGAAGGCCATAACGCAGCCTCCATGTCTGGATTGCTGTTTGGATACAATACTTGCATACAGCAAATGACTCAGGAAGTGACGGTTACGAGATAGGCTTTTCCTGGCACCATGCCACAACAGCTGTGGTCACTTATTAGAACATAACTGCCGTTGGAAAGCTGTCTGAAAAATGGCTCTATCTGTTTTGCAGGAGTGCCACGCAGGTGACATGAAAGGTTATTTGAAGACCCTTCGCAGGCTCCATGCAAGTTAATACCTTGACACAGAAGTGTACCATTTAGTGATTTTTTACAATTGTTACCACTAAGGAATACCTATTTTTTCCCTTCACTATAACATTTGTGTGTGTAAGGTAAATCCCAGGTTGATTTGATGTATCCTTTACCCAACCTTTCCTACAGGCCTGCTGGAAAATATATTTTTGGCAATACTTAAACTGGAAAGTTATCGGAATTGTAATTGTTCCATGTATTATCCATTCAATGACAGGTCTCTCTGACATTGTCAATGGTAATCTCTCAAGTTTTTCAATGCTCAGAATCGTATAGTCTGCTCCTTTTTGTGCCAAACTGATTTGTTTATCAGTAAGGTTAAAGATAGAGAATAATGACGTTGTGTTGATTAAACGCCATGGCACGTAGCCTGAACGCAGGTTTTGCAACGTCCAGCCAAGCTGTACAATAGAACGTAATTGGGACTGACCATTTTGTAACATTAGTAAGTCCTGCTCTATTATATCAATAGCAGATGATACAATGCTGTCCAGTGAATATATTCTGGAGGACAGAGTCGTTAACCCATTATCCACTACAGAAAGTGATTTCTCCAAATTTATACGATCAATTTCTTGTATTTTTTCAGCTGTTTCAATTTGTGTTACTTTCCAAGCTTCGTTGTAAGAGGCGTATATAAAACATTTTTGACGCTGTTTGCATGGTCCCAGTATGAAATCACGCAAGTCAGCACCGTCTTTAAGTAAAGACCAGTGTGGATTCCTGTAGCCATTCGAGGCAGAGTTTCCCTACACTGTATGTTGTAACTATCCCTGGATGTTGTCTCTGGGAGTATCTAGGGTCTGGCCTGGTCTGTTTAAACCCCTGTGTTTTGTTCAGGAATCTATCTTGACAGTTATTTGTGTCTGTGGGCCAGATCAACCATTTTTTCCAATCAGGATTTGTTCTGTTTTGGTGTAAAATATGGGATACGTCTATCTCCACATCTGTAGTGCTATTACTATCAGGCATGGGCTTCGTAATAGACGGTTTGTTTAAATCTTTTATCTTGGCTAGGCCAAGACAGGTTGTCTGTTGAATTGTGTCATTCAAGAATATTTTTTGTTCTGGGATCATGCAGGCTCTAAATAATGCTTCTAAACCTTGCACCTGCCAGTCTTTGGAACCCCAGATGGTTTTTGTTTCAATGTTGTTTTTCCAAAAATTCAAAACTAAATGTAGACATTTTGTCATAAAACTTTTCAGAATAAATCTATTTAGTATTTGTCAACATTGTTTTCATTCCTGTCTTATTTAACATTTTAAAATAAAACGTTTCTGGATCACTGTTGTTAAACCCTGAGAAGTATGTGAATTTCTCATTAAATGTTTTTGAACTGCATTTTGGCGGTGTTGGACAATGTTCCCATTGATTATAATTTAAAACATTTCTAGGTTGAGCAGATTTATGCAAATAGTGATCATCATAATGATTATAACAGTATAACTCTTCATAATTTGATGAACCCTGCAAATAATCATGTTCTGTCAATTTGGCTGACATTACTAAATCTGACATCATATTATTAATATTTTCAAAGTCCCAATCATCAGAGAAAGTACTTGGTGTCACAAAGTCACTTAAGGAAACTTTAAATTGGTGTGGATATTTCAAGAGCACAATCGGGCCATAGATTTCATAATCCGTTTTGTCCCATGCTACCCCACCGGGTATTGGATTGGCTGTGATGTTCACTGATGACAGTTCTCGTTTCTCAATGTGTGAGGATGTGTGAGGCTTTAGGACCAAGTTGATGTTCTGACTTGCTGTGTCCATTGTACTATATGTTCCATCAATGAATTTTCCCAAACATAGAACCATGATGAGCCAAAGCAGGAGGAAAAGTACACCTAACACAATCCAAAATTCAATCCATGGTGAAATCAGATAAGTTTCTTTTAGTTGGTGAAAAAGTTCAGTTACTTTGTCTTTGAAAGTTTTTGTTGCTGGCGTTTCTTCATGTTCACTTGGATCATCAGAAAAGTCATCGACATTGATGAAGTAGCCAGATGCAGTTCTGTCAATTGTTGCAATTGCTTCCGGATATTCATTTGTCTTTGCATTTTTCTTTGTTTCATTAGCATAGTCTGAGGCTACATCATTGTAGACAGGTGTTTCTAGATGAACTGTTGCAATTTGGGTTTCAAGAGGCACAAGTTCCATTGCTTTGTTGCATAGTCCTTTTTTATTCACTGCAGGTTTATCAAATGTCATTAGTCTATCAGTTTGAACCTCTTGGATTGTAGCAAGATTTGGTCTTCTGCTATTTCTTGGGAGTCCACTGGGCCTACTACTTATTATCGGCCACATGTTTGTAGTTTTACCAGGTCGATGGATACAACTCGGTTTTCCTTTTTACCATAAAGGGGCGGTAGTACAACTGATCTTGTTCCGCTGACAGCTAAGACAGCTACTGCTTTTCTGTAAGAAGGCCCAAATTCCTTCTTCACCACGATCTTTTCTCTGACCAGATCCCCAATCTTTGGAATCCAGACAGGTCTTGCTGGGACAGGTGGTTTCTCTTCAGTGGCTGTTGGCTTTAACTTTATATTACTCAGACTTCTTCTTGTTTCATTTAAGTCCTGTAAAACAGCCAAAAGTTCTTTGATATCAAAGGGTTTTTCTTCTACCACTGAAGTCCGACAATCTAGATCCTGGATGTGCATTCTAGTGCCGAACAATAGTTCGTAAGGAGTGAAACCTTTTAGAGAATTTCTTGGCAGATTGTTAAGACTACGTTGGACACTTGTTAAATGTTTGACCCACCCATCACCCGAACCTAATACCCTCGCCGTTATGGATTGCTTTATGTCCCGTTTTTTTCTTTCCACTACCGCATTTCCCTCAGGATGGAATGAGAAGAGAACCGCAATGCAATGCCCATGCTGGCCATGGCCTCTTTGTAAGCTCGAGAGCTAAACGCGGGACCCTGGTCAGAATATAGCATGCCAATTGCGTATGTGCCGATAAAGACTCGCAAATCTTTTATAACAGTTCTGGCGTCAGCTGAGCGCTGGGGCCACATCCAAATGAATCTCGTGCAGGAATCCACTGCGACCATGATATATTTATAGTTGCCATCCCTTTGTAAGGGACCACAGTGGTCCAGGTAAACGCATGCTAATGGTTTATCTGAGATTAGAAGGGGCGTTTGTGCTAGTCGTTTCACTGTTGATACTTTCATTCTTTGGCATATTTCACATTCTAGAACATAGTTTCTAGTCTTTTTTCTCATGCGTGGCCACCAATATCTCTGTTTTAATAATGATACTGTGGCGGAAACACCAGCATGTGCAGAAGCAAGCCCTTCGTGTGCCGCTAAGATTAGTCCTAACCTGTGTTCCATGTTTGGAATTGCCCTATCCCCCACTCCAGGGATTCGAGCAAAAGGAACATTATTCGCATCAGTTATATATGAGTACTTTACTGGAAAGCCTTCCGGGAGTGATTTTCTATCATCTTTTACTGAAGCACTGACAGCTTGCATTATATCGCTTTCTATTTTTGTTTTTGACCGGTTGATAGCAGCTTCGGAAGCCGTTTGCACAGCTGCCTTTGCGGCCTCGTCAGCCAATGAATTCCCCGCAACGTGAACGCCATCACGTTGATGACTCAGTGTATGTATCACGTGAGTCTTTTGTAGTTCTTTCTGTAAAAGAACTACTTGTTCCCAATGCGTTTTATGCTTTATTGTGGCACCTGTGTCATCTTTGTAACCGTTTTTGATCCATGTCTGCATGTCATTATTGTAAGACTTGACGCAGTAATGCAAATCGCACAATATTAGTGTGGGGAATTCGCGATCGGCATTTTCAAGCGCCATCTTTAAAGATCTTATTTCAGCTCGCTGAGCTGTACAGTTTCTGAGTGATTCAGTTTTAGTAATTAATGGTCTGAATTTACCAAAGCGCCAGCGACCTTTAACAATCGCGCACTCTGCGTTGTAGGATTTTTCCTCTACATCGTAGTGTTGTGCAAATCTGTCCATGTAGATTATACATGTGTACTGTTCGAGAGGCAGAATTTCGATTGGCAGAGGATATTCTTCTTCATATTCTAGATCTTCTAGTTTTTTCATTTTCGGGTCAAAATAGTGCTTCACGTCTTCTGCAGCAAGAGAATTTTCCCATTGTATCCATTTTGGATCTAGTGCCACTCCAGTTAGATTGCGTGGGCTTGTTAATGCCTCAAGGGCTGATTCTGCTGTTAAAACAGATATCCTCCTACCTTGGTATCTTTCTTTTGCTACAGCAGTTTGAACCGCTATTAGAATTTTTTCAGTAGAACTGAATTTCATTTCAGCTTGTGTGTACAAATGTGATTTGTAAGCTATTGGTACCGTTTCTCCCTCATTAGAGGTTAGGTACGTGAATCCGCATCTTCCTGGGATGACTCGGATTACAAGGTTGCTTATGTTTTTCGCGAGTTGCAATTTTGTTTTAGTTAACATGTCTGTTTGTAATGATCTTAAAATTTCTGTGTGTTTCTGAGTCCAATTGATTGGTTTGAAATCAGGTTTTATAAATTCATAGAGAGGTTTAACTCTCTCTTCATAATTTAGAATGTATGTTCTTCCGAAATTCAAGAAACCTAGTATTGATTGTAAATTCTTCAGTGTTTTTGGAGCTTGGAGTACAGCACACTTCTCTAAGAAGTTGTCTGCTAGGCTTTTGCCTTCACTTGATAATTCATATCCTAAAAACAGGACAGTTAGGTGAGCAATTCGTGACTTTTTAAAGCTGAATTTGTACCCCTCAGCTGCGAACCCAAGTATTATGGTGTTCACTCTTTTCAAGTGAGTCTCCAGGTCATCATCTGTGAGATAGATGTCATCGGCATAAGATAATGCCTCATCATCATATATTTGTAGTAACTCTGTTACCCTTGCTGAGAATAATCCTGGGCTATTCTTGAACCCCTGTGGGAGTCGACAGAATTGTTTTTGCGACCCCATTATTGAGAAAGTGGTCAAATACCTGCTTTCAGGTGCAATGTTTTGACAAAAGAATCCATTTGAGATATCTAATGGTGTTTTATATTTTTTTGCGCACAATGTTATTCATTAGTGATGCACTGTGTGAGTTTTGTACTGCAAATGTTTTGCAACAAGAGTTTAGGTGTCTGTAGTCCAAAACTAGACGATATGAATCGTCTGGCTTGGAGACAGGAAACAAAGGATTGTTCATTTGTGAGGTGCATGTTTCAATCACCCTCTGATATTCAAGTTGATCTAAAATTTCCCTGACTTGCTTTTTAGCTTCTTGTTTAACTGGGTACTGCCTTTGTGCAGTGGGTTGATTTTTTTAACTGGATTTTGTGAGGAGGAGAATCCTCATCCCATCCTACATGATTTTTATATAATGCAGGAGCTTGGGCTACTGACCATTTTCTTGCAAAAGTATATTTTTTATGAATTGGAATATGATTTGAGAAGGCAGGCATGATCATTTCTTCGCCATGAGGGCACTCCCTGACAAACTCTGGTGGCCAGTCTTTCTCAGCTAACAGGATGTCATAGCCTTTTGAAAGGTTATCCCAAAAGAGACCCCTTACTTTCCTAGTCTTGTCCCCCTCTATACGCAATGTTATTTCGTATATTTTATGGGGTTTGCTAACTCTGGTGTCTACAGTTTCCACTTGAATGTATTCATTCGTGTCCACTGTCTCCAGAAGATTCATCAGGATCTTGCGAGCTATGGTTACTTCTGCTGTGCTGTCTAGCATTGTCTGGGCCCACTCTCCGTTTTTCAGCTGTGTCCTCAGTATCCTCGGCATGTTTTATTTTAATACTGGCTACCTTCTTCTTTGGATATTGTAATTTTTTACTTTGATGAGCAGGTTCTTTGTCTTTGGACTTGACGTGCTCTTCCTTGTGTTCTGATCGTCCTCTTCTTTCCGATTTCTGTGAGGAAGTCTGAAAAGATCGAGAGATACGTGTATCAATATCTTGATATCTGTCAGATTTTCTCAATTTATCCCTATCTCTAAGGTTGTATCTTTTCTCAGAGGGCTCCCTCTGGGGAGACTTGCCACCTCATTCTGGAGATCTATCTCTCCGTTGAGGAGACCTTCCTCTGGACTGGAATCGTTTTTCTCCGGGAGTGGATTGTTTATTTCCATCCCAACTCTTTTTTGGAGTGTTTAGATTATTTTTAATAAATGTTTTTTCAGGATTTTTAAGTAGTTGGGGTTTTACTGGTTTCCCACCCAAACTATCTCTACCTAGTGCTTCATAGGATTTTTCTATGATTCTGGCAAGTTCAAAAGGTTGTTCTTCTATATTTGTTTCTTTCAATTTCTGGAAGTACGTTATATCGTCCATTGCCAATTGAACTAATTCTCTGTATGCCTTTGTTAATTCTTTTAGTTTAACTAAAAGTTCTTCACTTGACATCTTCTCAATGTCGGGATGTGGTGTGTAGCTGGCTAGAACCGGCCACGTGGCTCCTGGTCTACCTAGTGGACCTAGCCTGGTGATGTGATTTTGATGTTTTAGGGCGCCATTAAACCAGAGCAGGTGCTCTTGGTAAGTTAGTGGGATTTCAACGTCCTCGAAAGGAGCGTATTCATCCGGAGGTTTCCCTATTTTGTAATAGTGGAATTTGTGTGTCACAGCGTGTGCTGCTGGAAAATGTATCCATGAATAGAATACCTCTGTCTGCCGATATTCATGGGCCTCTACCACGAATATGACTGTACCACCTCGTGATGGTACTCCATTTTCTATAAGTTTTTTTGTTATAGTTTTTCTTACATTTACCGGAATGATTATAGCATTCGGGTCATTTTCTTGGAGACTTGTGTCATCCGCTAGGAGTTGAGCTGCTAATCTAGCTTCCACCCTTTCATCTTCACTTTCCGTCATTTTTACTAACAGAAAGTTTTTGTTGTTGTAGATCAAGTTTCAAGGGAAACAAAGATTAGGTGCACAATATTTTGAAACACTGTATCCTTCAACGTTGACTAAACCAAAAACTAAGACATAGGAATCTCTTCCTACTAAGTTCCGGCGGATATTTACCTTTTACCCACTCCAGACGTCTATTGGAGTTTTTACGGGAAAAGGGCTCTGTGTGAAAAAGCACGACTGAGTTACTCTAATGTCTTGCATTGGATTATCGCCATACCAAACATTGGGCGCCATGTAGTGTAGTTCCTATATTCCCAATAGGCTCTGCGCATTGGAATAATATAAACAGCAGTGTAGACGTAGGACTGAGGTCGACTAGGTCTGTACTGACTATATTAGACTTAATTAGTTTTGCCAGCAAGCTCAGAGGTCACTAGAAACTTTCTCGAATGTTCAGGAAAGAGTTAACTCTCCTGATTTAGACAAGAAGGGATTAGCTTCTGACAACCGCATAAACATGACAACTTTGCTCCCTCAGAATAAAGAGTGTATCTCTAGAGTCGTGTGAAAACAATAGACAGTTATTTCACTCAGTCAATCGTACATACTTAGTTTCACCAGAGTGCAGAGAAATAGAGAGACGGGCGTTTTCAATAAAAGGTGTTATTTAATGAGCAGTCTTCTTTCTCATGCAAGAGAAATGAATTGCCACATTTGCAATAATTATCATGAAGTAAAGTGCGTACAGTAAAAGTAGTATTATGAAATAATACTGTAAAAGCATTGATATGGTTTCTTAGCCATATGATACTTTAAAATGGATAAAATATATACATACATAAAAACAATGACTAACGTACTCAACTTGTGCTTTTAGGATACGCCTACCCCGGTGTAACTGACCTAAGCCTAATGCGTGGGAAGGAGTAAGTAAGTTGCAGTTTAAGTTAAGTTGGTTTTTGCCAAGGAATCTGAATCAAGAAATCTGTTAAGGGTTTAGTCAGCTCCGTACCTTGGTAATAGAATGTAGGAGGTCTTGTATCTCTCTCTCAGGACTCGATATCCCAGCAACCCGCGAGGGTGACTGGAAACACCGGAGCTGGATTTCCTCGGCTGGAGAAAAAGACAGCGTCTTTCTCAGTGCGTCAAAAGGGAGGGGCGGCTTCCTTCGGCTCTCGCATCAGCTGGGCTTCGGGTAAGTAGATAGCCGCTCTGCTCCAAACCACCGTGTGTTTGCTTAAGGCAACGTTTGTATATTTATACCTGAAAGGTGCCGGGTGTGGCGTAAGGTTGGACATACGACGTCACTAAGAACTAACAGTTCTTTCTGAACTCCAGGAGTTCTTGTGCAAATCAAAACAAAAGCAGGGGGAATTCCCGGGCTGCTGGAGGCTTGGTTTGTTTAAAGAACGCGTTGTACTTTCTAGGAGTCTAGGGGAGTAGCCTTGCCGTATTTGGACTGCATGGGCTATTACTAAATATGGATATGATTCTTATGCCTTTATAAGGATATTATTTATTATAACCACATAAGGGCATAAATCAGGAATATCGAATTAGGGTCCTAGATAGAAACACAACAGCATCCTGGATGTTGTCACACCCAAACTTGCCTGCACATAGAGTTCAATCGGTATACAGTCAAAATATCGAGTTTTGTTTATCGACTAGACACAATATCGAGTACAAAAATATAGAATGGACATAATATCGACTAGACATAACATAGACAACAAAAATATTGACTAGAAAATTTTAATATCGAATAGAATGGACATAATATCGAATCAAAAATATAGAATGGACATAATATCGAATAGACATAATATAGACAACAAAAATATTGAATTTAAGGTACGTTATTATTATTTATTATTTTTTGTGTAATATAATTCTGTAGCGGGTTGTGGGTTTATAGGGGAATAGGGTGGGAAGTAATTTAATAATAATTAATGAAATATGTTAATATATTCATTGTTATTTATTTAGAATTAATTGTTAATTAATTATTAATTGGTAATTAATTAAAATATAATTGGTAATTAATTTTAATTGATTAATTGATAAATATGTTAATTTTAGTAATTTATTTTCTGTAGCGGGTTGTCGGTTTATAGGGGAATAGGTTGGGAAGTAATTTAATTATAATTAATTACATATGGTAATTTATGTACTGTTATTTATTTAGAATTAATTGTTAATTAATTATTAATTGTAATTAATTAAAATATAATTGGTAATTAATTTTAATTGATTAATTGATACATATGTTAATTTTAGTATTTTATTTTCTGTAGCGGGTTTTGGGTTTATAGGGGAATAGGGTGGGAAGTAATTTAAATATAATTAATTAAATATGGTAATTTATTTATTGTTATTTATTTAGAATTAATGGTTAATTAATAATTAATTGGTAATTATTTAAAATATAATTGGTATTTAATTTTAATTGATTAATTGATAAATGTGTTAATTTTAGTAAAAAAATGTCTGTAGCGGGTTGTGGGTTTATAGGGGAATAGGGTGGGAAGTAATTTGATTGTAAGTAATTATATTAATTAAATAGTATTTTTGTGGATAATTTTTTTTTATATTGTAAATTAATTTATTGGTAATTGGTAAATAATTAGTATTAATAGGTAATTTGTATTATTAGTTAATTTTTATTTGTAATTTTAATTGAATAATTAATATGTTTTAAACAATTTAAAAATAATTTATTATTTTCTAATTGAAATTAATATTTATGTTATTTATATTTATATATGAAGTATTTACTTTCCCTACTATTGCACTCACTGGAGTGCAATAGTGTAATAATTTTTACCCATACGCTATCCAACGTTTTCCCTACTGTTGCACTCTCTTGAGTTGGAATAGTAATTTTTACCCCTACGCTATCCAACGCTTTCCCTACTGTTGCACTCTCAGGAGAGGAATAGTAATTTTTACCCCTACGCTATCCAACGCTTTCCCTTCTGTTGCACTCACTGGAGTGGGAATAGTAATTTTTACCCGTACGCTATTCAACGTTTTCCCTACTGTTGCACTCTCTGGAGTAGGAATAGTAATTTTTACCCCTACGCTATCCAACGTTTTCCCTACTGTTGCACTCCCTGGGGTGGGAATAGTAATTTTTACCCCTACGCTATCCAACGCTTTCCCTACTGTTGCACTCTCTGCAGTTGGAATAGTAATTTTTACCCCTACGCTATCCAACGCTTTCCCTACTGTTGCACTCACTGGAATGGGAATAGTACTTTTTACCCCTTCGCTGTCCAACGTTTTCCCTACTGTTGCACTCTCTGGAGTTGGAATAGTTATTTTTACCCCTACGCTATCCAACGCTTTCCCTACTGTTGCACTCTCTGGAGTAGGAATAGTAATGTTTACCCCTACGCTATCCAACGCTTTCCCTACTGTTGCACTCACTGGAGTGGGAATAGTAATTTTTACCCCTACGCTATCGAAAGCTTTCACTACTGTTGCACTCTCTGGAGTTGGAATAGTAATTTTTACCCCTACGCTATCCAACGCTTTCCCTACTGTTGCACTCACTGGAGTGGGAATAGTAATTTTTACTCCTACGCTATCCAACACTTTCCCTACTGTTGCACTCTCTGGAGTGGGGATAGTTATTTAAACCCCTACGCTATCCAATGCTTTCTCTACTGTTGCACTCTCTGGAGTGAGTGGGAATAGTAACTTTTACCCCTACGCTATCCAACGCTTTCCCAACTGATGCACTCTCTGGAGTGGGGATAGTTATTTAAACCCCTACGCTATCCAATGCTTTCCCTACTGTTGCACTCTCTGGAGTGGGAATAGTAATTTTTACCCCTACGCTATCCAACTCTTTCCCTACTGTTGCCCTCACTGGAGTGGGAATAGTATTTTTTACCCCTACGCTACCCAACGCTTTCCCTACTGTTGCACTCACTGGAGTCGGAATAGTAATTTTTACCCTTACGCTATCCAACGCTTTCCCTACTGTTGCGCTCTCTCGAGTGGGAATAGTAATTTTTAACCTTACGCTATCCAACGCTTTCCCTACTGTTGCGCTCTCTGGAGTGGGAATAGTAATCGTTATCCCTACGCTATCCAACGCTTTCCCTACTGTTGCACTCTCTGCAGTGTGAATAGTAAATTTAACCCTCTCGCTATCCAACGGAAAAAATATAGTATATGTTTTGTTAATAATATGTATATATATATATATATATATATTCACTGAAAAAACCATAGGTTATAGACCATATATAGTTAGGAATTAGCATTTACAAAACCTTGAAAATTCACTGAAAAAACCATAGGTTATAGACCATATATAGTTAGGAATTAGCATTTAAAAAACCTTTTTTTACTCACACAAAACCATTGAAATTCCAATTATAGTTAGTAGTACTAACTATATATCGCGCACCCGCAATCCACTGCTGATCATGTCACATATTACATCATTCATGACATGGTCAGTGACATCACTGATGACATCACTGATGACATCTCAAATGACATCACTGATGACATCACTGATGACATCTGAAATGACATCACTGATGACATCTCAAATGACATCACTGATGACATCTCATTTGACATTACTGATCACATCACTGATGACATCATTCATGTGATAATATGATGAACCTCTTCAGACTCTTATATAACCTTAGATACACTCAGTGTAAACATACACTCACAGACTGTCACTCATCCATGGAGTTACTCACACACCTAGTCAGTCATGCAAAGAATCAATCACACCTCCACTTCCTCAACTATACAGTTATACACACCTTACTTATTCAAACATATACTAACACATATTTACTCTCTTATACAATCCCTGATACAAGTTCACAATGATCCATACAGCCACTCACACATTCACTGGCTCTTATGCACAGTTATTTATATATGTCAACTGTCACATGTACTGTGTTTTACATATGTACTTACTTTGACATGTAGCACTGAGATATCCATTCACTCACCAATACACTTATGCACACAGTCAACCGCCCATACAGTTGTTTCTATATGCACTTTTGAACCCATACATCTAGTGAATCAACTGCTCACACATGTATGCACAGAGTCATACACCTCCCAGCCACCCACACACACACTCAGTCTCCCATACAAATACTTGGGCAACCAATCAATAACCCATATAGTTAATCATATAGCTAATGATCAACACATGCAGCAGTTTACTGAACAACAGACATAATGATGCACAAATTAAGACAGTTTAGTCACTAACCAATGCACTCTGTGAGACACATTTAATCACTCACTCATACAGTCAGTCATGCACCTACTAAATCCTTCATCCAGACACTTATAAATCCACTCATTATGCAATTTGTAAGACATATTTTAACTTTACAGAATTATACAGTCACTGGATGTAGTCATCAGTGATGTCATCAGTAATGTCATTTGAGATGTCAACAGTGATGTCATCAGTGATGTCACTGACCATGTCATGAATGATGTAATATGTGACATGATCAGCAGTGGATTGCGGGTGCGCGATATATAGTTAGTACTACTAACTATATATGGAATTTCAATGGTTTTGTGTGAGTAAAAAAAGGTTTTTTAAATGCTAATTCCTAACTATATATGGTCTATAACCTATGGTTTTTTCAGTGAATTTTCAAGGTTTTGTAAATGCTAATTCCTAACTATATATGGTCTATAACCTATGGTTTTTTCAGTGAATTTCATTGGTTTTTTAAAAGCTAATATCTGTAGCTGTAAAATGTATTCTTCTTTAAATCAAAAAATATATTTTATATGTTTATTAATAATTTTTTTTTAAATATTTTTTTTTGTTCGCTCCCGGTTCGCGAACCGGGAAGCTTCCCGTTAGCTCAATTTGATGCCGCGACCCGGTCCGCGAACCAGTAAATGTTCCGTTTGCGCAACTGCCGCGTTAGAAATCAACATCGTGACGCGTCGCGGAAGCGCGACGTATCACGTTGTCGCGTAATGCGTCTTATGACGCGCCGCGTTAGCACACCCGGAAGTGCTCCGGTACGCGAACTGAGACGCAAAGCGCAGCTCCCCGGAAGCATTCCGGGGCGCGTCGCGAAAGCGCGACGTATCGCGTTGCCGCGTAATGCGTCTTATGACGCGCCGCGTTAGCGCACCCGGAAGTGCTCCGGAGCGCGAACCGGAAGCGATCTGGGGCGCGTTCCGCAGCGCGTAACATAAGCGTAACAGGTCATGTGACTTGTTAATAAAACTTTTCATTGGTTCATTTCACTTTTGGTTTCCTAATGATGTAAGGCTAGGTCAGGTGACCTAAAAATAACACTTTTCATTGGTTTAGAACTATTTTTTTTCCCAAATGATGAAAGCCCCCACCTTATTTCTCACTCTGACTTTCAACTTTGTGAAAGGAAGACCTATTTTGCTCAGTGGAAAATGGCTTCACTAGTAGCTGCAGCTGGTGGACCCCCACCACCACCACCACCTCCTCATAGGAAGAGAGGACCACCTCCACAGTTCCTTGCCAACACAGAGGAGGAAGAGGATCAAGAAGAGGAAGAGGAAATACAGGCACCACAGTTTTTACAAGAGGAGCCCCGGGTATCTCATCATAAAAATAGTTTCATTTGGCAGTTTTTTTCTTTTCCTGAAGGACAGAAAAAAGTTAATGCTCGGTATGTGACGTGCCTCATATGCAAAGAGGACTTATCTAGAGGCACAGATAAGAAGTATAGTTACGGCAACTATACTATGCACCGTCACATGCAGAGGTGGCATCCTCTAAATTACAGCCGGGCAGAGATGCGTGACCTGCAGGACAACCCACCAACTCCTGTGGCCAGGACATCAACACAGATATCTCTGTCGGGGCCAGAGGCACGGGAAACAGTGCAAAACATACAGGAAAACTTTGTCCACATGAAGATTGTCTGTATATATTGCGGTACCTTACTCTCATGTGCCAATATGAGCATTTACTTAGTAAACAGAGCATTTGAAAATCACAAGTGCTCTAAACGCCCCCCAAAAAATTTTTTTTTTTGCTCCTGTTGAGCCCTTTCCAATGCCTGTTTTTTGTTGTTTCCCCTCCAAAAAAACCAAAAAAAACATAAAATTGTTCAAAAAATACAAAAAAAACAAAAAATGTTCAGAAAATTAAAAAAAATATATATAAAACAACAAAAACATTAAAAAAAAAGTTCTTTTCAGAACTACCTCCCCTTTATAAAAAAAATTGCTAGAATGTTTAGCACTCTGGCAAGCTCTATTTCTTTTGGTTAGCTTCCCGGTTCGCTCGCCGGTACGCGAACCGGGAGCGAACCAAAAAAATGTTTTAAAAAAAAAGAAGAGTAAGTATAAGGGAAGTAAACAGAGAGTAATGTTAAAAGAAAGACAGCTATAGGGACTAAACCAGAGATGCTGTTTAATAGATTTATTTACCGAAGAAAAGATGGAAGAGGATATAATTGTGAAAAACAAAATAGATAAGGAAGTGAAAGAAAAAAAGGAGAGTAGAAGAATAACAAAGAAGAGTTTCTTAGAGAATGTGAGTGAATGTTCAAAATAAGATTAAAACATGTGGAATAACAGAGAGAAAAAACAAAAAGCAGAAAAGAAGAAGTAACAGAAAAAGAATAATTGAAACAGCAAAGAAATGTAAATAACATAGGGCCATATTATCAACATAGGCAATAAAAGTTTTGCAGCTTTTATCGGCAGAAATGTGTCGCTAAAGCCGCTTTTGCGGCAGAAAACTGCAGCTAAAACCACTTTTGCAGCAGTTTTCTGCCGATAAAAACAGCAATAATTTTATTGGCTGTGTTCATAATATGCCCCTTAGTGTGCTTCAACTACACAGAGAAAGCATAATGAACAAGTAGTGAAAGAGTGATCAGTCAAAGACACTAAGAGTAATAGAGACGGAGTGAGTGAACAAGAGTGAGGAACTATGAGAAGAGAGGGACTGAGAAAAGGAGTGGAAGGAGTAGAGTAAGTAGGTAATAGAGAAAGGAATGAGGGAAGTAGCAAAGGCAGGAAACTGAGGGTTAAAGAAATGAAGCTGTGGAACTAATAGTAGGTGAATGTGATAGAAATGTAACGAAAAGAGTACAAAACATTTACCTTATAATTGTCGTTAACTTACTCACTTGTTATTTTTATACTTTCAATCTGTGAAAGAGATAACAAACATTTGAAAAATATTAAAACATGTATTTAAAAATTAGAAAAGACAAGGGAAAAGATTGAAGGACAAACAGTTTTTCAACAACTTGACACTTACACAAGCTTCTGCTTCTCCAGGCCCCCTACACAGTCCTAAAGATATACATTTTAAACTAACAGTATCTTGATGCAGATGAAGTGAGGCCTATCTTGGAACATGGTGCATCTTTTGCACTGCTGTTGTCTCACAAAAGTGACGCAATGGCAGCGCAAAAGAGGTGCACAATCATCATAAAACTGTTCCTAACATTTTAAATGATTGTTTCAGGATGGCAATAAGGTGTGTCCTATCCAGACGTTTGTTTCAGGTGAGGCCTACTCAGGGTTGCAGATCAAATTTAGGCTTGTTCAAGAGTACAGAGGAGATAATACATGTGAAGGCCAACCAATAAAGTTCAGACTTCCTTTGTTTCCCTGGACAGGCCTAAACTTCATCTGCACAATGTGATTCGTAATGTTAGGAAACACAGGTAATGTATTTGAAAAACGTGCAATTTCTTTTGCTCATTTCACAATCACATCACTTGTGTTTCCTTTGGTTAGGTATCTCATTGTGCAGATGTAGTCCAGCATATGAAAGAGTACGCACTGCATGCAACAACTTTGACACTTACTGAAGCCTCAGCTTCTCCATACCCCCTACACAGTCCTAATTATATACATTTTAAACTGACGGTATCTTGCTGGAAATGAACTGAGGCCTATCTTGCAACATGGTGCATCTTTTACACAAAAGTGACGGAACAGCGGCGTAAAAGAGGCACACAGCCTTCATAAAACTGCCCTTAACATTTTAAATAATTATTTCTAGATGCTGATAAGGTGTAACCTATCCACAGATTTGTTTCAGGTAAGTCCTACTCAGGGTTGCAGATGAAATTTAGGCTTGTTGAAGAGTATAGAGGAGATAATACATGTGCAGGCCTACTAACGAAGTGAGTCATGTCCACTGCACTCTTGATCAAATGTCAGACCTCCTTTGTCTCCTGGAACAGGCCTAAACCTCATCTACACAATGTGATGTGTAATGTTAGGAAACACAGGTAATATAATTGAAAAACGTGCAATTTTTTTTGCTCATTCCACAATCACATCACCTGTGTTTCCTTTGCTTTGGTATCTCATTGTGGAAATGTAGTCTATCATATGAAAGACTACGTAGAATGTGAGCACTGTATGCAACAACTTTGACACTTACAGAAGCCTCACCTTCTCCATGCCTCCTACACAGTTCTACATGTACATCATAAATACATACAGTACAGAATTAATTATACATGTTAAATGGTTTATTTTTGCTGTTCTCAGAATGTATCAAATTTCACTAAAAACAGTGACTTGAAGGTATTCATCATATAACAGCGGGGAAAAAAAAACACAATCAAAATGATTGTGTTTAAAAAACCCATATAACATAACCAATCAGAAATCAGAACTCCTCAAAAGTAACTTACTTTCCATGACGTCGAAGGATGTCCTATGAACAGCTTACACTCGGTTCTGCTGTTTTTTATTTTCAGCCCGCCACTTTCTGAAAGAAAACCTCCATCGTTTTGAAAAATATGTTACATACAATAAATGACTTCTCGCTCTCTACCACACGTTTCCACAAGGCCAAATCATGTAAGAGCCATTTATAACTCTTGGAATTCTTGTAAGCAAATCCCGTCATTTTCTATTTCCGCAACTTTCAGAAAGAAAACGTTCAAGATCACTTTCACAATCCTGGACTAGTAATATCTTCCCCTTCTTCCTCAGTCATGTTCTACATTTCCTATGACACTGATACTGCTTACTATGAAGCAGACTTACACTACCTCTATGACTACTACAATTATTTAATTCTCTACATCACTTTTAATCACAAAGCAATATAAAACAGTAGACAGCATTGCAGACTTACATTCCCTCTACTCCATGTTTTGATTGGCTGCTTGAATTAGCTTATAAAAAGAAACAGTTTTTCTGAACTCATTCAAAGTGCAGTTATTTTTCCATGACGTCAAGTGTTATGGTAAGAACTTATGTCTCTGTACTACACTTATCCTCAAGGCCAAATCGTGTAGGAGCCATTAGAACCTCTTGAAATTCCTCAGAGCACATCCCGAGATTCTTTCCCTAAAATTTTGGTTTTAAAAACACCAGGTAAGAATTTTTAAGGTCATACGGCAATTTTTTTTTGAAAATTAAAACAGAATCGTTGCAGAATGACCAGCCATTTCTAGACTTTAAATAAGCTGTGTAATGTCCTGATGTTATTGAAGGACCGTCATGATATATAATTGCTGCAGTTACAAAAGTCCTTCCTGATATTGACAACTGCGAAGCCACAAAATTTTTAATTAAAGTTGTCAATTTTGTTCCATCAGGCCTACATCGTTGGAACATTAAAATGACATACTGGCCATATGAACACCAAAGGTATAACGACGGACCCTTCCTAATGCCAGCACCTAACTACCTTTCACCCCAAATAATAAATAACTCTATAGAAACTAAAGGGAATTGTGTGCACACTGACTGGCACCCATCGTTACTGTGCCTATTCCTTATGGAATCACATACAAGTCAAACAACTGCAAAGGTGCACCACAAAAAGCAATGAGCAGATTCAAATATTATTAATAAGCAAAAAAAAAGGATGTTTTGCATTAGCGAGATGTTGTTATTCTTCAAGTAGTCTTTATTTTCAATTTATTCAAAACAATGTACTGGCCATATGTTCGTATAAATAATGTTGACATCATTTCAGATTTACATTGGCTACACTCCATGTTGTGATCAGCTGCTTTTACTAGCTTATTAAAGGAGACTGATTTACTGTCTGGCAAAGTTAAATATATAAATCTTTCTGAGTCTACACTAGTAGTACTTGATACCCTACAGTTCTCGCAGTCATGCTGCCATTGATAAGAGGTGATCTACATCTACACCTTCAGCATGCAATACATCAAGCATATACATTAATAACTCCTGACAATCTTGCTGAATATTTTGAGAGAATTGTGTTTGACCTGAACATCTGTCTAACAGATTTCGAATTTCAGACACACTTTCTATTTTTGTTCTATCAGTGCTACATTTCTCTAACACAGAATTTAACAAACTGCAAAATCTTTGATCAGAATTGACCACAATCTCTTCTTTTACATTTTCTAGAGAAAACAAAACATTAACCACTACATTAGCATAGCAGTTGACACCAGAACTGTTTTCAAATTGAAAACCAACAACATCTTCAACAGAATCCTTTTTGTTTCTGCTTATAATTTCAGGTTCATCGACTTTTCGTCTTTTTGCTACAACCTCCCTAGTATTGGTCACATTTCTTCGTTTCCGGCCTACCACACGTTTCTCAAACAAAGGATATTGAGGCAAATGTGGCGCATACTCTCTTCTTAACCTATTGTATTCCTTAACACAATCTAGATCCGCACAAATGTTTGTGACATCACACTCAATCAAGTACAATCCCGATAAAGTTCTAACTCGTGACAATGCCACATATGCCATACCCTCCTTGAACACAGAACTGCCAATATTCACCAATGCACTGTCTACACTTAAACCTTGCGATTTATGGATTGTCACCGCATATGCCAAGCAAACAGGAAACTGCTTACGGCGAACATATAAGTCTTTTACAAGCAAAAATCTAGCAGAACAACGACCAATTAGCTGTACTTCCTCAATGCCATCAAATTTAATTTTTAAAAATTCAATTCCATCTCTATTTCTGTATTTCACAAAATCAACAACATTACCCATTGATCCATTTACCAGACCTCTTTCAACATGTAAATTCCTTCTTAAAATTATACGGCAGTTTAAGCACACATTCAGAGTCTTTTTAAAAGCTGCAGTTTTAGATATAGTCTTCTCTAATGAATCCAATTTTGTTTTCAAATTCTCAGACAAAATAATTGTTGATCCCATATGCTCTACTCTGTCAATAGCTTCCAGTTTCACAATCTCTTGGTTTTCTAAATGCAACATTTTGTTGTTGAAGATGGCACATTCTGCAAGAGTTGGCATCAAACATATTCCAGATTTCTTCTCAGTAATTTTCTGAAAAATATTCTCAGGCACAACATCTTGTTCTGGATATAAATTTGACAGTAATCGTGCATGTAAAGCTTCTTTCCCATGCTCGGTCACTTTTCCAATTCTAACATCTTGTAGAATATTCTTGTAATCTTCATCCTTCGCCTGACGCATATTTTCATGCAGTTCAGCATAATTGAAGTTTAACCATATATTGACGTTGCCAATACTCCCTAGACACTTCCTGGTATCTTCATGCGTGAGCATTTTGAACACAGGTTGTCCTTTCACTGGTGTCAGCTGCAAAAGATCTCCGAAAACAATGATGTGTTTGCCACCAAATAACACATCATACTCTGTTTTGAGAACTTCTTGCATTCTCAAATGCACAAAGGCAAGCATGACATTGGAAACCATGCTTACATCGTCAATGATATGAAGTTTCATTTTCCTCAAGACTCTTGAAACTTCACAACAAGCATCTCCAGATAACTTGTGGTATTGTAATTTGTTGTCATGCTCCACTGGCAGCATCAGTAGACGATGCAAAGTAATACCTTTAATGTTATGTGCTGCCAGTCCAGTTGGAGCGGTGACCACAGAAGACAGCGAGGCCTCAGTCCTTTCCTGCAAATAACATGAAATTGCTTTAATGAGGAAACTTTTTCCAGTTCCCGCTTCTCCACTCACGTACAGTCGAACAGGCTTCAACGACGTACATGAGCACTCTTTCTTCTCATGACTTAATCCATGATCAATTTGCTTGGTAACTTCGTCATATATTTTCCTCTGCTCAACGTTGAGTTGTCTTTCCAAGTCTTCTAAGTTAACCGCATCCTCCTGAGCATATGCCATGGCTCTTTCCACTTCAGTCATGGCAGTGGCAGCTTCATTTTCGATAACAGGTCCTCCTAGTGGATCCTGACTCAATGAAACAGAACTCTGACTGTTCTGAGAACTGTCTCTGGCAATCTCGGCTGCAATCGTTGCTTCCTGCTCGATTTCCGCATTCAACATTTCTAGATATTTGGGAAAAGCAGGACATTCTATGGTCTCCTTGGCGGCAGTGAAAGAGTCTTCGTAACAGAGGAAATCTCCAAGCAGTTCCTCTTCTGCACGCCAAGGCTTGAAAAGTTGCAAAAGTGCTAAATAGAAAAACTCCTTTTTTTCAGGAGATTCGCCACTCAATTTTCGATGGTTTACCAAGTGGCATTTTCTTTGCTTGACCAGACATCCCTCACTTCCAATTACAGCATACACTCCTTTCTCAATATCTTCTTTGATGTTCCTCTTGCATATGTAATTTTGTAGAACCTCATACAGACAAACATTCTCGAGGTGACTGCTTCGATTTGGATAATATGTATCCAACATGTTGGTCTTCAAAATATCAGTACTGTTTGGCTCCTTTTCCGCCAAATACTCAATTTCCCGCACAGGTTTCAGAACTCGATTACGCGTTGCAGCAAGACCAAGACTCGCCCAAACGATACTCCTGGATTTGGCATAGAGACTTGCTGAAGACAACCGGTCAGAACATTCGTAAGCTCCGATTTCTCGATGTGACAACATCTTCAGACTGAAACTGTACAACTTCTTACTGAGGCTCTTTTCATGGGAAATGTCCTCCCACATATCCTTCAATTCTGTCTTTTCTTTTTTGGTGATGTAAGATGTCACATACCGAGCCACAGCCATACAGTTATCAGCCACAAACTGTATATCCATGTTAGCATTCCACATGGACAAAATCATTGGGTTGTAGTCATTGATGTACTTGGACTCTTCATTCCTCTTCAAATTGTATGTGTTTTTAGGTGATTTCTTCATCACATTATGTCGCAGCGAAGACATCAAACTGTTTACTCTTCCTTAGAAATCACTGGTCGTGGAAAGCCGAAACGACATTTGGTGTAGAACTTGTCCTTGTTTCTGAATTTACGACGACAGTACTTTCCACAACGATGGCTTTGGAAACGTAGAACTTTTTCTCTTAGGCTTTTCTTCTCCTTTGCGTTTGGAACAGCACACGTAGAATACTGTTGTATGAAACTCATCACTAAGTCTTCTGGATCCGTTCCAAATTTAGGTGCATCCTTGATCCACAGCAACATATGTATATGAGGAGCACCTCTTGCTTGGTACTCCTTTCTCCAGTAGAAATCCAACACCTCTCCAAGAGGTGGATTTCTCTTGTTCATGATGAAAGACATCATAGCTTCAAATCTATGATTGAAGTACCTGCATACATTGACTGGATCCAAAGAGCACAGTTCTCCGGGTGTCTTGAATTCGATGTTTTCAATGTTTCCATTTGCCTCTCGTAGAAATTCAAGTAAGTCTTCCCAGCCATACTCGGCACATCTCAGAGTGAGGAACCATGTGGGAGTTCCTAAGTTCCTCAGCATACATTTTAAATCACCATGACGATGGTACCAGTACTCATTAGTACCACGCTGACACACCATGAGATTAATCAGGTGACAATCCAAAATACTGTCTTGGACATTGACTTTATCCATAAAGTCACTTGCCGAGATGTTTTGCATGTGTATACCACTTTTCAAGATGTGGTTCACTGCATATGACAGTCCAGACAGATCGCTTTCAAACAGGAGATGAAACAAATAGGGAATGCATTGTCGAAACCTAGCATCTCCTGCATACAATCGTAAAGTCCGGTATTCAGAAGCAGGAATTTGATGAGGTCGCTCATCATATCTTCCTCCCTGACCTGTTGGAAATAGCTGTGGGAAACACCGAGCTTCCAAACTTTCCTCCCAAACACTAATGGGACTCCCTTTGGCTTGTTTCATTTGAAACAACTCAATAGCATGCCCCATGACTTCCTTGGAATGCAAAGGATGAACACTATAATGTTCATATATTTCTTCACTTTTAGAGGGTTCTACTTTCTCAATTTGACCAGCACACAAATCGCTATCCTCTTCCTCACTTACTTCCTATTCTGCAACATATACATTCTTATAGTACTTATTATTTTTTTTCAAATACAATGTTGCCTTTTTGACTTTCCTAACATCCACTAAATCTTGCCTTATTTTCTTATTCTTTGTCGGAACCCCATTAACTAAGATAACCAGAGGTTCCTCTTCCACTTTTTCTACTCCAATTGTATTAATGTTTTTCTTCAAATCTAGAGGCAAATAAACAACTCTTCCCTTTAATCCTCTCTGTAAATCTGATGGAGGCAATTTCCCTGTCTTTGGCTCAATTCTTACAATAGCCTGAAAGGGATGGATACTTTGAATCAAAATAGATTCATAAGTATTTAAATCCTTCAATTCAGAAGGAATCTCAACCAATTCCAGATTATTATGAACCGCTCTAGCAGGCATCTGGTTTTGATTTAATTTGTTACAACAATAAGTACACACACGTTGATCCGATCCCAAATCAAAACAATTTTCTACCATCAAGTATGTTGCGAAATCCTTCCATTCACTATTATTTTCCCTTTCACTTTTTGCATATAAATCCACTAACTTAGTCTGATTCTTATAATAAGTGCGTCGACAACACACACAAGTGAAATTAGGCCTCTCACTTGATTTAACCTGAAACGTGGCAATTTCCTTCTGAAAATTATCTGTACTGGAAACCTGTACACTGTCCTCCACATTACCCTGTTCTTCTGGGTCAATTTCAACATTCTCCTCTTTACTTCCAAAGTAACAAAACTCAATTTCTTCACAAATATTCTTCACATCTATTTCAGAACCATGCAAAAGAGCAGCGCATAATTGTTTAAGCATAATTACTGGACTCTTAGCATAATACAACATTCTAACTAATTTCCTCACTTTATTATGATGCACTGCTAGCATCCTGAAATGATGAAAAACACTCTGGCATACTCTCTTGGAAAGACAAGCCAGTAAATGACCATGCAAACCTGTCACTTCTCTCACTCTGCAAGGATCTAATTCTTGCAACAACATCATTTTCTGCTTCAAACTTTTCTTATTAAATGTCCGTACAAAATCACAAAGCAAATTGATGGAATCCTGTCGTACACTGCAAATACTACTACACTTCCAGGTGTACACAGGACCCTTAGGACGTCTTCCTAAAACCTCATTACCTAACACCTCTTCTGTCTCTGTTGTCACAAGTTTTTCTTTTTCAACTGGACAACCATCTTTCACCTCATAAGCTCGACCACTGGTGTCAACTGCATGCACCAAATCATTATCCTGGAAATAACTCTCCTCATTGAAAAATGCCTCACAACTTGAACTACGCATCCATTCTCCGGAAAAAACTTCACAAAAATTACTACGATTAACTATTCTCTTCCATCTACTATTTCTTTTGAAATCATAAATTGCCTTGTTTAGCTTCCTAATTCTATTGATTATCAAAATAAATAACTTTCGCTTTATTTCAAATGCCTGATCAATAACTTTCTCAACTTTTTTTTTTCTCTTATAAAAAACCACTTTTTGTTGACCTTTCTTAATATTTTTTAACAAATTGCCAATTATCCTGTTGCGGAACATTCGTCTACGAATGTCCCTAAACTGTTGTTTCCTTCTACTATCATGCACAGAGTTATCTCTTGCTCTAGCAGTAACATTTTTGATTGGCCTTTCCTTTCCGTTTAAATTGCTTCTCTTTTTCTGGACTAAAACATTTTCTGTACTACTACTTTTTTTTCTACAAATGTTTCTTATGAATGTTTTCGTGCTCTTACCCGGTGCTTTCTTGGTGACTTGACAAGTTTTTTTTGTAGAAGACTGCTGCATTATTTCATGGACCTGCTGTCTTTGACGTTTTGCAGCCTTTCTAATTCTATCCTTGGTTGGCATTCTCAAATTTTGAAATGATCTGCAGTTGAATCTGTGGTAAAATATAATAAAAAATGTTATTAACCACTATTACCAAACAGTAAATCAATAACAGTCATCAAAAACTTAACACACTACTTGACATTTTTACATAGAATATTTTTTACTGCTTTGGCAAATTTAGAATACACAAATAGCAGAAAAGAAATGGAATTCTTCTTCATTTTACCTGTGCTGTTTTATATGTGAATCTGATCTAATTTTATGAGCATATTTTAATATTTTATTGAAGACACTACACATAACCTGTTTTTGAAGGTGTGTTTAATTTTAAATGAAACGGTTTACATTTTTACTTTTCATTTATTATAAATTTTAAAAATAAATGTTTATAGTTCCATAGGCTCAAGCACGTCAGCTTCCCACCCTATGTCATACAATTCTGACAAATCGGCATCCTCATCATGTTCTTCATCATCCTCAGGATTTAAATCATCCAAGGGATCTACTTCCACTGACGTTTCAATTACAAGTTCAATGATAAGGTCAAAATCAACTGATTGCTGATTGTCACTCATGGTTGATGTTGTCGTTATCTTTAAAGAAAGAGAACAACAATGAGATGTTGCAGAGTAAGAGACAAATCTCAGAGATTATAATAGTAAAATTGTTTAACAAGAGTAACATTTTGCAGCTATTATTTAGCCATGTCCAGCGCTGCTGAGGAGGTGAGGCCTATGTCCAAGTTTTCAGTGAACAGGACTCATCTCTTCTTAACCTTGGATAAGCCTCACCGACTCTGTGTCCCCTAATCATACTTAAATGTACAGGGGCAGATTTATGCTAAGTGGCGCATCCCCACGGATGCACCAGTTAATGTGCACCGCTGCTCTGCCACCCATAGTGTGCCGCATTTACAATGTGGAGCACCATTGAGCAAAAACAGCACAGATGCGTCACGCATCTGTGCCGCAAAAGCAGCACATTGCAGGAATCACGTCATAAGCGCGACATGTCTACTGCAATGCACAGGAGGAACCCTCACATTGCATGGTGCATCACTTCTTATGCCTGTTTCAAACAGGCGTAAGGATTTGATTCAGCAATGCTATAAAGCTGACTCAGTGAAATCTTCTAAATTTCACTGTGTTAGTTTTACAGGGCTTTCATGCAAATTAATGCATACCTTGCAACAAAACACCTATATGAAAACTGATGCAGGTTTCATGTGGCACAGGACTTTACAGCATGACACATCTGCCTAGATGCATCAAGTTGTAAATATGTTGCCACATAGCAAATCTTTTCCACCGCCGCTGCGTCACAAAAGTGACGCACAGTGACGCAAAAGAGACATACACCTATCATAAATCTGACCCTAACATTTTAAATGATTGATTCAAGATTACGATAAAGTGTGGCCTATCCAGAGGTTTGTTTGAGGGGAGGCCTACTCAGGGTTGCAGATGAAATTTACGCTTGTTAAAGAGTACAGAGGAGATCATACATGTGAAGGCCTACCAATGAAGTAAGTCATATCCACTTCACTCTTGAACAAAGGCCAGACCTCTTCTGTGTCCGTGGACAGACCTAAACCTCATCTGCACAATGTCATTCGTAAACTTAGGAAACACAGGTGATGTAATTGAAAAATGTGGAGTTTCTTTTCCTCATTTCACAATCACATCACCTGTGTTTCCTTTGCTTCGGTATCTCATAGTGCAGATGGACTCTAGCATATCAAAGAGTACACAGAAGTTGAGCACTGTATACAACAATTTTGACATTTACAGAAGATTCAGCTTCTTATCTTGTTGGAGATGAAATAAGGCCTATCTTGCAACATGGTGCATGTTTTGCATCACTGCTGCATCGGTTTCATGTGGCACGGGACTTTACAGCATGACACATCTGCCTAGATGCATCAATTTTTAAATATGTCGCCACATAGCAAATATTTTGCACCACCGCTGCGTCACAAAAGTGACGCACAGTGGCGCAAAAGAGGCACACACCTATCATAAATCTGTCCCTAACATGTTAAATGATTGATTCAGGATGACGATAAGGTGTGGCCTATCCAGAGGTTTGTTTAAGGTGAGGCCTACTCAGGGTTGCAGATTAAATTTACGCTTGTTGAAGAGTATAGAGGAGATAATACATGTGAAGACCTACCAATGAAGTAAGTCATGTCCACTTCACTCTTGAACAAAGGCCAGACCTCTTCTGTGTCCGTGGACAGACCTAAACCTCATCTGCACAATGTCATCCGTAAACTTAGGAAACACAGGTGATGTAATTGAAAAATGTGGAGTTTCTTTTCCTCATTTCACAATCACATCACCTGTGTTTCCTTTGCTTAGGTATCTCATAGTGCAGATGGACTCTAGCATATGAAAGAGTACACATAAGTTGAGCAGTGTATACAACAATTTTGACATTTACAGAAGATTCAGCTTCTTATCTTGTTGGAGATGAAATGAGGCCTGTCTTGCAACATGGTGCATCTTTTCCATCACTGCTGCATCGGTTTCATGTGGCACGGGACTTTACAGCATGACACATCTGCCTAGATGCATCAATTTTTAAATATGTCGCCACATAGCAAATCTTTTGCACCGCCGCTGCGTCACAAAAGTGACGCACAGCGGCGCAAAAGAGGCACACACCTATCATAAATCTGTCCCTAACATGTTAAATGATTGATTCAGGATGACGATAAGGTGTGGCCTATCCAGAGGTTTGTTTAAGGTGAGGCCTACTCAGGGTTGCAGATTAAATTTACGCTTGTTGAAGAGTATAGAGGAGATAATACATGTGAAGACCTACCAATGAAGTAAGTCATGTCCACTTCACTCTTGAACAAAGGCCAGACCTCTTCTGTGTCCGTGGACAGACCTAAACCTCATCTGCACAATCTCATTCGTAAACTTAGGAAACACAGGTGATGTAATTGAAAAATGTGGAGTTTCTTTTCCTCATTTCACAATCACATCACCTGTGTTTCCTTTGCTTAGGTATCTCATAGTGCAGATGGACTCTAGCATATCAAAGAGTACACAGAAGTTGAGCAGTGTATACAACAATTTTGACATTTACAGAAGATTCAGCTTCTTATCTTGTTGGAGATGAAATGAGGCCTGTCTTGCAACATGGTGCATGTTTTGCATCACTGCTGCATCGGTTTCATGTGGCACGGGACTTTACAGCATGACACATCTGCCTAGATGCATGAAGTTGTAAATATGTCGCCACATAGCAAATCTTTTGCACCGCCGCTGCGTCACAAAAGTGACGCACAGTGATGCAAAAGAGGCATACATGGCTATGTAAGTTAAATAATCAAAATCTAAATTTGCCAAGCACACATGGGTGTGTATTTACAAGGACCCTCCACCACGAGGAAATGTCTTTAATTAAAATGGGAGAAATAACATCAAAGGGACTCAAATGCCTTTTAAATGTACCCCAAGCAACCTATGAAACTCTAGCAGTACATATCAAGAAACCTAATTGATTTCAGAAATCGTTTTTAAACACATCATCTAAATCAATGATATACCTACATTCAAGGGGAAATGACTTAAAATGGCCTAAGACACATGAAAGCGTTTTTTTAAGGCCCTTGCACCATTTCTGGGTCACTTTTAACATGGCTATGTTAGTCAAAGAATTAAAATCTAAATTTGCCAAGCACAGATGGGGGCGTATTTACAAGGACCTTGCACCACGGGGAAAGGTCTTTAATTAAAATGAGAAAAATAACATCAGAGAGACTCAAATGCCTTTTAAATATACCCTAAGCAACCTATGAAACTCTAGCACTACACATCAAGTAAACTAATTGATTTCAAAAATCGTTTTTAAACACATCATCTAATTCAATGATGTACCTACATTCAAGGGGAAATGACTTAAAATGGCCTAAGACACATGAAAGCATTTTTTTAAGGCCCTTGCACCATTTCTGGGTCACTTTTAACATGGCTATGTTAGTCAAAGAATTAAAATCTAAATTTGCCAAGGACAGATGGGGGCGTATTTACAAGGACCTTGCACCACGGGGAAAGGTCTTTAATTAAAATGAGAAAAATAACATCAGAGAGACTCAAATGCCTTTTAAATATACCCCAAGCAACCTATGAAACTCTAGCACTACATATCAAGTAAACTAATTGATTTCAAAAATCGTTTTTAAACACATCATCTAAATCAATGATATACCTATATTCAAGGGGAAATGACTTAAAATGGCCTAAGACACATGAAAGCGTTTTTTAAGGCCCTTGCACCATTTCTGGGTCACTTTTAACATGGCTATGTTAGTCAAAGAATTAAAATCGAAATTTGCCAAGCACAGATGGGGGCGTATTTACAAGGACCTTGCTCCACGGGGAAAGGTCTTAAATTAAAATGGGAAAAATAACATCAGAGAGACTCAAATGCCTTATAAATATGCCCCAAGCAACCTATGAAGCTCTAGCAGTACATATCAAGAAACCTAATATTTTTCAAAAAACGATTTTAAACACATCATATAAATCAATTATATACCTACATTCATCGGGGAAATGACTTAAAATGGCCTAACACACATGAAAGCGTTTTTTAAGGCCCTTGCACCATTTCTGGGTCACTTTTAACATGGCTATGTTAGTCAAAGAATTAAAATCTAAATTTGCCAAGCACAGATGGGGGCATATTTACAAGGACCTTGCTCCACGGGGAAAGGTCTTAAATTAAAATGGGAAAAATAACATCAGAGAGACTCAAATGCCTTATAAATATGCCCCAAGCAACCTATGAAGCTCTAGCAGTACATATCAAGAAACCTAATATTTTTCAAAAAACGATTTTAAACACATCATATAAATCAATTATATACCTACATTCATCGGGAAATGACTTACAATGCCCTAAGACACATGAAAGCGTTTTTTTAAGGGTCACTTTTAACATGGCTATGTAACTCAAAGAAACAAAATCTATTTGTAAAACACTTGACACAAAGCAACATTTTAAATACAGAACTTTCTTCATAATTTTCTCCCTAAAGCATACTATTGTCTATCTAAATTAAATGAATCTTTTCTCACCTTAGCAAATACTTTATGAGTTTCAAAACAGTCTCAGAAACACATCAATTTGTCTTTAGCAGAGCAAAAGGTATGCACTCCAGAGTCTGCAGCTATCAAAAGCACAGAAATGCTGTAACTCATCACACATATCTCTCATGTCACCCAATCAAAACTCTTCCCTCACTTTTTTCAAATCAACACCCTTCCCCCCTCTGCCCTCTCTGCCTTTTTTGCATAGCAACCACCTCCTGAAAGACCTCTGATGTTTGCAAGTTCACACAACAATGTTTCAATTGAACTCTGAACTCTCAGTGCACCTGCATATCCAGTGCAATCTTTCATTAAATGATTTTTTCTGACCATTCAAATTACATCTTTCAAAGAACTCATCCATGCACCCTAACTTTCTGTTTTCAGCAATCAAAATCCACCAATCACTGCTACTGCTTCCTTAACACAGAAACTCCACAGTTTTTTTAATTTTAAACTCTTATTTTTCCAACTGCCATTTCATTGCCACACTTCATCTGACTGCAGCAGAACCTTCTCTCACCATGTTTTCTGTCTGGATTGTTGGACATAGTTACATCTACTGGGCTCAGAGGTGTGCTGAGAACAGAAATGTACCTAACCTCAATTTACAAGATGTGGAAATTAAGTGGTTTGGCCACAGAGGATTAAAATGTCACCAATTGATACCATTGGTGAAAACCTTTATGCATTTGCCTTAACCTGACCTGTTAATTTTGCACTGTGGAGGTAATGACTTGGGCACTTTGACTGGTGTAGGTCTGGAAATGCTTTTAAAGGACACCTTTGAGCAATTGATGGCACTTTTTCCTCAAACTGCCTTGGTATATTCAAATATATGCCAAAGACAGAAATGGAGGTGGTCGAACCAATTTTGTCCACAAATTGAGAAATCGAGGAAGCATGTAAACAAATCTGTTTCAGCTTACATGAGAGACCATGGAATGGGCTCCATGTACAACAATAACTTGCGTTACTACATGCAAGATATCTACAGAGGAGATGGAGTTCACTTCTCAGATGAAGGGAACAGAGTTTTCATTCTGAATTTAAGACTGTGCATTGGTACCTACTTATAAGTACCTAAATGTACCATAAACCCAAAAGCTCTTCTCAGAGCTACCCTACATCTGATCACTCACAATTATTATTTTACTCTAACTTTTTTCACTAATTTTCAACAAAGTACGCTCCCCGGAGCGCTACCCGGTACGCGAACCGGAAGCTAACCGCGCGAAATTTTTAAAAAAAATGTTTTTTTTCGCACATATGGGCTTCCTCAGCCATCCTCAGAAAACCTAGGGGGTCAAAATACGTCTACCGTGTCCCCTTCTACCCATTCTGAACATTATTTGCCCTACATCTTGTATCTTAATTCGACCGAAACATAAAATGGTGGACTCCCGTAACGCTGCAGGTTCGCGTACCGGGGCGCTCACCGGGAAGCGCTCCATTAAAAAAGGTGGGAAAGTAATTTACAGAAGAAACCCTGGAGACACTTTCACCAAATATAGATTTGCTCATACTACATACCAATCCCTACCATTTTCACAAATTTGGTTGGAATTCCATTTAGCCATTTAGCCTGTAGACCTCTCTAAATACCCTGAGGTAAATTACTTCACAAAACACATCTGAAGTGTTGGAATTGACAACCAATGAAAATGTTACTTTCTTTTCCATTTTTTTTTCCTGACATTTGATTGGTTATGTACCTAAATATAAAGGAAGAGAAGGAAACACAGCCATTTTGACTACTACTTCCTCGTGTACATTTCAATAGGATTTTCACTAATAACTTCAACTTCTTTTTAAAGGTAAGTTGTTATTTTAAAAACTGAAGTATATTGTGCACTTTAAGTTAATATGGTAAACTATTTCTGATAGTAATATACTATCCCTCTGTAGTAGTTATAGATTTAGATAGACTTCTCTGTTATAGTTATGGATGGAGTTAGGCTTGTCTTTTATAATTATGAATTTACTTACGTTAAATCACATACACTTTTTTATATTCCTACTTCCACTCTGATACTATACACTGCCCAAAGATAAATTCACTGTTAAAAACTGCCTATCTAAAATTAATCCCAACAGTGCCCTATCTCTACTAATATATATTTTTTTATGCAAATTTCAGGCAAAATGGAAGGCGAACAGAAAGTATCATTTGAAATTTTCCTTGCAGAGACCAACGAAGAAATCATTGATCCAAATGATATTGAATTTATGGATGAAACTTGGGACCAAGAACTACTGCAATGTGTACAATCAGTAGATGTCCTCCTTGAAAATGAGGAAATTTTACACACTCAAACATTACAAGCTATGTTCAATGAAAATAACGACATTTCAGACAGTGAAATGGTAGACATTTTATTAAACTTTGAAACACAATGACAATAATAAATAATTGTTTAAAAAATAAATAAATAAAAAAAATCAACAAAACAAACAATCAATTAACATACAATATTTAAAAAGTCTATCATTCTTTTTTCCTAATAGTACGCTCCCCGGGCCGCTTCCCGGTTCGCGAACCGGGCGCTCCCCACGCAAAAAAAACAATTTTTTTTTTTTTTATTTGCCCCGCGGGGCCCTTTTAAAGCATCCACATCAAACCTAGGGGGTCAGGGAGGATCTACTATGCCCCCTTATGGTCATTTCCCCCTTTGTTTTGGCATCCTCTTGTCTCTCAAACCTACCGAGAGACAAGATGGCGGCCGCTCCGGACTGTTTAGAATGTTGACAGACACCGGAGAGCCAATCAGCTTCGCTTCGCGAAGTTCCGTTACGCGTCAAGTACGCGAACCGGAGCGCTACCCGGAGCGCGCTTACAGATATATATCTTTTTTTGAACGTTAATTTCTCAAAATCCACTGGAGCACATATATTGAGACCTAGCAAAGGCACATCGGGCTAACAGTCCCTACAATTTTGCTAAGTTTCGTGCAAATCCATTCAGCCGTTCAGGCTAAAAGTGAGGCCAACCGCCCTATGGAAATTAACATGGGAAAAACGCGTTTTGGGACCCCCCTTTTTTCTCGGCCCCCCCTTGACAAACCCCCCCCAAATTTTCAGGGGCTGCTCAGAAACAAAATGTTCCATTTTCCTGAAAATTTCAGCCAATTCCGTCCACAAACGCCAAAGTTATTAGACATAGAATTTTCAAAAATCCCATAGAGAAAAAATCCTAACTATATATACCTACTGGCGACCGCCAGTAGGTAATATATATATATATATATATTTATTTTTTTTTACATTTTTTTATTTTTTTTAAAGTTACATTAATTAATTATTAATTTTAAGTTCCTTTAAGTATTTTAAGTATGTTTAAATTAATTATATTTATTAATATATTACTTTAAAATTACGTTTAAGATATTTTAAAAAAATCGATATTTTGGCAGTCTATATTTTTTCCTATCGATATTTTGGAGTCGATATTTTTGTACTTACCTGTTTGTAGATAGGAAGTCGATATTCTGCCATTCTATATTTTTACCTCGATATTTTTGCAAGTCGATATTTTGACGGTCGATATTCTGTCAGGGATCCGTTCAATCGTCTGTGAAAACAGTGGGGGCATCATCTGGGGAATCCTCCGGCACCGCAGGGACAGGAGAGGGAAGGACGGGTGTAGTGGGTGCAGGTGATGTGGATTCCTCCACACTGGCCGGTGCCTCGCAGAATGTGGCTAGATATACTTGGCTGCACACTTCAGCCAGTTCTGAAAAACTACCACCTGAACCCGGGGACACATTGGGGGTGGAGGTAGAGGGCTGTGAGTCTGTTGTCGTGGGTCTGTGGATGCGTGTGTGATGTCTTTCCCCTCTCCCTGTGGGTGTGCCTATATCCCCGTGAGATTGGGTGCGTGGAGATTTGCGCTTTGTCTGCCGTGTGGGTGTGGTGGGTGTGTCTGTTGTGGTGTCTGACCTGTGGCGTCTGCGTGTACATTGGGCAGGTATGGGAGAGGCTGAGGTGGATGGGTCTGAAGGAGGGGGGGCAGATGCTGCTGGGTGGACAGTGCTGCCGTCAGTGATGACTCTATGGCAGCCACACTCCGACGTAGATCAGACATGGCAGATGACATGCCCTCCATGAACGACAACAACTGTGTCATGATTTGTGTATGTCCATGGAGGACAGTCAACATGGATGTCAGACCTACTAGAATCTGCCGGAGTAGGTCCACAGACTCAGCACTGAGGGCAGCAGGGGAGACAGGGGCAGGGGCTGCGGTGCCGGGAACAAAGGAGACACGGGGTCTAGCACGGACCATAGGGACCCTAACAACTGAGAGGGTGGAGATGGTAATGGAGGAGGAGGGGACAGCCAAAGATGTAGAAGATGGCATAGCTGCATATTCCCCCTCCTCCGGAGAGTCTGATTCCGAGCCGTCCGCATGGTAGGAGGTGTCGTGCTCATGAGGTCCGGCCGTCTGACTCTCCTCACCCTCCGTGCCACTGCCTCCCTCTGACTCCTCAAAGCAGGTGGCACTGTCGCTGGGTCCCTCTGTCTGGTCCGCGCCTGTGTCTCCTGCAAATTGTGGTGATGATGCTGTTGGCAAGGAGAATAAGAAAAACATATCAGTCACCTCTACACATCAGACATATCAGCTACAAATCATTTGGGCACATTTCTAAACATGGCATGCATCATGAGTCACATGCCACTGAACTCTGCACACTGCTAATCCTAGTCTTGGGCAATTGTAAGAGACCCAACACTCAATGTATAGTTGGATACAAGTAACAGGCAAGGCAACAACTTGTATGAGAGACACAATGATGAGCCACTGCCTGACAACAGGATAGCTGATGATGAATCACTGTTCATTTGCCCACCCTGCCACCCAAATCCAGACCTGGTAATGTTTGAATCGCTTTGACCCTGTGCCACATGGGAAAAGTCCTGCCCGAACTGCCATGTGATGCCATCCTGGGACCTGAACCAAGTGTTCCATCACCTCACACTGGCATCACAGCTGTCTACACCCAAAGTCACATTGTGTGGCTGACCATCAATATTATTTACAAACAACATGCAACATATTTTGAGAATATGCACACACGCACTGCCCAGTGTGAGTATGCACAAGCCAATGCATAAAGTGCCTGTCTGACCACACCACTCCAACTGTGGGAGTGTTACCATGCCTCGGAGCACTGCAGGTAGCATGTGACACACATGACAACAAACAGACATGTACCTACCCCCTTCTTGCTGCTGTCCCTCCTGCAACTGCCTATGGAGGTCTGGGAACACCACTTCCAGGACCGGGAGCATGTGGGGGGTGAGGTGGTGGGTGCCGCCATGCCGGCGTGGAGCTTCGAGCTTGAGCTGCCACCTCTTCCTGATGTTACTGAGCCTCCTGCGAGGCCCCCCCTCACTCCTGACAGCCCTGGCGATGTCCAGCCAGATGTCACCCTACTCATAGGCAGATACCTGTCACGAATATAAAGTGAGACAACATCAATACACCTGGTCCATGTCCCCAAGACACACACTTGCACCAAATAGACGATGACAACAGGGCATAGGATGCTGACCACACTTGCATCATTGTCCATGTGTATGTGGCCTGTGAGCAAACAACTATGCACTACATGCCATAGAAAGGCTACAGATGCCATAAGGGGTGCAAACCACTGTTTGAGCATGGCACACACTGAGCAATATATGCTACATCAGGGTGCACTGCAGCACGTGACATGCTGTCACACACCCCACTACACCAAATAACCATCTTCAGACCACACATGCACACCCTGGCACAGCTCATCTGCTTGTCATTTTCAACAGTGTATACAACATCACTTAGCACATGTCACACCTGCGAAAGATGTGACACAGGCCTCAAGCTAACTGTCCAAGTCATGCACACGGCGCAGCATACTTGTCTCATCACATGGGTATAGTTGCAGTATACGTCATGCACCAGTCTTGCAAAACATCACCAACACAATTTGCCAGGTGACAAAGATCTATCACACTCTCCAATGTACATCACTTCAAAGCATGCTATTGTCCAACACGCACACAGGTCATCAACAAATCCATCTACAGTGAGTACATTCATCTGTCATTCGGGGGGAACACTGCAACAGCTCAGGAAACCATTAACCACTTCAGCGCTAATGACAAGGGTAACTCGTCATGGACTTTCCATTGATTTCAATGGAAAGTCAATGGAAGCTCATCAGGTGCCTTAGCGCTGAAGTGGTTAAAAAAAACATGCAAGGTGTGGCCCAGCAAAAAGTGTGATTCACATTGCAGTTAATATCACAGTTAGCACCATGCTGAGGAGCAGTAAACACTATTACACCACATCATTAACTGCATGTGAGATACCACACTGTACACACCAGCACTCACTCCAAACAACATAGCATCTCTTTACAAGAAATACACAATGGCTGTAGTGTCACACACACAACAGGTGCACAGTCCAAGGTAGTGCACTCATCACTCACCTGCTCCTCTGGTCTCCCATACAGCTGGCTGTAGTTAGGCAGGAGGGCATCCAGGAGGGCATTGTTCTCCCCCTCACTGAATGCAGGTGCCCTCTCCATGCTCAGCGAAATCAGGGTCCAGAGGATACAGAGACAGCAGCTGTGTTGTCCACTCCAATGTTGTGCAGGCAAGTGCCTTCTCACAACCACATGCTGCCTTATATCTGTGCTGCTGAGGGTCTGTGAGTCCAAGGAGTACTGTGTGATAGGCCAGAATAGTTTGCATCCTATGTTTCATCCAATCCCATGACACATGAGGCCATGACACACATTTGCATGGTTTAAAAACTGAGCCTGATCTGAACAACAACTTTTGCTACATTGTATAGTTTTGCCCAACTGAATTTTCCAGAACACCTGTAGAACACTCTCAAATCTCTGTTTCCTTGACAACCAGGCTGCATTCTGCCCATTCCACTGTTCCCTATGTATTTTCTGGTACCAACACAAATACAGTGCGATTTCCGTCGCGATTGTAACTCATTCAATGGTGAAACAACCCGTACACACGCACGTTCAATCGGGGTACGCTCTGCTCCCGTATAGCTACAATGCAATAGGGAAACGACCCGAACACACGCATGTTCAATCGGGGTACACTCTGCTCACGTATAGCTACAATGCAATAGGGAAACGACCCGTACACACGCACGTTCAATCGGGGTACGCTCTGCTCGCGTATAGCTACAATGCAATAGGGAAACGACCCGTACACACGCACGTTCAATCGGGGTAGGCTCTGCTCGCGTATAGCTACAATGCAATAGGGAAACGACCCATACACACGCACGTTCAATCGGGGTACGCTCTGCTCGCGTATAGCTACAATGCAATAGGGAAACGACCCGTATACACGCACGTTCAATTGGGGTACTGTGCGTTTGATATGCTCAAGTGAATGCGTGTGTGGGCTGCGTTCATAAGCTCATTCATGTCAACATTGGGAGAGTGATACCAGGAAATCACATGGCAGGGATGTTGGTTTAGGCTCATGTTGAGGATGTGGATGTATAGATTTGCATGGCATCCTTACATCAGCAGGCCCTAGGTGTGACAGACCGTGATATAGCACAGGGAATGTGATATTGTGGCACAGGTGATCTGGAAAGAGCTGTTCAGACATGTCATTAATCACGGTGCACATACATTCAACGCTTCTCACCTGAGTTACATCCTGAACATATTGTGATGCACATGAACACTGGTATGGCACACCATTCAGTACAGGCATCTGTCACATGATGACAGCAACATGCCCACTGTCACAGATGTAAAATTGACGCCCAGCATGACCGTGTGTGACCACGTCATGTGTGCCATGTGCGAAATTGTGCATGCTGTTTGTATACTGTCAAGTTCATCTGCTGTAGGAGCATCTATGATGGGTCTTTGCCGTGATGACAGGGTTACACATGTACGCACACCATGCCACTGGTGAAAATCATCCGCTCAAATGTGTGATGGCATTATAGACCATTTGTCCCCAAACATAAATATCTGATAATGTCCATGTTGTAGTTGTTGCAAATGCACACCTGAAGCACAATATGTCTGATATGTGCAAATGATGGCACATGTGATGTGGGTGTGTGCATTGCTGTCAGCTGTCTGGATGTGCGGACAACTTCCTCATGCAGTTCACGTGACGTGTGTCACTGACATGATACATGGTCCTGCTCACTCAGACCAGCCCAGCAGATCATTTGTATGCTTGTCATGTCCATTCCACAGACAACAGGTCTATCAGTTATCATGGAGGAGTGGCAGCCAGCTGGCACATGTGTCCTCAATGTGTAGCCCACGCCAGACTCAAAATGTATTAGATGCGTTGAAGCAGTGTTGCTTGTGCCATGTACATTGTAATTGTCTTTGTCTGACAGTTGTACACTTTTTTTCCTTATTATGTTGTGCAGGGCATCCCCTCTGGCAAGGCCGTTGCCAGACTTGGATGCCATGAGGGAACGTGATTGCATACGGCGTTACCGCTTCACAGAAAAGTTGATTCAGACCCTGACGGACAGGCTGGAACCACATCTCCAACCATGACACAGGTATCCGATTGCGCTGACACCCAAGGTAAAGGTGATGACAGCACTACATTTCTTTGCCACAGGTATGTTCCAATTTACCATAGGTGATGTGGGGGGGGATGTCCCAAACAATGTTCAGCAGGGTTTTACGTGATGTATTGGCAGCTATGTTGGTGCACATAGATGAATTCTTAGCATTCCCTACTCCTGCACAGTTGACAGATGTCAAGGGGAAATTCTATGCCCTGGGACGCATGCCACATGTAATTGGTGCTATTGATGGAACACATGTTTCTCTGGTGCCACCACAGGCTCAGGAGCAAGCTTACCGCAACAGGAAACATTACCACTCGATAAATGCCCTGGTGGTGTGTCTTGCCAACATGCTGATCTCCCATGTTTGTGCATGTTTTCAAGGATCGTGCCACAATGCATTCATCATGAGGCGTAGCAGGGTACCACAGATGCAGTGGCGGTTTCTGTGCACGGGCGTCGGGGCTCCGCCCCCCTTACTTTCAGAGACAAATGAAGCAATCATAGCAATGGTTAAAATATGTTTTGTCATTAAAAAACAATTTTCCATGTAAGTTCCGAGAATGAGGGCACTGTCTGCCCTACTCACGGACATCAGCGTTAGTGTTGTGCTCCACAATGCGGACACGTGACAGCCTTTTAACTGCTTGCTCCCCTGGCCCTGGGCAGGTGGGTATTTGCCGGGCTGACAATCTCTCCGCCCTTAGGCCTGTGAGGCCATCAGCTCGGCAAAGACCTAGCATTCCGGCCCAGTCTCCACCCCCTGATGACGTAGAGGTAAACTTGGCCCCGGGCGTTTTAAAAACAAGCCCGGTTTTGCCAAGCTTCCACGTCAATCAGGGAGTGAGAGCATTGTCACCCCTCACTCCCCTAATTCGTTACAGGGTGTGGGTGGGACCATACTCTGTGACGAATTGGAAAAGGTGTGGCAGCCGGAAAGAGGCAGACCAGGAATCGAGTCTGCGCAGACACGACTTGTTGTGTGTCTGAGAGTGATGCAGCTTCGCTTCCTACACGAGCTTGTTCATTGTGGCGTTGGACGCCACTGGAAGAGAATCAGTCGGAATGCGCGGTAATTTACTTGTAGTCTAATGTTGTCTAACGCTATTAGCCACTTTCCTCAAGACCGTGGGCTTGTAACCTACAAGTGCATATTGCGCGTGCGTGCTCATAGACACACAACTCCCCCCTCCTTGCTACCGCTCGCGCGCTCTGGCACTTACATGATAATGCTGCCTCCTGTCTAAAATTGTGCCCCGGGGGTCGGGACTGAGGTCACAGCAACCACCATATACTGCGCTATCACGGAGGGCTGCATTAATACACCTCACCTCAGCATGAGTCCTTAGTGCCCCCCAATGAATTGCTCAAATGGGGCCTGGCATGATTGATTAGGCAGAGGCGTGCAGCTCGTTCATGGTTGCACAGAAGGACATACGATTAATTCTTACGTGCGCACACGGGCAGCCCAGTTCAGTGGGCGAATGACAAGATGTCTGTCTTTCAGTAAAAATAAAGTTATTCTTTTCATAACACATTAAACACGCGGCAAAAAGGAGCACAAAACACAAGCGCAAAATGCCGGAGTCCAATCGGCGCTAAAGAAAGTGCCAAGGAGAAAGCGAGCCATTCCTCACTCCAGCCAGCATTTCAGAGAAAAAACTGTTCTGTGCATTTCGTTTGATTTGGCCTAGATTAGAAGTTATTCATTCTGCATCTGATCAAGTCAAGGCGCCTCGTACAGCTCTGCATCTGGGAGGCCTTGCAGGACAGCAGAAAGAGATGACTTAAATGTGTTTTTTGTTTATTTCGGTGGTGTTCACACAGTCGGAAACAAGAATGATTTACTGCATCGCTGGCAGCTTGTGAGCAAGACCCCATATGGGAAGGAGTCGGCAGCGCAGCTAGGCAGGCAGTTTACATGGTAAGGAACTGAAATTATGCAATGGGGCAGACGGCAGAGTGTATGCTAAGTGCTTTGTGGAGTGCATGTGCGTCCAAATTGTATACATGTAAACGGCACTTCCTTAGTATTCTCACAGGTGCTGGATAGCACGACACTGAATAGCAGTGATGAGACAGGAACAATGCCAGGGAAGAGAACGACACACACTTCAAAATGAAGCAAATTCTGCTGCCTGCATTACCAATGCACTTTCCACTTTGCTGACACATCTACACAGAACTACCGGAAATTTTAAGAAACAAATTCACAACTGCCCTTTTCCGGTAGCTGAACAACACATGCTCAGCACAGACCTGCAATACGCGGCGTGTGTCTATCTTTCTACCACAAATGGACATTCCTACAGTGTGAGCATGCCCTCCAAGGTCCCTACGGACTCCGCTCGTGGCATCGTTGTAATAGTGAGATTACTAAAAAATTTGATGTACAGGAACATGCCCAAAAGCCTGTGCGGCGCTCAGCGTGAGCTTCTGGTGCAGGGCAGATTTCAAGAAAGGTCAGAGCAAAGCATCTCCGACTGACATACGTCTTATCCTATCATTGGTGACACAGGGGACCCCCCTCAACAAGCAGTTTCCAGACACCAACGAGAGTGCCTTTAAACCTACAACCATACACAGTGCATAGCACGTAGAGTACTGCATAGTAAAACTGCACTAAACAGTAAATACAAAAATGACATTCACACATTTAAATGTGTTTTCAGTCATATCGTTCCAGCGTACCTGGATTTATCTGAGGTGCATGGAAAACTTTTGCTTCTCTGGGAGTGCACTGGAACGTCATTGCAGGGAAGCCTCCTGAAGAAAATAATGATTAACAATGAGGTTCGCAAAGTACCTTGGAATTGCAGGCTAGGCTTTGAAATGTCAAAAAAATCAATGTTTTAGAAAGAGTTGGGTGGTTAGGAATTGTATTTCAAAGCAGGCTGCTTTGTAGCATATAACCATCTATGTTACTGCAACATGTCATACCTTTAGAGGGCGTGCGGCGGCCATAATTGGCTTATTCACACAAAGTACAAGCAGCCTCTCAACCAGATAGATAGAACAATAACACTCTGGGGAGTACTAATGAAATTGTATGTTAATGTTTTTATTCTTTAATGATGATTAGCTATTGGGATGAATATATAAATGAATACTGGTTTTGCATTATTCTAGTGTTTGAGTGGTGGCTTGTGGAACCCGCCAAATCATCTCATTATTTTTGTTTCTGTACACAGTTTTTTTTTTGTTATATGCATTATGCAGGACTATGCCATATTTAGCACGTTAGGATTGCTGATGATAATAGACTTGTTTTGTAAAGCTTTCTTCCCCACCAAGGAGTTAATTTTGTGATTTCTCAAATACCTAACAGGACGGATCCTTCAGGTTACAGCGCGCGCTCTCACTGGTACCTGTGACCTTTAAGTTAGGTGCGCATCACTGCAGCAACTTTCCAACCTCTTTAGCTATCGTTTTGGAATTGGGATCAACGCGTACCTCACACATGACTTATTTGTGTATTTTCACTCGAATCTCGAGAGGCAAAAGGTTTGCATTGCAAACTATGCCTAGTTATCAGCAGACCAGCAGAAGAAAACTTCACACGCCTTTAAGTATTGATTTGATGTCAGTGGAATGATAGCTCCAGCCAGTTATTTCATGTCCAGAGCAGCTTTTCCATGGTGATGGGTCCTTATAAGTGAAGACATAATCGAGTGGGTTCAGAAGCGATAGACAAGGCGCAATAGGGGTTTTATGCACCAGTGGAAGCATCTTACATCAATGTCACTCGACGACAGATGGTCAGGTCCAGGAACATAGCGCGAGACCAGGGGGCGTGGGGGTCAGCTGGATTCCAGGGTATTTCTTATGGTATCCCATTCATGTTCTGAGTTGACCAGCAATGACGTGGAGGAAGATGTATGCCTTAATGCCTTTATAGAGAGTTATGCTTTTTTCTAATAAGTGCACAACAGCTATCAGTGGTGAATTTGATGTTTGCGAGTCTAGCTAAAGACAAGGAGCTCTGCACAAAGGTGGTGGCAGAGGGAGGAGTTCACAGGATGGAAACGAGGAGGGAGGCTATGCAATCTTTATGCCACAAGGCATTACCACACAGGAAAGCAACACATAGGAAAGAACCACCAAGACCCATTTTGGTACTTTACCCGGCAGTATTTTACCACACAGGATAGTATTTTTTAATGACATACCTACTATGCCATTTGAAAAAAGAGAATGTAAGGGTTAGGTAAGCTTAATGGAGGCACAGGTAAAGAAAGGGAAGGTGTCTTTAGAGTGCTGGGCAGGTAGAGGTAAATGGTCAGACTAGTCTGACTAGGATGGGATGTATGTATTTAACTATCTACATAACCACATACACTTTACTTTTCACAGTCAAAAAGGAGGTGAGCATTGGCTTAGACTAATTATTAATTAGTTTAGGCCAACCCTCACCTCGTTTTTGACTGTGAAGAATAAAGTGTGTGTGTTCTCAAATTTACTTGAAAATGCACCATTTGCCCACACATTTTTCAAAATGTTCCTCCTTAGGTTGTTTCGCGCTCGCTAGCCAAGCTCGCTCACCTCAGTGTACTCCAGCACAAACTTTAAGCTCACCACTTTCAAATGTCACCAGCCGCCACTGCACAGATGATGCTGCAGCTGCGCAACCATCGGGCATGTCTTGTTGGTGGGTAAACTCTGTTACTCATGTATGTCTGTATGTCATTATTTCCTTAACTGCATCATATTATACAATCATTTCAAGGATGTCAATTTGCAGGAGACGCAGGATATCCAAACATGCCGTGGCTCATGACTCCGCTACGCAACCCCAGAACAGCTGCAGACCAGCGGTACAACAATGCTCATGGGCAGACCAGGCGGGTGATAGAGCTAACATTTGGACTCCTGAAGAGCCGGTTCAGGTGCCTTGACAAGACTGGCGGATCACTCCCATACGCCCCACTGAAGGTGTGTGACATCTTCACCGTGTGCTGCATGCTGCACAACATGGCAGTTGAGGAGGCAGTACAACACAATGAAGGTAACAACCTAGGCAGTAGTGAAAAGATTGCCCACGTAATAGCGGCAGGACAAGGACAACCCACTTCCAGTTAAAAGCAATTTTTATTAAACACAATTAAAATAAACACAAATAAAATTATGAAGTTAAAAAGCATGTCAACCAAGCAATTGTGATGCAACAAGTTACAATTGACAAATTATAAAACAAATTATTTAAGAGAAAATTACACAAAATAACAATAATGCATAAAAAACACATATAAGCTCTCTATAAGAAATGTATGAGTATTTTGTCGACGCGCGTTTCGGCGGCCAGCGCCTTCTTCAAGACAGAAACTCAAAATACCTAAAATTTTAAATTACAATTAGTGACAAAAATGTTTTATATTTTTCCTTAAGGACAATAGAAACAATACATAATTAGGAAATAGCATACAAAATAATGAGCACCCATGAATTTATAAATGCAACACATTGTACTGGAAGGTGGGGAAGGTAAAGTCCTGTATTTGTAGCAATCAACCCAAATGTGGGGAATAAAGCAAGGCCTCAATGCTCAAGTTAGAGGGAAACAATGCCGGGCAGTGGATAACCAGGAATTTAATAGGCAGGGATGGTATAGCCAAGGCGCAGTCAATGATCACTTATCCTTTGAATGATACGGGCATACATACCACAGTAAAGAGAAAAACAGATAGGCATAGGTAACGCCTGGACAGATATGTTAGATTTTATGTTTTATTAGCCTAACTCGGGCTATTGATATTATATCAGGCTTACCTGTGCAATGAATATGTAGAGCACGGAGGGAGCCTTAAAGTAAACTAAGTCTCTCCTTCTATAATTAACATTTAATTACTTCAAGTTGTGGGTATAGAGGAGGATTTGTACTTACTTTCATGCTAGCAGATGAGTGCAGTTGAGAAGGCAGTCCCACTCATCCTAGATCCTGATGAGCTGGAACATCCGCCCGTGGAGGTTGAAGGACTTTGCCAGGATGCCAGTGACGAGGAGGTTGAAGATGATATCCGGAGTCACCTCATCCACAACTAATAATGGTGAGTCCTAAGTGCATTTTGTTCACGCATGTACCATGGAGTTGAATGGGCAGCATGCTGTGTGTCCAGCTGACTGTATGCAATGTCACTTTGATGTTTGTTGTGCAGTGTCACACAGGTGCAGATGTAATGCCACACACAGACGTGCTATGTGTGAACTTGGAATGTACAAGTGTAGTACAACCTAAGTCATTCAACATGACCATGTCTGAATGAAATTATTCTGTACTTGACCCCTAGTGTGCCTCTCATTCCCAGGTTGCGCTGCCTGTTGTCCGTTGGTGTCATCTTGGTCAGCCTGCTGTTTCTCATGATGATAGGAACGTCAGTCAAATCAACGGACCATGCACGGACATGTGGAAATGTCAGTTTGGGTAAGGACTCATATAAGGCTTTTTTGCGTTGGTATGGTTTCAATTGTGTGGTACATGTTCATGCGCAAGTTGTTGGACCATGCGTACATGCAACAACATCAGGTTTCCGATTCCATGTAGCCCCACTCCCATGACAGGATAGTCACCCTATCTGACAGTCATCTGTCGTTGAGTTTTGACTCTGGTGAATGCATCAATGTGTGTAAACATTGACACTGAAACATTGCATATACCATGGTTGGACATTGTGTGGGAGATCATAACCACGGACTCTTTTGGGGATTGCAGCCTCACTGTGTGTAGCAGGATGTGTCTGGATCATCCCCTCAACCCTGTGGGCCAGTACACTTTGGTTTCCCAAAAACCATGTTGTGTAGGTGTGGGCCGGTGTATGTCCCTCATGTTAAGACAACTGTTGTGTGAGTCTGTTTGCATGGATGCATTGCCCCTTGTGCCAGTATGTCATGTCACTGTCATGTCGTTACCTCAGTGCAGGTTGAGAATACTGCTACGCTTGCTTTCACAGTGAGTTGAAGTTCACTTTCCATTCCCATGATGCCAGGTATGTTGGGCTGGTGACATTAGAATGGTGGGCTGAATCACATGTAAATTACTCCGTGGCACCAGTGGAATGAGGTTAATCACATGGGGGCATATTACCAACGTTAAGCGATATTTATCGCTAACGATGCTTAGCAACGAATTTTTAACGCTAAGCATCGTCAGAAATTATCGCAGATAAACCTTGCTATTATCAAGGTTTATCGCAAATGCGATAAAAAACGGCCGCAATGCATGAATATCGCTGAAAAGTCAGCGATATTCATGCATTACCGAGCTAATGCTCTTAGCCATGTTATACACCTCCCATTGGATAACATGGCTAAGAACTGCTCAGGGCAGGTGTTAGTTTTTGGAGATATTCGCGCTTAGCGCGAATATCTCCAAAAGTTGGTAATAGGAGATAGCGATGTTAGCGACTGTTTCCAGTCGCTAACATCTTGGCACACCCACTTTGCATGTCATTAGTGATAAATATCACTGACATGCAAAGTGGGGCCCAAGATGGTCGCTATCTCCTACTAGCTGTCGCTAACTGGTGTTAGCGACAGCTAGGTAATAGGGAGATAATTTTATCTCCGCTTTCTTGGCTTTTGAAGCCAAAAAAGCGGAGATAAACCCCCTTGATAATATGCCCCATGATTCTCTAGTCCCATGCAGCATCTCATGGTGATGGTAGGGTTCTTTATGTGGCCTAGCTCCTCATTACTTGCTGTTGACTTAATTCCCACCTGCTTGTCATGTTTCGCACAGTGAGGCTCATTTGCAAGAGCAACAGACTGGCTCCAGAGGGGCTTCATTGGATTTGGGTCATTAGCTTCCTCATCATATGAGATGCTTACAGCTGTTGTGGGTGATGTCAAGTTTGCCTTCATGGCCCTTACGGATACACAGGGCCAAATACAGATATTTGACTTCGCGTAAGTAGCACTGCCATACATTTTGATTTCTTGTTTTGGGACACATCATCATACACTGTGACTTAGTTTTTGTCAACATCGATCTCATTGCATAGTAGCTGACTTGTGAGCGTTACACAAGATTCTAATAGGTGACAGACTGGACTATATTTTATGTGTCTGTGTACATGCATCTGATCTTATGTCATAGCATTATCTGTGATCTCAAATAGGGTATAGTGGTTACACTTCACAGGTGTGACTGGTACAGTGTCTCTCATGAGGTATTTGTAGAATCAGTGACATAAGAATGCAATCCTAATGCTTGTTTGCCTCTGTTTCATATCTCCCTCCCTGCAGTTCCCATCCTCTCCTTCCCTCGCCTGATCACCCTTTTGTGTCTGTCATTTGTACTCAGACCAAGGGGCTATTTGGAGGTGGAACCCTTTCAGCATCACACCACTCTGATGATCAAAGGTACGGACAGTCCCAGGCAGTCGTGTGGAGAATCTTTCTGCAGCATTACAGGTGACATCATTGCATGACTGTTATTGTGTTCAGGGCAATGCCACTGGCCATGTACATTGGATAATGCTGCATGGCCTCCCAAGGAACTTCATCATGTTGTGTATGACGTGTGATTTCCACAGAACATTGTGCCTCCTTGCTATCAATGCACATGTCTTTCTAATGTGCATGTATTCAATATGGCCTATTGTAAATTAATTGTTTATATGTGGATACGTGTACAGTGACAACATGCATGGTGTTGGTATAGACAAAAGTTCAATATTGTGCGTGAGGTAGATGGCTGTGAAGGTGATGTTAACCTTACTACCCACTACGTGCTGACGCTGTGAGTCCTGTGCCCGACTTGGCCCTAAGGGGCCTGATCCTGTGACCGTGATATTTGGTGATTACTCTGCCATTTTGCTTACAGTGACCCTGAGTCACCCAGACACTTCCACAGCCACAATGCAGCACCGAGTGGCCAGATCCTGGACCCCACACGCCTACAGAATACTCCTCCTTCCATCCATTTGTAGAGCATGCTCCAGCCAACCTACACACAGAGAACACCAGACATTCATCCACCTGGTATCACGATACCTCAAACTCACCCATAACAGCTTCTCTGCCTGTGTGCGCAACACATACTGGCAAGACTATGCTGCCCCACATGACAGTGTGTCTACGTACAACCAGGTCATGTGCCTCGTGCAGCACACACACACCTTCCAGCAGCACAATATTGTACTGTTTTACCTTGTCAACACCACAGCAGCACACCTCGCCTTCCTTACAGTAACGTGGCAGTACGCAACCTCAGCACACCACTTCAACATGGCCGTCACAGACAGTCAAATAGCCACCGGGAACACACACCAAAACCATGTTTCTTGGGTGTGGTGTGATGTGGCCGGTCTGGTGAAGAGATTTCTCAGACGTGGCAAGGCGTTCTGGATGCGTTGCACCCGTCACATGAGTTTGGTTGTTGTAGCTGCATAGGGGGCGGTCACGTGATCAGGTGAGCTTCTAGAGAGTGCAACAGGCCATTGCCCACAGTTTGTCCTGCCACCCTTGGCCTGTGCACCATTCATCACATCCACAGTACAACTGCATGCTGAAGATAGTTCTCATACATCAGGACACAGATGTTGGTACCCCCGACGTGGACACCTACATTTTAACCCTGATCTATACACCTACAAGTGACTCTCCTGTGCCAGTCTGTAATTGCAGTATTTCAAGCCAAACCCCCCTACAGCATTTAGTAACCATCACGGGTGTGTATTGCCATCCATGTATCTAGTTATTTGAAAATTTTGACCTATGTGTGTCATCAACCGGACTCAGATCTAAGTGTGTGGATGGCTGCAGTTTGTTAAATACTGTAGCATTTCATATATTTCCACACTCATATGTTTTAGACTCTGGGTACAAGATTACTACACCAATGCTGGAGATGAGATGCCTTACAGTTTCAGTCAACAGAGTCCAGGCCACAGTGCGTGGCATCATTGGGCAGACTGTGACCAGCAAGTCCATGTGGGAGAGTCAAATAGGTGATGCTGTTTCACCCAAGGGCAATATGCCAGGCAGGTGTCCTGGGAGTTGTGCATGGCCCAATGCCTCTCAACGTCTTCGCCGTGGACCCACCTTCCTTAGGGGACCCTCACATGCAGGCCTTGACGATGTATGGGACGCTCCGTCAGACTGTTCCTCCTCCTCCTCCCTCCCTGTGGCTGGAGTATACCTTTGCATTGACGTTTGTGGCCTGGTGACACAGGGAGGGTGCTGCATGTTGGCAGACATCTGACGGAGAGATTGGCTTATATCCCGACGCACAGTCAAGAGCTCAGCCAGTGTTGCCTCCACCTGTCCATGATGTCGTTCTTGCCTGGCATGTTGCTTGGCATGCTGTTATTTCAGTTCATTGAGGGCCTCCACTACCTGACTGACCTCCCTGGTGTCACGCCGGTATGCCTCCAGGATGGTACTCAGTTGAGACATACCGGTGCCTGCAGCTTCCTGGCCAGAATCTCGCCTCCGCCTTGCGCCACTCCCATCACCCTGACCCACATGAGCACGGCCTGCACTTGTGGGCACATCGGATCAACGGGACCCCCGAGTGTTGGCAGGGTGGATGTTGTCTGCCTCCTCCAGGGTGCCCGCCGAAGGGTGTCCCTCATTTTCAGACTGGCTCTCTGGTGGATCATGGGCAGGGCTCTGACCTGTCTGCTGGGATGTGGTGGGAATGGGTCTGGTGGTTGGCACCGATGTATCTGATCCAGTTGCTGCAGGGGTTTGGGATCCAGAGGGGCCAGGTTGGTTGGGGTCCGTTGGGCACTGCTGTGACTCATATCCACCCCACCCCCATACTGTTGGGCACTGCTGGGACTCATGGCCAGCCACCCCCATACTGTTGGGCACTGCTGGGACTCATGGCCACCCACCCCCATACCGTTGGGCACTGCTGGGACTCATATCCACCCCACCCCCATACTGTTGGGCACTGCTGAGACTCATGGCCACCCACCCCCATACTGTTGGGCACTGCTGGGACTCATATCCACCCACCCCCATACCGTTGGGCACTGCTGGGACTCATGGCCACCCACCCCCATACTGTTGGGCACTGCTGGGACTCATGGCCACCCACCCCCATACTGTTGGGCACTGCTGGGACTCATGGCCCCCCACCCCCATACCGTTGGGCACTGCTGGGACTCATATCCACCCCACCCCATACTGTTGGGCACTAGTGGGCCTCTCCCCATATTACATGAGTTGTTTGTATACTCACCAGGCTTCACAGCTCCTTCAATTCCGCAAACTCCCACCGGTGGTAGCAGGGCCATGACTTTCTCCTCCCAGGGATGGTATTGTGGAGGTCTGCGGGGACCTCCACCTCCAGTGAGGTTTGCACAGGCGAAGTCCTCGTCCATCTTCTTCTTGACCATCCTGCGCAGATCATACCACCTGGCCTGACATTCCTGCCTGGTGCGCTTGATGGGTGCAACAGCATTGACCCGGTCTATGATCCTCTCCCACAGTCGTGTTTTTTCAGCTATGCTGGTCTGTCTGACCAATGCGCCAAACAGCTGTGGCTCCACTCTGATGACTTCATCTGTAAGGACCTCCATCTCCGGGTTAGTGAACGTTGGATTCTTTGGTGTGGTCATGGTGTGGGGTGTATGTGATTGAGGGGGTGATGGTGTGTAGATGAGATAGGGTGTATGTGTGAGGGTTAATGGGTGCAGTTGTTGATGTGCTGGCAGTGTCTTCTTTTTGCAAATAGGTATGTTGCAAAGGATGATGGGTTGTATGTGTGGACCCTTTTATTGGTCCATTTGTGGGTGTGGCTTATTTTGTATTAGTGGTGGGTGTGGTATATGGGGTGGGTGTTACTTGGGCCCTCTGTTTGCCTGTTTGTACGTGGCCAGGACATTGTTTCCCAATGGTGTGTACACAGGAGACAGGTTTTGTGTTGTTGTGCGACTCGTTTGCGTACTCCTTGTGCTGATTTCGGGGGTTCACATGCGCTTTATAATTGTTATGTGTGCGGGTCGTATTTGTTGGTGCGGGTGACTTATACGGGCCGTTGGGGGGTTCGTGTACGCTTGATTGGGGTGTGTGCGGGTCTTATTTGTTTGTGCGGGTGACTTATATGGGCCGTTGGGTGGTGGGGGGGTTCGTGTACGCTTGATTGGGGTGTGTGCGGGTCGTACTTGTAGGTGCGGGTGACTTATACGGGCCATTGGGGGGTAGGGTGGTTCGCGTGGGCTTGATCGGGGTGTGTGCGGTTCGTATTTGTTTGTGCGGTTGACTTATACGGGCCGTTGGGGGTTGGGGGGTTCGTGTACGCTTGATGGGGTGTGTGCGGGTCATATTTGTTGGTGCGGGTGACTTATACGGGTCGTTAGGGGGTAGGGGGGTTCGCGTACGCTTGATTGAGGGGTAAACAGTTCGTATTTGTTGATGCGGCTTGCTGAAACGCGATATTTTCCGTACGAATCATTCTTCATGCGTGACTACTTTGGTCCGTACAAATCGCGTGCTGGGTTGCCGCATTGCATCGTACTTGTATGTTTGTACGGCAGGTTTACAAATCGTACGGTTTGATTTACGACGCTTATTCGCACGGGTCTTCAACTGCGGTTTGTACGGATCGCTGATAATCGTACGGGGAAAGACGGAAATGGATCGTACTTCGCAGTTCGGAGGGAATTTTTCCATTCGTACGGAATCGGCTACGAATACGATTCGTACGGCGGAATTTTTTCCAGGATCGGAATCGACCCCTACATGTCTGGAAAAGAAATCAATATTCTGTTTCGAGTTGATGCTAGGCCTAGACTCAACCAAATAATTCCTTTGGACTTAGAATATAAACTAGCAGAACTCAAAATGTCACAACAATCATTGGATCCAATTTCCCTGTGTAAAAGCATCTGTAAACTAAAGCTGTACAATTTCTTTGTTAGAGACTTTTCAACAGAAATATCTTCCCACAAATCTTTCATCTCTGTCTTCTCAGATATTTCTCTGTGGGAAGTAACATAAAGAGCAACTGCTACAGAGTTGACTGCCTCTAATTTAATATCCTTATTGACATTCCTTATTTTCAGAATGACAGGATTGAAGTCATTAATATATTTCAAAGCCATGGTTTGCCAGTAAGTGTATCTTTTACTGCAGACATAACCCGGTTCCTTTTGAAATAACAGGTCTTGGAAATCCAAAATAAAATGTTGTGTAAACATTTCCTTTTGCTCTGAATTTCCACCGCCAGTACTTTCCACATCTAAGTGAAGGGAAACACAGTACTTGCTGCTTTAGGCCTATTTCCTTAGTGTCTTTTGGAATGCTACATATAATATATTGTCCTATGAAAGAAAGTACAGATTCATCTGTGTCTGTTCCAAATTTAGGTGCATCTTTTACCCACAATCCCATGAATATGAGGAGCACCTCTTGCTTGGCACTCTTTGGGCCTTTTTAGACTTTGTTTTGTTCCAGATGAATGACAGCATAGCTTTAAATCTGTGGTTAAAGTACCTGCAAACATTTGCAGGAACCACATGGCTTTCCTAGTGTCCCAGTGCCTTTAATTCTATACCTTTGACTTTAGAGTTTGCTTCTCTCAAAAACTCATGTATATCATACCAATCATACTCTGCATAAGTCAGTGTTACAACCTAAGTTGGCGCACCTTAATTTCCCCACGCTCATTGCAGCTCATCATGACAACAATACCAGTACTCATTGGACCCCATATTGGCATGCCATCACATTTATTAAATTGTACTCCAGCTTCTTATCTTGTCCCTTAATGTTTTCAACAAAGTCTTTTGCAGACATATTTTTTGCATCAACTCCTGTCTTAAAAATATATTTAACAGCATATGGTGGTCTAGAATAATCACTGTCATACAAGAAATAGACTACATCTGGAATACTTGGTAGAAATCTGAGATCCTCTGAATATATTCTTGATGACTTATACGCTGCTGCAGATGTTTGTACAGGGCCTCTGGAATTTCTAACAACTCTAACTTATTGTGTATTGCTCTGGCAGGCATTTTGTTGTCCTTTAATTTGTCATAGCAATAGTTGCACAGGATCTGGCATGTCAACAAATCAAAATGTTCCTCCATAAATGCACTGCAAAATCTAGCCACTTAGATATGTTTTCTTCTTCCATTTTTAGGCAGACATCAACATTTTTAATTTGGCCTTTGAAGTGGATGTGTCAACAACAAATACAAACCTACTTTCTCAGTAAAATCTGCTTTAAAATTTGCTACTTCATCTAAAGTTATCTGTACTCATATAAGTGTGTTCTTCTTCTTCAACAGCTGAACATACCACCTCCTAATTTTTTCCAGACTGCATTTCAGGACCAAAGAAAAGTAAATGTATATATTCACCCACATGTTGAACCTGTGACACTGTACCAAAATGAAGTGCTTTGTTCATTTCTCGTAAACACATTGCAGGACTTTTTACAAAGTAATGTCTTCTAACTCGATTCACATTTTTAAATACTGAACTTCCAACATTCGAAAATGATGAAAAGTACTTTGCACACTTTCCTGGATGAACACCTTTGCATGAATCTAAGGATTGTAACTTTGCAGTTTTCCACTTCACACTTTTAGATGGAAATTGACTTAAAAAATGTATAAATGTATCAATTGATTCCTGGCAAATACTACAAATACTACTGCACTCCCATTTACACTTAGACTATGTCTATGCCTTCCTCGTACCGCTTCACCTATGTCTTCCTCTACATTTATAGGAACCATTTCCTCTTTTACCTCATAGCATCGACCTGTTTCTTCACGAAAGAAATCCTCAGTACTAGAGGTATGCTTCCATCCTCTTTTGAACATTTTGCATAAGTTACTTTTATGAATGAGCCTTTTTTTCTGCTGCAGTAATTCATAGGCAACACTGTTTTGTTCAGTGTTCTGCTTAGTAACAAAATAAATATTTTGCAAATGCTTTGTCAACCACCTTCTCAATATATTGTTTTTGGACCGATTCACAGAACTAACGTAAGACAACATCCTAAACTTACTACCATTTTGGTATTCACAAAAGGTCCTTTCTCATTTTGGTATTCACAGAGGGCACTTACTCATCAATGAGTAAGTGCCTTCTGTGAATACCAAAATGAGTAAGTTACTCATTTTGGTATTCACAGAAGGCACTTAGTCATCAATGAGTAAGTGCCTTCTGTGAATAGCAAAATGGCAGTTTAGGATTTTGTCTTAAGTTAGTTCTGTGAATTGGGCCCTTTGTTTCAGTGCTCCCCATCTCCTCTTAAACTGCTTCATGTTTTATTCCAAATTCTGCATTAGCCTAGTTCTAAACATTCTCAGTTGTATTTCTTTAATTTGTTTTTATAACATTTTTCACTTTCAATCTAACTTACATACTTCTTTGTGACTACTTTCCATTCTATTGTGAGTTGTTTGTAAACCTCATTTTCACATATACTATTGCAACAAACTCCTTAGTTCTCTTCCCAGCAGCTCTTTGTTTCCAGTAGGTTCCCTTTTACTCTCACTTTTAAGCAGATCGTATTCTCTCCCCAGTTTTTTCTCCTTTGTATCTTTCTTGGCATTGTCAATACACATCTTTAAACACAGGTAAATATCTAGATTACATGCTATAAGCAAATGCGTAGTTACATATGTGGTTATGTCTGTTTATAAAAAGCTGTCTAAGTTTCTAAGTGTAGGTGTATAAATGAGTATATGAGTGGCCATAAAGGTGGGTGACTGGGTATGTCGGTGGTTGAGTGGATATCTGGGTAATTGTAGTAGTACCTCTGTGGTTGTGTCACTGGATATGTATGTAGTTCTGTAGGTGTTGGAAAGTGGTACATTAGTAGTGATGAGTTGGGACCTACCACTAGTAATAAGGCGACAAACACAATAAAAGGTACAGTCAAGAAATGATTCTACTGCTCAACCTTTGGTATCTGTCAATGAGCAAGCATATGAATTTCTAAAGTATAAAGACTTTCTAGTACTTAAAAAAACAATAGTGCATACTTGGGACATCGGGTCGCACTTGACCAGAACATAGTCAAACACTAACCAGGGGGCCTAGGTCAAATTTTACATTCGAACTTAGCGTCATTAAGCTAGATCGGAGTCGATATCGTAGACTTGGGTCTGTGCAAGGCCCAGTAAACTACTGGAAGTCTCACCAATGGCTGGAGATCCAGAGCTTTCAGTGGGTCAAACCTGAAACCCATGCGGGTCACGGTTTGACATTGACAACTTGACTCTTGTTAGCGGGTCGTTCATCTTTTGGAGCTTTTGCCAAAATTTGTTCCAAACTTCTAGAACTTCGTCCCGAAGTTCCTCTAGAGGGTTCAAGGTGTTCAAAACACCAAATAAAGGGTCTGCGATGGTCCATGGGATTTTGGGACCACGTTTCCCACAATGCATTTGGCCAAGTCCACTGGATGCACTCCAGGCAGAGGACTTCTTGGTGGAGGTGGTGCAGGTGAGCTCTCTTAATCTGCTGCTTTCAAGGAGTCCACTCCTTAATCCAGGCAAGGTCCTTGGGCTGTAGTTCCAGATTATGCGGCAGGTGCAGTCCTTCAGAGTGCAATCCTTTGTGTGCAGATCAGAGTTGCAGCAGGGCAGTCCTTTATCTGCTGGTTTTAGACAGGTATCTGAGTTGCTTGGCAGCTCCCCCCTATTTATTCAGAGTTCCTGTGCACCAAGCAGGTGGCACTATTCTTCCAAAGTTCAAAATTGAGAAACTCTCTCCTGGATGGTTAGACTAGCTACGCTAACCCACTGGTGAGGCTAAGTGTCCTTAACACAGGACACTTCACTAATCCCCTTCAAGCCCCTTCACTAATCTATTTACTGGGGCACCTGTGTTGCTGGGGTTAACTTGTATGCATGACCCGCTTTACTAGTAAGCAGCAAAACTTGATACCGAAAGAGCAATAGTGCTCCACTATCTCCGATTTATTAGACTCAAGGAAGGTTAATTTGATTGTGATTGTGCCTGTTCAATTAATGTCATCACAGCTATATTGCATCAAAGTTTTTTTCTGTCTTATCTGTTGCTAGCAGCTTATGTTCAGTGTTTGATCAACAGTGCGAATGAACAGATTCAACAGAACAGAATTCGCGCCCTTGTGTAACGTAACTGGCGCTCATGTAAAGTAAGCAGCAAACGCTCCAATACTTCGGTCGAGTTTGCGCTATAAGAAAACTGGCAGCTGATCTTCAGCAAAGAGAGTATGCAATTTGCATTTAAAACCGATCACTTAGTGCCGGTGTAGTAGTTCAAAACGTTGAACCAACCTACTTTTTTCCTTGGGGTTAAAGAGGTTGGCTTGGCTTCAGTGTCATACAACAAGTCCACAGGATCTTTATCTTCGTAATCATCAAGGGTCACGGTGGTCAGGACACATGTGACCCGAGCAGGGCCAGGCCACAACAACAACAACATGAGCAGTACTGAACACAATGCCAGGTGTGATCTGCTTCCCTCATTCTCCTGAGGGGGGAGAGACAGCCAGGCTGGCTGAATAGCCCAGCAACTGTAGAACTGGCTAATGACTACATGGCTTCACATATAGATATTACAGCGATTGGTCATACTCGGTTGCAACCCCCCCGCGCCTCTCATGCGCACAAAGCTGCTCCAGTAAGGCCTGGCAACCGCGTCGCAGGCAATCCAGACGCTGCTCAAGCAGCTCCAGGGTTGGCTTGAGCAGGGGTACTCGATGCTCATTAGGAGACCAGGGGCTGCAGCATAGATCAGCACCCTGATGTGCAGCCAGAGCAAAGCCTCTAGAGCACATGTCGGGCTGCACAGAGAAATTCTCCATCCCAACCGACATGCATACTTGTGTTGTATACTCGGCTCTCTGCCACCACCACCCCTATGAATATGATGTCATCATGATGACTGACACCTGCACCGCCTCCAACCTCTTCAGAGCCACTGACTGTCGCGGATGCAGCCCAGCTGGCCCGGGAATGTAAAGAGTGTTGCTTCCTTGCTGCAGCTTGTGTTTTGAACAGCAGTTATTATTCATGTTGTAGGGAGTCAGAATATTACTGGGCCAATGCCCTAGTGCTGCTACTGCATGAGGTGCAATACTAGGTTCCAATGGTCTTAGGGAGAGGTTTAAGGCATTATGGTTGCTGTCCTGCCTGGATACCACCTCCATGTCAATTCCTTATGACCACAGCCTTACATCTATCAAAATATAGTCAATACGGCTGCCCCCGCCTTGCCGGTTTGAAAGTTTCCTTTCTTTGTCTGATGGTGTTCTCCCATTGCAGGCTCGAAGGCCATTGTTGAGTATAAAAGTGTTTATTTGCAGGACTGCAATTTACAATTTCTTAATTGATTGGAGTGTGAGCTCCAATATTGCACATGCATCATTACCTTCTACACTAAGTCCCTCAGTAGTAATACCAAGAGGCATAAAATTACAATTAAAATCCCCTGTCACAATTCTATAGTCATCTAAAGGTAGGGGTGAAAGGTGCTCATTAATTACATCTATAGTAGATATACCAGACATGTTGCCCTCATTTCTACAATAGACGTTATACAACCATAATGACAAATTATCTGGGAATTGCAAATGCACACATAGGACATCAGGGGACCCAAGTTCAATCAGATTGGAAGTATAAATCAAGGTAGTTCTCAGCCAGGTTGCAACCCCCTGCCCTGATGGCCTACCCTTCCCTGGAAACTGACCAGTCCTATCACAGGAAACAAACCCAGGCCGAGATTGTGGCAAGACAGGCCATGTTTCCTGGAACATGCATAAGCCGAACAAAACAACCCCACTCGGGCAGACCAGTTTGTTTTTGATGCCAGCTAGGTTTCAAGAGACAAGCTTGGTTAAAGGAGGCAACAAGACAATTGAATCGTATTCAATGAAAGTACAGATAGAAGCAGATTTTACCAGTTCAGCATTGCTAGACTGGTATTGTTGCACAAATCGTCCTGACTAGGAACATCTAATAAGTTATATTGGATTCCACATGTGAGGAGTTTGTGGCAGTCGCTGGGACTGGTTCAGACAATCCATTAGACGGATCACTGACAGAATATCGACAGTCAAAATATCTACTTGCCAAAATATCGAGGTAAAAATATCGACTGCCAGAATATCGACTTCCTATCTACAAACAGGTAAGTACAAAAATATCGACTCCAAAATATCGATAGGAAAAAATATAGACAGTCAAAATATCGAATGTTTTAAATATCTTAAAATTAATTTAAAACTAATATAATAATAAATTTAATTAACGTAAACATACTTCAAATACTTAAATAATCTTAAAATTAATAAATAATTAATGTAACTTTAAAAAATATATATTTATTTTAAAACATGTATATATATATATACATATTATTAACAAAACATATACAATATTTTTTCCATAGGATAGCGAGAGGGTTACATTTACTATTCCCACTCCAGAGAGTGCAACAGTAGGGAAAGCGTTGGATAGCGGAGGGGTAAAAACTACTATTCCCACTCCAGTGAGTGCAACAGTAGGGAAAGCGTTGGATAGCGTAGGGGTAAAAATAACTATTCCAACTCCACAGAGCTCAACAGTAGAGAAAGCGTTGGATAGCGTAGGGATAAAAATTACCATTCCAACTCTAGAGAAAGCGTTAGATAGCGGAGGGGTAAAAACTACTATTCCCACTCCAGTGAGTGCAACAGTAGGGAAACCGTTGGATAGAGTAGGGGTAAAAATTACTATTCCCACTCCAGTGAGTGCAACAGTAGGGAAAGCATTGGATAGCTTAGGGGTAAAAACTACTATTCCTACTCCAGAGAGTGCAACAGTAGGGAAAGCGTTGGATAGCGTAGGGTTAAAAATTACTATTCCCACTCCAGTGAGTGCAATAGTAGGGAAATTTAAAAAATCATATATAAATATAAATAACATAAATATTAATACCAATTACAAATTAATTAAAATATTTAACAATTTTATAAAATATATTAATTAATCAACTAAAATTACAAATAAAAATTAACTAATAATTACCTACTAATACTAATTATTTACCAATTACCAATACATTATTTTACAATATAAAAATAATTAGACACAAATAAAACTATTTAAATAATGTAATTACTTACAATGAAATTACTTCCCAAGCTATTCCCCTATAAACCCACAACCCGCTACAGAAAACAAATTACTAAAATTAACATATTTATCAATTAATCAATTAAAATTAATTACCAATTATATTTTAATTATTTACAAAGTAATAATTAATTCACAATTATTTCCAAATAAATACCAATAAATGAAATGACATATTTAATTAATTATAATTAAATTACTTCCAACCCTATTCCCCTATAAACCCACAACCCGCTACCGAAAATAAATTACTAAAATTAACGTATTTATCAATTAATCAATTAAAATAATTACCAATTATATTTTAATTAATTACCAATTAATAATTAATTAACAATTATTTTTAAATAAATACCAATAAATAAAATATCATATTTAATTAATTATAATTAAATTACTTCCCACACTATTCCCCTATAAACCCACAACCCCGCTACAGAAAATAAATTACAAAAATTAACATATTTATCAATTATAATTAATTACCAATTATATTTTAATTAATTACCAATTAATAATTAATTTACAATTATTTTTAAATAAATACCAATAAATAAAATAACATATTTAATTAATTATAATTAAATTACTTCCCACCCTATTCCCCTATAAACCCACAACCCGCTACAAAATTTTATTACACAAATATTAAAAACTATTATTAACTTACCTTAAATTCGATATTTTTGTTGTCTATAATCTGTCTAGTCGATATTATGTCTATTCTATATTTTTGATTCGATATTATGTCCATTTTATTCAATATTAAAATTCTCTAGTCAATATTTTGGTAGTCTATATTCTGTCTAGTCGATATTATATCTATTCTATATTTTTTACTTGATATTATGTCTAGTCGATAATAAAAACTCGATATTTTGACTCTATACCCCATTAGACAGTGTTCCAAACTCCCTCTGTGCCTCCCAAGAGCATACAAGTGAATGGTTGGTATCCAAACCTTTAAGTGGTAATTATATGTTGGAAGTAATAATGTATCAAACACCCAATAGTTCTGGGCAGCAGCTTCTTCCTTCCCTCCTTGCCAGTCGGCCAGATTGGGAGAATGGACTCATTGGGCTTGTAGAAGGAGTCTAAAGGAGCAATTCTAATGAATGAACTTACGTAACCAGACCCAGGCACAAAAGTGGACCCAGAGCTAATCATCCAGGATCCAGTTCTGGACAATTAATGACTACACAACTCCTCTCAGCTGTTTTAAGTGAGGAACCAATTCACCTTATTCTCCTGACCAATGATGTAGCTTTATGCTTGGGCTTAATGAATGTAGCGTTCTGTGAAAGGTGGTGGCAGACTTTGTTTTATAGTTCTGTATTTGATTCCTCTTTGCCAACTACCAAAGACGGCACTCCCACCAGAGCAGCTACATAAGGGTAACATTGAGATGGTGGGTCCAAAGACGGCTGGATTCATTCAAACTTGGGCATATATGATGACCTTTTGGCATGTAGGGTCCCACTAAGCCTCTTAGTCCCAGGTCCTGTTGAAGTATTACTAGATGAGAGAGCGGCCACTAACCCTGCACTTGTGGAAGGTAGAGAGGTCAAGGGGATGAGTGGGAGTGCGGAGGACAGCAGCATCTGAGCAACTTTACAATTGTCAGTAGCAGTAGCAATGAATCCATCACCAATGGATGCCTGGTTGGATGGATTAGGGCAAGTGCCTGATGGTAATAATGAAAGTTTCAGGTTAAGGGGTAGGTCCCAGATGATCCCTTTCAGTCAATTTATCCTGTCTACAAGGGGTGAAATTGCAGATGTGACTAGAAGTTTAACCAGATCCAAGACAGTGTCCCATGTTACCCTTGACCCATTTCCTATTACTTTAGGATTATTAGTCAATGCTACATCGTTCACAGCTCTCTGATTACTCTGGGTTACCTTGGTGCTGGTGGAGGGACAAGCTGGAGGACCTGACTTATTGGGAAGAGGTGTGGAGTAGTGGCCAGGGTGGCTGACTCCAGAGCGCACAGCTCACATTTCGGTCCCCAGTGCCGGAAGCAGATCAGCTCAGCATCATGTGACTCTGGGCAATAGCTTACTTAATCTCCCCTATGGCCTCCAGTGCCTTGAGACTCTTTAGGGTGATTAGTTTGTGCTTTACAAATACCGTTTTTTTATTGGATGAACCAGTAGCAATGCTTACATTCATTGTCTTCCTCTTCCTCACAGAGAGCTCACAAGGACTAGAGGTTTTGAGTGATTGGAGTGAGTCTAAAGTACCAAACATTGCTCTTTACCCAGAGATGTTGGAGAAACATTACTTAAGATCGTAGAGGGGGCAGTTCTATTGCCAGGAACTATAGAGGTGACCTCGTGGACAACCTCAGGGGCATCAGATAGTGGCTCTAGGCAATGCTAGACAAAACTAGGCCGTTCTCCCATATCGAGGTATAAGTGCTTCTCAGCCAACTCCATCTCCTTGTTGACCACACTGACTGCCCATACCAGAAAGGAGTTTAATGTGGTGGCGGGAGGTGGAGAATGATTAGATGGGATTGGGTGAAGGAACACCTGGTTGTTTTTGAGGTTATTAGGTCCAAAGTGCTTGCAGAGGTGGAGGTGCTGTCTAAACTTGTGGAAATAATAGAGAAGTTGAGTAATCAGCTCGAGATACTCTATATGCAGATCAGAGAAACACTGGGCCAATTGAAAAAAGGGAGGGATCCTTGTGGAAAAAAAGAAAGGAAATGGAGGGCCCCTGTGGCAGACTGGTGTAATCAGGATTGTAGAAAAACCAAGGGTGAGCTCCTACAGGCAGTGAAATCTAACATCCACCCAAATATGGTGGTATGCAGAGCCAGATATAGACATGCCATAGAATATGCCAAAAAATAATGGGAATGTTCCTTATGGTGCTTTCTACCTAGCGCACTGGTAGCCAAAGATAATGACTCCATCTGGAGGAAAGCAGCCCTTTGTTTGAATGGACCCAGGTCTGCATTAGAGTTTACAGTTCAGCCGTAAGAGTGTGTACCCCACTTTGGGGCCCTGTATGCTTTAGGAAACAAGGAGGAAGAGGAGATTCTAGGCACAAGGGATGTTGTGCCATCTGACACTGTAGAAGCTTTAGAAATATCTTTTGAGGAAACTCAAGTAGATATAAGCTCCTGTATTCCAGCTAGAGCTCCCGGCCCGATCAAGTGCCTTATGACCTATATAGAGAAGATCTAGAAGTTTGAGTCCCCTACATTACTATGTTAACCAATCCTATCCTTTCGAGTATGGGAATCACTGCTTCTTGTAATTTGGCTGAGTTCATACCTACTTAGAATAAAGGAGATAGGGCTAATCTGGTAAGTTGCAGACCAGTCAGTTTAATTGAATCTGTGCAGAAACTATTCTGTAACCAGTTATTGGCCCGTATCCAGGATTGGATTTTAGAAGAAAATATCCTGTCTGATTATCAGGTGGGTTTTCATGCCAATATTAGTACACTTGACTAGGTCTTCTGCTTCCTCAGCATCTATTGGAAATAAGTCTTTATGAAAGGTAGAAAGCTGTACGGAGCCTTTGTGGATCTGCCTATGGCCTTCGACTATGTCTCTCAATCTAAACTCTGGAAGGTGGTGGCAGAGTTGGGACTCCCCCGAAGTATATTCGCCTGCTCTCAGCAAATTAATCCCAAGTTAGGTGTGGGGAGGATGGACAATTGACCGAGCCCTTCAAGATAAACTGTGGCGTGAAACAGGGGTATGTCTTAGGGCCCACATTGTTCGCGCTATTTATTAATGTGGTAGTAGGCTTCCTTGACGGGGATGGATGCGATGCCCCAAAAGTCGGGGAGGGCAGGGCGCCTGCTCCAGTCTTCACTGACGACACGTTATTAATATCAAAATCTCCACAAGGGCTCCAACAGCTGTTAAATGATTAAAAAACAAAGTACATGCTATTTGTCAAGTGTACTTCGACGCCATCTAAGAGACGTATGTATGTAAGGGACCGTACAATAGAATTAGTTTATGTTTTTTATTCTTTGGGGATTCACTTAACCACAAACTTATGTTGTGCACCCCATATAGAGCAAATTAATTTGTCCCAAATTTAACAGGCCGCCCACATAAAAAGGATTCATAGAAACACTGTGTCCTGGAAAATGGCTCCAGCATTAGAAATATATATTACTAAAGCCTTTGGAGCAGTTTTGTATGGAGCAGAACTGTGGGGTAGTGGGAACACAGAATGTCTTACCGCCACCGAACATCGTTTCATTGGATCCCTTCTTAATCTACCAGCTAGCACTCCCCTGACCCCTAATTATCCTGATCTGGCCCAAAGAAAATTAGTTCACAAGCTAGGCTACAAGCACTTACTGTTTTTTGCATCACATATGGATGATCGAGAAGCTTGCCACCTATCAAGTGGCTATCAGGGATCTTTTGACACAGGCAAGATAAATTATATAATTCTCTGGTTTAGCACCCTGAAAATTATTGAGGAAATTGGGAATGGAGGGATATTGGTTAAGACCAGATGAGCTGTGCTCGATTACCGAGATTAGGATATCCCTGCAAAGGGCGTGCCAAACTCTATGGACTCCTTGGCCCAGGAATTTATGAATTTTAAACCCCTCCCGCTCTTTGAGGAAGCGATTGATGTAATTGTTCCACCACTAACACGTAAACTGTTCTCCAGTTCAGATACACAAGCCTTCCTACCAAATTGTTTTGTAGCAAATGGTGAACCAATGTATCTTCTGATGATAAATGACCAGCCTGTAATGAAAGTCCTGAATCATTAGTTCATTTGTTATTTTTTTGCCCGCACTAGGAGTACTTTAAAGTCAGAACGTTGATCCAGGCAGTAAAACAATCAGTCAATCAGGCCGAACAATGCATGCAGGGTGTAGATCCAGGGTGCAAGTTGCAGAGCACAAATTCAGATCCAGAAAACTTGATAGAGACAAGGGTGTGAAGGGAGAACCAAGAACTAGCAGCACAGCACAGCAACACAGCAACACAATGGCATAAAACAAGTTGGGGGTTGAATGAAGTCAACCACTTGCCTTCTCCCCCTTGCCCCAATCTTGCTCCAGCTACCGCCTCCTCCCACAAGGAGCACTCAAGGGAGGTCAAAAGGAATGTGAGTCCTCAGAATCCTCAGAAGCTTGAATCCTGGAGTGGGCAAGTTCAAGTTCAGCCCCTATCAATAGGAAGAGCTACCACAGCAACTGTGGAGAGCAAGAATACAAATGAAGGATAAACTGGTGGAGGACAAGATCTCCTAAGGGCAAGTCAACTGCACTGTAGCACCATCACAACACCGCCGACCACTATTGACCCCCCAGTGTTGATCTCTTGCCGCACACCTGGAATGGGCCTCTGGTTAGCATGCCAGTCACTTTGACGCCAACTGGGGGGTAACAGCAGCAATGGGGCCTGGTGGAGCTGGTGGAGCCTGCAGCAACAAGCTTCGTTGCCATAACGGGGTAGGTGGAGAAAGTGGAAAAAGCTTGAAGACCTCAGGGGCCAAAGTCTGCTCCACCCACACTAGTATCTACCTAGTGTGCTTAGCTCTGTGGTCCGGGGCCCATGGTTCACAGTTGTAGTTCTGGGGCTGTAGCAACCCTTCTAACCTCCCACTAGTGTCCGGAATCAGCGTCCTCAGAGCCCATGTACCACCAGCCCCGACCTAATGAGCTCATGGCACCTGCCGCGTGAGCAGCATGTTGGCCGGCACGAGCGCGGCTATCAGGGAGGAGGGTTTCTGGTGCACGACTGACACAGTGGAGACAGAGCATTATATATTTGGACCAAGGTGGAGGAACATTGCCCTACTACTCAAAAGGAAAAATAAAATTATAACATCATATAGTCACTGGCGAGCAGGCCAGAGCAGGGGAGGAGTAGTGTGCACTACCTAAGTGCGCGTGAACTGTTTGACCGGCCCTATGGGCTGACAAAACAGTTCATGCACACTTTGCATGTTCCTACCAGGCTGCATTACAAGCCTGGTCAGGAACATGCACAGACTCCCTGATCCAGTCTGAGCGTCGCTCCTCAGGGTAGCCTGTCTGTGCGGGTGCTTCCTGCTGCCAGGAAGATGAAGATGATGGAGGCCGGAGGAGAGGCGGCAGCTGCCTGTTAAAGGTAAGTCCTTTTTTAAATTTTATTCCTCTCCCCAGCAGCACCACCCACCCCACCACCCTATCCATATCCTTCACATGGAGCCATGTCCACACAGCCTCAGGTGAGTGGAAGATGAGAGTCTTGTCACCATCAATAATGTGGAGCTTAGCAGGGAAGAGTGTATTTCAGGTCCAGCTCTCAGAGGCATTACTTAATACAGGAGTATGACCCCCATCAGAAGTGTACCTCCACTGTGAAGTTGGGTATGCCGTGATCTGAACAATTTTAATGGGACATGGGGCCCTTGGTCCAGAAACATTGGAGGAGTGGTCACGATCCAGGTAGTTAAGAAGCCGTGCTAAGATGGGGATTGGAGGGGGGTGTCGTCCCGTGTGCGATGCGCTCGCTCAACTGAGAAGAAGGCAGGCACCTTGCTCCCTAAGACATTTTTCACCAGACAGTCCTCCAATAACACATCCACGCTGGGGCCCTCCGTGAGCTCAGGGAATCCCATTAGGTGGATGTTGTTGCAACTTGACCTGCCCTAGACATCCTCTGCGATGAAGGGTGAGCAACTCAGCTTCAACCTTTTTCATGTGTACCTGCACATCCTACAGTGAGGGCCATGCTGTTGCCAGTGTAAATTTGGCCTCCCCCCCCCGCGCACACCACCAGCCTGCAGTGGTCAGCCTGCATTAACTTGACCTCCACTGTGATGTCTGTGCGGGTCTCCAGAGAGGGTTTCATGTCCAAGATAGCCTGGAGAACCTTGCTGAACTGGGGAGAGCATCTTCTCTAGGCTGCCAAGTGTCTTGTCGACCAGAGTGGAGTCTGTAACAGGGTCGGCACCACTAGGCAGTAGCGGTTTGGTAGTCTTCAGCCTCATCACCCTGAGAGGGCACCAGCGAGAGTTCACTGGGAAAATAGGGGGGCCGACCAGTCCATGATCCTTGAAGTGGTGGTCCTAAGTAAATGGAGGATTCAGGCTATCCCCCCAGGCACCTGACTCGATGCATAGTTTCATTGTAAAGTGGGCCCATCAAAGGCGGCACAACAGGTGCTCATGTAGGGGGAAGGATGCAATGATGGGTCTCCTTGCACAGGGCAAAGATTCACTGCTGAGCTGCCAGTCTATGCAGGTCTCCCAGGCCAATTGATCCTCAGTATGCTCCATGTGGGGCTGCGAGTTGCAGTCTGACTCCATGGAGGGGAATCACCAAGTTGCACCAGGAGTCCAGGCTGCCCTAGGGAGCGAAATGAAGGCCCTGCAGAAGGCCGTGCCACTCAAAGAGCCCTGATATGAAATATACAGGCTGAAGTTCTGTGTTTTAGTAGGGAGTGTGTCCACCCACCAAGCACTGGGTTCTGTGGCACTAAGCATTTAGTGCCACCTCTTGTCCAGTGGGGAAAGAAAGGGTCCCAGGAGCACCCCAAAGCGAGCAAGATCCCTCTCAACTTCCCTACCTCCACATCTCCCCTAAATGCAGGAGACGCCTCTGTGCCATTACCGCCAGTCCCAGCAGTAAATTAAATGAAAAGGTTTTTTATATAGCGCATGGCTACCCGGGAGCATCCTAGCGCTGTATCGCTTACTAGAGTTGAGTAGGGCCCCTACGGAAAGAGCCAGGACTTTAGCTGTTTTCAGAATGCGAGATGGTTGGATTCCCTACGAAGTTGCAGCAGAAGGGTTTTCCAAAGTTTTGCGGCATTGTATGGAAAACGCCGTCTGCCACTCTGGCCTTCTTAATCTTGGGTACCACTGCAAGGTGAAGCTCATCTGAACGGAGTCTTTTGTTAGCCTTGTAAGGGCAGATCATGGTTTTGATGATAGGAGGTCTGTTCCCTCCAAGAGACTTGTGAGCAACGCAAAGGGCTTTAAAGTTAATTCGCTCTTGCACCGGTAGCCAATGGAGGGCATGTAGCCCCGGCTTTGCTGAACAACGGTTATAAGTTCCTGTGAGAAGTCTTGCTGCAGAGTTTTGTATGCTCTTCAGTTTCATGATCACTGCGTTTGGGGCGCCAAAGTAGAGGGGGTTGCTGTAATCAATCCTACAGAGAATTAGGGCCTGGACCAACATTTCTTTTGCTTGATCAGGTTAGGCACTTTGCGAATCATTCTTAGCATGCCGTAACATGATGCAGCAGTCTTCTTGGCTTGAGCTTTAAATGTGAGGTCGTGATCTAACCAGACGCCTAAACTTTTTATCTCGGTTTTCGGGGTCGGTACCGGCCCATACAGGCTGGCCATATGGTACTTGATTTAAAACGTAGATGGTTACCGAGCAGCATGAGCTCACTTCTATCACCATTGAGTTTTAAATGGGACAAGCTCATCCACTTGGTAACTTCCTCAAGACAGGAATGGAGATCAGTGGGCGTATGGTTGATATGGCTCAATGCGACGACCAACTGTGTGTCATCGGTATATGATACTTTATGAATCCCAATGGGGATATAATATCCGCCAATGGGAACATATATACATTAAAAAGGGCTGTGCTCAATGATGAGCCCTGAGGGACTCCACACTGAAGGGGGATAGGTTTTGAAAAAGTGTTACCTTCATAAATCTGGAAGAACCTATCTTCTAGGAAGGATTGGAGCCATAATAGGGCCTTGCCGGTCACTTCTACGCTCCTGAGACGGTAAGCCAGGATTTGACGATTTACTGTGTCGAAGGCTTCGCTCAGGTCGAGGAGGATTATGGCCGACGATCCTCCTGAATGAAGGATTTTTCTCGCTTCCTCCACCACCGCTAATAAGGCGGTCTTAGTGCCTTGAAGAGGGCGGAAACACAGTTGTGAGGGGTGGAGCAAATTATGGGACTCAAGAAACGAGGAGAGCATGTGGTTAACATGTTTCTCTGCGATTTTGCTAATTCCTGCAAGGAGCGAGATGGGACGATAATTGCCCAGGTCAGCAGAGTCCAAATTCGTTTTTTTTAGCAAAGCTTTTACCATTGCCCTTTTCCACTCCGGAGGGGACTACACCTGATGTGAGAGAGGTATTAATCAGGCTGGTAATGGTAAGGGGCAACTGTGGGTGCTACCAGTTTCAAAGTGTTAGGAAGCGCAGTGTAAAGGGGTGACCCAGATATGACTGGAGCTAGAATAGCTAGAAATGACTCCTGAGTCAGATCATTATAGGTCTCCAAATAATGTTCATTTTCGTGCTGACCCGCGTCAATGAACTCGGGTATATCACTGTCTCTTTGAGGAAGACGCTTGAGAATATTATGTACTTTAGTGGAAAAGTATTTGACAAGTTTGTGTGTGGCAAGGGATCCAAATCCTGTGGTGATGAGGCAGCCAGACGAAAGAAAGGGGGAAGCAGTCAGTTCAGGGTATGTCAATAATGGGACCACGAGTTTCTGTTTCACAGATTCGTCCCCCAGCACTCCTGATCCAGTGATGGCCCCAGGGAGGTCCCTGCCTCCATGTACGGGACCGCAGGCTTTCTCAGTCAATCTGGTCTCTCGGGGGCCGATAAGAGCTGACACAACCAGGAGATAACCACGATGAAAGACTCCTCCAAGCATCAGCCCCGGCAGAGGCAGCAATAAGGAGAGGCCCGAGGCCACAGCCGGTCCTGACGACTAGATCTAGTTCCTCTACCTTCGCCCGCACCATCAGCTCTGTTCACCAAGGCAGGTAGGGGGACTTTAGAGGGGCACCCCTGGTGCTGCTGCATCGAGTCCACTAATGTAGGGTGGACAGTCTCTCTGGGAAGACGTCCGGTGAGGCACCAGGCAAGTCCGGCTCATGCCACTCTGCACCCCATCAGCAACTACACAATCTCGGGACCCATGGTGATGTGGGTCACGGGGGGGGGTGTCCGCAGCTTCAGGTGGCCCCAGGGCCAGCATCCAAATTGGCGCACCAGTTGAGACTCGGGTGAGGTCAAGTTCGGGCTACATTTGTAGTCCCGGCCCCGCCTGCTGTGAAGAAGCCACCAGAAGGGAACATTCGAAATCACCAAAGATGAGACCAATCATGACCCCTGATTTCACACCTCCTTCGGGTGGAAAAAGGGATAGAGGATGGTAGGGATACAGGGGGATTATTGCAGGATCTATGTTGGGGCCAGTGCGGAGCTGCCAGTTACACGTCTCCTATAGATGCCATCTCAGCCATCCCCCCCACCTTCTTAGTCTCATCTTTTTGTTACTTTTTACCTTCTAATTCTTAGTTCAAGTGAATAGTATTGCTTTTGGGTTTCCTACTACATATAGCTACTTGATTGTTGTTAGTTGTGCCTAGAAACTGCTTTAGGCGTGTCACAGATTTCACATAATCAAGTGAAAACTACACACAAAGGGGTTCTGGTCAGCCCTTCAAACCGTTGCTTGATTTCTTTCAGCCCCACTCTGCCATTACTCACTTGAAGTGTCCTTTGCATGGGAGAAGGGATTATCAGTGATGACGTAGGCATTTCATCAATTATTTCTTTTTGAAGTAGTGTTTGGCAAAGGAGTTGTCCATGGATATCTGCTGATGCAAAAGAGCCTGGTTGGGCACTACAGGGAATGGCTCATCGATACAGCACTCATGCCAGTGCTGGGGTCCCCATACTTTGACAGTCGGACCTGTGTTTGAGTGGGCTTCAAGCAAAGACATCAAGCACTGGGGTGACTCACAGAAAAATCTAGACTGGTGATTATCGATAGGATTGAAAGAGGAATGCCTTAATGCAGGATGGGCAGCACATTACCTAATAACACAGTCACCATGTTAGATAAAAGTTTTCCCATTAAAATCCACTGGAGTTCGTTAGCTAGACTGTTCAATTTTTGTCTTCCACTTTTTTTGTCTACTCCACAACATAGACACCACCCGGAGACTATTTCTTTGTGGGCCTGAAGGTTGAGAGTCTGTCCATATCAGCATCTTCTTCCTCTCTCATTTAGGAGCAGATTCTCAATTTCCCTCTAAAAATATATTTGTATGCCATTTTTGTGAAAATTCCTGAAATTTCATGAAAAACCAACGTTTTGCACACCACTAATTCTAACTAATTTAGGGGCATATTATCAAGTGGCAGTGCTAAATATCGCTGGCCGCTCTTAGCAAGAACTTTTTTATCGCTGGCTATTGCTGGCATTTATCGCCATGCCATCGCTGTATTAACAACGCATAGCGCAAAGGCGATAATTTTCCAGCAATAGCGGTGTTTTCCATGGAACATCGCTGGTTTTCCAGCGATGTTCCATGGAAATCGGCGATAACCTTGCTGTGGTCGTATCAGCATAATCCACCCCCATTGTTAGGTATAGGTAAGTCTGCATTTTTGCAGACGTTAGTTTTTGGTGAAAACCAACTAACGTCTGCAAAAATGTGTGGGCCCCCTTGTAAACATCGCGATGTACATTTCGGGATACTTTATAAGGAAGTCCGCCAGTGGTACGCCCAGTGAGGCCCACTTTGCATCTCATTAGAGATGCGAAGTTAGGTGTGCTGGAAACGGGTGCTAAGTCAAGGAAACACGCGCTAGCGTGTCCTTGATGAAATTGCGATAAAATTATCGCCGCTTTTCACCCAAAAACGGGCGCTACAGCAGCGATAATGTTATCGCCAGTCCTTGTTAATATGCTCCTTAGATGTCTGTGGGGGGCAACTAAAGAATGTTTGTACTTTGTTAAATGTCATCTTTCTTCCTTCCAAGATAGAGGTGTTGTGCACAAGGAAAGGCTAAATTCCATATTTGTCTCTTTCCTACCTGTTCCCCATTCCTATCCAACCCACCCACTGACTGATCTCTAGCCCTCAATGCCTCAATTGTGAGAACAATTATACTGTTCACACTAGGTGGGAGGATGTGGTTTAAACCTCTTAATGTAATGGAGAAATGTGAAAAGGCACCTCCACAATCCTTCCTACCCTGCCTATCAGCTGCGGTCCGTGCAGGTAAGAGCAGTGGGGCGGTGGGGCCGGGTGGGGGGGATTTTGAGGGATGATGCAGAGGGAAAGTTAAATAAATAATTAATTTTCCCTCTGCATCGTCTGACAGAATTCCCCTCCCACCCTGCCCCACCGCTGTTACCTGCACAGACCGCTGCTGCTGCCTATGGGACATCAAAGTGCTTGAAATTCTTAGATCAGAGGGTTTTCAAACTGTGGGTGGGCACCCCTGGGGGGGCCTTTAGACCTCAGGGGGGGCAATAGTCAAAAGAAGCATCATGCTTTGTTTATAGTAGTAAAAACATAAGCAGCAGTAAGCCACTTTGTAATATACCATCACTAGCAACCTTTGTCATGTATATCCTGACTGGGAGTATATGTAACAAGCATTTGAAATGCAATAGGTCTCACATTTGCAAGATTTTTAGCTCTTGGCATTGTAAATGACAATACCTTTTATTTTTGTTTTTAAAAAACCTGCAATAATAAAAGGCATTGTCATTTACAATACCAATAGGTCAAAGTTTCGAAAATGCAAGACCTGTTGCATTGCAAAAGCTTATTTGCTCAAGTACTCTACGGTGACCTAGATGAGAAGTGTTTTTATAAAAGTATACATAATTAAACAAAATAGGTATCCCACATGCGTTTTTCCTTCTGCAAATCAGTAGGACCTTGAGCCTCTGTTTGTAGTGAGATGAACCTGGACTACAGCTCCCAAAATTCACTGAACTGTTGTGAATGTCCAGAACTGGGACACTGAGTGCCTGATCACAGACCCATCTGGTAGCCTTTCTCCTGCCACGAATGCCCTCCTGTCTATCCCTGGACTATTCTATTCTGTACTGCCCATGTTCAGCCCGAGCAGCAGCAGTCTGACCGAGTACAAATCTGATGCAAAGTCCACCCCTCTATAGGAGGATGGACACTTGCAAATCTCTACATAAAACAACTGAACTGGTGAATTTTTCAAATGTCCGTCCGGTGCACAGTGTAGGGGACAGGGGTGGTCCCTGATACCTAGGCCCCTTGCAGGGACATTCTAAAGGTTTTGGGGGCCCTGGGCCAAAAGAATTTTGGGGGCCCCTGTTCAGAACAGCTTTGAATTTATGAGATCCAATTTCAACTCTTTCATGCCCTTTTTGGCCAAGTCACTGACACTGCTCAGACACACTCATTTAAATTCTAAATGTGTTTACATCTAACATTCAGGAATAGGGACTTGTGTTTTCAATAATGTAACACAGCAGCAGCTCACTAATATTACTGCAAACAATCTCTGTGACAAGTTCCCATTTCTAATATATGAGGTCCTGTTTCGATCTAAAAGAAACTTTTTTATGTGGATGTTGCATGAAACATTAATGCAACATTTCTCTGCAAAATGTCTGTAATACTCTCACATATTACCCATATTAAAAATAAATGAAAGAAAAAAGGTATTTAAAACAGTCTGTTTAAGAATTAGTAAGGGTATTCAGGGCAGGACTCATTGCAGAAAAGAGCTGGCTCTATCAGGGGTCCCCCTGAAAGTCTGGGGCTCTGGGCCAGAGCCCATTTTGCCCATGCCTTAACACGCCTCTGCCCTTGTGCATTTCCCAGCATCAGGTACAGTGTCAACAGCTCAGTATATAGTGCACCCAGGATCCTGCACCCTCCGGGCCTTACAACGGAGTCTCAAAGGGGCCGTCACAGAAGAGGGTACTGGAAGTGACGGTCACAGGCACTTTATCAATCTTTAACGGAGCTGCAGAGCTGAGCTCGTGCACCAGATACTCGCTGAAGATGCAACTGACCGCCTCAGCCCCTTTCCCCATCTCTTGGACTTAGGAGGAAAAGCACTCTTTACATTTCTTTAATGTTGAAAAAAGTTGATAATTGAGAATGTGTTTAATTTAGTACTTTGGACTGTCTGACTGCTTCGAGTGATGCTTGTTGGGGAAGTGACAGTTTCTAAACACGGCTCTATTTGGAGAAAAGTGGCAGTGCCTGGCTCCATTTCGACGTGCCATCCCCCTGTGCACCAGAGTTGAGCCAGACATCAGGACCGAGCCAGAGCTTGGAGCGGCATGGGGAGGGAGGGTGGGGGCAAGCATCACACTTAACCAGAAGCCATGGGCTGGTCTTGCCATGTATCCCGAGTGTTACTGTTCAGGAGGACTGCTGAGCACAGCTTCTTTCTCATGCCTGCTCTCCACCGACAGCCAGTACCAAGTGTCCAGCGTTAACTCAGCTCAGAATCCACCCCTGTGTCCTTACTTCTTCCCCAGGCTCACACAGACACACAGTCCTCCCAGGATCAGTGACAAAGGGGGCTCCTGGTTCAACTTGTTCAACATCCACACACACTGCGTCTCACATGGGAACATCTCAGCTGCAGCCTTTCTCATTGTACTCCACTGGACCACAGGGGGTCTGCACTCCTCTGGACCAGAGGGGGTTCGGCACTCCACTGGGCCAGAGTGGGCACTGCACCCGAACAGCTCCCCCTGGACCCATTGACATATTTCAGGAGAATGGAGGACTCTCCTCAGTAGAACACAGCTACTCTTGGGCAATGACTACCTGCACTTCTTTTATACCATTTTAACCACTGCTTACTAATCGATTTAGCATATTTTTGTGTTATGTTTGTGTTGCCTAATTAGGCATAGTGTTCACCCAAAAATTAGCGAGGGTGCACAGGAACATCTTACACCACCAAAATGTAAGCGGCTGCTTGCAGCACTTGTTTCCCTCTTTTATTAGGCACAACATGAGTATTTCTTGGCAAAACGGACCGGAAAATGGATTTCATGCTGAAATGTAGCGTTAAATACTGCTTTGCATTTCAACTACCTTTTTCGAAATTTAACATAATTAGGTAAATACAAATGCTACATACCCTGAATATATATGCAAGGGGCCTCATTTATGAAAAGTGACGCATCGCTGCGTGAAAACAGCGATGCGTCACTTTTCACTGCGCACTCCTTGCGACATGATTGATGCGTCATATTTATAATATGACGCATCATGTCGCAAGGCATTACAGATACGTCAGTATTTCTGACGTATCTGTAGACGCAAAAGTGGCGCATTGCTGGAGTGTGTCACAAAAGTGACGTAACTCCAGCAATGCTTCCTTTCACATGGGGAAAGCCCCATGTGAAAGGGCTTGCGTCAGTCTTACTGCTGTGAGGCAGGCGCAAGATTTTGACGCAACAGCGTACTAAAAGTGATGCAGTGAAATCTCATAGATTTCACTGCGTCACTATTACGAGGCTTTTTGCGGGTGAACGCCCCCTCTGCATACATTATACCTGACGCAGGTATAATGTAGCGCAGAGGTTTACAAAGGGGTCGATTCCGATCCGGTAAAATGCGCTCCGAATCGTCGTATAGAGCGTTTTTCCCCGTACGAATCGCACCCGTAAACGTCCCGTACGTACGACGAAGTACGATCCGTACCAGGAGCCGAACTCCGTACGAGTCGTACAGGACTCCGTACGACTCAAATCTCCGTACGAGTCTCACTCGGAACCCGCTGTACACGACATCACTACTGTTCGCGGCTGGTTTTTACAACCCAGCAAGTACGATTCGTGTCGGTACGCACCGTACGACCCTTTTCCTACGGGAGCCGAAAACAGTCGTAAACGCAGAGTTCGCGCCGAAACAGGTACGGAACGCCCCCCCCCCGGGTACGGCACGTACCCCGCATGATCGCAGGGGTACGCGCCGTACCCCTGTGATCATGCGGGGTACGTGCCGTACACCCAGCGTACATGGGGTACGCACCGTACCCCATGTACGGTGGGTGTACGGCACGTACCCCATGTACGCTGGGTGTACGGCACGTACCCCGCATGATCACAGGGGTACAGCGCGTACCCCTGCGATCATGGGGGGTACGCGCCGTACGGTGTGTAGGTGATCGTGCGCTTTTCCGTACGAATCGACGTGTACCGTACAAATCGCGACCGGGTCGGACGATCGGGATCGGAATCGTCCGGTCGTACGGCGTCCGTACGAGTCGTACGGAAACGGCTCCGGATACGAATCGTACGGACGGGGATTTAACCGGATCGGAATCGACCCCCAAGTGACGCATCTGCTTAGATGCGTCACTTTGTAAATAGTGCGCATCAGGAGGCATGTTTTACGCCACCGATGCGTCACAAAAAGTGACGCATCAGAAGCGCAAAACTGACGCAAGGCCTCATAAATGAGGCCCATGCAGTTCCGCTACATCTTATGGGAGTTCTCGCCTCCCACCCCCTTCCCTCTCTCTCTATGCCTTCCTCTTTTCTTCATTTCTTCTTGGGGTATTTTTCATGTGTCTCTGCTTCTTCTCTTCCTCTCATTCTGGTTTTTCTCCTTGGCATTCTCCTCTACTCACTTAGCTCTCTTCGTGTTTCCCATGCTTTCTTTTTACCTGTAACCAAAATGCTGTATTTCACTTTATCAAGCTTTATTTGCTTTACTCTCGGTTGTTCTTCTTTCCCACCTATTGTTATCTGCCTTTTCTTGGATCTGACTCTTCTTTCTTTTCTAACATTTCCGTCCTCATGCATATATTTCACCTTCATCCTTAAATGAAGGGTCTTCATGTAATCTCCTGGAATGTCAAAGGTCTTCGTAATCCAATAAAAAAGCAGAGGGTTTTATCTCACTTAGCTAGATTAAAATGTCAAGTCGCTATGCTGCAAGAAACTCACCTTTCACACAAAGACCTTTCCTCTCTGTTCAAACAATGGGTGGGTGATGTTTTCTGTTCACCTTCAGTCAATAATAAGAATGGTGTTATCATTTTATTTCATAAATCTTTGTCAATTCAGCTAAAGAACGAGTTTTCTGATTCAAATGGTAGGTGGTTGTATTTAGATGTTGTTGTTAATGATTCAGTTTTATCCTTTTGCAATGTGTATAACCCTATTGGCATTGACCTTACCTTCTGGAATGACTTCTCCAAACTTCTTTCTTCACACACGAATGTCAATTTAATTGTTGGGGGTGATTGCAATCAGCTGATGGATCCTTTCCTGGATCACAAATCACAGACCAGGTACACTCCCAATAAAATACAAAAATCCTTTTGCAAAGCAATCTCCTCTAGAGGATTAATAGACTCCTGGAGACTCTCCCACCCAGATTCCCTAGACTTTTCATTTTTTCCCCGTTCATTCCTCTCACTCCCGGATTGATTATATCTTGCTCACTCAACACACCTTTCAATTCGTAACTAATGTTGAAATTGGCTCCATCCTTATTTCGGACCACGCCCTGGTTATTCTGGACTTGGATTTTCCCACACCTACTCCCAACTCCCGCCGTTGGCGTTTCAACAACTCTCTTCTTCTAGATCCACAATTTATTGATCAGTTCACACATTTCATGGATGACTTCTTTCACAATAACCTTAATTCTGCTTCTCAGTTTCATTTCGTTTGGGATGCTTTTAAGGCATCTGCCAGGGGCTTTATAATCGATTTCGTATCGCGAAAAAAGAAACAGGCTATCACCAAATCATCTAGCATTCTTAAACAAATTAAGGAACTTGAACATATCTTCTATACATCTAATTCCCCTGATGCTCTTTCTTCCGTCGTTAAAGCTAAAATTCTATTTAATAAATTCTCTTACGATTCGGCTTGTAATCATCTTTTAAAGTTCAACTCAAAAATGTACGGAGGGCGTAATAAAGCTGGTAGGTCTCTTGCAAACTATCTCAAAATTAAGAAGCAGAAATCTAAAATAGCAGTTATAACTGACGCTGGGGGGTCCGTCACAGTACGGATGATGAGATCCTTGATTGCTTTGTTCAATATTACTCCTCTCTATATACCCGAATCAACCCTGTCCCCTTCCCAAATTGATTCCTTCTTTTCTGACATCCCCAAGTCCTCGCCCGCTGACCTTGACTTCTCTTCGCTGGATGCCCCCATTTCGGATAAGGAAATCCTTCAGGCAATTACTCTCTTACCCAAAGATAAGTCCCCTGGGCCCGATGGTTTTACTGTTCGTTTTTATTTTCAATTTAAACACTGTCTCATACCTCATCAATCTTCTCTGATTTCTTCTTTTCTCTCTGTGGGTGAGTCTAAAGGTTCTTTTACCCAAGCTATGTTGTGCCACTCCCTAAAAAGGATAAGGATCCCTTCCTTTGTAAGAACTACCGGCCCATTTCTTTCATCAATACTGATTGTAAAATGTATGCAAAAATTCTAGCTTCTCGGTTGAATACTGTTGTTCCAGACCTTATCAACATGTATCAGTCCGGATTTGTTAAAGGCAGGTCTATTACGGATAATTCTAGAACTCTCCTTAATATTATTCATCTTGCATCGAGTATGAAAACCCCTTAAGCCGCCATCACTCTCGATGCGGAAAAAGCCTTTGATAGGGTCAACTGGGATTTTATGTTTGGGGCCCTTCGCTGGCATGGCTTTAGTCCTCATATTATTAAACTTATTCAATTATTATACTCTGCCCCTTCCACTTCTATATGGGTTAATGGTGCTCAGTCTTCTTACTTTCCTTTGCACAGGGGTACCAGGCAAGGTTGTCCCCTGTCCCCCCTCCTTTTTATTTTAGCTTTGGAACCTTTCTTGGAAAAAATTTGGTGTTCTCCATCTTATTCTGGTTTTGTCTACAAAAAATTGAACATCAAATTCACGGCTTATGCTGATGATATTTTACTTTATATATCAAATCCTGCCACTTCTTTACCCACTTTATTCTCTTTACTTGCTGATTATTCCTCTGTTTCTGGTTATAAGTTGAATATAGATAAATCTGAAGTCTTACCCCTAAATAAATTTTGTCTTCCACATATGTTCCATGGTTCTGGTTTTGAATGGAATCCTAAAAGTATTTAATGCTTTGGTATCTTATATACGGCCTCTATTAAAGATACTATCAGGATTAATCATAAGGATATCCTCTCCAAGCTCTCCTCTCTTATTGAACGATGGTCTCCCCTATTTCTTTCCTGGTGGGGACGATTAGCGACCATTAAGATGATGCTTCTCCCCATAATCAATTTCTATTTGTCTATGTTGCCCATCTCCCTCCCAGCTTATTTCTTTACCCTGATCAACTGCATCCTTGTCTGTTTCCTCTGGAACAATCGTAAATCCAGGATATCTTTGTCTCGCCTTCAACAACCCAAACACTCTGGAGGTGTTAATTTTCCCAACCTCGTTCGTTTTCATTCCTCTTTCACGCTAAAACAAATCTGGCTGTTTCTCGCAGATTCACCCTCTTCCCTCAGCACTGCTTGGAGCGCTTTAGAGCTAGCTCAAATCACACCTTTCCCCTATCGTGCTGCTATCCTCTTATCTCAACCCCCGAAACGATTTCTTTCCCCTACCTTTAAGCTCTCCAGGGCACTCTCTCTCTCCTTATTTCGATCCTCCTATTCGCAACAACATCTACACTCTCTTACCCCTTTATGGTATAATCACTCATTGAAAATCAATAACAAAGCTCTCTTCTGGAAAAAATGGATTGATAAAGGTATTATGCATGCGATCCAACTTTTTGTTATTGGCTCCCTAGTGGATTTCCCAACCTTCTGTTCCTCTTCTCAATTGTCCACTAGGTATTCTTCTCAGCTCCGTGATTTTTCCATAGCCCTTTCTGCTCTTAACTCACACCACATTACTTTATATGATACTGTCCCACCTGATGCCACCATACTGGACTTAGCTACTCCACACAAAGCTGCTTCTATTTATAAGATTCTCTCACGCCCCCCTCTCGACCGTCCCAAATCCAAATCTGAACTTGCGTGGGAAAAAGATTTGGCACAGGATTTTTCTTTGCAAGTTTGGGAGTCTATCTGGTCTAAACTCCACTCTGTGTCTCGCTCGGCTAGCACCACTCAAACCCTGTATTTTTTCTATAATCGCCTTTTTTTTACTCCCTCTGATCTTTTCAAGTTTAAAAGTCTAGATTCCAGTCAATGTTGGTCCTGCCCTCACTCTGATAGCAATTTGCTTCATATGTTTTTTCTTTGTCCCTTGGTCAAATCCCTTTGGAAACGTATATGGTGCAAGCTGAACGAGATTCTATGCTCCAGTCATGATTTTGAAATTGTTCAACTTTTTTTGGGTGGTTCTTCTCCCATTTGAAATGTTTCCCACATTGTTCGTCAATTTATAGATCTGTTTATAGCTATTTCTTTGCAGATTATTAATTCGAACTGGAAAGATACCTCAAAAATCTCTTATGCTGCATGGTGGAACTTATTATGTCATCATCATAGACTAGATCGTGCCCATGCTACGACTACCCCTCTTCTAATTAAAAGAGATTTGTTATGGCTGCCTTTAACTAACTTTCTTTCCAGACATGTACCTTAACATGCCCCGTTCTCTTTTTTCCTTCTTTCTCTCTCTCTCTCTCCTTCCTACTCCCTCCTTTATCTATTTTCACTTCTTTTACGTTTACTTAACTTCTTTTCTTCTTTTCTCTCCTCTCTTTTCTGTCTTCTTCTTCCTTCTCTTTCTTTCTTATACCTCACAAAATTTTAAAATGGCATTTTTCTCTCAGTATATTCATTAGGTTTCCCTTTTTGGGATTTGTTTTGTATTTCACATTCAGATTGTAGTAATTCCATTTCTTTAATTTCCTATCTCTGCTTGTGTTATGTACTAATGTATTTACTTGGCATATTTAATTCAATAAAGCCTTCTAAACTGTAAAATGTTCAATGTTTTTAAAGCACGAACATTATATAGTGAATAAGTACACGCTTTTAATGTATTGCTCCTCGCTCTGTCTTGAGCGGGTTCAAAGTGGCAGTCGCTCTGTGTCACTTATATCTGCGGCAGTAAAAGAGGTGGGAGAGCTTTACCTAGGCAGGATACTGCCTGCAGCAAGTGTTAAGAATGTTCTAGTGATCTTGCACTTTTCTCTCTATTATATGGCTCAATACTGGATCACAGATGCTCCAAAAGTTGGAAGTTTGTTGACTCTGACATCACAAGCCCCCTCCGTGTTCGCATTGTAGCTTGGCATTGCCTGACCCATGGAAGCGCTCTATATAAACATCGTGCATGAATACACAGGTTGTCATGGCACTTTAAACATTTCAGCACTTGCTACAAAGCTTGTCTATACACACTAATTCCTGCTAAAATTGCACTTTTGTAAGTATTGTTTTTAAGTCGAGGACTGCGTCGCACTTACTCGTCTCCTGCATCTCTTTATTCTGTCTTATTCCTCTCATGCATCTCTTCATTCTGTCTTACTCCTCATGCATCACTTTATTCTGTCTGTCTTTTTCCTCTCTGGCATCTCCTTATTCCATCTTACTCGTCTCCTGCATCTCTTTATTCTCTCTTACTTTTACTCCTCTCCTGCATCTCTTTATTCCGTCTTACTCATTTAAAGCATCTCTTTATTTCGTCTTACTCCTTTCGTGCCTCTTTTTATTCCATCATACTTGTCTCCAACCTATCCTTATTCCGTCTTACTTATGTCTCCTTCGTCTCTTTATTCCATCTTACTCCTCTTGCACCTTTCTAGTCTCTTGCTCCTCTCATGCATCTCTTTATTCCGTCTTACTCCTCTCGTGCATCTCTTTATTTCGTCTTACTCCTCTCGTGCATCTCTTTATTCCGTCTTACTCATTTAAAGCATCTCTTTATTCCGTCTTACTCCTCTCGTGCCTCTTTTTATTCATCATACTTGTCTCCAACATCTCCTTATTCCATCTTACTTTTGTCTCCTTCATCTCTTTATTACATCTTACTCCTCTTGCACCTTTCCAGTCTCTTCCTCCTATCATACATCTCTTTATTCCGTCTTACTCCTCTCATGCATCTCTTTATTCTGTCTTACCCCTCTCATGCATCTTAATTCTGTCTTAGTCCTCATGCATCTCTTTATAGCATGTTACTCCTCCTATGCTTTTCTTTATTCTGTCTTATTCCTCTCATGCATCTCTATTCTGTCTTACTCCTCATGCATGATCTTTATTCTGTTTGTCCTCTCGTGCATCTCTTAATTCTGTCTTAATCCTCTCATTCATGCATCGCTTTATCCTGTCTTACTCCTCTCATGCATCTGTATTCCGTCTTACTCCTCTGATTTATGCATCTCTTTATTCTGTCTTACTCCTCTCATGCATCTCTATTCTGTCTTATTCCTATCATGCATCTCAATTCTTTCTTACCACTCATGCATGCTCTTTATTCTGTTTGTCCTCTCATGCATCTTTTCATTCTCGTGCATATCATTATTCTATCTTATCATGCACCTCACTGGTATGGGGTTTACTCCTCTCATGCACTTCTCTAGTCCTCATCTTACTGTCATCATGCAGCTCTCTGGTCTGTCTTACTCCTCTCTTGGATCTCTCTAGCATCTCCAGCATGTGTCTTACTCCTCTCATCCAACTCTTGTCTCTTACTCCTTTCATCCACCTCTATAGTCTGCATCTTATTTCTCTCATCTATCTCTGTAGTTTCTTACTCCTCTCATACATTTCTCTAGTCTTTGTCTTACTCCTCTCATGTACCTCTGTAGTCCATGCCTTGCTCTTCTCATACACATTGTTAATCCAAGTCTTACTCCTTCCATGAAGCTCTCTAGTCTGCTTCTTACTCCTGGAGTGCCCACTGCCTTTGTCTTACTCCTTCCATGAAGCTCTCTAGTCAGTGCTTGCGGGGGCAGTGTAGACACTTGGGGGTAGGGGCACAGTATGGTGCCACCAGCATGGGTCACATGGTGCGCTGTACGGGGGCAGGTTGGTACCAGGACGCTCACCTCCCTTTAAATGTGTCGTAATAGCGGAGGGGTGGGGCTGCCGGGCTCTACCCGGGGATCGGTGCCAACCCGGAGCACCTGAATCTCTCTCAAAGGCACCATGCCCACCAGGACGTGGTGCCGACAATCCTGACGTTCAGGGCCTCTGACTCCACTGGCTCTTGGGCTCGCTGCTGTGTGGTCCAGGATATGCAGGGCAGTCTCACCTCTTCCCGTGCTGGCTGTTTCCGCATTCCATAAAGTAGCGGATTTGCATTTTTATTCCCGGATGTCACTATAATATTCAGTGGCAAGCTCCTGTGGCCGATTTGCGTTTTTCTCTCCTTGTTTAGTTTCAGCGCGCGCTACTGGTACTTATTAATGCTAATATGTGTTAATATGTGTTAATCCTGGATTTTCTGTGCCTCTGTTCCCCCGGTTTTCCTGTGCCTCTGTTCCCTGCTTGTCATCCCAGTTTTTCTGTGCCTCTGTTCCCTGCTTGTCATCCCGGTTTTTCTTTGCCTCTGTTCCCCCGGTTTTTCGGTGCCTCTGTTCCCCCGGTTTTTCTGTGCCTCTGTTCCCCCGGTTTTTCTGTGCCTCTGTTCCTTGCTTGTCATCCCGGTTTTTCTGTGCCTCTGTGTGCGTGGCTCTGTCTGTGTGTGCACATGGCTCTGTCTGTGTGTGTGCATGGCTCTGTCTGTGTGTGTGTGCGTGGCTCTGTCTGTGTGTGTGGCTCTGTCTGTGTGTGTGTGTGCGTGGCTCTGTCTGTGTGTATGTGTGCGTGGCTCTGTCTGTGTGTGTGGCTCTGTCTGTGTGTGTGTGTGCGTGGCTCTGTCTGTGTGTGTGTGTGGCTCTGTCTGTGTGTGTGTGGCTCTGTCTGTGAGTGTGCGTGGCTCTGTCTGTGTGTGTGCGTGGCTCTGTCTGTGTGTGTGTGCGTGGCTCTGTCTGTGTGTGTGTGTGCGTGGCTCTGTCTGTGTGTATGTGTGCGTGGCTCTGTCTGTGTGTGTGTTACTCTGTCTGTGTGAGTGTGTGCGTGGCTCTGTCTGTGTGTGTGTGTGGCTCTGTCTGTGTGTTTGTGGCTCTGTCTGTGTGTGTGTGTGTGTGTGCGTGGCTCTGTCTATGTGTGTGTGCGCGTGGCTTTGTCTGTGTGCGCGGCTCTGTCTGTGTGTGTGTGCATGGCTCTGTCTATGTGTGTATGTGTGGCTCTGTGTCCGCGAATACTCTCTACTACTCTCTAAAGCTCACCTATTGCCATTGTAAATGACAATACCATTTATTTATGTTTTTAAAAAAAAGATGAAAAAAAATGTCATGAGCAATGCCAATAGCTCTACCTTTAATAATGCCAAGGCCATTGCATTGTAAATGCTTGTTATAATTTATGCTCCACAGAGATTTCAGTTGGCAAAACATCCTGATTTAAAAGTGGATTTAACAATAATCCATACTTTGTCATCCAAGGATAGAACTTATTCATTTTGAGTCATTGGACTGCATAAGTTTGTACTTGTAAGATCCAGGTTGTGTAGTTTCCACTTTCCAAAAGGAACCGGGCGTTTTTGAGCAACATTAACCTTGGCCAGATTGATTCCATGCACCCCCTCTGGATATGTCCTATATGCCAGATAGATCACAGTGCCACCATAAGCACCCCTAATTCTAGATAGGTAGCAAACAGTTTTGGCAACCACAGAACATCACAAACCTGACTCCCTCAGGAATGGAGGTAGCAGACCTAGAACCCCTTCGGTCATGCTCTCTTTCTCTCAGAGAACTATACAAAGAATACACAGAGGGAAGTTTTTTGATATTTATTGAATCATTGTGAGTCTTGTATGAAAAATATGTTCTGCAATGAACAATAGACAGAAGCAGATAAGAGTAATTAACAATTTAAGGATAGTGAACGGAATGAAGAGTTCCATCATCTTGGTAAAACAATGTATATATGCTAGCATATGAAACAATATTTAGATAGCGTACTCCTACAATGAACTTCATAATCTAAGGGGCACATTAGGATTGCGGGCGGACTTTGTCCGCCCGCCATCCTGTCGTAACAAGGGACCACTCGCCATAAGGGCGGGGGTCCTGTATGTGCCATTAGAATGCGCCCGCCACTGTGGCTGGAGCATCCTGCATTCCTAACATTGTGGCGGGCGGTGCACTCAGCACCACCCGCCACAATGCCAGGGAGGCATGTTGTGCACTTCCATGCACAACATGGCAGGCACCGCGCGGTGCCTGCCATGTTGTGCATGGAACTGCATGGGGGTACCATAGGTACCCCCCCCATGTGCACCCCCAAGCAGACTCCGCATACCTTTCCATGGCGGCAAAGCCGCCACAGAAAGTCATCTGTAATGAGTCATTCTAATATGGCTGGCGGTGTCTATTAGACACCGCCACCATATAGAACCCTTTTCCTCCCGGTCGACATATCGGCGGTGGACCCCCCAGCCATAATAATATGGCAGGGGGTCTTTTGTACAGGGATGGCGGGCGGATCGCCACCGCCGGGCCGGCGGTGACTATCCTAATGGGACCCTAAGTGTCTAAGGTGTGTGTTTATCCTGAAGGGAAGGAATGTAGGTACCCGTCTTGGTCACAGGTTGGACATCCCTCCTCGCAGAGGGATCAGTAAGCAGCTGAGCTGAAGCTTCAGCATGTGGTGTACTCACAATGACAGCAAGTGATCCTCTGTCTAAACCCCGAAATGCTTGTTTATTTATAGCAAAAAGCATCCTTACTCCGAGCCATGACCTTAGTGAGGCAGCCATCGTTTATGTTCTATACATAGTTGCATCGCCTCATGGACGAAAAACAAATAATCACATTTGCACAATGGATGTTCAGACCTTGTACGGGAAGTTCAAGATGTCATGATAGTGTTCTTACGAAGTAGAATTTGTAAACAAATGTGGTTTCATGGAAACTAATCCTGAACGGTCACACACACAAATGTGTGTTAAAAGTCATTGTGTGACAAAAAAGGCAGCTTAGGAAAAGGTGTGTTTATAAAATGGAAGGGTATGTCAATAAAGTTAAAAGTATATTCCTGAAAAATTAATTACAAAATCTAATCTAAAAATCTATTAAAAAAGGTGATTATACAATTTGAATGCCAAAGCATACAGTAAGTCATCTTTCGAAAATATGGAAACTAATAAAAAAGAAATTAACAACAATTTAAGATGTTATCAACTAGCAGAATGAAAAGGTTCACCCCAAACAGAAGAACCAAATGTTATCTGTTCCCAGTGGTAGAATAAACATTTCTGTTCCCAACAACTGCATTCGAAGAAGCCAGAACACACCCCAGAGGAGGTTTATTATGCAATAGTGTTTCCATCCAGCCCCCACAGCAGTCAGTGGAAGTTCAACCAAACCAGAGCCTAGATCCAATTCACCAGGAGCAGAAGGTTCCCAGGAAGGCTCATAAAGTGCAACCAGCAGCAATGGAATACATAGAGGATAGTGAAACAAATGGGCCTTTAAGGAGTCCACCATTACAATTATATAAAAATACTCAACCAATTGTGTTCTCAGGCATAAGTCTAAGGTACACTCGAAAGTGCACAGCAGACAGCGTAACACCGGCTGTGTGCAATGGAGCCAAACAGGCTGAAATAATAGAAACCAGAGCTCATTCTGTTCTCAAAGCAAAGGTGGGCCAAAGCAAAGTACCGTACGTTCACGGCACAGCAGCGCATGTGGTAGTGCCAGCTCTATTTGTTATTGAAATGGTACATCAGTTGCAGGGCAGAGAAATTAAAATCCCAGTCCCAACAATCAGGAGCAGAACCAGCAGAATATCTCCAAAAATGCTTCAGAGCATGGAGTGTATGAAGAAGGATGGAATGACTCTGGAAACTGCTAACCAACCCAGAGCCTATACTTTTATAAAAACAAAGTGGGCTATTCTTGCTGCATCAAATTTAGTGGGAAGTTACTTCGGAGAAGTGACTGTATTTCTGAAGAGGACCCTGCAGCTTGAAGTTCAAATGTCTCATTCGCAGATGTTAAGGTCACATCTTTTTTAAACAGGTACGCTTTCAGTTTGCTGCTGGCACCAAAATGCAATATTGGAGAGATTTATCAAAGGTCAAAGTATTGCCTCCCTAACTGTACGGGCAAGTGGTAACAGTATTTGTGTACAACCAGCGACAAAGGAAGAAACTATCACCACATCTTTTTTAAACAGTTACGCTTTCAGTTTGCTGCTGGCATCAAAATGCAATATTGGAGAGATTTATCAAAGGTCAAAGTATTGCCTCCCTAACTGTACGGGCAAGTGGTAACAGTATTTGTGTACAACCAGCGACAAAGGAAGAAACTATCACCAAATAGGCAACCCCTGATGTCCTCCCATAGCAACCTTGACCGTTCAGCATCAGGTAGTTCCCATTAAAGAGGAATCTGAAAGCTGGATGTATCATGGTGCAGGGTGCAGGAAGAAAGACATTTGTGCTCACTAAGGATCCACTTAAAGTATACTCGCAGTCAGAACCCTGAGACAAACTTCAGTTTCCCAATCGGAAAGACATGGTGGTACGGCGTCCTTCCATTTTTACACATTTCTCTTCTGGCCAAGAGCATGGCATAAAAGAGGAGATATTTGGACCCTTCACCCTCATCCATAACTCCAAAAATTACCAGTACTGGATTTATCGTGATCTGACGACCTAGGGAGGTTGTAAGTGAAGTGCTTAAAGAGTCCCAAAATTGAGATAACAGGAGACATTCGTAAAACATGTGTAAATCCGAAGCCGCTATTTCCCCACACCTTGCACAGGCAACCGGTCGATCTATAGCAAATTTTGACAGCCTTTGCGGCGAGTAGTAGGCCCTGTGGAAGGAGAAAAGATGGTTTCTTCGGAGCCACGCTGGTTTCACTATTTCCCATAATATCTGGAAAGAGCCAAGCCAAAGAGTTTCCACATCAAGGTCTGGAAAAGAACTCCCCCAGATTTTATCGGGCAGTTGGAATTCGCCATCCATCTCATCCAGCATTGAGTCATACCAAGAGGATACCTCCTTTTTTGCAGGAGTTTTAGCTAAAAGTTGAGACTCTAGATGGTTGCCCCTACCTAGTGGGGGTCCAAACCTGATGGTAGATTGCGCGTGGGCCCAACTATCTGTAAGTACTTGAACCTAGACAGATTAGAGCCTGTTCTAATACTTAACAATTCCCAAGATAAAAGGACCCCATCGACAAATAATTCACCCCACACTTTCAAACCCCCCTCTCTCAAAGGTAAAGCAAGGTTATCGTTAAGCCAACTTGGTCCCCCAGGTAAATACCACAAAGGAGCCTTGCTTGAAAAATATCCTAGTTTCATGGTATTGCTGACCTTAGTCCATGTTATAGCCATGCCCTGCAAGACCTTCAGTTTTATTTTATTTTTAAATTTTGGGTGCCCGAATTTAAAAAGAAACCCCTCCTGTGGCAACCCTGCCCCACTTAGCATGGCACTAAACATACAACCAATCACGAAGTTGGTAGGTGTTTTCAATAACATACGGGAATGAGTGAGTTGAAATGCCCACGCGTACAGTCGGAAATCTGGGGCTGCTAACCCCCCCTTCTGCCTTCGACGCCTCAGTTTTTTCCAGGCAATTCTGGGGTTGCGCTGGGCCCAGATGAATGAGTTAATGTCACTCTGTAATTTAACCAAAAGTAATGGCTCAAAATAAAGAGGTATTGTCTTAAACAATCTCTTTCCGATTGGCAGACATCTATGTTACAGACCTCAAAACTCGATCTAATGAGATCAGGTAACACAAACAAGAGAGCCTGCTGGCATCTCCTGAAGTGGAACTAATTTTGAATCACACAGGGATTTTTTTGGGGGGGGGGGTTTCCCCCCGTTTGGTCCAATGATTATGCTACCTTCGGAACCCTTTGCTCCTTTCTTTGTTGGCTCACCTTGCCCTGTTGATTTCGGTCTAAAGGCAGGTTTACCTGTGTAGCAAAACAGTGCCCTTATGGTTGCGGAATATGAGTCCTTGGGTTTGCGATTTCACTGATTAGGTGACTTTGTAGCAATACTGGTCTACCTATCCAGTTATCTGAGGCAGTGTGTCGCTCTCTATTTGACTTTATCGAAGCAACCAGTGTAGCCAATGAGGCCTAAAAAAAAAACTAAAAAAAACAACAACAAAAAACTTCAGTTTCCCTATTTCGACACCGAAATTTGAAAGGTAGTTCCCAATACTCATGTACAATCCCTACCTGCAATCCTTCGTATATGCCCACTTGGTGATATTGCAGACAGTACTGAAAATGAAAGGTCAAGATCGGCAGGGTGATTTGCCCTTGGATTATCCAATCCGAGGATGGTCGTTCAGCAACAGTGAAAGGTAATTTCTCTAGTATTTCTATGTCTAACATAGTGTACATTGCATCTTTTTGTGCCACGAGTATTCACTGTTTTGTAAGGTGGTAAGGGGAAAACAGACTTATGGCATTGATATAGGCACATGGCCAAAACGTAGTGTTTGTAGTGTTCAACTCAATAGTGCAATAGATCTAGGCTGTGACTGCCCATGCTGTAATACGGACATATCTTGTTGAATAATGTCTATGTGGCCAAAGTAACCATTCTTTCCAATTGGGGTCTGATAAATTGTATGTGTCATTACGCAGCATGACATCTAATGTATCCTCACTGTATTTTGTGAATTGCCACCAGTTATCAAAACATGTAAATGTGGGAATGCATGGCGTGTTCAAATCTTTCATCTTGGCTAATCTAAGACATTTTGTTTATTGCATAGTTTTGTTCAGGTAAAACATTTGTTGTTGAATCAGGCTTGCTCTAAATAAGGCCTCAGTTCCCTGAACCTGCAAATTTGTTGTTCCTCAAATTGATTTCACATCTATAGTGTCCCTCCAAAAGTCTACACCTTCTGCAGACAATTGGGAAAGAAAGGAAGCAGAAGAAATCAGCTTGGTGTTAGTCAGCATATCTCTTTCTACACGTGAAGGTGCAAACATAGAGCAATAGGAGGCAGGGTATGATGTATCATACCCATAAAAATAAGCAAACTTCTGTTCAAATGTTCTCAAATAAACCTGTGGTGGTGCAGGGCAATGCTATCATTGTGTGCAATTGAAAACAGCACTTGAAATATTTGCTTTGTGCAGAAAATGATGACCGTAATGTTGAAAACAAAACATTTGATCATAATCAGATGCACCTTCATGCAATTCATTAGAAGAAAACTTAGAAGAATACTCTAGATCCTGCAGCACTCCATGCACTGCACCAATGTCCCAATTTTCAGGAACATCTCCAGGGGTAACAATATTATTCAATGATATTTTAAACAGATACACAATTTACAAAAATCAAGTAGGCCAATACACATCATAATATACCCAATCCCAAACAATCCCATTGGGAACAGGGATACCTGAAATGTTCACCAGGGAAAGGTGTCTTGGTTCTCGGTGAGATGACAAATGGAATTCAATGACCAAGTTCACCAGTTGTACTGCAGAGTGTTCTGGGAGATAGTGTCAGGTCAGAAGTAGGAACACGACTGTCAGGAAACCAATCTAAAGGAACAGGAACAGTAAAAAATTGTAATCCAAATTTGTAGCCACGGAGAAACAAAATATGTACTTTTCAGCCAAAGATAGAAGCCCGGACTTTCAGTTTAAGCGGCAAAGGTGGTGGTGGTGGAGGATCAGACAAATCCAAAGAGAAGAACATTGATGAAGTACTCAGAGGCAGTCCGATCTATTTTTGGCAGCTCAGCAGGTTGTGCAGAACTGGGAGTGGACTCGATCTGTCATACATTCACATAGACTGAGTTCATTTCTGGTTTCCAAATTCAAATCTGTGTTTCTGTACTAGTCGACTGTACAATTGCTGTAGTCATTGCAACAGGTGGAAGCCATACTTCGTTGTTGTTTATTTTTGTTTCTTGTTGGAGAGAGGATGCGTCATTAATTATTAAAGCTTCCATCTGAACTTCCTGTATGTTAGCGAGAGGAGGCAGGACCTACTCAGGAGTGCACTTGGCTTACTGTTGAGAATCAGTCACATAGTGTGCTTTGATCATCTCAATGGAGACAAATCTTTTGTCTTTGCGACAAGCAAGAGGCAGAAGAAGTAAAGTTCTGGTAACTTCAACAGCCAGAACAGGTAGAAGAGCTCTGTAGGAAAGTCCCAATTCTATCTTCTTCACAATTTTCTACTTGCCAGAATTTGAAACTTCGGGCCACAGGCAGGTCTTGCAGGCACTTCCTTCACGCCCCCAGTGATGGTGCGTTTTACTTGGGCGTTGCTATGTTCGTCGCGGAAGCTGTTAAGTTCCTGTAAAACAGCCAAACATTCATTTATATCAAATGGTGTTTCCACTATCTCTGTGCTGGGATTGTAAAGGTCTGCGACCCACATCTTTACCCCAAATATGATTTCATAGGGAGTCCCAAAACTCAGGAATTTTCTAGGCAGGTTGTTGAGTGCCCTCTGGACCCCATATAAGTGATGTACCCAACTGTGGCCTGAGCACAGTACCCTCGCTCTTAAAGACTCTCTAAGTCATGCTTTTTCCTCTCCACAACCGAATTTCTCTCAGGACAGTTTGGTGAGGAGAAATGCAGAGTAAACCCCAAACATCCCATGGCTTCTTTGTAAGCCCTAGAGCTAAACGATGGATCCGGATCAGAAAGTAATGTGCCTACTGCATATGTCCCAATAAAGACTTGCAGATCCTTTATACCAGTTCAGCCAACCACTGTGGCCATACTCATAGGAATTGAGAGCAGCAATCCACTGCTACCAAGATATACTTGTAAGCCTCATCTTTTTACAAAGGGCAGCAATGGTCCATACAGACACAAGCCAGAGGTTTGTTTGAAATCAGTAGAGGCGTCTGTGGTGACCCCCCCCTGTGAAACTCTTCATCTGCTGGCAGATGTTGCATTTAAGGACAAAATTCTTGGTGGGTTTGTAAATACCAGGCCACGAGTAGCATTGCTGCAGTAATTGAAATGTAGCTGCCACCTCAGCGTGAGCAGATGCCAGACCATTGTGTGCAGCTAGTATTAAACCCATCCTGCGATCAGTGTTTGGTATTTCTCCATCCCCCACTCCAGTAATGTGATCATACAGAATATTTAGTGTATCTAACTTGTAGGAGTACTTGAATAGAAAAGCTTTCAGCAGGTGGGTGTCCTTGCGAGCAACACTGGCAGCCACCTTGATGTCTGTGTCTATCCTCATACTTAAATGAGTAATTACAGCAACTGCAGCAGTGCAAACTGTTGCATTTGCGGATACATCAGCAATGGAATTCCTTGCAACGTGAATGCTGGCACATTGATGACTCGATGTATGTATCACATGAGTCCGTGGCAAGCCTCTTTTCAGCTTTGTCACTTGTTTCGAAAGCATTTTATGCTTGATTGTGCACCCTTTTAAATCTCTGAATCCGTTCTGGCTCCAGTAGTGTATATATTCATTGAACGACTGGACACAATAGTCCAAATCACACACTATAAGTGTGGGGAATCTAGGATGCAAATTCTCCAGTCACTGAATTAGAGCCTTTAGTTCAGCCAACTGTGCTGTGCAGTTACCAAGTGACTGCATCTAGGTTTTTCAGGATGGAATTCTCAATTATGCATGGGTCCTTTCATACTATGGCAGGCTGGGGAGAACCATCAGTGTATATTTCATTTGGCAGAGGATATTCTTGTTAGTACTGCATAAAACTTGTGTTTGTAGTGCAGCATCAAATATGTAATCTACATCAGCTACACTGAGTTAGCCTATTGTATCCGAATCACTGACAGAATATCAACTGCAGAAATATCGACAAAAAAAATATCGGAGGCGAAATATCGATGTCCACAATATCGAAGTCCTATCTACATTATGGTAAGTATAAAAATATTGAGAAAAAAATATAATTGTAAAAAATATAGTTCTTAGAAATATTGTTTTTTATGTTTAAAAAATGTAGTAATTAATACATATAATTAAAAGAAACATAGTTACACATATTTTAAAATGTTTAAAATTATAACTAATACATGTAATGTAAACATAAATTAAACATATACGTATAAAATATGATATATATACTTACTTAACAATAATTATGAATAATTATTTTAATAACATAAATTGTTAAAACATTTTATAAATTATAAATACATATATACACATACACCAATAATATATAGTACAAATATACAAAAATATATAACTAATTTAAAAATTACAATATTTTTAATCTTTTAAAAAAAAAAATTATACACTACATTAACTAAAACAGTAGAGAAAATATTGGATAGCGGAGGGGATAAAATTACGATTTCCACTCCAGAGAGTGCAACAGTAGGGAAAGTATTGGCTAGCGAAGGGGTAAAAATGACTATTCCCACTTCACTAAGTGCAACAGTAGGGAAAGTGTTGAATAGCGAAGGGGTAAAAATTACTATTCCCACTCCAGTGAGTGCAACAGTAGAAAAAGTGTTGGATAGCGTAGGGGTAAAAATTACAATCCCCACTCCAGAGAGTTCAACAGTAGGCAAAGTATTGGTTAGCAAAGGGGTAAAAATTACTATTCCCACTCCAGTGAATGCAAAAGTAGGGAAAGTGTTGGATAGTGTAGGGGTTAAAATTACTTTTCCCACTCTAGAGAGTGCAACAGTAGGGAAAGTGTTGAATAACCTAGGGGTAAAAACTACTATTCCCACTCCAATAAGTTCAACAGTAGGGAAAGTGTTGGATAGCATAGGGGAAAAAATTACTATTCCCACTCCAATGAGTGCAACAGTAGGGACAGTGTTGGATAGAGTGGGGTAAAAATTACTATTCCCACTCCAGAGAGTGCAACAGTAGGGAATATGTTGGATAGCGTAGGGGATAAAATTACTATTCCCACTTCAGGAAGTGCAGCAGTAGGGAAAGTTACAATCCCCACTCCAGAGAGTGCAACCGTAGGGAAAGTATTGGTTAGCGAAGGGGTAAAAATTACTATTCCCAGTCCAGTGAATGCAAAAGTAGGGAAAGTTGTGGAAAGTGTTGGATAGAGTGGGGTAAAAATTACTATTCCCATTCTAGAGAGTGCAACAGTAGGGAATATGTTGTATAGTGAAGGGGTAAAAATTACTATTCCCACTCCAGTGAGTGCAACAGTAGGAAAAGTGTTGATAGCGTAGGGGTAAAAATTACTATCCCCACTCCAGAGAGTTCAATAGTAGGGAAAGTGTTGGATAGCGGAGGGGTAAAAGTTACTATTCCCACTCCAATAAGTGCAACAGTAGGCAAAGTGTTGGACACAGTTGCTAAAAAAGTTACTATTTCCACTCCAGGGAGTGCAACAGTAGGGAAAGTGTTGGATAGCAAAGGGGTAAAAATTACTATTCACACTTCAGTGAGTGTAACAGTAGGGAGAGAGTTCAATAGCATAGGAGTAAAAATTACTATTCTCACTCCAGGGAGTGCAACAGTAGGGAAAGTGTTGGATAGCGGAGGGGTAAAAGTTACTATTCCCACTCCAATAAGTGCAACAGTAGGCAAAGTGTTGGACTCAGTAGCGAAAAAAGTTACTATTCCCACTCCAGGGAGTGCAACAGTAGGGAAACTGTTGGATACCGTAGGGGTAAAAATTACTATTCCCAATCCAATGAATGCAACAGTGGGGAGAGAGTTCGATAGCATAGGGGTAAAAATTACTATTCTCACTCCAGAGAGTGCAACAGTAGGGAAAGGGTTGGATAGCGTAGGGGTTAAAATTACTATTCCAACTCCGGAGAGTGCAACAGTAGAGAAAGTGTTGGATAGCGAAGTGCTAAAAATTACTAATCCCACTCCAGAGAGTGCAACAGTAGGAAAAATGTTGGATAGTGTAGGGGTAAAAATTCCTATTCCATCTACAGGATGTGCAACAGTAGGGAAAGTGTTGGATAGCGTAGTGGTAAAAATTACTATTCCAACTCCAGAGAGTGCAACGGTAGGGAAAGTGTTGGATAGTGTAGGGGTAGAAATTACTATTCCCACTCCAGAGTGTGCAACAGTAGGGAAGGTGTTGGATAGTGTAGGTGAAAAAATTACTATTCCCACTCCAGTGAGTGCAACAGTAGGGAAATTGTTGGATAGAGTGGGGTAAAAATTACTATTCCCACTCCAGAGAGTGCAACAGTAGGGAAAGTGTTGGATAGCGTAGAGGTAAAAATTACTGTTCCCACTCCAGAAAGTGCAACAGTAGGGAAAGTGTTGGATACTATAGAGGTAAAATTACTATTCCCAATCCAATAAGTGCAACAGTAGAGAGAGTGTTCAATAGTGTAGGGGTAAAAATTACTATTCTCACTCCAGAGAGTGCAACAGTAGAGAAAGTGTTGGATAGCGCAATGCTAAAAATTACTATTCCCACTCCAGAGAGTACAACAGTAGGAAAAATGTTGGATAGCGTATTGGTAAAAATTCCTATTCTAACTCCAGAATGTGCAGCAGTAGGGAAAGTGTTGGATAGCATAGGCGTAAAAATTACTATTCCCACTCCAGAGAGTGCAACAGTAGGTAAAGTGTTGGATAGCGTAGGAGTAGAAATTACTATTCCCACTCCAGAAAGTGCGACAGTAGGGAACCTCTTGGATAGCGTAGGGGTAAAAATTACTATTCCCACTCCAGAGAGTATAACTGTAGGAAAATGTTGGATAGCAGAGGGTTAAAAATAACAACATGTTTATCGCATAAATAATTTTTTTAACTAAATAACCAAATAATAATTAATTAACAATACAATATTTATGAATGTCAATACATTAAAATTAAAAATGACTTTAAGAAAATTAAATTACTACTACTTACTATTCCCACTCCAGAGAGTGCAACAGTAGGGAATATGTTGGAAAGCGTAGGGGATAAAATTACTATTCCCACCTCAGGAAGTGCAGCAGTAGGAAAAGTTACAATCCCCACTCCAGAGAGTGCAACAGTAGGGAAAGTATTGGTTAGCGAAGGGGTAAAAATTACTATTCCCAATCCAGTGAATGCAAAAGTAGGGAAAGTGTTGGAAAGTGTTGGATAGAGTGGGGTAAAAATTACTATTCCCACTCCAGAGAGTGCAACAGTAGGGAATAAGTTGGACAGTGAAGGGGTAAAAATTACTATTCCCACTCCAGTGAGTGCAACAGTAGGAAAAGTGTTGATAGCGTAGGGGTAAAAATTACTATCCCCACTCCAGAGAGTTCAATAGTAGGGAAAGTGTTGGATAGCGGAGGGGTAAAAATTACTATTCCCACTCCAATAAGTGCAACAGTAGGCAAAGTGTTGGACACAGTAGCTAAAAAAGTTACTATTTCCACTCCAGAGAGTGCAAAAGTAGGGAAAGTGTTGGATAGCAAAGGGGTAAAAATTAATATTCACACTCCAGTGAGTGTAACAGTAGGGAGAGAGTTCAATAGCATAGGAGTAAAAATTACTATTCTCACTCCAGGGAGTGCAACAGTAGGAAAAGTGTTGGATAGCGGAGGGGTAAAAGTTACTATTCCCACTCCAATAAGTGCAACAGTAGGCAAACTGTTGGACATAGTAGCGAAAAAAGTTACTATACCTACTCCAGGGAGTGCAACAGTAGGGAAACTGTTGGATACCGTAGGGGTAAAAATGACTATTCCCACTCCAGAAAGTGCAACAGTAGGCAAAGTGTTGGACACCGTTGCGAAAAAAGTTACTATTTCCACTCCAGAGAGTGCAACAGTAGGGAAAGTGTTGGATACCGTAGGGGTAAAAATTACTATTCCCAATCCAATGAATGCAACAGTGGGGAGAGAGTTCGATAGCATAGGGGTAAAAATTACTATTCTCACTCCAGAGAGTGCAACAGTAGGGAGAGGGTTGGATAGCGTAGGGGTTAAAATTACTATTCCAACTCCGGAGAGTGCAACAGTAGAGAAAGTGTTGGATAGCGAAGTGCTAAAAATTACTAATCCCACTCCAGAGAGTGCAACAGTAGGAAAAACATTGGATAGTGTAGGGGTAAAAATTCCTATTCCATCTACAGAATGTGCAACAGTAGGGAAAGTGTTGGATAGCGTAGTGGTAAAAATTACTATTCCAACTCCAGAGAGTGCAACGGTAGGGAAAGTGTTGGATAGTGTAGGGGTAGAAATTACTATTCCCACTCCAGAGTGTTCAACAGTAGGGAACGTGTTGGATAGTGTAGGTGAAAAAAATACTATTCCCACTCCAGTGAGTGCAACAGTAGGGAAATTGTTGGATAGAGTGGGGTAAAAATTACTATTCCCACTCCAGAGAGTGCAACAGTAGGGAAAGTTTTGAATAGTGAAGGGGGAAAAATGACTATTCCTACTCCAGTGAGTGCAACAGTAGGGAAAGTGTTGGATAGCGTAGAGGTAAAAATTACTGTTCCCACTCCAGAAAGTGCAACAGTAGGGAGAGTGTTGGATACTGTAGGGGTAAAATTACTATTCCCAATCCAATAAGTGCAACAGTAGTGAGAGTGTTCAATAGTGTAGGGGTAAAAATTACTATTCTCACTCCAGAGAGTGCAACAGTAGGGAAAGTGTTGGATAGCGTAGGAGTAGAAATTACTATTCCCACTCCAGAGAGTGCAACAGTAGGGAACCTCTTGGATAGCGTAGGGGTAAAAATTACTATTCCCACTCCAGAGAGTATAACTGTAGGAAAATGTTGGATAGCAGAGGGTTAAAATTAACAACATGTTTATCGCATAAATAATTTTTTTAACTAAATAACCAAATAATAATTAATTAACAATACAATATTTATGAATGTCAATACATTAAAATTAATAATGACTTTAATAAAATTAAATTACTACCCACCCTCTTCCCCTATAAACCAACAACCTGTTCCTAAAATAAATTAACACAATTAATATAATAATCAAGACATTAATTAATAAAAATTAATAACCAAATAATAATGAATACACAATAAATTAATTACCAATACCAATAAATACAGATTAATAATTACTTTATAACAATAAATTACATCCCACCCTTTTCCCCATAAACCCACAACCCGATCTTCAAAAAAATAAACTAAAATTAAAATATAATTATCACTTAATCAATTAATAAAAATCAATTACCAATTAATAATTAATTAACAATAAATTAATTAACAATTCCACAAAATAAAAATGCATAATTACTTCATTATAATTAAATTACATCCTACCCTATCCCCCTATAAACCCACAACCTGCTCCTAAAATATATTAACTCAGTTAATAAATGTATCAATGAATCAATTAATAACAATCACTTACCAATTATTAATTAATTAATAATGAAGTAATTATCTATACCAAAAAATAAAAATTAATAATTACTTAACTATAATTAAATCACTTCCCACCCTATTCCCCTATAAACCCACAACCCGCTACAGAACTAAAATGCAAAATGTAATTAAATATAATTAATCATTTCTAAAATGTATTATTTAATTTACTATAACTAAATTACTTCCCACCCTATTCCCCTATAAACCTATAATGCGCTACTATACTAAAACTCCAAATGTACTTTTATAAAAATTACTAACTTCGAAAAAAAATTGAAAAAATACTGAACAGAAAATATAGAACACACACATATAAGATACGTACTAAAATACATAACACTAATATAAACATCGATATTATTAACAACAATATTTTTGCAAATGATATTACTGACTTCGATATTAACAAAAACAATATTTCTTACCTTCAGGTCAATAGTCTGGTCACATGATATTCTTGATGTCGATATTCTATCCCTTTGATATTTCCAACTCGATGTTTCTATAGTTTGAAATGAAAAAAATTGATATTATGTCTGTGCACCATTGTATCCATCATGCATCTAATGCTTTAGCATTTGGAACACTTGCTCGGGTGGCTGCCTCTAAGGTCAGCACCGGAGTCACTACATAACGCGTTTACCATGAGCCAGGGCTCACTCTTTCAACACAGCAGGCTGTGTAGTGCTGTCAATAGGTTTATGAACGGACAAAACGCATTTCAGCATTAGTGTGTAAATGTGATTTATATTCAATCGGTGCAGTGTCACTTGTACGTAACATAGGTATACCCGGATGTCCACGCAATGCCGTGGATCACCAAGTTCATGTTTACACGTGTGTAAGTGTTTTGAAGCTATCATGTCAGCTTATACGGAACGTACATTTTTGTGTGTTCCTCAGTCCAATGCGTGCTGGAAAACTCTAGACGTATCAGGTTGTAGAACGATTTAAACTATTGTGAGTAATCTTGAAAGTATGTTCTACCAAAATTTTGAAACCCCACCATAAATTGCTGTCTTTTCAATGACAACTCATACGGCAATACAATTACACTGAGGTGGGCGGCTTTTGATTCTTTTTTTTAAATAAGTTTGTAGCCCATGTGAGCAAAACACAGAAATATGTGATCCACTCTTGTCTAGTGTTTTAAGAGGTTCTCATCTGTCATATATATGTCATAGACAAAGGACAATACCTGGTCATCACAATATTATAATAACTCTCTTATGCTGGCTGAAAACAGCCCAGGGATATTCTTATACCCCTGAGGCAAACAACAGAATTGCCCCTGAGAGCCTAGAGTTGAAAATGTGGTAAAAATCAGCGTCAAGGAGCTAAATTCTGATAGAAAATTCATTTGAGATATCTAGTGTTGTTTTGTATTTCCTCCGCACTATGTTGTTCATTACTACGGCACTGTGTGTATTGTAAACTACTAATGTGCGAGTAACTGTGTTTAAGTGTCTGTAGTCTAATACTCAATTATATGAATGATCTGGTTTCATCACAGAAAACAAATGTGTATTCATTGATGAGGTGTAACTTTCTATTACATTCCAATATTCAATTTGTTGGAGGATTTCCCTAACAAGTCTCTTAAGTTCATGCTTAATAGTTTGTGGGTTTGTCCTGTGGTTTTGTCCTGAGTGAAATCTCATGGTAAGGGAAACCATCATCCCATCCCGCATGGTTGCGATATAACGCAGTAGCTAGCTCTAGTACCTACTCCGTGGCCTATGAATGTATAACTGATTCTGGAATTAGGTCAGAAAAAGCAAGTAAAATTACCATTCTCCGGTTTGGGCACTTCATTACCAAATCCGGTGGCCAATTCTTCTCAGCCAAGAGAATGTATAACCTTGTGTTACGTCTTTCCAAAAAAGAACATTACTGTTTCTGAATACATCCCCCTCCAATTAGAGTGTTATATCATATAAACGGTGTGGGATGCTTACCCTAGTATCCGGTGTTTCCACCGTGATATACATACTCAGTACTCTGACAATCCTTCAGGTTCTGGGGAACTAGTGTGACTTCTGCTGTGCTGTCCAGCATTGTCACTGCCACTTCCTTGCTCAGAAGCAGTGTCCTCAAAATCCAGGCATGCCTGAACTTAAGTCTGGCTACCTTCTTCTTTTTAAATTGAGGCTTGGAACGTTTAGGTTTAGCTTCCTGTTTAATGGTGCAGTCAGATGAGTGTTGTTAGTCCTTCTTTGTGCACATATGCTCCTCCGATCTGCGCTCCGAGCACCCACCTATCTCGGAATGTTTATTGAATGACTCCTGAAAGGAATTAAATGAACGTGTGTCAGTATCCTGATAGCTGTCAGGTGGTCAAATAGTATCACAGTTTTGAAGTTTATAGCGTTTTTCAATGGCTTCCTTTGTAGGAGACCCACCCTGTGATTTTGTTTAGACTTTGTTTTCCTTATTCTCTTACGTCTTCCTACTAGAAGAGTCGAGTGCTTGCTTCGAGTTATCCTTTTCAGAATTATTTTTTCACTGTGGTTTACCAGGTCTGGGTCTAAAATTATATCTATCCAGCGTATCTTGGGTTTCTTCAATAATTTTTTTAATTTGTGCTCCTGTTGTGCGAAAGCCAAACTCTTTAGGCGTTGGCGTATGGCTAATACTGCTGCTTCTCCCTTTATGTTACTCAACATAATGGCAGATAAGGTGGATAAATTGCCCATCTATTTCATCCCCAACTTGAGGGGAGGTTCTGCCCTGTACTCATTCTGGATCTGGTTTAGCACTTCAGGTAAAGCAGCCAATAAAGGGGTGCCATGTATTCTGGTATATCCTGCAGCAAAGACTGTACCCCAAGTTGTGCAGTCTTCTACAGGCGGGAACCATCCCCATTGGAAGTAAATAGTCAGCATTCTGTGTTTTTCCTGCAGGCCCTTTATGGGGAACACTGCCTCAGCTGGATTGTTTTTTGTGCAATCCCGAATGGAATCCCCTCCCATCTGACAGGAACTTTCCCTATGACTGTATTTAGAATTTGCAGGATGAGGCCAATTGAGGTTGTGCCGCTTGAGCAGTCCGCGCAGGGTTAACTATTTAAGTTTGCATAATGAATTGAGACAAATGTCTGTATAATGTTACTAAATCTTTGTATACTGTCCGTACTTGTGCTTATGTTAAATTAACAACATTAGGATGTGGGGTGTAGCTGGCTAAGACTAGCCATGTTGATCCCTTATTGCTTTGGAAACCAAGTCTAACGTTTGCTATTGTGTGTGATAAAGTGTAATTAAACCAATGTATATGTTCTGGCAGCAACAAGTAGGTGTCCCCCAGGAGAGCAAGAACACACCCACACACTGCACAGTGCCCCAACTACACCTCCTTCATGTGCCCACAATATAAAGCAAATGGCAGACAATTGAAACAAAAAGACCATCCTTACAGGGGGCATACATGTGTGCAGTTGGCATTGCAGGGGCACACACACATCAACACTACTCACAAAGTCACCCCTTCACACTTTATGACTACTCAAGTGCACACATTCAAATGTACCCATGTGACTACCAAGACAGGCCATCCCAAGATGACCATACATCAACACTGCTGTTTACACATCAAGAAAGATCACACAGACATGATGGATCCTGGCCAGCCCGCATGTAATCCTGTGGATGAAATTCCCCTCTGTGCTGGTCGTGCATCCGAACATGACATGTGTACAATTTAGCAAACCTGACCAAAGAATGATTAGGATAACCGTAGATCATCACAAACAACCATCATTGCAACCTCAAGCATCAGAGTCCAGAATAAGAAAAGTGCCTGTCACCTCTGGCAAACTCTGAAAAAGTGACACAAGCAATTGGCAATGTTAAAGTGGCATACAGAGCATGTGTCTCATGAAACCATACCCATACAGAAAACACTTTATTTAGTAAGGACACTGACAACACAGACAACAGGAGTAACTGTCTTTATTACATATTACCCAGATAGGCATCAAAAGTAGACAAGAGCAAGGCCAGTGGCCAGTCCATAGTTCAAAGGGAGGACATGTGGGCATGAGAACCTGCACAGGGGATGGGCATCCAAATTACAAACAGCAAGGCCAGTGGCCAGTCCATAGTTCAAAAGAGGGACATGTGTGCATGAGAACCTGTACAGTGAATGGGTGACACTGCACACTGCCATGGTCAGCAACAGAGCTAGGGGGATAACTATGGGCAGTCCAGGCACCGCTGTGGGAGGGATAGGTTGAGGAGGGGCACTTTGCCTCTGACGTGGCTGTCAGTCAAACTGGGAGGTGGCTGATTGTCAGGCCCAGTTGGAGGACTGGACCGAGGAGAGAAGACCAGCTGAGGGCTCCCAAAAGCCTCCGGCTTTGTGAGCCAGAGGGCTGCTTAGACCGGGTGGTGTGGTGGCATGTCGAGGCCGACACATGCTGCCGTGAGACACAGTCTGTGAAGGTAAATGTGGAGAGCTGCCTCTCTACTTCTTGGGGATTTGATAGCCCAGAACAGTCTTACTAGGAGTGGGAAGTGGGGCGGGCACAACAGGCACACTCTCCACCAAAGGTGCATCAGATGCAGGTGGAGGCCCTCCCTCTGGGGATCTGCTGGATCAAGTGTTACGCTTTGCCTGGCCTTGCCTTTTCCCCTCCATCCCCTGTTGACCAGATGCACCCCCAGAGTTGTGGTTGTGGGTGAATCTGCCTTAAAGGGCTTTTTCTTCAGAATCTTAGCAGGCACCAGCTTCACAGCAGGCACGGCAACTGTGCCTATCTTTGGGAGACGCTTTTGGGGTGGGAGTGTCCTTGGATAGGGCTGATAAGGCATGTGAGCTTGAGGCCTGCTTTTTGGCTTGATGCCCCTGAGTGTCACCTGAAGGGCTTTTGCCTTTGCCTCTTGTTTGACTTTTGTTTGTTTGTGGGATGAAGTCTGCACTCTGGCCCGCTTGGGGTGCTGCTGTTGTGTGCTGCGTGTGGTATACCTGGAGAAAGTGGGCTGTGGTGTGTTGTCACTCTCGCCAGATGTAGCTACTGGCAGGGGGTTGCTGAACGGACTGGAGCTGGACTCTAAGCCTGTGACAGCTAATTGGCTGCCATCACTGTGGAGGACAAAGACTGGACAGTCCTGTGTAGCACCCACATCAGAATGAATGCCCTCCATGAAGGCAACTACCTGTGCCAACATCTTGTCATGGTCTTGGAAGGCTTTCCGGAGAGTTGTCTGGCCCACACAAAGGCTGGCGCAAAAGGTCCACAGCCTCAACACTGAGGGCAGCAGGGGAGACAGGGGCAGTGCAGCGATGCCTGGGGGAAGGACACTCTTCCCTTCTTACTGTTGGGAGCACATGCAGCACTAGTGGAAGTAGCTGGGAGGGTGGGCACTGGTCGATGTGTGGTGGAAGAGGAGGCAGATTTCCCACTCCCTGTGCCGGCCAACATCGAGGAGTCACCGCTGGCGTCAGATGACATTGAGGTTGGTGTTTCTGGGCGTGATTCCTCAAGGGCACTCTTGTCCACCTCTGAGGTGCTGGTCACATCAGTGTCAGTGAGCTCATGTGTAGAAGTCATGCCCGAAGCTTCACCACTGGTGTCCGTCCCATGTCCTTCTGTGCCCTCGGTAGATGCTGCAAGAGACAGAGACGTAGGCTCAGTTTAGTGCCATACACACAAATACATCATATGCAAGCAAAACACGTTGATGATACCCCCATGTTGCACACCACTCAGTGCAGTCTGCATGTGCAACCTTAATTCAAAACTCAAAACATGCATGGTAATATGCACACTTGGCATGAATCAACCATGTCACGTCCCCACAGCCAAATAGCTTGCCCGTGCCTCTGTGCAACCTGACATACAGATGCCTGTGAGCATACCTAGGTCCCTGTAGGTGAAAAAGATGTACATCTCAACATGTTGACACAGTCACATATGGAGTCACCATAAGGGGACAACACAGAAACAGACTCCAAAATGTCATTTTGCAATGGCCATGAGCTCCTGCCATCCACCATGTTGTGCTTTGGTGCACAACTACAGTTGAACATTGGTGGCCAATGTGTAGTTCTCACAATTTTGAGGTCAGGCACTGCACACATCGATGAAAGCACACTCAGATGAGGAACGCTGCCATTCACTGCCAGGGGATGTCCATGACTCCCCTAATGCAGCCGATGCCATAAGGCCACAACTCTGCATGCAATGTTAAGGGCCATTACATTAAATACATGAGGAAGTACTTGTAGCAGAAATGCTTGACAGCTGCACCTGATACAGAAGCTATTTACAAGCCATTCCATCACACCAGAAACATCACCCGAGTTCCGCACTGGCTCAGGGTTGGAATACATGCAGTCACTCACACCCAAAGTCACCCTTTTCAGAATACTCACCCCCAACTTGCTGCGTATGGGCCCTCAAAAGTCCATCCGGCTCTGGCTGTGTCACTGCCAAGATGTGGGCCATTAGTGGTGTCATGCTCCTGCTCGCCAACCTGCCAGTCCGAGGGAGCAGGCCCAGCGTCATCTCTGCCAAGTTTTTGCTCAGCCGGCAGATGTCATCCCACCTCTTGTGGCAGTGTGTGTGTCATCGGTTTGAGATACCCAGAACCCGCACCTTGCATGTAATGGCCCTCCATACCACCTTATGCTGGTGGACTTTGAGCTGCATGCATGGGAGACAAGAGGAGGACATTTTAGTGACACTGGGTTATGTACCACTGTGTCTCAGTACAGGAGCATGCACACACCCAGCCCAGCTATTCAGATATGTTTTAGCAGATACAATACAGCATGACTTGTAGTACACTAGCATGAGCTTATCATACCTAGTTGCATGCAGGTATGAGGATGGACAAAATACCTGGCCATCTCATACACATGCAGAATGCCAGCACAGAAAGCAATGCGAAGAAGGTGCACATCTGTGATGCAGTTTGTGAGGGAGGAAGACATACATTACATTGGAAATGATGTGTCGGCAGACTCCCTGTGTCCAACACTGCACACCCCTCAATGTCCTTGCCCTGTGAATGGCTCACTGTGTCATGGAGGTCACATTTAGGGACATGATCTTCCAATCTCACACCCTTATCACAAGGTCTGTCTTGTGCAATCCACAGGCCTAAGATAGCTCATTGATGAATAGAGTAGCAGACAACCCATATGTCTCACTCTGTCCATTCAGTGATGGGTCCCTGTCAAATTGGGCAGTAACTGTGCAGGTCATGGGGGCTCACACTACGGTCTTATGTGAGCCATCAGAACTGTCACATGCATTTACAATATTAGAGGGCAAACAGTGCCTACACATGCAAGTCAGTACACATAATGAAGAAACTGGAAGGGGGATGTTTCAGAAGTACCACAAGCTGCTGTGTCATAGGTGAATTTCCACCAAGAGTGTCACCCTCAGGAAGTTCACTCTCGTGCATAATGCTTACATATCCATGGTGGCAACATAAATTCAAACCCACTTCCATCAGTACCCTCTGGATGAGAAGTCTTTGTAATGTCACAAATAAGCCTGGGAAAACCTCATGGACTCAAACATCCATTAGCATAGGCAGTTTCTATTCTGACTCCCACTTTCGAAACTTGAAGTGTCACTGTAAGGCTGCAAAAACACTGCATGTCCCTCCCATCCTAATATGCATCCCGGGAAATGTGTAAAATAGGCTACAACCCCCATTTTCCTGAAGTAAACATGCTAGGCAGTGTATCACACAAACCCACACTCTCAGGTACATACTGCAGCAGATCAACTTCATGTTTGCACTCCCTGCACGCCCCTTCTTTCACTCTAAAACACTTACCATGACATCAGGAGCACCATGTAGCCTCCCATACTGTGTGAGCGCCTCGTCCACCAGGACCTCCAGCTCCTCTGTTGTGTAGGGACGGGCCCTGATGTTTTCAGTCCTCACCATCCTTGGGTCCAGGAGACAGGAACAGCAGCAGGTGGTGGTGTCAGTCAGCAGTGGAAATGTGTGGCTCTCTCCCACACATATATATCTCCCTGGGGTAGTTTCAGTGGTACTAAGCTACTGCAATTGGTGTTCCAGGTCAGCTTTTTTCAAACGCGACTAATGACTGGCCCGAGGTAGCGGAGCACGCCTACCGCGATTTTCTAAATGCATTTGTCTACCGTGATTGCAGTTCCCTTTGGCTGTAAGGGTATGAGCATTGGCGTACCACAGAGCTCTTCCCTCTGCCCGACGCTGTTCAATATCTACATGGCACCCCATGCCCACGTCGCCCGACAGCACGACCTTAACATCATCTCCTACGCCGACGATCCCCATCTGATCATCTCCCTCAACCAAAGACCCTCACACCGCCAAAACCAACCTCCACAAAGGGATGAAGGACGTCGCCGAATGGATGAGGAACAGCCGACTGAAGCTGAAATCGGACAAGACGGAGGTCTTCATCCTCGGCTCCACTCCTTAAGCCTGGGACGACTCCTAGTTCCCGACAACAGTAGAAACAGTCCCTACACCCACCGACCACGCACACAACCTAGGGGTTATCCTCGACTTCACCCTCTCCATGACTAAGCAGGCCAAGCTCCTGAGATGATTGCAACGCATCCAGAACACCTCAGCACGTCTGATCCTCAACATCTCCCACCGCAGCCACGTGACACCCCACCAGGTAACCTGCACTGGTTCCCCATCAACAAGAGGAAAACCTTCAAACTCCTCATCCATGCACACAAAGCTCTCCACAAGACCAGACCAGCATACCTCAACAGATGACTCAACTTCTACACCCCCACCCACCAGCTCCGCTCCATCAGCCTTGCCCTCACCACAGTCCCCCGCATCCGAAGAACGACTGCCGGCAGCAGATCCTTCTCTCACCTCGCCGTCAAGACCTGGAACACCCTCCCCACCAACCTACGGCAGATCCAAGACCTACTAACCTTCAGAAGACTCCTCAAGACCTGGCTCTTTGATCACTAGCAGCACCCCCCCACCCAGCCCCTTGCGACCCTCACGGGTATGTAGTGCGCTTCATAAATGTCCTGATTGATTGATTGATTGGAGGTGACATACCTCAGGGGCCAGGCGGTCGCTACCTCAATCGTGCATCTTTCCATTGCATCCAATGACCTGCCCTGCAGTAGTGGAGCACGCCTACCACGATCTTCAAAATTGCATTTGTCTACCGCAATTGCGGTTCCAATTGGCTGTAAGGGCATGGGCATTGGCGGTAATACACCGCAATGGCCAGGCGGTTGCTACCGCGATTTGGCCGCTTGACATTGGTGCCTATGGCCGTGATTGTGGTGGCGGAGCACGCAAACCGCCATTTTTCTATGTGTATATCACTACCGCGATTGTGGTTCCCATTGACTGTAAGGGGATGGTCATTGGTGGTGACATACCGCAGGGGCCAGGCGGTCGCTACTGCAATTTGGCCGCTTAACATTGGTGCCTATGGACCATGATTGTGGTGGCTGTGCATGCTTATGGCACCTATGGGGAAATCATGCTGTGGCAGTGGCAATGGCCAGTTCTCAACATTGTACAGTAGACATGTTAGATCTGGGGTCTCTAGTTGGCAGAGGTAGGTACCAATGTCCAAATAGGGACCCCTGCTTCTAGCCACCATCTTGGTAGCTTGGCACGAGCAGACAGGCTTATCAAAGGCAATGTGTAAAGTATTTGTACCAACACTCAAAGTAACACAGTGAAAACACCACAAATGGACTCCACACCTGTTTGGAAAAATAAAGTATCTTTATCCAAAATAGACAAGACCAAAACGACAAAAATCCAACATGCACAATTCAAGAATATGATTTTAAAAGAGTTCTAGGGTTTGCGTCAAAATAATCCACAGTTGCGTCGCGTTTAGCCCAAAGTACCTGTAGATGCGACAAAAGTTCCAAATGGAAGCTGCAGCGTTGAAAAACAAGTGATGCGTCACTCCTGAGACTCCTGAGACCCTGGGGAGTGATGCGACAGCCCCGCTGGACGCAGCGTGCTTGTTGTGATGAATCCGGTCTGTATGGGGAGGGATGTGATACCTTGTATGGATTCCGGTGCGCAAGTTCGGTAGGAAGCGCCTCGCAAAGGCACGATGCGATGATCTTCGGGACGGCGACGATCTCAGTAGCGGCGGCGATGAGCGGTGCAGCGTCGATCTTCTCCTCTCGCGGCTCCTTGATGCGATGGCTCTGCGACGATGTTCGCAGCGACGTGATGCGGTCTGCAACAAGCGGTGCGATTATCTCACCCATCGACAACAGGCTCTGCGGCGATACTCGCAGTGACAGGAATCTTCCCGCACTGGGGCGATGCGCTCCGCAAGCGAACGAGGCGTTAGTTGTTGCAGCGGCAACAGGCACTGCAACGATCTTCGCGGTGATGGGAATTTTCTCGCACTGTCGACGATGCGCTCCACAGGAGAGCGATGCGTGAACATTTCATATCTTCTTCTTTTCTTCTTGTCCAGCTCCCCAAACTGCAGGCACAACTTCTAGAGGCCCCACAATTTGATCAAGCACTCTAGGGAGGGCAGAGCTCATACAGCAGAGTTCAGGAGGTAGCTGGGACTGAAGTCCTTTTGTTCCTGTGACTTCTTAACAGTAGGCCAGCTCTCCTCAGGCCCTTGGAGATCTCTTCAAGCAAGGGAACACAGCAACAGCACAGTCCTTCCCCACTCCTTGGCAGCAAAGCAACTGCAGGTCAGCCCACAAACACACAGCAGGACAGTCCTTCCTCTTCAGTCTTCCAGCTTTCTCCTTGGCAGAGGTTCCTTCTTGATTTCAGGATGATCTAATGTTCTGTAGTCTGGGTAGCCCTTTTTATACCAGTCTTTCCTTTGTTCTCTGGAGGCAGAGAGGCCTTGGCTTAGTCAGAAAGAGTTCTGGTCAGTCCTGGAGCACTTTGTTTTCCTGACTTCTTCTTCTTTCCTTTCAGAGAGAGGGGCAGGGTAGTCAGAAACACCCAGCAGGAGGTGCAGCCAGCATTGTGGAAGGCAATCACAGCCCTATTCAGGCCCATGTGCTATCCCCTACCACTACTCAAGATGTAGCTCTTCGGCCTAGGGCTGACTCAGCCAGCCTCCTGGGGGCTCCCCAGCCCCTGTCACTCACAAACTAGACAATCAATTCAAAAACAGGCCAAGGCACACAGGAAGGTCAGACAAGAGAACAGCTACTTTCTAAAAGTGCTGTTCTCAAACACAGGATTTAAAAAACATCCTTCCTAAAAGATGTGTTATTAAATTCTGAGTTCAGGGATACCAGACTTTACTTTTCTATCTTGCTCCTATGGGAAGATATGCAGGTAAACAGTATACACAGCATTCCCCATTATAGGCTATGGGCAAGATAGCCCTCTCAATAGTGAAAAAACGAAATTGGCAGTATTAGGGCATGTCACCTTCATCAGGACATGCCCTACCTTTCACATACACTGCACCCTGCACAGGGGGGTACCTTGGGCCTTCCATAGGGGTGTCCAATGTGTACAGAAAGGGAAGGGTTAGGCCAGGCCAGTGTGGACACTGGTCAGGCCAGCATGGCAGTTAGCATCTGCATACAGGCACTGCAGTGGCAAGCCTGAGACACCATGTTAGGTCTTATCCTGTGGGTGGCACAATCAGTGCTGCAGGCCCACTAGTAGCATTTGAGTCACCAGCCCTGGCACACTCAGTGCACTTTACTAGGGACCTACTGGTAAAACAAATACGCCAATCATGGATAACCAATCACAATAACAATTTATACAGAGAACATGTGCACTTTAGCACTGATCAGCAGTGGTAAAGTGCCCGGAGTCCTATTGCCAACAACCACATCTCAGGAAAAATAAAGGAGGAAGAAGCAAAAATGTTGGAGATAACCCTGCAAAAAGGGCCATTTCCAACAAGACACATGAATCATGCCACCAGATAGTGCTAACCAATGCTAGTGTAACATTTAGCCCACTGATGACTACACATGCTATGTCAGTGCACAGTATTACATGCATGGGCATGTACTCCCTCACATATCACTTATGATTTTGTTGTGCATGTACACAGATCGGTGGTGTTATGGACTCTCAAATATGTACACATTTCAATGTGTGAGATGGCTAAGCAACCCACAGTAATAAAGGTTTGACCACATAATGCGCCTATTTCACTGTGTAGATTGCTGAACTCGTGTTAATACTTGCTCTTTATGCACATACTGTGCTCATTGTATTGTTAATGTGTGCCCTGTCCGACTTACGCAAGAAGATGTGGCAAGTACAGCAGCTACGTAGAATCTAGCAGTGGTGCTGTCTCACACATGTGCTGTGTCAACTACTCTCAGGCTGGTGACACAAGATATTGAAATGTACCTTTTGGCATTCACATAGTCTGAATCTGTTTTGGGTATACTCACTGTGTGAATACTAGACAAGTGTACGACTAGTTTAGATCAAGGTGTCCCTACATGTAAGTTGTGCTGTGAGCTGAAGTTTGATGCCAGTCATTGTTGGCGCTGTGTCACTCAAAACATAAGATGTTGGACACATCTCATAGGGGGATTGAATTGACATGTGTCCCCTTTCATTTCACCTAGGAAGCAACCAAATGTGCATCGTCCATTCACAGTGCTGGTGGACATGGAGGATGAGGACATCATACGTAAGTTCCGTCTGGATCGACCTACTCTACAAGACCTATGTGCTCTGTTGCAGCCCTATCTGAGGTCTCGCAGAACCTATACGACTGCTTTGACACCAACATGTAAGATGATGACGGCCCTGCATTTCTTTAATACTGGTTCATTCCAGTACATGGTGTCTAGCGTAGGTAGGATGTCGCAACCTATGCTCAACATGGTGCTACGTGATGTCCTGTCTGCTATGATGACCTAAAAGAACAGATACATCAATTTCCCCGGGAGGCAGGATTTGGCAGCTGTGATGGGTAATTTTTATGACCTTGGTCGCATCCCTAATGTTGGTGCGACTGACTGCACACATGTTGGCTTGGTTCTACCACAGGCACGTGAGCACATCTACAGCAATAGAAAGCATTTCCATTCCATCAATGTGCAAGTGGTATGCAGGCGGATATGATAATCTCACATGTCTGTGCCAAATTTCCAGGATACATCCTGCAGCACAGCATCGTACCACAGCTGATGGCAAATCTGCAGTCAGAGCGTGTGTGGATTGTGGGTGAGTATTCAGAGTCGAGTAGTGTGCTGTATGTGTGACATGCTGTTCTCGGCTACTGTTTATATTACAAATTGCTCAGTGTATCTCACACCTAGGTTACTCTGCATATCCCTACTGCCCTTGGTTGCTGAGCCCACTGAGGAATCCCATGACCCCTGGTGAAGTCCCCTAGAATGATGCCTATGGGAGGACACATTGTGTGGTGGAGCGTACTTTTAGTCTACTTAAGTCACGATTTTGTTGCCTGGGCAAGACCGGAGGTGCACTGATGTACTCTCCCCAAAAGGTGTGTCAGATCATAGTGGGATGCTGCATGCTCCACAACCTGGCCTTGCGCAAAGAGATCACCCTGATCCTGGATGATGATGAGCAGCCGAAGACCCCGCCTGCAAACCCACACATGTCCAGTGATGAGGATAGTGGAGAGGAGGAAGGTGTTGACCTGTGTCACCAGCTCATCAACCGCTACTTCCATTGAAGGTGAGTGAAAACGTACAACGGTGCCGTTGTCTGCTGATTTTGTTGTTGGTGAAAAGACCTAGGGGAGCTTTGTGACTGCTGCCTGTTGTTAGCTATGTGCTGGCTGTTCATCTGTCTGAGACAGGGTAGTTATGCACAGTTCCTGGATGTCTATGTTGGTGCTGTTGCTCATTGTAATGTGGGCAGATTTGAGTATCTTGATGACAAGTGTTGTGTAATGGCTGTGATGCCATCCCCCGACAAGAGAATATTGTTCTCTTGTGTTTTCCTAGGTCCCTTCAGCCTCTCAATGCCACCCAACAATCACTGCTCCTAGTGCATTGTAATCAGAGTCAACATTGTACATCCTGTGATAAACATGGAACTGACACGAAAACATAGGTGTGTAAGGAGTGTTTATTTACAATGGCTATATGAGACAGGGAAGTGAATATTTACAAAAAGGTGAAAATGGAATCAATGAGTTGTCAGTGATGGTAGATGAGACAGTAGAGTAGTCACCACATTGATGTGTTGACACCGTCCAACAGTCGCCTACCATCAACAAGGACAGTCAACAAAGGCAATGGGAAGGTGAAGAAGGGTGCCATCAGGGATGGCTCCTTGACTGGCATTTGGCTGGTGCTTTGCCACGTGTTCCTCCCTTGGTTTTCCTTGGACGGCCCCTTGAGAGTTTGGCAGTGGGGCCTCTGCAGTAGGCTCAGCGGGGTCTGAGGACTCACCCCTCTCTCTGGCCACAGGGGAGGTGGAGGGACTATCATCCTGCGGGCCACTGGAGGTAGGTTGAGCTGTTGTTGGGGCAACAGGCCTAACTGAGCACACTGACAATCTGGACCAAGAGGTCCATGATTTGGCCTATTCGTGTGACTATGGACATCAGCAGCAGGCAGAGTTCACATGAATCTTCCAGAGCCTGGCCCGTGTGTCCCTGGGCTCGTTCATATGCCCCAAGGATTCTGGCAATGTTGGCCAGTGCTTTGGTCCCAGTGTTCGGTGGATTTTGATGCCCAGTTGCCCTCCCACTTGCCCTGCTGTCCCAGAACTGTGGCGTCATCACTCTATGCACCCACGTACTCTCCCTGACCGCCTCAGATTGTGGGGTGGTGTGGGCATCTTCGGAGGCGGGGACAGTGTTGCAGGCAGAACTGGTGGTGGTGGTGGTGGTGGAGGCTGCACAGGTCATTACAGCAGGGGTCAGCACAGTTGTTGTTGCTGGGGTGGTGGCGGTGGGGACAGTGGGGACCTGGGACCTGTTGCATCCTGGCATGCCTGATGGGCCTGCTTCTGGCTCCGCATCCAAGGAATCTAGGGATTCTGCATCTGAGAGTCCATGTTCCTGGGGGAGACTGGCTCTGCAGGTTGGTGTTGTCATCTGTAGCTGCCATTCTTGGTCACCAGTGGAACAGAAGGGGAATGGTCATTGACGTGCACCCCACATGCTTGGTGTTAGATGTTTGGATGTTACATATTATACACCACACGGATGTATGATGATGCATCGCTAACCGCCACAACGCCAGCAATGACCACGCCATTTTAACATCGCAAAAGGCATCACATCGCACGCATTCAGTGCGCATGCTGTCACCACGCTATTGTAGTGTCTCTGCCGCTTTAGGCAAATATATCGCAGTTCATCACATCGCATGCTATAAAATCGGTTTTCCGAAAGTGTTTATTATAGTATCTGGGGCGATTTGTATTGTAATCCGTTAATGTTCAGTTTCTGTACTGTATTATGAAATGGCAGCATACGCTCACCAATCGGTTACTTAAAAATTTTGTACATTTTTTTAAATAAAGGCTGTCTTTTGTTTTAATTTTTCTGAATTGCTTTATTGGGGATTAGTAACACGCAATGTTGTTCATTTGCAAAGTATTCATAAAAAGTAGGTTTACTGAGACACTATGTAAACAAGTGGTTATCACAAACGTCCTACCACACTTTCACTGAAATGCAACTCTTACATTAGGGTATAAAAGGAGGCACACTCCATTTGCAGGCCTGTTTGGACCAGTTCCCAAGACACACTCCACGTTGTGCTTACGTTTCAACTAGGACTGTGAGCAGCGGCATTCAACATAAGAAGTAAGTCCCTTTAAACCCAGTAGTGGTATGCAAGTAACGGCCCTGTAGCATTTAATGAAGGTCAATTCATGATTTCTTCTTTTTTACAGGCTGTGAATGGTATATTGTTTTGGGGGTTAAAGACGCCAAAATCTTGAGCATTGTCTTCAGCAGTGAAGCCTGTAAGTAATTAACATATACGTATCACCTATGTATTTACTATGTTTAATACTACTCGTGCCGATACCTAGCTCCTAAATCACAGCAACTACGACCTTTGCTGTTGCCGCCCCCTGCTGACGAGAACGCCGCACCACGCCACGACGCCCACGACGTCCATCGAAGCGCCGCCTCCAGGAGCCCTCGGGAGAAGCGCGGATACCGGCCGCGGAAATACGGCCGAGAACTGTGGAAATTCTGGCTTAAACTGCGCCGTAGTCTAACCCCCAGAGCGTGCACCTTCTAGGAGGTTGCTGGCAGGCGCTTGGGACCCCTGAAGCACAACAGAGTGCCCACCGGTAAATCCCCGGTGGTACCTGGCACACGCTGCTCTCTGTTTCCCGCTGGCAACCCCCTGCTTATAGAGAAAACGCAGGGGGTTAGGAACAGGAGAAGAAGCAGGAATAGGAGGGGCAGCCTGCCCAGGGAGCCCCAGGCAGCCGGAAAAGGAAAAGAAGGAGGAGATCCCACAAAAAAAAAGGAAGGGGATTTTGGAAGAAGCACACAGTGACTGGCGAGGCAGGATAAGGGCACAGCAGAGGTAAGTGTGTGGATGGCTTCCATATTTTTTAGTAAATAAAGAAGAAAAAAAGAATGTAATTTTAGTCAAAACTGAGTAAGGGGCCATAATTTAAGAACTGACCAGAGAGCAAGTGGGGAGCAAGTGGATTACCCAAAAACTTATAAAACCCCAAAAAAAGACTAATGGCTCCAAAAAGGAAGCAGAGAAATCGCAAAGAGGCCTTAGAGCAAAGCCCAGTAGGAGGAGAACCCTCTATGGAATGTAGAACCCTACAAGAAAGCCTGGAGAGCTTGGAGAGCCCCAAAGAAGTGGCAAAGAGGAAAAATAAAAAAGGCTCTAAAACTACAAAAGGAGCTGTACAAAATAATAAATGAAGCTCATCACCCTCCAAATTAATAAAGTACTTTGTAGGGAAGCACTACAAAAAAATGGTTTCTTCTACCAAGCCCATGGAAGGGAAAGAAGAGCAGCAGAATGAAAATAGTTTGCTAGAATCTAGTAAAGAAGAAGTAGAGGTATCGCAATCGAGGAACTATTCTCTATTTAGCCAAAACAAAATAATAACAGGAAGCGCGGCTCTCTTTGTCACCGAAGTTACTCTCACTATATGGTCAGGAAATGGAGGACCAGGAGGTATCTGGCCTAGCGTAAATTGACAGCGAAGGCCTGAGATGTAACCGGGACGATGTATTGGTCCCAAAGGCGCTTTGGCCACACACGAATATAATCGAAACGCATCAGCAGACCTCGAGAACAGAGAGAAGAGATAATTCTGAGAGGAACAGTTTACATGACTTTGACATCTCTGCAACTCCCTCTTCCTCAATTATGGACGTACTTTTGATGCTTCAAAAAACCCTTCAGGGGATACTAGAGGTCACAATGTTAAATAATGGGGTGTTGAAATTACAAAAGGTCCACTTGCAAAAGATAGAGGAGGAATTGCAAGGAATTAGGGGGCAAATGCCTACCATGTTGAGCCCTGTTCTAGATCCACAGGTGACTGAAAAAAACGGGGGTATAGGAATAATAGAACCGTCACACAGTGTATATGTATCCAAATGCCCAATGTTGATAAAAAGAAGAGAAGGCAATTGGAGATATAGTCAACCAAGGCTGAGCGGGCTCTTAAAAAGACAGTAATATAGAAAGAGAAAGAGAAAAGAAAAAGTAGGCAAAAAGGAAAGTAAAAAGAAAAGAGTGGAAGAATTTAATCTAAAAACAACGCCACAGGCGATGACACCTCTTCAAAAGGCGAGAGTAGTGAATATGAGAAAGGGCCAAATTATTAACAAAAGGGAAAGTGTTACCAAGAGACCCACGAAGGAGCTATTAAAACCAAAACCAGCTTTAAAATCAATGAATATGGGCAACAATATACAAAAACAGAAGCACCAAAATTATGAGAAAGTAGGACAGGGGCAAGCGAAAATGGAAGTAAACAGTAAACAAGGGGGAACTGGATGGAAGAACCTTAGAACAGATTTAGAATCCCCAAAGAAAGAAACAGAACTAGGTGATAATAGGTGGTTATATTTTGAACCGGCTCATTTAGCAAAAAAAGGGGAAAAAACAAGAAAGCTGGTACCATTTTAAATAGATCCCAACTCCTATACTCATTCGACAAAGTGTCCAAGCCTGAGGGGTATTGGAACAAAAGATCTGAGACAGGTGTGATATATAGAAAATATCCAAGGAAAGGAATTCTCAAAAGTGTCTTTTTATTCAGCTTTAGTAAGACTGGCAATTGAGAAAGCAGAGAGGGAGATACTACAGGAGGGTAAAAGGTTAGTACCCAAGAAAGAACTAGAGGTAAATATCAACCAAGATAGAGGCTTCCTAAGGTGCCATGCAGGGCTTGGCAAGAGACAGGTGAGGATACGGGAGTAGAATGAAGGGGGGTAGATAATCTGAATATAGTAGTAAATAATTCAGCCCTTGACAAATCCTGGGGTAATTGGAGCCAAAGAAATAACTCAGGTCCATCTCAGTGGCTTCAGGGAGGCATGGAAGAAGAGGGTGGACTAAGTGAGGTTGAATAGGATGATGGGGTGTTGCATAGCCTTAAGTTTATATCATGGAATATAAATGGTATTGGGGAGTTGAAAAATCAAGAAGCTATAAATAAGGTAGCAAAAAATGTGGGAATTCTGTGTCTGCAAGAAACTTGGCTATGCGATGAAACCCCAATTTTTGATGGGTTCATCCAGCTCAATCGTTCAGCTAATAAAAAAAGGTTTGGGTGCCCAGCAGGAGGAATTATGGCCCTCCTGTCTACAAAAATTGCAAAGAATGTGGTAGTAATAAATGTAAAATGTAAATGGCTACTTGCATGTAGGGCTTCCCTGCTGTTCTCAAACAAAACTTATGAGAATGTTATTGTTATAAATGTGTACATGCAATGGGGAGACACCAAGGAATATGGAACCGAAATGGAACATTTTAAAGAAGATCTTGACTCATTATGGGAAAAGTATGGGTCGGATATATTTTTTATTATGGGGGATTTTAACCACAAATTGTACCCAAAGAAGGTTGATATTTGGCATAGTGAAATCTTGGAGGTATATGGAATAAAAAATGCATGCTTTTTAGCCTGTGATCCCTCAAGCCAGGACTTGGCATTGGGAAATTATTTAGGGACTAAGGGTCTGTTCAGTTTGAATGGAAGACTTGAAAACGATAGCCCAGCACAGAAAACATTTAAAAAAGGCAATCAAAATTGTCCAATAGATTATATGTTTATGTCTGCATGGAATGTTTCCCTCATAATAGGATTTGAGGTACTCCAAATGGAAGAAAGCGATCATAACCCCCTGCAGCTGGTGCTGCAAGGGGGCATGCTGTACCCCCGAGATAAAGTGATCCCACAGCAAGTTGAGTACCCTAAAAGAGTGACCACTAGATTAACGGCCGAATATACAGAAAAATTAGAGAAGTTACAGCAGAAGATAGATTTGGGAACAATAGGGGCGAGAACAGTAGAATGGTATGAGGAAAAAATAGCCCAAGTGGTACTTTGCCTTAGAATCGGATAAACAAAAGATAAAAAAATAAGCACACTCCCATAGTAAGACAACATAAATGGTTTTCTGTGGAATGCCTAAAGAAAAAAAGAGAGATAAGAAAAATAACTAGAAGTATTAAAGTAAAAAATGACGGGATAAGACAACTCTATCTTAATAAACTGAAAAGAGAATATAAAAGGCTAATTACCACGGCTAAAAGAGAGTATAAGGATAAATGCTGGGAAAATCTTCTGGAAGCCATTGAAACTAAGAATTTACGTGAGTTTTGGAAGCTGGTAAGAACTGGGTCCGACCACATGGTGGGGGCAATGAACTGTGTGGTAGTTGAGGCAGCATGGGAGAAATATTTGAAGTATCTTTATAGCCCTCGTAGAGAACCTGACAAAGGAAGGCCTCAGCCATGGCAAGGGCTAATGGAAGAATTAAAGGCAGACTTCACAGAAAATAATGTAAGAAATACAATAGTGAACCTAAAGTTAACCAGAGCAGCAGGCCCAGATAATCTTCCTGCAATAATAATAAAAACTGAGCTAAATTGGTGGGCGAGTTTCTTTTCCCACATGTTTCTTGTGATCCTTGAGTCAGGTAACATACCTAATAATTGGAAAGGGGCAATAATAAGACCCGTGCACAAAAAGGGCAATATGAATGCACCACAAAACTATAGATTAATTATCCTATTGGATATAGGTGAAAAGGTGTTTTCAAAAATAGTGTTGCAAAGACTGAAGGACTGGGTGGAACAGTACTCGATTGTACCAGTGGAACAGGTTTTTTTTAAAGAAGGCCACTCTACGATCGATCACTGCTTCGCCCTCTGGGCAGTGGCTCGTAAGTCAGTTGAACAAAACGGTAAATTGTGCTGCTGTTTTGTAGATTTCAGAGCCGCATTTGACTGAGTTGACAGGAACTGCCTCTGGCAGACATTAATAAAGAAAAACATCCCAGAGAACTTGCTGGCCATCATAAAAGAACTACATACTGGGAACTGGGCGCAGGTAATCAGAGACACAGGAGGTTTACTGACGCCAAAAATAGCAATTGGGAATGGGCTCAAGCAGGGCTGCGTACTGGCCCCCCTGCTCTTTGCAATCTTTTTGGCGGACTTACCGGCAACTCTAGAAGTTGAGAGAAGTGCCAGTCCGAGAATGGACGGTAAGAAAGTGTCCTGTCTCCTGTATGCAGACGACCTGGTGATCATGGATCAGACTGAAATTGGTCTCCAGAGGAAGCTAGATGCTTTTAGAGAGTATTGCGAAGGGAGAATTTTAACTATAAATATGGACAAAACCAAAATCCTGTGCTTTGGGAAAAAGACAACTAGTTTTACTTGGTTCTTAGGAGACCTGCAATTGGAAACAGTCAAGGTATATCGGTACCTTGGACTGTGGTTTGATTGGTCTCTTAAATGGGGCACTCACCTAGAAGCACAGAATGCAAAAGCATTTGGACCAATCTGCGGGTTGAAAAAATTAAATTATGACTATGGAAACATGTCTCATAAACCGGTACTAAAAGCATTTAACACGATGATCCCGCCACAAGTCCTGTACGGAGCAGAAATTCTCTTTTTAAGCGGGAAACGTGACTGAGATCTAGAGGAAGGGAAGTGCTTGAAAAGATTGCTCTCCCTACCCCGTTCATCAATGATCCAGGCAGTAAGAACCGAGATAGGCTCAACTGCCTGGACCATACAGTCTCAAATGCTTTTAATCCGTTTCTGGAAACGGTTAGACACAGATTCAGTCCATAAGGTATCTCAATGGTGTAGAAAGGAGATAGAATCCAGCAGCCTAAGATGGGCTAGGGAGGCAAGAAAAAAGGTATAGTTGACTAGTGATCATCTAAGGGTGCCAATTTGCCAACTATCGTTAAAGGTAGATTTTACCAAGAGCGACCTTAGAAACCAAGGACAAGAAGTGTCTAAAAAAGCTGATTTAGAATATCTGACTAAAAAAAAATCTGTTCAATGTTTAAGAGAATCATGGCTAAAGGAAAACTGTTTTCTTTATTTGGATATCCTACCTAATCCAGGTCTCTGACAGGAGATTTTAAGATTAAGAACGGGCATTAATCCTTGGCTGATTGATGAAGAAGTAAAGGTACAAATGGTATCTAGTGACGGATTATGTAAATGTGCGCTGGGAATTAAAGGTGGTATAATGCACATTTTACTAGACTGCCGAACACTACTAGACCTCCGTAAACGGTACCTATGCCCAATATTTTTAAAATATGATATAAGGCTACGGCTTCATGCGGCAGCACTATTAATGGAACTACCAAATATAGAGATAGCAATTGCATTGGGTAATTACATGAAGGCAATTAAAAGTCCCCAAGAATGGTTTAGTCAGCCTTAAGAGTTTTATAAATTGCTTTTGAGTTTTATGTTAGGTTTTATGAATTTTATATAAATATGAATGGATTGGGTTTTAGAGTTGTATCAAGCCGGGTATAAATTGTATAAGTGTGCCCTGTTTTTATTGGATAATTGGTATTTATTTCATTATTGTGAGTGTATTAAGCTCCTTGGTGCTCCGAGAATGTACAAATTGTGCAGTAGTAATAAGTGTAATGAGTTTTGCTATTTGTTTAAAGACTATGGTCTAAATAAACGATGACTTTGACTTGACTTGACTACTGGTTTAATTGTTCCTGCATTATTACAGTCTATACAAATTTAATCAAGTGTTTGTGAGTTTGACACTGATACGGGGGGTGGGAGGTTGCTTGCAGGCTGGTACCATCAGTCGTATTTTCATTGCCTCACTATTTGCGACTGGTACAGCAAAGCAAGGGTTGTTGTGTTTGTATTGTAGTCTACCTATGGAGCCAATTGTTCCATCTTGTTGTTGGTGTAATGCTACTTGCTGTATTATATATCTGGATGCAATGACTGAAACAACCTAATCCAAGTTTCACGGAACACAATGTTAACCAGTGCAGCGGTATAGTGAACCCTCCCCCCCAACCCTACCCCTTGCTTTGGGGGGACAGAAGGGCTGAATTTTTTTTAATGGCCCCATTGTGTGTGCAACTTTGCAGTGAGAGTGCCAGCTGACAATGTGGAAAGGTGGGTGAGATGGATGAATGATGTATGGTTGAAAGGGTGGATGGATGGTTAAGTGTGGCTAAATGCATGATGTGTGGATGGATGGATTGATGGCTAAAATAGATGGACGCAGGATGGGTGGATGGATGGATGGGTGGGTGCATGGATGGGTGGGTGGATGGATGGATGGGTGGATGGATGGGTGGATGGATAGATGGAAGGATGGCTGGATGGCTGGATGGATGGGTCGATATGTGGATGGGTGGATGGATGGGTAGATGGGTAGATGGGTGGATGGGTGGATGGGTAGGTGGGTGGATGAATGGATGGATGGGTGGAAGGGTAGATGGTGGATGGGTCGATGGGTAGGTGGGTGGATGAATGGATGGATGGGTGGATGGGTTGATGGGTGGGTGGATGGATGGATGGATGGATGGATGGATGGATGGATGGATGGATGGATGGATGGATGGATGGATGGATGAATGGATTGATGGGTGTAAAGATGGGTGGGTGGATGGATGGATGGATGGATGGATGGATGGATGGATGGATGGATGGATGGATGGATGGGTGGGTGGGTGGATGGATGGATGGATGGATGGATGAGTGGATGGATGGATGGATGGATGGATGGGTGGATGGATGGATGGGTGGATGGATGGATGGGTGGATGGATAGATGGATAGGTGGATGGATGGATGGGTGGTTGGATGGATGGATGGGTGAATGGGTGAATGGATATATGGATGGGTGGATGGGTGGATAGATGGGTGGATGGATGGATGGGTGAATCAGTTAATGGGTGGACAGATGGGTGGATGGATGGATAGGTGGATGGATGAATGGGTGGATGGGTGGATGGGTGGGTGGATGGATGGGTGGGTGGATGGATGGCTGGGTGGATGGGTGGATGGTTGGGTGGATGGGTGGGTGGATGGGTGGGTGGATGGGTGGATGGGTGGGTGGATGGGTGGATGGGTGGGTGGATGGGTGGATGGGTGGGTGGATGGGTGGATGGATGGATGGATGGGTCGATGGGTGGATGGTGATACAAGTGATCAATGCTCATCTGTCATCTGCACGCATCAATAACTTTTCTGCAATACAAGTGATCAGCATCTGGATCTGCATCTGTCAGCTTCACCATTGCACACACATCTTGCATCAGTGATAATGCGATGGCAGTGCTTGAAAACACAGTTGTTGAAATGGGTGTTTCCCCTCACCGAAGTGCATCCACACTATTTACTAGGATGTGTTCATTAAAATCAGCCTCATTAGGTGCGTCTCATAAGAGTGGTTACATGGGTGTTTAATAAAAACATCTTCGGAGGGTGACCAATGCAGTGCTTTTTATAAAAACACCTTTTGGATGGCGACCAATGCAGTGCTTCTCGCTATGGTTCGTGCAATAAACCCGTCATCAGCACGCATCATGCAGCCTTTGCTAATATGTCATCCATTTGCCCCTGTACGGTACGCATCTGGGAACCTCCCATCTCATCTGTCATGTAATGTCACGCCTAATATCAAAATCATCATTCATAATGTGCATCATAATAATTTTAATTGAATGTCATCTGCACGCATCTTTATTGCATCTGTCAATCACACGCATCTTTATTGACAATCACACGCATCTTTATCTTCGAGCCTCCCATCTCATCTGTCATGTAATGTCACGCATAATGTCAAAATCATCAGTCATAATGCGCATCATAATAATTTGAATCTTTATTGCAATCATCTCAACGAAGTTCAGAGGGCTTTTTTATAAAAAGACCTTTGGAGGGCGACCAATGTAGTACTTTTTATAAAATACACCTTCGGAGGGAGACCAATGCAGTGCTTTTTATAAATACACCTCGGGAGGGCGACCAATGCAGTGCTTTTTATAAATACACCTTTGGAGGGCAACCAATGCAGTTCCGATGAGGCCTTTAATAATCACGTCCAGTATGTTGCATTTATTAAACACGTGATTTTACCAAACGCTACGCGCTAGGGTGCTTTTTTAAACACATGCATTTACTAAACGCCCGGCTATTATGCATGTAATAAACACATACATTTAATGAAAGTGCCTCGCTATACGGTACACATCTGTGAACCTCCTGCACGCATCTTTATTGCATCTGTCAATCACACGCATCTTTATTGACAATCACACGCATCTTTATTCAATCTCGGGATCATCTGTGTACCTCCCATTATAATGCACATCATAATAATTTTAATTGAATACACACATCTGTATTGACAATCCGAATTGGAAATTATCATCTTCCGTGTTCGCAAATCTGCTCGTTGTCATGGCATCTGTCATCAAATCATCATTCATAATGCCCATCATAATAATTGCATTGTATTGTCATCTGCACGCATCTTTATTGCACCTGTCAATCTAATAATCAGAATCTTGTTCATAAATCTGCGCGTTGTCATGGCATCTGTCATCTTCAAAATCAATCTCAGAACCCAAAATCTATCATTTATCATCTTAGCGTTGTCATGGAATCTGTCTTCTAAAATCATCAGTCATAATGTGAATGTGCACGTTGTCATGGCTATCGTCAATCTGCGCGTTGACATGGCTAGTGATGTTAATATGAATTCGCATTATTAGCATGCATTCTAAAACCATGCGATGTAAAGCCTCCTGCAATGTGAAAGTCGCGTTGCGATGGCAGCACATGAAAACACCGAAATGAGTGTTTCCCACCCCACACAGTTTACATTGACATCACTTCGTATGGCTGCACGGTACTGAGCATCATGACATAATGTGGAGGTACATACATTACTTGTCCATGGTGTGACATGTCAATAGATACCATGCGCCACGTACAGATTGTGTGATTACAAAGCATGTCGTCATCTAACGACTAGCAGCAAAACAACTTTATGTGAAGCATCTTTGATGTTTACTCTGCATTTAAGACATTACATCTGAAAATGAACTAGCCATTGTAATCTCATGCATACCTTTGTCATTTCATGTGTTTTGCTTTCTTTTTACTACTGACCATGCTTGTTTTGTTTTCAAATCGGCCTTGACGTTCTGCCCCATGGCACTTACAGATAACATTCTGTGCTGTGCATGCTTGTGCCCTGAATTTCTTAAACATGTGATTTGATGAGTCACACTTTGGTTTCTGCCTATCTGTTAGTTTGATGAGGGCGATGTAATGGCTGCTACATATTTCTGGGTGGGGGGGAGTGCTCCATCCTGCTGAGCTTTGGGACAAGGGGGCCTGGTAGAAGTTATAGTGCTGGCTTGCCACCCACAAACACCCCTCCCTGTGGAGATGGCTACCTACCTGTAAGTTTGATGAGTGAGATTCAATGGCTGCCACATGGCTGTGGGTGTGTGGAGTATTACATCTTGCTCAGCTTTGAGACAAGGGGGCCTGGTGGGAGTTGTAGTGCAGGCTTCCTCACCACTCTCTAGGTTCCTGACGCCGAGAATTACTTCGGCGCCTTGCTGCTGGTCGCGCTGGTCACGCGCGCTTTTGCTTAGCGCAAATTTTAAAAAATCCCCGTTTTGGATTTATTTTGTAATTTTAATTTCGCCCTTCTTCCCTGGTCTTAACTGTGGGCTGCCCCTTACCTGCACTGTAATTCAGGAAACACCACCGCTGTTTGGCGGGTCCGGGTTACTGGGAGGCTGGGAGGCTGTGGCTGTCAGCGCCATTTTGGATAGGGCTTGAAGCGCGAGCGCCATCTTGGAGCGTCCAGGTCACCTGGGACGCCGAGACGACGCTACTTAAGGCGAGCCGGCTGGAGGGTGAGCCTCCCTAGGTTCCTGACGCCGAGAATTACTTCGGCGCCTTGCTGCTGGTCGCGTTGGTCACGCGCACTTTTGCTTAGCGCAAATTTTAAAAAATCCCCGTTTTGGATTTATTTTGTAATTTTAATTTTGCCCTTCTTCCCTGGTCTTAACTGTGGGCTGCCCCTTACCTGCACTGTAATTCAGGAAACACCACCGCTGTTTGGCGGGTCCGGGTTACTGGGAGGCTGGGAGGCTGTGGCTGTCAGCGCCATTTTGGATAGGGCTTGAAGCGCGTGCGCCATCTTGGAGCGTCCAGGTCACCTGGGACGCCGAGACGACGCTACTTAAGGCGAGCCGGCTGGAGGGTGAGCCTCTCTAGGTTCCTGACGCCGAGAATTACTTTGGCGCCTTGCTGCTGGTCGCGCTGGTCACGCGCGCTTTTGCTTAGCGCAAATTTTAAAAAATCCCCGTTTTGGATTTATTTTGTAATTTTAATTTCGCCCTTCTTCCCTGGTCTTAACTGTGGGCTGCCCCTTACCTGCACTGTAATTCAGGAAACACCACCGCTGTTTGGCGGGTCCGGGTTACTGGGAGGCTGGGAGGCTGTGGCTGTCAACGCCATTTTGGATAGGGCTTGAAGCGCGAGCGCCATCTTGGAGCGTCCAGGTCACCTGGGACGCCGAGACGACGCTACTTAAGGCGAGCCGGCTGGAGGGTGAGCCTCTCTAGGTTCCTGACGCCGAGAATTACTTTGGCGCCTTGCTGCTGGTCGCGCTGGTCACGCGCACTTTTGCTTAGCGCAAATTTTAAAAAATCCCCGTTTTGGATTTATTTTGTAATTTTAATTTCGCCCTTCTTCCCTAGTCTTAACTGTGGGCTGCCCCTTACCTGCACTGTAATTCAGGAAACACCACCGCTGTTTGGCGGGTCCGGGTTACTGGGAGGCTGGGAGGCTGTGGCTGTCAGCGCCATTTTGGAAAGGGCTTGAAGCGCGAGCACCATCTTGGAGCGTCCAGGTCACCTGGGACGCCGAGACGACGCTACTTAAAGCTCGCCTGTAGAGCGCAGCGGTGACGCGCAGCGGTAGCGCCCTCCCTGCGCCTGAGTCGTGCCAGAGTCCTGCCCGTCTGCGCTCGTCAGCGTCGCGGAGGCGTGCGAGGCGGGACTCTGGGCTACGTCTCTCTCTAAGCAGGGATACATCTTGGGCCCTAAGGTATGTGCCGCTCGCGCTCTCCCAGGGGGTTCTCATATAGCGCGGATGATTTGAGATCCATGCGCAATCATCCTGCGGGATGTAAATGTTTATTCCCGGGAGGCCGTCATCTGGGTAAAGGCTGCACAGTTTGTGGCTGGCGTCCTACGGCCTCACTTAATCCTGCCCGGTTATCCTCCATCCAGAATCACCATTGTGCTCTGTTAAATACCAGGTCTTTGGCCTGTCACTCGACGGACATCTGGAATCTGCTCGCAGACTCCGATATAACATGCTCATTCCTCACAGAGACATGGTTGGGGGCAGGATCAGAACCGGACATTGGCTGTGCTTTGTCGTCTAACTATACCATCTTAAGGAAGGACAGAACTGGGGGCAGAGGAGGAGGAGTGGCCTTGATAGTGGACAAGGCCTTGGGTTGCTCCTCTTTTCCCGTGGAAAACATTACAGGTTGTGAAGCTTTAGGCTTTACACTTAGTTTCTCGGCCTCTCAGACGTACTCAGGGATTCTGGTGTACAGACCTCCTGGGCCCATTGGGGCTTTTTTTGAAGACTTGCAGGATGCTCTGTCCACACCCTGCATGCGCTCTGCACAATGCCTATTACTGGGAGACTTAAACTTACATATGGACTCTACTTCTGACGCCAATGCGTCGAAGCTGCGGGACATTACTGCATTGCTGGGGCTCGCCCCTTTTATTGATAGCCCGACCCATGTTAAAGGACACATTTTAGATTTAATATTTTCTACGGCGCCGATTGAGGTGTCCGTGCCGCTCCCAGTCCTTTGGTCTGACCATTTTTTAATAAAGTTTGTTATCTCTTTTGAGACTAGACCTAGGTATCGAACACAGAAGGAGGCATCTCGTCAGTCGAGAGCTTTTCATTTAGTGACGGCAGATATGCTTTCGGCTGCGCTCAGTCAACATCCCTGTATACTTTCAGGGAACTTAGATACCGATCTGATCCTGGTTCAGAATTGGCTCAAATCTAGATTCGAGGAGTTTGCCCCATTAAAATCAGTGAGAATTGCTCCCTGTCACGATTCTGCTCCTTGGTTTACTTCCACACTACGTATAAAGCGCCAAGTCTGTAAAAAGGCGGAACGACTGTGGCGTCGTAAATACGATCCAGTGGAGAAAATAAAGTATCGGGACGCTATAAAACATTATCACAAAGATATTGCCGAAGCCAAAAAGGAATATCTGGAGCACAGGATAGATCGAGCGGACAATACGAGTAGGGAACTCTTCAGAATTGTGAAGGAGTTCGCGGATCCTGCTATAGGTGCCCGTCCACACTCTCACACCGAAGGGTGGATTAGGCAGCTAGCTGATTTTTTTGTCACAAAGATTAAAACTATTCAGGAATCGTTTCCTCCTGGGGACCCTCCCGGGGTTGCGGACGTCTCTATGAGTAACGGGCCGGCATTATCTCTGGAGGTAGAACCTGGGCCCACACTATCGGTCTTCCCGCAGCTGTCCTGTGCAACATCTTTGGAGCTACTGTCTCGGCTTCATTCTGGCTCACCCCTGGATGCCTGTCCAGCGAGATGCTTGGGCAGAGTGGCACCGGCAGTAAACAGCTTGCTGAATCCTCTGCTCAATCTGTCTTTGAGCTCCGGAGTGGTGCCTCGGGATTGGAAACACGCATTGATTCTGCCGCTGATCAAAAAGCCTCAGTTGGATCCTTTGCTGCAGGCTAACTATAGACTGATCTCCCTTCTCCCTGCTCTGGCGAAAGTGGTTGAGAAGCATGTTCAGCATACTCTTACCACCTTCATTGAGAATAACAACATTCTCCATGATTCTCAATCCGGTTTCCGTGCAAACTATAGCACGGAGACGGCCCTCGTGGAGGTGACCGACGCCATCAGGGAGACGCTCGATCTAGGGGGAAAGGCTATGTTAGTCATGCTGGACTTGTCGGCGGCTTTCGACACCGTCCCTCATGCTGGTCTCCTGTTAAGACTCAGGGAGATCGGCCTGCGGGGGACGGTGTTGGATTGGTTTCAATCCTTCTTGTCGGACCGCCGTCAGGTGATCTGGGCTCCCCCGTTCTCCGCTGAAATGCCATCGCTAGAGGTTGGGGTTCCTCAAGGGTCCATTCTGAGCCCCACCATATTTAACATCTATATGGCTCCTCTGGCGGCGGTAGCGGAGGCCTATGGGGCCCAGGTCATCTCATATGCTGATGACACCCAGCTTCTGTTCACATGCAGCAAGGGAGAGGCTTTCGACGGCGACAGGATTAAAGATTGTCTTAGTGCAGTCTTCGCGTGGTTTCAGCGGCACAGCCTGAAATGCAACTCGGAGAAATCCGAGCTGCTTTTCTTTGGCTGTGCCCCCGATCCGGGCTGGAAGTCCTGGTGGCCCCAGGATATGTTCCCTCCTGAGAACTCATCTCCCCAGGTGAAAAATCTTGGAGTGGTGTTTGATTGTGGTAAATAAATAAATAATACCTCTATTTTTGACTAGATATACAATAACAGATAGCTCAATAAATAAGAGTCAAGATTCGAGGTAGTAGGAGTATGCAGGTTTAATACAGCATAAAGGACAGGAACAGGACAACCTGCACGGGAATAGGATGGCAGCGCTGCACGGGGCAGGGACAAAGGAATGGCAACTTTTCATAACAGTGCACAAGTATATATACTTAAACAAAATACATGGTATTCGATACAATAGGCGTAGCAGTGGGCAGGGCCTGTAGCAGTCGCGAAAGATAAGGCAGAAAGAAGGTGTAACAAGAGGCGTGAACAGGGCGTATACATAGACATGTGATGTAAACGTAACGGAATATGTCACAAATGGGGCGGAAACATGGAGGGGGCTACCGAAGGAGCCGGGACCTCTAACCTAGTGGTGCGCGCAAGCTGGCAATGACGTGTTACTAGGGAGAAGCTGGGGGTTATGACTTCTGAGCTAGAAGGAGAGACGAAAGTCTGGAGAGTCAGAGCGACATGTACCTAAACACTATCTAGTATCTGATGTTTAGAGAACATGTTGATAGAATCCAAAAGTTATCAGGGTAAAGGCTAACAGACTCTAAGACTGGTGCATGCATTATTCTACATGTAGTGTGTGTTGAGGAATATTAAATGACCATTAATACAGTATTTCTCTTACATGGAGACGTAAAGGCTAGACGATGACTGAAACTATTGATGCGATTCAGTAGCTTAGGAATGCAGAGAAGGAGGGCTGGACTGATAACTAGAATCATAACATACTCTTGGCAGACTGGGAGGCAGAGCCAGGCCGAGCCGGGCACTGTGAGGCAGGAAGTAAGTGAAGGGTCAGGGATACAGGTGGGGGCTGTATCGCTCCTCGGAGAGGGTTCAGGAGACAGGAGCTGAATCTGAGTCCGGGCCCTTTTGAGGCCTAGAAACGGGGACTTTCAATGAAATAACGTGCACACTGAGAAACGTGGCAATGTAGCTTTACATAGGCCTAATACTCGTAGCTTTCACGAGAACTGGAAACTGGCATACTAGAGATGGACACAACTGTAATTGCGTCTTTAATCGATCATGGGGAATACATATGCATATTAATCATGCACATATAGCATAAGATGGGGAACACGTAGGGACACAGAACATGGCAAAATTTACTTTTCCACATTCCCTCCTTGTCACTACGTTTCCATCCGGAAACATCAATATTCATGATACCATCTATCATTTCATACAGTATCATTTGCTCGTCTCGAAATTTCTTGGAACGGGATCTAGGATGGGACTTGGGACTAGGAATACAAGAGGTAGCACAAATGCCGCAAATCGCAGGGCCACATTGTATACAGAGGCAGCAACTGAATATGATCGCTACTGCAATACCTAGAAAGGACAATACTTTCCATCCCCAGGCAGAAATTATACTCCAAAACCAACCGGACCATGTCCAGGTGCCTGGATTCTGGTGTAACTGATGGGCAATTTTATGAAGTCTGGTTATAGCTGAATAAACAGACGGCGCGTTATTAGGAATGAAAATGCAGCAACTAGATCCGATGACTCTACATGCTCCTCCTCTATCGGCCAGTATGACGTCAAGAACGAGACGATTTTGGAGCACGACAAATCTCATAGCAGATTGTTCTTCGGTTAAGTTACCTAGAGCAGAGGCAGTCTCATTCACTACTGCTTCAAGGGTTCTGGTTAATCTACGGATTAACTTACTATTCTGGATAGGTCCTATAAAGAAGAAGAATCCTCTATTGAAATCTGTATACTGTTCTAGAGCAGTTTCAGTTTGATCGACAATCGGGGACTCGATCTCCCTTCTATGTCTAATGTGTACTAGATGTGTGTTTCTGTGATAATCGGACGGGGCTAGGAAAACTGGTGGCAGTAGGAAGGCAATGTAACAGGTTCCATCCCAATCGAGGGGCAGACGAACATATGCGGTCTGACCACAAACAAAATAAGAATGACGTGAAGCTTTGAAAATAGATTTCCCACTGTCACTATACTTGACAATAGTAGTACAATCACTATGTCCTACATGTACGGAACCATTATTTCGGACACATAATTCGCCTTTGACTGGTAATACTGAAATAGCAGGTAAGTCTGGAGTAGGATCAGACTGAACATTCAGAACCATGAAATTCGAAGAATAATTACCCAAATTATAAACTTCATTTTCTAGATCTAACCCTGTTCTGTGGGGAAGACCTTGCTTGTCTGGAAAACATGTACTGTTCAGAAGGGACATATCAGTTGAGGATGACGTTAACGTGGACCATGCTCCACATGAACCATTATGTGAAAACGGATAAGGAAAGAGTGGCAGAACTCCCTTCGGTGTCTGGAAAGGGGGGAGTCGACCACACACCCAACAATTAGTGGCATTGCTGGTCTGGTGTGAATAATGCAACATACGTATAAAGGTATTGTTGCGCATAGCAAGACGATAAGATAGTTCGTGAGGAGGCAGATCACTAAATGTGTGCTCTACTGTAGCATTAGAAAACATATTTACATGAGAAATTGGAAAACATAAATGAAATGCATAACTCGTGCAGGTAATCATCAAGCTTAAAAACAATATAAAACTTAGAAAAACGATACATCGGATAGAGTTTTGACTAACTCTCTCACTATGGGGGTCTATCTCATACATGTCAGATACCTGTCTAACCGTTTCACCTAGGGGAGGACTTAGACAATTAAACTGGCTGACTTATTTTACTAGACCGTAGCTTACTTTTATACTCCTGCTGCGGAGTTTTCTCTAACAGGGAGGGCTTGATATCAATGTCATTTGCGGGACAGTCCTTAAGAATAGTATCTTGGCAGTCTTTAAAATCTTGACAATCCTTGGAAAAGTTCTTGGAAACAGTTTTTAGTCCGTGAAATTTCTTGACGTGTGACAGGTGCACCCACCCCTTCCTGTCTTCCAACTTGACGGCAGTACGGGTGGTTAGAAGGACTAACTTCGGCTCCTTCCAGCGAGGCTCCAGCGGACTTGAACGATCAAAATTGCGGACGAGGACCAGGGTGCCGGGAAGGATCTCGTGTGGCTTGACTTCAGTATTGTCGGGAAATGCAGCGGCAACCTGTGAACGACAAGAGTGTAGGGCAGACATCAAGGAAGCTAGGTAATCTGTCAGCATATTACTGGAAACATCTGTAATACTTCGGGGTCTAGGTGTACCCCACATATTCGGGGGGCGGCCGAATACGACCTCATAAGGGGACAGACCTGATCTGGAGTGTGCGACCATGCGCATATAGAACAAAGCGACTGGCAGAGCAACTAACCAGTCTACACCTTTTTCTTGACAGATTTTGGCAATGCGGATTTTCAAGGTTTGATTATGTCTCTCTACGAGACCGGCTGCTTCTGGATGGCGTACACAATGGAACTTCCACTGGTACCCTAACAAAAGGGAAACGTGCTTCATTAGTTCAGATGAGAATGGCTGGCCGTTGTCAGAATACACGACCCTAGGGAGTCCATAACGGGGGAAGAATTCACGAACCAACTGCTTGGCAGTGGTCGCGGCTGTGTAATCTGGGACTGGATATGCTTCTGTCCACCTGGACAAAGCGCATACAACTACAAGGACATACTTGAAACCTCGACATCGCTCCATCTGAATATAATCCATCTGGAGGACTTCAAAAGGGTGGTCAGGAGGTTGGAATCCACCTTGTTCCACCGGGACACTTTTACCTGGATTGAACTGGCAACATATCATACAAGTACGGACTTTCTGCTTGGCTGCAGCTCGTAAATGCTTGTTAAACCAAATGTTCTGGATACTGTCTAACATGGCTTTTTCTCCTAAATGTGCAGGACTATGTGCGGTATTGATAATGACTTGAACCATTGAGTCGGGGAGAAACCATGTGGCTTTTCCCCTCGTCAACCATCCCTGATCTGTCTGGACCCCTCCTTGTTCGGACCATTTCTTGATTTCCTCGGGAGTAGCATGTGACTGGATATCTATGACATCTTGAGTAGGGTCCTTAACTGTCATACAAGTAGTCTGTTCGAGAGTGGATGTCGGTGTCTTGTTAACTGGTATGTCTGGTGTCTGTGCTGTAAGCTTGGCTGTTCGATCTGCTAGATCATTACCTTGAGAAATAATGTCTGTAACTTTCGTATGTGCTTTGCACTTCATGATAGCGATGGAAGTCGGTAAATGTATTGCATCTAACAGAGCTTGAATGAGGAGACCATGCTGAATCTTGGTTCCATGAGAAGTCATGAAACCTCTCTCCTGCCAGAGCACTCCGAAGTCGTGTACAACTCCGAATGCGTAGCGTGAATCTGTGTAAATATTAACTTTCAGGTTCTTGGCGTGTATGCAGGCTTTTGTCAGAGCGACTAGCTCTGCTGCTTGAGCAGACAGGGTGTCAATACGATGTGTTTCAATAACTTCAGTGTCAGTAGTCACTGCATACGCGGCTACTAGTTCTCCTGTACTTGTTCTCATACATGAACCATCCACATAAAGTGTCAGGTCTGGATCTGGTAATGGAATATCTGTCAGGTCTTGTCTCGGCTTAGTCATAGTGTTAACTATTTCCACACAGTCATGCATGGCAGGATTTGAAGTAACTGACGGTAACAGTGTAGCAGGATTTAGAACGTTGCAGCGTCTGATTTCTATGTGTGGCTGGAACAGTGTCAGTTCATAACCTGTCAAACGTGCAATTGTCAAGTGCTGAGTCTGTGTTCGGTTTAAAAGAACTTCCACGGAGTGTGGAACTTGTACTGTCAAGGAATGTCCTAATACTATGGAATCACTTTGTCTGATAGCTAGTGCTGTGGCTGCAACTGACTTGAGGCACGCAGGCAGCGCCTGGGCTACTGGATCTAATGTGCTCGAAAAATAAGCGCAGGGCTTGTATTGTCCGGCTTGATCTTGTGTGAGAACAGATAATGCTGTACCATCGCGTTCTGTGACAAAAAGTGTAAAAGGCTTACTGTAGTTCGGTGTTGCTAGAACAGGAGCTTGGCATAAAGCTTTCTTTAACTCATTGAAACTAAGTGTATGTTCAGATGTCCAAGGGAGGACAGTCGATACGGCTGCCTCCTGTGTCGTTAACTGTATCAGTGGCTTGGCTAGAAATGCATACTGAGGAATCCATTGTCTGCAATAAGAAGTAAGGCCGATAAAAGCTCGTACCTCCTTCTGGGTCTTGGGCTGAGGAAGACTCGCGATTAACTGGATACGGTCGGGTGTCAACTGCCTACCCCACTTGGACAGTAAGTGGCCTAAGTAGATCACTTGCTGGACACAGAATTGAAGTTTTGAAGGGGACACCTTGTGCCCCATCTCGGCTAGGAAATACAGAACTGTGAGTGACGCTCGCTCGCAAGCACGTTCAGAACGGGCAGTGATCAGTAGATCATCGACATATTGGAGCAGGGCAGTGTCAGTTGGCATGTGAATATTGTCTAGTTGTCTCTTAAGTGCTTGACTGTAAATACTAGGACTTTCTGTGAAACCTTGAGGAGCGCGTGTGAATTTATAGCTCCTTCCATTTAAACAGAATCCGAAAAGGTACTGGCTGTCTGGATGAATGGGGACACTGAAAAATGCATTCTTGAGGTCGATTACTGTAAAAAATATTGCCTCAGAATCAATGGCTGTCAATAGAGATGAGATATCTGGAACAACTGGATACTGAGGAATGATACATTTATTGAGTTCTCGAAGGTCAATCACTAATCGATATACTGGGGGTGCATTTGGATCAGTACGTTTCATGACTGGAATGATAGGAGAATTATATACATTGGAGTCAGTTTCTACAACTACTCCTTGAGCCGTAAGCTCGTCAATAATTTTGGATAAGGCTGCTACAGCCTCAGGTGGCAATCTGTACTGTCTGATTCGTGGTAACACTACACCTTGCTTGAGAGTCACACGATGGGGTGTGATTCGCATGAAACCAACATCAGTTGGACCTTGCGCCCATAGATGTTGCGGGACATTTGACAATCTCGGATCAAAATCTCGTAATACATAGTGACCCTTGAAGTCACGTAAAAACAAACGTATCCCCTCTGGGAAACAGCAAATAACTGCACCTAATTCTTTCAGTGTCTTAATACCTAACAAATTTTCTGGACATGACTTCGTAAGCAATAGATCAGTAGTTCGGGACAATGGACCTACTTCTAGAGTAACTGGCTTTGATATCTCGTTTACAATAGGCTTTCCTGAAAATCCAAGGGAAACATTTCTAGAGCCTGAGAGCGGAGCCCCTGGAACCTCGTCGTGACTAATGGTAGTCCTACTTGCCCCTGTATCAATCAGAAACTTTCTGTCTTTCCCTAATACTTGACTGTGAACATAGGGACCTTCTTGATCTACAGGAATCTCGATGAGAGGCAAGCCTACCTCCCTCTGTAGGCTGTTTCATGAATACGCTTGATACTCTGGATACTCTGTCTGTGCATACTGGTACATCTGCTGTGTAACATGCTGTGTTGCAGCAATAGGCTGCGGTGCTGGAACTGTCTGTTGTGCATTCTGTGGCTGAGAAGTCTGTGAAACTTGTTCTTGTCTAGGCGGACGTGGTCTTTCTTTAGTTTTACCAGTGGCTATATTGTGTTTCAGAACTGCACACTCGTTTATAAAATGACCTGGCTGTTTACAATAATTGCATGTCCCTTTAACGGGAGCTGCAGGATGACTGGCTTGATTCGGACCCCTCTTCTGACTGTCTTGTGGAACAGATTGTGCAACTAGTACTTTCATTTTCGTGTCTTTCATACGTCTTCTCTCGTGTTCTTGCTCTTCTCTGATTCTATTCTGGTGATACTGGAGCATTTGGAGCATCTGGGACGGGGTACAAGCTTGCCAAGTACTTTCGACTTTCAAAACTCGATTTTTAACTTGTGGACTTGAATTCTCGACTAATTTAGTAACAAAAAGATGAGGGTATGACTCGCTACTCGTCTTCAAACCACTGTTTATTATAAAACATTTCTCAAATCTAGAATAAAAATCACTAGTATCTTCGTCTGGTTTCTGTTTACATGCTGAGATTGCATCCCAGTCTTCCTTTTTCGTGGCTAATAACCTAGGCAAAACTTGTATCAATAATTCTGGTAATTCTTTACATTTGTCTCCAAGACCGGTACCTGGTACACGTATCTTATCTTCAGCTTCTAGAGCTGTCCAATCGATCTTTTTCTCTCCCACCTCCCAATCCTTTTCCTTGAGTTTTTCATATATGCCCGCAGGCAACAGGACTTTTAACATTTTAATAATATCTGGATACGTGTATTCTCCCATACGGAGCATGTCTTTTAATTCTCGGTGGAACCCTGCTGGATCTTTGTCGTGACAGGGAATTAATTTCTTCATCTCTAAGAGTTCCATCTTGGTAACTGGGGTGTAAACAAATACTCGTTGCATTTCACCACCCGCTGTCCTAACTGGGTGTACTTCTCGTAACGGATGCTGTCTATCTATATAAAACGGTTTACTTTCTGGAGGTGAGACATGAACAAAATGCGGATTTAGGAACGTTCTATATTTGTGGCGCTGTTCTAGAATGACACTAATTAAATCGGTGCCTAAACCTTTCCATCTATACTGGAGTAACTCGTTCAGGACATCATGTAACGGACCTGGATCAGAATGTTGACCCTCATACAGAGTAATGAGGTGTTGGATCATATACATACCCACCAGTCGCTGCTCGGCTGGGGGCAGTTTCAGAAACATTTGTGCCACTATTTCGTCTGGAAAAGTGGTAGAATCAGTAATCCATCGGACTGCTGATCGGGCTAGTTCTTGTTCATGCATGGTACTTAACTCACTATAACCGATTCGTGATTTCAGAATGTGATCGGTAGCTTGAAATACTTGTTCTAGAGAACCTTGTTCTGGTGCTGGAAGAGGAACAGTTTTCTTGTGTTCTAGGCGTAAATGTCGGTCTGGAAATCTAGATTTACCTACATACGCTATTCTGGCGGTGTTCTCGTCGTCTACCTCTTCAGTAGGAGAGTCATTTTCTTTCTCGCTTCCTAGAGCTTCTTTGCGTTGTTCGTGTAACCTTATTATTTCTTTACGTATTTTCTTGTACATACTCTCTATACTATTGAGTGTCTTGTGCTTACCCTCGGCTATATTATCACTCCACTTTGTCAGAATTTTCATTTCGGTCGGATCTTTAGTCGGGGAATCTTGTTCCCTAATTAAACAATTGATCAGAAACTTTAACAGCATGAACTGGATCTCAGATTTTCTGTGAGACATGACTTCACCAATACTTTCTGGATCTTGTCCTGTACGAATGAAACGATACATTCTGTCTAGATCTTCTTTCATATTCGGTAGGGTGTCCAAGTACTCGGTCACCCGTCTTACACGTAATGAATATATAACCATACTATCATCACCTGGGACCGGATCATAACGGCATTCGGTAAGAGCTCGTCTGATATCTGCAACAGACTGATGTTTGGGCGTGCGCTGTAACGCACGTTCATGTAACTCGACTGACGTTACACGTTTGTGTGGCGGCGGGGTTCCCGGAGGACCTCCTCCCGCGGCCCCTAAACTGGAATCGTCGACTGATACTCTTCGTGCTGGCAGAGTGACCAGTGTAGCGGGTACTTGTAATGTAGGCTGGACCGGGGGTACCGTAACAGGTGCTGTAACAGGTGCCCCGGTGACTGGAGGAGCAGGATTTACATTATTTACAGGAGCTGGCGGAACAGGATTTGCATATTCTGGGACTGTGTCGTCCAAATAGGACGAGAGAAAAATATCAGCTGCGGTCGGTTTGTGACGTAGCTTGGTCGGAAACTAAGGGTGGCGGAAAATTACTGAATGCCTCCGGGGTTGTTTTTGGCAAGCCCTCGGCAAGAAGAGGATACATACCCTTAATGAGGGCATTCCTCTGTCTGTCTGACTGTTCGGTTTTAACTCGTTCACCTATTTCGATTAATTCCCTTTCTTGGGCTCTTTCTAAGGATTCTCTACTTAATTCTGACTTTCTGATTTCTTTTTCGGTTCTTTTATGAGATTCTTTGCGCCATAACTCGATGGCATCTTTCTGTGACTGTCTGGCTTTCTTTTTCCATAATGCTTCTTCTACTCGCATGATGCACTCGGCATCCCATGTACCCGATACGGGCCATCTATACTTTTCTTCTAACTGTTTGGTGTACTCCACCCACAAATCTAGATATAATATGGCACTTATGCCATGCTTTTGATACATAAAATGACCTGGACTGTCCCTAGGCGGTACAGGAACTGCTTCTTCTAACAGACCTTTTCTAGTTCTTAACTGACGTAACTTTGAAAACCATGGCATGACTGGGCTGGAGTCTAGACACAATTACAATACACAATGAACACGATAATTACTGAAGGTACACCACTTTCATACCACGACATTGAAATACATGAATGACATTTAAAATAACAGTTCGGACAAAATACTACCTGGAATACTGGAAACAGAATACATGAATTTCTCGAGAACAGAACGGACTAGAACAGAAACGAGATGCACTGCTAAAACAGTACGAAACTTACCGGTCTCATAAAGAGACACGTCAGGACCCGCATCCACCTAAGTGGACACTTCGTGTTGGATCTGTGTACCCAAACCCACGGACCAGAGACAATGCAATTGACCCTGTCTAGATACTACCCCAGCAACGGTACTCACCGGGCAGCAAGAACGGAAGGCCTCGGACTGGACTGGACTGCTACGACGACGGACGGACGAACTTCGGACTTCAGTTACAGGTGGGCCTCCGGATACCTCGGACCTTGGACTCTCGGCTTGGGCTCTGGTCGGGACTCGCCGCGTTCCTCCACCGCCTCGTCTGGACGCTGGACCGCAACCTCCGTCTCCTCCGTGGGCCTGAGGGATACTTGAAGCAGAAATATCTGCACGTGGCCGGTATGGTTCCATCACGGCTGCAGAGGATCAGGGGGCTTGCGTGGCTTCACCGGCGCGTGGGGAAAGGGCAAGTCCCTATTCGGGCGCCATTATGTGGTAAATAAATAAATAATACCTCTATTTTTGACTAGATATACAATAACAGATAGCTCAATAAATAAGAGTCAAGATTCGAGGTAGTAGGAGTATGCAGGTTTAATACAGCATAAAGGACAGGAACAGGACAACCTGCACGGGAATAGGATGGCAGCGCTGCACGGGGCAGGGACAAAGGAATGGCAACTTTTCATAACAGTGCACAAGTATATATACTTAAACAAAATACATGGTATTCGATACAATAGGCGTAGCAGTGGGCAGGGCCTGTAGCAGTCGCGAAAGATAAGGCAGAAAGAAGGTGTAACAAGAGGCGTGAACAGGGCGTATACATAGACATGTGATGTAAACGTAACGGAATATGTCACAAATGGGGCGGAAACATTGAGGGGGCTACCGAAGGAGCCGGGACCTCTAACCTAGTGGTGCGCGCAAGCTGGCAATGACGTGTTACTAGGGAGAAGCTGGGGGTTATGACTTCTGAGCTAGAAGGAGAGACGAAAGTCTGGAGAGTCAGAGCGACATGTACCTAAACACTATTTAGTATCTGATGTTTAGAGAACATGTTGATAGAATCCAAAAGTTATCAGGGTAAAGGCTAACAGACTCTAAGACTGGTGCATGCATTATTCTACATGTAGTGTGTGTTGAGGAATATTAAATGACCATTAATACAGTATTTCTCTTACATGGAGACGTAAAGGCTAGACGATGACTGAAACTATTGATGCGATTCAGTAGCTTAGGAATGCAGAGAAGGAGGGCTGGACTGATAACTAGAATCATAACATACTCTTGGCAGACTGGGAGGCAGAGCCAGGCCGAGCCGGGCACTGTGAGGCAGGAAGTAAGTGAAGGGTCAGGGATACAGGTGGGGGCTGTATCGCTCCTCGGAGAGGGTTCAGGAGACAGGAGCTGAATCTGAGTCCGGGCCCTTTTGAGGCCTAGAAACGGGGACTTTCAATGAAATAACGTGCACACTGAGAAACGTGGCAATGTAGCTTTACATAGGCCTAATACTCGTAGCTTTCACGAGAACTGGAAACTGGCATACTAGAGATGGACACAACTGTAATTGCGTCTTTAATCGATCATGGGGAATACATATGCATATTAATCATGCACATATAGCATAAGATGGGGAACACGTAGGGACACAGAACATGGCAAAATTTACTTTTCCACATGATGATGACCTCTCCTTCCGTCCCCATATTCTGGGGATAGCTGGGAAATGCTTCGGCATCCTTAAGATGCTGAGGAAGTTTCTTCCTCTGCTTTCCCTGCAGTATCGGAAGACTGTAGTTCAGGCATTAGTAGGCTCTAGGCTAGACTACGCCAATGCGCTCTTTGCAGGCTTGCCTAGGTACCTCCTGGACAGACTGCAAATTGTTCAAAACTCGGCGGCCAGAGCTATATTTGGCCTGCTCAGGAGAGCTAGCGCTCACCTGCTATTAAATAGGTTGCATTGGTTATCCATCTCTAAACGAATCAGGTTTAAAATCCTCACACTAGCCTTTAAAGCCCTTCACTCTGTCGACCCGGTTTACATCAGAAAGAGGGTCGCTTTCTATGTGCCTCGGAGGACGTTGCGCTCAGCGGATCTGGCCAAGCTGGAGGTTCCTACTGCCAAACGAGTTCGGATGGGGGACGGTCCTTCCAATTTGTGGCAGCTCACTTCTGGAATGAGCTTCCTCTTTCCCTTCGCAAAGCTAAGAGTCTTTTGGCTTTTAGGAAAGAGCTGAAGACCATGCTCTTTTCCGCGTGATCATTACGACTGTGGTATTGCTCGTTTGTGTTTTCAGGTTTCAGGTCTCTTTTGCCAAAGCACCGGGACACCCCTTGGGGTAGCCGTGCGCTCTAAAAGTATGGCCATAACATAACATAACATAACATAACACAAACACCCCTCCCTGTTAAGATGGCTACCTGACTGTTAGTTTGATGGGGAAATTCAAGGGCTGACACATGGTTGTGGGTGGGGGGAGTACTTCATCCTGCTGAGCTGTGGGACAAGGAGGCCTGGTAGGAGTTGTAGTGTTGGCCTCCCACCCACCCACACCCCTCCCTGTTAAGATGGCTACCTACCTGTTAGGTGAAAGTGAGCAATCACATTTCTGCCACATGGTAGTGGGTGAGGGGAGTACTCCATCCTGCTGAGCTTTGTGACAAGGGGGCCTGGTGGGAGTTGTAGTGCTGGCCTCCCACCCACACACACCCCTACCTTTTAAGATGGCTACCTGCCTTTAAGTTTGATGTGAGCATACACCCTTCCCTGTTAAGATGGCGACCTACCTGTAAGTTTGATAAATCTAATGTAATGGCTGCCACGTGGTGTGGAGTGGGGTGTTCCGTCCTGCTGGGCTGTGGGACAAGGGTGGGAGTTATAGTGCAGGCTTCCCACCCACAAACCCCCATCCCTGTTGAGATGGCTGCCTCTCTGTGAAGTGGAGCAGAGGAAGGGAATGGCTACACATGGCTCTTGGATGGGGGAGTGTTACATCATGTTTAGGGGTGGGACAAGAGAGCATAAGATGGCTACCTACAAGTAAGTTTGATGAGTGAAATACAATGACTGCCACATGCGTTGGGGTGGGGTGGTGTGCTCCATTTTGCTCAGATGTGGGACAAGGTGGCCTGGTGGGAGTTGTAGTGGTGGATGCCTATTCAAAGACACCACTCCCTGTTAAGATGGCTGACTCCCTGTGGAGCAGAGGGAGGGAATGGTTATTCATGGCTGTTGGGTGGGGGAGTGTTTCATCCTGCTTAGCGGTGGGACAGGGGGCCTGGTGGGAGTTGTAGTCCTGGCAGGGACTACAACTCCTAGCCAACCCAGGCAATGTTGCTAGCTACTTTTGGGGTGAATCAGAGGGAGTGAATGTTGGATCTGTGAGACATGTGTTGGGAAGTGTGTGATGCACATGAATGGAATTGGGCCTAGGAGGTGAAGCTTTATAGTTTTGCAAGACAGTACATAGCAGTGTGATGGTAGACATGTGTTTCTACTTACCAGCCTCCACTCGCTCGGCTACTTCTGTGAGACTCTTTGCATGCAGTATGGCAAGCACCTTCTCCTCCCATGCAGTGAATGTTCTTGGTGGAATGGGAGGGCCACCACCAGTCATCTGAGCCAGCTGACGATTCTTGTTGTTCTTCTCTTTTACCTGCCTCTTGAAGTCATGCCCCGCTTCATGATCTCCTTCTTGGTGCGCGGGTGGTCCTTACTGAATTGACTTTGTTGATTATCCTTTTCCACATTTGTGTTCTGGTGGCTAATGGTGTCTGTAGGACCAGGTTACTAAATAATTGTGGTTCTACTCTGATTATATCATCTACCATGACTGACAACTAATTGTCAGTGAATTTGGGCATTTTCTTCTGTGCCATGGTGTGCGATGTGCAAATGGGTTGAGGTGCAGGTGTGAGAGTGGTGGTGGCGATGTAAGTACTGTGTGTGTGTGTTGTTGTGCTGGTGAGATGTGTGGTGGTTTGCCTCTCTTTTGTGCTGTAGTGTTAGTTCCTTCAGGGGTGAAGTATTGCAAAGGATTCTGGTCAGGGAAAGGGTTGACTTCATACTTAGCTATGTAGGTGTGTCAAAATGGAGTATTGGTGTCAGGTTTGTTGTGTGGGATTTGTATTTATTTAGTTGCCATGGGAATGTATCATTGGGATGTGTTAGGTGTTTTTAGGGGCTGAGCTAGTTTGATGTGTACACTTGGTGGCCTTGTTGTGTGGTTTTTTTGTCGACCGCCAGAATTGTTACGGAGCGGCCGCGGCAGTGGGGATGCAAATGCCCTTCCATAGGCTCTCCCATTCATTACTGTTTGCATACCCTGCGGTCGGAAACAGCGGATCGTTCCACTGTCACCGCAATGGTATCTTAATTGTACGTGCTGTCAATCTGTTGCAGAAGTATTTTTACCTGCTCCTCCAGCTACCGGCGGTCTTTTGTGGCATCGTTCTGCCATGGTTGTTTTTTTATGGCGGTTGATCCCAATCGGACTGCCGTTTTTGCCACAGTACCTGCGGATGGTTCATTTCCGCTACTACGGCAGTCAGAATGGTTTTCCGACCGCCATCCTAATAGACCCCTATGTGTGCTGCAAAATGCTGACATATAGAAAGAGGAAGTAACAAGGATAAATAAAGATATTTCTCCTTGTTACTGCTCTGTTGGGAAGACATTTCTTTTTGGCACATTGCAAGATTTACAATGTCTTTTTAATCTTTGAATGTGACGAAAACAATTGGAGTTGTGTGGGAATACAATGCAGTGATTGCACTGTAATAAGTTACTCCAGATTTTGGAGCCTCCGTAAGCCACGCAAAGTGGCTTTGTGTAGCTTCAAAAATCTGACTTAATGTTAGTGTAACAGAGTTTAAATTGTATTCTTTCGTTGGCTGGGAGGCAATGTAGTTCTTTTAGCATAGGCGTAACATGAGAATGTCTATGCACCCTAAAAACTAGGCTGGCTGCATCGTTTCAAAAAACCTGAAGGCGATGCCACACAGTATCAGGTAATCCAGTGTATATTAGATTTGAACAGAACAGTGTAGACAAAATGGATGCAATAAAAGACATCATAGATGCGTCAAAGATCATAAGAGCTCCAACTTTCCTCAGCATTCTCAGCAGAATTGAACATTTAGATACCACTAAGTTGACTTAGGTCTGCATTGTGAGATACCCATCTATCATTACTCTATAAGGATTTAGGCCAACAGTGCAGGGGAAGGAAGTGGGTCCAACTCATCAGGCCAGTAGTGGGCAATAAATCCCATAGTATTCTGAAAAGGCGCTGTGTCAGAAAAGTACAATCTAAATGAAAAAAATAGCTGGGAGTCATCAGTGTAACTGTATGTATCGCACCCTCTGGTTACCAGCTCCTTCATACGAGGTTTGATGTAAAGGTTAAAAAGGTGGAGATACATGGAGGACCCTTGAGGGACCTCACTTCTTAATTTTTTAACCATGGCAGGAAAAGGTCCTAGTCTGGCCAATTGTGTGTGATCCAACAAAAATTATTTAAGCCACTGAAGGCCAAAAACACTGACTTTCCCCAGAGGCAAAATGAGCTACCCAACAGTCACACCCTGATCAACCACAACACATTCAATCCAATCAAATAGCATGGGAGTTTGAAGACATATGCAAGTTTTAAATATTTTACTCTATTTAAAAACAAAAATACTTTCAAAAATCTCAACTGTGTAAAAAAAACACAATGACACCACCAAACAAACTAAACATAATAACTACAATAGGAACAAGAGCAGAAATACCTACACAGTCTTATTGATCTTTCACAATAAATGAACTCCTCTACTATTTGTGTCACTAGATATTGATAGTTACATTCCATCACATATGACCATCATCCATGCACTGCAGTTCATTCTTTTAAGTTTTAGGACAAAGTCAGACACAGCAGGCATATTAACAGGAAAATAGTGGGGGTTTAAAAAGACAGTACTCCATATTGGAGTATTCTTGGAGTGTTGGGTCCACACAAGACCACGAGTCAATGTGCCCTGTATTGATAATTTTGGAGGGTTAAAGGGTATAACATTAATATTGAGGATACATCTACAACCATTGAGCACAAGGATTGGATAAAGAGTGAACAAGAAGGTGGTACATGTGGGTCCCCGAACAGTTGTGAATGGGATATTGTTGAAAGGAGAGACATATGTATTAGTCCTGAAGAAGGTGGCATATTCACATTGGGATCACTGTAAGGCTTTGACAAACCTTAAAAGCGCAATCTAGAGTGCATGGATGATATTCATATGTCATTGAATGGACCTATATTATTAATATATAATGACACAAATAGTGGGACTGCATTTATTGTAAAAGATTAATAAGACCATCCAGGCATTTCTCCCCTATTTTATATTGAACATTTTTTGTGCATTTTTTTATGGTGGTGTAGTTTTGTTTTTTACCCGGATGAGATTTTTAAAAGCCAATTTCAAAAAAAATAGTAAAATATTAAGAACTTATGTGTTTTCAAACTCCTGTGGTATTTGATTGGATTGAATATGTTGTTGTGGTTAATGAGTGTGAGAATGTTAGGTAGCTCATTCTGCCGCAAGAGGAAAGTCTATGTTTTTTTGGGTTTGAAGAATCCTGTTCCCTTGTTTGAGTGGTGCCTCTCATAGTTTCGGTATTTAAGACAATGCAGAGCTATGCCCCTATCCCTGAATCCTCCACATGATCGACCAGCAACTTATGGTCAACGACTGTGTCAAAGGATGCAGATAGCTCTGGCGCAACCAATGCAGCATCTTGCCCCTGATCTACTTTCAATCTAAGAACTTATAATAACGGATACCATGACAGATTCAGTATTATGTTGGGAATGAGAACCAACTTGAAATGGGTGCAAGAAGGCTGTGCTTCGAAGAGGTTTACAAAGTTCAGAGGCAAAGTGTGCCTCTAGCAGTTGTGCTGAAAAAGGAAGAAGGGATATTGGCCTATAATTTTTTGAATCCTTTGGATGTAGCCTTTGCTTTTTTAGCAGCGGAACAATTTCAGCTTGTTTAAATGTGCTAGCTACTATCCTCTGTGAAAGTAATACATTGATTAAATTTAATAGAGGAGGATAAACTACACCTTTAAATTTCTTTAGAACTTCTGGAGGACAAGGGTTCCTGAGTGAGCCCAATTTTATTTTTACGAATAAGGAGTCCAAAGTATCCTCATTTATTCCTGAAAAAAATTTGATGGTTTCCTTATTATTTCCCTGTAGAACTCAGCTGCTATGGGTGAGCAACTAGATATACTCCCCTTAATATTCTGGATTTTGTTAAGGAAATAATTGTTTAACTATGGCATTAAAGGGTCTAAAAGAGGTCTTTGGCATATTCTGATTAGCTGATAGGGTAAGGAAGATGCATATTATGAGTTATTTATCTATTTACCTACCTAATATTGCACAGACCCAGCGCTAAGGACAATGGCAAGAACATCCCAAGTATGCTGTATAATGTGTTTAATAGTGTTATGGTGCATGCTCTCTAATTGCGCATTATGATGTAATGGGGATGATGGCGGGAACATAATTGCTCACTCACACACAAGCATACTAAAGCTCGGATTTACATAGAAGTTCGACTTGGCATTCTCTGCAGAGTCACCCACAAAAATGTTGCTGTTATCCTTCTTTTTTCTAAACCAGTCTTTGTTGCCTTTTTAATGCTCTGTGCACGCTACAACTGCTAACCAGTACTAAACTGCTTGTGCTCTTGCCTTTAAATATGGTACAAGTTGCTTACTCCCATTTAGCCCATTTGATTTACTTAAAAGTAAGGGTGGGCGTAGTGTGCGTAGTGGGGCTACGTGAAGCTACGCAAAGTGGGCGAGAAACTACGCCCACCTGCGCACTTCACGTAGCCCCACTACGCGCTGCATGCCCCCCTCCCCTACATAGCTAAATTTAATTAAATGGGCCCATATAGTAAATAAAATACACTTACCTTGTCCGCGGCGTCCCGGGGCTCCCTCTGCTCGTTCACGGCGACATCTTCTAACCAATGCGCATGCGCGGGCGGCCGCGCATGCGCATTTCCCACGAGAAATGCGCATGCACGGCCGCCAGCGCATGCGCATTGGTTAGAAGTTGGAGCCGTGAACGAGCAGAGGGTGTCAGGGACCGCTTTGCAGGATCCGGATGATGAATATATGGGTCCACCTCCAGACGTTCCAAACACACTGATTGTAAATATACAGGGTGTTCGAACCATCAGGCGAGGGAAAATAAAGAAAAGGACCGGGAACGGGGAAGGGTCAGCAGGGACAAAGGACCTGAAATGACAGAACAAAGAATATTCATCAAATATGAGAAACAAGAAAATCTACTCTCATGAATTCTCACTAAACCTCAATTACCTTAGCAAAGCTGTAATAATTCTCCCAGCGTTCCCCTAGGTATGCCTCTGTCAAGCTCTCCTGTAAACAAACACATCGAAATATAGCTTTGAAATATGCACCTGGTTAACCCTAAATAATGAGAGTTCTTTCACACACACACCATTCATATTCGGAGATGACACAGTGAATCCCTTCAGTTTGTGCGATTGCAATCCCCATCCCAGGAAAGAATAATCAATTGGCAAAGTTAAGAGGACAAGCCTAAAGCACTCGGCCAACAACGTTGAGTAAAGAACATCTTCTCAAAGGAAATGTTAATGAAGGAAAAACAAATGACGAAAGTAAACGGTAGTCTGCAGTTGCGACTACCACTCGACTCCGTAACAGTCAATATCTGAGCACAAGCAAAGGATGGGAGCATGTGGTTGTATCCACCACCACACTCCGCTTCAACAGAAGAAATACACGACCAGAAAATACCGGAAGCGGGTAGTTGCGACCACCACTACCGCTCCGGTAAAAACAATGAGCTCTAAATGGCACACGGAAGCATGTAGAACACCCCCACTACGCTCCACTGCCAGGACCACTCTAAATGTGCCTTAACCAATCCGGAATAACACCCGGCAGCGTGTAGCAGCTCTGGAGAGGTGTGGCTCACTGGTTAGAGGCGGCAGACCTGTAAGCAGAGAACGGCCCGGGACCAGGGTTCAATTCCTGACGTGGCAGGGTCTTGGACCAGGGTCAATGGACTCGATAATTCTAGCCTCAGTGCCTACTCTAACCAGGGAACACACTCGGTAACTCTGGGCATTAAGCTTGCCTCATCTCTACAACGGCCCCCCACAGACGCCGGGGATGCCTGGTTTCACCCTGGAGATACCCAGAAAGGGACCATCTCACAGGGAAAACCAGGACGGGTTCCCCAGCGGTCTACAGCGCCAGGATACTCGGGTAGAGTAACAGTGCGCTTTACAAGTATCCAACATTTACATTTACATTTACATTTACTAACACGCTCCGTTGCAACGTGGCAGATCTGAATAGCGAAGGAGAAGGCAGAACCGGCATGCACAAGGAAATGCGCAACCCCCGGTTTGCCTACAAAACTCCGCCTGCAATGTTTCTGGGCGCGAGAGAAAGCTCCCAGCGCCGCGTGTCCAAAAGTACCTTAAATCAGAAGGGGAAAAGCAGCTCCGACTAGCAGCGCTCCGCACTGCCGCAATCACCCCAGCGTATCCATCGAACTAAGAGCGTCTTCCGAGCGGAACCAGGAAACAGAATTACACGCACCTTCCCACCGGCCGCGGACAGTATTATACTTCCTGGTGCAAAGGGTTATGGGAGTTGTAGTTTCTTCATTTAGGCAGGTGCGGGCAACGTGAAACCTGACAGAGGGAGCCCCGGGACGCCGCGGACAAGGTAAGTGTATTTTATTTATTATATGGGCCCATTTAATTAAATGTAGCTATGTTCGGGAGGGCGGGAGGGAGGCGGGTGGCGGGCAACTTCGCTACGCCCAAGGAGTGGGCGTAGTGTTGCCTACTTCGCCTACTTTGCAAAGGGCGAAGTAGGCGACACTACGCCCACTTTGTGGGTGTAGCGAAGTTGCCCGCCCAGGGTTACTTAAAAGTCCATTGTAAAGTGGTACTACAGCTGCTCAGGGCCTGTAAATTAAATTCTACTAGCATGCCTGCAGCACTTATTGTGCCACTCACTTAACTAGCACTTTAAAACGTCTCAGTCCTGCCATTGCACATATAATTTGTTTACATTAGGCTTCATGATCACCTTTGAGCCTCGATCATCATTATGTCTGTGCAGTTCCATAGTTCAGTTGTAATAATTGTTGTCCTGCTAATCAAAAACTAATATTGATTGCGTTTTGACTTTTCAAGGGTATTATCATTAGTTGTATTTCATGTTTACATAATGTGAGTGGTTGTTGTTTGTTAAAATGTACTTTGTCCTTACAAATAGTTTTAATCGCGTGCATCGATAAAGTGTATGTATTAGAGATGGAATTAGTCATGGAGTGCATTTTTTTCAGTAAATGATGAATTAATCCCGAAAAGCTTGCTTTGCGCCATGGCGCTTACAACAATTTAGCTTAATGGCCGCAGAGCTGAGAACTGACTTACAACACCTGGAAGAAAATGTGAAGCGTTGCTGAGCATTTGTCAAATTCCTTGTTTACTGCCATATTACCAGTTAATTTGTGCTGTCTCTGTGAAGGGCCATTACAAGAATGGGGTAACCCAATACGGTTCGTGGACCTGGGTGATCGTTGATATCAAAAAACAGTGGTCCAAACCGAAATAATTCTTTAAATCAAACAAATGATGAACTCACAGTTACTCATTTTTCATTATTTAGATGAGTATAAGAATTGTTCTACTCCATGGAATCAATCAGCAAAAAGTCTTAGCAAGGTAAAGCAACTATCTGACACAAAAACAATTTTTAATCAAAAAAGGAGAGTTTTAATTAATTACTCCATCACAACAAAATTGTTTATATACGTTTATACATCTTCAATGCTAACGGTGAAAGGGGAGAGCAACCTGCTTCTAAAAAGGGGGGGTGCAAGAAAAGAAGTGGTGATTTGAAGAAAAGGGTGTAAGCCGGATCCAGCCGCCTGGCTGGATCCGACACAGTGGATCTCACATGTAGTGGAGGCGTAATTTTGGCAAGCGCGGACTGCATTTTGAACAGTGCTCGCCCCCCTCCTTCTTTACCACCCGAGTGAAAACATATCGCCGGAAGTGGTGGCCGTTTTGAACACGCAAAGCCATTGACGGTGTCCGGTCTGAAATTGTGTCTGCCTTTTCTCCTGAATCTTCAACTGTCCAAGTGGGACGCCCTAGACAGACTACGACACACGGGCCCCTCCCAGTTCATTTGGTTGGACAAACCACGGTCAACTAATTATATCGTCCATCCTGTAATAGGAGGACCAAAGGCACCCATTGAACATTCGTGGGTCCACATTTTGAAAATCTACGGTCTAAGGTGGTGCCACATACGTCCTGAGGAAGACCCGCAGGTCGAGGCCCCTAATTACCCCTGAACCCCAAAGACGGGTCGAAACGTCGACGCTTCTTTTAGTTTACAAGCAAACAGGATCACCATTTATTAATTACATTATACATGCTATTCTGGACTGTATAAATGTTAAAAGACTTTTTAGAAGCAGGTTGCTCTCCCCTTTCACCGTTAGCATTGAAGATGTATAAATGTATATAAACAATTTTGTTGTGATGGAATAATTAATTAAAACTCTCCTTTTTTGATGAAAATTTTTTTTGTGTCAGATAGTTGCTTTACCTTGCTAAGACTTTTTGCTGAGTGATTCTATGGAGTAGAACAATTCTTATACTCATCTAAATAATGAAAAATGAGTAACTGTGAGTTCATCATTTGTTTGATTTAAAGAATTATTTCGGTTTGGGTCTCTGTGAAGGGGACACATATATTTGCCAATATTGCATCAGCATGACAACATTAACTGTAAAACAATGACACATATTGTGGAGGGGGAGTACAGATGAGTCTGAATTCAGCATGTGTTAGAAAATGCAATGAATGACCACAACCTTGGCAGGAAGCACACGGAAGGTCGAAGAATAAATGCTGTTTTAAACCTGATAGCGCTCAAGACTCCGACACTCACCTGCTTTTGAAGCCAGGCAATCCTAGGTCCTGATTTTTATCTTTAAAGACAAAGAGTGCAGATGAAGTAAAGATCACTAATACAGGCAGATGAAAGGCTCTTTTACTTACTTTGATATTGCATATTTTAAATGAGCACAGTGTTGGCAAAGATTCACATTAAATATGTACTTGGAAAGACAGAAAACATATCTCATCAGTCAGATTCAAGTATACTTGTATGAAATGTTTATAAAGTGTTGGAATTCTACCTTCATATTGTATCCAAATAATTTTTTGAACTGTTCTTTAGTTGTTGTGTAATCTAGCGGACAGAGCATTCCATCACAAATTCGACAGAGTGCTGCCCTAAATAGGTCAAGCAGTAGCAGCACCCCTCCTCCCCCCAGCGCCTTGAGACCCTCACGGGTGAGTAGTGTGCTTTACAAATAATTGATTGATTGATTGATTGATTGGATCAGACCATATTCAGCTTTCTGTTGACAGAGTTCCCTATTGGCTCCTTAGATGTAAAGCTTCCTTCAATGACCCAATTGTCTGAGGAAGGGCATTACACCACCCACCCTATTTAGCGTGGATGGTGTAATGTTTTTCTTTTCTGTACCACAGCGCTAGGGAAGACTTAATGATGTGGGACCTAAAAAAACAAATAATGGTTCCCACACCCAAAGAAAAAACTCCCTTGGGCCCTATTATGTATAGGCGCACATTTCCGGTTTGTGCCCTGCACACCTTAAAACAGTTGTGCCAGGTGCAAACTGAGAAAGTGCGCCCTAATAGATAGAATGTGCTCCACTAGGGCAGCTGAGAACTCATGCCCCCCCAGGACAGCGCATTCAGGTGAAAACCAGAGTGGCTTTGAAGCAGTAGCCCTGTGGTTCACTGTGCAGGAGGCAATCCACCTGCACTTTTAAAGGGGATAAGAGATCCCCTTGCAGGTGGGTGCAGTGGGCAACATCACATGCTTGCAAGGGGATGTCTGGGGGGTTTCATATGTCCCCCTGCACCCTTTTCAGAGGGCTGCAATCAGGGGACGCACTCACAGTGTACCACCTTTTTGGTGCACCCCTGACAGCTTCTTTCCCTCCGCGCCGTATCTATAATACGGCACGGGTGCAGAGGCAAAAGGATTCATGAGGGAACGCCCTCTTGAGGAAGTGATGGTGCTGTATGTACTTCAGGGCCTTCCGTATTACAGCAGGGGCTGCACAAGTGTCTATGGCCGCTTCTGTAATACCAAAGTGCCCTGGGGTCCACAAAGCAGGTGCAAACGCTCATGGCACCTCTGGGGATCTTCATGTAATACAGCCCCTGGTGTGCGTATCATTACATTTTTCTGATATCAATAAACTCCCACTCTTGGACAAATAAAAGTTGGTGGGAGTTTGGTGGACAGTTGTCAAAACAGCAGCCATCAATCAAACTTGTTATACCTTGATATGGACTACGATGACGGTGGTTCCTGTTAAGGTACAGAGGTCACCTTTGCGCCAGTGGTTATCATACAGTTTGGTGGGTGATGGACAGACAAATGTTCATCAAAGCAGACAGAGTACTCTCCACCAACTGTATATCAGGCCAAGAATTTCCTTTGACTACTGTGCATGGATTCTAGAAATATTTTGTTTTATTTTCTTCTACATATTCATATGAGAAAAGTTACACTCATAGCTGCGTCAATGTATTCTGGTTACCAAACTGCTTCTAGTTGCAATCATCTTTTCTTTTTCTGGTTTGATGCCAGAAATTCTATTTTCTCAATTTCAGTAAGGTTTCTCATTCCAGAATTCTATCCCATCTTTCTTCCCCATGTAGTTTAATAGGTGATATGCAATAGAACTTTCAAATATTGCACAGCTCAGCCAGCAGCTTTAACTCAAACACTGTTTAATGCAATGCATGAAGCATAGACGTTCCAGGCAAGCATCGATAAATCTTGCCTCTGATCAAGAAGGAAACGTAAAATAATGGATTGCGACAGCAACCCAACAAATCCAATGCCCACAAGTGAACAAAAAAGATAGCAATTTGATGAAAACCAGATTGTATGAGTATGCGACTTGCACACCAGAAATCATGTTACACAATAAAAGTGGACTGGAGTGAATAGACAAGGATGGAGATAACAGGATAGGGGAGAGGTATGGATAGCCATTGGGTGAGGCGTTTGGTTAAGTGGAGGAACGATACTCAAAAACAGCTGTACCATTATATAATCCATTGTGCTGCTTTCACCCTGGACTATTTCTTATGGTTCCCTGGTAAAGATTTAGCTTGCAGCACAGTAGGAACACTTGTACTGATATCGGTTTTAAAACCAGAGTAGTAGATGTAATGTTTAAATCTGTTACAGGTTCTGAAAGACATTCTACAAGCATATCCACATTTTTAGGTTGAGCCTATGCAGCGCATGCGCTGTCTCTCGAGACATGCAGTATTCTCTCTGTCAGCATACAGCCCACCCATTGACTTTTAATTGCTGACTTCGATTGTCCTTCAAAAAGGCCCCCTCCATGTTGGTTAATCCTTCTTAAAGTTCCACCCTCTTGTAACTTGTGTCCTCCCAGGCAGCAGCGCCAAACCTCCCTTATGTTTACGCTGTTGTCTTTCTCTTGTTTATTGAAGAACTCTTTTATCCTTTCAATCCCTCTGCTTCGAGCTCTGGTGGTATGTACTGGCTCCAGCTCTGTATTACAACAATTACCGCCTGTGTCAAACAGCTGTTCAGCTGTTATTTCATTTCTTATTTTTAGTTATTCAGCAAATCCCTGGGGTTTTTGTTTGCGCAAGTTGTATTTTCAATACACGTGCTATGGCGAAATCTGGAGTAGAAGTTGCATGTCTTTCATTTCCGCTTGAAAGAGCACAAGCTGAGACACTCTCTGTGAGGATAGACACCCCAAACATGATGGGGTGTAGTGTGGAAATAGAGGGATCTATTCCTTCTGCACAGCAAGTGCTCCATGGCTGGAGCATTTTCATTGACATCGCCGGAAATCATGGACTCCTCTTTGTGTTTGAGATTAAATAACCCTTCTTCTGCCAGTAAGTGCCGCATCTGATTGCAGCCCCTCACACTGTCTGACCAAGGGGAATCTTTCTTGGTTGGTCCCCAAGCACCAGCCAACTAGCGTTCCACTTTTTCTGCATGCCCACAAGGGTGAGCTAACGCCGTGCCCCACTCCTCTGAGGGCACAGCTGTTTTGCTGGTTTGGTTAATTTTAGCGGCCTACCCCCAGCCCCTTGCACAACCTGCTTGCCTGCCTCCGAGATGCAGACCTTTTTTTTAATGAGTTGCTTATTTTTAAATAGCATACTTATGGTTTTTTAAATTAGTTGTTTTTATGTATCTACTGTGCTTTGAATTGTTAACTTATTTTAAGATAAATGTAAATTAGTCACCGCTGATATATAGTGTTTGCTGCCCAAGCTGCAGGCCAATGGTGGCCAAAAGGTGTCCCACGGTGGGGTACTTCACCCTCACAACACTGCTTGTTTTCTGTGGGTTGTCTTTATGTTATCCCTGCAGACAAAGATGTCTTTAAAGTGCTTTCTACAGTCTGTATAAAAGATGCTTCATCGGTGAGGTGTTTGGGTGAAGTTTCTATGAAAGGAAACGTGTCTGTAGTGTGCATATGATGATAACACGTGAAAGTTGCAGTGTCTCTGAAGTGCTTCGCAGTTACTTTTTATTAAAAAGTCTGTTTTAGGTCTAAAATGCTTAAAGAAACACCACTTCTGCGCATTGCATCTTAAAGTTCTTTAAATAGTTTGTACAGCAGGTGTTTTAGCTTTGGGAACATTTGTGTGAAAGACGCTTCAACTACAAAGTACTCTGCAGACAGTTTGAGTCAATGCGTCTCTAAACTCTATCCATGTGTAAATAGTCGTGTTAAAAGTGCTTTATACGGTTTCATGTTAGGCATGTCTGCAAAGCGCTTCAAAGTCAGTTTTTTTGTGAACGATGCTCTGGCTCTAAAGTTCTTTACACACACTTGTGCTGAACGAAAGACACTGGGTCAATAGCTTTAGTTGAAGAGGTTGAAGTTTTTCACTTCAAACATGTTGACTGTAAAGTGTTTTATAAATGGCTTTCGTAAAAGCACTGTGTTGTTAAAGTGTTTCAAAACTCATTTTCAGTAAATGTGTCTCAGGCACAGCTGTATCTTGAGGTGTTAAACATATGTTTATGGGCTAAGAGTCAGCAGTGGGTGGTAAAAGCTAAATTGGTGTACCCAGGCTTTGAACTTGAAGCCTGCAGGTAGCACACAGGTTTATGCAGCAGGCTGGCACATTTTCCCACAGAGCTATCTCAGTAACAGTGTAGATGACAAGTTCCAAAACGAACACACAACAACTATTAATTAACACATGCCTTGTTTTCTCTCTCATATATGGTTTCTTTACAATCAGCTCTTCAATGTTTTCTCATTTTAATAGTGTTATTGTGCATGCTCTCTAATTGCGATTATGATGTAAGGGGATGACAGTGGGAACATAATTACTCACTCACACACAAACCTGCTAAAGCCCTGATTTATATAGAAATAACACACGCATTGCAAGAAGTTTCTGTGCTGCCTTGCAGGAAACAGAGAGTGTAGAATGACACCATTTCAACTAAGATGTGGTGCTGTTCTCCTTGCTCCCTGCGCTGGCGCACTTTTGGCGACCATGAAATAATTTGTATAGTTTATGGGGCACTTATATAAACATATGATAATCCTCCCCTAACCAATAATTCCAAAACTGAATAGTTTTTATTTACATAATAAAATTTGGCAGATTAAATATACAAAACATATTGGCTGAGACATAGCTGCCAAGGTTTCAGATTGCCATGTGTGACATTTTCAAAATTTCAGAGTAATTATGAGTGAAATTTCAACGACTATGAGTGACCTCAAGTAATGAAGACTAGGGAAACAAATATCAGAAATAACAGACATGCCAAGCGGCTCCCCCCACACACGGATGTAGCCTGTGGTTAACTTTAAAGGTATTGGTAAGGTTTTCTGAATTCAACATTATAAGCAACGGCTTCTACCTTTAATTGACTGTAGGATGTGACCAGCTAAATGCAAGAACTGTACTTTTCAATTCAACTTTAAACTCAAAATTATGAAGTTGCAAGCGTGACTGGAAAATTAATAAATATTTCCGCACTAGACACAAATGCTAATAATATAAGCTGCTCCCTCCGTTGAGCCAGTTGCGCAGCACATAAACAAGCTCGAACCTGGAAAATCACTGCCTACACATTAGCAATAAATATGTCGGTAGTCAGCATTTCAGCTGCTCTATCGTTGTCCGCCGTTGCACTCTTAAAGCCATCACCGGGTTACCAAACACACATTAAACATCTACTGAAAGAAAGTATTTCTTTGACCATCCTGCCCCTGTTGATAGCTTCACGCTTTTACGACAGGGCTCGTTAAGCAGTTATTTAAATCAATAGATGTTATGCGTTCAACCACGAGGTTCCAGTTGTTTCCGTCTCGATGATGTAAGCTCCCAGCTCCTTCAAGAACTCATCAGTGAGTCAAGGAGTAAGCAATTAACACAGCCGAATAATCCCCAAGGGAAAGGGGAAGTGGAGAGAGAAACATAAAAACACTGGATTTCTTCCTGAGATGACAGTCACTGTTTCTCTTTTCAGAAGTGTTCTGGGCTTCTTCTTGAGGTGTACTGCTACTTTAGACACCGTCTCTACGTTAACAGGAATTTATATAGATCAGAAACAAGTCTTACTTATCGCTTTTTATGATATATGTGACATATAGTTCAATTATACATACCATACTTTTTAAAGCCCACTCTACACTTCTATAATTGCTAGGCGACGTGGTTTCAGTCTATTACGCCTTTGAGTACAAACACAAGAAGGTATCAGTACTGAGAATAATACTAAAATGTTGAACTGGTTAGTATTGTTAATGGTGAGTAATGGCAAACCAAATATCACAACTTTCTTCAAACTCACCCTACCTTGCAATTATTCTTGCTGTTCCATAAAAAATGGGTTCTGAAATAAAACAAATGACAAAGAAAGAAACAATATACAGGCCCTATACTATCAGGGCACACAAATGCCTAATAATTCAAAGCTCCTTAGTGAATACAATCGAAATATTGTAAGCCAAAAACCTGGCGCTCTGTAACCTTCTGTGTTGCAGTTAATTTCCCTGCTGTAGTATTTCAAGAACTGAGCATAAGCACTGTAATGGTACATGAACTGAGCATAAACGCTAAAGTCTAATCAAGGCATACAAAGAACATAACACTAAAGTCTCATCAAGGCGATCAAAACCAAGTTCGCAAAATCGAACACGTGAATTAATGTCAAGATCTAAATAACAAGCATTGCTAAAGGCATGTGCAAGGGAAAACAAGCATTGCTAAGAGTAAAACATGAAACATGATTTTTAAAAGACAATGAGTACAATAAATGTCATTTGTTGATGCAGTTTGAAAGACAACAAGTGCATACAAAGTTCTTAAGGTACAGTAACATATGCACCCATGACAAAAGATGCGCTCTGTACCCGTGGTCTGGTGTGCAGCCGCCCACTCTTTTTAATGATTTGCATTGAACTCTACACACGCAGCACCTATATACCACACTAGAGGCAGAGCAAATATGGGAAAAAACATTCTCTCTTTTATTAAAGTGTCTGTTTTAGTTGAACATAAACTATTAATGTGTCCCAAAGCACAATGCGGTTTCTTTTCTTTCGATTCAAACATTTCAGACCCCAGTGAGATGTATATTTACTGTTTAGAAGATACTCAAGACGACAAGGGAAACATCCACTCCTGTTTAAATGGAGAAATCGTGCTTTAGTGCTGCCACAGAGAAGGCTCTCGACCACCCACTGTGGTACCTGAAAGAAGCTGTAGGGAGAGAACTATCCCTTTACACAGCCTTTATATTTTCAGGAGCCAGAGTTACCGTCTGTGTGGACCAACAACACTTATCGCATCAAAGGCCGGAAGAGAGAAACCGTCCACTAAAGAGAGCCCTCCAAGTCCTAATATCATTAGAGAAGTTCTAAAAGCACAAATCTGGCGGGGAGCTAAGCAGTACAAAAAAACGGATCCACCAGAGAAACTGGTAACTTTAATTTCAAGCGACTCCCTCTGAAGAGCAAGACGTCACCACAGGAAAGAAAGCGGCCAGGGGGCAGCAGCACAGCGGGATGCAGATGCTGGAAAGGAAGGGAGACCGGTTCAAGCACCCCCAGCGGCTCTTGTTAACTACTACCACTGCCAAATTGCCGGGCAGTCTTAATAGCAATGAAATAACAGCATGGCAGGTGTTAACTTTAGAAAACAAATACTGCTGCTCACTCCGAAAGCAGCAAAAAACACAGTTGATGGACAGAATGTAGAACAATGTCATACATTCACCCCAGTACAAGGATCTGGGCCTAAATCCATCGTTTTTTTGCACTCCACACCACCCTGGGTTAGACACTGGCTATACGCAAATCAGCTCTGACCCTGTGCCTCATGGGAACAGTCCAGCCCGAACTACCAAGCCATGTCTTTCCCAGACCGGAATCAAGCATCCAAGGACCGGTTTCTGGCTATCAGCCTTCATCAGCCTGGATAGCTTGACTCCAGTGGTGTGGAGAGCCTGGGACTCACGTCTGAGCATACCCAGCCCACTCGGGTGAAAATTGCAAAAAACACAGTTGATGGACAGAATGAAGAACAATGTCATACATTCACCCCAGTACAAGGATCTGGGCCTAAATCCATCGTTTTTTTGCACTCCACACCACCCTGGGTTAGACACTGGCTATACGCAAATCAGCTCTGACTCTGTGCCTCATGGGAACAGTCCAGCCCGAACTACCAAGCCATGTCTTTCCCAGACCGGAATCAAGCATCCAAGGACCGGTTTCTGGCTATCAGCCTTTATCAGCCTGGATAGCTTGACTCCAGTGGTGTGGAGAGCCTGGGACTCACGTCTGAGCATACCCAGCCCACTCGGGGTGAAAATTGCAAAAAACACAGTTGATGGACAGAGCACTTACTGATAATTCAGGCGCCACGGTCCAGTGGGCTGGGGTCAGTTGCAGCATGGCCAGGATGGGATCCAATCCACGTCGTTCCAACCACCGGCCGCAGCGACGACGAAGAGCACTTGGCTCTCAACCTAATCTTCTTTCCCCGCCTACCACGTTTGACTCTCACCCCCCCACTGACCCCAGCCTAATTAACTCCGACAAGCCATGACTGGCCGGGCACTGATTTAGGAGGTCCGTTATGCTGGGTGGAAACATTGTTGCACTGGTGTGGGTGATGCAGAGCGTGCTTACATAGCTCATGCTTGGGGATGTGCAGCTTCAGGGAGCGCGGGATCTACAGCTCTTGTACCAGGAAACTGCTTATGGTTTTATAGAGTTGTAATTTTTACTCCAGACATAAGTGCGCATTCAAAGTGCAGACCACCAAACATTGTTTTCTTTTCCTTTATATGCTGGTGGGAGGAGAATTGCGCGGACATGGCAGTAACATGGTCTCTGGACAGCACCTGGCAGGAACTTGAGGATGGCTGACATATCAGTACCAGCACACAGGGGTGCAGGATTCCCGGTCCAGTGTGGTAACAGTTTAACGGTTTGTATGTGTCATACCATGAGATAGGCCATGGCAGTGGAGTAAAAGCCAGAACGGTCTACATGGAAAGAGGGAAGCATGCCATCAAGTGGAGTAGGAGTGCAGCAGGGGATCCACATGGGGGCATAGTCGCATGTAGGGGTAGCACTCTTACTTGGATAAATGTCAGGTTTTATTGCAGTACCGGTAGGCGTGTGAAGGTTTTTATGCTCCTGTGATAATTAGTTTGTACATTATAGGCAATTGGCTCAGGGGTAAAATATAGCCTGGCCTGTTCAGAGCCATGCAGTCCTTCTCATTGCACCATAATAAGGTGGAAATATTAGCATTCTGGCTAATGTAACTTTAGTTCATAGCACATGGGCAGGGACAGGACTAGGGTCTATGGTCTGCCACTTTTAGTAACATGTAATCATACAATGCTGGGGAGGTAGATCCAGCAAAGTTTTGCTTACAGATTTAATATAACTTGCAGCGCTGAGCGCCCTGGCAGTAATAACATTAGCTATTTGTCACTGGTGTTTTTAGTATGTTCGGTCCCAATATCCCCACCCACATCCAATGATGGCTAATTTTCTCCAGTTGTGAGTAGGCCTGGCTAAACTCATCTAGGTCAGTTCGGGCCCGGCCTACATACCTATGCTTGCAGCTAAACACATGGCTGGGTGTAGCAAAAGGGGCTCGTTTATGGGGTTCTCTTGGTCCTTCTGATAAGTCTATAGAGCTACAGAGCTAGTGCGCAATCCTTATCAAGGCAATTGGCTCAAAAGGACCGACAACTTTTTATGCCACCCGAATAACGATAGTAGCAGAACGCAAGCAGAGTAGCAGGACCAACCAATTACTAATGGAATAAGAAATTTGTAGTGATGAAGGTCCATGCAGGAAGGATGTAATTCAGGATAACAAGTAGTAAAAGTTCAGAACATCAAATAGTTAAGTGGTAAATCAGAGCCCCACCAGGAGCTGCTCAGCCCATACCTAATTGTCACTTCACCTGTCAGTGTCCCAACATTCTGAGGCACATCATGACACCAAAATTCTATTGGGCCTACTGCACAAACACGTGCAGAGCAGGAGGAGTAAAACACATAACATTCCCAAATCCAGAATACTACAAAATTGTTGCTGTAGCACTTTGGGGCCTGCTGGCACAATGTGCGCAGCTGAGGGGGCATTAATAATGAAATAAATACATAAATTCTGCAGCCACTGTTTGCCTTCCACATGGACAACACAATTTGTCTTTATTAGGTGCTCACTTTAAATAGCAATTGATAGGCACTTCGGTGACATAGAAGCAATAAGCATAGGGGACTGGATAAATGTCACCAGTCCAATAGCCGTTCCAGGCACACAAAATAAGTATTTAAACAACAAATTATGGTAATCCACACACTGTTTGTTTGGATCTTGTCAACCTGCACTGTAGCCATCAGTTCCTACGCACTATTTTCTTCATTTTTTTAGGCTCTCCAAAGTGACTTGGGCATTAACTTACCGGTGGAGTTAAGGATGGCTTGCCAGACGATTGGCCTTTAGACCCCCGGTTCTCTTTGTTGTTTAAATGTCTAATTTGGGGATATGAACCAGGGCAGGTCTTTAAAATGTTCCCTATGACCCTCCCCCCTCTGTGTGTTGTAGTATACAAAATAAGTAGCAAGACATACGCTAAGCCACTTGCAGCTTAGTTGCAGGAGGTCGCGTATTGGTTGAATTAGACAACATGTCCAATCTCTCTGGAGGCCGCTTGGTTTACGTGGCAATAGGCCACGCACCTTGGTTTGCAAGTAATAAACGGTTCGCTGCAGTGCGTTGGTGCCTGCCCGCACCAGGTGCGCAGTTGAGTTGGTCCGTCGAGTGGGCCACATTCAATTGTGAGGCCACTCGCCAGTGATTGCAAATAATGAGTTGGTGGCTTTGGCGCGTTAGGGCTTGTTGGCACAATGTGCGGAGCAAGTCGGTCGAGTCGGCCAAATACAAAATCAAATGTAAGGCAAGCGCCCTGGATTGCAAGCATAAACTGGTTGCTTTGACGCATTGGGACCTGCTGCCATGATGTGCACAGTTCACAAATGTAAGGCCAAGCGGTAGTCAATCAATCAATCAATCCATCAAGCTTTATTTCGATATAAATATCATAAAAACAATAAAAAAAATCAATATAAAGTTAATTCATTAGCAAATAAAAGCAGGCAACAGAATTCTATTTTGTTCGTTAAAATTTACAGCTTTAAAAATAAAGTACTTCTTGATTCAATAAAAAATGTAAAGCTTGTGACGATGTTATAAATAAAAAATTTAGTTAAAAATCAATTTAAAACACAGAGGCAATTGGATTTACGGTCTGAGAAATGTATTATCTAGATCAAACAGTGGCATTAGAAGCATCCACTTTATCGTGGTTTTGATCTTAACCACTATATCAATTATTGGTTGCGCTTAGTATAGCCCGGCGCCTGATTAGCCAGGCTCGACCCAAGTACTTGGCAACTGCACAAACATATAAAGTTCTTGGGTCAGTTCTAAGTATACGAAGGGCATCTTGATGGTCAGTGGTACCTAGTTGTTTGCAGATTGGTACAAGCCAACAGGACCTAGTGCCGGCATAAGCAGGACAGACTAACATAAAGTGTGCAATGCTCTCTTTGAAATTCCCACAAGACGGACATTCTATGGTGGTCTTGTTAAGAGAGCACCACTTCTTAGTGAAGTCGGCAACTGGAATTGTGCCTAGTCTAAATTGAATATATAGGGTCCTGTCTCTTGGGATTTTAATCAGATCTAGATGTATCAAATGCTCTAGATGGTTTATGATGAAAGAACTCCTCTGTGAGCCTTCCTAGATTTGGATTGCTGAGATCTCTGACACATATCCAATCCCAGTAGATACGTTTTTACTCAGCTTTTGTCGGGGGGTTTGGGAAACCCAAGACTCTTTGAGACCCAGGGTTAACAGCAGTGCCTTAACATTTGAGATCCATTTTATGTTTTTCCCAGTGTCCAATCTCATTACCTCGGCAAAAGCTTTGGCATAGTTACAAAGTTCGGAAGTACGCCTAAGGAGTGCCCAGTAGAGCAGGGGGAGAAGTTTGGCCAGATCTTTGATGTGACGCCTGCCCAAGTCATATAGCAGGGGGGTTAAGAGTGTTCCCTGTGGTAACATAGGGAGGTTCCTGAAAAACTTATTTTCTGATCTACGAAGTTCGTCAAGATTATTAAAGCCCCATAGTTCAGCGCCATAAAGGGCCGAGCTGACTGCCTTAGCTTCATACACCGTACAAAACGGGGTGGTGATGTACGGAGCATCTGAACCAATCAAACACTCACACCCAGTCAAAAGATCTGGGTTTAATCCATCATCGTTCTTTAGCCCACTCTGCCACCCCAGTTCAGACATGGCCATATGCAAATCATTGTGACCCCGTGCCTCAATCCGAACAGTCCAGCGGTGAGGGATTAAACCCAGATCTGTTGACTGGGTGTGAGTGTTTGATTGGTTCAGATGCTCTGTCCATCACCATCCCCTTTTGTACCGCTTTGTTCACCAGAAGTTGGCAGGGTATGCTCAGACGTGAGTCCCTTGCTCACTTTGCCACTGGGTTCAAGCAAGCCTGGCTGAAGACGGCTGAAATGCCAGAAACCGGTCCTAGGAAGCTTGTTTCCGGTCCAGGGAAGGCATGGTGTAAAGTATGTTTCAAGACGTTGAAATCCAATAAAGGGGTTTATTAGGTGAAGGGAAAAGGCACAGAGCATCCAGTAAGGAGAAGAGCAGGATCAAACTGCCAAACAGAGAATCTGGAACATAGAACCAGGGAGGCTCACGCAGGAGCCAGGTTCTAGTTCCAACAAGGAAATAAATAAATAATAAGGAACATCACAGAAGGGAAATAATAGAATGCAACACATCTCCCCCCTATAAAACAAGCAGAGCTGTAAAGAGAAGGGAAATATTAAGACAGGAACCTAGAAGGTAAAACAACAGGTCTGGCATTGGTTTTGACTCTATGAGCCACAGACTGAGAATGTGGAACGTTGGTACTGTCATGATGAGTAGGATTCTGAGCAGAACATTTGTCATGAGTAGATGTCTGGGCAGAACCTGGAGGAACAGACTTACACTTGGCAACCCTCCTTATGTTCCAGGCTCTACCATCTTGGGTAATGACAGAATTCCTGAAAACTTTGACAATCTTAATGGGATTGCCGAACTTAGAAAGACCTTTGAGAGTGAACCCAGGTTTCTTGATCCTGACCCACTCACCCGCAACAAAATCAGGAACTTTCACATTCATTTTCCGGTCAAACAAATTCTTCATAGTGTTCTGTTTGGTTTCAACCCGACTGGCCACTTGCGAGATGTCCAAGTGGTCAACCTTAACATCCAACTTCTTAACCCACCAGGGACAGATTTCGGAACTAGGAGTTCTCCCTCTTAGAAGCTGGAAGGGACTGACTTCAGTGACGGCATGTGGGGTGATGCGGTACATCCAAAGTCTTTCCCTTACCACATCCCTCCAAGATTCACCCGAAGAACAAGCAAGCTCCACAGCATTTTTGAGGACACGGTTAAACCTCTCAACCTGGCCATTTTCTCTAGGCTCATACAACGAGGTAGTGTGATGCTTGATACCACAAGAAACAAGAAAATCCTCCATGTCCCGAGAGATAAGTTGAACGCCATTATCAGTAATAAGGATTTCAGGGGAACCCTCTCTAGCAAAAACTTCCCTGAGGAAAGAAATGATGACCAAGGTGGTGGCACAGGAGACAAACTTAACTTCCGGCCATTTGCTGTGATAGTCAATTAAAACTAAAGCAAAACGAGCATTCTCTGGTAGGCGATGGAAGGGACCAGAAATGTCAAAAGCAAGTTTCTGCCAGGGATGGTCAGGCCAAGAAACAGGATGAAGGGGAGCAGAAGACACTTTAAGCATCTTATCACTACTAATGCAATCCACACAGTCACGGACAGTTCTGTCTACCATCTTGTCAAGGCCAGGCCACCAAAAGTTGGTCCTAATGAGACGTTTCATAGAGGACATTCCAATATGAGTCCTATGGGCCAAAGAAAGAATCTTGTTGTACAGCGAAGCAGGAGGAATCATTTTCCCAGCCTTAAACAAAATCCTTCCTACAGCCTCAATCTCAGACGAAACTTGACAAAAAGGGGCAAATTCAGGTAAAACAGATTTATCCTTGGGCCAACCTTTTTCTAAACAGTCAAAAATAAATGAGAAAATAGGATCCTTCTCAACTTCCGACATCCACTCAATCTCAGAGATACCCCGGAAATCACTAGAAATATAGTCATTGACCACAGAAACAATGTCAATTTCACGATTATCCGGGTTGGAACCAACATCAGGGCAAGGCAACCTGGAGAGAAAATCCGCCGTGACATTACTCCTACCAGGAACATACAAAACCTCAAAATCATACTCCTGCAATTTTGAAGATAAGCGTGCAATGCGAGCAGTTGAGTTCCAACCTCCCCCAGGAGACAAAATTCCAACCAAGGGCTTGTGGTCAGTTTTAAGAATGAATCTGTTGCCCCAAACATAATTGCGAAAATGCTCCACAGCCCATGTGCAGGCTAACAACTCCCTTTCGATGACCGCATACCTCCTCTCAGTGAGTGATAGGGTCCTTGACGCAAAGGCAACACACCATTCCTCTTTGCCAGAAACCTGACCTAACACAGCTCCAAGACCATAACAACTGGCATCCACGGTAATAATACACTTCTTGTTAAGAGAGAAGGATCTCAAAGTGGGAGCATTGACGATATCTTCTTTGATAGAAGAAAAGGCAGACTCCTGCCTTTCAGACCACACAAAGTCAGAGGACTTCCTGGTAAGCTCCCTGAGGGGTTCCATTTTCGTGGCGAAATTGCGAATGAACTTACTGTAGTACTCGCATAAGCCAGCGAAGGAAAGCAATTTCTCCTTGTTATCAGGAGAAGGGGCTTTTACAATGGCATCAACAAGGGAACGCTTGGGAACTACACCGTCAGCAGACAAGGTGTGACCCAAATATTCGACACTCTTACAAAATAATTTACACTTGGCTGAAAGAATGCTGGTCGGTAGTTATGGCAACTAGAAGCGCGTGACGTCGTTGACGAAATGGTGGCTATGGTAATGGTATTGGCAGATCTCGGCAATTTAGAAGAAATGTAGAAAATTCATAAAATCCGAAGAGTACATACCAGGAAGCTGGCGATCGGACGCTCAAGTAGAAAACTTTTTAAACAGCAGTCCGAATATGTAGAAAACGAAGAGGTAGGCCGGTTCTTTTTTTTTTTGAAGAGGAATACTTCGCACCTGTGCCTTGTAATGCTGCAGAAGTGTTCCTCAGGTTCTCCAATCGTCGCCAATTTGTAAAGTATGTTTCAAGACGTTGAAATCCAATAAAGGGGTTTATTAGGTGAAGGGAAAAGGCACAGAGCATCCAGTAAGGAGAAGAGCAGGATCAAACTGCCAAACAGAGAATCTGGAACATAGAACCAGGGAGGCTCACGCAGGAGCCAGGTTCTAGTTCCAACAAGGAAATAAATAAATAATAAGGAACATCACAGAAGGGAAATAATAGAATGCAACACATGGCTTGGCAGTTCGGGCTGGACTGTTCCCATGAGGCACAGGGTCAGACTGCTTTGCATATGGCCATGTCTGAACTGGGGTGGCATAGTGGGTTAAAGAACGGTGATGGATTAAATCCAGATCTGTTGACTGGGTGTGAGTGTTTGATTGGTTCAGATGCTCCGTCCATCACCACCCCCTTTTGTACCGCTTTGTTTGCCATAAGTTGGCAGGGTATGCTCAGACTTGAGTCCCTTGCTCACTTTGCCACTGGATTCAAGGAAGCCTGGCTGAAGACGGCTGAAATGCCAGAAACCGGTCCTAGGAAGCTTGTTTCCCGTCCAGGGAAGGCATGGCTTGGCAGTTCGGGCTGGACTGTTCCCATGAGGCACAGGGTCAGACTGATTTGCATATGGCCATGTCTGAACTTGGGTGGCAGAGTGGGCTAAAGAACGGTGATGGATTAAACCCGAGTCTGTTGACTGGGTGTGAGTGTTTGATTGGTTCAGATGCTCTGTCCATCACCACCCCCTTTTGTACCACTTAGCTTAATACACAACAAGGGCTGGAGCGATAGGTCTACTATGTGACATACGATGTTCTTTACTTATCACTCCAGCTGCGCGCTTTATGGTTCAGAAGCATTTTATCCGAATGAAATTTCCTTTGGGCTTTATCAGAGAAGCGTATCCCAAGGTAATCAAAGGTCTTAACTCTCTTGAGACAGATTCCATCTAGAGTGTTTTTGATTTATGGGGATTAAGAGTCATGAACTTCGTTTTGGAAGTATTTATGACTAGTCCACATGTACTACAAAAGAGCTGAAACCTGTTCAGAAGCTTCAGGAGGCCTGCCGGGGTCTTCGAGATCAGTAGTGTATCGTCAGCAAACAGGAGAGTTGGTGTTTCTTGCAGAAATTTAACCACCCCGTTCACATATATTGAGAACAGGGTGGATGCAACCACAAAACCCTGGCGTACTCCCCTGATTACTGGGATTCTATCAGTAAGCTTTCCCGGGGTCCCCCACCTAATCTATGCATAGTTACCCTCATGTAGCCTTATGATAAGATCAAGGATCAAGGGAGGGATACCCATGCCTTCCAATACAAGCCATAGCTTATCTCTGGGGACCAAGTCGAAGGCAGTCTTCAGATCAATGAAAGCGACATAGAGGCTGCCCCTACCATGTGCCACCACTTTCCAATGGATCGGAAGAAGCCTAAAGACCCGGTCCACCGTTCCTATATTAGTCCGAAAGCCTGCCTGGTATTGTGAAAGTATGGCTTCTTCCTCAGCCCACAGTTGGATCCTTTGCAATATGACCCTACCAGCCAGCTTCTGCATTGTGCCTATGAGTCTGATTGGTCTATAGTTGGAAGGGTCTTCTCTGGCCCCCTTGTTGTAGATTGGGAGTACCTCAGATTCCTTCCATGAGTCTGGGACCAGGCATCCTTGAGCGATGGAGTTAATAAGGAGGAGAACATAGTCAGCCCATTTGTCCCAGTCAGCAAGGAATAAGTCCCCAGGTAAACCGTCAGGTCCTGGGGTTTTTGTGGGTACTATCTTACTTATAGCTGACTCTACTTCTTTTAATGTAAATAGATCACAGTCACCCTCTTCAGAAGTTAGTGTCGGTCGAACATATTGAGCTTCGGGATTTGGGCTGTTAGGCTCAGAGTATAGATTACGGAAATGGTCATAACAGGCCTGAGATGTTATGTGAGTGGGGATTTGTTCTAACTCACCCATATTTACCTGTCTGACTAATAACCCAAATCGATTGGTATCTCTTGCTAGGCTAGCATTTTTAAGGTCAACCCATCGGCTTTTATCCCAATCTATCTTTGCTTGATACTGGGCCTTTCTATATTCCTGCCTTGCGACCTTAATAGCTAGGCACTTCTTGCTTCTAATCGCAATTATCAGAGCCTTTCATTTGAGTCTGCACTCCTTTGTGAACCATTGTCTGCCTTTTTCGATTTGGGCAACAGGTTTAGTAGGCCTATTCGGAGCTTGGAAGTTAATGCTAATTTGTTCAATGGTACGAGAGTGTACACTAAAAGCATAGGTTGGCCCTACTACTATTCCCTCTCTTAACTCCTTTATGCTTTCGCAAAGAACTCGCTTGATGGCCTCCATTTTTGCTTCGTCCAAAGCAACCTTTTGCCATTTCAGGGCTCTTCTGGAGTTTGAAGGTGTCACCTCTTTAGTCACAAAGTGAGTATGGTTGAATAGTGTGGAGCAAGTTGGTAACCAAGGGAACCTCAGTGACATGCAAAGAGGATTATGATCGCTATCAGTTGTGTTGCCCACCTTCATATCTAGAACAAAGCCCCATAGCCTAACATCCACTAATATATAGTCAATTTGGGAGGGACTAGTAACCCTATTATATGTCGATGCGCCTTGGGCATCAGATCTGGTCCTGCCATTCACCGCCCTTAAACCGTATTCCAGAGTAAGCGCATTCAATTGGATAGCCGCCTGGGACCATCGTTTTACTGAGGGAATAGAAAGAAGTGGTACACCCCAACCATTGTCTTCCTCCTCTATCCCGGCTATGTCCTCTACGCTAAGGGGCTCGAAGGTGGTATTAACATCACCAGCGACTATATATCTGGAATAGGTCAAACAATCTGATAATCCCTGCGGTAGTGCAAATGCAGTATCATGTTTAATTTCCTTCCTGCTGTTCATCGGTACATGTTGATAAAGTTTGCCTTGGACCACTTGGTATAGGTGGCGATAAGATAACGTATTAACAGGTTCATCTCCAATACAATATAAATACACTTCAGGGCCTGTATTTCAAGAAATGCAATGTTTGCTGTAGCGCGATGGGGCCTGCCGGCACAATGTGCGCAGCTGAGTGAGTCGGCCGATTCTGGAGCGTTACGTTTGGCCAAATCTTGTTTAGGGGACGGAAAGGTGCCCAGGATGCTCACTTGTGTTGCCCTTAACAATGATTCTTTCTCTGTTTCAGTTCATTCCGGCGACCCAGCGCATGTATGTTGGTGTGGGCGTGCCTTGATTTGCAGAGTGGAGAAGCAATTCTGGGGGTCCAGTTTGGAGGCAGCGCAAGGGGGCGCCGAGTTTACACACCATTGATTGGGGTGCCGGGCTTTACATTACAGGATGTGTTTAGCAGGTTTCAGTAGGCTATTGATTCTAAAATTGTACCTCGCCCAGGTATTTTTATTATTCATGCGGGCGTTGTTCCCTGTCCTAGCGATTATTAGGGATTTCCTACCAACTGCGTCAGTTTGGTGGTCGGAGGTGATACCACGGGCAGCTTGGGTGGGAGCTGATTCGGTGTTGGCCCTGCACAAATCAGTGCACAAGTTAAACAGTTAGATTAATACAAATTATAACAAAACATTGTGTGGGCCCTCTTCAATGGGTACAATTCGACAGAGGTTCCTCCACCTGGGCATAACAGAGTTATTCCTTACTGATGTGTGCATTTGTCAAATGAGGGGTTGCAGTTATTTCTCCATACTGAACTGGGGGCTATTCTGGAGCACAGTCAGCATCAGGGGGGAAGGGCGAGTACGCCGGGGAGCTTCTCACCCTGTGGCGGAGCGCTGACAGTTAACAACAAAGAGGCAGACACAATATTGGTTGTTCAGTGATTGTGGGGACCCCAGTAGGTGGTAAAATTGCAGTGTGCCGGAGGTTGCTGTGGAGGAGGGACTGGCCTGATGGTGGTCCTTGACTCTACTGCCCTAACCTGCCACTTATGCACTGAGGTGAATCTTGGGGAGATTGGCTGTGTTCAGGTACCCCGGAGGGCCATAGCGCTATGCGGTGCCCTGGATTTCTGATGGAATTTAAAAGTTTGTAATTGTTGCCGTAACACGTTGGGGCCTGACAGCGCAATGTGCGCAGCTGAGCGTTCAAGTGTATGTTCAACTTTATACAATGATTAACTGTAAAGTGATTCTTAATTCATTACTGCCTCACCGTGATACTGACGAGAGAGTGCGATGCAATGTATATTCAAGTAGGATACAGAATGTGATGATATGTAGAATCACGTAAAAAGATATATACGTAGATCCAAGTAGGATAATGGTTCTCCCCTAGTAGATGGTGGAGAATTGTGGATTTTTATGTAATAAATTCTACGCCATGGACACCAATAATTGGTTTGCTGATTCCTTGGGCTTGTTATTATATAGGGCATCAGAGGGTCGGGCGGTGATGGATGATATGAAGTGCTGGTGTGGGGAGAGCGAGTGTCACGACGTGCGCACACTATGATCAGGCGGCCCCCACGATTAGTTGCGCTGCGGGACGGAGCTCTCCAGAGACTGGTTAGGTGGGGGATCGGGCAGTGACGTTGGGAGACAGGGATGGACCCGGTGACAAAAGTGAAACTGAATCCTAATGGGCTATTTAAGCAGCCAAGTCCCGGGTCTCCTCCTCTTTGTCTCCTGGGACCACGGAGTTAACTGCTGGAGCATTGACAACCACCCACCCAGCCGGCAGGACAGTAAGGAGGGCAGCGGAGCGCTGACAGTTAACAACAAAGAGGCAGATAAAATATTGGTTGTTCAGTGATTGTGGGGACCCCAGTAGGGGGCAAAATTGCAGTGTGCCTGAGGTTGGTGGGGAGGAGGGACTGGCCTGACAGTGGTCCTCGACTTTACTGCCCTAACCTGCCACATATGCAGTGAGGTGAATATTGGAGAGGTCGGCTGTGTTCAGGTACCCCAGAGGGCCATTGCGTTATGTGGTGCCCTGGATTTCTGATGGAATTTAAAAGTTTGTAATTGTTGCTGTAATACTTTGGGGCCTGATGGCGCAATGTGCGCAACTGAGCATTCAAGTGTATGGTCAACTTGATACAATTATTAACTGTAATGTGATTCCTAATTCATTACTGCCTCACCATGATACTGACAAGAGAGTGCGATGCAATGTATAATCATATGTATATCCAAGTAGGATACAGAATGTGATGATATGTAGAATCATATCAATAAATATATACATATATCCAAGTAGGATAATGGTAGATGGTGGAGAATTGTGGATTTTTAGGTGAATAAATTCTATGCCTTGGACACCAATAATTGGTTTGCTGAATCCTTGCACTTGTTATTATATAGGGAATCAGAGGGTCGGGCGGTGATGGATGTTATGAAGTGATGGTATGTGGAGAGAGAGTGTCACGATGTGCGCACACTATGAGTCTTTCCAAACTAAAGCAATATTCCTGGCACTATGGCTTCTGTTCGACCTGGCATTCTCTGCAGAGTCACCCACTGATAACCAATACTAAACTGCTTGTGCTCTATCCTTTAAATATGGTACTATTGGTTTACTCCCAATTATTCCATTTGATTTACTTAAAAGTCCATTGTAAAGTGGTACTACAGCTGCCCAGGGCCTGTAAATTAAACTCTAATAGGATGCCATGTCTCAGTCCTGCCATTGCACGTATAATTTGTTTACATTTGACTTAATGATCACCTTTGGGCATCGATCATCATTATGTCTGTGCAGTTCCATAGTTCAGTTGTAATAATTGTTGTACTGCTGATCAAAAACTGATATTGATTGCGCTTTGACTTTTCAAGAGTATTATCATTAGTTGTATTTCACGTTTATAAAATGCGAGTGGTTGTTGTTTGCTAAAATGCACTTTGTCCTCATAAGTAGTTATAATCGAGTACATCGATAAAGTGTATGTATTAAAGATGCAATTAGGCATGGAGTGCATTTTTTTTTGGTAAATGATCAAGTAATCACGAAAAGCTTGCTTTACGTCATGGCGCTCAAACAATTTCGCCTAATGGCTGCAGAGCTGTGAACTTACTTACAACACCTTGAAGAAAATATGGGGGCGTATTATCAAGGCGAGCGATATGAGATTATCGCCGATTTTGCACTCGTTTTTGGACGCAAAGCGGCGATAATTTCATCGCCCTATTAGCAAGTTGTTGCTAACATCAGTTAGCAACAGCTTTTAGGTGATAGCGAGCGGTTTGGGGCCCGCTTTGCATGTCAGCGATATATATCGCTAATGACATGCAAAGTGGGCGTACGCAACCTGTTAGCGACTGAAAGCAGTCGCTAACATCGCTATCGCCTATTATCAATGCAGGCGTAGCGATAAAAAAATTCGCACTAAGCACGCATATCTCCAAAACCGGATGCCTGCTCAGGCCACTTCTTAACCTGTATATCCAATGGAAGGTGGATATTCAGGTTAAGACCCTATTAGCGATAATGCCTGAATATCGCTGGATTTCCAGTGATATTCATGCATTTCACCGCTATCGCCGGATATTTTATCGCATTTGAGATAAACGTTGCTAATAGCACGATATCTCTGCGATAAAATCCGGCGATGCACTGCGATAGAAAAAATTTCGCTAAGCTTATTTTGCGATAAATATCGCTAGTTGTAGATAATATGCCCCTTGAAGCGTTGCTGAGCGTTTGTCAAATTCCTTGTTCACTGCCATATGACCAGTTAAATGTTGCCGTCTCTGTGAAGGGGACACAGATATTTGCCAATATTGCATCAGCATGACAACATTAACTATAAAACAATGACACATGTTGTGGAGGAGGAGTACAGATGAGTCTGATTTTAGCATGTGCTAGAAAATGCAATGAATGACCACAACCTTGGCAGGAAGCACAAGGAAGGTCAAAGAATAAATGCTGTTTTAAGCCTGATAGCACTTAAGACTTCGAGAGTCACCTGGTTTTCATGCCATGCAATCCTAGGTCCTGATTTTCATCTATAAAGTCAAAGGATTACAAGTGCAGATGAAATAAAGATCACTAATACAGGCAGGTGAAAGACTCTTTTACTTATTTTGATATTGCATATGTTAAATGAGCACCATGTTGGCAAAAACTCACATTAAATATGTACTTGGAAAGACAGAAAACCCATCTGATCAGTCAGATTCAAATATACTTCTATGAAATGTGTATATAGCTTTGGAATTCTACCTTCATGTTGTATCCAAAGCATTGTTGGAACTGTTATTTTTTGTTTTTAAGTAGTGCTGAATTATGAAAGTCAATCATGGGAGTACTATTTGGTATAGGGAGTGTGATGTAGCGGACAGAGTACTCCATCACAAATTTGACAGAGTACTGCCCTAAATAGGGCAAGCAGACCATATTCAGCTATCTGTCGACGGACTTCCCTATTGGCTGCTTGGATGTACAGCTTCCTTCAAATGCCAATTTGAGTAACAGATGTCCGAGGAAGAGCATTACACCACCCACCTATTTAACATGGATGGTGTAATGTTTTTCTTTTCTGTACCACAGCACAATGGAACACTTAATGATGAGGGGCATAAAAAAACAAATAAAGGTTCCCACAATCAAAGAAAAAGCTCCCTGGGGCCCTATTATGTAGAGGGTGCACTTTTTCTGTTTGTGCCCTGCACACCTTGAAAAAGATGCAAACTGGAAAAGTGCACCCTATTAGATGGAATCTGCTTCCCTAGGGCAGCAGCGAACTCCTGCTCCCCCAAGGACAGGTGAAAACCGAAGCGGCTTTGAAGCAGTCGCTCCATGTTTCACTGTGCAGGAGGCAACCCACTAGCACTTTTAAAGGGGATTAGAGATCCCCTTACAGGTGGGTGCAGTGAGCACCAGCACACACTTGCAGGGGGATGTCTGGGAGGTCCATTAGTCCCCTATACCTCTTTCAGGTGGCTGCTATCAGGGGGGGCACTGACAGTGTGCCACCTTTTCGGTGGCACACTGTCAGTGCACCCCTGACAGCTTCTTTGCCTCTGCGCCCGCATCTATAATACAGCACAGGTGCAGCGATAAAAGGATTCATGAGGGAACGCCCTCTTGAGAAAGCACTGGAGCTGTATATCCTTCAGGGCGTTCAGTATTACAGAAGGGGCGGCACAGGTGTCTGTGGCCCCTTCTGTAAATACCAAAATGCCCCGGGGTCCACAAAGCGGGTGCAAACGTCCATGGCACCTCTGGGGATCTTTATGTAATACAGCCCGTGGTGTGCGTATCACTAAATTGTTTTCATTTTCTACATGTCTCCCAAATGGACTCTGTCTGGTCATCATTAGTTCCCAATCACTGTTGCTGTTGTTGCCCCTAACACAACAGATAGAATACCTGTGAGCAACATATATTATTCAATAAAATCACTCATATAAACCATTTTCACAAAAGCGAAAAGAGTGCTGCATGTTTGGTGTGAAAAGGACTACATTTAACATGTGGGGGGTGTAAAGTAAAATCCTAATACATTTGTTTGCATCTCAAGAAGGCTGAGCTAAAGTCAATTGCTCATGCTGTCTTTGGATATGCTCCTACACCCAGTACAACCACTGCAATGGTACAATGAGCAGTGTGTTATCTATCAATGGAATGTCAGTGTACAACAACAAGATATAGTCACTTGACTGACACACACTGAGAATTTGCTTCTAAACACACGAATAGTTCCCATCTACAAATCGGAAATGTGAGGCCCAGTGCTTTGTTTGTAAAATATTAAGCGCAGGTGCTCACATTTTTTTAGGAGGCCACACCGACTTGGCCGGCTCCACTCACTTCCTTTATTGGCGCTACCCACATCCACAAGTCTCAACACATCAGAGCCACCTCCTCACTTTTTGAGTTCCTCAAAGAGCTAAAGACCTGGCTCTTCACTTAAGCACTTCGAGTACCTCACACCTTCACAATTGCCCAAGCACCTGAATACCCTCTTGGTTGATTACTGCGCTATACTAATCAATATAACATAATATAAAATATGGGAAGTCTATAACAACTCAAAAATGAACTTGAATTACAGAATGTGTTTTAAGATTAAAAATGCATCTTTAGGAAAAGTCATTTGAGGACTTGAGGCAGCTGTGCAAATTAAAGAGAATGTGCTTGTACTGTGCTGTTTAAAAGAAAGGAAGGAAGAAATACATTAAAAAAGGCACCAACAAATGCAGGCAGGAAGGGGAGTACTGGTTTGGAGTGAGGAAATAAATGAGTAATGGATGAAAGGAGGAAAAATAGAATGTGAAAGGAAGAAATGAAGGAATAGAGGGAAAAAGGTAGCAAACAATGTGTGATGGATGACTAGAAAGAAGAAAGAAAGGAGAAAAAAAGAAGAAGGAAGGGTTGAGGATAAGAAAGAAAGGAATTAAAGAAGGGATGAAAGGAGCAGGAATAAAAAATAAGGAACAAAAGGAGGAAGAAGGAAGAAAAGCACCAAGTGTAGCGATTGAATAAAAGATCTCAGTTCCCCTTGAGATAAGGTGGTCTAACAACCTTTATAATATGCTTTGCACACACCCACGCTCTGGCCAGTGAGCCGGCATTGCTTAAACAGGTGCCTCTCACAGGGACATACTAAAAGCACAAATACTCACACGTGCTGCAAGCCTGCTGATCCTGTACAAGACACAGGTATGTTGTTATAAAACATTAAAGATATCCCTTCCAATAACATCGCTATGACAAGAATGTCTCTCTATCCCTCTGAAGTGCCGCACACCAACCTATTCCTCTCAATTCAAGAGTGTTAAACTTGGCCCTTTTTGCAGGGTCATCCCTGAACTTTTTGCCTTCCTCCTTTATTTTTTCTGACCTGTTGTTGACTGTTTTATGACTCTGGGCACTTTACCACTGCTGATCAGTGCTAAAGTGCATATGCTCTCCCTACTGTAAATGAATGTATTAATTGGTGATTCCATGATTGACTATTTGGTTTACTTGTCAGACCCTAGTACAGTGCACTGAATGTGCTCAGGGCGTGTAAATTCAAATGCTGCTAGTGGACTTGCAGCACTGGTTGTGCCACCCACAGAAGCGACCTTGTAAAATGTGTAAGGTCTGCCATTGCAGAGCCTGTGTGCAGTCTGGTACTGTCATGCTGACTGGGCAAGTGCACCCACTTGCGAGTCCCTAAACCTTCCCTTTTCTTCATATTAGTCACCCCTATGGTAGGCCCAAGGGCAGGGTGCATTGTAAGTATGAGATAGGACAAGCCCTGATGTGTGTGGCGTGTCCTAATCGTGAATTACAGCCATTTTTGTTTTTCACTATTGCAAGGCTACCTGTTCTCCATAGGCTAGAATGGGCTGCTGGATTGTTACATGTTTATAATCCTAGCAGCTTCAGAGAACATGGTAGAAATTCGAGTTTAGTATGCCTGGAATAACAAAATACAACTTTTAGTAAAGTTTATTTTAATATTCTGTGTTTGCAAATACCACTTTTAGAAAGTAGGTATTTGCTTGCCTAACCATTTGAGCCTGCCTCTGCGAGGTTGTGTATTCCTTGTCTGGGTTTGTGTGTGACAGGGCTGGGGAAATCCAGGAGACAGACTGGGGCAGCCCGGTGGTGAATAGGGAGATCTGCATTTAGATGGGAGGGAGGAGTTGCACCTGGGACCTTAATAGGGCTGGGCCTTCCCTCTTTAATGCTGGCTCCACCCCCTGTGGTGTGTCTGATGCCTCTGCCCTGCACACTGAAAGAAGAGGAGGAAGACTGTCAACAAAGTGCTCCAGGACTGTACTTGCCTTCCACAATGCTGGCTCCACCTCCTGTGGGGCATCTGATGTGCCTGCCCTGTGCTGTGAAAGGGAAGGAGAAGTCTGGTCAACAGAGTGCTTCAGAACTGGCTTGAACTGGGCACAGGCCCCTCTCCCCTCAGAGAACAAAGGATTTTGGGGTATAAGTATTGGGGCCCTGATCCCATGAAATTAGATCACTTCTGGACTTACAAAACAAAACCTCTGCTGAGGAGAAGGAACCTGAAGAAACTGAGGAGAGACTATTCCCAAGCTGAAGTGCTGCTTGGGGGATTGGCCTGCAGTGGTTGCCTGACTGCCAAAGAGAGGAGAAAGAACTGTGTGGACTTTTCTTTCAACTTGTGCAAAGATCTCCAAGTGCTTGGAAGAGAGCTTGCCCCCTGACCGAAGTCCCAGGACCTGTGGACTTCACCAGCCTTTGTGAATTGCTGCTGGAAACAAGTGACTACAGAGGCAGGGAGCTGTGACCGACTCTCACGACCGGCCCGGTGTCCTGTAGGCACCGCATCAAGCAACATCCACCTCGAACAACGCAAGCTCTGCGCTCGCCAACTCTGTCCTGACGCCGTCACCAAGCCATAGCCTGCACCGTGACTGGTAGACAGTGTGATGTGCAACGCCTCGCTACACCGAATCGAACTGGTCTGACCGACGTGGTCACTGCTGCTGACTTCGAGTCCTGTGACCGCACCGGAGTTAGGCACCGCCTCGCGGCACACCGCCCGACTCGCACTGCTGTCCGGACTGATCGACGCCAGCTCCCAAACTCCGGCCTGTTTGCCGCACCTCAAGCTGCAAGCACCTCATCGAAGCACCGTCTCGCCCTGTAACGCAAGCCTTGGATCCACCATCTCCGTCAACGGGCCGCTGCCTGCACCTCATCGAGGGACAACGCGTTCTGTAACGCTTCCTTTCTGCACCGCGACGATCACTGGAACCGGCTCGCACATCCGTGCCGGCCGCCTCAAGTAAAAGTTACTGTGACTGAGTCTGTCGGAATTTGAGTGGGTCCGTACCAGCGCGGTCTGCTGGATTTGCTAGACTCTGTTATTTTCAACGACGCTGTAGTCCGTCTGGGCTACCGTCTCGCACAGAACCTTGATAAAAGCCTTTTTAACAAGAACTCTTGAAAGTTAATGTGGATTCTTTTTGTCGTTTATTGGTCTTGTGGTAACTCTATAGAAAATATACCTATTTTTGATATAAAACCTTGTGTGGTGTCCATTTGTACTGTTGTCACTTGGTTACTGTATGTGGTCACAAATGCTTAACTTACACTGCCTCTGAAATAAGTCTTGACTGCTTGCGCCACGCTACCTAGAGGTTGAGCAGGGGTTATTTTAGGAGTGTAATCCCCCTTACTCTGACTAGAGGAGAGGGTCCCTATTTGTCACAAGTACCTACTTGGGCCAACTAGAGACCCCCAATTCTAACAAAGAGGAATCATTTCTTTCATAAAACATGTTTTTTCAAGCACAGTCCTCTCCTCTGTCTATTTTGAAAAGAAACATTCCAAGCAGATTCTCACATAACAGTGCACGTGAAAATGCTAGCGACCCCAGGGCTGACTCACAGTATAAAAACAACAACAGGAAAATGCTGCTACCAGAAATAATTAAGACGCTTGCACTTCTACACTGCTTTAAATTTCAAGCTAGAACACCAGTAATATAGCTCAGTGAGTTAGTGCCCATTAGCAAAGATTTGAATACAACATAAGATTATTTCATTCTACACCTTAATTTTTAAGTCAATAAAATGAGCACCCCCGAGTTAGCTTTTAAGGTACTATGAAGTCGCTAAGTACTATATCATAAAAAGGTAATTTCTTACATGTTGCAGAAAGAGTTACTGCTCCTGGCAACCACCTTACCATCATGGCTTCTGCCTGACTGCATCAGGGACAGGACTGCCCCATATTAGAAGACTGTACTGAACGTAGTGAGACAAGGCACCAGAACCGCAGGCTACGCATTACTAAGACTGCTTTTAGTTTTAATTTACCAGAGGCCTGCTGCACCACACTCTGCTTGCTTCTTCTGTTTTCAGTGCCCAATCAGTGCTGAGGCTGCGCAGAATGCTGGGGCGGGCCGCGGGCAAAAACAGTGATCATTGGTCCAAGTTGGGACCCACACTTGAGGATTTGCAAAGGAGAGACGGGCCGGACTAATAACATATTTTGCAAGCAGTCATTGGTAGCACTTTTGTGATTCATTAGCAGTGCTTAATTTGTGTTGGTGCTTTCCGGTGCTAAGCACCGGCACCTATTTCTCAGCACCGGGTCTATAGAATTGATGAGCATAGGTATGCCCCAGAGGAGTATGTTGCAGGTGCCGACTTTTTCGGGGTGTAGTTTATTTCATTGCTTGAGGCTTGATTGGAGTAAGTCAGCTGCGGAGCAAGGACGAGTGAAGTGGTGAGCAGGGCTGTGGTCCGAGGCACCTTAAGGGCTCTGCAGGGACAGGCAGGCCTCGGCGCGAACGGAACGGGCAGATTTCAGCACAGAAAATCGACTTCTGGGGCACTCTTGGCAGCATGAGAGCTGGTTGGTTGGTTGGTTGTCCCATCCGGGCCCCCGGCCACAAAGGAGGGCTACGCTTCGGCTTGACACAGCTCGGAGGTCCTGCGCTCTTGGGCTGAAAGCTAGTTTTGTTCTCAGTTAGAGAGTGCAAGCCCACCTTGGTTTTTTCGGCAGGTAGTTTCGGGCTTTGGGATAACAGGAGCGAGATTCTGCCTCCTCAAGCCTCCACCCCGGCTATCTCTGGGCAGGACGTGGCTGTGTCAGTCCCCAGTGCTCTCGGTGTGTGTGTGTGGGGGCTGTGCTGGGGTTTGTGTAAAAGGGAGTGGGGTGAGAGGGGCGCCGGGGAATCTTACTTGTTCCCATTTCTAGGCCATAACTTTGGGAAGGGCAGAGTAACGGGACTTGCTAGCACAGCTGAGCGAGGCACATAGACAGTCCTGCCAAGAAGGGAAGAAGAGGTGGCGGGAGAGGAGACGATAATGAAAATTAGGAGAAAAATGGGGACGAGAGACAAGAAGCGCAAAGAAAACCTGAGGAAAGTGAAGCGCAGAGCGCGAGAGAGTGTGAGGAAAGAACACTAGCTGGAGCAGAAACGTACAGACACCTAGGAAGAGAAGGGGCAGGGGAAGTGAGAGGCAGACGGCGACAGAGCCGGAGGAAAGGTACGAGTGCGCGCATATTTATATTTAACTGTAAATGTATCGATTTGATAACGTTTATGTGTAAATATCATCTGTGAATATAAGGTTTGTTTGTGTAAGGACTGTTGTGTTGTGTTCGATTTTTTTTTTTTTATTCCAAATAAGTCATATTCAAGTCATCTGTTTTGGTATTTTATGTTATAATTAATTGTTTTGCATTGGGCTGTTAGGGGTATTGCCTTAAAAACCCCACTGCGAACGGTGTCTTGTCACCTTCTTTTAAAGGATTTCATGGCAGACTGGAATTTTCAATGTTCATGCCAAGTGATTTGTGCAGTCAGTGTGACAATGTTTGATATTTGATAATCATATGTGTTTTCCGTTTCCTGGGTGTGGCCGGAGGGCTATCTGTGTATTAACTCGATGTTGTGGGTGCTGTTTGTGAACTTGGATAGCCAACTGAAAGCTTTCGTGTGCTGTGTTGTGTGGAGTTAAGGAGCTCTGTTTACACACATTCTGTTGTATGTTGGTGGGTCCTGATGGTGTGTGCAAGCGCTGTTGTGGGCACAGTAAAATACATCTACGTGGTACATCTGTGCAGTGCTGGAAGTGTGTTCCATCTAATATTTTTTATTTTAGGATGCTCTGCGCTATTTAGAGCTGTTGTGGGCACACTGACAACCGTGACTCTACGACATATGTATATCTGACCTGGTATTTGTTTGCCCAAAGTTCTGTTTAACTGGGTATAATATTTTGACTAATTAATAACATGGCATTACTGAGCAAGGACTACCAGGTTGAGGACATTCTGCCCAACCAAGGCAGTAACCAGATAGAATTTAAACTATCCCCACCCCCTTCCCACTTTTAACCAAACATTTCAGGGATGGGGAGTCCTATACAATATCTTCTTGTGCAAGGAATAGGATGCTTCCAAATTACTTTACTCTTTTAGTGCCATGCAGTGAGTAGACCGATTAGGGCAGCGTTCCCATTATATCAGTTTAACAGCGTCTTTAATTATGCTGTGGCTCCTGTTATATCTGGGTCTAGATTCTTGGAAGGTTATCACTTTGCCACCTTCGCACAGCACTGCATACAGCGACTAGGAGTAGGCAGGAAGCGCTAGTTCCTGGTTTGGAATGCCCATGAGGCTGTGCACTCCCATAAACTTGCGTGTTAAAGGGTATTCACTAACTACTCTGTAATGTATGGCATCACTCAGCAATTGCATACTGCTTTTTAGTGTGGCGCACCGAAGAGAATACGCGTTTTAGAGATTCAGCGAGCAACACTAAATTAATGCATTTCACTTAATTAAGTAGAGCAGAGGCTGCCAGAACAAGGACCACAGTTTATAATTTTGAGATTAAGACATCTGTAATTGAATTCCTCCAAACTCTTTACTAAGTTGGCTGGCCTGTCATTCTTTCAGAGTTTGCTTTATAATAATAATTTCCAACGTATAAATCAATAAGGGCCCATATTAGCTCTCCTTACATCCAGTGGTCTCTGTATATGTGATAGCCAGACCATGCGTCAGCTTCATTGTATGTTTCTATGCCTCCAGGTCTGTGTCCTGCTCCGTGGTAGGTAGAGCCTCCAAGACAGTACATGCACTCATGTAAGGCATATTGTGGGGTTTCTAAGACCATACATTCGCTTAGAGCCCTCCTATTGATTACAACTGATTGGATCTCCTGCCATTCTCTTTTGCCTGCTTCTTATTCGAAGGGTTTCCTTGTCCATCCTGTGTCTGCCCCTCCCAAGAGCACTGCCAAATTTACTTCCCAGTGCTTAATTTGTGCCGGTGGTGTCCCACAAGAAAGCCTAGGGTCTCGAGTTGGGTAGAGCCAACCCAGGTCCCCCCTTCTTTTCAAAACATTTGTGGAACAGAGGAAGGCAAACTCTGAAAGGAAAAGCTTACAGCGATTCCATCTCAAACCCTGCAGGGTTTGGTAACTGCTCCCACCCAACGAGTCTGGTGATAATTATAAATCTAGAGATTTCTGGAGGAAAGGAAGTAAGTAAATCAACAGAATGTATAATGATCACCCCCTCTCTATGCTCCTTCTTTAAGGTTCAGTCCAAAATGCGAGAAGCACTTAACTCCATATCCCCTTACTCCTCTCCTAGTGGTCGGAGCAGAGTCACAGGAAAGCTACATCAGAACTGTGGAGGGGGCAGGGGAAGAAGGGGCTGTCCCTCAGTATCTGCTTTTCTTCCCCCATTCATAACTCACTCCCCTGCTTCTCTCCATTTTACCTTCACTTTCTGCCCTACGTCCAAATTTCCTCTTAATGGCCGGCTCCCCTCATTAACTGCTTTTCATTTTACACCTTTCCATCATTCATTTACACTCTCCTTTCATGCACTCCCCGCTGTCTGCTCTTCTTCCCTTGCTTTTCTCCTCTTTCCACTTTTCATTCTCATCATGTTTCACTCCAAATTTGCATTCCCAATCTCTGCTTTCCCCACTTCGTTTCACATTCTTTGTCTACCTTTGTATCTTTGTATTTATCCTTGCCTTCAGACCTCTCCTTCTTCCTCCCTTTCCCTTTTATGTTTTTCCTTCTTGTACATATCTTTATATCCACTCCAGGAATCTATGTATGATCTCAGGGTCATACATTTAAATCTTGATGTGGTCACTCAGTCTTTCATCTTTCTGAGGTCAATAAAATGAGTGCCATTGAGCTGGATAGCAACATTTTGAATTTGGTGTCAAGGCCCCCTCTGGTGCATATGTGCTTTACAATCATACATGGTGTGTTAAGGACACATAAATGAATTTTAATCTTTTGTTTTTCAATTTCTTTGCAATAATACTGTCATTATTTCTTCTGTCCCTGCTTCATCCAGTACCTTTCAAACGTGCATACATTCCCTTGACCTACTTTCTTTCCTTCGTCCCATCTTTTTCCTTTTTCTCTTCCTCCGCCCCTCCAGCCATACCTCCTTTCTTCTTTCCATTCTTACTTCCATACATCCCCATTCATTCCCCACCCTACCTCCCGTGGTGCACTTTTCCTCCATTTATTCCTTACTTTCTTTTTTTCCTTTCTCCTTCCTTCACCCAATTCTTTAATGTCTTCCTTTCTTATCCTCAAACCTTCCTTCTGCTGTTCTTCCGCCTTCCTTTCTTCTTTCTATGTATCCATTACACATAGTTAACTTATTTTCTCGCACTATTCCTTAATTTCTTCCTTTCACTTTCTTTTCTTATTTTCTCCTTGTTTCATCCATGACTTATTTGTTTCCTCACTCCAGTACTCCCTTTCGCGCCTGCATTTATTGCTGCCTTCTTTAATGTATTCCTTCCTTCATCCCTTCCTTTCTTTTCTCAAGCACATTCTCTTTAGTTTGCAAAACTGCTTCAAGTACTCAAGTGACCTTTCCTAAAGCTGCATTTTGAGATTTACACACACTCTCAAATTTGAGTTAATTTTTAAGTTGTTGTCATAGGCTTCCTATATGTTATATTATATTATGTAATATTGATTTGTATAGTGAACTAATCACTCAAGAGGGTGGCAAGGTGCTTGGGCAGGTATGTAGGTGTGAGGCCCCCGAGGTGCTTATGTGTTAAGCCAGGTGTTGGGATGTGCTGTCTCTTTAACTGCCACGAGCTTTATCCACGAGCTATGTTGTACTCGTGCCTTTCTTGTACTATGTGTTTGTAGAATTCCCGGGACGGCAGTTGCTGCCGGGAGAGCTGAACGCTGGATGCAATTAAAGGAAGATCTTCACCACTACTGCCTTTGTCACTTCCTTTCACTGGCGACGATGGTCCAGTGCTTCGCCTCTCCTTAGAGTTGCTTTTCGTCTAATTTCAAGGACGAAGCAAGCGTGACGTCGGAGTCTTATGACAATGCCTATGGAAATTCAGAAGCGGCACGACGTTCACGCATCCTCACTGGTGTAACTGAATTGAGCCGTGAGTTTTATAAAAGACTTTCTCTTTTATTTTTCTGCGTGTTTCCAAGGTTTTGCCGTGTCAACAGTTTTAGTGCCTAAACGCGAACTCTGCTCTTCTCAAGCCAACGCGCGAGCTCTGCACATCATTTCTTTTATTGCGCGCTGCCATTCTCGTTCTGCTCTCGCTCTCTGTAGCGCATTGTGACGCTTGCTGCGACTGCACTTGCGAGCAGATTTCCACGCGCATGATTCTACTTTGTGATGTGCATTCTCCTGACATTCTATGCAGATTATAATGCGCTTAAAGTCATAACATGGCATTGTGTCTTCTTCATGGAATTCTGTGAATACATGCACTGTTTTAAAAAAACAAAAAAAAAAAAGAAAGAGGAATACAGGCACCTTGAGTGATATATATTTTTCCTGGAAATATTGTTATTTTGGATTTTCTTCTTGGGGTTTTGTGGCAGCAACCCACCCACGCAAATGGAAAAAGTAGCCTCGCCACCTCCCTTTTTACAGTCTTCTGGTCCTCCTCCTGTACCCTGGAAGCAGTGGAAAGCCACATTTGAAGCCTACATTGAAGCCATTGATGGCGATACCTTCACCTCTAAAAAGAAGAAGGCGTTATTAGTGTACAATTTGGGACATGAAGGAAGGTCCATTCTTGAAACCTTACCCCTTGAAGAAGTAAGAATATCTGTTTCAGGGAATGACGGTGATGCACAAATATTGGATGAGTATGCTTCCCTTATCAAAACTCTGGACAAAAGATTTAGTCCCAAACGAAATACTGTTTTGGAGCATCACAAGTTTTTGCAACGTGCGCAAATGCCCGGGGAGTCTATTGATGATTTCGTTGCAGCTTTGAGGATTTTAGCAGTTAATTGCAACTACAGGGAATTTAGGGATGAAATTATTAGGGACCAGCTTATTGAACGCACTTGTGACAGGAAGGTGCGTGAAAAACTTTTATCTTCTGGTGACCCTGACTTAGAAACTGCGTTAACCTTGGCCAAATCAGTTGAGCATTCCCAGTTTTGCTTGAAGGAGATGAGTACTCCTGTGTCGACTGTTGTGGCTCCAGCGGAATCTTCTGAAATCAATGCTGTCACCACTAAAGCGACTATTAAGACTTCTGAGCGGAGAGCATTAAATCCCAATTCTCCTCGTTCTTCAATTCATGCCAACAAGCCCAAGAATGATGCGCAAGGGTTATCTTGTTATCGATGTGGTAGTAGATCTCATTTGGGAAACTTCAAATTTTGCTTTGCTACTAATCAATCTTGTTTCAAGTGTGGGAAGAAAGGTCATCTAGCACGCATGTGCAAGGCCACTAGTGTACAAAGAGGGTCTTCACACATGGTGAAGAGCATTGATGAACGCCAGTATGTTGTTGATGATGATGATGAGCATTATGAGTTGTTGATGTTGTCTGCTTCTCCCATGGATGCGGATGGTGTTGTTGAGATAGCTTCTATGGATGGGTCTCGGAGAAGGAAGTCCCCGATTTGTTCCATTAATGTGAATAGTGTGTGCATCAATTTCTAGCGGACTCTGGTTCTCCTTTCTCCATAGTCAATGTTATAGATTTAGACATGCTAGGGAGAGTTCTTTTGTCCCAGTCCTTTATTAAGATGTTTGCGTATGGGGGCAAAAGAGTGGAAGTTTTAGGAAAGTTTAGAGGTGAGCTTGAGTTCAAAGGTGATTCTACATCTTCTATTATTTATGTTGTCAAAGACGGTACAAATTTGTTGGGTTGGCATGAACAAGGTGAGCTTGGCATGATCCTTGATCCTAACCATGAGGACATGGTTCTGTCAAGACGTGAGGCTAAGCAGTATTATGCCTCTTTGCCTGATTTTGAGTCTGTGCACTCTCTGAGTGTTTCGTGTGAGAGTGAATGGGCGCATGAGTTTCCGGAAGTTTTTTGTGACAAGTTGGGTAAACTCAAGGGTTTTCAGCACCAAATTGTTTTGAAAGAAGGGGTTAGAGCGGTTGCACACAAGGTTCGCAAAGTACCACTTAGTATGCGAAACGAATTAAAGAATGAACTGGAGAGATTGCGTCTTTTGGGAGTGATTGAACCCATAGAGGGGTCAGAATGGTTGTCTCCCGTAGTTTTAGCGCGCAAGGCCGATAAGTCTCTTAGGATGTGTGTAGACTTGCGCGACTTGAATGCTTGTATTTGGGTTGATCGACAACCATTACCCAACATTAATGAAATGCTATCTACATTGGAGGGTGCCAGGTATTTTACCACCCTGGATATTTTTTCAGCATACCATCAAGTTATGTTAAGCAAGGATTCAAGGCACCTTACGTCTTTTGTGACTCCTGAGGGTGCCTTCCGTTATTTGAGAATGCCATTCGGACTGGCGTCGGCTTCCGCAGTTTTTCAACGCCTTATGGGCAATCTTTTTAAGGATACTGCGGGAGTCGTCTTCTTTCAGGATGACATTCTCATTTATGGAAAGTCTGTGGAAGAGCATAATAGCAGAGTGAGAACGGTTTTAGAAATTTTAAGGAAGTTTGGTTTAACACTAAGGAAGGACAAGTGCAAATTTCTCAAGGATAGTGTGGATTATTTGGGTCATCACATCTCAGCTAAAGGGGTGGAACCCAAAATGAAATTGTTGGATGCCATTCAAAATGCACCAGAACCATCGAACAAGGATCAACTACGTTCCTTTTTGGGACTGGTTGAATATTATGCCAAGTTCGTTCGTAATTTTTCTGATAGGACTGTGTCTTTAAGAAATTTGTTAAAAAAAATGTGAAGTACGATTGGTCTCAGGAGTGTGCAAATGCTTTAAATCACTGAAAGATGCAATTGTGCAAGCACGTCCTCTCAAGCTTTTTAATATCAATGACCAATGTGTTGTAATTACTGATGCCAGCAATGTGGGTCTTGGGGCAGTTCCTTTGCAGAAGAGGCCTGATGGTAAGGAGGAAGTAATTGCTTTTGCTTCCAGAACCTTACGTGGAGCAGAAAGCACATATTCTACCATCGAAAAGGAGGCGTTGGCTATATGGTGGGGTGTGCAGCATTTCAGGAATTTTCTTTGGGGTAATCATATTATACTCAAGTCTGATCATAAGCCTCTTGTTGATCTCTTCACTACTAAAGGTGGTGGGAGGGCTTCTCCTCGCATTGCTAAATGGCAATACAGGCTTAGTGAGTTTGATTATCATCTGGAATATGTGCCTGGGATTAGGAACAATGTGGCTGATTGTTTGTCCAGGTTGCCTCTTCCTCACGATGATTTGGAGCACAGTTGTGGGGATTTGGAAATGGTGTGTGCGGTTAGTTCAGTGTCAGAGATTGGCATTACGCTATCGGAGGCTGATTGGAAGTTTGCTGTAACTGAGGATAGGAATTTGTGTTGTGTTATTGATTACTTGACTAATGGTTGGCCCGATGACAAGTCTTTATCTTCAGAGTTGGTACCTTTCAGGAGGGTATGTGATGAATTATCTTTAATTGATGGTGTTTTACGCAGAGGTGGTTTATTGGTGGTTCCGGAAGCTCTTTGCAAAAACGTTTTGGATTTGGCTCACATTGGTCACTTGGGTATTCGTGCTATGAAAAGGAGGGTACGTGAAGATTTTTGGTGGCCTGGAGTGGATAAGGCGATCGAACACTGTGTTCGTGACTGTGGGGCTTGTGTTCTTAGTGATAAGTCTCAGGTTACTTGTCCCTCTCCTGTGACTCCTGTACAGGTTGAGGAATTGCCTTGGCATAAGTTGGCATTTGATGTAGCTGGCCCATTTTATAATCTAGGAATGACTCCGAAGTATGCGCTAGTTCTGATTGACTACATGTCAAAATGGCCGGAAATTAAGTTTGTTGAGAGTATCAATTCTGCTACTGTTATTGATTTCTTCAAAGATGCTTTCTTGCGTGAGGGTTTACCAGAAGAGTTGGTGTCTGATAATGGCACTCAGTTGGTGTCTGGTGAAATGCAAAGTTTTTTGAAGTCTCATGGCATCAAGCACATTCTCTCCTCTCTTTATCACCCTTCAAGCAATGGCTTGGTTGAGCGGTTGAACCGTGTGATTAAAGATCAATTGCAGTTGGCCAACATCAATGGTCTGAATTGGAAGAAGGTCATATCCGACATGTTGTGGGCATTAAGGGTTACCCCTCATTCCAGCACGGGTGTGTCACCTTTTACTTTACTCAGGGGTAGAGTAGCCGGTTCGGAACTGAACAAAGATTGGATGTGGAGGAAAGATGTTGATGTGGTCAAGCTAGGTAGGGTGGCTGATGTTAGAGCTTGTACTCAGGTCAATTACGCTCAGGGTAGTTTTAGATCATCTCCTGTGCGCTCAGGGGACTGGGTGAGAATCAGGAAACCTGTGCTTTTGCGTAAGGGATTGGCTCGGTTTTCCCCTCCTGTTCGGGTTAAGGAAGTTAAGGATCATGTGGTGGTTCTGGAGAATGGTAAGGTTTGGAACAAGTCTCGCGTTTCTGTTGTTCCTAAGCATAAAGAGGAGTTTGTGAAGAGCAAATTTGGTTTGGGGACTCGTGTTTTACCCACCTCTGACTCAGGCTTACTTCCTGCTAATACCATTCCTCGGGTTTTGCCCGCTTCTAACCCTGGTTCTGTTTCTAATGATGTTATTCCTCAACGAAGTTCCACCAGGTGCAAAGTTGTTCCTGTAAAGTTTCGGGATTTTGTCACTTATTGAACGATTGCATTTCCTTTTGTATTGTTTTAAGGGATGGGGTGGGTTAGTTGTTATTTTATTTTACTTTCCATTTTTCATTGTTTGTTTATTGAGGGAAGGGGGATGTGTTGGGATGTGCTGTCTCTTTAACTGCCACGAGCTTTATCCACGAGCTATGTTGTACTCGTGCCTTTCTTGTACTATGTGTTTGTAGAATTCCCGGGACGGCAGTTGCTGCCGGGAGAGCTGAACGCTGGATGCAATTAAAGGAAGATCTTCACCACTACTGCCTTTGTCACTTCCTTTCACCAGGGCTGCAGCTTCTTGCAGAACTCAAGAAGTATGGAGTTAGCGCTGATGTGTTGAGGCTTATGGGTTTGGGTGGAGCCAATAAATTAAGTGGATGGAGCCACTGGAGGAAGTGGGAGGGGCCGGGGGAGTGGGTGTTGCATCCTAAAAAAATGTGAGCACCTGCTACAAATTAAGCACTGTTCATTAGAGTGACCGGTAAGCTGAGGCAGGGACCCAGGCGCCGGTTTCTGGTCGAATGTGTGTCGATATTACAGCGTGTGCCCCTGGTGTACAATTTAAAATATTTTAAGAACAGTCACGCGCAAAAGCACAAATATTAATCCACAGGCACAAAGATGCACATGCAAGGATGAATACAAGCACATGTGCAGGGAGTCACGCGAGCCTTGATGAGGATTCTTGGGCACACAAAGGAATATATACAGATATAGAGAAACACAATCTCACAAATCAATATAACCATAGACGCACGTGCACACAAAAAGATAAGCACACAGCTACAGGAACACACACAAACTCGTGCACGGATATGCACACTCACAAACACACGGGCTATGTGCACTCAAACTCGCACTCTGGGTGTTATTCAAATGCTTAATTAGACAGAAACTCGCACTTTGGGTGTTATTCAAATGCTTAATTAGAAACCTACATATGCAAAAACTCGAATACGAATATTTGAATGGTAACAATAACAATTAGAAAAATGTGCATCTTAATGTTCACACACCAAGTAACACGCGCCATGTTCACAATCACAGCCAGGCTAAAGAAGTAAAACGCAGACTCCAAGAGTGAATATTTGACACAGCGTGGCGTTTATGTAAATGTTTGCGATGCACCTTGGGATACTTTACACATGAGACATTCACTGCACACCCTCATCATCCTCTCCCCGGAAAAATAGCGGTTTCAGGTTAGGATAGCATGGTGAAAGTCCTGTTTCCCCCCCCCAGACTGCACAGGGAGCAAGCTTTATCTGGGGTATGGTGGGTTGGGTTGAGGGTTAACCCTGGTACGACACGAACCACCTGGGGAGAATCTGTACCATTTCTACCCCGCACCCATGAGGGAGGTGGGTCAATTTAAGTAATTGTCCAGGAATTAAAATAGTCTTTGTCTTTCCCACCCATGAGTTTGTGTCAGCCCAGGACACTTGACACAGTAGATCCAAGTCTAAGTTTAGGGATGTGCAGGGTGGGTAAGTAACCCCTTTTTACCCACACCTATGTGCCACGCATCTACTCCCTGCTGGATGTCAGTGTCTGTACCTTGTGAATCGTGCTATCAATTTTAGTGACTTGTGCTGCTTTATAGCACTCCGAAGCAGGTGTTGGGTCACATGGGGCACTATATGCATTCTTGAATGAATGAAATTGTCGACTTTCCTGGCCCTCTGTGACTCTATAAAAAAGACCGCAGGTGTTTCGACAAAGCCCACCTCAACACCTGCTCACCATGTTTTCTTTTCATCCTTCCCAGGACCCTCTGCCTCGTTACACTCTGAAAGTGTAATAGCATTTCAGATGGGCAGAGCTGCGGTGTCGGCCCTCAAACCACACCTGGACCCTCCATTCCCCCATTCCTCCATGGCCCTAACGCTTTTCATCCAGTAACAGTGTGCGGGTGTTTGCGTCAGGCATATGGATGGCGGACCCTCCCAGTCCCCTCCAATCGCTCCCCATGAGGACAGTGTCCCAAGATGGCTGAAAGCTTATCAGCTCTTCGTCGCCACTGAGGAGACCAGTGTGAAGTCAGTGAGCAAGCAGCAGCTAATATCACGTGTAGACCCTGCCCTGACAAACAAATGCCGGCGCTAAGCATCGGAAAACACCAGCACAAATTAAGTACTGGTGATGCCATTATACTGTTCACTCATCCATATAAATGTCGTCTCGTGAACATGAAAACTTTATCATCCCACTGTTCATACTGAAGAGATTCTACAGTACAAAAATCTGCATGGTTGCAGCATAATAGGTAGCTACTCATGGCCATATTCTTCATGAATCAGCATCATACCCGTGCCACACAAGGATGCACAAGGCTCATCCAATACCTTGATTGTATAAACCAAGAAATGCAACGGATCTATGTTGGGGACCTGTGACAACTGATGATTGGTCAGAAATGCTAAACTGGGATAAGTAGATAAAATGTGCTCCACTGACCCTGAAAGGCCAAATAGGTGTTGGGTGCAAGTGCAACCACACAATACATCTCTTGTACATTGCAGGTACATTTTTTCTATACATGCCAGACCACGGAGCCAGACAAAATGTGACACCTCCTCAGGGGAAGAGCAAATTAAAGTTGTATGGGAATGAAAGTTGTTGACCAAAGTGAACTGCATGATGTGCCACACTTAGCAAATAGTTCATGGCAATGATGATGGACATTCTCCAGACAGGTGTGATCACGTTCACAATTAGCAACCTGTCAACAACAATTACCACCTTGCACAATGGGGCAAGGCTGTGTACGGTAGTGCAAGACACCAGTGTGTATTCCAGCGCAGCCAGGGAGCAGCAATTAGTAGTGACAAAATGATCCCACCTACACTTGCCTATCACTTTCACACAGGGTGCAACAGTTGGAGACTACCTGTGTTGTGCTGAGTGTAAAATCAACAAATGAGCCCCAGTTACAGTGTCTAAAGTATGAAAAAGGGTCCATACATTACTATAGGTCCACAGGCCTCTGATAAAGCTACATATAAATTCATAGAGTGCAGGTCAATTGCTACATCATGAACTCAACGTACACAATGGTACCAACTCTTCTATATGAATTCATGATGAACTAGTGAAAGTAGAAAACATTTGAATGTATTAAAACTATAACTATCTACACTTACCTAGCCTACACAAACTAACCTAACACTAGCCTAAACTATCTTAACTAACCTTAAACTGGGGTGTGGGCAAGATGGCCGCTGATTGACGCCGCAAAAAAGCAGCACTGAACTTCCTCTCCTTTGTGAGCGCCCCGCTGGAAATGGTGATTAAACTGTAAAGGATATGCCAAACTGGTTATGCTCCGACTATGCTACGTTCTTGCTGAGTCTCCCGCTGAGTCTTGAGCTTCCCGGCTTGTGCTCTAACGAAAACCAGAGGAGCGGAGCTCTTCTGTTGGATTACCTGCTTTACCGCTACAGTCCTTGCGGGAGGTCCCACAGCAGCGCACAGTTCCCGCCGCTGCTCTCGCTGATCATGCAGCGCATTATTCTGCCTTTCCGACGCTGGCTGTGGATGAAAATGGCACCAAAAACGACAAATAATTTGAAAGCAAGGTGCGGTGAATAAAGACCCAAAAGAGGCAGCTGGAGGGGCCAAAGATAGGAAAGAACAGCTGAGAGAGCAGCTGAGAGAGGACACTGGTAGGGGACTCTGGGACAAACCCAGGAACAAATCAAGGGCAGACACGGTGCGGTGGTCCGAAAAAGAAAGGTGAGGAGGGCAGAGTGTTTCATGTTGGTGTAGCTGGTGGGACAAGATTACGGACGGCCAACGCTGGTGAGGGTGCTCTGCGCCAGCCATCAGTAATGGAGGCATTTGGGATGTTAAGCATGACAGCGGCAGCCCCTGCGAGCAATATGAGTTTACTGGCTTGTCCTCCTGCTCTGACTTTGTCCCCGGGAACCAAAGCTGCTTCACAGGCGGGTGACCGGCTCAGGATTCGCAGAAGACTGTTCTTTCCACTACCGCTCAGGTGCATTCTGGGTCCGGTAGTTTCTCTTCTGATCTTCCGCCCCAGAGGTGTAATAATACTGATAATACTGTGCTGGACCCAGAGTTAAATAAAATGAGGCAACCTGTGGGTGATGAGGCAGATGGGGCAGATGGACTGCACTCAATGCTGATATTGAAGGGGGGAACCCTTCGATAATGACATGTGCTGTGGGCGCCCATAATAACAGCTGGGGCAATGGCAAGGTGACAAATAAGGATGTAAGCGGCACTCGCAACAATATTCCAATAGGTGACACGATCGCAGAAGCTGAGGCTGAGGTTGTTGGTTCTTCCCCCCAGATGATCCATGGTAACTTGTGTGTATCTGCTCAAATTTATCCCATTATGGAACCCTCTGACATTGAGCCTGGAAACACGAGCGGCACCTCCTGTGAGCTGGACAACCAAGGGCCTGTTTCCACCTGGTCAAGTGCTCCGTTGCTGTCACCGGAGGGAGATAAGTTTCTTTCTTTCAGTGAATGCCGACTCTGACACATCCCAGATTAGTGAGCAGGAATCGTCACAGGAGAGTGTCTCAGGAGAAGAGTCCCCGGCTATGCAGAAGCGGCATCGCAGCCAGTCCAAGACTTCCAGGCAACGGACCAGGACAAAAAAACGATCCTCGGATTCAACTAGCAGACGGCTTGATTTGGACTATTCCCCCTCAACTCTGACAGCCTGCTCTGGTAGCGGGCCCGCAGGAGGCACAGGTGTAACCAACGATTTTGGCAGTACACCTCCACCTCCGACACTGTAGCTACTGTATACAACTCTTAAACAAGGTGAGGCCCGGCAGGAGAGCAAGAGGTCGCAACTCGCTACTAAGAAGCTTCAAGGGGCAATTCGCAAGACGAATAAGCTATGCTCTGACATGTCTGAGCGGATAACCCATGTCGAAGTACGAACCGTTGCCGTGGAGGAGGAGGTCGAGAAACTGCATATATTTAAAGCTGTTCAGGAAAAACAATCACGGGATATGGAATAGAAACTCGAGGATTTTGAGAACCAGCAGCGCCGGAATAATGTCCGGCTGCTGGGCCTTGAGGAAAATGCAGAGTGGGAGAACGAACATTCTGGCCTTTGTTGTGAAGCTATTGAAGGCTGCTTTCCCAGATTTGGTCCATTGGAACTGGGAGGTGGAAGTGCAGCGGGCACATCGCTTCCCAATGTTCAGAAAAACTCAGTCCAAAAATCAGGGAGAGTGACCCAGAGCGATATTGATCTTCATTCATGGCAATTTCTTGCTAAGGCGGGCAATTATAGACGGAGCCAGACCTGACTCAAAAAGAACAGTAGAGGGGCATACCTTCTTCGCTCGGCCGGACTTTTGCCACACAACGGTCGAGCAGAGATGAATGCTATGGCAGTTGATCACCCCTTCAAGGGGCGGGTTGCGATGCCTCTTTGCTTTTTCCTCGGATGCTTGATTCCGTTCTGGGAAGGACATGGCTTTTGTAGTTCGGACTGGACTGTTCCCATGGGGCACAGGGTCAGCGCTGATTTGCATATCGCCATTGTCTAACCCAGGGTGGTGTGGAGTGGAAAAACGATGGATTTGGGCCCAGATCTTTAGACTGGGGTGAATGTGTGACATTGATCCACATTCTGTCCATCACTGTTGTGTTTGCAATTACCGCTCTAAGTGTACTGGGGATGCTCAGACGTGAGTCCCAGGCACTCCACACCACTGAAGTCAAGCTAGCCGGGCTGATGAGAGGTGTTACCTCGAAACCGGGCCGGTCCTCGGATGCTTGATTCCGTTCTGGGAAGGACATGGCTTTTGTAGTTCGGACTGGACTGTTCCCATGGGGCACAGGGTCAGCGCTGATTTGCATATCGCCATTGTCTAACCCAGGGTGGTGTGGAATGGAAAAACGATGGATTTGGGCCCAGATCTTTGGACTGGGGTGAATGTGTGACATTGATCCACATTCTGTCCATCACTGTTGTGTTTGCAATTACCGCTCTAAGTGTACTGGGGATGCTCAGACGTGAGTCCCAGGCACTCCACACCACTGGAGTCAAGCTAGCCGGGCTGATGAGAGGTGTTACCTCGAAACCGGGCCGGTACTCGGATGCTTGATTCCGTTCTGGGAAGGACATGGCTTTTGTAGTTCGGACTGGACTGTTCCCATGGGGCACAGGGTCAGCGCTGATTTGCATATCGCCATTGTCTAACCCAGGGTGGTGTGGAGTGGAAAAACGATGGATTTGGGCCCAGATCTTTGGACTGGGGTGAATGTGTGACATTGATTTGATCCACATTCTGTCCATCACTGTTGTGTTTGCAATTACCGCTCTAAGTGTACTGGGGATGCTCAGACGTGAGTCCCAGGCACTCCACACCACTGGAGTCGAGCTAGCCGGGCTGATGAGAGGTGTTACCTCGAAACCGGGCCGGTCCTCGGATGCTTGATTCCGTTCTGGGAAGGACATGGCTTTTGTAGTTCGGACTGGACTGTTCCCATGGGGCACAGGGTCAGCGCTGATTTGCATATCGCCATTGTCTAACCCAGGGTGGTGTGGAGTGGAAAAACGATGGATTTGGGCCCAGATCTTTGGACTGGGGTGAATGTGTGACATTGATCCACATTCTGTCCATCACTGTTGTGTTTGCAATTACCGCTCTAAGTGTACTGGGGATGCTCAGACGTGAGTCCCAGGCACTCCACACCACTGGAGTCGAGCTAGCCGGGCTGATGAGAGGTGTTACCTCGAAACCGGGCCGGTCCTCGGATGCTTGATTCCGTTCTGGGAAGGACATGGCTTTTGTAGTTCGGACTGGACTGTTCCCATGGGGCACAGGGTCAGCGCTGATTTGCATATCGCCATTGTCTAACCCAGGGTGGTGTGGAGTGGAAAAACGATGGATTTGGGCCCAGATCTTTGGACTGGGGTGAATGTGTGACATTGATCCACATTCTGTCCATCACTGTTGTGTTTGCAATTACCGCTCTAAGTGTACTGGGGATGCTCAGACGTGAGTCCCAGGCACTCCACACCACTGGAGTCAAGCTAGCCGGGCTGATGAGAGGTGTTACCTCGAAACCGGGCCGGTCCTCGGATGCTTGATTCCGTTCTGGGAAGGACATGGCTTTTGTAGTTCGGACTGGACTGTTCCCATGGGGCACAGGGTCAGCGCTGATTTGCATATCGCCATTGTCTAACCCAGGGTGGTGTGGAGTGGAAAAACGATGGATTTGGGCCCAGATCTTTGGACTGGGGTGAATGTGTGACATTGATCCACATTCTGTCCATCACTGTTGTGTTTGCAATTCTTTGCTTTTTCCTGCACAGCTCAAGGTTATCCACAAGGGCAGGGTTAGAATGTTTTTCTCCGAAATAAAAGCCCAAGAGTTTCTCACGGAATTAACATAATCACGATGGGTGACGGCCTTGACCAACGCAGTAGAAAGGGAAAAGAATGATACAGGGAAGGACTGATCTGTTCTCCTAGATGATAAAAGTATTCCCTAATCTAATAAATGTATTAATGTAAAAATGCATAGGAAATCTAGTTTGGTTAGTAACCAATCGGCCAACAATGTGGTATGGGCCATAGGGCTTGGGGGCAAAGTAAAATGACGTTATGAAATGTGTTGCTTACCACTGAACCTGTTTCCTTGCTAAAATTGCGGGGTCGGGGTTTATCATTATTTGTTAGTTTAATTTAAGGATGCTTGCTTTGGGGTTTTGAAGTATTTGATGTGGTTTGTTCTTGGGGTCACTCCTGGGCGGGAGTCTTCTCAACCATATTTATGTCATGTTTGACCGATTTTGCCTGTAAGGGAGGTATGGGGGGTGGGGGTGGGGGTGGGGGTTGGGGTGGGAGGTCTGGGGTTTCTTTGGAGGGGGTGGTGTGGGCTCAGCACAGTTCAAGGCATTTCAATTTGCAAGGCTAAGCAAGGGGCAGCAGAACTGGATACAAGATGGTCTGGCCAGGTTATTTAAGGAGGTTTGTACAATGGGCACGAATGGAAAGGCAGAGTACAAGAGCAGAAGGGTTTACTGTAAGGAACTAAGAAAACTCAAGACATGAGTCTGCGGATTCTGACAGTGAACATTTGTGGGCTCAATGACCAGATTAAGAGGAATAAGGCAGCAATTTGGCTGAAATCTTTACGTGTAGGCTTTCTTTGTGTTCAAGAAACACATATAGAGGGCAGTAGAGCTCGCATAATGGAACAGCTCGGGTTCAAACTGCTGGCACATTCCACACAGGGCTCTCAAACTCGGGGGGGGGTGGCAATTCTAACTCAGAGGAATGATGTCAGGGTTCTCAGAAAGTCCGTAGACCAATGGGGCCGGTGGGTTGTGATTGAATGTTTGCTCAATAATTCTACATTTACTCTCTGCTTGTTGTATGGCTCAACATGTGATGACCCGGAACTTCTAGAAACCTTAGATTCTAGCCTGGCAATATGGCCCGCCCAATAATTTTTGTGGGGACTTCAATATTAATGGTTTTAGGCATACGTTGGGGTCTTCCAGGAAGTACGTATTCAGGGAAAAAAATAAAGATTGGTTTTGCCTTAACTAATTTAGTCCGTAACAACGGCCTGACTGATCTATGGGCATGTCTGAAACCCTCTGAGCCAGGTAGTAAATTTTTCTAAGCCCCGCATAAGCTAGTTTCCCGGCTTGATTATTTTTTTGTTTAAAAACAATTAATCACCAATTCTGGCATAGAGAGGCACCCTCGCATTATCTCAGATCATAATCCGCTAATTTTGACTTTTAATTTCACTATGATAGAGAAGGAAAATGTGGCATGGACTTTGGAACGGAGGTTGCTATACGATCCCGACTATATTGAATTTATGAAAGGGTAGATCAAGGAATTTTGGGATTTTAATCAGGGGAGTACTAGCGTCGGAATTGCCTGGGATGCTTTTACAGCGGGGGTGAGAGGAAAAACACTAAGTTACAGCTTATGTCGCCAAAAGAATGAATGACTTTGGGCACAAGCAGTTCAGGAAGAGCTAAATAAACTCGAAGAAGCCTTAGCCACTGCTATTTGCACTGGAGGAGTGATAGGTGGAATATTATCTCAACTAGCTATAAGGAAGGCCGAGGTGGGAGAACATATTGCTAGGAGGGCAGCAGAGGTATATTTGTCCAAGAAAGAGCACTGATATGAATTTAACGAGCGGGTGGAACATACTCTGGCTGTAAGGGTAAGGCAAAAAATGGCAGCTGGGGAGATTTCTGAAATCCATGACGCCAACAGAAAGCTAATAACAGATACACTGGGTATTCGAGAAACCTTCAGGCTATTTTATCAGCATTTATATAGCAGAGGACCATCAGTGGCGGTTGCGGACATTCCCAAATTTCTAGATAAGGCAGATATACAGAAGGTAGACCCTTCAGACAGGGAGGAACTCGAGAAGGTGTTCTCTCAGGAGGAAATAAGGGACGTTTTGCAAGATCTGCCCTCTGGGAAAGCAGTCGGCCTGGATTGGATTCCGCTGGAGTTTTATAAGATCTTCAAAGACTCTATTGGTCCAGACTTTATAGAAGTTATGCTGCTAGCCCAAAAGGGTGGGTCGGTCCCTGAATCTTGGATGGGAGCAGATGTTGTTGTTTTTCTAAAGAAAGACAAACCAGATAGAGAGCTGGGCTCATACTGGCCTATCACTTTACTGAATAGCGATGTAAAAATCTTCTCTAAAGTCTTGGCAGCGCGATTAAATGGGATTTTAAAAAGATCTATTCACCCCTGTCAACACAGGTTTATAATGGGCTGGGGAACCACACAACATGTGCGTCAGGTGATCACTCTATTTGATGTAATGGAGATCTCAGGAGGGTAGAGAGACAAAATATCGAAATTAAAATATCGATATACAATAATATCGATGTTTTAATTTCGATGGTATAGAATATCGATGTGCAATAATATCGATAGACAGAATATCGATATTAAGGTATGTATGTTAGTAATATCGAAATTTTATTTAGTGTTATGTATTTTATTATGTTGTTTATATGTTTGTTAAACATGTTTTTTAATGTATATTTAGAATTAGTAAATTTGTTTACATTAAGTTTTAGTGTCAGACCGCGTTGTGGGTTTATAGGGGAATAGGGTGGGAAGTAATTTAATTATAGGTAATTGATTAATATATTTTTAAAATATTTGTGATTAATACATAATTATTAATTAATAATTAATTGGTAATTAATTAATATTAATTAATTATTAAATGAATTAGAGTTAATGTAGTAGTATTTATTATTTTTTGTTATTGTTAATTAATTAATTGATAATTAATTATTATTAATTAGTTAATTAAATTAATTAGAGTTAATGTAGTAATGTTTATTATTTTTTGTTATTGTTAATTAATAATTATTTGGCAATTCATTATTATTACTTAGTTAATCAAATTAATTTGAGTTAATGTACTAATATTTTTTGTTTTTGTTATTGCTAATTAATAATTAATTGGTAATTCATTATTATTAAGTGATTAAATGACAATTACATTTTTTATGTGATTTATTTAAGTGTAGTGGGTTGTGTGTTTATAGGAGAATAGGGTGTGACTTAATTAAATTAAATTTATTAAAGAGATTGTATTTATTTATTGGTATTTATTGTTAATTAATTGTTAATTAATTAATTGGTTATTAGTTTTTTTAATTATTTCATAGTATTAATTATAAATAATGTATTAATAAAGATTGTTTATTATTTTAAATATCTTGTTAATTAATTGATAATTAATTTTTAATTGGTAATTAATATGTGTTAATTAGCTAATTTATAATTACATCAATTTAATATTAATTGTTATTGATTTATTAATTGATATTTATATTAATTGTGTTTTTTTTATGCGTAGTGTGTTGTGTGTTAAAGGGGGAGTAGTGTGGGAAGTAATTTTTACCTCCATGCTATCCACCGCTTTCCCTACTGTTGTACCCTCTGGAATGGGAATAGTAATTTTTACCCCTACGCTATCCAACGCTTTCCCTACTGTTGCACCCTCTGGAGTGGGAATAGTAATTTTTACCCCTACGCTATCCCACGCTTTCCCTACTGTTGCACCCCCTGGAGTGGGAATAGTAATTTTTACCCCTACGCTATCCAACGCTTTCCCTACTGTTGCACTCTCTGGAGTGGGAATAGTAATTTTTACCCCTACGCTATCCAACACTTTCCCTACTGTTGCACTCTCTGGAGTGGGAATAGTCATTTTTACCCCTACGCAATCCAACGCTTTCCCTACTGTTGCACCCTCTGGAGTGGGAATAGTAATTTTTACCCCTACGCTATCCAACGCTTTCCCTACTGTTGCACCCTGAAGGACTGGACTTTTTAACAGTACCAGCGGTGCCAGGGAACAACACCTATAACCTTCATGGGATACCTGTTTCGGCGCACAAACTACAGAGACACGGGACACTTCCTTCGGCGTCAAAGATTCAAGGTTTATTTACTGCAGGGAACACAGAAGTCACAACAAGTACAACACGTGCAACTTGGGGAGACTGCTTCAAATTGGTTCTGTGGAGCGCTCCTTTTATACAGATTTTACTCATAGGACAACATGGTACACAAAAGTTTACAACCTGGTTCCCATAATTATCCCCCAGAGGGGTCGCTTTGGTCACTTTGGTACACATAAGGTCCGGAACATAAGTGCGGAAACATTTGGCGGTTCCCAACTGTAAAAACCCATCTTCCCAACATTAGTGAATTCCGATCGGCAGTAAAACAGATCGAAATAGGGACAAAGACAGGTGCAGAGGAAGATGGAGACAGTGGGGAGATCGAAAAGGGTGTAAAAGGGGAGGTATCGGGAAACACGAGATACAGGCATCAAAGGGACTTGCCTAATGAGATGCACGGCTGAGACAATAAACCGGCACGGCAAAAGCGGGGCCATCTGCCTTACAGTATCATCCCTCTCATCGTAAAAGATATTTACAAAGAACATGTGTCTTCCACAAATATCTTGAGAGTCCCAAGGTAACGAAGCGGACAGTGTCCGTTCGCTGGCTACTTGAGGGCAAGAGACAAAATGGATGCCGTATGTAAGATGGAACCCGTGGGTACAGATGAAAAACCCACATATCAAACGAACGGTTTAAGTTAGCACAGCGAAACTGCGTATACTTACTAAACTCGTCATTTGCGGTTCTTAGATACCAGACTCGACCATATTCGTGCGAGTCGAAAACATCACTTACAATTGTCACGGAACCTCAGACGCTCCTTTTGCCCTCATGTAGGCAAGCACTAGTCGGAATCATATTCGATATTCATCAGACCCTCGAGATGTTGCTGTAGCATAGCTCTGTTCAACCGAGACCCTTTGGTAACAGGTGGCTGTCTCATACACGTTGTAGCACAGAGGCCACATAAGGCAGGACCGCACTGCACGCAAAGGCAACACGTGAACAGGAACGCTACAACGACTCCAATGATCATCAGAATCTTCCAACCCCAAGTCGACATCAGGCTCCAAAACCATCCAAGTAGCGTCCAATCCCCTACATCCACGTGTATGGATTCGGAGATCTTATGCAACTTCGAGATGGCTTGATAGACAGTCGGAGCGTTATCAGGAATGAAAATACAGCAGCTCGAATGGATCACCTTACATACCCCACCTCGATCTGCTAAGATCACGTCTAAAACCATACGGTTTTGTAACGTCATAAGTCTATCCGCCTGAAGTTCTGTGGTGATATTACCAAGGGCACTGGCAGTAATATTAGCTGTCGATTCTACCACTCGAGTCAACTGTCTCAGGTTCCTACTATTAACCATAGGTCCCCAAAATGGGAGGAAACCCTTGAAAAAGTCTCCTGCCTCTTGACCGGCAGTATCCTCTTCGCTAATTACGCCTCTCACAACTCTAGTTTTGTGATAATCTGCATCTACAGTAAACGTCGGAGGCAACAAGTTTGCGATAAAACATGAGCCCATGAAGTCAGAGGGCAACCATGCATACGCACGATCCTGACAAATAAAGTATGTACCCTTGGCAGCCAAAAACACAGGGGACGAGACCATTGGCAAAATATAATTTTCAGTGCAAGCACTCTCTCCAAGTCGGGCTTTCGATCTACGGCCGCGACCTATTAAACAAAAATTACCAATGTGGGGTACGACCCATATCAGAGGCGAGCTTTTAAGCTGTTTTTCACCAGTAAACACACTATATTCGCCTCTACTTAGGACCCTATAGGCTTGTACCTCTTCTTCAGGGATAAGCGAGGGATCATAGATATCGCTATCTAAATCCTCTATTGCTATAGACAAAGGTTTTTGGTACGAGGTAGGACCAGAGTAGGGGGAACGTGGTTCTCGAATGGGGTGGAAACCCAGTGCGCTTTGAAACATTGTTTGAAATGCTCGAGCAGACCCTTGGGAGCTATACGGTAACACCAGATATGGAATTCCCTTATCCGTAGTATGCGGCATCAACCCACACACCCAACAATTAGTAGTGTTAACCACTAACTGATGCTGATGAAGGAGCTGAATAAAGGAATTGTTGCGGAATTCTGCACGTCTAGCCTGCTCGTGTTCAGGTAAGATGTGAAAAGAATGAGGAGAATCAGTGGAGATGAGTTTAAGGTCAGGGGTAGGAGTAGGTATGATAGAAGGCAAGAAGTAAGACATCGTGTAATATACTCCACCCGCCAATAACGCAGAAACAGTCACAAACAGTACGAATATTTGGAACACAAAACATTTGGTACGACTGAGTTGCTGCAGCTTGAATCTTTGTGCTTGAGCTCTTTCCAAGTCCATCAGCTTTGAAAATGCCATTCCCTATGACCGTCCGCAACGTTTCTTGACGCACTTCGTTCTGTGTAGCAATAGTCAATTCCTAGGAGTTCCCAGGAACCGACGGTCTTTAACCTAGCGTCAAGACCTACTAACCAGAAGGAAGTACGCGCGCGGCCCTACGGCCTTCATTTCACAAATATATATATATGCGAAAACAATGTCTCTCAGCTGTGGAAACAAAAAGTGTAAGGAACGAAGCTCAATGAATATGTACAAAATAATTACAATAGTATGAGTGTTCAAACTGATCATGGAAAACGGGATAATGCACTTGTCAAGGGACAGAACGGGGTTTTTTATTAGTCTTTAGTGCTGGATCGCAAAAAATATCGGGTTTTCCCAGGACGTGTCTGTTCGTTAAACAAAAGATCCGTCGAAGGGACAACGCCCTGTTGATCAGCTGAATGTTCTGGTCTTGAGTCTTCTGATGACAAGTGTTCAACAATGCCTTTTTGCTGCACTGAGGATTCTCCGACAGGTTGTGCGTCGCTGAAAGGTACAAACGCTGACAATCCTTCGGTTTCAGTTGATGCAATGCCTTTCCTCACCCACGAGTCTGCTGGCAACGGGATGGGGACTTTCTTGGTATGGGTGGCATGCACCCAATTCTTTCGCCCCTCAAGACGAACTGCAGTTCTCGTGGCAAGGAGGACCTGATAGGGTCCAGTGAACCTGGGATCCAAATTGTTCTTGCGCGAAAAATTTCGCGTTACCACCCAATCTCCGGGCTGGAGCTGGTGGCCTGGACCCTCCGTCTGCGTCGGCAATGCTTCGTGAACCTGTTGGTGAATTAACCTCAGTTTAGCAGTCAAGTCATGAAGATAATCGATCAACATTGGATACTCAAGATCACAAAAGGCACCCGGTCTAGGGACCCCCCAAACATTGGCAGGGCGACCGAACACTATTTCATAGGGACTGAGCCCTACTCGGGAGTGTACAGTTGCCCTTGTTGACAGTAATGCTAAGGGTAAAGCGTCAGGCCATGAAAGACCTGTCGTAGCCTGAATCTTTGCTAGTTTTAGTTTAAGGGTGCCATTGTACCCTTCAACCAAACCAGCTGACTGAGGATGATTGGCACTATGGAATTTCTGATTAATTCCAAGGCCCTTGCACACACTCTTCATCACACTCCCCACAAACTCACTTCCGTTGTCTGACCACACAATTCTAGGCATTCCATACCGAGGAAAGTATTCCTTCAGTAGGATTTTCGCAGTGGACAAAGCAGTATTGTCTTTGAGAGGATAGGCCTCAATCCATCGGGAGAATGCGCAAACAACAACTAAAACGTATTTCAAGTTATTGCATCGCTCCATATGGATGAAGTCCAATTGGATCACCTCAAAGGGACATGAAGGGGGAGCAAAACTACCAGGAGGAGTTGGGGTTCCCTTACCAGGATTGTACAACATACATACCATACAATTCTTAACCAGGCGTTTAGCACATTTCGTAATACCATCATTCTTCCACACAGGAAACAGCAATTTACAGATACCTTTCGCGCTAATATGTGCTAACCCATGTGCCATAGTCACAACAGCCAGCACATATGCATCAGGCAACATCCATCTTTTCTGTTCCGATAAGTCAATCCAACAACCATTCGCATCCAACTTTCCCTTACTTTCTTTCCACTTCGTCTTTTCAGTCTCGGTGGCCTCATTCTGAATTGCTTTCACACTCTCGATAGTGTTTTCACACATACTTGATTCTGCAGGCCACCTAACCGAACTCGTCACATACATTCGAGTGCTAAGGTTCCGGGCAGTCTCCTTAGCAGTCTCATCCGCAAACGCATTACCACGACCAACATCATCCGTCACCTTACGATGCGCACTACATTTAACAATCGCCACTTGCTTAGGCAACGTAAGTGCATCCAAAAGATCATTTACAAGCTGGCCATGCTGAATCTTCGTACCATGTGACGTAAGGAATCCTCTCTCTCTCCACAGTCGTCCAAAACTATGTGCCACACCAAACGCATATTGGCTATCTGTAAACACATTCACCCGTTTATCTTTAGACAACACACACGCTCTCGTCAAAGCAATTAACTCAGCAGCCTGAGCCGAATTCTGACTTAACCTTGCGTTTTCCACAATCGTTCTCAATGTAACTACAGCATACGCAGTTGTCACATCACCGTTCGGCAACTTGAAACAAGAACCATCCACATACAAAGTACCATCGGGATCTGTCAATGGAGTATCTTTTAGGTCAATGCGACCCTTGGTTTCCTCTTCAGTTCTGAGATAGCAGTCATGTACTGCTTCACCACTTGATTCTGTGTCGATCGGCAGCAATGTTGCTGGATTCAACACATTACATCGTTTTATCCGTATGTGACTGGCCAGCAACGTCAACTCATATCCAGACAATCTTGCACTTGTCAGATGTTGAGTTTTCGTTCGGTTTAATAGAGTGTCGACTGCATGCGGAACCATTACCGTGAGCATATTATCCATGACTAGACCTGCGGACTGTCGAATGGACGCCGCAGCTGCCGCTGTTGCCCTTAAGCAACTTGGCAAAGCTCTTGCTACTGGGTCTAAAGTCGAAGAAAAGTAGGCACATGGGCGTTGCTTACCACCAAAAGGTTGTGTCAAAACACTCAACGCGCAACCATCCCTCTCGTGAACGTATAGTGTAAACGGCTTACTGTAGTCAGGAGTGCTCAACACAGGAGCCGAACACAACGCAACACGCAATTCAGAGAAACTTTTCTGACATTCTTCAGACCAAGGTACTGGGGATGAAACATCTTTGCACGTAAGGGCTATCAATGGTTTCGCCAACAATGAAAAATTTGGAATCCATTGTCTGCAATAGGACGTAATACCTAAAAAGGCGCGAACATCTCTCTGGGTTTTTGGCACAGTCATTCGGGAAATGGCTGCAATTCTCTCTGGGGTCAACCTTCTCCCTTCTTTTGACAATAAGTGACCTAGATAGGTAACTTCTTGACAACAATACTGTAGCTTTGAAGGCGATACCTTGTGGTGCAAGTCATGTAGATAGTGTAACAATGATACTGTAGCCGTTTTGCAAATAGTTTCTGTATCAGCTGCCACTAAAAGATCGTCAACGTATTGAATCAAAGCTGCACCCGTTGGTAATACAAAGTCATCAAGTTGACCTTTAAGTGCTTGGCTGTAGATTGACGGACTCTCACAGTAGCCCTGTGGAGCGCGTTTTAGCCTAAAACTGCGACCACCTAATGAAAATCCGAATAGGTCTCTGCTTTCCTCTGCAATTGGGATGCTAAAGAAAGCATTCTTTAAATCAATCACTGTGAACCAGGAGGCAGATGCCGGGATCATTGTTAATAAAGCCGTAATGTCAGGGACCACGGGGAATTGTGGAACCACTATTTTGTTTACTTCTCTCAAATCTATAACGAAACGGTACACAGGAGGTTTAGTTGGGTCAGTTCGTTTCAGAATTGGCAATACAGGGCTATTACATACATTTCCACGAGTTTCTTCAACAACACCCTTTCCAATGAGATCATAAACAATTGCTAACAGCGCTCGTTCGCCCTCGAGAGAAATACGATATTGAGGTAAACGCGGTAATCGCGCATTTGGTTTCAATTGAATCACATAGGGTGGAATGTCTAACAGGCCCACGTCATTGGGACCTGTGGCCCATAAGGACGCAGGGAGGGAACTCAACTCCGGTGGGAATTTATCGACTGACAAATACATGGGAGAGATCACTCTCCGTCCCAATGTAAGCTTCACTCCTTCGGGGGAACAATACAATGTTGCATATAATCGTTTCAACAAATCCAGACCCAAAAGATTTTCACCACAACCTGTGGATAGAATCAGTGGAGCTGTTAGCTCACGAGGTCCAATCATAAGAGGCAAAGGGTTAGAGACTGGGTTACTAACAGGGGCGCCAGAGAATCCAACGGAAACGTTCGTTAAGCCAGACAAAGGTGCGCCAGGGAGTTTTGAATGCATGATGGAACTTTTTGTCGCACCAGTGTCTAACAGAAAAGGCTCAACTACACCCGATGTAGCCACTGCAACGTAAGGCCCACTCTGATCGACCGGAACTGACACTACTCCCTCTCTTTGTCGTTGGCTGTCCTAGTAATGGTCATTTACAACAGTTTCATACTCTGCATAATAATCATCAACATTATACTGTGCAGATCGAACTGACCCCGCATTTCGCTGATCAAAGTAATTATTTACATCCGATTGATTTTGATAACGATCACTCTGATTGTGGGATGAACCACGACCTCTACCACGAAGTGCCTGTTGAGGACCACCATCACGGTTTCCACGTGTCGACACACCATTCAGACGGTCCCGTAAGGCAAGACAATCATATTTTAGGTGTCCCTCTTTCCTACAATATGCGCACTGATTATACCCAAGTGAAGATCTGGAATCAAAGTTGTCAGAGCGCGGCTGTGTTCTATCGAGCTGTGCTCGTGGTCGATACTGCTGTTGTGCATCATTTTGGTTTGATCGTGGAGGGTATGCTTGCTGCAACAAAACCTTCGTTTTGAGCTCCTTCGTTTTCTTTTCTACACGATCACTTTCTTCCTTTTCCCTATTCTCATAATACTGAGCCGTTGCTAGTATTTGCGCAGGGGTTGAAACTGCCCATGCACTTTCTGAATTCTTTAGTTTGTTGCTTAATTCAGGCAACAAATTCGACACGAATTTGTCAACGAATAACCGCTGGCCTCCCTCAGCGCCCATGTCCTGGCCGCTGTGGTCGACAAACGCTTCCTCAAACCTTGTAAAGAAATCCGAAACACTCTCGTCTTTCTTTTGCTTACAAGCTGATAACTTATCCCAGTTCACCTTCATCGCTGGCATGAGAGTTTTCATGAGCGTAATGATTTTCTGAGGCAAATCCAAGATCAACTGTTCAGGCTTGGCCCCACCGACTTGTAATGCATCAGCTGCTAGCAGTGCAGCCCAATCACCCCCTAATTCAGCTGCGTGATTGGCTTGACGAATTTTAGCCCAAACTGGTTGCGGTACAACGTTGCCAAACAACATGTCGATGTCGGCAAGGTTCATAATAGAAGCTTCTATCAGTTGTGATAACTCCTTATAATAACCAGCCGGATTTTTACGCGGATCGGGTAAGGATTGCTTCACTTGCAAAACTTCCGATCGTTTCCATGGAAGATGTATCCACACTCTTCGAAAATGCGGTAGCACCACAGGGTTACCCTGCGGATCTCCAGGCACCCACAGTGGCGGGACTTCTCTCATAGGATACTGACCAGGAACCGCTTTCCAGTTTTCAGTGGTATCATCTAATGATACCCGAGAATGTGCTGTGGGTCTGAATGCTAATAAGCGTTCCACGGCACGTCGTACATCGCCTCCTATAATCATACCGTTTGAAAAGTGACTCTGAAGTTCAATTATGTCGGACGGTACATTATCTACATCATCATTATACCATTCTTCTCTCAAAAAGTTACACATCTCCTCAAATACGAATCTCTGCGTAGGCTCATTAAACTGAGAAAACGTATCAAAGACTACACGTGGAGTGTAATTAGCAGGATGTCTTATCCACCTATGTGCCATTGTTACTAACGTCTCTTTCTCCCTACCACTAGGGATCTGACTCCGTCTCTGAGGAGTTTCAGATAAATTAGACGAAAATAACGGACCAGAAAGAGGTGAATAAAGGGTAGCAACAGAGTTAGGAACACGCTTACGAACAGAAGGAGAAAGAAAAACAGGGGCAACAACACTGGAGGTGAAGGAAGGCATAGTAGGAACGGACAAGATAGTTGGAGTGGCAGAAACAACAGTCTGCGAAGGTACAGGTACAGGAGCAGTAGGAACGAGGACAGGTGGTGAAACAAACGTAGGGTTAACAGCGGGCTGACCCGCAGCCGCTGGAGCAACAAGAGGTACTACAGGAGCAACTACAGGAGCAGTAGCACCCTGTACATAAGGAGGTGGTGATTTCATCAAGTATGACAGCAAGGAATCCTCCTTCAAATCTTCTTCTTTCTTTTCTGATTTATTCGGTAAAACTGGGTAACATTTATCTATTTTCATGTGATGCAATCTAGTAGCGATTTCCATGTCTTTTTCTTCTTTGTCTTGTCTACATTCTTTTATAGCTTGCATTACAGGAACGAACTCTTGCTTTTGATCCTTTTTAAGTTGTTTGATTTCTTTCTGCTTGGCCTCTTTACGCCATATCCGAAAAGAATCAAACATAGCTGGCCTAGCTTTCTTTGAAAATAATTTAGCCTCAAGATTATCTAAAATCGAAAGTTCAAAAGTTCCATGTGGTGGCCATCTAAGGTCACCGTCTTTCTTTGTATAACGGACCCAGTAATCATTATAGATTATAGGACCCACACCATGTCGACTATAAAGATCATGTATCGGAGTTCCAACTGGAGGTATCGGACATGAGTCCTCCAACCGGGAATCCATTGCGCAACATTTGAAAATACGAAACAAATCACTATGGCTAGGCATCGTGCACACTAACCTAGTATCAAACTTCAAGGATTACCGAAGCAATAAAACCTCGTGTAAGTCAAAACCCTCGGTTTTTGGCAATTGCAACTGTCAAATAATACTAAAAACCAATACTAAGAACCACAAATGCAATGGAACCATGCAATACAACAAAGCCTTAAGGCTATTACAAAGCTCGGAGAGCTAACCACAAAGCCTGAGGAGGCTATTACAAAGCTCAGTGAGCTATTACCACAAAGCCTTAAAGGCTAACCACAAAGCTTTCAAAAGCTAGAACAACCACTAAGGACTGGGAGCGACCCACAAATACTTAACTCAGAACTTCAATGGCGTCACCAGGAAGGCCCGTCTGTCGTCTCGCTTGTACATAAGGTCTACGCCGAGCGTCGAAGACAGGTCGACAGTCAGGGCATCGGTCCGTCGCAGCCGTCAGGAGGCGGGAATCTTCGCAGGGAAAAACTTCGGGCCACTTATTTCGACAACAGGATCGATGAAGCGGGGTGCACCTTCCCTCGGAGATTTCACACGAAGTTCCTCACGATCATCAGGCTTTGGACCGGTACCGCTGAAGTCGCCCCACGTTGGGCGCCAACTGAAGGACTGGACTTTTTAACAGTACCAGCGGTGCCAGGGAACAACACCTATAACCTTCATGGGATACCTGTTTCGGCGCACAAACTACAGAGACACGGGACACTTCCTTCGGCGTCAAAGATTCAAGGTTTATTTACTGCAGGGAACACAGAAGTCACAACAAGTACAACACGTGCAACTTGGGGAGACTGCTTCAAATTGGTTCTGTGGAGCGCTCCTTTTATACAGATTTTACTCATAGGACAACATGGTACACAAAAGTTTACAACCTGGTTCCCATAATTATCCCCCAGAGGGGTCGCTTTGGTCACTTTGGTACACATAAGGTCCGGAACATAAGTGCGGAAACATTTGGCGGTTCCCAACTGTAAAAACCCATCTTCCCAACATTAGTGAATTCCGATCGGCAGTAAAACAGATCGAAATAGGGACAAAGACAGGTGCAGAGGAAGATGGAGACAGTGGGGAGATCGAAAAGGGTGTAAAAGGGGAGGTATCGGGAAACACGAGATACAGGCATCAAAGGGACGTGCCTAATGAGATGCACGGCTGAGACAATAAACCGGCACGGCAAAAGCGGGGCCATCTGCCTTACAGTATCATCCCCCTCATCGTAAAAGATATTTACAAAGAACATGTGTCTTCCACAAATATCTTGAGAGTCCCAAGGTAACGAAGCGGACAGTGTCCGTTCGCTGGCTACTTGAGGGCAAGAGACAAAATGGATGCCGTATCTAAGATGGAACCCGTGGGTACAGATGAAAAACCCACATATCAAACGAACGGTTTAAGTTAGCACAGCGAAACTGCGTATACTTACTAAACTCGTCATTTGCGGTTCTTAGATACCAGACTCGACCATATTCGTGCGAGTCGAAAACATCACTTACAATTGTCACGGAACCTCAACCCTTTGGGGTAGGAATAGTAATTTTTACCCCTAAGCTATCCAACGCTTTCCCTACTGTTGCACCCTTTGGAGTGGGAATAGTAATTTTTACCCCTACGCTATCCAACGCTTTCCCTACTGTTGCACCCTCTGGAGTGGGAATAGTAATTTTTACCACTACGCTATCCAACGCTTTCCCTACTGTTGTACTCTCTGGAGTGGGAATAGTAATTTTTACCCCTACGCTATCCAACGCTTTCCCTACTGTTGCACTCTCTGGAGTGGGAATAGTAATTTTTACCCCTACGCTATCCAACTCTTTCCCTACTGTTGCACCGTCTGGAGTGGAAATAGTAATTTTTACCCCTACGCTATCCAACGCTTTCTCTACTGTTGCACTCTATCGAGTGCGAATAGTAATTTTTACCCCTACGCTATCCAACGCTTTCCCTACTGTTGCACTCTCTGGAGTGGGAATAGTAATTTTTACCCCTACGCTATCCAACGCTTTCCCTACTGTTGCACCCTCTGGAGTAGGAATAGTAATTGTTACCCCTACGCTATCCAACGCTTTCCCTACTGTTGCACTCTCTGGAGTGGGAATAGTAATTTTTACCCCTACGCTATCCAACGCTTTCCCTACTGTTGCACTCTCTGGAGTGGGAATAGTAATTTATACCCCTACGCTATCCAACGCTTTCCCTACTGTTGCACCCTCTGGAGTGGGAATAGTAATTTTTACCCCTACGCTATCCAACGCTTTCTCTACTGTTGCACTCTCCGGAGTGGGAATAGTAATTTTTACCCCTACGCTATCCAACGCTTTTCCTATTGTTGCAATATGTAGAGTAAGTATATATATTAATTTATATGTAGTTTTTAATTTATTTTAAATGTGTATGTATTAGTTATTAATTTGTTAATGTTTTAATGTTTATATTTTAAATTTGCTAAATTATATGTATTTTTAAATTAGTTTTACATTATTATTAATACATTTAAAAAAACTATATTTTTAACTTCGATATTTTTGTATTACTATATTTTTTTCCGATATTTTTGTACTTACCTTTATGTAGATAGAACTCCGATATTTTTGATTTCGATATTTTTGTGTTGATATTTTTGTACGTCTATATTCTGTCTGTCGATATTATGTCATAGATTCCTCAGGAGACCCTATGGCTGCTCTGTTATTAGATGCTGAGAAGGCATTCAATAGGGTCTCCTGGGATTTCCTCTGGGAATCAATGAGATGGTTTGGGCTAGGGAAAGGGTTTATCAAGTCTATTCAAATGCTGCACGTGGCACCAACTACTCGCTTAAGACTAAATGGAAATTATACTTTTCCTTTAAATATACAGAGAGGGACACGACAGCGGTGCCCGTCTACACCACTATTATATGCTGTTTATATGGACCCCCTATTAAGGCTATTTGAGTCCAATATCGGTATCTAAAATCCTCGCCTATGCTGACGATGTGGCTATTCTCACTACAGACCCACTTTCGGCAATGCAAGTGGTCGAGTCTACTGCACTAGAGTTTGGCATATATAGCGGATATGCACTTAACAGATCTAAAACTCAAATAATAAAGAATAGGTTTGTTAACTATGAGGATCCCTGTGTCGTGGAATCGGCAATATATTTAGGCATAAGGGTTAATTCTAACTTAGAAAAGTTGGTGGCTAAAAATATCGAACCTGTAATTAGGAAGGCGAGGCTTGATTTTTACAGGCTAAATAATCTTCATCTCTCTTTGGTGGAACGGTGTAATGTCATTAAGATTATGTTTTTACCAAAGATTTTGTACTTGTTTAGGGCAATCGCTTTGGAATTTCAAAAATCCTGGTTTATTATTTTGGAGGGCTTAGTTAATCGGTTAATTTGGGCACATGGGAAACGAGGAGGGCCTTACGGTTTATGTCTTTGCCACGGGAAAAGGGGGGCTTCGCAGTTCCTGATTTCCATAGTTACTATTGGGCAGCCACTTTGCAATATATGGGGATCTTAGTTGGGTCATGTCCCGGGGACTTGGAAGGGGAACTGAGCTCCCAGATGATTACAAATTACTATTGGGTGAAGATGCCGAGAATTGTTTTGGGAAATTTACAGAGCCCAGCTATTATAAAAGGACGGAATTTAAGACCTTGCTTGCGGCTTTTAAGATTTGGGCGGCCTTAAAAAAAAAAAGATTGGTCTGAGGAGACTTAGTAACTACACGGTGCTTTATAAAAATCCCACCCTTCTGGAAATCTTTTCAGATGAGACCATGGCAGGATGGGCTACAAATGGCGTCCAAAAGGCTGGGGATATAATTTGGATCGAAGGGTTTTGTCAATTTAGAGATATTCAGATGGAGTTCGGGCTGGAAAGGGGTAATATTTTTAAATATTTGCAGCTTTGTAGTTTTTTCTGCAAGAAAATCGGGGGGCCTAGCGTGTTTAACACTAATGCAATTATTGATATTATGCTACGCAGTGCTAAGGGATCTATTAAGCTAATATATGCAAAACTGATTCACTTAAAACAGGATGATTTAAGTATACATGGGACTAAATGGGCTGAACGTGTGGAGGCAGCTCCAGACACACTTATACAATCTTCAGAGTTGGCCCAGATTGTTCTGTGCTCTGCCGGGCTTCAGGCGCAACCTTATAGAACCACCTTTTCTCTATACTATACTCTGGCTAAAATAGCACAGTGGGGGTGGGCTATCGGGGACCACGTGTCCTAGATGCGGGGGGACCGATGTGGATTTAGTGTATATGTTCACATCTTGCCCTCGTCTGCAAGGGCTTCTGGAAGCAATTAGGGAATTTTTAGATTGCTCACTTGGGTTCAAAATGACACTCACCCCGGAACTAATTTTGCTAGGACTTAGCAGTATGCGGCCAAACAAGATAGCGTCCCAATTTCTTTATATCGCTATGGCAGTTCTGAGGATTAATATTGCTTCTGCATGGTTGGATCCTTTCCCCCCGACTTTTCAGCAATGGCTGGCCCGGCTACTCTCTATATCCACTCTAGAGAGGGCGATCTATGAAAGGAGGGGGGAGAGAGCGAATTTGCTGGGACAGAACATCACTCACCCCGGAACTAATTGTGCTAGGACTTAGCAGTATGCGGCCAAACAAGATAGCGTCCCAATTTCTTTATATCGCTATGGCGGTTCTGAGGATTAATATTGCTTCTGCATGGTTGGATCCTTTCCCCCCGACTTTTCAGCAATGGCTGGCCCGGCTACTCTCTATATCCACTCTAGAGAGGGCGATCTATGAAAGGAGGGGGGAGAAAGTGAAGCTGCTGGGACGGAACATCTGGGCCACTATAATAAGATGAAAAGAATCACACTGACTGAAAATCACTATGGGAGTAAATCCAATATGGGGCTGCTACAAATCGGTTAAGTACAATCGAACTATGTGTAATATGATTTATGGTATATTCTCTGTCGCTATAATTGGTTAAATTTTTTATCATCTGTCTCTTGGTTGCTTGTCTCTTGGTGCATCGCCTAATTATCTGGCTGGTCTCATGATTTATATTTATCTCCTTTAAGCCTTGCATTTCTGTTGTCTTGTTTATGTGTTCAATATTACTGTGCTGATACCCTGGAAGAAAAATTGTACAATCTTAATAAAACAAATTAAATTAAAAAAAAAACAAATCTTAAACTATCTTAACTTATCTCAGACTATCTTGACTTATATTAAAGTATCTTAACTTATCTTAAACTATCATCACTACTATACACAACCTGATGACTTAAACATCACTCTGCCACTCCCTTTAATACACATAGATCTGTAAAATACAAACAATAACAACAGCTAAAGATATACTACCTAGACATATAAACCTAAACAAATGTATATTTTTGGGGTATTTTTTTTACAGACAAAACATGAACCCCCACCCACTTAAACCCCTAACAGCATAAAAACGGACTTAAAAACTACTACCTACTCAAATATGTAAAACTAACAGTTAACCACACCATAACTATACTACCCCTAACTAACAATGTGCCTAATAACAACAAACAATAAACCAATATATTAAAAAGAGGAAAACAGCCCTAATGCTGCGGCGCTGGCCCACACCTGGCTGCGGCTCTGACCTGCATCGTCGAGGCGGCTGTGGGGCCTGTCGGCCCGAGTGTAAGATCCGACGAAGGTCGGGGCCGGAGACGGCGGCGGAGAAGATGGCGGCTACCGCGACGGGCTCGATGGATCCACTCCGACTGGCGGTCGGGGCCTGAGAGGAACTGAGGTTGATCCGCTCTCTGGAGGATTGGCTGCGGGGCCCTGCGACCCCGCGACTCTGGCTCGGAGTTCGCGGCGGGGCCAACTGCACCGGTGACGGCTCGACTGGAGCGACTCGGAGGTGCCTGCCGGAACTGCGGAAATTGAGGGCCCAGCTTGGGGCCTGCTCTACCGGGGCGTCGGCCGATCCTGGAGGGAGCGCCTGACCCGGGCGCGGACTGTTGCCGTGCACCCTGAAGCCCCGCCGCTAGCAAGGCAGTGGTGCTGGAGCCTGGAGGAGGTGGGGGAGATCGCGGCCGAGACGAGCCGTGCGACGGAGCGCCAGCAGTGTCACCACCCTGGGCGGCTGTGCAGAGCTGACGGCACCTGCGTGAGGGCCTGACGGGGCCGAGACCTGAGGTGAGGAGCCCAATAGCGGGAGGAGAGAGGGAGACTCGGGGGGCACACTCGAGCCTCCGGCGCACGCACTAGCTGCCCCACGCGAGATCTGAGAGGTCAGACCCGACGGAGAAGCGAGGGCTCCCTACCTTGAGGTCCAAGCACTAGCTGGAGGTCCCGCACAGCACAGACGAGACCCGGCCCGGCGGACCCACATGCGGGCCCGCTGTGTAATCGCAGCTAACCTTCCCAGAGGCGCCAGAGCGGGCTAGGCTGCTTATCACCGGCCACCCTTGGGGCAGCTCCTCGCAGGAGCCCCGCGCTCGCCCTTTAAATCTGCCTCGGGGGCGTCTCTACCCGGAACCCCCACTAGACAGCACGGACTACCGCCCCGGGCGCCATCGGTACGGGGGCGCAGCTGCAGCCGGGTAACCCCCCGCAACGCGCCATACTGCCACCACGCACCCACAGCACGACGTGGCCCGCGTGCCAGACGGTAACGCCCGCTGGGCACACCAACAGCCTTGAGAAGGGAGGCATCCAAGGGGTGGGCGACCGCGGGCCTGCCGCCGTGGCCTGGCCATGTCCTCCACAAATCGTAGAACGGGGCGCACCATAACAGACATGTTGGTGAGGGGAGTGACCAAAAGCGAGAAGAGCCCTGACAAAGAGTCCTCCAAAGTCCTTTATGGAGGCGCTGTTCACCTCCCTTAAGGAGGACATACAGACTCTCAAACAGGAGATGGCCGGGGGGTACAAGGAACTAAGGCGAGATGTGGACGAGCTTGGAGAACGGGTGGCGGAGGTGGAGACTGCGGATGCGGCTAGGAGCGGAGAAGTACACACACTTCAACAAGAAATACTTCGGCTTCAGAAGCAACAGATGGATCTGCAGGCCCACACGGAGGACTTGGAGAATCGCTCCCGGCGCAATAACATCCGCGTCCGGGGTGTTCCGTCCAAGGCCGAAGGGGGGGATGTGACAACCTATCTACAGGGCCTGTTTCGAGACATTCTGGGGGAACCTGACGATTACGAGGTCCGGATCGATAGAGCACACAGAGTTGGCCTTCCGCGTCGTGCAGCAACCCTCCCCCCGGATATCCTAGCTTTCCTCCCGTTAGCCCGACAGCAACACCCCCTCACCTATAAGGGCCACCCAGTGGAACTCTTCCAAGATCTGTCCGCGATCACCCTACAGAAGCGCCGGGCGTTCAAGAAAGTCACTACTTTTCTACGTGAGAAGGGTGTGCCATATTCCTGGGGGCATCCGTTCTGCAACGTCTTCAAATGGAACGGGAACCTTCAACAACTTCGGTCCCTGCAAGACGCCTGCGACCTACTAGGCATTCCGCATGACGGAGGAGGCTCCGGGGACGAGACTGGCTCTTCCCCATCCCAAATGACGCCGCTACCAGGCGCTAGAGACAGCTGGCACCAGGTGCAACGTAAGCGCCCGAAGAAGAAGATCAGCAAGCCCAATCCCGAAACGGTGGGGCAAGAGCAAGCGGACGCTATCAGAGAAGTGACAAAGGACACCGCTGGCACGTCAGGGGACCTGCCGGGTTGACCTGCTGAGGTACACGGCCGTCGAGTGGCGAGAGGGCCGGGCGGGGAGCCAAGAGGTTGCCATTGCCATTGTTTCCCCATTGACGTTTTACTTTTCCACTGATCCAGTTGGTCTGATGGCTGGAACTGGGACAATGTTTGCTTACAAGACACTCGAAGTTGGAGTGGGGGTGAAGGGGGGTGGGGGGGAAGGGGTTGCGGGAGTTTGGGTATGTTGGGGCGGGGGGGGGAGGGAGGGATGGATCTCCTTGTCCACGATGTTTTGTGTCTCACTTGGGACTGTCTAGGCCATCGAGTGCGGCTCCAGGAACAGCTTAGATACGGGCCGGTGCGGGCCTGGTGCAGCACGTAGTGGCTTGAAATGACACGCCACTTAACAATTCTCTCACTCAACGTGAGAGGGCTCAACAACCCTATCAAACGCAGGGCGGTCTTGTCCCTCCTGGAGCACTCGAAGGCGGACATCTGCCTCTTGCAGGAAACCCACCTGCTGCCCAAAGATCAACACAGGCTCAGGTCCCGATCCTTTCCCTGGCAGTTCTTCTCGTCCGCTAACAAGAAGGTGGCCAGTGTGGCGATACTGGTGGCCAAGTCATTTGGGGGCAGGGTCCTGCAAAAGGAGGCGGAGATTAGGGATAGGTTGCGGGTACATCGTTTCCAAGTTGCGGGACAGGCGCTATTGGTGGGCACTATCTATGCACCCAACGTAAACCAAGAGGTATTCCTACACACTGCACTAGAGGCCGCCACTGCTAACACACATCCACATATACTACTCGGGGGTGACCTGAATCTGGTGTTTCACAACATGGCAGACCGCTCCGGTCATAGATCTGGCCAGGTGGGAGCCCTCTCAGAGGCGGGACACGCTCATATCGCAGACCTGGATCTGGTTGATCTATGGAGGCACGCGCACCCGCGGGTAACAGCATACACTTATTACTCCGCCGCCCACAAGACATATGCACATCTCGACCACTTTCTGTGTTCCTCCCTGCTGGCGCGTCAAGCGAGCGACGTGGAAATACTCCCAGCCTCTTTGTCTGACCACTCGCCAGTGGTGGCGTCCTTCCGGGTCTCGGCGGCGCCCGGCCCACAGCGGCACTGGCGGTTGCGCGATGGCCTTTTGCAGCTCCCGACCACGCTAGAGCGGATTAACACAGCACTCGCTCAGTTCCTCTCCCATAACGAGCAACGGAGATACCTCTAAAGCGACGCAATGGGCGGCCCTCAAGGCGGTTCTCCGGGGCAAATTCATCTCTATAGCCACTGCTAACAATAGGGAGCGCGCGCAGAAAAGGGCCGAACTCACTCAGCGAGTGGCGGAACTGGAACAGATGCACCAATGCACGGGGGCTGCACGGGCGTGGCGGCAACTATGCACGGAGCGGAAGATGCTGGCGGCACTGGACCAGGACGTAGCGGAATATGCCGCCATGCGTCTCCGGCACGCGTACTACACTGGGGGTGACCGCTGCGGGAGGCTGTTGGCAAGCAGGCTACGGGAGCAGCGCCAGAGGCAGCAGATCCGAACCCTCCAGCCCAGCTCCGGCGGCCCCATCACTGAAAACGCGGCCATCGCCGCGGCCTTCGGCGACTACTACGCTGACCTCTACACAGCCGACAGCCTTGACCTGCGGGATGGCCATAGCTACCTGCAAGGTGCAACTCTCCCGTCACTCAATGAAGCACAGACAGCATTCCTCGATCGACCCATAGGCCTAGAGGAGGTCATCTCAGCGATCTCTCGCCTGAAGCTGGGGAAATCCCCTGGCCCAGACGGCTACACTGCGGCCTTCTATAAGACCTTCTGCTCACAAGTGGCCCCGCTCCTGAAGGACCTTTTCAACACCTTCGACGCGCCTGGCGCCATTCCGCCGGACCTGCTGGAGGCTGCCATCTCAGTGATCCCCAAAGAAGGAAAGGACCCCACCCGGTGCGGCTCCTACCGACCGATTTCCCTGCTAAACGTCGACCTAAAGCTCTACACCGGCATCCTGGCCAGTAGACTTGCGCTTTATATGCAGCAGCTGGTGGAGCCTGATCAAGCGGGCTTTATTCCACAGCGGCAGACAAGCGACAACACTAAGCGAGTCCTCCACCTCGTCGAGGCCGGATCTCGGACGAGACCGGACTGCATGCTCCTCACGATTGATGCAGAGAAGGCCTTCGATAGGGTGCACTGGCCCTATCTAGAGTTAGTGTTGCAACGGTTCGGAATTGGAGAAACCCCCCGCAACTGTATCTTCAATTGTTATCGCCAACCTAACGCTGCAGTCCGGGTCAACGGTCACACGTCCCCGAGGTTCCCGATTGGCAGGGGGACCAGGCAGGGGTGCACACTCTCTCCCCTCCTTTTCGCGCTCTACATGGAGCCACTGGCGTGCCGGGTGAGAGATCACAACCTAATTACAGGCATACCGTTTGGCGGAGACACACACACGATCAGTCTGTATGCTGACGACATCTTACTCTCTCTAACCAACCCGATGCAATCCCTCCGGGCGCTTTTTATCGAGCTTCACACCTTCGTACAGGCCTCCGGATTTAAGATTAATGTGGCGAAGTCTGAGGCCCTGAATCTGTCACTGTCACCGGAGGTGCTGGAGGATGCCAAGGCTGAATTTGACTTTCAGTGGTCGGAGTCCACCATCCCTTATCTGGGGGTCTTACTGGCCTCGACGGTGCAGGCCTCCGCGGACGCTAATTATGCCAAGCTCAGCTCCCGACTCCGGGATACCCTCAAACGGTGGAAGCACCTGACCCTGTCCTGTTGTTTTTACCTTTTTCTGTTATTCTTGCATATTTGTGCTCTATTATCAACGTTGCCTGCATATGCATCTCAGCCTTTATGACGCGGCCGGCCCGGATGGGTTGTAGGCGGCTTGCTGTGTTAACACGTGCAGTAGGAACACTTGCTGGCCGTATTCGTGCTAGTGAACTGTACATGGCCACCGCGTACTTCGACAGATGCATTGGCGGTGTGAGATGCTGTGTTTTTCTATGCTGCACAATAAAAAGATGTAATACTAAAATACTGCAAACTGTGTGAGGCAACGTTGCACCCCACCCCAGCCACACAGCAAGTTTTTGGAATTCCTCTACTAAAATTTAGCAAAAGAAGAAAAAGGGTTTAAATGTTTCTGAATATTGGATTAATTCCAAAAACATGCTGTGCGGCTGGGATGGGGTGCAACGTTGCCTCACACAGTTTGGTGTTTTTGTCTATATGCCTTTTGGGCTAGGCACAAGCCCAGCATGCACGCACTTTTCGATGATTTTGAGAAAAGGAGTTAAACAGCACAAAAGGGAGTGCATCTCGTTATTATCTGATGCTCTAAAATACTGCACCAGGTTCCAAATATTATCAATGAACAACTAGGCACTGTATTTAAGGAGATATTTGGTTCAGGTATGTTCCCTGATGAATGGACAACTACATCGATTCTGCCACTTCTGAAAAACCCAATCTTGAACCAGCCAATCCCAGCAGCTACCTACCTATCTCCAGACTACCTTTCCCAGCTAAGGTGCTGGAGAAAATTCTAAATGCACAGCTCACAGAATTTATATCCTCCATGGACCTTCTCAACCCCTTGCAATACGGGTTCCGTGAGAGGTACAGTACTGAGACAGCTCTGGTCATGGCGGCAGAACAATTAAGAGCAATTCTGGACACTGGTGGTAGGGCCGCCCTGATTCTGTTAGACCTACTGGCAGCTTTTAACACTGTAAACCATGAAATATTAGCCAACAGGCTATCTGAGCTGGGAATTAGAGGTACCACCCTTGAGCTGCTGATATTACTTCTCTCCGATAGGGCCCAATCAGTAGAGTCCGGAGCCTTCTCTCCAAAGCAATTTAAACTCCTCTGTGATGTGTCACAGGGCTCGTCCCTGAGCCCTATGCTTTTTAAACTTTATGTTAAACTGCTAGCTATAATCATCAGACAGTATGGCTTCTCCGTGGTCTCATACGCTGATGACAGCCAGTTAGTGGTGTCAGTTTCGAGCAACATTGAAGAGAAAGCTGATCGATTTAATAGCTGCATGACGCATGTAAACTAGGGGATGAGGTCCAACTGCCTAAAGTTGAATGGCTGAAAGACGGAAGTCCCTTTGTTAGGCACTGACGTCTCCTTTTGGTCACCCAGATGGTGGCCCGCCAGCCTGGGAGAGTTGCCGGTCCCAGTGCAGAAGTTGAAAAACCTAGGGTTCATTTTTGAAGATAAACTGACATGCAAAAATTAAATCAGTACACTCACTTTAACGATTTTTTTCATTTTAAAAATGATCCGGACAATCTAGCCTTTCATCCCGCCCGATTCCCTGAAAACACTTGTACCAGCATTAGCTTTGTTTAGATTGGACTACAGTAATGCTTTATACATGGTCAGCCAAACGCAGTCTCTACAGAGGCTACAGTGTCTCCAAAATCTCCAGGTCCCAGCCAGTCTCCCACTGTCTAAAAACCCTGCACTGGCTTCCAGTGGATAAGAGGATCAAACTTAAATCCCAATACCTAGCTTTTGAGCACTGCACGGTGCAGGCCATCAATTTCTAAAGAAACATCTGAACTGTTATGTGCCTTCTAGACATCTGAGTTCTGCACATAGCAAACTTCTACAAACTCCCAGGTTCAAGATAATCTGATGGGGCAGGAGAAGCTGTTTGTTAGGGATGGTTAAAACATGGAACTCACTTCCAGCCTGTGTAAAGAACAGCCCTTCGCTGTTATCCATCAGAAAATCTCTAAAAACCTAGCTCTTCTCCAACGGACATGTTCATTTACAGCTTCAGTGTTAGCATTATTGGATTTGCTAGTATCAGCGCCTAATCTGAGGACTGATGAACATGCTGCCTGAGTCTACTCGTCGAACTGTTGTCCAGGCTCTTGTAATGTCCCGTATTGACTACGGCAATGTGCTCTATTTGGGAGCTGATAGAGCTACAATGAATATACTCCAGGTTGTGCAGAACTCAGCTGCCCACCTTCTGTGCAATGTTCCACGCAGAATGTCTGCAACACAAGCCCTATGTGACCTTCATTGGTTAAAAATTGTTGACCGTGTAGCTTTTAAAACTTTGTGCCTTATGTTTAAAATCCGTCAGGGTTCCGCTCCCACATACTTGCACAATCTTGTCCGGCTATACCAGCCAAAGCGTCCCCTTAGGTCATCAAATCAAGCCAATTTTGTAATTCCTAGAATTCGCTTGACAAAAATGGGAGGCCGCTCTTTTGCCCATTTGGGGCCGAAGATGTGGAATGCTCTTCCGTTGACGCTCAAAACGGAGACCAATCTTCTGGCTTTTCGCAAAAAGCTAAAAACTTTTCTGTTTTAGTTGGTCAAATGCTTCTGCTTTTCCTGTTTCAGCAACTACCTATCTTTCTTCTTTAGGCTGTCCCTGGCGCCGGGTAACCCTTTATGGGTAGCTGTGCGCAATATAAATTCAATAAAATAAATAAAAATGCCTGCTGAAACGGAAATCGGAGCGACTGTTAAAAGGCTCCCGCGACCTCTATCTGGCGCTCTCACGTTACCAAGTAATTTCCACTGCCACAAGATATTGCTTTCAAATTTGCACATTACCGTTTATTATTTTATTTTATTTTTTGCATTTGTATGGCGCTACAGCTACCCAAAAAGGGTTTCCCGGCGCCTGTGACATTCGATTGGATAGAAGGAAGATATCCAAATTGTGGTATTACTGCAATTGCTTCTGAAATAGCCAGGTTTTTACGCATTTCCGGAATTTAGTATAGCTTTCTTCTTTCCGGATCTGCGGGGGGAGTGAGTTCCATAGAGTGGGCCCTCTCACAGCAAAAGAGCGTCCTCCCGTTTTTTGCAGTTTGAATCTTGGAACAGTGAAATTTGCTGCTGTTTGAGATCGGAGATCCCTTGTTGGGAGATAGGGGGAGGCCAAGGCTTGTAGGTAGCCGGGTGCAGTTTTGGTTTTAATTCTAAACATATATATCAAGGTTTTGAAGCTAATCCGATGTTCTATCCTGAGCCAGTGTAAATCATTTAAGTGTTTTGATATTCTGTCAAACTTTGGGATCCTGCATAGGAGACGTGCAGCAGCATTTTGGATCATTTGCAGTCGTTTGATCACTGCTAGATTTGAGCTCAGGTAAAGAATGTTACCGTAGTCAATGCGTGACGTTATTAGTGCGTTGACTACGGTTTTTTGGGTATTTTGGGGCAACATCCAGATAATATTCTTTAACCATTTTATTATGGTGAAACAGAGGCCAGCCACTTTATTTGCCTGCTGTTTCATCGACAGAGTATTGTCAATAATGACTCCTAGATTTCTCACTTGTGTGGCTGGAATGGGAAGGTTGCCCATCTCTGTTGGCCAATGTGAGGGGCACCAAAGTTCTTTTTTTCTTCCCAGAAGGAGGACCTCAGTTTTATCCCCGTTTAACTTCAACTGGTTGGTGGTCATCCAGTTGAAGATTTCCTGAAGACCATTTTTCAGAGCAGATGGGGTTGAGGGATTTGACTCAGATAGAGAAAAAATGATCTGAGAGTCGTCAGCGTATGACATTAAGGTAAGGCCAACGCAGTCGGCTAGATCGGCCAGTGGTCTCAGGTACAAATTAAAAAGCAGCGGGCTCAAGATGGAGCCCTGTGGGACTCCATAGGGAGTGGGGAACATGTCTGAGCATGCAATGCTAGATTTGATCTGAAAGGATCTATCGGTTAGAAAAGACTTTAACCACTGAAGGGCCTCGTTACGGATGCCGAATCTCTCTAGTGTGGTCTTAAGGCTGTTTTTAAAAATTGTTTTTACCTGCACTTTGTTTGCGCACTTTGCCGGTTTACCGCTGATTTGTGTCAGATTGAGTGATGGGAAGCAGGTCGCATTCACCGGAAGTGAATACTACTTCTAGTTTGAAATTGCACGCAGGTGAGCAGTCTAGCTGTTCTCCTCTCCTCCACCATAAAAGCCACATGCCGGTCGTTCAGCGCAGCGGACGCGCTGAGGACTGGTGAACATGCCTACTGAAACCTAAATCGGAGCGCCTGGCAAAGGGCTCCCACGACCTCTATCTTGCGCTCTCACGTTACCAAGTAATCGCCACTGTCACAAGATATTGCTTTAAAATTTGCACATTACTGTTCTTAAGGCTGTTTTTAAAAATAGTTTTTACCTACACTTTGTTCGCGCACTTCCCCGATCCACCTCTGATTTGGGTCAGATTGAGTGGAGGGAATCTGGATGCATTCATCGGAAGTGAATACTTCTTCTGCTTTGAAATTGCATGTAGGTGAGCAGACTAGCTGTTCTACTCTCCCCCACCATAAAAGCCACATGCAGGACGCTACACGCAGCGGACATGGTGAGGACTGGTGAACACGCCTACTGAAACCTAAATCGGATCGCCTGGCAAAGGGCTCCCGCGACCTCTATCTTGCGCTCTCACGTTACCAAGTAATCGCCACAGCAACAAGATATTGATTTAAAATGTGCTCATTATTGTTCTTAAGGCTGTTTTAAAAAAATGTTTTTACCTGCACTTTGTTCGCGCACTTCCCCAATCCATCGCTGATTTGTGTCAGATTGACTGGAGGGAAAATGGACGCATTCACCAGAAGTGAATCCCACTTCCGGTTTGAAATTGCATGTAGGTGAGCAGTCTAGCTGTTTTCCTCTCCCCCACCATAAAAGCCACATGCCGGTCGCTACACGCAGCGGGTGTGCCGCCGGCGCGTCGAAGGTGCGCCAAAGGCAAGCATGTCTGCGCCCGTCCGTGCCTGGACCGGGCCCTGGGCGATGTCCCCTGGCCCTTTTTATACAGAGTCTTACAGTAAGACAATAACTTACACCAATAGCCATCTCAAACATATACTTAGCACCAGCAAACACACACAGAGCTGCCCTCATCTCAACCTTGAGGCCACAGCCACTCAGCTCACCACCCGCTGCCCAAATTGCCCATTCTCATTAGATAACCTCCACACACCGCCACCTACACGCTCCAAATTACAGTCCATACACCAAGGAAAAATTTGCTCCGCTCTCATGAACGCTCGCTCCCTCCCCAAACACAATTACGATATACTGAACCTCCTAGAAGACTACAATCTAGACCTTCTTTTTATAACAGAAACCTGGGGTGACCCCTCCTGTGGTCCAGACTTCTGCACAGCAATACCTGAAGGCTACTCCTCCTGCAGATTTGAAAGAACTCTCAAAAAAGGAGGAGGCCTAAGACTTGAGACTTGAGAAACAAAGATGCAGGTACCAAGAACAGCGTTGGCGCCAAAACTATGATCCGGCTCATAAAATCCTCTATAGAGAGGCACTAACCAAATACTAATGCCTCCTAATCACTAAGAAAAGCAATTATTACCTTAAACAAGTTAAATCTGCGCAAGATTCAGACAAACAGATGTTCCAGGTAGTTACCAAGCAATCAGGACAATGGACCAACCCCCCCATTAACCGCCTCCAAAACACTCTGTAACTCGCTGGCCAGCTACTTCCAAGAAAAAGTCAGTCACATCAACGCCAACTTCGCAGCCCACACTACGAGCAACAACCCCAATGGATCTCCCAGCCAAGTTATAAACCCTCCCCACCCCGGCCAAAACGCCCCAATTGAGGAACAAACCTCTCCCACACTAGAGGAATTTAGTCAAGTCTCTCCAGAACAGATCTCTCACCTAATTACCACAGTCAAATCTGGATACACCAACAACCCTTGCCCCCCTTCAACTCTCAAACTGATTCCTGACATCATAGGCCTTAACCTAGCAAACATCTGCAACTCGATGTTTAGGACAGACCCGTACCCTTCCATCATCAACAACGTATTAAAAAAGAACAACCACGATCCCACAGATACTAAAAGCTACAGACCTATTGCCTGTCTTCCATTCCCAGCGAAAATCGTCGAAAAAATCATGAACATACAGTTAGCACAATTTATCAATGAAAACAACCTACTTGAATACACCCAATTCAGCTTCAGAAAGGGCCATGGCACTGAAACAGCTCTAATCAATGCATCCAATGAAATCAGGAAGATACTTGATGGGGGAGGTGCCACGATCCTTGTGCTACTAGATCTCTCAGCGGCATTTGACATGGTCGACCACGCAACTCTGATCGACCGTGTCAAAGCCATCTGCATCAGACACAAAGCCAGGGATCTCCTAGCCTCCTTCCTCTCCAATCGCACCCAATCAGTGACGCTCGGTGACTTTGCCTCCCCGCCATTTGCCCTCCCATGTGGTGTGCCTCAAGGATATTTGCTAAGTCCGACCTTGTTTAACATCTATGTGTCGGACCTGGCGAGGGTCATCAAATCTTACAACATGGGCCTAACGTTGTACGCAGATGACACGCAACTGGTGCTAGCGAACCACAAGGATGTAGGGGTGGTGGCTGCAAAGTTCCAATCGGGAATGCTATCCATCAGTGCCTGGATGGCAAACAATAGCCTCAATAAAATTCCGACAAGATGAAGTTGATGATCTTTGGCAACCTCTCCCCCACCTGGTCCCCGTCTTGGTGGCCAGCCAAGTTCGGATCACCTCTGTCCCTGTCACAAAGGTAAGAAATCTAGGTGTTATGTTCGACAACAAGCTGTCATTCATACACCACGCCAACACAGTCGTCGCAGCATCCTTCTACGTTATCAAGATGATAAAGAAACTTCTACCTTTCTTCCCAATCTGCACTGGTAGGACTCTCATTAGAACACTAGTGATGTCCAAGGTTGATTATTGTAATGGCCTATTCATCAATGCCCAAGAAAGAGTCCTAAACAAGCTGCAACTAGTGCAGAATGCAGCCGCCAGACTTCTGACAGCAACCCCCAAATTCAAACCTATATCCAACGTGGTACGACAGCTTCACTGGCTGCCCGTCAGAAGGAGATCCAAGTTCAATGCGCTATGTATTGCCTACAGGGCTGTCCACGACATTGGACCAGAGTTTCGAAGGAAAACTCTTTGCCCCTACAACCCCACCAGACCTTTACGCTCATCAGCAGAAAACCTACTAATCGTTCCCAGAACTAAAAAAGCCTCCTGGGGTGACAGAACATTTACGGTCGCCACCACCAAACTATGGAACAAGCTCCCTCTACACATCAAGACTTGTCTCACGCTGATCACTTCTCGAAAACAACTAAAGACCAGGCTCTTTAATCAATAGCCATCCGTGCCAGCCTTCCTCCGACCTGTCCGCAGCGCCGAGACACCCAAGGGTATTTGCGCGCTTTATAAGTTGCATAAATAAATATATAAATATACAAATCAAATCAATTACAATTACATGTGTAATGAATAACCTTCAGTCTACATGCCCTGTGCAGTTTTGCGTTATTTCCTGTTGAGAGTAACTATGGCCGGAACACTACGCTACACTCGTGGAGTTTGAGGAGTTTGCACAACTACGCCCCACGTGAATTGCATGTAGCACAGTGCGAAAACGCATTGCGGGCATTTTTTGCTCGCTCGCGGTCCTCAATGTCAAGTTGACGACCGTGACCGAGCAAAATCACCATCCCGGCTAGGCTTTTTCCTCGTTCGCGATCAGCAACATTAAGTTGCCAATCGCGAGCGTAGAAAATAAACCTCCCGGCGAGATTCTCAAACCGGGGAGGTCAGGTTTCTCACTGCCAGTGGTCGCATATGCACGCATCTGCTTGCGATGAGAAACTACCAGTCCACGTTGAGAAAGCTGCTGCTCGAGTACAAATCTAATCGAGCGGCAGAAAACGACCACTTGCACTGTGCTAGCTGCCGTTTGCAATGATTACACAGGGCGGACAAGCATCCGGCACTGTGCAATTGGCGCGAACAGCATTTTCCCTACCGCACTAAGCAGTTCGCGTAGCTACACGTAGCGTGCGTAGTGCGAAGTGCACTTCGCGTAGAGCTACTAGGCAAACTACAATCAGGTTTATTGAGATACACCAAGCCATCTTCTCCATGTACTGTTCTGCTCCATCACTAGCTACAAGGAATTTGCAAATCACTCCAGGAAGGAGCTCTAGATAAAGAATAAGAGATTGTCAAGAATGGAGCATTGGTGTTCTGGCTTTTATGTTTTTCAGCATTTTCATATTTACTGATTTATTCGCCAAAGAATTAATTTATGCCAACGGACTTAAAGTACGTCGCAGACATCAACAACATTGTTTTTCGTTTTATGAAATTGTGATTCAAATGCCGAGCTGCTGTACTTGTGTTACTCTAGTTCCTTAGCGAATATTAGCTTATGAGCGTGTGTTAGGTGTGACAGCTTTACATTACGACTTTCCAGAGCACCGCTTGTGCGGAGAAACTTTTTAAATCTCTGGTATTTCAAGCCGTTTAGTGCTTGTTGTTAAATGCCACTTCTTTATGTTCTAGGCAGTATCGCTGCAGGTGGTACAGCATTGGCTATTATTATCACATCTAAAGGTAAATGTGCTGCTAAAAAGAAACTGTTTGCTGTGTAGCTATTCTCTCCGGGTTGCCATGTCAACATATTCTGCTCTGCCCCATGATGCTCCTCTTTCGCCTTCACAGGTCATGTTCACTCCGAACCTTGAGACCCTCCGAGTCCAGGCACTCGAGGGTTCACTGCCAGACCATTTGTTTTTCTATCTTTTGATGAGCTGCTCTAAGCATATTAAGCCAGTCCTCTTTTAGGAGGGCTTAAAAAGTCAATGACAGGCAAAAACCATGGCATTTGGTATCGCGGCCTACCTGGGTGTGGGAATTCGGACATACCCTCTAGGCAGGACTTACCCAGAGAAAAGCAGTTCAGCAAGAACTTGTGACGTGGTAGGTGGCCATGCATAAAACCTTCACATGTAATATACTAACCTAAAGAAAGCAAACTACAGCTACTGTGAATGAAAGCTGAAATACAAATGTTTAATAAATAATAAATAAACATGTATTTTTATATTTTACGGAGTGTTCGCTCATCTGCACATTTATTAACCTCAACTTCCATAATGTCTGTGATTTAGAATTTGTGGATTTTTTCAGTATTCGCAGTGCCTTCTTGTTGCGGAATCGGCTCGTGCTTCGGCTCAATAGAGCCGAGCCGGACCCTTGGATCGGCTCTTACAATGAATTATCTGACTCGTGCACTTCTGCAATACAAAGTTGCAAATATTATTTTTTGCTATGTATATTACTTGTTTATCACACCATTAAAACTACTGTGTGAGGGAAACTCTTTATAAGTTATAAGGTCAGACAGAGAATGTAACACCATAACCGAACAGGAAAGCGTGCAATTTTTAAAAAGATCTGTCAGATACGTGTGTTTTACTGAAACGATTATCCAATTACTTCTAACCTGAAAATTATTTGAAGGCATGGAGAAAAAAAACTGAGCATAATGCAGCAATGAATTTTTAAAATATGTGGTGAGAAAGGGAAGAGGGATGGATGATATGAAAGGAAGCATGCGTTGATTGCCAGGCTTATCAGATTCTTTATTTTTGCACATTATAAAGCACCCACAATGTGTAGAGAATACAACTTCAGTTCCATATCTGAGAAGGATTAAACTAACGCACAGTTTCAATGCTGAAGAGTTTATTACACGATGTTGAATTCATGATACAGGAGGCCGGGGCATCCTGAGGTTTCCTTTTATATCCCTTTATGTAGGTGTGGTTCAACAATTGTTTTAAATCAAACCTACAGACAGCTTTCGGACCCCCGCCAGTCTCATATTTTCCAAAGATGTAATAATAAAACTAAGGCTCTCATCAGCCCTTTTTATCTCTTGCCTGTCAAGTGTCCTTCACACTTATCTTCTGCCCACCACAGCACACGGCTTGGGGCAGTGGATCAGCCCACTTCAGGTATGGGCTATCTTCACAGTGAGTAAGTGATGGCATTTTGCTTGTATGCGTGAAGCTCATGCCATAACTAAAACTCACCTCCCGATGCACAGTTTTGTTATCAATTATGTCATTATTGATATTACAGTGATGTTATCAATGTCATAGGACATATCATGGGTGATGTAATTGATGAGGTAATTAGCAGTGCCTGGCAGCCATCAAGCCATGCACCCTCCCCCTTGCAGGTGTCCACCCCATCACTGCGTATGGCCTTTGGCTGTGTACGTGCGGAGTAGGCAGAGGCCCTACACCCAAACCCCAGCCACCCCACAGGACTATATCCTGTAACAATATAAAAACCAGACATATTAGCAGTGTAAAAAAAATACCTACAATGAATGGATATGTTATAAATTAACAATGTTTGCCTTCACCCTCCTGAACCCATTTGTTTTTTAAGCTTTTAGAACTCTTGACACTTTACCGCTGTTAACTACTGCTAAAGTGCCTGTTCTCTCTCCTTAAAACATGGTAGAACTTGTGTACATCAATTACAAACACAATCTGGTGGTCAAACAAAAGAAAAAGCACAACAACTGGTTATTTTTCCCACCACTATTGTGTAGCATCCCAGAAAAAAAGCTTGCTCATTAAGTGAGACTACCATCTGAGACAGCGACTGTTACGAAATAGTCAGATTTCCATCAACTGCCAAGAGTGGCCAGTGTAATCATTTGGATATCCTTCCTTCCTACCACAGCACCTCTTAGCACTGTAATCTTCACAGGAAATGATAGAAAAAGACAAATGATCATCTTGGTCACTTTTTTTTATGATGTAGACAGAGGATATCCATTAAATCAGGTGATGGAAAGTGTTAGTGCAGTGCAAGTGAGTGAAGATATAAAAAGGACACCCCCGCGCCGCACGGCCACCAGCTGCTGCGTGTGCCCCCCTGCTGTGCCCTCTGCCTCGCTGCCTGCCGCGCTACCGGCTGACCCTGCTAGCGCTGCTCTGCTCTGTTGGTATTATCATTTGTGCTTGTTTTTTTCCTTCACTGTCTCTACCCGTGGTTAGTGTTTTTTGACCAGCATTTGTGCTTGTTTTGTTTCCTTCATAGTCTTTTTTTCCCGTGTTTAGCGTTTTTCTTGACCTTTGTGCTTGTACTCATTGTTGTGCCCGCTCTCCCTCGCGTTTTCCCGCCTCCCTCGACGCCCCCCGCTTCCCGCCACCACCGCCGACCCCGCCCCTTTTTCTTCTGTTCCCTCCCCGCTCCCGCCTCCCAGCTGCTCCGCCCACCCGCGCACTTCGCCTTAAATGGCGACCGTGCGAACGCGCAGCGTTGACGCGCAGCGGGCGCGCCGATTGTGCGCCGAAGGCGCGCCAAAGGTAAGCCCGTCTGCGCCCGTCCGCGACCGGATCGCGACCAGCGCCAGGACCCCTGGCCCCCATCGACGGAAGCCGACCCGACGAATCTACAGCGCCGCCGACCTCATCGCACTCAACAACGGCCGCATCCCAGGATGTCATCGAGCCGCCCCGAAGCACACCCACGGACCCTTCAGCTGCCACGCCTGCAAGTTCACCTGCACCCGGACTCACCCTGCACCAGCACTCGCCAAGCCGACCATCAGCAACAACCACCTGAAGTGCATCCTGCTCAACACCCGCTCCGTCCACAGACACGCCGTAGAACTCTGGAACCTCCTCGACACCACCGCCCCTGACGTTGCCTTCCTCACCGAGACTTGGATGAACGCCTCCTCAGCCCCAGACATCGCCATCGCCATCCCGGAGGGCTACAAGATCATCCGAAGGGACCGCACCAACCAGACGGGAGGAGGCATCGCCATCATCCACAGAGACACCATCCGCATCACGACCAACACCGACGACACCCTAACCACCGCTGAACACCTGCACTTCCAGATCCACACCAACCCGAAGACCACCCTCAGAGGCACCCTGATCTACCGACCCCCGGGACCACGCACACGATTCAGCGAGGACATCGCCGACTTCGTCAGCCCGCATGCACTCCCCTCCGCCGACTACATCCTCCTGGGGGACCTCAACTTCCACCTGGAGAACAACAGCGACCGCAACACCATCAGCCTGCTCGACAACCTCGCCAACCTCGGACTCAAGCAACTGGTGACCACCCCCACCCACCTCGCCGGACACACACTCGACGCCGTCTTCTCATCCAGCAAAGACGTCACCTTCAGCCACGCCACTGGACTCCACTGGACGGACCACAGCTGCGTCCACTTCAGCTTCAAAAGAACGACGATCCACCAGCAACAGGTTGCCCGAAGAAGCTGGAACAAGATCACAGCCGACCAGCTCTCCGCCTCCCTGAGCCAGCACCCCCCCCGCCAGCTCAGCGAACCCCAGCCAGGCCGCCGACAACCTCACAAAGTGGATCAACAACGGCGCGGACGAACTCGCCCCTCTGAGAACCCCGCCCAGCAGACCCTGCAGCAGAAAAACACCATGGTTCACCGACGAACTCAAGAGCTTCAAGAAGAACTGTCGAGCCCTCGAGAAAGTCTGGAGAAGGGAACCAACTACGGACAACATGACCACCCTCAAGCTCGCCACCCGGAAACACCACCAACTGATCCGCGCCACCAAGAAAAATACATACAAGGACCGGCTGGACAACAACGCACACAACAGCAAGGAACTCTTCAACATCGTCAAAGAGCTCTCCAACCCCAACGCCGGAAACAATGACATCACCCCGTCGCAAGACCTCTGCAACTCCCTCGCGTCCTACTTCCACAACAAGATCGCGGACATACACAACAGCTTCAGCAACCAACCAACGCAAGCCACAACCACAACAACGCCACCCACCACCACCCTCCGCACCTGGACTCCGATCAGCACCGAAGACACCATCCGCACAATGAACTCCATCCACTCCGGATCTCCGACTGACCCCTGCCCTCACCACGTCTTCAACAAGGCCGACGCTGTCATCGCACCCCACCTGCGGGACATCATCAACACCTCCTTCGACACCGCCACCTTCCCCGAGAGCTGGAAGCACGCCGAACTCAGCGCTCTCCTCAAGAAACCCACAGCAGACCCCACCGACCTCAAGAACTACCGTCCCATCTCGCTCCTCCCGTTCCCGGCCAAAGTCATCGAGAAGACTGTCAACAAACAGCTGGCCGCCTTCCTCGAGACGAATGGATCCCTCGACCCCTCACAGTCTGGCTTCCGAGCGAACCACAGCACCGAGACCGCCCTCATCGCTGCCACCGATGACATACGAACTCTGATGGACAACGGAGAAACAGCGGCCCTCATCCTCCTGGACCTCTCCGCGGCTTTCGACACCGTCTGCCACCGCACCCTAGTACAGCGCCTCGGCAACATCGGAATCCAGGACAAGGCACTGGAATGGATCACCTCCTTCCTCGACGGAAGAACACAGAGAGTCCGCCTACCACCGTACAAGTCAGAGGCCACCAAAGTCATCTGCGGCGTCCCTCAAGGATCCTCACTGAGCCCCACCCTCTTCAACGTCTACATGAGCCCCCTCGCGGCCATCGCACGCCATCACAACCTCAGCATAATCTCCTACGCCGACGACACCCAGCTGATCCTCTCCCTGACCAACGACCCCGCCACCGCCAGATCCAACCTACACGAAGGGATGAGAGAGGTAGCCGAATGGATGACGACCAGCCGCCTGAAATTGAACTCGGACAAGACGGAGGTCCTCATCCTGGGCTCCTCGCCCTCCGCCTGGGACGACTCCTGGTGGCCCCCCGCCCTGGGCACCGCACCCAAACCGACGGACCACGCACGCAACCTAGGCTTCATCCTGGACTCCTCCCTCTCCATGACCAGACAAGTAAACGCCGTCTCCTCGTCCTGCTTCAACATCCTGCGCATGCTACGTAAGATCTTCCGGTGGATCCCCACCGAGACGAGGAAGACGGTCACCCAGGCCCTCGTCACCAGCCGACTGGACTACGGCAACGCCCTCTACGCCGGAACCACCGCCAAGCTCCAGAAAAGACTCCAGCGGATCCAGAACGCCTCGGCCAGACTCATCCTCGACATCCCCCGACGCAGCCACATCTCCGGACACCTGAGAGATCTGCATTGGCTCCCGGTCAACAAGAGAATCACCTTCCGTCTCCTCACCCACGCGCACAAAGCCCTACACGACCAAGGCCCGAGCTACCTCAACAACCGGATCAACTTCTACACTCCCAAGCGCCTCCTCAGATCAACCAGCCACGCCCTCGCCGCCGTCCCCCGCATCCGAAGAGCGACAACAGGAGGAAGGTCCTTCTCCTACCTGGCCGCCAAGACCTGGAACTCACTCCCAACCGACCTGCGCCTGACCCAAGACCACCTCTCCTTCAGGAAGAAGATCAAGACCTGGCTGTTCGAGCAGTAACGGCACCCCCCCCCACCCCAGCGCCTTGAGACCCTACGGGTGAGTAGTGCGCTCTATAAATGACCTGATTGATTGATTGATTGATTGAAAGAAAAAACCTTTTTATTATAATATCTCTCTAAAACCTGATAAAAAATGTGCAGATGCGGCGTGTAACAAATATGCAGCTGATCACAAAAATGGTCGACTAGTTTCAGCCTGTTGGGCTACTTGCCTAGGCTTTCTCAGGACCTATGCTTTGAATAGCTACTGCATTCGTGAAAACATGCAACTGTGCATTATCATATTACCTCAATACAGGCAGAGTGGTTTTCATACCTGAAAGAGATAATAACATACACAGTTGTTGTGGGGACATATACCAGTAAAACATACTCGCCCTTATTCTACAACCATATAAATGGCACAGTCTATGTATAATGAACAGATCCACTCACCTTTCCTGCACGAGGTATTAGCCTCACCCCACCCGGTAACAACTCAGGTAAATGAGACACCACCCTGAAAAAAGAATAAAGTAGCTTTTCAGGGGGGTACTCAAACAACGCACTGGGTGGACTATTCTCCAATAACCAGTACTCCATTAAAAACAATCTCATTAGGGAAAACGCATCCAAAAACAACCCTCTCCACAATGCTGGTTTATGTTTCTTAACTAGTGATAAAGGACGTCTGATACTCACTATTCAATAGTACAGATGACTAATGGACCGCTTACATCAGCGTCAATCAGGACTATATAAATCTTTTATCCTTAGATAACCTAGTAGTATATAACTTTATTGGCACCTACTCAATAACATCTTGATAGATTGGTGTTCATAATGTTCAAAATCCGAGTCAGGCGCCGGGATTAATAAACAGGCATTGTTCTCGAGTCGTTTGGTTGATGTAGAATAGGATGATGTGGTGGTCGGACCAGTCAACAGGCAGGATATGCTAGATCGTGATTGTGTCTTTTTGGGCAATAATGGCATCATGGATTGCTCCTCTGTTGTGAGTTTCCTCTGAGCAGTGTTGGGTGAGGTTGTTGCTGAGGAGCAGTTCCTCGAGGTTTCGGATAAGCGAGTTGTTTTCTTTGTTCCAGTGTAGGTTGAGGTCCCTCAGAATTAGGTTGTTTCTGTCGTGAAAGGAGCAATAGGCAATCAAGTCAGACAGGTGTTCGCCGAATGTGTTGGAGTTGCCTGGTGGGTGGTTTAGGAGATGACAGCATAGAGACTTTTTGTCCCTTGTGGTAATGTCAGTGGTTAGGCATTCAAAGTAGTTATAGTTGAAGGTGTTGGTTTCCATTATGGAGATGTTGTTCTTGTGAATGATTGCTGTGCCTCCTCCTCGTTGGTCCTTTCTGTCTTTGATAATGATTGTAAAGCCTGGTGGCACCAGCATATCCATGATTGGGTAAGAGAGGTCATTTAGCCAAGTCTCGGTGATGAACGTAATATCTATGTTGTGTGTAAGGATTGATTCTGCCAGCTCTGTTGCATGTTTGATGGCTGATCTGCAGTTTATGAGAATGCAGTTGGTGGAGCTCTCCTCTTTTTTCGGATTCTTTGTTAGGGGGGCCCTAGGGAAGTTCGTGAGAAAGGCAGCGGGTCTTGTGGATCTTGGGGGGAGCAGTCTCTCCTGAATCCCATGATCACCTGTATCTTGGAGTGTAGGGTGACAGTGGAGGAGGTGTCATATGTGGAGGCAAGATCTGGCACTTCACTTAAGGACATTGCAGCTCTTGTTCTTTTGGGACTCTGTGTCTGGTTCAGACGGGGGGTTGGGATCCATGTAGGGCTCAGAATCTTGGGATGCCTATGTTGTGTGGAGCCAGAAAAGGTGGGAGTTAAGTGGAGGCATTGGCTGGGCTTTCGGAGCAGGGCGAGGTTCCCTGTGATTTCGCTAAGGCCCCGGATTATAGTTTCCAGCTAGGTTTCTAGCAGGGCAAGACAGCGGGGTAGGGAGTATTCTGGGTGGAGTTGCCTGAGAGTGTGGGGGTTTGTCGTTGCTGAGCTGCCTTTTGTTTTTTGTGTTGACTGTATTGGCTCTGTGGGTTTCCGTGGGCCCAGGGTGTGATGGTGTAGGAGAGTAGGATCTGCTTCCTATGGTTACCCCCACTTTTTGCAGTGTTTCACTGGTTTTTCGACTTTAGTCTGGCTGTGGCCCTGCTAATCAGGACCACAGCCTAGCTGTTCTCTCTCTAAATTGTTTACATGTACTTTAGGTACATACCAGATTGGTTACCGGGTCACCCTTATGAGGCCCTAGCATATGGTATCTTAGGTACCAAGGGCATAGGTACCCCAGAGGCCTAGCAGGGGCTGAAGCATGTATTATGCCACCCCTGGGAAGCCTTCCAAAATGGCACCACAGGTCTGCACTTGCAGCCTGGGCAAGGTGGTGTAAGCACCCCTTACTGGGATATAGTATACATATATCCATCATTTAAAACAGACACGTGTTAACCTATAAGACACTCCTATGGCAGGCCTTGACAATCCTGAAGGCAGAGTGCTTGGGTTTGTGTGAGAGGGTGCTCTCGCATGAGCTGAACCCGTCTGAAGTTTTCGGAATCCCTTCCCTATAGCTGTTCTGTGATATGGCCATACCATATACTTTTAAGTGCATTATAATCCTCATGGTTAATACTAACTTTGGTTTGTCTTCATCAAAACAATTTGGAATACTACCCCCACCAGCTCTGGTGGCTGGGGTAGCATTCCACCCTTCTAGAGGGAGAAGACATGTACACACTTACCCGCTAAATGTTTAAAAGAGCTTCAGCATCACAAAATGGATGCTGCTGCCACAGACACGAGTCTGACCTCCTGCTGCTGGACGAAACTCCGGCAGGGGAGGCCTAGACAATAGGTTTCCATTCCGGGGAGGTGCCAGCACCTCCCCAGACAGGCTTTAGTATATTGGGGCAGGGTGGGTTGCATTCAGTAAATGCTTTTCGGACACTGCCTGGGGCACACAAGGTGCTCCATGCATTTCCCAGTTCAAACCAGTTGCTGTGTCACTCGGCCCCAGCTCTGGCGTGAAACTGGACAAAGTGGAAGGGGGTAACCAAACTCTCCCCAGGTCCTCCCATAGGTGGGACCCTAGAGTTAGTCCAACCCCTAAACTTAGTATAAGTATGGGAACCCAGTCAATAGGACTTTAGATTACCCTGGATGAACCTCTGAAGAAGAAATCTTGGACCTTCTACATTCCAAATCGACTGGAAGATGGAAGAAATCTCCCTCGGAATTAAGGAGTGACCTCCCTGTTCAAACAGGCACCAAAGAGCATCTTGCCAGTCTGCATTTTCGAGGCTCCCTCCAGATCCTGAAGAATCTGTGACACAGGACACAGACTTCCAGACATCGCTGAGGCCGACACGAGATCCCAGCAAAGCTGAGACCTGCAGCCGACACGACAGACGTGGGACCGGAACTCCTGGACATCCTGCAATTTTGCAACAGCACCTACTTCCCGAAGTTTCCTGAAGTTGTGAATTGGGCTATTTCTTGAACTTGCCCCGAGTACCTTTTGCACCGAAGTTGAGAGGCCTACACTCCACGAGTGATCCGTGGGCCCTCTTTCTTCATCGCAGCTTGAGGCTCCTTTGCAAACTCTAGTCCGTTGGCTTGTGGGTCCCCACGAAGGACAATCCTTTGTTTCTTGAACTTTCCTGACTGCTCCAGGTGTGCTCTGACTCCCCTTCAAAGGGTGAGTCCCTCAGACCTTGCTGGTCTGCACCGAAGCCAATCTTGTCATCTTGCGTGGGTTGCTGTTGCCAAGACTTGTTGGGTCCACTCCGGATACCGACACTGCAGCATTAGACATCCGACATGGGACAGCTCGAATCCAGCTTCTGGTCATCGTCGACGCCTCCCTCCTGGACCTCGTGGTTGAAGTGTCAAGCTTCACCTACTTCCCCTTAAAGCACCTGACAACGGCTGGCATCTTCTTGTCGCCATCCTGGTCATTGGCTAGTGACCCAGACTCTGTCCCCTCTGCTTTCAGGTTCTTCTGATCTCCGATCCACCCTTGGATCCATCCGGACACTTTGCTCCTGGTCGCCTGCAGCACTTCTTTGCAGCTCTCCATAGGAATCAATGATGAAACCCAACACGAAAACACACCTATGCACCCGGCTTCCCTGGGTGAGGTAACACGACTACTTCAGTGCTCCCGTGGGTCTTGACTCTCGAAATGTCCAGTACTGAAGGGGTTCCCTCGCATTCCACTCCTAAGTGTCCTAAATCTTTAACTGGGTAACTTAAACTTTCCTCATAGAAGTCTATGGTGATTCGCGGCTGTGTTTAGACACTGCACGCGTCCTCCGTGGGTCTCCTGCATCTCTACCTTGGGTGGTTCCTGGTTGCCCCAGTGGATCTACAGGCCCTAAGCCTAACGTCTATCCCTCACATGGTTCTTATACCACTTTTTTAGTATATGGTTTGTGAGGCACCTAGGGCAAAACGTATATGTGCTATTTACTGTGTGCTATTTAAGTTCTTGTATTGTACTTTTGCCTCTAGCCTCATAAAGAGACTGGAGGGGTGTGTTTTAGAATAAATACATATACTTTATATATATATACCTGGTGTGGGTGGTGCTATTTCATTTGATCCTTCAAGAGATTATAGACTGGTAAAACAAGCTGCTTTACATTCTTTCAAGACTTAGCCTGAAGGCTGCTCTCCACAGCTACCACTAGGATAGCTTTATATAAGGTTGTCTGTAACCTACCATCAATAAGGGTTGTTTGGAGTGGCGCAAGGCGCCCACTAGAATAGTGGACATCATATGCCAGGCCAACTTCTCACATTGGTGTGCAGCGTGTGGGAATCCAGCTTGTATTGTTTTACCACATAATCTTGAGAATATCATTTGAAAACCACCAAAGGTACCATAGGTACGTATAATTCAAGCTTAGAATACAGTAAGTTCTACTGAACTTAGAGCTGTGTGTGTTAAGGGCTTAGCACACCCTTGCCACAGCTCAAGAGAGGTTTAGTAGGAAACCGACTAGAGTAGGTAGTGCAAACACCACACCTCACTAGATATGTCTTATGGGGCAGGGCCTAGTGTGTCCTTGCCAGATGTCAGTAAATGAAGGTCCTGAAGAGTGCTCTGATAGATGGGTTTGGCTTAACCACTGAACAGTACAGGATACAGTTCAGAGACACCCAGAAGGCACAGACTCAGGACTGGGTTGACTTTGTTGATTGTGCTACTAAGGCTATGGAGGCCTGGTTGCCAGGCTGTAAAGTGTGTGACTATACAGGGTTGTACAATCTGATCATGAGAGAACAAATTCTTAATAACTGTCAGAACCAGCTGTTGCATCAGCACCTGGTTGACTCTGATATGACCTCTCCCCAAGAATTGGGAAAGAAGGCAGACAAATGGGTCAGAACCAGGGTGAAGCAGAAGGTACAGAACCAAGGTGGTGACCAAAAGAAGCAAGATCAAAAGGGTGGGGAGAAAGGTAAAGACGAGAAGTCTTCACAAGGTCCCCAAAAAGCTTCTAATGGTGGGGGTCCCCAATCTAAAAAGAATGAAGGCCCAAAGAAACCATGGTGCAAAGTGTGTGACAATAATAGTCACTGGTCTAGTGATTGCACCAAAAATGAGACAGCTCCAGCCACCATTGTCCCTAGGGCAACAGTTCCCCCTAGTTCAGCTACCTGCACGTGGTGGTTCCCAGCAAAAGGGTATAGTAGGGTTGACCCTGGGAACTGAGATGGACTCTGGCCTAGTCAGAGTGCCAACTCAAGCTGTTTTGATCTGTGATGGAGGCATGTATTTGACCTCCTCTGTGAGTCCCAGTAATCTGGGCAAGTACAGACAAACACCTTTAATTAATGAGAAAAAGGCTGAGGCCTACAGGGACACAGGGGCAAGTGTCACAATGGTGACACCAGACTTTGTGAACCCTGGACAAGTCATACTTTGTGAGACTTACCAAATGACCAACGCCAGCAATGTCAGGACAAACCATGCATTGGCAGTTGTTGATTTCTCCTTGGGAGGGGTAACTGGCCTTAAGACAGTTATGATCAGTGCAGACCTCCCTGTAGAATGCTTGCTTGGCAATGATTTGGAAACTTCAACCTGCTCTGAAGTGGAGTTAAGGACCCATGCAACAATGCTTGGAATTCCTGCACATGTGATTGCTGTGACTAGGTCACAGGTCAGAAAGTCTAACACTGGACAGGCACTGGATTCTGGAATAATGGCCCAGTTGCCTACCAAGAAAAGGAGCAGTAGGGTTAAGGCAGTGCCTTCCCTCCTGTCTCAGAGTGAGGATCAGCCTTCTGAGTAAGCTGATTGTGAGCCTGAAGAAGGAACTGTCCCGGAGGAGCTTGAACCTGATCAGGTTGAGTTCTTTGGGACAGGGGGCCCTTCCATGGCTGATCTGAGTCAGTTACAGTTAAGCTGCCCTTCCCTTGAACCCCTCAGACAGCAAGCTGCTGCTGAGGCTGCTGGGAATGCTAGTGGCATCCATAAGATTTACTGGGATGATGGACTCCTGTATTCGGAGAGTAGAGACCCCAAGCCTGGTTCAGCTAGGAGGTTGGTCACACCTTTGACATTCAGGGACTTCCTTTTGACACTAGCCCATGATATTCCATTAGCAGTACACCTGGGCCAGAACAAGACTCGGGACAGAATTGCCCCTCACTTTCACTGGCCCCACATGTCTGTAGACACCAAGGAGTTTTGTCACTCCTGTGTAACCTGCGAAGCCAGTGGCAAAGCAGGTGGCACTACAAAGGCCCCCCTTATATACTAGTTGTGGCGGGTGTTTCCTTTGCATGTGTAGGGATTGACATTGTTGGACCAATTGATCCCCAAACTGCATCTGGGCACAGGTTTATCCTAGTGGTAGTGGATCATGCCACTAGGTACCCAGAGGCAATTCCCCTTAGGACCACTACTGTACCTGTTGTGGCAAGAGCCCTCTTGGGAGTCTTCTCAAGAGTGGGTTTCCCTAAGGAGGTAGTATCTGACAGAGGTGCAAACTTTATGTCTAGCTACTTGACTGCAATGTGGGGGAGTGTAGAGTGAACTACAAGTTCACCACACCCTATCATCCACAATGCAATGGTTTAGTTGACAAAACCTTAAAGGGTATGATTAAGGAACTCCCAGAAAAGCTCAGGGCGAGATGGGACATCCTGTTACCCTGCCATGTGTTTGCATACAGGGATGTTCCACAGAAGGGGGTTGACTACAGCCCATTTGAACTTCTGTTTGGGCATCCTGTCAGAGGACCACTTTACCTGGTGAAGGAGGGATGGGAGTTACTTCTTAAACCCCCTAAACAGGATATTGTGGACTATGTACTTCGTCTCCGCTCCCGGATGACTGAGTACATGAAAAAAGCAACTAAAAACCTTGAGGCCAGCCAGGAATTACAGAAAGCCTGGCATGACCAAAAGGCTCTACTGACTATTTACCAGCCAGGACAGAAAGTGTGGATGTTGGAGCCTGTGGCCCCAGCAGCTCTCTGGGAAAAGTGGAGTGGGCCCCACACTATTGTTGAACAGAAGGGAGCGGTCACCTATTTGGTAGATCTTGGAACTCCCAGGAGCCCCCATAGGGTGTTTCACGTCAACAGATTGAAACCATATGTTGACAGGGCAGACATGGGCCTGCTCATGGCTACTGATAAAGGACAGGAGGAAGAGAGTGACCCTCCCCCCGACCTGCTCTCTCAGAACCCTCATGATGGATCAGTGGATGGAGTAGCCTTGGCAGGCAGCCTCCCTGATCAGCAGAAAACTGATTGCAGACAAGTTCTACAACAGTTCAGACGTATGTTGTCACTGACTCCAAGTCAGACTCCCTGGTGCACTCATGAAGTGAACACTGGGGACAGTCTGCCTGTTAAAAATAAGATTTACAGGCAACCTGATCATGTCAGGGACTGTATCAGGACAGAAGTCCTGAAAATGTTGGATCTGGGAGTGATTGAAACTTCAGATAGCCCTTGGGCTAGTCCAGTAGTCCTAGTACCCAAACCTCACACCCAGGGTGGTAAGAGAGAGATATGGTTTTGTGTAGACTACAGAGGTCTCAGTGCAGTCACTAGGACTGATGCCCATCCAATTCCTAGAGCAGATGAGCTCATAGATATGTTGGCATCTGCCAAATTTCTGAGCACACTTGATCTAACAACTGGCTACTGGCAGATCAGGCTAGCTGATGATGCACAGCCCAAAACAGCATTTTCAACCCCTAGTGGACATTATCAGTTTGTGTTAATACCCTCTGGTCTGAAAAATTCATCTGCCACATTTCAAAGGTTGGTGAATAAAGTCTTAACAGGCCTGGAAGCCTATAGTGCAGCTTATCTTAATGATATTGCTGTCTTTCACTCCACCTGGGTAGATCACCTGATCCACCTGAAAAATGTTTTGGAAGCCCTGCAGAAGGCACGCCTAACTATCAAGGCTACTAAGTGCCAGATAGGGCAGAGTCAGGTTGTGTACCTGGGCTACCTTGTAGGTGGAGGCCAGGTTCAACCATTACAGAGCAAAATCCAAACCATATTGGACTGGGTTGTTCCAACCACCCAGACTCAGGTCAGAGCTTTATTGGGCCTGACTGGGTACAATAGGAGATTTGTCAAGGGGTGTGGTTCCATAGTGACACCCCTGAATGACTTAACTTCTAAAATAATGCCTAAGAAAGTTCAGTGGACAGTTAGCTGTCAAAAGTCATTTGATGACCTGAAGCAGGCCATGTGCACTGCACCAATTCTGCAAAGTTCTAACTACTTCAAATAATTCATTGTCCAAACAGATGCATCTGAGTTGGGGGTAGGGGCTGCGCTGTCACAATTGAATGATGAAGGTCAGGACCAGCCAGTAGCTTTTATTAGTAGAAGGCTGACCCCTAGAGAGAAACGTTGGTCAGCTATTGAGAGGGAGGCCTTTGCTGTGGTGTGGGCTCTGAAGAAGCGGAGGCCATACTTGTTTGGCACTGACTTCACAGTTCAGACAGACCATAAGCCCCTCTTATGGCTAAAACAGATGAAGGGTGAAAATCCCAAACTGCGCAGGTGCTCCATTTCCCTACAGGGGATAGACCATACAGTGGAACATAGACCTGGGAGTAACTATGCAAATGCAGATGGACTCTCCAGATATTTCCTCTTAAAGACTCGACTGGTCAAGGTTAGTTTAATGTTCCTGCATTTTTTGGGGGGGAGGGGTGTTGGATAGTAGGATCTGCTTCCTATGGTTACCCTCACTTTTTGCTGTGTTTCACTGGTTTTTCGACTTTGGTCTGGCTGTAGCCCTGCTAATCAGGTCCACAGTCTAGCTGTTCTCTCTCTAAATTGATTACATGTACATTAGGTACATACCAGATTGGTTACTGGGTCACCCTTATGAGTCCTAGTATATGGTACCTTAGGTACCAAGGGCATAGGTACCCCAGAAGCCTACCAGGGGCTGAAGCATGTATTATGCCACCCCTGGGAAGCCTTCAAAAATGGCACCACAGGTCTGCACTTGCAGCCTGGGTAAGGTGATGTAAGCACCCCTTACTGGGATATAGTATACCTATATCCACCATTTAAAACAGACACATGTTAACCCATAAGACACTCCTATGGCAGGCCTTGCAAGCCTGAAGGCAGAGTGCTTGGTTTTGTGTGAGAGGGTGCCCTGAGCCCCTCTGAGGCTTTCGGAATCCCTTCCTTATAGCTGTTCTGTGATATGGCCATACCATATACTCTTAAGTGCAATATAATCCATGTATCAAAACATGTTGTGTTTGGTGTCAAACACTTTGGAATACTACCCCCCCCCCCGCCAGTTCTGGCGGCAGGGTTAGCATTCCACCCTTCTAGAGTGAGAAGACATGTCATGTACACACTTACCCGGTAAATGTTTAAAAGAACCTCAGCATCACAAAATGGATGCTGCTGCCACAGACACGAGTCTGACCTCCTGCTGCTAGACGAAACTCCGGCAGGGGAAGCCTGGGCAATAGGTTTGCTGTCCAGGGAGGTGCCAGCACCTCCCCAGACAGGCTTTAGTGTATTGGGGCAGGGTGGGTTGCATTCAGTGAATGTTTTTCAGACACTGCCTGGGGCACACAAGGTGCGCCATGCATTTCCCAGTTCAAACCAGTTGCTGGGGCACTCAGCCTCAGCTCTGGTGCGAAACTGGACAAAGGGGAAGGGGTGTAACCATCCCCTCCCCAGGTCCTCCCATAGGTGGGACCCTACCTAGAGTTAGTCCAACCCCTAAACTTAGTATAAGTATTGGAACCCAATCACTAGGACTTTAGATTACTCTGGACGAACCTCTGAAGAAGAAATCTTGGACCTTCGACATTCCATATCGACTGGAAGATGGAAGAAATCTCCCTTGGGGTCAAGGAGTGACCTCCCTGTTCAAACAGGCACCAAAGAGCATCTTGCCGATCTGCATTTTTATCTGCTGCGGGGCGATGTTGCCCAGTAAAAGCAGGCCTAAGCGTGCTGCTTGAATGCCAGGGAAAAGCTAGTGGTTGACATTTAAAAGAGGTATCCGCCGGTAGGAAGTACAATGGCGTTTGTCCTTACCTGGCTTTGGGATGATGACAGTGGAAGCAACAAGCATAGAGGGAAGGTACGAGGCTGGATCCTTAACAGCATTAAACAATCTAGTGTGGAGGGGAGCCAGGGTTGAGCATAAGGTTTTATAAAAAAACACCAGGAAGACATCCAGGCCAGACGATTCAAGAAGTTTCTGCCTAGAGATTACCCAAATAACCTCCTCAACTCGGATTGAGTGGTCTAGGTCAGATACCTGTTCTGGCATTAGCTTCAGTGTTTGGGCATCTTGGAGATATTTCCCGGGACCTTCAATGGGTGAGTCGTGCCCTGCATATAACTCTTCATAGTATTTTTGAATAGTAGCAACTATGTGGGGATCATCAATATGCTCTCAGCCCTCGATGTTAAGAATGGCCTAAACCGCCGCAGCCTGTTGCTGCGGTTGTAATTTGTTAGCCAGAAGGCACTCCACTGGCTTCCTGTCGCCCAAAGAGTGCGCTTCAAGGCCCTGGTACTGGCCCACAAAGCTTTACATGGCCCGTGCCCATCCTACTTAAGGGCCAGATTTGCGTTCTACCAGCCAACACGTCAGTTGCGATCGGCCACCCTCAAACAAGAGGTGATTCCTAGGTTCAAGAGGGTCCGTCTAGGTGGCCAATCTCTGACGGTTAGAGCTGCTTCCTTACTTACCGGACGCTCTGAGGCACACGCCGAACCTGACTAGTTTAAAAAAACTTCTCAAAACTCATCTATTTCAGCAAGCGTTCTAGCTCCACTGTTCTCAGCTGACACTATGTCTCTCTTCCGCGCCAGGACAGTCTTGACTAACAGTGCGCGTTACAAATCAATATATAACATAACATAACAAGGCGTCCACGTTTATCTCCACCAATATAGTAAGAATGACACAGTCAACGAGCAGCATATTTTTCCCTGTCTAAATCAAAACTTACCAATTGTGTGCGGGTGGCCTCCAGTTACTCTAGGGGTGCCAGGGCATTTCTGATTATGCTTGAGCTCCTGGGCTTGAGGAGCGAGATGCTCCCTCTTTTCCTTACAGATCTTATTATCTGCTGCGAAAATTGCTATCATCTCACCCCTAATCACTCCAGTCAGCGTTTCCCAGAGTGACACCTCTGTTGTGTCATTAATTGCGATTAAGTCCTCTGTCGCCAGGTTCTGGCCGGGGGCTGAAGTGGAAGAAAACTTAAAGTGAGGGACACAGCGACATGATCAGACAGGCTGCGAGGTTCTATCTCCAAAGCCAGAGACCATAGCCTGGATACTGGATGAGACTACAAAATTATCTATACGGGCATATGTTTTTTGTGCGTGTGAATATAATGTGTGACCTCTTGTTTGTGGGTGTAAAGCCCGCCAGATGTCACTCAGAGCCATGTTGTTCAATCATTGTGTACCGTTTCATGAGCCTGACCATGATGCTGGGTGAATCTGTCAAGGTCGTTATCAAAGACCACATTTAAATCACCCCACTAGAAGCACTATTCAATTCCGGGTGCCCATCACATCAGTGACCCCGTGACGGATGAACAGTTCTTGGTCCTCATTAGGGGTTTAGATAGTTCCTAACGTATGGTATAGTCGTCTATGGAAACTGAATGGATGTGCAACCAACCCCATCTTTCAGCATGTTGTTTGAGGCCTATTTTCCCTTGAAGAGAGCTAGATACCAGGATCCCTACTCCTGTATTTTTTGTATAGTTGGAAGAAAAGACGTGGGATTTAAAAGCTCTAGTGCATGGCAATCACTAGCAGGCAAATGAGTTTCCTGCAAAAGATAGAGATGGGCGCCTGAATGTTCAAGACAGGAGAGTATAGCCCTACGTTTGATAAAGTTGTTGAGGCCTTTTCCCTTGAGAGTGGGAATCTGGCACTTATGTTGCAGGGGACTGAGTGAGGTAAGAAGCTACAAAAAAATGACAGAGTACTTAATGGGTCTGCGCATGCTTTATAGAATGTAGAGTGCAGAAAGCCTGAAATGTTGTAGGAGTAAGTATGTGAGTAAAGCTGTTATCTGTAGGTTCCCAAAAAAGAATAAGAAAAGAATTAAGAAAACAGAATAAACAACGGTGTAAATATTAACAAAGAAAGTCAGTGTCCAGGGTGGAAGCCTCAACTGATATAGATATTGAGAGTGTGTATAGTGGCCTGGGGTCCCCGCATCCCTGCTTTCTGCACGTCTCATCCAGCTTCGGCAGAAAATGCTCTGGTGGGGCAACGTCTGTGATCCCTACCGACCCCTCGCTCACGTATCTTGGATTCAGATGATTCAGGGGGAACATCCTCGATACCCAATAGTTGACAAGCCTCCTCCAGTGATCGAAGCTGATGTAGTTTATTGTTAAGGTGAAAGACAAGCTGGAAGGGGTTCCCCCCTGAGTATGAGATGCCTGAGGATTGAAGATGGGTGGTCACCGGGAGGAAGGCCCAACATTTCTGGAGGGGTAGAGGCAGCTAGATCTTAATAGGGTGTTGGATTAGAGCCTTGGTATTGTTTTGCATGTCTGCCTTTGGCTGCTCGAAGGATATGCAGCTTGAAGGGGAACTCATGGACAAAAGTTAAAATGTCTGCTGAGGGAACAGAGCCAGCTCTCTTTGGGCCAGCTCTGTGCATTCTGTCAAGCTTGATTCCATTTTTCTGGGTAGCCCTCCAGAATCAAATGGAAGAGCCCAGAAAGAAACGGTGAGATATCAGATCCCTCGGCTCCGGTAGTTATACCTCCAATGCTGATATTATTGCAACCTGAGCGGTTTTCTAAATCAAGCATGTGCTTGTAAGTCTAAATGCTGATATCGCAGGTGGAGAACTTCCTGCTGTAGCATGTAATCACATTATTGTCACTTTCACGCCCTATCTTTGAAGCTACTTCACCACTGGTACTATGGGGTCATCTATCCTATCGACTTTCCTTTAGTTTCCGTAGAGGTGATAGAATTCCAAATACGAAGCAACAGCTATATGTTGTAATATCTGTTGTATATTGTGTTGTTAGGAGGGACAGCATATATATGTTCTTTATATTTACAGATATTGCCTGTATCTGCTGTGGCCTTTCCTGAAGAAGGCCTTTTTAATGGCGAAACGCGCGTAGGAAACCACCTGACGTTACAGCCACTCAGTGACCCATACATGAATCTAGGAGTTAAAAGCCTGTATCCATACTCACAGAAATTTTTTAAAACAAACATTATAATGGGAATATATATTCCTTGATAATGTATTTAATGTTTTGAATGACAACAATTTCAGGTGTTCATTTTGTTAGTAATGTATGTACAATGACTGCTTAGTATGAATGGTGACATGGATGTGGTGTGTTTGTGAATTGTTGTAGACTCATTTATGAATATATATTCTATGTAGAATTCTCAATAAAGAATTTTTTTTTTTACTTTTCAATTTATACATTTTGTCCTTGTCTCTCTTTAGAATAGCAATGTTAGAGTTGTATCAATTTTGTGTTGCCCTAGGAATTTTCACTGTATTATTTTCCTACCTAGAGGAACTCCCTATTAGCAGCAGGGGGCCCCTTATATTTACGCTTGTCAAACTCCTCATCACAAATTGTTTTACGGTCTCCCAGGGTAGGGACCCTGTCGCCCAGGTTATCTATGCCACTGTGAGCCTATTTAAAATAATTGGAGAGTTCTGTCCTGAGGGTCTGAAGATCATCCCGTAGGTAGGTCCATGAAGAGAGCCTCCAGGAACGGGCGGGTAATCAGGGCATTGGCTTCTCTGATGTCTGCTGTGAAGTCCGAGTCCGAGTCCAAGGACAATGAGGCTCCTTCAGTTTGTGAGAAAATTGGTTTGGTGAGCTTGTCCTTCAAGGTATGGTCCTTTTCCCCCCTTCCAGTAGTCATAGTCTCTATGGCCCAGAAGGCAAGCTCTTTGAATAGTAAAGAGGGAGTCAACTAGACTGTGTCTGTAGGTCCACTTGGAATGAGCAGTCGTGGGTGACAAAAAAGACATCTCTGACAAATGTTGCGACCGTGCAGGTTAAGCACCCCATTGGGTTTAGAAGATGCATTGTTACAAAGTTTCTTTAAAGGCCCATGCAGCTGACATGATTAACCCACGTTACTCCCTCTGAAGAATGCTTTCACCCCTACACTCCACCAAGTGGTCAACTTTATGTTTGTTGATGTGAACGTGGATGCCAGCATTACTTCCATCACTTTTGATATTGCCGTAACTAAAAGGGGACTGGTCTGAGTAGTATTAGGTTCATCTCTACCCTGTTCACTAGAAATTTCAGCAAACAATTAACCGCATGCGTGCGGGCGGAATTCCGCCCGTACGCTGGGATTTGCGGTATCGCATGTTCCATGACGAGCTGGGCTCGTCATCAGCATAGCAGGAGGCTACCTCATGACGAGCCCAGCTCGTCATGAGCGTCGAAGGGGTTAATCTTCATAAACTTCAATAGTGCCCTATTTTGGGAAAGTAAAGCCAAATCAGAAAATTTAATTTCTAAAGGACCCTATAGCTGCAGTTTACGCAATACCATAAGAAGCATCTGGGCTGCCAAGCCTGATAACTCCCCAAACATCGGACACAGTTATGGTAATCCATTTATTCCCAACCATCAAAGACCCCTACATCAGTAATGGGACTGCATGCACGCTCACCACAAAACTCAAATCACTCAACATTTGGTACTGTTGGAAAAACTTCTGTGCAAGAGTTAAAATTCAACCAAACAACCTTTCAGGTAGTAGCGCAGGTTCTTGTCTCTAATAGGCTACAACCCCTCCGCCTCCACCCCCATGCACCACCAGGGTATATCTCTCTCCTCAAGAAAGAAACAGTAACATCAACCATGACACTTATTCTGACAATCCTGATCATGCTGGGCTGGATGGTTCAAGGGCTCACTCTATTGTTGTCTCAAACAACACAGACCTGATACAGGCTGTTATTAATAGAGGGGCATATTACCAAGCTATAGCGATAATTATCGCTAAGCTTGGTTAGCGGGTATTAAAATATCGCCGCGCTACGACGATTTTTACCGCTGAGATACCTTGATATTATCAAGGTTTATCTCAAAAGCGGTAAAAATCGTGGGAAATGCATGAATATCGCTGTAAAATCAGCGATATTCATGCATTATCGTGACAATGCTCTTAGCCATGTTATCCACCTTCCATTGGATAACATGGCTAAGAACTGCTCTGGGCAGGCGTTAGCTTTTGGAGATAATCGCGCTTAGCGCGATTATTTCCAAAAGTTGGTAATAGGTGATAGCGATGTTAGCGACTGTTTCCAGTCGCTAACATCTTTGCACGCCCACTTTGCATGTCATTAGCGATAATTATCGCTGACATGCATAGTGGGCCCCTAAATGCCCGCTATCGCCTATTAGCTGTTGCTAACTGGTGTTAGCGACAGCTAGGTAATAGGGCGATAAAATTATCGCCGCTTTAGCGGGAAAAATTCCCGCTAAAGCGTCGATAAGGCCCTTGGTAATATGCCCCAGAGTTCCTGCTTGGCTAGGGTATGCACAAAAGCAAGGGAGAACACACCACTCTAGTCAGGGAAAGTAAGTTACATTCCAAAGATAACTTGTGCTCACCATCTGGTAGCTTGGCGCAGAGCAGCCAAGCTTATCATCTGAGGCAATATGTAAAGCATTTGTGCAACACACTCACACAGAAACACAATGAATACACTACAAAAGAGACTCCACATAGGATTATATCAAAACATATATCATATTATACATCAACTGGGACCAAAACAACATGAATCATAAAGGCTGTGCATAATATGCAAATACTGCAATAGTACTCGTTATCCTGAAAATGTAAGAATGAAAACAACATACATATTGGGGCATGAAATGCAGTAGTTTGGTTAGAGCAAGAAAAACACACGAGTCAACATATCACCAGAAAGCCATAAATACGTTGTAGGCAAAGCAGACTTGTGTAAAGATAAACACATGGAATCCACATATAAACATGACAACATAGGGTCCAGCCCACCTGTGCTCCTATCAGCTGGTTTACGGTAGATTTCTGAGCCCACCTTGAAACAAGTGTATTTAGGTGTGAAACATAGGCAATAGGAAAACCCATGTGCCAATTCGTAAGGGTATGTTAATTCAGGCTTAACCTACAGCCTCAGTCGAGGCTTCTCCCATAATGCCAGCAGAGGGAAAAGTATGTTTCCTCATAGCGTGTCCCAGCGGGGGACATGCACAGAGTAAAAAGGGGTAGAAAGAATGAACTGTAGGGTTCACGTGCTGACGTTCTAATTCCCTAAAGAAAGGAATAGCTGTATGTGCGGTTCAGTTCACAGGCACATAATGGGTTCCAGTGAGCTCGGTGCCTTAAGGGAGGTTTCAGTGGTCTCTTGGGAGTGCTGTTTAACTTAAGAGAAACACCCACAATAACTCATACAGCGTGATCCTACCACAGGCTTATAGGGTTGGGGCGAACAGTCTTTGACCTCTTGCTCCAGGCGAAGAAGGGAGGCAGCACCAAAACACGCCGATCTGAAGTATGCCACCGTATGCTGAGAGTGGCTGCAGTGCTGCTGGAGGGGGACGCACGGGGCGTTTCTCGTGGAGCAGCTGCAGAAGTCAAAACCCGCCAAGTGATGCTTCCAATCAGCATAGGATTGGGATCCTTTCAGCGCTGCTTGTTTTTGCCTCTCCTCACTGAATGGGCCACACCGTGGATGGGGGTGGAGGGAGGGGGAGGGGGGGGCGGTGTTTTTTTCGTAGTGCATCGATGAAGATGCCAACTGGCAGCTGGTGATCGGCACACATTCCTCACCGTGCTGATCGTCGCGTCTCCCTTCTATAGAGATGTGATCAGCAGGTGGTGCGAGGGCAGGGCTGTGACAGCTCGGTGCAGAATGCAACAAGACTCCCAGCCGCTTAGAGATCAAAAATGACGAACGTTAAAGAATATGCAGTGGAGATCAAAGTCTCCTTTGGGTCTCAGAGTTTTCTTTACACAGGGGGGGGGGGGGCAGGGTCCCTCTGGAGTCCTAGGAGATAAGTTCTGCTTCCGTCTTCAGCAGTCCAGAGATCAACAGGCAGCAGGGCAGCTCAGAAAAGAGAGAAGGTGACTCTATGGACAGTCAGTCCCAGCAGAGTGGCAATCCTTTCATTGCGGCAGTCTTTACTCCAGCAGAGTTCCTCCCAGGTCCGGCGTATACTACTCTCATTAGGTCAGAGTCCCTGTACATACTCAAAATCTCTTTGATCCACGGCTGACCTCAAAGGAGCTCTTTCAAGTGCACAACGATCCCCTTTCAACCCAGCCCTGGCTCCAGAAATCAGTAGGGGGGAAATCAACCCTTTGTGTGAGCAGAACACAGACTATACAATTGTAAAGTGTGAACACCCTCCCCTCTCCCAGTCCCATCAGTATGCAGATGAGTGCAGATGTAACCTCCTACACTCAACCCTTCATGTGTGATAATTCTCTGGAAAGTATACACAAAGTATAGCTGTCACCCCGGTCTAGACGTGGAATGCCCACTTTCTAAAAGTAGAAAAACTGCTGATAGACGGAATGCTGAACAATGCAAACATTCACCTCCAGTCACAAATCAACGTTTAATCCATCACTTTTTTGCTCTTAATGCCTTTTCAGTTTAAACCCAGACGTATGTAAATCAGTCTTGACCCTGTGCCCCATGGGAACAGTCCAGCCAGAGCTGCCAGACCAGGTCCTCCTTGGACTAGAAACAAGCATCCTGGGACCGGTTTCAGGGTACCACCCCTCATCAGCCAGGCCAGCTTGAATCTAGGGGCACAGTGAGCATACCCTTCCCACTTGAGGGGACAAAAACTAAAAGAATAGATGATGCACCGAATGCTGAACAATGCAAACATTCATCTTCAATCACAGATCTGGGTTTAATCCTTCATTTTTGTGCACACCAACCGACCCTAATTTGGTCCCAGCCACAGTGGTGGCAGGTAACATTTGAAAGTGATGGGATGTAAAATTTCCTGATGAGGACACTATAGCAAGTGAGTGAGCACAACCTTTATAAAGGGGGTTTTGGTGGGGTTGCGCCCAAATGAAATTTAAAAAAAAGAGATGGCAAATGGTGTATTTTCAAGCAAATTTACAACAGCATGAAGTTTAATGAGGCAATTGTGAAAGTATAGTTATGACATCAATGAAGAGATTTCATATGATAATAATGTAGGTAGCTACTTATTCAGTAGAACCACAGTTCACCTCCCTGGTTATTGAAAAAACCTCTTGCCCTACTATGCTCTAAGACATAAAGCATGGGATATCATATAGAGTAAATATGATAATGTGATGGAGCGAAGCTGAGCATTCAGTACCCAATGTAAGAAGCCTGTTTTAGGTCGAGTATTCGAGACCTCTTGTATATACTTGAATATATACTTCTCTTGTGGGCTTAAAGCCATTTTATTTGTTTGTTTCAGTGTCCTTTAAAATCCTTACTTGCTAGTGGTCAGTCCTGCCTCTTTGTCCCTCCTTTTTCACTTTCGTTCCTCCCAGAGAGCAGTACAAGATAGTTCAACCCTTAGAAGAATTTCCAGAGAAAACCTTCCATTCAGTCTTGGGAAAAACAAAGTGGTTAGTTACAGGTGAGTAAAAAGGTTTTGGAACTGGAGTTTTGGATGTATAACCAAGTTTCCCCAAGGTTCAAGTTGGCACTCAAGGGGCACCACCAGCAGCACTAGGGTGGCCGGATGTAGAGTGTAGGTTACCAATGTAAGCCAATGGGGTGAGGGGGCACCATGGTTGGGGGCTGCTCACAGGCAGGTCACTCCGCAGTGGCGGCTGATGACATTTGAAAGTGGTGAGATATAAAATTGGTGGTGGAGCGCACCTCTGCGAGCAGAGCGAGCACGCCTGAGTGACTTAATGACGTGTGGGGGTTAACCGCCAGAGAAAATTTTGAGAAAGGAGTGGGCAAATGGTGCATTTTCAAGCTAATTTGAGTTAGCAAGAATGTTAACAAAGCAATTGGGAAAGTCCATTCAGTACAATCATAAAGAGATGCCATAGAATAACATAGGTAGCTGCTTATTCAGTCTAACCATAGAGCTTCATAACAGACTTTGAGATAACAGAGCTGAGTACCTCAAATATTTTTTTATTTATCAAACAACTAAGCAGGTCACAAACAAGCAGCATTCAAGAAATGTTAGAATTAATGTATTGTTCAGTTTTTGTAGACAAAAGAAACCGGTCTATCTTTAATAGCTATGAACTTCTCAATGATTTGAACATTAAAGTCTGGGATTCTTTTGACAAAGTCTCTCTCTATAGAGAGCATTGCTAATAATCATGCTGTTCCTTAAGAATGTATTGATTCCGTTTAAAGTGGAAAAACATAGTTCTGACTCTGCTGTTGTCATAGGAATGGTAAGGAGTTATAGCCAGCAAAGAAATGGCACCAGTGAATTGCTAGTATACATTCATTCTGTACAGTACAGTCAACTCAGTTCTCAGATCCTCTTTCTACGAGCATGGGATAAGCTTCCATAGCCTCATTTAGAGCTTGCTCATGGAAGGAATTATCATATTTTGCAAACTGATCACTTTGCAATAATGCAGCACACACCAAATATTTCGTAAAAGAAAAATATTCCAGTGCATGCACAATTATATTGTCACATACCTCCTTTACAATTCAGACTAGACTACTGATGTTTTCCTGCGGTTTGAGAAAGTAGAATCCTTTGGCAGTCTGCTGTCTAAATTGTCAACCCCATCTCCCACTTTGCTCATGCTGGTGAAAAACAGACTAGTAGCTTTTTGCACAACAACAGAATCTATTTCTTCTTTTCGTAACTGGCTGTATAAGATGTTGACACAAGGCATTCTTGCATGAAATCAAAACAGAAAGAACTGAAACTCTGTCTTGGGAGGTTCTTGCAAAGCCAAGGGCTTCATTCCAACATTTGAATTCAAAGTAGGCATTGGCTTCCATGGCGTCAAAACATTTCTCAAGATCAACCCTATATTGGAATATTAGGTTGATTGTAGGCATGTCAAAGTTCCAAATGTTTTGGATCCCTTTGGAATCCTTTTGGTCACAACAATTTCCTGAAGTACTTTGGTTCTTTTGGAGGAATGTGAGAAGAATTCTGCCATGCTACCTACATCAAAAAATAAGTTTTTTGCCTCAGAGATCTTTCCCACTGCCTGATGCATAATAAGATTAAGTTGGTGGGCATAAAAGTGTACATAATGCGCATTAGGGTACACATCTCTAATTATTTTTTGTACTCCACCAAGGCTTCCACTCCTCACATTCGTACCATCATAGCTTTATGCAATAAGTTTTTGTTTTTGAGGCTGGCCTGGAAATATCAAGTTCAGTTCAAGTAGTATAGCCGAAGTAATGGTTTAGGCATTAGAGTCTCTTAAATGTGAGAAACGATCAAACTACTCCACAACTTTACTGTCATTGTCAAGGTAGCGAAAGACTAATTCGGACTGTGTTTTAGTGGCCACATCAGTGGTGTCATCGGCCTTTATAGCCACAAGTCTATGTTTTTCATCTGTTGGACATTATAGTTTCTTATAATTTCTAGCATACCCTTGAGGAGTTCATTTTGTATCATGTTAGAGGTGTCCTTAAAGACTGTAGCACTTGTTAAATGTGCCTCCATTTCATTGCCTATGCTTGCTATTAAATCCACGGTGACTCGTCACAATAGTGAAAAAAATATATAGACTGGACAGAATATCAAGTTTTTTATATTGAATGGACAGAATATCGAATTGCAAAAATATAGTGGTGCAGAATATCGAAATTCAGGTAAGAAATATTGATTTTCCTAATATCGAAGTTAGTAATATCGACAGTCATAATATAGTTGTTAAAAATAGCCATTTTTATAGTGTTTTAAGTGTTAGTATATGTGTTAAAAGTATGTAATATTTTTGTAATGTATGTTTTAATTTTTTTAAATTAATGAATTTTATGTTATTTAATTTTTGCGTAATTGAATTCCGTAGCGGGTTGTGGGTTTATAGGGGAATAGGGTGGGAAGTAATTTATTATAGTAAATTAAATATTAATTTTTAGGAATTATTAATTATTTTAAATTACATTTTGCGTTTTAGTTCTGTAGCGCATTGTGGGTTTATAGTGGAATAGGGTGGGAAGTAATTTAATTGTAATTAAGTAATTCTTTATTTTTATTTATTGGTATTAATAATTAATTTATTGTTAATCTATTATTAATTGGTAATTAATTTTTATTAATTGATAATTAGATTAATTATATTAATTTATTATTCAGAGGGGGTTGTAGATTTATAGGGGAATAGGGTAGGAAATAATTTAATTGTAATTAAGTAATTACTGAAATTATGTTTGTGTTTTGATAATTAATTTACTGTAAATTATTTATTAATTGTTATTTTTTATTACTTATTAGTTTTTGATATTGAAAATTTATTTGTTGTAATTAATTATTAATAGGTAATTAATTTGTAATTAATAATATTTATTGGTTTTGATAATTAATGCATTAATATTATTTTGTACTTGATAATTCATTTTCATTCATTTTGTATTGGTATTGATAATTAATTTATTTTTATTTAAATATTAACTCTCCCTACTGTTGCACTCTTTGGAGCGGGAATAGTAATTTTGACCTCTACTCTATCCAACATTTTCCCTACTATTGCACGCTCTGGAGTGGGAATAGTAATTTTTACCATCCCGCTTTCCAACACTTTCTCTACTGTTACATTTGGTGAAGTGGGAATAGTAAATTATTCCTACCCACTATCCAACATTTTCCTACTGTTGCACTCACTGGAGTGGGAATAGTAATTTTTACCCTTACACTATCCAACACTTACCCTACTGTTGCACTCATTGGAGTGGGAATAGTAATTTTTACCCTCCCACTATCCAACGCTTTCCCTACTGTTGCCCTCACTGGAGTGGGAATTTTTCCTACTGTTGCACTCACTGGAGTGGGATTAGTAATTTTTACCCTCCCGCCATCCAACATTTTCCCTACTGTTGCACTCATTGGAGTGGGAATAGTAATTTTTACCCCTCTGCTATCCAACGCTTTCCCTACTTTTGCACTCATTGGAGTATGAATGGTCATTTTTACCGTCCGGCTATCCAACGCTTTCACTACTGTTGCACTCAGTGGAGTGGAAATAGTACATTTTACCCTCCCGCTATCCTACGCTAAAAATATTGAATATTTTAAAATATTATTAAGTTAATATATATATGTATTAAAAAATAAAATTGCATGTTTTTTTATTACATTAATTATTTAGTAATTTTAAGGTCATTTAACTTTTTTTTAAGTATGTTTTACTTACTTATATTTATGATTTCATTAATTATACATTACTTTTAAGACATTTAAAAAATATTTTAACTAATTATATTACTTACAACGATATTTTGGATTCGATATTTTTGCACTTACCTGTTTGTAGATAGGAATTCGATATTCTGGTAGTCGATATTTTGTCACCGATAATTTTGTAGGTCGATATTTAGCTTCTCAATATTCTGCCAGTGATTCTAAATCCACAATGCCACTGAATTTACCAGGACTTGAGGAACTTTCATATTTAACATGCCCCCGTAATACCTGTTCAAAAGCACCACAGAAAAGAATGCAATCAATTATTTTTGACAGTATGTGTCTATTCCTATCAACTGCTTCAACTGCTTCAATGTGTTTCTGTATTGATTTGTGGTATGCGTCGCTTATGTGGGCTTCAGTTGGTGTGTCTCCCAATATTCCCAGCCTGTTCAGGCTTTCCATATCGATTCTTGTGTGTGCATGCTTCTTTCTTTTGTCTGACAAATGCTTCAAATCTGTTGCTCTTTTTCTGTCCGAGGAATGTCATCACCAAACAGCAAGCAGGGGAAGCAGGACAGAGAATTTGTTGAAGTACACCCTGTAAGCCAATCAGCTTTTGGGTATCAGGTGTTTGAGAATATACATCTGTAAGTCCTCCTTTTGTCTTGAGCACTTTGTTGTAGTTTTAGGTCGGGCTGGTCAGGTCCTAATCGTTTTACAGTTGGTTTATCTTCAGGTCTCAGTCCAATGAATGGCCTTGCAAGTAGCTGCTCTACAGTATTTATGGTATCTTACCAATATTAAAGTTACCTGTCAATAATCAAAGTATAATATATAAGGTTTGATGCAAAAAAATCCGATTTCTGTATAAATACATATCTTGTGCATTATCACAATATATCTCCAACAGCTCCCATTTTGCACTACATGACATGTTAAAAGCCTTATAGCCTGCTGCCTCTGTGTGCCATATTAGTTGCTGAAGTCCCTGAAGCCCCTGAAGCAGACATATCTCATGTGACAGGTGAGGGCCTATAACAAGGCAAGGGAGAGGGCATTTAACAACTGGTATAGCCCAAGCCAGCTGGGCTATAAATCTATTAATCTATTATTACATTCGATCCACCAAGGGTCCTACATTAAAAAGGGAGAAACAGAAAGGCAAACATTGGGAAGTTGGATCAGAAGGCTTACACCTGCCATTATAAACCCTGAACCACTTCATTCTTTTCAATAGAACTGGCTACATTCCAATCCATCTTTTAATTCTGATTACACAGTGCCTTACCTCGAATTGATACTAATGCGCACAAACCTCACCCAGCATTTTGACCAAATATAAAGTCCTTAAATACCAAGCACTGAGATTGGGCACCATTAAACTCTTTCAAGTGCAGATACATCTGATACAAATGTTTCTGAAGCTAGATCCTGCTGGCACGCACCTTTGCGAAGCATTGGCAGCAGGGTGTAGGCTTCTCAGAGATACATGCCAGCATGGTCTAGCATCTGAAACATCTATCTACAAGATAGAAGTGTTTCAGAAGCTAGGCTCGGCTGGCACACACCTCTGAGAAGCATAAAAGCTGCTGCCAATGCTCTTAGCTTCAGAAACATTTCTATCTACAAGATAAAAATGTTATGCTTCTGAGGCTAGGCCCTACTGACACACACCCCCCATTGACATCTTAAGGTTTTTGGGGGCCCTGGGCCAAACGTATTTAAGGGGGCCCTGTTAGAGACAGCTTTGAATATATGATTCAGTTTCAGCTGTTTCATGCCCTATTTAACCAGGTCACTAATAGGGCACAGGAGCATTCATTCAAATTCTAAGGGCATTAAGATGGCGGGGGTGATCCGCCCGCCATCCTCTCAGCAAAGACCCCCCGCCATATTACAATGGCTGGCGGGTCCGCGGCGATCGGAAAGACTGTCCGCCGCTTTTCCGCCTGGTCGACAAGTTGACAGGGCAGAAAATGTTTCAATATGGTCTAGACACCACCAGCTATATTTGGATGTGTGCTGGGACATGCCTTGTTGTGCATGGAAGTGCACAACATGCCTCCCTGGCATTGTGGCGGGCGGTGCTGAGTGCACCACCCGCCACAATGTCAGGAATGCAGGCTGCGCCCGCCACTGTGGCGGTCACATCCTAATGGCCCCCACGGGACCCCCGCCCTTATGACAAAGTCCGCCCGCCATCCTAATAGACCCCTAAGTGTTTACATACATCCAATATTCATGGATAGTGACGTGTGTTTTCAATATTGCAACACAGCAGCAGCTCACTGATATTAATGGAAATAATCTCTGTGACATCCTCCCATTTCTCATATGTGAGGTCCTGTTTTGATCTCAAAGTGCTGTTCCATAAAACGTAAATGACATTTCTCTGCAAAATGTCTGTAATAGCAGGACTGTGTAATAGAGCACATGCACCCTCACACACATTAAAAATAAATGACAGGAAAACTGTAATCAATAACATCTGTTTAAGAATGATTGAAGGTAATCAGGGCAAGACTGCAGAACAGAGCTGACTCTATCAGGAGGGGCTCTGATAAGCTGGGCCAGAGCCCACTTTGCTCATGCCTTTAAAACATCTCTGATTGCTCATCCCCATGGTTGAGGAGTAAAGGATAATGTTTCATTCCTTTTGCTTACGTTTCGATTGAGCAAACCTATGATGCCCCTACATAAAATGGTCCTGTTCCTGATTCACAAAAAACAATGTAAATCTTCATCCATAGGTTTATGTTGACGTTTGGATAGATTTATTAATTTTTCGGGAAGTGACCAAAAAATTTCAGGAATCCTCCTGGGAATCTGCAACTGTTACAGCCTCTTGAGACTACATGGCCCTTATAAGCAGTAACATATGCATAAATATACATACAAGTTGTACCTTTACAAATGTGAAAACCCTTTGCAGAATTGCATTTGCAAATGTGAACTGTACTGTTTTCTGTGTTCAAACCGCACATCTCAGCTAATTACAGGATATTTACTCCCTTCCAGGTCATTCCCTCTCTGGTCGGGGGCTTGCCAAAGCATTTACTAAAAGTAAAAGAAATTCTCTGCACCCCACTGAGAGGCATACACGACGTATGCCAATACTCTTAGCTTCAATAACATTTTTATCTTGTACATAGAAATGTTTCTGAAGCTAAGAGCAAAGGTACGCAGCGTGCATGCCACATGGACATATTAAGCATTTTTGGGACGATGGGCCAAACCTATTTGGGGGATCCCTGTTCAGAACAGCTCTGAATTTACAATACAGTTTCTGCTCTTTCAGGCGCTCTTTGGCCAGTGCACAGGCACATGTCCAAATTCTAAATGTGTAAACATCAAAATATTCAGCTATAGTAACGTGTGTTTTGAATATTGTAACATGTAGCATTTTTCTCTTAGTGAGGTCCTGTTCTGATCTATGAGAAACTCATAGATCGCCATGGTAGCACAGTATTATCTATACTGAGCGCCATGGCGATAAAAAAACAGGGATAGCAGGAATATTGCCATTTTACATTGAATAACGCTGGATATCCAGCGATATTTAATGAAAAACTGCGATAACCTTGGTGATAGTGACTGTGGTTGCAGTCACATAATCCACCTCCCATTACAGATATGCCTAAATCTGAAAATTAGCAGACTTTAAAAAGCAGCGTTAAGTGTGGTTAGCACTGCTTTGTTTATCTCTAAGAGGGTTAGCGTGAAGCTTAATAATAGGAGAAATGTCGCTTAGTGACATTTCTCCTATTATTTTGTTCTGGAACGCCCCCATTGCATCTCATTAGAGATGTAATGGGAAGCGTAGAGAAAAAGGGTGCTAACATGCCATTTTGCATGTTAGCACCCTGTTGTTGATAAGGAGATCATTTTATCTCCGCTTTTTTGTCTTTTAACGTCAAAAAAGGGGAGATCAATCCCTTGTTAATATGCCCCTAAGTGATTTGACTTGAGTCTGGTTCCCCTCAGGTTCCATAACAACACCCATGCCCCTCCAAAGTCGGGAGGCATCCTCTATTACCGGGAGGCCTGTCACACTCACGGTTCATGATTTTCACTATCACTAGTAGTGATAGAGAAAATAATCATGAACCGTGAGGGAGTGACAGACAGGACTGCGAGATTTGTATCTCACCGTCTATGTCTCTGACATCACTTGTGGGGGGAAACAGAAGACAAATGGGGGCTGGCTAACAGTGACACACACTAATTCTCACTCCAGTAATCCTGATCCTGTCTGCGTCTGCGCTCAGCCTCAGCAGTTTCCAGGCAGGCTCTCAGGACCTCCAACAGAGACAAGTCCAGCCAATGTGACATTGACAACTTAATTGAAGTTATGAGCGAGCTGTGCGGCCTTGCATGAAGATCAGGCTTAAGTGGCCACGAGGTGAAGAACCTCTTCTCTCGACTCTCTCTCTCTCCCCTAGCTTGTGTGTGTGTAATGGCATTCTCGCACAAAGTGAGGAGGGTGAGAGAGAAGGGAGAGGCTGGTCTAGGGCAGACCAATCACTGCATGGCTTCACAATAAAGCTGTGCCGTGATTGGTGAATTATGGTCCGCAAGCTTGCCTAGTCCCATGCTCCACGTTCTCTGCCTAGAGACACTAAAGAGGCCATCATTATATATAGTATCCGTGGTATTTCTGCTTTTTGCCATGGTGACTATGTAAATAATTTGTTATTGTGGAGTACTTTTGTATATCTGATCTCTCTGTTTTGGGGATGTAAGATCTCATTTTTTAAAAATGTTTGATATTTCTGAATTTGGGAACGTCATAAACATCTTTTCCTATTGAAATAGAAACACTGAGATTTGTGATGCGACACACATTGTACCATACATTGAAGGTATGGTTTTTACTTTTGTGTATATCATTGTGAGTGGTCTCTTGTTTATATATATGTTATGTTGTTGTTTGATGTAGAAATAGGCAGTTGAAATTATATGGCAATTTTAACACAGGAGTTACAGAAGAATACTCGGCTATTGGGTGTTTTTAACATCAGATATTTTTATGTGTGTTTCTCTTTGTTTACTTTTGCTAGACACCCCAAAAAAATCAAGTGTAATTCAATATGTATAATTGTGTATTTATAGTTAGACTGCAAATGTATTTTGTCATGTATTGATTTGCTTTGTGTCAAATATGTATAGGCTCTGGATTTTAGAATTTATGATTTTTGTGTATTTCTTTAATAGCCCTGAAGAAGTCTCTCATGAGACGAAATGCGTTGACTTTGTTCTATGGAAGTGTGGAAAAAGAATTTATTGATGAAAAATAAAGTGAAAGCTGCATTTGAAAATATACACTACGGATCTGGACAATTCTTCATTGTTGTGTTGTTAATCTATGGACTTTAATATGACTAATTAACATTAATGTATAAGAGTGCTGAAACCCTTTGCTGTACAATTTGTTGTGGGACACGCTCCTACATTGTGGGGAGTATAGAGGGAAGTACTCCCTGGTTTTGTGCACCTTTTGTCACCTTAGGACACAATTCAATTTGTTGTGTGCTGTCTCAAATAGCCTTTGCCCTCTGTTTGTGTGTTTTGGACTAAAGAAGCCAGTCCAGGTGCTGCTAAAGCAGTGCCTGGATGGGCTCGGGCAGCATCTGTGGGGTTCGAACTTCTTTTTGGCCGTGCACACTCATAAGAACCATCACGCTTTAGTAAAGATGTCTTGTACCTTCTTTTTTCATATTTGGAACTTTGGGCTTTGCACCGAGTTATTAATAAAACGGGAACCCTCTGTCGAGACTGCACCGCAGACCTTGTCAAGATGTAATAACCTCTACATCTGCAACGGCTGATTTGCAAGAATGTAATACCACTGTTCCACACCTTTGTACTCTCTGGACTTTCTCTGTACATCCCTCAAGGGTTGGTTCTTGGTTTCTGTCTTCTACAGTTTTATGGTCTTAGAATGCAGATTGGAATAAAGTTTGCTGACAACCTGGATTTTGTCTTTCACATATGACCCTTGCACAGCTTTTTAGGCTAAAAATCCATATTCCTGGGCATTATCTGTAGGGGTAGGGCGTATATATCACCCTGAATCTCCCAGAGCACTGCTCTCTGGCTACCCCAGTAGCACCGTTCTGAAGGTCTGGAATCAGTGGGATTGTATGCATCTTGATGTGTAACCAGCGACATAGGACATGGTGAATATAAATGTTATATATATAAAAAACAAAACAGGTGTGTGGAGGGTCTAGGGGAGTATATTTAATGACCTGTCTGCTCAAACCCCTATAACCAATATATGAAACACAAAAGAGCAGACCAGGTCCAGAAATGGTGCGAGACTATGCAGGCTACGGTGAGGCAAGGAAAATGTGTGAAAAAAGATGTTGAAGACATCAAATGTAGAGTACAAAAGACTAGAAACAATTTCCATCAGACCCCCCAGGAATGGTGGAGATTAACATCACATGGAAATTGTTATAAGTCCCATACCGGATCAGACCATTAAGTGCCGTACCTGAGGGATGTCCAGAAGTATACTGATGTTATACATTCAAGAATACAAAAAATGCAGTGCTCAAATCATAAAAATGAGTAAAAATGACTACCTAAACTCTAAACAGTGTTCCAGCAGAGATATAAGTGTCAAATATTAAAAACACGCCAGGTAATGGGATATTGTATCCTGTGGCGCTGAGCAGTATGGTCGACATGTTTCAGCCTGGTGGACAGTTAGTCCGGCTTTCTTCAGGACCTTGAGTTATAACGGCTACTGCAACATGACAAAATATATCTTATTTAACGAAAAAATGTACTACTGACGAGTTACATCTGTATCAAGAATATAGATACTTAAGTGTCCACTGAAGGGGAAGATATGCATCTTCTTCCTAAAAAGAACAACATGTAAAAAACAACAATCAAATACACACATATATAACACTATGCACACACAGAGCCCATATCATCACACCTGCAAGGATAATTAGATCCTGCATATTGACAAGCATAATGGCTTAATCACCCTGAGGCATTTCCTCACAGTGATACTCACCCAGCGTTTTGTGGGTGATGACCTCACCTCACCCGGCGACCGCTCGGGAGTATGAGGCCCCGCTCTAGAGTGTAGAGAAAAGAGGACACAGTAAGCACATGACTTTACGGTGTCCAAACCAATGGTTCTACACATACAACTCAACACACTTGTGATAGTGCCCCACTGACATGCCATTTCAAACTCAAAAGAACTAGAATGGCGCCTAGAGAATACACATGTTGTGGTATAAGTCATAAAACAAGACTGCCTGCTGACTCATTTCTATGTCTCTCAAAAAGTCTTCATAGTGTTTATATACAACACTGCAGAGAGAACCCTCTTGCAGGACAACCCACTGGGCAGTGGGTGGGGGTAATTAAAACAGCCTATGTACAGCTGCATGGGCCACTAAAATTTATGCCTTGATATCCATAGAAAAAATCCCAAGAAAGAGGTGAAACCTATCTCCTTAAGAAATTTCTTCCTATCCCTAAGATCGCTAGTCTAGCGTCATTTAGTAGTAGTAGACTCCAGGATCAGGACGACGCCGGTTGACTCACCTATCCGTCGGTGCCCCCAAATGGAAACGAGCGGAAGTGGAGGTGAGCAAAAACTCCACCCTTCCGCCTTAAATAGTCCTCGTTGGTGTTGTACTGAGACCTCCATAATGCGGGGAATGGACAAACCAACGTGAGGAGGTGCCGCCATGGTTGCGCATGCGCGGTAACAAGAGAGCACTGTTCTCTCGCGCATGCGCAAAGCCACACTGACGTACACCACAAACGGAGCGTGATGTCACTACACCGCATACCTAACAGATAATACACCAGATGATATACCTTGTAAAGTCAGATAGATGCCAAAGCTAAATGACAATTTGACTAGTCCCCGCTGTTTCGTGAGACGAATTGAAGTCCCTTACTTGGAGACGCTGCTCCTCTTGACATGCGCCCTGTGGTTCTGGCCACATAGGAAGCAGCCAATCGTGAGGGATTTAAATATAGCAGAGAGGCCTGATATATAGGGAATAGATAAGAAATTCAATGCAATAGCCACCCGCTGGTCTCATATTCTAGAGACTGGTGGTATCATTGAGAGTGAATACTGTTGTTCCTTCCAATGCACGGAGTATGAGGGATAATACCATGTGGCCATTTATGCTAGATAGAAAAATCTGAATCTAGCTGTACCCCAGGCAGGGGACTCTCTAAAAGTAAAGTAACTATGGTGCTGGGAGAAATGAGAGAGATATGTATATATATAGGGGTATCTGAAGCCAGAGTTGGTGTGTACCCTGTCTATAATCCCTTTCTTGTAGAGATGTAACTATGCCCCAGGGGTTAATAGATGTATGCCGCAAAACTGATAGCGGAAGGTATGGCTTTTGAGTTTGAGTAAAGGCACACAGAAAGGTCACACACACAGTTGAGTTGAGTGAGCTCGGAAGTGCAAAATAGGTTTGCATCCTAATCAAAAATGACCCGCAACTAAAAAGTTGCACTTACTAATAAAAAACAAAACAGGTGTGTGGAGGGTCTAGGGGAGTATATTTAATGACCTGTCTGCTCAAACCCCTATAACCAATATATGAAACACAAAAGAGCAGACCAGGTCCAGAAATGGTGCGAGACTATGCAGGCTACGGTGAGGCAAGGAAAATGTGTGAAAAAAGATGTTGAAGACATCAAATGTAGAGTACAAAAGACTAGAAACAATTTCCATCAGACCCCCCAGGAATGGTGGAGATTAACATCACATGGAAATTGTTATAAGTCCCATACCGGATCAGACCATTAAGTGCCGTACCTGAGGGATGTCCAGAAGTATACTGATGTTATACATTCAAGAATACAAAAAATGCAGTGCTCAAATCATAAAAATGAGTAAAAATGACTACCTAAACTCTAAACAGTGTTCCAGCAGAGATATAAGTGTCAAATATTAAAAACACGCCAGGTAATGGGATATTGTATCCTGTGGCGCTGAGCAGTATGGTCGACATGTTTCAGCCTGGTGGACAGTTAGTCCGGCTTTCTTCAGGACCTTGAGTTATAACGGCTACTGCAACATGACAAAATATATCTTATTTAACGAAAAAATGTACTACTGACGAGTTACATCTGTATCAAATTGTTTCTAGTCTTTTGTACTCTACATTTGATGTCTTCAACATCTTTTTTCACACATTTTCCTTGCCTCACCGTAGCCTGCATAGTCTCGCACCATTTCTGGACCTGGTCTGCTCTTTTGTGTTTCATATATTGGTTATAGGGGTTTGAGCAGACAGGTCATTAAATATACTCCCCTAGACCCTCCACACACCTGTTTTGTTTTTTATTAGTAAGTGCAACTTTTTAGTTGCGGGTCATTTTTGATTAGGATGCAAACCTATTTTGCACTTCCGAGCTCACTCAACTCAACTGTGTGTGTGACCTTTCTGTGTGCCTTTACTCAAACTCAAAAGCCATACCTTCCGCTATCAGTTTTGCGGCATACATCTATTAACCCCTGGGGCATAGTTACATCTCTACAAGAAAGGGATTATAGACAGGGTACACACCAACTCTGGCTTCAGATACCCCTATATATATACATATCTCTCTCATTTCTCCCAGCACCATAGTTACTTTACTTTTAGAGAGTCCCCTGCCTGGGGTACAGCTAGATTCAGATTTTTCTATCTAGCATAAATGGCCACATGGTATTATCCCTCATACTCCGTGCATTGGAAGGAACAACAGTATTCACTCTCAATGATACCACCAGTCTCTAGAATATGAGACCAGCGGGTGGCTATTGCATTGAATTTCTTATCTATTCCCTATATATCAGGCCTCTCTGCTATATTTAAATCCCTCACGATTGGCTGCTTCCTATGTGGCCAGAACCACAGGGCGCATGTCAAGAGGAGCAGCGTCTCCAAGTAAGGGACTTCAATTCGTCTCACGAAACAGCGGGGACTAGTCAAATTGCCATTTAGCTTTGGCGTCTATCTGACTTTACAAGGTATATCATCTGGTGTATTATCTGTTAGGTATGCGGTGTAGTGACATCGCGCTCCGTTTGTGGTGTACGTCAGTGTGGCTTTGCGCATGCGCGAGAGAACAGTGCTCTCTTGTTACCGCGCATGCGCAACCATGGCGGCACCTCCTCACGTTGGTTTGTCCATTCCCCGCATTATGGAGGTCTCAGTACAACACCAACGAGGACTATTTAAGGCGGAAGGGTGGAGTTTTTGCTCACCTCCACTTCCGCTCGTTTCCATTTGGGGGCACCGACGGATAGGTGAGTCAACCGGCGTCGTCCTGATCCTGGAGTCTACTACTACTAAATGACGCTAGACTAGCGATCTTAGGGATAGGAAGAAATTTCTTAAGGAGATAGGTTTCACCTCTTTCTTGGGATTTTTTCTATGGATATCAAGGCATAAATTTTAGTGGCCCATGCAGCTGTACATAGGCTGTTTTAATTACCCCCACCCACTGCCCAGTGGGTTGTCCTGCAAGAGGGTTCTCTCTGCAGTGTTGTATATAAACACTATGAAGACTTTTTGAGAGACATAGAAATGAGTCAGCAGGCAGTCTTGTTTTATGACTTATACCACAACATGTGTATTCTCTAGGCGCCATTCTAGTTCTTTTGAGTTTGAAATGGCATGTCAGTGGGGCACTATCACAAGTGTGTTGAGTTGTATGTGTAGAACCATTGGTTTGGACACCGTAAAGTCATGTGCTTACTGTGTCCTCTTTTCTCTACACTCTAGAGCGGGGCCTCATACTCCCGAGCGGTCGCCGGGTGAGGTGAGGTCATCACCCACAAAACGCTGGGTGAGTATCACTGTGAGGAAATGCCTCAGGGTGATTAAGCCATTATGCTTGTCAATATGCAGGATCTAATTATCCTTGCAGGTGTGATGATATGGGCTCTGTGTGTGCATAGTGTTATATATGTGTGTATTTGATTGTTGTTTTTTACATGTTGTTCTTTTTAGGAAGAAGATGCATATCTTCCCCTTCAGTGGACACTTAAGTATCTATATTCTTGATACAGATGTAACTCGTCAGTAGTACATTTTTTCGTTAAATAAGATATATTTTGTCATGTTGCAGTAGCCGTTATAACTCAAGGTCCTGAAGAAAGCCGGACTAACTGTCCACCAGGCTGAAACATGTCGACCATACTGCTCAGCGCCACAGGATACAATATCCCATTACCTGGCGTGTTTTTAATATTTGACACTTATATCTCTGCTGGAACACTGTTTAGAGTTTAGGTAGTCATTTTTACTCATTTTTATGATTTGAGCACTGCATTTTTTGTATTCTTGAATGTATAACATCAGTATACTTCTGGACATCCCTCAGGTACGGCACTTAATGGTCTGATCCGGTATGGGACTTATAACAATTTCCATGTGATGTTAATCTCCACCATTCCTGGGGGGTCTGATGGAAATTGTTTCTAGTCTTTTGTACTCTACATTTGATGTCTTCAACATCTTTTTTCACACATTTTCCTTGCCTCACCGTAGCCTGCATAGTCTCGCACCATTTCTGGACCTGGTCTGCTCTTTTGTGTTTCATATATTGGTTATAGGGGTTTGAGCAGACAGGTCATTAAATATACTCCCCTAGACCCTCCACACACCTGTTTTGTTTTTTATTAGTAAGTGCAACTTTTTAGTTGCGGGTCATTTTTGATTAGGATGCAAACCTATTTTGCACTTCCGAGCTCACTCAACTCAACTGTGTGTGTGACCTTTCTGTGTGCCTTTACTCAAACTCAAAAGCCATACCTTCCGCTATCAGTTTTGCGGCATACATCTATTAACCCCTGGGGCATAGTTACATCTCTACAAGAAAGGGATTATAGACAGGGTACACACCAACTCTGGCTTCAGATACCCCTATATATATACATATCTCTCTCATTTCTCCCAGCACCATAGTTACTTTACTTTTAGAGAGTCCCCTGCCTGGGGTACAGCTAGATTCAGATTTTTCTATCTAGCATAAATGGCCACATGGTATTATCCCTCATACTCCGTGCATTGGAAGGAACAACAGTATTCACTCTCAATGATACCACCAGTCTCTAGAATATGAGACCAGCGGGTGGCTATTGCATTGAATTTCTTATCTATTCCCTATATATCAGGCCTCTCTGCTATATTTAAATCCCTCACGATTGGCTGCTTCCTATGTGGCCAGAACCACAAGGCGCATGTCAAGAGGAGCAGCGTCTCCAAGTAAGGGACTTCAATTCGTCTCACGAAACAGCGGGGACTAGTCAAATTGCCATTTAGCTTTGGCGTCTATCTGACTTTACAAGGTATATCATCTGGTGTATTATCTGTTAGGTATGCGGTGTAGTGACATCGCGCTCCGTTTGTGGTGTACGTCAGTGTGGCTTTGCGCATGCGCGAGAGAACAGTGCTCTCTTGTTAACGCGCATGCGCAACCATGGCGGCACCTCCTCACGTTGGTTTGTCCATTCCCCGCATTATGGAGGTCTCAGTACAACACCAACGAGGACTATTTAAGGCGGAAGGGTGGAGTTTTTGCTCACCTCCACTTCCGCTCGTTTCCATTTGGGGGCACCGACGGATAGGTGAGTCAACCTGCGTCGTCCTGATCCTGGAGTCTACTACTACTAAATGACGCTAGACTAGCGATCTTAGGGATAGGAAGAAATTTCTTAAGGAGATAGGTTTCACCTCTTTCTTGGGATTTTTTCTATGGATATCAAGGCATAAATTTTAGTGGCCCATGCAGCTGTACATAGGCTGTTTTAATTACCCCCACCCACTGCCCAGTGGGTTGTCCTGCAAGAGGGTTCTCTCTGCAGTGTTGTATATAAACACTATGAAGACTTTTTGAGAGACATAGAAATGAGTCAGCAGGCAGTCTTGTTTTATGACTTATACCACAACATGTGTATTCTCTAGGCGCCATTCTAGTTCTTTTGAGTTTGAAATGGCATGTCAGTGGGGCACTATCACAAGTGTGTTGAGTTGTATGTGTAGAACCATTGGTTTGGACACCGTAAAGTCATGTGCTTACTGTGTCCTCTTTTCTCTACACTCTAGAGCGGGGCCTCATACTCCCGAGCGGTCGCCGGGTGAGGTGAGGTCATCCCCCACAAAACGCTGGGTGAGTATCACTGTGAGGAAATGCCTCAGGGTGATTAAGCCATTATGCTTGTCAATATGCAGGATCTAATTATCCTTGCAGGTGTGATGATATGGGCTCTGTGTGTGCATAGTGTTATATATGTGTGTATTTGATTGTTGTTTTTTACATGTTGTTCTTTTTAGGAAGAAGATGCATATCTTCCCCTTCAGTGGACACTTAAGTATCTATATTCTTGATACAGATGTAACTCGTCAGTAGTACATTTTTTCGTTAAATAAGATATATTTTGTCATGTTGCAGTAGCCGTTATAACTCAAGGTCCTGAAGAAAGCCGGACTAACTGTCCACCAGGCTGAAACATGTCGACCATACTGCTCAGCGCCACAGGATACAATATCCCATTACCTGGCGTGTTTTTAATATTTGACACTTATATCTCTGCTGGAACACTGTTTAGAGTTTAGGTAGTCATTTTTACTCATTTTTATGATTTGAGCACTGCATTTTTTGTATTCTTGAATGTATAACATCAGTATACTTCTGGACATCCCTCAGGTACGGCACTTAATGGTCTGATCCGGTATGGGACTTATAACAATTTCCATGTGATGTTAATCTCCACCATTCCTGGGGGGTCTGATGGAAATTGTTTCTAGTCTTTTGTACTCTACATTTGATGTCTTCAACATCTTTTTTCACACATTTTCCTTGCCTCACCGTAGCCTGCATAGTCTCGCACCATTTCTGGACCTGGTCTGCTCTTTTGTGTTTCATATATTGGTTATAGGGGTTTGAGCAGACAGGTCATTAAATATACTCCCCTAGACCCTCCACACACCTGTTTTGTTTTTTATTAGTAAGTGCAACTTTTTAGTTGCGGGTCATTTTTGATTAGGATGCAAACCTATTTTGCACTTCCGAGCTCACTCAACTCAACTGTGTGTGTGACCTTTCTGTGTGCCTTTACTCAAACTCAAAAGCCATACCTTCCGCTATCAGTTTTGCGGCATACATCTATTAACCCCTGGGGCATAGTTACATCTCTACAAGAAAGGGATTATAGACAGGGTACACACCAACTCTGGCTTCAGATACCCCTATATAAATATACATATCTCTCTCATTTCTCCCAGCACCATAGTTACTTTACTTTTAGAGAGTCCCCTGCCTGGGGTACAGCTAGATTCAGATTTTTCTATCTAGCATAAATGGCCACATGGTATTATCCCTCATACTCCGTGCATTGGAAGGAACAACAGTATTCACTCTCAATGATACCACCAGTCTCTAGAATATGAGACCAGCGGGTGGCTATTGCATTGAATTTCTTATCTATTCCCTATATATCAGGCCTCTCTGCTATATTTAAATCCCTCACGATTGGCTGCTTCCTATGTGGCCAGAACCACAGGGCGCATGTCAAGAGGAGCAGCGTCTCCAAGTAAGGGACTTCAATTCGTCTCACGAAACAGCGGGGACTAGTCAAATTGCCATTTAGCTTTGGCGTCTATCTGACTTTACAAGGTATATCATCTGGTGTATTATCTGTTAGGTATGCGGTGTAGTGACATCGCGCTCCGTTTGTGGTGTACGTCAGTGTGGCTTTGCGCATGCGCGAGAGAACAGTGCTCTCTTGTTACCGCGCATGCGCAACCATGGCGGCACCTCCTCACGTTGGTTTGTCCATTCCCCGCATTATGGAGGTCTCAGTACAACACCAACGAGGACTATTTAAGGCGGAAGGGTGGAGTTTTTGCTCACCTCCACTTCCGCTCGTTTCCATTTGGGGGCACCGACGGATAGGTGAGTCAACCGGCGTCGTCCTGATCCTGGAGTCTACTACTACTAAATGACGCTAGACTAGCGATCTTAGGGATAGGAAGAAATTTCTTAAGGAGATAGGTTTCACCTCTTTCTTGGGATTTTTTCTATGGATATCAAGGCATAAATTTTAGTGGCCCATGCAGCTGTACATAGGCTGTTTTAATTACCCCCACCCACTGCCCAGTGGGTTGTCCTGCAAGAGGGTTCTCTCTGCAGTGTTGTATATAAACACTATGAAGACTTTTTGAGAGACATAGAAATGAGTCAGCAGGCAGTCTTGTTTTATGACTTATACCACAACATGTGTATTCTCTAGGCGCCATTCTAGTTCTTTTGAGTTTGAAATGGCATGTCAGTGGGGCACTATCACAAGTGTGTTGAGTTGTATGTGTAGAACCATTGGTTTGGACACCGTAAAGTCATGTGCTTACTGTGTCCTCTTTTCTCTACACTCTAGAGCGGGGCCTCATACTCCCGAGCGGTCGCCGGGTGAGGTGAGGTCATCACCCACAAAACGCTGGGTGAGTATCACTGTGAGGAAATGCCTCAGGGTGATTAAGCCATTATGCTTGTCAATATGCAGGATCTAATTATCCTTGCAGGTGTGATGATATGGGCTCTGTGTGTGCATAGTGTTATATATGTGTGTATTTGATTGTTGTTTTTTACATGTTGTTCTTTTTAGGAAGAAGATGCATATCTTCCCCTTCAGTGGACACTTAAGTATCTATATTCTTGATACAGATGTAACTCGTCAGTAGTACATTTTTTCGTTAAATAAGATATATTTTGTCATGTTGCAGTAGCCGTTATAACTCAAGGTCCTGAAGAAAGCCGGACTAACTGTCCACCAGGCTGAAACATGTCGACCATACTGCTCAGCGCCACAGGATACAATATCCCATTACCTGGCGTGTTTTTAATATTTGACACTTATATCTCTGCTGGAACACTGTTTAGAGTTTAGGTAGTCATTTTTACTCATTTTTATGATTTGAGCACTGCATTTTTTGTATTCTTGAATGTATAACATCAGTATACTTCTGGACATCCCTCAGGTACGGCACTTAATGGTCTGATCCGGTATGGGACTTATAACAATTTCCATGTGATGTTAATCTCCACCATTCCTGGGGGGTCTGATGGAAATTGTTTCTAGTCTTTTGTACTCTACATTTGATGTCTTCAACATCTTTTTTCACACATTTTCCTTGCCTCACCGTAGCCTGCATAGTCTCGCACCATTTCTGGACCTGGTCTGCTCTTTTGTGTTTCGAATATAAATGTTAGCCATAATAGCAGCAACAGCACTGGACAGAACTCGCTGAGGACGCCTTGCCACTATACTCAATTTCAAAGATTGGATTAAGACATCTGTTCCATTCTGTACTGCTGTCAGGATATGTTGAGCAGGTGACAGAGGTTTTCACTTGACGCCGGGCTGGTGGGATCATACACGCCTGGCTGTGTAACCAGCGACATAGAATATGTTGAATTTAAATGTTGGACATAATAGCGGTTGTGGAACTGGCTGGTGTTTCAGAACTCGCTGGCACCCATGTCAGACCCTTGAGAAACCATGTACCAACATAAGATGTGGCGGTTTGGGAATGATCATTTTCAAGCCCTTCATCAACTAGGTTTCGTGGGAATTTTATATGCAGTTGTGTCTCACTCGTTAGTCCCCTGAGAAGCCTTATACATACAGAATACAGATCCAGGTCTAGATGATTGTTTTCAAGCCCTTCGTCAAAGAGAGTATGTGTGATTTTTATAGGTGTGTCTGCTTTGGAATCATCGTTTTCAAGCCTTTTGTCCCAAAGAATATGTGAGATATTTATTGTTGGTTTTAGAGATCCTCTGGGTAGCACATCCAAATGTACCTTCTCAGATGGTGAACATTTATCAGTATGAACATTATGGGGACATGGCTGCACGGTTGCATTGCTATTTAAGGATAGATCTGAAGGGATGGTTTGTAGGTCCAGGATCGTGTGTTTCTTCTTCTTTAAGGAAAGGCAACTCAATTTTGTTTTTTTTAGCATAAGATCTACTTTCTGGTTTTTGCATGACTCTGGCTGAATGTGTCTATAGCTGAAAGTGTGATCCCTTTGAGGTCTACACCCCTAGCCATAAATGGTCTTCCTGTATGCGTGTTTGCTGTACTGGTTGTGGGCTTTACTGGTACAACAATGCAGGGGTCAGAGTAATAAGTGTCTCTAAGATTTACGTTTGCCGATTCGATGCATGTTTTTTATGGTGCCTTGAGTAACTTGCACCGGTTTCTGGTGTTCGGTCATTTTGTCGGATCTGTGTGATGTCCTTTAGTGGCGTGGATGTGCGCTTAACCTTTCCTGGTACTCCAGCCCTTTGTGTTAGCTCTCCGTTGGAAACAAAATATAAAATAAAATATGCTTTAAAAGAAAAGCCTGAACAGCACCTTACAACCTTATGATTGTAACTGCCTGTCTAGCTATTGCTTTATATTTTTTATAGGCCTTACTAGATGCTGGAGGTACACAATGTTGGAGACAAAAATACAATAACGTGCTTTTGGCGCAACATTTTGTTAAACACACCTGCTTTGCCTCTTTGTGGAATCCCCTTCTTTGAAGCTGATCCACCTATAGCCCCTGAAGACTTCCTTTTTTTACGAGTTTGTGACCCTTCCTGGACTCGTTGAGGTTTCACCCACAACATTTGCTCGATAGTGAATTGATCCAGCGGCCCCTATAGAAAAACTGTCTCACCAATGTTACCCAACACCATAATACTCACCATTAATCATAAATCACTCACAAGGCCCATAAACCAACGAGACAATTTTTGGGCAACTGAATCATGTGACCTAATTAATCAGAACCTATTCACAAACTATTTACACATTTATATACAACTGCAGTTTATCATTTCTTACCATGGTTTTAAGCTTTTATCATATTAATTAAGTCACTTAGGCAAATGGATCAGCTGATGGTAACTAGACCATGAATAAACAAGACCAGCTTGTTGCTTCAAAAATCCAATTTTATTAAACTTTATTTTTCAAGAAAGAGCATTTTATTAAGAATCTTTATTTTATTAGCAAAAATGCAAGCAGAGTAAACATATTAGACTGACACTTCAAAGGCAAATCAGTTAGCATGAATTAAAGAAAATAACAGTTTCCATTCCCTAAATTCTATTTCCCTGTCTAAAACTCTCTCCACCTAAAAAGGAATAATCATTAGAGTCTGCTTATCCTTACGTGTGCCAAAAAGTCCAACAGCACGACACGCCCTTCAGGAATCGGAAAGCGAGAAGCGCCCTCCTGCCCATGGGGCTAGGTTTTATACCTTTCTAACTAGCTAATCTACACTAAAAGTATACTTTTCTTGCCATCCAGTGTCCTCATTGGCTGACTGATGTCAGACCATTACTTGTCATCACGTTTTCATACCAACATCGAGCCTTTTCTTTGACTCTATTGTCCACTGTCTCCGTGACTTTTGGCTTCCTCGAAAATGAAACATTTCACGAGTTAAAGTTCGTGACTTCCTTAGCTTGGCAAACTTTGACGCATTCTGTCCTTGAATCTGTCTCTCCAAGAGCACATTTAGCACAGTTCTTTGAGTTTGCAAAAAACTTATCAATGTGGTAAAAGTTTCCACTTCCATGCAGAGCTCTTTCTGGACAGGACTCGAAAACGCCATCTTTTCAATGTGCTTTTTAGGCCTCACTCGAAAACTACTATTTAAACAAACACAAGACATCAATTAATTAGAGAATTGAGACCCATTCTGTTACCCACCCCCTTTGCTAAATATTACCCCATTAATTTATGTTACCTAGCTGTGCACACAGAGCTGCATTTCATATCTACCTTCTTCATTTAGGCCGCAGGGTCCTCCACGAGCTTATGCCTCATAAAGACGTAAAGACATAACATAAGCACATTAAATAAGCACATGCCATTAGTTAAACAGCCGCATTTAATACTGAAAAAGACAATAGAAAAGGTTAGTTTATTGTTTTCAACGCACTTGCTATTGCAAAAAAAAGCACATGAATTAGTCCCTCGTGTTTGTGTATATGCATTTTAAAACTAAGTTGATTAGTAATTCATCACACACTAATTAATACTGTTACGGATTTTAATGGAAGTTTAACTTTGCAAGTCAGAACAAAATATCATTCTGAACCTCGCTCCATCACTACCGTTTGCTGAGGTTTGGCGTCAACCTCAGCTTTCAGGAGGACTGTGAAGTAAAGGAATCACTGTCATATTTCCAATATAATAAACTGCTCTAGCACACTCTGTGAGGGCCTGATTGAATCTTGGGGGATTTTGGGCTGTACTGGATAATCATCACACATTTTTTATACAAGGTCACCCTGTAATAGCAGGATTATGCTGTACTCTGTCTGATGCGTCTTTAGACTTTAAGATTTTAGCTCTTCGACAGCGATCTCTACTTCTGCCTCAAAAATTGTAAAAACACATACAAGAATACATTTTAAAAAATAAAATTAAAAATAAGTTGGCGATGTTGAGACAAGGTTAGCTGTACCTTGCTGAAAGACAACCATTAACCATATGGTGCCACATTAATTGTGAGAGCAAACAGATTTTCTTTTAAAGCAACTCTAATAAACAGAACACATCGTACTTGATTGAGTCATAAAAAAAGTGTTGTTCACAATATAATAAAATTATTTACAGTTGTTGGAGCAGGCATTCTTAACAAGCTACATGGCCAGCAGGGCTTATTAAAGCAGGGGCTTTGAAATAGCGCTAAACAGTTCTGGCTTATACGACCTGGGAGTTGTGCTAGATCTTTAACCCTCTTACAGAATTGCACCAAAGCCTTTTAAAAATAACCACATCACGGCTTAGCAAAGCGTGGATATACACATTTTATCTCAGGCAATGTGTGCTAATAAACAGGCCATTAAACATTTCCAAGTAAATATTCAAGAGCTTAAGTGCTGTGCGCAAAAAATAAACCAGCACAACCTTTTCATTTTTTATTTTTTCTAATCTTAGCGGCTGCCGCTGTTGGGGCTGGTACATACAGGTTGCTATTTGTTAACCACATTAGCTCAAACCCTTGGAACTATCGCAGCTCTTTCTAGAGAGTCAGCTTGCCCTCTACCTATTCTCTTCACTACCACGCTGAGGCCTATGTCAGAACCAACACCTCAGGCCGTGGCCTTTCGCAGCCTGCTCTCAGAGCCTGCTGCCAAACTTCAACCCCTGTTAAACTGTTGATTTTACACACATATTTTAATAATTGCACTGTATTACCAAGGGCTGTCCTTTTAATACGTACAGTTTTACATAAAATTGGTACAGACCATCTTTGCATATTGGAAATAAACCCCTGTAAGCAGCGCAGGATTGCACACATTAGCTTTTATTCTGAATGTTGTGTCGACCAGTTTGGGGGATACCTGTAACACTTTTGCATTTTCACAACTACCAACTACATTGAATATAAAACAATAATTTCAATGATATAAGCTATCTTGTTTTTACATGCAGCAAGTTATTCTGGATCGCCCGGTTACACCTCGCAATTCAGCTCAATGCTTTTCTCCATGTTTCTCGGGCCCCTATGTCCACAGAATTAGAATAAGCATTTCATGGCCGCTTCTAATTGTGTGTGTGGGTTTCGGGCAGCATTTTATAATTAGTAGAGCTTGCTAATATGCATGGGCCATCGTTGGGGAGTGGGAGCATCCGTTTGCTTTTGGGTTCCATTTCATTGCAGATGGCTTCTTCACATTGTGTGTGTGGCCTTGGGGCGGAATGTTATACTTAGTAGAGCTTGGTAGTTGGTAACTATGTGATGGGCACACTTTGGGGAGGGTGAGTAGCAGCCATCTGTATTTGGGTTCTATTTCATAGCAGTCTTGATTCAATTATGAATTTGTCTAGACATTTCTAACAAAAGAAATTTGTCAACCACCATCCAAGGTTAGACAGATGGCTAAGGCAGACAGCGGAGCTGGGTGTTCTGTCTGTATTTCCAGCATCCTCTTGTCGAGGATCCTTCCATCTGTCTCAATAAGGATTTACAACTGCGGCGGTATGACCATGCCTGGGTTTGCTTTGATAGAGACACACATACTGTTCACCGCGAGAGTATTGCAATTTTGCTTCTGGCAAAGACCTAGACACAGGGCAGTGACGACCCTACCTGTTATGACAGCATCTTAAACACATTTTAGGACCACAAGCACATAACTAGCATGTAACCAGGGTGATGTCACAACACAAGTGATCCACCACAGTCATGTGACACTCCACCTCCCCGGAAGTAACATCACTTCTGGGGAGGGCCGGAATCCCCAGTTACGGAAGTGATGCCACTTGTCGGGGCAGGACAACTGTCACTTTTTGCTTCATGAGAAAGGTGTCCTTGTGTAGTACTGTAGTGCAAAGTGATTTTGGAACTGCATGGCAATCAACTTTCAGTGCAAAATAGCTATCGAGCTCAAAACATGGTTGCCAGCCATTTGTGCCGAAAAACATAGTAAATCTGGGGTTATGTATAGAAGTGCCCCCTTATGTAAGTAACACTCTGCAGCCAAGATATATTGTGGAGATGTCTTTATTATCACGGAGCGCCGGGGAAAAGCTCCCGCTCGCTCTGGGCTCGGCCGCTGAACAAAATGGCCGCCCTTCCGGTTCCGGTCGTAAGCCAAGGCTGGGAAAGACTAGACTGTCACCACATTATGTGCCTTTTGATGCAAAAGAAAAAGAGAAAGTGGATATATAATGGGATTGATGTGGTCAGAATACACAGAAAAGTGATGTGCATTTTCATAATACCAATATCATAATGTTAAACTGCTTAAAAAGGGACATTTTGGGTCAGAAAATGTTGCATAGTTTTATTCCCAAATGAAATGTTTTCATAAGAATTATTTAGGAGAGTAAAAAATGAAACATGTGCTAATATGTTTGGCTTGTGGATCTTCAAATGGTGGCTGAGGTGGTATTGCCAGCATAAGTGCTAAGGAAAGCAGGGGCCACGTTTCAGGTATGGTGCAATGTCCCACTCTGCACTGCAGCACACTCTTAAGTATATGCAACCACAGCAGAGAGGACAATGCACCATATCACAGCGAATCGATTTGTCCCAGTGCAGGTATGAACTTGTGCCAACTCTGAGAATAATGCATCAATTTCAATTTATTTGAATATGATTTGGAACTCGATTGAGATCCACATATACTTACAACAAAATTATCTGTACACATTGAAGCAACATAAAAACCAAAAAATACATTCATATTTATACAAGATTCATAACTATTAATATAATTCCAAAAAACATTTGAAAAAGTAAAAAATTCTGAAGCAAAACATTTCATTTGGAGGATTGAGAATAGCATTGCAGAAAGATTTAGCAGAAGAAATGTTTAATTGTAAACAAATAGGTCTCACCCATTTACGATGGTGGACCATTAGTGCAGGGCATACAAATAAGATATGGGTAATGTCCTGAATTAAGTTGTCATTGCCGCATAAATTGCATTTGTCAGAACAACCATGCCATCTAGCTAATAATTTATTTAGGGGCAGGAGATCATGTCTCAAAAGAAACCAAAAGCGGCGCAATCCGTGAGGGAGGATCCAAGATGCATAAGGTTGTATCTGTTTAAATATGTAAGAATTAACAACCTCTTTAGCACCTTTTTTTAGGATGAGGACATCTCTATTTCTCCGAAAGCTTAACTCCCAGGTTGCCCGTTTTAAAGACAACTTTAGTTGATATGGAGTTAGTGAAAAGAGGGTTAATTCGTCTAATTCTAGTAAGGTCACTGCCCTTCTAAAGTTCTTTATAAGTAGAGAGTGTTCCTTCACAGGGCCTAATAATTCCTTTTTAATCAACGATCTCAAAGTTGCCGATTTGCCCATGGCTAAATGGAAGACCCAACGTATGACTCCTGCCAACGCCTGAACCCAACTGCCCCGTATACCGAATTCTAGCCTAAGGGATTCTACTCTACAAGCATTATTAACCGACAGTAGATGGCGCAGGAGACTACCCTCGATGGTATCTAGGAAACCCCATTGACTCAAATCTATTAACTCAATGCCGTAGAGCAGAGAAGCTGGAATTTTTGCTCGAAAGGCCTCTAATAGATGGGCAAAATGTCGTCTGCCGGTAGCCTTATAGAGAGCACTCAGTCCATTTCCCTGGGACTTTGCTTTCCTTATATTATTATCTATATGGGGCTTAGGGCTCAGGTTACTGCATACTATTTTCCCCAAGAAAACATAGGATTTTACAATATCTAGTTTCTCGCTGCCTAAAAACCAACTGAAATTTCCAGATTTCGATTTTCTCTTCCCTGTAATACCCATTACCTTGCTTTTTGACATATTGATCTTCAGGAAATGGGAACCAGCGAAAAGATGTAATGCATGCAGTCGAATATTCAGACCCCTCGGGGTAAGATCTAAAAGAAGAATATCGTCTGCATACATTAGGCATGCAACCGGTTTGTCCCCTAAAGTGGGAGCTATTCCTTCGCTAAGGGATAGAAGCTGAGGTAGGTCACAAGTATAAAGAGAGAACAACAAAGGTGCCAATAAACAGCCCTGTTTAAGACAATTAGCTGAGGGAATTGCTTGGGATAGGCCTCTCTCTCCACCTAACAGTACCTTACACCAGGTATCAGAGTGGAGTTCCTGGATTAGGTTTAACATCCTAACTGGCATACCCAAAGAAATTAATTTCTTCCACAGCAAAGGACGGTCAACTTTATCAAAGGCCGTGGAGAAATCGATAAAGGCCGCATAAACCCCCCCTCCACGGACCCTGATATATTTGTCAATTATTACTTGGAGAGCAGTTAAGTTATCCAGGGTACCATGATTTTTTCGAAAACCTGTCTGTTCTAAGGGAAGTACGTTTGTGTGTTCCACCCAATCATTAATTTGTTTCAGGAGACATCTCGCAAACACTTTGCCAATTGCATCCAAATGGGCAATTTGGCGGTCGTTTTGGGGAGATAATCGGTCTCCCTTTTTAAAAAGGGGTACTAAGATACTCCCTTTCGACGAAGGGGGAATCTTTCCAGTAGAAAAACAAGTATTAAACAAAGGGCATAACAATTTGCTCCATTTCATGCTGCTTTGTTTTAGAACTGAGATAGGAAGTTCATCTGGGCCCATTGCCCCAGATGAGCGCATTTCCTTTATTGCTATTTCAATGTCCCTTTCGCATAAAGGGGCTAAAAGCTGGTCACTCTCTTTAAAACCTGTTGGTAAGACCATTGCTCCATTATTTGCATAAAGGGTAGAGACATAATCCACCCAGGATTTTTCTTCAATGGGAATAGGGAGAGGTCTAGTTCTTGAGCCACAGCCCTCACCTATAAGGGACTAGAACTTTCTCATTTCCCCTTTGAAGGCCGCCTCTCTTAATTTTATCCAAATGGCATCCTCACATTCTTTCCTAAATTGTACTTGTTGCCTTTTCCTCCTTCTTTTTAATAAAGTTATCTTATGTGATCCTTCTGCCGTTTTACATAAGTATTGTGCCCTTACTAATTTATTTATTTCTTTATTGAGTAACTGTAGGGGGCAAGAGGGTGTTTTGAAGCACCTTTTCTTTTTTGTTTTTTTAGCTACCAATATCACTAGTTTCATGAGATCCTGAAAGCACGCAATTTCAGAACCATGCCACATAGCAAGTTCGTTAATTGCTGCATCAAGAACTTTCTCCAGATCTTGTTCTGCTTTTGAGTTCTAATAACATCTACCTGATTTCACTCCAAAACTTACCAGATCGCCATTTAGTGACCATACGTCAGCTTTTGGTGGATTTATATTCATAGTGAGAAAAAGAAGTTTATGGTCGCTGAGAACCGTTTCAATAACCCTCAGATCCTTTAGTAGAGCGAAGGTGGAATTCTCAACTATTACATAGTCTAGTATAGAGTCTCCCTGATGGGATTTATGAGTAAAATGTGCAGGGGAATCAGATGAGAGCCTTCCGTTTGCTATGATTCCGTCCGTAACGGACAGCTCTTTAAGAAGTATCTTCCCTCTCGTATTAGTTTTAATTTTCTCAGGGAAGAGAGCTTGAGGGATATGAATTTATAAATTTATCGCAAAACAAGGTCAAGCTTAAATTGGAAATTTTACAATTCAGATCCCCTACTAAAATTATATACGGGGTGGGAGAATTTACCCTACGGCTCTCAATATAGACAAAGACCTTTTTTAGAATTTCATTGAAACTAGCTTCGGGGGGAATGTAGGCATTGATCAACACTATGGGTTTAGATACATCGACATTATCCTGGCCAAATAACGTTATAGCCTGAAAGAGGTTACAAGAGTCCAGATAGTGTGAGAAATTCCATTTTATCCGATTGGATAGCAAACAGGCAATTCCTCCCCTAGCATGACCTCTCCTGGACGGGAGAGCAGGACCTTCTAGTACAAAATAGTCTCTTCCAATTTGAAGTTTTTCCGAGCCCAGGTCTCCTGGAGACAGATCACACTGGCTTTTGAAGACTTAAGGAATTGAATTTTTTCTGGGCAGTTCTTTAACCCTGCACAATTCCAAGATATTAGAGATAAGTCATCGCTAAAGAAGAGGCTTGGGTGGGTACTCAATAGTCAATTTTTTAGACAGAACACTTGGTAACCAGTTCCAATGAAGGGTTTCATCTAGTACCCTAACTTGAGGGGGAATAGGAGGGTTAGGGTAGGATACAGAACGATGGTCTTTGGACAGGCAAATTTTCAATCATCGAACCCACGGGAATTTTGTACATTTCTGGGCACAACCTGTAAGCGAGATAAAATGGACCCTAGGGGCTCTAAAGACATAACAGGTCCGGGAGACAGGAGATTCCCCCAAACGGGCATAACGTCAATCCCTCTACTCTGGAATTCTTCAGAACGTTGTAAAATTAAATTTACCACTAGTTTGGAGTAGAATTTTATCATCGTTAAGTTTCTACCCTCTGTCTTCAGAATCCGAACTAGGTCTATATCTGCAGTTTGAAGCAGTTTCAACCCTGCTGATTCATGGAAATATTTAAGAAGTAATGATCTATTTAGTATACAATCGGCATCAAAGAGGCAAAGGAAATCCAGAATAAGGGTATCGACGAACTCCTCTGTGGGAGATTCCTGGGGTACTTGGCAAACTACCACTCCTTCCCTTTTATCGGAATAGGGACTTGCTAAGGTATTAAGAGCGGAGGGTGCGGGGCGAGTAGGCAAGAACTCATTTTTTTGGGGAATTGATATTAGCAAATCCCCATTTACCATAGGGGCTCTCCTAGAGAGTTGGGAATGCAGGGAAGAGAGTCAGAGCTCAATAAACTCGTGGCCGCTGGAATTGAAATGTCCACAGCTGTATTACCTTCCTCACCTACATCCTTCGGTACCAACTGGGAAGCCTGGAATGATTCTTGATTTGAAATCATTTCCAGGTTTGCTCTCCAAAGGATTTTTCTCCGTCTATTCTTTTCAATTCTTCTAATTTGTCTTCTCTTTTTTGTCCCATTCTTCTTAACTTTCCCTAAATTCTCCTTTTTTCTGTCACCTTCTTGTTCTTGAATCAGCTTATCGCCCCCAATAAGCAGTTTATTGAAGATCGGAAATAATTCTTTATCTACGTTTGGTTCCTTTTCATGCTGCACTTCAACTAACAAGGGTCGGTCTATGTCATTTTTTGTCCCCCATTTCATGTGAAACCTCTACCACAGGATCTATGTCCGCTACACAGTTTAAAATGGGGGTTTTCAGGGGGAGGAAAAATTTTACCCCGCCGTACGAGGGATGAGAAATAGAGGGGAACCCGTTATCCTGCAAACAAATTTCTTGATCTACAGGGACATCTTTCACAGTATCCGAAACGAGACTCGGTTTTACCTCTGATTTATTGCATAACAAGGTCTTCAATATTTGGGTTACTGTTTCCAAAACGCAATCAGAACCCCCAACAAATTTCTCTAGTAGTACCAAAATGGATGAAAGCAGATGTTCAAGGGAGGCTAAGCAGTCGGAGACTGGTTTATCTAATCTAGGGGGATCCTTAGCATCACAACCTGTTATATTAAGATTGAAATTCATAGAGGTATCTAACTGTGAGATATGCGAGGGAGTACTGCTATAAAGATGGAGGACAGGTGCAACTGGAGTTGTTGGAGTTTTATGTAAGTCCCTCATCTTAACAGAGTCCACCTCGATATATCTTCTACAGAGATCCAAATCCAAGTCAGAAGAAGAGGCTAGGACACTATTATTCCCTTCTTTAGATGGTAGAGGGCTTGCTTCATATCTTTCGGGAGGAGGCTCCCTAGTTCTAGGGAGAGGGACATGGACAGACACCACCTCCCTTTTTTCAACAACTTTCAGGGAGGTTTGAAACACAAGAGAAGAAGAAGAAGAATGATTATTTGGATTATGTATAGAAGGAGACACATGATCAGACAATAAAACCATATCATCTCTTAATGTGGCTGGAGGGGAAGCCCCCTTTTCTATATTATTCTTGTGGACCAAATCCTCAGTACATAGTCCCATTCGGAAAGAGGAGGTTTTTTCCGATTCGTCATTGGATGGATCAACATTTGGCGCTCTATTTTTTCCCCGCTCCCAAAGATTAAATAACTGGCCAGTACCCTTAAGTTGTACAGCATGATTGTCCTTATTTCGAAGGGGGTTCGATTTTGTTTTTGAACACGACCTCCCAACCAGTAGTCTTCCGGATCTGAGTTTTTTGACCGTCATTTCCAATGGAACTCATAGATAACAAGGGTATTAGAAACAATCAACAAAACACAATGCAAACTGTGGGGGACACTGGAGGGCTTTAGAGAAAAATAAAGGGGTTCAGCCGTCTTCAGCCTCAGAGGGCCTCAGAGGGCCCGCCCTTTGCCCGGGCTTAGCCCCGGGCTCGGACCCGCGCACGTCCCACGTGCGCGTTTTCCCTAAGCAGCTATATAACGGGAGGGGGGTCGGGAAGAGGACCAGCTGCGGCAAGACTACAAGCGCAGCGCCCGCTGGTCCTCGCAGTCCCGCAGGGGAGGTAACACTCCACTCTGCTCCTCCAGGAGATGATAAGTCCGTCCAACAAAGTTTTCTTCAAGCGGCGCCCGCGAAGCGGGGGCCGCGAGCAGTGGGAAGTGAGACCGGCAATCAGGAAGCACTACCGCTTCGTCACTCCGTTAGGCAGCAGCAGTATGATAAGGCAAGACCCAGCCTTCCAGATAATAAGTCCAGGCGGGAGGGGGGGCGGGAAGAGGACCAGCTGCGGCGAGACTACAGGCGCAGCGCCCACTGGTCCTCGCAGTCCCGCAGGGGAGGGAACACTCCACTCGGCTCCTCCAGAAGATGATAAGTCCGTCCAACAAAGTTTTCTTCGTGCGGCGCCCGCGAAGCGGGGGCCGCGAGCAGTGAGAAGTGAGACCGGCAATCAGGAAGCACTACCGCTTCGTCACTCCGTTAGGCAGCAGCAGTATGATAAGGCAAGACCCAGCCTTCCAGATAATAAGTCCAGGCGGGATGGGGGCGGGCAGAGGACCAGCTGCGGCGAGACTACAGGTGCAGCGCCCGCTGGTCCTCGCAGTCCCGCAGGGGAGGGAACACTCCACTCGGCTCCTCCAGAAGATGATAAGTCCGTCCAACAAAGTTTTCTTCGAGCGGCGCCCGTGAAGCGGGGGCCGCGGGCAGTGGGAAGTGAGACCGGCAATCAGGAAGCACTACCGCTTCGTCACTCCGTTAGGCAGCAGCAGTATGATAAGGCAAGACCCAGCCTTCCAGATAATAAGTCCAGGCGGGAGGGGGGGCGGGAAGAGGACCAGCTGCGGCGAGACTACAGGCGCAGCGCCCGCTGGTCCTCGCAGTCCCGCAGAGGAGGGAACACTCCACTCGGCTCCTCCAGAAGATGATAAGTCCGTCCAACAAAGTTTTCTTCGAGCGGCGCCCGCGAAGCGGGGGCCGCGAGCAGTGGGAAGTAAGACCGGCAATCAGGAAGCACTACCGCTTCGTCACTCCATTAGGCAGCACTTCAAACCCCACTAACAAGGAGCTGCGAACCGAGGAGAAGATGTGTCTTTTTTTGCCCCTCCCACTATATTCTCCTTACGGACAGGCAAACAAATGTCCTTCGTCTCAGATATGTCGCCAGCTCCAGCACGTTATGTCCCCTCACACAGCCTCCCCACCATGGCGTCGCACTTTACGGGAACTGTTACCTCACAGGTTTGTCCCCACAGGATTAACTGGTCTTCTTTGCTCTCCTAAAGAGTATTAACGAAAGTTTTGCTCTAAGGCTCACTGAGGCTCGCTGTGCGTGGCTCACCTGGGCTCCCACGGCTGTTGCTGCTTTCAGCTGCTTCCACTAAGCCTCCGCCAGTCCGTCACTCCAAATAGCTGTTAGTGATCCCGTTAGTGATTCCCACCTCAGCATGTAGCAGTTCACAGCCCCATGCCTCCCAGAAGAAGATTGCGGCTCCCGCCGCACTAGAGCACTGCACTGCCGCACCTAGAGGCACCGAATGGGCTCCAAAGTGCTCCGGATTGCAGCGACCGGCACCTGCTAAACCAATTGGGCCTCTGCTGCACCTAGGGGCACTTGGGGGCACCTGGGAGCAGGCGCGGTTCGTCCATTGGGGCGTGGGGGCGTAGCCCCCCCTGCCCGACGCCACCCGCAGCTCCCTCATGACAATCATGTTAATGAATCAACATGACGTCAGACCGCCGGGCGGGCGTCATGTTGATTCATTGAGATCGTACAGGCGGCAACACAAGTACGCATGCGTGGGGACGGAGGGTGAATTTTTACCCGTGCCCACGCATGCGCACTTGTGTTTTTGCGGCGTTGCGCATGCGCATCAGGAGCCCTAATGGGCGTGCTGCGGGCGAGAGGGTACCTGTGCCCCTGGCGCCAGGATTGGCCAGGGGCGCTGTGAGCCTGTGACATGTGGGGAGCAGAGCCCAGAGGTGGCGCGGACCGGGACCGGGAGCAAGGTAAGAGTGTGTGTTTTTCTTTTCTTTTAAAGTGATTGGTGCGAGCGTGCGTGTATGCATGAATGTTTGGTGGAGAGTGTTGTGAATGGATGTGTTTGTGTGTATGCGTGTGTGAATACATTTCTTTGAGTGTTGTGTATGTGGGGGGGGAGGGGGGGCGCCGCCGGCCTGAGTGGCCTGGGGCCCGCACTTGCAAATCAGTTTGCGCCTCACCACTGTAAAATGTCACCAGCCGCCCTTGCCTGGGAGCTCCCGCCGCTCCAGATAGCGGTTCGTGCCTCCAGCCGCCCGAGAGAAATGTTTGTGGATCCCGCCGCACTGAATCACTGCACGGCCGCACTAAAAGCAATTATGCGGCTCCCAACTGCTCCAAACGCCGCGATGCAGAGCTTGCGACTGGCAGCTCGCCTCTCTCCAAGAGCGGCTACGTTAGAAGGGAGTTGCTGCAGAAGGGGTGCACGGCTCACAACGTGTGGGGGAGTCACAGGGGTGCAAAGGAAAGCATTCACCCCCGGCCGCACAAGCCGCTACACCAGTAGGTTCGGTGTCTCAGACGCCCGTCGCTGTTGCAGTAGAAAGAGGACTCCGTCACTCGCTAATCTCGGTATTAGCAACACGTTGTGAAGCGGTTTTATCAGTCGAGCATATTACCAGTGGCAGTCGTCATGCTGAGTATTTGATCTGGCCTAATGCATCAGTGAAATGCAGACCTGCTGTTTGAAGCCAGGATCCTGCATTTCACAGCAAGTGTCACCTCACCTTCATTTCAAAGAAGAATTCCTCGGTGGCCCATCAGAATCCAGTGCCCATCGGAATCCAGTGCCCATCAGAATCCAGTGCCCCCTCCCCCCCAGGGTACGTTCGATAGTATGATCACAGGTGAATTGTAAATAGATCACCTATTTTACACTGATACTTTCCAGGAGCAGCAAAACTTAAGTTTCCGTTATTCAAGGAAAACATGAGGCCCCATGTTCCCTAATATCAAGACTCATGTTTGTAGAGTATGCTAAATCCTGACCTCAATCAGTATCAGACCCTCTGCAAAACTGAGAAGGAACAGTTGAAAATCATACAATGTGTTTTCTATGTAAACATCTTGAAAGTGTAAGCTATCGCAAGCTGCAATGATCATGGACCTGGATGCAGCACTGCTCATTATTTTACATTGTGCTAAAGCACACTTCAAATAGGCAAGTCAAAACTGTTTAAAATGTAAATCATTATTTTTAAAAACATATCCCTGCAGTTATGAGCAGATAACATGAATAAAAGATCCAAGGTTTTTGCCTTTGGCGGCTAACAGCAAGCCCTTTGAGCTTCACAGAAAGTGAATTAAAGGGTAAATGCAGTATCATTTATGGCACTTAGAGATGGGGGGACTTCTGAAGAGGTATCCAATGCCCAGCATCACTCGAGCTGTATTTGCTTTTCTCTCATTTTCACCCAGCCATAGGTGTGAGAACAGTGGCACCACACGCCACAGAGTTGTGCCTTTGCAAGCAGGACTACAATCTTCATGTGGTAGACAGATCCCAATATCTCTGGTATGGGCTTCAAGAAAATGGGCAGCAAAGTTATGAGTCATTCCAGTGTATCACTGAGTGGTGGCTGGTAATCTTTGAATTTTATGAGAAATCTAGTGAGTAAACAAAGCGAGTGAAGCCAAGCTGTTCAGGAGTGTACAAGGGTATTCTCTCCCTTTTGAAAAACAATGGTTTGAAAAAAGTTTGCAAAGCACAATTTGATATCCCCTATCTTATGTGTGACCCCATGAAAAAATAACCTTAGGTATGTTAGAGCCAGCATTTTGTAATGGTTGCCAACCCCTCACATGACAGGTTGCATATACTTATGAACTCTACTATAAAAGAAGTGGGGCGGGAGCGAGGGAACAACAGAGTACCATCTCAACTACATGCACACAACATAAGGCTGCGCCACTCGTGTGGGATCTAGTGCATGCTGGAAAAGCTTCACTATAAAAATATTACCTTTGTGAAGCAATCACAGTAGTTGATAAACTCACCCTATCTACTAATGGCACAACCCTATGTTGTGTTCATGTCCTCCCCTTATAACAATTATTGCTTCCAATATGCTGATTCCAGCATTTTGCATTGGCCACATACACCCATATTTACTTCCAGAATTCCGGGATCTTCAATTTACCATGGGTTACTCATCCCTTATGCCACAAATTACCTCCAGTAAGCCAGCTCCAGCATGTTGGTATTGGTGGCTCTGTAAACCAAGAAGTACCTTCAGTGTGCAAGGACCAGTGGCAGACTTGCAAGCATAACACACATACACTCATAGGTACTCATGCAATCGCAATGCTCACACACTGCTTCGCTCTCTCTCACTTAATGTTGCACCCACATGCCCACACTGTCTCACACACATGCTCACACTGTCTCACTCATGAGGACAAGATGTCACTCAATGTTTCTTTCACAGTTGCTCTCACTGTCACTCACATGCTCACACTGTCTCACTCGCTGTCTCATTCGCATGGTTCATTTGCAGTTTTACACACTGTGTTGTTTACTATGTCATACTGTTTTACACAGTCAATGTCTCACTTGATGGAGCAGAAATCTCACTCCATTTTTAGAGTTTCATTATATTAACATATAGAGCACATTCACATATAATATTGCAATAGTATTAACATGAAGTGTTAGAATTTTGAAATGTATTAACATACTACGTGATATGTTTTAGGTTACTGACAAGTAGCATAGATAATTAACGTAGGCAATGAATGTAACTAGCAGAAAACTTTAATGTGAAAAACGTGTGTTGTGAAACAGATAACATCCATATAATAATTGTGTTTAACAATAAGATTTTATATGGTAAATGTGATAGTAAACCATGATAGGGTTATGCAAGTCTGTAATGCTTAAAATTACATGTTCTTATGTTAGCTAAAGTCGTAGGCCTGACATCCAAGTCCCTGGAAACTCGTGCTTTAGAAATAATAGTTGAATTTCATGTGCACTGTAGAATCTGTTCGTTCTCACGTTTGCATTGCAGGTGGAGAAGCATTAATTAGGGGAAAGTAATCTCTTTGTTTTAATAGCTAGGCAAGGAGAGAAGATGGTACAATTACATGGTTTGGAGGTGATAAAGATGGAGAGGATTCACACGCGAGAAGGCATTGCAACCAAGGACGAATTGTAATGAGAGACGTACATGGAGAACAAAGTACCCCTATGACTGTGCCCATTGTGAACTGTGTGCATGCTGTGCATATGGGAATTCTAATTCCCATATGCACATATAAAATAGATATGCACATATAAAATAGATTGTTGGAATGAGGGAAAGTGGCCACTTTTTACTTGCCTTGAAAGGGAGAGCATCGCAGAACAAACTCTTTCTAATGATAGTAGCTTTATGTTGCTTTATCCACTGATGGTGGAGAGACTTAGGAAGACTCCACACACTGGCACCTTGTTTCCGTTTCACTGAAAATGCTTAAGTACGGACATAATCTTGGCACTAGAGTAGGGAAACATTTAATGCTTATCACGCACCAAGCCTTAATGCAGGGAAATGTAAACTCATGCTTCTTAGATTTTCTGTATCCTACTTCTTGAATTATTAGTCTTGTAAATGGTGCACAGTTTAAATTGGATGTGTAGATGTGATTTCATGCAAATTTCTTTGTATTTCTATACCCTTGTGTTGAGATGTCTTTATATATATATATTTTTTTGGTTTTGTAATAAATTAACTAACCTTAGTTAGTTGCTTGTGGATTATTATGCAGAAAAAAGAATTATTGATTTATTCACTGTGCAATAACGATGTTCTACCCTTTACGCTTTCATGCTACAAAAAAAGAACCATTGGAAAGGTTCAGGACTAATGGACCCAGCCCTTTCAGTTGGTAGCAGAGTAGAACGGTTTGCACATGAAGCAAGTGGAGAATCTGGAATAGTCTAGAGTAGGTAGAACGTAGAACCCCAAAGCCCCGCACCAGAGCCCAATGATCAAGAACGGAAGGCGACGGAATCTGGCGGCGACCGCCGAAGTTCGATGGTGTGGTGAGATCAGCGGCGGAACGAGGAATAAGTATTAACAGGGTGTATGTAGTATGTTAGATTGCAGGAATGGTTTGATTGTGTGATGTCTTGCAGAGTTGGAGTGTGAGTAGAGTGAATGTGGTTTTGATTCTGATGTGGCCCAAGGGTTGAGATTTGAGTTGCAGGTCCCGAAGTGGCCTAAGATCACCGGATACTTAACGATGTACAAGACACCGAGATTGTGATTGTCTGACCAAAGAATTGAGGAGTTGTCGTGAGACATAATCGGCAGTTCCACCTAAAACAGGAAAGTGTGTGTCAATGGGATGTATGGCTATTGTTTAGTGGACCTTGTGTAAAAGGGTTGACTTTCCGATTTGGGTGATACACACTGGTCGAGGGTTACTGTGTGTGAATTCTCTTGAGTGACTGAATTGTATTGATCTTTTGGAATGGCAGACAGTTACAGATATATGATGATTGTATGAGTGGATGTGTATGGAAAAATTGTGAAGGAGGGTGAGCCGCTGAGAGGAGGGACAGTGAAGTCAGGTTCTGCCGTACTGCGATGAGCCGGTTGGTGTAACCCTGCACTGGGATTGGCTGGTAGTCATTGGGAAGTCTGTGGTTAAGGAGGGATTGTTTTGTCATAACCAATTTAACAGAATTATTACATTCTTTAAACAATATGATGCTTTATGGTGTTACAAGATGATGAAGGAGTTGTTACTCAAGTGGACAAAGAGGCGCCACCCGAGGCTACTCTAGCGCACTATATGGGGACAAAGGTTGAGCTTCACACTATAATTTGGCTCCAAAATTGGCACAAAATAACTGAAAAGGAGGGTGAATTGTCACGTCCATGTTTTGAATCATTCAGGTTTGATGTATTGTCAGGGGAATGATGTTTGTGATGCAGTCTTTGCCTAGACCTGAGGTCTTCAAACTTTATGATGCCAAGACCCCATTGTCAAATGTTTTTTAGGCAGAAGGACCCCCTTCAGACAAATATTTTTAGAACCTGGTGCTCCTCATCATCAACAACTATCAACAACCATAAATGCCCCCAATTCCAACAGCAAATCATTTTTACGATGGGGGAATATCATATATATAAGTATATTTTTTTATATATATATAGAGTTTTATATAGCGCGAACTTGACCCAAAGGTATCAGGAATCAGAGCGCTTTACATGAGCACCAGTTGCATTACATGAGGACACATTCATTTTTGTTAGGCATGGGGAGAATAAGTGAATTGCCCCAAATCACAGGATGTTGCATGTCATTGCCGAGACTCAAACCTGGCTCCCCAGATTAGAGGTCGACAGCGCTTGCCATTAGCCCAACTCCTCTCCCCAACATTAAACAGTGTTTATCAAACCAAAGGTTAGTGAGTGTTGAGGTGTAGGCAAAAGTGTAGCTGAAAACAAAGGGCCTGATTTATGAGGAATTTGCATAAGGCAGTAATGCAGGTCTTCTTGCTGCACTGCCCTATGCCAATGTAAAAGGGCAGGAATGCACCGTATTTATGAAATACGGTGCATTCCTGTCCTTTCCCCTTGCGTTGGTGCACAAATTGCTGCACAGCACCAACCTAGGTAGGATTGTGTTTTTTGCGGGAAGGGGCACCTTCCTTCACAAAAACAATCCTGAGAGGTGTTTCCTGATTCTATGTGAGCTGCAGAATGTAGCACACATGGAAAGAGGAAAAAGCAAGGAGACATGAAAACATTTCTCCTTGTTACACCTCCTCTGGGGAGGTGTCCGTTTTTGGAGCTTACCCAGGTTTACGTGATTTTGTAAATATGGGGCAGCATCAAAATCCATGGGTGTTTTGTGGGAACCCCATGCAAAGCCCATGGAACACCTCCTTAGCGCAGACTAAGGCAGCGCAGTGACTTGTGCTGCTATGTCTTACATCTATGAGGCCACGTAGGTGGATTTGCACCGCTTCATAGGTGCGGTTGAGATGCCTGCAATGCCGGCATCAAAAAAAGTGTTTCTCTGGCGATGTAAGCCTCTCATAATTAAGTCCCAAAATATTCTGTAGGTTGTTTAGGTCTTTCACCATCAGGTATGTACATATAAAATCATGCTCAGTGTAAATGAAAAATACATTTAAAAAAGTTGTCACTCAGTGGGAAATGCACTGAAGTACATTAATAAAGCAGTTAATGCACTGCAGAGGTCTGTGTGTAACCAGAAAGCCACAGAATTAAGGGCCATATGTAGGTGGCCCAAATACTAGTCGGTAACGGTGAAAATCGGTAAATTTCACCGTTATCGAGCGGTATATAGGCATGCGCGATGTAGGGAAGGAATCGGTAAATACCGATTCCTTATTACTGATTACTAATTTACCGAATTGGAATTACTGAACACCCAAATACCGAATCGGTAAATAAGAAACGGTAAAAACGAGAAAAGAGATGTAGGAAAATTCGGTAATACCGAATTTCCTAAAATTCGGTAATTAGGAGTCGGTAATTAACACTGACTGAAAGCTGGTGGTAATCAGGTGCAGTGTAGGCAGTCCCAAAATGCAACAGTGTGATCACTATGGTGGCCTTCTATGTAATAGCAAGGTGGCTTTGGCTACAGGCAGCAGGAGTGAGGATCTGGAGACGGGAGGAGCTTGTTTACAGACAGCGCATCACACTCTTCCAACTGACTGAGGCTGAGATCTATGAAAGGTACAGGCTACACCCCCACACCATCCCGGACCTGATAAGGGACCTGCACCCACTCCTGGAGCATCCAACACCAAGGGCCCACGCCATACCACCACATGTGCAGGTGCTCTGTAGCCTACACCTACTTGCATCTGGCAGTTACCAGGGGGGATAACTACGGTAGGAGGGGTGTCACAGAGTTGCTTGTCCCATTTCTTCAAGAAGTTCCTGGATGCCATGATGCAGAGAATGCATCACTACATAAGCTTCCCAAACACACGTGCAGGACTGCTGAAAACCAAGACACACTTTTACCAAATGGCACAGTTCCCGCATCTCATAGGGTAAATTGATGGAACTCCAATCTGCCCACCTGCAGCCACTGAGTATATATACAGAAACAGAAAATCCACCCACTCCATAAATGTGCAGGTAATCTGCGACGCAGCCAACATAATCACTGGCATTGTGGCCAAATTTCCAGGGAGCTCCCACGACTCATGCATTTTCCAGAACAGTGGGATATACACACGCCTGGCTGTGGGAGAATTTGGAGGATACCTGCTAGGAAAATCACTGTGACACATCCTGATGGATACTGCAGATGAATGTGATGGTGTTTGTAATTAATGCCACTCTCTTTCTCACCTAGGTGATAGCGCTTATGCTGTGCGGTCATTCATCCTCACTCCTCACCTAAACAAACCCATCAAGCACAAGTGAGAGATGATACAATGTGGCACACAAATCAACACGCAACGTTGTGGAGCGCACGTTTGGACTATTGAATAGCAGATTCCGCTGCCTCTACAAAAGCAGAGGCGCACGTCAGTACACACCCATCATCTGCTGCAAAATCACTGCAACTTGTGCTATGCTGCACAACCTTACCACTAAGAAAGGTACAGAAGTTGAATTAACAGACTCTGAGGACGATGATTATGAATTTGCTGAGCCAGAGCCCAACGCAGCAGGACTGGCGCCAGCACCAGATGGGAGACAAAGACGGGCAGAGATCACACACAACTATTTTTGAGTAAGTAAGGAGACACAGCCAGTTGTTGCATTTTAATGACGTAGTTTAATATTTTGGCACTACGCCACTACACAAAGGGCTCATCAACTTGCCAGTCCTATTTGTGACAACCCTACGAGGATGTCATGGGTTAAGTCACCCAGTTAAGTACACAAAGTGTGGCCTGCATTAACACCTGCAGCCACGCACAACACTGCTGGAGTCCCTTAGCAGACTGTCTTCACTGGCAATGGATCCAGTGCCAGCCCCATGACGTCTGCTGATCCTCATGGTCTCAGTTGTAGGGGGCGTTATGCTGCTGTGACTGGTTGTCTCCTCACTGTCCCCCACATCACCTGCACCAGTATAGGCAGTCTGAGTTGTTAGGAGCACTTCAAGTGCAGTTGTGACTTTGACAAGACCCCTAGAAACATCACAGCTGCAGTGTGGCATCCCTGCCTGCATGGCCACGGAGCGCTTGCAGAGCAAAGAAGTGGCAGTTGAGAGGCGGTTCACCGCCTTTGTATGGTTTTCCATCTTCTGCCTCTCCTTGCGCCGTGCCATCCTGTCCTCATCAAGTTTGCTGCACAGCAGCATAACTGACTGGGACATGTCCCTCATGCCCTCAGCCATCTCCTTCATGCCCTCAGCCAGCGTGGAGGTCATTGTGCTGATGCCCTTCTCAATGTTCTGCATGTTTGTATTCAGGTGTCTCATTTGCCGCTGTACAGGTTGTATTGCCTTCCCTTGCAGGAGCTGAACCTTTACCATGTTTGCCTGCAGCCCTGCAAACACACCATGCTCCTCACCCTGCAAAGGTGGACTTGGTTGCCTAGCCCTGCGGCGTCTGGCACCTGTGTGTGATCTCTCTGAGGTGGACCGCGACCCTGCATTACTGCCATCCACTGGCACAGTCGAGATTTCTCCACCCCTTGTGTCTTCCAAGGACAACTCTATCTCTTGGAGTGTGGCAACTGCATGCCTCCTGGATCATGTCACTGCCGGTGGTGTCGCTGCTGGTGATGCTGGCAGTGGTGGTGATGCTAGCAGTGGTGGTGATGCTGGCAGTGGTGGTGATGCAGGCAGTGGTGGTGATGCTGGCAGTGGTGGAGAGGCTGGCAGTGGTGGTGATGCCGGTGGTCGTGGTGTGGTGTGCCCTGCACTTGCACTGGCCTCCTGCGATCTCTCCTTCCGGGGTGCCCTTCCTGCCTTGTCTTGTGCAGACCTGCGCGATGTCTCGCCTGTGGACACAAATTGTACATTAGCTCACTAGTCTGGCAGCAACACTTAGCAATAATACATTTTCATTTCTGGCACATTATCTTTCTGTCCTCTGCTTGCTTATCACTGATGTGTGTCACATGCCTTGGTGTTTAGTGGGATGAATGTCATGATACGTGTTACACTGACTACATCTCCCATAATGCATTGCTGGTCTTTAGTAAAACCTGTACTGGAGTGGGATTCACACAGCCTTATTGGGGAATGAGTAAAGAAAATGGGGGGGCGCAGATTGGTGTGCATGCTTCTTACCTTGTTTGTTGGCAGCTCTGGCTGAGCTGTCTGCATCCCTAATTCCACAGACGCTTTCAGGCTCTATCGTGGACTCCACGATGTGGTGCCCTGTTTCTTCCTCTTCCTGTCTGGCTAGCTTGTTTTTTTATCTCAGCCATCTTCTTTTTTCTGAGGCTCCTGACATCGTACCACCTTTTTATTAGTACTTCAATTTCCCGAGGGGTCACACCATTGGCATTCACTTGTGCCTGTATTCCCAGCCAGATCTTCCTTTTCTCTGACTCTGGCACTTGCAACGACTGTTTCCCAAACAGCTTTGTATGTTGTTTGACCACCTACTCAATCAGGACCTGAAGCTCCCTTTTGCTGAATTTTAACTTACTCTACCTTTCAGCACCTTCTTTGTCTGTCTCCTTGTTAGCCATTGTGCAGGTATTACAGGAAAAGTTCTCCCAGTTGCTTCTGTATTCTCCTCTGCACTCAGCCTCTCCAGAAGGTTCTGATTCAGGGCACCTGCAAGGGTGTGGCCACTTTCTGGTTGGGAGGTGGGGTGGATGTACAGGATTGGCTGATTCCTCAATTGCTGGTGATTTGAATTACCGATTCCCCATTCACCGATTCGGTAATACAGATTTGGTAATAGCGATCGGTATTATGGAATAGGTAATATTTATTCCGATTTTTACCGATTCACTAAAAAATACCGAATTTTTACCTACTTTGGAGATTCTTAATTCTTAGTACAGAATCGGTAAAATTCGGTATTAAGAATTCAAAATTTCACGTTTACCTACATATGGCCCTAAATCTTGATTGGAGCAGTGGAGAATAGGGACGTGTATTTGTAGTGCTACGAGGTCACAGCCTGTGACAGAAAGCACTGTAAATATGTAAGTCTAAGAATACTGCAAAATGTGCAAATAGTTTTACGATAAAATGGTGCTTCCAAAATGTAGATTTTAATTCTACCAGTGCGTATGTAATGCAATTTATTTTTTATATAACTGTCTCTTCGACACCTCCTTAGGGGTGCTAAGGGCTGTGTAAGTGCAGTTACAATTAACAGCAAGCACTTCACAGCCCCGTTGTTAACTCTTTGTGCTAACAATAAAAAAATCATTGTCATCACAAAGTTTGGAGTAATTTATTCAATTAAAACCAGAACCAGCTCTCAAGCACCCTTTGCACTTGCAGATGAACTAATGACTTAACTAATGGCCCACATTTGTATTTCATCCAGTCAAGCAGGCACCCTGGCACCAAATCTTTTCACAGCACAAGACACTCACCTGTTAAAACTTCAGCTGATAACAATCTAAATTAGCTGTTGCAGGAGGGCTGCCTTTTTCCAAAAGGAAAGCAAACACTTTGTATTGCAGGCACAAGTGAAGCTGGGGAATGCGCGACCCCCTTCCCAGGACTCCACGCCCTCTGGGGGTGGCACCCAACAGATTGAGGACTTCTGGCCTAGACCCACACAGTTTGAAGCTTGAGACGCATGGATTTGTGCGGATGTATGACGTTACAACACATACTTTTACAACGCCTACCTTTACAACGCGGTTTTTACCACGTATACCATTACAACGCATAGTGCTTTGGGGCGCTGGATAGTGAATAGTTTAATTTACTATTCCAACTCCAGTCCCCGTGGATAGTAGGGAAGGTTATTGGATAGTAAATTAACCTATTCCCTATCCTAGAGCGCCCCCCAGAGCAATGCGTTGTAATAGTATGCGTTGTAAAAGTTGCGTTGTAATGGTAGGTCGTTGTAAAAGTTTCGTTGTAAAGGTTACATACCATTTGTGCAGCTCATGCTAAGTAAAGAGAGAAATAGGGAGGGCGAAGAAAACTGTGAAGGAGCATCAGGATGCACAGTGGGATGCGTGTCTTAATAGGTGGGGAGGGGTTACCATTGAGGGAGAGAGATTGTACGCAGTGATGGTTGGAAATAGTGGGCCACAGGATAGGAGTAAAAAGACAAATTAGAAGAGGGATATCGCCCAGTTGTGGGGCTCCCAGAGACCACCCACAGTTCTGGCATGGAAGGAGAATATGGACTGGTGTATGTTCAGGGAGAAGACGGTGTATGTGGCCCGTGGCGGGCCCCGCAAGTGGGGTAAGATTTGGGGTCAGTGGAACTCCTACCGGGGAGCTATATGTACGCCTCCCTTCACACAATTGGTGGCGGATCCTCCCTCCCCCTGACCCGACATTCCTGCTATCATGTTGCTCTGCTTGTCTCCGGACTCGCTGTCTCCCTCAATCCTCCCATCCTGCAATGTCAATGATTGTATTATGTTCTTATGCTTTCCTCCCCGCAGGCCGCTTCGCCATTTGCTTGATTGCACTGCCTTGATTATTTTTTGTTGTTTATGTTGTTGAAATTTTCAATAAAAAGAAATAAAAAAAAAAAAAGACAAATTAGAGCGACAGTGGTGATAATGAAGACAGCTTTTTCGATAGGTAGTTGGATGAGGGTACACCACCTTACAGTCTACAAACGGGTGTAGGGTGGCGAACCACTGAAGACACCGAGAATATAGGGGGTGTCAGCCCCCGTAGCTCTTGATCGGTCCTGCAAATGATATCAACAGGAGTAGAGGGTGGGGGTGGGTATGTCCTCCTTGGGATTTATGGAACAGAATGGTGTTTATGCTGCTTCACGGTTACCGGAAGCTCTAACAGTACCGTTTACCATTGGTCCTGTTGCTCCTGTTTATGACCCAAGCCCAGTGTGAAACCTTGGTCAGAGACATTCTATACATACCAAAGGGACTGGTTTGGGTAGAACAGAAAGCAACCATGGGAATTGTCATCCTTTAGTGCCTATAGAATCTTGTACCCCCTTAGCGACTACTTCTTACCCTTCTGGAGTATAGATTGGCTCCAGTACCATAAGGCCTATACCTATGGTAAGCATCAGTTCACATCTGCAAATATGGCAAACTCCTGTGAGAGGACCAATTTGGCATGACTCAAGAAGCAAGTAGAAGTCAGAGAACCTCTGACAATCAGCATGTTTAAAACGTTGCAGACTTGTAGTCAAGGTTGAGGGACCATAATGACAGCAAGGAGAGACTGAATAGTTGAGTCAGTTCACCATCAAGGAGGCACTGAAGGCGAAGCTAATGGATGTGGTGAGGATGAAGGCTCAGTTAGAGGAAATCATCCATGGGAGTCTACTTTTAGACAGAATAGAGACGTATGATCAAGATTACTTGTTATTTATGGATAAGGATATCACCCGGAGGGCAGGACAAGCACATGAGAAATTGTTGGAGTTGGCTGAGAGGTATGCGGTAGAATTATCCCAAATGAAGGTGTTGCAGGGAAATCACAGGCTTATTACAGTGATCCAGAGTTAGAGGAAAAGAGAGTGACCAGATGGAGCACACAATTGCAGGAGTTGGGAATAGGAATAAGAGCTTGGAGTGTGCTGGATAAGTGGGAGGAGAGGTGGTCAAAGACGAAGGGTGTAAGGAAGGTGACAGGAGAAACACCACCTCCAGGAGGGGGAACACAGGGAGTAGAGGTATATCCATTATGAGAAGTGCACCACTGGCGGCCGGTCCCAGCACCGCTAGGGTGGCGGGTGGACCAAAGTCCACCCGCTATCCTAATAGGCCCCTTTGTTCGAAATTGTGGTTCCTAGTGAGCTATGCCTTGTAAAATAGCTGTTGAGTAGCCTATTACCAAACCAGAGAGGGACTCAGTAACTCATGGTCCTTCACCGATGGAAGAAGTACGATCAGGTGATCACATGGTTGCAGTCCAAAACAGCCCTAAAGGACTTTGATTCAGTTAAGATAGATTGAATGACTCAGGAACCTAAAGAGTCAGTACATGCCTATTACGAAAGGCTGTTACAAGCATTTATTCAGTACAGTGGGTTAGACACACTCAACCCTAAAGATATGGGACAGTTTGTGTCAAAAACCTACAATATGCCAGGTATTGCTGTTATGAGGTTGAGTTAAAATATAGGTGGATAAAGGAGAAATGTATGTTAGTCCAAATGCGTAATGCCCAAAAGGGAGAGCAGGTGAAGGCAATACTGGGAGCTGCAACTTGAGGTTAGGGAAATGCCCCAGGAGGTGTACAAGTGCAATCAGTTGCAGGGTCAACGGGCCACAGAAGAGGAAGAGGTATCTCGATAGATCCAAAGACAGAGATGGATGTCGCCAACCTGAAAAGGACCACCGCCTATCATTTTTGTCATAAGATTGGGCATTGGAAGCTTGAGTGTTGTCTCAATCCTGAGAATCAACAGCAGGGAGGAGAACTTGTGCAAGTGGCATATTGGATAAATGGGGTAAATGGTAAATTGGTTGCCCACACTAACCAGGACAAGATCACTGAATGCGGGAGGGATTCAGAACAAGTTAGTGCAAGTGCCTCAACCTACAAGAATTTCACAGGGCAATCGAACATCATCATGAGGTGGCCTTAATGGACGCTCTAGAGGGATTTGATCTTCATTGGTCCTTATTACGGTGCCCGATGGGGGAGGAAGACTGAACACTTGGAGCAGTCATAGAGGTAGACCAAAGTGGGCCATACGTAGAAGAAAAACAAACATAGATGGTTATCCCATTACATTCTTGATTGACACTGGTGCTACACGTTCTACTCTGAGATTGGCAGTAGCCCCAAACCTGCCGCTCTCAGGAAAATCGATTAAAGAATGACAAACCCTTTGGCAGAAGAGGTGCCAGTGTAACTGGGAATCTTTCAGGATCATCATCAGTTCATGATGTATGATTCGAGTCCGGTGTATTTGCTAGAGCGTGACCTTTTGTGCAAATTGAACTGTACTATCTATTGCACACCAAAGGGAATTGTATTGCAGACTAATAATGAGGATATTGCTTTCAAATTGGCAAATCACAATATTTTTCCGCTATGTTTCCTTTACTGCCAGTGGAAGCGTGCCACTGGACCACTGCCAAGCCTTTTTCTCCATTCCATTGTAGGAGGAAAGACAATTTTGTATTTGCTTTCTGTCTAGAGAATCATGTCCTAACATGGTGCTGTATCCCTCAAGGGAATACTGAAAGTCCATCTATATTCAATCAGTTCTTGAGAAACAACTGAGGGAGTCTGATTCTGCCCCAGAACTTGGTGTTGGTCCAATACATAGACGACCTTCTCATCACATTGTAGAGTCAATACGATTGCCTTACTGAAACATCTTGCTGACAAGGGGCATTCAATGTCTCCGAGTAATCTTCAGTACTGTCTGAATGAAGTACAGTACTTGGGTCATAGAATTGAAAAGCGAAAAAGAAAGAAGTACCCAGAAAGAGTGGAAGCAAAAATGAAAATAAATCTGCCTAGAACCCAAAAAGTGGTCCAAATGTTCTTATAAATGGTTGGCTATTGCTGACAGTGGATTCCCAATTTTTCCCTGATGGTGATTTGTTCGCAAATGCTGACTCACAAGGATACGTGTGATGCGGTATCTTGAGATAAAGATTGTCTACTTGCCTTCCTGGAGTTGAGAGAATGCCTGTGTCACACTCCAGCTTTAGGAATGCTTGATTACAACATAGTGTTTTCGCTGTTCTGCCACAAACGAGAGGGTTGTGCACTATCTGTACTCACTCTGACACATGGAGGTAGGTGCCTGTGGAGCAGTGGCCTATTTCTCAGCTACTGTACATCCTGAAGCTTCACTGTTGCCCAGATTTTCCGAATACGTTGCTGCAACAGGTGTCAGTATTGAACGGTGTGAGAGCATTTTGATGGGTCATCTTCTTGCAGTATATGTACCACACTCCGTCTAGCTTTTGATCACAAGAACCAAAACACAGCATTTAACAAATAATAGGCTGACAAGGTAGGAGCAGGTGCTTCATGCCGCCGAAAACATTACTCTGAAGCGATAGTGTGTGTTAAAATCTGTTACCTTGTTACCTATTCCAACTGCTGATGGGGAAGAATCGGAAGACCATGACTGTCTGGATGTCACTGAACTTTGTACAGAACCGAGACCTGACATTGTCGATGAGCCATTGTCTGACCCCAATCAAGTCTTTTTTGTTGATGGTTCATGGTTAAGAGACAATGAAGGTAATTTGAGAGCAGCATTTGCTGTCTGTACCATCTCCAGAGTGGTGAAAATTGCTTGGTTACAGGGAGTACACTCCGCACAAGTGGCTAAAATCATTGCCTTGACCTGTGCATGCCTTGGACGGCTATGGTCACAGAGAGGGTTCCTAACGTCATCTGGGTCCCTGATACGAAATGGGGAATATGCACGTCAACTGCTGGAAGCTTTGCAACTGCCAAGTGAAGTGGCTGTTGTTAAGCGTGCTGCCCATGGAAGGGGAACTTATTTTGTTACCATCGGAAATAGGTATGCAGACACATTCCCATGCACTGTGCTTTACATGCATGTGTTTTCAATGGGTAACACACTGGCGAGAGTACAGAGAAGACCAAACCCAACATGATGTTAGCAGTTGCACATGGGATGAAGTGAGTTGTTTACAAAGGAAGGTCACAGAGGAGGTACAAGCGGATTGAATCAGAACAAGTTGTGAGAAAGGGAAAGATGGCATTTGGATGTCCACTGATGGCAAGGCAGTATTTCCAGATTGTTTGTTACACCCAATGGCGAGGCAAATTAATGGAGAAACTTATATAGGAAGGGATGTAATGGTAAGACTTGGTTCAATCCAAGGTTTTGAGTGATTGCGGAAGCTTTGTGTCATCGGTGTGTCACTTGTCATCAAATGAATGCTGGAAAGAAGACTGCCTTTCCCTTGAGCCGCATTGGCAGATCATGGGTTCTCTTTAATCTGATCCAAATGGATTTTGTTGAGATGCCTGTTGTAGGGGATTGAGATACTTTCTGGTTGTTGTGTGCATCTTTTCTTAATGGGTTCACGCCTATCCAACTAGGAGATGTGATCACCTCACAGTAGCTAAGCCATTGTTGAGGAAACTGATTCCTAGATTCAGATTTCCAACCACATTTCAATTAGAAAGAGTTATGCATTTCTACCATGAAGTCAGGAAGTGGCTGTGCACCACCTTGAATGTGGATCAGAGACTGCATTGTATCTACTGGCCAGAAACATCTGGAATGGTAGAGCAAGTCAACAGTATCTTGAAATCGAGGATGGCCAAAGTGTGTGCTTCAACATCTTTGAAGTGGCCTGATGCTTTACGTTTAGCGCTAATGAGTCTGTACAGCATTCCTGACAGGAGAACTGGGTTGTCACCCCATGAGATAATTATGAGAAGAGCAATGTCTTTACCTGCCGGGCCTACTACAGTGCAACTGAATATCACAGATGATTTACTACTGTAATTGATTGGCTGACGTGGTTTGGTCTGTGTCTCAGCAGGCTGAAGCAGTGACTACACAGACCTCAAAGGATTACTGCCACAACCTGAACCCAGGAGATTGGGCATTCACCAGAAAGCACATGAGGAAACACTGTTTTGAAACATGTTTGCATGCACCATATCAAGTGATATTTGTGACAACGACTGCTGTGAAGTGTGGTGGAGTGCCAAATTAGGTCCATACCTCTCATACCTGATGAGTCTTAGGTCCCTCCAATGAAACAGCTCCTCTCCCAGAAGAACTTACAACTGTGACTGAGAGGTCACAGGAGGGAGCAAACCAAGCTGTAGAGGTACCTGAATAGGCTGGATACACCACAAGTCAATCTGAGGAGGGTCAGGCTACACAAGACCCTGGTATAGATGGTAACGTTGGGAGTTACAGAGAGTCTAACTCAGTAGAAGAGAGAGACTGGTGTGACAAGTGGTTGTGTACAGTTGCGAAAGAAAGATGCTGTAGATGAGACCTGGCCAGTGAGGCAGAGAAGAAGTAATCTGAGACTTGCGTCTGAAAGAAGACTTTCACCAATAAATGAATCCTCAGATTCTGATCTAAGTAAGATTGAGTAAAGCGAAGAGAGTGTGAGAAGGTGCAGTAGAGATTGAGTGCCTTGTTGGAGATATTGATTTCCAGAGTGCAATTATCTGGTCACAAATGCTGGGGGGAGAGAGGTCTGAGATTTTGCTGAGTGTTCTTGGTATTGTAACCAATGCACTTATGTCATTGACGGTTTCATTCTCAACCAGCCTTAGTGGCTTAAAGACTCATTTTAGAAGAAAAAAGAGGGCCAGAGAGATTTTCCACGCTGTGTAAATACTGTAAAAGTAGAGATGGCTCAAAAGAACTTTCCAAGATTTCAAAAGTTGCTTGAGAACTTTGTCAGACGTGGAGAGAGGTGGAGAAAAGAGACTCTATGTGTTGATCCTCTTTCGAACTGTGATCCAAGTTAGCCTAAAATGGAGTCTGGAAATTCAAATCGTAGGCACAAATGTATTGTAGGTGCACTTATTGTATGGGTAGTTCTAGTGATAGCTGTAGTCATTATAGAGTCAATTTTAAGTTCACCTGAAAGCAACGAGCATGGGGTGGGGGTACATTGGACATCCACACTTACCACTGCTCTCTGAAAAAAAGTGTAGATTATGATCCGAGAAAGGCTTAATAGAGCCAACTAGTCGCTTTCATAATGTAGACCTGTCAAAGGGTGATTAAACATTGATAGCTTATTTATGAGCCCCCACATCACTTTTTGTGACGCACCAGCAGAGTAAAAAATGGCTGATGTTGCGTCATATTTACAAAGTGACACATTCAGATAGATGCGTCACTTTGTAAAGCCCTGCGCCACATTATACCTGTTCCAGGTATAATGTGTGCAGGGTGAGCGTTCTGACGAAAGTAAGCCTCATAGAAGTGACGCAGTGAAATCTATAAGATTTCCCTGCGTCACTTCTAGGATGCAAATGCGTCAACATCTTACGCCTGCCTCACAGCAGGTGTAAGACTGATGCAGGCACATTTGAAATAGGACTTGCCCATGTGAAATGACCCATTGATGGAGTTGCGTCACTTTTGTGACCTGTCAAAGGGTGATTAAACATTGATAGCTTATTTATGAGCCCCCACGTCACTTTTTCTGACGCACCAGCAGGGTAAAAAATGGCCGATGTTGCGTCATATTTACAAAGTGATGCATTTAGATAGATGCGTAACTTTGTAAAGCCCTGCGCCACATTATACCTGTTCCAGGTATAATGTGTGCAGGGTGGGCGTTCTGACGCAAGTAAGTCTCGTAGAAGTGACGCAGTGAAATCTATAAGATTTTACTGCGTCACTTCTAGGATGCAAATGCGTCAACATCTTACGCCTGCCTCACAGCAGGCGTAAGACTGATGCAGGCACATTTGAAATAGGACTTGCCCATGTGAAATGACCCATTGATGGAGTTGCGTCACTTTCGTGACCTGTCAAAGGGTGATTAAACATTGATAGCTTATTTATAAGCCCCCACGTCACTTTTTGTGACGCACCAGCAGGGTAAAAATTGGCTGATGTTGGGTCATATTTACAAAGTGACGCATTTAGATAGATGCGTCACTTTGTAAAGCCCTGCGCCACATTATACCTGTCCCAGGTATAATGTGTGCAGGGTGGGCGTTCTGACGCAAGTAAGCCTCGTAGAAGTGACGCAGTGAAATCTATAAGATTTCACTGCGTCACTTCTAGGATGTAAATGCGTCAACATCTTACGCCTGCTTCACAGCAGGCGTAAGACTAATGCAGGCACATTTGAAATGGGACTTGCCCATGTGAAATGACCCATTGATGGAGTTGCGTCACTTTCGTGACACACTCCAGCAATGCGTCATTTTTGCGCCTACAGATACGTCAGAAATACTGTTGCGACATGATGCGTCATATTGTAAATATGACGCATCCAACATGTCGCAAGGAGGGCGCAATGAAAAGTGATGCATCGCTGTTTTCACGCAGCGTTGCGTCACTTTTCATAATTGAAGCCCACAATGCTTATGCTAAGTTGCTGTACGAGTAGGGAGACCCTATGGAAGTGAAAGATTGCTATGTGTGCTTGCAATTGTCTGCCTCAGTGGAGGAGGGGATACTCTACCATCACTGACCCTAGACTTATGGCATTAGTTGTAGTACACTCCTTTGTATGTTTAATGGAAGAGGCCATTGTGAGTGCTGCTTTTCAAATTATGATGTGGTACTTTCAGTAATACCTGTATATGAACATCTGAATAAATATGATTACTATAAGAGTATAGAAAGAATGGAAAATTAACTCTCACCAACAGTTGGCCAGATTCACAGAACTAACTTAAGACAAAATCCTAAACTTACTACCATTTTGGTATTCACAGAAGGCACTTACTCATTTAGGTATTCACAGAAGTTAGGAGTCCTAACTTTATGATGCCTAAATGCCTTCTGTGAATACCAAAAGTCCTAAAGTTAGGATTTTTCTCTGTTTAGGAGTAGTAAAGTTAGGGCTCCTAACTTTAGTACTCCTAAATGCCTTCTGTGAATACCGAAAGTCTTAAAGTTAGGATTTTTCTCAGTTTAGGAGTAGTAAAGTTAGGACTCCTAACTTTAAGACTCCTAAATGCCTTCTGTGAATACTGAAAGTCTTAAAGTTAGGATTTTTCTCAGTTTAGGAATAGTAAAGTTAGGACTCCTAACTTTAGGACTTCTAAATACCTTCTGTGAATACCGAAAGTCTTAAAGGTAGGATTTTTCTCAGTTTAAGAGTCCTAAAGTTAGCAGTCCTAACTTTACTACTAAACTGATTAAAATCCTAACTTTAAGACTTTTGGTATTCACAGAAGGCTTTTAGGAGTCTTAAAGTTAGGACTCCTAACTTCTGTGAATACCAAAATGAGTAAGTGCCTTCTGTGAATACCAAAATGAGTAAGTGCCTTCTGTGAATACCAAAATGGCAGTAAGTTTAGGATTTTGTCTAAAGTTAGTTCTGTGAATCTGGCCCAGTGACACTAGACACTACTTACATGCATAGACATAACTAAACATGCACACTAACAGATGCAGAAAATACATTTTTAGATCAAGCGAAAGATAGATGTAGGGGGTTCGTTGTTAATACTGTCAACAAGGACAAGAATTTTGAGTGAATCAATGAGGTTTTAGCTCAAAAGGCAAAAAGAAGTTCTGATTCTGTAGCTTTAGATTTTCAACAATGAGGCAAGCTTTGCATATGTCAGGCTTAGAGTCATTATGATACTGTATTTGTGGGACAGAGTGTGTGTGATGGAATTTTCTTACTCAATGATACTTGGAAAACGTTTTTTCAAGAGTCAGTTCGATTCGTACCTGGAGTATATTTTGTGTGTGGAAAGATTGTGTATGTTCGTTTACCAAGCAAATGGTGTTGTACTTGTTACTTGGCTGTCCTGTTTCCAAAAATACACCATGTGGATGACATGGAGAGTTTGGAAAAAATGTCAAATAGCAGGGAAAAGCTTGAACTGAGTGCACGAAAGCTTGTGGGAGATAAGTTTGAAGCAATAATACCTCGTTTGGTAGAGGTGTTGAATAACATCAAGATTAGAAGGCTGTCTACCATAGTGGATAAATTATCTGTTAACACAGCTCAGTCTTTACTACTCCTAGGGGCATATTCACAAGGAGCTATCGCCGAATTAACAGCACTTTATCACAGACAAAGTCATGATAAATGTACCTCCCCATTCACAACCTGGTGTTAACAGCTCATAGCACCAGTTAACCAGCGATAGCAGCACAAAAAAAATCGCCACAGATGACCACAGCAACTATCGCTAATGAGATGCAGAGTAGGCGTTCCCGTGCAAAAAGCCACGAAAACACGACACCTCAACATTTACAACGACCAGCCAGATCTGCGATAATAACACAAAACACGCGAAAAGGTGCGTTAGCAGCAGGAAATTAACACCTGCTCTGACCTGGTGTAAAGTCGGATGGCAGCCTGCACTACAAAAGGGAGCCCAGCCCAGGGCGTCATCGGAAGGGCAACAGATGCCATGGAGCCACTCATCATGCAGCCCGGATACCCAAGAGGGCCACAACACACACCCAACCTCCCCCTCCCCCAGACCACCACAGAGGCAGAGCAGACAAAGACAGAGGCCCCCCAGGAAACGCACCTGCCTCACAGGCCCAACATCTGACAATGTCACTGTCCACTACAGGCTGAAAGGGACAACCATCCTATGCATACTGGCCATCATCGCCTATCAGGCCTACGGCAACAAAACAGCGGACAACCAACATCCCACCCCACACCAAGCTGCTGGATGTGCTGCACCTGTTGGCCCCTGGCACACCACAACCAACACCCGCAAGAGTCAGCAGAGTCTCTCAGCCAGCCACATCCAAGTCCCCCACACCTGTCCTGGACATCACCATCACCCTGGCACCCCAGTCCCCGTATATCCAACACAATGCGCAGGAACAGCTGTACACCAAGCAAGGACCATATGCCATAGCCGGATGCATGCACATGTTGGGGGCAATCCACTGCACACATGTCCCACCTGTGCCCCTTGGTGACACCCCAGCCCGCTGGACCATGAACCCTTCTGGCCCGAACCTGGGCAGCCAGGCCACAGTGATCACCAGCTCACACCAGCATGTGTCAATGAGGCCCCGCCCCGTGCCAATGTAAGCTCCAAGGCCGAGGCCCGCCACCCTGCCAGCCTCTCAGACCATCGTTGGCCCCCCTGATGCTCGCCCACATTAGTCCTTCCTCATTTACATTTTCCACCGGCGTCCTCTGCCGCCCAGTAGGTCTCATATGGGAAGCTGTGTCCTGGCTCCTAAATGGCAGTGACCCCAAATCCAGGCCAGCGGCCACTGCACCAGACACCCCCAATCAGTGAGGCATAGTTCCATAAGGGCTTCTGGTGACATGTGCTGCCACAAACCCTGTTCAACGCCAGCCAGTGACATGTGCTGCCAGAAACCCTGTTCAACGCCAGCCGGCGACACGTGCTGCCACAAACCCTGTTCAATGCCAGCCGGTGACACGTGCTGCCACAAACCCTGTTCAACGGCAGACAGTTACACGTGGATGAGGGATCAGGTCTACCCTGCGGATTAGTAGGTCTCACATCCAGCACCTAGTCGCGAATCACAAATGGCAGAGTCCACACCACTGGCCGCACAGAGAGAAGTAAGAGGAAGATGCAGCTCAGTCCGGATGGAAGCCGGGTCACAGCCACGGAGGTGATCGAACACGTGGTGCCACTGAACCGGAACTACGCAAGATGGTGGGGCCACCAACCTATGCCGGCGACACTGGGTGAATGGCCCGTGCTGACCGATCCCTCGGGCCTACACTGCTCTCGTCCTAGGGTGCACTCAAGTATGTCACAGATTTTGAACTGAACATTGAGTATGCAAAGGCAGATTACATATCATTGCACGCAAGGAGAGGTGTAAGAGGATGACACCTTTCATCTTGGTGGAGAGAAAAGGATCATCATTATGGAGGTGTTCGTACACTACTGACGACTGCCCTGGTATCACTAGCGATGTGGTTCGCGAGCCAACGACACGTGGCTGTGGGCCACTGCGGACCACTGCCTCCGGCCTACACTGCTGTCCAGAAGGTCACAGAGTCATGATTTAGCAATGGCGAGGGTTCATATCAGTGTACCAGCATCATCGCGGACTGCATCCCCTCTCAGCCCCGGAGCCACTTAGTCTGTTCCCTGACATTCATGGACACTCTTTGGTCGAACTCTGGTGGTATCTGAGTCTATGGACTAGGGGGCAGTTTTCATCCTCAGGTAGCTGATACCGAATTGGTGGTTGCAAAGAGGCTGTCACATTCCAATCCTCCATTTGCTGCTTCCGGATTAAATCAAACCTTTTGGCGTCATGCCCTGGAGGACACCTTCCACTGTCCCCGGCAACCCTCCGCAACATACACCTCGGACATTGATGGTGACCCACTCAGGTCACATGGCCCATCTGACTGCACCACAAGTCACCGTCCCGTGGCTGGGTGCCAGTGCCGGCCGCAGTACATCCGGGGCCACTAACTCTGTGCTGGCCAGGTCCGGGACCCCTTCTCTGGAGACATTGGATGGCCCCTGAAGCGTAGGCTTTGAGGTCATCAATGCTGTTTCTCTGTGGCCTTGCACTGTTCGCAGCCTCTGGGCCCAGATGCATCCCATCAGGGCTCACACACCAAAGTGAGTCCACACCGGCCCGGACGCATCACCACAGAAGGCACACGCCTCCACCGCAAGGACCACCTCCAACCGCCATTTGCCAGAGTCAAAACAGTGGTCCTGACAGACTTAAGGAGTTGCTCAGACCTGTCATGAATGCCATCATCGGCCTGATACCCTGCTTGGCACTCCAGGGGCCAGTGACTCAGTGCACCACAGGCCATTGTCCGTTGCTGATTGTGTTTTGTGCTGTGGAGCGGTTGCGCAGCTATGTCACCTCAAACAGTGTGGGGGCACTGAGACATTGATGGGGAAGATGATGCAGGTCTAACACACCCCACTGCATCTGCATCAGAAATATATTGAAGGGACACACTCCAAGACTTTTTCTTCACATGAGCACGCTCATCTCTAGTGTCCCAACCCCAGTGCACTGCAACTCACGGACACTTCTGTTTGCATGTTAGCTGTCCTCTGGACTTTCTCCGGCTCACTTCATGTTGCTTAGCAGTTGACTCTGTTATGCATGTGTTTTCTGTTTCCGTTGCACTGGTGTCCAATGTTCAAGTGGTTGCCAGCACCAGACATTCCGTGCGGAATGGCCTACACTCAACCCACACACATCCAGCACAGGCATCACTGTACATGTGGCCCTGCCAATAAAGGGGATGTGCACATATGCCCGTAGCCAGTTCAACATAATATCTGCATGTGTTCCTGTGGTCTTGTTGTAGGCATGAGGGCCCTGGGCCCTACGACATTGCATTGTGGTGTGTGTATCGGATACAGATATGTCACCGCAGGCAGGGGGTTGCAGCTTAGACATGTAGCTTTATCACCTCCCACTCAATTCATAAGGGGATTGGCCAGGGCCATCGTACGCAGGGCCAACATGGGTGTGACTGCTATTTGAGCGTCGTTGGGTGTGGTTCTGAACTGTGAATGTGCATCTGCATGTGTCTCCATTGCAGTGTGGGTCTCCTTAGTGGGGTGTGGGTGGGCCCTGAAGGGTGATAGACACCTACATATGTGTCCTGGGTCTCATTCCATGGATTCAGAGCCCACCCACACCTGTTGGGCCACCTCCTTTTGGCGTGCTGACACATGACATGACTTTTGTAGGTTGAGCCCCCCCAGCTGATTTTTTAGATGTCGGGCCCCCCCCACCACCTGACGGAAATTTCTGGAATCTGGTACACTACATACTCAACCACCACCCATACATCCCGGGCCATATCCTGCAAATGATATTCAACTCAATAAGAGTGTTTAGTAAACTGCAGGTTTGTGAGTGGGTGTGGTTAAATGACAGGCTTTTACACAGGTCAAAACACAATTTTCTGTCCCTGAGAGACGTCCAGTGATTTTTTTATTAGTTCAGCAACACTTGGAAGTTCATATTCAGTCTCCTCGAGAGCATCTACTAAACATGGAAACTGCTCAAACAGGCCCTCTTCAACTAGTCTTCTCCATCATTCGAGCTTCTTCTTGAATGCAGTTATTCTTTTATTCATGGTAAAAGAAGTGATCTCAGCTCTTTGTAGGAACAAATTCAAGGAATTTAATTTTTCAAAAGTTTCAGCAGGGTATGCTAAAAGCACAAGCCAGCAATGATTGCATAGTTCTTTTTTGTGACGTTGTGGTGGTGATAGAGGTTTGTACATATGCCCCTCACTTCTTTGATCTGCATGGTACATGTTCTTTGTAGCAGGTACATTAACTCTCTGTGCTGTGTTGGTGGCAGGACCGCCCACCTGAGTGCACGGTGAGTGATGCGACAGAGTGACTGCAGGGTGAGTGAGGTGACCATATGAATCTGAGTGCATATGTAAGTGCAGAGTAGGATGAATGAATGTATGGTTAGTAATGGGGTTATTGAGATTGCAGATTGAGCAATGAGGGGGGACAGGTGAGTGAAGTGTCACATGAGTGCAGGCTGAGTAGTGTTCCCATGAGACTACAGGCTGAGGTACAGGGTGAACAGTGCAAGTGCATTGTAAGTATAGAGTGAGCACTGTGAGTACAGAGTGAACGGGGGAATGGTGTGAGTGCATGGGGATCAGTGTGAGGGCATTGTGATTGCAGTAAATGCAGGGTGAGCGTGAAAGTGAAGGGTGAGAACGAGGAGCGAATTGTCTGAATGTAGGGTGCATTCCCAGACACTTGAAGTAACTCAGCATGTTATTGCCAATGGCATAGAGTTTTAGATACAAGTTAAACTATTGCTATTATGGCATTAACCAGGGATCGAGGGTGAAGGAAATAAATAATGTGATGATCTTGCAACAAACTTCTAGTTTTATGATTAGGGTTGCCAGTTCATTATTTTGATGTTCCAGGTGGTACAAAATAAGCAGTCACTAAAGCTGTATTTCCAGCACTTATCTGTGCATACTTCAAACAGCAAAACTAAATGGAAAGCTATTTAATTGTGTTCTAGGGCTGCCTGAATGATCCATGACTGATAATTAAAGGGAACAAAGACAGATAAGTCACATTACAAATAAATACATACCTCTTTATTTATAACCCGTATTTAGTGCCAAAACCAGGTCTTTGCAGGCTGTTTAAACAACACATGGCTGGCATTTTTTTGTGCAACTTAAAGCCCTTTTAGCCCTTCTGCGTGCCTGCCTGTGTAATTTTAACAGAAACGTTCTCCTTTCTGGGAAGAGCTAACCCTCCCAGGACGGGGTTAAATTCCTAGAGCTGAAATGCTTCCGCTGAGGTGGGAGGCAAACTCCTCTGCTGAAACTGAAAGCAATTAACAAAGTAAGTTCAGCTGCAGTGGTAGAGAAGCTTGCTGACTCATTGAAAGTGATTAAACACCGTCTTGTGAAGGAAGGGGGAGGGAGTACCTGTATGCTCACTACCAGTCCCAGTCTCAGCCCCCAGTCATGACGAGGATAGCAGTATGGTGACTACTCACTTGGATCCATTGATAACCGATTTAGCGATTCTGTCAAGTCTCCCCAGCGTGAGTTATGCTTCAGTTACTGGCGGTAATGCACAGTTGGGGGCTTGGGACATCTTTGCCACTAACAATGAGCAGTGGGAGTTATGCTGGTTCTGTTACACCCGAACAATGTATTCTGGGATCAGTAGTTCAATTAAACACCCAAACTTCCTCCCACCTTGAAGTAAATGATAAACTGCAGGCTGGTCTATTAGATGCTTAAACAGAAGTCACGGGGTGCTGTTTGCTTTTGGCTGTAAGTTCGAGTCGTGGGAATGTGTGTGTTGCTACTGGAAGTAGAACTTTCTTTGTTAATTTTTGGATAACTATGATGATTATCGTGATGATTGAAAATCTGTTTTTTGTCTGTGGAGAACAGGATTTAAATCTCTTAATGAATGGGGCAGAATAAATTGCGATTTAGCTCATGGAATATCTGTGGACTAAATGATGGGAAAAAGCGTGGACTGTTTTATAAGATTATTCAAATGATGCAGGTGGATATACTATGCCTGCAGGAGACCCACACACCATGAGTCTTTAAAACTGCCTGGATATGAGCTTATGGCCTGCTCCCGTCAGACTTCTATGATTAGGGGCGTGGCCATTTTGGCGAAGAAAGGGGTAGGTTGTTGCAAGAGAGTTAAAGAGGACAAGACGGGTAGGTGGGTGATTGCGGAAATGGACATAAATAATCAGCCCCTACCTGTCTGTTCAATCTATGGGCCTAACTTAGACAACCCCGAAGTTTTTAGATGTCTTAATATTGAATTAGTAGCATGGCCACACCCAATGATCTTATGTGGGGACTTCAACATTAATCTGTCCAGTCAATTTAGTAAATGACCGAAATTATGCAGGTAGGAAATCCCGTGTGTTCAAGACCCTGCAAACTTTAATCTTTGAGCATGGCTTGATAGATGTTTGGCACTACCATCATCAAGATAAGGATGGGTACACATACTATTCTACCCCGCATAATAAAATGGTTCGCTTAGATTACGCTTTTCTTTCTGATCAGTATGTAGGGACGGCCACTATTGAGGTTTGGCCAAGGACCCTATCAGACCACAATTGGTGGTAGAGTGTCCCTGGGAGCGCTCCATTAAATATCTTAGATCCTGGACATTCGAGAGGAAGCTCCTCCTAGATAAATCATATCAGGATCACATGGGACACTTGATTGTAGAGTTTTTGAACATCAATAGGGGGACAGCATCTGACTGTGTAGTCTGGGATACTCTTGAAGCTGCGCTACGCGGAGAAACGAAAAGCTATTCCGCCCATCGCTGGAAGAATATGCAGGCACAGACTAAAAGTCGGTTAGAGGAGTTACGAATGGCAGGATTGGAATTAGTAACTAATATTCACCTTGGTCATGAGATCGCTCAAAGTCAGAGGGTGGTTGCCATATTAAAATCCAAACTGTTGGAGTTTTTTGGCCAGGATCTGGCAGCTAAATATGTTCAATTGCGCTCGTCGATGTATGAATTAGCAAAAACTCTGGTAAGATCCTCGCTAAAAGACTTCAACCAAAGAATGTGGCAAATCATATTGTTCGAGTTTTGGACCCGCAGGGCGGTATTCAGGATACCCCACAGGGTGTAATGGATGTCTTTAAGAAATGTTATGCCTCTCTATATACCAAGCAATCCAGTGTCACTCAATGCCAGAATCTGGTGGATGATATCCTTCAGACTATAGATACCCCAAAGATTACAAGAGAACAGAAGGAGGCACTTTCTGCCCCCATCACTTGGGAGGAGGCTGAATTGGCAATTAAATCCTTGGATATGGTAAGGCTACTGGTCCTGACTTTATCCCTCTAGAATTTTATAAGACTGTTTCTGCTCTACTAAGCCAGGAAATGTTATCAGTGTTTAGGGCCGCACAGGGTGGGATCATTCCCGACTCCTGGCGTCAGACTACGGTGGTAATATTAAAAAAGAAAGTCAAACCTGAGCTGAATCCTTCTTCTCATCGGCCAATATCACTTATCAACACCGACAGTAAAATCTATTCTAGGATCTTATCTATTAGACTCACGCGGCTTATTGCCCCTCCGGTTTCATTACGTCAGCATGGGTTTATCCCGGGTAGGGATACAACTGACCATGTTCGGCGTGTTATTGCACTCTTGGATTGGGCACAGGCCACGGGTTCCCCCCTTGGTGTGATCCTGTTGGACGCCGAGAAGGCGTTCAACAGGTTCTCATGGGGGTTCCTGTGGTCTGTGCTTCGCTGGAAAGGGTTTGGCGCTGAGTTCATCCAGGCTCTTCAGGCATTATATATTTCCCCAGCTGCTACCATTCGTATTTCCGGGCAGGAGTCAGGGTGCTTCAACATCAGCAGGGGAACCAGACAAGGATGCCCCTGCTTGCCCCTGCTCTTTGCGCTGTATATTGAGCCTTTGCTTAGCATGATTGAAGCGAGCCAGGATATCTGTCTAATCAGGGTACAGGGGGTAGAATATAAGACATTGGCATATGCTGATGATATTGTACTTCTAACCAATGATGTTGGATCTGCTTTCTCGGCCCTAGAGACTTTGACTGCTCAATTCGGTGCCATGTCAGGCTATAAGTTGAACATCACAAATACTCAGGTAATTCAGACAGAAAACATGCCCCTTTCTGATGTACCCGTTGTAACAGAAGCTACTTATCTTGGGGTTCAAATTTCACCTATGGTTGCTCAAATTCCGGATCTGAATTTTCTTCCTGCTATTGACTCTCTTCATACCAAGCTGGAGAGGTTAGATCATCTCCACCTGTCACTTTTTGGATGATGTAATGTGTTGAAAATGTTAATCCTTCCAAAGTTTTTATACTTTTTTAGGACAATTCCTCTTTTGATTCCGCAGATAACGTTGGTTAGGGCTGAGAGAATTTGTCAGCGGTTCTTGTGGGGCTATCACCGGGTAAGGAGAGCCACGAAAGGGACCTGCCTTCCTAGGGAACAGGGGGGTGGGCCGTTCCTAACCTTTTATACTATTACTGGGCTGCCATGTTACAACACTTCGGTTCACCACTGTTGGGTGATAGGGCTGATGTCCCTCTATGTACTAGGCCATCCATATACGATATAGCCCTGGGTGATGCCTCTAAGGGTGTTTAAACACGTGTATTAGAGCCGAGCTACTTCAAAAAAACAAAATTTAAGGTTAGTTGGGCTCTGTTTTCAATCGGGCAGAAAATCGGCTATAGGGTAGCCATCTCAAAGATTAATTTTTATACTCCCTTCAATGCCGTGAGTGTGCTACCATCCATATTTCAGGATGGTGTCACTTTTGAATGGCATATGCTGGGTTTAAAAGATGTTGGCAATCTGGGTCTTGATGTCCAGTTGGCTCCTTTTTCCTTTTTAAGGGATACGTTTCATTTACATTCTAATGATTTTTTAAAATATCTTCAGATCAGGAGCTTTTTGGATAGGCATTATCGCAGCACTCCCACGCTGTACGACAAGATTGCTTTAGTGGAACTTGTTAAAAAGAGGGCCAGAATAGGAGCTATTTACCAATGTCTTTTATAAGTTCTTCCTGATGACTTGGATCTTCAGAATATTAAGTGGGCGGCAAAATTTGGTACTCCAACACTGGATTTGAAACAGTCGCTGGAACTAGCCAGCTATGTTTTAGTTTCAGGCAGCCTACGCACGCAATGCCATATGGCTATGTTTGATCTATATCATACCCCGGCTATGATTGCTAAATGGGGGGGGGGGTAAGGGCGATTCCTGCTCTAGATGTAGGTTTTACGCAGTGGATGCAATCCTTATGTTCTATTCATGCCCACATTTGAGGGTTTTTCTCAAGGATATTGAGGTCTTTTTAAATCAGGTGCTCACATTCTGGTTAATATCTCCTCAGAGTTAATTATATTGGGCTGTGAATATTCAGGAGCTATTGAAAGGACAAGGTATACTCAAGCATTTCTGTTTATTGCTATGGCAATGATACGGTTATGTATAACTTCACAGTGGTTACGTTCAGAGGCTCCTACTTTTTTTAATTGGAGAGCTAGGATGCTAGCTTGGTATAATTTGGAGTCTTCGGTGTATTTGTTAAGGTGAAGAAGAAGGCGCCAACTGGCCTCTAAGATCTGGGTCCCTTTAGAGCAGTGGTTTTCGCTTTGAATTATCTGAAATATCTGTTATCATCTTTATTTCTGATATTCTGGTCCCCCTTTTAATTTTTTCTCTTTTTTTCCCTTTTTCCTGCTTTATTTTTTGTCAGTATAAATTCAATGTTCTGTATTCTCTCCACTGACTTCAATTTAAAAAATTTTCGCAAGTTAAAGGCTGTTATTTTTATTTTATTTTTTTAGTTAGATCTATGTATGTACTAATTTTGTTTCCACGACTCGATATATTTTGTTTCTGGTGTTATGTTTTCTCTTGAAAAACATTAAATAAAGTTTAAAAAAAAAAGAAATCGTAGAGAAGGAATTATTAAATATTGCGTAATATGAGAAAGCAATGATTCTACTACTTGCACGCCACAAATAGAGCATACTAATTTGCATCAGTCAAAGAGTTCCCATCTCTATATTTTGAAAAACTGGGAGACATATAGTTCATCCAGTTAATATGTTAGCAAGGCAAAAGAATCAATCTGTGCCATGTCTGCCCTGGTACAAATCTTATTGAACCTATCCCACACAACACAAGCTGAAAAACTGAAGCAGGCGTGAAGTAATGGATTGCTGCACACACCACTCCCAGGCTGCATGACCTGGACAGGGGGGTACTGTCCGGAGCACTGCAGGTGAATAATTCATGCTCTCCGGGCACCTCACATACCTCGCTGACTCGCCGTGTCAGTGTGTGCAGGCCTGCACCTGTGAGCGGTTTCTTGTTTGCTGTTGCCATGGTGGCCGGGGGTGTGTGGCATGCAGTAGCTCCAGTGTCAGGTGGGTGTGGAGTGAGTTCCCACCTGTAACGTAAATATGATTAATGGGAAAACTTCCCACCCAGACTTCCATTTGCAAACGCCTCCGTAGCACTTTATCAGTCACCTCATCATCAGTTCCGATTCACACGTGGTTTTATGTGAAGCTGTGGGGCGTATGTATCGGTATGCCTGTGTCATGCGAGGGAAAAGTAACAGCATTTCAGCTGTAGCAATCAACTAATTAACCCCTGTTAGCAATGACAAAAAAGCATGGGCATGTCGTGCCCCATCGATTCCCCTCCCTTTCCCCTCCAATCCTCTGTTACCGCTGAACCCCCGCCGAACGCCTCCCCACTCCCTCCTCCCCCCTCCCCCTTCCCCCCGCACTTCAAAAACTGGGCAGCACTAAATGGCCCTCCCACACTCTTTCACAGTGAGGCGACAATAAACAAGGAAGGAAAGGCAGCACGGACTAGACTGCAGGATCTCTATGCACGCAAATTTCGCGGTACTTCCTGACATCTCTGCTTCTTTCCCCCTCATTGGTAGAATGTCAGTGGTGACGTTCCTACATGCCCCAGAGTTCTATAATCATACATCCCCATTTAAAATGGGTGAAGACATGGGACAGTGAAAGACAAAGGAATGCAAGATTTTTTGGTGGAGTGCGCGCCCCCCCTGATACAGTGTCCCACAGTTTGAAGAACTCTGGTTTAGGGGGTGCTGGATTCTTCTGCGGGACAGTGTACATTTGGACTACATGACGGATGTGAGGTCGTACACGTGCATTTACATTTCACAGTCTCCGGCTCTGTCAGATGTAGTAGGCATGTTTCTGTGCATGTGCGGAGCCAGTTGTGTCCTCTGGTCTGCAGTGTCGGCAATGCGCGTTGGTTCACGTGGTCGTCAATGTGGGTGTACTGTTCGTGCTATGTGTATGTGCTGCAGTGTGCCTAGGGGATCTGGGACATGATCCTGGGTGATTGTGGGTGTGCAGTGTGCTACATGTCATTGTGCATGTATGCCATTGTGCCCATCACCCCTGTCCCCCCAGCCCCTGTTCCTTGCACTCCCTGTTGATGTTGTGTCAGGTCCTCTCGAGCTGTGTCCGTAGTCCCTACTCCTTGCACCGTCTCCACACTGATGACTGTGGCCTGGGTTTCCTCCAGCTCCTCCGGTGGAGCTGGACTGCCACCTTCTGTTGCCGTTGCTGCCTTCCTGTTGGAAGCAGGTTGGTGCCTGGTCTAGGTAGTCACATCATGCCGGTGCCTATTGGCCTCCTGGATTGGCCTCCTTGGCACTCCGACTGCAATCCAGGTGGTCTGCTAGTAGTCTGTTGCTGGTAGTGTTCTGTCACCTCTGTGACGCTGGTCTGCATCTTGTCTTCCTCTCCCTCTTCTCCTTGGCCTTCCCCAACCCCGTTGTTCCTTGCTGTTAGTCAGTGGGGGTTGTGGAGTTGGAGTTGGTCTTTGCCCTGGGTCAGGGTACATCCATGTTGCTACGTGCTTTGGCTTGGTGCTGGTGGTTTTTAGGTCTCGACTTTCTATCCCGCAGGGATAGATAGGCGAGTATATTGTAGGCAGTTCAAAATCTCTACCAACTGCGGATCACGTACAGTTCATGTGGACACAATCACGCGCATTGTCAACAGCTGCCGCAACCACGCGTATTTTTTTAAGAGCTTCCATTTGCTCCCAGACACTTTGTGTGCACACGCCACGCTCTCCCTCTGTTGCCATATGCATTAAACTCACCAGGCAGCACACCCCCTCCCTCTCCATATGGTCGCCCCCGCCCAACCCCGTCACAGCAATGCCGAGAGCTTGTTTCCTCCAGTTTCCTCCTTTTCAGTTTTATTTCTTCCAGTTCGTGATTTTCTTCTTTCTTCCTTTGCCCCTCCAACCTCCGTTCTTGTTCCTCCTTTTTCGTTATATCTCCTGCCCCCTTTCCATTTATTTATTTACTTATTTATTTAAGGAACTTTTATATAGCGTGAACATTACCCGAAGGTTTCCTTCCCCTCCCTTGTTCCTCCCCTCCTTCCTGCGTGCACAATGCAGTCCTTCCGCGGCTCACTTCTTTCCCCACATTTCTACCTGGGCGCCTCTAATCCTGTAACCACCCTCTCCACTTTGCTGTCTCTTACTCCACGTGGCCTGTCTCTTTTCACTCGTTCTCTGACTTCCTTTGTCCCTGTGCCTCCTGATGCACACCACCACACACGTCACTCTCTTGACCTCTCTGCGCAGTCTCTCGTGCTCCTTCTCTCCTTCCGCTATGCTATCCTTTGCCCCTCCAACCTCCGTTCGTGTTCCTCCTTTTTTTGTTATATCTCCTGCCCCCTTTCCACCTCGTGTTCTTCAATTTATTTATTTACTTATTTATTTAATGCACTTTTATATAGCGCAAACATTACCCGAAGGTTTCCTTCCCCTCCCTTGTTCCTCCCCTCCTTTCCGCGTGCACCATGCAGTCCTTCCGCGGCTCAGTTCTTTCCCCACATTTCTACCTGGGCCGCCTTTCATCCTGTAACCACCCACTCCACTTCGCTGTTTCTTACTCCAAGTGGTCTGTCTCTTTTCACTTGTTCTCTGACTGCCTTTGTCCCAGTGCCTCCTGATGCACACCACTACACACGTCACTCTCTTGACCTCTCTGCGCAGTCTCTCATGCTCCTTCTCTCCTTCCGCTACGCCACTCCCCCTCACTATACCATTCCATTGCACCTACTCCTCTACACCCCCCCCCATCTCTGGCTACGTTTCACATCTTCCACATCATTACTTCCACCAGCCCAAACTTTGCTCCCTCTCACCACCTGTAAGCATCTTCAGGTGCACTCTCTTAAGTGTCCACACACCCTTTTCATGCCCTGTCCTCCCTCTCCTCGTGTACCCTCTAGAGCAGCACTCTCTTTTATAATGTTCTCTCATCCACTTTCTTCACATCAATTCTCTTTGCCTCCCATGTCTTACAATATTCCAACCTAGAGTCCTCACCCGTCACTCTTTCTTTCCTTCCCTTCTTATGCATCCACATTTCATTCTTTTCTCTCTTCCCTCTGCTTCTCCTTTCCCTTCTCCCCTCCACTATTCCCTCATAAGCCTTTTCCCTCCTTCTTCCTATGCTCGCTCCCGCACCCTTCTCCTGCCCTCCATGCCTTTCACTTCTCCAGCCTCCATCCCATCCTCTCATCCCTATCTCATTGTTTTCGTCCCCTTCGCCATCGTCTCTTCTGTATCTCGTTATCGTCTCCACTCTCGCCTCATTTTCTTTATTTTCTCTCCCTATGCTTATCCGTCCTCTTCTCCTGCTGTTCTCCCCACCCCTCTTTCTCATCTTCCGATGTTCTTTCCTCGCCGTACAGCGTCCTTCTTCCCCTCTTCCTGCGTAAACCCCTTCTCTTCTCCACATCTGTTTTATTCTCTCCCTGCTCGTCATTTCTAGCATGTTTTCCGTTCCCACCGCCATATGTTCACCTCCTCTCCTACGGTGGGAGCCTCGATGTTCACCCTACCTGGGGGTCCGTGTATATCACACTCAACCCGACCTAATAGAAGGCAATGTGGGTGGAGCGGTGAGGGGCCTCCGAAGCAGTATGGAATTTTGGCAAAACCTTCCCTTGTCGGTGGCGGGGAGGGCAGCGCTGCTGAAAATGGTGGCACTCCCGCGTTTGCTTTCTTTTTTTCGAACATTACCGGTGTGAATTCCGGCGTCCTTTTTTCGGATGCTCAGGTCCCTGATTACTGGTTTTGTCTGGGGTTCAGGCAGACGGTGGGTAGCAATGGATATTCTGATGCGACCGCGTGCAGAGGGGGGACTGGCGGTCCCCGACTTTGAGTGGTACTACCTGGCGGCGCAGCTGCAGTGGCTCACGCAGGCAGTAGTGCGGGAGTTTCGAGGACCGGAGGGTCCACAAGGTAGGATAATTCCCAGACATGTGCTATTGTTTATAATTCTCCAGCAGAAGTTGGAGCTTGATCAGCTTACTCTTGAGGAGTGCACCCTTCGCTCGTGCTGGAGCCGGAGCCAGAGGCGAGCAGGGTTTCCTTGACCCTATGCCCCGGAGATCCCCCTGGGCATGTGCACGGCCTTACCGCATGGAGGGGACTGGTCGGCTCTGGCTGTTTGGGAGGAGCTTGGGGTCCTCATGCTGGGAGACTTGTATAGGGATGGGGCCCTGTTGTCCTTTCAGGATCTGCAGAGCACCTTTACATTACCGAGGGGCGACTATTTATTGCATGCTGCACTCGTGGCGGGAATTCAAAAGCAGTGGAAGACAGGGTTGTTAGAACCACCGATTTCTTTGGGCTGTCAATATGTCGTCATGGCGGCTGGTACGTTTAAGGCTGTCACATGCCTCTACAGACGGCTGTCGACTGAGCGGATTCCCCCCCTTGACACTCTAAAAGGCAAATGGGAGGCAGACATAGGTAAACCAATCCCGGAGTCAACGTGGCCACAATTACTGCGGCGGGCCTGGATGCAGAGATGGGGAGTTGTCTGTTGCTCTGATTCCCGCATACCCCCCGCACTAAAGTTACTAGCAAGTTTTATGATTTGGGGCAGATAATGGCGAAGAGAAAACTCACCATGCATTGGAAGTCGAGAACTGGACCCAGTTATCTGAGGTGGAGGGCAAGTTTCTTACACTGGGCGGGTACTGAGGGGACACTTCGCATGCAGTTAGCTAGGCGTACTGCTAATGATAAGGTGTTGGAGATAGCGAGGATGTGGGGTGCGCTGGTGGCGGAGCTCCAGGTTCAGACAGAGAGGACGAGGGGGAGGAAGAGATTGCGGAGTTAGGTCTGGGGGAGCGGACGAGGGGGGCTGACCCGTGAGGGACAACAGGAGGGGTGGAAGGTCTCATTGTCTGAGGGAGGAGGACAGTATTTCCCATTCCAGGTGTGAGGTGCTAGTGGATCCCTGCGAAGACGTAGGGAGGTAATGCTTGACTATCGGAACACCCAACCAGTTCTCCTTTATGCTTTGATGTGGCATCCTTAGATATAGGATGGGTTGGGTGATGTTGGAGGGACTGACTGGGCCAAGGCACACTGACATGGGGGGTGGGGGTAGGAGGGAGGAGGATAGGAATGTTGGGCTAGAAGTTTCTTTGTACAGCTTTGAATAACGTGTATGAGCTAACAGGCCATCTGCGAAATGACCGAGCAAAAGTGAAGGAGATAAGGGTTGTTGGTTATTGAAAACAATAAAAAAATATTTTAAAAAAATATATATGTTCACCTCCTCTCTCCCCTCTCCATCCTCCCTTCTCATCTCTTTCTGGCCTCACCCCGACCTTGCACCTTATTTTCTTCAGAACAGTCTGGATGCTTCACAGCTCCTCTGGCCTCCCTGCCCCCTCCCCCCTGATCTATTTCTTGATCCTCTCCTCTCCAGCCTCCTTTTCCTCTAGTCTCTTTGCACTCCCATCTCTTATGAGTCTCTCTCTTCCACCTACATCCTCGTCCTTATCTCATCCACCCTATTCTCTCCACCTTCCATCATTTTCTCCTGCTCCTTCTATCCCACTCTTTACCCTATCACCCCATCTCTTTCCTGCTCGCTCCCCGTGCTTCTCCATTTCTTCTATTTTCTTTTCTCTCTCCTTCCCCAGCTTCTGCTCTTTCTGTACTCTCCCCTCGTGATCTTGCCTCAGCTTATCACCTTTTAGTTCTCCTCCCTCCATCTTCCACTTTTTCCATCGATGTTCACTCATCTCCCCGCACCCTTCTCTCATCTTTAGATCCCATGCCGTCTCCCACTCTCCTTCCCTCTATCTAGTCTTGTGTTTCCTAGAACTCGCAGGTAGACAGAGGGTAGGAGGCTTCTGAGTTTCTAAAAGCACTTTGCACTTCAGGAGGTCTAGCCCACACAAGAACAGTCATCCCCCTTGAAAATGATCCTTCATGTGCTGAAACGCGACTCTCTAGTTCAGGCGTGTGTGCTCTCTAGGGCCCAAGCATGATTAATTGTTGGCAAACTGGCCTGACCCCTACCTAGGCTAGTGGTCTCTCTGTGACAAAGAGCCATGCCTTGTGGACTACCAGATCCTGTACAACTGTGCTTGCATACATGCAGTTCATAGTGGGCACTTCACACACACACACACTGCACCCTCACACACACTGTACACACTGCACCCTCACACACACTGCACACACTGCACCCTCACACACACTGCACCCTCACACACACTGCATCCTCACACACACACACTGCACCCTCACACACACTGCACCCACACACATGGCTCCCTCACACGCACTGCACCCTTACACACACTGCCCACACTGCACCCTCACACCCTGCACACACTGCACCCTCACACACACATGCACACACTGCACCCTCACACACACTGCACACACTGCACCCTCACACACACTGCACCCTCACACACACTGCACCCTCACACACACTGCACCCTCACACGCACTGCACTCACACACACTGCACCCTAACACACTCTGCACCCTCACACACACTGCACACACTGCACCCTCACACACACTGCACACACTGCACCCTCACACACATTACACACACTGCACCCACACACACTGCGCCCTCACACACACTGCACCCTCACACACACACTGCCCACACTGCACCCTCACACACTGCACACACTGCACCCTCAGACACACTGCACACACGGCCCCCCCACACACACGGCACACACTGCGCCCTCACACACACTGCACTCTCACACACACTGCACCCTCACACACACTGCACTCACAAACACTGCACACACTGCACCCTCACACACTCTGCACCCTCACACACTCTGCACCCACTGCACCCTCACACACACTGCACACACTGCACCCTCACACACACTGCACACACTGCACCCTCACACACACTCTGCACCCACTGCACCCTCACACACACTGCACACACTGCACCCTCACACACACTGCACACACTGCCCCCTCACACACACTGCACCCTCACAAACTCTGCGCACCCTCACACTCTGCACACCCTCACACTCTGCGCACCCTACCACTCTGCGCACCCTCACACTCTGCGCACCCTCACACTCTGCGCACCCTCACACTCTGCACACCCTCACACCTTGCGCAACCTCACACTCTGCGCACCCTCACACTCTGCACACCCTCACACTCTGCACCCTCACACTCTGCAACTTCACACACTCTGCAATGGAACATACACTCCAAATACCACTCAGTGCCTCATATTTACACTGCACTCCATGCAACATACACTCCAAATTCCACTCAGTACCACATATTTACACTCCACATAATTACACTGCAATCAATGCAACATACACTCCAAATACCACTCAGTGCCACATAATTACACGCCACATAATTGCACTGCACTCAATGTAACATACACTCCAAATCCCACTCAGGTCCACATAATTACACGACGCATAATGACACAGCACTCAATGCAACATACACTCCAAATACCACTCATTGCCACATAATTACACGCCACATAATCAAACTGCACTCAATGCAACATACACTCCAAGTACCACTCAGTGCCACATAATTACACGCCACATAATTACACTGCACTCAATGGAACATACACTCCAAATACCACTCAGTGCCACATAATTACACGCCACATAATTACACTGCACTCAATGTAACATATAATCAGTGCCACATAATTATATGCTACATAATTACACTGCACTCAATGCAACATACACTCCAAACAATACCACTCAGTGCTACATAATTATATGCTACATAATAACACTGCCCTCAATGCAACATGCACTCCAATGTAATGTAATGTAATGTAATGTAAGCACACATTTTTATAGCGCAACTATCGCTCCGAGGAGCATCTTGGCGCTTCACATCCAACCCAGATGAAATAGGTTGGTAGACAGAGGGCAGTAACACACAGTACAATCACTACACCAATGCTCTGCAGGCTACATCAGAGAGCGAGAAGATCCATGTTTTCAGAGATCTCCTGAAATCCTTCTCCTTGACTATACAGCGGAGGTGAGCTGGCAATTTATTCCAAGCTTTTGATCCCAGCACAAAGAGAGATTTCCCTCCTTTGGTGGCTAGTCTAAATCTGGGAACAACTAAAAGGTTTTGATTGGTAGACCTCAAACAGCGTGTTGGCATATAGCGTTGAAAGCCCCTCAGAAGATATCTAGGGCCTTGAGACTGAAAGGCTCTAAAGGCAATCACAAGAATCTTAAAAAGTACACGTTTGTGAATAGGCAGCCAATGTAGAATTTTTAGCGCCGCCGAAGCAGATGATCTTTTCGGCCAGCGTAGTACCAGGCGAGCTGCAGCGTGTTGGACCATCTGCAGTCTATGCAGCACCGCTTTATTGGTGCCTGCATAAAGACTGTTGCAGTAGTCCAATCTAGATGTTATAAGGGCCACTGCAACAGTCTTCCTGGCCGCCAGAGGCAGCAGGTCAAAAAACTTCCTCAGTGATCTGATGATCTGAAAGCACGAGCCCGCCACAGCTACTGCCTGCTGTTTAAAAGAGAGTTGGTCATCAAATTTGACTCCAAGATTTCGTGCAGAGACTATAGTGTTAGGGGGAGCTTCAGCGCCCTCAGGCCACCATTGTGAGGGGGAAAACGTGTTTAGAGCTCCAAAAGATATTATCTCTGTCTTCCCCGAGTTACATCTGAGGTGATTGTTAGTCATCCACTCAAATGTGGCCCGGAGACAGTTCATCAAATTTTCTTCTGCCCCCGGCAACTCCCTATCCAGCACTAAAATCAGCTGAGTATCGTCAGCGTACGATATGACTTCAATCTGGTAGGACGCGATCAGCACTCAGCACTCAGTACCACATAATTACACGCCACAAAATTACACTGTACTGAATACAACATACACTCCCCATATTACCACTCAGTGCCACATAATTACACGCCACATAATTGCACTCTTCTCAATGCAACGTAAATACACTCCATATAATACCACTCAGTGCCATATAATTACACACCTCATACTTATACTCTACTCAATGCAACATAGATACACTTTATCTATCTATCTATCTATGGCCCTCACTCTATCTGTCTATCTATCGCACTCACTTTATCTATCTCCTTCACTCTATCTATCTATCGATCACCCTCATTCTATCTATCTGTCTATCTATCTATCGCCCTCCCTCTATCTATCTATCGCCCTCCCTCTATCTATCTCTCGCACTCACTCTATTTATCTATCGCATGACCATAGCATCGCTCAGGGGCACCACAACATCACTATGCGCTACCACAGAATCACTGTACGCCACAGCATCACTCGTCGCCACCACAACATCACTCAGCGCCACCACAGCATCAATCTGTGCAACCATTTAACAACAACTGGTTCAAATATGTTCTCTCAAAGTTTCAAGCTTTATTACAAATGTCACAAAACGATGTTAATATTTCACTTCTGTTCTTGGAATCTTCACAAAAGTTATTTACAAAAGCTATTGCCATTATAAATTACAATAACTTTTATTTAAGTATTAATAATTTAAAAAAATAAAATCCCTTTTTATTTGTAATAGCAATACATCTAAGTCACGTAAATACAACACATATTGTATTACAAATGCTATAGGTGTCACATTTGCGAAAGTTACAACTATTGGCATTGAAAATGACAAAGCTATTAATTTCGCTATTTTTAAAATTGTAATTTACAATACCACTAGCTCAAACGTTCCTAATGCGAGACCTATAGCATTGCAAATACTTGTTTTCTGTGGTTTTTATGATACATTGTCCCGTCAGACGCGTGGGATTTGCAGGCCTGTGGCTGTTTTTTGCTACTTTTTGTACCGCGGCTGGCCTCATCGCAAGATTTTTTGCGTCAGCACTTTTGCGGCGTGGCGTTGATTTTCACGCGGACATTTGCAGCATTATCTGGTGTCTATCGCATGCTACCACCGCATTGTGAATTTCACGTTGACACAGGGTATTAACCTGTAATAGGCTGCGATGTTGAAAGTTGCATTACGCTACTCTTGCGGTAGTTACCATCTATTCTTGTGCATATACCCCCTAGATGGGTAGTTGGTCTTGATAAGGGTGATGGTAATGAAGAATCATCTTTCATTAGGTGGGATGCTTGCAAAAGAAGGTGGAGTTTGTCGTATGCTGGAGGTCCAACTGTGTTAGAAGTACGAATCTGAGGGGATATATTAATGACATCACTTACATACATCATGAAATACAGGACTTGGCATCTGAAGGAGTTTGGGATAAGGTTGGAAAAGGATTTGGAGCTGCTGGAAATTGGTTTGCAAATCTGGGAATTGGAATCTTTGGATACATCTTGAAACTGATAATGATTGCTATAATCTGTCTCATTATCTTGGTTGGGGTGATAAGGGCATATAAGTGGCGCAAAGCAACTGGAGAGCGCAAGAGAAAGAGAGAGAAGGATGGAAAGACTGCAGGACAGTCACTATGAGAAGGTGAAACAAATGGAGGAATTCAGACAGAAGACTAGCACCGACATCTGTTTAGATCAGACTACTCTGCAGGGATGATTCAAAGGGTTTTATGATGACTCAACTCATCAGAGTGGGGGACTGATGGAGCATAAATCTCTTTCCATTTGAAGGGGTGCATTATAATCATGCGTAGAACGCATCCACATATAATCTTGCAATTGTATTAACATGAGGTGTTATTTTTTTTATGTATTAACGTAAGTACGTGTTATCTCTGAAGTCACTGACAAGTAGCATGGAGAATTAACGTAAGAAATTAATGTAACTAGCAGAAAACAATAATGGGAAGAACATGTGCTGCGAAACTGCCGACATCCATATACTAATTGTGTGTAACAATAATATTTTATATGGTAAATATGTTAGCAGTGATAGGGCTATGCAAGTCTATAATGCTTAACCCGTTTGATTCTTGCATCGGCCAATTGCAGACGCAAGCACTACCTCCTTGGTGCCCGGCAAGTCAAATTGCCGCCACCAGGGAGGGCTCCCTTCAATCCTCTGGTACAAAGCACCCGAGGTTTCCTTCTTAGGTCTCACCTAGCAGCGCGCAAGCGCTGCTTTGGAGACCTTTTGGAATTACTCCGGCCTTTATTGGGAACTTGTGTATGTTTTGCACTGTTCCCAATGAGTCCTCGTGCACGTTTGGCGATTCCCTTGCGGGAGTGAGCAGCAGCACCATATGTTAGCAATTACCACGCTCGCTCCCGCAAGGGAAGCGCCATGCACCACAGGAAAGCCTTCATTCACACACCCACATGCTTTTTTGTGACCCACGCAGTGTCTCTCCCCCCTCGTACAGGCCATGGTTCTTGGACTTTCACTTTCCCATTCTGGAATGAAAGCGCACACACCCTGGCTTATTTTAATAAACTGTCGAAAATGTCATTCAACTACATGAGGAGAGAAGATTTAAACTGATATTTCGACAGTTAAAAGTGGCCATTGGCAGGTGAATAGAGATATTACATTGGTTTTTGGGAGGACGTGGTGAGCCCCGGACGTGGATGTTGACAGATTGAGGTCATGGCCGGACTGGCTACCGGGCAGTTGTGTGTGCTGCCGAGCTGGGGGCTAATTTCTCTGTGATGTGGGCTTATTTCGTTGATGGGGACGTGCGTGCGCTTTGAAATAAAAAAAGCAAAACAAATTTGTTTTGCACACGCAGGTCCCCATCAACGAAATCATCCCCCTGCTCGGCTGGACACACAACTGCGCGGTAGCCAGTCTGGCCCTGATTGAGGTCAGGTCTCACTGTGATGCTACTGAACAGCTGCGCGCAAGACTGCAAAATGACCGGCCAGGCCTCAAAAACCAGACCGGGTCCGCTCTTCTCTCGAAATTAATAATGAATCTTTTCACCCGTAAAACGAGCCCTCTTCGTCTCTCTGTCGGCGGTTTCCGCTTTTCTAAATTCACTTAAATCTGATCTCCATAATTTTATTTTAGCAGGTAAATTCATTAAGAGGCATCGACTTTTTTGATGGGACGGTGCTATTGACTTTTTTGTTGGGAGGGTGCTATTGAGGGGCATACCCTGTCGATTGTTTGAGGCCTCCTCACATGTGTCTGGGAGTTGTTACAACTGTTTGAGGCTTGCCGCACCCCTTGTGTGTTGTAAAAACTCTACACTTGCGAAATTTTAACTATCTTCATATCTGGCATCAGGGGTTGGGAGGGGCAACTCGTGTCGGTTTAAACGTGCAAATTCACTAGTACGTCACCAACGTCTGCTTTTTGTCCCTCAAGCTTCCCTGTCTCTATGTCGTTGCCTAATTTAAACACCTATATCTTACTTACGTGGGCGACAGGTCGCTTTGTGTCTCACCGTCTTATTTTTTTCTCTTTCAGGAAATGGCATTTTTTTTATTATTATTATTCTGATCCGTGCATTTTAAAGGGGAGCTTGAAACTGCTCTCCCTTTCCCATTCAGATTTCATTTATGAGTAATTTAGCTAATCCAGTGTTTAACTTTACATTCTGGGACTTGTAGTGCTTGTCACATTTCTATAGCACTTACTATCCTTGAAGGAGGTATTGAAGCGCTTAATGGCAAGTGATCCAGCGCTCTGTTTGAAAAACTGTCTCACAAACACTACCTATCACCTCAGTACACACCATTAATCATGAAACACATATAAAGGCCCATACTACCAATGAGACAATTTTTGAGCGTCTGAATCAGGTGGTATGATTAACTAAAACTACTCACATATTATTTACAAAATTATATACAACAGCTGTTTATCTATTTTTACCATGGTTTTAACATTTATCATTTATTAATCAGACCACCAAGGCGATTGAATCAACTGATGGTAACTAGATCATGAATAAACAAGACCAGCTTGTCTTTTCAAATCTAATTTTATTAACTGTATTTTTCATAAAGAAAAAGCATTTACGGTTTAAAATCTTTATTTTATTAGCAATTAGGAAAGCAGCATTTTAATAAGGAAATGAATTAATAAACTGACATTTTCAAAGCAAGCTCAGAATCATGAAATATTAGCAGAATACCAGTTTCCATTCTCTAAATCTATTTTCCTGTCTATTTCTCACTTCATCTAGAAAGGAAAAATCATTTAAAGTCTGCTGTCCTTACGTGCGCCAAAAGTCCAACAGCATATCACGTCAATCAGGATTCGGAAAGAAGCGAGCTTTTTCCCTGCTCATGGTATCAGGTTTTATACCTTTCTTTCTAGCTAAACTTTCTACATTTTACATTCTTTAAAGCAAATCCGAGCTTTTCATTGGCTGTCCTGTGTCAGTCCATGATAAAATGTATTAGGTCATCTCCGATTCTTAACCAAGTCCAGGCTTCACATAAGCCCTATTGTCTTTCATTTCCACATCTTTCAGCTTCCTCAAGAAAGTTACTTTTCCTCGAGTTTTGAACATTTACTTCCTAGCCTTGGCACTTTAAGTTTCTGTCCTTGAGCCTTTTCTTCATGAGCACGTTCAACTCAACCAAAGAACTGCTTTTTCAATTAACGATGACAGTGCAGTAAAAATCTTCACAGCTACGCATGTGCAAAGACTTAACTCTGGACAAGCTTTTGCATCTGCAGCTCTGTCAGCCATGCTTTCTGAACCACCTTTAGGCCTCACTTTGGAAACTATTATTAAACAAACACAAGACATCAATTAATTAAAGAATTGAGACCCATTCTGTTACCCACTTCCTTTACTAATTAATCCTGTTAATTATGTTACCTAGCAAAAGCACAATCAAGCAGCATTATAATTAACTCTCCTTATTGGACCTGCACGAACTCCTTGAGCTTTCGTCACAGAAAGAACATAACATAAGCACACAAAATAAGCACATGCCATTAATTAAATAGCCGCATTTAATACTGACAAAGACAATAGACAAGGTTAGTTTATTATATTTTTTCTTTGCGTTTGCAACATAAAGCACATTAGTTTATCCCACGTGTATTGATGAATGTATTCTTAAACTAAGTTGATTAGTAATTTCACCACAAACTTATTAATTTAATTTAATTTCTGTTATGGGAGATTAACTTCACAAGTTTGAACAAAATCTTGTTCTTCAACTTGCTTCATCAACTCCCTCATCTGGTGATTTCTAAATCACCAAATAATACCCAAAATGTATACATATTCAACCCTTGAACATGTTTTGGACTTTCTTAATATTAGTATGTCTAAACTTTAGATTCATCTGTTTTCTGCATTTATCATATTGAGTTCTCCGAAACTCTTCTAATTCTATTTCTTTTTCTTTCTCCTTTCTAAGTTTGCAAATTCTTTTCTTTTCTACTACATGTTTTCTTCTCTTGTGTATCATGCAACAAATTTTTAACAAAAGTATCACTATAGCTATGACTATTAAAGGAAACACTATTTTACCTATAATTGAACTACCAATCTCTTGAAACCAGTGTTTAATTGCTACAAATCTTTTACTTAAACGTTCTGAAAAACTTTAGTCTTCCAAGGGTTCAACTTTATTAAGTAATTCAGTGATATATTTAATATACATTTCTATATTCTGACTTTTGTCAGGTATATAAGTACAACAAAATTGAAAAATTGTCCGAGCCAAGAATAACCTTTTCATATTTTGTTAGCCTATTATTTGTCAAATGTTGTGTTCTGCTTCTTGTGAGGAGAATATCAACTGAATGTGGTACATATACTTTTACAGGAAATCCCATTATTATTCCTTCACTTTGTTCCAAACTTACACTTGTTGCAGCTACTGCTTTTAAGCAACCTGGTAATGCTTTTGCAACAGGATTAAGAACAGCTGAGAAATATGCTATTGGCTTTCTCAGTCTTCCATGTCTTTGAATCAGAACTGATAATGCACATCCTTCTCTTTCACTGCAATACAGCTCAAATTCTTTTTCATAATCAGGCATTCCTAATGCTGGAGCTTCACACAAACTTTTCTTCAACTGTTCAAAAGCTTCTAATTCAGTTTCTGTTAGGCTAATCTGGTCTTTTATGTCTGCTTTTCTCAGTCTCTGCAGTGGTTTTGCAATTACTGAAAATCTACTAATCCATTGACGACAATAACCTACCATTCCTAGAAACATTCTAACCTGTCTCTGTGTTTTTGGAAGTTGCATTGCTTGAATCATTTTTATTCTTTCTGTTGTCACTTGTCTGACTCCCTTTGCAATTCTGTGACCAAGATATTTTACTTCTTGTTTGCAAAACTGTAATTTTGCAGGAGATACTTTATGTCCCTCATCTGCCAGATGATTTAAAAGAGTAATGGTATCTGTTACACAATTATCTCTTGTTTTTGCGGCCATAAGTTGGTCATCAATATACTGCACTAACGTAGATTTTCCAGGTAAATCTAGATTTTCCAATGATTTCTTTAGCAACTGATTAAAAATAGATGGACTTTCAGTGTACCCTTGAGGGATTCGACACCATGCTAATATACGCTTCTTGAACCGGAACACAAAAATGTATTTGTTGGCTTTCTGGATGCAATGGAACAGTAAAGAATGCATTACACAAATCAATAACCGTATACCATTCTGCATCATGCGGAATCTGATATAAAATTACCGCTGGGTTTGGTACAACTGGGCAACATGGAACAACAATTTTATTAAACTTTCTCAGATCTTGAACAATCCTGAACGTTCCATTTGGCTTTTTAATTCCCATAATCGGTGAATTACATGGACTACTCTCAATTTCTTTTAGAACTCCTTGTTTTATGAATTTGTCTATTACAGGAGTAACACCTTCAATCACTTCTGCTTTCATTTTATACTGAGGAATGTTTGGATAATCTGCTTCTTGTCTTACTGATATTTTTACTGGGTCTACATTTTTCATCAAACCCATTTCATCTCCAAATTTTTACATTCACTGTGTCTTTTAATTCTTCAGGTAGATTATTCTTATCAAACACAGGAAATAATTTACTTTCTTCTGCCTCAACCATTGACATTGTTAATTTGTAAAGCCCATCTTCTTCTTGAGTTTGAAGCTCTATACCATCCGGTGAGCAATATATTGCACAATTCATTTTGCACAGGATATCCCTACCTAGTAGATTTACAGGACTGCTATCACAAACTACAAATCTATTCATGTCTTTAAATTTACCTATTTCAACTTCAACTGGTTCAGTTAAATCTGTTTTTATTTGCTGATTAGCTACACCTACTACTTGGATTTTATCTCCAGAGAGAGGAAGGTTTTCTATTTCCACTGATCTAACAGTAGAACGGGTAGCACCTGTATCCACTAGGAAAGTAATTTCTACATCATTCACTTTACCATTTACAAATGGACCAGATTGATCTACCACAAGAGTGGCTCCAAGCACACACTCTTCCTCCTCTCTCAGGCACTGTCAGAAGTAATCTTCAGATTCACTCCCTCCATCTTCTTTCAACCAATATTGTTGAGACACATTCGACACATTCACTCTTGGCGATCTGTTTACCTGTTCACCTCCGCTGAATCCTGTTTCTGCACTGTATCTCTGCACATTTACACAGTTTGGAAGTGGCGGTTGTGGTAACTGACTTTGCTGAATCACTACCTGTCGCAGTAGCTGTTGCTGCTGATTTATCTCATTCTGCATCTGTGGATTTAATGATGTATTTTTAAAATAATTTCGGGGCGGATTCTTACATTCACGCTTCCAGTGTCCAATTTCGCCACAATTATAACATGGGAGTTTCTGTCTTAACTCTTCTATATTTCCCATCAATTTTGGTTTATTATAATTACCTTTAAATTTCCCTTGATTCTGATCAACATTTTTACTTCCTAAAGTTGCTATTTGTTGTTCAGCCACTTTTACATGTGCCCACATAGCCTTTTCTTTTAACTTCTTTTGTTTAGCATCTATTTCATCACTACAGTATTTTGCTTTTCTCAAGATATCATCTACTGTATGTGATTGCCAACCAACCATTCCAGTTCTTACCATTTCACAAATACCAGCAGTAATCTTTCATAAAATGAATGTACTGATTCCTTTGGGTGTTGGGTTGTTCTATCTATTTTAACCCAATCTATCTCTTTGGGGGGAATCTTGTTTTTCAAAAACACAATTACCTGTTCGTACTTTCTCATTACCTCTGGTGAAGGAGCACCTGTTACTTTATGTCGAGGGTATTCTTCTCTAGGCCAATCTATAGTAATTTTACATTCTGCCCAAAGATCTGATGGGACAACTATGTCAAAGAATCCATCAAGATCAATCCACAAAACTTTTGAAACTTTCACAGATCTGTCTACCTGTCGATACCATTCTACAGGTTTTTCTCTTAATCGAGGAAAATCATTTGTAAACATTAAAATGTCCTGTCTTGTCCATGGGACATGCACATACCCTCCTCCCGGTATTTCTCTGATAGGAAAAGCTAAACTTGTTCTGTTTTCATCTATTTTCTTTGCCCATTTCACTCTCCATTTACTTAATTCACCCCATTTTCTCAAAATCACAATTAAGTCTTTTATATGAATGATTCTTCCTGTGGTATTCATATTTTCAATATCTTTTTCAGAGAAATCCACCCTATAAGTTTTCTGCAAATTCTTCTGCTTACTTAAATCTACTTCTAATTCAACAGCCATATCCTCTAATTGATCATATTTGTTTTTCGTTTTCCATGTTATGCTTTTGCAAATAAATAATAATTCATCATCCTGATATGCCTTCAAACTGTCGGTACCAATCGTTCCAATTATTAATTCCTCTAAATCTGCTTTCAATTTTGCAACATCAAGTAATTTACATTCTGGGGTTTGTGTTAAATCTATTTTACTCAGACTCTTTTCCGGAGTACCAGAGTCAGATTCTGCACCAGATAGAGTTTTACTTGACAAACTTTGATTAAAAGTTAAGTCAGGCATCATTATTTTCTCTCGATGTATTTCAGACAAATCTGAATAAAAACTTTCGGTCACTTTCTGTATTTTTGAATTCAATGGAACAGTTAAAGCTGATTGCCTAATTTCTTTTTGATCAAATACTGGAGGAACAGGTCCAATCGTTACAGGTACTGTTACTGCTTCCATGCTTTTAGTTAACTGCTGTATTAAATAATTCAAAGAACAAATATATTCTGAGGTATTTGGTAATTCCTTATGCCTTTCTGTTCTTTTTCCATTTCTTGTGGTTTCATTTCTTTGAACTGGTGATTCAGTATAATTTCTATTTTCTCCTGATATATTTGAACTACATCTTGTTTCTACTCTTTCAGGTGTTTTTCTATAATTCTGATTTGTTTTAGGAGATGTCTCATCAATAATTTCTCTTGGAGGGGCACTTGGAGAAGACCATGAACAAACTGGTTGATAAGGTGGCGGTTTTCTAGTATAAATTTCTTCTAATACCGCATCTTCTGAATCACTTTCTTCACTAATATTATTTTTCCTTTGGGCAGTTACCTCATCAATTAGTCTCACTGGGTACAAGCCATCACACATGTCTGCATTTCTCCATCGACGCATTCTATCCTCATGTGTTTCTCTATTAAGACCTAATCCTGTTCTCCTTAATATTCCTCTACTCTCTCGTTCTAATTCAAACATTTCATCTTCCCATTCAACCAAAGCGTCAAATTGAGTAGGTCTAGGCTTTGGTACGAGTTTCATCATTTTTTCTCTTAAATTTTTCAAAACTGCCATGTTAAATGGTCCATCTTCCGGCCATGCTAATACACCATCATTTTCAGTATACTTCATCCAATTCTCAATACACAGACGAGTATGATAACCATATTCACCCAACATATAAGCTGCAGGTGTTTTGTACTTATGAAGTAATCTTCCACCCCGCGTTAAAATTTTCTTGTCAGGTTTAAGTTTATTTTTCAATTTCTGAAACCATGTAAGCTTCTTTTTCTCCTTCATATAATAGTAATCCATGTTTTTAAACAATTTCCCTTACTTCGGTAAAGATCGTAACAACTTCCTTGTTATTCCGCAACACCAACCAATCCGTGCGCGAAACTCACCAACAAACCAATCAAGTTAAGCTTCATTACTATTTTGCTCAACCAATAGAATTACTGTTTTTCAGGATGAGCCAATCAGCTGTAAGCTTGCCTTAGTCACATGAACCAATCTGTGCGCGAATACTGTGACGTATGCTACCGCTACAGCTTCTCTGTCCCTCACTTTACTCCTTAAACTAACACATCCTTTACAAAAATTTTAAATGCGCCATATTTACAACTCTTTCAATTGAATTCTGTTAATAACTCCACAAAAAAACAAGCCATTTGTCTGTTTCACTAAGGTAAAGTGATAGCTTTCCCAAACATTCAAGTATTCTTTATGCGTCAAATAGACGACGCTATTTTCACAGAATATTAAATTCGTCGATAAAGTAAGGCTACTTTACCCTTCTAGCAGGTAATAACGAACTCGTTTCTCTCTAAATGCACATACAGAGATATTTTACACCTCTTTAGAGACAATTCAGAGTTTAACTCGATCCTATATTACACAAATCCATTTATGCACATTCATACAGAAAAATCCCTATCCATGCATATATAAATCTTTAGTAGGACTTTAACCCACCAATAGAAATCCTCACTCGCCAGTAAGATAGACGACGCTTCCTTACCCTTCACTCAAGCTTAGATAAATTCTACTACTCTTTTCACAGTGAGTTTTAAAACAGGACATATTTCCCTATACTCGAAAGCTACAATTTCATAGACAATCCTCACAATGCATTCTACCTTACACACCTAAAATCCCTAAACTTGTGCTGTACGACCACAACACTTGTGATATACGGCGATACCACTATTTTGAAACAGAACAAATGCACTGTGTAACTTCACTTGTCACACTTCTCATGCCGGCACTGACCAGGAATTTTCACACTGCTGGAAAAAACCCATTCGACTACATATAACAACTGAACAAACTTAACATGTTTTAGACATTAATCCTATGTATTACCATGTAACATGCTAGTTACCATGGAAACCGTAACTCTGCTACCAAGATATTGATCCAGCACTCTGTTTGAAAAACTGTCTCACAAACGCTACCTATCACCTCAATACACACCATTAATCATGAAACACATATAAAGGCCCATACTACCAATGAGACAATTTTTGAGCGTCTGAATCAGGTGGTATGATTAACTAAAACTACTCAAATATTATTTACAAAATTATTTACAGTTTATCTATTTTTACCATGATTTTAACATTTATCATTTATTAATCAGACCACCAAGGCGATTGAATCAACTGATGGTAACTAGATCATGAATAAACAAGACCAGCTTGTCTTTTCAAATCTAATTTTATTAACTTTATTTTTCATAAACAAAAAGCATTTACGGCTTAAAATCTTTATTTTATAAGCAATTAAGAAAGCAGCATTTTAATAAGGAAGTGAATTAATAAACTGTCAATTTCAAAGCAAGCTCAGAAACATGAAATATTAGCAGAATAACAGTTTCCATTCCCTAAATCTATTTCCCTGTCTATTTCTCACTTAATCTAGAAAGGACAAATCATTTAAAGTCTGCTGTCCTTACTTGGGCCAAAAGTCCAACAGCATGGCACGTCAATCAGAAATCGGAAAGAAGCGAGCTTTTTCCCTGCTCATGGTGTCAGGTTTTATACCTTTCTTTCTAGCTAAACTTTCTACATTTTACATTCTTTAAAGCAAATCCGAGCTTTTCATTGGCTGTCCTGTGTCAGTCCATGATAAAATGTATTAGGTCATCTCCGATTCTTGACCAAGTCTAGGCTTCACATAAGCCCTATTGTCTTTCATTTACACATCTTTCAGCTTCCTCAAGAAAGTTACTTTTCCTCGAGTGTTGAAAATTTACTTCCTAGCCTTGGCAGACACTTTAAGTTTCTGTCCTTGAGCCTTTTCTTCATGAGCACGTTCAACTCAGCCAAAGAACTGCTTTTTCAATTAACGATGACAGTGCAGTAAAAATCTTCACAGCTACGCATGTGCAAAGACTTCACTCTGGACAAGCTTTTGCGTCTGCAGCTCTGTCAGCCATGTTTTCTGAACCACCTTTAGGCCTCACTTTGGAAACTATTAGTAAACAAACACAAGACATCAATTAATTAAAGAATTGAGACCCATTATGCTACCCACCCCCTTTAATAATTAATCCTGTTAATTATGTTACCTAGCAAAAGCACAATCAAGCAGCATTATAATTACTTCTCCTTATTGGAACTGCACAAACTCCTTGAGCTTTCGTCACAGAAAGAACATAACATAAGCACACAAAATAAGCACATGCCATTAATTAAACAGCCGCATTTAATACTGACAAAGACAATAGACAAGGTTAGTTTATTATTTTTTTCTTTGCGTTTGCAACATAAAGCACATTAGTTTATCCCACGTGTATTGATGAATGTATTCTTAAACTAAGTTGATTAGTAATTTCACCACAAGCTTATTAATTTAATTTAATTTCTGTTATGGGAGATTAACTTCACAAGTTTCAACAAAATCTTGTTCTTCACCTTGCTTCATCAACGTCACATTTCTATAGCACTTACTATCCTTGAAGGAGGTATTGAAGCGCTTCATGGCAAGTAACACGTTACTCGGAACCCAAGGTTAGTGATTGTCTTGTGCTCCAAAGGAAACCATTCAATGCCTCTCCTCCTATTTCTTTGTGTAACAATTAGTAGGGGCTATATGAGGTCAGTCGTGGGTGAGTGGAGCTTCCGTATTAGATTTGTTATGGCTTTAAAGAAGGGATGGTTGTGAACTATGAAATGTGGTTAGGCAATTTACAGAAACAGAATAAAGACAAAATCATGCAGCGCTGTTTATGCTACACTCGGCCCAGGCATGCACAGGATGAAGGCAAGGCTAGGGTGACCAGGCATCCCGGTTTCTCCTGGACTGTCCCGGGTTTTCACCTGCTGTCCCGGCAGATTTCAGGAAATGTAGCTTCAGTCCCGGTTTTTAGCAAGGGGCGAGTGAAAACTGTGGGAGGGGCTTCTTTATACTTTACAAAGCAGGGATAGTTAGCAGTTGTTTCAAGAAATCAATTTCATTCACAGGCAAGCTACTGGGTTTAAAAATAGCATTTTTATGTATGTTCTAAATGCCTGTTCTGTAATTCACTGCTCAGGAGCGCTGTCATTCTGTGCACTCGCTTGAAGTAGAACTGTAGTCCTTCTATTTTCTTGAGATTTTTGGCCTTAACATTCTGGTCACCCTAGGCAAGGAGCGAGGTCATTCGAAAGAGTGGACAACTGAAAGCCAAGGACTGATTGTTATACAGTGTTTTAGGACATAACGGGTGAGTTCTTTTTGAGAGTGCGCTCAATCGGGGGATGTAGAACATAAACATTAAGTACACATGAAAAACTACTAACTTAAGGATTTTGATCGAAGCTTGAATTGGGCTTTGTACCAGTAAGATTGATTTTATTAGGAATGGCATGTCAACCTGCATGGTATATGGGCAGAGACCCCTACCCTGAGTGCCTTACTGCATGAGTTTCTGGTATCCTGGCTTGTGTTAGGGACCCTGGCTAATCTAGAGTGTGTGCAAAGGTCTTGTCCCCTGATGGTGAGGTCTAGGACTTGTCCTGTGACTTGGAGAGGCATAACCTTATAGTGGCCAGAGAATTACTGTCCGGCTTCACACAAGGTGCTGGTGGCAGTATATCATGTTTCCTAATCTCGCATAATTTACCAGACTTTTTTATGAGTAGGTACAAGTGTTCCCTACTACACCCCACCTCCCCCCGTGTATAGTTCCTGTGATGTGAAAGTCCAGGGCCTTGCAATGACATTATGTGTGATTATGGAGTGCATATTTGTGTAGTAGGGCTCTGCTTTTATGATACTGAAACCAGTGGGAGCCATTTTGGATGCCCTTGCTTTGCCATTGCACACACTGCAGGAGGATGACCGCTTTCCAGACAGTGAAAGTTCAATGCCTGAGTTCCTGTATTGTTTACACTTTTATTAAATGAGGACTAGAATGAACAGGCTGCAAATAACAAATATGGACTTGAGAGGTCTGCCTTAATTTGTATTTTAACCAAATACTATTCTTTTTTTCCTTACTATATACTGGTGGGTGTGTATCTTATGTCACAGAGCTTTTATTTTCACACTTGCTTTACGTTCTTCCCTTGTCGAACACTGGATTCAAGGGTATAAGGATGGAGGTAGAGAACCTGTGGAGGAAGGTAACGTCATTCTAGTTACTCACGTTTTAGTAGGCCTTGGTAAACTGTTATTTTCATGGCAGTTAGATTTTGTGTGTTTGTGGTTTGTGTTGTGTGTAATTTTTTTGGACTACCTGTTCACAAAATGTCCTAAAATCTGGCGTATTTTACGAGGCAAACAGTTTTAAGCAGCACTTGGCGGACCCATTCTGAGTGTGAAGTGTGTCTGTCTGTGGTTTTCAAAATCACCAAAAGTGATCGATGGGCGTATTGCTTGCAAATGGTCTAACCAATGGTATCACTTTGGGTAGCATTCCAACCCATCGTTTTTCACTCACTGTACTACCAGTGGTGTAACATAGGCCCATCATGGTGTGGGGGGCAAGCTCTAGGGGCCACATCAGAACAAAACCCTGACCTGAGAGCTCCTTTTTAAGCCCTGAGGTGGGCAGCGGGGGCACTCCATGTACCTTGATTTAGGGGCAGGGGGAGGACGGACTAAAGCCTTGTTATGCCACTGTTCACCACTCTGGACAGAGGCACGCCTTAGACAAATCGGTACTGACCTTGCTCCCCATGGGAACAGTCTATCCTGGCCTGCCAGATAAGGCCCCCTCCAGAATACAAATGTATTGCTCTGCCACCTCCCCGGGGTTTTGTTATTAATGTGTAGGGGTACGTGGTCCTCCTGGATCCCCGGGGACTGCCACCTCCCCGAGGCTTTTCATAAAAAAATGTGTGGGGGGCACCTGCCCTCCCAACCTGCCCTGGGGACTGCCACCTCCTGGGAGCATAACAAATTACATGTGGGGGCCTTGTGGGCCCCCAAAACCCTGGAGACCGGCACCTTCCCAGGGCTTCAATTTAAATTAACAAGTGTGGGGGCACCTGCCCCCACACTGCCCCAGGGACCTCCACCTCCCTGGGGCACACCGAAATTAAGGGCAGGGGGCATTGTGCCCCCCCTCCCCAAGCCCCAGGGACTGCCTCCTCCCACCTCCTTGGCACTCCAGAACAGTTAAAGAAGTGTGGGGGGGCTCCTGCCCACCCCACTCTGCCCCGGTGACCACCACCTCCACAGGGCACAAATTATCCTAATGCGGCGGTCCATTGCTGACCCCCGGCCCTGGGTATCACCAGCTCCATGGGGCTACATACATGTTGGGAGGTGGTCCACGCAGCCCTCCTCCTGGAGCCCTCCATGGCGTCGGGGACTGCTACCACCAGGGCCCGCTCCAGCAATGTCCAGGGGTGCCCACCCACGGGACATTGCAGTGTGCAATGACAGGGCGGGAACATAGCTCCGGCCCTGCCATTGCAAACTCCACTTTGCTTCATGGAAGCGAGAGCAGGAAACCTGCTCTTGCTTCCATGAAGCAAAGTAGATTGCTGTTGGGCAAGGGGAGCTGCATGTCAGCAGGTCCCCTTGCCAAAAGTAATGCCGGCTCCCATGGAGACGGGAAGACAGCTGGGACCATGGGGGCATTGGAACTCCCCTGCGGTCCCCAACAAAGAGGCCAGGCCCAGGGGGAATGGGCCTTCCCTTTCTCATTATAAATAAATATTGCCGGGCCTCGGGGGACGGGTTCCCCGGGGCCAAAATTGGCCCAGGGAAGGGGGGCCACGCAGCCTCCTTCCATAAAAAAACTTTGCCAGGACCCGGGACCAAAATCGGGCTTGGGAGGGGCGCCTCATGTTCCCCTCTCTTTTTAAATGGTCTTTTTTTTTAAATGGCTCAGGCCCCGGGGGATGGGGTTCCCGGGGCCCAAAAGGTTCTAGGGAAGTATGGCCACACAGCCCCCCTCCCTAAAATAAAAAAAAAGAAACCAGCAACTCAACGGAGGCCCTGCCCTCTCCCTGTACTACTCTGCAAACGCACCTCCTGGCACGCTCTGCGTTAGGGGGATTTAGTCCCCATCATGACTGAGGGACCCTGGGGGCCAACTTTGCCACCAGGGAACCTCCAGTAAGCCCCACACAGTGGGATTGCTGAGAGGTGGTACGAGGTCACGCCCCTTTTTACACCACTCTGCAAACAGGCCTCATGGCGCACTGCTGTTGGGTCCCCTTGCATCCTAAGGAATTCAGGACTAAATTTGACTTCATGCCCAAGCAGCAGTGCCCTAGGAGCTGTGTTTGCAGAGTGGTATAAAAAGGGGGTATGGCCTTGTACAACCTCACAGCAATCCCATTGTGTGGGGCTTATTAGTGATAACAGGAGGGTTAGTTGGCCTGCAGGGACCCTCTGGAGGCAAAGGGACTTCATCCCCAAACCTAGAGCATGCCAGGAGGCACGTTTGCAGAGTCGTGGAGAAAGGGGGCATGGCATGCGTCACCTCTCAGCAATATCACTATGTGGGGCTTACTGGAGGTAAAAAGTAGGCTAGTTTGCCCCTAAGGACCACCAGAAGTGAAGGGGACTTCAATCCCCATCCAAGGATGTTCTTGGGTCCAACTACCCCTCCTGTTACCTCCAGTAAATCCCATACAGTGGGATTACTAAGAAGTCTTCCGAGGCAATGCCCCCTTTCTCCACCACTCTGCAAACACGCCTCCTGGCACACTACTGTTTGGGGGATGAAGTCCGCCTTACTCCTGAGGGACTTTGGGGGCCAAGAAGCCTTCCTGGTACCTCCTGTAAGTCCTATGCTGCGGAATACCTGAGCGCCGGTCGGAGGCCCAGCCCCCTTTCTCCACCACTCTGCAAACATGACAACTTGTTAAAGAAGTATTTGGAATGTAATAGGTCTTGCATTCGTGAAACTTCTGGCTATTGGCATTGTCAATGTAAAAGTTTTTTACTAATATTTTTTGGAGTGGACTGGATGAACGTTGTGTGTAATGGAATTATGCAGTATGTTGGGCAGTGAAATTGTGAGGATAGAAAGAATGAGGTATTTAGTGTATAGGAATTATGTAGAGTTAGATTATGTGTAATGGAGAGTGTTTATGTGGAACGGTAGTCTGTGTGGTGGAGTGGTAACCTCAGGTTTAGTCCTCCTCGTTTCCATTGAAGCTAAACTATAAACTTAATGAGACAAAAATAAAGAAGGAAACACTGAGGAGTACTTCTGGACCTAGTCGGAGGAATGTGCAGGGCCACTAGAATTATGCGACTGTTCGGCCGCACCTATTTTCGCATAATGTTATATGTACACACATTTTCAGACAAAAGATTTTGGATTTTTGAAATCTAAAATGTATGAAGAAGAAAGAACAGTTAATTGGAAATATGTATGATCACTATTTTGTTATGTTTGTGTAATTTCTGACTTTCAGATGTGAAAATCACTCTGCCTATATGGAGGTAACTAGAAAATTAAATTTTTGACTTTCACATATATGCAGTAGCTAATTAAGGTCCTGAAGAAAGCTTGGGCTATAGGCCCTTAAGGCTGAAACTAGTTGACCATTTTTATAAGAACAGCAACATATTTGTTTGACGTCGCTTCTGCACTTCATTTTAGTAGGTCTGGGAGAGATATTAGAATAAAGTTATTCGCCTCCATATCCTTTTTAAATCACTTTTTCACTTGCACTGCACTTCTTTTGTTCCATCACGTATATAGTGGATTGTCTTTAAAAACACCAGATTACCAAAGAGAATTATTTGATAGTGGTGATTATTGATCAATTTATGTAAATGTCACGGAGACCGATGCGTAAAACAAACCACATCAGCTCCTTATGCATTTGAAAGACTAGGTGGTGAAGTACGATGGATATCCACATGATGACACTGGCCATGTTTGGCAATTTATGGAAATCCAAAGGTTTCGCACTGGTTTCTGTTGATTTGTTGATTTGTTGATAGGTTAGCCTTTGGTACTAATTCCGATTAAGGAATGCTAAAATCCTTTCGGAGTTCTATATACCGGCAGGAGGTCACATAATTGCTGTTCACTGGTTGTTTCTCTTCATTCTATTTCCTGTTTGACCATCAGATTCCTGTGTATTGAAGATATATCCATACCTATTAATCAATAAGCGAAACAAACCGGTGAAGACAAAAGCAAGAATGTTCAAAAGAAAAATACAAGCCATAACCAGGAAGCCTGTATCTGTTTTCGGCTAAGCAGAGATACCCAGCTCAGGAGAAGAAGTGAGAATGCCACTGGAAAAACAAAACGAAGAAGCGAGCTGTCAGAGACAAGCTGGTGACACGTCCGAAAGAAACAACAGACCCCTACCTTTTGGCAGAGATAAAGCAAACTAGGAGGGGGCCACATGAAAACATCATAGGGTCACAGCTGCGGAAGTACTCGGGGGCCTCCTGATCTCTTTTGCAAGGTGGACGGTGGACCACGGCAGTCCTCGCCAAATGGCCTTTTTTAATTAGCATAGCCTCACGGGGAATCCCGAGCCAACTGCCCCTCACCACTCCCCCCATAAAATACATTAACTGGGAATGAACTCACCATGTGTTGTTGGCACAGCTTGGCGCCATATGCGTTAAATGAAAATGGTTAATAACACTGAGGCTCCCATGGCACAGGGCCTTGTCACGTGACACCGTGAAAAACCATTCGCTAAAAAGACAGGCACATATGACTCTTTAAAACACACAAGATGATGGACGGAATGTTGCACAATGGCAAAACATTTACCCCCAGTCACAGATCTGGGTTTAATCCATCGTTATTTTGCTCACCAAGCCACCCCAGTTCAGACATGGCCATATGCAAATCAGTCTTGACCCTGTGCCTCATGGTAACAGTCCAGCCCGAACTGCCAAGCATGTCTTCCCTGGACCGGAATCAAGCATCCTAGGTCCGGTTTCTGGCTCTGAGTCAAGACTGATTTGCATATTGCTGGGTTCAAACTGGAAAGGCATGGTGAGCAAAAAATCGATGGATTTAGGCCCAGATCTCTGTACTGGGGTGAATGTATGACATTGTTCTGCATTCTGTCCATCACCTGTTGTTTTTGCATTTGTCACCCCTAGTGGGACGGGTATGCTCAGACGTGAGTCCCGTGCTCTCCATGCCACTGGAATCAAGCTATCCAGGCTGATGAGGGCTGAAAGCCCAAAAACGGTCCTTGGATGCTTGTTTCCAGTCCGGAGAGGGCCTGGCTTAGCAGTTCGGGCTGGACTGATCCCATGGGGCACTGGGTCAAGACTGATTTGCATATGGGTGGGTTCAAACTGGAAAGGCTTGGTGAGCAAAAAAATGATGGATTTAGGCCCAGATCTCAGTACTGGGGTGAATGTATGACATTGTTCTGCATTCTGTCCATCACCTGTTGTTTTTGCATTTGTCACCCCGAGTGGGACGGGTATGCTCAGACTCAGACGTGGGTCCTGTGCTCTCCATGCCACTGGAATCAAGCTATCCAGGCTGAGGATGGCTGAAAGCCCGAAACCGGTCCTTGGATGCTTGTTTCCAGTCCAGAGAGGACCTGGCTTAGCAGTTTGGGCTGGACTGTTCCCATGGGGCATTGGGTCAAGACTGATTTGCATATGGCTGGATTCAAACTGGAAAGGCATGGTGAGCAAAAAAACGATGGATTTAGGCCCAGATCTCTGTACTGGGGTGAATGTATTGTAGTGTAGTTCCTATCTTCCCAATAGGCTCTGCGCATTGGAATAATACCTACAGCAGTAAAGGCCTAGGCCAGACATTAACTAGGTCTACTACTGTCGATACTAGACTTAAGTTTTGGGTTTGCCAGCGTACCTCAGAGTTCGCTAGAAACTTTCTCGAATGTTCAAGGAGGAATTAACTTCCCTGATTAGACAAGAAGGGATTTAGTTTCTGACAACCATAGAACATGACAACTTTGCTCTCCCCTAATCAAGAGTCAATCTCGAGAGTCGTGTGAACAAAAGGCAAATTATTTTACTCAGTCAGTACGTGCATTTCTTAGTCTCATCAGAATGTAGAGAAAAGGAAGAGACGGGCGTGTTCAATAAAAAGGTGTTATTTATTGATCAGTCTCTTTTCTCATACAAGAGAAATGGATCGATATTATTGCAATACTTATAGTTAAGTAAAGTGCATACATTAAAAGCAATAGTATAAAGTAATACTGTAAAAACATTGATATGGTTTCTAAGCCATATGATGTTTAAAATGAATAAAATATATTTATATACACATATACATTTGACTAAACGTACTCAACTGGTGTTTCTAAATACGCCTACCCCGTGTACCTGACCTAAGCCTAATATGTGGGCGGGAATAGAAAGTTACAGTTTAAGTTAAGTTTGTTTTTGCCAAGTGAATAACTAAAGAATTCTCTGTGAGGGGTTATTCAGTTCTGTACCTGGAAGTTAGGATGAATGAGGAATGGTATCTCTCTCTCTGGTCTCGATATTCCAGGCTGCCTGCGAGGGCTACCCGGAAACGCCGGTGCTGGATTCTCGGCAGGAGAAAGCAGCTTCTCTCAGCGCGTCAGGAAGGCGGGGCTGCTGCCAGCGGGGTCTGCTCTGCTCTCGGCTTCGGCAAGTATGGCTGCTCCGTCTCGTCACCACGCGTGTGTTTGCATAGGGCAAGATCGGTAATATTTATACCTTTAAGGTGCCGAGATTGACGTAAGGATGGACATAGATACGTCAATAAAGATGTCATACGATTTGCTTGTTAGCACATTCTTTTACTAAAGTTCTCGGTGAAATCAAAACAATGGCCGCAGGGTTTTGCCCAGGTTGTCATAGGTTTGATTTGTTATGAGAACTCCGTATGCCTTATCAGGGGCTGGAGGAATATCGCTTGTCTAATTAGATCGCAAGCGTTATGACCTAATCAGATAACACGTTCCTGTGCCGTAGTGTGACTGCGTCAGATAACGGTATCTGCATCATGGGGAATTTCTGCCTCATGGGCTGACTGCTAGTTAACTTGTTGGTTTGTTTAACTAGAATAGGGTCAGGAATAGGGGGATCGATTCAGAACCGATAGGAATACATGACACCCACTCCACGCTAACTATGGACATATTTACTAATCTAGGCATAGTATAACATAGTACAACATACTATAGAGTAGTGTGTATACCTTACCACCCCAAAATACATAAACGCATTTTGAAATTTTCAAATATACTGAAAAAAATTGCAGACATATATATATGGTATGCACTCAAGCTGTAGAAAAATGCCAAAGTAATCGCATTTGTATACATTATTGCTTATTTGGTATATGAGAATTACACATGAAATGATTTCTTACAGAAAAAAGTTTCGAGACCATTCCATCACAGAATAAAATATCTTTATGAACATGCCAGCGGGCAGCTAATGTCTATAAGCTATCTAAAAAAAAATTTTTGTATTAGAAACCTTAGTTCTTTAAGAATAGTTCTTACTTTAAGCAGAAGATAGTGTCCCGAAAAATATGCAAAAATATTTTGGGGCTGCTGGAAAAACTGCTGTCCGTGAACTGGAGCGAAAATGTTCATGTGACTTTATTTTTAAAGTTGAAGGCCGAATTCAGGGAACGCCGTGTGCGAGCTTGCTCAAAAGTTTCTATTTCTGTTCGGGTGAGAACATCATATCATTTAGGCTTTCGAAAAAACTGTCAACAGCTTCCTGGGAAAGTTCCACTAACTCGGAAATAGGTGTAATCATGCATTCTTGCGCATGATTGTCTCCATTGACATTCTGATTTGCATTACTGACAGAAGGTCGTACCTGTTCGATGCTGCTTTCATCTTGAACTTCACTACCCATCAATCGTAGTGGTGAAGCTTCCACGAATGCCGTCATCAGGATTGGTAGCCTTTGAGGGCAGCACAAAGCATGAACCTTAATCGGGCTCAACAATGTTTCTGCATCCATCGGCGCATCCGATTGTAGCGTCAGACAGGTGTCTAACACGCATTCTTCTCCGCATAGCAGACACCTCAATACAGGTAAAACACAACTTTGCCACATTGGTCGAAATGATAGAAACCAAGTCATGTTCAGGTCTCTAAGCCGGAGAGTCCCAGGATTTTTGATATCCGGTCCCGGTATCCAATGGCTAGGATTGTTTCTTCCCTTGTCGCAAGAGTTTTGTCTGTGACATGGGTTGCCATAACGAAAAATAAGGACTAAGAATAGGATTCCTGCAATTAGTCCCAGGATCAGGGGAAGTCCGCCAAAAATCGAATGGACGAAATCTGGAAAAATACCCAGTATGGCTTTGAATGGTGTTAATGCCATCGAAAATACTGTCTTAAATACCTTTGAGACCCCATTGGTATCAGAAATATTTAAGATTTCATTCAGGATTTCCGCGAAATGTACGGGGGAATTAGTTGATAATAATGTATGTATCTCTGCAGTCGTCCTTGCGACTTGTAGATCATACGTTTCTTTTGATGACGAGAGCCTGGTAGGCGTCTGAAGAAGGACTGTTTTCATTCTGCTTAAAGTATCTATTCGAATAGAAGTAATTTTCAAATCGGGCCATGCCCTTGCCTCCCTGTCTGGGAAGGAGCTGGGGAACAATGTGCGTCCACAGCACTTGACCTTCGCAGTAGTAGTTACTAGATAAGGAGTCCCGGGCATAAGACTACAACATCTGCGGTCTACAATAAGAATGTAACTCCCATTATAGAGTCTTTGAAAGAATGGTTCTATTTCTGTTGCAGGTGCGCCTTGCTGGTGACATGAAAGGTTGTATGAATTCCCTTCACAGGCTCCATGCAAACTAATTCCGTTACACAGAAGCGTGCCGCTTAGTGACATCTCACAATTGTTGCCACTAAGAAATTCTTTCTGTCCTTTATTACTGACACATGCATGTGAATAGGGCAGGTTCCAAGTTGTTTTAAGGTACCCCTTTCCCAATTTCTCGTACATGCCAGCCTGTATATATTTTTGGCAGTATTGAAACCTGAAGGTTGAGATTGGAATATTTATGATTCCGTGTATTATCCATTCACTGACAGGTCGTTCTGACATTGTCATTGGTAATCTTTCTAGCTTTTCAATGCTCAAGATTGTATAATCAGCACCCTTTTGCGCCATACCGATTTGTCTATCAGTAAGGTTAAAGATTTGGAATAGTGACGTTGTATTGATTAAACGCCAAGGCACATAGCCTGAACGCAGATTTTGTAACGTCCAGCCAAGCTGTACAATAGAACGCAATTGTGACTGACCATGTTGTAATAACAGTAAGTCTTGCGATAATATATCGATTGCTGACGACACAATGCTGTCCAATGAAAAAATTCTGGAGGACAGAGTCATTAACCCATTGTCCACTACAGAAAGTGATTTTTCCAAATTAATACGGTCAATTTCCCGTATTCTCTCTGCTGTTTCAATTTGAGTAACCTTCCAGGCCTCATTGTATGCTGCATATACAGAGGCTGCTATGAAACATTTTTGACGCTGTTTGCGTGGTCCCATTATGAAATCACGCAAGTCAGCACCATCAGTAAGTAAAGTTAGGTGTTGCTTAATTTCAGGCAGTGTGGAAGTTTGTAGCCATTGAAGGCATAATTTGCCCACACTGTAGGTGGTAATTATCCCTGGGTGATGTCTTTGGGGATATCTAGGGTCTGGCCTGTTCATTTTGAAACCCCGTGTTTTGTTCAGGAATCTGTCTTGACAGTTATTAGTATCTGTGGGCCAGATCAACCACTGTTTCCAATTTGGATGTGTTCTGTTTTGGTTTAATATATGGTTTACGTCTATCTCTTCATCTGTATCAGAGTTATTGCTAAACATTGTTGGCTTTGGAATAGACGGTTTATTTAAATCTTTGATTTTGGCTAAGCCAAGACAGGTGGTCTGTTGAACAGTGTCATTTAAAAATATCATTTGTTCTGGGATCATGCAGGCTCTAAACAAAGCTTCTATACCCTGTACTTGCCAATCTTTTGTACCCCAAACACTTTTCAATTCAACATTTTTGTCCCAATAATCAAATCCAAAAGTATTCATTTGTTCAAAAAATGAGTCTGAATATAACAATTTTGTGTTGGTTATCATGGTTTTGGTTCCTGTCTTGTTTGACAATTTAAAATAAAATGCTTCAGCATTACTTGTGTTAAAACCTGAAAAATATGAATATTTGTCGTAAACGGTTCTTGAGCTCCCTTTTGGAGGTGTTGCACAATGTTCCCATTGATTATAATTTAAAACATTTCTAGGTTGTGCAGATCTATGTAAAAAGTGGTTACCATAGTGGTTATAGCAATACATACTGTCATAATTTGTAGAACCCTGCAAATAATCATGTTTGGTAAATTTAGCAGACATTACTAAGTCAGACATCATGTTATTAATGCTTTCGAAGTCCCAATCATCAGCAAATGAGTTTGGTTTTGCAAAGTCACTCAATGAGATCTTAATTTGGTGTGGATATTTCAGGATCTCGACCGGACCATAAATTTCATAGTCAGTGTTGTCCCAGGCTACCCCACCAGGTATTGGATTGGCTGTGAAGTTGGCTGAAGAAAGTTCTCTTTTCTCGACGTGTGAAGATGTGTGTGGTTTGAGGATCAAGTTGATTTTCTGACTTGCTGTGTCCATTTTAGCATATTTTCCCTCAATGAAGCGTCCCAAAGTAAGTACCATGATGAGCCAAAGTACAAGGATAAATGCACCAAAACCCACCCAAAATTCAATCCATGGAGAAATCAGATATGTTTCTTTCAGTTGTTTCAAAAGTTCCTTAGCTTTGTCTTTAAAGGATTTTGATGATGGCTGTGTCTTTGATTCACTGAAGCCTTCAGAGGAATCATCGAAGTTTATGAAGTAGCCGGATGCAGTTCTGTCAATTGTTCCAATTGGTTCAGGATTTTTGTTTCTTGCATTGTCACTTGGTACTTCATTATAGAGTGGTGTGTCTCTGCTAAATGTTTTTATTTGGGTTTTCAGAGGTCTTAGTTCTATTGCATTATTGCATAGTCCTTGTTGTTCTTCTGTAGGCGTTTCGAATGTGATGAGCCTCTTCGTTAGGACCTCTGTACTGGTAGCAAACCTTGGTGTTCTGCTACTTATTGGGAGTCCACTTGGCCTACTGTTTGTTATCGGCCACATGTTGTGGTTTTACCAGGTCGATGGATACAACTCGGTTCTCCTTTTTACCAGCAAGTGGCGGTAGTACAACTGATCTTGTCCCGTTGACAGACAAGACAGGAACTGCTTTTCTGTAAGAAGGCCCAAATTCCTTCTTTACCGCGATTTTTTCCCTGACTAGATCCCCGACTTTTGGAATCCAGACAGGTCTTGCTGGGACAGGTGGTGGTTCTTCAGTGGTTGTTGGCTGTTGTTTCAACTTTATGTTGCTCAGGTCTTTTCTTGTTTTGTTTAAGTCCTGCAAAATAGCCAAACGGTCTTTGATATCAAAGCTTTTTTCTTTCACCACTGAAGTCTGACTATCAATGTCAGAGATCATCATCCTAGTTCCAAAAAATAATTCGTACCCACTGAATCCCTTCAGAGAATTTCTTGGCAAGTTATTGAGACTACGTTGGACACTTATTAAATGTTTGACCCACCCAGCTCCCGAACCTAATATCCTTTCCGCTATAGATTGCTTTATGTCTTGGTTTTTTCTTTACACCATCCCGTACCCTCAGGAAGGAAGTGAGAAGATTCCAGCTGGACTGTGCTCATTCGGCCATGTTTCCCCCCAGGCTGGTGGGCCTGAGTGAAAACAATGGTCGAACGTAGCATGCTCTTAGCGTATATGCCATTTAGACTCGCAAATCTTTGTATAACAGTCCGGACGTCAGCCGAGTGCTGGTGATCTACATTATAAGTGGAAACTAGCCTGTATATGTTAATCGCAAGCCATTCTTTTTACTGGTAATATTATCTGCCGTAATACGACGAGGTATCAAACTGTTTCTCTCCCCACTGCGATCTCTATTGCAGTTTGGGCAGCGTTTTACAAACATGGTGTGACGCAGGCTCATGCCTGGCCACCAGTACCGTGATTGTAATTCTTCCAGTGAATTTTTTAATTTAAGGTGTCTGAGACCCTCGCCCATGTGTGCGTCTGCGATTAACAAGTTTCTCCTGTCCATGTTTGGAATCACTCTATCCCCCACTCCAGGGATTCGAGCAAAAGGGACGGAGTTTGCATCGATTATGTATGTATAATTGAGTGGATAGTTGATCGGTAACACTGAGCAGTCGCCTTTTGATGACGTTTTCACCGCCAGCACTGTTTCACCGTCAATGTATTTTAATGTACGCTTTTTTCGAACTACGGGAGCCGATTTAGTGGCTGCCGCTGCGGCTGTTTCAGCCAATGAATTCCCTACAACGTGAACGCCATCACGTTGATGACTCAGTGAGTGAGTCACGTGAGTCTTTGGTAGCTCTTTCTGTAAAAGAGCTATTTGTTCCCAGAGCAGTTTCTGCTTTATTGGTGCATCTGTGTCATCTTTGTAACCGTTTTGAATCCATGTCTGCAAATCGCTGTTATATGATTTGACGCAGTAATATGAATCTGACACTATAAGTGTCGGGAATTCGCGATCCGCATTATCTAGCGCCATTTTCAATGCTATTATTTCAGTTTGTTGTTCTGAATTACTTTCTACTGAGTGTGTCTTTGTTAATAGAGGTTTTAGTTTACCTCCGCGCCACACTTCTTTTGTAATCTCACATGTGGGGTTGTATGCTTGTTCTCCCCAAACAGAGGGTTGAGCATGTCCGTCTGTATAGATTACACAGGCGTAATGTCGTAGAGGCAGAATGTCGATTGGCAGAGGATATGTTTCTTCATATTCTAGATTTTTTAATTCTTCTAGTTCTGGATCAAAGTAGTAGTACACTTTGTCCGTTGTGATAGAATTCACCCATTGTATCCATTCCGGATTCAATGCTGTTGTTGGTAAATTCCACGGTGTTGTTAATGCTTCAAAGGCTGATTTTGCTGTTCTGACTGTGATATGTCTACCGTCAGCTATGTCTTTTTCTCTAGCTATTGCGGTTTGAACTGCATGAACAATTTTTTCTTTTTTGCTGAATTTCTGTTCAGCTTCTGTGTACAAGTGTGATTTGAATGCAATTGGTACCTTTTCCCCCTCATTAGAGGTTAGGTATGTGAATCCGCATCTCCCTGGGATGACTCGAATCACAAGATTGCGTGTGTTATCACGTGTTTCTAATTTTGTTTTAATTAGCATGTCTGTTTGTAAGGATCTCAGAATTTCTGTGTGTATTTGAGTCCAATTGGATTTTTTAAAATCTGGTTTAATTAGATCATAAAGGGGTTTGACCCTTTCTGCGTAATTTGCAATGTATGTTCTTCCGAAATTTAGGAAGCCTAGAATTGACTGTAGGTTTTTTAGTGTTCTAGGTGCTTGGAGTACGGCACATTTCTCTAGGAAATTGTCAGCCAGGCTTTTGCCTTCACTTGATAACTCATATCCTAAGAACAGGACTGTCAGATGGGCAATTCTGGACTTTTTAAAGTTGAATTTGTAACCCTCTGCTGCGAACCCAAGTATTATGGTGTTCACTCTTTTCAAGTGAGTCTCCAAGTCATCATCTGTTAAGTAAATGTCATCGACATAAGATAATGCTTCATCATCATATAGTTGTAGTAATTCTGTTACTCTCGCTGAGAATACCCCCGGGCTATTCTTGTACCCCTGGGCTAACCGACAGAATTGTTTTTGAGTGCCATTTACTGAGAATGCAGTTAAATATCTGCTATCTGGTGCTATGTTTTGACAAAAGAATCCATTGGAGATGTCCAAGGTTGTTTTGTATTTTTTGCGCACTATGTTATTCATTAGTGCAGCACTGTGTGAGTTTTGCACTGCAAAAGTTTTGCAACATGTGTTAAGGTGTCGGTAATCCAAAACTAGACGATATGAATTGTCTGGTTTGGAGACCGGAAACAAAGGGTTGTTCATTTGTGAGGTGCAAGTTTCAATCACCCCCTGGTATTCTAGCTGATCTAGTATTTCATTTACCTGTTTTTTAGCTTCTTGCTTAATTGGGTACTGCCTTTGTGCAGTAGGTTGTGATTTTAAATGGATTTTGTGAGGAGGAGATTCCTCATCCCATCCTACTTGATTTTTATATAAAGCAGGTGCTAGAGCCACTGCCCACTTTCTAGCAAGTGTGTATTTTTTATGAATTGGGATATGATTCGAGAAGGCCGGCATAATTACTTCTTCGCCATGAGGGCACTCCCTGACAAACTCTGGTGGCCAGTCTTTTTCAGCTAGAAGGATGTCATAACCCTTGGAGAGGTTATCCCAAAATAGTCCCCTTATTTTCCTAGTCTTATCTCCCTCTATACGTAATGTTATCTCGTATATCTTGTGAGGTTTGCTAACCCTGGTGTCTGCAGTTTCCACTTGAAGATATTCATTCGTGTCCACTGTCTCCAGATGATTCATAAGGACTTTGCGAGCTATGCTCACTTCTGCTGCGCTGTCTAGCATTGTCTGAGCCCATTCTCCGTTTTTCAGTTGTGTCCTCAGTATTCTCGGCATTGTTAACTACCTTGATACTGGCTACCTTCTATTTTGGAAATTGTAATTTCTTTTTTAGCTGAGCAGGTTCCTTGTCTTTGGACTTGGTGTGCTCTTCTCTTTGTTCTGATCGTCCTCTTCTTTCCGATTTCTGCGAGGAATTCTGAAAAGATTGAGAGGGACGTGTATCAATGTCTTGATATCTATCAGGCTTTTTTATATTATCCCTATTTCTAAGGTTATATCTTTTCCCAGAGGGGTCACTCTGGGGTGACCTGTGTCTCTGGTTCGGAGATTTCTCCCTTCGCCTAGGAGACCTTCCTCGGGACTGGAATTTATTTTCTTTTGGATTGGATTGTTTGTTTCCATCCCAGTTCTTTTTTGGTGAATTATTATTAAAAAATATTTTTGCTGGACTTTCAGTCAGTTGCGGTTTTACTGGTATTCCACCTAAACTATCTCTACCTAGTTCCTCATAGGATTTTTCTATGATTCTGGCAATTTCAGCTGGTTGGTCTGCTATATCTGTCTCTTTTAACCTCTGGCGGATCGCCACGTTCGCTGCTTCACCTTTTATGTTGGCTAATAGTATAGCCGAGACCTGCTTGAAGTCTTTTAGTAATTTCATACCAAGAGTTAAAGCAGGTTCTGGACCATATTCGTCTTGAATTTGTTTTAGCACATCTGGTATCACCGAAATGGATGGAACACCGTGCGTTTTTGTGTAGATGGAAGCAAAGACTGTACCCCAAGTGTCACAGTCCTCAATGTGTGGTGCGATTCCCATTGGGAGACAGATAGTCAGAATCCTGTGTTTTTCTAATGGGGTGGTGTCAGGAAACACCGCCTCTATTTGGGTAATTTTCTGTGCCAACCAGAATGGTATTTGTTCCCGTTTAGCCGGTACTTTACCTAGGCAAGACTGGATGTTCTGTGGTGTAATTTTATTTGTGTTCCCCTGGTGAGGGGTCAGCTGTGGAAGTTTAATCGCTGGCTGAATTGTTGAAGTCCGCATCACATACTGAACTAATTGTCTATGAATTTTTATTAATTGTTTTAGTTGTACTAAAAGATCTGCTGCAGGCATTCTTTCGAAGTCTGGATGTGGTGTGTATCCGGCTAGGACCGGCCACGTTGCTCCTGGTCTACCTAAAGGACCGAGCCTGGTGATGTGATTATTATGTTTTAGGGCGCCATCAAATAAGAGCAAATGCTCTTGGAATTTGAGTGGTACTTCCACCTCCTCAAAAGGAGTGTACTCATTAGGAGGTTCCTCTATTTTGTAATAGTGGAAGTACTTTGTTACAGCATTAGCTGCTGGAAAATGTATCCATGAATAATATACCTCTGTCTGCCGATATTAGTGTGCCTCAATTACGAATATGACTGTGCCACCTCTAGGTGTCAGTCCATTTTCTATAAGTTTTAGAGTTATAGATCTCCTTTTGATGACCGGAATGAGTATTATATCCGCGTCTGCTGCTTGCATGGTAGCATCAGCATCTGCGAGTTCAGTTGCTAATCTAACTGCCTCTCCTTCTTCTTCATTTTCTGACATGTTACTGTCCTGAAGGTTATTTTGTTTGTTTGCAGATCAGGTTTCTTATGGAAACAGAGATTAGATGCACAATATTTTGGAACTGTTTATCCTTCAACGTTGACTATACCAAGAACCATACATAGGAGTTCCCTCCTGCGAGGTTTTGGAGGATATTACCTTTCACCCACTCCAGACGTCTTTGGAGTATTATGGGAAAAGGGGTCTGAGTGAGAAAGCACGACTGAGTTACTCTAAATGTCTTACGTTAGTTTTATCGCCCTTTCCAAACGCGTTGGGCGCCATGTAGTGTAGTTCCTATCTTCCCAATAGGCTCTGCGCATTGGAATAATACCTACAGCAGTAAAGGCCTAGGCCAGATGTTAACTAGGTCTACTACTGTCGATACTAGACTTAAGTTTTGGGTTTGCCAGCGTAGCTCAGAGTTCGCTAGAAACTTTCTCGAATGTTCAAGGAGGAATTAACTTCCCTGATTAGACAAGAAGGGATTTAGTTTCTGACAACCATAGAACATGACAACTTTGCTCTCCCCTAATCAAGAGTCAATCTCGAGAGTCGTGTGAACAAAAGGCAAATTATTTTACTCAGTCAGTACGTGCATTTCTTAGTCTCATCAGAATGTAGAGAAAAGGAAGAGACAGGCGTGTTCAATAAAAAGGTGTTATTTATTGATCAGTCTCTTTTCTCATACAAGAGAAATGGATCGATATTATTGCAATACTTATAGTTAAGTAAAGTGCATACATTAAAAGCAATAGTATAAAGTAATACTGTAAAAACATTGATATGGTTTCTAAGCCATATGATGTTTAAAATGAATAAAATATATTTATATACACATATACATTTGACTAAACGTACTCAACTGGTGTTTCTAAATACGCCTACCCCGTGTACCTGACCTAAGCCTAATACGTGGGCGGGAATAGAAAGTTACAGTTTAAGTTAAGTTTGTTTTTGCCAAGTGAATAACTAAAGAATTCTCTGTGAGGGGTTATTCAGTTCTGTACCTGGAAGTTAGGATGAATGAGGAATGGTATCTCTCTCTCTGGTCTTGATATTCCAGGCTGCCTGCGAGGGCTACCCGGAAACGCCGGTGCTGGATTCTCGGCAGGAGAAAGCAGCTTCTCTCAGCGCGTCAGGAAGGCGGGGCTGCTGCCAGCGGGGTCTGCTCTGCTCTCGGCTTCGGCAAGTATGGCTGCTCCATCTCGTCACCACGCGTGTGTTTGCATAGGGCAAGATCGGTAATATTTATACCTTTAAGGTGCCGAGATTGACGTAAGGATGGACATAGATACGTCAATAAAGATGTCATACGATTTGCTCGTTAGCACATTCTTTTACTAAAGTTCTCGGTGAAATCAAAACAATGGCCGCAGGGTTTTGCCCAGGTTGTCATAGGTTTGATTTGTTATGAGAACTCCGTATGCCTTATCAGGGGCTGGAGGAATATCGCTTGTCTAATTAGATCGCAAGCGTTATGACCTAATCAGATAACACGTTCCTGTGCTGTAGTGTGACTGCGTCAGATAAAGGTATCTGCATCATGGGGAATTTCTGCCTCATGGGCTGACTGCTAGTTAACTTGTTGGTTTGTTTAACTAGAATAGGGTCAGGAATAGGGGGATCGATTCAGAACCGATAGGAATACATGACAGTATGACATTGTTCTGCAATCTGTCCATCACCTGTTGTTTTTACATATGACTCTTTGTCAAAGTCTAACATCCCTGTTTTTAGAAGCAGGAATAAAAGCACAATTTAGCCAGAAATGCATTTTTTATCTGGAACATCCATAACCTACTCGGCAGTGCGTTTTATTTAATGAGTAATCGCGCTCTAAGGGTCCAGTCAAAAGGGACTATTGGTCAAACTCGCAAGTTACTCTTTCTAGGGTGTAACACTTCTTCCTAGAGACAAAATACGAGTCGATATTGTACAGAAGGTGGTTCTGGAAGACAGTGTGTATGAGTCACCAAACACGGCGCCTCCCAGTTTTCTTTTCTCACAGCTGCCTCGAACGTGGGGGTTGAAGATAGTTGTTGTTTAACTTTACTTCGCGAGGGGCGCCTGACCTTTGTCCTTCCTGGTCACTGCAGCTGTAAATAGCAATGTCCTGAAACCGGAAACACGATCTCAGCCAAGCTGGATGAGTGAATTATTGGACGTGCAACTCACGTTTATTACCACTGCTGCTTTGCCAGTAATTAACAAGCATTTACAATGCAACGGTCTCGCCTTTGCAAAAGTTAGAGCTATTGGCATTGTAAATGACAAATTTTTTATTTATGTGTTGTAAGTAATTCTTTATTGTTTGATTATTGAAAATCTTACAATTTTGTAAACACATAAAATATACTGTAGTGTATAATACCAATAAAAGCCATACCACCATTAAATTCATTACATTTAATTAAACTAGTTCATTTTAAAACTTATTCTCCTAATTTTGTTTTCGCTGTTAGTAGGAACCTCACAAAGGTAGCATTCATACCTATATCATTTGATTGAAGACAACATTTCAGTGCATGCCTACATGTACTTATTCCACGTAGATTAAAAGGTAGTTTAAGTAAGGATCTTCTTTTATTTTGGAGTCCAGGACAAATACATTAAAGGTGGACAATGTTCTCCTCTCCATTTTTACAAAGTCTGCATAATGTGCAATTTTCAGTGTTTTTCCACGGGGGTAGATGACAAAGTCCGGGATTATCCCGAATATTGCTTTGAGTAGAACTTGTTTATTTTTTTCCGACCAGGGTGTTTCCAGATATTGTTGTACCTTCTTTTTTTATCCATTTATTATTGTTCAAGCATGTTTTCTTTTTGTAAGACTATCTTTGTCCTTTACGAGAGATAGTTGGTTTGTAGTTTTATTGATTATTTTTTTGAACGATGTGTTACTTATCGTATTATTCCAGATTGTAATAACCGCAAACTCCTCTATCGCTTCCTTAAGATAATTCCATGCAGTTGACTTAACATTATTATTTATTTATTTCCATAATAACTGTGATATCTGATTATCTTGATCGGTTTTTATCCGATTCCAGGTTTTAATGAAATGACCCTTCCTCGCATAATATTGGTTGCTTAGACCGAACTCCAGTCTAATTTGTGCAGGCGAGGCATTAGTTGGAAGATGGAATAATGATTTGTATGTTTTAGATAGAGCATTATTTATTAATTCAGTATCCTTTCCCATTAGTGATTCACTGCCATATGTAATGGTTGGTAACAATCGTGCCCCTATAATCATCAAAAGCGGCCCATATGTTAGGTTGCCAAGTGATTTTTGTAAAATTCTGAATGCTGCAGTCAAGGCGTTTGACTTCCTTTGGATATCCCTTTTTTGTAGCTGATAGTTACCCTTCTCATGAAATAGTACACCCAAATACTTATATACTTCAACTTGTTCCAGTTGGTTGTTGTCCATGAACCATATACTTTTACGTCTTAGTTTTATATTCTTGGTGACTACCATGATCTTGGTTTGAGTTTCATTTATCACCATCCCGTTCTCCTATGCGTACTTGAATGTTTGATTGATCAAACGCTGTAGTCCAACTTTAGTGTGGCTTAGGAGGATGGCATCATCTGCATACAGAAAATTAGAAATATGCGTATCAGCTAATTTCGGAGGGTGTGCGTTTAATTCATCTATGGTCCCAGTTAAGTCCGCCAAGAACAAATTGAAAAGGAGTGGGGCCAGTACACAGCCTTGTTTTAGGCCTTCGGTTGCTGGGATTTCCTTTGATAGCGTTTGGCCATCCCCATCCTCACCCTAACCCAAGTTTTACTATACAGGAGCTGAATCAATTTCAATAGGGCCTTTGAAATGTTTTTTTCTTGGAGCTTTTTCCATAGTAAGTTTCTTTGGACACAATCAAAGGCAGATTTAAAATCTACAAAACATAGATACAGGGGTTGTTTGTCTTTGATTGCTTTGTCCATTAGAAGGGATAATGCCAGGATGTTTGTCGCTGTCCCCAGCCCTTTGATAAAGCCTGTTTGATTCAATGGCAGTATCTTATTTTTTAATGCCCATTCATTTAAATTAATAAGCAGAATCCTAGCAAACAGCTTGGCATCTGTGTCTTGTAGGGTAATAAGCCTATAATTTTCCTGAAGTGCCCAGATTTCTTTTTTAAAGATTGGCGTGATTAAAGACCCTCTCCGTGACTCAGGGATGACGCCTTCATGTATAATTTCTTTGAATAGCTTTTCTAAATATACTGCCCATAGATCTGGATTTTCTTTATAGAGAGCAAACGGGATACCATTTGTTCCTGGTGCACCATCTTTCTGTTTTGTAATTAACTTTATTAGTTGTTCTTTTGTTATTACAATTGGTGCTTCCGTATTACAGTCATAATTGTATGAAGGTTGTGGTTAGTTTTTTGTCATTGTTGAACCATTCTGATTTAGATGTTTTCTAAGAAATGTGATCCATTCTTGCTCAGTTAGTGCAGATGTAACTACCAATTTATTTGGTTGAACCAGTCCATTTATATGATCTTCCGGAACTCCCTTGCATTTGCTTGTTTGCTTGCATAAAATACTTTTCCACAGAATACTTGTTTTGTTTGGTTTTTGTCTTTCCATATTAATTTCTTCAAGTTTTGATTTAGAGATTTCAATTTTCCTAGTATTTCCTCATTAGCGACGGATTTCTTAATTTGCCTTCTCAACATATTTCGAACTCTTTTTAATTTCGTAATTGTATATGGAAGGTTTATATTTGTTTTCTTTTCCTTTCGTTCCTCATTTTTGTTCCTTTTATTCAATCGTATTTGGGGTTGAAATTGGGGTTTAACAAGCTTTTTGGTAAAATATACCCACTGTTCTATCGATGTTTTCAATGTTGTCTCATTGAAGCAATTCTCTATTATTCTCTCAACTTCTTCATTCGTCGCATCCTTATTTTGGACAGTCCAAATTTTTTTTTATAGTTTACAGTTCCAATGTACCCCGGGGCCGTTTCGTAAGGTTGGTTTGTGTTAGTCCTAATATTGATTGTTATTATCTGCTGATAGTGATCACTCTCCTTAACTTTCTCTAGCTGATATGAGATAATATTCTGAAAAATATTAAGTGATATCATTGTGTAATCAATCCTTCACCTTGCATTGTGCGTGAAGTATGTATAGGCTGGTGGCATATCTGCTTTAAATCAACCATTAAGAATTCGCAGACCCATCGCTTCCACGTCTTTTACAAATTGTATACCTACTTTGTTACTGAGGGAGTTGATCTCTTTTCCTAGCTCCTGATGGGGGATTGACCATTGATGATCTTGGGATTGAGAAATATCATCCCTTATAAATGGTGACATTAAATTTAGGTTGAAGTCCCCAGTCACCATATAGTCTGCTAGAGGGTCGTTCAGCATTTGCTCCAATAGAAATGTATTAAGTGTTTCACAAGTAGATTCCCTACTAGTGCGTGTTGGCTGTATATATACATTAATCAAATATAGGGACCTTGATATCTGATTAGTTGTTTTATATTTCAGTTTGAATATTAAAATGTTCGTACTATTTAGGTCCAGTCGCTCGTGCTCAACCAGTAGTTCACTCAAAATAAATGTTGCTACCCCCCCGCTTGGTCGGCCAAATTTATGGATTTTATTTGCATATTCAAAGTGACCTATATATCCATGTAACATAAATGGTTTGGTTTCCCATGTTTCCTGTAAGAAAATAATCTGACATGGGAGCCATATAGAGTCTATGTGTGCGTTATGAATCTTTGTTCCCAATCCATTTATGTTCCATGAGCACATTCTCAGTTGTTCCATCTCTGTTGCTTTAACTGAAGGGATCTTAGTTCTATTCGCTCATTGTTGCTCGTTACTATGTAATGCCAGGGTGATCCATTTTTCATTTATTTCTGAGGTTTTTCCTAATTTCATTTGCGATAATGTTACTCCTGCTTTCTTAGGGGATCTGCCCCGTGCATTTTTTAGTACAGGAACTATTTGCCTGTCTATTTTTCCTTGCTGTCCCCGATTTTCATCAATAAGCAGAGTCGGATAAACCTTTGGGACTTGCTTAGTAATTAATATGCCCCAGGCTTTAAATGTCTTTGTTCGGTTAGAATCTGTTCTGCTACAGCCGGTGAGTCTGATGTGATTAAAGTGGGAGCCTGGAGACTATGCTTTCCTGTCATAAATTCAATGGAGTCGATATCATCACTCCCAATTTTGAGTAAGGATGGAATAGACTTAAATAATCTGAGTATATTAACTCGATTTAGTGTATCTTGCCTACCTCTAGACTCAAATTCCGGTGTAAAAATAAGTTGTACTTTATCATTTGGTAGATGTTTATTATGAACATCTGTTGCCTTGGCTTGCTTTGTTTTATAGGTAATTCTTTTTACCCCTTCCCTGTTTTCAATAAACAAATGATCCCAATCTGGCAATTCTGTAATCATTTTTTCTTCCCCACTCATATCCGATTAAAAAAATGTTTCTGTTTTTTCATTAGCCTACTGTTTTTCATGGTGATTGGTTTTTAGCGTTACTTTTATAGGGGTACAATCCTTCCTTCTTTGAGAACTGTAGGTGATCGGGCTAATATCCTCTTCCTCATCTCCTTCTAGTATCTCGACCTCAGCTTGAGATGGACTAACTAAGGTCCTTATGTCCGCCTGCTCTTCTAATCTTCTACTTTCCTTCTTTGGTTGATCTTGATCTATATTCAACCCTTCACCCTTATGTTTTACTTTCCTCATTTTGTTCCATCCCTATTTGATTTGTTTTAGCACATTTTACTGGTATTTTTTCCCTTGAAGGTTTGTGTTCAAATATAGCAAAATATTTGTTATTGCCATTCCTATTAGGTGATGCAATCTTTTTATCCTCTCTTGGTAAATCATTTCCTATATCATGTCCATTCGCGTCTATGGTTGTTATCTGGTCATCGTCCGATTGCATTGTGGGACAATATTTAGTTTTTACGTTTTTCCTTGCTTTACGTAATATTTTCCTTTGGCGTTTTGACAGCATAGTGAAGCCATCGGTGTCCTGATTCTTATATTCCTGTTTTACCCTTGTTTCAATGCTAGTAGGTTCATCCCTTATTTGGTCCAATAATTGTGCATCTAGTGATGGTATTTTTTCACCCAATATTTGTACACCAAGTGTTGGTATTTTTTCGCCATGTACATTAAGTTTTAACTGCGACTTTTTTATTGATGTTACTTCTGGGCCTTCAAGGCTTTCCGTGCGTCTGATATATTCATTATCACTCTTATCAATCGTACTTGTTTCTTTAGTATTGTATTCCACTTTTTCATAGGCGCTTCCATTTTTCTTTCGAATGTTCCTTTTAGTATCTTCTATTATGCTATGCAGAACCTCTGGTATTGTTGCTAGTTTGTCTATAATGGGTGAGTAGATACATTCCGTGGTCATTGTTTCGTTATCTTTCTTGGCTCTAACTATCAGACCATTAAGCTGAGCAAGTTTATTGTCAATCCCCGCAACTGTGTTTGCCATCATTTTTAGAAGATCAATTTGAATATCCATTTTATTGGATTGATATTGTAATGCTTCCAATGTGAGAGTCGAGGTTTGATAGAAAATATCCCAAGTTATCCCTATATCTTGTTGTTTTATTCCTATTTGGTTGTTTTGTGTTGTCTTGCCATTTTTATATTTATTATCCGCGGAGGTTGCGTATTCTGCCCAGCAAATTTTATTTGTTTTTGAGTCGTAATCATTAATTACTTTATTCTCTAACTCTTCCCCCCATTTGGATTATCTTGTCTTATTCCGTGATGGCCATTGTCTTCTTGGATGTCATTCCCAGTTTTGCCACTGTGATTGCTCGATTGTTTAGGCAATGTTTCCTCAGAAACTATATGCAACCTTTTCTTGATTTCTACATTTACTTCTATAGGAATGATTAACTGTTTTTGTTCCATCCTACCACCCTGGTATGCTAGATTGGATTCAGGAAAATTGAAATCAGAGTTGTTTATAAAGCTGTTTGTGTCCTTAATCACTACGTCTGGTACACTTGTTGCATCTGATATATCCATTTCTTTTGCTTTTTCTTAATGAATTGACCCTGGAGATATCGTTGTTCATTTATCTTGATTTCATAGTTACACTTTCCGTTTTGTAGACTATTTTGTGTGACTTGCCTAGTGATTTTTTCACTGCTTGTAGGTTTGATGGGGGACTGTAATTTATTATTTTCCGCGTCTGTTTGCATTGTCATCAAAACTCCAGTTGGCTCCTTCATGAATTGGAATCTATCTGGTATTTTACCTGATTTCTCAAACATCCTTGCAATAGGAGAAATTAGTGTCTGATTTGATCCAACAGTATTTGATTTAACCTTTTTTAGCACCCTAGATTGTTGTATTTTCTTTGTACGTTTTGTAGTTGGTCCTGGTATCCTCTCCTTACCAGAACGCATAATTCCTCTTTATGATCGCCTGTCCCTTTTTTGTATGACATAGCATTATCTCAAGACCCTCTGCTCACAAAGTCCAGGACTCGGTAAACAGGTGAATGCTTGGGGCCTCGACGGTTTAGGAGGCTAAAGGATTGACAGGATTAATACTTTCCCCCGTATCACTCTCAGCCACCGTTACCAGCCTTTTTTATCCACTACACCAATACACCCATTTATTCTGTTAGAGAGAGGGATACGGTCACCGTACATATAGTCAGTTGGCTCCCGCTTACCTCCAGCTTACCCCTGATACAGCTTTAAGTGCACCGAGGGAGAGAGAGAAAGCCGAGGGGTAGCGGTGGACCGCTTACTCCGTTCGTTTCAACACCCGTGACAGACCCGTAACAGGTCTTCTCCACCTCCCCAGCCTGTCTGCTCGTTTTCCCTGCAGACCCAGTCTCAAAATATATATTGCCGCCAACACCTACTCACGCCCATTTGCCGAAAATGCCGAGCCGCCTAACACCCAACACAGAGGTAGCACAGTACGGCGCGATGTATTGGCGGAGTGTTATTAAGCCCTGGCGTCAATGTCCAGCAACCGGGCCACTGCAGGTACCCAGAGCACCAGCCGTCAGGGTCAAGCAGTGGAGGCCGGTAGGGGTCATACGGGTGGGTGGAAGGGCATCCCCAGACGGTAATTCAAAATCAAAATCAAAATCAAAATCAGCAGTGCGGCAATACGGCAATCACCTTTCCTGCTTCTGCTCCTGCTCCTGCTCTTCTAATAGCGTAAGTAGCGTAAGTCCCCCTCCAATTCCAGTTACTCCGAGTGTTACCATTTCAACCGTTTCCACAATGGTCACCAACGTTACATCAAAACCAGGTGATGGCCTTCTTGTGTAACAATGAATCTTGAAAGTGGAAGTGGGAGCAAGTATAGGGTTCAGTTCTACTATGCCGGAGTTCCTCCTCTTCCTTGAAGTAAATAGCCGGTTATCTCCCCCCCACAACAAGAGTCTGTTCTAGTTACAGCTCTCCTATGCGGTCATCCCTCCTCCTGTCCCGTATAACCCCCACAACACCAGAGACCGATCGCTAACCTCAGCTGTGGTGGGGCCAAATGTGGGCTTGCTTTTAAAGTCTGCCGCTGTCAGTCATTCACAGCCTCAGGTAATGGTAACGTTTAGGACTAAGAGCCAAAGAAGGGCCCAGGTAAGAGCAAAGTGACGGACCCAAAATCACTTTGCCATTGCCCCTGCTTCTTTGGCGGTTCCGGCACCGGGACCATCCCACGCAACCGCCGCATTGCGTCCTTCGCGGCTTCAGCGGCTCCTACCGCAACTCCTCATTGGCGGTCAGCTTTCCGCCAACACCAGCGTCACTATCGAGGTCAAGCGAGGCGGCGGTGGGTTCAGTCCTCACGCTCCCCAGCGGCAATGGGGTCGGACACTCTCACCTATTCAGCCTCTATTCAGCCGCAGCCGCAGCCGTTCAGTGCCGTTCAGTGCTCGCTCGCGTCTCCTCTCCTGTCTCGTTTAGTGTTCAGCCGCAGCTGCAACCGTTCCGTTCTGTGCGGTGCAGTCCGCTCTCTATCTCCCATTATTTATGTGTTGATTTTGAAAACAGATAAATAAATGGCATTGTCATTTACAGTGCCAATAGCTTAATCTCTCGCAAATGCAAGACCTATTGCATTTGCACCCACACACACGAGAGCCACACATACACACACACACAGAGCCACACACACACAGACCCACACACACACACAGACCCACACACAGACCCACACACAGACCCACACAGACCCACACACAGACCCACCCACAGACCCACACAGACCCACACAGACCCACACACACACAGACCCACACACACACACAGACCCCCACACTCACACACAGTCCCACACAGGCCCACACACAATGCAACTTGAACTCACCTTCACGAGACAACAGGCTCTGGAGCTGGGCCGTATCCGGGGCGCACAGAGCTCGCGCCTGCGGTGGCACCGCTCTTGCAGAGGGCAGCACGGACGGCGATTCTGTGAAGGCCCAGAGCAGCTCCCATCAGTCACCATCATGTATAATGCACAGCACTCCTGCATTCAGTGTGCAAACCTTAGAAAGGGTCACATCTCCAGCTACAATACTCTTCTGTTTTTTACACCGCACCTCACAAACTTAAGATACCATTAAATTATGATTTTCGTGAAGGATGAACGTCTGCAGCTACAGGATGTGAGGAAAAGGAGAGCAGAAAATCAACTGTAGGAATTAAAAGTAACACAAATGTGAGCCGTGAGGCATGGTGTGTGAGCTGGTGAAAGCACAGTGTGCCATGAGGCATGAGTGATTATTAGTGCAAGCGCAGTGTGCCGTGAGTCACGGGGTGTGTGCTGGTGCAAGCACAGTGTGCTTTGAGACATGGGGTGTGTGCTGGTTCAAGCACCGCGTGCCTTGAGACATGGGGTCTGTGTGTTGGTGCAAGCGCAGTGTGCCGTGAGGCATAGTGTGTGTGCTGGTGAAAGCGTATATTGCTGTACATGAATGTATTGAGTCTAGACTTCAAACAATCTGTGAGCAAATTATTAATGTTTCAACCCCTAAGCAAAAACACATGGGACTTTATACTTGGCGAAGACCAATTTATAGGAGCCACCTACACAGTTCAGTAAGGCAACCTCTTGACTAAAAGAGAACTAAAGTTCTAGTAAGTAGTAGCAGTTAACCACAGTATAAGGAATTGAAAGGAACAATCTGAGACTGGCAGATGAGAGTCAACGGATGCACTACACCGCCACCGCACGAAGAACTGAGGAAAGCACCCACAGTGTGGCTGGAATGAGTCAAAGGGGGCCATTTCCACAGGTTACCTAGGCGAAAGGAATGAGCGTGAGTGTCATCGTGTGTGTTGCGGCCTGCATGCCATCCTACCAGTGGATGTAATCAGTTGGTCTGTGAAGTGCAAAAAATGGTTTAAACAAAGATGGAGGAAGCGCGGTTTGTGAATTAAGTTAACCACAGTCTCTTGGTCTATGTAGTGCAGAAATGGTTAAATGAAGGTGGGGGAGGCGCAGTGCTCACACTGTACAGGGCTCGGTTTGTGCATTAGGGTAACCACAGTCGGATCGATCCGCAACTAATGTGTGAGTACTTAAAATGCAGAGTGGGCTCCTAGATCATGTAAATCTAGACGCGCCACAGCGAGGCCGCAAGGCTCACAGGAAGACGCTGGTGATGGGTAATCAATGAGAGAGTTAAACAATGGTGAGACATGTACATTAAGACAACGGCTAATAAATTGTGCGTTTAACCGTGGTGCTCTCTGAACTACACAAGGAGACGCTTGTGCCGAGCAATTAAATGAATGTTTAAACAGCGGCAAGTCATGTGCATTAAACAATGGCTAATCAATCGTGGTGCTCACTATACTATACTCATGCCGGGTAAAAGTCACGGGCGGGTCATGTGCTGTGAGCTTGATGACTAAAACAACTAATGGGAGCTTTCTAAATGTGAAAGGTTACAATCCTGGCACCCCCCCCCCCCGCTGAGCCGCAGGGAGCGACCCAGCGGTAGCATGGACACAATCAAGGCTGCAATAAGTGGCAGTGGCTCACCTTCGGTCGTTGTGAATGGATCTGACAATCAGCGGAGGACAAGCAGGCATCAGTCCTGCGTTATCGCTGCGAATGAATCCAATCTGGTTCACACAGACAATGAGCCTATAAACGGCGTGTCAGACAGCGTGTACTCTGCATGACTTCAGGTGAATCTTGATTGCTAGGCAACCGGGGATAATCGATAGGGGATTAGTGGATGGGTTCTGTGTAAGCATCAGATCAGGCGAGTGTGTGCTAATTATTATTATTATTATTATTATGCGTTCTTATATAGCGCTCGATTACCCGCAGGCATCTCGGCGCTTGCCTTGGGAACCTGTCCTGGCTTTTTTCCCTGTGAGATACCCGTAATGGGCATCCCCAAGGTGGAAGCCAGGCATCCCGCCGCGGGGGGGCCGTAGTGGAGATTAAGCAGGCTAATGCCCAGAGCTGCAGAGTGTGAACCCGTGATTCGAGTAGGCACCGAAACGAGAATTATCGAGTCCGTGGATATTTGGGCTCAAGACCCTGCCGCGTCGGGAATTGAACCCTGGTCCCGGGTCTGACCTCTGCTTCAGGGTCTGCCTCCTCTAACCAGTGAGCCACACTTCTCCAATAATAGCAATAATGAACACGCTGTTCACCACGGCCCTGCAGACCGAATATTCATACAGTGTCTAAGCATACACATATGTTGATTCCAGACAAATGGGTAAATTGAGGTCCTGTTTGAACATAAAAATAGTTACATATTTGGACAGGTGTGCGCAAGACCTCATAAGTTACGCGGGGCAGAGTGAAGAGGGAGGCGAGAGCGGGACGAGGAGGGCTGCGGGCAGAGGGAAGGGGGGAGGTGAGCGGAGCCGAGCAGCTCCAGAAAGAGCCGAAGTACGTTGGGGGGAAGACTGGGGGCAACAACACGAGGACAAAGAGCAGAAGTTACCTGCTGATGGTTACATGCAGCACAGGAACACACCAGAAACATGCTTTCGTTCTGGGACACAGGATCCAACACCACCATGTTTCTCCGAGGCGAGGCAGAAATGCCTCTGAGAAACGCAGCCTCATTTTGGGTGACGGGGGCGTGTTTTTCGTTCTCTCCTCTTCCCATTGGCTGGAAGGTAAAATTCCAGCCAATGGGAAGAGGAGAGAAAGAAAAGAGAAAGAAAGTTAAAAACACACCCACGAATCCCAAAAACACAGGGCTTGAACGGAGTGACGCCCCTCTCCTCCAATGGCTGGCCTCCGTTTAGGAAGCCAGCCAATGGAGAAGAGGGGCGGGTTCAAGCCCCACTGTAGGAAAACATTAAATCTCGGCTGCGCGACACTACTGCGTAGTGTACGCTAGGCCGAGACCTAAAAATGTCATGTACCACATTTTATTTAAATTACAATTTGAAGAACTTCAAGAAAGGGCTCTACATTTAAATGGTTTACGTGATCCACAATCAAATATAAACTACGTTAATTAATAAATGCATTCCTCATGCAATTAGCATCAGTATGTAAAATGTTTTTTATTCTGCCAAAGTTCTTCCACATCTTGGCGAGTGTGCTATGGTAGAAGCTGCACACTTGTTTGTGCAGATGTAAAGCTTACTTATAGAATATATATACTGGACTCCAATGTGCCTTCATAATCGCACCATAAACTTCGAAACGTTCCAAGATGACAAAACTGTTTCCACGCACATGGGGTGAGTGTCACAGCAACAATATTAGAAGCAGTTGTATTCTAAAAAGTCAAACACTGTTTTTTTGCATGCTTGAAAAAAGTGAAAACATAGAAATTGAAAAGGCCCAGTCGCCCTTTTCGTCTTTAACCTTGCTAAGGGCATGAAATTGGAATGGAGCTAGTGTCAGCTATGACAATAGAATCCTTAAAACTAAATATATGTCCTATTACAATACACTATCAAGATGTCTCTAATTGCAAAATACCAAATGCTTTGTAAAGTGTATTAAAAAAAAAGTTCAAATGAAGGTTTACTGGGCCAGCTTTAATGACAGCGCAGAGAAAAGAACGCGGCGCTAGAGTGCAAAAAGTGTGGTATCCCCATGCAGTCTTCGAGCTCCAACCCATTCCTCCCACATATCGCATGCAAACAAACACTTCCCCGAGCACCTGACCAAGAAATGCAGTCAAAGATAAATGACTCCGGTTTTTCGTGCACATTTCCGAAATTGTTCTTGACTCTCATAAAACTGCTCTGAATTTAAAACTGATGAAAGCAAGTAGAGCAGCCGTACTGGCACTGTAGTAATATATATCCCTTGTCAGTATTTTGTTTTATCTAGACTCTCTTATAGCTCTGCTACTTTGAGATTTAAAGAAAAAAGCGGTGCCAACTCAAGGAGTTCGTGTGAAGATGTTTCCATAAGAAATGCACTAAATCGGTGTTTCTGAATATAGTGGGGAAGTGTGCTGTCTCACTGTATTAACAGGCTTTGACACGTTGAAGCCACTTTGCAATATGTTCCAAGTGATTGCTTGTGCAGCAAAATAAGTGTTGTTTTTATACAGCAGAGCATGTGCGCGCATTCCACTGCAGAGGCAGTTCCTCTTTTCAAGCGCAAACACAGGACTACGCAGATAAAAAAAACTCTACTTGTGGGGATATTGAAGGGGAATGTACACAGGGATTTTGATACACAATTGCAAGAAGACACCCCCAGCAACAGCTGCAGCCATGTCGTAGACCGTGGGGCGCAGACCTAGGTTCTAACCCCGCCATTCCCACTTGTTAAAGCTGGTATCTGAGTGCCTTCCTCACTTTTACAGTTTCCAGATGTCACCCATTTGGGAGTCCTTAAAATACGCTCAACGCCAGCTTCAACTGCTAAATTTACAGTAAAGTGCTTTAGCGGCAATTAGGCACAGCACTTAGACACGTTAAGCCAGTATGTAACATTAGGCGCTATGGAAAAAAAAATCAAGATTTTTTGTTAACATGACAGAAGAGATCATGTGTTAACTAGAATAGTGACCTCCCACATATTGAGCATTAGCTCGTCATGGAGGCCTACCCTTCCTCTCTCCAATCCCCAACTTTCCCGCACCCCCAAAAAACAAGTACAGTTCATAACAGCTTAGGTACAGTGTCAAACTGCTGTTATGGGGTGGTAAATGCACAGCTACCCTCTTCCTACCCGATGCTGGGACTCCGCCGCACCACGCTGCAGTCACGGTTTCCGGCATGGCGAGGGCAACTGGTTTCGAAGGGGGAAGTCTGGACCTGGAGCCTTAGAATGCGGCAGGGAGGCCATGGTACCACTACAATGTGCGGATAGAAACAGACAGATGGGCGGGACAATCAGACCGCTGTAAACACTGCCCTCATCAGTCCATTGTAAACACTGCCTGTTACAAAGCAGTAAGCACTTCTCTTTGGTTCGTAACGCGGGGGAGTGAGAGCCATTCTTTGGCGTGGCAGGCTGTCGGCAGCAGGGGTAGGCACGCGCACGCCTCGGCAGGGGAGAGGTGAGGGGCTGTGCCATTTACTTGTGGGAGCAATAATTGCTACCATATGGTGGCGCTCGCTCCCGCAAGTGAATCTCCAGACGTGCACGGGTTGCCATTGAAGGCAATGGAACGCGTGCACGTGTTTGGCTGAAAAGCCATGGCGATAGCAAAACGTCTTTTTGCCTACCAGCACATGCGCGCTGCTTAGGCGAGACCTAAAAATGAATGTGTCCTTGTGTAACGCAACTGGTGCTCATGTAAAGCGCCCTGATACCTTTGGGTCAAGTTTGCGCTATTATAAAACTACAAAAAAATATATATATTGCTAAAAGTGGGTGTTAAATTGGTACTAATGATGCACAAACCACTCTTGCTTCTTTCTGCACCTCTCTTGCCTCATTCAGCCTTTTTCTTGCTTCTTTGTGCACCTTTCTTCCTTTTTCTACACTTCTCTTGCATCTTTCTGCACATCTCTTCCACTTTCTGTACCTCTCTTCTTTCTGCACCTCTCTTGCTTCTTTTTCCACCTCTCTTCCTTCTTTCTTCTGCACTTCTCTTGCCTCTTTCTGCACCTCTGTTGCTTCTTTCTGCACCCCTCTTGCCTCTTTCTGTACCCCTCTTCCATCTTTCTGTACATCTCATGCCTCTTTCTGCACATCTATTCTGCTTTCTGTACCTCTCTTCTTTCTGTACCCCTCTTGCTACTTTCTGCACCTCACTTCATTCTTCCTTCTGTGCCTCTCTTGCCTCTTTCTGCTCACCTGTTCCCTCTTTCTGCACCTCTCCTGCCTGTTTCTGCACTTCTCTTGGTTCTTTTTGTATTCCTCTTGCCTCTTTCTGTACCTGTGTTGCTCCTTTATGCACCCCTGTTCTCTTTTTATGCACCTCTCCTGCCTGTTTCTGCACCTCTCTTTCTGTACTTCTCTTGCATCTTTCTGCGCCTCTGCTGCTTCTTTCTGCACACTTCTTGCCTCTTTCTGTACCCATTTCCTCTTTCGGCACATCTCTTGCCTCTTTCTGCATCCCTGTTCCCTCTTTCTGCACCTCTCCTACCTGTTTCTGCATCTCTCTTGTTTCTTTCTGCACTCCTCTTGCCTCTTTCTGAAGCTGTGTTGCTCCTTTATGCACCCCTGTTCCCTCTTTATTCACCTCTCCTGTCTGTTTCTGCAACTCTCTTGCCTCTTTCTGCTCCTCACTTGCCTCTTTCTGTACCTCTCTTGCCTCTTTCTGCACCAGTATTGCCTCTTTCTGCACCTCACTTACCACTTTCTCCACTTCTCTTCCTTTTTTCTGCACCTTTCCTGTTTCTCTCTGCAAATCTCTTGTGTCATCACTTCTCTTGCTTCTTTCTGCACATCTGTTGCTTCTTTCTGCACCCCTATTGCCTCTTTATGTATCCCTCTTCCATCTTTCTGTACCTCTCTTGCACCTTTCTGCACCCCTGTTACTTCTTTCTGTACCTCTCCTGCCTGTTTCTGCACCTCTCTTGCCTGTTTCTGCACTTCTCTTGCCGATTATTGCACCTGTGTTGCTTATTCCTGAACCCCTGTTCCCTCTTTCTGCATCTCTGTTGCCTGTTTCTGCACCTCTCTTGTCTCTTTCTGTACTTCTCTTGCCTCTTTCTGAACCTCTGTTACTTCTTTCAGAATCTCTCTTGCCTCTTTCTGTAACCCTGTTCCCTCTTTCTGCATGTCTCTTGCCTCTTTCTGCACTTCTCTTCCCTCTTTTCGTACCCCCTTGCCTCTTTCTGTGCCTCACTTGCCTCTTTCTGCACCTGTCTTGCCTCTTTCTGCATAAAACATGCCTCTTTCTGCACTTCTCTTCCTTTTGTCTGTACCTTTCTTGCTTCTTTCTGCACCTCTGTTGCTTCTTTCAGCTCTTCTCTTGCTTCTTTCTGCACCTGTCTTGCTTCCTTCTCCACCCCTTTTGTCTCTTTCTGTACCCTTTTTCCCTCTTTCTGCACGTCTCGTTGCTCTTTCTGCATTTCTCTTCCCTCTTTTTGCACCCCTCATGCCTTTTTCAACACCTATCTTGCATCGGTCTGCACCTCTCTTGCCTCTTTCTGCACCAGTTTTGCATCTTTCTGCATCTCACTTGCCTTTTTCTGTACTTTTCTTATGTCTTTCTGCAAGTCTCTTGTCTCTTTCATCACTTCTCTTTCTTCTTTCTGCACATCTGTTGCTACTTTCTGTACCCCTCTTGCCTCTTTCTATACCCCTCTTCTATCTTTCTGTACCTCTCTTGCCTCTTTCTGCACCCGTTACTTCTTTCTTTACCTCTCCTGCCTGTTTTTGCACCGCTCTTGCCTCTTTCAGCACTTCTCTTGCCTCTGTTTGCACCTATTTTGCTTCTTTATGCTATTCTAGCTAATGGAGTTTCAAGCATGACCAGGCTGGCTTCCACAAAACCTGGCATGGATTGAAAATGGATGGCAATTTCCAAATAGCGTCCAAATGGCCAGAAGTCAGTTTATGCATGCATGGGAGTGCCCAGAAGCTTATTTGAACACTGGAAAGTCCCACAATTCGCCCCCCCTGGTCGTGGACACGAGAGTGCAGGGTGAGAATCGTGAAAATCCTTAAAAAGAATATTATCCACAACACATTGCCCCCCTAAAAACAATATTTTGATGAAAATAAAACAAAACACGAAATAAACTTTAAAACAACAGCTGAAATCTGAATAAAAAGTATTAGAAAATTAGTTCTATTCTGGATGCGGAGCCATCACTGATCTAATTCATTCTGAAATCTCTCCACCAAACCAGCTTCTTTATAGCCCTCTTACCCAACACTGCACCACCACCACCAATTCCCGCACATACCATACTCTCATCAACCAATTTCATACTCTCTCCAATACAATACTGCCTTGACATGCTCCAACCCTCTTCTGATTCCAACACAACCACGTGCTTCCTAATCTCAGATATTTTAAAGTGACCAAAATGTTCTGTCATCCTTTTTCACAACACTGAGGTCTTTGACCCATTCCCCAGTTCTCCAACTCCTCTGCACTGCATCTTTTTATGGTGTATCACATTTTATATTCCTTTTGTTGACCTACTCATCTTTTAGCAGACTCTTACCACTGGGTGCCTATATTCACGTTTAAGCAGTAGCTTATTCAGTTTTGATCCAGTGATACCCCCTCTCAAAGACACACTAGCTACACAATTCAGTGATTCACCAAATGGTTTCTCTCAAGGTATCCTTAAGAGAATAACCTAGCTCTCAAAATCTCTAAGCGCATGATCTGACAAGCTTATTCATGCTTTCGGCTAATCCATTCACTTGTGTTGCATAAAGTGCTGTCATACACTGTGTACTCGACAAACACTCCAAAACCTCTTGCATTTCCTTAGAAACAAACTGCAACTCATTTTTAGTGATTAAAACACCTAGAACACTTTCATAAATTAAAACGTCCATCAAAAAAATCCACAACCACTCTAGTTTTCACCTCTCTCACACACCTATCGACTGCCCATGACAACATATAATTGATAACGAGATTCACTTACCTTTTAGCAGCAGCCTACAGGTTGAACAGAACAATTATATTAAGGCCTGGTTTATTCCATATTTCCAGATGCACCTCAACAGGGATCAATGGTGCAGTCCTCACCACCTGATATTCATAATTATCAGAACACATAGAGAAATCTTTCACAGTAACCTCCACCACCTGGTCCATCTGCAGCCACTCAAACTACTCCCTGATACTGGCCTTTATCAAGTTCCTTCCCAGGTACTCTTCATGAGCCAAGCAAGCATCCCAAGTAAAGTTATATTCTCTCAACCAACCTTCCAACATCTGGTAGTATCTTTCTGTAAGACCAGGCATTGATCTATTCGTATAACAAAACGAAAACAGCATAGATAAAGCTTAAAATGATGCATCACCCTTGAACACACTAAAGCTTTCAGTTCAATAATTAAACAGTGTTCCTCTGCATCCCTTAAACAACAGGACGCAAGCCCCACTTTTTCTTCTCCATTTATCATTTGCCAAAGTGCAGCCCCTTTAAAAACATTATGTATTGTCAAAATCATCTTTCAATTCACATCAACCCCCCAGAGTTCTCATTCTTCTAATCCCCTTTCCCTTTTTTGTCTTACGAAATACTTATATTACTCCGTCCACACAAGTTTGGCACCTTTCAATAGCATGTCTTATAGCAGTCCATTTCTTAACTCATTGAGACAACCAGACATACTGCCTGTGCCCACCACAATAAATATGGCTTCTTTTTTTTAAAGACTTGCACTCTTTGACAATTTGTGCACCTGACCAGTTGATCTCTGTTGTAACAATCTGTTTGCTCCTCAAACTTACATGCTTTTATTAAATATCTTAAACTTGCTACACAGAGTCAGAGATATCAAAGGGTTTCACGCATACTGCGTCTATTGGAAAATATTTTTATACACATGGCCCATAATTCTCTGCTTTTTCAGTCTTACCCTGTGACCTAAAACAACAAGCATTGGCATAGCCAATAGGTCTCGCCTTTGGGACCTTATAATAAGTGTTTAGCCATGCAACAGTTGTTGTTGCACCAAGGATATTGTGCTGCATAAGTAAATACTTATAAGTCCGAAAAGCGAGACATATTGGCTATGCCAATAATTGTTGAGATTGACATTGGGCATGTGAGCCTGGCCATATGTTGGCTGTGCCTGTGAATAAAGTGATTATGTCTGGGCATTTGCGACACTGCATTGTAACTTGAGGCTGTGTCTGGCTATTTCAGACTGTGCCTGAAAATTGGAAACTATTTTTGGGCATATATGTGTGAGCATATCATATTTATACATGGGTATCTGCTGCTGTGCCTTAGCATTTGAGGCTAAATTAGAGCCTCCTATCATGTGCCTGGCACTTCATGCTCATGCATTTGAAGCTCTGACTGGACATGTGAAGATACCCCTATGTATACAATGGTTGGACGTGGAAAATTAAAGTTCTGCCAGGCCATCTATTTGCGTTATATAATATCTTGGTATTTGGTATATATCTTTTTATCATGTTATACTTCACAGAAATAGCTGTCATAAGACCACCCTTAGCTCTTCCAGCATATGAGGGCTCAGCGTGAACAGTAAAACATTTGATATCCATCCAAGCTATGGGTCCCCTCTACTCCAGGTTTCTTGGAGGCAAATTATATCAAAGGATTCAATACATTTTTACCACACCGGATCCTCTAGCCTCCGGGAAAAAACAGCTATGTTCCATGAGATCAGGCGGAAAGGGCAACCTTCAGCCAGACTATCTACTTCCCCCAGGGATATTGTTACTTTCGGCTGGGTCGCATCACTCTCCCCCTGAATTACTACTACAGGACTAATATCTGTATCCGAGGGTGCCAATTCTAACTGTCTGGTGTTATCTCTCCCACCCTGATTTACTGCTATATGAGTATTTTCTGGGTCCAAAGATACCATTGCTATTTGTTCGGCCTCATCTCTCCCTCCCTGGGCTGCTACTGTGGGGACAGTCAACGGATTAGAACATAAATTTATATTACTAACCGTCTCTACCTAAATTCCAACTACTTCATCTGGGTTTTGCCTCATTAGGCTGGCAGCCCTAGCCCCATCCGTATCTTCAACCCCGCTATTAGAGATGCAGGCGTTCCGGAGTCAATCCACCCCCTCCAGTCCCATGAGTGGGTCAAACCTGGTTCTTAGTGGTAGATACTGTGCTACCCAATCCAATTTGTTGTCACCAGAAGGTCTACCCCTGCCAAAGTTCTGTGATAGATGTGGCAAACCAGGATTCAAATGGGGGTAGAAATAATCTAGGCCTAGTGATTGAATGTCACCTGATCTGCCAAACCTTGGTTCCCTACGTATATAGTCTATAACCCATGGGTCTCTAAAATTAACAATTATACAATCTCCCTAGAGATCCTTAGTGTTTTGGCCCAGCCAGGCCACTCGCCTCACACCTAAGATCTCCGAATTTGAGCCCAGGGGTAATCTCCTATTCTTACTAAGCCAAAAAATAACTTTGTTCTTAAGTTCCCTATCGGATTCTTGGGATTCTGGCCTAATTTCTGGTACCCCTGTTAAGATAATAGTGAGGGTCATAGATTCCGGGGGGAGATTTACACATGGGAGCCTCTTTCTTGGCACTTCTTTACCCTGGGGTGCATTACTCAAAGACTGTTTGACCACTTGTTTTAGATTTGGTACCTGTTTAGAGGCAACCGCCATGTCTACCTCAGTGCCTTGGGCGTTTCTACTTGCTACACCCTTTTCCCCTGTGGCTAATTGAACATTCTGCGCCACAGGAGTTGCACTTATCACAGAATGAGCAGCTTTAGGAGGCTTAACGTTTCCTGAGGATGTAGTGGAAGGGGCTCTGACATCTTTGCTTTTCATACTCTTAATTAGCACATCGAGTTTTAAAGTGTTCCATTTTGTCATTAGCTCTAACTGATCTAATTTTTCTTTAATTAATTTCGTTCGATTGAACAGGGGCAATATTAGTGACCTTACTAGTGTTTCCATTTTAACAAGAAGATCCTCATTAGGATTCTGTTGAATCAGAGGTAGAACAGTATTAGTTAGTGCATCATTTGAGATAGGAGACTGGACTACAACCTGTGGAGCATCATTAGGATTTTGAGTTTTTGTTAGTCTCGTGCCACCGCCCTTCCTCTTACCTCCCCCTCTCTTCTTTTTTCCAAGCTTAGAAGTTACAATACAATTCTTATTTACTCCCCTCGTAACCTGATCTTGTTCTGTCCAGGGACAGGAGGTGGTGGCGTTGGTGTGGAGGTTCTGCGGCTCAAGCCACTGGAAAGAGGACTAAGTGAGGTTAAACGCAACATAGAGCCAGTAGGTGAACCACCTGGCCCCTCCTCCAAAGAACAAGGGATTGGGATAGTGGATACCAGAACGACCTGGTCATTACAATGGGCCGGTGTTACAGCAGACCCGATCACACCCAGAGAAGACCGCTTGCCCGTTAGAATGTCAATCGACAAACACTTTTCTGCAAAAGCTATTTCCTTCTCTAAAATTCCGGTAGCCCGTTTAAAAAACTGATCCAATGTGCCCGTAACCATTCCAGCATTTGTATTCAGAGTAACCAATCTGATTTTTCCTGATCGTAAGGCCATAATAATAGGTCAACAGTTATCAGTGAACACTTATAATGGGCAGAAACTCTAAATATATCAAATATAATAACACAGTGTAGGAATGAAACCTGGAGTCAAATGGAGTGGCCCAGACCGGCCACGATCGTCCTCGGACGGCCTCAGGCGGCCCGCCCTTTGCCCGGGCTTAGCCCGGCTAATCCCGCGCGCGTCCCGCGATGCGTGATGGTGGCGTGATTAAATACACAAAAGAAGGCGGTTAGAGCACGGGAAGAAGCACCAGCTGTGGGTCTTACAAATAATGCTGGTCCTCGCAGTCCCAGTCTCCCGCAGTAGGCGTCCCTCCAATCAGGGTCCCAAGCACGCCGAAAGTCCAACAGGTGCTGCGGGCAGAGCAGTAGGATACACCAAGGGTGAGATGAAGGCAGCAAGGTAATGGGCAGAGTCTGCTGCGAGCGGCTCCCGCGGAGCGGGGGCCGCGAGCAGTTAAGTGCTGGTGGAAGAAGGCGGGGAGAGCACGGGAAGAGGCACCAGCTGTGGGTCTTGCAAAGAATGCTGGTCCTCGCAGTCCCGGTCTCCCGCAGTAGGCGTCCCTCCAATCAGAGTCCCAAGCACGCCGAAAGTCAAACAAGTGCTGCGGGCAGAGCAGTAGGATTCGCTACGGGTCAGATGAAGGCAGCAAGGTAATGGGCAAAGTCTGCTGCGAGCGGCGCCCACGGAGCGGGGGCGCGAGCAGTTAAGTGCTGGTGGAAGAAGGCGGGGAGAGCATGGGAAGAGGCACCAGCTGTGGGTCTTGCAAAGAATGCTGGTCCTCGCAGTCCCGGTCTCCCGCAGTAGGCGTCCCAAGCACACCGAAAGTCCAACAGGTGCTGCTGGCAGAGCAGTAGGATTTGCCAAGGGTCAGATGAAGGCAGCACGGTAATGGGCAGAGTCTGCTGCGAGCGTACTTTTCCGCAAACAACACTATGGTGTCCTCCCCCGATCCTACGGAGCGTCTGTCACTCTCTACCCGAATGCATCTTACCTCTGCTGAACGGCTCGCTCAGCACAGGCACTGTCCCCAGCACTTTCAAAGAGGCCATCCTAGTCCGCTACTGAAGAAACCTGGCGCGGACCCAGCAGAACTGTCCAACTACCGCCCCATATCGCTTCTGCCCTACTTCTCCAAACTAATCGAAGCACATGCTACTCGTTGCCTCTCCAACTTCATCGAGACCTCATGCTACCTGAAGCCTAATCAGGCGGGCTTCAGGCCTACTTTTTCAACTGAGGCTGTCATCCTGGCTGTCCTTGACATGCTGAGGAGGAACGCCGACGCAGGAACCCCCCAGGCCCTCGTACTCCTGGATTTATCGGCCACGTTCGACACGGTTGACCACAACATCCTGCTTCACCGTATCGAACAGGCTGGTATCCAGGGCCATGCCCTCAGCTGGATCCAGTCTTTCTTGTCTGGTAGAACACAAGCCGTCCATCTAGGCCCCTACACGGCGCCCAAAACCTCCACGACATGCGGAGTTCCCCAGGGCTCCTCCCTGTCACCTTTATTGTTCAACCTCTACCTCCGGCCCCTACTTCACTCACTCTGAAACTGGGACATCACAGTATATAACTATGCTGATGATCAGCAGATCATCTTTCCACTCAACTCCCAGAACGCGGTAGCCAATTTTCATTCCGCCATGCTCCACATCCAGGAGTGGATGAACTCCAACCAATTGAAATTGAACCTTGGGAAAACCGAGCTCCTTCTTCTGTGCTCCAGCCCCTCTTTCTGGGGACCCCAGTTCTGGCCCACTGAACTGGGCGCCCCACCGACTCCTGCGAATTCTGTAAAGAGCCTCGGCGTGACCATCGACGCCGAACTCTCTCTCCGATCTCAAGTCGGCTCCGTGATATCATCCTGCTCTTTTCAACTCCATAAGATTCGCAAAGTCAGCCACTTACTCCCCCCAGCTGCTTTGATCCAAGTAATCATCTCCCTTGTGCTCTCCCGCTTGGACTTTTCCAACTCCCTCTATCACAGACTTCCCAAATCACTTCTCTACCGCCTACAGGTAGTCCAGAACCAAGCAGCACGCCTCATTTACAAATTCCCCAAATGGCAATCGGCCAAACCCCTGCTGCATAAACTGCACTCGCTGCCTATAGAACAAAGAGTGGCTTTCAAGCTGGGCTGCCTCACGTTCAAGACTCTTCACGGCACCAGCCCAGCCTTCTTAACCTCACTCATCTACCCTTACCGCCCAAATCGTAATCTACGCTCTGCCCATCTTCACATGCTTGTTGTGCCCAAAACCAGAACTAATAAATTCGGTGGGCGAAGGTTTGCCCTCTTGGCCCCGAAGTTTTGGAATACTCTTCCCCTGTTTATTAAATCCAGCAGCTCCCTCCTTCATTTCAGAAAGCAGCTCAAAACCTTCCTCTTCCCCCCACCCTGCTAATCCTGTAACTTCCAGCCTGCGTCTCACCTCTGTCCTATAGCGCCAGGAAACCCATGGTGTCAGCGCGCTCTACAAATCTCATTTAATAATAATAATATGGTGTAGCTCACGCAGTCGATGCCGTTTTTTATTTCCATGCGATGGGGAATAATAGGTGTTGTGAGATTGTAGAGGGCGCTCGTCAGGCACAGATGACTATTCATGGTTGCTTTGTGGGTCAGGGAGTATGTAAGTGACCCTGCAAAGCAGGCGATCTGGCCTCTACTCACCTCTAGCGGACAACCGCTTTCCTCTTGCTCAAGTCCCACAACATGAATCTACTGGGCTTCTCGCCTACTCTAGGCTTTTTGGGGACAGTAAGCAGATGGTAGGAACTACCTTTGTCAGTAGCTCTCATTGAGCTAGGATACTCAAGGTGCTGACTAGACAAGCCCCCCCCACCCAGCACCTTGAGACCCTTTCAGGTCCATGGTGGTGAGTGCCTGTATGTGTGGGAGTGACAGAAAGGCTAGTAAGCGTTTTCAGGCATCAATCAAATACCCACACTGGAAAAGGCAACATGCTTCAAACAGAAGTCTGTTAATCAGCGTTGTGAAGAACTTACAAATGGCGGCAGAGACAGTCAGTGAATTTGACAAGACAATCCTGGGTCAGCGCTCTAGAGTTTGTCAGCGCGCGAGAGCCAGGAGAAATCAAATGCGCGTGAACAGGGAGAAACAGCGCACTTCAACTGTAGCGTGAGGCGAGATGCTTCGTGCGTCCGAATTGTCTCTGAGAGAATTAGCAAGACGCTGAAGAGAGCGTTTCAATTTTGGAGAACCGGAGGAGCAATATCAAAGTATTACGTTTCTTTTCTTTGAGCAGCAGTGTTGCCGCCGAGAATTATCGAATGCGCATCAAAAGCAGTATTTGTTTAGTGTAACGCGTCTAAGGACAGAGTGTTCTAACTCGTATTTGTGTTAAGGTACCTCGCAAGTAGGAAGAGTACAGAAGGTAGTAGACGCAACTCAGTAAGCCAGTTTTCTGGAGGATTCAGCTGGAAGATAAGGTACCGTGTTGCGCACCGCAAAGACACTTGTGCCTAAAACTTGTAGCAGGATTTAATTAGCGTATCTTTGGAACTACCAGAGTATCTCTCATGACGCTAAGGCCAGTTCAATAAATCTACGGAGACTGAATTGTGTGAATACAAAACCAATAAGAGCTGTTCCATGAGACTTTATATAGGAACATTTCTTCACATAGAGAGAAGCAATTGCCTTTGGACAGTGGGGTATGGAAGGGTAATGTTTGTAATATTCGTAATAAGCATATAGCAGGAAATTCGTTGAATGTTGTTGTATGATTCTGTTTCTTCCTATGCAGACGCAGTAAAATAGTCCCATGCTGAGAAGCTGAGGCGCGGAAGGTGTCCAGTGAACACATATTCCAAGGCAGTCTCTCTCTTTTCCACTTCTCTTTCCCCCCCCTGCTGTTGTCATCACCAGGAATTATCTTGCTGGTGGGGGTACTGGTGGCGGGGCGTTGGGACCATCATTGAATCCTGTGGAAGTAGTTTGGACTTCTGACAGACCCTTACGGGTATGTAGTGCGTTTTACAAATGATTAATTGATTGAGCAAGAAGACTTCCAAGGTCAGCAGGAAGCAGGGGAACTAGCTCTCCCAATTGTTTGGGAAAGTGAGCACCATGGCAGGTTTAGTGTTTCATCACAGTTCCTTGCTGCTCTCTAGGGATGTTCTAAGGTACTGATCATACATTTTGTATTGCAGAGAATTAGGAAGCTGTTTTGAAGTTGTACCTCATTTTCTTTTGTTGCTTTGTTTCCTTTATATTTTTTTATGTTCTTGGCTACTCATGGCTAAAGTACATCTCATTTAAAGTTCTCTTGAGCAAGATGGCATGGACGTTGTCTGTATTCTCGCCACTTCCCAGGAAATTCCAGGCAGTCATAAGTCTGTCTTTCATCAAAATTTAGTCTACTGGTTGCATCATAATTCACGATGAGGGCTCCTCAAAGCAATACAAGGGGTCAGGGAACGAGGAAGAAGCTATATGAATAGAAAGAGCAGGCACAGGATTATGTGTTTCCACCATCAGTTTGTGCAGGAGCAATGTCTAGCTTCTGAGAATATCCCCTGAGTTTAGTGGAATGGCAGCACAGAAGCACTCCTCGGTACACTACACAATGTGAACCCACTTGCCGCGCGAGCTTGTTCTCCCAGGCTTTTGTTCTTTTCTTGTGATCTTTCGAGTCCTTCCTGGGTTGTGACTCATGCCTTCACGCGGGGCGCAGGGCTATTGTTGATGTCTTTCTGTACTGAGACCCTGGGTGTTTCCAGTTCTGCCAGAGGAGACGAAGAAGGGGAACTGGGGGGCTTGCGCCCCATGAACGCCGATAGAGTGATGATAAACTATCGGATTAAGGACATACATGTAGGCGCGTGAATCGCCATATACAGCGTTCGCTTCAGAGTGGATCGTCTATGGGTGCCCCGAAAGGCACAGACATGGGTTTAAAGTGTTAACACAAAGTAAGCTGGCTCTTGCCTTTTCTCTCTGCGGATGCCAGTTTCTTGCTACAAGAACAACATAAGCTGGAAGAGGTTGAAAGCTATCCCGCTTGTTTTTCGAGACAGACAAATTGCAGCTACTTCGCAAAATGGATGGATCCGCAGTCAGGCATCCCAACAAAGGACTGCGCAAATCTTATGTTGTGACTCAGATTCAGGCAAACGTAACACACTGTTTACCCCTGTGCTGGTGCTTTTTTCAGTAAATTGGCAGAACATTGTACTGACAGTTTATTGAGAAACCTTTAAAAAGAAACCCAGCAGGGGGTCTGCCGTACAGTGGTACTCTTAAAATGTCAGCGGAGAAGAGTATGGACGGCCTTACTTTAAAAAAAAAGAGAACTCTGCCACACAATTACACTCTACTGAATACAACATACACTCTACACAATACCACTCAGTGCCACATAATTATATGCTACATAATTACACTGCGCTCAACGCACCATTAACTCCAAATACCACTCAGTGCCAAATAATTACATGCCACATAATTACACTGCACTCAATGCAACATACACTCCAAATACCACTCAGTGCCACATAATTACACTTCACATATTTACACTGCACTCAATGCAACATACACTCCAAATACCACTCAGTGCCACATATTTACATGCCACATAATTACACTGCACTCAATGCAACATACATTCCAAATACCACTCAGTGCCACATAATGACACGCCACATAATTACACTGCACTCACTGCAACATACACTCCAAATACCACTTAGTGCCACATAATTAGATGCCACATAATTACACTTTACTCAATGCAACATACACTCCAAATACCACTATGTGCCACATAATTGCACACCACATAATTACCCTGCACTCTATGCAACATACACAACCCATATTACCACTCAGAGCCACATAATTACACTCTTCTCAATGCAACCTAAATACACTCCACATAATACCACTCAGTGCCATATAATTACACACCTCATACTTACACTCTACTCAATACAACATAAATACATTTCACATATTACCACACAGTGCCACATATTTATATGCTACATAATTACACTGCAATCAATGCAACAAACACTCCAAGTACCACTCAGTGCCACATATTACATGCCACATAATTACACTCTACTGAATGCAACATACACTCCACACAATACCACTCAGTGCCACATAATTATATGCTACATAATTACACTGCACTCAATGCAACATACACTCCAAATACCACTCAGTGCCCCATAAATACACTCTACTGAATGCAACATACACTCCACACAATACCACTCAGTGCCACATAATCATATGCTACACAATTACACTGCATTTAATGCAAAATGTACTCCACACCATGACACAATTTCACTAAGCATAATTTCACAGAACACCACATTTCCAGGCCTCACAATTCAACTCCACACATTTCCAATACACACCGCATAATTACACCCAAAACAACATATTACAACTCCAAAACTCCACAAACGTACCTCCAATCCACACCATATAGTGTCACCATCTGAGCACCAAACATCATTCACCACCACCATTTTGCATTAGCGCACCACCTAAGCATTACGTCAGTCTGCCCTTGGAATCTGGCATCTGTTGATTCTCCCCTAGTGCCTGTCCACTGCTCATGTTCTAATTAAATTACTATTTTCAAACATCCACTCCCCGTTATTTATGTCCCGCTCCCCCATAACTAAACAATTATAACAAACAAGCATGAGAACAGGCAGGAAGTAGTTGCCAACAGTGCAAGCACAAAAAAAGTAGAAGACAATTTGTATGTTAAAAAAAAAATTTTATCAGGTTTTTCAGTTGCATATAATGTTGCCTTTGTTTGTATAAAGGTAACAAAAATGCTTAACACTTTTTATTATAAGTTTTCAACATAATGCACAGCAGCCACAATGCTCTACAACATAGCCAAAAGTTCTGGCTAAACACATAAGGTCCCAAAGGCGAGGCCTATTGGCTCTACCAATGCTTGTTTTTCTTCCCTTGACGTCCCAGGGGTGCAGCGAATTAATATAAACCTTGGTTGGGCAATTAAGGTGGAGATTTTTGACAAAAATGTTAGCTCAAATCGCATTGAGAGTGTTTATATTAAGATTACCATCAATCATTCCGACAGTTTTAAGCTTAGCTGTGAGAGCCGAAAGACTCTTGTGGCATAGCTTGGGAGGAGTGGTCGTCCCCAGGACGGATTTTTTGGGGGGCAGTGGCACTTCACGTGAGGTGAGCAATTTTGGCAAGGGAGTGTTTTAAAAAAAATATATGTTATTTTCTCCCCGTCAGCGTCTGTCGACTCCCAACCTTCACTCCCCCCCCCCCCCCCCCGCTCTTACCTGCACCAGCCGTCGTTGGCAAACTCAGGGACCGCCACAGGTGCCAAAAGCTCTAGCTATGCCACTGATTGTGGCTCACCAACACTCTTTTGGTGACCATGTGTCCTTTGTCCTAACAAGGAGTTATTAATGTAATCAAATCTGGATCTATGTGGAAAAGATCCCTCAATGGGGATATCTATTTTTTCTGTCCAAAACGGTCCATGCTGAAATCAGACTCTGGATGTAAACAACCATCGAAAATTTGACACTGTTTATGTAAAAGGGGAAAGGAAGGTAGCGATCCCACCAAGTAAACATATTTGTTTTTAAAGGCCAAACCGCACAGAACGATTGTGCTTGTTCCAGCACAACAGTTTAAACTTACTTGGCCTTCTGCTTCTTTTGGCAAACATCTATTCACTCACATTTAGGCCTCAACTTCAACTGGGAGGCGAAATTCATCACCTACTATAAAATCAAACACTGTGGGGTACGAAAGTTTGGTTGCAATAAATCCCATCTATTCAACATTTTGCCAAAAAAATAGGGTATCTCATCCGGAGTTTTGTGCTTAAAGCACGAAAATCTGCATGACCTGTTTTCAGTCATGCTCTTTTAGCTGGATAATTTCGGCAGAACTGACCTGCTGAAATGTATCTAAGGGTGTTGGCTTTATCACACCCTTAATAACCGGTGCATTAAACTTTGCACAACTGGCAATTGTGATCCCTGTGCAAACGTGTTGTTGCAGGGATCCTAAAATACCGGAGCACTCACAGTGGGGGTATATGTCAATTAAAGCCCCAGGACCGGGGGTTATTTATTTACCTGCCAAGGCTCTGACTCACCTCATTAGGCATTAAGAACTAATTAGTTGAGGACACACTAACACTGAATTCTCTTGTATGTGCAACAGACTTTAGTAAGGTGACTTGAGATGAGGAAGTATAGGTGGGTGGGGGAGAGGGTCAGGATTAATACCTGGCCCAGAGGGCCCGGGATGCATTTGTGGTAGGGATTCTAGGTTAGTTCATGGTATAAAAAAAGAAGGTGCATGTTTTGAGTTTCTTGAAGATGTTTGTGTTGTTGTTTTCCGCTCTTACGTCTGAGTTGAAGACACTACAGCCTTTGGAAACTTCTGACTTCCCACATGCGCATTCTCCAGACACAGATTTGTTTTGTGTACGGGTTTCGACATTTGTAACAAAATGCTCTATAATTTGAAGCAGGTGGGGCACAGAAATGTCATTTAACAGGAAAGGCAGACCTCCCTGCCAACAAGCGAAAATCATTTTTTCACCACCAGCCCCAGCCTGACTTCAGGGCCACTAGGAGGTCACAAGGCTGTTCCCGGCACCTTTAGAACACAACTGCACACGTTTGCATCTGCCCCACCCTGAGTGCTGTCAGTGAGCAAACGACACCATGGCAAATGGCGGGAATGGTCTAGGCTGATCAAGGCGAGGCAAAAAAAAAATGCAAACCAACACCACAAAGTATGCTGTACTTGAGCTGTATCAAGAAAACACCAAAGGGCCTTGACTCGGACCCAGTAAGGCTGAGTCAATATATCAAAGAACAACACAAATGCCAATACTGGACTAAACTCACCAACTTTTTACAGCGACCTTAATGAACAAAACATCCCGGTCCATTTTTTGTATTACGTCACTCAATGGTTTATTCTCTTTTAACAATCATATCACTTCTTTACAAAAATTGACGTTTTTGGTGCATAAAGACACGATTGAATACATAAAACCACAAATTCTATACAAATAATTCTCTTATGTACAAATATACCACACACCCACTTGCAACTTAGGCCTTCACATACATTCCTCTCTCATCCTTCTTCCACTCATACCCAAACCCCTTTGGGGACAAACGCATAAAGGCCCAATGTCAACAATTGCTTACAAACAAGATGAAGCAATAAATTATAGTACACTCTATTCTTAGATTATATAACTTTCTGATACAATCAAAAGTTCATCACAAACTTTGTGCATATTTTATACATGACATAGGGCCAGGTCGACGCGTTTTGAACCCGTTGGTTTAGGGGTTCTTCTCAGGACCACAAATTTCTTAAGTCGTCAGGAAATGAAAACTCATTTTAATGTCTGGTGTGTGTTCATGGAAAAAGCCTGTCTCGATTTGTAAGGCCAAAAGATGACGCCAGTGGTGCCGATTTAAATCCCTGGCACCGCCGGGGGGTTCTGCCGCCTGCCGCGGTTGCTCAAAGTCGCCTGGTTGCGGATCCTTTTCGCGTAATCTGTTTCCTCCAACACATCACTTGCGCTGTATATCATAATCATTCGTAATACCCATGAGACGCCCTCCGACAGAATTACAGAGGTTGAATCTACTGGGAACAAAAACAAATTAAATCAAATGCACCTTGAGGAAATGTTGTGAGATGCAGAGCATTGCTCCTACGCCAATACTGCGATCCTTTAGGACTGGGCCAAGCTCAACCAACACAAGCACACGCCTCGCGCGGCAGCAGGGGGAGTGTGGCCTGCGCAATTCCCTTGCAGGGAGCAAGCAGCAAGGCGCGATGCTTGCAACCATAGGGCGCCGCTCAGTCCAGCAAGGGAATCGCCAAACGTGCACGTATTGCCATTGGAAGCAAAGCAACGCGTGCACGTTTTTGCCGTCAAACTGTGCCGATGGCTAAAGGTCTCTTTCCTATGCAGCGTGTGCGTGCTGCGTAGCCGAGACCTAAAGAATCAATGCTTCTCCAATACGATGTTTATATTGGACCCAAAATGTTCCTCAAGCATTTTGACATGCAGATCATAGATGTCGCTGAGCTGTCCACACCCATTTCCCAAAGGTAACTCTTCCCCTTTATTTATAGATATGGAAGAGTTTTTCCACCTTTTCTAGGGTAACTTGGGTGCCCCAGCTTCTAAGATAGCTGTGACATACTGGCTGCAGCCATTATATTTGTTCATTTTTCTTTCTAGTCACTATGATTAGTGGAGCACCACCCTACACCCATAATTTCTCCCCCAGTGGCCTGTAATAGCTAGCGCCCAGTGCACCTGCGTGGGTGGTTGGCAGAATAGGACCCCGTGTCAACGACTGCCCCCAAACCCCCTGTGTCCAGTAACCTTCTTTCAACTTGCTGCAAGCAGCCCTTCGAGGGTCCTGTGATGCGGCTGTTATGTTGGTGTAAAAGGATACATTACATGTACCTGAACTGTACCACCAATCATGACCTCATCCGCCTGCTAACATAACATAAATACTACCTCAAATAAGAGCTGCAAGAGAAAAGAAGGTTCGAAATGACAACAGACAGTACTAATGACCTCAAATTACTCCATTGGAATTGCACTATAGAAAACATTGCATTGCTTATCACAATCCATCACATTATGCCCCCAAAACCCCTAGCTCTCCTCCACCTGGTGCTTCTTGCTCTGTTGATGAAGGTGGGAAAAAGAAAGAGACAGTGAGAGATGTGAGGGGGGCTCCTAAAATCCTGGTGATGTACTGTCAAACGCAGCAAGCAGGAAAAAATAGTGCCGGTCACTGCCTTGCAGCACCTTTTTTGAGGGCAGGGATGCCATGAAAGTTCTTTCGGGCCAGGCCCTCGACAGTCAATCCTACTGACCCTCCCTGAATAGATCACAGCACCCCACGCAGTGACCCCAGGTCAGGCCTCGCTCACCTGTATACGAGCGGCTCCCTCGAGTTGGGGGAGGCTTTGTCACAAGGCCAAGTATTCCCCATGTCCCTTGGTAAATTGACCCCTAAATTCTCCCGCACCAACAAACCCATCTCACTAACAAGAAATCTAAAAAGTGTTGTTGTTTTTTTGTGCTAGGGGTCGTAAGACCCTCGGCTGTATTTATTCAACCATTTGCACAAAACACATTTTCCTTTATGCAGAGTAACCCGCAATTGTACAGTTTCATTTACAGGGATTAATACCTAGCCTTAACACAATTGATAATACACTGTATATACCCAAAGAGAGCTAAAATTGTTCCTGAGCATTCTTCAAATTACTTTTCTGAGTCAGTTCATGACTGGTCCTAATGTCCCTTCCTTTTAACACCCTTTGTCCAATAAAATGGACATGGGCGGATTCCTCTTTAGGGGAAGACTCCGCCCACCACCTTCCCATACTGGGATACTCGTGTGAAAGGCGCCTGTTTGCCCACTAGGATACCTACCTCGCCACCTCCACACCCATCATTTCTCACCCCGAGGGCCAGTGCTAGCTTGCGCCCAGTGTGTCTTTTTGGGCAGTTAGCAGGTAAGGACTACCTCCAACCTCCTGCACTACTGAAACCTCCTTTCAACGTGCTGCCAGTACACATGGAGCGTCCCATGATGCAGCTGGTATTTTGGTTTAAAAGTATGCCTTATTGTCCCACCAATAATTACCTCACCTGCCACACACCAGCATAGTTCGACTACTATATGCCCTTCCCCCCTAACAATACTAATACAGGTGTTGAACTAACCATGCCAGCAAGTTCTCGAGGAATATTTATTACCTTCTTTGGACAAGTGGACCCGTCCTGCAAGTAAAACAGTTTGCACTTTATGCAACCATGCATTTTAGATGACAGCCAAATTGACTTAAACAAGTTACCAATCTTATTATTCACTCTCTTCACTGAGTTGCTGAGGGGACTAACCAATTTACCACCTCTCCACTGTAACCTGGGAATGATGTCGGTCCATGCCAGCACTGTCTCTGGCAACTTCTTTGCAAGCCAAACAATCTCAGAGATCACCTACTCAAACAAGTCCCTCCTGCTAATCTCTGCAAAGTAATTACCACTGGGGTGTACATTAATAATCCCTGGGCGCATATACCCTTGGGACAAGTTTATCCAAAGCAGTCCTCAAATGCACCAAGCCCTCTTGACCACAAAAGGTCATCCGATATCCAGATTTCTTTGCCCTGCCCACAAAGCCACTTGCAGAATTAAAACCTTTCACATGCCACATGTATTTCTTTGCCCTGCCCACAAAGCCACTTGCAGAATTAAAACCTTTCACATGCCACATGTATAAATGGCCCAACACGAGCACTTCTGTAACCCTTGTTACAGGTTTGATCTGAAATAGCACTTGTAACAATCACAATTGCACCTGCCAATCTTTTTCACCGCCGGACATGTTAGCCCCATCCCTGCTGCAGCGGTGGTGGCCCCAATTATAATAGAGTTCGAGCCATACTCTATTAGATCAAAATCTGCAGCTCTCAGGGCACTTCTAAGTACTCTACAGAACTAAAATCTAGTGAAAGGTGTCCCATCTTCATGCGCCAAAAGTGGGTGCACCAGAAAAGCCTCCAACTTTGCCAGGGGACGCCAGTCATTACCAGGAGCCCTATGCAACAAGATGTGATCACCCCTACCCTTCTGGTCCATCTTAGAAGGGGAATAGGGATCGCCAGGGAGCCATTCTACCACTGGATGTCATCACACTATAAACCCCCATGGGTGTCCCTCTTGTTTTTTACCACTAATTCCCCTACCTCCAGTGCCCTATAAAATACAAGGGCAAAGACTGCCCTGAAAAGGCAGACCTCATCCTGTAATCTACAAATGTTCCCCGGAGTGGACATGATTGCTGCTAGCCTAACTGCATCAATGGGATGGCCAGAGCCTGACTTGACCCCTCAAGATGCTGGCAACGCATTAACGCCTTCTATACCAGGAAATCTTTGTCCCAGCTGTATGCCTCAGCATCTTTGCAAAAAAGTATCTTGGAGCAGTGTGACACCTGACGTATGACACTGACTGCCCCTCCACCCTAAGTGACCCCAGGAATGCTATCACTGACTCTGAAGCATAAACATACCCCACCCTAGCTCTCCCCACAAACATGCAATATGTGCCAAATGCCCCCTCATATGCGCACCTCATCCTGGGTGAAGAGCTAGCACCCACAAGGTCTGGTACACTGGGGCATCACACCACCACTGTTGCTCCGGGATAGGTGTGGGAAATTCTGCTGCTCCTGGGTGCTTGTACCTGAAGGCCTGCATCTTCAAACAAGATAAAACATCAGCTGCATTGTTCAGTACACCAGGCACATGTTTAGATTTAAAAATGACATTCAGCTTCAAACACAACAACACAATCTCTTTTAGCAGTCTAAGGATCACTTTACAGCTTCTTGATTTCTGAATTCTACCACTTTCATGTTAGCCAACCTGAAGACTACAGATTAGTTGCAGAACTTCTCTGGCCAGACCGTCAGGGCAACTAGAATGGGAAAGAGCTTGGGGGGCGTGGCCGGACGAGCAGCGAGATGGCTGCCTAACAAGCGAGCTCCGCCGGCTACATTGAAAATCCTTTCAAAATCCTGCTATTTCATGCTTGTACACACAATTGGACGGTGCGTGGGGGAGCCGCAAAGAACTGAGGCAGACACGACCCAAGATTTGGAGATCCTCGATGCCCGCTAGGCTCGGTTTGAACTTCCGAAAAATCTGCCGAGAGGGACGTGCTGCGTGACCCGCCGCCTCTGGCGGCCAGCGCGGCGGAGGCGGACACAGAGAGACCGGTGCGCTGCGGGCCTGCCCTGCTGCACGCTTCACGCCTGGGGCACGCATCAGCTGCCAGACCCACTCATTACGGGTAAGGAGAGGCTGCGGTGGGGACCGGGACAGGTGCGGCCCCGATGCTGATCATATCGGCGGCGCCTCCAGAATACCGAGCTGCACACGGAGGGTGGCGGCCGCCATTTTGGGCTTGCTGGTGCGCCGCAGGCCGACGGAGCTAACTGGACTGACAGCAGTGGGGCGTGGGCCGGGCGGTGCCCACAGCGCTTCACATCCTCCCTGCCACGAATACACACAGATGCAAGGGCCCCACTGGCGACACGACAGTGGCTGGGACGGGCACGAGACCTGTACTCACCGCAGAAAGAGAGACGCTGAGGGTGGAGACCGGCAGACACCGAGGTGATCCCATAGCTGCCACGGGGTCCGAACACAGGAGTGCTGAGGGGGTGCTGCCAAAGGCTGACACTGGCTGCAAATTGCGGACCGGGAAACAACGCTGCCAAAGGCCCGGGATCTGGGGCACGCCCTGGCGCTCACTTTTGGCGAACCGCGTCCCGCGTTCCGAGAGGTGGGCGCGAGTCACGGTGAGGGCCAGTGGAGGCTCATATCTTGGTGACCCAACAGGGACATTTATAACTCTAGCACCTCCCTCGCTTCCCCAAAGGTTCTGGACTGTGAAGCAGGGCTAAGAACTTGGCGCTTCGCCAATCTACATATCCGGCGGCGGACCGAGTGCCAAACATGGGGAAGGGAGATCCGCGCCAGCCGAGGCTCACGTTTGAGCAAAAGAAAAATATGAAACCGACCGAACAGGACGCTGGAGCTGCGGGGGGGTCAACGGCGGACGCAGCTCAGGATATCGACGTGGCGGCGCTACTCATGGAGGTGAGGACCAGCCTAAAAAGCATCGATGCGAAGTTGGACGGAATGGCGGCGCAACTGGACAATGTGCGAGCGCAAGTAGCCACACATGAAACACGCATTGATGGCCTGGAAAACAGACACACAGAATGCTGCGAGTTCCAACAGGAAACAAAGGCACATATTGTCAACCTAGAAAAGAAAGTTGAACAACTCTGCGCCAAGGCGGACGATCTTGAAGCACGGTCGCGAAGATGTAATGTCCGCATCACGGGCATTCCGGAGACGACGGCGATAGGGAAGATGGAAACCTATGTGTCCGATCTGCTGCACGAACTGTTTGACCCTAACCTATCATCAGTTTTTACAGTGGAAAGGGCCCACAGGTCACTTGGTAAGAAACCACCGATAGGGGCCCCGCCCAGACCAATACTGGCTAAGCTGCTGAACTATCAGGATAGGGATCTAATCCTACGATTAGCATGGGAGAAAGGGAAAATTGTGCACAAAGGAAATGCAATATCCTTCTTTCCAGATTTCACACCGCTTGTACAGGCCGCGCGCAAAGAGTTTATCCCTGCTAAAAAAGTCTTGCTCCAGGCGCAGATTCCTTACTCCCTAATGTACCCAGCTAAACTCAGAGTGGTGCACGAGGGCACGACCCATCATTTTCTTGATGCGAAATCTGCGCTAAAATTTGCCAAACACATAAGTAAATCACCAACAAAGAAGCGACAGGACGCTGAAACTGAATCTGCAAGCCTGTTGAGTGATAATGACTAAAGATCGGACGTGTACTATTACTGCCATGTAATGACAGGTAAAATGTGATACTTGTCTTCGCAGCGAGATGCCTATTAAGGCGCTGGCTTAGGATATGATGACTGTGAGCTGCCTCATGAAAATCGCTCTGTCGCTGCGCATCGTCTAGCAGTATAGAATATGTTTGTTGAAATAGCTGTACCGCTGTAGCCACCCTGTGTGAACAGGGGTGTACGCTTGAGATGCCACGCCTCCCAGGGGTGTCTCCCGCGCAACTTATATTTTGTTGGTTTGGCGCCGTATGTTTAGTTTGCCTAGGTGCTATAGGGGGGGGTTTGACACAACCTGATTGGGGGGTTGGTGTGGGTGGTGGGAGGTGTTGGGGCGGGAGTTTTTTGGTGTATAGTCAGATATATGAAGGTCAACGTGTGTTACTGCGCTACTGCGAAGAGGGCCGAATGGTGGAGGGGCATGCACTAGCCACAAAATCTGAATGGAGGTGACCAGATTCATGACTTGGAACATTAGAGGGCTGGGTGACCACAGGAAATCTAGGCTTATGCACAATTACCTGCTGCGGCACAAAATAGATGTGTGCTTCCTGCAAGAGACACACTTCAACTCGACCGCCTCCCCCAGGCTAAAACATTCCAGGTGGGGGCACATGTATTCAGCAATCTACTCTAATTATGCAAGAGGAGTGGCCGTGATTTTGCGGCGCGGAGTGGATTGGAGAGAACGCGCTGTGTTGCTGGATGAGGCTGGAAGATACGTTATTCTGCATGGTGTTTTGATGGGGTCGGAAGTGGTACTGATTGCCATTTATGGTCCGAATGTTGATGATCCAGAGTTTTTCAGGGAGGTATGGGCCAAGATGGATGTCACGGGCTGCTCCAATATCATATGGGGAGGTGACTTCAATGTGGAGCCTGATGACGTACTAGACAGAAAGGGGATGGCTAGGCAAATGCACCCACAGTCGCGCCAAGCGCTCAAGGACATAATGTGTGAGGGCTCGCTGGTTGATGTGTGGAGAACTCGACACCCAGACGACCGTTCGGGCACATGTATCTCTGCTCATCATGCGGCCTGGTCCCGGCTGGACTTCTGGCTGGTGTCTACAGGGGTGGCAACCTGGGTGACGCGGGCGGATATATTGGCTAGGTCCTTATCTGATCATTCCCCCTGTCTATTAGAACTGGCCATCCCAGGTAACAGGCGCGGGGCCTTCTCCTGGTGACTTCCACAAGATGCGTTCCAGGATGCTGCCTTTACGGAGGAAATCAGACAAGACATTGATGAGTATTTTGCTATGAATGCAGGCTCGGTCAAGACCGAAGCGACCCTCTGGGATGCCTTTAAGGTGGTGATCCGGGGGAAATGCATTGCGCGTAGAGCAGGAGTCTTACGAGCCATCAGAGATACGATTGCTAAGCTGGAGGGTGAACTGAAAATGCTTGAACGCGCTTTTTGTGAATCCCCAACACCCACTTTGGCAGGTCAGATTAAAGACAAGCTCTTGAGTTTTGAGGAAGAGGCGCAGAGAGAACTAAAGTTCCTTGGGAAACAGGCTGAAGCACGCAGATATGGCGAGGGGGACAGGCCAAGCCGCACGTTGGCTCGTATGATCAAGTCCACCCCAACACCCACGCATGTACACACTATTCTTGACGGCGCGGGGCGCACATTGACAGACCAGGGAGACATACTGCAAGCCTTCACTACCTACTAAGACACACTATACACGACCACACATTCCATGTCTGAGGAAGCGCTGGAGGCATTCTTGGAATCCATAGCGCTGGTATGGTTTAATAATTCTCACAGACAATATATGGACCTGCCTATTACGATACAAGATATCGCAAAGACTATCAAAGCATTGCCACTAAATAAAGCGCCCGGCCCGGATGGGCTAACGGCAGCTTTCTATAAAACTTATGCAGAGGAGCTGGCCCCCCGCTTACACGCTGTGTTTGTTGAAGCACAAGAAGTTGGGATCCTGCCGGACTCAATGAGAGAGGCCCTAATAGTCACACTACTGAAACCTGACAAAGATGATACACATATTGACTCCTACCGCCCTCTTTCCCTCATTAATGTTGATGTTAAGATCTACGCTAAAATTATAGCAGATCGCCTGCAACCTCTACTCCCATATGTAGCTCTTCCGGATCAGTCGGGATTCATCCCCGGACGCTCCACTGCTCACAATCTTAGAACTGTTTTCTCCGCACTACACTACTTGCACCCAGACTCACAAGCTGCAGTTGTATTTCTAGACGCGACCGAAGCCTTTGACTCTCTGGAGTGGCCCTTTCTCTTCGCCATACTGACGCGCATGGGATTCAGTCCACTGTTCATTAACCTTATTCGGTTGCTGTACACCGCGCCTAGAGCCAGGATACGACTGAATGGAATGATCTCGGACTCATTTTCTATATCCTGGGGGACGAGACAGGGCTGCCCGCTATCCCCCCTCCTGTTTGCCATTGCTATTGAACCGCTCGCCGCCCGTATTAGGCAACATCACACGGCAAGGGGCATTGCATTTAGTTCTCGCAGTCTGCTTATATCACTATATGCAGATGATGTGACACTGTATGTTAACAATCCAAACGATAACCTTAACCCACTGCTGCGCGAGTTTGTCAGGTTTGGCGGCCTCTCTGGGGTGTCCATAAACTGGTCCAAATCTGTTATATTCCCTCTTACGGACAAGACCACAGAAGTGCACTCTGACTACCCCCTTAGATGTGAAGCAGATGAAGTAAAATATTTAGGAATCTGGATCAGCCGTAGCTTGCAGGAACTCTGGAATCTGAATTTTGGCAGGGCGATGGTGTGGCTGGAGGGAAGGGTGGCACTCTGGTCTAAGTTGCCTCTTTCGCTGGCGGGCAGGATTGCATTGGCAAAGATGATTGTACTCCCGAAGTTCCTCTATCTGTTCACTAATGTGCCGATTCCACTGACTCAACCCTTCTTTGCGAGACTGCGCTCGAGTCTGCTGACACTGGCGTGGGCGGGTGGCCAGGCTAGAGTATCTTGGGCACTACTAACATTGCCATTGAGACAAGGGGGGCTGGGTGCACCAGACATGCACTTATACGCACTTAGTGCACAAGCACAATACCTACACTTCTGGGCTTATCCCACACCCTATCAACCGCACGTGGCAGTGGAGATGGACATGGTATCACCACTGCCTCTCAAGGTAGCCCTGTATCATAAGGCGCCGCGACCCTCACAGGATGTGAACACGGCTGATATGATCCGCTGGTCCTGGAGAGAACTGTTAAAAAGATCCCACATCTCTTTGCTGTATGCACCTGCGATGCCACTCACACAGAACCCAATGTTCCCATGCCTGGAGTCTAGTGGCGGCGACGTGTCCATAGCTGGTGTTACATTGCGCACATTTGCAGATATTTACCCCGAGGGCACGTTTCTGGACCTACCCGATGTTACACCTGAGGGTTCGTTGTCCTTTTCTGATAGATTCACATATCACAAACTCAAAGCTGCGTGTAGGACCATGGGGGACAACTTTCCGGAGGAGCCGCCACGACTACTGGCGCTGCAGGAGGTGTTGGTCAGGGCGTCCCGCAAGAAACTTGTATCCAGGATATATAATTCCATGCAGGAGCAAGCTCCCCTGGTGGTGCCCAAATCACAACACTTGTGGGACGAAGAATTGGAGACACCGCTAACGGATGACCAATGGGCTTTTTGTTGTGGGCAGTTGTTGGCTTTGTCACCTAATTATAAACTACGACTTGTTCACTTCAAGTTCATACATAGGTACTATCGAACCCCGATATCTCTCCATCGCATGGGACTCAGGGAAGACGACAGATGCTGGAAGTGTGGGGCGGAGGGGGCTACATTTTTGCATGTGACCTGGTATTGTCCGGAGCTCTCTGGATATTGGGCTGAGATATTTGAGGCCACGAACCAAATACTAGGTAGGAAAGATGTCCCGTCACCACTGCTGGGGATCCTTGGCTGGGTTGCGGGTACTGCGCCTGCGAGTCGAAAGCTTCATGCGATGCTACTGTTGTATGCTAAAAGGAGGGTGGCTATCACCTGGGGGCGCAAGACCAAGCCAAAATTTAATGACTGGCTGTCTGATGTGACGTATGGGCATGCACAGCTTGGTTCCTATTGGGAATTGATGCCGACTGCGGCGCGCCCGAGAGACATATGGGAGCCCTTCCTGCAATGGTCCCGCGATAGGGCCTGTTAACACGCTTTCATTACAGTTTGCTTCGATCTGGCTGTCGAATCCAAGAGCAAAGTTGTAGCAGGGAATGTCAGCTACGCTGCAATGTAACGCTCATACCCCAGCTGTAAATACGCGTGTTGAGTCACCGTCCACTTACTGATTTCTATTACTGATAGCACAGGGATGTCTACTTGCCATTCCGGACTCGCACTAGCGCACTGATATATCAATGTTTCTCTGCATGACCACTAAAAGACCTGTTTATGGTTATTAACTGTACTGACAATCACCTTTGTTGATGTTTACACTGTTTTTAAACTGAAAAAAAAGGAAAAAACTCTCATCCTTGGTTCTTACACATCAGTAAGCAATGTCGAACTTTTATGTGATTCCATTTCATTTCATCTGACTTCATGATGTGAATGTAAGTTTTCATGATTTGCAAATGCTTAATAAAAACATTTTTTTTTAAAAAGAATGGGAAAGAGCTTGAGAAAACCAGCCCACACTGCACCCAGTCCCTTGGCCACTGCTGAGCACACTGTGGTGGACCAAAATTAGCACCACTGCCCACTGCATCTGTAAGTAATCCTACCTCTTCATTGGTCCTGGGTATTGTGGGCCCAGATCTTCCTACACCAGTGGACCTCACACAACAACCTGGTATGGTAGTGTTTTGCTTTGAAGCCAGACATGGCTTTCGCAATCGAGCTGAAAAATGGGCAGCCCATGGGAATGATGCACAGAGCAGAATTCAACTGTCCAACCACCACGTGCAACTCATGCATTGTCACCTTCTTAGCCACCAGACATGTTTTCGGTGCTTGGGAAAAAGTGGTAACTTTCTCCATGGGGAGTCAAGGTACCCCCACAACCGAGTCCAACTCAGTCCCCAGAAACTCAATTGTTGTAGCAGGCCCAAAAGTCTTACCTACACAAGGGGTACTCCAAAGATTCCCATCAGTCCCTGAGAAGACTGTACAGCCCAGCCCACTCCACCATTCTGGGGGTTTCCAAGAACAGGAAGTCATCCAAGTAGTGCAACACCCACTGGTGCCCCGACTTCTGCCTGAACATCCATTCAAGAAAAGTGTTTAATTTCTTAAAGTAGGCACATGAGACCGGGCAGCCCATAGGCATGCGCTGGTCAAAATAATATGAGGTCTCAAACTGTAGACCCAGAAGATGGAAGTCATCCAGATGTACAGGGAGCAAGCAGACTGCTGATTCTACGCCTGACTTAGCTAAGAGCATTCAAGGCCCAAGCTTCTGAAGCATCTGAATCGATTGGTCATGAGAGGTGAACTTGACTGAGCATAAGTCCCTGAGAATAGCTTCATTTATAGACTGACCCTTAGGTGCTGATAAGTTGTGTATCAATCAGTATTTTCCAGGCTCATTTTTGGGGATTACGCAAAATTCTCAAGCAGGACTGACTCAAAGGGACCCGCCAACCTCCAGCCTGTGGTTCATCTCCTTGAGGATCTTAGCCTTGTCGACGAAAGCATTTGACTTGAGCGACTGCTGATTCTTGCAGTATGGTACACTCACACACCCTGCTGCTGGGATCCTAAAACCTTTATACAATGCTTGTGCTGCAATGGCGTTAATATAAAAATGTAATCATGACGCGATTGCCTGATGGTTAACCAGGAAGGGGACCTTGCTCAAAGGGATAGATCACTTCTGTTTTTTGAAGCCTCTGTCCTTAGACTTTTTGAAACACTTAGCCTCCGAATGTGATGGCAGGCCGCAGATGGAACAGCAATTGTTGGATGGATATGAATTTACCTTAAAGAAATGAAATGACAAAAGGTGTTTGGCAAAACATGAGCAAGTTGGTTTAATTAAACACAGTTGCCTGAAGAGTCTCAACAGAAGGAGTCTGTGGAACGTCTATTTGTGTACAAAGTTTTGGTTGACAATATATACATCTTGTGAGGTACAATAAAAACAATTTGTGTATTCTTGAAAAGCATATCAGTATAGTTAACAATGTTGTGCATTTGATAAGGACACAGATGGCTCTCAACCTCAGGGAGAGCTAGTGTGGGCCAGTGTGTATGTGTCCAGATGTCTGCTGTGGTAGCACGTGATCACTACATGTGGTGTGCATGTCGTGTCCTGATTGGCTGAGCGTTCTTATCATGTGGTTTCTAGTTTTGTGGTATTTTGGGAAGCGCAAGCCTTTAGCCAAATGTGTTTTATTGTGGCCAATATCCTCAGATCTGTTTGTGTTGCAACTATTTATCTGTGGGATCGATCAGGATTTTCACTGGGTGTGTGTTTGTCATTAAGCTAAGTGAGACCCCCCCTTTGACCTGTCATTCAATAGGCATGGGTGTGGGTCACAGAACCTGCCTGACCACATATCTCTGACTTGGAGTTGATGGGGAGTTCACCTTGGGTGAATCTGACAGCAGTGATAAAAGTTTATTAAAACTCCTGAAAATAACACTGTTCTCAATTTTATCGACATTCTCAACATTGTGCAAACAGTTGTCATAACGTACATCGACATTGTCTTTACTGATATTAACATAGTTATGCATGCCTAGATCATGGTGTATATCGACATTGTTTCTACTGGCAACAACATTGTTAGGCATGCATGGATTATGGCATATAATGACATTGATACTGCAGAAATCAACATTGTTGTGTGGGTATAGGTTCTGGTGTACTTTGGCATTGCATTTATTGGTATTGCTGTTGTTGGGCCTGCACATCTCATCATATTCATCAACATCGTATTCACCCATTCAAACACAATGCTTGAACTTGCCTGCCCCAAGGGGTCTGAAACAGTATTGTTTATTGAAATCCCAACATGACCCTTCTTTCTGGGCACCAGCTTGCCCCTGCGCCCGCCCAAAAGGGCTGACTTTAACCAGCTGCAAACTATTCTGGCTTCATAAAGTGCAGCCAGGTATTTACATCAATCTGATTTCAATCCATTGTGGGCCCAGCGGCCTTAATCTTCCTAAACACCTTGTCGTAATCACTCCATGCCATGCCACCAGACTCATCATGCATGCACATTATTCTCTTCTGGTAGCATGCCAGCTAGGCCCCTAAGTTAGTAAAGCATTCTGCAATAATAGCTTGGAAAATTGTAAGCCCTTTTATGCAGTTCATCAAAGTCTCATTAGCTTTTTTTTGGAAGGGCAATGGCAGCAACCTCTAGAGTAGGAACACTCTTTGCACCCGTGTCCTCCTCTCTTTAAGACCTATCCACAATAAGTTTGCACATATCCACAGAGCTTCCTTTCCACATTTTTTCTTTAATATCTAGTGGCACATGCCTGCCCAGCTGGTCATGCTCAGAATGCCCATTACCCAAGCCACTTCTCTGCAATGATACTCCGTACCTGTCACTGTTGTTTCTTGAGGGGAGAGTGTGACCTGGTACTATGGGTTGAATGCCACTGGCAAGCAGGGTACCCAGAGCAAGTATGGCCCCACTGACAACCACGACGAGTGCGCAATCAAATTGTACTTTCTGACCCCTCGCACTGTCCTGGTGGACCACTAACGTCCTGGCCTTCTCAACATTATCCTCCTCCAGAAGTCCGGCCAGTGCATCTTCCATTAGACAACATTCCCAAGTTTGAAAGTCAAGGCAACACACTGGCTAAATTAGTAACCAAATCAGGCTGGCTAACGGGATCAGCCAGAGTAACCACAATCGCATTGCAACTGTTTCAGTTCTAAACAATACTCCCACTGACTGCCAGTACCAGAATGCCAGTAATACTACCCTCTGCCACCACATCGCCATCTGCTGGTGGAGCCTGGAGGTGACCCCAGTACTCACAGCTACTTCTACACGAGGTTCCTGACCCTTGCACCACTTCTTAAACAGGGGAAAGGCCACCCTAGGTGCCACCCCCATGCACCTATGCCTCTCTGTTGGTGCTATTGGTTCAACAGGGCCAAAATCTAACCCATTGCATCCATCCTATGCATGAAAGCCTCCACATGAACTTACCTCCACATGAACTTAAGTTCATGAGTGCTTGGAACCTTTCTTCATGCCACTCGGCATCCTTGCACAAGGCCTACCACAAAACCCAAACACCCCTACTCAGGCAACAGCCATAAGCTATCACAATATGTTACACAAAATAAAGGCACTACAAAAATGAACACCAAGCCTGAGCCATGCATGATACAGTGTAGCCTTGAATCCTCAAAGACCAGTGTCACCAATTACTAGCCAAGGGAAAACAAAGGCAGGCTCAAATTGTTCAATCACCAGCAGCTAAAACCAAGGGTTACTAACAGTAGCACAGTCATAGCCCACCAAACTTGGAAAAACCGAGAAATGGATATAGTGGCAAGCCATCCATTGACCAGTACAGCACACACAGAATAACCCACAAAGAACTGCTCACTTGAAAACAAAGAAATTACCATTGCCTATTCTTGTACACACAGAACAATTGAAATACAAGGAGTTGAACACTCGGCCTTGAGAGTAAGAGTAAGACCAATCCTGCCCGACCTTCCCCAAAAAGGTAACAACGCCCTGGAGAACGCCCCCAGTTCGGGCTCAGCCCACCAGGCATATGTTCGCCTCCCCAGAATTGGGGGATTCTTTGTCAATATTTTATTTTTCTCAAAAACTTCAAAAGGAACCAGTACTTCCTGTCATCGCCTTGTCCACAAATCACACAAAGGTTTCCAACATAGTTGATGCCATCAACACGACACAACAACCATTAAAGGGTTGTAATGCATAACACACAGGTCACATAGTGTGGAAGAAGTGAGAACCTGGGCTCCACCCTCTGCTCGTGCAGGCACAGGAATCCCCTCACTCTGCTTGAGCGCATTTGGTAACACTCTGTAACCTGCTTGCACTGGTAATCTGCCCACACACCAACAAGCATTTGCAATGTAGTAGGTGTTGCATTTGAGAGATTTTGAGCTATCGGCATTGTCAATGACAATAACTAAATATGGAGGGAGATACCCTTTTACTTGGAAAAGGAATGGGTAATAAACATTCAAAACAACAAATTCCCTTTTCCAAAATTTTTTAACCAAAAATCCTTAGGAATCACTATATTATATAGGGTCAGGCGGACTAATATAAAAGGAGTGTTTGCACAGGTTACCAAATATTACAGCACTTCTTGGATGGAGTCCATTTTATGTACACAGGTTAAGTTACACACAAACCAGTATCATGATTCAAGATATAATATTTATTGTTAACTGTTGCATTGCCAGTACATTTCTAGAATTAATTAATGTGGTTAAAAACACTTGGTAACATTATTTAAATTTGAGGAACACTTTAAGGTAAGAAGACTGTAATCATGAAATCAGACAGCAAGGAAAGGGGAGGTTAGCTATTGAATATGTGACCCCTTGTAAATCATTATTTTTTCAGACTGTAAAGAAGAAGTCTATGGTTTCTATAAGAAAAACATGTCCTCCCAATACTCCCTCAAAGGCCATCAGCGGTAGGAAATGAGGGGGACGAAGGGTAAACTCACTTATATATAAAACAAAAATAAGAGAAAGCAGAGAATAATGATATAACATCTTTTGATACAGGAAAAATACTGCTTCTGGGCAAAATAACCAAGAAGAGATATGCAGAGTTGAATTTAAGGTATCTGTCATACCCTATTTAATAGACGTAAGATAGAGGCACCACAGGGGTATAAGCAGCTCCTAATGGCATCTCAATTTTTCTTTAGAAATATAACATAAGAAAGTAATACGCTATAAGAACATAATAAATTCACATGGAAGTAAACATTTGCCAGGTAAGAGATACCAAAAGAAAGGTTATAATATCAACCATCACAACGTAAAGGGCAGAGTTAATTGATTTTTCTTTTCCTTCTAGCAGGGCTTGATTTACCAGCAAGCCTCTAAGATTTTATCCACACAGAACATAGGAGTTCTCTTGAAGACCCAATAGGTATGAGACAACTTATTACAATAGTTCCAAAAGAACAAGTAGAATTGTCTGAATATTGGCAGGTAGATGAGCACGTTTTTGACGGGTTACCAAATAACAGGGGATCAATAAGGATACGTTTATGAAAAATGTTTGAAGACCAGTGATATCAGATAAAATTGTGAGAAAAAAATATAAACCAGTACTATGTCTAATTGACTGTTATTATATACTTTTCTGTTTAGATGTGTTTTTAACTTGAACAACAATGTCCTGAAGAAGGTGCAGATACTGTAGATCACCGAATGTTTTAAGTGTAATAACTTGTGCAAATAAGTTTTGCGATTTTTGAATTTTTAGTAAATATGTTTTTATAAATAATGTGACCAAGTGTTTTTAATCGCATTAATTAATTCTAGAAATGTGCTGGCAATGCAACAGTTAACAATAAATAATATATCTTGAATCATGATACTGGTTTGTGTGTAACTTAACCTGTGTATATAAAATGGACTCCATCCAAGAAGTGTTGTAATATTTGGTAACCTGCGCAAACACTCATTTTATATTAGTTCTCCTGTCCCTATATAACATAGTGATTCCTAAGGATTTTTGGTTAAAACATTTTGGGAAAGGGAATTTGTTGTTTTGAATGATTGTCAATGACAATGACATTTATTTTTGTGTTTTGAAAACCTGCAAGTAACGACTATAAGTACGAAGTGCACATAAATAAAATGCATTGTAATTTACAATGCCAATTGGTCAAAGTTTCAAAAATCTGAGACCTATTGTATTGAGCACAGTGAGTTGACAAACACACACATTTTTTTTTTATGAGTTATGGTCCTTTGTGCATTCTTAACTGTAGAGGCCAATCTTGTTTTAAAATGTAGCTTGGATTAACATCAGCATTTTGCATATACTCGGGTTTTCAGCTGTGCTATGCGCTTCGTGTTTTTTACTGTCTCCCTTCTATCCCTTTATAGGTACAACACGTCCAGGCTCCCCGAAGAACTATAATGAGCATTTTTTAACACTCATGTATTTATGCATTTTGTAAAATGCCAAAATAACACAGTTTTATGTCGTTGGCATTTTAAGTAACTGCTCAAATACAAATGCCAGCAGCAGGATTTAGAAAGTTGCCAAAAGCAGTCCACTGAGACAGGAGTGAAAGCAGAGCCAAGAGCTGGGGACAAGGTCACGTGGTGTGCTGGCCCAAGGACTGGGGATTAGGTCACGTGGTGAGCTGGGTAAAAGACTGTAGACAATAGTCACGTGCACTCATCTTTTTGTACGGACTGTAGAGGTGATGAAAGATAATCAGTCAACAGAGAAACACACTTTCAATTTAGTATAAATGTATCCATCAGAAGCTCTACACGCTGTGTGCAGGATGGACAGCGGGTGCACTGCAGAACATATGACAAAGCGTAAAATAAATCATGCCTGTAATCTTTCCCACAGGAGCTATGTACTTCAATTCCATGCCGATCCAAGGTGCCGTTATCTTGAGGATGAGAAACCGATTTGCAACCCTCAGCTATTTGCAAACATAGTTAGCATGTGGGACTTTTCAAGATAGAAAAAAACAATGGCACATGGAGGAAGCGTCTGCAATGAAGCGCAGCACCCGTGCAGCTGGAAGGAAGGGGAACAGGGACTGGGAAAAGCATATTTAAAAGTAATAGTGCATCGTCAATAAAGCGGGCACCCCGCTGAGTTAGTAAAATGCGTTGCAGGGGAGTGTGTCCTACCTTTAACAGCAGGCAGGACAAAGCAGTTTAAGAAAATAGTGCTCAAAGGCTGTAATTAAAGGGTGGTTATAAGCAGTGCTTAATTTGTAAAATATGAAGTGCAGGTGCTCAAATTTTTTGGGGAGGCCACACCCACTTCCCTCGGCTCCACCAACTTCCACCCACTTACTCTAGTTGCTCCAACCACATCCTAAATTGTCACTGCTGACTACTTGGGAGGTAATTTTCTTCTCTGGATTATGGCCCAGGCTACTTCCTGCACCTTTACTCTCCATCACGTCTTCACTCTTTTATTTTGCAGATTATTATAGCGGTTTACATGAACACCAGTTACGTTACCCTAGGGCACAATCATTTGCTTGATAAACACCGGCGGATGACGTGATTTGCCCAGAATCACAGGCTTTTGAGCCGAGACTCGAAGCTGGACCTGGTTCCCCCATTCCAAAGTGGGCAGCTGTGACTATTATGCCACATCCTCTTCCCCTGACATGGAATCAGAAATGTTTATGTGTTTCCCATCATAACATTAATTGCTGTTTTTGAGTGCAAATTTTAGTCCAGTGAAGCATTGCAATCCTAAGGCCGATGCGAAAAAGCAGAGCCAACTTTTCATGGTCAATAAAGATATTTTTGCTGCATGGGCTTCTGCCGATGTTGAGGTTTTAAACATTTTTGGTGAAATGATTCATCTTCAGAAAGATTCAGTACCAGCTGACCTTGTCTGAAAAGTTGAAGTGGTTTCTCAAAGCATAGATGGCACAGGCAATATTTTAAGAATTATTTGAGAGGATGGTGCGTGATAACACTATCACGACCCTACCTTGCGCACAGCTGTGTTACGTCTTTCCTCCTTTTCTTATGTATATCAAAAATTGTTGTCAATTATTCCATAGTTTCAAGGGTTACTTCATTTTTGCATTTATTTTGAAACAGTATTCATCATTTGTGAATCATCCTTTTTCACATCCTATTTCATTTCATTCTGACATTTATATACATTTTACAGTACATGAGTTGTATTCAAACATCATACAAACATTATGTACATTTAATCATGGTTTCGACGATTGACGATTTGATTGGTCCGATGCATTTCGGGACCCTGTCCCTTCCTCAGGGGCCTCTGTAAAAAATCATATATGTTACCATTAATCTAACATTTCGATTATCAGCAATGTATACTTTTTTATATGCACATGCCACTGCTTGATTTTGAGGTCACCATGCTCGTATCTAACAATTTTTAACTTATTGTGTTCATTTGAATGAATTGTATTGAAATCAATGATTGCCAAGAAGCTATGAACAAAGGTTTTGACTTTTCTCATATATGATTGACAATTGACTACTAAAACACTATGTTATGAGTATTATCCTACAAAGAATTATCCTTAGATGTATTGCAGATACAGTTAATTGCACCTCATTATAGACCGGGCTCATGATTTTATCAAAGGTAATCAAAAGCCAAAATGAACCAATGGGAAAATGATATTACATAAAAACTCACTTGTTTGAATGAACTACGGAAATATGATCCTCTATATGAGGGAGTCTTCATCAAGATTCACTCTCTGTTCGAAAAGTTAGAGCAAAATAATTAGAACGATTAAAAAACCACTAATGTGCCTAAAGAGCACTTTACTACTTACACTCAAAAAAACTATGTGAGTACCTGTGGCTCAATGGTTAGAGTGGCAGACCCTGATGCAGAGGTCTCGCCCGGGACCAGGGTTCAATTCCCTGCCTCGGTGGGTCTTGGGCTCAAAATTCCATGGACCTGACAATTCTTGCCTCGGTGCCTATTCCAATCATAGAGTCCCACTCTGCAACTCTGGGCAATAGCTTGCTTAATCTCCACAACGGCCCCCACAACGCTAAGGATGCTTGGCCTCCACCTTGGGGGTGCCCAGGAGTGGAAAGCCAGGATGGGTTCCACAGCGGTATTCGTACAAGCGCCTTGAGACCCTTGCGGGTGAGTATTGCGCTACACAAGTATCAATTTCCATTTACATTTTACCTGTTATTCGTAGTTAGAAACGGTGTATCTGTGAAAAACGAAAAATGAGGGGAATGTAATGAAAAACCGCCAGGGTGCCTAGAAAGCATTATGTCAGATAAACTGAGATGAATCAAAAAATGTTTACCTGCTTTTCGTGCTGTGAAAACGGCGTTTCTGTGAAAAGACGGGAAAACCCGTGTTATGGTAATATGTTTAGAATTTTGCGAAGTACATGAATATACCAGCGTCTTCAGAGATTAGGGCTTACCGAAAATGCAGAATTCTCGAGCGGTAATCCTTCACGTGGTTCAATTCTTTCTACTCGTTACCGAAGGTGAAGTGGCAGCTCGCAGTTATCGCGAGTGTTAATGTATACAGAAATCTCATAGGTGGGAAAGGTAGAGCATGGTCATAAAAACAGGACTGATTCCTGTTGAGAGATTGCGTCAGCCATGTTGGCAATGCGGGTAGAAAGTAAAACATAATTGTTATTTACATGTGGACATGTAAATGTATGGGAAACCGACGGTATGGAGCATGAAACGTAAACTGAAAAAACAAACTATATCCTGTGAGGGAAATGAGATTAGCCGTGTTCAAATTCCGGCTGAAGAATAGATATAAAGACTGAAGCGTAAACATAGAAGTTAGACTAAATCCTATTCAAACATTGCATTGGTCGTGTTGGAGACACGGTTGAGTGGTTAGAAAATATATAGTTACACTCGTTTAACAAGAAAAAATGAAATAAAAAGAGAAACATAGTTGGTATAGATAATTGAAACTATGCATTATGTACATTGTAATTGCAGAGACCTATTATTGAATATCATTGTGAGAAAACATAAGGAATCTTTCACTGTTGCAGTTATACATACATATTAAGCAGTGCCAAATTATTTTACAGAAAACATGCAAGGTCCAATTTATCATTTAACCCCAAAGGTTCCATCGTTTGGAATTTCTTAATCAACATAACTTCTCTTTGAGATAACTGTTTACGGCTGTCTATTCCTTCTCTTGGTTCTATCTTTTCCACTGCCATAAAATATTATGTTTGTTGGTAATCCAGTGAGCTGCCAAGTTTGATTTCATGTTTTTGTTGCGTATCATGCTTTTGTGCTCGCCTATTCTGATTTTGAGTTTTCTTTCTGTTTTGCCGATATACATTAATCCGCATGGACATTTTATGCAATATAATACAAAGTTGGAATTACAGTCTGCTGTAAATTTCAAGTTTATTTTTTCTCCTGTTCTTGGGTGCGTCACAAAGTTTTGTTGCATCACATTGTTGCAATGTACACAATTGTTGCATTTGCGCATCCCTTTATGATGAGCATCGCCTGATTTTGTGGAAAGTTTTAATTCTTCTTGAAGGTTGCGACTTCTTGTGTATGCAAAGATTGGTTTAGGTTGCAATATATTGTGAAAGTCTTCATCATTTTGTAGTAATTCCCATCTCTTTGTAATTATTTTCCTGATATTAATTGCTCTAGTGGAGAATTTTGATACAAATACACTGCGGTTAGTCGTAGGTGGTTTGTTTTTACTGATATGTAGACTTTTTCTGTTGATTGAGTAAACTCGAGTCACTGCTTTTTCTATGCATTTTGAGGGATAGCCTCGTTCTTTAAATCTCTATTTCAATCTCTGCAGATCCTCTTCATGGGCTGCTGTTGTGGAACAGATCCTTTTGCTTCTTAGCATTTAAGTTTAGGAGAATGAAAGCTTTGATAAAGTTGAGTACATAGCAAACTCAGGATAAAAGGAGTGCCAAAGGCCTAGCCCTATCACAAATATTTTAAGAATACCTGTTTTAATGTCAGCTAGCAGTGTCAAAGGGCGGCAGTGGAACCAAAGGCCCGTTACCTGTTAAGGTCACATTTTTAAACTGTGTTAAAAAATTCAGTAAATAAAACATATACACAAGCAGTCTTGTAGGGTTGTGAAGGCACAGAGAGGACATTTCAACTAGGAAGACAGACATGCTCTGCACTGCAATAAGTATCACACAGGAGTTACCAGACCATCCTAAACCTCACAGATCTTGCATACATTCTGACATTTTCCTAAGCTACCCAAGATGTTCTGTGTTTTTCTCATACCAAACTTATCTGTTGTTTTTAACCCCCACTACTCCATGGCTGTGACCGGTCTACTCTTTGAACTTGTTCAGCATCTTTGCAGCATGTCTGGCTGGCACAATAGTTTAAACAACTAAAGATGACAAGCATTGACAAAGCCAATAGGTCTCGCTTATGGACAAACTAATGCCTTTGACATTCGGGTGGGGGTGGTGACCTGAAGGGCAGGCGGGGAAGGTGAACTGGAGGATAGGGAAAGGGAGTGCGGGTGAGGGTGGTGAAGGTAAGGAAGAAGGGTTGTCGGTAAATGGGAGAGTGGTTGGGGGTGGCAATCAGGACTGACAAAAAAGCGTTCACCCAAAAAAGTTCCAGTTACTTCAAAAAGAAGATCAGATTTTGGGCAGATAGCAGGTTTACATAATAATGGTTTAACAATTACACCATCTTGACAAAGAGAGCGAGGGTGACAGTGGTAAAGAGAAAACGTCTGCCACCCACTTCCCTACAACTGTACAGAGGCAACATATTAATTACTAATAACTGCCTAAAAATGGCAGCGGGCAGTTGTTTAGAAAACAGTTGCATAAATAAGCAAGTCCGTGCTTAAAATATGATAAAAAACACAAAAGGCATGTACTGTGGGAAGACTACCGATATGAGATATCTGGTAAAAATTGGTGAGGTCTAATAGTCTGAATTTATTGACTGGTTGACCGCAGTTAAGGATGTTTGTTTAGAGATGCAGCTTATGAATTGTCTAACTTTTAGTTGAACTTTCTGTTAAAATAAAAAGTATTCAAATGAGCTGCACAGTTACTTGTACTAAATATGTTGTTAGTGATAAACACACATTTGAATTGAAGGACAGTCGTTGCATCCAAAAAATGAATATCTATTTCTTGCTGTAAAAAAACCCTATCGTTTAGGGCCATGTCGAATACCTGCAAGGGCAGAATATGTGCAAGGTTTTTCCACCGGATGAAAGGAAGTACCTGCAAGCGTGTATGTATGTAATAACCTGCTGACGGAGTGCACTAATGTAAAAAAAAAATGTTAAACCAAATTAAAGTCGGCCTTAAAAAAAAACCTTAGGTAGAGAACGATATTTTTGCTTTTTGTACAAATAACCCACAGCGAGCAGTAATATAATTATTGTAGGGGTGCACATTGATAGAGGTCAGAATTGGCAATATACTGTGGTGAGGGTATTTAGTGCAATAAAACGAATATAGGACGTAGTTGTGTGAGGAATACATTTCTTATTGGTTGATTATCTCAGGTGTGTGCTTTTAACGCAGGTGTAAGGTGAGAGCGGCAAATGAGAACACGGCAGCCTGCAATGCATGAGGTTTACAGACTTAAACAATATACAATTAACTGCATTTTAAATAAGTGATTATCTGCAGCATTTTGAAAGCAGCTGGGTGTCTGGGAGTTATGCAAGCCACGGTGGTTGGGCTCTACAGCCCTCCAGGGTACTGATCATTTGCATGGTATACAGAAGAGGCTGCAGTCTTACAAGCTAAATAGGATTCCTTTATTGCGATTAGCGGGATGAAGTGCTGTGTCAGCCCTGCCGGATTTCTAATTTGAGATAAGTGTGTTGGTGACATAATTTACCAAACAACAGGTGTTTTGCGGGCACAGGCTGGAGCCCTTATTTATTCTTCGGCTTGAGCCATCATTTATTCTTTAAATGCAATCATCCTTGCTGTACATAGCCCTTCGTGCTGGACATGTGCCCTGCATCCTTTGCTCATTCTAGTTCCCACACAGTTCCAAAACCAGAACCCCAACACAGCAAAAGTCAAATATGTAACGCTCTAAGAAGACATTTTTAAATTATAAACACGCTAAATATTCCAGGATCTAAAATAGGATTAAATCCGATTTGCCTGCTATGGGTTGTAAATCGCATGGCCATTTGTTAGGCAGAAGTAAACAAATCACACCCGACATGAGCAGAAATGAAATCTAACGGAAAGTTCACATTACCTTCCCAAGTCAGGAGCCACAGTATTATTTCTTTTCAAACGTTCCCTTCAGTAAAAATGCCCGCCTTTTGCTGCTATTCGAGTGACCTCAGGTCAGGACCATGGCAGGGGCAGGAAGCGGAAACAGAGAGGCGGCGGAAGTTAGAGCGTGGGGGAAGGTGCCTGTTTGAGAAGAAGGCTGATCTATCCTGGAGGCTGCGCTGCGTTGTTTTTTTAAGGCAGGAGGTACGTGATTACAGCCTGGGAGAAGAACGATCATTATCACGGGCAGGCACTGCTCCACTGTATGCTCTCTGTCTCGGGCAGTTCCTCCCCAGGGAGGCGGAATGTGCCTCTTAACAAGGCATGCATCAAAGAGACATTCAATGTGAAATATTTTATGACGTAGACCCGGCCCTGAGAAATATGTGCCGGTGCTAAGCACCGGAAAGCACCGGCACAAATTAAGCCCTGGTTATAAGGTAAGACAAGGCGGTACTAAGGAAGGACTACTAAGCCTATTGAGAAATGAAAAGTTTACAAAGGACTGTGACACGAGCCAATTAAAAAGAAGGGTGGAAAATTGGTGGATATTCAAGTATATGGAATAGAGCATGCCTCGCACAGCAGCACAAGCCCTGCCCAGGCTCAACCTAAAAATCAAAGAATAGCAGATTGCAATGTATTGACAGTTGGATTTCCACTACACAATGCTTTGGCAGGCTCAATATGTCAACATAGTTGCTGTACACTAGCACAATTCATGAATTCAGCAGTGTATACTTGCCAAAATGCAATGACTAAGGAATCATCAATCCTTGCTTCTCCGAGTCATTTGTTTGCGGCTGTCCATGTAGGTTATTTCTGTGAACAATATTGGCCAATCTTCCTCCCTGGCCACAGCTCTTCATCAAGTACTAAGATTAACATCCTGTACAATATGTATATGTTAGAACTGGGGGTCTCTAGTTAATAATCGGGTTCTCAGCTGTGCTATGTGCTTCTTTGTTTTACTGTCTCTCTTCTATCCCTTTATAGGTACAACACGTCCATGCTCCCCGAAGAACTATAATGAGCATTTTTTAACACTCATGTATTTATGTATTTTGTAAAATGCCAAAATAACACAGTTTTATGTCACTGGCATTTTAAGTAACTGTTCAAATAAATACAAATGCCAGCAGCAGGATTTAGTACTGTACTGTCTCCCCGAACCCTGCGGGGTCAGTGTTGTCATGTTCGATAGTTGCCAGAAACTTTTTGCTCATTGCTTCAAGGGGCTCATAGTAGCACTGTGACCTTGCTGGTCTACAGACTAACATATCCTCTGGGGGTGTCTAAAATCAGTCTGGACACCAATCTCTTTGTTTATGTAGAATAAAACGCAAAGATCCTTTATAGATTTGTAGGAACGAGACGACATGGTGCCGCCAGTGTTGGTTTGGTTCTTATTTAACAGTCTAATCTGAGTAGTCCAGTTGTGCTTTCTCAGATACCTCTACTCACATTAATATTGGGACATCGGAAATGGGAAGGTAAAAAGTCTGCCACAGCTGAGTAGATATATTCTATGTATTGGCTATAGGTTTTTTCAAGCTTAAAGGATTATAGTTCCATACATTGTGCATACAACCTAATCTTATTTTCCTTGAAACTATTTCTAACAATGTCTGTCAAACATAACACAGCAGCAGAATTACTTGCAAATGCAGAGGCAGAGCAGGAAGGTGCAATTAACATTTCAGAACATGTCCAAAATGTACTTGCTGCTAAATTAGACAACTTTGGTCTCTCAGCACTAGTAGATACCATAACATTTGTGATTGAGGTACACAAGTCATTCAGGACAGAGGTATTCTATTTATGGGTTAAATTTCAACCTGCAGATGCACGCTTAAATACATTTCATTCTTATACTCCAAATGAAATACCAGAAGAATACTGTCCATATGAGGACACAGTAGTTCCTCTCATGTACTAAGAGCCTATAAATTGGTTTAAAGGTGCCTTCCCACACTCCACAGAAAAAGTAAGACTTGGTTCGCTCAGCAGAGTTGGAGCGACTTGGCCAGTTCTGGCTGCTCACACACAGCATCCAGAAGTTGACACATTGGCAATAGAAGACTTACGTCCACTTCACAAAGAAATAATAAAAGTTTACAGAAATCTGACACCGTTTATTATGAGAAAACTCACACTTCAGCCCACAAGGGTTACTTCAGCAGGTCAACTACAAGGGACCGTGTTGGACTGGGCCCTTTATGCAGAGTCATCCCTGAACTGTTTGCCTTCCTCCTGTATTTTTTCTGATCTGTTTTTGTTGGTTTTATGACTCTTGGCACTTTACCACTGCTGATCAGTGATAACGTGCATATGATCTCCCTATTGTAAATTGATGTATGGATTAGTGACTCCATGATTGGCTTATTTGATTTACTGTCAGACCCTAGTACAGTGCACTGCGGTTGCCCAGGGCTAGTAAATCAAATGCTGCTGGTGGACTTGCAGCATTGGTTGTGCCAGGAACAGAAGAAGCCTGAAGGGTGCTGTGTCTTAGGTCTACTATTGCAGAATCTGTGTGCAGTCTGGTACTGACATTTTGACTGGGCACATGCACCCACTTGCCAGTCTCTAAACCTTCCCTTTTTTCATATCAGACACCCCTATGGTAGGCACAAGGGCAGGGTGCATTGTAAATATTGCAAGGCTAATTATTCCCCATAGGCCAGAATGTGCAGTTTGATTATTACATCTTATAATCCTAACAGACTCAGGGAACTAGGTAGAAATTCGAGTTTACTACGCCTGAATTCAGAATGATAAAATGCATCTTTTAGTGAAGTTGGTTTTAACATTCTGTGTTTGAAAATGCCACTTTTAGAAAGTAGGTATTTTCTGGTCTAACTATCCAAGCCTGCCTCTGCTAGGTTGTGGAATTTGAGTGTCAGGGGCTGGGGTATTTCCAGGAGACAGGTGAGTCAGCACAGTGCTGAATAGAGAGATATGCATCTAGATGGGTGGGAGGAGTTGCACCTGGGACTTGAATGGGGCTGTGCCTTCCCTTCACAATGCTGGCTCCACCTCCTGTGGTGCATCTGATGTCTCTGCCTGCCCTTTGAAAGGAAGAAGGAGTCATGTAAACAGAGTGCTCCAGGAATTATCAGAACTGGTTTGGACTAGGCAAAGGCCTCTCTGCCATCAGAGAACAAAGAGTAAATGTGTCTAAAAGAGGGGACCAAAACCCCAGAGAATTAGATCACTTTGGATCACAAGAAGAAACCTTTGCTGAGGAGTGGAACCAGAGAGACTGAGGAGAGACTATCCCTAAGCTGAAGTGCTGCTTGGGAGACTGGCCTGCAGTGGTTGCTTGACTGCCAAAGAAAGGAGAGAGGAACTTTGTGTACTTTATTTCAAATTGTAAGGATCTCCAAGGACTTGAGAAAAGAGTTTGCCTCCAGCTGAAGTCTCAGGGACAACAGACTTCACCCCCAGCTCCCCAAGAGTTCTTTGGAAGTGCCTGCATTTGTGCTGGACTTTCTGAGGAACTGCGTGTCGCAAGGAGCTGGAAGCGCGACTCAAGAACAGGAAACGTGTCGCCAAACAGCCGCTACCGCTTCACAACATGAAGCGCCTCGCATCGCCGGAGAATAGGATCGACGTCAGATCAGACGCCGCCGCATCACCGGAAAGCATGTCGCAGAAGAATCGTAGAGTCAATGCAGGGCCACCGAAGCGCCTCGCATCGGCAGGGGAGAGGATCGACGTCGCAGCATATGCCGCCGCATCACTAGGAAGCGTGTCACAGGGCCTGTCGTGTCTTATTGCTGGAAACAAGGATCGACGTCGCATCAGACGCCGCCACATTTCCTGGAAGCGTGTCACAGGGCCTGTCGCGGCTCATCGCCGTAGAAGAGGACCAACTTCGCAGCAAATGCCGCCGCATCACCGAAAATAGTGTCGCAGGGCCTGTCATGTCTCACATCGTTGTGGAAGCAACTCGCATCGCCAGGGTAGAGGATCGACTTTGCCGCAGATGCCGCCGCATCACTGGGAAGCATGTCGCAGTGCCTGTCGCGACTCGCATCGTGATAAGCAACTCACATCGCCGGAAAAGAGGATCGATGTCTCAGCAGACACGGCCACATCCCCGGGGATCGTGTTGGGTCAAGAAGAAAGCGCCATCTTAGTTTCTTTGCACCAGATCTTCAATGCATCAGTGTCCTTGCAACACTTTCGTTGTCTTGTGTTACGCATATTAATGTATATTGAACTCAGAGTGTCGCATTTACCATCTTAAGAGAACTAAGCTAATTCTACCATTTTAAGTATAGTATTGTGGAATTTTGTCGTTTGGGGTCTTGTGTTAAATATATATAAAAGAAATGTATTTTTAACCCCTTCGCTGCTAGGTCTTTCCTCCTCCTCCCCCGTGCTAAGACTTATTTTTGCTATTTGGGGGAGTTTGTGCTTAGGCCCCTGTAACTTTTTGACAACATAAGGCATCCACACCAAATTTGTGTCCTTTTCTTCCAACATCATGGGAATTCTAAAGATACCCAGAGTTTGTGGATACCCCAGGGGAGGACCCAGAAATTAGACAAAATACAGCTAAATTTGCTAAATTTTGTTTTTTGGGGAAAAAATGGGGAAAAACAGCTGCAAATGAAAGCTTCTGTTTTTTTTCCCTGTAAATGGTATCAAAAAAGGGTTTGTGGGGCTGAAATTACCATTATCCCAGCTTTTAGGGAATTACAAACTTTTGTCAAAAACCAAAATGTTTTACACAGTTTTGGCATTTTTCTGGGACCTAGCCTATTTTTGCTATTTGTGCTTTCAACCTCCTTCCAGTTAATGGTAGAAATGGGTATGAAATTAATAATGGATCCTGGAAAGCCATACATTTTTGTAAAGTAGACAACATCCTGAATTCAGCAAGGGGTCATTTGCGTAGATCTTTCAAGGTTTCTTCATAGAAACTAACAGTTAAATATAGGACAAATTGAAAATTAGTTGAAAAAACATCCTTTTCTGTCAACGTTTTCACCTGTAACTTCTTCTAATTATGACAGCTCTTTGAAAGCACTATACCGTTACATCCGCTGGACCTTACTGGTTGTGGTGATATGTAGGACTTGTAGGTTCACGAACAACCCGATGAACCCAGAGCCAAAAACTGAGCAGCGACTTGCAATGCATGGAAAAATCGGCATGAAAGACACCTATGTTTTTCTGAAATGGGAACAAAATGTAAAGTTTAGAAACAGTACTTGAGAAAAGAGTTTGCCTCCAGCTGAAGTCTCAGGGACAACAGACTTCACCCCCAGCTCCCCAAGAGTTCTTTGGAAGTGCCTGCATTTGTGCTGGACTTTCTGAGGAACTGCGTGTCGCAAGGAGCTGGAAGCGCGACTCAAGAACAGGAAACGTGTCGCCAAACAGCCGCTACCGCTTCACAACATGAAGCGCCTCGCATCGCCGGAGAATAGGATCGACGTCAGATCAGACGCCGCCGCATCACCGGAAAGCGTGTCGCAGAAGAATCGTAGAGTCAATGCAGGGCCACCGAAGCGCCTCGCATCGGCAGGGGAGAGGATCGACGTCGCAGCATATGCCGCCGCATCACTAGGAAGCGTGTCACAGGGCCTGTCGTGTCTTATTGCTGGAAACAAGGATCGACGTCGCATCAGACGCCGCCACATTTCCTGGAAGCGTGTCACAGGGCCTGTCGCGGCTCATCGCCGTAGAAGAGGACCAACTTCGCAGCAAATGCCGCCGCATCACCGAAAATAGTGTCGCAGGGCCTGTCATGTCTCACATCGTTGTGGAAGCAACTCGCATCGCCAGGGTAGAGGATCGACTTTGCCGCAGATGCCGCCGCATCACTGGGAAGCATGTCGCAGTGCCTGTCGCGACTCGCATCGTGATAAGCAACTCACATCGCCGGAAAAGAGGATCGATGTCTCAGCAGACACGGCCACATCCCCGGGGATCGTGTTGGGTCAAGAAGAAAGCGCCATCTTAGTTTCTTTGCACCAGATCTTCAATGCATCAGTGTCCTTGCAACACTTTCGTTGTCTTGTGTTACGCATATTAATGTATATTGAACTCAGAGTGTCGCATTTACCATCTTAAGAGAACTAAGCTAATTCTACCATTTTAAGTATAGTATTGTGGAATTTTGTCGTTTGGGGTCTTGTGTTAAATATATATAAAAGAAATGTATTTTTAACCCCTTCGCTGCTAGGTCTTTCCTCCTCCTCCCCCGTGCTAAGACTTATTTTTGCTATTTGGGGGAGTTTGTGCTTAGGCCCCTGTAACTTTTTGACAACATAAGGCATCCACACCAAATTTGTGTCCTTTTCTTCCAACATCATGGGAATTCTAAAGATACCCAGAGTTTGTGGATACCCCAGGGGAGGACCCAGAAATTAGACAAAATACAGCTAAATTTGCTAAATTTTGTTTTTTGGGGAAAAAATGGGGAAAAACAGCTGCAAATGAAAGCTTCTGTTTTTTTTCCCTGTAAATGGTATCAAAAAAGGGTTTGTGGGGCTGAAATTACCATTATCCCAGCTTTTAGGGAATTACAAACTTTTGTCAAAAACCAAAATGTTTTACACAGTTTTGGCATTTTTCTGGGACCTAGCCTATTTTTGCTATTTGTGCTTTCAACCTCCTTCCAGTTAATGGTAGAAATGGGTATGAAATTAATAATGGATCCTGGAAAGCCATACATTTTTGTAAAATAGACAACATCCTGAATTCAGCAAGGGGTCATTTGCGTAGATCTTTCAAGGTTTCTTCATAGAAACTAACAGTTAAATATAGGACAAATTGAAAATTAGTTGAAAAAACATCCTTTTCTGTCAACGTTTTCACCTGTAACTACTTCTAATTATGACAGCTCTTTGAAAGCACTATACCGTTACATCCGCTGGACCTTACTGGTTGTGGTGATATGTAGGACTTGTAGGTTCACGAACAACCCGATGAACCCAGAGCCAAAAACTGAGCAGCGACTTGCAATGCATGGAAAAATCGGCATGAAAGACACCTATGTTTTTCTGAAATGGGAACAAAATGTAAAGTTTAGAAACAGTAGATATTTGCACATTTCCGAAATTGGGAATACTCATACTAGCATGAGAATTATAGGTCATTTTTCAAAATGACTTATTTTTTACACACTGTCTCTTATTTGGAAGGCAGAACTGCATCAAAAGTCAATAGGTAATAACATTTGCTTTATAAATCCGAAATACCGTAAGTCTCCCGATAAAAATGGTACCTCAGTTGTGTGGGTAGGCATAGTGCCCATGATAGGAAACAGCTCAAAATGCAATGTGAACGCATCACAATTTTACAATGAAAAATTACCCAATTTTTGCAAAGTGCCTAGCTGTAGTTTTTGAAGCCTAGCTCTGTCAGCACTTAGGGAAACCTAGCAAACCTATACATTTTTTAAAACTAGACACCTAGGAAAATCCAGTATAGAGTGACTTGACTACCTCTTACCAGGTTCTGTTACCCAGAATCCCTTGCAAACTGAATAAATTGTCAAAAAAACACATTTTCCACACATTTCTGTGGTGGAATCTGCGTGCATCCACAAATTTCCACCCACCCCGCGTTCCCCAAAGTCTTCAGATAAAAACGGTACCTCACGGGGTGGAGGTTGCTCGAGTCCAAGATGGACGTGTAACTCCCGAGCTCCGCCAAGCCGACAAATTATCCTTCAAAATCCTTCGTCCGACGTTGGCTGGAGACAGCGCATACCCTCTGTGAACGTTGGAGTTGCTGCCCGACACCCGTGGTTCAGCGGAACGGAGCTATTTAGACCGCTCTAGGGGGTTCCGCTGGCGAATGCCCAGCGGGAAAAGTGGGACGCGAAGCACTGACCTCAATTTTCTGGGCTCCCTGACAACGTAACCCTGCGTGCAGCGCACTGCCCGTAGGACCTGCAATCCTGGGCGCTGCGCTGCCCCGGTTCTGGTGCAACCTGCTGCCCTACCTGGCCGGTGAGACACGACTGGGTCCTGTGGCTGCCGCTGCCTGTCAGACGCAGAGGCTATCAAGGAGGCGCAGAGAGACCATTGCGGCGGCCCACGCGGGAGCTTGCCTGGAGGTCGGCAGTGAGCGGGGACCTCCCATAACAGGAGCCGATCCTGGTGCCGTAGTCGGAAGGGCTAAGTTGGGGACCACATTGGCTGCGCAGAGGTGCGTCAGGTGCTGGGACATGGCTGAGGTGACAGTTTGGAGGACGGCCGCTGCAGTTTGAGCGGGAGAGATTGGAGGCACCGACAACCACAGCAGAGCCGCAAGTATACTGGGCTCCCACTAATCTGAGTGAGTGGCGGTGTATGAGTCGCCCCCCCCCACCAGTGGCACAATGTGAGAGTGACTGTGTGGGGATGCGGTGCTGATAATGCAGTGAGACGTCACAAGCCATAAGACGCCCTCTGCCTAGCGGATGTGTGCGGGGCGGACCTGGGGCCTCTGGCACGGAATACGGGCAGCCAGGGTAGTTTCCTGGCTCTATGCAGGAGCGCGAGGTGCTGCAGCTCACCCGCTGGCGGACCTAGCATTGAGGAGAGCGCGAGGGGTGCTGCCACGTGAAGGGTGTCCCCACGAGGAACAACAGTCTGGGAGCCCGAATTGAGGGCACCTGGAGGTCGTCTAAGCTGTTAAATTGCGGCGTGGCAATTACTTCCACACAGGCTCCGCGAAGTACCCCCCCTTACCGCCTGTAGACAAGGGTGCCGTGGTGACTGCCCCTAAGATCCCTGGTTCCTATGTGGGACACAGCACATACGACATCAGCAGCGAGGTTGCGAGGCTCCCTCACATTTCATAATGGGGAAACCGGACCGCAATCAGTCAAAGTTGCCCTTCACTCAAACGCGTGCCAGATCACAGGATAGAAGTGCGGGGGTGACAGTGCGCCTGCCACGCCAACGGAGCAAGAGCAAGATATACGAAGCATGCTGAAGTCCATGGAGAAGGGGCTACAAGATGGTATCCCTTTGCTAGGGGCCAAGATGGACGCGCTCACGTACAGGATGGATAGAATGGGAGAGAGGCTAGATAAGCATGCGGAGAGACTTGACATGTCAGAGAGGAGGCTTACGGAGGTGGAAGAAGCGCAAACCACCCTGGACACAGAGCACAAACAACTGGGTAGAGTACTACAATTGCTGCAGGACAAGACGGAAGATTTGGAGGCCCGCTCTCGCTGCTGCAATGTGCGCATCCTTGGCCTTCCTGAAACTACTTCAACGGGCAAGATGGAGCCCTTCATTGAACGTTTGCTGATTACTCTATTAGGTGAGGGGGTATTTTCAACCACATTCATCGTGGAATGTGCGCACCGCACATTGGCCCAGCGTCCAAAACCAGGGGCTCCCCCACGACCTATAATTGCTAAACTGCTAAATGACAGAGACAGGGACGCCGCCTTACGTGTCGCTAGAGAGAAACCGCCGCTGACGTATGAGGGCTCCACTATCTCACTGTATCCCGATTTCACTGTTAAAGTTCAGGAGGTGAGGAAGCACTTCGTACCAATGAAAAGGCAACTACGTGATCTGCGGTTGGACTACGCAATGCTCTACCCGGCTAAGCTGAAAGTAAACAGGGATGGGCATTCACATATCTTTACGGAGCCGAAAGCATTGCAGAAAGCGCTGAAAAAATGGGCTAAGGAAGTCCTCAAACTGAGAGTTGCTTGACGAAGCATCAGGTGGCGGCTTGGATGACCAGGACTGAATGGGGCTAGATGTTGAGGGCTTTACCGATAATTCTGGCTACGTGGAGCAGCTAGCTGTCAGCTGGAGCGGCCGGGATGAGCTTCCTGAACTGTGACTGTATCGAACTTCCCACAATGGTTCGATGCAACCTTCGCCCACATGTGGTAACACCTTGCTTGGGCCTATTATTTGGGGGGGAGCGGCGGGCGTGGGGAGGCAGGTTTCGGGGTCAGATTTTCGCGACCTAGTTGTGGGTGGTCCGCTGTGGGTGGGGCGGGTAGTTTGTGTTGTAAGTGTATGTAGATTTGTTGGGGGGAGTTTGCTGGGGATGGGGCGGGTGGGCCGTACGGGGAGAGAAATCCAGAGGTTTTTGTTTAAGCTTAGAGGTGCCAACCAGTACATTAGTGCAACCAGTTGTTCCTACATTGACAGATGGGTACAAGGCAGTGTTGACTTCCGTTGACTGTGCAGGACACATCTAGTGACACAGGAGAGACTGCATGCGCCTCCGGACTGAGAGCTCTGACGTGGAATGTTCGCAGGCTGAATGGCCATCGCAAGCTGCGTAGGGTGCTGAATTATTTGACTAGACACCACATCGACCTGGCCTTAATCCAGGAAACACACTTACCCGAGGGTAGTCCCAGGCTGCCGGCTAGGGGGATTAAGGGACAGATAAACGCAGCAGGTTTCACCACACATGCGAGAGGGGTGCTAACATGGGTGAACCCAAAATCAGATTTCACACTGACTATGCTTAAGGCAGACCCGGAAGGCAGATATGTAATTTCAAAGGTGTCAGGCAGGGGGCTGGAGGCATTAGTCGTTAATCTGTATGGCCCTAACTATAACTGCCCTGAGTTTTACTCTAGGCTGACTGCAATCACCCGGGGTTTTCCATGCCAGACTGTCCTATGGTGTGTAGACTTTAATGTGACCCGATGCCCAGCTGCGGACCACTCGAGTGGCCTGGTCAGACAACAAGCTAAGGCGTCTAGGGAACTGGACAAAATACTGATTAGTGAGGACCTAGTTGACGTGTGGCGTAGTTTACACCCAACGCAAGGGGGATACACACACTACTCGGCTTTCCACAACATTTCTACATGCACTGATTACTGGCTGGCCACATCGGGTCTGCTCCCATGGGTATGCAAGTGCAAGGTACTGCCCCGAACGCTTTGCGACCATTCTCCGATACTGATAGAGCTAACGATGCAGAGGAAAGTACTTCCCCCATTCCTATGGAGGTTCTCACCCTACTCCCTATTGAACCCAGTCTTCAGGGAGGAGCTGCATGTAGCGATAGAGACATTTTTTGAAACAAACATTGGATCAGTTGAAAGCTTTCAAATGGTGTGGGAGGCGTTCAAGGTTTATATCAGGGGGTAGCCATGAGCAAGCACTCAGGGGTCCTCTGCTCGATCCGGCAACGGCTGTCTAGCCTGGAGCGCCAATAGGCAGAATGCGAGGCTCGCCAAGTGATTGGAGACTCTGACGCTGACAGAGAGGACATGAAAAGACTGTTAGCGGACTACCAGGCTGAGGCAGACACGGAAATCAAGCATCTAGGGAAATATGCTACAGCTAGGATATATGGGGAAAGGGACATACCGGGAGCAATCCTGGCCAATATGGTGAAACAACAACGTCAGAAAATCACGGTCACTGAAATCAGATTGAAGTAGGGTGCCGTGCTTACAGGAGAGGTTGAGATTGCACAGAGATTCAGGGAATACTACACAGACTTATACGGCTCCAGGGTGACGGGGGGAGAGGCGGACATCTTAGACTACTTGGAGCACATTGAGTTCCTGTTTTTGTCTGACGTACAAAGGGAATTTTTAATGCACCCAATTGAACATGACGAGATCAGGGAAGCCTTGGGTGGGATGAGGGTGGGAAGCGCCCCCAGGGCGGACGGGCTGATGGTTAGCTTCTATAAGATGTTTTTGGATCTATTGCTTCCACATCTCTCAGCCTTGTTCGCGGATATGGGTGAGACGGGGCGGATACCGGAGACGATGAGGGAAGCGTTAATTGTTGCAATACCAAAGCCAGACAAACCCCCAGAGGAATGTAGCTCATACAGGCCATTGTCGCTACAAAATGTTGACACCAAAATATACGTTACAGTTCTAGCGAGAAGATTGGCTCAACCTGGCCCTGGAGCTGGTGGCGCCAGAGCAGGCGGGGTTTATGCTTGGAAGGAACGTCACCTACAACTTACATACGGTCTTTGGAGCCATTCAGCATACACGACCGGAGGCGAGGTCATTAGCAGTGTTTTTGGACATGGAGAAGGCCTTCGACTCCGTGGCGCGGCCTTTTATGAGAGCGGTCCTCACTAGACTCAGGCTTGGCCTGGTGTTCCAGCAGAGGGTAGCGGCACTCTATAACGACCCGGCGGCACGCATTAAGATAGGGAATCATGTCACAGAACCCATTCAGATTCAAAGAGGCACTCGGCAGGCCTGCCCACTGTCGCCCACGCTCTATGCGCTGGTCGCGGATCCCTTGGAGTGAGCGATACGAGGATATCACTCACATAGAGGGCTGCAATTGCCTACTTATAAGCTAGTCATACCAACTTACACAGATGACACCCTGCTCTATGTCAGACAACCGGAGAAGAATCTGGCGCCCCTCCTGCGGGAAGTGGTGAGATTAGGCGCACTATCCGGGCTATCTGTAAACTGGAGCAAGTCTATAGCATTCCCCATTACCGCAGCCACTGTGCGGTTTGAGATGGAATACCCGCTAAGATGGACCACTGACCCTATACGCTATCTGGGGATACAGCTCCACACTGACTCGGAGACGGTATTCCGTGAGAATTATGGCAGGGCCAATGCCCGCCTGGAAGTCAATGTAGACATATGGATTGGATTACCCCTTTCCCTGCTGGCAGGATATCAATAATAAAGATGGTGGTTTTGCCCCGTCTGCTGTATTTATTCATGAACATACCGATGGTCCTGCCTAAATGCTTTTTCTCTCGCTTACAGTCACTAATGATTAAACTAGCCTGGGCTGGTAAACAGGCAAGGGTGCAGTGGAAAATTCTTACCCTACCATATCATATGGGCGGATTGGGAGCCCCTGATTTCGAACTATACTACCGAGTGGCGCAGGGGGCGCAATTACATAGCTGGATACATGACGCAGGGACGGCGCCGTTTATAAAGGTCTTTTTGCCACGCCGCTAACGCTGCCGGCTGTTCTCTTTTAAACGGCAGACCGACGCACGGGACTGCTTGATTCCTTAAACTCTCCCAGACATGCTTGGAATGCCCTGTTACAGTACCACGCTGGGGCGTTACTATACTCACCGCTGATGCCCACGTCATGGGCCATATGGTTGGCCCCATGCAGGGACAAAGGGGTGATTGTGGCGTTGGAAGCCTCAGGCATTCACACGTTGGGTGACATGTTCCTTGACAGTACTCTAAAGACTATGACGGAGGTGACAGCTCATGGGACACAGCCCACAATGCTGCAGAGCTTTCAGTACCACAGGGTCAGGTATGCCTGGCGGGAGCAATTGGGTGATGACTTGCAGGAACCCCCAGACCTCTTGGAACTTACTTACGTAATTAAGTCGGAAGCCCCGAGGAAGCTGGTCTCCATTATGTGCAAGATTGCCATAGCGGAAAGAGAGGCAGGGTACAATAAGGCGCGTACTGACTGGCAACAAAACTTAGACCTGATCATAGATGATGATATGTGGCGCTATTGCTGCAGTAGCACGAGATCCGTCTCCCTGAACGGTAGGCATAGACTGGTACATTTTAAGTTTCTAAATAGAGTGTACCACACCCCGGAGAGGTTACACCGGTTTGGGCTACGCGAGAGCGCGTCATGTGGGAGGTGCAAAATGCAGAGTGCAGTGTTTCTGCACCTGGCGTGGGAATGTCTAGGGGTACAACAATTCTGGAATACAGTATTCCAGGAACTGAGCAGCACACTGGAGACAGACATCACACCTTCCCCGGCGCTAGCACTACTGGGTTTTTAAAGGCCACTGCCAAAGGCACAACGTAGGATTGTGGAAATGGGTCTGCTGATGGCAAAACGAAGACTAGCCATGTACTGGATGAGAGGGCCCCTTCCAAAGTTAGAGCAGTGGACTAGAGACCTGACTTACTGCTGCACGCAGTCCTAAAACTACAGTGAGCTACTGCCGCTTAAGAGCAGGCCCAAACATGTCTGGGGACTGTTTTTGGAGTACAGGAGGCAGCTAGAAATGATGGCCACTGCTAATGATGTTGATGTCAGGCAGGCATCCCCATCCCCTCCCCTCCCCCCCAACCCTCCCCCCTGATGTTGGATAGACACGAACCAGCTATGTTTTAGAGGGAAGTGCTGGATACGTACACAGGCTATGTCCGTTTTGCGTCTGGGCCTACTGGTGCCATTACCTAGTCAACGGGTTCCTACAGGGTATGTCAACTGGTAGGGAAGCGCTGGTTGCACCGGGCACGATGCGGTAGGTAGTAGCCTCTGGTTTGGGGTTGTTTATACAAAAAGGTGGTGTATATGTTAATGATCGCTGGTACCACAGTTTTTCAGACTGCGAAGTTCCGCGTAATCCTGTTGTTTAACGCCGCCCGGCCTCCGGTATGTGGGCTCAGCGGCTGTATGAGGCTAAAGAGGATACGGGACTCTTATCAAGGTTATGTATAACAGGATAAACTGTGTTTCTGTGCAATGCTAACACCGCAACAAAAACAAGTAAAACATGTTATTTTTTTTAAAACGGTACCTCACTTGTTTGGGTAGGCCTACTACCCGCAACAGGAAACTACGCAAAAAGCAACGTGGACACACCACAATTTCACAGTGAAAAATTACCCTTTTTTGGCAAAGTGCCTAGCTGTAGCTTTTGAACCATAGCTCTGCCGGCACATAGGGAAAGCTAGCAAACCTATAAATTTTTTAAAACTAGACACCCAGGGGAATCCAGGATGGGGTGACTTGACTGCCTCTCACCAGGTTCTGTTACCCAGAATCCTATGCAAACCTAAAAAATGGTTAAAAAAACACATTTTCCTCACATTTCTGTGGTGGAAAGTTCTGGAATCTGCGTGGATCGACAAATTACGCCCCACCCCGCCTTCCCCATAGTCTTCAGAGAAAAACAGTACCTCACTTCTGTGGGTAGGCCTAGTACCCACAACAAGAAACGGCGCAAAACGAAACATGGACACACCTCAATTTCACAGTGCAAAATAAGCCTTTTTTGGCAAAGTGCCTAGATGTAGTTTTTTAACCATAGCTCTGCCGGCACCTAGGGAAACCTAGCAAACCTATATGTTTTTAAAAACTAGACACCCAGGGGAATATAGGATGGGATGACTGGCTCTCACCAGGTTATGTTACCCAGAATCCCCTGCAAACCTCAAACTTAGCTGACAAAAATCACTTTTTTCTCAAATTTCTGTGTGGGAAAGATCTGGAATCTACGTGGATCCACACATTTCTTCCCACCTATTGTTCTCCCAATAAAAAGTATTCCTCACTCGCAAAGGTGGGTCAATTACTCACGACAGGTAAGGGCCCAAAACCTATTGGGGCGACATCAAATTGACCTATCATAAAACAACCTGGTTTTGCAAGGGGGGTCCCATGAGTATTTGGCCCCAGGCTCGGCTGCCATCTAGGGAAACCTACCAAACCTACAAATTTCTGAAAACTAGAAACCCGGGGGAGTCCAGAGAGGTATGGCTTGCGTTGGTCCCCTAACGTTTTCCTATCCAGAATCCCCTGCAAACCTCACATTTAGCTGAAAAAATCAATTTTTTCTCATATTTCTGAGTGGGAAAGTTCTGGAAGATACGTCGATCCACTAATGTCCTCCCACCCAGCGTTCCCCCAGGTCTCCCGATAAAAAAAATGATACCTCACTCGCATGGGTGGGGCAAGTATCCACGACAGGCAAGGGCCCAAAACCTATTGAGGCGACATCAAAATGACCTATCACAAAACAACCTGGTTTTGCAAAGGGGGTCCCATGAGTTTTTTTGTCCCGGGTTCGGCGGCCATCTAGGGAAAACTACCAAACCTACACATTTCTAAATACTAGACGCCCGGGGGAGTCCAGCGAGGTATGGCTTTCGTGGGTCCCCTAACGTTTTCCTAACCAGAATCGCCTGCAAACCTCAAATTTAGCTGAACAAATTACTTTTTTGTCACATTTCTGTGTGAGAAAGATCTGGAATCTAACAAAGAATTGAGAGTAGACTTGCACAGCTTGAGTAAATCCAAAAATCACCAAAGTTAAAGGTCTGTGGCGTGCTGCCAGAGATGACGCTGTCTGTGCCTATCAGCGTGAACAGTGAGAGCCTAATACATGGCATCCCCCACTTGGAGGAAGACTCCCCGGTGCACAGCGCAAAATTGACTAACAAGTCTAACGTTTTGTAAATAGTTCACCCAAAAGTCACATCCACAAGATAGTGAGGTTCCTCAATTTTTTAATCCATGCTTATTAGTTTCATGAGCAGTTCATCAATGCTCAAAGATGCATAAGTTAAACATAATCCAAATGAGATGTCATCCAATCATTAAGAATCCCAATGCATTTCGGGCTGATGTTAAGCCCTTCCTCAGGGGACAGCTCTACAAACATAAAGGAAAACATCATAGTGTCACTGAAGTTGTACATATGCCACATGGTTGTTACTACAATACTACATGCCCAATGTTGTGCATTAAACATCAAATAGTGTATTAAAGAGAGGTCATGCTCAAAACGTAACCCAGTGTACAAAAAACAATAAGGTGATGCCCTATGGCGAAAAATACAGTGGGTTGAAGGACCGGAAAGATAGTGTGGCTGGAACACCGAAAAAACGCGCTAAATCAGCAAAAGTGTAGGACAAAACTTAACACCACCCAAGTGCTCGAGGATTCAAAGAAAGTGCGACCGTAGGTTAAATAAACCCAAAAGTGTCCCATCCGTGATGCACAGTAGTTACAGCCTGCAAAAGCGTAAACTCGCGTTAAACACCACATGCGGTGGATGAGCCAGAACGTAACAGCAGTTACATGGGTCCTCGTAGGAGGTACTCACGATAAATGAAGTCCGTAGACTCCCTCGGTCTGCATCCAGCAGGGAACCTCTACTCGTCGAAGTATCGGAGAAGTTAGTAAACGCGCAGGTGTATATAATACCCATGAAAAGAGGACTGAACAGTGAAGTGAAGGCCGGCGCCATCTTGGAAAGGTGTTTACGCTTTTGCAGGCTGTAACTACTGTGCATCACGGATGTAATCATCCCCGTGAGTATTTAGCGCGAAATGGGACACTTTTGGGTTTATTTAACCTACGGTCGCACTTTCAGAAATGTGTGGGTTTAGTAGGTTTCCCTAGATGGCCGCCAAACCCGGTGCCAAAAACTCATGGGGCCCCCCTTGTAAAACCAGGTTGTTTTGTGATTGGTATTTGGATATCGCCTCAATAGGTTTTTGGCCCTTGCCTGTCGCGAGTACTTGACCCACCCATGCTGGTGGGGTAATTTTTTTATCGGGAGACCCGGGCGAATGCTGGGTGAGAGGAAATTTGTGGATCCACATAGATTCCAGAACTTTCCCACACAGAAATTTGAGAAAAAAGTATTTTTTTCAGCTAAATTTGAGGCTTGTAGGGAATTGTGGGTAGGAAAACGTTAGGGGTCCCATGCAAGCCGTACCTCACTGGACTTCCCTGGGTGTCCAGTTTTCAGAAATGTGTGGGTTTGGTAGGTTTCCCAAGATGGCTGCTGAGCCCGGGGCCAAAAACTCATGGGACCCCCCTTGCAAAACCAGGTTGTTTTGTGATAGGTAATTTTGATGTCACCTCAATAGGTTTTGGGCCCTTGCCTGTCGCGGGTACCTGACCCACCCACACGGATGGGGTATCATTTTTATTGAGAGACCTGGGGAAAAGCTGGGTGAGAGGAAATTTGTGGATACACGTAGATTCCAGAACTTTCCCACACAGAAATTTGAGAAAAAAGTGATTTTTTTCAGCTAAATTTGAGGATTGCAGGGGATTGTGGGTAGGAAAACGTTAGGGGTTCCACACAAGCCATACCTCACTGGACTCCCGTGGGTGTATAGTTTTCAGAAATGTGTGGGTTTGGTAGGTTTCCCTAGATGGCCACCGAGCCTGGGGCCAAAAACTCATGGGACCCCCTTGCAAAACCAGGGTGTTTTGTGATAGGTCTTTTTGATGTTCCCTCAATAGGTTTTGGGCCCTTGCCTGTCGCGGGTACCTGACCCACCCACATGGGTGGGGTATCATTTTTATCGGAAGACCTTGGGGAAAGCTGGGTGAGAGGAAATTTGTGGATCCACGTAGATTCCAGAACTTCTCACATAGAAATTTGCGAAAAAAGAGAAATTTTCAGCTACATTTGAGGTTTGCAAGGGATTCTGGGTAACAGAACTGATGAGAGCCAGTCAAGTCACCCCATTATGGATTTCCCTGGGTGTCTACTTGTATAAATGTATAGATTTGCTAGTTTTCTCTAGATGCCGGCAGTGCTAGAGCTAAAAAACTACAGCTAGGCACATCGTAAAAAAAAGGGTCCGTTTTCACTGTGAAAGTGTGGTGTGTCCACGTTGCGTTTTGGGCCATTTCCTGTCGCGGGCACTAGGCCTACCCATGCGAGTGAGGTACCATTTTTCTCGGAAGGCTTTAGGGAATGCGGGGTGGGTGGAATTTTGTTGAACCACACAGATTCCAGAACTTTTCACCACAGAAATGTGAGGAAAATGTGTTTTTTTAAACAAATGTTTCGGTTTGCAAGGAATTCTTGGTAACAGAACCTGGTGAGAGCCAGTTAAGTCACCTCATCCCGGATTTCCCTGGGTGTCTAGTTTTAAAAAATGTATAGGTTTGCTAGGTTTCCCTAGGTGTCGGCAGAGCTAGAGTTAAAAATCTACAGATAGGCACTTTGCAAAAAAAGTGTCAGTTTTCACTGTGAAAATGTGGTGTGTCAACGTTGCGTTTTGGGCAATTTCCTGTCACGGGCACTTTGCCTACCCAAGCAAGGGAGGTACCATTTTTCTTGGAAGTCTTTGGAGAACACTGGGTCGGTAGAATTTCGTGGATCCACGCAGATTCCAGAACTTTCCACCACAGAAATGTGAGGAAAATGTGTTTTTTGGGACAAATTTCTAGGTTTGCAAGGGATTCTGTGTAACAGAAACTGGTGAGAGCCAGTCAAGTCACCCCACCCTGGATTTCCCTGGGTGTCTAGTTTTCAAAAATGAGCCGGGTTGCTATGTTTCCCTATGTGCCGGCTGCACTGGGGCCCAAAATCCACAGGTAGGCATATTGGTAAATACAAATCTGGGCTTAGTGAGCTGGGGGAGGGGTTGCCCTGATATGCCCCCAAGGGGGGAAGATACACTGTGGCTATTTTTGTTGGGGGGTGGGGGCATTGGTATGCACATTCTGGGCAGCCCCCAGCCCACGCATAAAAAAGCCACCGTAAATGTTGGCGTCTAGCGGACTACTGCCCCCATCTTTTCCCCAGACGGGGGCAGAAAGGCTGTAATTGTTGCAGGTGGGGGCATTGGCTTGCCAGTTTTTGGCCACCCCCACGCTAATTAAGATTTGCCCCAAAAAATCCCTTCCGTCTAGAGGGCTTTTTACCCCCGCCGGGGGTGCAGATTGGAGCTACTGCCCCATCTGCCCCCCAGGGGGAGCAGGAAGGCTGGCATTTTTGTGGGGGAGGGAATGGGGGCATGGGCATGCCCGTTTTGGGCTGCCCCCACCCTTATTACAATTTGGCCCAAAAAATCCCGGGCAACTAGTGGGCTTTTTGCCCCCATCTGCCCCCCAGGGGGGCAAAAAGCCTACTAGATGCCAGGGTTATTTTTTGGGGCAAATTTTAATTAGGGTGGGTGGTTGCCCAAAACGGGCATGCCAATGCCCCCACCCTAATAAAAATGTGCCCAAACAAATCCCTGGCGTCTAGTGTGCTTTTTGCCCCCTTCCCAGTGGGGGCAGATTTAGGGCTACTGTCCCATCTGCCCCAGGAAGGCTGTACTTTTTGCAGGGGAGTGGGTGGGGGCATGGGCATGCCCGTTTTGGGCAGCCCCCATCCTAATTCAAATTTGCCCCTAAATAATCCCTGGGGTCTACTGGGCTTTTTTCCCCCCCAGCGGGGCAGATTGGGTGCTAATGCCCCCATCTGCCCCAGAAAGTCCACTAGACGCCAGGGAGTTTTTTGGGCACATTTTAATTAGGGTGGGGCCTGCCTAAAATGGGCATGCCAATACCCCCACCCTAATTAAAATGTGCCCAAAAAATCCCTGGAGTCTACTGGGCTTTTGGCCCCAGGGGGACTAATAGGGGGCTAAGGCTGTAATTTTTGTGGGGGAGGGGTGGGCTGTTTCGGGCAGCCCCTCCCTGAATTCAATTTAGCAATAAAAAATCCCTGGTGCATAGTGGGATTTTTCCCCCCCTGGGGGACAGATTGGGGGCTACTTTCCCCAACTGCCCCCTAGAGGGGGAAGAAAGGCTGTAAATTGTGCAGGGTTAGGGGCATGGACATGCCCTTTATAGGCAGTCCCCACCCTAATAATTTATGCACCCCCAAAAAAAGTCCCTGGCGTCTAGTGGGCTTTTTGCTCCCCCGGCGGGGCAGATTAGGGGCTATTGCCCCCATATGCTCCCCGGGGGGGGGCAAAAAGACTAAATCACACCAAATTTATTTGTGGGGAGCAAAAGCCGTTGCCTAAGGAGCCACTCCCCCCTCAATGGTGTCTAGTGGGTGGATCCCTGCTTGGGGATCTCCCTCCTGGGGTGATTCCCAAGCAGGGATCCCCTTGGGGGGAGTGGTACCATTGGAAAGGGGATTGTCTCAGTTTTTGTTTCTGTGCAATGACGACAGCGCGACGTGTGTGCTGATTGTCATTGCACAGAAACCAGGGAGGGGGTCTCGGGAGCTTGGGAAGCTCTTCCCCAGCTCCGAGGCTTTGGGGGAGAGAAGGAAATCCTCTGCTGTCTGCAGCAGAGGGATTTCGTGCCCCTGTCCTCATGAAGGAATGGTTCCATCATGAGCATCGAAGGGGTTAATATACAACTTGTTTGGTGTCCGTTTGTAGTGTTGTCACTTGATTACTGTATGTTTTCATAAATGCTTTACACACTGCCTCTGAGATAAGCCTGTCTGCTCGTGCCAAGCTACCACGGGGGTGAGCAGGGGTTATTTTAGGAGTGTACCCTCTTACCCTGACTAGAGACCCCCAAATCTAACAGACCACCGCAATTAAAATAACCCACAAACACTGAACACAGTTATTGGAAGAATGCTCACTAAACGTTAGCAAACGCCCTTCTGAATAGCAGAGAAGATAGCACAATTACAGTCAGTGTTTCCACACACAGGCCCACAAGAAAAACACAGAGCATTGACAATATGCTGGCCAAAGGGGAGAGCTCCTCCAATAGAGAATTGTACCACTTGGGGTACAGTCTACGCTGCCATCTATACCAGGACTTATGGCACCCCTTCAATAGCAGTGATACCAGAAGTATTAAGACAAATACAGAATGAGTATGGAACAGAACCTGCTCTGAAGTTAGGGATGAAGTTAATAGGCAATTTTACCCAGGTATCAACAATTATGTTCACGAACATTAAAGGGGAGGCAGCAGCAGTGGCTATATGCCAACGGCTGATGGAATGCACTTCTACACAACAGGAGTGGGCATTACCTAAAATTATTGAAGACCCATACGCTTAATTAGGTAGAGATAATTTGGGAGCTACAATCATGAAACCTCAAGTAATGGGTAATCCTGAAAAGGATAACACTAAGCAAGCACCAGAATCTTCTAAAAAGAAATTGGATAATAAGCAACAAAAAATAAGCAAAATGCATGACAATCACGCTGTGGGTCTCCTCAACAGGAGCCCTCCGATAGAAGGTATAACCTTAGAAACCGTGATAACATTAAAAAACCTGAACGGTGTCAGGATACCGATACACATTCATCTCGTTTTTTTCAGGGCTCATTAAAAAACTCAGAGAGGGAAGGACGGTCAGAACACAGATCAGAAGAACAAGCAAAGCCAAAAGACACAAATCGCACTTCAGACTACAGTATCAAAAAAGAAGATAAACCAAAGAGAAGACCTCAGTTTAAAAATAAGAAAGTAGCTGACATTAAAATAAGAAATACCCACGTGGCTGGGTCTCAACTTTTGAACGGGGAATGGCTCTGGTGATCCTAGACAGCGCAGCAGAAGTAACAATAGCTCACCAGAACCTGATAAAATTTCTGGTGACAGCGGTGTTGAATGAACATATCACAGTGGAAACACCAGATATTAGGGTAACAGTCCCACACCTGTTATACGAAATACCACTCCATATGGAGGGGGACATAACCAGGAAAGTTAAAGGTTTCTTTTGGGAGAACCTGTCATTTGGATAGGAAATTCTTTTATCAGAAAAAGATTGACCACCTGAGTTTGTTATGGACTGCCCAAAGTGAGATACAGTAATTTTACCAGCCTTCTCCAACCTTGTTCCAGTATCACTAATACATTCATATGGGCAGGAGTGGGCGGTAGCACTAGCTCCTGCTTTCTACCGCAATCATGTAGGCTGAGATGCTGAGTCACCTCAACATGAAATCCCAGTAAAAACTACTCCTACACCACAGAGACAGTACCCAATATAAAATGATGCTAAAAACATGTCAGGGAGATCCTGAATCTATTTGAATACCAAGGTGTAATAGAAAATTGCACCTCTCTCTATGACTAATCCTTTGTTTCCCAAAAGGAAACCTGACTATTCATACTATCTAGTATTAGACTAAGGCATTTGAAAACATTTGTGGTACATAATGCACACAGTGCCACATTAATGAATAACATTATGTAAAAAAATACAAAACAACACTAGATATCTCAAATGGACTCTTTTGCCAAAACATAGCGCCTGAGAGCAGATATTTGACAACATTCTCAGAACTAGGCTCTCAGAGTCTATTTTGGAGACTGCCCCAAAGGTATAGGAATAGCCCGGGGTTGTTCTCAGCAATAGTATCAGAGTTACTTTAATATGTATCTCACGGACAATGAACTGTTGGATCATTTGCTACGGGTGAACAACATAATTTTGGAGTTTGCTTCAGAGGGCTACAAATGTAACTTTAAAAAATCACCTCAATGTCCTATTTTGAGTATATGAGCTTTCAAATTAAGGGAAAAGCATGGCGGCAAATTATTTAGAAACATGTGTGCTGCTCCATCCTCCAAAGACTTAAAGACAAAACATTTACAATCCATTTTAAGATTCCTAACTTTTGGCAGAACATGCATTTTGGATTACTCGGAAAAGGTGAAACCTTTCTGTGACTTAATCAGACCTGATTTCTCAGTTCAACATTGGACACAGGAACACACAGAAATTCTCTGTTCCCTACAAGCTCACATGATAGCTTCCAAACACTTACACACACGTGTAAATACCACAAACTATGCTATACGCGTAATCGCGTGTCAATAAGGGTACACATAGCTCACCTTCAATGAAGGCGAAATGGTACCAATTGTATACAAATCACATCTGTACACAAATGCTGAAATATATTTTGTAAATACTGACAGCAGTACAGACTGCTGTAGTGAGAGAAAGAGCGCTGGCTCGGGGGAAATGAATAATTGTTGTAATTTCAGTACCAACTATAGAGACTATTACAAAAGCAAGAGTTCCTAATGCTAAAGCTCTGCATCCACGATGGATACAATGGGCTACTGTTCTCAGTGCAACAGATGTTGACTACAAATTTGATTCTACACTAAAAACACAAGCATTTTTGCAATACAAATAATAATATCCTCCCATGAAATAAATAATGCTTTTAGATCAATATGAATATATAAATTACACTGACAGTTCAGCTCAGCCAGCCAAAGGAAGTAAACAGAAATACAGCGCAGCCAGTGCGATTGTAAAGGGACAAAAGTGGGGCGGTAAGTTCCGCCCTAGTAATATACGCATATATAGTCTCTAGGGGATTGCATGGCTCAACTGGCAGAACTAAAAACCCAGATACTGGCACTAAAAAACACAGCTCGAAAATTCCTCTCACTAATTGTGTTTGGTTCATTTTATTGCATCTAGTCATATATTTAATATTTTCACTAGTAGGGCCAGAATGGATTTAGAGATTCAAAAGAAAAGGTTGCATAGTAAAGGATAAATTACTTTGGGAAAAATTGGCAGAGCTGAATAAAGGCTTGCTACGGACTTACGTGATACATACACTCAGTCATCAACATGTTGGCATGCACGTTGAAAAGAATTAATTAGCTGATGAAGCCACCAATGCGGCAGAGCGAACTGCTGTATTAACTGCAATCACACATTCTAGCACAAGTGTAGATGGACAGATAATGGTAGCTGTCATCGCTTCACGTAAAAACAGCACAACCTTGCCAAAAGGTTTTCTGCTAAAGTACTCCTATAAGATAGATACACAAATAATATCATATTATCAAATTCCAGGACTGGGAAATAGATTATTACCAAATATGGATCGCAGATTAGGTTTAATACTAGCTGCACATGAGGGTCTGGGCTTAGCACACTCAGGTATTACTGCAGTGGTTTCACTTCTGAAACAACGTTACTGGTGGCCTGAACTTAACACACAGGCCAAAGCTTTGTCCTTAAGTGCGACATCTGTCAGCAGATGAAGGGTTCCACCGTAGCACGTCCCCCACAGACTCCTCTACTGATATCAGACAGACCACTCGCAGGTGTCTATTTGGACCACTGTGGCCCCCTACAATCTGACGGGGCTTACAAGTACATCTTGGTGGCAGTGAATTCCTGCTCTAGATTCCTGTGGGATTGGCCCCAGCGCTCAGCTGACACAAGAGCTGTTATAAAGGATTTGAAAGTCTTCCTAGGGACATACACAAATTGCACATTACAGTCTGACCATAGCTCCGTGTTCAGCTCTCAGACTTACAAGGAAGCCATGGGAAGCTTGGGTGTTGCATCACGGTGCTCATTGAGTATCATTCTGAGGGAAATTTGATTGTGGAGAAGGAGAACCGGGACCTAAACCAATCCCTTATAGCAAGGATGTTAGGCTCGGGTGGTAGTTGGGTCAATCACCTATATGGGGTCTAGAGGGTACTAAATAAACTGCCAAGAAGCTCCCTAGGAGGCCGTACTCCATACGAGGTCTTGTTTGGGACAAGAATGTGGGTACCCGACCTCGATTGTGGTAGCAGAGTGGCAGATGAGAAAGCATTGAAATCAATGATTATTTATCTGTTTTACAGGAACTCAATGAATTCCAGGTACTACAAAGCAACATCCAAGCAAAAAGCACTGAGACTGGGGCAGTTAAAGCAGTTTCGGCAAGACCTACGTGGGCCCCAAAGATAGGGGACCTGGGCAGAGAAAAGATTGTGGACAAAAAGGAATTTGGGCCATCTTACAGAACGCATGTACCTATCCTGGCTGTCGAAGGAATAAGAACAGTACTTCTTATGCCTTTATCCGGAAAAAAAGAACAGAGATTTGTCTCCATAGATCTGATCAAACCACACTATGTGGCCAATACTGAATAGCAGGCCACGTGGGCTCCTTTGTGGCTGTTGATCTCCTCTCGCTACTATACAGGAGGTTCAAACAGAAAGGTTAATAACATTCAAAGAGTCTACTTTACCAAGTAACGGAGTTTGCCAACAATGGAATGGAACTTGTACCTATTGAAGTTGAGCAACTACAAAATACAAATGAAACACAGATCTCAATTCAACCTAATACCGACATCTATGTGAATATGTCTCACAAGAAGTCATTTGCAGAGCTACCAAAGATAGATTAAACAGCGTCTGGCTACTTCATCGATTTTGATACCTTCTCACTGGATCCGAGTCACATCCAGCTTTTGTTTCCCAGAAAGAAAAAGTATATAACATCTACTTTTGGCTGAAAAAAGACTTACCTTGTTTCTCCCCGGCTACAGCTGTGGACTGCGATTGGTCTACCGTTCCCAGTCCTCTGGATAGGTGTAGTGACTCTCTTTTCCCTGCTCCTGAATGGACATTTTCTCTCAGAACGCTCTGTAGTACTGCATGTGAACTTGGTCCTGAAACCAGATACATCGTTTCATTGTGAACGAAGAGACCTGTCCTTAGTGAACATTACAGCAGTTCCAATTCCTGTAGGAATAGTTTGGGATAGGGCTTCATATGATGTATTTGGTCCCACTGATCTTTTGAAAACACTACATGTATTTAAACTTTCTTTTAATGATAGCATCACCTACAGTACATTCTCTGATTATTGGGACTTTGAAACTATAATTAGCATGCTGCCTGATTTAGAACACTATGCTCCATTTTCTAAAAAACAAATTGTATGATGAAACATCAGACTTTGACACCATGTATGGTTACAAACATTATGGTCATCACTTCCTGCACAAGACAAGTATCCTACATAATGTTTTTATTTACCATCAATGGGAACATTGCCCAACAAAACCAAAAGTTAGTTCACAAACATTTGCATAAACGTTTGCTTATATTTCTGGGTTTAACACTTCAGACCCAACCTCATATTACTATAAAGTTGCACCTACATCTGCAAAGAAAAGTATGCTCACTAATACAAAACAGATATACTCTGCTTTCATTATTTCCCAGCTGTCTTTACAAGGTTTTGACATTGGGAGGGACACCATAGACAGTAAATCTGTCTGGGGGACTAAAGATTGGCAGGTTCAGTTAACTGAGGCCTTATCTAGAGCGTGCCTCATACCTAAGCAGATTATCTTCCTGAACAATACAGTGCAACAGACTTCATGTCTTGGACTAGCCAAGATCAAGGATTTGAACACAGCTCGGATACCTTCGCTTTCACAATTGGAGGGATGGCAAAACCATACACAACATAGTGAGGATACACTTGATGATATACATGCGAGTTCATACAATTCCTCAAACCTCAATTGGAAGGGACGGTTGGTTTGGCCTATCGACACAAATGGGTGTCAATCTATATTCAAGGGTACCACCGAGGGGTTTAGTATCCATAGGCCGGACCAACACTATGTAAAACAAGAGCATCCGGGAGTGGTGACATCCTACAATGTTGGGAAGTTATGCCTAGATTGGCTAAAAACCTCAACACTGTTCCAGGTGAAACACCGTTTGTCCTTACTTTCAGATGACATGGAACTGAGGAATGTTTTGCTATGTCCCCAAAAACCATGCTGTAAACGATTCTTGTACGCCATTTGCAACGAAGTTAGGAAAATCTCTCAACAGGAGGCTGTGGAGAGATTGAGTGAAATTGACAGGGTTAACCTAGAAAAGGCTTTGGCAGTGGTCGACAATGGCATGACCACACTAACATCTAGGATTTATTCACTGGGCAACATTGTGTCTACTGCTATCGATATAATGGAAAATGATCTGTCTATCCTACAACATGGGCAATCACAGTTACGATCCATTTTAATATGAAGCTGGACGCTACAATCATTGTGCTTTGGTTACGTACCCTGACGATATATTAACAGTACATCTCTGTTCTTTGCATATGATTTAGCGGAAAGGCAGACAACAATGGCACAAAGTGATGCTAAATAAACAATTTTGCACATTGAAAAACTGGACCCATTACCTTTCACCGTGTCTGAGTCACTGTCCACAGAATGGTTCATTCATGGCATACATTGCCAGTAACATCCTATCTTGAGTGAAACAAAACACTCAACCTGTGCGCACTGTTGCTGCTGTGGTTCTAATAGTTAGAACATCACTACAAAATTAACTCAATCTTAAAACAATACCACACTTAACAAATAATTTCTGCGCATAATTTGATTGTATTTACTATTATTCACATGTTATCTATTCAGAAAACATTCCTATTTGTAATTTTGCACAACATTACACACTTGTACATATATTACAATTTTTTTGAAAACAAATATTGTTGACATCCGAAGAGATATTTCTTCATGCCCAGTAACAACATTCCAATATGGTTGAAGCTTTTATTCGATATGCAAGATATCTTGAAAGCGTACACAAATACAGCATTACAAAACTAGAAAAAAAAGACATTTTTAAGAAGCAATATTGAGTGTACATTTAAGAAAGATAAAAAGACATGTGATGCCAGAATAAATTAGCTAAAAACGAATTAAACCGCTATTGACAATCTCTTGCAGCGAATCAACCAAAAATGTTTTACAAATTTGGCTACAGCACAAACGATGGGAGGGGAAGTGTCCGTCATTAGAATGCGAAGGGCTACCAGATAACTACGCGTACCCATATTGCAACAGAGGGGTTTTAGCCAGAAACTCCTGGGTTTAGCATAGTCCGGACATTCAAACAGGATATGCGGTATAGACTCTGTCCTAGTGATACAACGGGCACAAAAAGGGGACGTGTGGACACCTGATTTCCACTTTGACATCAGGGCACCAACTGGTAGGGAGCCCACTCTGAATTTAAAATAAAGTGCTCGATCAGCTGCGAGGGTAATTAAATCCAGGTAAGGTTCGTAAGCTACTACATCTTTTATTGTTAAGAAGGCAGCTGTAGCTTTACAATGACTTGAGTTTGTAACTAGCTGTTCCGCAACCCAATTCCAGTATAGTCTTTTCAGAACATCTTTTGGTGGGGCCGTTCTTGATGACCAACAGACCCCCAGCCCGAGTTCCTCTAAAAGCTTTTTGGTGTCTCTCAACCACTTAATCTTCGCCCAACCACCCAGGCTCATTATCTCAGTCAACCCTTCAGCATATGATTTTAGCTCTTCACCCCTCCAAATACGTGCCCATAGGAGGAGTGGACGAAGCCGGGCTTGATCTTTGATATTCTTACAGCCTGTATCCAACAGCACAGGCACAGTTGGGGTGCTCGAAGGGAGGGCGATTAAAGATTTCAATAGCTTGCTCTCAGCTGTTGCCAGGGAATCCAGGCAGCAATGCCCCCACAGCTCTGCCCCATACAGGGCTGATGTTACTCCCTTAGCCTTGTAAATGTCAATTGCCGGGGCAAGCGACCTCCTCGGTGAAGCCCGAAATTCCCTCAGAAGGGCCCTTCCTACTCTCTTGTGATTCAAGACCATCTTGGCAATGTGAGGTGACCAGTTCATGCTGTCCGTAATCCGCATTCCAAGATAATCAAATTCGGATACTTTCTCCAAGGGAACAGAGTTGAGAATGGGTGGGCGGCCCAGTTTCCTTGGAGGGTTTAGAATTAACAACTTAGTTTTATCCACGTTGATTACTAAGCCCCTTGAGACGCAAAAGTTCTGGAAATGGGTAAGCAACTTCTGGAGGCCTTGCGGAGTCTTAGAAATCAAGAGCGTATCGTCCGCAAAAAGTAAGGTTGGAATCCGCACTCCCCCTAGACAAGGAGCGTCGGCTGGTTCTTGCTGGAGATATTCCACCACCCCATTTACGTATAGTGAAAAAAGGGTGGGCGCTAGTACGCATCCCTGTCTCACACCCCTAGACACTGGGATTTTCTCAGTTATCTCTCCATTTCTCCCCCAACGAACCTGAGCAAAGGTATGGGCGTGAAGGCTAATAAGGAGGGACAAGATGTAAGGAGGCAATCCCAACCCATAAAGCACCCTCCATAACTCCTCCCGAGGAACTAGGTCAAAGGCAGTCCTCAGATCTATAAAAGCCAAGTATAGACTGCCCTTGCCTAGCTCCACCACCTTCCAGCCAAGGAGTGCTAGCCTAAACACCTGCTCAATCGTCCCTGTTCCTGCCCGGAACCCTGCCTGAAAGTCTGATAGTATTTTATTTTCCTCCACCCAATGAAGAATCCTACCAAGGATAGCTTTACCTGCTATCTTTTGGGTGGAGTCAATGAGGCTTATGGGCCGGTAGTTCCCCGGGATTTCTCTAGATCCTTTTTTATAAATTGGGACCACCACCGCCCCTTTCCAAGAATCGGGCACTGGCCCCCCCTTCATAATATCATTGAGAAGTGCTGCAATAACCCTTCCCCAGGCCACTGGATATGCCCGCATGAGATCCCCCGGTAAGCCATCTGGACCTGCTGCCTTCCGGGGGGCTACCCACCCAATTACCTTTTCAATCTCTAGAGCTGAAAAGAGATTGTAACCGTGAGGTTCAGATACTAGTGGGGGGAGCACCCTGACATTTAGTGCCCCATCCGCCGGAAGGTATAGAGCCCCAAAGTGTTTTACCCAGCTTTGTGGGGGGATATTACAGGGTCTCATAGCTTAGTCAGGCCTGTTCCGGGAGCCTACAAGGTTCCAAAAACCCCTTGAGTCTTTACTTTTGCTGGCAACAAGTAGGTCCTCCCAAAATTTCTCTTCCCACTCCTTCTTAGCAAATTTAAGGGATCTATTATAAGCCTTCCTTGCTACCAGAATATCGGGGTGGGATTTGCGTTTCACTGCCTCTACAAGTCTTGATTTGTGTACCCTACATATTTGTGTGTACCAACCGTTACCTTTCTTTACACCTCCTTTCTTCCCTGCCTTACTCGAGGGGATGGTAAACACATTTGTCAGAGCCTCTGTTAAGGAGGCAAAGACCCCGCAAGCCCTACCCACCCCTTCCGGGAGTGACCCCAGGTTTAACAGTGCGTGATCTAAAAGGGTTGATATTTCTCCAACCCTTTCCTCTGAGAGGACCAATTTAGCCCATTTTAGGCACCTTCCACAAAGTGAGACTACCGACTCATCAGGGGGAGCTAATATGGGGTTAGTAGGACCCTTCTTAGAAAGACACCACCACTGGACCATGGTCAGGGAAAGTGGATTGTGATCACTTTCAACCGTCGGGACCACAACCATATCCCTCACCTGGCTCCACAGACATATATCTAATAAGATATAGTCAATTCTAGAAGTATGTCCTGGTCTATTATAGGTATGAGCCCCTTCCCTGTCTGAAATTGTCCTCCCATTCACTGCCCTTAAATTTAGTTCGATAGTCAGGGTGTATAACTGTAACGCCACCTCTGACCATCTCCTAATGGGTGGAATTTCCAAGGCTGGTATCCCTATCTTGGCGTCCTCCTCATCCTGGTCTAAGGCAACATCCGAGCCCAAGGGCTCGAACGTGCAGTTCATGTCTCCCGCGACCAGGGTACACAACTTGTATGAAGTTGTACTAAGAAGGCTCTCCAGGAGAGATAATACAGTGGACTTCCTCCCACCCTTAGTCCCTCTGGCGTACACATTATAAATATTCAGTATTGTACGACCCCTGGAGTCTCTTAGGATAATATTTTGAATATCTAGACAACCTGTCTGAGACTCCTCTATTCTACAGTCAAGGGAAGCTGCCACCCAAATGAGCAGGCCACCCGAGGGGCGTCCTTTCCCTGATTCTGAGATTTGTGCGGGCACAAAGTAGGAGGAGAATCCCACCCTATGTACCGGCTCCAAACTCCAGGTCTCTTGGAAGATGCATATGGCGTGCTCATCAACCAAAGCAATCCAGTCTGGGAGGGCCAACTTTCTCGCGATCCCTGCGACATTCCAGCTGAAAACCTTGAAAACACGGTCCGTCACAGCTGGTGCGTCGCTGACCTCGAGAACACTCCTGTCCACAGCCCTCACAAGGGGAACAGGAAAACTACTGTCCAAAGAAATGGGCAGAGAGTCTACCAACCCACTGTCACCTGTACTTATAAGTGGGACTATTCGGGGGGTGGTGCTGCCTTTAAACCTGTTCTATTGTCCGTTTCCATGTCAGACACTGCAAATTCCCTCGTATCACCCCCCTCCAGTCAACGTCTCCCTGGCCCCCACAGGGGATTCAACCCGTTATATCCAAAACCCCCAACCCCACATGGGTCCCAGTTTTGGCCTAAGCCAAATGTACTAAGGCCCACCCGGGGCGACTTAACAATTGACCTGGGGTAGAAAAAGGTTAGATCCACTAGTTTAACCCCTACCACATCCATGTTTTTTATAGGGCCACAGATGGAGCTCACCACTCGGGGATCTTGAAAGTTTATTATTACACAATCCCCCTCCTGTGGTTTTTTTTCTTGTCCTACCCACCCTACTCTGCGAACACTTAGAATTAGCCCATCCACACCACTCGGGATTGGCTTGTTTAACTTTAGCCAGTGGATACACTTATTCTTGAGGGCCTGGTGATTCTCCAACTGGTCTTCCTTCAGTGGGGGAACGTTTACTAATGCAGCAACAAAAGGGTGGCAGTCTGGTGGGAGATTTAAGGGGGGGGTCCGCCGGGGGAATTTACGGGGGACCACTGTGGTAGCAACTGGGACTGCAAGTTGAGGGGCAATTTTGGCGACCATCTCTGTCGCTGTTCCCTTGCCTTTGTTTTGTGTACCAGAGGCTTGGCTGTCCTTTATCGTCCCTCTACTTGTCGGGGGCTGCAAAAGGGATGTTAATTTAGGTGTACTTTTGGCAACCTCAGAAGATGTTTCCATTCCCTTTTGTTGGGGCCCTGCTTTTGGTGGGGGAGGAATTACAGGTACTGGTGCTTGCACTTTGCTAGTGTCTACCGTTATTGCCCTGGTTGGAGAATTAGAATCCACCTGTAATTGCAAGGAAGCTACTGGGGGCACACTCCCCTTTAGACCCATGGCCTGGTTCTCACTCACTCTTTTATGCTGTTTAATTATAGATTTAAGTGAGAAAAAGCCATCGAGGGTGGATTGCTCTAGTTTATCTATTCTAGCCCCCAAACCCTTAACCTGAGTCAACAAGGGCATCAAGAGACTGTTTACCCTCTCCATAATCCTATCAATGATCTTGGAGTCAATAGATGTGGAGACATTAGCAGCGCTACTACTAGGGGACGAACAGGTATAATTACCCGTAGATGTGTCCACGGGGCCCCCCTCCACCACTGCCTTAACCTCTGGGACCGGCCCCCTTAAGTCCTTCCCACCCTGTCCAGGAGACTTTCTCGGTCGCTTGTAGAGCGCGGCCTGTCTCACCAGCCTACCCTTACTAGAGCAGGCTGCCCTTTTGTTTTTGGCCCTTTTACTCTGCCCACTCAGGTCATACACAGGTTGCGCAGATTGCGCCCCAGATAGGTTTACTATGATAGGAACGGGTAGAGTAGGCGCTAACATTTGAGTAGTACCTATGATTGGGGGTACAGGTGAGTGTGATGTACTTGCGCCACCCTCTTCCGCAGCGCCACTTGGTAGAAGCGCAGCCGGCTGTCTCGACCTATCTATAATCTTCCCTATTTCAACCGTCTGGGGGGGATCTACAAAGCCATCCGGGATGTCAGGGGAAACAGATTGGACCCGCTCGCTGGCCGGTGACAAGGCCTGGGCTAGAGCCCCAAGTGAGGAGCGTCTAGAAGGGAGATAGACCTCGGAGAGACGGCGTTCAGAAATGGCGATCTCATTATCAATGACCGCCGCCACTCTCGTTATAAAACGGTCCATAGTTCCAATCACTGGGCTACCCACAGCACCTCCCCGTTCGCCCTCACTCCTGAGTAATTTACCAGAACGGGTTGACATTGTAAGGGATACGCCTTTGTGGAATGACGCGCAACCCGCCAGGGCCCAGGGCTAGATGAAAGAGACGTGGCCCAGCCCAGCCTTGACAGCCCCTGACGGCCACAGACGGCCCGCCCTCTGCTCGGGCTCCGCCCGGCGACGCCCGCGCGCGTCCCGCGACGCGGAGGGAGCGTCCTGGTTAAATAGCGCCTCCGGGCGCGCAGCGGCAGGAAGTGGCCGGAAGTGGTCGCACGGCCCTCTGGGAGCTGTAGTCTCCAGCCGCCACCAGCCGCGAGGTGAGGAAACGCGGCAGCGGCGAGACCTACAGCGTCAGGGCCCCAGGAGCAGGAAGACGTCCAGCAGGTAAGTGCCCCAACAGCGTTATGACAATTGTTCCCCCGCTCCACCGAGGGAGCGTCCTGGTTAAATAGCGCCTCCGGGCGCGCAGCGGCAGGAAGTGGCCGGAAATGGTCGCACGGCCCTCTGGGAGCTGTAGTCTCCAGCCGCCACCAGCCGCGAGGTGAGGAAACGCGGCAGCGGCGAGACCTACAGCGTCAGGGCCCCAGGAGCAGGAAGACGTCCAGCAGGTAAGTGCCCCAACAGCGTTATGGCAATTGTTCCCCCGCTCCACCGAGGGAGCGTCCTGGTTAAATAGCGCCTCCGGGAGCGCAGCGGCAGGAAGTGGCCGGAAGTGGTCGCACGGCCCTCTGGGAGCTGTAGTCTCCAGCCGCCACCAGCCGCGAGGTGAGGAAACGCGGCAGCGGCGAGACCTACAGCGTCAGGGCCCCAAGAGCAGGAAGACGTCCAGCAGGTAAGTGCCCCAACAGCGTTATGGCAACTGTTCCCCCGAACAACATTCCAATCTCAATACTGCCTAGAGTACCATCAGGTAGGCAGGAATCCATGAATCTTGAGACTTATCATACAGATATTAATGTTGCAGTGGGGACACTGATGTATTTCTCAGCGGTACAGACAGAATTTGTAAAGGATATTATCCTTCACGGAGCTTGCAACGCTTCGGTTGCAAAGTGCTAAGAAAAGACACACTGGTAAGTTTCTTGTCTTTATTTTCCTGCAATGCTAAACCACCAACTCTTGCTGCCAGCCTTTCAGCTCTCCGGGTCATAACTGTCTCAGATGAGATGCTACCATGGAGATAGAACAGGCAAGCACATGCACATTCTTTGAATCATTACAACACATCCATCCCCTTTTCACGAACTGACTATTGTAACGCCCTCCTCCTGAACGCACAAGAAAAGGTCATTTCTAAACTTCAGATGATACAGAATGCCTCAGCCAGAGTTTTACTGGGCATTTCAAAATTCAGCTCCGTCTCTAAACATCTGAAACAACTGCATTGGCTCCCGATCAGAAGTCGCACAAAATTCAAGTCCTTTTGTATTGTCTATAAGGCAATTAACAACGTTGGACCTAAATTTCTCAGGAACTCATTTAAACCTCTCACCACCCCCAGAACGCTTCGTTCTAATACTGCCCACTTGCTCAACATACCTAGAACGAGGAGAGTTAACTGGGGAGACAGATGCTTTACCATCGCTGCTGCAAAATTGTGGAACTCTCTTCCCCTTACCATAAAAACTAGTCCCACCCTGATTATTTTTAGAAAGCAACTAAAGACATGGTTGTTTTCTCAGTAACCTGATCATTTAGATAGTATAACGACAGGTTTTCAGTAACCTGATCATTTAGATAGTACAACGACAGGTTTTCAGTGATCTCACATTGGTGGTATTATTATTATTATTATTATTATTATTAAAGAATTTTGTACCGCGCACGGTTACTCAGAGGCATCCCAACGCTTATAGAGACCTAGAGCACACTGCCTATACAGAGCGGAAAAGAGCTGAAATTATTCTGGAAATAGATACGTTTTCAGATGTTTCCGGAACCTGAGCAAATTAGGTTCAGAGCGTAGTGAGAGTGGGAGGGAGTTCCAAGCGCGCGCTGTATGGATAGAAAAACTCCTGCCACCTGAACGGGCTCTCCTAAATCTCTTTATCTGAAGGAGGTATTTGTTATCAGAGCGTAGAGCTCTTGTGGGCTTATAGGGCCGAATCATGTCCTTCAGAATAGCTGGTCCTTTCCCCTGTATGCTCTTGTGAGCGATGCAAAGGGCCTTGAAAGTCACTCTCTCTCTAACAAGCAGCCAGTGGAGTGCTTTTAAAGCAGGCCTGGCTGACTGCCTGGCCGGAACGTTCCGCAGCAGCCTAGCTGCTGCGTTCCGCACTTGTTGCAGGATCTTGAACGTTGACTCCGGTGCTCCGAGAAAGAGTGCATTACTGTAGTCCAGGCGTGAGATGATTAGACCTTGGACTAACAGCTTCCGGGAAACTTCTGGCAAGAGGGGGAGAACCTTACGGGCCGATCGGAGCAATCCATAACACACGCCAGCGGTCTTCTTCAAACATAGCTCACAGCGCCGAGACACCCCTGGGTAATTGCAGCGCTTTAAAAATTGGATAAATAAATTTACAGAGGAAACAGAAGAAAGAAGAAATAGTAGACAAGAATAGACAAGAGAAGAAAAGAAGAAAGTTGTAAAGTAAAAACTAGGCACTAAAACAGTTCCAGAACAACTCAAGAAAAACAAAACATTACACAGTTTTCATAAAGCCAAAACAAAAAGATAATAAAAAAGTAGAAAACAACTCATGAATAGTCAAGACATTTCATAGTTGTCATACTTCTTGGGAAAACAACAAAGCCCAGGAGAAGAAGGCAAAGGACCAGACTTGGTGGGGAAACTTGACTCTGATCAGACATTCGGGCATGAGGGAAACTTAGACTTGTCATCTTGGAACTTCACCAGTCGGGACGTGCTCCATTTACCACCATTATGGACTGTAACCACATTCTTATATACAGAAGAAGTAACAAACAGTCCCATAAATTCAATGACTCCTTTTTTATGCCACAGCGGTCTCTAGATAAGTACCCATTTCCAACCTTCCATGGCATTACCTTGGTTGATTTCTTAAAATCAAACCTTTCTTTGAACTTATTATGGTAAGACCTGATTTACCACTCACCTCCTCCTCATGCAAGATAGGACCTTCAATGAGGGCTAACCACCCAGGATTGAGTTTAGATAAGGCAACCCTCCCTCGCAACACTTGAAAAGGAGATCTCTGCAGATCAGTATTGACAGCAGTGCGATGAGCCCACCAAGTGTCCCTTAATAATACACTTGAGGGAGACTCTTAACTCAATTGCTCTCTGCACACATGTTTGACTTCCCTGTTCATGTGCTCCGCAAGCCCATTGGCCTGCGGTGCATAAAGAGCAATCTTCTGATGAATAATGCCATAGTCTGTCAAAAACTCATGCATCTCCTGAGAAATGAATTGTACTTCATTATCTGTGATGAGGAACTTGGAAATGCCTTGGCTAGCAAATTCATCCTTGAGAAAGTCAATAAGCATTCTGGTACTGATAGAACTCACACATTTGGTGGAGACCCACTTGGATGAATAATCCACCAAAAGAATGACAAACATCACTGCAGGATTTAATAGATCAAAAGGGCCCATGAGATCCAACCCAAGTTTGACACAAGGTTCTCGTGGACCTTTTACAGGTGACAGTGGAGGAGTGTTGATAACTCGGGACTTATCACAGGAAGGACACTGGTAACACTCTTTAACTACTTTTGTAACCTGCCCATCCATTTTTGGCCACCAATACCCTTCACGGAGAGGTTTCTTGCTAGATGCCCTTCTTGAGCCAGACTTAAGGGCATCAGGTGGAACCGCTCTTTCACCACGCATAAGTTGGCCCTGACAAAGGATAAGCTAATTTCTGATGGACCAAAAGGGCAATATGTCAGTGTCCATCTTCTTGTTGTCAGGCCAACCTTCAATGACAAAACGTGTTACAACAGGAAGCAATAGGTCTTCCACCAAAGCATGTCTCTACTCACACTCTTGAATGGCAGGTTCCTTGACCCAACAAACATTTACAGTATCAGAGTCTGGTGCATCTGCACAACATTCAATAGGTAGTCTTGATAGGCAATCTGCCGCCTTGTTGGCGGAACCAGGGAGATATTCCACATGAAAATGGTACTCTTCCTAGCCCTTCGCTCCATCGTTTGAGTCTAGGAGTAAGTCTCTCACTTTCTGCACACGAGGACACGTGAACCAAAGGGCGGTGATCCGACCTTACTAAGAAAGGGATGCCCAATAAGTGAAACTTAAAATGCTTTACTGCCCACACAATGACCAAAGCCTCCCTCTCAATGCATGAGTACTATTGCTCAGGCTTCTTCAACGCTCTGGAGGCAAACGCAACAACTCTTTCTTTACCACCATCAACTTGAGAGAGTACAGCCCCAAGACCACACAAGCCAGCATCAGTTGTTAGGAAGGTTTTCTTCTTAGAGTCAAAGTGGCCTAAGTTTGGCATCTTCCCTATAGCTTCCTGTAAGAGAGTAGGATCTGCTCTTATGGTTACCCCCACTGTTTGCTGATGTTTCACTGTTTTTAGACTTTAGTATGGCTGGGGCCCTGCTATCCAGGACCCCAGCCTAGCTGCTTCCTCTCTAAATTGATTCCAAGTACATTAGTTATACTCCAGTTTGGTTACTGGGGTACCCTTATGAGTCCCTAGTATATGGTACCTTAGGTACCAAGGGCATAGGTACCCCAGAGGCCTACCAGGGGCTGCAGCATGTATTATGCCACCCCTGGGAAGCCTTTCAAAATTACACCACAAGACTGCTACTGCAGCCTCAGTAAGGTGGTGCATGCACCCCTTACTTAGATATAGGTCATCTATATCTACTTTAAATCCCTACACATATAAACCTATCAGTCACCCCTATGGCAGGCCTTATCAATCCTGAAGGCAGGGTGCTGGCTTTTGTATGAGAGGGTGCCCATGCATGAGCAGAGCCCCTCTGCAGCCTTTGGAATCTATTCTCTGGGGCTGTTCTGTGATGCAGCCAGACCATAGACTCTTAAGTGCATTATAACCTCACGAGAAATGCTAACTTTGGAATGGCTGCAAGGAAACATGGTGGGTTTGGTGTCAAACACTTTGGATTCATACCCCCCCCAGTCCTGGTGGTGGTGGTATTATTCTATCCTTCTAGAGGGAGAGACATGTACACACCGGTACAACCGGTACCAGTTTAAAAGAGCCCTGGCATCACAAAATGGATGCTGCAGCAACAGACACGAATCTGGCCTCCTGCTGCTGGATGAAACTCTGGCAGGGGAGGGCTGGACAATAGGTGTCCTGTCACTGGGAGGTTCCACCACCTCCCATACAGGCTTTAGTGTATTGGGGCTGGGTGGGTGCACTCCAAGAGTGCTTTGAAGTCTGCACTGGGGGCACATTTGGTGTCCCTGTGCAAAGCCCAGTTCAAACCGGTTGTAGGGGCTGCCAGCCCCTGCTCTGGCACGAAACTGGACAAAGGAAATGGGTGTAGCTACCCCTCTTTCCAAACCCTGCCATAGATGGGTCCCCAGAGTTAGTCCAACCCCTTCCTTGGGTATAAGAAAGGAACCCCTGACTACAGGTTTTTAGATTACATCTGGACGAAACTCTGGTACAGAAATCCTGAAACTTTGACGATCTACACAACTAGATGACTGAAGAATCTCCCTTGGAGTAAAGGAGTTACTCCCCTGCTTGGCAGGCACCAAAGATGCATCTGACCAGTCTGCATCTCCGAAGCTCCTGCCTGACTCCAAAGTATTTGCAGTCCAGGAGGTGGATTTCCTGACTTCCCTGAGGCCGACCTGTGTCCCCAGAAAAGCTGAGACCTGCAGCCCTTGTGAGTGTCGTGGAACCGGAACCCCTGGACAACTTGCACATTTGCAAATGCATTAGCTTCTTGATGTTCCTTGAAGCTGTGCATTGGGTTACTTATAGACCAGATCCTGAGCACCTTTTCCACTGAAGATTGCTGGCCTACACTCCATGAGTATTCCGTGAGCCGGCCCTTTGTGTTTTCACTTGAGGTACCTTTGCGATCCCTGGTCCATCAACTGGTGGGTCCCTGAGAAGGCAACTCTGATTTTCCTTGGGCTCCCCTGGTTGCCCCAGACATACCCTGACTCTCCACCACTTGGTAAGTCCCCCGAACTTTGCTGGCCTGCACCAAAGCATATTTTTTCTTCCTGCATGGGTTGCTGTTGCCAAGGCTTGTTGGGTCCAATCCGGGCACCGACACCGCAGAACTCGACATCCTTCATGGGACAGCTCAAATACAGCTCCTGGTTGTCATTGACACCTCCTGGTCCTCGTGGCTGCAGAGTCAAACTTCACCTCTTCACACCTGAATCACCTGACATCGGTGGACATTCGTCTATCATGACCCTGGTCACAGGCAGGTACCCAGACTCTGTCCCCTCTGCTTTCAGGTTCTCCACATCTTTGATCCAAGCTTGGATCACCCGGACACTTTCCTTTTCGACAGCAGCAGCACTTTGCAGCAGTTCGCCATTGAAATCGACGACGATTCCTGACACCAAACAACACCTATGCACCCGACTTCCCTGGGTGAGGTACCTCGAGTACACTGGTGCTCTCGAAGGTGTTGGCCCTAGAACCCCTTAAGCCTAAAGGGGTTTGCTCAAAGTCCTCTCCGTAATCTTTAGATTTCCAACTGCGACTTTCCCCATAGAAGCTAACGGTGATTCACGGCTGTGTTCTCACACTGCACGCGTCCCCCGTGGGTCCCCTGTGTCACTACCTTGGGTGGTTCCTTGTGATCCTAGTGATTCTACAGACTTTAGGCCTTCTGTCTAGTCAGGATGTGGTTCTTATACCACTTTCTTAATATATGGTTTGGTACGCCCCTAGAGCTCAACGTATATTGTGCTAATTTACTGTGATATACTAAGTGTAACATATGTGCTTTGACCTCTAGCCCCATAAAGAGACTAGTAGGGTGTGTTTAGAATAAATACATATATGGTATATATATACCTGGTGTGGCTCTCCTTTCATTTAGCCATTCAAGAGATTATAGAATGGTAAAACAAGCTGCTTTACATTCCTTCAACACTTAGCCTGAAGGATGCTCTCCATAGCTACCACTAGGATAGCTTTCAAATAAGGTTGTCTTTAACCTATCACCTCTAGGAGGTTGTTTGAACTGGTGCAAGGTGCCCACTATAACTAGTGTACAGCATATGCCAGGCCAACTTCTCACACTTGCTTAATAGCACTGAAAGCTGCAGCACACTCAGGTGACCAGACAAAATGTGTTCCTTTCCTAAGAAAAACACTGATAGGTTCAACAGTGGAGGCAAAACCTTGAATACATTTGGAGTAAAACTCAGCGAGGCCGAGGAAGGACTTCACTTGCTCTTTGTCAGCTGAAGCAGGAGCATCAACAATACTTCTCACTAAGTACAGTTTTGCTTGGATGCCCTCTCCAGATATAACGTGTCCCAAATAAGTAACAGAAGACACACTAATCCTACACTTCAAATGATTCACAGTTAAACCTTTCACAGCTAGACTGTGTAGTGTGAGTCCCAAAACACTGTCATGTTCCAAATCATCTTTGCCATAGACTAAAATATCATCCTGGAGGAACATGATGTTAGAAATATCTCCCAGGATCACTTTGATAATGCGTCGAAAACAGGCAGCTGCCGAGGCTTGCCCAAATGGCATTCTGATGAAGCGAAAGCCCCCAGCGGTGTCCAAAAGATATAAGGTGTTTGGTGTCTGGATGGAGGGGAACCTGATAATAGGCTGAAGATAAATCTAATACGCTGAAAACCTTCACAACACCAAGCATATTAACCGACTCAGAGATATTAGGAAGTGGTTGGTGATCCACCCATATCCACCTGTTTAAACTTCTCAAGTCCACACATATCCTAATACTCTTTCCTCCATCCTTAGGGGCCAAAACCACTGGGGCCAACCATTCGGAGGATTCAATTACCTTAATTACAACCAGTGTCACTAACCTCTTAAGTTCACACCTCAGGGGTTCTAACATCATGTTAGGAACTTTCCTAACTTTGTGCACCACCGGTGAAGCTTTTTGTTTTAGTACAATGCGATGTTCAAAATCTTTACGCAGCCCCAGGTTATCAGAAAAAACTTGAGGAAACTCCTCAAAAAACTTGTTAGAGGTAGTATTGTGATCAATCAACATGACTGGTTGAGAAGGATAACAAGCATTAAGGTTGATAATAATCCCTAAGTCTCTCTGATGTCTCCAACCACGGAGGTTATCACCACGCTTGGCGACGTAAATCTTTCAAATGGTCTCCCTTCCTTTGAAGTGAATCTTCATAATGGCAAATCCTATTACATCGATGTGTGAGCCACCGTAACTAACTGGCTTGATATCTGGCACAAAAAGTTGCATCTCAGGGAAAGTCTCATCCTAGAGTTCATTGCCCAGCATGGTAAAAGGAGAACCAGAGTCTGCTAGAACCACAAACAATTTTTCTCCGATCACCACTTCGCATTCCGGCATACTGATGAGGTCTGCATCCACCATGCCATCACCCCTCACACTCAACCTGGTGGTTCTCGGGGAGACATTTGTCTCAACATTCTCACACACAAGCTCCATTGTGCGAACGCTGCCACCAGGCCTTCATACCCTAGCATAATGGCCCTTGATTCCACACTTGTGGCAGGTATTGTTTCTTGCATAGCATTGAAAGTAGTTAGAAGAGTGATTTTTACTACCGTATCTGTAACACTTTATCCTCGAAAAGTCTGTAGAGGGCTTGGGCTTGGTTCCACGCACAACTTTGGAGACATTGCCAACAGGTGCCTCTTTTTGGGTCAATTCATGAATGCTACTGGGTGTAGGAACATCGTCAGTTGATGTTTTGTGGGCCTTCATTTCTTTGACCCAACCAGAGGTGTTTTCCATCTCTTCAACATGGGCTACAGCTTCCTTGAGTGACGGGTTTCTAGATAAGAATTTTTCTTGCACCCTATTGCTGTTTGTACACCTGACTACTTGATCACGTATCAACGAGTCAGTGAAGTCACCAAACTCACAAGTGCATGCAAGTGTTTTTAGGGACACTATGTAGTTACCAACCTTCTCCTTAGGTTCTTGAACTCTCATGAAAAATGTGTGCCTCTCCAAAATGACATTGATACATGGCCCAAACTACATCTCTAGCATTTATATAGACATTTCAAACACATCAGATGGTTCGCCATCACCTTTCCCAACAGGGATTATGTCAATGCTCTCATAAGTGTTGCGTCCCTCTATTCCGAGGTGTAAAGCAAAATCTCTTGTTTTCTGTAAGCAGAAAATTTCTCACCACCAATAGCAACCAAATATGAGTCGAATAACAATTTCCATCTCTTCCAAGGCAAGAGAGGTTCACCTTTTTCACAAAGAAATGGAGGTGGTTGGCTCATTGTAGTGGCAGCCATGGTGAACCTTCAGATTAAGTAATTGGTTTGTTACTAGGCGTAAGAGTAAAACCAAAACAAAATCAATTCGAGCAGAGAGGTAACCGCTATTGAGCCCTGAAATAGGCAGCAAGTGTAGACCAAAAAAAAAAGAAAAAAATGCAAGCGTTGATAAATGTCAATTGCAGTTCAAGCTCAATTCAGGTAGAAGGCAACAGTTATAAAAGGAAACAGGTGAGCGCAGGCACTGGCAGCAAGTGTAGAGTAGAAAATATGTAAGTGCTGATAAGTTCGGAAAGTCAATTGCAGCCCAAGCAAATACCTGTAATATCGTGGGAGAACAGCATATCAAATCAGCTGATTAGAGGTAAAATCGTGCTCTGTAGCGATGCGCTAGTTGTTGTTGTCATGGAGACACGACAACAAATCAAAAATGGCGGCACGTCACGTTACTCTATATGCATGTCACGTGATGACATATCTGAGTACAGCTGTGCACGCGTGCCTGATCGCACCGGAGCAGCGTGACCTGCAGCATCGCGAGGAGCAGCAACCGTTGAAAAATAAGTGCAAAAGCCCAATTTGGGCAAAAGCATCCAAATTGCCCAAAATTAGCATGGAAACTCGTAGAAAGTCGGGAAAACCAGGAATATGCATCCAGGATTGTGGGCAAACACCTTTACACTGGTCACACGACAGCAAATGATGTGGATTCAGAGAAATGGAGAGAGTTGGTGGCATACTTGTCCCACACAAGCTTCACTCATCGCCAGTGTTAAGAAGAGACACACTGGTAAGTTTCTTGTCTTTTATTTTCCTCAATGCTAAACCACCAACTCCTGATGCCAACCTGTCATCTCTCCAGGTTACAACTGTCTCAGATGAGACGATACCATGGAGATATAACAGGCAAGCACATGCACATTCTTTGAATCATTACAACACAAACCTATCTTGTCACTTGGAAGGATCCCTATCTGACATTATTTATCTGGTGTTTAAACTACTCTTGAACTGGAGTTATTTAAATGGTTTTTGTGGGATTCTACCAGGCATCGCATATCTGGTCATAGTAAGTTCCAGGGTTACTTGATGTATGCAAGTATTGTTTCCACCGACCCACACAGTCAGGGACTCGCTGCTATGGCCTTTGTTAAATGTTTCCCTTATACGGTTTGATTCTCTGAGCTAACTGAAAGATATACTTTTACAGAAGGAGGCGGCCTTACCCTCAGCATGAGAAACTTTTGATCCTCAGGTTGCAAGGTCCTCACCTGAGATACAGGCACAAGTCCAAAGTAACTTCGAGCTCCATTTCGGTGAAATGGTACATCGTATCTTTAACATTTCTGAAATGAGTGGGATCGTACACCCTGGAGTTATTCCATTTTTCATACACTCCGTATTTGGAAGCATTTTTGAAGGACTTCCGCTGATCCTGTTACTAGTAGTGGGTATCCTGACTTTAATTTTTCTGCTGCGCAATGCACGTCCCCAATTCCAAGGAGATTGAAAAAGCGCTCTTGGAGCGACGTTGCCATGAATGCGTGGTACTCCATTTGGGCACAACTTGGCTTAAGGAGCCAAGTAAGCATTGGTTTCTATTGTTCAGATCAGTCTGAGTAGACTGTGTCATGCCTGTACACCACTGCTTATTCTGCTGATGTGAATACATGTTGGACATCTGTCTAACACTTCCATTGGTTGCTCCTCTGGATGTGGATGCACTGCTGTTAAATGTTAAATGTTAAGCAAACTTAGAGCGCACTGTCACCCCACGGGCATCCTGGCGCTAATGTACAGTAACTTGAACCATGCATACATATTGCAGTTGGGGTCCAACCTAGAGAGGGCCTAAACAGAACCTGTTAAAGGCCCATATAGTGTAGTGTCCTCAGCATATTCCAACCCTGAAGTACCGGCATTCTTAGAGTAACCACAGGATGCTTCAGCTCCTGTTGGAATGGACACCTGGTCTGTACCAGGCTTACAGGTATCAAGTGCTTCATCAGTAATGGATATGGGAACTGGAGAAGATCACCTTTGCTCCATTGACCTGATCCAAGAGGTGTTACAGGGACCGTTGTCTGCAAAGACAGTGATATTGCAGCTCCCACACAGGAAACATAAACATTTGGCTATCCGTGTGCTGGGAACAATTCAGCCTTTTTCTAAAACAACCTAAATTGAATCCGACAACATCATTTTTGTTTTACTTTTCAACTTCTGCTCTCACTGAGCATTTTGGCTTTTAGTACTCTCAGTCGGTCTTACAGTATATTGACTTTTTAGAGGACGTATAGAGCTTTTTTAGTTACACCATTTTTAACATATATACCATGTTTTTAAGACTCATATTTTAGCAATGTTTTTATGCTTTTTAAACAGGCATATTTTAGCATTTATTATTATGTTGTCCAGTCGGATGAGGAGCGGGTCCTATGAACCCCAATGTACTCCAATATAGGCCTAAGTAGTTGCACAACCCCTTACCTACATCTATCCAAAAATTGTTCTACATAACGAGTCTGCCGATGGACTTTCACCTAATTAGGTGCCGCTCACTGTGCTTTTATTTGGATTCCCTGCTGACATTCCCTGTGCCTGAATAAAGAGGACTTCGTGGGACCAATCTGTGACTTTACGGTTGCCCCTTTCCGAGCGCTGTCAGAGGTGGAGAAAACTTAAGAACTACAAACACCGATGGCCTGCGAAGTCCAGCAGGCTCTTTCACACACAGCTGCTTCCTCTTCCCTCGGTGTTCCCGCCCCCCGCCCGTAGTAATATAATCTTCTCTTTATTCCCGCAACGCGGGACGCGCGCGGGCGGGCGCCAAGCTAAGCCTGGGCCAACGGCAGGCCCGTTCTAGACCGTTCCAGACCGAGTAAGACTGGACTGGGCCACCCCCCATGTGTTTGCCTCCCGTGCGCTTATAAACTGTATTGGGCAGATTTATGAGGGCCTTGCGCCGCCGGTGCGTCATTTTTAACATGGGAAAAAGTGAGGCACCGGCGGCGCAAGGCCTTAATAAATCTGCCCCTATGTACTTTACACCTACTTATAGATTGTAAATTGATTGTGTATTAGTAAGGATGACCACCAGAGAAAGTAGAAGTAAGGCTGCGAAGGGGGGAATAAAGTTAACAGGTACCCTTGACAATCTTATTACTAGGACGAACTCGGTAATAGATATGGGTATAAGTTTAATGGAGCAGAGGGTTTCACTGGATCTAGCAATAGCCAAAAGAATGTCACAAGACCCAGTAATGGCTAAAAGATCATCCTTGGGGCATATAGCATCAGCTTGAAGTCCAGAACGCATCGACAGCGCTGCTCCCTTATTATCGCAAGTTGACGTGCACCACACTACAGGGCCGCTCCTTCAGTCACCAACTCCTCCTATTCAGGTGCCCCTGCAACTGCCCAATGACCCTACATCCTGTCTAGGGCTAGCTGTGGTAGGTGATAATACACCAGAAATTGTAGAGCTGGAGACTTCGGAAGACGAGGCTAGCACAAGACAGTTACGCGGGAGGCAGGAGGGTGCCATACCAAAACGGAAACGTCCCACTGCTTCTGCTTATGCAAGGAAGAAGGTAAAAATTACAAAGGTACAGGAGAACAAGAATAGATCAGGTAAAGAAGGGGATGGAGCAGGAACTGTGCCACAGGCTGTATTTAGTGAGCATGGTGAAGCTGAAACTGCTGCAAGTCCAGATATAATAGAAAGGGTGCAAGATCCCGTAATTCAAGGCAAGACGGGGGATAGTATAATTGGGAATGTTGATGAGGGTAATGTGATTCTACTAAGGGACATAGGGGACCTTTTAAAATCATTCTTAACCACTTGGATGCTAAGGCACTTTCAGGCTCTTCATTTAATTTCCATTGAAGTCAATGGAAACTCCATGACGAGCTGAGCTCGTCATGAGCGTCGAAGGAGTTAAACCCATTGGAACTAAGACGGACACGAATGGAAAACCAGTTACTTGAGGTTGAAAAGAGCATCATAACACTGGCAAGCCTCAGCATAGTGGAGTCAGCGTCTAATCACACTGTAGGTGCCGTTACAGTACCTTCGGTGCCTTTATTAGACAACAAGAAATCCCAACCACCACTCCAGGGAACTAGCGCTAACCACACAAACGCAAACATGATAAATCCAGTAGGTAGTGTTCCAATAGCCAAAGAAACAATAGCCAAAGAAAATCCAGCAAGGGGCACCAACGCTACTAACATTATCCAGCAGAGCCAGAAAGGGTACCAACCGGGAAATAAACCTAGGGAAGGATATATGAATCTCCCACCAGATGTTAGTCCATATGCAATCGTCTTGACAGGGGTTCCTGAGCTAAACAATCAACCCGAGGAAACTTTTTGGACACTAAAAAATAAAGTCTTACATTGGTTAAATGGAAAGAGGCCATTACCACATCATATAAAAAGTAAAATACTAATGGTTCGTAGAGTTTCATGGGTAGGACCAACAAGGAAAGTAATCCCAGGAGACTGTGTGGTTGTTACGTTTGAAGATCCACGTACTGTGCACCACTTATGCTCATGGAATCCTTGTCTTCATGACGGAAGCTCTATAATTGAAATCAGACCACTCTCATTTTTTTATCCATCTAAAATGTGTTCTGAGGGTGGTGGAAGTTGGACAGTGGTGAACCATCACATTCAGGGTGGGACAAGTGGTGGGAATTTGGCAATCCCAGACAATGGATGGGAGTACCAACCTTTAATAGATTTAGCTGCTTAGAAGCAGTCGGCTGACTGAATCCATCAGCGGGTTGTGTAACTAGTACCAAAGCTAGACCACGCAGGCTGAGGCCCATTCCCACCAATAAAACTAGGGGAGGATACATGGAAGTAAATGGAGAAGTGTATGTGGGTGCAGAAAGTAAAAACAGCCATAGTGCACGCGCTAACCCTAGGGACCCAAGCGCTGCTAAGTCATTAAGTAGTGTTGGAGCAATGGTGGCAGCTTGTGCCCAGGGGGTGAGACAGCTAGGTCCTTCAACATTAGAGTCTGGGAGTACAAATAGTGCTATTATGCAGGGAGAGCGAGGTAGAACATATGAAGATCTGGACCCACTGGGAAAACATACATTGAGAGCGGTGATATTAAATACAAGGCCCCCAACCATGGAGCCACTCCCTACATGCAGCCCTAATATCAAGACACTGAAATAAATATCATGGAATATAGGTGGGGTAGCCAAGAACTTGAGGGACCCCGAATGGGCTAAGTATATTGACTCTAGTGACATTTGCCTTCTGCAAGAATAATGGTCACTTGATACCCCACATAGGGTAGGCTTCAAATCCTTTGGAATTGGTGCCATATCCTCCTCGAGGGGAAGACCTTCAGGCGGTTTAATTGCATGGGTCAAGGTAACTCTAAGGATCCAAGTTGAAATCATAGATACGAGCTCACTAGATATATTAGCATTGAAAATTACAACATACAAAGGGAAATCCCTTTATCTAATTAATGTCTATAACAGACCTGCCTCTGCATCCAAAGAATCCCCTACCCTTGTTAAACTGGATTCTTTTCTAGGTAAAATAGTTGGTAGGGAAGCCGTTATTATAGGTGGTGACCTAAACTGCAACTATGAACCTGTCCTAGGGCTCAGCGACGTCTTCGAGGAAGAAGACCAAGCTAATAATATTCCTGCATTGGACAATAGCGAACCTGCTAAATGTACAGTCTTAGCAGTTCAATTGGTGAAGTTGTCTACGGAGCATGGTCTTAGGGCCTGTAATGGACGTCTCCCATCTGACATTTCCAAAAAACCAACATTTTCTAGAAACAAGTGTAAAAGTAATCTAGATTTTGTAATTGTGTCATTGATTATCTGGCAGCACATGATCGATCTCGAGGTAGAAGATAGGATAGAGAGTGATCATTGTCCCCCGGTTTGAATCTTGCTTGGTCCTGGGGGTTGGGAATGGTGTGTTAACAGATGTACACAGTGGCTCGCGTGATGAGATCCTTGTCAGTAACAACAGATGGGCATTAAAATGGTCCCATATATTGGCGCACGGTGAGATCCTTGCAGAAATTTATTTACAATTTGCGATGTCTTTTGGGGTCTTTACAGGTTCCTTTGTCGAGGATAACAACCCTGATAATTTAAGGCACTTCACAATGATTTTTTTAAAACACTGAAAGCACTAGTCACAAAAATGCCAAAGAAAAGCCAACAAAAATTTAATAATTTGTCTCACAGCAAGCCATGGTATGGCAAGTCATGCAGGGAGTCTAAGAGGTCCCTTTTGCTGGCGATTAAAACTAAATCCGCAGAAGATGTTAAAATAGCAAGAAAAGTTTATAAGCAGGTGCAAAATGTCTCAAGGAAGACTTGGGAGGAAGATAGCTGGGCTGACTTGTTGGTGGCTGCCACAGCCAGGGACACTGCAGGGTTCTGGAGGTTAGTCGCCAATGGTAATCATGAAGGGAGAATTGCAAAGGATATTTACCTTGACGAACTCACGTGGGTTAATCATTTCACAACCCTATACAAAAGGTATGATAAAAAACCTCAAAAATACTGGCGAGGATGCACCATGGCTTACACTCCCAAAGAATATCTGAAATTCTCAATAGAGGAAACTGAGGCGGCAATTAACGCAGTAAAAAGAGGTAAAGCGCCTGGTCTAGATGAAATACCTGGGGACCTCTACAAGCATGACCTGAAGGTATGGGCACCGTATATAAATTATTTGTGTAACACGCTGTCCCGTAATGTAGATTTTCCAGAAAGTTGGAAGGGAGCCAAGATTGTCTTCATTTTTAAAAAGGGGGACCGGTCGGAACCCTCAAATTACCGGCCAATTAGTTTAATGGATATACTCCAAAAATGTATTCGAAACACATTTTAGCTCGTGTAAACAAGTGGTTGGATGAGAACATGGTCCTCATGAAGTACCAAGCTGGTTTGTGGAGTAAAGTGAGCAGCATTGACCAAGTTTTTCGATTCTGCTGTCTTTATTGGAAATATGTACATATCAAAAAGGGCCATTTATACGTTGCTTACGTAGATCTCAGAGCGGCGTTCGATCTAGTGCCGCGAGATCTTCTCTGGAGGACCCTATATAAGGCCGGGCTTGCTAGTAGTCTGCTGGTCCAGATAATTGAGTTGCACGCCAGGAACTTTGCCAAAGTGAGATGGGGCCCAAATGGGGAATTAACCTAGAAAATACCCAATGAGCGCGGCGTTCACCAAGGCTGCGTTCTGGCCCCTACATTATTTTCCCTCTTCGTGAATGACATCCCAGCACACTTAGAGGGTTGTAAAAATGACTCACCAAAACTAAATGGAGAAAAGGTATCCGCGCTACTATTCGCGGATGACACTATTCTTATTTCGCAAACTAAGAAAGGTCTCCAGGCACTGCTTAATTCTTTTAGTGATTATTGTAACAAGAAAGGCTTAGAAATCAACAGAAAAAAAACTAAATGCATGGCCCTAAATCCCATCAAACCAGATAAAGGTTGTTTAACTTTAAATGGCCTAAAATTGGAATCGGTTCAAAAATGTTCTTATTTGGGGGTCACGCTCGATTCCAACTTTACATGGAGCCCTCAAGTTGAAAAAAGCAAGCTAATATATACACAGAATATAAAACCTATCCTTAAGAAGCAAAGTTTAAGCATTAGTAAAGCTGTGTCACCTGTAGTGGAGTTATTTAAATTCAAAGTCCAATCAGCAGCCCTTTATGGTGCTGAGATCTGGGGCCCCATGTCAAAGGATGTATTTACTATCATGGATAATAAATTCATGAGAAGTTTGGTAAGGGCTCCAAGAGGTACTCCTTTGGTACCCCTCCAGTTGGACCTAAATGTCAAAAGGACTGACCACTATACTATTGTCTGGCCACTAATGTTTTGGGTGAGACTATGGCAGACACCTGAATTGCTTGACTATAGGAATGGGTTAAAAGAGATACTGTGTCTGGACATATCGAATACCAATCTATGGCTAAAACATGTTAGATTGTGGTTTAATAAAATAGGACTATTGCAATTTTGGGAAAACCCGGAAGGGTTACCGTCGAATTCAAAACTGATTGTGAAAAGGGCTTTTTTGGGTTTCATTTACAATCAAACAACTAACGGGTATAACGGGGGGACCCTAGTAAAAACATTCTTACGTTTCAAGGATGAGCCTCTTTTTAAGACCTTCCTTGTCGAAATTGAGCCCCCACTTGCCAAAACCCTTTATATGAAATTGAGATACGGTAATCTTATGACCAAATCAACCCTGGAGCGCTGGGCAAGAAAAAGGGCTGATGGGGTAATAACGACACACTATGTGGAGGGCAATTCCAAGGAGGATGATCTCCATATCCTTTTCCTCTGCACTGCCTATGTGTCGGCCAGAAGGAATTGGATTAAACCCATATGCAACCTTTTGGGACTAAGGTCTTGCGAAATGGCATTAAGAATGTTTAAGACAGACACAACTCAAACTATAGTATTTAGCATCAGCAGATTTCTGCTTTCTATTTACTTTGTGCGTAGGAAAAAGGGCTTAAAGCTGTAATGACAAAGGGCTAACTGGTGCGTTTTAAGATGTGCTCTCTGAGTAATGTTAAATAGGTCAATGTGATGATGTTTTGTTTTAAACATGTTTTATAACTGTATTGATTTCAATAGATCACAACAGTGTTAGCTGTTTTTTTATGAAATGATAATTGTGACTTGAATGTATTTTTTATATGGAACTGTTTTGTGATTCTTTTATGGCAATTCAAGCCGAAATAAAGATAATGAATGAATGAGGTGCTACATAAATGTTGTGTGCTTTTCTCCAAAAACTAGCCTCATTCCTTATGCATGAGGATTCTCAGTATTACAGCAGGATTACTATATTCTGCATAATAACTCTGTATAAGGGTCACCACTTTCGTCATCCTTGCCCGACATGCCCATAGTACACTTCTAGGTAGAACCCCTGAGGGTACCTTTTGGGTATATAAGCACTACATCTTCGCTGGGCAAACCAGAATAGAAAGACTTCCATGTTGACACACTGACATGAGCTGCTGAAGTTCCTGCATGCAGACACTCCAGCATGCAGTGGTATGACATCCCTTCCAGGGTGTCCATCTCGAGACCAAGACAGAATCCTTTCCACTCCCACATCAGGTAATGGGGTTGGCTTCATCCTAAGGGGATTCTTGGCAATATACCTAGATACATGCTAGGTACACTTAGGTACATCTAGATAGGGTTTGCATCGTAGGAGTATGCGTTATTACGGTCATGTATCCATATGCCTGTATCTATTCATTGTTTAGCACCATAGTAGAATTCTACCTTTTATTTACTCTGCTGGTGCTTATAACGGTATATATTTGTTTCTGTCGCATGGATGTTCCAGCACACGTATTTTATACTAGAATGACACTGGTTTAATAAATGGTTATTGAAAAGGTCCCTACTAAAAGGTCCTGCGACTCCAACGGGTTCAGAATGCGGCAGCCAGGACCCTAGTGGGCTTGCCGCGCTTCTGCTCAGCCCGTAGCACAATCTACAAATTGCATTGGTTGCCTGTAATTAGACGCATAGAGTTTAAAACCCTTTGCTTTGCTTTTAAAATTCTTAAAACTGATACTCCTACCATCCTTCAGCACCTTCTGACTATGTACACCCCTTCGCGAAGCCTTCGTTCTGCCGGCCAAAATTTGGCACTTGTTCCTCGATTCCAAAAATGTAGACTGGGTGGCCGATCATTTACGGTTCTGTCCTCCAAACTGTGGAACGCACTCCCTCTCTACATTCGGTCTTTAGAAGACCTTTTGTCCTTCAGGAAAGCTGTTAAAACTTATTTCTTTCCTTTGCCTTATTAAGTACCCCCCACTTTTTCTGTGTTGTTAGTTATGTTACCTTCTCCAGATATAGCGCCGGGATGCCCCTTTGCTGGGGCAGCTGTGCGCTCAAAAAATTCAATTAACATAACATAACATAACATACTGTTTATTTCGTGTACATCTCTGAGGCAAAGTGAGCACAAGTGACTGAGCAAAAAGTATTCCATTGTCTCCAAGATCCATGAGGGTTCAGGGATTTCATGTTCGATAGTTGCCAGAAACAATTCGCTCCTTGGTAAGAGAGGCTAATAGTGGCTTTGTGAGCTAGCTGGTCTCCTCTGGGAGTGTCTAGAATCAGTCTGGACAGTAATCCCTTAGTTTATGTGGTCTGAAATGCGCAGATCCTATGTAGGTTTGTAGGAACTAAATGATGCCTAAAAATATGGCTGCATCCATGGATAGGTCATAATCTAGGTAATTCGTCGGATGGCAGAAATCTCAAGGCTCCAGAGCATTCCTGCTACTGCATGCAATCTTATATAAATGCTAGGCCAAGTAGCGGATAGACCTGCGTGACACTCTGGAGGGCTTGCTGGAGTCACAGAGTGGGCCCATGTAAAGAGACAATACCATGGGGTGGGTGTGGGGCCCATCCAGTGAAAGGTGTGCATGGTCCATGCACAAAGCTGAGCTTCAAGCCCACCTGGCAGAAAGAAGGGGCCCTGGACAACATGGCGTCCCATCGGTGGAGCAGAGCTGGCCCCACATAGAGGTATTGAGGGGTATCAGCGGACCCTGAGGACAACTGGATATGCCAGAAATCTTGCAAGCAGAGCCAGACATTGGGTCAGCCCTTCTTGAGATGCGACAATGGGGTCTGACCCTCAAGTAAAAGCCGGACAGAGGAGGTGAAGTGGAGAGGTTGTGCCCTGAAGACGCACCCTAGTTCTGCTTCACCGGTGCCCACCCAGTGGCCCAGTAGTCAGGAGTGATGGGCAGCTTGTGTTGCTGGGTCAGAATCACTGGTTTCAGAGTGAGGCTATCAGGTCCTAGTGAGATGCCACTATGGAATAGGCGAAAGGACATCAAGCAGCGTAGGCCAACAAATTGGACAAATATGCCTGCAAGGGTAAGAGGGCCAATGATGCAGAAGACTCCAACAAAGAGCACTAACAGGGGGATGAGCCGGACCCCTAGCTTAAAGACTTTTTCTGCACCATCAAATACACCAAAATCATATTGGAGCACAAAATTGATTTAGAAGCAATTGAAATTGCCCTCATATGATCTGAGTGCAAAAAACTCACCTGAAGGGTCCAGGTGGTGGAGCAACCAGCAAAGGAACACTTGTACTACATTGTGGCCTCGCAAAAGGGAGGCTGGCAGCTATGGGAGGTTACATGTAAACTGTATGCAACAGTGGAGGATGTAGCCGAGCCGTCCCAGCACAATATCATCGGGTTTGTGTGCTTACCTGAAAGATGTGAAGGCAAAGACCTGGACATTTCCCTGGAGAACTTTGTCAGAAAGGTAATCCACCCAAGGTGCTCTCGGGACAATTTATTATTGAGAGAGCATACAGAATTCCTGGAGCCTCCCAGCAATCCCAGAGCACAGGCATGACCACTCAACATCCGCTTTCTCAATGCAATTCCTTTCTTAGGGCGGCACACCACAATTGTCCCTCACAATATGAGAACCAGAGGATCATGAAGTTCCCAGACTTCACACAGGAAGTGCAGACAAATGGAATGTAGATCCTTTGAGAAGATTAAGCCACGGGGGGAGATGGCATTGTAGCGGAATTTTGTATTTTTGTTCTTTCTTAGAAGCTCCTCTCAATACATTGTTTAATTCCATTTGACTCTGGGTTTCTATCCCAATCTCTTAAAAAAAATTAGTCTCAATACATTTTTTAAAGAGAGAAAAAGATGGATTTGCTATGTCTTCATACAGACAATAACACTCCTAAGCACAAACTATGACATTTTTATAAAGATTTTAACTAATCGTATTAGTATAGCAATTAATTGCTTGATCCACCCTGACCACAGAGATTCCTTAAAGGGACGGAGTTTGAGGGCCAATACTTATGACTAGGCCAAGTTTATTGATCTTGTTACAAAGGATAATATTCCCACAGCCGTAGCATTGTTGGATGCAAGAAAGGATTTTAACGTTGTGAGCTGGGATTTTCTATTTAAAATTTTGAGGACATTTTATTTTCTGATACAGCTCACAAGGTCAATTGCCAGATTGAACGAAAATACCTTGGCTGAAGTTATAATAAATAATCCAAGTAAAGGAACTGTATTTACCTGTAAAGGAACATTCCAGAGCTATCCATTATCATATGTATTATTTTCTTTATTCATAGAACATTTGTCCCAATATATTTGTTCACATAAAGGTATTTTCCCCTCACTGCCAGGTGCTGCTAGAACTAAATGAGATGCCAACGATGTAGCCTTGTACCTTTCTCCTATTAGGGATAGAATTGAGACTGCACTTCAAGGGATTTGGACATATACTAGGTTTGGGGAGATACAAAATTGATGAAGGCAAGACCGAATTGCTTTTGTTTTAATACTTTACCGAAAGTGCTACTCTGAGATATAAGGGCAATTTATAATTCTAACACAACAAGATATTTAGAGATATTTTACTCTAATTTAGTCCTAGATAATGGCTGCTTAAGCTTCGTCCCTCTGTTATCAAATTTCTTTCTCTCTTGGCAGTTTGAAAATCTCTTCCTATCTCCATAATTGGTTGTATATCACAAATGAAAATGTCGATTTTACCTCTTATATTATTTCCTTTTATAAACATTGCTTTCAACTTGGAGGCAGAATTTTATGGCAAGATCGTAGGCTAATATGCAATCCTCTTTATTGCGCCACCCACAGAAGCATCTTCAAAGAACACAGAACACAATAAAAAGTACTTTAGAACATTAACAAAGAGCCGGAACCTCCATGACTCTTCCTTCTTTTTTGCTGCTGCCCATAAGATAAGTCATGTTTGCCTGTTTCTCTTACATTTAAGAGTTGTACGAGTCTTGGTTTGAGTTTTGGGATGAAATATGTTATGGTTTATATGTTTTTGCATTAATTTATGGGTTTAAAAGTGTCACTTCGTAAATTTATGGAAACCTCTATAATTCATATTCAAGGGTTTTTATTTTAAGCATAGAATGTATGTTTTTTCTAGTTCTTTTATTTTATTCAAACATTAGCCTTATGTTATTTTATATTCTGATGTTTCTCGGACCGCTTGTTCAGTAAGGAGATGTTTTAAAATAGGATTCTTTAGCGCGATGTGCACGATAAGAGGTATTCAAAAGTGTGTTGTTTTTCATTTCGTTATTACAATGTAATGTAGCGAGTAGATCGAATTGTAGAAATGCCATACTCTGTGTGCGCATTAATGTTTTCGGCTGGATGTTGAGTGATTTTGTTAGTTTTCATTATGCGTGTAGTTTATGCTTAAGGTTTTAGCAGATCTATAGGAATAGAGTTTTAGGAAGTCATTTATTATATTTTGAAAAAAGAACAGTAATTAACAGTAGCTTACAGTTGTTTTTATCGAACGTCATGTAGAATTCTGAACCGGTGCGGACATTGTAGAGTCAGTCCGTCTCTATTCGCGTGCACTCGTGCGTTGCGTACGCATGCGTAGCAGCGTTCTGTGTTCCCAATGAATTAAACCGACAGAGGATTTTAGCTTTGAAAGAGGAAGGAGTTTAAGAGTTACGGACATTGTAGAGTTAGTCCGTGTCTATGCGCGGCACTTGTATGTCGCATATGCATGCGTAGAAGCGTTCTGTATTTCCACTGACTGAAACTGACAGAGGATTTGATGCTTTGAAAAACGGACGAGATTTAGAGTTACGGAGGTTATTTTTTAGTGAGGGAAAAGGATTTTATACGTCGTTTTTTTCTTGCAATAGGGTTTTGCTGATTATTTCAGTTTAAATTAAAGTGTATTTAGTGAGTTTTATTGATTTTAAGGTTTACAATATGTCTAAGGTTAATGCTGTAACTCAGGCAAATTTAAGTATGGCAGAAAGGATTACGCTTATGTTGTCTAAGTTTGCTGGTGATTTAGATATGAAAATGGATACAAAATTTGAAGAATTCAAAAAGAGTAGTGGGCTTTCTTCTCAGGAGGAACATTTTTGGTACGCTGGTGGAGAGGAAAGGTGGAAAGGTTATCAGAAAGTGAAAGAATGTGGAATCAGATGGTTTTAAGAGTAAAAAAACAAAGACTGCATATCCAGACTCAGATTTAATGCGTAAACAGCAAAACAAGCTGGTGTCGAGGAAACATGGTGACCTGGAAAGCGGTCAAGGTAGTAGGAGGCATACTACCATATTATGTGATGAGTATTCAAGTAGTTCAGAAATAGAGTTAAGTTCTTCATCTGATTTTGATTCGGATGTTGAATATGTGGATAAGGTTAAAAGTTCTGAGGCTAAGGCAAAAAAAAAAGCCTGACGAGAGTGCTAGGGTTATGGATCCTTTAGGGGAGTCTATGTTTGATCCTATGATGATAAAGCACCCATTATCCCCTGAATTGAGCCCGGCTCCACATGTTGCTGAGTATGTTCAGATGTGGCTACGAAAGCAGATACCTAAGGACGTGAGGTTGAGACTCCATTCAGAGTGTCCTAGACCAAGTCTAGCAAATAGGATTGCTTTGACGCCTGAGCTAGATGCTTAAATTATTGCGTTTGTTGCAAAAGGTGGTAGGGATCCTAAAAAAGGATTGGATAAAGAGTTAAAAATGTTTCAGGACAGACTGCTTGATCTTACAGGGCCACTTACAAAAATGTTCGATATGGCTGAAGAGGCCTATGTTGAAAAGAAAGAATTGGACATAGAAGAACATAGAGAGTTGATTCAGAGGGCGGTGTGCTTGTTGGGAAATGCTAACACAGCAATTTCAGTTGAGAGAAGGAAGAGTATTCTCTTAAAAATTGATCAAAAATTGGTGGAATTAGCCAATAATGAAAGTGGATCAGAAGCTAATGGAATGCTTTTTGGAGAAGCTTTTATTAATGAGATCAGCAAGTATGTGGGTGCTTTTAGTTCCTTGGAGAAATCTCAGAGGGATATAAAGAAGGTCTTTGACCATCGGGTTTTTGGCAGTGCCGGGAGAAGTAGAGGTGGTTTTCCCGGCCGTGGTCAAGGTATCACAAGGGCCTCTTTTACGAGGGGTTTAAAAACTACAATTACAACTATCAACAACAGTATGGATATCATCCCGGAGGTTTCTATCCTCAGAAGGAAAGAGGACATTCTAGGGGAAATAGAAGATCCAGAAGGTCAGGTAAGACAAGACCTTTTTGTTACCCATGTAAAGTTGGGTGGCAGACTTGCCCAATTTTACAAGAATTGGTGTATGACATAAAGACATAAGAGAGTTGTTGATGAAAGGAGCGATTGTAGAAGAATTGGAAACATGTGCGGGGTTTGTAAGCAACATTTTCTTGGTAGAAAAGAAAGGAAAGGGTATGAGACCTGTGATAAATTTGAAGAGTCTGAGCGACTGGGTGGAGTACCATCATTTCAAGATGGAGAGTTTGCATATGTTGAGAGATGTGCTTCAGACAGGGGATTGGATGAAACGTTTGGATCTGAAAGACGCATATCTGACAATTCCGATATGGTTAGAACATCAGAGGTTTCTGAGGTTCAGATGGAGAGGAAAGTTGTGGAAGTTTGTTTGTCTCCCCTTCGGACTCTCCTCGGCCCCATGGTGTTTCACAAAAATGCTTCATCCAGTTGTTGCATTTTTGAGAGAAAGAGGAATTCGTGTGATAATTTATTTAGACAACATTTTGATTATGGATCAGGGGAAAAGGAGAGTGGAAGAACATACAAAGTTAGCTGTGAATCTTTTGGAAAGTCTGGGATTTGTTGTGAACAGAGAGAAGTCATGTTTAGTCCCAAGTCAAGAAACACAGTTTTTAGGTTTCATGATAGACGCTATTCAGGGTCAGCCGAGGCTACCTTTAGACAAGATAAAGTAAATAAGGAATTAAATTCGAAGGGTTTTATCTTTGGATGTTATATCTTTGTGGATGTTGGCGAGAATTGTAGGTCTTTTATCTTCAACAATTCAAGCTATTTTTCCAGGACCTTTGAATTATCGTGCTCTTCACCGATTGAAGGGCAGTCATTTAAGGCATGGTATAAAATATTCTCAGGAGATTACTCTTTCTGGAGAGACAAGATCAGAACTAAATTGGTGGCTAAATAATATGGAGGCATGGAATGGGAAAGCAATTTTCGGAGTAAATCCAGAATTGATAATAGAGTCGGATGCAAATTTAACTGGTTGGGGGCCCGTTGTGGTGCAATTTCGACAGGAGGAATGTGGGCTGTAGAGGAGAGACATATGCACATGAACTGTTTGGAGCTGTTGGCAGGTTTTTTGCAATAAAGAGTTTTACGAAGGACAAGGCCAAATGTTCAGTCTTGCTGAGGATGGACAATGTTTCAGCGGTGAGATATGTAAACAAGTTGGGGGGTCCGAAATCAAGGGATCTAGCGGATCTTGCGAGAGTTTTGTGGAATTAATGTTAGAATCAGAACATTTTGGTTCAGACGGAGTACATACCAGGTCAGAGGAATGTTCATGCGGATTGGTATTTGAGGAATCAAACGGATTACAGCGACTGGATGCTAAACAGGACAGTGTTTTCGAGGATATATGATCTGTTGTGGGTTTGGCATATACAGGTGAGGGGCGCTCAAACAGTGCGGGTGAGGTATGGTGATGGAAGTAGCTAAGATTCTAATACAACGGTGCTGACAGTATAGAGGAAACCCTGTAACCTCTAACTAATATTTAGGCATGAGGTGCCTGAACATTATGAAACATACAAACAATTACTGTACACACGTCAGATAAACAATTCGGTATCAATGTATTCAGGGACAAACAGAGATGAAGCTGTTGGTTTGGTGAAAACTTTATGTGGTTCTTTTTTGTTGAATATACAAACGCCAGCCGACAGGTGTTTCATCAAGCAGGACGAAGCCTGTGAATCATCAGGGCTATAAATGGCGTGGTGAGTATTCGGGTAAGGTAGAGTTCTAGACATATCCCGTACTGAGCTATACCTTAACCCATTACTGCAGGTTACCGTCCACAGTCGTACCCGACTGTTCCTTCGGGAGCACCCGTTTCCCTTTGCTTACTTCATGACACCGTTAACTCTACCTTACCCGAATACTCACCACGCCATTTACAGCCCTGATGATTCACAGGCTTCGTCCTGCTTGATGAAACACGTGTCGGCTGGCGTTTATATATTCAACAAAAAAGATCCACATAAAGGGGCTCATTATGATGGAGGATTTTCAGTATCCTCCAGGCCGGCGGAAGCCACCGCCGGCCCGGAGGATGCGGAAAATCCTTGGCGGACCCACCAAAGACCCACCGCCACATTAGGATGGCTGGTGGGTCCTGGTTTCAGTCCGCTGCTTTTCCGCCGCGGTTGACTTACAACCGCGGCGGATAAACCGTAACATGGCTGGCGGTGTCTATCAGACACCGCCAGCCATATTAGGATGGAGGAAAAAGTATGCTTTTCCACGTGCGGGGGGTGCACATGGGGGGTGGTACCCCTGCATTTGCGTGAACAAAGCGGCAGGCACCGCGCGGTGCCTGCCGCTTTGTGCACGCAAATGCTGTGCATGCATTTTTAACATTGCGGCGGGTGCAGCTTAAAGCTCCACCCGCCGCAATGTTAAAAATAGAGGATGTGACCGCCACCCTGGCGGTCACATCCTAATCTGTATGGAGGGACCGCCGCAGCCCCTGCGGACGGTCCCTCCTACTCATGGTGGCGGACGGACTCAAGTCCGTCCGCTATCATAATCGGCCCCAAAGTGTTCACCAAACCAACAGCTTCATCTCTGTTTGTCCCTGAATACATTGATACCGAAATGTTTATCTGACGTGTGCACAGTAATTGTTTGAGTGTTTTCGAGGATAATGGAGTTGCGGGGCCCTTGCCATGTGGATCTGTTTGCAAACAGATGGAACACTCAGTTGGAGAAGATTTTCAGTTGGCGTCCGGATCCGGAATCAGCAAGGATAGATGCTTTCTGGCAGGATTGGAGGGGTCTACGACCTTATGCGTTTCCTCCTTTTGTGTTGATAACCAGGGTGACATTGCTAGTACGCAGGTGGAGGGAGACAGTGGTATTAATAACCCCTCTTTGGAAATCTCAAGTTTGGTATCCCATCCTTTTAGAAATGTCGATAGATTGTCCAAACCTTCTTTCAATTTTTCCAGACATTCTGAGCTTTGGGAGAGTTTCACAAATTGGTAATTTCTGGTCAGTTGAGTCTGATGGCATGGAAAATTTCAGGAGAGTCTGAGAAATGCCAGGACTTTCGAATGAGGCTTCTCAACTTATTAGAGAATCCTGGGCTCCAGGAACAAGGAAGAGGTATAGATTGGCATGGCAGAAATGATTACGCTGGTGTGTGGGGAGGGATTACGATCCCATTTCAGTGGATGAAGTTTATGTGGTAAATTATTTGGCATCTTTGTTTGCCACAGGTTTAGCATATAGAACTATTAGTTTGCATAGATCAGCTATTGCTGCTGGGCATGAGTTGGGTAATGGTATTTCAGTTGGGCAAACTCATTTGGTAAGGAGATTCGTGAAGAGTCTCCAAGCCTCCTGTGGACAGATATTCATCAGTGTGGGATGTTTCTAGAGTTCTTGAGTATTTAGAAAATTTGGGGAGTAACAGTGATTTAGATTTGGGAGTTTTAAGTGGAAAGTTGACTACGTTACTATGTTTATTGTCTTTTAGAAGGGTGTCTGATGTAAGAGCTTTGGATGTGGGATCTAGGATTTTTAATCCAGAAGGTGTTTGTTTTTATCTGTGTAGAAGAACTAAGACTAATTCAGATAGCATTTGTTATCCATATTTTGATGGTCATGAACGTTTGTGTGTTGTGCGTTGTTTAAAGGAATATGAAATGAGGACTTTAGGTATTCGTCCTGCAAATGTGAAACAGTTGTTAATTTCTTATAGGAAACCTCACAAAGCTGTTTCAAATCCTACTTTAGCAAGATGGGTGAAAGAAGTGATGAAGAATGCTGGTGTTGATGTGAGTAGGTTTGGTGCACATTCCATGAGGGGTGCTTCGGCATCATTATGATATTTTGAGATGTGCTAACTGGTCAAATGATTTTGTTTTTAGGAAGTTTTATTTTAAGCCTGTAATGAATGCAAGTTCGTTGTTGGTAGAGAGGCTATGAACTTGTATAATATTAGCCTTCGGTCTTGCCATAAAATGTATATTTTCATCAGCCTTGATAGGCAGAAAATCTGGATTTTATTAAAGACACGGAGGCTAATATTATCCCGCCTCTCCCTACCCTTGTTGGTAACAGTTGTTTGTTCTTTTTCAGCTCGTGGACAGCAATGAAAACGGAAGCAGGACTTCATTCTATTTCGGATTATTTGTTTCCTGGTTTTAAATGGATTCATTAAGACTTTTAGGGCCATATGTATCAAGCACAAATGCGTTCGCAAAGGCCGAAATTCGCAGGTATGGGATAGGTTTTTCTGTTGAATATCTGGGTCGTCTTCAATTCAATGCTTTATGTACTGTACAGCAAATCTTGAACTTAATTCTCTTGCGTAAAGTGAGACAGTGTACTAAGCACAGGAGGGGAGGGGAGCCGTACTGGCTGTCATATTCTGGGCTAGATGGGCTGCTGTGTTCCAGACCACCTGGAGTTTAGTCAATGTCGCAGCCATGAGTATGTAACAAAAGTCCAAACGACTGATTACCAGTGCCTGAACAAGAGTTTTTATCACAGAGAATAGGAGGAGAGAATATACTAGAGACTCATCATCTAAAAGCAGGTTCCAGTCTGATCCAGTCAAACACCCAGGTTTTTAAACACTGTCTTGGGGGCAGGTGCTGCACCCAGGTCTAGAGGCCACCACTAAAGAGACAAGGGCCTTTGGGACTTTTCAAAGAGCATAATTTCTGTCTTACCAGCATTCAGCTGGAGAAAGTTCTCCATCATCCAGGAGGAGATTGCTTTCATGCCCTCTGAGAAACAGGCTTTAGTGGTACTAGTATAATTATTAAAAGATAGAAATTGGGTGTCATCAGTATATGAAATAAGTGTGAATCCAGACATAAACCTCACATTGCAACACAACCTCAACAGATTCACATGAAATGATACACAGGGGTGTGAAGACCCACGCCTCTATGACTTACTTACAGCTCTGGGTCTCCTGGACCTGGGAAGGGAAACTCACACCAAGATCTAAAATACTCATGCATGGCCATCAACAGATGCTCCCTGACTTGCCTTGATTATTTATTTGCCCCCACCTTTCAAGGTAGCAGATATGAGAACACCGGGTTATTACCTAGGGGCATTTCTGACCACTCCACACTCATGAGTACTCTCTGCACCTAGAACCCTCAAGGTAGAGTGGACTTGAGGCTTGATCCCTGGCTCTTGTGAGACAGGGACATCAAAAACGCAAATGAGGCAGATTACCGAAGCCTCCTTGGAGGAGAATGTGGGATCTATGGTTTCGGGGGTAACCCTCTGGGAATCCTACAAGGCCGTAACAAGGGGACAACTCATCCCCATCCAAGTGGGAAAAAGTAAGGCTAGGAAGGAGAGGCTGTAGGACCTGTAACGTGGCTGGAGCAGGAGGAACTAGAATATATCCAAGCACCAGAAAGGGTACCACCTTAGAACTACTGAGAAAGGAATACAGAGAGTTGGCAGAAGATGAGAAGAGAGGACACTTCTGCAGCAAGCAACATAACCTTTATGAGGTGGGCAACAAGGCAGACAAACGACTGGTATAGTTGGCTCATAGGGAGGAGGAGTAGTAAGGGGTCTGGCACTTGTGGGCACCCGATTGTAGCTTCATTGACACAGGACATGACATAGTGGAGGGCTCCACCTCACACCTTGAATTCCTGTGCCATTCAGAGATGCAGTGCACCCCTGGGGGGGACAGAGAGGTTTGTGGGAGATGTCCTGATCCGGAGCCTCTCCCCAGAAGACACAGACCAGCTGTACCAAAAACTGGAGGTGGAGGAGATGCAGGAGGCCATCAAGCAAATGAACTCTGGGAGAACCCCATGCCCCAATGTTAGACCCGGATTTCTAGTTGGCTGAGGTAGGTACCTTAGGGCAAGTAGGGACCCACATTCCAACGTCAGGGAAAGGAAGGTCACCTTCTTAGATAGCCCGCTCACCCCCTCGGTAGCTTGGCAAGAGCCGAAAGGCTTATCTTCAAGACAAATGCGTAAAGTATTTGCACCCACACTCATAATAATCCAATTATGACACCACAAATAGACTCCACACGAGTTTTACAAAAGCGAGTATAAAGGTTGCGTAAAAAGATATACAATAAGAACACAAAATATAAATCCAACATATGAGATTGTGTAATATTTCTCCTAGCCGGTTGTTAGGCCAGCCAGCCCTTGTAAGTTCTGGCGATATTAATGAGCACTACTAAACATTCTCCTGTACTCTTAATATGTCATACAGTTCGTAATGCTAGAATCAGGCACTTTTGCAATGTAAAAATACTGTAATGCGTAATGTAGCAATCAGACACTTCAATGAAAAGAATGCAATGTGTAACGCAACAATCAGGCATTTTGCAAGGTAAAATAATGCAATGCATATTACAACCAACAGTTAAGCAAAAATAAGGCAATGCGTAATACACTAATCAGGTAATTCGTTATGCAGGAATAATGCAATGCGCAATACGCTAATCAGGTAGTTCGTTATGCAGAAACAAGGCAATGCGTCATACGACAATCAGGTGGTTTGTTATGCAGATAAAATGCCATGCATCATACACTAATCAGGTAGTTTGTTATGCAGAAATAATGCAATGCATAATACTCTAATCAGGTACTCCGTTATGCAGAAATTGTGCAATGTGTAATAAGACAGTCAAGTACTCCTTATTGCAAAAATGGAATACACTCACTGGGCCTTAGGCGGACTCTCCGCCTCTCCTTCTGACTTGCAGTCAGCCTCTCACGGTTGACCGCAACATGGTAGATTGTAATCAAAAAGTGCAGATTCGCACTTTGGCAATACGGGCCGCGATACGAGCCGAAGCAAAGGCTAGCGCTGCCAACACAAGAGAGAGGACGAGAGCGTCTCCCTCTGAGCCCTCGCCCCGCCCAGGAGTCAACACATGTTACCTAGGGGGGGCGCAAACCCACTCTCCTCTTCTTGTCCAGCGGCTGGGCCTCCAATACAGGTTTGTGAATTGGTGACGGCGGCTCAGGCCACCAACTCAGCTCCTCGGTCCTGCCGGTCCGGGCCGCTTCAGTTACGAAGATCTCGGGTTGCCACAAAGCACAAGCACAAAGCGTCGCTGAGTCTTCCTTACTCTTTAGGTGCACGATCACTGGGCACTCCACACACGGGTCTCAGCTGCACGAAGATCACGTGCACAGCGTCGCTGAGACTCACTTTACTACGGTGCATGTGATAACAAGGCAAAATCCTCACGAAGGTCTCCCGGTGCACAACGCACCCGCACACAGCATCGATGAGACTCACTTGGATTCCGGTGCACACAATAACAAAGAAAATCCTCATGAAGGTCTCATGGTGCACAATGCACCCGCACACAGCGTCGATGAGACTCATTTGAAATTCGGTGCACACGATAACAAGGCAAATCCTCACGAAGGTCTCACGGTGCACAATGCACATGCACACAGCGTCGATGAGTCTCACTTGGATTCCGGAGCACACGATCACTGGACAATCTTCTCAAAGGGGTTCAGGCTGCACAAAGCTAACGCACACCCTGTCGCTGATCATTGTTTGGACACCAGTAACCCACGATCAGAGGGCACACCTTACGAGGGTCTCAGGCTGCAATAAGCATGCACACACAGTGCCACTGAGACTCTCATGGAAACTTTTGTGTTTCTGTGTTTCCGAACAGGGAGCCAGCTCACCTCGTGCCCTTGGGGATAAGTTACTTCAGGATACAGCACACAGCAAATTCCTTCAAGCAGGGGGACAAAGCACATAGCAAAGTCCCTTTAGCCTTTCCTTGGTTAAAACAGCAAACTGCAGGCCAGCCTCACAACACACAACAAGGGTCAGTCCTATCCTTCAGTTGTGACTTCCTTGGCAGAGGTCCTCTTGACCACGAAGTAGCTCCAGTCTTGTTCACACTTTATCAAGCCATTCTCCAAAGTTCCGGGGCTTCAGCTCTCATACCTCTCAATGGCTTTGAAGTTTATTTTTTCAGGGGGCACTGACCCCTGTTTGAAACAGTTCTGCGTGCCTCCCTAGCAGTGACACTGTTTTTCCTTTGGTTAGTGAGGGTCTGGATTCTCAATCACTCAGCAGGAGATGAGCCAATTGTTTTATAGCAGCAACCCAGGCCCCTTCACTTCTAGGGGCTTCTGCTCCCCCTACACTCCAGTTGCAGGTCAGCCTATTGCTGTCTCACCTCCTCCCCTGGGTCAAGACATTCCGCAGATCCTATCACTTTCAAGTCCAGACAGTCAATTGACAGCCAGGCAGAGACACACAGAAATGTTAGAGCACAAATACTCAGCCACTTCTAAGAGAGTGGCTTCTGAACACACAATGCAAAAACCACCTACATTAAAAGATGTGTTATTACACTGGGTTACTAAACTTCACCTTTCCAGCTTAAGCCTTTGGGAAAATAGGCTGGAGAACATATTACACAGCCTTCCCACTCTGTCCTAAGGGCAAGATGGCCTTTCAACAGTGAAAAACGAAATGGAGATTATTACCCTGTCAGAACATGACACAAACCTTAGTACATGTCCCACCTTTCACATGCACTACACGCTGTCCAGGGGGTACCCTAGACCTACCATAGGGATATCTGATGTGCATAGAAAGGGAAGGGTAAGGTCCGGCAAGTGAGTGCACTCGACAGAACAACATGGCAGTTTAACAAACCGCACACAGGCCCTACAATGGCAGGTCTGAGTTCCCTTTTTAGGTCTCGTGGCGATAGCAGCGCGTCAGCGCTGTCTCGCCAGAGATCTTTTGTTGCTGACTGTGCTTCCCAGGAGACAGCACCTGGCCGCGCGCATCTCGGAAAAGGCGATCGGCGCAGGCCACGCGCGCGAACGCGCTCGCCGTGGCTGTCTCCTGGGAAGCGCAAACATTTACAGGCACACCTCCCCCTGCACGCATGCGCACACACATACACAAGCACACATACACGCACGGAGAGACATCCTCCCCCCCCCACCCCTCCGCCATCGCACACACAGACACACACACACGCACACATACAGGCATCCCCCCCTTCCCCGCTCACCGGCACTCCGGACTTGTGCAGCCTCCGACCGCAGGGCTCTCCCTCGGGCATGGGAGCCCCACGTCACCACTGCTCCTCCAGGCACTCCGTGGGCGCGGGCTTCACAAAACGGAAGTCCCGCCCCACGATAGGTTTCGTTTTGCGTGCGCACGTCTTCTTAGGAGTGGGATTCGCGCACAAGACGGAAGTCCCGCTCCCACCAAAGGTGTTGCATGTTAAAAAGCATACTTATGTAAAAACATGTCGTACGATTTCTACTGTATGGAAGGATGTATAGCGTGGTTAATTTCATTTTAAGCAGTTCTACATTTTCCTCCATGGATATCAACTCCTCCCTGAGGGAGGCCTCAGTCCGGGTGATAAAATGTCATTTTCAAGTGGCCATGCCTGATTTACTTCATGCAGCAACTTTATCACATTTTTAACTTGCTCATCATAATTTAAAGGTAGCAGTCAAGTGAGTACCTATTTTTAATGATATTGCACCCAAGAGAAAGCCAAAGCGCAAAACTAATGTAATGCATTTTCATAACGTTTCAAAGCAAGCCTTTGCCTAGCCTTTGTCACCGTCCACTTTGACTACCAAGGACCTCGGAAATCAAACCCTTTCTGATGGAAATTGCTTTTTTTCAACGTCACATTTTTGTAACACGCATGTTTGGTGATTTATTTTTGGTGCACTTTACCATGTTGAATAATGCCGTTTTCAATTCTCCGAATCTCCCTGGTGCAGGAGCACATTCTTCCCATCCTGCTTTCTAGAACATCATTTATAATGTACCCAGTGTGTTGTCTGCATAAGAATCTCTACTCCTGAGTTCCCTAGCAAGTGCTGTAAATGATTCTTGTTAGCTGCTCACCAGCAGAGTACTCTGCCCTCATGAAGATGAGTTGCGATTGGGCCCATCTCAGACATGGAGGGTACACGGGCAGTGCAGGCCGCACCGGTGCTTATAAGCATGCAATGATGACACCTGCCAGCAGAGGGCGCCACATTCACAGGGAGAGTCAGGCCAGGGGGCTGGCATGGCGCCCGGAGCCAAATGGACTGGCCATGCCACGTGTCAACTCAGGAAATACTTTCTTCAGCTTATTATTAAAAAAACATGAAAAATTACAGCAGATAGTTCATTAAATTATTTTTTTAAATCCCAATGTATTAGATCGGTAAGGAATCACGCGATCTAATTGCAGATTTAAAAAAATAAACTAACAGATGAACATGAAGAACTGAGATCATCTGTAAAAACAATAAAGCAGGAATGCGTTTAGTAAAACCAAATCATTTTTAACAAAGTAATCAGGACAAATCATTTTTAACAAAGTAATCAGGACATGATGCCTCATTTGTTTGAAAAGATCACAGCGGAGCTCAAAATGCATATGCAAGGACTGCTGCGCAATGGGCCATGATTTTCTTACGGTGGGCATCCTTAATGTAGAAAGAAATTGTGCAGTAGGCCAGTTACTGCACATTTTTCATCGTAATGCATATTTAGAACAAGCATTTGCAATGCAATAGGTCTCGCATTTGCTAGAGGTTAACATATTGACATTGTAAATGACAATGCCTTTTATTTATGTTTTAAACACCAACACATAAATAAATGGCATTGCCATTTACAATGCCAATAACTCAAACTCTAACAACTGCGAGACCTATTGCATTGCAAATGCTTGTTATGGCTACTTGTGTGGGTGGCACAAATAGTGCTGCAGGACCACTAGTAGCATTTGCATTACCAGCTCTGGCATATATAGTGCACTTTACTGGGGGCTTTACTAGGAAGGCAAACATACCATGGACAACCAATTACCATTACACTTTATACGGGGAGCACTTGCACTATGACACTGTTCAGCAGTGGCAAAGTGTCCTAAGCATCTAAGTTGGCAACACCATGTCAGGTCTAGGGGGAACGCAAAAAGTTTAGGGACTTTGGCCAAAAAGGGCCAAGTCCTACACCCAAAGGCTACCTTGTGGAATTTTTCAAGTGCATGGTAGGCCTGTTGGGTGAACTACTCCTACAGATGTACTTTGTGCGTGAGAGCAGAGCTCCCTGTCTCACAACCTCTAGCTGGTCATGATCACTTTCATACATAGGCAGGGTAAGACCCCAGAGGAGTGTTCCTCATACCGACCAATATGCCTGCTGAACTTAGAAACTAAAATACTGGCCAAAGTGCATGCCCACCACCTGTACCAAGTAGTGTACAAAGGGTCCATGCTGACAAGCCCAATTGTATGCCCTTCAGGGCAACATGACACATTACACAAATTGTGCCATCTCTTCTGGATCCTAGTCGGGAAATAACAGTGAGACTGGCCCTTGATGCATAAAAGCCTTGTGACTCAGTGGAGTGGTCTCTTGGCAGTCTTGCAAAAGTGGATCCGGACCAGAATTCTTGGCTTGGCTCAAACTACAATACACAGATCCCATGGGCGAGTGTGAAATAAGGTGACCTCCTGAGAATTCTGTTTGGAGTGGGGAACTGGGCAGGGTTGCCTCCTCTCCCCCTTGCTGTATGCCCTGGCCAACCTGATTTGCAGCGATGTCTGAGTGCACGGTCTCTGCTGGGATGGGGGCTAGGTAAAGTATTGGGTGACTACAAGACAAAGTTGAGCACTAATGGAAACTGCCCCTATCCCTAACAGGCCGAGAGGCCCTGCTTAAAATGATCTCCCTGCCCCGGTTCCTGTACATGATGAAAAACACACCATACAGGATCCCCGACTCCTTCTTCCGGGGGTTAGGGTGACCAACCATCCCTAAATTTCATGAACTGCCAATTATTTGGGCCTCTTGTCCGTTGTTCGTGAGGATTTCTTTCACGTGTAGAACCGGCTTTTTGGAGACTCCTCCACTAGGAGAGTCAAAGCCAGTGGTGCAGGGGACACCTAGAATCTACGGGGTTCTTCTTGCTCAAATCATACATTACCAAGGAGACCAGGACAACCAGCCGTGGAGGGAAGTAAGTTATTTATTAGCTCGAGCTAAGGACAGAAGTCCCAGAATGGTACAAAGACAATTCTACAGAGACTGCTGTTTTACTTCACAGCTTACACATATTTATAGTACTGGCAACCCCCCTTACACAATGCAAGTTTCTCATCTGGCTAGTTCTAGTTAGGCCTCATGCTTCATCAGCCTCGGGTGGCGCACTCGCGGTCAAGGAGCATGTGCCTCAGGTGGCGCAATGTTCGTTGGGTCTGACTTCCGTGCTCACATGGCGTAGTCACAGAGCCTCTGTTTCTGCTTGCACAACACACACAGCCTTTGTTTTCAGGACACAGATGGTGGTCACAAGTCACAGTTGCTGGTCATGAGAGGCTGAATTATTAACAGCTGACAGGAAGTGGCTGAACCTCTGGTGCAATCGGAGGACAAGGTGCACAAGCAGCTTTTCAGGAGGCTCAACCACGAGAAGCAGAGGGTTAAGCAAGGTTCAACAGAGTCATGGAAAGCAATTCTTTACCAGGTTGCCGAGAGCATGGCAACACAAAATCACAAAATAGAGTCATGTGGGTCATTTTAAAATGCAGTTCAACAATTCCTCATTTTGCCATGCAGAGGCAACAATCAATCGTCGTCTAGATCAATGTCTATCATTTCCTGGACCTCTCTCACGATCTGCAATGCACTGTACTCCAGGACATCTTCATTACCTAAATTACTTAACTTGGAGTTTAATAAATATATATATATATATTCCACCATAATTAGGTCTCCCAACCTACACACATATAACTTGAATAGGGACAAAACCCGATCATCCTTTACTAATCAGAATGGGAAGCAATCCATGGGCCCTACAGCTAGTAGATACTATCAGTACTCTATCTGTGTCAGTCCTTGTGTGGTATCAAATGGGCCATAGATATTATCAATGCTTTCAGCTGAAATGGTGATACTCTTTGTCTGAATACGGGCCTGATACTGTTCTACTAAACAGAATACTACTCTTAAATGATGTCAGCAAACAGTAAGAACAGTCACACAAATTCACTTCTGTTGGACCATTTTGGATGCTAGAGGCGGAGCCACTTCCTCTTCCATAGCAATTTAGTCAAATGGGAACATTTCTAACATTTGCTTTATATCATTACACTGGAATTGGCTGTGCAACTCTGCCCAAAGTCCGTTCTAAGCCTCTTTATTAGGCTTCTATCGTCCATCAAATCTGCTTCCATTTTCTTCTTCCGCGTTGGGCCTCTCGATCCAGGCCTTTCCATGAAAATAGTGCTTCTTAGTGTCTGTTGGAGTGCCCTCCAACAGACACTAACACTCACAGCTCACTCGAAAGTCTCAATGTCTCAAGGCAGTGCGCCAATATCTCTCCTCTGCGGCAGGCACTACAGATACCATGCTCTTCGGTGGTCGTGGGCGCAGATTATATTGTACAGACCCAAGTACAGTTAATCAGGAAAGACCAACAGGCATTCACGTTCAGCAGCACTCTCAGGCTCCAACACTTGTTATTTAGTGTCAGAGGAGGCTCGGGCTGCTCTTCCATTCTAATTTTCCTTTTGTCACGGGGTGGGGCGCCACAGCGTCGACATGGATGCTGACGTAGACTGGTGGTCAGCTGTCCCCCCTTTTCACCCCTTTCTGTTTCCAACTCACAGCCTGCCTCCACCTGGCTGGAGGAGTGACCTCAGACAGACAGTAACGCCCGATGGGGAGACATAGACCCGGAGGCACACGGACCCTTTAAATCTCCCGGCGAAGAGGACGAGACTCCGCCCCCCTGGTTCGAGACGGAGCCAAAAGGTAGCACGACCCGGAAGTCGACGAACAGCAGTTCCGGAGGAGGAGAAGCGTGAACGACTGGAGAGCGGAGACGGAGTACGGCGGGGAAGAGATCCTGACGAGCCCAGCGGTGAACGGCAAGCCAGGAGGCCAACGGACAGGCGATTCGCCCCGCCACGTTCCCGCGGGAGGAGCGTGGCTCACAAAGGTACGGGGCAGAGTGGCGGGCTGGGTAACATGTAGCAGCCAATCGAACGTGTAATTTACCAGTGTGAATAGTATACAGTCTCCACATCCCCTTCCCTCACGAGCACATAGAGCACAGGACTGGCCGTGTGGACAAAGCACTATAGCACCTGGTTTCCTTCACTTCCCTGGCCCCCTTCACTTCCCTGGCCCCAAAGAACTGTAAAGAGGAACATAGGACTAATTGCTCCTCCCTTCTTTGTTTTGTTTTCCTGATACGGCCCTGACCTGGGAGGGACACCCTGGCCCCGACGACCACCACGGAAACAACGGTCTGGCGGTCTCCTATACCCGGCGTGGCAGAAGCACCCTGGAACGTCCCATCTTCCCCAGAGGCGTCAAGACGAACCGGACGAGTTTGCCCGGTTGAGACTCTCTAGCCGGAGAAGAAAGGCTTACCTAAAAATAAAACCTTCCCTAAAATTCTTACTACAGGTGTCAGACTCACTCCCTTCAGTATCTACCGAGCCTGAACCCCAACACCTTTCAACATAGGTATTACAAATGTAGTGCCTTTTGCCAATCTTGGATCCTCCGGTGCACTGCCCTTTTGTTGGAGCAAAGGAAAGGAGGGGGTGTGGTCAAAACTTAGGCCAAGGGGGTCAAAGAACAACGTGCTGTCAGGGGTTACCAGCACATGACAGATAGAAAACTGAAACTTCAAACCAGCCCTGCCATCAACAACAGGGATCCTTCTTCTGCGCTCCTTTGCACTAAAATTCTTGTTCTGTGGTAAACAGGGAACAAGCTCCTCTTTCTTCTCTGATGTCCAACGCCGTCTGATGAAGCAAACACAATACTTTGGAAATGCCATTGATCATACGCTGGCGATCACTGTACAGCCTTGCTACTTTCTGGGTGTTGGGACTGTAGGTCCAGAACGTCTGACCCCCCATCTGTAGCTGTCACTGATGGGAGGACTCATCGTTGTCACTGTTCTGCAGGTTATTATGGCTCTTCCTTTTACTCTGGAAGATCCCGCAGAACCTAGTGATGTAGGAAATGTGACACAGTTGTTAGTTTCAATCAAATTAGCGAAAAAACTATTTATTGTATTTAACAATGGGACTGCAAGCAGGTGACCTGCAATCTTCAAGGGAGTGGCCAGACGCCATGGGACAGTCAGACTGGAAAACATCGAAGTGGGCCTAAAGAAAATTCTTGAAAACCAGCCTGGTCATACAGAAGGGATTTATACATAATATGGGGGTCCCTGGTACATCACTGCAGTCTGGGAGTGTGAACTTAAACAATGCATCAACAATAATAAAAGGGCTGACTGGTGAAAGGAATACGGAAAAGGGAAATGGGACTAGGGCACGCCTAAAATCCCCAATAACTAGGCACAATGTGACATCGATCAGGGGAGAAGCGGCAATAGAAAAATCTATAGGAAGAACAAAAATTTACTTGGGTGATAGTCAGGCATGTGACACAGCACCAAGAGTACGGGTGATACACAAAAGAGCAAAATAGTACACAAATTTTAACTCTACCACTGGCCACTACACCATATACTGTAATCTCAGCTACAGATCCAGTTCCTTCCCCGGGGAAAATGAAACTTGGTTTCCTTTGAGGAACCAAGCCACACACTACCTAGGAAACAGAACAGGATTAACTAGTGCAATATCATGAGAAAAGTTTAGGTCACCTTTAGCAAGAGCCACAGATTTATAGTTCCTCCTTAGGGTCCAATCAGGGAACATGTAATCAAGGGCCGCCCGTTTCTTATGGGACGGGGCAGTAATGTGACTAACTGCAGGTGGCACGCATTTAGTCCTGTATAACTTTTTTTTATTTTTCTTCAATACCATTATAGCCAAATAGACATGCACTGGTGAAGTGTTGTCTCATGTTCACAGCATGAAATATCATATCTGTGGAATTTAGTAACCAGAACAAGTCCAACCGACTGTTGCGTAGCGATGGGCATTGTAATGACCATCCCCTCACAACACAGGGGAGCTTGTAATAGTATCAAAAGTAAAATTGTCAACAAAAAAAACACGCATAAGTTAAAAACTCACATGCCAAGCCATCAGGTATAGTTGCTGTATACCAAGCACAAAAAGCATAACCAAATACAGTAGCTCATGCAAATGAGCGGTGGCACACAATACTATGTCATGCACTTTATGCACAGTGAACCTGCAGCCCAAACCCAATATTTTGGCCTGCTTAATTTGTCAGGTTTAAAATCAAAATTCTATTTTCTTACTTCCCTCACCCTCCTTTTGACATCAGGTCACCTTAGTGGTGATCGTCTGCCAATACAACTTACTGTGTCGCTTCTGACACACAGGACCAGCAGGAAAATTAAAAAAAAAATAAAAAAGGGGATAAAATGCACGAAAATAGAAAAACACACGAACATTTCTTTTCAAAGGAGTTATGCAAAAACACATCTTCTTTCAACATACTGCTGACAGCACCCTTCTTTTGCAATTTGCATGTTGATTAGGTCCCACAGGTACATATGCAACACTCGTTCCACCACCTCGTGGATAGGACCATCACTGATGCGTTTGCTGTTGACCTCTGCTTTTCCACTACTTTCCTCCACCTACTGTAACATTCTTGTACGTTCCAATCTTCTTTTACCCTTATTTCCTACCTATAGTCATTCCGGGTGCACATTTCACCTTTTTCCTCTCACAACAATCCATGAATGATCTGTGGGCAGAAGTAAAAATACACAACACACAAAAAGGAAACACTTCTCATAACACATAAAAATATCAACTGTAACTTTTAATCAGGAGATAAAACATAATACACATTAATGGAACAAACAATAGAAAAATACTTAACTGTAACCATCTTGTCAACTTTGCAATAACTAAATATGCAAGCATGTTAAGCCACCTTAATTCTGACTTTCTAAAAGCAAAACTTTTTCACAGACACTCTGTGTTTCCCTTGCGCCACAATTTTTCCTGTGAAAAATAAATCTGAATTTGCTAAAATTCTAAGAAAGAGCTTCATCTTTTTCTTTTGTCATTTAACCAAAAGATTTTATAACTATGTTGTTCAAAACTAATTGTGCTGTTGGTGTCATTCTGTGCATTTTTGCTACCACCACTATTATACAATGATGTTGCTAACTAGATCGTGGAAAGGTGGAAGAAAGGAGATTATGGCAAGATCAGTATTATGAAAAAGTAGTTGTTTTTTTATTTGCTTTTGCTTCTGAATTTGCACTGCGAAATGTCACTGTTCGTAAGGATTTAAATGTTTTAGCAATGTGTCATGACCTTTTTACATGGCTAAATGAATCCACACAATTTAAATATTATAATATATTGTAATAGTTCACTGGCCAACCCATAATGTATTTTTATGAACATTCTTGTAACAAACACAGAGAACCATAAACCAATCTTACATAAGGGTCGGACACACTGCACTCCAATAAAAGTGTGCGCTTTGTTCAAGTACTATAAATTACTAGCATTATTGATGGATTATTAATACTTACTATAGCCTGTGTAAACAACAACCCATACCTGCTTGGTGTTAAATTGGCCTCACAAAGCTAGAGCTCTACTTAGCCAGACTTAAAAAGAACTAAAAGCAACTATCAAAACAAGAATCACCAACTGATGAAAGAGCAATGTGGCAGTTGAAACTTTAAATGAGTATTTATTTTTCCACTTTTGTTTATGTTTACCCAAGGGCTTGGTATGTTTGTTTCCACTGTAACTAACTGTACATTTGAATACTTAAGCTCATTGATTTGTTTGCTTTACCCCACAGAAGAAAATTGCACAGATTGTGCTCATGATTAACTTGTATCTATGGTATTTACTTTTATGTACTTCAGCTAATAATTTACATTTGTAATCCTCACAAAAGTACGGAATATGATATGATGTTGGACGGCAGATCTTTGCGACCCTAAATAAAGAGAATAGCTGACTTGCTGCTCTCAAAAAAAGAATTGCAAACACCGGGCAGAAACTTGTACGCTCAACATTCAAGATAAACTTAAGGAGATCATGTTCAATGCTGTCTAGCAAGATATTTTAATTTACAGATGAAATCAATACCAAATGGCATACTGATGTTATCTTTGAATATATTACTTTGTACACTTTTTTCCAGACAAAACTATTTCCTTTGCCAAAGGAATATCTAGTGACTATATATAAGTGATAATCGTTAAGGCTGTCAACAAGGAATGGGTTAGTTGCACCGGGAGTTAAAGGCATATTAAGTTGGGCAGGCACTGGACCAGTGGAAGGTACAACAAGGGGAAGGGAAGGGTGTACTTGCATTGGTACAGTGGCCTGAATAGTCGGGCGTTGGGAACAAGTGGCTGAGGAATCGGACAAACGAGGGCATGGGCAGGGGCAACAACTGGAGCAGTAGCGGAAGTCAATTGTGCGGGATCAGGGCAGGATACAGGGCGGGGGTATAGGGTGAAGGGGTGCTCAACATAGAGGACATGAGAGGGTCATCCTCCTTGTCCTGAGTCTTTTCGGTACCTTTTTAGCAACGTAACATCCGTTTACCTGCATTTAATGCAATCTTATCATGTATCACTATATCCTCTTCTATTTTCTGATCATCATAATTCTGTGCCTACTGAATCACACTCATAAGCATTGCTTTAGCTGCGCTTTTTTATTTATTTATTTATTTTATTTTTAATTCCTTCCGTTTGGACTCCTTGCGCCAAACCCGAAAGGAATCAAACATCGCAGGCCTAACTATTCTCTGAAACAATTTCTCCTCTAATTTATCTAAACAGGAGGCCCAAAACTACAATATATTGGCCATTGCAATTCAGTATTACCCTTTGTATACCTGTGAAAACATAATCAGGCCAACACCATGTTTAGCATAGACTTCATGATTAGGGGTCCCCAGAGGAGGAATCTGACAAGATTCATCCAATGTGGGGTGCCGTGTACAATAACAACAATACCATTTCCGGAATTTACTAAGTCCAGGCATCTCTAGATGTGTATCCTGGATCCAAACGTCAAAGGGTGCAATCGAATATTTACAGCCTATAACTGTACTTACCCCTTGGCTTCGGCTTTTGCAAAAGTCGAATCAAATACCAAAACAAAAATACAATTCACCAAAGAAATGGGTCACTCCCACTCTTACCTGACCATTAATCTTCCATCACACGGCAAGTGTCACAAAGGTCTCGATCTCCAAAGACTAGGAACCAGAACTGGGGCGTCAGTCGGGGCCGCAGTCGGGTAGCCCACTGGAGGGAGGGATCACGCAATCGGAGACCTCAGGACCACAAAGACAGTTTTCAGCCAGTGTAGTGGCGCGCCTCCCTTAGCGTTGGATCACGGACCCCTCATGACCACCAGGCTCTATGACGACCACCGAAGACGCCCCACGTTGGGCGCCAGATTGTAGAACCGGCCTTTCGGAGACACCCCCCCCACTAGGAGAGTCAAAGCCAGTGGTGCAGGGGACACCTAGAATCTACGGGGTTCTTCTTGCTAAAATCATACATTACCAAGGAGACCAGGACAACCAGCCGTGGAGGGAAGTAAGTTATTTATTAGCTCAAGCTAAGGACAGAGGTCCCAGAATGGTACAAAGACAATTCTACGGAGACTGATGTTTTACTTACACATATTTATAGTACTGGCAACACCCCTTACACCATGCAAGTTTCTCATCTGGCTAGTTCTAGTTAGGCATCGTGCTTCATCAGCCTCAGGTGGCGCACTCGTGGTCAAGGAGCATGTGCCTCAGGTGGCGCAATGTTCGTTGGGTCTGACTTCCGTGCTCACATGGCGTAGTCACAGAGCATCTGTTTCTGCTTGCGCAATACACACAGTCTTTGTTTTCAGGACACAGATGGTGGTCACAAGTCACGGTTGCTGGTCATGAGAGGCTGAATTATAACAGCTGACAGGAAGTGGCTAAACCTCTGATGCAACCGAAGGACAAGGTGCACGAGCAGCTTTTCAGGAGGATCAACCACGAGGAGCAGGGGGTAAAGCAAGGTTCAACAGAGTCACGGAAAGCAATTCTTTACCAGGTTGCCGAGAGCATGGCAACACAAAATGGAGTCATGTGGGTCATTTTAAAATGCAGTTCAACACACGGATGCCTTTTGTCCATAATTGTGGGTATGGCAGCTAACCAACTCAAGGCGGATAAACTTGCTCTCCGTCAAGCTGAGCGCCGTTGGAGACGCAATTACGATCCCCAGCTCAGAAGTATTTTTGTGGAATCTCTTAAATCTTACAAAAATTCGATCTTGGCAGCAAAAACCGCCTATTTCTCTCACAAAATAATGGCTTCCACGAATAAAACTAAAGACATCTTTGCCATCGTCAATGAGCTCTCCCTTCCTGACAGGGTCACACCCCAACCCCAACCAACCCAATCTTTATGCGATTCCCTTAACGCTTATTTTTCTGAAAAAATTACTATTATCAAAAAGAATATTCCTGCTCCTTCATCCCCTCTACCCCTTCCTCTTCCCCCTATGAACTCTAGCCGGCTGACAGAGTTCCCACCCATCTCATTACAATAATTCTCTTCTTTGCTTCACAAAGTCAGCTCAGGCTCACCTAATGACGTATGTCCCCCTCAGATTCTGAGAGAGGCCTTTCTGGCCTGCCCTGGTCCCCCATTAGCCTTGCTCAATAACTCCCTAGCTACAGGAGAAGTTCCCCGCTCCTTTAAACAGGCAGCGGTTCTACCGATCCTGAAAAAGACTAATGCAGATCCCACCATCTTAAGCAATTACAGACCCATTTCCCTTCTCCCTTATATAGGAAAGATTCTGGAGACGTATGTCACCCGTTGCCTCAGTACATTCATCGAGAGCTCTTCCTTCCTGGATGTCCAACAAGCTGGCTTTAGACCCCTCCACTCCACCGAAGCGGTCATAGTCGCCGTCATGGATTCCCTCAGGAAAGGTGCCGATAGAAACATCTCCCAGGCCCTTGTCCTGCTGGACCTGTCAGCAGCATTTGACACGGTCGATCACGTGATTCTGATCGACCGTGTCAACAACGCTGGCATCCAGGGGGTAGCCCTCGAATGGCTCAGATCTTTTCTGGACAATCGCTCGCAGGCAGTTCACTTATCCACCTTCTCTGCACCTCTTTTATCTTTAACCTGCGGGGTCCCTCAGGGCTCTGCGCTGTCACCTTTATTATTTATTTATATTTGCAACCCCTTTTAGCTTCCCTCCGAAATACCCCGGTTACTATTTTCAATTACGCAGATGACCTTCAGTTAATCTTACCCATCGATTCCCTTCCCTCCTCCTCTCTTAATTTTCAGTCCACAATGATGGCCATTGCAGAATGGATGTATCATAGTCAATTAAAATTGAACCCTACAAAAACAGAGCTAGTATTGGTGGGTGACTCTGCCAACTCGTGGAACCCTGCCTTCTGGCCTCCTTCTCTGGGGACGGCACCTACCCCGGTGAGCACAGTGAAGAGTCTGGGGGTGATCATCTCTGAAGATCTGTCCATGAGACCACAAATTAACTCTGTCACCTCATCCTGTTTTTTCCATCTTAGGCGGATTCGCAAGATTAGTAGGTTTCTCTCCAGAGAGGCCCTCACTCTTGTCATTATCGCTCTCATCACCTCCAGACTCGATTATGCTAACATTCTGTATGCTGGGATCCCAGCTTACCACCTCCACCGATTGCAACTAGTGCAGAACCAGGCTGCTCGTTTGATCTTTCGTCAGCCTAAACATCAGCATGTCACCCCCCTTCTCCGTAACCTTCACTGGCTCCCCGTCTCTAAACGTTGTAGCTTCAAACTCGGATGCACCGTCTTCAAGGCCCTCTCTGACTCAGCCCCTGCCTTCATTTCTTCCTGCCTGACACGTTACATCCCCCACAGAGCTCTCCGCTCCACTTCTCTCAATTACCTCGAGGTACCCAGATACAGACGGAAAAAGCATGGTGGACTTAGTTTCTCTTATTTGGCCTCCTCCACTTGGAACACTCTTCCAATGGCCCTCCGTCTCTGCTCCGACTATGCGTGTTTTCGCACACTGCTAAAAACACTGCTATTTCAGTCAGCATTTGAGTAACCCTTCCTCCCTGGTAACCGTTTTTTGTCAATGAGCGCCAAGAAACCGTTGGTGAATGTGCGCGGTACAAATAATTTTAACGTAACGTAACGCAGCTAGCTGTGGTTTTCCCCTTCGACAATCGGAACCAGCTCACACTTCTCTTTTGAACTCTAGACGCTGCAGCAGCCCCTCCCGACCTCGCTCAGTCTGTGGACAGGCCCTTTGTGATTCAGACTGTGGATGATTATGACATAAAAAATTACAATGGGCCAAAGGCGTAGTGAAGCACCTCTATATCTGCTTCAGTGGGAGTGTCACCTGGTCAGATAAACGTGTTTCTTGGCCCTTTAAGACTTTGATCTGTGGCTTGCAGGTCGGTCTATGACAGAATTACAAATAAACACAGCAGAAATATCACTGTGATGCAGCTGTGGAGATGGGGCTAAAGGGTACCAAAGTAGCCAAAAGCGGTGACAGAAAGTGAAGTGCACGATTGTCTCAACCTAATATAAACTCATTTTGATGTCTACTTATGTTGGTTGTCTACTTACTTATGTACTATTGTGCGACCTCCGATGTGTCTGTACAAACGTGCCTTTTGTCCCGAACTTTTGTCCTGAATTTTTACCTACTTTCCTGAATTTTTGTCCAGAATTTTGACCCTTTGTTCTGAATTTTTATACTCACTGTCCTGAATTTGCATCTATGCCAGTTGGTCACCCTACCGAGAGGTAGACAGTGCTATGAGGTCTCTGTTGTGGGACAATGGCAGCCCCAGAATAGCACTACACACTGACCGCTAACAGTCACTATTCCCTGGTGAACCTTAAATAAATGTGGGAGATTGCCCACTGGGGACTGGAGAATGGTGACTGGGGAGAAGCTTGCCAGTAGCCCAGAGAGGCGGCGAGTAGAACGGGCTTCTGTCTACAACAGATTAAAATACTCCATAGAGCCTGCTTTACTAGAACATGCCTATAAAAAATAGGGAAAATAGCCACTGCCAACTGCCTACGAGGATGTTACTTACCAGGTTCCCTGGGGCACACTCACTGGAGATTCCAAAAGATATAGGTGCACTTGGAAGAGGTACATCGGCTGATTTTCGAGTCTCTGGGGGATTCATTAAAACTCACAGCTGGTCTCTCTGGGGATCTGGCTAAACATTCCCTACTATTTAGCAACCTCACCTTAATGGTGGTACACAGGGACATTATCTGGATCTGGGGAAGTGGAAATTACCCGTCTGCCCAAGGTTTTCCTACTGGGCCGGTAACATGGACTGGTGCAGGCAGGACAAGGAGACGGCTGCCTACCGAAGTACTCTAAAATATGGGGCCATGGGAGGAACTCTGAAGGACTTTCTGAAGATGCTGGGTGGCATCTGAGCGAATCATGATTATTGAGTTCATTATAACACAGCGGGATGCATGGGTCCCAGGCCCACTACATCTGAGCATGACCTGGAAGAATGCGGGGACCGATGGTGTCATAAAAAGTACGTGTTTGAGGTCCTTCTAAGTGTGTGTCTATGTCTGCACTAGCTGGAGAATACCATGTTCCAGTACTATGTTGATTCCTATGTAAATCAATAAAAAATATGTTTTTTAATAAATCATATGCGTGCTCTTATATGCCTGCGCTTTCCTTATGCATGAAAGCTGATTGAAAAATATAAACCCATCTTCCAGTACTGTTCTATTGCTTGGCTCTGGCGCAGCTGAGTTATTTAAAGCTAACAGCCTCTACAGAACAATGTGGTGGAAATTACACCGAACCGCACACACCTGGCATTTCATAATGTGGAGCTCAGTCAGGGCCCCTTCCACTTGACCCCTGGGCCCTGCTGTCTTTTCCCGCTCACTGTCCGCTGCAGGGCTCATGCCTCAGCGAGGCGCTCCTTTGTGGCGCCAGCCATTGTGCGCTGCTATTGACTTTAATTGTGGCCATCTGCGGCTGGCCATTATTTTCTGAACTCACGAGGCGTCGGCGCTTGAGGAAATAAAAGGAGCTCAAACTGTATTTTCGTTTGTACTGCCGCAAAAGTACCTCTGTGGCAGCTGATTGTGAAATCTCTTCCGCAAGAATGGGCAGGCAATTACAACGCATGAAAGAAACAAGCATCTATCTGAAAGATTCCCATTAAGTCATTATCCTCCTCCGACGCACTCATCATAGATCCTGAGCACAAAAAAGCACGCGCCAGAACTAATGATCCTGTGAGGGGCGAGGCGTGTGTTTAGAACAACTGTTTTCAAAGTACATGTGACAACACGACGAGGATGAAAAGCTGAGAGTCGCCATTGTAATCAGAATCCGAAGATCGCCCACCTATTTCATTGCATAATCAAAACAAATGTATGAAGACAGCAGGGTCCTTGGTTTCAACAGTCAAATGTTCGGAAAAAACTGACCCTGGTCCCAATTAACAGAAGATGGAGCAAAAACTCCTACAAGTTATAATGAAATATTGGGAAATCTTGTTTAAAAAAAAAAAGGAATAAAAGTTTCATGACCTTTTCATAGAAGTTACCATCATAGCTATTGTAAAGATCTTAACAATTAATACATATTTATTAGGAACCCTCCCTGATATATAGGCCAACAGAATATTATCTCCATATTAACTTTAAACAAGCATTTGCAATGTAGTAGGTCTCGCATTCACGCACGTTTGAGCTATTGGCATTGTAAATGACAATGCCTTTTTATTTATGTTCTTGGTTTTAAAACATAAATAAAAGGCATTGCCATTTACAATACTAATAGCTTACACTCTAGCAAATACTAGACCAATTGAATTGCAATAAAGGGCCTTCTCAACCACTTGTTAGATTGTAAATATCAGAGGAAGACATGGCCTGCCACGTCTTCAAAGTAGTGATAAATGGTGCAGTGAAGATGTGTAAGTGTTGTAAATTACGCAGACACAAAGTGTGAAGTGGGAGTTAATTATGATCCGAGCTATAAACACTTAAAAAGCACTCCAACATATTTCACTTTGTGATTACACTGTCACGGCTCAGGAGGAAGGGCTATTTCCTGCCCTCTCTGTGATTTGAGTGTGCTGTGTGGCATTAAGTCACGTCATTGCTTTTTTTGGCTTAATAAAAAACACTCCAGCTGTAGAAGGACCCTGGCTTCACCTCCCGGTGCAGAGTGGGCTGTGCTTTATGGCAGATAGTTTCTTTCTGAAGTGTAATAGCTGTGATTCTTCCTTCAAGGTGGGCGGAAGCTCATTCCACAGTTGTGGGAGAAGCACAGACAGGGCCCTGCCTCCTTTAGTCTTTAGTTTGAACCTAGGTTGAATCAGGTTAGAGGTTATCCCTGAATGCAAGGATCTTCCGGGAACGTACCTCTTCAAACGTTGTTTGATATACTCTGGAGCATTCCCAAAGAGTGCCTTATGGGCCATGCAGAGACACTTAAACTGGACTCTGAATTTCATTGGGAGCCAGTGTAGCTTCTGAAGCAGGGGGGTTGCGTGCGAGTTTCTAGGCAAAGAGTGGATCAGCCTGGCTGCATCGTTCTGTATTACCTGCAGCTTCCTCAACAACTTCTGTGGCAGGCCAAGATATAGGGCATTGCCATAGTCAAGCCTCGAATGACTGTGGCGGATACGATCGATTGCAGGGTGGAGGCAGATAAGATGGGAACTAGCTTTCGAAGCTGCCTCAACCCACCAATGCAAGCTCCGACGACAGCAGAGACTTGCGGGCCCATCGAGAGATCCGCGTCGATCCTTAGCCCCAGGCTTTTTACTACAGCACCAGGAGACGGGGTGGTTCCCAACTCAGGGGGCCAGTACAGATCGCTCCAGGGATCCTCTTTGTTGCTGATCACCAGCACCTCTGTTTTGTCAGCATTCACTTTCAGCAGATTGTTAGTCATCCAATTGACTGTGAAGCTGAGCAGATTCCTCACAGATTCCTGGGCCTCTTTGGTGTCATCCAGCCGAACTAGTAGCTGGGTATTGTCTGCGTAGTTAAAAATTTCGCCGTTCATCCGCATAAGCTCCTCCACTAGTGGTTGTAGATAGATATTGAAAAGCAGGGGGGATAACGCCGAGCCCTGGGGCACCCCCCAGGTCACCTCACTGATCCCAGACAGTTGATCTCCTAGTTGCACTCTCTGGGTTCGACCTGACAGGAAGGATTCTAGCCACTTCAGCACCTGGCCTGTGATCCCCAATTTCGCGATACGGTCCAGCAAGATGGTATGGCTGACCGTATCAAAAGCCGCCGATAAGTCTAAGAGAATCAGGGCGCATGGCTGTTTGTTATCCGCCCTGACTCTCAGCTCATCGGTGACCGAGGCCATGACCAGTTCAGTACTATGCTGGGGCCGGAAGCCAGCCTGCCTGGCATAAAGGAGATGGTGTTCTTCCAGATGTCCGGCTAGAGTGCTGAGGACATGCTTTTCAAGGATCTTGCTTAGAAAAGGTAGCTGTGAAATGGGCCTGTAGTTTTTTAAGGCTTTCGTGTCCATTCCTGCTTTCTTTAAGAGTGGGGAGACCCTAGCTTCTTTCATCTGAGTTGGCAGATAACCTGTTTTCAATGAGTTATTCAGTAGGCTCAGTACCTGGGGTTGGATGCCTGGCATGGCCATTTAAAAATTTTTAGGGAGACATGGATCTGAATTTGAGCCTGATTTAGTTTGTCCGACCAGTTCCGCTAGGCGCCTGTCGTCGATGGAGGGGAAGCTGTTTAAAGTCATAGATGGTACTTGAGCAAACTGGCTCGACAGCATGCTTGTAGCTGGTCGTGCATTGATGTCAGCAATGATGTCCTGTACCTTCTGGAGAAAGAAAGTTTGGAAGGAGTCGCAGTCTGGTTGATCACACGCAGAGATTTTCCCTTCTCGTTGCGTGAGTTCCCTGAGTATCATAAAGGTCTCTCGCTGTGTGTTGATCGCCTCCCTAATTCTTCCCTCATAGAAGGCGGCCTTTCTTTCCAGGATGTCTGCCTTATATTTAGAAAGCAAGGTTTTAAAAATGTCAGCCTCTGTTTGGCAGTAGTGGAGTCTCCACCTCCTCTCTGCCTTACGAAGAGCTTGCTTCTTCTGTTTCAAGGAGGCGTCAAACCATGGGGCTCCTTTCCCTCTAGTTCTAATACTCTCCAGCTGCTCAGGGACAAGATTATCCAGGGCGGCGAGCTTCCAGGCCTTTAACAGTCTAGAGTCATGATCCAAGTCTGTACCACTCATTATAGGGGGGGTGGCGGAGAGCAGGGTCATAATTAGGAGGTCAGCTTCCACCTTGTTCCAAGGTCGAATTTTCCTCCGAGATTTATTAGGGGCAGCTCGCACCGGGTCTCCTGGAACCAAATACAAGGACCAACCTCCGTAATGACTGTCTTGGGCAAGGAGGACCAGACAAGGTCCAGTGTATGGCCTTTCACATGAGTCGGGCTCACCACTAACTGTTGCAGGTTGAGCACCGAGAGATTAGCTTCGAACTCAGTCTCCGTGGGGTCTCTGGGTACTTTGTCCCAGTGATAGTTAAAATCACCTACCACCAGAAGGGACTTATATCTAGAGGCCAGATCCGTCAGAAGTTCAAAAAGGATCTCATTAAAGTCCGGTGAACTTTGTGGCGGGCGATAAACTACCAGAATGACAATACATGAGGATTTAAACGAAACTTTAATCCCTAACAACTCTGCACAGGCACAGTTTTGAGCTAAAATCTCTTTTACTACCAGACACTTTTTTAACAAAAAGGCTACACCCCCCCCTTTACAATCATTTGGACGATTGTACCAGATCGCGTCATAGTCTGGGGGTAGGGCGGCCAGGATATCAGGCGTGGAAGCGGAGCCAAGCCAAGTCTCTGAAAGGGCGAGAATATCAATATCTCCATCAAGCAGTGGGGAGAAGACTTCTAAATAGTGCTTTTGTAGGGAGCGCGTATTAAGTATCGCTAATCTTCTGCCGAGTGACAGTCGGCCAGTAGATGCAGAGTGACACCTAAGGCCTGTGCCTGTGCCTGTGGTCTATACCAGGTCATCAGCTTGCAAATTAGCCAAGGTGACTTCATCTAAGCAGGTAGAGTCAGTTTTTAATGCCCATAAGGCATCAGGCGAGTACGTCCGGATTAGACCAGAGTTTTTGGCCCCTGGGCCCGTCCTGGCCCGGACGGGCACAGACGGGCTTTCCTCTGGCGCTCCTCCGGCACGATGCTGCGCGCGATCGCTGCGCGCCTGCATACTAGCAGATATTTATGATATGTGGCACAAAGGCACTCTCAAAGACTAGCCCGCTAACCACCGCAACGTGGTGTCCGCGTTTCTAGCACACACCCAAGATGGCGGATGGGCGTGAGGCGGCGAGGGATTCACCTAAATGGTGAGATGTGTTTAAAATTCCTTTTAAAGTGCAAACAATGCGAAAAGTAGGGAGCGTGGGGGCACTAAGCAATATTCAGGCTGGAAAATCTGTCTCTAAAGCAAATTTCAAACGTGAACAGATTATTGCAATTACAACAGTTTAAAAAAGGAGCTAGCCTCCAACAGCATAAAAACGATAATAATTCTTAGATTCTTGGGTTGCAGCAGCGGTAAGTCGTTCTTGTTCTAATCGGCATGCTGGCCGAATGAGCTCCTAAAGTAGCCTTGCCTGAAAGGCACTCTCAAAGACTAGCCCGCTAACCACCGCAACGTGGTGTCCGCGTTTCTAGCACACACCCAAGATGGCGGACGGGCGTGAGGCGGCGAGGGATTCACCTAAATGGTGAGATGTGTTTAAAATTCCTTTTAAAGTGCAAGCAATGCGAAAAGTAGGGAGCGTGGGGGCACTAAGCAATATTCAGGCTGGAAAATCTGTCTCTAAAGCAAATTTCAAACGTGAACAGATTATTGCAATTATAACAGTTTAAAAAAAGAGCTAGCCTCCAACAGCATAAAAACGATAATAATTCTTAGATTCTTGGGTTGCAGCAGCGGTAAGTCGTTCTCGTTCTAATCGAGGTGGTGGTATTGGTATCGGTGGTGGTGGTACTGGTATTTGTGGCGGGATTGGTGGTGGTATTGGTGGTGGGGGTATTGGTGTGGTTGTGGTATTGGTGGTAGTATTGGTATTGGTGGTGGTATTGGTACTGGTGGTGGCGGTAGTGGTGGCGGTGTAATTGGCGGTGGTGGTATTGGCGGTGGTAGTATTGGTGGTGATATTGGTGGTGGTGTATTGGTGGTGGTATTGGTGATGGTATTAGTGGTGTTAGTGGTGGTGGTGGTGATATTGGTGGTGGCGGCATTGGCGGTAGCATTGGCGGTATTGGTGGTGGTGGTGGTATTAGTGGTGGTATTGGTAGTCATGGTGGTATTGGTGGTGGTGGTATTGGTGGTGGTTGTATTAGTGGTGTATTGGTGGTGGTTGTATTAGTGGTGGTGGTAGTAGTATTGGTGGTATTGGTGGTGGTGGTATTGGTATTGGTGGTGGTGGTATTGGTGGTATTAATTGTGGTATGGGTATCAGCTGTGGTATTGGTGGTGGTGGTATTGGATTGGTGGTGGTGGTGGTATTGTGGTGGTGGTATCAGTGGTGGTGATGGTATTGGGGTGGTGGTGGTATTGGTGATGGTAGTATTGGTGGTGGTGGGCTTTGTGGTGGTAATCGTGGTGTTGGTATTGGTGGTGGAATTGGTGGGATTGGTGGTGGTGGTATTGGTGGTGGTGTTGGTATTGGTGGTGGTGGAGGTGGTGGCATTGCTGTTGGGTGTGGTTTTGGTGGTGTATTGGTGGTGGTGATATTGGTGGTGGTTGTATTGGTGGCATTGGTAGTTGTACTGGTGCTGGTGGTATTTGTATTGGTATTGGTGGTGGTGGTATTGGTGGTGGTGGTATTGGTGGTGGTTGTATTGGTGTTGGTGGTGGTATTTGTAGTTGTTGGAGTTGGCCCTTTTTGCAGGGTCATCCCTGAACTTTTTGCCTTCCTCCTGGTATTTTTTCTGACCTAGTGTCGGTGGTTTTAGGACTCTGGACACGTTAGCACTGCTGTTCAGTGTAAAGTGCATGTGCTCTCGATGGTAAAACATGGTAAGATTGGTCCACACCTGTTTGGAGTATTTAATTTACATATCAGCCCCTTGTAAAGTGGTATCTCAAATACCGAGGGCCAGTAAATTAAATGCTACTGGTATGCTTGCGGCGCTGCTTGCGCCACCCACCAAAGTAGCCTTTCAAACCTGTCTCAGACCTCTGCGATTGCAGGGCCTGCGCTCATAGTTTTCTGCCACTGTGACATGGCACATAAAGTGGGTGCCGCATCTGTGACTCCCCTTTTACTACATATCAGTCACCCCTAAGTTAAGCCCTAGCTAGCCCTATGGGCATGGTATGCTGTAGGTAAAAAGTAGTAATTGCAAACACAACAGTGATGGACAGAATGTGGATCAATGTCACACATTCACCCCAGTCCAAAGATCTGGGCCCAAATCCATCGTTTTTCCACTCCACACCACCCTGGGTTAGACAATGGCGATATGCAAATCAGCGCTGACCCTGTGCCCCATGGGAACAGTCCAGTCCGAACTACAAAAGCCATGTCCTTCCCAGAACGGAAACAAGCATCCGAGGACCGGCCCGGTTTCGAGGTAACACCTCTCATCAGCCCGGCTAGCTTGATTCCAGTGGTGTGGAGTGCCTGGGACTCACGTCTGAGCATCCCCAGTACACTTAGAGCGGTAATTGCAAACACAACAGTGATGGACAGAATGTGGATCAATGTCACACATTCACCCCAGTCCAAAGATCTGGGCCCAAATCCATCGTTTTTCCACTCCACACCACCCTGGGTTAGACAATGGCAATATGCAAATCAGCGCTGACCCAGTGCCCCATGGGAACAGTCCAGTCCGAACTACAAAAGCCATGTCCTTCCCAGAACGGAAACAAGCATCCGAGGACCGGCCCGGTTTCGAGGTAACACCTCTCATCAGCCCGGCTAGCTTGATTCCAGTGGTGTGGAGTGCCTGGGACTCACGTCTGAGCATCCCCAGTACACTTAGAGCGGTAATTGCAAACACAACAGTGATGGACAGAATGTGGATCAATGTCACACATTCACCCCAGTCCAAAGATCTGGGCCCAAATCCATCGTTTTTCCACTCCACACCACCCTGGGTTAGACAATGGCGATATGCAAATCAGCGCTGACCCTGTGCCCCATGGGAACAGTCCAGCCCGAACTACAAAAGCCATGTCCTTCCCAGAACGGAAACAAGCATCCGAGGACCGGCCCGGTTTCGAGGTAACACCTCTCATCAGCCCGGCTAGCTTGATTCCAGTGGTGTGGAGTGCCTGGGACTCACGTCTGAGCATCCCCAGTACACTTAGAGCGGTAATTGCAAACACAACAGTGATGGACAGAATGTGGATCAATGTCACACATTCACCCCAGTCCAAAGATCTGGGCCCAAATCCATCGTTTTTCCACTCCACACCACCCTGGGTTAGACAATGGCGATATGCAAATCAGCGCTGACCCTGTGCCCCATGGGAACAGTCCAGTCCGAACTACAAAAGCCATGTCCTTCCCAGAACGGAAACAAGCATCCGAGGACCGGCCCGGTTTCGAGGTAACACCTCTCATCAGCCCGGCTAGCTTGATTCCAGTGGTGTGGAGTGCCTGGGACTCACGTCTGAGCATCCCCAGTACACTTAGAGCGGTAATTGCAAACACAACTGTGATGGACAGAATGTGGATCAATGTCACACATTCACCCCAGTCCAAAGATCTGGGCCCAAATCCATCGTTTTTCCACTCCACACCACCCTGGGTTAGACAATGGCGATATGCAAATCAGCGCTGACCCTGTGCCCCATGGGAACAGTCCAGTCCGAACTACAAAAGCCATGTCCTTCCCAGAACGGAAACAAGCATCCGAGGACCGGCCCGGTTTCGAGGTAACACCTCTCATCAGCCCGGCTAGCTTGATTCCAGTGGTGTGGAGTGCCTGGGACTCACGTCTGAGCATCCCCAGTACACTTAGAGCGGTAATTGCAAACACAACAGTGATGGACAGAATGTGGATCAATGTCACACATTCACCCCAGTCCAAAGATCTGGGCCCAAATCCATCGTTTTTCCACTCCACACCACCCTGGGTTAGACAATGGCGATATGCAAATCAGCGCTGACCCTGTGCCCCATGGGAACAGTCCAGTCCGAACTACAAAAGCCATGTCCTTCCCAGAACGGAAACAAGCATCCGAGGACCGGCCCGGTTTCCAGGTAACACCTCTCATCAGCCCGGCTAGCTTGATTCCAGTGGTGTGGAGTGCCTGGGACTCACATCTGAGCATCCCCAGTACACTTAGAGCGGTAATTGCAAACACAACAGTGATGGACAGAATGTGGATCAATGTCACACATTCACCCCAGTCCAAAGATCTGGGCCCAAATCCATCGTTTTTCCACTCCACACCACCCTGGGTTAGACAATGGCAATATGCAAATCAGCGCTGACCCTGTGCCCCATGGGAACAGTCCAGTCCGAACTACAAAAGCCATGTCCTTCCCAGAACGGAAACAAGCATCCGAGGACCGGCCCGGTTTCGATGTAACACCTCTCATCAGCCCGGCTAGCTTGATTCCAGTGGTGTGGAGTGCCTGGGACTCACGTCTGAGCATCCCCAGTACACTTAGAGCGGTAATTGCAAACACAACAGTGATGGACAGAATGTGGATCAATGTCACACATTCACCCCAGTCCAAAGATCTGGGCCCAAATCCATAGTTTTTCCACTCCACACCACCCTGGGTTAGACAATGGCGATATGCAAATCAGCGCTGACCCTGTGCCCCATGGGAACAGTCCAGTCCGAACTACAAAAGCCATGTCCTTCCCAGAACGGAAACAAGCATCCGAGGACCGGCCCGGTTTCGAGGTAACACCTCTCATCAGCCCGGCTAGCTTGATTCCAGTGGTGTGGAGTGCCTGGGACTCACGTCTGAGCATCCCCAGTACACTTAGAGCGGTAATTGCAAACACAACAGTGATGGACAGAATGTGGATCAATGTCACACATTCACCCCAGTCCAAAGATCTGGGCCCAAATCCATCGTTTTTCCACTCCACACCACCCTGGGTTAGACAATGGCGATATGCAAATCAGCGCTGACCCTGTGCCCCATGGGAACAGTCCAGTCCGAACTACAAAAGCCATGTCCTTCCCAGAACGGAAACAAGCATCCGAGGACCGGCCCGGTTTCGAGGTAACACCTCTCATCAGCCCGGCTAGCTTGATTACAGTGGTGTGGAGTGCCTGGGACTCACGTCTGAGCGCGTTACCTCGAAACCGGGCCGGTCCTCGGATGCTTGTTTCCGTTCTGGGAAGGACATGGCTTTTGTAGTTCGGACTGGACTGTTCCCATGGGGCACTGGGTCAGCGCTGATTTGCATATTGCCATTGTCTAACCCAGGGTGGTGTGGAGTGGAAAAACGATGGATTTGGGCCCAGATCTTTGGACTGGGGTGAATGTGTGACATTGATCCACATTCTGTCCATCACTGTTGTGTTTGCAATTACCGCTCTAAGTGTACTGGGGATGCTCAGACGTGAGTCCCAGGCACTCCACACCACTGGAAGCAAGCTAGCCGGGCTGATGAGAGGTGTTACCTCGAAACCGGGCCGGTCCTCGGATGCTTGTTTCCGTTCTGGGAAGGACATGGCTTTTGTAGTTCGGACTGGACTGTTCCCATGGGGCACAGGGTCAGCGCTGATTTGCATATCGCCATTGTCTAACCCTGGGTGGTGTGGAGTGGAAAAACGATGGATTTGGGCCCAGATCTTTTGACTGGGGTGAATGTGTGACATTGATCCACATTCTGTCCATCATTGTTGTGTTTGCAGTAACCGCTCTAAGTGTACTGGGGATGCTCAGACGTGAGTCCCAGGCACTCCACACCACTAGAAGCAAGCTAGCCGGGCTGATGAGAGGTGTTACCTCGAAACCGGGCCGGTCCTCGGATGCTTGTTTCCGTTCTGGGAAGGACATGGCTTTTGTAGTTCGGACTGGACTGTTCCCATGGGGCACAGGGTCAGCGCTGATTTGCATATCGCCATTGTCTAACCCTGGGTGGTGTGGAGTGGAAAAACAATGGATTTGGGCCCAGATCTTTTGACTGGGGTGAATGTGTGACATTGATCCACATTCTGTCCATCATTGTTGTGTTTGCAGTAGGTAAAAAGTAGGACATATGCCTTAACTGTGTGGCATGTCCTGGTAGTGGCAAACAGCCTATTTGGTTTCTCAATACTGTGAGGCTGCCCTCTCATAGGAATGCATTGGGGATTTCCTGATATGGGCTTCAGTGGTAATCCCTGACATGAGAGGAGTAGAGTGGTCAAGTTTAGCATGTTTGAATAGTGGTAACAAATGCTGCTTAATGGTGTTCGCAGATTTATTATCACTATTTTAGAAAGGCCACTTTTAGATGTGGGCATTTCTGTGTGCTATATGTCTCTGTGCCTGCCTGTTGTGTATTGCATGTCTGGCTCTGAAGTGAGAGGGGCTGGAGACGTGCAGTGGCTCCAGAGGGGCTGGGCGAGTCAGCACTAGGCTGAATGGGCCTGATCTGCATTTGGAATAGTAGGGGGAGTAGCCCCAGACCCTGAATAGTTCTGTGCCTTCCTTGTGCAATTCTGGCTTCGCCCCACTGTGGTGTGTCTGGGACCAGGACCTACACTGTCAATGGAGACAGGGCAGAACAAAAGACATGTGCAATATAAATATTGGGGCTGTGACCCCATGTCTGTTGACCTTTGTGCTGACTTGGAGCGGAAGGACTGCTGGGCACCAGGAGGAACCGCCACAAAGGACTCCCCTCTGCTGGAGAGCCCTGTGAGCTGGGCCAGCTCTACCCTATATGCTGCCCTCCTGTAAGGGGTGATTTGACCTGCAAGCCTTGCTACTGCCTGGAGCTCAAAAAGGATTGGACTGTCTTCCTTCCTGTTATTTTGAAAGAAAGTGGATGGGGCGCTCAAGGGTGCTCCCTCATCCGTTCTATGACCCAAGGGTAAAGGCATGTGTGAAGTGCTTTTGTTTTTATTACTGTGCTGCCCTTGCCTGTGGCTATTGAGGGATGGCAGATGGGAGCTGTGCCAAGAAAGTGCTCCCCCTCTCCATGGCTGATAGCCAGAAACCCGTCCGAGGATGCTTGATTCTGGTCCAGGGAAGACATGGCTTGGCAGTTCGAGCTGGACTGTTCCCATGAGGCACAGGGTCAAGACTGATTTGCCTATGGCCATGTCTGAACTGGGGTGGTGTGGTGAGCAATATAACGATGGATTAAACCCAGATCTGTGACTGGGAGTGAATGTTTTGCCATTATGCAACATTCCGTTCATCAATTGTTGTTTTTGCATTTGTAACCCCCTCTCCCTGGCAGCCTATCACTGTTTTCCTGCGGTGTGAGCAGCCAGGGCTCAGCTGAGTGACCCCGAACGGCTACACCGCGTGAGCCAGAAGGAGAGGGTTCTGGCGCCTAGAACGGCCACACCACAAAGCAGAAGACAGACAGAGGACACCAGAAAGTGGGCAGGGCTCTCAGAAGGAAGGGGAGAGCCCCGCAGGCCGCCTAAACCTGGTTCGGGGAGGAACCTGTCACTGCAAGCCAGTAGTCAGTCAGCAACTGCCTGGTTAAGGGGCGGAGCTGCCTTCCACAGATGTTGTTGCCAGAGACTTCGTTCCGGTTTCTGCTCTAGTCTGGCGGGAAGTAGCAGCTGAACCATCCACAGGGGCCCCAGGATAACACCCCAGAGTGAGCGGGTGAGTGCCTAGGGGGACGGAGTGTCCTTTGTCCCGGGCCGTGCTGTGGTTCTCTGCCACAAGGAGACAATGGATAGTTTCCCTTACGTGCTGAGGTGGCACGTCTCTTCCTCCACATTTCCAGCATGATTACAGTTGGGCCGTATGATTGCGGGCAGCTGCAGATATAGCGCAGCACTGCGGTCCGTCTCCAGGGAAGGAGACAAGGGTGAGTTTGAATCCCCTCACCCCCATTTTTGTTGGCATTGCAGGGCGAGCCCAGGACAACGCCCCCGCTGGGGAACATTGGCTTGGGGGATAGCACTTCTGTGGCAGAGGTACTATAGGTCCCTGTTGCTGCTGAGGGGTAGGCCCAAGGTGGGCTTGATGTAATGACCTATTGCTACTTATGTTATGCTGAGTGTAATGCCAAGTACTGTGGTGATGTTCATGCCGCATGAGATGTGCACCGTAGCAGGTGTTACTGTGGTGCACCGATGATTATTAGGATGTTTGCCTAATGTGTTTATGCTGAGTGTACTATTGCCAGTAATTACTGGTTGCTTTGCTAACTGTGCATTCTAATAGTTATGACAGTTGCCCAATTGGCCCTGCAATGTATATAATCCCCCATTAAAGTAATACCTAGTGCCAAATGAGTGAGGGAGGAGTCTGAGAAGAAGGACCCCGAGATTAGTGAGGTCTCTGAGAGGGGGGGGGTCCCCGACCAGCAGCCCTAGAGCGCAGTGGCCCTGAAGAGTTTGAGCAGGAGGGAGAAAATTACGGGGCAGGGATGCCAGTAGATAGTGAGAACCCTGTAGAGAGGGAGTCCCTTGCTGGGGGATGTTTGACATTACATCGCATAGTAATACCACGTGTGCCATTACAACGCGGGTATTACGACGCAATGCCAATGACATCGCATGCCGTTACATCTCAGACTTTTACCATGAGTATGCCTTTACCACGCATGCCATTACAACACAAAGGCATGCATGGTAAAGCAATATTCGTAGTAAAAGTTTGCAAGGTAAGTGACATCCCTAACCCTACACATACACAACACAATACTCCCACCCCTACACTACCCCTAACCCAAAATCACTACCACACTACAACACTACCCACACTACGTCCACCCCTACACTACCCTAAACCCTAAAGGACTACTACACTACAACACTACCCACACTACCCCCACCCCTACACTACCCTAAACCCTAAACACTACTACACTACAACACTACCTATACTACTCCCACCCCTACACTACCCTAAACCCGAAAACACTACAACACTACAGTAAAAAGAAAACACTACACTACACAAACACTACTATACTACACTAAAACCTAAAACACTACACCACCCTAAACCCTAAAACACTACACTGTTATATGTTATGTTATATTTATTTTTTATATAGCGCACGGCTACTCAAAAAGAGTGTCCCGGCGCTTTAATAATGAGACCTACAGCGAAATAACACAACACAGTAATAAAAACAGAGTAGACGGCACAGCAATAAAGAAGGAGAGAGAAAGCCTAAAGGGTAAACAACCAGGTCTTTAGACCTTTCCTAAATGCAAGTAAGCTAGTGGCTCCACGGAGTGTCAGCGGCAGGGTGTTCCACAGCTGTGGCGCCAGCAGTCCAAAGGAGCGTCCTCCAATGCGGGCTCTTTTTACACGCGGGACCGTCGCCAAGAGCAGAGATTCTGATCTGAGAGAACGGGCCGGCTGGTAAAAGGCAAGTCTCCTTTGGAGATACTTAGCACCCACAGCATGGAGGGCTTTATAGGCCAAAGTTAATGCCTTAAAGGCAATCCGCTTGCAGATAGGCAGCCAATGTGAGGTCTGCAAAAGCCCCGCAGCACTGGCTCGCCTATTTAGGCCATAAATGGCTCTCGCGGCAGCATTCTGCACGACCTGGAGCCGCTGCAGCAAATACTCTGGCAGGCCCAGGTAAAGGACATTAGCATAGTCCAACCTAGACCCGATCAAAGCCTGCACGGTCAGCTTCCTATGTTCTTCAGACAAAAGGGGTAAAAACTTCCTCAGCATCTTAAGGAGGCCGAAACAAGTGCCCGTCACCCCTAGGATCTGGGATCTCAACGTCAGACCCTTGTCCATCTTGACCCCTAAGTTCTTAGCTACTAAAGATGGACAGGATGGTGGAAACATGTTAATGGGCCACCAGGCTTGCCAGTCAGGATCCGACGCACACCCAAAGAAGAGTACCTCAGACTTCTCGGAGTTGCACTTGAGGCCGTTCCGATGAAACCATCTAAAAACAGCCTCAAGGCAGTCCCGGATACTCTCTCCATTGAAATCTCCTCCCCTCTTACAAGAGAAGAGGAGCTGTGTGTCGTCGGCATAGGATACGATCCGGGCCCCGAACGACTCCGCCAATGCCGCCAGAGGGGTTATAAAGATATTAAAGAGGGTCGGGCTCAATATAGAGCCCTGCGGGACCCCGACTCCCAGTGGCGGCATCACGGCCGAGTCCGGGGAGGCCCAGACCGTTTGTCGGCGGTCAGCTAGGAAAGATGAAAACCAGCTGAGCACCGTCCCCCTAAGGCCAATCTCATAGAGTCTAGCGAGAAGGCCCTCATGGGGAACGGTGTCAAAGGCTGCCGACAGGTCCAACATGACCAGCATGGCCTTGCCCCCAGAGTCCAGCACCCCTTTAATGTCTTCCGACACCTCCAGGAGCTGTGTGAACTACACTACCTTAAACCCTAAAACAGTACACAAACACTACTACACTACCCTAAAACACTACACAAACACTACTATATTACACTAAACCCTAAAACACTACACTACACTACCCTAAACGATAAAACACTACACTACAAAAACACTACAACACTACCCTAAACCCTAAAACACTACACTACACAAACACTACTACACTACCCTAAACACTAAAACACTACAGTACCCTAAACCCTAAAACACTACACAAACACTACCCTAAAACACTACACTGCACAAACACTACAACACAACCCTAAACCTTAAAACAGTACATTACAAAAACACTACAACACTACCCTAAAACACTACACTACACAAACACTACTGCACTACCACAAACCCTAAAACACTACACCACCCTAAACCCTAAAACACTAAACTACACAAACACTACAACACTACCCTAAACCCTAAAACACTACACTACACAAACACTACTACACTACCCTAAACCCTAAAACACTACACTACCCTAAACCCTAAGACACTACACTACACAAACACTACTACACTAACCTAAACCCTAAAACACTACACTATCCTAAACCCTAAAAAGCTACACTACCCAAACCATAAAACACTAGACTACACAAACACTACTACACTACCCTAAAACCTAAATCACTACTACACTACCCTAAAACCTAAATCACTACACTACATAAACACTAATACACTAAACCCTAAAACACTAGACTACCCTGCACTACCATAAACCATAAAACACTACTCTACTCAAATCCCTAAAACACTACACTACACAAACACTACTACGCTACCCTAAAACCTAAATCACTACACACACACTACTACACTACCCTAAAACCTAAATCACTACACTACATAAACACTATTACACTACCCTAAACCCTAATACACTACACTAAACAAACACTACAACATTACACTATACTACACTACCAAAAAAAGCACACTAAAACTTTATTTAAAAAAACACACAACACAAACATTACAACACTATTTTTACACTACCCTAAACCCTACAAAAGTAACTCCCACTCCAAACTCATGAAAAACCGGTTAAACCCACTTACTGGGTCTCGGCAGTGGGGGAACCACCCAAGTCTTCCATAACTTCCATACTTAGTAAAAGGAGACACAGGAGCCTTCGTCTGCAGGAGGAACCCAGATTTATTCAATAGCCTGGGCTATGGAACAGAGTTCCAAACTAGTCAGAGACAAGACCGAGGAGGCTGCTGCTTCACTCTGCAGCTTACAACCCTTTTATACTTTTTCATCCTTATCTTTTGGCTGTTAGTTCATTGTTTAATCAGGGCAGTGTTTGCAGTTGATAACCAGATCCAGACAATGTTTGTAGATGGGTGCCTGGTCAAGGCTTGGTGCACACATCATTGTTCACTCAGCTTTGATCAAGGCTCAGTCTTTCAGGTCATTGTTCAATTGCCTTGATCAAAGTCTGGTCTTTCAAGTCATTGTTTAATCACCCTGATCAAGGGCCAGCAGTCAGACCATTATCCAGCTAACTTGATCACGGTGTCATGGATGTTTACCAGGCTGGGAGCAGGAGATGGAAAATGAATCATCTACTCAGGGTGTGAGTGTCTAGTGGCTTTCAGTTGAACTGCAAAGAACAGGGGGGGTTGGGTGTGCGACAGTTCCTGGGCAGAAATGCAGGCTGCAAGATGGTTTTTGTCGTGTCAGTTAGAATTTCCTCAGGCATCAGCAGAAATGACCAGGTGGGTCGTGTGGAAGTGTTTGACACGAGATGGCAATGAAAAAGCAATGAGTTCCGGTACAAATGATGCCAATCAGAAGAACACTTTTCCTCAGACCCTCCTTTTGCCATTGAGTGGCAAATACTTTAAGAAATGTCAATGTTCATAAGGCCATCAGTTTCTTGTTGGAGCATCATCATCATATTGGTGTTGTGAATGTTAGAGGATGGAGGCTTGATGGTCTGGACACACATTGTACAGAGCACTGGCAGACACAGAAATCACAAACAGCAGGATACCAGGACAGTTACTCCCAAGTCAAGGAAGATGAGGATCTTCCACCGCCACTGGGAAAGGAGGCCCCAGATCCAGCCTGTGAGGGACCAGTTGCCTTCATGGCCGGATCTGTTCCGCCAGAAGTCATCCCGAAATGTTCCAAGGGCAGAATTGGCGGTACCATTGACAGTGTAGGCCTCCTGCATCAACATCCACCATGCAACACAAGACCCAGAGATGGAAAAAGGGTAGGAAAAGAATGAGACAGGGTGTATCATGGAATGCAGCATCAGTCCACACACCCAGCAGTTGGAAGTGTTCATGATCAGCTGGTAATGATGCAACATTTGGATGAAGGTGTTGTTGAAGAATTCTGCACGGCGGGGTAATTTGTGGGCTGGTAACGTGTAATACTGGTGTTCTGCAGGAGTCGGGGTAGGAGTTGGTGAAGAACAGGATGGTAGATTAGTAACTGTCAACCAAGAATAGACAAGATGAAGGAGACGAACAGCGTCACCACGGTGACCATGAAGCATTTACTATGTCGGAGGCTGACATCTTGTTTCTGGATTCGGGTGTTTTGGACAGTGTCCATTGTGCTAAGCCAGGGACCTCTAGTGGCTGTCTGTGATAGGTGGTTGCATCACTGGGCGCAGGTGCCAAGGGCCCTTATGGCTTACCTTAGTCTGACACACCAGCACTACTCTCAGCCAGGGAAGATCACAGCCTTACAGCCTATAGGTACTTTGCGAAGTCAAGAGCAAGCCTTCCCTCGGGGGTGCAAGTGGTATCGGTCGGAAGTAGGGACAGTAGTATGGTCGGGGAACAGTTGTTCTTGGTGTTGAGCAGAGTTAAGGGAGGGTTCCACCCTTCCTTTCAGTATGCTGTCACTCTCTGCTTCCGTAGATGTAGAATGCAGTCTAGCATCGCTGAATGGGACAAATGTCGGGACTGTTTCTGTTTCGGAGTCTCCTTGTCCTTCCCTTACCCACTGATCATAGGGGAGGGGCAGAGGCACACGCCTGCAGTGCGACGAATGCACCCAATTTTTCCGACCTTCTACTTTCACGGCGGTGCAGGTGGCCAGTAACACCTGACAGGGTTGTGTCCAGCGGGGCTCAAGGCTCTTAGTCCGTAGAAAATTCCGGATCAGGACACAGTCACCAGGTTGGATGACTTGTCCTGGCCCCTTGCTTTTGTCAGGTATGGCCTCATGCACCTGGTGATAAAGAGTACGAAAGGTATTAGTCAGACTGTACAGATAATCAGTTAATACAGGGTATTCAACGTGAGACAGTTTCTTAGGCCGCGGGACACCCCATACATTGGCAGGCCTCCCGAACACAATTTCATGGGGAGATAGGCCGATTCTGGTGTGGGCCGTTGTTCTTGTGGACAGTAGGGCTAAGGGCAGAGCATCATCCCAAGTGACACCTGTCTCGGTTACTATTTTGGCCATTTTAGTTTTTAGGAAGCCATTGTACACCTCCACTAGACCTGCTGACTGGGGTGGTTAGGTGCATGAAATTTTTGTTTTATACCCAATGCTGTACAGACATATTTGGGCCGTAAAGTGTGTCCCATTGTCACTCCAGACCAAGCGGGGCAAACCGAATCGTGGGAGGTACTCTTTTAACAGTACTTTGGCGGTAGTGATAGCGGTGCAGTCTTTGACGGGGTAGGCCTCCACCCATCGGCTGGATGTACAGACCTCCACTAGGACATATTTCAAACTGTTACATCAGTCCATCTGGATGTAATCCATTTGGAGGACTTCAAAAGGGAAGGTAGGAGGAGAGAATCCTCCCTTAGGAGTAACTGTGCCTTTTCCTGGGTTATACATTAGGCAAATCATGCATGTTTTAACCAGCTTGTCAGCATATGCTGATACCTTAGAGTTGTACCATGTAGGTTCCAACAGTTTCCATATCCCTTTTGCACTGATGTGAGCAGGATAATGGGCCATCGTAACTACTGGCGGCACGTGACTGTCAGGTAACATCCATTGACTTTCCATAGTCGTACGGACACAACAACCATCAATTCCCTCCTTTGCTAATTGCTCCTTCCACACCCTTAGTTCCTCAGGAGTAGTATGGGACTGTATATCAATCAGACTCTGTACTGTGTTTTCAACCATGCCCTCGTCTGCCACCCACCTAGCGGGACCTCCTACATACATTCCTTCCCTTGTTCTAAGAGCTGTTTGTCTGGCCGTCTGGACAGTCAGCCAAGGCATTGCCTTTCCCAACATCATCTGTCACTTTCTTATGGGCCTTACATTTTATAATGGCCACCTTTCTGGGGAGCGTCAGGGAGTCAAACAGTCAGTGAATTAGGGGGCCATGTTGAATTTTGGTCACATGGGAAGTAAGGGAATTCTTTTCTTTCCACAACCTCCCGAAGTTGTGGGCCACCCCGAAGGAATATTGGCTGTCAGTATAAATATTTACCGTCATCCCTTTGCTTAACTCACAAGCTCTAGTGAGGGCCACTAATTCTGCTGCTTGAGCAGAGCACTGCGGAATCTGAGCTGTTTCTACTACTCGCCCTAATGTCGTGAGAGCGTAGGCAGCTGAGGCGTTACCATCTGGCCCTCTGAGACATGATCCGTCTACATACAGTGTACCTTCTGGTTCTGCTATCGGGGTGTCCTGTAAGTCAACCCGTCCCTTCGTTTCCTCCTCTGTCCTTAATATGCAGTCATGTGGGTCTAAGCGGGCATCTTGAGTATCCAGTGGGATTAATGTGGCAGGGTTTAGTACAGTGCATCTTTTGATGCTAATGTGGCTGGCAAAGAGTGTCAGTTCTTATCCTGCGAGTCGTGCGCTAGTGAGGTACTGTGTCTTGGTGTTATTAAGGAGGGTATCTACAGAGTTGGGGACCATCAGAGTCAGGGGGGAGTTCATGACGATCCCCGCACTCTGACGGACCATGAGGGCGGCGGCAGCGGTCGCCCGTAGGCATCCTGGGAGAGCCCTTGCAACAGGATCTAAGGGGGCTGAAAAATAGGCACATGGATGATGGTGATCTCCGAACATCTGGGTCAAGACAGCGCATGCACAGCCATCTGTCTCATGTACAAAAAGAAAAAAATGTTTGTTATAATCAGGAGTACCGAGGACGGGAGCAGTACACAGAGCCCTTTTTAAATCTTGGAAGGCCTGCGCATGCTCTCTAGTCCAAGGAAAGGAACTGTCTCATATGTCTTTAGTGGTGAGGGCAGGAAGAGGTTTGACCATGGCCAAAAAATTGGAAATCCACTGTCTACAGTATGAGGTTAGGCCTATGAAGGCTCGCACCTGCTTTTGTGTTTGTGGGGCCGCTATAGCATTGATAATGGCTACACGATCAGCGATGAGCTGCCTTCCCTCCTTCAAGAGGAGATGACCTAAATAGGTCACCTTCTCTTGACAAAACTGAAGCTTTTTCAAAGAGACTTTGTGATTATGGAGGGCAAGCTGGCGTAACAAACAAAGAGTAGCTTGTTTACATGCTGGGGCAGAATTTGCAGCAATGAGGAGGTCATCTACATATTGTAATAGTGTGGAATCATCAGAGAGTTCCAAGGAATCTAGTTGACTTTCTAGGGCTTGACTATAGATACTGGGGCTCTCAGTGAAACCTTGAGGGGGCGGCAGCATCTAAAGCTCCGCCCACCAAGGGAGAAACCAAAACAATGTCTGCTGTCAGGATGTATAGGAATGCTGAAAAAAGCATTCTTCAGGTCTATGACAGAGAAGTGCGTTGCATCAGAAGGGATCATCGTTAAGAGGGCTGTAATGTCGGGGACAACAGGATATTGGGAGATTGTTATTTTGTTAAGGGCTCTCAGGTCAATCACAAATCTGTATATTTTAGGGGAGAGAGCATCTCCATTGGTCTTTTTAAGAACAGGAATAATGGACTGTTACAGATATTGCCACGTGTCTCCTCCACTACGTCCTTGTCCATTAATTCAGATATTATTGTTAAAAGGGCCATTTCTCGTTCCGCGGGCAGTCAATACTGCCAGAGGTGGGGGAGAAGTGTACCTGGCTGGATGCGCACCACATGAAGGGATATGTTGAGACACCCTACATCAGACTGCAACTCTGGTGGGAGGGGACCAGACAGATACATATAGGAAGCTGCGGTGGGGGAAATGGTTAGGGATACACCTTGGGGACTACATGATATGGTCGCATACAGAGCTTTCAGTAAATCCATGCCTAACAAGTTTTCACTGCAACCTGTAGTAAGGACCAAGGGAGTGTCAACATGTGCAGGACCATTATCAAGAGGAAGGGGTTCAGAGACAGGGCTGGTCACAGGTGTTCCTGCAAAACCCACTGAGATATTCATATTGCTAGAAAGGGGTGCCTCTGAGACAGACAGACGTGCAATAGAAGACCTGGTGGCTTCAGTATCCCCCAATTTTTTTTTATTGTTCCCCACAACTGACATTTGAACATACGGGCCCCTTTGATCCACTGGAATTTGCACTCTGGTAATACCCCTTTCCTGGCTGTCCTATGCTTGGTAGGATCCTGTCTCATCAACTTCATCATAATCATCATTGTAATAAGTGCGTGTTGCTTCTTATCCATCAAACCTATTGGCCGGGCGCTGCCAGATGGTAGCGTCATCCCTGGGCCTACGTTCTTTATCCTGTGGATGGGGCGGACCATGGTCCCTAGTCGGCCTCCCCTCCCTGGGAGCGCGAGGCCGAGTCTTCCCTGATCGGATGTTTTCAGCTAACACAGGACACTCATCTATCCAATGGCCGTAGCCCTTACAATAAGCACACTGATCTGTTTGGAGGGCTCCCGTATGTTGAGGGCTGGAGGGGGTAGACTGGCGAGCCCTCAGGGGGTTGGGGTTGAGGTCTGAAATTCCCGCGGGCATCGGGACCTCGGGAAGGGTAAGCCTGCTGCAGAAGTGCCTTGGTCTTAAGATCCCTAACCTTCTTACTTTCCTTGTCTCTGTCCTCATTCTCCCTATTCTCGTGATATTGTGCCATAGCCAAGATACCAGTCATAGTTTAGGCAGAACACATACTCTCAACTTTCTTGAGCCTGGCGGAGATCTCAGGAAGCAAGTTGCTGACAAACTTATCGACAAACACTCGGCCAGAACCCTGGGGTCAGCGGATTCAAACCACTACGTCCCTTGTATTCTGTCTCAAAACGGGTAAAGAAGTCAGCCACATTCTCATCTTTTCACTGCCTACAGGCGTTTATTTTATCCCAGTTAATGACAGTTTCCAGCAAAAGTGTTTTCATAAACGTCATTTTTTTACCGGGCAAAATCAGGATGGCAGCTTCTGGTTTAGTCCCTCCTACCCTTGCTTCTTCCATAGCCTCTAGGTCAGCCCATTTACCTCCCAACGCCACTTCATGCTCAATATGTCGAATTTTGTCCCAAATTTCAGTGGGGACAACTGTACCAAAAAGTAAATCTATATCCTCAAGAACGAGAGTACCTGCAGATATAATCTGACCTAATTCTCTGTAAAAGGCAGCCGGATTCTTCCGGGGATCTGGTAATTGTCCTTTTAACTGCATTACTTCTGACCTTTTCCAAGGAACTGAACCCAAAGCCTGCGCCAGTGTGCCTCAACAGCCCCTCGGACACTATTTTGGGCATCGGTAAGTGCGTTAACAAAGACAGGGGCCACCTCTCTCATTGGCATAGCTATTTCTAGAGGGGTGTTGGAAAAAGCGGTCATATCACGGTAAGCCATTAAAACAGACATAGAGCCAAACATCCCCTCTCCCTGAACATCGCCTCTTTTTATTTGTGACCCGAGGTCCTCTAGTCCGGCGGGTATCTGCATAAGCGCATTCTCGAATCTTTGCATGACCAAAGTACACATGTATTCAGCCCAGGTGGTCTGTTCTATAATCGTCCACTGGGAAAAGGTGGACCATATTTCTTTAAAGGTATAAATATTCCCGTTATTTATCCTACATTCACTCTGTTGCTTCTGCAGGTCATTTTCTCGAAGGGACGAAAAACTGACGGCAGAGCGCAAGGAAGCCAGTTGGGGGAATTCAATAATTTATATAAGTCTTGTCTAACCGTAGACCACGGGGAAGCAGGAAAAGGGCGTGTAGGGGTAAAGCCGCAGGGGTTGGGCGGATGCAGACTTGTTGTCCTTCCCGCAGCAAGGACAGGGTTAGCGGGCATGGTCGGTGTCATAGGAAAAATAGGGAGGGATGGTGTGACAGGGAGAACAGTAAGAGGGGCAGTCGGGGCAGGAGTGGGTGGTGGCAGCGGGATATGCAGGGTGTGAGGCGTCAGGGCAGGGTACATTGGGATATCTGCAGGAGGGCTTTCTAGCATGGTATCAAGCAAGGAATCACCTTATTCTCCCCTTCCATATGGCCCTTTCCTTTCTCCTCACGAGCTGGATAACATTTTTGTACCCGAGCCCCATGCTCCCTATTGGCTATTTCTACTGATTTTGTCATTTGATTCTGTAAATTTTCTCTAGCGTGGTCAGCCATTGACATACGTTCCTGTTTCCTTTCTTGAGCCTTCTGCTTTCTAGCTCTCTGCCCTGTCTCTTTCCTCCAAAATCGGACAGATTCAAACATAGATGGGCGCGTTATTCTTTTCATTAATTGTTCCTCTAAGTTGGTGAGAACTTGGGAATTAAAGGAGCCATAAAGTGGCCACTGTAATTCCGCGTTACTTTGTTTAGTATATTTTACCCAGAATGAGGAAAACATTATGGCAGAAGGGCCATGTTTAACATACATCGTATGGCCAGGGGTCCCTTCTGGAGGAAGCGGACAGGCTGCCTCCAGCTGGGAGTCCTGCGTACACATACAACAACATAATTTCTTGAACTTACTACTGACTGGCATGCTTAAAAACAGATAACAGACACCAGAGGGTTTTCAAAACTCACCTCGCTTACTTGACTTTTGCAAAAGTCAATAAGAGCAGATTCATACAGAACAGACACCAGCGGGTTTTTAAAATTCACCTCGCTTGCTTGGCTTTGGCAAAAGTCAATAACAGCTTGGCTTTTGCAAAAGTCAAGAACAGAATCATACAGACTTGGTGGGTGATCAGTCCACCCTTACCTTACAGGGGTAGTTCCCTTCTGCAGACATAGGGCTGTGTCCTGCTCCAGAAATTATTTGCTAGGGGACTCCAGCGTGAACGCGGTCAAGTGACCCAGACCGGGTGGGGAGGAACAGCGGGCGAGTCGTTTGGCTTACCAGATTGCAGGAATTCCTCGGGTAGGGTACCTCCATCGGAGTCTCTCCGTGCACCCCCTCACATCCACCGCGCTTGACCTGGGTGTCGGCGGGGAAACCGCCCATGTCTTCCATACCTTCCATACTTAGTAAAAGGAGACACAGGAGCCTTTGTCTGCAGGAGGAACCCAGATGTATTCAATAGCCCAGGCTATGGAACAGAGTCCCAAGCTAGTCAGAGACAAGACAGAGGAGGCTGCTGCTCCACTCTACAGCTTACAAGTCTTTTATACTTTTTCATCCCAGTCTTTTGGCTGTTAGTTCATTGTTTAATCAGGGCAGTGTTTGCAGTTGATAACCAGATCTTGACGATGTTGGTAGATGGTGACCTGGTCAATGCTTGGTACACAAATCATTGTTCACCCTGCTTTGATCAAGGCTCAGTCTTTCAGGTCATTGTTCACTTGCCTTGATCAAAGCCTGGTCTTACAAGTCATTGATTAATCACCCAGATCAAGGGCCTGCAGTCAGACCATTGACCAGATATCAATGTCGATGTCAAGGATGTTAACCAGGCTGGGAGCAGGAGATGGAAAAAAAATCATCTACTCAGGGTGTGAGTGTCTCGTGGCTTTCAGTTGAACTGCAAAGAACAGGGGGGGTTGGGTGTGCGACAGTTCCTGGGCAGAAATGCAGGGTGCAAGATGGTTTTTGTCGTGTCAGTTAGAATTTCCTCAGGCATCAGCAGAAATGACCAGGTGGGTCGTGTGGAAGTGTTTGACACGAGATGGCAATGAAAAAGCAATGGAGTCCTGGTACAAATGATGCCGATAAGAAGAACACTTTTCCTCACTCAAACCCCCTTACATCTCTCCTCTCAAGCATCGCCGTCTCTGCTCCTGGTTCCTGCCTCCTCTTTCCTGCTTGGTGCACGTCGTTGTGAGAAAACAGCCTAAGTTTCCTCACAACGACATGGATAGCCACTGCTGCAGCCATTACTCATTACATCGCATGCGTTGTGAAAGCGCATGCGATGAAATGGTATGCGTGGTTCTTATCACACGTTGTAACATCGCATGCGTTGTAACGCATGCGATGTAAAAGCAACGCGTGGTAAAAACCACATTGTAATGGCTGTTCCCCCTTGTTGGGTCTAGTATCGGGGGCAGTTTCTCCAGAGGAGAGGGTGGAGAGGAGGAAAGAAAGGGAGCATCAGCTGGCATTGGAAAGGCTCAGGGTGGAGCAAGCGCAGCTAGGTGTGGAGGAGAAAAATCTAGATACTTAAAGGGTCTTAGCGCAGGAGAGGATGGCGGAGGCAGAGAGGGCCTTCCCTAGGGAAAAACTAGCTCTTGAGGATATGCCGCCTGAGTGTAGTTTTAGTGATCTAGATTCACCAGTGAGATTGGGGTCCAGTGGTGGCAGCAAAAGTGAGTCCAGTGTAGGCTGTTCCTCTCTCAGATCCCAGAATATGGTACCTTGTTTCCAGGAAGAGGGTGTCACACCATAAGGGTACAGGTTGAGCTTGAGGGGCAGTAGGAAACAGTCTCAGCAGTCTTGGAGGAGTTTGTGGATGAACGTTGTGATGCCCTGGTGTTGCGGGGATTCTGCTCACGCACAGAACTAGGCACAGGAAACCAGGACCTTAGTGAATTGTGGTGTACCAAAAAACTCACCTCAGTACCCAGAACCTCTATCCGACTAGCATCAGTGTCTCATTAGTTCTCCGTACTACAGCAAAGATACCAATGATTAGGCAATCCAGAACAAGCAACTTAGAGTACTCTCAGGAATAGTGGGAATCAAGAACACTCTTTCGTTTTTATTCCCATACCAGTCCACAACTTGAGTAATCAGAGACACAGAAAAGTTTAATATGTTTATTTTTAACTACGTGCTCTAAGATGCAGTATTTTAGCTAACACAAGCAGGCATATGATCAGAAATAAAACATTCAGCAATGTTACAATTCCATAAAACACAAAGGAAGAAATCATGATATAATGATAGTGCAAACAGGTCATATAACACCTTGTGAACCACCCTCCCATGCTAGACGCTAGGTTTTATAATAATAGAAGGTCTCTTAGGCTTGAATGGGGAACCCCATACCTCCAAGATCAGCAGAGGTGAATCACATCTCAGGATCAGCAAATCTCTCTGTCTCTGGAAAGGTTTTTTTTCCAAGTGCCCAAATCATGCATGCAGTGCAATATTAGAAGCACTAGAATTTCAGTTGGTTGCAGCTGTGTGCATGTTGTCTCTAGAGCGTGATCAACCTGAATCACAGCATACATTGTTATTCTGACCTTGAAGACTTCTGCATGCAGTGTACAGACTGAGGTCATGGTGTAAGTCTAGGGATGTGAAAAACAAACCATTCTCACGCAAAGAAAATGAAGCATTTAACTTACTACAACAGTTACATGTAGTGTTGTGTGCAAAAGCTGCAAAGTGGCAAAATGGGGTTTAAACTTCTAATACGCTTATGCTAACATAGCAATGTGTGCAAGCAGAACCCTGTCTTTACTACACCCTCCCCTGATTGGACAACGAATAAGAAGGGAAGAAATTTAGGAACACAGAGTTCAAGTTCGATTGGGACAGAACCAAGTTCATAATTTGCCAAACTGGATAATTGGAAATGAGAAGTTCGAAGTTCGAAGTTTTAAGGTAAAAAGTAAAAAACCAGGAAGGGGCGGTATGCTGGCCATCGTGGAAAGAAAAAAAGAGTACATTTTTTGAGTAATGTACGCATTGAAGATGGACGAGTGCCAATTTAATCCATCAGCATATAGGCAACGTATGTTGCAACAGACTCCAAGAGGAAGTCATTGTTATCATCAGAAAATAATTCAGCCATCCAATTTAATAAATTGAAGGAACATACATGTTCTTCGATAGCTGGAGCCTCTAGCACCATCAGACGACAACTTGCGTGTTCTTCGAGGTAACTTTGTGCCAGGAAGTCATGTGCAGCTGCACATATATTCCAATTTCCTAGAATTTAATGCACAGCTGCGCACGCCATAATCCCAACACCAGAACAGTCCAACTCATGAGTCACTAAGGGTCTCATCAGTCGATCATAATCCGGGGCAGCAGACACCGTAGTGCAGAAACACAAATCCAAAGCCCATTCAAAACAGCAATCCAGTCAATGGAAAACGGGTTGCACACAAGTAAAGTACGAGAGCCGGAAGGATAATCCATATGCTATACTCAAAGTGGCCAGAGGTAGCGTTCCATAGTATTCAAGCATCCGGTTGCGTAGCTGGAACAGCCGGGGCCGGCTGTCTTGTGATACAGATTGTGCAGTCATTTCTAAGCAAACAGATCAACTGCTGCACACCGGCAGCCAAGGTGAGAATCAATGGTAACCCGCCGAAGATGCTGGAAAAAAATAGAATGAAAAAATGCCGGTATCACACCAAATATTGTTTGGAACGAAGTCACAAGGTCGGACCTCACAATTTTGAAAAAATGTGCCAAGCCAGTTGTTGACGAGGCATTGAATATAGTGTGAATCAAAGCACCAAAATGTAGTGGGAGATCAGTATTTAAAAGCGCATGCACCTTGGTGCGGGTGTTCACCACATAAAGGACAAATGTTTCACGGGAAGAAGTAAGGGCGACTTCTTTTTGGAACAATAGAGCCCTTATTCTGCTCATCTTGTTGAACTCTACTTCAAGGTCGGAATGGAAATCCAGATGGATACAGCAAGTCTCCCATGCGGGGGTGGGAAAAGCACATTTTTACAGCAAACCACATGTTGGGAGACGGTCACAATATACGGAATCCCAGCCAGCATACCGCAGCAAGCTTCATTATTTAAACGTAAATAGCAACAGTTAGCTAGAAGCATGAAAGTTGGTATTTTAGTTGGCACAGGTTTACCCTTTAAAATGCAAGCTAAATTCGGGGCTTGCGTGTTACATGAGCCGTGCAATTGTATGTTCTTGCAAACCAGTGAGTGATCAGGTGTAGAAGTGCACTCCTCGCCCTTTAAATAAACTTCTTTACCCTCGCTCAGGCACCTATATGTGAATGGCAAAGACCAAACTTCATGGAGATAGGCACTTCCCAATGGTTTAAACCTACCTATGGCATAGTGTTTTATACATGAACTGAATTTAAACAAGGGGAAGGGCAGTGTTATTAACCCATGAATGAGCCGTACAGCTGAGTTAATTTCAGCAACAGAAAATGGTAAAGGTTTTAATTTTTCAATATGTAAAAGTGAATATGTTGCATCCTTTATGGACATGAACTGTTGTTTTTCAGCCAGTTTAAACGGTAAAAATAGAGATGAGGTATTCATGTAGTCCCAAGACACTTTCCCAGACTTTAAAGTTTGTAAAGTCCAAGCAAACTGCATTATAGTTCGTAATTGATTTTGACCATGGTCCAAACAAATACTTCATCCTGTACAATATACACAACAGATAAAACAATATTATCCAAGGTATAAATTCTGGAAAAAACAGTATTTATGCTATTGTCAACAACTGCAATCACTTTTTCTAAATTAGCTTGATCAATAGCTCTTAATCTAGAAGGAACTTCAATTTGGGACAACTTCCAGACTTCGTTGTAAATAGCATACACCCATCTTTTTGACCTGCCTGCTACAGGGCCTTTAATAAAGTCATTAAAATTAACATCATCAGTCAATTGGGACAAATGAAGTTTGACTGACGCCAGAGTGAAATGTTTAAGCCAGTTCTGACATAATTTGCCTACTGAATAGGTATTAACAGAATGGGCGTATTCAAAACGGGGGTCCACCATTACCTGTGTATAGCCTGAGGCCAGACCCAGAACTTTTCTGCCATAATAACCAACCCTGAGGATCCAAGCTGGAAATATTAAAGGGGAATTTGTTATTAGGGACTGTAATTCATCAAGGGACCTATCAGTGTGATTGTACCATGTAGGGTATTTCCCTAAATCAGGAATGGAAGGGGCATTCAATTTTGTAGATGTAGCCAATCCAAAGCCCAGTCTCTGGCACAACTCTGTTATTATATCAGGATCTGACATCCTTCGTAGTTTAACTTGCTGTTTCGCATTGTTTCATATTTATAGGCTTATCACAGTACCCTCAACACGAGACCCCATCTTGCACCATGTACTAACTAACGCGGAGAACCTCACCATTTGCTTGTAAGTTTATGCCAACATACACTGCGAGATGGACTAATGCTCCACGTTAGTCTTCAATTCAACTTATTTTCATCCTTGCTTGAAAGCTCAACATTTCATATTTATGTATTTTTCAGAATAGTGACCGATCTTGGAGCACTATATTATTTGACTTCTAATACAGAACCTGCAGCTTTACTAGAGAAATCATTTTACTGACTAATGTGAGTTTCTTGAGACACCGAAATGTTAAATGTGGTAACAAAGTTATAATGTTTTTAGGCTTAGTAAGGTAATTATAATGTAGGTTTTTCCTCCCATTCCTTTTTACTTAGGAATTGACCCATATCCTAAGTTTCTATTAAAAGAAAGGCCTGAACTGGGATAATCACGAGCAGCAAAATTGATTGTTAGCAACTTTAGAAAGGCTGTATCCCTCTTGCAGTTGGAAGAGAGTACCCTCTTTTCTTTATCTGTATCCCAGTTAAAGTCTGTCCTGAAAGAAGCCACTTGGGACCTTAGTTATAGACTAGACTTTACTGCTATTTTCGATAAGAAGGGTGTTAATCTTCTTACTGATTCATTCGCAAGAAAATCCGCCCAACCCTACGCTACTTGGAACTTATCTCATGGTATTCGGAGATTTTGGTTTTTATTGAGACAAGATTTGTTACCCCTAAATAATCTTTTGTTTAAATGGCATGGAGTATCTGCAATTTGCAATTTTTGTCATCATTCTATTCAAGATCGAATACATGTACTTTTTATATGCCCAGCGCTGCGTCCTTATCGCAGCAAATGGCTAAGACAAATATGCTTGCAAATGGGTATTCTAAATATGAATTCTTTTATGAGTGCTTTATATAATCCCCCTAATGAGAGATTTTGTTTTTATATCTTTAATTTTTTTAAATGTTTTTTGGAAATTTTCTGAAGATAGGCATGTCTAATAATGTGTCACTTTGTGTTCTAGTTATTGCAATTGCTATGATTTGTCTACTTTCGCTGTGAATGGTATTTTTGTATTGTACTTTTTCTTTATGTGGACCTCTAAGGAGTTCCAAAGCATAATAAAGATTGAATCTTTGACATTGAATCTTTGACATTGCTAACAGGGACATAGGGCCAGATGTAGGTGGCCCCATTACCGGTCGGTAAACCTGAAATTCAGTAAATTTCAGGTTTACCGACCGGTATTGAGCCATTTGGCATGTAGGGGAGGATTCGGTAAATAACAAATCGGTATTTACCGATTCAGTATTTACCGAATCATCATTTACCGATTCGGTATTTACAGAATCGGTAAATGACATGTAGGAAGCACTTTAAAGAGTGCTCCTGTGGTTTAAGGATTCGTTATTTACCACCAACTATTAGTTGGTGGTAAATAATGAATACCTTTGAAAATGCAAATTTGTGCATTTTCAACTGTGCCATGTGACAGACATACATGCCCAGAGGGCATGTATGTGTGCCACATGTGCACACAAGCACTATTCAGGGGTGCAACAAGGTGTCAAAGTGACACCCTGCCATCCTTGACCCTTTCCCTATTTTACCGAATCGGTATTTACCGATTCGGTAATTGAAATTCATTCCTATGGGCCTCCAGGCCCATAGGAATGAATGGCAATTACCGAATCGGTAAATACCGATTCGTTAAATACCGAATCTTAACGATTCAGTAATTTTTACTGAATATTTACCTACATAGGATTTACCGATTCTAAAATACCGAATCGGTAAAATTCGGTATTTTAGAATCGGTAAATCCTATTTACCTACATCTAGCACTTAGTTCCTTATGAATTATGTGACACTTTTTGACCTAATATCTGTTTTTTCCAATAGATTTACTGCTACCCAGTGTACATCCGCTCAGGATTCACGGTGTGTTTACTGATACAAGACAAGAGAGGCCTTACCACTTATTGTATTAATCTCTATAGGTACATACTAGATTTTTCATATAGGATTAAGGGGCAACCTTTGCATCTACTTTGTTACTGGCATTTATCTAGCCTTTTTCTGTATTTTTAGCCTATCTGCTACTTCTTCCGATAAAGGATCCTCAATATTTTGAGACTCAAGAGCTCCATTGGTGGACCGTTTACTAGGCTTATCTACTACTACAGCACAAGGTTATTATACCATATTTTGTACATGACTTGTTTTTTGGTACAGTCTATATCTTGGACGATTGACCTAAGAGATATTTGTGGTTGCACACTTTTGAGGGTACTAATCAAATGTGTGTTTATAATTTCAGTCTCTCTGCTACTAGTCTTGAAAAGGGATCTTCGGTATCTCGAGAATTTAGAGCTGCAAACCGGAAAATTGTCCCAGGCTCATTCTCATTACTATACCACAAGGTTATTTAGTTTTACTCCCTTTTTGAGATTCTCCATCAACACATGGGTCACTTTTTAGAATTATATTTGGTGTCTCGACACACGTTTGGTTTCTTTTCATAACTTCTCTTAATCACGTTTTTCTAAAGATATTTATAATTTTTTCACTTGTGGGTCTTCTATCAACTGATTTCTAATATTTTGGCATGGCTTCACATTTTTGGAGCTATCTGTGATTATTTATTTTTACATATTTTTACGTTTTCACAATTCTCAACTCTCTTTGCTGTTGGTGTTCTCTTCTCTACTTTCTCTATTCTTTTTTCTTTTCTTTTTAGTATTACACGATTTTTCTCCAATTGGAGTTATAAGCTTACAGTTTCCTTCTTGGATACATGTGCCAAATATTGTATTCATTTTTTACTCCCTACAGCCTTGAGGAAGTCACTGTGGTGACGAAACGCGCGTTGGCTGTTTTTGTGCCACACAGTCAAGGAACTGGAACTCTAATTAGGAGGTTTTTGGTGTGCTATTGTTTAAACTGTCTGAAATCTATCTCATGTATTTGTGGCGGATAAATCACTGTTGAATAATGCGAATCTGTTCTGTATACTGAATTTCTGTGACATGATGTCTCTCTCACGATCCTAGGGTGCTTTCTGTGTTATATAAATTTATCTAAAACGTGTTTATGATACATTTAGAGTGCCGGGGTCCTGTCTCTTGTATATTTTTGAATATGCCAATTCGTGTCTTGTTCTAATCGATACTCTGGGTAGTGGGGTATCTTACCCTGAGTGGCACCTACTGGAATTGGTGAATTGTGAATAAGTGTAATTTAAACTGTACCCATATCTGACAACACATTTTTTTGAACTGCGACTACCGTGTGTGGTTCTTTAATCCAAAGCAAGTAGTTTGTGAAATCGTAGAATTAAAAAACAATATGTGGTTAGGGATGAGACATGCACGATGCAAAGCTTGAGTGCCTTGCACTTGCCAGGCTTTAGAACCCCAAACAGATGTAAGATCAATTGTATCTTTCCACAACTCATAGCCCCCTATAGCTAATTGATCGATAAAGGGCTTTTAATACAGTAATTTAGTGTGGGTGAGTCTAACTTTGGAAGAGGACCGTGCAGTCATTTTAAAATAAAAGGCTTCAGGATGGGATTGATTAAAATCAGTAAAATATGTAAACTTTTTCAAGAGAGTTTTCGAGCTGCCTTCAATGGGAGCTGGGCAATGTTCCCATTGTGTATAATTAACCACATTTCTAAACGTGTTTGCTTTATGCAGGAAATGATTGCCCTAGTGTTGGTAACAGAATAAGTCTGCATAATTTGCAGAGTCTAAGTACAAATCTTCAGCATCAAACGCAGCATAATATTTCAAATCAGAAGAGAACCTCTACGGCCTGGACATCCCAATCATCAGAGCGTATATTTTGTTTCATAAACATCCCCCATAGAAACACGAAGTACATTGGGGACATTAATAGCCTCTATAGGGCCATGAATTTGAAATTTTACAGCTTCCCATACAATCCCATCTAACACAGGCCAAGCCGTGATGTTGACAAAAGTCTGGTCCCTCTTCATGATGTGTTATGAGGAGTGGGGTACCAAAGTTCCATCAATTAACCTAATTGTAGATCTTTCTTTAACATAATGTCCATTCACTAGACTAAACAATACAACTACAAATCCAATCGGCATGAATAAAAAGATCGAAAAAAGCACCAGTCAAATGTAAGTCCAAGTGGTATCAAAAAATGTATTTTAAACCATACTGCAAAAATTGAAATTTTCGATGGGGAACTCCATGTTGTAGAGTTAGTGTCAAATGAAAAACGGGACTGGTCAACTGCACTTGTTTGCGCACCAGGCAATAACATATCTGACTGATAGGTATACTCAGTATCTCCATGGGGATCACCAGCCGGTGGATTCAATAATGGATTAGTAATGGTATGCATCTCGATGGCAAAGTCAGGCCTGGTGGTGTTTGCCGAGGCCAAAATAGAATTTCTCAACATTGCTGGACAAGAGACCGCTGGAGTCATAATAAGAAGAATCGGCCACTCGTTGTAATTTTACATTGTCAATGGAGATGTACCTGTTATCTTTTTGACCAGCAAGTGGAGGTAAAATGACTGTTCTTGTACCTTGCACGCCATTCACTGATACAGGTGCATGATAAGAGGGGCCAAACTCCTTCTTGTTCTCCACCTTCTCACGGACCAGGTCACTGACTTGTGGTAGCCAGCCATCTACCAGAATCTGAAGTGCAGCATCCGATGTGGAGGGCAAGTGTTCCTTTGTGAGACTGTGTTGAGTCTCTTGTAGGTTCTGTAATACAGCAGAATGTTCATCTACGTCGAAGGGTGGGGCGGCCGACGTGGCCATGTCTAGACCTTCAAGGTCCGGGACAAACATTTTTATGCCAAAGAGTATCTGGTATGGGGTCCACCCACCCAGAGAACTTCCAGGGAGATTATTAACCACATCGCTGCTTGGTAGTTTCCCCTGCTGTGCTGGACAGCAACGAAAACGGGTGTGGTCATGACGAGCTGAGCTCGTCATGAGCACCTGAGAGGTATATGCCATGACGAGCTGAGCTCGTCATGAGCATGGAAGGGGTTAAGTGCACGTTGAATGCTATACAGATAGGCCAACTAGTTTCTGCCAGTACCTAAAACCCTAGCAGTCAAGGATTGCTTTAAGTCACAGTTCATCCGCTCCACAACAGAATTGCCCTCAGGATGGTATGGAGAAGAAAATTTGACCTGCACCCCCAAAGACCTCATGGCTTCTTTGTACGCCTTAGAGGCGAACACCGGACCCTGGTCCGAATGGAGGGTGCCAAATGCAAAAATGTCCACAAAGACACCCAAATCCCTGATGACGCAGTATCTGAGGTAAAAGGACTGCAGTGATCTAAATAAACACACCTAAGTAGTTTATTAGATATGTGCAGCTGTGTTTGTGATGGACGCGCAGCTGTCAACGGTTTAATCTGCTGGCAAATGTCAAAATTAAGGATATAATCATGAGTCTGTTTGTACAGTAACACTGCTGCAAGATAGAGACAGTCGCTGAGACACTGGCATGGGCCGAGGCCATGCCTTCGTGAGCGGCTGTTAGCAAAGATAGCCGGCGGTCCGTGTTGGGAATCAATCTGTCACCAACGTCATTAATTCTCACATAGGGAACATTATCAGGACTTAAATGATAAGAGTATGCAGAAGGGACACCTTTAGGGTAATTACCTCGCTTCTCTGTTGCAGCGATGGCTGCCAAGATGTCATCATCAATCTTACCTTTGGACCTTGTAACTGCTGCTACTAAACATGTCGACACTGCTGTATTTGCTGCTTAGTCAGCAAGACTGTTAACAACAGCCTGTAGTCCTACGTGCTGGTGACCAAGAGTATGAATTACATTCACAAGAGGCAGACGTTCTTTAAGGTCTGTGACTCGAACCCAAAGCATTTTGTGTTTAATTGTGCTACCTTTGGAATCACAATATTCATTCTGAGTCCAAAAGAATACATTGTCATTGAAAGACTGAACACAGTAGTAAGAGTCACTTACAATAAGAATAGTCACATGAGGATCAGCAAACTCTAGTGCAAGCACCAGAGCACATAGCTCTGCCAATTGGGCGGTACAGTCCCCTAATGTCTCCGTGTGCACAACATCAGACTTGAATTTGCCATTCAATATGGTACCCACCACTATTGCACAGGCCGCTGAATAAGCATGCTTAGATTCCGTCGCCGGTTATGCCAAACCATCAGTGTAAATGATACAATGGTAATCCTCAAGCGCGCGCAAGGACATAGGAGCAGGATGAACAAATTCATACTGTAAGGACTCCTGAGTTTGCAATGAGGAATCATAGATAAACGTAACATCCAGAGACGTCAAGGATGTGGCCCATTGTATCCAACGCGGATGCAAAGCTTTAGAATTTGGTACACTGGCTCCCGTCACCGCCTCAAGGGCAGGATACGGTGTAACAACGAAAATGCGTTTCCCCTGCGACAGCGCTCTTTCTTTTAGAATCGCCATCTGGACTGCAGTCAAACCTTTTTTGACAGAAGCAAAGCGCATTTCAGACGAAGTGTACAAGTGTGACTTGTGAGTAATAGGGACAGTGGGTCCGATTCACAGAACTAACTTAAGACAAAATCCTAAACGTATTACCCTTTTCGTATTAACAGAAGATTTTTACTCATTTTGGTATTCACAGAATGCACTTACTCATTTTGGTATTCACAAAAGGCACTTACTTATTAATGAGTAAGTGCCTTCTGTGAATACCAAACTGAGTAACTTACTCATTTTGAGTAACTTACTCATTTTGGTATTCACAGAAGGCACTTACTCATTGATGAGTACGTGCCTTCTGTGAATAACAAAATGAGTAACTACCTTCTGTGAATACCAAAATGAGTAAGTGCCTTCTGTGAATACCAAAATGGTAGTAAGTTTAGGATTTTGCCTTAAGTTAGTTCTGTGAATTGGGCCCAGTGTCTCCCTCATCAGATGTCAAGTACGTGAAACCCACCGCCATTGGCACAATTCTTATTACCAGGTTTGTGAGGTTATCACGTGTCAGTAAGTTTAGATTTAAGAAGATCAAACTGCAAGGATTGCAGTATTGCTGAATGTTCTGGCAGCCAGCAAGATTTGGTAAAAGTAGGTTGTATCAAGGCATGTAGCGGCTTGATACGTTGGGCATAATTGGGAATATAAGTGTGACAAAAATTAAAAATCCAAGTAAAGATTTTAGTTTTTTCAGAGTTGTTGGAGCACGCAACAGCGCGCACTTCTCCAGGAATTGAGGTGCTAAACCTCGACCTTCATTGTTGAGCTCGTAGCCCAGAAACAACACCGTGTACTCTGCAATGTGTGATTTAGCAATGTTAAATTTGTAACCGAAGTCCGCAAACATGACAATGATGCGATCGACGTGACACAAATGCGGCCATAACTCGTTGCCTGTGAGATAAATAGCATCAACATACGAGTACGCATCAGGGTTGATGCTCTCCAACAGAGAGACAACACAAGCGGCAAAGACGCCTGGGCTGTTTTTATAGCCCATGGCTAATCTTTTGAACGTTTTTTGTTTGCCGCCAGAAGTAAAAGCTGTCCATTGACTACTAATAGAGGACAGGCTATGACTGAAAAAGCCATTGGATATGTCAAGTGTTGCCTTAAATTTTTTTCTTATGAGACTATCAACTAGGGCAGAACTGTGAGTATTCTGTACTGCGCACTTCCGACAATGAGAGTTTAAATGCTGATAATCCAATACCAGTTAATACAACCCATCAGGTTTGGCTACAGTGAAAAGAGGATTATTCATGGGTGACACACAGGTTTCAATTACACCTTGATATTCCAATTGTTCAAGGATTTCCTCAACGGGAGCTTTCGCTTCTCACCGCATGGGATATTAGGGTTGTGGCTGTGGCTGTGGCATTGACCGCAATGGAATCTCATGTCTGGGCGAACGTTTATCCCATTCGACCTGAGTACACTACAAAGCCGGCGCAAGCACCCGAGCTCACTCTTCTGCAAAATTTCGTGCCTGCTCCTTTGGCACAGTGTGTGCAAAACTAGGGAGGATTACCTCCTCCCCTCTCGGAATAGCCAAAATGAAAGGTTGGGGCCAGTCTGCCTCTGCTCACAAAATTTCATACATAGAGGTCAGATATTCCCCCAAAATCCCTTTTATTTTTATGTTGCATGTCACCTACAATTAAAATGACTATATCATATAGTCTGTCAGGGGGAGCCACTCTTGTGTCAGCAGTTTCTACTGTGATGAACGTATCAGTTGCTGTTGCCTTCATATATGACGCAGTGCCTGCCGCATTACTATAACCTCCGCTGCGCTGTCTACCCGCGTTAGCGCCCATGTCAGGTTCCGAAGCTGTGTTCTCACTATCTGTGGCATACCTTGCAGTTCACGCAGCAACCTTCTGGTTCTGAAACTGTGGGCGTTGACGTTGAAAGTGGTCCTGCTTGCCTTTACCGTCAGCCGGGAGGGGCTGCTCACAACCTTGTGGGGCACCCCGACCTCTGCCGCTTTCTCCTCCACCGGCTTGTGAGACCGATGTTTACTGTGAAGAACGAGGAGAACGTTGATCAGGAACCTGATATCTATCAGGAGACCTAATTCTCGCGTGGTCCCGCAAATCATATGAGCGCTTAGTAGACACAGATATTGGTGACGCAGGAGGCGACCCTTGTTTCTTTTGCTGCTTCTTTTCTTTCTTATTTTTCCAATTCTGTTTAGGAAAAACTGGACAGTCGTCTTTCGTAGACTTAGCCTTTCGGAGTTTGCGGTTCAGCTGCTGTTTTAGCAAAAGGCTTAACACCAAAACTATTGCGGCCAATGGTCTTATAAGCCTCCGCAATAATTTTCGGCAATTGCAGGGGTTTATCTGCTTTAGGGTCAAGGCACAAAGCATTGGACACTTGAAAGTTAACCACATTTTCCTTGACGTTAGCAAAGAGGAGATCACAAACTATGTCAAACACTCCGACAAGCCACATTCCTAACTTGACACCCGCCTCCGGGCCTTGTTGATCCTGAACACGCTTGATCACGGATGGAAGGACAGTTATAGTTGGTGTGCCAAAGCACTTTGCATAAACTGCTGAAAGACTTTACCCCATGTCTCACAATCGGTTGCCTCAGGCACCAAGTCTTTCTGCAAACTAATGGTCAGAATCCGGTGTATTTCCACAGGAATTGTATTAGGAAACACCGCTTCCAGGCATCTCATCCTTATCCTGGGGGCGCTTGCCCATTACCGAATTAACCATGACAGGACTGATTTTTATCCCGGCCGGTCCAACTGGATGAGCCGCAGCCCAAGGTGCCCCCACCTGGATGTTGCGTGAAATGTGTTGCACTAAAGCCCTATGTACCCCAACAACGGAGCTATAGAGTTGTCGCAATTCAGCTCTAGGGACTGTTATGCAGATGTGGTGTGACTGGCCAAGTGGCCCCAGGAATAGACAAGGGACCTAACCGAACCGGAGTTACAGTGTGTGGGAGGGCGCTATTAAACCAAATATGATGCTGCCAAGCAGAAATCGGAATCTCCTGTGTCCTATATGGTGCATACATCGCAGGCACTGCTTAGTGAGTGTAAGTATTGAATGTACCATCATCCTCATTCACAGGTGGAAATGTAACCCAAGAGTAGAAATTTTCATATGAGAATGCTACATCAGCAATCACCACAAAGAGCACTGCCATACCATGAGCGGGCTCTCTGAACTGCGTCAAATGATTTCGGAGTGGTACCCGACTATGCTGAGCTATATCAATATCACCGATAAGGACACAGTACAGAAAAACAATCTATATGAATTGTAGAACAAATAGGGTAGTAATTCAAACATGTACCTTTTTATAAATCTCAAGCTTGAATGAACCTATAACACATTTGTATTGGTAGGTTAATCCGTCACTCCTGTTACTCTGAAACAGTAGTGAGGGTATTGTGGACAGATATAAGCACTAATCGAGCATCTTGAATATAAAACCAAATTAGGTGCGCCATGTTGTGGGGATTCTGCTCATGCACAGAACGATGCACAGGAAACTAGGACCTCAGTGAATTGTGGTGTACGAATAAACTTACCTCAGTACCCAGAACCCCTATCCGACTAGCATCAGTGTCTCATTAGTTCTTCGTACTGCAGCGAGGCTACCAATGATTAGAAAACCCAGAACAAGCGACTAAGGGTACTCTCAGGAATGGTGGGAATCAAGAACACTCTTCCATTTTCATTCTCATACCAGTCCACAGCGTGAGTGATCAGAGACACGGAAAAGTTTGAAATGTTTATTTTTAACTACGTGCTCTAAGATGCAGTATTTTGGCTAACACAAGCAGGTACATGATTAGAAATAAAACAATCAGAATTGTTACAATTCCATAAAGCACAAAGGGAGAAATTATGTTATAATGATAGTGGAAACAGGTCATTTAGCACCTTGTGAACCACCCGCCCCTGCTAGGAGCTAGGTTTCATAATAATAAAAGGTCTCTTAGGCTTGAATTGGGAATCCCATACCTCCTAGATCAGCATAGATGAATAACATCTCAGGATCAGCAAAGCTCTCAGTCTCTGGAAAGGTTTTTCCTCCAAGTGCCCAAATCATGCATGCAGTGCAATATTAAAAGCACTAGAATTTCAGTTGGTTGCAGCTGTGTGCGTGTTGTGTCTAGAGCGCGGGCCGATCAACCTGAATCACAGCATACATTGTTGTTATGACCTTGAAGACTTCTGCACACAGTGTACAGACTAAGGTTGCGTTGTTAGTCTAGGGATGTATAAAACAGCCAATTCTCATGCGTAGAAAATCAAGCAATTTAACTTACAACAACAGTTACATGTAGTGTCATGTAGTGTCATGTGCAAAAGCTGCAAAGTGGCAAAATGGCGTTTAAACTTCTAATACTCTTATGCTAACATAGCAAAGTGTGCAAGCAGAACCCTGTCTGTACTACACTGGAAGGTTAGGTGATGGGTAGCACGGCAAACATTTTTGAAGGGCTGTTCAACCTGATTGCCAGAGAGCACATGTTCCGTTATTGTTTCCCAGGGTAACACCAACACCTGTTGGAGTGTGAGTTTTCTGATCCCAGGGAGCTTGCACGGGAGGCAGACCTCTGGGTGAGTGCCAGTGGGCCTAAGGAGGCATTTGGGAGTGACCCTAAGAGAAGTGGCTCAGGTATTTCCCAACCAAGAGTGGTGGGAAAGGTTCCTAGTAACCCAGTAGGTCCTGGTGTAGTGGGAGGTTTGTAGGGACTCCCGTCCTGATTCTGCAGAGAACGAGTGAGAATGAGAGGAGTCCCAAGGTGCACAAAACCCAGTCTCAGGGCCTGAAGGGTTCCTTCAGGGAACACCAGGTGGGGAGCCTAGGCTGAACTAGTATGCCATCCATTGAGGGGGATCTCCTAGTGTCAGGAAAACTTGGAGCATCTGTAAGCAGAGCACCACCAGTTCTGGTGTCTGGCAGTGCCACTCCTAAGTGGAGGGTGCAGACGTCCAGATGGAGGGGTGAGATGGGGAGTCCCCAGTTGGAGAACCAGTGGGTCAGGGGCCAGCCATAAGGGCTGAGCCTCCTAGGAGTGACCATGGTGAAACCTCTTCTGTCCTCTGGGGTCTTCACGCCCAGTCAGATAGACAGGGGTCAGGAGATGAGCACCAGGCAGACTGTCACTCAACACATGAGTTATGTGTTACCCTTGTGGGGGACATGCGTGCTCCCCAGGATGTCCTGGTATGCTATGCAGGTGTTCAACCGCAGGGTGTAGTCCCTGGCTTGGGAGCCCAGGTTCAGGTTCTGCCTGACCTGGAGAGAAGGACATCTGTAACCAGTGTCCCTACCGGTTTATCTTCTAGGGGTACCACTCCAGGTGGGAGGGTACAGAACTCTGGAATGGGGGTACAGCCTCTGACCCCGGTTCAACCTGAGGGTTTAGATCCTAGAATGGTAGACCAGTTGCAGGGCAGAACTCCTGAACTGGTGGGATAATTGTGTAGGAGATCTGATTCCAGCATCCTGACAGTTTTAACTTCTGTGGGGGCCTTTCATAGGAGGAGAGTGCGGAACCCCAGAAGCAGGGGTATGGGGAGGAGAGCCTCACCTGTGACTCTTGGTCAGCCTGAGGGTGCAGACCCTGGGTTGAGGGATCAGAATAGCACTGATGAGAGGTAGAGTGGAGAATGGATGCTATGTGCCATGGGTTACTGCCCCCCACTCTGTGAGATAGCAAGGACCAGGGACATCTGGATGGCCTAGAGCCTGTTACTGGTCGCAGACCACTAGGGATTCCCAGTGGGGTAGATTAGTTGGTCCTGGGAGCTATGACAGAGGGAACCACATGGATTCAGATTGGCGTAGAACTGAAGTGTGCCCCTGCAGTTGTGGGTCCGTGTCCGTGCTCTATCCCCCCAAGCAGGGAAGCCCATCAAGGTATTGATTGGTCTATCCTGGCTTTAGGCTGGAAAGGGATTGTGTTGGACTTGCCCCTTTTTGAAGGGTCATCCCTGAACTGTTTGCCTTCCTCCTTTTTCCTGAACTGGTGTTGGTGGTTTCAGGACTCTGGGCACATTATCACTGCTGTCCAGTGTGAAATGCATGTGCTCTCTATGGTAAAACATTGTAATATTGGTCTACACCTGTTTGGCGTATTTAATTTACCTATCACCTATTTACCTCTCAGATACCCAGGGCCAGTACATTAAATGCTACTGGTGGGCTTGCAACACTGCTTGCACCATCCAACAAAGTAGCATTTCAAACCTGTCTCAGGCCTCTGCCATTGCAGGGCCTGTGCCCACAGTTTACTGCCCTTGTGACGTGGAACATAAAGTGGGTGCCACGTCTGTGACTCCCCTCTTACTACATATCGTAAACTGGCTGTAATACATGCTCCCATAGGAAACTGAGAGGTGTTGTTCATTTCTGCACCCTGTATGGTGCCTGCCACAGGGTTTAGGGATCAACAGGGGGGTAACTCAGGTGCCCCCAACTGCAGGCCGCACACACAAGGGGTCCTCCTGGGGGCCCCTAAACATGCTTTCCGACATGGTTTCCATGTCGGACAGGCTGGTATGGAAACCATGCAGGGAAACGCGCATCGTACTCCCAAGGGCGGAAAGGTCTGCCCTTTGGGATTACGATACGGTTCCGACTGGCAAACAGGTTCCTTGAGCCTATCAGAAGCCAGCTAAAATGGCTGGCTGGTTTCAGTTCCAACCGGCTGATAAACAATTAGCCGGTCAGAATTGAAAGCGACCATGGGGTTCGGTTGGAGGCTTTTTGACCCACATCGTAATAGGCCCCAAAGTATTAAAAAAAATTGTGTTGGGCATCAAGAAAGAGTGGGTGAGTGGGTGAAGTGTCTCAGGGGATCATGGATGATGTGCCACAGCAGTCCAATGATTAATGTGACTGAGTAGAGCACTTTGTAAATCACTTCAGAGGAGCATCAGGTAAGGCACCTCAAGGAGTACTGAATATAGGCTTGGCGTATGCACTAGGCAATGTGCATCATGGGAGCACTATCTGTTATAAATGACTTTGTCCCCATTGCAGATCAGGGGTGGAGTGGGTAAAACACAGTACAGAGGCACATGGCTGTGGCATTACCCATGAATATGGTATGCACAGCAGGGGTGTGGTGTGATGTGGAATACGTTGATGCAGATGAATGCCAGAGAAATCTCAATGTTTACGAGTGTGAAGCTCAACAAATCCTGTTTTTCATTGCATCGTGGAATTTCTCCACTCATAAATAAAAGACTCCAAGTACCAATACACAAGCGAGGTATAGTAATTCAAACTCGTCTGATAATTCCTGGAGTTACAAAGAACAGGTCTTTTTAAGGCCAAACCTGACTCGGTTGATGTATTCTACTGGCCGATACTTTTTAAAGCCCGCTCTCCTATGCTCAAATAGCATATAAGCAGCATCACAAGCCTTCTGTGAAGACTTGGCATTCTTATTTTATTTCCACGACTCAGAAGATATATGCTTGCTTTAGGCTTTTGTGGGGTCTAGTCCGTTGATGGCGGTGCCTGCTCAGTTTCCTCTATCCGCAGATGGTTGACCCTGTTTCTCGCTGACATGTATATACGTAGTGTCAAGGTTTCTTCACAACATTTAAATAGGTTATTCAGACAACATCTGTCTGGTTTTAGTACTACATTATCTGTCCATGCAGTTACTCAGAGGCTCTGAGAAGTAACAAACCTGTCACCATGCTCGCCTTTAAATTAAAATGATCGGGCCCGATTCACAGAAGGAACTTAAGACTAAATCCTAAACTTACTACTATTTGGTATTCACAGAATGCACTTACTACTTTCGGGATTCACAGAGTGAACTTACTACTTTCGGGATTCACAGAATAAACGTACTACTTTCGGTATTCACAGAATTGATTTAAGACTACTAACTCTAAGTCCGAACTCGGGCCGGAAATGTCCTCAGATGCCAGAAGTTCTTATTTTGATGGGTTAGAAAATCAATGCAGATCACAACGAGCTATAGTTATACTAGATGACTGGTTTCGCTATGGCAGCTAGTAATACAATATTAGCTTGGAATTTAAATGGGATAGGGAATCGGAAGAAACAGCAAAGAGTTTGTGAATTATTAAAAAATACGGATGCGCATATATACCTCTTACAAGAAACCCACCTTGAAGCAGAAGCGTGCGGTCAAGTTTTTTCTAAACTTAGGTGGGTTCAGGAAACTCTGTGTTCTAAACAGAAGGGTTCTACGAGAGGAGTAGCCATTATTGTGCGGGCAAATAAGGGTATCAGGGTGCAAAGTTGGGGAACTGATCAGTCTGGGCGATGGCTGGTGGCAGTCCTCTCTATTGGCAGTTTCACCTTCTTATGTGCTGTATACTATGGTCCCAATGAAGATAATCCCGGGTTTCTTCAAAAACTAGAAGAATATATGATACAATACACAGCTCCAGTTATTTTGGGAGGCGACTTTAATCTCATATTAGATCTCCTTCTGGATCGTACTTCTAAGGCAAAATATAATTCCCCTAACAAATCCTTGCTAGCCCTGAAAAATATTATGAAAAACTTTAACCTACAGGATGTTTGGAGAGTTAAGCAAGGGAATCTTAGGAAATACTCTTTCTACAGTAAGAAATATAAACAATACTCTAGAATTGATTTCTTTCTCTTAGATCAAGCTTTTTTGTCAGATATTGTTTCAGTATCCTACATTCCTGTAGGTCTGTCTGATCATTCGGTTGTGGAGCTGAAAATTGATCTTAAAGTCATCCCCTCATTATATAGATGGACTTTGGACAGAACGATCCTTTTAGATGATGAAATTAAAAGTAAAATTAAGGGAAACCTGCTGGAATTTTTCTTATTTAACGCAAGTTCAGCTCTAGAACCAATAGTTTGGGATTCGCTTAAGGCCTACTTAAGGAGTGTCCTGGGGTCGCACATGGCTTTAAAGAGAAAACGTATGAAAGAAAAAGATAGATTTGACCTTGAATTGATTAAAACAAAAGAACAAAAACTACAGTTACCGGTATTGGAAGATAGGGGTAGAATCCCACAACTCGAAAAAGAGCTGTCTGAGTTACAGATAGGCTTTAAGGCACGTGCTGATAAAATAAACAAGGATAGGTGGGAAGTGAGTAAACTCCGAAACTTTGAATACGGAGAGAAGTGCGGCTCTCTCCTTGCCTGGAAAGTTAGAATGGAGCGGAGTAGGAATAAAATTAGTACACTAATTCAGCGGGGTTCAGGTCTGCCCTTAATAGAAGATGCCGAGATCAGGAGAGAGGCCAGAGGGTTTATGGAAGAATTATACCAGGAGCAGAATAGTCTGGGGGAGGACGAGCTAGAACGTTGGTGGGCCATGAGAGAGTTACCTCAGTTGAGTGAATCGGATAAAGAATACTTAGTTACTGAGATTACTGAGGGAGAGGTATGGGCCCAACTGAAAAAGATGGCTAGGAACAAGGCTCCGGGTCCGGATGGATTGCCGACGGAGTTGTATAAGGATAACGTGGAAGAAATCGTAGCCCCATTATTGTCACTATTTAATAAAATCTTCATAAAAGGGGAGGGCACCCCTGCTTCTTGGTCAGAAGCAACTATCACCCTGATAGCAAAGCCTAATAAAGACCCCAAAAATATAGAATCGTATAGGCCCATCTCACTTCTTAATTCGGATTTAAAAATCTATTCAGGTATCCTTACGTCTAGACTGGCAAAAATAATTAAGTCTATCATTCACTCTGATCAGCGGGGGTTTATACCTGGGCGTCAACTAAACGAACTTACTTTTCAAGTTGTAGGAGCAATGGATATGGCAGTGGAGAGGGGACTGCAGTTGGCCATTGTTACGATTGATGCTGCAAAAGCATTCGACCAGGTTAATTGGCTTTTTTTATGGAAAACCATGGCAAAGTTTGGATTTCCAGATATATTTATTAGAGGGATTGAGACGTTATATAGGGGCCCTCGAGCCAAGGTATTAGTCAATGGCAGCTTGACCGAATGGTTGGATATCTCGAGGGGAACGAGGCAGGGTTGTCCCCTGTCCCCTCTCCTTTTCGACATTTATATCGAGCCCTTGTTTGCTCCTTGAGATCTGACCCAGTGATCTTACCCTTTCAAATTGGAGAATTGGTTCTTAAGACAGCACTTTATGCTGACGACCTGCTTCTTTACACATCTAATCCTGAGCGGGCTATTCCTAGGTTATTTGAATTGGCTGAGGACTTTGGCATGGTCTCGGGATACAGGATCAATAAAGATAAGACAGACATAATGAGCTGGAACAACCTGGCCCCGATACCGGAAGCCAAATTAAAAATCAGATACCTGGGAATTCAGCTTACTCATAATCTGGATGATGTCACTAAAATCAGTTGGCAGACGGTGGTTAAGGATATAAGGAAGCTCTTGACTAGATGGAACACTTTACCTCTTAACATCTACGGTAGAGTCAATCTAGTCAAGATGATAATTTTGCCAAAAGTTACTTTCTTATTTAATTCCATTCCCTTACATTTTAATAAAAAAGATATTTCTAACCTTCAAGGAAGGATTGGCTCGTTTATTTGGGCGACCAAGTCCCCTAGAATTGCCTGGCGGACATTAAGAAAGGGACTGAAATTGGGCGGATTGGCTCTGCCTGATATACTTTTTTATTGTTATGCTTTTCAATTTAAGAATTTTAGACTTCTGGCAAACAAACTAGATTCTTCCTCACACGGAAGACTTTTCCAGGCCATGTTATTAGACTTGCCACAAGGTCTTGAGTTTTTTCTTTACAAATTTGGGGACCAGAAGTTTTTTAAGAAGGTTCGCCTGAAGTTTCTTAGGACAGCACTTAACATCTGGAAGGCAAAATCCGTAGAATTCTGGATATACCGTACTATCATTCGCAAGCCCCCATATGGGACTCTCCAGGTACACCAGACTGCTTACTAGATCGGCTGGCTCTTCCCTTGAGAGCTGCAGGATTAACCAAGTGGGGGGACCTGTGTAATGATTCCAAAAAACTAAGTTGGGAATCTCTTTTAAATTTAACAGGGGGTTCCATTTCCAGGTTTAAATTCTACCAGTTGTCTTCCTGGTGGGGGAGCCAGTGTTGGGCCAACGAGGACGAGATTCCGATTTTGGAACTTATCAGTAGGGGGACAGGAAGGAAAGGAGAGGTGTCACTTTGGTACAATGCATTGGTGGGGGCGAAAGACGAACTAGGAGCTGAAATCATCAAGCTTTGGGCTAACTTCGTAACTCAAGACTCCGAAGAAATGCTGAAGGTCTGGATAGATTCATTCACAATTTCCCAAAAAATTATAAAACCATCCAACCTTAGAAGGAACCATTTATTCACAGCATATAGGGTTTACTGGACTCCTGCGAAATTGTCAAGGATCTCGGCAGAAGAATATGTCTGCTTAAGATGCAGGTCACCAGGTGCAGACGATAGACATATGTTTGTAGACTGCCCTGAAATTATCAGCTACTGGGATCAGGTCTGTGGGTTCCTAGAAGAGGTTCTATCCATACCAATCATTTGTTCCCCCAGATTGATATTTTTTGGTCTCCTCCTGGACTATGATGTCAGTAACAGCACTTCACAGTTTATCTTCTATGTCATTGTTATAGCCAGAAGAGAGATCTGCAGGGAGTGGAAATCTGTAAGTCCTCCTCGATTTGTAAACTGTCTTAAGAACATTATGGCTGTTAGTCGTTTAGACTTATTGTGCGGAGGAGAAAGTGCTGTTAAAATCTGGTCCCAACTAACTGCATGGTCTGAGAGATAACGGACAAGGTACACAAAATGTCCAATGATTATGCCAGAGGTTTTGTGGTCCTGTCCTCTCAAAGGTCTTGATACATCATGAATGGGAGTGGGATAAGGAAACGACCTACCTCTGGGTGATCTCCGTTGGCTATCCACGGGATCCAGGGCGGGAACAGTTAGCCCGTGTTAGTGGCCAGGAGAAAAGCCCATCTAGAGTTGACAATTTCTGGTGGCATTTATGAGGACAAAGAAAAAAAAAAAAAAGGAAATTGCAGCCCAGAGGCGGAGCTTCCGGCCCAGAGACGGGGCTTCCGGCTTGGGGGCGGAGCTTCCGGCCCGGAGGCAGAGCTTGCGGCTTGGAGGCGGAGCTTCCAGCTCGGAGGTGGGGATTTTAGCCATGGCTGAAATCTCCACCTCTGGGCCGCAAGCTCCGACTCCGGGACGGAAGCTCTGCCTCTGGGCTGCAAGCTCCGCCCCCAAGCCAGAAGCTCCGCCTCCGGCCGGAATTTCCGGCCCGAGTTCGGACTTAGAGTTAGTAGTCTTAAATCTATTCTGTGAATACCAAAAGTAGTAAGTTTATTCTGTGAATCCCGAAAGTAGTAAGTTCACTCTGAATCCCGAAAGTAGTAAGTGCATTCTGTGAATACTAAATAGTAGTAAGTTTAGGATTTAGTCTTAAGTTCATTCTGTGAATCGGGCCCATCGTATCTGTAAAGAAGATCTCAGACGGATTACTTTCCCCCTTTTCCATCAGAAGTCAAAACACTGAAGAGTGGCTTTGTCCAGGGATTGTTCCTTAGCCCTGAGTTGTTTATCGTTTATGTGACCCCACATACAGCTCTGATAAGGTTTTCAGCTTTGACATTGTTGTTTATAGTTCGCCTGCAAGGTTAAAACATCAACACCCCCGAGAGCACTAGCCACAACATTTGCTGCCTCCCTACCATTCTCACTTCAAGTCAACAAAGTAGCGCCAACCTGTTTTGCAAATCCGAGAGTACCATGAATACCTTGCTTTGTCTCAGCAGGAAGGCAAGCGTTTAGGCCATTCAGGCTGCTAATTGTTCTCGCTGGTTTTATGGAAACGTTTGTTATCTGAAAGGTCACAAATATTCAATAATTAGATTGCAAATAGCACAGAAGCTAGCACTTGGTGTCTTGCTTGGACTCCAGACATTTGGCCAATCACTCTCCTTGTAGCTAAACTGCACTTGCTGCCCATATCTAAAGGATTTGTATTGAAGGCTTTTTGCATTGTGCTCAAAACCTTTCACAACAGTGACCCAAAATACTTTTGTAATACATTGCATCTATCTGCTCCTTGCCACCATATCAAGTCTACCATGCAAAGTTAGTACCCTTAAATGCACTAGGCAGGGTGGTGCTACTCTATGTAATGCTCTTCCTCCCATAATGCACAACACTCATGATCTTGAGATGTGTTTCAAGAAACACCTTAAAACTCACCACTGCCTGGCCTAGGACCTGGTTTAGATTTTGCCTGTTACCAGGAAGAATGTAAAGTCGTGTACTCATGACAGCTTGGCTTTCTTGGATGTAGTGGTAATGAGACTCTATAACAATAGCTATGGATGAATTAAGGACCACCTTGGTAGACTGGATGTGACAAGTGTGATCCAGTTGTCCAGAACCCCACATTTATATTATAGACCATTCTATTCTGTTGGCCATGCTCATAGCAATAGACATCTCTAACACACTAGAAGTCATTTTATTTTTTTTCTCAACGAATTTTCCTGTCTCTCCCCTTACCCTCTTTTTAATTGAACAGCTCCCACATTGTCAGGTTACACAGGCTTCATCACTATCCTTCATTCTTTTCAATAAATATTTAACATATTTTGCCCATCTCTTTAGGTCATTATGTCACTTACCTGTCTGTCAGTGGCCTCTAAAGTTCAGACTCAACTGACTAGGTATGGCCCACATTACATTTTGCTGCTCTTCAGAACTGAGCAAAGGCCTGAAAATTATTCGGTACTAGAAAAGAACTAAAGCTAAAAACTTACAACTTTGCCACTGCAGGTTGTCAACCAGAAACTTCAGTAGCACGATAGTCTCTGTTCTAAGGAATCCCCAGAAACCAGAAACTGAAGTTCATTTGTAAAAGGAGTCAGTGCTTAATTTCAGTTTGTGATTACAGGTGGAGCCAGCCAGCACTGAATTTGGGGGACGGGCGCTTTTTTGTCTCAAGAGACTTTGATCCAGAGCAAGAGAAAGGGATGTGGAAAACAATGACCAGGGAGAAAGTAGGGATCAAAAAGAATCTACAAGAGTGAAAGAAGTAGGGAGTGTCTGAGGCATGAGGTAGAATGAAGGCCTTGCAGACTTGGTTATCAGAACCCCAAGATTTGATAGCACCAGATGAGCAAAACTTTGATCCCCTTCATTTATTCTTTTGCAAATTAAGCACAGACAGGAGCTCTCAACTGAAGCACATATTTATACAGTGCCATCCTCTGGATTTCATGCTTTTCACCTTTTGAGAAGGACCCTTCCTTTCTTACAAACAACACCTTATTAAAGGCGGTTGGTGACCTGGTGCCTGTCGACGGCTGGTACAATCCTTGTTTAGGTCTCCTAGATGAGGCACACACAAAGATTCCGAAAATTCAAAATTTTGTGAAAGTTGCACAGCTGAAAACTATGATTGTGACTCCACATAGAGCACTACATTAGCTTCATGTGCGGCAAAGGATTGGCTCTGAGACAAGGACCTTTGCTGAGTGGCCAAGGTCTGCTACGTATTTGATAGCTACTGTCTGTGGCAACGTTTCTCTATCAGCCACCAAAATCCATGGTTCCTTTTTGCTGAACTTATTAAAGAGAGCCTCTTCACCCTTAAGACCGTTCCTTAAAATTGATTCCCTAGATTAGATAACAATATCACGAATTCATGTTTTCACATGAGTATGTTATTATTTAATATGTGTTTACTGGTAGAGCGAAAAACAGGCATATAAATATACATGCAGAAATATAGTAGTTGCACGTTATTTTTTTTCACAAAGTTAAAAATAAATTGATAAATGTACTAAAAATTACCAAACCTTAAATATGGATAATGTTTTTTTTAAACGGAGTTATATGTACAAACAGGATTCTGCAATAGATACCTTGACATCAAGTGCAATTGTACTGTAAGAAGCTGTGCCCCAGTTAACACTCCCAGATTTCTACAGCAGGTAAAACAATGCACTGCAGGGGCTGCTTCTGTCTTGGGCAAAGAAAGGACTGGACTAAACTTTCTGCAGCTTCTTTATTTGAGTTTCTCCAAGGGCTTGAGGGAAAGCTTTTCCCCTGTTCAAGAAGTCTCAGGACAGAAAGACTTTAAGTTCATCTTCTACCAGCACTGGGAACTGTGTGTTTTGTGCTGCAACAGAAGAAAAAGCAACCAACGCTGTCTACAATGCTGCTGCCTGCTCCTTGTCCTGAAGGCACCACAGAGGGCACCGCCGCACTTTGCACTGCAACCCTGGACTCACCAAAGATGATGCCTGACACCACTACTGAGCCACTGCCTCCACCCCGACCTTTGGGCACTGCACTTCACACCATCTCACTTCACACTGCCACCTTGGTATCCCCAAGGACACCGCTCTGCTCCAACATCGATGCTGCTGCTCGCACCATGGTTTGAGAGCTCTGTACGTAAGTTACATAATGCACCATATTGCCCCACACAGCAACCTTGGCCTGCCGGCGCCATCGACTCCGGTTCATCAGCCGATAACAGCGCTTAAGCAATGACAACACCACTACTTGCACCTTGACTTGCCAGCTGCTGGACGAGCACCGCACCACTTTGCACAGCATCCTGGGTCTCATCGATGCTGTGGGACGCCGTCACTGAGCCGCTGTCCTCACCGTAACCTAAGGGCTCCGCATGCCACACCGCTGCACTTCGCACACCATCCCCAGTGCCGGCTGCCACCAGCGCTTCAACTTCAACAGTTACAGAGTTCAATCTAAATGCGTGTAACTTCAAGCGCCCTATGACTTCCGAGCTCACTGCGAGGTCCCTGACACCCTACACTTTAAAGGTACTGTTTTGCGGGTCTTCCCAACACCATAGCTGGCCCACGATGCTGCGGTCAGCGAGAACTGTTTGGATTTGTTTTTGTGATGTCGTGATAGCCCTGGACGGAGCTGTGTACATCAAGGAACTGTATATTAAGTCTATATTTGCTTATTGATATTTCTAAGAACTCTATGGTTGATTTTGATAGTTTTTAGTCTTGTCTGCACAGATAAAATATTGAATATGTTTCTAACACTGGTGTGGTGTCCTTTTGTATTGTTTTCACGGTACTACTGGTAGTTATGTGCAAATGTTTACACACTGCCTCTGAGATAAGCGTGACTGCAAATGCCAGGCTACCAAGGCAGTGAGCAGGGGCTATTTGAGAAGTGTATCCACCTTATTCTGACTAGGAAAAAGGATCCCCACTTGGACAGTGTAACAACCTGCCAACTAGAGACTCCCATTTCTAACAAATACTTAGTGTGCTATAGGGCACAAGCTGTACCTCACTGATAAGGCAAAAGTAGCCTACCTGTTGTTGCTTGTGGCGACCTCTGGAAGGGTTCTCGCTTTGTAGTTCAGACCTGACTCTTCCTCTAGGAGCAGGAACTAGCATGATTTCCATATGGCTGGCATCAGCTTAGTGTGGCACAGACAGCTAATAGTGATGGCCTAGAATGTCACAGGCGGAGATTAATCCAAGCATTCCTTCCATCACTTTGTTGTCTGTGGATGATCCCCAACTCCCCCACTAACAACTACCAAACACTGCTAATCAAGATGATGTCCAGATAGATGTCTCAGAAGGAACACTCAATAAGCTTTCGCTTTAATATCTTAGCAGGCACATGTGACTGAGAAGAAACTTTAAGAATCTACTATGGTACTTCAACACCACCTTCCAGTAACTGAAAAGCAAACCATCCACACCTTGTTACAGTCACAGGAATTTCTACAGCATATATGCCTTAATAGGGGGAATTAAAGGGTGCAGCTAAATGCAAGAGGAAAGACAGCAGTAAAAGAAATTACGCATTGTCAGGCAGCTCATCTAAAAAATTTCAAAGGCTTTCAAAAGTAAGAGGGTACTCTTCAAGACCATAAACCATTTCATACCCCCCACAAAATAACCCCTAACCAATTATTGCAATGAGAAGTGTTTATTATAATGACTTCTTTGAGTATATTGATCTCAGGCCAACTTGTGACATCTCCATGTAGATTTCCCTATGCAACAACCATAAACTTTCTACTTTCCATTCTCGTTTGAAAGAAGCTCTGGAGCTCGGGCCTATGCGAGTCATCCAGGCACATTTTACTAGTAGTAGTGGACCTTTTTTTTCTTTTTATTCTGTGGTGAACAGATGTAAAATGTCAGGCAGGTCACACTTTTCAATCCGTTGCACCATAGTAAGCAAGGATGGAATGTCTTTCAGCACAATGATATAAGTGCTATGATGTGGCCAGCACAGGCCACATCATTGTGCTTTTTGGTGTTAGGAGGAGCAGGACAAATAATTCAACTTGGGGGTGAAGAGGCTTGGCATCGGCTCAACATCCTGTGATTCTGGACTTTCAGTGACTTTCAGCCATGTTGAATAGTTGATGTGCTGCTGACAACATGGCTAAAAGACATTCACATTGACAAGGCCAATAGCTCGGCATTGTCAAGACCTATTGGCTTTGCCAGTGCTTGTTTATGTTACTGCTGGAACTCTGTCTGATACACTGAAGTGATCACTACTAGTAGTATTGGATAGAGTAGCCACTGATGTGGTCACTATTTTATCACTAATAACATTTGTAACTGTGGAAGATTTTAAATTGAACATAAGTAACTCTTATTTCAAAAAAGGTTTGGCGAACCCTGCCCTAGGCGAATCTCCTGCTTAGATGAATTAGAAAAAAGTATCAAACATAAAGTAGGGTAAGACATTAATTTGTGTCATCAAGCTATGACAACAAATGACGAGTACGGTTTCATCCTAATTCTCTTCTTTTCATTCAATGTTTGCAAAGGTTTTCATACAGCAGTCCTAAAAAAGCAGCCAGCACATTTTGTCAATACACAATCTTTTTCAATGCTCTTCTTGATAGCAAATGAAGATGATAGTTTCATTAGCTTGCTGGGTTTTAACAGTGATTGATACTATAGCTAGCATTTTGGGATGTCAGCTAGACAGAGCTTGCACTATCTCTTCGAAACATTCTGCATATACTTTTAGGGTTCGCATTTGCTGGCTCCATCATCGCTCTCCTATTCTTTCCCCCCATATGTCCATGGTATGCATTTGTCATGCCTCTGTCTGTGTTTAGTCCTCCTCGAGAGCATGGACCAAGTACTATCTCAAACCATTGGTCACCATTTTAGCATCTGTTTCAGGATTCATTTTTTTCTTTGTTGAAAAGAAATTCACACGATCTTTCCTGTTTTCACTCCCTTCGAGGTCTGTTCAACATCTGTCCACGGGCCTGTAAATCTTCTTATCTCGTCACATTTGCTGAGCATTCAAAGACAAAGATCAAATGTCAGACATTGTTTTCAGAGGGCGCCTGTTCCATGTCCCCCCATCACTGCTTGTTTTCATTGCTGTTTACTGGAGCAGTTTTTTTCTTTAATGCAAGGCATTTAAAACCAAAGGGCATCAATAATATAAGTTCATTGTAAGCCTATTGTTTTCCTAGCATATGTTCCTTTTTCTCTCCCTTTTTTGACGTGCCTTTTTACACCAGTGTGTGGTGCAATAAAACAGCAGACACCTCACCTGAGACTCGCAAAACTTAATTGCTAAGCTTCCTCGGATGCATATTAAAGCCAGGATGATGACAGACTTGCAATGGTGCAAGATGTAAGCATGTAGAAGAGGTGTGAGTGAATTATTTTGTCACTGGCAGTAGGGAAGAATGATTTTGTTCCTCTTTTTGCTCCTTGGCTGGTTAGGGAAATGGATAAAAAAAAGTATATTTTTGTGAAGCACTCCATGAGATTGTATCTGTTTTCCACTTGTCGTCTCTGTCATGTGCTTTTCTCCCCACAAGTATCCCTGATCCTCTGCCTCCTGTTTGCTTTTTTTTGCCTCTCCTATTTTTTCAGTTAAACCCCTCCCCTGCCTCTCATCTGCCCTGCATTAATGTCCTTCTAGTCCTCACAAACCATTCCAGTTATAATTAAGTTTGATTTTTAATTATTCTATCAGCTTTGCAAATTGTTCGCCTGGACAAGAGCTACTGGCTTTGGTAATGCTTGTTTTTAGAGTGTCTCAGCGCAGAAAGGAGTTATCTAACTTTTGAAATCAATTGGGGTATTCATGTGCAGCTTGTATTTGCAGCGTTATGAAAGCCTTCATCCCAGCCAAACAAGAAAGTTTTATCTCAGCCATCTAGATTTTATTAACAGAATAGTCCTGTCCTCCCTTGGCTTTAAAATCATTTCCTTTCACTTTGAAAGACAGGTCTTTGAGGCATAAATGTAAATGATACTTGGTGACATGTCTGTCAGTGTAATTTGTGTGTGTGGGAGGTGTGTCTTATGTTGTGAATGTGTGCTGGTGTGATGATGCATGTGTGGAATTATCTTTGGGTTTAATTGTGTTCATCTGACTGTGGTAATTAGCAATGGTTTGTGTGTAGAATAGTGTGCATGATGTGTTATCTGGTATGAATGTGTCATGATGGGTGTGTGTCTATATTTTCACATTGCAATCATGTTTTCTTTTGTATTTGCTTATGGGCGCTGTTCTCAAAAGATGCTGTTTCTCTTGTTCTAAATATTGCAAAGCATCATTGTAATTTTGAAATGATTCAATAAAACACATAATCATGCAGTACCTCCCAATCTATCCCACTCCAACACACTCCAGTCCAAAACAATCTACTCCACTCCAATATGCTCCACTCAATGCACCCCACTCCAATCCGGCCCTTTATAATACACAACACTCCAATCCAACTCACCCCACTGCAATCCAAACCACCACAATCCAATACACCCCACTCCAATCCAGTCCACCCCACACCAATCCAATCTACCCCAATCCAATCTACTGCACTCCAAACCGACCCCCCTCACCTCAATCCACTCCACTCCAATGCACCACAACTTATCCCACCCCAATCCAATCCCCCAACACAGTCCAGTCCACCATACTCCAGTCCAATCCATCCCACCCCATTCCAATCCAATTCCACCCACTCCTCTCCAATCAAATCCAAGCCATTCCACTCCAACTCAGCCCACTCCAATCCACTGCAATCCAATCCAAACTACTCCAATCAAATCCACCAGAATCCATCCCATTCCAATCGAAAACAATCTCCCCACTCCAATGTGCCCTACTCCAATCCACCCCAATATAATTCACCCCTCTCCAATCCAATCCACCACAATCCACTCTACTCGAATCCAGTCCACCCCACACCAATCCAATCCTACCCAATCCAGTCTACTACACTCGAATTACAATCCACCTCACCCTAGTCAACTCCACTCCAACCCACGACAATCTATTTCAATCCACCCCATTCAAGTGCAATCAACCTAACCCCACTCCATTCCAATCCAATCCACTCCATTACAATTAAACCCAGTGCAGTTCAATCCACCCCACCCGACTGCATTCCAATCCAACCCAGCCTACTCAAATCCAATCCAATTCAACCCAATCCATTCCATTCCAACCCAGTCTACTACAAATCCAATCCACTCCACTCCAATCCACTGCAACCTAATTCAACCCACTTCAATCCAATCCAGTCCACTACAATCCACCCCATTCCAATCCAAAACAACCTGCTCCGCTCCAATGTGTCCCACTGCAATTTTCCACACTCCAATCCACCCCAATACAATCCACCACACACCACTTCAATCCACCCCACTCCAATCCAATCCACCCACTCATCTCAATCCACCCCACTGTACACTAATCCAATCCTACCTAATCTACACCAATCCAATCCAACACCACTACCTAAATCCACTCCACACTATTCCACCCCACTCCACTCTACGACAATGCACTCTACGACACTCTCTGTCACTAAACTCTATTCCCCCTCTACTCAACTCTATGACACTTCTCCCCCACTGCACTGTACGACAATACAAACCACTAACGTTTGGACATGATAAACAGCAGCCACTCTGCTGTACAAATGGCAAAAACACATTGCCAATGCCAATAGGTCTTGTATAGTTGAAACTTATTGGCTTTGCCAGTGCTTGCTAGTAACAGTAAACAATGGTCCTCGTGGACCTATCACATTGTAACCACAAAATTCTCCTTGGCATTTGGGCCAAGCAATATTTTACAGAAATAGCAGGGACCTTCACCAAAATATTATGTTCAGCCTCTTTACCTGTATGGTGCTTATTAAAAGTGAAACCCTACTGTGTGCTGATCCAGGTTACAGGTTAAACAGGCATGACAATGAAGTCAGCTGGAATTCGAGTAAAAGGATCATCTGACTTTGCTATGGGAGTCATGGTCACAACTGTCTTTTTTCTGGCATTTAACTGATGGCATCGCTGACACAAACTCCTGAACAAGGATCGAAAATGAGTAAGTATTTCTGCAATATAAATATCATACCATCTCTCCCTACATGGTACACAGTGAATTCGGCAACACTTGCCTCCCATAATTTGAAACCCAGGTATAGCTCTCGTCCTTGCTACATTCTAGTCAAACCCATCTTTACTTCTCGCTAGTAGGTGCTTCATGTTGAATATCTCTCAGTTTGTTGAGTGTATGACTTGTAGAAAATAACATTTTTGTTACACTGTCACTGTCAATTTTACACGGTTCACCAACATTGGATGAGCTGGACTCAAAAACACAGTATTTGGCCACCTGCTCTACATATCAGTTTCCTGATGTGACTATCTCATCACCGTTCTTGAGTGCAGAATATTTCATAATGGCAACTTCTTTGGGCAACTGTTGTGCTTCAAGGAGATCTAAAATGTGAATCTAATTTTTCATAGGGGAACCAGAGGATGTCATAAAACCCCTTTGTAATCACAAGTGTCCAAACATTATGGTGCATGCTAAAACCCATACCAACTGTCAGTGTAAATGGTAGCTCTCAATTTCTGGGCCACAGGACACGCTTTTGTCAGTGCGATTAATTCAGCTAAGGTTATATTGCAAAAATGGGGCAGACTGCATATGCGGCTCCCAAAGTTACATACCAGTCTCTCAAGCAAGAGCCATCTACAAATAAGGTCATTTTGGCCGATTAAAGTGGCACATCCAGTATGTCGGGTCTTGGCTAGGTTCACAATTCTGTGACATCCATTCAGTCGGGATGCAAATCTTCAGCCTCTTCATCTGCATCTGGAATAAGCAAGAGTGCAGAAGGTTCAAAATATTGCATCTGTGGCTTGTTATGTTTTCAGCCGCTAACATTATTGGCCCACATCAGCTTAATCAGCCGTTTGTCATATGCTAAATCTTAGCACGAATGAGCAGAATTAAAACTGAATGAACGACCATCACAATAAAGGTATTTACCATCTCCTGACTCTGCTGAATTCCAACGCTAACAGCAGCAATGGATATTAAACACACAGAGATTGCTATGGCCACAGTTTCCAGTTTGGCTAAAAAGTAAGCTACTGGCCATTTTCCTTCTCTGTGGATCGGTGTCAACACAGACAATGTACACCCATCACATTTTTGACAAAGAAGGTCTTATAATTAGGCATTCCTAGGAGTAGGGTGTTACAGAGATTGATTCTGAGCCCTAAGAAAGCACTCATGCCTTCATTATCCCGGGGGTACCAGATCACTCATTTCATTATGAGTAAACCCCTGAGTAAACCCCTGTAGAGGCTTTGCCACTAGAGAAAGGTTAGAAGCCACTGACGAAAGGAGCCATCCATTCCCAGGAGAATTCTGACTTTTCTTTTTGTAGTGGGTGATATTTATTCTCAGGATTGCAGGAAAATATTCTTTGGACTAGGCCTGGGCAGAGTTCTGCTTCGCTGAACTCTGTAAAGTAGCTATAAAACGCCACTGCTCTACGTGAAGTTCTGCGTGCAGGTGGAGTTTGCCGGGCGCCTGATTGCACTGTTATGTGCGACGTAGAGTGCCTCCTCGCATAGCAAATATCCCGGGTACGGCATTATGCGGTTCTCATATGCGTTCTCCCCTTCGGAAATCACACATGGGCGGCACCAGGCCGTTTGCATGAGCGCAGCCATCTTATTTTTCTACTCTCTGTTATGATGCTCAGCCTATTTTTACAATCCCTCTTAATCTCTTTAATCCTCCCTATTGAAAATGTATCTACCCCTCATTTTTATTTTCTTCTATTTGCATGTGTCTTTGTGTATTTTATATTTTTTGAAACATTTTTTCGTGACTTTCAGTATTTTGTTTATTTTCCCTTTCTTCTTTTTCCTTTGCTTCTACCCCACCCAGCACTATTGCAGAGGGATGGCTTACTTGCGGGAGGCGCCATCCCCCAGATGTACAGCCTGGGTGATCTTTTGTGAGAAGAGGTAGCAGCAGTCATTTTTTTGTGGTGCGCCGCTTCCCATCCATGCTGGTAGCAGGCAGCAGGCCAGGCACTGAATATTCCCTGTGGGAGTGTTGGATGAGCTGGGGAGGGTATGGCAGTGTGTGCGGTGCCCATAATAGGTTTGGTGCACCATCCAGCAGCTGAAGCACTGCTGGGCAGATATGTTAGACTGGGACTAGGATCCAGTCGATCTGCTAAGCATCGAGAATCCGGGGCTCTGTGAGTTTTAATTATTTGTTGTATTTGTGTTCTACAATGTTAGAATTTTTTTCTGAATAGCATTCTGCTCACACTTAGTGGTAAGTTCCATTTAGTTTACATTGGAATATTATTATGTGATTCAGTTTCTAGTCTGTGCTAAGCAGGTGCTCAGAGCTACCTAGTCATACTTATCATTGGCGCTCACTTTGGCTGATTAATTAAGTAGCCATTGCAGACTGCCCTCCTGCCACTATAGTGAATTAGTAATATCAGCGAGAAGCACGTTCTCTCTGTGACTTTGTTTATGTAGCTCGTACAGTTCCTAGCTATTTCACAGCGATGTGTAGTATGTATCTATGCATTGCAAAAGAGGGAGACTGACTTGGTCAGGAGGTTGAGAAATGAGAATAGAATCAAAGATCATTTACAGCAATACATTAGTTCCAAATGTAGTTTTTGTCAAGGAAATTTGGAATTGGGATTTTAGGATTAATATGGGCAACTCAACAATAGTCGATTGACTTAAAACTAGAAATATAGATCAAACGTTTTAGAATAATACAATTATGTGACTGAGTTTGCCAGTCATAATAATTTTTTGGAGATTATTATCTGAACCACTAATATTTTTTTTTTGTCTGTATTTCTTACATCAGCACCTAAAGGCAAGAAGAGGGACATTGAGGGTCAGGAGAGGCTGGTCAGCAGGAGGCGCAGACCACCAATGCCGCAGCTGAGGGCTCTGCTTAGACTATGAGTCATATTCATATTTATATTTATTATTATTCTTTCCCTGTTGTTGGCTTTTAGGATTCTTTTGGGCTTAAGGTAGAATTTTGGGGTATTGGAATGTTGGTGCTGGGTTCCAGGATGGCAGTTGCTGCTTGGAGGCGGGTTTTGTTTGTGAGGAATTAATTTTCTCTGACACCCTTACCATTTCCTTCCACGTGGCTATGAGGACGGGAAATGAACCCACTCATGCATAGCAAGCACAATGGATTAAATTTTTTTCTCATTTCTGTTATCCCTGCATTATCTTTTTTTATTACATTGTTTTCTTTTTAGGTAGCTGACTTTTTCAGGTCTCTACTGTAGTCTCTAGTTCACTTATCTTCTGCTTTGTTGGTAATCTTTCCCTCTCTCCTATATATCTTGTGGTACTCTAGGAGTAAAATTTAAAATAACACATTTTGATACTCTACAGTCAATTGTGAAGTTTGCAGGCCCAAGTAAGATAGTATTATAAATAATATTCACCATGTATGTTTGTTGAGAAGGCTTTCTTGTTCCTGCTCATGCTCTAACAGTTGAGTTCACAAGAGTGTGGCCATGGTCATCATGGACCAGCTGTCGTCCCAATATTGTGTGCTGCTGTCTCTTTCATTTATACATTATACCAGCAGTTTATCATGACAGTGCAGCATGGCTAGAAAAAAGTTTGAGGTCCCACTCCCATTGCATTTGCCACCTAACACCATATGTCTTTCATTGATCATTGTTCCACTCCAGGCTTTTCTAACTTTGTGAACCAATCAAATGTCTAGAGTGATATTTTTGTTAGAAGATACTGCAGTGCTAACTGAACTCCAGTGATGTGTTTAAGGGGTGGCATATGTGGACTCTAAAATATGTATAATGTTTTATTCTAGCCACAAAGACCACCAGTGATGCCACCTACACTAGTGCTGCAGGTGGAGAACAGTCTGTTGGATGGGGGAGTGGCAGCCGGAATGGGCAATGGTAAGTCACATACTTTCTTGCAACTACTATTATACTCACTAGCTGAATGAATGAATGAATGAAAGTTTATTTATATTGCGCAAACTTAGCCCAACGGGCATCAAGGCGCAGTCCACACATAAACATATATACTAATACAGAAAAAAATAGTTTAATAATAAGCCTGAGAGAAGAGCCAAGTCTTCAGGAGCTTCCGGAAAGTCGCCAAAGAGGGTTGGTTGGAGAGTTCGGGGGGGAGATTGTTCCACCATTTAGGGGCCAGAGTAGAAAAGGCTCTTCCTCCCCATTTCACCTTTTTAAATCTGGGGACGACAAGCAGATTTCTTGAGGATGAACGGAGGGATCTTTTGGGAGAGTAGCACCAGTTTGTTAGTACCAGTGAGCTAGTACTAGTTTGTTGTCAACACATGACCATGAACCCCTTCATCCTTACCAGCTGCAGCGGTGGTTGAGGTATTATGGCCTTTTCTATTTCTAGCTCACAAATGCTCACATATTGATCGTTGATAGCTCGAGGGAAACGTGAAAGAACAGAAGGTTAAAAGAAAGGAAAATGGTACATAAGTGAAAGGGTGGGTGGGTGAAAGGGTGCATGGGTGGGTGAAGGGATGGTTGGTAGAAAGGGTGAATATTGAATGAATGGATAATGGTTTGGAAATGTTGATGAAAGACTGGATGAGAGAAAGTAAAGCTTAATTATGGTGGCTATGAGTGAATTAGAATGAAAGGATGAATGAAAATGTGGATTGTTTAGAGGAATAGGCAAATCACCTATTCTCATGAGGAATATGCTGCTCACCTACTTTAATTACTTTTTTATGTAGGGCTATCAAAGCTATGGTTGAAAGTGGGTGGCATTTTGTATTTTATTTCTATTCCCTTGACTCGCTGTATTTGTTAAGTGAGCCAGATGTATCCTATCCATCCTTTGTCCTTTGTCACTTCGCATCCCTGCCCATGGCGTTTTTAGTCACATATGACCGAAGTGCACCATGGTTTAATTCAATTTGTGACTGCAGTTGTAGCTGTACAATGTGAATCTGCTTCAGTTAATGTAGCATTTACAATGTTTTGAATATATTGTAAAGTTCTTCCTTCTCAGCCTACCAAAAAGATGGAAAACCCATTCTTGGCATGTGCCCCATTTGATTTTATAACCATTGAAAGTGAAGTTTTTCCAGAATATATCTCATGGTTTTTCATAAGAGATTTATTTGACACCTGTTTAGATTTTTCCCTTTTAACTTGCATTGACTAGTACACTGATTGAATAATCCAAATTTGACAAATTGATGATCAGTTTAGTGGCCCCTCTATTCTATCAAAAACATTCTATCCTATCCGTGTAATCCCTCTACCCTGCAATAGAGTCAAGTTGCCTTTCTTTGTTTAGTGCCCAGCAAATTAATTTGTTGGAAATAATATGTGGTGGGTGGGGGAGGTCAGTAAGTAAAATAGGAATAAGTGCATGATTTGATGTCAAGTTTGGGATATGGGATACACTGTGATGAACGTGCCAAATACAATCGATAAACCCCGTTACTGTCCCTGGAGTGCAATCCACCATTTTCCCCAAGGTGTACCTACGGCAGACAGGATAACATCTGCATTTCATATATTCATGTGTTGTGTGAATTGGTGTCTAATTTATTGTTCATATGCCCCTTTGGAAACAGGGTAGAAAAAGAAATGCATTTGGAGAAGAACATAGCCATTGTATTGAAAAATAGATCATTGTCACCTACAGGTAGAGAGAGTAGCAAAATACCCGACGCGCTGCGTAGCAATGAACATGACTCCATTATTTTAGCACAACACACAACTTGTACTCCATAGTGTATAATGGCATAATCATTAATGAAATGTAATTTATTTTTCCACTCAAAGTGTCTGCTTATAGTTAATAATTACTTGAAAAGCATTAGAAAATAAAATCAAACCACAGTTTTTTTAATCCAGAGTTATTCTGCCTTAATACGTTTCTGCTACACAGTTGGTGCTTTTTATGCAAAGCATGTGTGGGTAAAACATAAATTGTCCCTGTGACTCTCCTAATCATATCACATTATAATCATATGGCCCTAGGGGATCAGCAATGTACTGCTACTGTGCCACCCTGTAATTTTAAAACAATTGTTTGCACAGAGCATTATTTACAATTTTATTTATTTTAGTTTTTCTCAATTTAGCTGATCCTGCTAAGTCATCCCATAGGACCCAACAGGCAGAAAATAGCGGCCCTTCTGCAGGGGCCGTGGTTGGAGCATTCCAGCGAGAAATAGCCACAGGCGGAGACCTCCGCTCCGGCCACGGAGTGTGCAGAAATGTGCCTCCTCCGCGTTCCACGGAGAACACGGAGAAGGCGAATCTCCACACACTGTGCAGTGTAGCGGAGTTGGCCAGCCCCCGCTTCCACCCCCCTATATTAACAATGAATTCCACAACTTGAAAGTAAATTTAAACCACTTATCTGTACTGCGACATTCACGGGCTGCCTTTCTCCTCTTCGTCGACGTTTCTGCTTATTCTTGTGAAAACTGTGCATGCGCATGCTTCTGCGCATTTCTTGTGAGAAATGTGAGGACACACGCGCATGCCCAGTCTTTGCAAGATTAAGCAGAAACGGCTACAAAGAGGAGGACGGCAGGCCAGGGACGCCGCAGTTCAGGTAAGTGGTTTAAATGTACTTTTAAGTTGTAGAATTCATTGTTAATAATATAGGGGGTGGATGCGGGTGGTGTAGCAGAGCTACGCGGAAGGCCACGAGGGCCACAGAGTTTCCTCGTAACACTGTGGCCCTCCGCGTAGCCCCCTACACCCACTATGCCCTGCTTTAGCAAGAATACCAGCGGCTTGTGGCCCTAGGAGAAGAGGAGGAAGAAACAAATGCCTCTCAGTCAGGCCCCAGTCCCCCTTTGCCTCTAGCCTTCCAGCTATCCCATTGTCACTGCCAGCTTGCATCATCAACTGCTTTCACCCCTCCCACACTGACATCACCAGGCCATTGCTGCATCCTGCAGCAGCTGAACACCACTATGTAGCAGTACGTGGACCAGCTCTGGACCAACATCCAAGATACCCTATTCTAGACCTTGTTTACATTTTTTGTTTTGGTGGAAGGGATTTGTTTGTTGTGGCTGGTAGTAGAGACTGGGAAGGGGGTTGGGACCTGGTTTGACATTCTTTGGACATATTGAATTTTGGAACATTGGGGCTTGGGTCAATTTGTTTTGGGAGGCGGAAGGGCATATTGTGTGGGTGGAGAGGATGGGTTTCTTTGTGAAAAAATAAATGGGAAACTATTTAAAGTTATGCCTGAAGTAGTTTGCTTTACTTTTACTTTGCACTACTAACTTCAGCTTTAATGAAGCTTGTTTATGTGCTTGTACAATAGAGTGAAGAACTTATAGAGCTTTAGCTCTTGAACTACCTTGCACATTAAGGGGATGCTGCCATGACCTATATATAATAGTAACAGTTAGTTACGTACGTACTAAGTTAACTAGTTCACTTCACTCCATAGCTGTCCTACCTGAATATAGATGAATCATTAACAGGGAAGGCATCAGAACTTCACAAGCGAGGTCCCACTGCCAGTTCCACCCAGCTCAGCTCCAACTGTAGGATTAATCTGAATGATTGATTATTCAGTGTAGGCAACTAAATGGAAATGAAAAGCCAGTTAGTGGGTTATATCAAAGCTTTACGAAGAATTGACACCAAAGTACTACGTGATGACACAACAAGAATTCCTGATGGTGTTAAAAAAATCAAACATAGCAATAGTAATCATTTTTGGGTAATAGGGAGCTAGTAGTAACTTATGAAATCCTTGCATCATAACAAATGGACTCAAAATATGGAGTGGGCAAGCTTAGGTTAGGTGTACAGTTATGCAACACAAGGCCTGAATGATGATGCTGACGACTGATGTTCTTAATTCTATATCCAAAATATGGATCACTTTTGATGTGCGGGTGGGTAAATTAGGCAAGTGTGGGTTATTGATTAGAAGATCCTGTAGTAAGCTGGTGTTGCTTTCACCACATCCACCCCACCAAGTGTGTGGTCCATTGATTAAGCCACACCTCAATAAATCACACAGCACAGGGAAGAGGGTTAGGTGTTTGATGAATGGATGGGAAAGGGAATTTGGTGAAAGGTTTGACATAGACAAACACTACACAAGGACAACAGTCATCTGGGCAGTGAGCAGCACATCATTTGTCATCAATCTGTAGTGGAGGAAACGAGAGAATGAGTACGACAGAGCACAGTTAAATGCATTGCAAACAGTCCTTCTGCCCCGAGACCAAAGGTATCAGATATCTAATGGTTCTGCCTTCTAGGTTGGGAGTGAACCCACCCTTCCAGTTCTCCAAATATGATTGTTAAAAGAAAAATTATACTGTATTGCAAAATTAGGTTGTGCATCTCCTCTGGAATATCCAACACTCTTGGGTGCCTGTCTGGACTGGTCCGATAAGTAAGCAGGAGTGTTAAGCTCATCTTTTGCCTTTTATTCATGCAGGAGACTAGAAGGCCTGCTTTTTTTAAAACAGAAACTGTATTTTAGAGTCAAGGAGAAGGGCAGAAGGAAGGCAAGCTTCATGAGGAGTGTAGCAAGAAGACTCGGAGGCAGAGCAAAAAAACAAGAGCAGGAGTTTTACTTTTGCCATTAGTGTAACACATATACACACACACACACACACAGCAGCATTACTCAAATAAATACACCTTTCAACTGAAGTCGATAACTTCTTGCTTCTAGCTGTTGATTAAGTAGTCCTGCAGCTCTTGCCCTGAGTTCTTCCATCCTCCTCCTGACTCTAAGTAACTCTGTCCCAGGCCAGTCATCCTGATTCAAGCAAGATACTAGACGTGTAGTGCACTTTTGTTGAAGAACAAGTCGAGAAACAGAATTGCAGTATTTTGCATAGGTTTTTGTTTATTAACTAAAGTGACTGTTCTGATCTCTAAAGAACCAGAAAAAAAGGAGACTACCTGCAATTAAATCTGGCTATGTGTGAAAGGGTCAATCACCTTCAATGTGGGTAGGCATAGTGGCTGCAACAGGACATGGCCCAAATCGTACTATGGAGACTTCAAAAGTACCTATCACGAAACTATCAGCTTTTGCAAGGGGGGTCTCATAAGTTTTTGGTCCCATGCTCGCCTGCCATCTAGGGAAACCTATCAAACCCACACATTTCTGAAAGCTAGACAACATGAGGAGTCCAACGAGGTATGGCTTGTGTGGATCCCCCAACATTTCCCTACCCAGAATCCCCTGCAAACCTCCCATTTTGCTGAAAAAATCATTTTGTTCCTAAATTTCTGTGTGGGAAAGTTGCAGGACCACCAAGCTGACACAAATTTCCTCCCACCCAGCGTTCCCCCAGGTCTCCTGATAATAAAAATGGTACTTCACTTGTGTGAGTAGGCTTTGTGGCTGCAATAGGAAATGGCCCAAATCATACTGTGGAGACTTCAAAATTACCTATCACAAAACTATCTGCTTTTGCAAGGGGGGTCCCATAAGTTTTTGGTCCCAGGCTTGGCGGCCATCTAGGGAAACCTACCAAACCCACACATTTCTGAAAACTAGACACCCCGGGAGTCCAATGAGGTATGGCTTACAAGGATCCCCCAATGTTTCCCTATTCAGAATTCCCGGCAAACCTCAAATTTAGCTGAAGTAATCACTTTTTCCATACATTTGTGCGTGGGATTACGGTGCTGGCACAAATGTCCTGCCACCTAGCGGTCCCCTTGATCTCCCGAGTACAATGATACCTCACTTGTGTGGCTGTCCAATTTTAAAATTGTCTAAAAAATTTTTTTTTTAAAAATGCAGCGCTTAGAATTCTCGGTGCTATACCCTTGATCACTATGTTTTGGGCTCTTCCCAGTCACAGGCCTTTGGCACACCCACTCATGTGAGGTATCCTTTTACATGTGTGCCGGCACGGTAATCCCACGCAAAAATGTATGGAAAGAGTGATTTTTTTCAGCTAAATTTGAGGATTGCAGGGGATTCTGGGTAGGGAAAGTCATACTTCATTGGACTCCCCAAAGTGTCTAGTTTTCATAAATATGTGGGTTTGGTAGGTTTCCCTAGATGGCCGCCGAGCCCGGGATAGTTTTGTGATAGGTAATTTTGAAGTCTCCAGAATACTATTTGGGCCATTTCCTGTTGCAGCCACTGTGCCCATCCACACAAGTGAGGTACCATTAATTTCGGGAGACCTGGGGCAATTCTGGGTGGTGGGAAAATAGTGGCAGCCCGGTGATCCTACAACTTTCCACACAGAAATTTTGATAAAAATTAGATTTTTTTTTTTTAAATGTGAGGTTTGCAGGGGATTTTGGGTAGGTAAATGTCGGGGGATCCATGCAAGCCATACCTCATTGGACTCCCCAGGGTGTCTAGTTTTCAGAGATGTGTGCTTTGGCAGGAGACCAAAAGCTCATTGGACCCCCCCTTACAAAACCAGGTTATTTTTGTGATAGGAAACTTTGATGTCTCCTCAATACATTCTGGGCCCTTGCCTGTTGCGGTTACTTGACCCACCCATACAAGTGAGGCATCATCTTCTTTTGGGAGACTTTGAGGAATGTGGGGTGGGTGGAATTTTGTGGACCCACGTAGATTCCAGAACTTTCCACCACAGAAACGTAAGGCAAATGTGTTTTTTTTAAAATAAATGTAGAGGTTCGTAAGGGATTCTGGGTAACAGAACCTGGTGAGAGCCAGACAAGTCACCCTTCATTCCCCTGGGTGTCTAGTTTTAAAAAATGTATAGGTTTGCTAGGTTTCCCTGGGTGCTGGAAGAGCTAAGGTTCAAAATCTACAGCTAGGCACTTTGCAAAAAAAGGGTCAGTTTTTACTGTGGAAATGTGGTGTGTCCACGTTGTGTTTTGGGCTGTTTCCTGTTGCGGGCACTAGGCCCACCCACACAAGTAAGGTACCATTTTTCTCTGAATACTTTGGAAATTGCAGGGTGGATAGAATGTTGTGGATCCACGAAGATTCCAGAACTTTCCACCACAGAAACTTGAGGAAAATGTGTTTTTGGGACGAATTTTGAGGTTTGCAAGGGATTTTGGGTAACAGAACCTGGTGAAAGCCAGACAAGTCACCCCATCCTGGATTCCCATAGGTGTCTAGTTTCAAAAAAGTTATATGTTTACTAGGTTTCCTCAAGGTGGTGGCAGAGCTAGGGTTCCAAATCTACAGCTAGGCACTTTACAAAAAAAGGGTCCGTTTTCACTGTGAAAATGTGGTGTGTCCATGTTGCGCTTTGGGCCCTTTCCTGTCGCGGGCACTAGACTTACCCCCACAAGTGAGGTACAATTTTTCTGAGAAGACATTGAGGAATGTGGGGTGGGTGGAATTTTGGGGATCCACGCAGATTCCAGAACTTTCCACCACAGAAATGTGAGGACAATTAGTTTTTTCGACAAAGTTTGAGGTTTGCAAAGGATTCTGGGTAGCAGAAACTCATAAGAGCCAGATTTGTCACCACATCCTGGATTCCCCTAGGTGTCTACTTTTCAAAAATGTATAGGTTTGCTAGGTTTCTCTAGGTGCCGGCACTTTTTTCCCTACAGCTAGGCACTTTGCAAAAAAGGGTCAGTGTTCACTGTGAAAATGTGGTATATCCCCGTTGCATTTTGGCCGTTTCCTGTCACGGCCACTAAGCCTACCCACACAAGTGAGGTATCATTTTTCTCATAAGACTTTGGGTAATGCAGGGTGGGAGGAATATTGTGGATCTACGCAGATTCCAGAACTTTCCACCACAGAAATGTGAGGAAAATTTGTTTTCTTTTTACAAAGTTTGAGGTTTGCAAGGGATTCTGGGTAACAGAACCTGGTGAGAGCCGGACAAGTCACCCTTCGTTCCCCTGGGTGTCTAGTTTTAAAAAATGTATAGGTTTGCTAAGTTTCCCTGGGTGCTGGAAGAGCTAAGGTTCAAAATCTACAGCTAGGCACTTTGCAAAAAAAGGGTCAATTTTTACTGTGGAAGTGTGGTGTGTCCACGTTGTGTTTTGGCCGTTTCCTGTCACGGCCACTAAGCCTACCCACACAAGTGAGGTATCATTTTTCTCATAAGGCTTTGGGTAATGCAGGGTGGGAGGAATATTGTGGATCTACGCAGATTCCAGAACTTTCCACCACAGAAATGTGAGGAAAATTTGTTTTCTTTTTACAAAGTTTGAGGTTTGCAAGGGATTCTGGGTAACAGAACCTGGTGAGAGCCGGACAAGTCACCCTTCATTCCCCTGGGTGTCTAGTTTTAAAAAATGTATAGGTTTGCTAAGTTTCCCTGGGTGCTGGAAGAGCTAAGGTTCAAAATCTACAGCTAGGCACTTTGCAAAAAAAGGGTAAATTTTTACTGTGGAAATGTGGTGTGTCCACGTTGTGTTTTGGGCTGTTTCCTGTTGCGGGCACTAGGCCCACCCATACAAGTAAGGTACTATTTTTCTTGGAAGACTTTGGAAATTGCAGGGTGGATAGAATTTTGTGGATCCACCCAGATTCCAAAACTTTCTACCACAGAAATTTGAGGAAAATTTATTTTTGGGACGAATTTTGAGGTTTGCAAGGGATTTTGGGTAACAGAACCTGGTGAGAGCCAGACAAGTCACCCCATCCTAAATTCCCCTAGGTGTCTAGTTTTAAAAAAGTTATATGTTTACTAGGTTTACTCTAGGGGGTGGCAGAGCTAGGGTTCCAAATCTACAGCTAGGCACTTTAAAAAAAAAAGGGTCAGTTTTCACTGTAAAAATGTGGTGTGTCCATGTTGCGCTTTGGGCCCTTTCCTGTCGCGGGCACTAGACCCACCCATACAAGTGAGGCATCATCTTTTTTTGGGAGACTTTGGGGAATGTGGGGTGGGTGGAATTTTGTGGACCCACTTAGATTCCAGAACTTTCCACCACAGAAACGTAAGGCAAATGTGTTTTTTTTTAATAAATGTAGAGGTTCATAAGGGATTCTGGGTAACTGAACCTGGTGAGAGCCAGACAAGTCACCCTTCATTCCCCTGGGTGTCTAGTTTAAAAAATGTATAGGTTTGCTAGGTTTCTCTAGGTGCCGGCAGAGTTAGGGTTCAAAGTCTACAGCTAGGCACTTTGCAAAAAAAGGGTCAGTGTTCACTGTGAAAATGTGTTATGTCCACGTTGTATTTTGGGCCGTTTCTTGTCACGGCCACTAAGCCTACCCACACAAGTGAGGTATCATTTTTCTTGTAAGACTTTGGGGAATGCAGGGTGGGTGGAATATTGTGGATCTACGCAGATTTCAGAACTTTCCACCACAGAAATGTGAGGAAAATGTGTTTTCTTTATACAAAGCTTGAGGTTTGCAAGGGATTCTGGGTAACAGAACCTCGTGGAAGCCAGACAAGTCGCCCGATCCTGGATTTCCCTGGGTGTCTAGTTTACAAAAATGTATAGGTTTGCTAGGTTTCACTAGGTGCCGGCAGAGCTAGGGTTCAAAATCTACAGCTAGGCACTTTGCAAAAAAAGGTTTGGTTTTCACTTAGAAAATGTGGTGTTGTCTTCGTTGCATTTTGGCCCGTTTCCTGCTGTGGGCACTAGGCCTACCCACACAAGTGAGGTACCATTTTTCTCGAAAGACTTTGGGGAATGTGGGGTTGGTAGAATGTTGTGGATTCATGCAGATTCCAGAACTTTCCACCACAGAAATGTGAGGAAAATGTGTTTTTTCTGGACAAATTTTGAGATTTGCAAGGGATCCTGGGTAACAGAACCTGGTGAGAGCCAGACAAGTCACCCCATCCTAAATTCCCCTAGGTGTTTAGTTTTAAAAAATGTATACGTTTGCTAGGTTTCCCTAGGTGCCGGTAGTGCTAGTGATCTAGCGGTGTACCAACAACAGATACTCCACTACGATATACTCACCTGGGTCCATAAACACACTGAAAATTGTGTAAACCGCTGGAGTCAAAGTTTATGTGTTTCCACAATTTAAGATTAATTATTCTTCATTCCTAACTAACCTTTCACTGATCAATAAATTCTGATTGATGGACCATTAGTTGAACTAGTTGATGGTGAAAAGACATATGCTAACTTGTTCTTTTATTAAAGTGAAATAACTACAGACTGGGGAAAGTTTTAAATCTTTATCTACATTAAGTTCATGTGAACCATCTCAAATACACAGTGCAGCAACCCTCATTCTTAGGAGACAAATTCAATTAAACACGTACATTAGATTCACACAATGATCAATGCTCAGAAAGGAAGAAGACAGAGAGAAAAGTACATCTACAAATAACGCGAAAAATATATTAACCAAGAGTGGTGTGAAGACCAACTCCCTGGTCAAAGGGCTGGTAACGATCCCCCGGGATAGATCAGGCGACCAAGGCTTCAAGACAGGAATCAGGACAGGATACATGACCTCTCTAATACCAATGCTTGCGTAGCACCCCTCTCTGATACTCTCTTTCTCCTCAAGATTCCTCTGTGATCTTCTTTCTAACCCAATTAGTTATGATAATAGGTTCTGCATTCGGTTCTTCATCAGCATCTCACAGGATATCTCCCAGCATCAGCATGACCCTTTACACCGACAGCATCCCAACCTCTGCAGCATTCAGCATATCTTCATCTCTCTAACTAACTAAAGCTATCTCAATTATACCTTTCATTCTTCATGTACCACCCACCAAAGTTTCAATATCGTAAAAATTCAAAATCTAATTGGTCAGGCAAGGGGGGAAGATCATCACACCATGCTATGTGTCATCAATTTCAGTTAGACTATTGTTTACAAACCCATCCCGCTAATTTTTATTCATGATCTTTATTTCTCACCTTCATTCACATTTCAGCTGCAACATTTGTTAAAAATCTGACACGTAGATCCATTTATTTGAACGTTTCACTGCCTGTTCTCAGGCACGGACACTCTGCAACCTTGTCCCTCTTCCAACCTTTGCGTCATCCTTCAGGGTCCACTCTCAATAGTAATGCGCAGCTGCAATGTGTCTCAGCTTACTTAAGCTATACACAAGAGGCCCAAATGCGCACTAGTAATAAAGTCAGAAAGACAGACGTTACTTTAAAAAACAATTTTGTTTCACTGTATAGCACCCATCTCTATTCTATTCCCCTTTATTTATTAATACTTTCCCCGCATTAGCATTAGTAAAATAGCTTGCTTTTGCTTCAACTAAGCAGGTGCCATGCATACAAGTCTTTAAGACTCCATTTTAGTGCCCTCTGCTCATGCACAAGAATTTCCCTCCAAGCGTTACTTCGTAATATAATGCCTAGATGCAATTGACGCATGCGCAGTAAAAATTTCCCAGTTAAAGTGGTTTTAGTAATTTGTTGGAGCTGTTAATGTTACCAAACACATTGGCAAGCTTCACTAATCCATGTGTTTATGTGGTGCGTGTTAGTTTTACATAAAACGTAATTAATAACATGTTAGTGAGTTAAACAAGCAGATTGCCTCAGAGCAGGTTTCTTTTCTACGAGTCCTTGCTCCATTAATCCCCTCTTTGATGGCATTTGGAGCCTTCACAAAATTACCCATTCCAACCAGATGCCAACTTTCAATATCTCTCAATTTCATTTTCTTATTTTTATTTCTTAGTCTCATCTTTGTATTCTAAATATTTTATCTTTTTGTACATTTTACCCTTCATTTCCTCCATTTTGCTCTCTTCATACTTTCTTTTCTTTCTCCTTCCATTCACGTCATATTTTCTTCTTTTTCCTTTATTTCTACAACATTTACACCAAATCATTATTGCTAAAACTATCATCATTATACTAACTATGGGAAGAATTATTTGACTTAAAACCCTTTTCCTAAATTAGTAAACCAAGTCCCTATTGAAGAAATACTCTTTGTTAGTCTTTCCCATACACTGTCAACCTCCAGTGGTTTCAAATGTTCATGAAGTTTTGTAATATTCTTAATGTATCCCCTAATTTCCTTACTTTTGTCAGGAATGTAAGCGGAACAATGTTGTACTTTCAGCATTCCACAGACTCTGCCCTCTTTTGCTAATAAAATATCAAGCGCATATTGATTTTGTAAAACCATAGACCTGATTGCAACCATCTCTGTATTTATCATCAAGAAACCCCCAGCAGTATCCGCTGAGAGACGATCAACTACTGTTGACTATTGACAAATTCTTTGTGAATTTAGAATGACTCCCACTGAAGGTAGCAATGCACCAAATATGTCCCCTACTATTTCTTAAAAACTAGCTCTCTTTCTTCGTGTTAGTCCTTTAATGTTTTCATTGTTTCCAGTGATTCTTTTTACGAGGTACATTTTCGGATATACAATCCCAAAATAGCAGCTTCCGTACCACCTTGCAGGCAGCTTATAGTAAGCATTATTCCCACACACGTAGTACAACCCATGAAATACTGGATCAGTACCTCCTTTTAGTCCCCAACCTCCCAAAATTAGGAAATTATGTTCAAAGTCACTGAAACCAATAAATACTATGCCTTTAATCTATGGAGGCAAGTTTTCCCTTTCTTCACAAAGTCTAGGGCCATTTCAGCATGATCTTTGCCTGTTGCATAAATTCCCGCTTTCTCAGCCCATGGCGGTGCATGAGTATTCTGTTCAACAGATTTCTTTTGGAAATCCTGTCTCCTTTTCTCAACTAAATTCAAAAACACCTTCTCTTCTTCATGCAATATAAATGTTAAATTATACTTGTGTGCCTTAACTATAACTATTGACTCCATTGTTAAGAAAAATTCACCATAAATTGTGCATTTCGACTACTATGTACTGGATTCATATTCTTTCGAATAGGAAGTTCTGAAAATACTACATCTAAGTTTGAATAGTAGTACTGAAATATTCCTGTTGCATAAAATAGACTGGCTCAAATGCTACATGATATACCATATGTTAATGGTAAATGGTGATATGTAACTCCTTCTGATACTGGCGCTGGTAATTTTATACAGACATAGCAATCACTAATCTTCATTGTATCTACATAATAAAATAACAATTTTGTGAAAACATTTAAAGACGTGTCATTAACAAATACTGTGTGATGTAAATCCGCCTCATCTGCTGCTTCTACTCTATCTTTTTTCATTGTAGCTGTCTTTTCATTGGTAAGTGTATCATTCTTTTTGTTTTATTATCATAAATAATGGTACTTCTACCATTAGAAATAACCATACCGAGATTACTAATAGAATACTACATATGCAGGCTCTATAACATTTTTGTGTGAAATTTCATGTTGGTCGCTTAGTGACCTTATTTTTAGCCATTCTAATTTGAGAAGATATATTTTCCTCTTTCTTTCTTCACTTAGGAATTTTGAGCTCTTATTTCTAAGGTGGTCTCACTTTTCTTTCATCAATCTGTGCAGCATTTACTTCTTCTTATTCCTCACTCAAATCTAGATTTTCAAATTATTCTAGAATTACGTAGGTCCACTCAGGAGCCTTGTACTTATTGTTCAAAATTATAAGACTTGGGCTTCTTTGTATGTTTCTCACAGTTGTTTGTTTAGACTGAGTTGGACAACTAACCTCATTCACCTGCTCTGGTCTTTCATTTGTTTTTCTCAAATAGTATCTCAATCCTTTGACTCCACCTGGCCAGTTATCACCTTTTCTGATCCTCTTAATTTGAACTGCACTTTCATCCTCTTCATCTTTTCTAAAGATCTTTTATTTTCAGAGTGTTTAGGCACAATCTGTTCTTGTTCTTAATCACTCTCTGACTGTTCCTGTTCAGGTCTTATATTTGTGATTACATTTCACTCGAACTTGTTCTTCTCCCTCTATCTTGTCCTGTTCAGGTCTTATTTCAAGTTGATCTTCTTCTACCTGAAGCTGTTCTTCTTCTCCTAACTGGTCCTGATCAGGTCTTATTGTAATTGACCCTTCTGCTGCCCAAACGTGTTCTTCTTTTCCTGTCTGACCCTGCTCAGGTCCTTGGGTGGACCTCACTATTTTCCTGTCTCTCTAATCGGATTCTGCTTCTTTTTTGAATAACAACTTCAGCTATGTCAATCACTGGTGTCCAATCATCCTGACTTGTGCTCAGATGTTCCTCATTTATTACTTCATAATCTATTACTCTAGATTCTTTGACTTCACAACCTTCAGCTGTTTCAACTGGTTCACCCAGTTGTTGTTCTTCTTCCGTAGGGCCTGGTACCTTTTTGGTTTGACGCGCATGTATCCAATTGGGTAAACCTGCTCACTTCACTGCTGTTGTAGTGACCAGTATGACTTGACGTGGTTTATCCCACCTGGGTGCTAGGCACGATTTTCTGGCATGTTTCTTCACTACCACCCAGTCCCCAGGATTCAAATCATGTGCCTGTGCTGGCTGCCTGGCAACTGAGTCTTCTCCAACCTGGTGAGAGACAGAATGCACTAGGTCAGCCAATCCTTTACAATAGTCCAAAACCAGACCATCAGTTATGCTAATCAATTTATGTCCAGGAATAAATGTGTGTCCTATTGCCCTTTCCATAAGTATTTCGTAGGGACTCAATCCTGTTTTTCTGTCAGGAATACTTCGGAGTCCCATCAACACAAGAGGCAAAGCATCTGGCCATTTCAGTGATGTTGATGCACACACTTTTCCTAACCTTGACTTGATTGTGCCATTCAGTTGCTCAGCCACTCCAGAAGCCTCTGGGCAGCGTGCACAGTGCAGTTTCTGTTTAATATTGAATGCTTCACCGATTAATTGAATTATTTCATTATTAAAATGAGGTCCTCTATCTGATTCCAAAGTGACTGGGAAACCAAAAAGAAGAATTAACTCCCTCAACAGCAATTTAGCAACTGTTAAACTGCCATTTCTCCTAGTGGGGTATGCCTCCACCCATCGTGAAAACAAACACAATATGACAAGGACATTCTTCATTCCGTTGCTCAGAGGCAACTCTATGAAGTCAAGCTGCAACCTTGTGAATGGTCCTTCTGCCGTTCCAATTTTTCTCCAACTGACCACTGTCTTTCTGCCTGGATTTTGCTGCTGACAAAATAAGCATCTTTGGCAAAGGCTCTCTGCGACTACCCTAAACTTTGAATGGTACCAATTCTGTCTGAATAGTCTAATCATTGCATCCCTACATACACGTGTGTTTCCATGATACATTCTAGCCATTTGAGAGAGTAGGCAGTCTGGCATAACTGGTCTGCCATCGGTGTTTACCCATGCATCATCTTCTGTCCTCCTTTCACAACCTGTCTTTATCCAGATTTGCTTTTGGCTTGCCTCAACTTCATCATGCAACTGTCTCACTTCATCCCATGTTTCTAAAGCTGAAAAAAACATAAGTTGGCAGCTGGCTTCATTTGGTTCAATTTTTCTGTTTATTGCCATGTTATTTCTTGCACAGTATTGAGTAATTTGGTCAGCATATCTGTTACCTGCCACCCCATAGTAATGTCCTGACTGATGAGCAGCACACTTGACCACTGCTATTTCCTTTGGCAATTGTATTGCTTCCAATAATTATTTGAAATTTTTATCATTCCTAATAGGAGATCCTAAAGAAGTCAGAAATCCCCTCTGCATCCAGAGCTGGCCGAAGTCGTGCACAGCCCTGAAAACAAATTGACTATCCGTAAATATGGTTATTCTCCAATTTTTCCCAATTTTGCATGCCTTTGTTAAGGCCACCAATTTAGCTACTCGTGCATACTTGACTCCCGGTAAACAGGATGCTTCGATGACCCCTGATACCTTACATACAGCGTCCTCCTCCCTCAGTTCTCATGCAGGAGCCATTTACAAATAACTCATGATCTGGCTCCTTCAGGGGCTCTTCCTTTATATAAAGGCGGGGCTTGGTACACATCTAAGTCACATCCAAACAATCATGATCCACTTCATCTTTTACTTCTTCACAACAGGGGTCTAGCAATAGTGTGCAAGGGTTTACCATTGTACATCGTATTACTGTCACATTTTCTGCTCCCAGAATCACTCTTTCATACATAGTCATGCGACTAGGAGTAAGGTGCTGTGTTCGAGTTCTTGTTAAAAGAATCTCAGAGTGAGTGTGGGACGTAGACCCTTACTGAATGTCCCATCACAATTGACTCATTTTGCTCCAGACTCATACCAGTAGCAGCTGCTGCTTTTAAGCAGCCAGGTAAAGCTGAATCCACAGGATCCAAAGTAGCAGAAAAATATGCTACTGGACGTCGGTTTAATCCAAACCTTTGAGTCAAAAGTGAAAGGGCACAACCTTCTTCTTCACAACAGAACAACGCAAATTATTTTGTGTAATCAGGTTTGCCCATGGCTGGGGCCTTACACAGACAATGTCCCAATTTCACAAATGCTTCCACACACTCATCATTCCAGACAATCGGTTCCTTTGCTCTTTTCCGTGTTAACTGTATCAGAGGTTGTGCCAGCAGGGAGAACCCAATAATCCACTGCCTACAGTACCAAACTACTCCTACTACACCTCCCTTTGTGTCTGAGGTAGTTGCATTTCTTTGATTATTTTTATTCTTTCTGGGGGCACTTTTCTAACTCCTCTTTCTATTTTGTGACCTAAATATATAACTTCTTGTTTACAAAATTGCAATTTTTCTGGAGACACCTTGTGTCCTCCATTGGCCAAATAGTTCAGTAGGGTAATTGTGTCAGTGACACAATCTTCTTGTGATTTTGATGCCACTAGTAAATCGTCAATGTACTGGACCAGGACTGACTCTATGGGCATCACCAATGTTTCTAGATATATTTTCAGGATTTGATTAAAAATCGAATGGTTCTCTGTATACCCTTAAGGAACTTGACAACATGCCAAGACACGGTCTTCGAAACTAAAAGCGAACACATACTGACTGTCTGGGTGCAAAGGACTAGAGAAAAAGGTTTGGCACAAATCAATTACTGTAAACCAGCCTGTATTCCAGGGTATCTGATAGAGAATCACTGCTGGATTTGGCACTACTGGACAACAAGGCACTACAATTTTAGTGATCTTTCTCAGATCCTGCACTATCCTATATTTTCCGCCAGGCTTTTTAAGTCCTTTTATTGGCGAATTCTTAGGACTACCCGTTATTTCTTTTAGAATGCCTTGTTTAATCATTCGAACTCCTGCTTTCACTTCTGGACTCATTTTGTATTGTCAGGTGTTTGGATAAACTGCACCTTCTTTCACTGTCACTTTCACTGGATCTACATTTGCCATTAGTCTAATATCTTTTTCTGTACAATCTCACACTTCTGGATTCACTGTTGTTCTTAATTCTTCTGGTAATTCATTTTCAGTCACCAATGAATATATCTCATCTACTTCAGTACCTTGCTTAGCAAGCAAGCATCATTCTATATATACAATCTTCACCAGGGGTTTGAAAGCAACACCAGCATCCAGTGTGCAGTAGATTGTGCAATTCATTTAGCACAACAAGTCCCTTCCTAACAGACAACAAGTCCCTTCCTAACAGATTTACTGAACTGGAATCGCAAACTACGAACCTATGCATGTCTTTAAAATTCTCAATATGCACTTCTATTGGCTTTGTGAGTGGGGTTCTAATCTGTTGATTGGACACTCCTATAATTTGGATTGTGTCTCCCAAGAGGGGTAGGTTTGGGATATCTACTGTTGTCACAGTAGACCAAGTTGCACCAGTATCCAATAGAAAAGTGATATCACTACCTTCCACTTTCCCATCAATAAATGGACTTGACTGATCTACTGGCAAGGATGCACCAAGTACGCACTCCTCTACCTCACCCCTCAGGCACCGTCATTGCGCATTATCCATTTCATCAGCCTTATTCTGTAAAAAATATTCTGTAATCACAGAAATTTTCTTACCATTTCTTCAGTGAAATCCAGGGTCTGCACTGTATTTCTGAGGGTTCACAAAGTTTGGCATATGAGATGGTGGCACCTGATACTGAGGAGTAACTACCTCCTGCAGCTGATTCATAATCACTTCATTCTGTGTCTGTGGATTTAAATTTTGATTTGACCCAATAATATTTTGAACACTCTTACACTCGTTCTTTCAATGACCAAGCTTTCTGCATGCACGACAAGGAAACTTCTTCTTTGCTTCTTCTCTATTCATTCGTCCTCTTAATTTACCAGCAATCGCCGCATGACCATTCTGATTCTGCTTTTGCACCTGACTATCAGTCTGACTGTTCAACTTAATTTCCTGTTGTTCTGTCAAATTCACTTGTGCTCATATAATTTTCTCTTTTATCTGTCTATGCCTTGCTTCAATGTTGTTGCCACAAAATTTTGCATTTTTTAAAATGTCGTCAATCGACTTCCCTTGCCAGCACAACATGTGCTGCTGAATCATCTGACCAATCTCCGGTTTCAGACCATACACAAACTGATAGACAAAATGTCCCATATCCTTATCACCAATATTTTCAAAACCACTGTACTGCTTAAATACCTGCAATAACTGCTCATAATATGCATGCACAGACTCATTTGGCTCTTGAGTTTTTCTATCTATTGATACCCAATCTGTCTCTTTTGGAGGGATTTTCGATTTCAGAAAAGTGAATCAACTGTGATCTTACACTCTGTCCATAAGTCAGCTGGTACCACAATATAAACAACCCATCCAGGACCTTTGAAACCTTCACAAATCTTTCAATCTGTTTGTACTACTTACCGGATTTTTCTCTCAACCTAGGGAAATTATTTGTAAATGACTAAATATCCTGTCTCCTCCATGGGACATGAACATATCCATCTCCAGGAACCTCTCTCATGGGACACAATCTTTCTGGTTTTTTGATTCGTTTAATAAGAATGCAGATGATGCTTCCTTTGCTTGTGCTTCCTCCTTCTTTCTTGTCCATCTAGTTCTCCAATTGTCAATGTCTCCCCACTTTTGCAAAATTTTAATTATCTCCTTTACCTGTAACTTCTTACCAGATGCATTCATATTCTGTGTAAATCCTTGTCAGTAAACTCCATTCGATATGGTTTCTGTAACAATTTCGATCTCCCTATATCTACTCCAATCTCTGAAGCAAGCTCTGTCAATCTTTCATTAAACAATTTTGCATTCCTGGTTATACTCCTACAAATGAACAACAACTCTTCATCATTATTAAGGTTCAATCTTTCTATTCCCACCTTTCCAGCTATCATCTCTTCCAATTCAACTTTCAATCTGTAAATATCTAAGATCTTTGGAGTTGAGCTTCGCTTTTCTATTCCCTGTGCCCACCTTTCTAAATCTTCAGGAGTGACCGCCTTGGTGCTTCTGGTTCCTATCGGTACCATAGACCTTTTTTCTTTTGAACTGCCCGGTGTGCCTCTTTTTGGGGTTTCATTTACGGGTTCTCTTATTGGAAGATCCAATAATGAAATGATTGAATCACACTCACTGGCCTGATCATTGGTTATTAATATCCCTTTTCTGGGATTACTCAAAGGAATTGTTACTTCTTGTGGTTTTGGGCCACTCAATGTATCTCCATATGATGGAAAACCAGGACCTATATTCACTAGTACTGTCAATGCTTCAGCACTTAAATTCAATTGACTGATTTTCTGCGCAACTTCCTCTCTAGTTCTAGTTAATGTTTCTTTTTCTTTGTCTTGACGCACCCTATTATCTGATGTAACATGCAATATTGTAAAAAGTGCTCTTTTTAGGAATTATTTAAAAGCCATAACAATGTTCGGATTAGAAAGGGAGAGTGTGGCAGATCTATGTAAACAGGTTTTGAAAATTAGATTTAAGAAAACAATCTATGGGGCTCCCCGTGAAAGAGAAATTCAAATGTGTGCAGAGAATAGAAACAATAATTGTATTGTGGGGAGCAGTATTTGCAAAAAACCCCAACCTTACGTTTTATGGAATCTTAAACATGGAGTATGTAGGGTCAATCTGTTGCTTAGGCTGAACTTACTCCCTCTAAGATATGTAACAGGAGCTTGGGAGGGCATCTCTAGACAGGAAAGACTTTGGGGTATGTTCATAAGAACGTGTGCTAAACATCACCTGAAAATGCTAACGCACCTTTACACATTGCAGCCCATCACGGGGAAATCCGTACCTGCCTGTTGCTGATGACAACCCCCAGGCCACAGGCTCAGACACTAACGATGTTCCGTGGGAGGCTGACGATCAATCACCGTGCACAGGGTTAGTGGCACCACGTGTCGCAGGACTGCCATATGGAAATATGCTACACTGATCGAAGGGGGTCTGGCGCTGTGGCCGCCGCCATGTACAAGGGGTCACTGACATTCAGGACTCAGGACACAGTTCCACATGTGGGACCTACTGTGACAAAGGTGACACCGGTGAAGTATGTCAATGAGGAAGGAGTAATACGGGCCAGCATCGTGGGGGCCAGCGATTGTGTGTGGAGGCTGCAGATATTGTGGACTGGGTCTTAGTGCTTGCCCGGCACGTGGTGGGCCCTCTTTGACACACAACGGTGTCAGCAGGTGAGCAGTGCAGCCTTGGGGCACTGGGCCGGGCAGGCCTGGTCTGGGTGTCAGCGTTCCTGTGGAGCAGCAGGCGCACAGGGTGGCAGGCCCCGCTGCTCACAGCGTAGGCCTCGTGGCGGACTGCGAGGCACCACCCTGTCAGTTCTGATGGCCTTTCCGGGCGAGAACCACACTCTGCGCTACCGTTTTTTGTCCACACCCTTCGCAGCCTTGGCATACTCAGGGACTACCCACTATGCTCACGCACACAGGGGGGGACGCAACCAGCAACATTTCCGCTATTGGGGCCGCGGCCTGGTGTGACATGGTTACATCCACTTTTCACTACTCTCGGGTCACCAGCAGTTGTGGCCTGCATGGACATATTTGTGGTTTGCATACCCACGTCTGTCCTGCACATCCACGTCTCACTTGTTGTTGTGTACATTCCCATTCACGGGTCTCTTGCGTCCTTCGCACATGGCTGAATCCTGCATCTACACACGTTCAGCTGTTGTGTGGCTGTGGTGCCATGATATGGCTGTATGGTGTGCAGGGGTAGCCCAGGATCACCATGGAGTGGTGTTGTCATGTCTGGTAGGTGGACATGTTGATTGCCATGTTGTATGTGGTTTCACTACTCTCCGGTCACCAGCAGATGTGGCCTGCATGGACATATTTGTGGTTTGCATACCCACGTCTGTCCTTCACATCCACGTCTCACTTGTTGTTGTGTACATTCCCATTCATGGGTCACTTGCGTCCTTCGCACATGGCTGCATTCCACATCTACACAATGTTGTGCGGCTGTGGTGCCATGATATGGCTGTATGGTGTGCAATGTTAGCCCAGGATCACCATGGAGTGGTGTTGTCATGTCTGGTAATTGGGCATGTTGATTGCCATGTTGTATGTGGGTTGGTCATGTGTGCATTCCCACAGTTGTGTGATGGTGGCTTTGAGGTGTGTGATGTGTTGATTTGGCACTTACCAACAAGCAATCCAGTCCCATATGTGGCATCCTGGTAGCGCTGGTTGATGACGGACTGTCTGAAGATGTAGGAATCTGCACACTGCCTGGGTAGTTTGCAACGACATTGATGAAGAGTCCCCAGAGGTTCACTATTGCCTGCACATTAATGGAATGCATGTGCTTTCTGTTGCAGTAGTGGTGTGCAGTAACCGCAGGGGGCACAAGTGGGACATGTGTGCAGTCTACTGCCCCCAACACGGCCGGGAATCCCTGTATAGCATAGAAGCCTTGCTTGTTCTATTGCTGTTCCTGCACAGTATGGTGAAGTGAAGGTACTGGGGTATAAAGCTAATGATGGCATCCAGGACAGGTGTGATGAACTTTGATAGGGCTGGCTGTGAGACCCCACCGTCTCTGGCAGTTGTTGGTTGGAAGGTACCAGAGGCCAACAGGTGCAGCACAGCCAGCAGCTTTGTCTGCTGAGGGATGTTGGTTCTCTGCTGTGTTCGGAGAGTCAACGTGTGGCCGATGTGGGTCATGATGCGGATGATGATTGTCCTTTTAAGCCTGTAGTGGGCAATAACTTCCTCAGGATTTAGGTCTGTGAGACTGATGCGTTTTCGGTAGGTCCGGTGTCTTACTCTGCTCTGCCTCTGTGGTGGTCTGGGGGAGCGTGTACGTGTCCTGGGGGTGGTAGCGGTGGTTGTTGTGGCCCTGTTGGGGCTCTGAGCTGCATGATGAGTAGCTTCATGACGTCTTTTGTTCTTTGGGTGTGGCTGTGTGCAGGGCTCCGTTTCCTGTTGCAGGTAGTCGTCCGGCTTTACACCTGCTGGAAGCAGGTGTTTAATACTTGCTGCTGCCGCGGCTTATCGCGTGGTTTTGACTCGAATCACGAATCTGGCATTTCATTGTGAAAGTGGTGTTGTGGTTTTTCATGTGTTTTTTTCCACTGGAACACCTACTCTGCATCTCATTAGGGTTAGTTGGTGGTGTCCACCGTGGAGGTAAATTTTGGGGCAGTTATCGCGGGAATACTGGTGATGTCCACAGTTTGCACCAGCTTGTGAATGGGGTGTTAAATCTAGCTCCGCTTTTGATCTGGTAAGTGGGGATAAATCAGAGTTACGTCCTTGTGAATATCTCCCTATGTCATTTATGTAACTCCTGTATTTAAGACTTAAATCATGTCCTATTTGTCTGCCCCAAATTACAACCAGTACGTCGTAGATACCTGAGGAATTGTTTTTTAAAGCACAATATCACCACAGCAGAAGAGGACGCAACTGTCTGCTGGCGCCTCTATCTGAACTTATGTGTTTTAAATTTTTTAGCTTTTTTAAACAATTTTTAAATAAATATTATGGTAGTATTGAGTGATACAATTTGTATGTTCCTGAGCACTTGCACTTTTTCAACTTTTCCCCTTTCTTGCTGCTAGTTAAGGATTAAAGGATGCTGAATTACTATGTATGCATCCGAGCATGTGCACTTTTCCAACTCTTTTTGCTTCTAGTTTATGAGTACTGTATGCTGATTTACTATGTATGCATTTGAGCATTTGCACTTTACCATCCTTTTTGCTGCTAGCTATCAAGTTCTGTATGCTGGAAATTGTTCTGGGAAGTTTTAACTATTGTTGCACTACTATTATGCTGCTGGTTATCTTGTAATGTATAGTGAAGTGACAAATCCCTGTTTTTTACTATATGGTTATGCTGCTTGTTATCTAGTACTGTATTGTGAATTGTCAAAGTCAGCTTTTTATTATAAGGTTTTACTTTACAAAGTGTTATGATATCATTAGATCATATTCCTCATACAAGTTCACAAGTATCCATCTATGGTAATTTGATTTATTATGGATCATAGCTTTTGTTGCTAGCTAAGAAGTAAAGGATGCTGAACTACTATGTATGCATCTGAGCACATGCACTTTTCTAAATTTTATCGCTGCTAGTTTACAGGTACTGTATGCTGATTTACTAAGTTCAATTCAATTCAAATAATCTTTATTCGGATACCTAATATCCATAAAAGCACAGGTCAATAAAAACATCAGCATAAAATAATTACGTAAAAACAGTTTAGTAAAAATCAAAAAATGACAATAAATAGCAAGGACTTGTAGTTTGGCAAAATCACGGATATTAATGATCATGTTATGAAAGAGAATCAAATATATAGAAAGACCACTCTTTTAGATTGCACTGTTGTGTTCGATTTTAGATTCCGAATGAATTTCCCGATTCATGCCCTTATATAGATGCAATTTGCAATGCCCTTATATAGGCATCGCAATCCAGTCCTTATTTAGGCATAGCCCATGCTACCCAAATGCAGGCATGGCTTCTTCCATCCGTTCATCTACGTCACAACTATTTTTTGGAAAACCAGACTCTTAAGCTGAAGGGACTTCCCCTAGCCTGGATATTGATTTCTCCAAGAAACTCATTATTATGCATGAACAACTATTCCTTAGGGGTTCATCCATCACGTTCATATGCCCGACTTTTAGGTCAATACTGGCATTCCTAAACACCTTCAATGTATAAATATACCTTCACTTGCTATAGCAAAGCACGGTGTGGTTCGGTGCAGTTCGACTATCTACTTGCACGACGCAGCTCTCTACAGCAAGTGCCGAAGGAAACCAACCCTCCAGCTGACGCACTGACCAGAAGCTGTCATCCTCCTGCCGAGAATCCAGCTCCAGTGTATCTGACTCCCCTTGCGGGGTGTTGGGAAATCAAGTCCCGTGAAAGAGATTCCAACCTCTCTCATTCTAAAGGTATGGAGTTGATTAGAACCTAGAGAAATCTTTGTCAATTCTTGGCAGAACTAAACCTATGCTAAAAGACAAACACCTACTTCTTCCCTGGTACTAGAACTAGGTTAGGTAAATTGGGGTAGGTGTATTTTAGAAGCACCAGTTGAGTATTTTAGCCTGTGTTATTTATGTATGTATTTAAATATATATCATAGCAACAGACAATGCTATTACAGTATTATTTTATATTACTGTTCTCGCTGTATGCATTATACTTTGCAATCTGTCTAACGATTGTAGCAGTTCATATCGCTTGCATGAGAAATAAGACTGTTCAATAAACCCCTTTTATTGAAACGCTCGTCTCTCTATTTCTATGCAACTCTGTAGAAACGAAGCATGCACGATTGGCTGAGTGAACTAGTTATCTATTGTTTCCACGACTCTGAAGATAGGTTTCGATTCTAGGGGAAACAAAGTTGTCATGTTTATGTGGTTGTCAGAAACGAATCCCTTCTTGTTTATTGGAGAAAGTTTCTAGTGACCTCTGAGTTAGCTGGCACACACAATTAAGTTTAGTATACTCAATAGAGACATACTGACCTCAGTCCTATGTCAAATCTATAGTGTATATTATTCCAATGCGCAGACCCTATTGGAAATATAGGAACTACACTACAGCACAGTTATCTATGTCATTACCCAGCAAGGTATGGTACGTGCAAATATGCACTTATCATAACAACTTGAATGAATACAGGAGCAATCAAGGATAACAAATAGCAGCACAGCACAGTATGGTAACAAGCAGTGCAAGGACAGCAGCTTGTTGTATTAAAGTGCATATAGATATAAGCTATTTCTGAAAAGCCATGGTCTGCAGGGCAATATTTTTTAAAGGACGCCAACTAATGATGAAAATTATGATTCTAAACAAGTAGCAGCTAGATATAAACAAGTGCAATCTTTTTTAGAAGATGCTCATTGAAGCGCGTGAGCATACTGCCGCGTTCAGAAAGGAGATTACACTGAAAATTAAATCTACACTATTAAGATTAAGGATTGGGTGTAGGGTTTCAGAGCCCTTTACATCACACATTCTGAAATCAGCAATGGCAGTAGCCGTGAAAAAAGGAATAAAAAACCGTTTAGTATATAACAAATAGAAATTACAGAAAAATAAAAAGTGTAACTTTGATTGATTACTCTGTTTGCCACAGGGGCAAGGCATTTGCCCGAGGTTGATATTGAAGCCTATCGGGAAGCACAGTAGGTATTTTAAGGTGCCTGCTCTAAGGAAAAACAACAGGCTTCTCTCCCAGCGACTTAAGTTCAGTAGGAGGTTGCTAGATGGCAAATGGGTAGGGGTGCAGTTAGTGGGAACCAGAGACATATACCTTATAACTGACGACTTCACAAGTTCTATGTTGTGTCTTGAGTTGCTATATTGGTCATATAGGGCCTCCTGTAAAGTCTTCTTGGTTATGCCCTCTATGTTATTTGGATTTAGGAAAATGTGCTCAAGATTTACCAAAGACAAGCTATTTCTGACTGCAGCAAGCCACGGTATATTACCACCCATGTCACATTTGAGGCAGTCCATTATAATTTCTCTTGTTGACGACGCTGCTGGATTTTGCTAAACTTTTAACCAGAATATGGCTGGTCGAGACCTAATATAATCTTCGCTGTAGGGCAATTGTAATGATGATAAAAAAAAATTCCACAATTTAAGATTAGTTATTCTTTATTCCTAACTAACCTTTCATTGATCAAAAAGTTATTTTCTCTGGTCGATGGATCATTAGTTGAACTTGTTAATGGTGAAAAGACACATGCTAACTTGTTCTTTTATCAAAGTGAAATACCCACAGACTCTGGAAAGTTTTAAATCTTTATCTAAATTAAATTCATGCGAACCATCTCAAATACACAGTGCAGTCACCCTCGTTCTTAGAAGAGAAATTAAACATGGACATTAGCTTCACGCAATGATCTATGCTCAGAAAGGAAGACATAGAGAAAAGTACATCTACAATCCCCTAGCCTAAGGGCTGGTAAGGGTCCCTTAGGATAGATAAGGGGATAAAGGCTTCAGGACAGGAATCAGGACAGGTTAGATGGCCTCTCTAATACCAACGCTTGCATAGCACCCTTCTCTGACACTCTCTTCCTCCTTGAAATTGTTCCCCAATCTTCTTTCTAACCCAATTAGTTATGATAATAGGTTTTGCATTCGGTTCTTCATCAGAATCTCACAGCATCTCTCCCAGCATCAGCATCACCTGCTACACCGACAGCATCCCGAGCTCTGCAGCATTCAGCAAATATTCATCTTTCTAACTAACTAAAGCTATCTCAATTATACCTTTCATTCTTCATGTACCACCCACTAAAGTTTCAATATCGTAAACATTTTAAATCTAATTCTCTCACATGCCTTAGAGTGCTGTGTAGTGTAGGGTTTTAGAGCCCTTTACATCACACACACAAATTATGCAGAGACAAATAAGCATACATGTGTAAATCAGTGCATAGGAAATGTTACAAAGACAAAGAGGACTACAAGGTGCAGGCGTCACGTCATCCATACTAGTAGACAGTATAGTTTCAGACTGATGGCTTTGTCTGGAGAAAACTCATAATTTGAAAAGTAACACAGTGGTTGTGTGGCCTTTACCATTAAGTATTAATTTCTACCAAATTACAGTGCCTTGTAGGGAGCCCTTCTACCTTTTAATGTTTATTCCTTGCTGTCTCACTGTGTCCAGTCCGACAAATCACAATAGCTTGTATTTCCTCAGTTTATTGAATTTCCTACGGTCGATAAATAAAGAAATCTGTGAGGTACTCAGGATTGTTATCTCGAAGTCTGTTATTAAGTTCTGTGGTTATACTGAATAAGCAGCTACCTACATTATTACCATATAAAATCTCTTTATTGATGTCATCAATACACTTTCACAATTTCTTTATTAGTTGTCTTGCTTTCTCAAATTGGCTTCAAAATGCATCATTTAACTGCTCTTTTTTCAAAATTTCTCGGGATAAGATCCCCCAAACCCTCTTCATGCCGGTTGGGCTAGCTCGCTACTCTCAGTTGCCACTGAGCACTCAGCCTCAATTTATAAGCCCCGCCACTTTCAAATGACACCAGCCACCACTGCTCATAAATCCCACCCAATCATATTGTAAAATTAATGATATAGTTTGAAAAAGGCCTTAGATTCCACTGGTGCAGCAGGTGCCATTGCACCGTGACCCAGAAAACTGAGGGGACCAATGGGCCCTGATTATTGCTGTATTTCATAGTCATAGTATAGTAGCCAGGGTTTCATTTGCTTTCTTGCCTTTTAGCCCAATACACACTGGCTACGCCACTCAGTTTGAAATGAAATTTGTCAGCACTGTTCCACAGACCGTAACGATACAGTTCCCATCCCTAGTGCTCCAGTGGCTCCTTATGGTGAGTACAAATTCTATTACAATCAAGATTTAGTTACAATGGGGCATATGTATCAAAGGATACATTTGCAATTCTCAAATAGCGATTTTTAGAGACTCGCTATTTGAGAATCGCAAAATGCAATGTATGTGGGATTTGCTAATGACCTTGCGAATCTCACATATTCCTTATTTGCGATTCGCAAATTGAGATTCGCAAATAAGGAATATCTTCCCATACATTCCTATGGGCTAGGAGGCCCATAGGAATGAATGGGAAGGCATTCTCAATTTGCGATTAGCAATTACAGAATCGCAAATTCATTCATTCATTCATTCATTTATTTATTTGTAAAGCGCTCCGGAAAGAGCATCCTGGCGCTGGGGAGAATGAGCAGAAGAAAAGATGACGTGTTAGATTGCTGCTAGGACTGATACATCTGTTGCATTAAAAATCCACGTTTTCAGTGATTTTCTGAAATGGATTTCTGAGGATTGAAGTCGAAGTACTTTCAGGAGGACGTTCCAAGTCTTGGATGCTAAGACGCTAAGGGATTTGCCACCCTTGGTCTTGAATTTTGGTATTTTAATTAGGTTTGATCCAGCCGATCTTAATGCTCTATTAGGCAGGTAAAGTGTGAATTTTTTCGCCAGGTATTTAGGGCCAATATTATGTAGGGCTCTAAAAGCGATTAAAAGAATTTTAAAAAGAATCCTTTTATGAAGAGGGAGCCAATGCAATGTCCTGAGGGCCGCCGAGGCAGAAGATTTACGGGGAAGTTTTAAAACAAGTCGTGCTGCAGCATGTTGAACACTCTGAAGTTTTTTTAACGTTTGTTTCTTTATTCCAGCCATCAAACTATTACTGTAATCGAGTTTTGAAAGTATCAGGGCAACTGTCACCGACTTTCTAGAATTTATTGGGAGGAAGTCAAAAACTTTTTTTAAAGATTTTATGATGCTGAAGCAGCTTCCTGCTAAGCTCCTTGCGTGGTGATCAAAGGCGAGTGATGAGTCAAAATAGACTATGATATTTCTTGCAACCTCTACTGTTTCCAGGGGGGGGCGGTAGTTCCCTCTGGCCACCAGTCACTAGGGGTAAATTTAGTGTTTTTGCCTATTGGCAGTATTTCGGTTTTACACGAATGACATTTTTAGTGGTTATCTTTAATCCATTGAAAGACATTAGACAGGCAGGCACGGAAATTCTGTTCTGCTTCAGTGGAGTTTTTTTCCAGACTTACAATTAATTGGGTGTCATCGGCATAAGATGTAACTTCGATGCCGTATGACTCAATGAGTGAAATAAGAGGGGCCATATAAATATTAAAAAGCAAAGGGCTCAGGGTTGAGCCCTGAGGTACTCCAGAGGTGATTTTCTTGTCCGCAGAGGTATAAGAACCAAGAGATATAGTTTGTGTGCGTTCAGAGAGGAAGGGCTTGATCCAGTTGAGAGCAATGTCCGTTATCCCGCTATCTCTCAACCTTTCTATGAGGATGTTATGAGAAATGGTGTCAAACGCCGCCGAGAGATTGAGTAAAATCAGGACGGCGTTTTTTCCCTTAACTTGTATAGTTTTAATAGAATCTGTGAGTTCTATTAATGCTGTTTCTGTGGAATGCTTTGGTCGAAAACCTGATTGTTGGTGGTGAAGGGCATTATGTAATTCCACATAATTTGTTAGCTCTGAATGCACCATTCGTTCTGTTATTTTTCCTAATACTGGTAACAGGGATATAGGGTGAAGATTCGAAAGTTCAGTGGGGTCTTTATTTTCTATTTTCATTAAAGGTTTCACTGAAGCTCTTTTCCATTCCTGAGAAAATATGCCTGAACTAAGGGAGGCATTAACTATATTATTGATAATGGGGTTCACAATATCCACAATTTGGTGTAGAATAAGAGGAGGACAGGCATCTGAGGGAGATCCTGATTTGCATGATCATATTCCCAACCAAAATGTCATCCGACGGGAAGTCTTTCTGTATAAGTTTTATTTTGTCCTCAAAATAATCTGCGATATGATCACAGAGAATTTGGGAGGGGGAATCTCTGTTTGCAGGGCTTTAGGATGAATAAAAGATTTTACCATAGAGAAAATCATCTTGTGACTTTGTTGGGCATCAGTCATTTTTTTTGTAAAATAATCCTTCTTGGCGATTTTTATGTGTGTATGATATGCATTCCTAAGTTTTATAAGAAGTATTTTAGCATTGGGGTCATATTCTTTCCTCCATTTTCGCTCACCATTTTTACATAAGAGGCGGGATTCTGAAAGGGCCGGCGTATACCATGGGGCACTTATCTTTTTTTGATTAACCCTCTTGTATTGCTTTTTGCTTTCTGTGGGGGCAAGAGCGCTAGTTACTGATTGCATCCACGTGTGAAAAGTTTGAGAATCTTGTACCACCTCTCCGGTAAGACTTGGGAGCAGAGAATGGGCTAACTTGCTAAGATGGGAGTTTTTAGCAATTTGTGGCCAGTTGAGTCTGGGTGAAAAGTGTCGGCTCAGCTTTCCAGTATTGGTAGGGAGAGGGGAATGTATGTTAAAAGGAATAAAAGGATGATCAGTCCAAATTTGAGGGATGGGTGACAAGGTTTCCAAATGGGAAAAATTGGAGCAGACCCCATCCAGGATATGTCCTGCTTGATGAGTTGTGGTGCCTATTGTTTGGATCAGACCAAACATTTCTATAGTTTGAAGAAAATTGTTCACGTAAGGTTCTCCCGTGGATTCTAAATGCAAATTAAAAAAACCTAGGAGCGTGAAATGAGCATATCTAAGCAGGTGCTGTCCTAGAGATTCTCCTAGAGAATCTAAAAATCTCATGGGGCAACCTGGTGGGTGGTAAATTAGTCCTCCTGTAAAGGTAAGGGAGGCATTTAAGGAAATGCAGAATCCTATATTTTCAGCCCCTTTAAGTTGTTCTAGATTGAAAGTTGAGCAATGTAAGGAGTCTCTAACTATTATTGCCACCCATCCTCCCCTTCCCTCTTTCCTATCAACTCGGTGTATGGCGTAACTGTGAGGTAACGCCACTGCAAGATCTGGGTTACTCCATTCTTTAGGCCATGTCTCGGTTACGAGCAGAAAATCTAGGTTGTGATCTAGAATTAGCTCTTTAATGTCCTGGTTATGGCTGCCCATGGAACGGGCATTTATAAGCCCTCCTTTAAAACGTATTTGTGCCTCGGATGTTTGATCCAGCATTTCGGACTTATGCTGAGGCATGGTCCAAGAGCAAAATCTACATGAAACAGGCCCCCATATGTGGTCTATGGGGATTCTACAACAACAGTAAAGATGTCCATTAAGTTCTCTAAGAGTGTTGGGCCTGATATACAATACTAGGGTGGTTTTGGGTAGCATGGCCTGCGCCTGCCGCGGCCCAGCATGTGATTTAAATAGCTGTCCGGACACTGGAACCAGGTGTGTGTGGGGCTCGGATGTCAGGCAGTGTCTGACAACAGGAAGTCAGGCAACTGTCAATGTATGTGCAACGCGCAAGATTTAAAACTACCAAACATCGAGTTTTAAAATGAAAATGTGACTTAAAAATGCAGTAAATTTGAGGGTACAAACAATCAGGAAAGTGCAAATGCGCAAACTTAAAAATCCAGACACCTGACTTTTAGCGAAGATGCGACTTAAATTGACACAAATAAAGCAACAATTTTCGAGCTTGAAATTGAGAATGCAATTTCATGGGTGTCAGGGTGTCAAAAGGACACCCTGTTGCACCCCTGAAATGTGCATGTGTGCACATGTGGCACACACACATGCCCTTAGGGCATATATGCGCGCCACATGGCACTTTAAAAAACTGCAAAATAGTGCATTTTTAAGTGAAATCGCAATTTACCACCAACTTGAAGTTGGTGGTAATTTGCGATTCATTAAGGCCAAATCGCATTTTTTGGTGCTTCTTACATTGCATTTAAGGAATCACAATTTGTGATTCATTAAATGCAATTGCAAAATAGGGAATCGCAAAATTTGCGATTCCTTATTTTGCAAGGGTTTTTTGCGTGATACATTCTGGCTAACAGGCGTTATGGAATGCTGCTGAGCTGGGGGCTGATTTAGTTGATGGGGACCTGCGTGTACTGAACAAAATGTGTTTTGCTTTAAATATTTCGAAGTACACGCAGGCCTCCATGAACAAAATCAGCCCCCACCGCAGTGAAATCAGCCCCCAGCTCGGCAGAATTCCAAAACGCCTGGTAGTCAGTCCTGCCCTGGATACATTGCACACTGCTAAATTGTTATCACAAACGCTGAAACTCAGTGAATTTCAGAGTTTGTGATCGCAAATTGGATTAATAAATATGGCCATTAGCCATATCAGCAATTAGAGAATCGCAAATTGAGAATGCAATTTCAAGGGTGCCATGGTGTCAAAAGGACACCCTGTTGCACCCCTGAAATGTGCATGTGTGCACATGTGGCACACATACATGACCTAAGGCCATGAATGTGTGCCACATGGCGCTTTAAAAAATGCAATATAGTGTATTTTTAGGTGAAATCCCTATTTACCATCAAATTGAAGTTGGTGATAATTTGTGATTCCTTAAGGCCAAATCACACTTTCTTTTGTGCTTCTTATATTACATTTAAGGAATCGCAATTTGTGATTCCTTATTTTGCGAAGGGGTTTTTGTGTGATCCATTGCACACTGCTAATTTGCTATTGTAAAGATTTTAATTAATCAAACAATAAAGCTTTTTCAAAGACATTGGTGTGTTAGCTATGCTATCACGGCATGAGAATGAAGATTGAGAAAGAAGCATCATGTTGTACCTAAGAGAAAAATGTGTTCAAAACATTGCCTACGAAACATCTCTTCTATATTGAATGCACACTGTATAAAGCAGAGAAAGATGACTGCATGCAAGAATAGGATGGCAACAGGAGGCAACAAACATGTTGAAATGAAGGCCTACATTATTCATGTTAAAATAAACATGGTTTACAAATCATTATGTTAATACAAATATGCATTTTCATTAAAACTGCTATTCCACCTGCATGTTGGATTGCCATCTAATCGATTTCCTACCGGCACTACCGGTCTATCGATGTCCTGGCTGGTATAAAAAATAGGGAAAATCCCCAAAAGCTGGTATTTGTAGTCATTTTCTGAACATACTAAACCAGCAAATATAAACAGAATGAACTTTTAAATGTGTTCTTCTTCTGGGTTAATGGCGTAGCTAGAGCTTGTGGCGCCCGGGGCTACCCCTCAGATGTCCGAGTCTCAGAGGAGAGACACCTAGTATTGCTGCTAACAGTTACCTCGATCATGAAAGTTACATTTAGTTATTTATAAAGTTTTATATAGGGCAAACTTAAACCCGAAGGATATCAGAGCGCTTTACAATTTGAGGCAAACGTAACAAATCAGAATATTAGTCTAACATGGGGAATCTAATGGGCATTGAGATGTTTACTCCTCTCAAAATCGGAATGGTTGTTTGTTAAAAAAGGGGGTCTCTAGTTGGCAATGACTGGCCACTGTCCAAGTGGGGACCCTTCTTCCTAAGTCAGAGTAAGGGGGCTACACCCTTTGATAACCCCTGCTCAACCCTGTGGTAACGTAGCACGAGCAGCTAGGCTTATCTCAGAGGCAGTGTGTAAAGCATTTATGATCATACACAGTAACACAGTGAAGAACACTACAAAGGGACACAACACAAGTAGTTATAAAAAATATGTATCTTTATGCATAGACTTAACACAAGACCAATAACGATAAAAAGCCACAATACTGTAAACTAGGGATACTCTTGAGATGATGGAAAAATAGTTCAAAGTGTGCAAAAATGCACATACATGACACGGTCAAAGGCTAGACAGTTGAATACACCGGTGACTGGCAGTACAAAAGAGAACACACAGACTGCATGATCTATCTGGGGACTCAGAAAAACCACATGTGACATCCATCAGAGAGCTGTGTGAACAATTACCCCTCAGCACAAAGCAAACATGCACATACATGACACTGTTCAGAGACCCATCATCTACAGCTGACCATTAAATGACCATACATCATAGTCCCCCCATTAAAGCAGTGGGGACCTGCACAAACGTGATGTGCTCTGGGGACCCAAAACCAAATTAAGTGTCGAAGCCTGTGTTTCTTTACCTTTCAAAAAGAGCAAATTAATTATTATCACAGGGACTGACTCACTGTGTACGCCCTTAGAACTAAACACAGCACAAAGGGGTCAGTCAGCTCCACCTTGCCAACATAGGCTGGATAAACAGCCCACTCTGATGGCCCAAAGGCAACAACCAGGGATCGCACACTGTCATTACTTCTAAGCAGGAGCAACCAACTCCCTGGGAATGAAAAGACGTGTGCTCTTGGGACACAAAACGAGCTTGTAATAGTGCATCTCTCCTTCAGAGCAGCCTCAGCACAAAGAACACATAAGGTTAATATGACTTTATTCTTCAGTCTTGTAATAATATAAAAAATATTGTTTTAGTTTGCAGCCCCTCTTAATACACATCAAAATTACAACAAAAAAATCAAAATGATGTATAGGAAAGTAAATGAAAACACCATGTTGAATTTTCAAGTAAAACTTAAATCCAAAATTTCTAAACTATTTTTCTTGCTTTTCTATTAGCAAAATCATTGATGACATCATCAAAGTCTAGTTCATCATTCAGTTGCTGTTCTATAGACAGTATGGCAAGATTTCTTAAACATAAGGCACTCATTGTAGATCTTAGGTAACTCTTAATCAATTTCAATTTAGAGAAACTCCTTTCACAACTATCAACACTTACAGCAGTTGTAAGGAAAATTCGCAGTAGTATTATAATATTTGGAACGGAGTTCTCAAGACTGTATGTTAGTATAAACTGCAAAAGTTCAAGGGGACTGTCCTTCCATGTCTCTGTTTCGTGTTGCGTAGCAGCAACAGAAATAAAACTCTGTAGTCTTTTTCTCTCAACCAGGAACTCTTCCTCGTTAATGTCATCATGATAATGATTTAGTTGACATTCGTATTTATCATCCAAAAGATTTGATGGAGTAAGGAAAGCATATTTTTCAGCAAGAAAATGAAGTTGTTGAAATCTTGTGGTGATTTCTTGGATCATTCTGTCCAGTGAAGAAAACATTTCTCTCCTCAACTCAGTTTTGTATGACAATTCAGCACCTCGTGATTCTTCACCTGCCATTAGTTTCTTCTTTCTACACCAACGGTCCATGACTATCCGAAGATCATCACAAATTTCTTTGGCGTAAGCTACTGATTTGTTAACTAATTCACACCTATTTTCAGTTAGTAATGATTTTAAAGCATTGAGCTTTATGTCACATTGTTGTATATTCAATCCTTTGATTTGGGGGTAAACCTGAGTGTCGTTAATTTCTACAAGGACAGATTCCCACAGCCCAAGAAAGCACAGGAAGGAAAAAGATTGTAAAGCAACAAGCAGCACACCAGCATCTGACCTGGTAACTCTATTTTCTTCTTCACCGGTTAAACGTTCTACATCACTTAAGATTTTTGAGTAATTCTTTTTTACAACACTCACAGCATCTCCACGTGCACTCCACCGAGTTTCTATTACACGCTTGACACTCTGATCAGTGACTGAAGTCAGAATATCCCAGCGATGGGTCGAGGAAGAAAGAAATGTGAACAAACGCTCCACAGTTCCAAAAAAGGTAACAGAATTCACAGCAACAGAAGCTGCATTTAAACCAGCCAAATTCAGCGTGTGATTTGTACATGCGACAAATTCTGCTGTTCCATTAATTTCTCTGATGCGTCTTTGAACACCAGTATGTTGACCAGCCATCACAGCAGCATTATCATATGCCTGTCCTCTACAATTTTGAATATCAGTTCCGTTGCTTTCTAAATTCTGCAAAATCATAGTTGAAATATTCTGAGCCTTTTTACCTTTAGTTTTAATGAAATCGACAAATGATTCCAGAGCCATCACTTTATTTCCATTGATCATAACGTAGCGTAAAACTTGGCTCGTCTGATCCTTATGAGAAATATCAGGGGTGCTGTCGAACATCATAGAAAAAAACTTTGCTTCTTTCACTTGCTCGATAACTTTGCTTCTTACTTTTTCTCCCATAATTTCTATAAACTCATTCTGAATAGTAGGCGACATATATGATTTAGCATACTTTTTTCCCAGCTTAATTCTTACAGTATGCTCACGTAGCACTGGATTGTATTTTGCCAACAAATGAACTAATTCTAGAAAATGTCCTCTATTTCCTGTTGATTCAGGTTCATCATCAGTCTTGCAATGAATTCCTTCTCGGTGACCCCGTAAAGCCAAATTTTGTTTAGCTAGGAATCTAATGATATCCAACAATCTTGAAAGTATCTCCCTCCACTTCTTTACTTCGTTTTCAACTTGTTCTTGTGCCTTTTTATCAATTGTAGCTCCACATCGGATTCTAACTTCCAACTCCTTCCATTGTGTGAAACATCGAACATGGGCAACACTAGATTCATGATCGAAAATTCTGGGATTCAGTTTCCACCACGTGTTGAATCCATCTGCAGAATCAAAATTCGAATGACTTCTGTCAGCAAATAGTCTACAACAAAAGCAGTAAAGAGCTTTCTTTGAAGGAGAGTACACCAACCATGACCTCAAATTTTTTTCATTATTTGGCAGAGTTTTAAAAAACCACTCGCGTGTAAGTTTTCTGGATCGTCCTTTGATCAAAGCACCCTCACAAATGACTTCACCAAAATCAGAATCTAGATGTTGAACCACAGACGCCCCTTGTTGTACCAGCAAGATACGTGTGTCATCTTTAATCTTCTTACTCGGCCGAAGACCAACATCTTTTAAGTCAACAGCTGGAATTTGTTGTCCATCAGACCCCTTATCACTTGTTGAAGTGTAAGGATCACTTGACTTTGATGATGGATTGACTTCAAAATCAGAAACTGCTTCAGTAACAGTAGTAGGACTAGTAGTTTCTGCTTCAGTAACAGTACTAGTAGTACTAGTACTTTCTGTTTCGTGACTGAGGTATTTCAGTAGTGAACCTTCATACTTTTTAAATTCTTCCTCTCTAGCCTTTTTCTTTTTTCTAAAGGCTGCACCGCTTTCTTTTATTCGCTTCATCTTTAAGCTTGAAAGAATAAGAAAAAGATATTCATAATAAAAAGAATAACGGATAAATACATCCAATTTCAAAATGTTAGCTTGTAGTCTGCTCCATTTCAATTGCAATAAAATAAAGTGAGACAAGAAGGGCATGCGACTCCTACACCTTGTAACCCTCACTGTCTTGTTATCTGACACAGCCTGTACGGTGAGTACCATACAGAGGGGTGCGTCACATCACGTCCCAGCTGTCAGAGCGCGGCTCAGTTAAGGGGCCATTAGGCCTCCTTTTGATCGAGTGGCCTGGAATATCACACTTAAATGTAAATACAACGGAGACAAAAGCATACAGCTGGTTATCTCTTCACAGGTACTTAAGAGGCATGCTTTTGACTTTGTTAGGCCCCTTTATGTAAGTGCATGTACTGAAAGTATCTCAGATGTGTTGGTCTGTCCCAGTATTTACACACAATTTAAATAGTACTATTTTACTTTCTTTTATAACGCTACACACCCCAATGCAGAGTGCCAGAGCGATTTTAATAACACATACAGATTGAAAATAAATCATGCAAGCGTGTAAATCAGTGAACAAGATGTGTTGTTGCATGAGTCAGTGGGGGTTAAAAGTAGTAGCAGTCATATATCCTACATTGCTCACTGTGCTATATTAAAAGGCTTACTATTTGTAAACTGCAAGTAACAAAAGGATCTGACTGTGTTAAAAACAGTAACCTTACCTAGCTACATTAAAACAAAATATGTCACCTGCATATTACATGATGTGCTTTGCAGGCACATTAATTAACCTTCTATACTACTTCGAGTCGATCTGAGACTACACAAAACAGAAATTTCTCCAAGAAATACTTTAACCTCCAGGGTTATCTCACCAATTGTTATTCCCTGATAGTTACTGGCACCTCTGAAGCAGATGCCTTAACCCTATAAAAATATTAGGAAATGCAGACCAATTAAGTATAAAAGATCTACTAACATGCTTCTCCTTGTTGCTAATTTCTTTGTGGCAGGGTTTTAAAAAAATGTAAAATTAGTTGAGGCCCAGATGTTGCATTGGGATTGCGCCACTTTTGTTAGCACAACCCCAAAGCAAAATCCAGTTTGTTAAATCTCATATGGGCTTACATGCACTCATGATATACCTAATAGAAACAATGTGTGTGTAATTACACCCATTTGAGCAGTCAGCAATGAGACACTCGAAAAGGACTAAAACTGGTGCAAATGTCTGTGGCGGCGGACTCATGATTACAATAAAATTATGAAAATATCACACCTAGCAATCCGAAAGCTTGGCAGCTATGCACTTTGAGGCTGCTCTTTACCAACTGACGTTGGAACTACTCAAAACAACAATGTACACAGTAGAACGCTTCCTACTGTGTATCATCTGTGAGTGACTTGTCCATGCGTGTCTTATGCGTGGCATTCTAATGTACAATTTGTCGCGCTTTGAGTGACTTTTCATTGAGAGTAGAACAAGCATTTACATCATGGAAGCTAGATGTTCTTTTTAAATTGTGGCGGTCTTTTGTGCAATATAATGCTCTAGAAACAACAGTAAAACATTTGTAGGGCTGTCCATCTTTGTAACTAACTTCTGGAGCTACTGAGCACCATATGCGACCCGCCGCATACATTGAATCTAAAATGTCTCCACAGTGTCTGTAATTAATCAATGTCATCAATGCTGCGCGCCGCGCTCGCTCCTCTCTCATACAACTTAATGCACCTGGCACTGCAGCTCTAGGCTAGCCTCTTTGTAAATAAATAAAAAACTAAAACTAAGCTGCCTGCTCAGTGCATGATGCATCTATATGTTAAACCCCTAATAACATCATTGTTCTTGGAAATTCATATGTCCTGAGGTCATGTGTCAGTGGCTCAGCCACGGATATTTAACATCCATACCGGGCATCAGACTAAATGGACACGGGCGATAGCGAGGACACATGATGAACCCCTCAAAAAAGTTAACAAGGCACCCCCCTACACAGCGCTTCTGGAAATCATCCAGAATCGGCCACAAGCTGTAGAGAATAATCAGGCACCTATACAACGTTATGGATGTTATCTCAATCTCAGCTCCTGATGTCTTTCAGGGCCTCTTTAAGTTCTGAAGTCAGGCACATCTAGCTTGAATCCAAGTTAGGAGCCTTGCAGTCATCCTAAGTGGCCTGCCACCCTCCATCATTCTTGACTTACATTGGCTAAGATGAGCAGACTGCTGCATTCCTTAAACTCACACTGTTATGTTGCTCGATAGCTACAATTTGTGGGAGTGTGGTAGTGCAAGCCGCAGCAAACGCTTACAGGCACAGCACAATTGAGGCCACACCACTGCATACAGAAATGCACACAAGACCATTTTGCAAGTAATAATACAAAAATGCACAACCAGAACTGTACACCGTTGCAGGTATTCACAATTTGGGCATAAGAATGCACTCTTTCTCCTTCAAATACATTCTGGGTAGAGTCACTAATGAATGTATGCAAGTGAATTTTTAAAAATAATCCCTAAAGGATTTTATTAATACAGTAGTTGATGCAGAGCTTTTAAATCCAGATGGCGGTTTTGAGAAAATATGTTTGTGTGCAAAAGCAAAATTTGTTAGGATAGACTGAAGAACCCTGCCACCTATGCTAACTCAATACACATTGAAAAAGGAACATGTGAAGTTAGGCCTTTGACTTAGATATGGGTGAATTGCATATATGCTTGGACCCTGCTCCATAAAAATCACTGAGAACATGTGAGCATCTTCTATTTTCACAAATGCATGGGCACCACAGGTTTCATATATTATAGATGCGAGTTACATAAGTGCAAATATTTTAATATGTGTAATCTTAAAGCGTATTACTCCCTTAATTCTTTGTGTAGGTGAGTCAGCTGACTCTGATTAATTTATGGTACAGGCGTGAGGCAGCTTAGCTCTGTGTTAGGACCATCACATCTGGTTTAGGGTCCTATGGTTCTGCAGTCTAAATGCTAGTCCTTGCTCTTCTTGGTATTAATTCTTAGAAGAGCCACGTGACCTGTTTTAGAGATGTCTGCTTTTTATTTGGTGGCATCTGAGGCTGATGTTAGTAGCTACTTGAAACGTCTTACATTCCATATTACAACATTTGCTTATGAATAAGGTGGCCCCTGCAGTGCAGCTTTACTGACTACGTTCACAACAGTCCATGAGATAAACCTTTTCCCATCACATTCATTTTTTGCATGATCCCGAATTGGACAACAGCCACCACATAGTTAAAGTGATTTGTTTTATTCTCCTTGTTTTAACATGCTCCTTCTCTTTTATTTTTGCCTAATTAGCATTATTTTCGCCTTTTTCCTTATTAGTCAATACATTATGAAGCCTCATAGGTTAATGCTATCACTGCAGATGTCCGAGTGTGTGTCACAAAGAGAAACAGGGTAATGCTGACTTGTGTATTTGTATTGCCTTCAAAGACTTATTATTTATTATCATGGGGCCCCAATTGTTTCACAGGTCTGTCATTCTTTAAAGGGGCAGTACGTTAGTGACTTTACATTTCTGCGTTTTTGCAGCAGTTTCAAAATGTTTTTAGAGCTTCTCATTGCTCAATGGGATATCATTTCTGTTATTTATCTAACTTATAATTGCTTGGGGTTACATGAGAAAAAGTGCTACTCTAGGTGTCACCACATATTTGGTTGTTTAATGTCACTCATAAGTCCACTGAAACACATATGCAGTCTGAAAACTTGGCAGCACTGTGAGTCGGCTATCGTGACTAAGTAACTATCATAATTTATTAGCATGCAGCTGAGATTATCCACACTGGGGCTCTCACATCCCATTTGGTATAGTCGAGTCCTACCGCACCATTCCATTTCTGGTGCTCTGCAGCAGTTTTTAGATCTTCTTAGAGCTTCCTGTTGCTCAAATGGATGTAATTTTTGATATTTATATGTTTCCCTCGTCATCATTGCTAGATTTTACTTGTGAAAAAGTGTCACTCATAGTCGTTGAATGTCACTCATAATTACACTGAAATTATAATAATGTCACACATAAGCAATCTGAAACCTTGGCAACTATGCATACTTCCTATCGACACTTTTATGAAATATGTAAGTATGGGCATGGTCTTCAAAGCTTTGTCATGTGAAGTGATGCCCACCCTCTTTCATAGCTGCCAAGGTTTCAGATTGCTAGGTGTGACATGATTTTGATAATTTAGTTCGTAATTGTGAGTCAGCCATCTCGGGCATTTGCAGCAGTTTTAAGATCTTCTCAGAGTTTCTCTATGCTCAAGTGAGTCTAATTTCAAATATTTATAAGTTTCCCTCGCTGACTCGCTCGTCTTCATTGTATGATATTCTGCTTGCAAGACAGTGTCACTCATAGTAGTTGAAATGTGTCACTCATAATTACATTGAAATAATGAAGATGTCGTCACACATAGCAATTTGAAACCTTGGCAGCTATCATTAATGCATCGATCATAGCCCCACCACCCTGGTATGTCTACCCCGGGCCGGGGCCCCCATCTGATTGGACTCGACTCCGACGGTCCGACCCGACTCTCTCTCACCTCAATCAATTATTTTAAATGTCTGTCGCCTGTCGCTCAGAGTGCCGCCCGCCCGCAGCCACAGCCCACAGAGAGACAGCACTGAGTACTGTAAAGCTGAGCAACAGGGCAGCTGCAGCAGGGCCCGGCCAGGCAAAAAGAATGGCGGTGGTCTCCACTCCTCGACTGCTCGACACGACGGGAGGGGTGGTGAGGTGAGCGTGCAGCGTGTAACGCATCACACTACGGTGCGGCGGCGAGAGGGCTGGCAAAAAATGTTACAGGGCCGTCATTGGTTGCGGCTGTGTGCTCCACGAACGCTACCACTGATTGACGGCCATGTGAGCGAGGTGGGGGCCCCCCAACAACGGTCGGGTTCACACTCACTATGACGTCACGTGATTGATTCGGAACCGCCATTTTGATTTCTTAGCCTTAGTGCTGGTGCTGCTTGCTATTTACTTCAGGTATTGAAATCAGAATGAGTGTAACCGACGGCAGGTGACGGGTTAAACTCAAAGTGTCAGGTGATAATATGAGTGTGTGTGTGTGTGTAAAGCGCCACTGGCCACGAGCCACCGCACCGCCCTACAGTCACTCACAGGCCTCCGCGGCCGCAACGGACCTCGGCCGGGCCTCCTCAGTCAGTCAGTGAGTGCCGGCCCGCCCGCGTGGCCGCGGCCGCCTCAGCCACCTCAGCCACCTCAAAAAAGGTGCCGCCTGGGGCGGACCGCCCCCCCCTGCTACCCCCTAGCTACGCGGCTGCCACTGACTAATAAAGTAAACAAAAGCAAAAAAGTAGTGTTAGAAATGAATACAAACGATTTTGTTTAAAGTATCTTGTTTGGGCCTTTCAAACTCTTAAAGCAACAAATGGCCAGTATTTTTCTCCTGAAAAGGTGGCAACATTGCCTGCAAGAGAAGAAAATGGTGCTTGCTGAATCCTTAAAGGAGTACTTAAAGCAAGTGTTGCTAACCAACACCTGACGGGGCAAACTGTAACAATTTAATGTCTCAACTGTGTTCTGTCCTGAGCAGCCTGAAGCAACTATTGCTTTACAGACAGAAACATCCTAAAGCTGATTTTTATTTTCAAACACAAAAATGTGCTGCTTTTTCAACATGAGGCCTGGAGTAGCAAGGGCATTTCAGATGTAGCAAAGTACTAACCATGGGTCACAGCTGCGACCTCCGCGATACCTAAATTACGACCATGATGCAAGCATGCACACAACATACTTTTAAAACCATAGTTACTACCACAGCTGCCACCAAAGGTCCTCTTCCAGCTAAGTGTGCTCCATTTTTTATTACACTCATAGTGAATAATAGAATATTATTCAATGTTGGCATAATGAATACCAGGCAGAAAATAAGTAATGTGTTTCCTTTCTGTTCTTTGCCCTAATCTTGCCACCTCTAAGGCCAATAGTCGCAAAGGCATTGGCAGGGTTCACAAGAGAGAGGCATGCCAGCGGTCGCAGCTGTGACCCCTGGCTACCCTAAAATGATGTCCATGTATATCTTTATCTTGTTGGCCATTACTGTGTAAATGCCCTAGAACCATCCTTAACCCTTAAGCAGTTAAATCAGCCTCCGCCCCAAGCTGCCTCCCCATTTTGTGTACTGTGTACGGTTTGCTTATTTCGTTCATTACCAAACACAGGCCACTGTCCCTTTTGTTTATTTGCCAGTCCAAAGGTGATGGCTATTTTTGGAAATGCCCACCAATTGGTGCAGCTACATTCCTAATTAACAAACTGTTTCAAACACAATACACCAATGTAGTTATTTGTCCAATATTTACTAATCCCCATATTAAGCGTTCTTCTATGTTGTGCCATTTTAGTTGTTAACATGTTTTCTTTCTCCCTAAATTGGTTTGGGAAATGTATCATGTTGATTTCTTAACTATAATATTGTTTTTCTTACCACTGTTCATATACCACAGGTTTTCTATGGGGCAAGCCTGTCCCTTTGTGCAAGGGCTACAAAGTATAAGCTCGAGATTCCTCACAGAAACCTTCTTTAGCTGTCAGGCCCTGTTGAGTTGGGTGAGTCTTCAGCCATGACAGGCTGCACTCAGTACTGCCAGGGCATCAGAGGCATGTACTCCGCTGCCGTAGAGGACAACAGCCCACCAAATGTAGAGACCTCCACCTTTCTGGTGGGGATCTCTGTGCCTTCAGAAGAGCTGCTGACATGGTGCCTCCTCTGAAGACACTGTGGCTTTGCTGTTGCGCTGACATGCTTCATGAGGCTGCTCAGCAAACCTTTTTGTTTTTCACAAATACACTACCAATGCAGGAGTTGGTTTTTGAAATACCAAAACCAAGTGGCGCAGACATCTAGGGAGCTTTTTCCCAGAGTGTGAAGATCATTGTTTCCTGTTCAGTAGCACTAGGTATTCCCTTGTGACCCTGAACAGGCAACAAAGTATATTGTATTGTCCACTCTAAAAAAGGCGGACAGTATGAGGTATTTTGTCTGGCGACCCCAAGAACACAGGGATATTGGTCTAAGGCTTCCATCCAACTCTAAATAGAGCAGGCAGACCATCAGTTTAGTGGACAAGGTACTCTGCAACATTTGTGACAGACTACCCTATCGGCCAAACTCTAAAAAACTCATGTGCCCTCTTGTTCACCTAATTTGGCAATACCGTTTCCACCAATTCCTATGTTGTTGCTTACCTTACTCACTTTTATGCATACATTCTTGTAATTGTAATAAGCAAAATGGTTTTAATTGCATAAACATAAATACAAATATTTTGTTTAAAACAGTGAGTAAATGACTTCAGTATTTTTTCTATATCTCCAAATTTAACACTGCTGAAAACCCATTGCATCATACAATGCCCTTTTCTGCATTTAATGCATGAAAAGAGTGACAGTACAGCATGCATGGAATTGCAACCCATAGTGCAGCTCTTTCAAGAGTAAATAGTTGCATGTTAAAAACAATATCAACTTTTTAAAAGCATTAGTGCTGTCGATGTAGTGGGAACCCGCAAAATATTACCCTCTCATGATATAAAGTAAACAGTTGGAAAACAACACGCATTCACCATTTTGTGTGAGTTACATAATCCAGCTGTGTTTTTTAGTTCTACCCTGAGGCAGCATATGCACTGCCACTTGCCAGGCATTTTGTTAGCTTACAGTAGGATTAGAGCCCGTCCATTGCTTTCCTTTATCTTCACTCTCATTTCCTTGCTTCTCTTTGGTCGGCGGGTGCCGGCTTTACTTCCTCTTTATGTTTGTACCTCCCCTGAAGCTTGATTAAATTACTGCTACCTTGTTGGACAGTGTGCTTTCCACTTCTCGCGCTTTTAGGGGTAATTTTTTTCCCTCACTTGCCATCATTGCTGCTTGGCCTGTTCTCTTGGTTGACCCGTAATTGTTGCTTGCCCCACCCTGCTTCTGCATTGCTGTTGTTGCATGGCCCCTTATACGCGCCTCCCAAGTTGTGTTAGATCTCCCGTCCGTTCCACATCCCTCCCACATTCTGTTGTTTCTCCAGTCCCTTACACTTTCCTCCAGTGTTTGTGATGTTGCTTGTCCCTTCCCGGCCTCCTACCCTCCGTCCATTTTGGACCCCCTCACCTGCCTAATTAAAAAAAAGTGCTATAACGTACCCATCGCTGGCCTGCATCATAGCGCTATTTTCCCTAACCTTATTTTTTTTTTGTTTGTTAACCTGCAGCGCCCTGCAGGGTTTTTGACTTCCTTAATTGTAACACACCTACTTTGAGTTGCTTGCCCCCGTCTTGCCACAAAAAAACAAAATTGACATAGCCAAATAGCTCTGGCATAGTTTTTTTAGCCATGTTGTATAGCCACGCAGCTGTTGTGCAGCATAGATGAAAGTGAAAAAAAAGAACTATGATGCAGCTTGCATTGATCGCGTCTGCCATGGTGCACTATGATCTCGAATAGGGGAGACCTATTAACTTTGCCAATACTTGATCTCTCTGTTGACAACACTTGTACCTATCGCTATTGAACTTCTTTCTCTTTGGGCCACATGTAGGTGAGGCAATATCGGTCGGTAACGGTGAAATTCGGTAAATTTCACCGTTACAGACCGGTATTTAGGGATTAGAGATGTAGGAGGCAGGTTTCAAGGATTCGGTAATTTACCGAATCGGTAATTTAAGGAATCTGTAAATTACTGTGGGCCAGATGTAGGTGGCACAATACTGGTTGGAAACGGCCAAAATTACTGAATTTCGGCCGTTACCGACCGGTATTGGGCATTTGGGATGTAGGGGACCCAAAATCATCCGAATCGGTAAATTCACCAAATCGGTAAATTACCGAATCCTTAATTCCTATGTAGAAGGCACTCAAGTGAATGCATTTTAGCATTCAGGATTCGTTATTTACCACCGACTATAACTTGGTGGTAAATACTGAATACCTTAAAAAAAGCAATTTTTTGCTTTTTTGTCAGTGCATTGTGGCAGACATACATGCCCCTAGGGCATGTATGTCTGCCACATGTGCACACATGTACGATTCAGGGGTGCAACAGGGTGTCAATGTGACACCCTGCCACCCTTGAATATGTTCCCCCTATTACCGATTCGGTATTTACCGAATCAATAATAGTGAATGGCTTCCCATTCATGCCTATGGGCCTCCAGGCCCATAGGCATGAATGGGAATTACCGAATCGTAAATACCGAATCGGTAATGCCGAATATTACCGATTCGGTTACATTTACCGAATATTTACCTACATACTATTTACCGGTTTTCAAATACCGAATCGGTAAAATTCGGTATTTAAAATCGGTAAATAGTGATTACCAACATTTGGCGCTTTGTTCTTTTGGAACTCTCAGATTATAACTCCCTACCAATCTCTCTCTGTCTCGGATACCTTTCGTCAGTCTTTTATTATACCTCTCTATTTCCCTCACCAATTCTCATTTGTATTTTCCATTACTTTCAATAGCTCTGTCCAGATTTCCGAATCCCTGTCAATCTCTCTCGTTATCTTCCTCTTTTAGTTTTTCTCTCTTAGTCTCCTTCGCAACGTATCCTCTTATTCTCTTTTTCTAATTCCCATGTGCCTGCCCCTGTTAGGAGTCAGTTTTGGCTTAAGTTAATTTTATATCAAAATGCAGAGAAATTTCAGCAACCCACATCCTCCTCAGAGAGAGCCATCATGAAATGCTATCTGTCCATTACCAGGGGGCGTGCTTTAGGGGGGGCTGCTTCTGCTTTCGAAAGTGTTGGGCCCACAAGCAACTGTTTACATCTGCGTGCGTTTGTTCATCAGCCTCTGTTATCAATAGCCGTGCTGTTTTCAGCTCGAAAACAGCGAGGGAAAAAAAGAAATATTTTGGCAAGTCGGATATTCACTTGGCAGAGCTCTCTCTCTCTCTTATCCGGATATTTATTATGCAGAAAGACTGTTATTCGTGCTACGCAGGTGAGAGTTTAGTAAACAGAGTTTCCCCCTGAGAAAAGATAAATACGTTAATATGTGGTTTTTAATTTGAATATTGAGAAAAGGCGCTGACGTTGGACAGCGTATTTTTTTTGTTTGCAATTTGCCGGCACTCTTCTCTTTGTTCATGTGAGAATGAGATTTTAAATAGTTTTTGAAGAATGGGATGATGTGTTAAAATCCAGTAAACATCACCACACAAATACCATCAAGAAAAAACAAAAGCCTGTTAAAGACGACGTGGGCTGAAAGCCGAGTAAACGATTTCACATCAAGAACGTTCTCAAATGATTAATTACGCAGGTTTTCAATAACAAATACAAGCACAAGGAAACAAGCGGGCACTCGTGTTTCTCTGTTTGTAATATATCCTCAGTGTCGCGCTGTGTGCATTGCCTCGTTCCACTTGCCGTTTCGCCGCGAGGCATATCATTTTCCGCGTGCATTGTTCCACTTTCCTCCAGACAGCGATATAGATGTCACTTCGGCCAGGGCCGGACTGGGAACTGAAAGCAGCCCTGGCAAATTTTGCCAGACCAGCCCCCGTCCAGTGCGTAGCGTGCGAGCGCAGGGAGTGTGCCCGACCGATACTCTGAGGGTTTGGGGGAAGATTTTCGAAAACAACCGACCAAAATGGTTAACTTTACAGCATATTTTTCATTACATATTCAATAGTATCAACTTTCAAAGCACATTAAATAGTAGATGATGACCTTAAAGAGCACCAGGTTACCCTCCCAGTCATAGGTACCCATAGGCATTCTTTCAGAGAGCACCAAAAATAGGCACAAGTAGTGAATCGGAGAACAAAGTAAAAGAGAAACCAGCCCCCACATGGTGTGCAGTGAACAAGCGCAGTGAGAAACAACTACTAGGGGGAGTTTGGGGGGTTGAACTTGTCCCCCCCCCCAAGAAAATGGACTTGCCTATGTCTGTGTTTCTATACAATGCCCTCTGTGACGCCCTCTTCCATGTTGAGGTCACTCGCCGAATATTTTCGATGCTGAAATTACTGAGATAAGTAAAGGCAGTAAAATATTCTGTGCATCTTGTCGCTGTGTGCCTTGAATACGAAGCACACTTTCTACAGCGAATAAAAAAAATAGGCACTGTGTTAGCAGCTGGTTAAGGGTGCTGTCTCACACTACATCGGTTATTAAGCGTGAATATTACTGACTGCACAATGACATCTAGATACAAGAAAAATCCATGTGCACCACACAATAATTTGACACCGAAACATCTAACCTAATTCAGGAAACAAATCAATGTGACTACAACAACCACCCTAATGGAAGGATTGAACACACCAACCAGGCTGACTGCCACGTGTTGTTGGCAGTATCTGTTTCTAAATTCGGTAATCCAACATGGCTCGGACTCCATCCCAAAGAAAAGGCTTTCATGTTATATTCAGGACAAACTAAAGCCCCCCCCCCCCACGTTAGCCTAAGTGGCGCTGGCAAGTGCCAGTGCCCAATGGCAACACCAGTGGCCAGTGGAAAACAAAACAGGACTCACTTGTGTAAAAAAAACACTATAAAGCCCTGTTGTTTGCTTTAAATACATTTTTCAGCAAAAGCCCAATATATTTTAAGCAGACTTACTGACCCCAACCTTCGACCCAGTTACAGCGCCCAAGAGTCAAGCAGCACAACAGCGCCACCAAAGGGAGCACAGTCACACGTATCCTGCCTGCTGGGCTGGCTCGGAACATTTCAGCTGGCCCTGCATGGAGTCGGACAGTGACACACACACGGCCCTGACGAAAAGAAAAAATTTAGAAAATCCTGGGGACATTTACAAGCCACTTGCGCCACTTTTTCGACACTTTTCCCATGTTAAAAGTGGCGCAAAAATGGCGCAACGGGCTTGTAAATCTGCCCTTCCATTTTTACAGACTCTGACCTGAGCTCATGTGTCATGTTTGAGGTCAGTGCTGCACTGCTGGGGCAGAGGATGGCGGCCCGTGGCAGGAGGAACCAAAGGGTTGCCTGCAAAAGGGGGGTGAAGGAAGGACTACTAGCATAGCCGGACTCTCGCAGGCACAGGCAGGCCTAGCAACCAGCCACCACCACCTCGCTCTGGCAGCAGTCGGCTCTGCCGGTGGCAGGAGGAACCAAAGGGTTGCCTGCAAAAGGAGGGGTAGGTACTGGTGGTACTAGGCCTGAGGGCATGGAGGGAAGGATCAGGGCCAGCGCTAGGCATGGGCAGTGTGGTCAGCTGCCCAGGGCCTCGCACTCTGCCTACAAGGATGGGGGCCCGCACAATGGCAACACCCCACCAGTCCTCGTGTACCCCTGCCAATCAAAGTGAAAGAAATGCATCTCTTTACAATTGTGCTCAAGGGAGAGGGGCCCCCATCCAGGGGCCTCTAAGGGATGGTGTGAGAAGGCCTAGGGGAGGGGCACACCACTTGGGCTGCCCATTCAGAGACTCCGCAGGGCGCCCATTCTCAGCACTTTAGCCCAGACAGGTTTAACTCAGCCCCCAAGCAATTCTCACACCATCAGTCCGAAATGGACTGTGCTTGGGGTGGCTGAGAGGAGGAGCTGCGGCCTAGTTGGAGTCTGCACAAAGCAGCTTCCCCGAGCCCAGAAGGTGTCACTTATGTAAATTTCAGGGGCCTCGCACATTCCTTTTTGCCCAGGTGCCCAAAAATCCTAGGACCGGCCCTTGGAGTGATGATGATGTATCTCCTAGGATCCATGACACCTACCAGGTGGAGACCATAACAGAAGCACTAGAGTCAGTCTGTCAGCAAGGGTAAGCTTTCTCATGAGTAAGGCATCCGAGGAGTAAAAAAGAATTAGGCAATTGGCTGTTAACAACTTATGACATCACGTTGATCAGTGCTCAGAGACTTTATAGACCGATGGACAGGATACACACATTTAAATGAATAGGTCTGCTATTCTGCCTTTAAAAATAAGAATAACTAATTAATTTATTGACCGGGTTGCAGTTTTCAAATTGACTGCTCTGATCTGGTGTTTCAATCGTCGCTAACCGCCGTGGTTACCAGATACGTGCAACTTAAGTCCAAACGCTCTATTATAGACCATCCTTGTAATGAAAACGTGTACTTCTCAAGATGTGCGGGGATTTTGTTTTTAATGGACCCACTTTGGGCGGCGTTGCGGAGACTCTACATCCTAGATGAAGCTAAATATCCGAGGGTATTTTTACAAACATGAGTTTCATCCGGAAACCTTTATTCGGAGCGCCATCTTCAAATACTATCATTTACACAAGTTTAGGCACTAAGCCACACAAATACGCATCATTCCTTTAGGCAAATGATACCTGATGAAATATACATGGCTGAGCAGATTTGCAAACCTGTATTTATTAATCGAGGTACTGTAATAGAGCGAATTCTGACATTTAACTGATAATTGTAATAGGCAAAAACAACCGCTTGGCGATAGAAACAAAATCGTACATTGAAAGTGAGGATATAACCTCGTAGTTTGTTCTTTTGCTATTTGAATATAACGAATATAACGAATACACCAATACTAGCATAGCTGGACTCCTCGCTCCCAGGCACAGGCAGGCCAGGCAGCCTGCTGCCTGCTGCCTGAGCCAACCACCCCTTCCTCGCACTGGACCTGCAGCAGTCAGCACCGCCGGGTCGTCACCCCTGGCCCCTGCTCACCAACAGCCAGGAGGCCTGCACAGTGTTCACAATTAAACAAATCCACAATTCACACTGCAGGTGCCGCCCAGGGCGCTAGTGCGCTGTGCTGCCTGCGCAGAACGGGGCCGTGGATTAAACAAAAAGGTATAGGTGGGCGTAGCCTTAGGCCATTACTTCGGCCAGGGCCCTGGGCCGGGAGGGTGTGGGCAGCCTATACCCTTTGTTTAATCCCGGCCCGACCCACGGTGCCAAATATTGATTAATCTGATGATAATTTGCAAATGCAATTTGCAAAAGGCCAAGGACACATCACAGTGACTCACCTGCGGACGACGGGCAACAGACAGTCGGCAGTGAGGGTGGGACAGGCAGGCAGGATATAATTACATTATGGGGTGGCTTAGTTGTTCTGGAATGCTCCTATTACTCTCGACCTGGCCTCATGGCGGCGGAGGGTCACGCGCACTTTTAATTGAGTGAACCCCAAAGCGCATGTCAATACCACGGCCCCCTCACCCTAGGTGGGTGAACTGAGAGCGCGCAGACGTGGCGGCGCCGGCGAGCGTGCTGCGCAGGAGCGTAACCCGACCCACCCCCTAATAAATGTGCTCCAAATCCAATGCATTACTTATACAGATGATGAATGATGGCAGCAGGGTAGAGAATCCAGAGAGAGAGTGATGATATAGTTGTGCAGTGCTTTTTTTTTGCCCCCGCACGGAGTGAGGAGAGACGCAGTCAGTCAAGCAGGGTAGGGAGTTCGCTGATTTATTTTCTGACTAACTCTGTCGTCGGACCTAAAAATCGGCCCCAGGAACAAAACCGGCCCCCTGCCAAAAAACCGGCCCCCACACCTGACAGCCGACCGGGGGATTGCCCGGTGCCCGGCATTGCCAGTCCGGCCCTGACTTCGGCACACCAAACTCGCCGATGTCTGATCTGTTTTATGACAACAGTAAAGAATTTTAAGAGGCCGGAATATTTTCCTTACAGGAATTCAAGTGATGGTTGATTGACATAAAATTATGCTACCATCCCATGCAAAATGTGGTGACCAATAATCATCGGGGATCACCACAGTTTATAGGTTGGGATACTGGTTTAGGGGGGTGAAACCCTACTCAAGCAGCAGTCACAATATCTGTTAGGGTGAAGTCACCTGTAACCAGCTGCGGCCCGTGCAGGTAAGAGCGGTGGGGCTGGGATTTCGTCATCGTCCGTTGAAATCCCCCTCACTTGGCCCACCATTCTTACCTGCACGGGCCACAGGTGCCAGTAACAACAAATTAACCTGTGCTTAACCCTCTCGTAGCTTGGCACAAAATCAGTCCGACATAACTTAGAGGCAATGTGTAAAGTATTTCTGCACTACTTCAAACAATAATTAAGTGAAAACACAATAAAAGAAAAGTTCTACACCAATTTAGAAAAATAGAATACATTTAATATATTGTTTGAATAAATAGTTTGAGACCAAAATTACAAATATCCAATCAGTATAACCTGAGATATGCAATTTCAAAGTTTCTAATAAAATAGGGCCCAGAAGCACAAAGCACCACCCTCGGTTATTTGGTTGCGTTAGACCACGACAAAGTCACAAGCTTAGGCCACCCAAGATGGAGAGTGGGCCACAAACAGGGACCAAGTTAGGCTCGCTAAAGAAAGTACTGTAAATCCTGGTTTGTGGAGTATTGCAAGACCTCGCATTGAGGATGCATCGTGCAGGGACGAGCCTCAGGAGCTGAGAAGCTACAGTGCAGAGTCCTGATTCATTGTCAAGTATGCCGCCGACTAAGGGATTGTGATGCAAATTCCTGCATCGAAGACTCGTTACTCATCAGTGATTCCAAAGAAGCTGCAGGGCTGCAATGCAGAGTCCTGCGTGTCATTGAGGAGGCCGTTGATGAGGGGTTTGCAATGCGGAGCCCCTTATGAAGAATGCTTCATGCAGTGGTAGTTTGGCTCCGGGAAACCCTTTTTGGGTAGCTGAGCACCTTACAAACTCAATAAATAAATACAAATATAAATAGTTCTGAGGAGATTGCGGACTGTAATGCGAAGTCTGTCATCTGGGATGCATCACACTTCGGCGGTTCTGAGGCAGAGGTGCAGGGAGATGCATCACACTGCATCAGTTCTGCCCACGGGGCCAAAGCATCTCCAAAGCCCACATCCAAGGATCCAGGACTGGCATGACACCACTTGGGGGTCAAGAGGTACAGCAGACTAAGTTCAGGTGCTGGGGTGAAGATGGTAGGATTTTACCAAGGTGGAGCTTGAATCCAGTGGCAAAGTGAGCACGGGTCCCATGTCTGGGCATACCCTGCCACCTTAGGCAGTGCTTTAAATGGGCCTGTACTCACCGGTACTGAGTACTGGCACTTCTTATTTTTAGCACTCTGAGTACCGGCACTTCTCTACGGCTGAGGAGAGTACTGGTACTCATAAACGGTAGGCGCATTGGCTGCTTGTGCTGGTGACCAGACTGACAGCCAAGGCACTTCTGTAGCCGTGACTGGTGAGCTGAGCCCCCACTGAACTATTCAGCCCGCTGAACTATTCAGCGGGGGCTCATTTGCATATCGTCCGGTGTTCACCATCCTGCTGTGTTGCAAACACATGATTGAGGCAGCCAGGAGACAGAGCAATTAAGAAAGCAAAGGAAGGCGACGAGGGTAAAATGGCTTTAATTCTTTTGCGTGAGTGGCTTATGTTTGTCTGTTTGCCAGTGCTTTTTTGTGTGAGGAAAAAAGCGAGAGAAAGGGAGAGATTCGATACACTGTTGGGAGGTTTAGTAAAGGACATGTGTGGAATGCTTTGTGTGTGCAAGTCTGCTTGATTTTTTCTGTGTGTGCACGCTCAAGAATATATTGTGTTGTGCCAAGCAGCAGCAAATAACAGTATGGAAGCTGCAAATATTATATAACAAGGAAATGTTAAAACATCACCGCATTAGGCTGTCGTTTTGTGTAATGAATTAACCTGTTATATTTATAGAAACGCATTTGAAATGTGTTTTGGTATGTGCTGCAACTAGTATTAAAGTCAATAGGTATCAGCTTGTCTCGTTCTTAGCCCCGCCCCTAGACCCACCCACTCACCCCATTTAAATGAGTACCTGCACTATTTTTTTCCCATTTAAAGCATTGACCTTAGGGTAAACAAAGCAAACATAAAGAGATGATGGACAGAGCGCTGAAACTTTTCAGACACTCACCCCCAGTCGCAGATCTGTGTTGAATCCATCATCGTTCTTTAGCTCAGTTTGCCACCCCAGTTCAGATCCAGCTATATGCAAATCAGTCTTGGCCCTGTACCTTGTGCGAACATTTCAGCCTGAACTGCCAAGCTAGGTCTTCCCTGGACCGGAAATAAGCATCCTGGGACCGGTTTGGAGTTAACAACTCTCATCAGCCAGGCTAGCTTGAATCCAGTGGTAAAGTGAGCAAGGGACCCACGTCTGGCCACACGCTGACAACTTAAGGCAAGCAAAGCAAACACAAGGAGATGATGGCAAGAGGCATTTTCAAAAGTATGACTTAAAATCTGACTTTACCATTAAAGAGGGTCTTAAAGTACAATGCTTTAGGCACCGGAAAATACCAACGACTATGGGGCTCAAACAGGGGTGCGTACTGGTGCCAATACTTTTTAACCTGTACATGTCCGATTTAACATCAGAATTAGACACATGTAATTCGCATGCGCCAAAAATAGGCGGGCTGCCACTTTCCAATCTCCTGTATGCAGACGACCTAGTGCTGCTGAGCCAGACTCCCATTGGCCTCCAACATCTATTAGATACAACCAGCAGTAATTCAGCAAAGAATGGTCTATCTATCACCTGTGATAAAACAAAGGTGATGAGGATTCATCAACGAAAGGACACCTACAAGTTCCGCTGGCATCTGGCAAGTTTGACAATCACTGTGGTAGACCAATACAAATACTTTGAAGTGATTATAGATAATAAAGGTACATTTAATGCACAGAAAGATGTCATCAAAAGAAGAGGCAACTCTATCTCCGCAGCAATAAAATCCATCAAGCATACAATAACCGGTCCAAATGTTACTCCACTATTACAAGTTTGGCGAGCAAAGCTCATTCCGGCAATCACTTATGGGAGCGAGTGGATGAGGGGAAGAGACGCAGCCACATTAGACAGTATTGTCTCAAGAGCGGCCAGAATGATTTACAGCCTACCTAAGTACGTTTCACCGGCACAAATTTGGCCTGCAAACTCAAGAATGAGCCTGGAAAGGAGCCTATGCCTAGAGTTGGTACAAAATCAAAAGAGCGGAAGCAGGAATATTGAATTCTTACCTATTGACCGAAATACAACAAAGGAAGGACTACCTGATCTCATCAAAAGACCGGCTAGGACTGGAGGAACTTTGGGCAGCACCAGGGTCCTATCATTGTTTTAAACAGATTGTAAATAAGACAGTGAAAAAACTATCACTACTAGAAGACAAGGCGGCCCTCACAGAAGGAACTCATGGATGGTACGTTGTGCAAAGCTACGTCAAGCCCTCCCCACAACCCTATCTAGGTGTAGGCTTTAACCGGAGGAAAAAAGAAAAATATCTTTGCCTCCGAATGGGCATCTTACCAACATTGCAGCACCTTCCCATTTGGTAAAGACCCTCGGGCCAGACAACAAGCCGCTTATGCAAGGAAGCTAACAAAAGAATAATACACCTTTTGTGCATCTGCAGAGAATTACAAGCAGAACAACAATATTTTCTGAAGCAACATTTCATAAGCGAGGGGATAAGAACTTGTAGGCAAGCAGTAATGGTATGCCTCGGAGGAGGGAACGTCCACCTGCCGTGTCGCTTCATACAATTCATGGAAGCAGCTGGGGTGAAACTCGGCCGATAAACTACTAGAATCACCCTCCACTGCATTATTGTTCAGTTCTTCCTGCTCAACAAACAAGACACACTCAGATTGCCCCTCTTCCGGACAATAGATGTTCCAGCATGTCTGTTAATTGCCAATTACTTCTACCACAGGCAACAAGCAATTGGAATATTGTATAACCACTCCTCTAATCGAGCTGTGGACGAGTGTCATTATAACTTTAAATCTTTTAGCCTTATTTCTCTCATAAATATGCTTAGGATCCGAAAATTTGCCAAGAAATAGAACGACTAAATCTCTCATCAATGTACTGTAATTGACACAACTGCAGACACTTGTACTAAAGATGTAAATACAATACATGGATGTTTTTATGAAATGACATTATTGAGAAGTTTTCAATCATGAATCTCGCAGCTGTAATTTTTGCTACTTTCTTTTAAAGAGAAATTGTAAAGGTTTTAATTGACCGGACAATAAACTATTACTTACTTACTTACTTATGCTTTAGACACCAAGCTCAACATTACAACCTGCTTGCAGTTGAAAGTTATCATTTATTAAATGCAATAAGTTAACCCACTGCTATCCTATGGGAGAGATAGGCCTTGCAGTACATAAAAAGGAATTTGGAGGATGTGAGCCCTGGTCAAGCAACAGTCACAATCACTTGCAGGGTGAACCACAGAAGGTCTCTAATTTTAATCTGTTCTTAGCCCTGGACAGCTTGTCACAAAAATCAGCGAGGCTTAACTTAGAGGCATTGTGTAAAGTATTTATGCAGCACACAAACAATAATAAAGTGAAAACACAACACAATAAAAACCCCACACCAATTTAGGAAAATAGAGTAAATTGTAATAAATTATTTGACACCAAAATTACAAAAATCCAATCAGTAGAACCCCAGAGTTATGGATTTAAAAACATTTTTGTGAAAAGTAGCACCAAAAGATCAAAGCACCAGCCTCGGAAATCTATTCGTGCAAGATTGGGCCAAAGTTGAACGATATGTCAGACTGCGATTGAGCGCTGTTCAGATACAATAAGAGGACTGGGCCCAGTCAGAGTGTGTCTTCGGACTTAGCAGAAATTCTGAGAAAAAGTGTCTGAGAGGGTAAAGTTCAGCAGGCGAGGCTGCAGAATATGCCCAAGGAGGGAGCATCATCAACTGATAGCCTTGGGCCGAAGGCGCGGTAAAGTTTTCTACTTTCGAGTCTGAAATGGAAGTAAAAAACCTCCAGCAGGATAAGGCAGAGGGCTGTAGTCGAAGACAGTTGCACGATGCTGGATAACGCTTTGGCGAAGGAACTCTGAAAGGGATTTGCTGCTGCGGAGAAGTACGTAGAGGTAGAAGTCACCAAGTCAATCCGACCGGTGATGCACCTCGGACGGATAGACGAGTAGGCTGGTCCTAATCTCCTCCTGGTTCTTTAGCAAAATATTTTCCAAGTCACCACTTTTGAGTTTTGGCTATCTGGTCCCTTTCAGCACCACTTCCAGGGGTCCATGAATTGTGGGGCACCACTTGGAGGGTCATGACTCACTCAGGCTGGGTTCTGGTATGGGTCCAAGGGGAAGGGAGCCTTTTCTTTCCCCGAAGCTCAGATAGGGAGACTAGCAAACTAACCCCTTGGAGTCACTCTTGTGGTCCTGGGTTCAACTTGCAAGTCCAGTCCTTCCCCAGGCAAGAGGGCAGCAGGGCAGAAAGGCAGCAAATCAACAAGGCAGCAACACGTCAGCAGTCCAGCAGTGAGTGGCAGTCCTTTCAGCAGCATGACGGTCCTTCTTCCTGGCAGAGTATTCACCGGTCATTCTGACACAGTGCACCACTATTTAGTGTGAGAATTTTCTAGTGTACAATATCCGTTTGTCTGGGGCAAGAGGTGATTTCAATACAGAGTTACCTCTCCTTCAAGAGAAGACTAATCTGATAAAAAAACTATGCAAATTGTTCCCAGGGGATATTGTGACAGTGCTTGCCCTTCCCAAGAAAGTTCCATCCTGGTACAGAGCCTTCTCCTCTTGGTTGATGGTCTACTCTGATACATATGCATTTCCTATAATGGGGAACATACATTCAGATACAAAGTTCACACCTTCTAAGGAGAAGATAATTTACTATGCATTGTAGTCTTATTACTTCAATGCAATGTCTCTTCTGATACGGTGTGCTTTTAATCAGAAGGGTATCACTATTTTCCAAAACATGATGTTCTCATTGGCAGGTGTGGTTTGTCCTCATAATTGCAGATCCTCACAATTGAAAAGTAGTGTATATTCTAATAAACGTTCAAATAAAGATCTCTCTGAAGGGACATAATATATTATTAGAGTCTTTGGCCCCAGTAGATGTTGAGCATGGTGGTTCTGGATTTTCTTGCTGATCACAGTACGGGCAAACTTTCCAGATTGGCATGAAGGAGAGCACACTGAGATTGGTAATAGTGAAGTGACTGGCTAGTTTCTCTCGATGCAGCTTCAATTTTCACTGCCTACACGTATTGTATTATACTGTACTGCAATATTTATACAGTCTATACTAGCCTTATTGGGGGCACTGAAAGACTTGCCTACATTGGTAGCATGCTGCACCATGTAAGGTGTGTGGTTGGAAGTGTGTTGTCTTTGTTTTGATCTTATGTAGGTAATCTTCCCATGTTGTGGGTGATGGCCAACAAGGTGTGGTTATTGTGTTATAGGATGCAACACTTAGTAGGGTGATGGATGCAGAAGATTGAGAGAGGAGAGCAGTTTGTGGTTTAAGTAAACGGGCAGTTTTATACAACTATGCAGGTCTCTTTATGGTATATCTTATGATTAGCTGGTTATTCCACTGAGATGTGTAATCTGAGACAATTTGTTTAATGTTTATGGCCTTAAGCAGGCATAGGTTTGAGGAAGACATAGTGGAGGGATCTGATGTGATGGATGTTAGTAATATCCCCCCAAATCTGACTGTCATTGTGTGATGTTAATAAGCGGTCATAGTATGCAGCTTGTTGGGACCCGCAGTAGTGAACTAAATTAAACTCCTCTATTGGCCATCAGCATGTGTCAGATCTCTTCACTTTTTCCATGCCTAGTCAGTCGGTGATGGGTGTGTTTTTTTGTTGTGGACTGGTACAGTACTTGCTGATGGACATGACCCATAGCAGTTGTGTCTAATTCAAGTGTGTGATTCCCAAGTAGTAAAAGGAAATTATCATGCAGTCTGTCTTCACTACATTTGACTGCTGACAACTAAGTGTTATTGTATTAGTGTTGACAAAGAGGGCTATGTATTGTATTGCATAGTAATTGCAGTTAGTATATACTAACCTACAACGGCAGCATACTGCCCCATAATGTAAATTAGTGTTTTTTCCAGTGGTTATTTTTGGTTGTTGGGATTAGTCTTGATCTCTGAAGGAAACCACCCCAGGCATTTACTCCAGTTTCTAGGTTGGCAGATTAAATTGGTAGGAGATGGGTGTGATGTAATGTGTGAGGGGATGTTTTAATTCATGCAAATACTTGGCTGTATTAATAGAAGAACTACAGGAAATTAAGCACAGTTAGGTTGTAAAGATACACGTTTTTAAAGAGTGGTTGTGATCTATGTCAAACTGGGATCCTCTACATCCAAGTCTTTTAAACTGGTGTGTGAGGTGCATAAGGGCTCCTCTCTGAGCCCCACACTTTTCAAAGTATATGTGGCTCCATTGGCCTTGATCCTTAGGCTGCTTGGGTTTTTCGGCTGTCTCCTATGCAGATCACACACATGGTGGTTAGTTTTTAAAGTAAATATTATTGTTATTTATATTTTTCAGCTGTGTTTATTGGGAAATTGGGTAGGTAGTGTTTTTGGATATATGTTAATTTGATCATTCTAACTTTGTTTTAATTACATATTTAAATGCTTCATATATTTTTTTATTATCTAATAATTTATTTCTGATTCTTGGGTTTTAGGAGTACTAGGTGACTGTAGTTTTTTTTAATTAGTTAAATATTAATTGTTGTTAATTATTTAATTTGTTGATTGTTATGTATATTTTAATTACTAATTATTTGTTAAATATTTTATTAAATGTAACATTTGGAATGTAGAGTTTATTTGGGAATTGACTTTGTGTTTTCTTAGGTGTAATACTTACTTGGTATTAGTTAAACTGTGTATTGATTATGTTTTTTATTAATTAAATGTATTAGTAATCATTTTAGGCAATAATTCTTTTTTTACTTTTTCAAAATACTTCTTATTTTAATATGTTGTGTGATATTTGGTTGATTTATTTTGTTGCTTTATTGGATTAATTCAATAGGCATATCTGTTACATTTTAAAAGGAAACAGTGATAGAGAGAATTGATGCAATATTTGTGCATTTTATGTGTGGGTTTCAAGTGTACTCTTAGGGGTCTGTTAGGATGGCGGGCGGACTCACCCTAGCGGTGCTGGAACCAGCCACCAGTGGTGCAGCGGGCCCGCAATGGTAATCAGGATTCCACTGGCACAGTGGCAGTGGCATACCCCATCAACAACATTGTGGCGGGCGGTGCTCACAGCACTGCCTGCCACAATGCCGTGGATGCACCTTGTACATTTGCATGCACAAAGTGGCAGGCACAGCGCGGTGCCAGCCACGTTGTGCTTGCAAAAGTACCCCCGATGTGCACCCTCCCACTCACCCAACATCCTGGGGGCCCGCAACGGGCCCCAAATACAGCCACTGCATGCCTTTCCATGGAGACAACGCCGCCATGGAAAGGCACTACTCCGCCTATATTGTAATATCGATGACGGTGTCATCCGGACACCGCCACCATATCCAGCCCCTTTTCCTCCCGGTCGACTTGTCGACTGGCGGAAAACCGGCAGACTGTCTTTCCGTCCTCCGGGGTTCCCCCGCCATCGTAATATGGCGGGAGAGAAATGGGTGGCGGGCGGCAGGTAATGGCGGACAGATCGCCACCGCCATACAGGCGGTGGCTATCCGCCCCCTATTATAATAGACCCCTTAATGTTTATATAATTCTAAATAATTTTTATATATTTTATAATAATTTATATTATTTTAGAAGGCAGATCTAATTGTATTAATAGGTAATGTCATTCCATATTTTGTTTTACATTTTTAAAATTGTTATGGTGGTTATAGTCGATGTAATACCTCAAATATGTTATTTTCTCTTAGTGTGTTGGATTGGAGGTTAGAACAGTACATTTGAGGCACCCACCCAATGTATGTCTTTGCCACAATGTTGGTTAGACTGGAACTAGAATAGCAAATGTTCCTTCTCCATGTATGTACTTTCTTAAACTTTTGTAAGAGTTGAGTTGCAGTATTAAGTGACTCCCCTTCAATGTATGCACTTTTCCCAGATTGGAGTTGGGAAAGTAAATCTGACCCGTGCCTCAATGTGTGCACTTTCCCCAATGTCTGTTAGGTTTGAGCTACAATAGTAAATATGCCCCCCTAAGGAATACACGTTTCGTAGTGTTTGTTAGACTTGAATTAGAATATTAAATGTTGCACCCCAATAGATGCACTTTGCTTCAATGTTTACAGAGTGGTGTTAAAATAGTAGATATGGCTCTACTAATGTGTGTACTTTCACCACTTTTGTTAGAATGGAGTTAGAATGTTTATTTGATCCCCTAATGTACGAGCATTTTAAACTTCTGTTAGATTGAATCTAGAATAGGATATATGATTTTTTTCCTCCCAAAAATGTAAGTATTTTTCCTGCATTTTGTCGGATTACATTGAAAGTAGCGTATTGGAATAATTTATTTGAAATGTTTTAGATAAGGCTTGTTTTTTAAATTTTGTTCAAATATTTGTAAATACTTGCATAAATATTTCTATATTTAGAGTATTATATGTATTTCTTTAACATGAGCTTTGTTTTATAAAATAGTTTTTAGTTTTTTTAGTTTTAAATCTATTCAGCAAAAATCAATGTAAAACAAGGGAAGAATACAGCAAGTACAATAAAGTACATTACATGAAGATAATAATATATATGGAAAAACATTCAATGAAAAAGTGAAAAGGGGAAGAAGGAGAAGGGGAAGGTAGAGCAGGGAGAGGAGCAAGTGAAAGAAAAATACATATACTATTATAATCTTGACACTATTATGATCTTCAAGAAAAAATAATACATGCAATTAATTTCTGCATGCATAAAAGACAATGTTAATGTTAATCAAGTTGCAATAAAAAAATATTGAAGGGAATACTAATGAGAACTTGCTTAAATAGACAAAGACAACACGTGTATCATGGAGGTTTATGAACTTCATCAGAAGTTTGGACCAATGGAGCACTATGTGAGGCAATATGAGTTAAGTATGTAGATATAGGAAGCCATTAAAGGTCTCTTTTGATGGACATAGAAATAGGGGTAATGTCATTGGTATCAAGTCTGTGATGAAAACAAACTGCATTCCACCAGGCTCTAAAAGTGACTTTGTCGGCTTGTTTCCAATTAGAAGTTAACAAGTGGTGAGCTATTGCCAATAACAAATCCACCAGCTTAAAGTTAGAAGGAGATTGGGTCCAATATGGTGATAGAGAGCCTAGAAAAACGTTAGAAGGGGAGAAGGAAATTCTTGTTTTAAAATTTTCGTTAATTTGAGACCAAACTAATTGCCAAAAACGGTTCACAGGGGCGCTATCAAAAAGCATATGCTGTAATCCGCATTTGTGGAAGGGCAAGACCAACAAGTAGGAGTAGAGTTTGTAGTAAAGGAGGCTATTTTTGCGGGAGTAAATAAAAGACGCTGATAAACAAATTAAGGGTTTGAGAAGTGTTAGCAGCTCTGGACGTTTTATGAATTTTGAGCCACAACTTATCCCAAAAAGGGGTTGTCCAACATTCCAGAAGATCTTTTTCCCAAGCCAATTCAAGCTTAGTTTTGTTCCTTTCAGAGGAAAGAGACAGGCATTTATATATAGATGAGGCTGAGGGAGAACTAGATAGTAAGGGATAGAGCATAGAGCAACTGGAGGACGGGGAAGTCATTGACGGTAAGGTCGAAGGTACTGGCAGAGTGAAGGATACAAAAGATCACATTGAGCCTTTTAGGAACATGGTAAGGAAAGTTGTGTTTGAATATCCGAAAAGGATAAAGTGATATTATTGAATAATAATTGATAAATCCAAAGTAGTCCCTTAGTTCTCCAAGATTTCCAGTAAAAAGTGCGATTTTTAATACGTAATAGATTATTATGCCAAATGTGCTGTTGATCTAATGAAGAAAATGAAGGATAAGAGGAAGGCAATAGTGGAGCAAGAATTTTACGAGTGTGTGAGATAATTGGAGTTCTAAAAGAAGAGATATTGTTGGTAAAGACAAGAGATTCTTTAAGTTTAAAAGTTGACATAAAGTAGTTTTCTATAGTCACCCAAATGGGAGAGAGTATATTTTGATCAAGAGAAAGCAAACAGGAAGATTGTTTTAATGAGAAGGCATAATGATTTTTTTTAAATCAGGAAATGTAAGATCGCCAGAAGTTTTGTCCCCCTTCAGAGAGGACAGGGCTATTCGGGGAGGTTTATTTTTCTAAAGAAAATTCATTAAAAGAGAATCTATTTTGTAAAATAAAATCCAGGAATATGTACAGGAATCATAGAAATAATATATAAAACTATAGGCGAAAGCATCATATTATTGGAATCTAGTCAACCCCACCAAGGGAGAAAAAGTGGGTGCCAGCGATCAATAGAATCAGATAGAGATTTAGTTATGTGGTCAGAATTTAGTTTTAGCGTTTCCGTAATGTTTGAAGAAAACCACAGGCCTAGGTATTTTATCTTAAAATGTTGGCAAGAAAAACCAGTAGAAATGAAATCTTGTATAAGACAAAGCACATTTTAGGGAGGAACTTCACACTTGTCTGAATTGAGATGGCAGCCGGATAATTGAGAGAATATATCAACCTGTTTTATGAAAGAAGGAATGGATGGAAAAGGATTAGAACAATATAAAAGAATGTCATCTGCATAAACAGACATTTTAACATGGGAGGTGTCAAGTTGAAAACCGGTAATCCAAGCATCCTGCCTAATTTTAGTTAAGAAAAGTTCTCAAACAATTATAAATAAAAGTGGAGCGTGGGGACATCCTTGACATACTCCCCTGAGAAGAGGATAATAGTCCGAGATTTTACCATTAACAAAGATAGAAGCTTTAGGACCTGAGTACAATAACGAAATAAGGGATACAAATTTAGGGGGGAACTCTAACTATTTGAGTGCTTGAAACATAAAATCACATCCAATCCTATCAAATGCTTTCTCTGCATCCTACGCAATAGCTGCAATAAGATAGTCAAGAGAGGAAGCTTTACTAAGGAAATTAAAAAAGACTCTGGAATTATCGGAAGAAAGACAACCTTTTACAAAACCTGATTGTTCGAGGCCAATTAGATTAGGGTAAAATGGGGTTGATGCGAAGTGCAAGAATGTGTCAGGTCCCAGCTGGTTACTGATTGCTCTGTCCCAAAACCTAACTATAAGGTCAGTGCTGGGTTCGTTCATTCACTCTCTGCCTGTAATTGGAAGCAGAGAGTCGCGCTATTTAGATGCAAGTAATTACTTCCTGATTGTGCCACAGCTTCGGTGCATTGGCATTCTAGCGTTTGGCTCTGTCGGCCATTTCGTGCGCTCGTGCTTCTCACACGGCGCACTTCAAAGGTCATTTTCCTGGCGGTTAGACACGTCTTTCGGAGAGCGTCTTTTCTGAACCGCTTCTGTCCTTTTCCGTTCGATTTTCGGATTTGGAATTCTTTTGAGGAAGTCACAGTGTTACTTGCCCAATTTCTTCGAGCGCTCTCAGACGTTTTAGTTTCTTCGTCTGAGTGCGCATTTCATCAGTTCCGTAAGCAGTCCCAAGTACCAGCGCAGCACAAAGACTTCTTCCATTCGAGTGACTGGTAGGAAAAGTCATTTCCTGTGGTGTATATCTTCTAGAGGGCGGTAAGAATTTGGTTTCCTGTTATCGCCAATTCCTGAATCTGCAGCATCATATTCCAGAGACATTTTCGGTCATTTACAGTTGAAGCGGCAATTCAGTACCGTTGCCTCAGTTTCCAGTATATTCTATGTGGCAAAAGAAAGGACTGCATTTTCTGTAAATAGGTATTTCTGAGCTAGAGACTCTTACTCAGTGTCTGGTCAAGCAGTATTGTTCAACAGCCTTCCAGAACTTAAAAGACGTCAAGTATAGTAGAGTATTATTTGATATGCATATTAATTATACAATATTATACCACCTTTAATTCTTCAGCTGTTGGAGTTTATACAAACTGTGTTGAATTATCTGCATTCCTGGAGTCAGATTGTTTCCCTTCTTGGAACTCAAAGTTTTCAGCCATTTACAGAGAGGGGCAAGGTCCACACACACTAAGGAGATGATCTCCCTGAGTGAAGAAAAGTAGAAGATACCTGTGTGGCAGTCTCTCTTTGTTATCCACTTCCCCTTTCCCTTTCGATCCTGGGCTTAGAGTTCTCTGGGTCCAGGGGCGTAGGGGAGTTGGGAAATTCTCATCTAGGACCTTCCTTCAAGCCATCTGCTCCCACGGATTCAAAGGAATTCAGGTACGCTCTTGACAGAATGTTTGCAAATATCTTGTAATCAAGATTGACTAAGGAGATTGGGCGGTAATTTTTACAAAGAGACAGGTCTTTGTTGTCTTTGGGAATTAAACAGATCATGGCTTCCTGAAATGTACCACAAGAAGCGGCAACTGTAATAAAAGAATTGAAAAGTGATAGAAGATGTGGAAGAAGAAGATAAGCAAATTGTACATAAAATACGATAGTAAATCCAACCGGACCGGGAGCTTTTCCCCTTTTTTTGTACTGAAACTGCATGAGAAATTTCAGAAAGATTGATATCTAATTCAAAAGATGAAAAGTCAGTATTATGAGGTGGAAAATGTTCAAAAGACTGAAAATAAATAGACAGACTGGTTGAAGTCGGTTGTTGTTCGGGAGTGTATAAAGTTTTATAAAAAGAAACAAACTCGTTTAAAATATCATTATCGTTAAATAAGGAGATACCGGCATTGTTCCATATGGACTCTATCTTAGTCCGACCACGTGGTATTTTCAAATCATTTGCCAATAACTTCCCCATTTTATTTTGTCCTTCATAATAACAAGCACTGCTCTTTAATAGATATGAAGACGCGGCTTCAGTAGATGATTTATTAAACTTAAATTTTGCGTCAATAAGTTTTGTTAATGAAGATTCAGAGTACGAATGATAATAAGAGTACTCAAGTTGTTTAATCTCAGAAAGTATTTGGGCAGTTTTAGCTTGAAAAGATTTCTTCTTGCGAGAGACAAAACTTATAATAAAGCCTCTAGCGGCTGCTTTAAAAGAGTCCCAGACCGTAATTGGAGAAGAGTTCAGAACAGAATTGAAGGAAAAGAATTCAGAAGCAAAAGAGGTGAATTGGCTTGTAAAGTAGGGATCAGATAATAAAGTATTGTTAAATCGCTATCAATGTGCATGCGGAGTAAATGGTAACAAATCAAAATCAACAAAAACTGGGGCGTGATCTGAAATTAAAATGGATCAAATTTCGGAATGGAAAACTTGTTGAGATAGGGATTTACTAAAAAAGAGGTAATCTATTCGGAATTGCGAGTGATGTGAGGGGGAGTAAAAGCTATATTCTCTAATATCAGGGTTACAAAGCCTCCAAATGTCGACTAGGGATTTGCGTCGTATGGCGAAAGAGTGTCTATCCAATATGGGGTCAAAAACCTGATTACAATTGCCCCCAAAAATAATATATTCATCATCCAGCAAAAGGAGCTTTTCAGATATATGAGTCCAAAAAGCATTATCAACAGTAACTGGTGCATAAGTGTTAAAAAGGACTAAGGGTATTTGATTTATGAGGAGCTTGACCATTATCCAGCGACCTTCCGAATCGCATTCTTGATTGATAACTGATACTTGATATTTTTTATGACATAGAATAGAGACTCAATTTTTTTCTTGCCTAGAGCTTGGGAAGAAAAAGCATTACCTACCCAACCTCTATTCAATTTAGATGCTTTAGCATCAGATAAATGTGTCTCTTGAATTAGTGCTATGTCAGCATTTAATTTAGTTAAATGGGTTAATAACCGTTGTCTTTCCCTTAACGTTCCCTGTAACAACTCTAAATGGAACCAGTCAAAATTAACATGAACAATTATTATGCAAACAATAAGGAAACTAAGCATAATACTAAGTAACTGGTAAAAATTAGAACAAAGATGCAACCGATTAAAATGAATTCAAACAATTATCATGCAAGCAATAAGAACACTAAATGCATTACTGAGAGAATGGTAGAAATTAAAGTAACAGGAAATGAAGTATTAAATCCAGAGTAGAAAAACAAGAGAGATAGGAATGAAGAAATTGTCATCAGAAATAAAAAGAAGAAAGAGAAAAGAAAAAGGAGGGAAAGAAAAAAGGACAGGGGAGAAGAAAACATGGAACAAGAATAGAAAACAAGTCAGACAACGCTTGATGATGCAGAAAAATGTCAAAAAAACATACCACAAAAAGACAATAAGAGTGGGTATGGAGGAACCACATAAGGGAAATAGTACATCAAACGGGAGACTCCAAGAGGGCGCAGCAAAGGGATAACAGCGTCATGAATCAAAAGGATCACAGAACCACACCTGATAAAAGAAAAGGAAAACATTAGGAGGGTATCTCTGAACATAAAATACATCAGGAAGGACTGTAAATACAGATAACGCCAAACAGACTTAATTAGACAATCAAATTAATTATAATCGAGGAGTGTCTGCAGGAGTTGAGGAAGTGTTGAAGGAGCGCAGGATCTTCATAGTTTGTTGTTTTATTATTGTAAGTCACTTTGAAGAGACAAGGATGAAACAGTCCATAACGTGCATTCAAGGTGCAGAGAGCAGGTCCCATGTCCAAAAATTGGTTGCGACAATCCGCAGTGGATTTAGCGTAATCTTGAGCAAAAAAGAGATTGGAGCCATTCCAGGTAATTTTTCCCTTCTGTTTGGCAGCTTGAATGACTTTAATCAGATCTGTATACTCTATAAAATACAAGATAACACCTCTAGGTTTCGTTGAAGAGGATGAGAAGTTGGCAGAACGAGAGAGTTGACCTAGGCAGCGTGCTCGCTGAATATTCAATAGAGGAGAGCTTGGAAGACCAAGAAGTGTTGGCAGGAAGGATTGAAAGAAGGAAATAGGATTAGGGCCTTCAAGATGTTCCGCAAGACCATAAATACGTAGGTTACTGTCTCTATTACGGTTTTCCAAATTTTCAATCTGTAGCTTAAGAGATTATATTTCCCTATGCATTCCTGGAACCAGGTCAGAGATTACCTGCACTGAAGACATTTTCCTCTTAAGGTCTATAACTCATTGATTGGTATGAGACCAAGTATCCTCAAGGCTCTGAAGGCGAGCATTTGTTTCGGCCATATATGGTTTGAGCAAGCGTATTTCTTCAAGAAGAAGCTCCATGGAAATGGAAGAAGATGTGTTGGTGGGAGAAGGAGGGTTTGTCTTCACTCGTTTTCCTGATGTGGAATGTATTTTAAAATTAGGTTTAGAGCCTGTGCGAGAAGAATTAGGAGATGAGCCTTTCATTCCAGTAGAGTCATTAATTGCTTAATAATAATAATAATAATAGACACATTTATAAAGCGCATGGTTACACTCGGCCAATGTGTCCCCGCGCTGTGGTGCAACTGCACAGATTTCGACAACCGGAGCATCCCTCACTAACTATCCCCAGGGAAGAGATAAGTTTTTAAATTCTTCCTAAAAGAGCTCTCCCGGTCCTCCATCCGGAGACACACGGGGAGTGCGTTCCAGTGCTGGGCGCCAGCAGGTGAAAAGAATGTCCGCCCATCCTAGCTCTCTTGATAGCGGGTACGCACACCAAACCCACCCCATCTGATCTCAGCTGGCATGTAGGGGCATAGGGGGTAAGTAGCTCAGACAAATAGGAAGGAGTAGTCCCATGCACGATTCGATGACATACACACAGTGCCTTAAACAGGACTCTTTCCCTTATTGGCAGCCAGTGGAGTACAGCCCGTGCTGCCTTTGCAGAGGCCCTTCTCGGGCGCATCAGAACCAAAAGTGCTGCAGCGTTCTGCACCCCTTGGAGTCTGAGCATACATTTAGTTGTCGCACCCAGATAGAGAATATTACCATAGTCCAGGCGCGATGTCACTAGAGCATGGACCATGGTCTTCCTAGCTGCCGTAGGCAGCATATCCAGGGTTTTGCGGAGGACCTTCAAGACTCCAAAACAGGCGCCTGCCACCCGCCTGGTTTGGTATTCAAAGGAAAGCTTTGTGTCTAACCATACCCCCAGATTCTTTACCTGAGCGCAGGGAATGGGTGTAACCCCCAGACTCCGAGGCCACCAAGCAGAAGACTATACCGATGGGGCTCTCCCCACCACAAGCACCTCGGTCTTATTGCCATTCAACTTCAGGCAGTTCTTGGCCATCCATGCAGCCAGTTCTTGCAGGCATGCTACGAAGTTGGAGGCAGTCGTATCTGGTCCCTTTGTAAGGGAGACCACCAGATGCGTGTCGTTGGCATAGGACACAACCCTGATCCCAAACCCATCAGCAATCTCCGCTACAGGAGCCACGTAGAGATTGAACAGGGTCGGGCTCAGGGTCGATCCCTGTGGTACCCCCTGTCTGAGCTTGATGACTTTTGAGTAATGGACCCCCTGCCTCACCTGGAAGCTGCGCCCAGATAGAAAAGATTTTATCCAGCTCAGGGCGCTGTCCGACACCTCTCCTTTCCTCAAACACTGCACCAAAGTGTGATGGGCCACAGTGTCGAAGGCGGCACTTAAATCCAGCAGGATCAAGGCCGCCCTCTGACCTGCATCCACTAACTGCCTGATGGTTTCAGTAGCAAAAAGCAAGGCTGATTCCGTCGAGAAGTGAGTTCGGAATCCGGACTGAGTGGGATGCAGGTGATTACATTTCCCACTATGTGCCGTCAGCGGCATATTTACCACTTTCTCCGTGACCTTGGCGAAATACCGCAAGAGAGAGATGGGACAAAGATTATCCAGTTGATCTGGCCCAATATGAGGTTTCCTGGGGAGCGTTAGGACCACAGCTTCCTTCCAACATCCTGGTACTGTACATGTCCTAAAAGAGGTCTCCACCAGGTGTCTAATATATGGCTCCGGGATATCCAGGCTCCCTCTCAACCTTTGAGGGGTGCCGGGTTTCTGGGAGAACTCGACTTTATACAGCTACGGATTTTAATTAGCTGTTCTGGGAAGGGGATGGTAAAACTCTTCAACCCTTCACCCTCCTTGGCATGCTCTGTCTCCTCCGCCCCCTCCTCTCCTACTCGGGCGGAGTCAGGGAAGGTGGAGTATATTTTCTCCGCTTTGTCTGAAAAAAAGTCTGCACGGTTGCATAGCTCTTCTGATCCCACAGCCGGAGCAGCTGATGTAGATAAGGAGGATATTTCCTTATAAACCCTAAACAGTTCACGAGTAGAATTGCCAGCCGATCCAATTCTCTCCAAATAGTATGCTGTCTTTGCTCTTCTAATGAGCTCATGGTAGCTCTTCAGTACCTCTTTGTACTCCCTCCTCCCCTGGTCAGAGAAATCTTTCCGCCAGCACCTTTCCAGGCGTTTGCAATCTGTTTTTGCCGTTTTTAAGGCGTCCGAGTACCACAGAGCAGATTTCTGTGCTCTACCCGGTATTTTCCAAGACCAGGGGGCGGTGCTGTCAAGGGCCTCTGTAATCCGCCTATCCAGGTTTCTGCATGCCCCTTCAGCATCAGTGCCACCAGGTGGGCCTCCCAGTAAAAGGGCGCCACTGAACTTTCCCTGCGAAAAGCCCGCCCACCTCCAACACACTATACCCCTTTTCACGATCTCTTGTGTCTTTGGTCTCGGCAGTGTCATAACAAAAGGCACCAAGAAGTGGTCTGTCCATATAACAGGGAGAGGGGGATAGACTGCTATGCCCTCCCAATTAGCAAAAAGGGGGTCCAGCAGATGGCCCCTAAGATAGGTAGGGAAGTCTGATATTAGCCTAAGTTGTAGAGTGGCCATTTCCTGACGAAGTTCGCTCGCCACCATACAACAAGCATCATCAAAATGCAGATTAAGGCCACCCAGCACTTAAAGTTTCTCATACCGTAGTGCCGGTTGAGTAAGGTGGTCCATCAAGCAGTACGAAAAGTAATTAGTGTGGCCAGGAGGTCTATAGATCAAGAGCCCTTTTACAATATAGTTCAGGTCCGCGGTCGCTGAGACATCTGGGTAAATAGCTGCCTGTTCCGTGCACCGGAAGTGCCTGGCTCTCCCTACCCCGCCCTCCGCGCAACGGTACTGGTTGCCGCGTCGGGCCAGGGCAGGTAGGAGTGAGGATTGAGCCCAGGTCACAGGAGGTAAGACTGCCCCCAACACTTGCGACACGCAATGTGTCCAATAAAATTACCAGAGAGTAAAATCAGTTCAATTTAAGAAAATTAATTTGTATTTTAAAAATGCAGGCAGTCAGTAGCGTCATCCAGCAGTAAAAGGGCTCTGCCACCTCCGTACTCACCGCACTGCGGCCTCAGCGCCACACACCTTTATGCCTGCCTGATCTCTGCAACTAGACCGCTAATCGGTCAACCGGAAGTGCCTGGCTCTAAGGGGCTTGGCTTAGGCGCTGGATGGAATGGCCGCCGCTCTGGGGAGCTCCGGGAGAGCGTAGAGCGACGGGAATCCTCCGCGCGCCCACCGTGGATATGTAGGTCTCAGGATTGTACCTTCGACCGGCGGTACCTCTGCTGCATGGACCGACAACACTGCGGAGGCACGGGGTGAGCTCGCACAATGTTTACTTGTCATTATTTTCCGACCGCGGTTCTTATTTGAGTCGCGGCCACCATTTTGTGCTTTTTGTGCATGTGCGGCTCTCCGTACGTCCCACGGTAATTTTATGCATGTTATTCAGCCCTGAAAGGAGATTTGCAGTGTCCAGAGGATGTTAAACAGCATGCTTCACTGCTGCACAAAAAGAACGAAATGGTGGCCGCAACTCAGCTACGAGCCACGGCCAGTAAATAATGCCGAGTACCATTGTGTGAGCTCACCCCGTGCCTCCTCAGTGTTGCCGGTCCATGCAACAGAAGTTCCGCTGGTCGAAGGTACAATCCTGAGACCTACATATCCACGGTGGGTGCCCGGAGGATTCCTGTCGCTCTACGCTCTCCCGGAGCTCCCCAGAGCGGCGGCCATTCCCTCCGGCGCCTAAGCCACGCCCCTTAGTTTTTAATCTATAATATTTATATTTTTAGATGTATTTTAATTGGGTAATATTTGTTTAATTAGCTTCAAATTCTACATAGAATTAATATTCATATTTATGTTGCTTATAACAAATTATATTAAATATTAATATTATTGCTTTCATTTAAAAAACATATTTATTTCATATGTCCATTAGAATTTGTAATCTAATCTTAAAATGTAACTATAGTTACTTGTATTTGCATAAGTCAAATATTTTATAAGCAATTACATCTATGTTATCTTATTTTTAGAATATTGTCCTAGACAGGCGTGCTCGGGTGGCAACACTTAAACCAACCTGTCCTTTTGAATGAGGCCAAGTAGGAGCACCAGAAAAAACTGAGTATTTCAAACTCCATTACAGAGGCTTCCTCCTTATTAATGACGTCTAACTTCATACATGTCAGGATTCCCCATTCTCCCAAGAAATGTTCTCAACCCTGAGCAACTAGCTAGTAAAGGGAAACCCCAGTGATATAAATGTATTAGGCTTGTTTCGAGATCTTTTGTGTTAGCAAAGGCTTAATGTTTAAAGATGCTCTGAAAGAGTCTGTTTTGCATTTACACACCACTTCTACTAAGCTAAATTAACCCTTGCATGACATTGAGGTTCTTGTGCACTCTAAACCATTTGTATTAAAATGTCTATATTTTATCTTACATTTAAAAATACGTTAACAATTTTTAAAGTTATTACAATGCTAACCAAATGTATTTATTTACTTATTTATCTAACTAACATTGACATTTCGGTGCACAATATTCTTATAACCAATATTCATGTACTTTACAGTTTCCGTATGTATATATGTAATGTCAATATTATTATTACAATATTTTTTGTATCACAATATTTTTGTGGTCGATATGCTGTCATAGAAGCGCCTCTGCTGAGGAGATGACTGACACGACATCATTTGATTGCTGCAAGGAAATATAAGATTGTTACTGCTTTTCGATATTGAATTATTGACTACATTCATGGCAGCATGGGGCCTATTCAATAGGAAATTATTCTTATCTGCATTGAATCACATCTTTAACATGCTCAGTGCTTCCTCTTGGGAAATTGTTCAGACTGACAAAGTGATGTTTCTGGTTTCTGGCTACCACATTCACTAGTAATAGGCAACTTGGCATTAGAAATCAATTAGAAATCCTGTGTTTTCATCTCTCTGCTCAGTGATTCTGTTCAGCTCTGTTGGTCAATTTCTGTTATACTTTCTGCACCTCAAGGTGTTCACATGCTGGTTGCTAACTGGCACTAACTGGCAATAAGGCCATGTGGAACTCTCTTGCTTTCTTTTGCATGACTCATCCTGTCTCTTTAGAGGCACTGGGGCAGGTGGGGAGATTTGAGCACACAAACAGGACCCATGAACTACCAACAGCAAAGGCACTGTCATTTACTACAGGAAATATATACATTATTCATTGGCTCAACCCCTCAGTGAACATGTAGCTCACAACAAAAAACTGCGGTGGAAAGTGGTAAGTCAGGAATAAAAATGGTTAAAAAAAAATCTTGATTCCCCTTCTGTACTGTCTACACTCTACTGAGCAGGGATGCAGGTTGACTACACCCAGGGACACAGGCCCTGCTTGTGGTCCCATATCGAAAGGATCTGGACTGTAGTTCCTCTTGGAGCTGGACCAAAGTTGATTTGCAAGAGGCAGCTCTTTGTCTAAAAGGGCATAGGGGCAAAATAAAAATGTACCTGGAATGTGGCCTGAGCGCTCACCAGTGGCTTAGAATAATCAAGCATGACTTCCATCAACTTCTTGTTTTTGACGTAGATATGCTAAGTGCAACAGACACACACAGGCATGGGCTCTGCACACTGTGCCAATGGACTCAAGCTATACCTCACTGATAAGAACTTTGGGCCATATGTATCATCAAACTATTTTGCATTTCCTAAATAGCGAATTTTAAGGAATCGCTATTTAGGAAATGCAAAACTGTATGTATGTACAAAATCCCTTTTCAATACCGAATCCTTAGCATTCCTAATTTGCGATTAGCAAATTGCTAATCGCAAATTACCCATTCATTTCCATGGGCCAGGAGGCCCATAGGAATGAAAGTGCAATTTGCGATTAGCAATTTGCTAATCGCAAATTAGGAATTTTTCCAAGGGTGCAGGGGTGTCTCAAGAACACCCTGCTGCACCCCTGAAAAAGACATTTGGGGGCATATGGCGTCATATGGCACCTTTTGTTTTTTGGAAAAAAGCTTTTTGAAAAGAATTCGCAAATTACCACCAACTAGAAGTTGGTGGTAATTTGCGAATCCTTAATGGCATTTTTTGCATATTTTTTGTTTGATACATTGCATTTAAGGAATCGCAAAATTTGCGATTCCTTAAGTGCAATCGCAAAATAAGGAATAGCAAATTTTGCTATTCCTTATTTTGCATCAAACATGTTTGATACATACCATTTGTCTAATTAGCATTCGCAAAGGCCGAAATTCGCAGAATTTCGGCCTTTGCGAATGCTAATTAGCTTGATACATATGGCCCTAAGTAAGTCGAAACTGGTGTGGGAGTGCTTGTTGTGGTCTGTATCAGACTGAAAAACAATTGCGGTCAACAGAGCTAAAACAGTGGTGTAAAACAAGGGGAATCTAAATTTGCAGTCCCAACCAGTTACTCTGTACACTATATACCTGATACTTGTGCTCCAAAAGGAAATAAACAAACATATAAAATTTACAAACTATACTATCTGAATGAAGTGGACCCTAGACACACAATCATACATTCCAGTACTGCACTACTTTGCACTGATCTGGTACCATACATTGAGCCATAGCTACCCCCCCCTAGCAATTGAATGTTAACTTTTGGTATTCAGCAGTAAAGGAGCAGGCTCACATTCCTGATCCAGATTAGTAGGCGTATTATAATCATCATCATTCTTCACAAACCTTCGTAGTGACATCTTGCTGGTTATTGGAAACCCTCTACACAAGGCTCTGTGCAATATTCTGGTAGGTTTATTTAGACAATATTGTTCTTTAAAAACACCTTCAGTGCTAAGATTTCTGAAATCTCATTATTCATGACGAGTTCACCTTATCATTAGCACTGAACAGGTTAACAGTAGTAATTAAGTATGCTTCTCCAGAAATCCAGGTGAACAAAAATTCTAATTCCAAGAAATGCATAACAACTCTGCAACTTTCATGCCAGCTTTTGTTGCTTACATTGGAAAACGTGGGATAATATTACTGAATTCGCCTATGCAAAGAATGAGGGTTCTTCCAATGTTCCAAATCAATGCAGTGCCCAGCTCCTGCTTCCAAGACAGTGATGTACAATTCCACCAGGTGCCACAAATGTACCCACCAGGGATAGTAGCCATTACAGCAGTGACCTGCAATGAGTCCTGCACTTGCTGCCACCAGATGTATCGGCAGGTGTGCGTTTTTGCCACTTACCCCCATTCTTTGTACATCACCATCCACTGAAGGAGGGCAAAGATACACGTACTCTTAAGGAATCTCCCACTGTTTGACCAGATCTGATGTAGTCTATTAACAGCAATGCCCTAAACAAACCAATCACACTTTATATCTCACTCATGAGGAACCACTAGCATCAAAGCTTTTTAGTTGGCAGTGGGTCATGCGCCAAGGCCCCTGTGCCTATGTGTGAATCTTTGGCCAGGCCAGGTGACAGAGGACATTCACTTCAATACTGTTCCAGAACTGATTGTGTGAAAAAATATTTATAAGAAGCACCTCACGCAAGCGAACACCATGCACTATTTGGCTGTGACTCACCAATTTGCTTGCTTTCTTATCATTGGCAACTTTCCTATAAACCGGAGGAACCAACAGCTACACTATATCAAAGGTGCTGCTTGTGTGTATCCCTGTCCAGGGTGACACACATAGTCTCCCTGGGTCATCATACACGAAGAAAAAACTATCTTCCTTACAAACACACAAAAAGTGTGTCATATACGGCTTCTAGCAAGTGTCTTTATTTCATGCCCACAGTCATGATTATACCTTGGTTTTGTACAATGAATAGTCTTTATTTCATGCCCACACTCATGATTAAACCTTGGGTCTACAGCACAAATAGAAATAGGAAATTGCCTCAGGGGATTGTTTTTGTGCAGAACAAAAACAATCCTGCTTACAACACAAGCACTCTTGCACCATGGTGTGTGTCGGTGCCTGTGTTGCCGCTAGTGCTGGGAAAAGACCGGAATGCTCAATATATTGTTAAGTATGGTGCATTCCTGGCCTTTTTATGTCATGCAGCGGAGTGCAGCAAGTTGACTCACTGCACTGTGCTGTGTGTCTGTTCAATAAGCCCCTAACTATTTTCCCAGCCTTCCCAAGCCATGGTGGATGAATGCGTTGAAAGTGGTATATTCATTCAGTCAAACCAGAACTTCCATCATCCTAATCAGGATGTGACCAGACGTGTTGTAATTGCAGAGTTGCAGTGTATAAACACAATTATACCCTCCTCACGACCCCACCAAGGTTGTGTACAGGAAGATCTGTCAGATCCTTGAGTCCCTTTCTTACCTTCCTTTCCCATCATCTTCATGCAGTGAGCCAAGGCACAAAGCAGCAGGCTACCTATTTGTCTGGCTGAAATGCAGGAGAAGTAAGAAAATGGCCGAAGAATTTGATATGCATAGGACCACACATAAAGGGCCTTCCACTGATGCTATGAAACACCACTATGTTGAGACCTTGTGCAAGTAAATAGTGTATTAGATAAAGGGCACTATTGATGATTGTTAGACCTGGAATCTTTTGATGCGATTCCCCCATATTTTTGCCTCTGACCTGTTTTTGTTTTTTTACTGTGTGCTACATTTAGTTTTGCTGGCGTTAGGATTCTGGGCATTTTCCCTCTGTTGACCAGTGATAAAGTGCAAGTGCTCCCTGTCTAAAAGGTAATTGCAATTGGTTTTTTCCCTCTTGGCATATTAGATTTACTAGTAAGACTCTAGTACAGTGCACTGTGTGTGCCCAAGGCCTGTAAATCAAATGCTACTAGTGGACCTGCAGCATTGGATGTGTTCCCTACATGAGTAGCCCTGGAAACATGTCTCAGGCCTGCACTGCTGTGTGCACACAGTTTTAAACTGATTTGTCTTCCCGGCAAGTGCACCCATTTGCCAGCACTAAACCGTCCATTTTATTACATGTAAGCTGCCCCTAAATAAAAGCTGATAGAAAATGGGAGTTTGGTGTCGCTGGACTCACAATCTTTTAGTGAAGTTGGTTTTTAGATTGCGGTCTAATAGTGCCACTTTTAGAAAGTTGGTATTTTCTTACTTTAACCATTCTGTTCCTCTTCATGCTTCTGAATACACGTCAGTGTCTAAATGACAGTTGGGCTGTATGTGCATTCACTTTAGACAGTCACACAAAGGGAACTGAAGTGTGCCCTGCATATCCTGATGGCCCATCACCAGGTTGATGGGTCTTCCTGAGCTAGAGCGGTGGGAGGAGTTGACACTGACATCTGAATAGGGCTGTTCCTGTCTTCACACAAAGAAGTCTCCACCCTCTGTGGTGTGTCTGGAGCCAGAACAGGAAAAGGCACGGTCTTGTGCACTACAAAGACTTTTCTTTGAAGTTTGCATACTTTAAAGTCTCAAATGGGTTTAAGTACTGGACCTGCAATGCCATATACTCAGAGCGCTTCTGGGTTGAGAACATTCTGCCAGGAACAAGAGCTGAATAGCTATCAGAAAAGAATGTCACTTGCTGTGTTCGCCTGCTGCTTCCTTCTTCTGTCCTGGGAGTGAAAGGACTAAACTTTGCTTTCTACATCCTTCTTCAAAGGTTCTCCACGGGCTTGAGTTGAGCTTGCCTTCTGTTAAGAAGTCTCAGAGCCATGGAAGAATGCGCCTGCAACCCCTGGGTCCCACTGCTGATTAGGCCTACTTGCCAAGTGGTACCAATTTCAGGTCCTGGGCTCATGGAAGTGAGTTTGGGGTGTCACTAAGAAGAAACCAAATCATTGACGACAATCATCTTCAGAACTGGTGCAGGTCAACTGCAATGAAAGACATTCTACAAGGAGGCGGTAAGATGGTGGCTGCGTGAGGTTCTGCAGTTCACCACCCATCTGTGACTCTCAAGAAACTCCAAGGTGACACCAGCCAAAATGCACTAAATGGCCCGAAACTGTCTACAGTATGGTTAGAGGCGACTGCTGGGGCGATCGCAAGGCAAAACAATCGCAGTAGCATACTGCTGATCCGGACTGCTGTGTGGATACCTTCGGGTGCGGGTAGCCACGGTCATCACCCTCGTCGTATCAGTATGCAGCCAAAAGTTCTCAAACCTCCACGGGAGCTACAGGCACTGGAGCAGGAGCAGGAGTAGGAGCTGCCAGGAGCCCCATCGACTCGAAAGGCTCCAAGCGGGAAGAAGGATGGAGACTCTACTTCCACAGCAGCAGGAAGTGCGGGGGCGGCCCTCAGGAAATCCAAAACAAAGGATCAGCATCGAGGCGAGGAGGCGGGCGCTGCCTCTGACAAGCAGCCAGTGATTCCAGGAATGTTCACCGGCCGTGGGAAGGTCCAGGAGAAATGGAATCTGCTCGCCGAGGCTGAGGAGAGTAATGCTGAGGAAACACCAGTGACGGCTGCAGGCGGTGAGGGTGTTACACCCCCGGCCACTGTAAGTACGGGACCTGTGCCCTTTGCACCCACATGTCCAGATCAAGCAATAACTTTACAGGGGGAACCCCAGTTGGTGGCTAACGTCATGGTGGGGGAACAGTGGAGCAAGGAACTGGAACAGGTCACAATTGTAGGTTTATCTGCCAACCCCAGACCCACTCAAACGCAGTATCTGACTGCAGGGACTCCTGAAGGAGGTGACAAGTTTTATTCTCTCAATGAGGACTCTAAGACATCCAATGTTAGAGCAAGTGGGGAAAGTATCGATGCCGGAGGATTCAGAGGTGGATTCGGACAGTTCTCATTCCAATCTTAATACATAAAATCGTATTTCCACTCAGAGGTGCCGGAGTAGAAATAAAGGGGGGGAATGCTGTGCGCAAGGCAATCAGATTCAGATCAAAGTCAATATGGACAATTAAAATGGGATTACTCTGCTACGCATCTCGAAATTGATAATGGGCAGGCACCAGATGTGGCACTCAAGGGGAAAATAGCATACTAACGAAGTCCAGTACTGAGGTCCCCCCTCAATGGATCGTATATACTCCACTCTCAAGCAGTAACAATCTGAGGCTCGACAGGAGCACAAGAGGACACACCATGCAACTAAGTTGATACAAGAGGCCATCCGGAAAATTAATAAAACTTGCACAGAAATTGCCAAAAGAACAACGGTATTGGAAGAGCGAGTGGTGACTTTAGAGGTAGGAGCAGAAAGTATAGCCCAACAAGTGACTTCAAATGAATACAGGATGATGGATGTCATGTGGAAGTTCGAAGATTTCGAGAATCTCCAGAGCCGCAACAATTTAAGGCTTTTGGTCATTCCGGAAAATACAGAAAAGACATCAGAGGGTTTGTGCTGTTAATGCCGAAGGGCGGCTTTCCAGAACTTTCATATTGCGATATATAGGGATATAGAAGTACAGCACGTACATCGGATTCCAATCATGTTGAAGAAAAGGAAGGGTCAGATGGTAGGGGACGATAAACCCAGAGCTATATTAATCTTTTTTGGCAACTTTTTGCTACAACAAGCAATCTTTGACAAAGCACACCCTGAAGCAAGGCGTTCAGCAAAGGGCCATTCCTTTTTTGTCAGGCCGGACTTCTGCCACGCTACTGTGGAAAGGAGGTGGAGGTTACGCTAGCTTATCACTCCCCTCCAGGTTGGCTGTGAGGTATATTTGCTGCGCCCTGCTCGCCTTAAGGTCATCTACTGGGGGAATACAAAGGTTTTTTCATCAGAGATACAAACAGAGGATTTTCTACGGAGTCGCAGGCCATAAGGACTCTCTAGGCTGATGTACTTGGACAATAATTTTAAATATTCTCTGTTGTTTATATAGTGGAGCTTGATGGGTGGTGGTGGGAAGCATCATCATGCAGGAGGCATCACAAGGGTCCTCGGACCTTTTTTGCCACTAGGTAGGGTGGGGGGAGAGAGGGGGATAGGGATTCCTTTAGGGGCACGGCTGGTCCATTGGGTTGTAGTATATGTAATGGCATGGAGATTATATGGAATGATAGGTGAATTTGTATTTAAGACAATTGAGAATGTAGTAAATGACAAGGGGTAAGCTAAGAATCTCATTGTGTGAGTTGAACGGTCCGCGGGATAAACGTAGGGTCAATGAAGATATCCAGCGTCTGAATGCGGATATAGTATGTTTACAAGAGACACATATTGAAGCGGGAAGACAAAAGGTGGCAGAATTAGCAGGCTATCAGTTAGTTTCCTTCACAACTCAAGGCACATACATAAAAGGGATAGACATTATGGCTTGCAGAAAAAGGTTCAACTTCTTACGCTCCAAGGCACATCACCTGGGCAGAGCGTCCTCACTCTATGTAATGTGTATAATTACTCCTTTACGCTTTGTTCAATTTATGGTTCAGTGCTCGATGACCCAGCTCTTTTTAACTGGTTGAATATGGAACTTGTTGGGTGGCCACTGCCATTAATCATCTATGGAGACTTTAATTTAAATTTGAGAGCTAATATGATAAAGCTCGGGCCTGGCTTATATAGAGGACGTAAACCCAAAGTTTTAAAATCTCTGCTGAATCTATGTCTGACTCATGGTCTTATTGATGCCTGGGCCTCGCAAGATCTCAATGACTATGGCTTTACCTTTTTTTCAACACCACATCAGAAACATGCCAGGCTGGATTATTTCTTTGTGTCTCAGTGTCTCTCAATAAACTGCATGATTTTAAAATGTCCTAGGGTCATGCTAGGATAAGGGGGGAAACCTCTAGGTATGGCTGGCTGTCTCAGAAAGCGGGTAAACTCTACCTACAGGAACTTTATGATAAATTAGGTGACGCAGAGACACAATTGGTTGAAGCTATTATGAATGGGGCGATGTGGGCCAGGTACAAACTCGGGTCGCATTAGCCAAATCTAAAATTTTAGAAGTTTCAACAAAGAAAGTAGAAGGGAAATACGCAGCGTGGAGATCCAAAATGTATGAATGCAGTGAGAAAGTGTGACATTTTCTTGCAGTACGCACTAGACAAAGGGTGACACAGGGAGCAATTCTCACATTCAGCGATCCTCAAGCTGGGCTAATCTCTGAGGCCTCAGACATAAGGGCTGCTTTCCAGCGCTTTTACCAACTACTCTACACTGAAGAAACTATGGGAAGTGATGAGGAAATTTTGGATTATCTAGCAGAGCTTCCAGGAGAAGGGCTAACTAGGGAGGAGAGAGAAGCACTAGAGGTACCTATTACGACTGAAGAGGTAGCATATGTCATCAGCTCCTTGGCTAACGGGAAGGCAGCAGGCACTGATTTTAACCCAGGGGAATTCTATCAAAAATTAGCTCCCTGCTTACTTGAAATAATGGTCGAAGTGTTTCTAAAAGCCCAGTCTGTCCAGAGGGCACCTAACTCATGGGGATTGGCCAACATTGCGGTCTTTCCCAAAAAAGGGAAGTCGGTTAAGGAGCTGGGGTCTTATCGGCCTATAACGCTTAATAATAGTGATGTAAAGGTATATGCCAAGATTTTGGCAAATCGGCTAGCCGCAGTGATTAAAAAATTGGTTTCACCCACCCAACATGGGTTTGTTCCGGGTAGGGGCTCAACCGATCATATACAGAGAGTGATTGCTCCCTTTGATGTGGCAGAGATTACGGGAGACCCTATCGGGTTAATTCTACTAGATGCGGAGAAAGCCTTTGAGAGGGTCTCCTGGCCATTTTTAGGGGCTACTCTTGAGAGTAGAGGGTTTGGTACTGGCTTCGTTGAGGCTATCTCAATAATGTATAACATTCCGGTGGCCAGAATTGCTATAATGGGGGAACTGTTAGGTCCTGTGTTGATCAGAAGGGGGATGCATCAGGGGTGCCCTTGCTCCCCCCTGCTATTTGCTTTGCACATTGACCCTTAGGCCTGAAAAATTATGGATAATAATCAGATTTTAGCTATACAAAGTAAGGGGGGGAGCACTAAGATCTTGGCGTACGCTGACGACTTAGCTATCATGACCCCTAACCCTTTTGGTACACTAGCTGAAAATGAAAACGAGGCAGAGACTTTCTGGCTTATCTCGGGATATCGACTCAATCCCAACAAAACTCTTGTAGTAGTCGCCTAGGGACTCCAGATCAATGACCCTCGGGTCGTACGGAAGGCAACATAGCTGAGGTCAAGATAATGGCAGATGTATCTAAGATTGTAGAAACTAATTCGGATCCATTGCTTTAAAATTTAAAACAGATTTAAATCGCATAGACAATCTTAAGCTAAGTCTGGTGGGGAGGTGTAATGTTATCAAGATGGTGTTATTGCCAAAGTTTTATATTTTTTTAGGGCAATTCCGCTGGCCATTAATAATACTTGGTTTGCCAATCGCTGCCCCCAGAGAGCGCTAACATTTTTGATGCTACCTAGGGACAGAGGAGGATGGGGGGTCCCCAACCTACAGTTATACCACTGGGCGGCCATATTGTTTAAAATAGGAAGCCTAATTAGGGGTAAACTTGATCAAGGGCAGGAGGCTGCTCCCGCATCAATCTATGATTTACTGTTGGGGTCAGGGGCTAGGGCTTGTCTTCTACATTATACTGATTTTGAGTATTACAAAAGTGTGAAGTTTAAGATGCTCATGTGTGCATTTAAAATCTGGGTTTCAGTTCGAAAAAGGCTTGGTCTGGGCCTCATCCATGCTTATACCCCATTGTATTACGTAATGAGCAGGGGTTCTGCCCAAATTACCCTCCCATACCTGGGCAAGGAGCATCACAAGGATGAAAAAGTAGAACGTAAGGTACTGAGGGAAAAATAAAGCAAAAGCTACTTCAAAACAGGAGACAATTTATTAACCTGTTTTCTTCAATCTTTTTATCAACAATGAATGATATGATTTTTACGAAAGATAAAATATTGAATCACAGAAAGGGAGGTGACCAGACTATATACAGTAATCAAGACTTGTAATTACAATATATACAGAATATACAACTATGTACCCTAAACAAAAAGAAAAACAGGGGGGTAAAGAAAACACAATTAATTATCTGTCGACGCAGTCGCGGTCTCGTTTCCGCCAGTAGTATCTTGTGGCTTCATCAGGACAAGGGTACTGGGAAATGAAGTACAAGTGGCCCCCCTGGGGGAATGCGGGGGCACCACCCTGAGGGATACAAACAACCTCCTCCTATGGGCCAATCCGTTCAAGCTCTCATTCAAAATTATCAATTCTGGGTGAAAAGAGCAGAATATTTCATAGGTGTGTATTTTAATGAACACCTGGGCTTGTCACACACCCTCAATAAAGTCAACAGGAACTACCTCTGTGACTACAGCTCCCCAGGTCACACGCAATTTAGAAAAGCATTCAGCGTTCGTTTAGCCGATCCGCCGTCCGAGAGTCAAACAACAATCATTGTATGGCAATAAATCGTTCCCTAGTATTTTTAATGATGGCCTTATGAAATATGGCATGACAAAGGTGTTAGGATGGTTGGGAGCATTATGGGTGATACTGGGGTGATTACCTTTGACACGATTAAGGAAACTTTTGGCGTGGAAAATAGACAATTCTTTAAATATCTCCAGATAAGAGATTTCTTAGGGAGAAAATCTGGAGGCAGCAGTGGTTTTGCCCGGGTGATGCTTGTTGAGACGCTGCTTAAAGGATCAGTTACACTAGGTGGGATCTATAAAAAACTGAATGAGACGATGAGTGATGATTTACACAAACACTGGGAACGTTGGCAAGAGCGGCTACATGTTGAAGCGGGGGAGGTAGAAGATTCACTCAATATGGCCCAAATGTCTTGTATTACTACCAACCTCCAATTGCAATGTTTCAAGACCTGGTTTATTCTTCATATAACACTGGAGAAGATCTCTAAATGGGGAGGAGATGCGGGAAAAACATGTCCACGTTGTAGCTATCCAGCAGCAGACATCGTACATATTATTGCATCCTGTCCCTATTTCAGTTTCATTAATATGTACCATTCTAGAATCCCATCTGGGACAGCAAATAGAGATGACACCACAGTTGATAGTACTAGGAGTGAGCAGCTCTAATCGAATAAAGACTTCTTGAACGGAGCAGCTCTTGATTACCAGCTCAGGTTCTTTTTATTGCTATGATAGTATTTCGACTATGCTTAGCCACCCATTGGCTTGATTCTGTTCCTCCTACGGGACAACAATGGCTGGGGAGATTTTTGGCAGTCTTCAGGCTAGAGACTGCAGTATATGTTACAAGGGAGCAAAGAGCAAGAGCCAAGAGGATGGACATATGGTCCCCTTTGATCAGATGGTCTGAAGACAGTGTTGCAGACGGGATTGGGTGATGAAGTATATGTATATTGAGTATGGCCCAACTTGTGCTATAACATGGGAAAACTTACTGTTTCTCCTCACTTCTGGAAAGCGCTTTTTCTTTAATTTTCTTTTCTTTCCTCTTCTCCCCCCTTTTTTCTGTCTGTCACTTCTTCATGCCAGTGTACAAATGTATATTTTTATTCTTTTTTTCTTGCCTTTCTTGCCTTTAGAAAGGACCAGCCGGGGTGGGGTGGGTGTAAAGATCCTTGGGGGTGGGAATATGTTGGATTCTTACGTCTTTATATGCTGTATACTCTTGTTTAATAAATTTAATAAAGAACTTAAAAAGAACTGGAGCCTGTTTGCACCTCTGATGCTGCGCCGCTCCCTGCTCTAGAGCCATGGTCCAACACTGTGCACTGACTGTGACTTACAACACAGGCTCTGACAGTGCTGGGGTGCCTCAGAATCTCTGCCACTACACGAGTCTCCATCACTGCACCACCAAAGTTCATGGTGCACTACTCCGACTCCAACGCCTGTGCCCTGGACCCACATCGATGCTGTGCAAACCAAAGCCTCACAGCTTGACTCTCAACACCTCATCGATGTCGCTGCACTGTAAGGAACCAAGGTACTGCAGTGGCAACCACAGCATCAAATCCCCTGCAACAGTAAGGAACCAACGTATCACCTTCCCTGCAACAGTAAGGAACCAACGCCACATCGGCCCCTGCAATGCCTCACCTCCCCTGTGTTTTATATCGTCTTTGTTTTTTACGACACCTACAAGGTACTGTATTACGGTCTGCCTGACTCCGTAACCAAAATACTATGTCATAATTGATCTGAACAAACGAAAGAAACACACCAAAAATGTTATTCAAGTGATTTACACAGTTAGACTCTTATTTCAGTTTGTATATATAGCTGTCACATGAACATTAAACAGACTGCTCTGAAAAGTGAGTGAGTTTTTTGTGAATATGTGAATGGAGTTAATAAAGTGACAATGTGATGTTGACATTAAAAGGATTATATACAACAAAGGAGACTGTACAACAGTAAGATGAGTAACTCAATTAACCTCTGTGCTTCTTTAATTAGTTTCCCATGTTTTCTCAAAACCCTGGCACCAAACTTATTTAAGCTTTGGGGCGATAAAACTGTAGGACATGAGTGGGTGTGGAGCATCAACGTTTCGACCCGGGAAGGTGTGTTATTTAGGCAAAAAGTTGCAGCGTGTCTTAGGATAGTACGATGAAGAGGGACAGCCTAGGAAGAGCAAAATGATTTGGAAAAATATTGGGAGTGTTTCGAGAAATTACCAGATTATGTAGTATCCAAGCGGTAGATCTAATTCAGCGAGAGGCGTCATACACTGAAGTCTTTTGTAGACACAAGGTGCTTGAGTTAGAAGTGAATCTAAAAGTAACAAGGTAAGTGTGTGATTAGGAGTTGAATCCTTGTGTGCTTAACTAAAATAGCTGGAATATGTAAAACACGTACCTCTGATTTAGAGGGAACTTGGCAAGAAAACTTTAAGGTGAGGCCGATTTCATCGTCCAGATTAGAATTTCAATATAAATGTACTTTGACACATCATACACACTGTAATAGCACCAATCTTATTTATGCGATAAGATGCCCTTGCAACAAGCTCTATGTCGGCCAGATGCCACAGAAAGTCAGAACAAGGATACTGCAACATTGTAGCAGGATTCGCTGCAGAGTACAGGGTCTCCCACTGGTTGACCACTTTTCCAGTATGGACCATCAGCCAGAGGATCTAAAGTAGTGGGTGGTTGAGAAGATCTGCCAACATCCCAGAGGCGGGGACACTGCATCATGCCTGAATTACAAAGAGTGTAGATTGATACACACCTTGGATACCATAACCGATGGGCTGAATAAATCAAAAGAGGCCTATGGGCAATTGGATCTACTTGGAATGACATGACTTCTCCTTCCTTAACCCTTAAGTTAGATCATGCAAATGTACAATATATCCCAAGGGGGTAGGTCAACCACCCTTCCTGTTTTATTATTATCTTGTTCAAACATCTAGAATTCGGTGTTCCTTTTATGATGACTCTACCCTCTATATTTCTTTGAAATTGTGTTGATTAATTACAATTCTATGTTACTTGACTTTTTAGCATATCAGTATCCCACATGTGATGCAAATTGCACATTATGATTTATGTCTCCCCATGTGAATTGTGATGATGTCTTCTCTTCAATATACTGATGTCTGCAATGTAATATGTTCAAAACAATTATGATGCCCCTTACGATATGCAATTTTTAAGATTGTATCCTTTTGAATTCAAGACATAATTGATATCTCTTCTCTATGTCCCAGAAGTTAAATAGTGTGAATATTTTGTTCATTACTTTTGTCTTCTGAATGGTGGGAGGTCTTTTTAAATTCTGGACATTACCACATTATATTCAATGTCCTATAACATTACCACGCACCACGGAATGCAGTGTTGGTGTTTTTTACGTAAATGTTACAATGTACATGTGTTGTAATATTGTCCTTATCGCTCACATCGGGAGGCGAACCCTCAATAAAAATCGTTTTCCCTCCTACACAGCTACACTAGATTAGAATCTTGTCATTTTTATTAGATATGTCCTATTTCCATGGGAGACAGAAAGACCGCACCTTGCTAAGAATTTAAATCAGGCAAGTGCACATAACACAATCAAATCCTAAAATTCACTTCAACTTGCCAATTTACCAACACAAAATCTGCCTCTTCTGGCAACCTCGAACCACCGCCCCTTCCTTTGCCAAATGAACCTAGGGGCACATCCACCCTTGTTTACTGATCCAGGAGGTTGCCATGCCAACATCGACCCAACGCCACCATCTGACAATCACATTGCCATGGCTGTCAACCAAGCTTTGGCGGGTAATACGTGCAGCTAGCCTCATTCTTTAAATACTTTAAGTACTCCCTGTCAAACCTGACGCGCTCTTATTTGACTGACCAGTTGACATTGGGGACAGTCCTTCACCATGAGCTCTACCATTTGGTCCAACAATGGGAACCAGACCCGTTCCCTCAGTGCTCTTTTGGTAGCCACAATGCCTCGATGGCCTTCATGTGCCAGATTGATGACGCCTTGCCGTAAACGTTTCGGGATGACTATTCGATTGTCTCGTAAGAGTAGGCCATTGGTGGCTATTGACAATTCCTCCTTCACGTGCTTGAAAGCGGCAAGTTCATGTATGTCAGTCAGGCTATTTGGATTTTTGTCAACTAGGTGTCTCCAGTGATGGTTTTGTATACAACGCTTTACGTCTTGCAGCTTAACATCTTCATGAGCAGCGTCCCAGATGGCTTCTAGCGGCACTGCCGGTGGTCTGGCCTGATCGACCACAAAGCATATGTATTCCTCGGCCACTGACGATCTGCACTTGGTTGTCTCTTTGGGGTGCCTTGACATGTAATCAGCAGGGTTTGCTGCTTTTCCTGGCTTGTGCAAAATTGTATAGGTGTATTCTTGGAGGCGAAGACCCCAGCGTTCTATTCTCGGTGGCATTTTAGTTCGAGGATTGCCAAACATGGTGATGAGGGCCTGATGATTGGTGATTAATGTGAAATGTTTTCCGTATATGAAGATTTGGAAATGTTCACAGGCCCAGACGACGGCCAAGCTTTCCTTCTCAGGCTGTGAGTATGCTTTCTCAGTATCAGTCAGGCTCCTGCTGGCATATGCAATTATGTATCGTTGATCACTTTTGGTGTCATATTGAGCTAGAATGGCTGCCGACCCCACAGGACTGGCGTCAACGGTGATTTCTGTCTTTTTCTTCAGATCAAAATAAGCCATGTTGTCTGCTGATTCCACAGCCGCATTAATTTCTTTAAATGCTTCTTCGCACCTCGCAGACCACTGGAAAGGGTGACCTTGTTTTGTGAGTTGTCTCAGAGGATAACTGATGGTTGCATAGTCCTGGATATACTGGGCACAATAGCTGGCCATCCCTAAAAAGGAGCGAACGTCTCCAGCATCATGAGCGCTGGGAGTGTCATTCAGGGCTGCCACTTTGTCTGGATCTGGTCTCATTCCTTTATGGGAGAAAGATATGGCCAAAGAACTTCAATGTTGACTTGTGGAACTCACACTTTGCTTTATTTAACGTGAGGTTGGCTTTCATTAGAACATGGTAGACTCGTTCTAAGGCGGTAATGTGTTCTTGTGTCGTAGACCCAAAAACCAGGATGTCGACACTGTAGTTTATAACAAAAGACAGCGTTCCCTTGATCTAGGGAACGCAGGTGTTTAACATTGTCAAAGGCACGGAGGTTTAAACACGGAAATGATCTTCCTTCACATTACCTTGTATAGCGCTATGTTTGTTTATCTATGTGTCATCAATTCATGAAACTTCACTACGCTGTTGGTATATTCAGTATTACCATGTCTTCAAATTGGTAATGATACTGTTTAGAATGTGACTTATGGATGAAAAATGTGTTTTGTGTAAACGATATCTTTATGTTGTGGACCCTCATAGTGGTTTTTTATACTTAACAGATTCCCCTGACGAAGTGCCAGTTATGGGCACGAAATGCATTGGGAGTATGCCCTTTCAAGAATTTCTAAGGATGTAAAGAACACTATAATTATTTTTGATGTGAAATGCAACATCGAGAAAAATTTTGCGAACATGATTTATTAAAATTCGAATTCAAAGATCTTTATTGATAAACGTTTTGGATTATTCAATGATGAAATAAGGAATTATAACATTCTAGAGATCAGTTGATCCACACAGCAGTGCTCAGAGGGTCGTTCCCTAGATCAAGGGAACGCTGTCTTTTGTTCTAGTTTGCACACCTAAAGACAGACTAGGTGATACCTCCGAAGCACGCAGCAACATTCACCTTTCATTTTCAAATTTCAGCTTGTGCCCAGTCTATCCGCATGTAAATAGTCACTGTAGTTTTTGGCATTGGGGATGTGGTGAATAGTTTTCCTAATGGCTTCTTGAAAGATTTCAGCAGCAGACGACAATCCAAAACTGAGTCTCTTATACCTAAAGAGACCAATGTGGGTTGAGAAAGTTGTAATGTAACGCAACTGCTCGTGTAGTTCTAGTTGGTGGTAGCCTTTATTGAGATCCAGTTTGGAGAATATCTTTGCTCCGTTGAGTGATGCAATCATGTGGCTGATATGTGGTCCGGGGTGTCTTTCTCGTTCAATGGCAGTGTTGGGCACCCTCATGTCAACACACAGATGAACTTTGTCAGGTTCACCTTTCTTTGGCACGACTACTACTGGAGAGACCCAAGGTGTAGGTCCATCTGTCCTTTCTATGATGTCAGCTTTGAGCAGATCATGCAATTCCTGTTCTACTGCTTGTTGGAGGTGAAAGGGGATTTGTCTGTGGTGTTGAGCTACTGGAGTTATTTGTTCGTTGATGTGTAGCCGAATCTGACAATGAGCCATCTTTCCCAGGCCAGTGAATAACTTCAAAAATTTTTGGACCACATCAAGTTCGTCATCAACCTTGTATCAAATGTCCACTAGTCTCAGCCGCTCAGCAGTGGGAAGACTCAGAAGGCAGTCAGCCTCTGGCCCTTCAATGACATGGATGTAGGCAGGTATTGTGCTATCTTGGTACGTGAGGTGAGTTGAGAATTTTCCCAGACAAGGGAGTGGCTTTTTGGACATCCAGGTGTAGACTCTCACATGAGCGGGACTTAGTTGAGGTGGCGACTTCATCCTCTGATATTCCGCCACTGGTATATAATTGAGAGAGGCTCCACTATCCATCACAAATTTAGTCCAGTGCGTGCCGATTCGGATGCTGAGCCAAGGATATTTCTTTAGTCTGTCAGGGTCAGCAACCATACATATATATTCATCACTGTCCTGCGAGATGGGTGACAGTGACCTTGATTCTTGTGAAGACGAGCGTCGGGATCGGTAGCTTCGGCGAGACGGGCAGCTGGAGAGGGACGATCCCGTCGATGAGTCTCTGTGATCTCGAACCGCTTTGGCGTGATGACGCGTGCTCGACGGTCGAGATTGTCTTTCCTGATCTCTCTGTTTGTCTTTTCTGGAAGTTCCACATACATTCCCGAAGTGATTCTCCCCCCCACACTTCCTGCATTTTTGACCCAGAGCGGGTCACCCATCCGTGTGGGGAAAATCATAACACAACAATAACATTTAAGATGACGTTCACGCCGTCTGTTGTTTCGGCTGGAACTGCGACGTCGTCGGCTTGCAGGTTGCTGTTGCATTTTGGACCGGGTTGACCTTGGCTTCGCCGGAGAATATCTATATGTGTTTCGAGATTGAAGCCTGAAGGCTTGTTCACGCTTTTCACTAAGGGTGGGCGTAGTTCGCGAAATAGCGATACGCGAGGCTACGTGAAGTGCACTTCGCACTACGCGAACTTCACGTAGCACTACGCGAGCTGCGTAGTAGCATGTTCGCACTGTGCAAGATGCGTTTTCAATGATTGCACAGTGCGGACAAGCATCCGGCACTGTGCAAGCATTGAAAACGGCATCTTGCACAGTGCGAGCTGTAGTTTTCTGCTGCTCGTGTAGATTATTACTCGAGCGGCAGCTTTCTCAACGCGAACAGGTAGTTTCTCATTGAGAGCGGTCGCGAGCATGCGCAACCACTCACAATGAGAAACCTGACCTCCTAGCGTTGAGAATCTCGCCGGGATGTCATTTTGCATGCTCGCGGTCGGGAACATGACGTTCAGGACCGCGAACAAGCAAAAAATGACCGCTGCACTACGCTACGCTGCACTACGCATGTTCGCACTGTGCTATGTGCAGCTCGCGTAGTGCGAAGTTGCGAAAACTTCGCAAACTCCGCGAGCATAGCGTAGTGCTTCATCGAGGGTTACTTTTCACTTCTCCCTGCTGCAATCTTTTTGGCATGTTCTTCAGCCTGATCATGCACCTGTGTCATTTCTTCGATTTTGTCCAGCAAGTAACTTTTCTTTAACAGCTTCCGCCGCAGTGATTCGGACTGACAGCCTTCAATAAATCTCAGACGAAGAGCATCTTCTGTCGAGAAAGAATCAAACTCGCAGTAACGAGACAACAGTCTAAGGCGTGTGATGAAAATGTACATGGGCTCTTCCTTTTCTTGAGCCGCCAGATTAAACGTGTATCGCTCATAGTCAATGTTCCTTTTGTGCAGAAATTTCCGATTCAGTGCTTCACACACATCAGCGTAGGATGACACATCTGCTGCAGTAATTCCTTTATGATTTGGCCAACGTCCTTTCCTATCAAATTACGTAACGCTATCAGCTGTTGTCCTGCTTCAGTTACGTGCGAACCCTTCATGAAGTCTTCAAAGTCTTCAAGCCACTCCTTCCATAGAAGACCCATACCTCTTCCTGTTTCGAGGACCAAAGGTTCAGGTGGACGCATGAACGATACTCCGAGCACTCCCATGTGACCGGCAATGGCTTGCGCCGGGCCCGCTTGAGGTGGAGGTGTAGTAGACATGGTGGCGAAGCAGGCTTCTTCCAAGTAAGGTCACTGACCGAGATGACAGCCCACAACTAGCCACCACACTGTAACACACCAGAGCAACAGGCGCTGGACCGAGCACAGAACTACTTCCAGATGTCACTTGATGTGCTCACACTTTTCAGTGTCATATGCACGTGTTCCAGACAGGAATGAATTAGTTGGCCACCACCCTGGTGTTCTGGACGAAGCACACTCCAAATCACCTTTGGACATATATAAATTGAATTTGCCAATGTTTAATTGATCCACCGCACAAGAAACACACTCCAAATCGCCGTTGGATACTTTTCCAATTGAGTTTGCCAAGGTTTGATGGATTTCAGACACTTCGCCTGACTCCAAAATGGCCGCCGGGACTTCCTCGTAGGGGATTGGTGCAGGCACCTGACTTTAGGATGGCCGCCACGAACCCTCGCGCCTCGCAAGACTTGGCCCTCCTCACAATTGCAGAAGCTCTTCATTCAACGGGACCTCCCCAGCAGCCGGGAATATTAACGGAGCACTCACCCGCAGGTAACGTGGTCTCAGTAACACGCGACTGGGGTGGGCTCCCAGACCACGTCGACATGCAGCAGAATGCGGGTCCTCCACGCACTCCAACGTCGGGGGGGCTCTCAGAATCCCCGCACTCATCAGCAGGATGGACGCAGCCAGGGTAGGCACCCGGACCGCGATATGCTGATATGAACGCGGCCGGGGTAGGCTCCAGAACCGCGATATGCAAATGCGCCACCGGCACTCCACGCGCTTACACAGCAAGTCCCAGAACCGCCGGACAGCATACGGGACAGCTCCAGTCAGTTTTTCACAAGGTGCACATGCATCGCATGAGTCGTGGTCACTCTCGTCGCCAGCTGTAGTGTCCTGTGGGCCACAGAGGACACGGATTCAGGAGTGAGGTTCACTTCTCTTTATTTCACCTCTGCTTCTCATCGCCTCCTGATTACAACTGCTTAACTTGGGCATGACTCCTCCTCTTCCCTTATCCCGCCCTCGTCCCGTCCCTTCACCACACTGGTCCTACTGCCCAGCACTTAATACTGCATTACATCCATGCAACAGCCATATATACACACTGAAATAAGAGTCTAACAGTAAGATACTTGAATAACATTTTTGGTGTGTTTCTTTCACTTGTTCATATCAATTATGGCATGCTAAGAAATTGTTCTATCCAACAGAATTAATTGTAGTATTTTGGTCAAATGCCCAGGTTCTGACGGACACAGGGGACCCCATTATTATTAATGTTGACTCTGTAACCAGCCCTCTCTTCATCGAGGCCAGACAAACTTTGTGGAGTAGTCGACTACGACCAATTAGTCCAGGTAGGATCTATTTTTAATTTCTAAGAGCTATAATTAATTTAATCTTTAAAAAGTGATATCTTGATTTGTGTATGATGGATTTTTGTAGTTTTGGTCTTGTTTTATTCAGATACATATTTTTTTCTAAACTAGTTTGGAGCCCTTTTGTAGTGTTTTCACTGTGTTACTGTGTGTGCTTGTGTTCAAGTACTTTACACATTGACTCTGGGATAAGCCTGACTGCTCGTGCCAAGCAACCAAGGAGGTGAGCAGGGGTTATCTTAGGTGTGTAACTTGTTTACCCTGACTGCATTGGTGGGTTCTACCTGTCTTAGGTGCATGCCTTAGCCAACACGAAATCCCATTTCTAACAATAATGGTAAGAAGTGTTTTCTGGAATAATGTACCATTGATATTGAGTGCTTGCATAATCTTAAGAATTGATTGAAGGAACCTAAAACTAAACATGGCCCAGAATAGTGGCTGGCTTTCCTAAACTGACATTAGGATGCCATGAAACACCGACAGGAATCCCAGGTGCAGGGTTTTAAGGACGATGATGAGGGACTAAGACATCAAATTAGCCACTTGAAAGATAAACAACAAGCCTGTACCCCTACTTCTCTGCCTCCTCCATATGTATGTACCCACATGACAAGCCTTTTAAAAACAATAAAAGAAAAAGTGGATAGTGTATTCTGAGCTATTCTGAGATGTTCTGAGCTTTCCAGTTCTTGCAGGCGATGCCAGGGTTGCACAATTGATAGCATCCTATTCTGAGATGTTCTGAGCTTTCTATTTCTTGCAGGCGATGCCAGGGTTGCACCATTGATTGCACCCACAAATGGTGCAACACCGGCTATTAGGCTTGTGAATCAGGCACAGCACACAAGTAGGCACAGACAGCAGATCTATAGTAGCATGGTAAGCAGGAGGGCAGGTTCCAATTTTGTAGACCCACTTAAAACCCCTAATGTCCCTGAATGCTTACTTCTGTAGTAAAGCAGAGCTTGCTGCCTTCAAAAGGAAGCGGGAGAAAACAAGGAAAGGGAACGAGAGGGATGCAAACATCAGAATTGCACTCAATCTTTGAAATCAAAAGGACTCTCTAGAGGGACAGTACAAGGAATGGATATTGAGGAAATGGTTGGATGTGATTATAGCTGCAGAAATACTGAGGAAAACAGATAAGTATAGTTTACAAGTTAAGCAGAACGATGTTATACTAATGGTTTCAGCAGCGTGTATGGCTTTGATAAGGGTGAGGAGACAGTGTACCCAGATGATGCCCCGGGATTATTCTCTCAATACACAATGCCCGCTGATGCTCCCAGCTGCCTCATTACTTCTCTTGTCCAGCCTAGATGTGGATTGGCCTCAGGGCAGAGGCTACCCACCCAATCCAGAAGCTGTTCGCATAGCATAAGAGCAGAGCTAGCATTGGTCTCAGCGGCATCATTTGCTTCTCAGACAGTGACATGGAGCCTGTGGCTTTTCTCTAACACGGCTGTGCCACACAGCTGGGATAGAGAAACATAAGTGCTCATGTCTGTTTGGCTGGCCGAAGGCGGCTGCCCAAACACACATGTGCACTTGTAAGTGCACACTACTCCGCCTCCCTGCCATGCCCACCCCCACCCCACCCTCCACCTATTGCGCATCTCAGACAGCAATAAAAACAATAGTAATAACATTGTGTTATTACTTAATCTTATTTATGATCTGCTGGCTCTGGGCAGTGGGGCGACACTCCTCCGCCATTACGGAGGAGCCACCCCTGCCAGAATGGTCCCCAATCCAGGAAGTGAGCAACCATTGTCAAAATAGCCCCAAAATAGTGTTCAGAAACTCTGTTATTTTATCCTGCCTTTCAACTTTCCCAATCCTGATTATTCTTTGTGGTGTGTTCTCTCCACATACCTAAATCTTGACACAGCAGCACATCTGATGTTAGCGCAACAAGTGCAGAGTGAGACAAACAGGCTGACACGAAAGCACCACATTTACCACCTTTGACACAAATGTGTTCCTTAGCCCTCAATCCAAAATGTTGGGTCGGACCACTCAGGCATGACTATCTCTTGAAATAGTCTGAGGTCAACTATATATTGATGTACAGTAAAAATAACATAAAAGGCTATACCTACCACATAGCCCCAAAACCATTACCAAATAACCAGTCAGTTGGCAGTGAAGAAGGGTCAATTATTTATTAAGCAAAATACTCTATATAGGAGCCTCTCCAACCCTCACCCATCAGGTGCGCGGAGAATACTGCTGGCTTACAGTCAAAACCAAACATATATACTTTCACTTCAACACATGAAGACACTGTAAATGGAAAAACACCACTCAGCCCTTGGGCCCCAAGGAAGGACCATATATGGCACAGATGATTGGTTCAAAGCTTTACTATTTATTACGAGGAAGGTCAGGAGGGGTGACTCCCTTTCGTCCTGGTCCCCGGGAGTGCACGGCGCCTCCAGGAATGCGCTTATTGCACCCAATACCAGATGCACCCTTGGGACCCAGGACAGAGGGAAAACAATTTACCTTCAGCTGCTCTCAGTAACTCAAATGAACTGGGACTTGACAACTACTGGAGAGTAACACGTGATCACAGCTTGTGTTCTGACACAGAGGAAAGAAGATGGCTTCTGTATGGTTCTCAGCCTGCTCTATTATTATGGAACAAACAAAAAAATAAACCTTTTCCTACCGGCTAAAGCATATATGGGTTATGTTGTGTGCATATTAAGCAGAGAGGATGTATAGATACATCATGCTAACACAATATATATATGTCTGATACTCCCCGTGTATGCAAAATCTAATTTTCATCCCTCAATATTAGCCTGAAGCGCATCCTAATCCATTTTGGATGTAAAGCTACATTTTATTATAAAAAAGAACCAAACACAAAAACTGTGAACAATAGCCACTCACGTTCCATTTATTCACATTATTCTTCTGCTCCTACAATACAACTTTTACCCGAATTAACTTGGAATTTGCAACTTTCATAATGTCATAATTTCTGAAAATGTGCTGAACAGGCGTAATGCAAAATGCTGGAAATTAAACTACTCCATGGTAACGACAATTTCGACCAGGCCTATTAATGCGGAGAACAGTGACAACTCCATTGATCTTTCACACTTCGAACCTGCTGTTCTCTTTGGCTTGCACACATTTCCTGGCCTTGAACAAGTGGATCATGTCACTATTCAAGTCCCCTGGTTCCAATCTGACTATCAGAATATCCCTCGTCAGATCACCAAAGAACTCCAAACTGTTTATGAATATTAGAATCTTAACTGGGGTGATGTTAATCATTTCCTACATGCTATTATACCGAGAAAGATAAGAGACCGATTGGCATTGAAGACCAATTGGCCACAACAACCACTTATGCTGCTGTAACTGCTGCTAGTTTTGTTGAATTCTGTGTTTGTGATGTGGACTGTTAAAACTGAATGGACTGAGAATAAAAAAGAGAAGTGTACAAAAACAAAGGCAAAGCTCCTATTGATTTGGAAAAGTATTTAAGATGTATTTGATCAATATACTGGTTAACAAAATGATGCAGAGAGGGCACAAGAAGCAATAGGAGCCACTTTCGATTAAGGGCCATTGACGAAGGTGAATGAGTAATTGGGAACAATATGTATTGGCGAAAGAAAAATCTCTCTGACTTGAATCTAAAATGATCTCATAAATTAAATCCTTTGCAACAAATTGACAGCGGGAGGAATGGGGAGACAGTGTGAGAATACAGGTCAGGGTGGACAGTGAAGTGTGACAGTGAGAAAAAGTTATGGTTGGAAAAGGGGAGACTTTGCTCTGTGTTAAGTTATCGTATTCCGATTGATTGAAGGAAGCAGGTTTATAGTTGTATGCTTCTTTTATTCAATAATTCCCACATCAACCAAGTGTGCTTCAGCATAAGTCAAAGACACAGCATAACTGCCAGATACGAATTCAAAAACCTTCCAAACCCCAAACATTCTAAACCACAGAGTCTCTTACGTGAGAGAACATTCTAAATGTAACACATCTCCCCCTTTTTCCAAAATAAAACAAAAAAAAAAAATATTTAATGTATTTAGTCTTTAAGATAAAATGGAGCATGTGTTTTACGTTTACTTCTTGTGGACACAGCAACTTCCTCACAGCCAACATTGTTCTCCAAAGATGTAGAACCAGAAGATACAAATGTAGAACTTTCTTGTGACACATTCTCAAAAGAATTTGTAGAATCATTGGAAACAGTATCTCCAGTGGAATAAATATTCTTCTTGATGCTTGATAATGATTGAGAATCTCCGCCAGCATAACGTTGAACAGAATTACTTGAAGAAGAAGAAAAGGAATCTTGACAATTTGGAGAATACAAATCTGTACCATCATAACTCACAAGAGAATGAGAATCATTACCTAGTTGTTTTCTTATCAAAACAACACTTCTCTTACTCCACCATTTACCATCTTGAACTTGGACAGAATGTTTTGAAACTTTTATAACTCTAGTCATTGAATTAAACTTTGATTTATGAGACTTATCTCTAATAGGTCTTTTAACTTTTACACAATCACCAATCTCAAATTGTAATTCTTTTGTCTTTATTTTATCATCATACCTTGCTTTCATTTTGTTTTGACACTTTATGACATTGTCACGTACTAATTTTACATCAGGTAACTTTTCATCGCATTTTGTTTGTTCTAAAACCCAACTTGGACTAAGCTTGGATGACCCAAAACGTTTTTTAAGAAGAACAAAATGTGTAACACCCGTTGTAGAATGAGAGTGTTATGATAACTCCATAACCTCTCTTGCACAGCTTTTAGGATAGAATTACCATGAGTGGCAGCTAATTGTATGGTGTCTTTTAACATTTTGTTTACTCTTTCCACCATTCCATTTCCTTGAGGACTATATAGAGCCACAGTCAAATGTTTAATATCCAGTTTAGATAAAATGTACACATATCATGAGATTTAAATTGAACACCGTTGTCAGAAACTATACATTTGGGAAAGCCTTCTCTATAAAATAATTCATTCAAAAAATTAATTACAGATTCAGTGGAAGGTTCATAAAGAAATTTACACTCCACCCACTTTGAAAAATAGTCAACAATAACAAATGCATATCTCATGTTCTGCTTCAAATTATACATGGGTCCAATAAAATCTAAGCCTAACTTCTCCCAGGGTTTTTCTGGAAAATCCACAGAATGAAGAGGAGTCATTCGGAGTTTCAAAGATTTGTTAGATTCTACACAACTTGTACAACGCTCCACAAAATTCTGTACATCAACATCCATCCCTGGCCACCAATAATACAACCTCAACCTCTTCTTAGTGCCAGCCATACCAAGATGTCCTTGGTGTGCCAAATTTATTAATTGTGGTTTGAGTATACCTGGAGGAATTAATAAAGTTCCCCTCATCACAAAATCATTCTCAACAGTAAGTTCATCCTGACGCAGACCAATGTCTAAATTCCTTTCATCAGGCCATCCATTTATGATAGAAGACTTAATTAAATTCTGGACATAGTCATGTTTTACAGAATCTAACCACTCTGCACGATTTATGGTACTTTCAGAAATAAACAAACCATCAATTAAACCTACAACACATTCAGTGTCATCATTGTAAAAAGTAGAATTGACAACTAAACGTAAAGGGCACCTTGACAAAAAATCAGCACGTGTATTTTTTCCACCAGGAATGTTTTTGATAGAGAAATTAAATTCAAACATCCTTGAAACTAATCTTGTTAATCTTGGACTTACTTTATCATGATCCTTCATTGATAATAAAAAGACTAAGGGTTTGTGATCTGTTACAAGAATAAATCTTCTACCCCACAAAAAGGTTTCAAAATGTTTAGTGGCCCATAGACAAGCTAACGCCTCCCTTTCAATGGTACTATAGCTATGTTCAGTTTGCAATAAAGATCTAGAAGCAAACGCCACTGTGTGCTCAACCCCATCTGAAAGTTGCGTAAGAACCGCACCAAGCCCAACACCACTGGCATCAACAGTTACAATTGGTTGAATGTCATCTCTAAAAGGACGTAAAGCAGGTGCATTTACAATTAGTGTCTTTAAATTGTTAAAAGCTTTAATTTCAGACTCTTCCCAAACAAATTTTTTACCTTTCCTTAACAATTGTCTTAAAGGTTCTGTTTGGAAAGCAAAATTATCAATAAATCTTGAATAGTACTCACAGATCCCAAGAAAAGATCTTAAATTGATCTCTATTTGAGGGACATGGACTATCAGTGATGGCTTTCACAAGGTCTTGTTTAGAACAAATACCAGCTTCAGAAATATGATGTCCTAGATAATCAATACTATTCATCATAAACTTGCATTTTTCCTTTCGAACCGCAAAACCATTTGATTCAAGAATTTCAAGAACTTCTGATAACTTTGTGATATGTTCATCAGAATTTTTAGAATAAATCAAAATATCATCTTGGTATGCAAGTACATTACTGCAATTTCCGAACAATTTGAACATTAATTTTTGAAAAACCGATGCAGCCGATGCAAGGCCGAACGGCATTCTTAAAAATCTGTAGGCCCCAAATGGAGTATTAAAGGAAGTTAGTGAACGAGAGTCTTCAGTGAGTTCCACCTGATGATAAGCGGATTTCAAATCAAGGCAAGAAAAAACTTTTGCATCTCCTAACTGGGCTAACATGTCTTGTATTTTAGGTAACGGAAAGCCATCAATAAGAATATTTTTATTTAATGATCTTAGATCAACACATAATCTGATGTCTTTAGAGTCCTTTTTCTTCGCGACAACAATCGGAGAAACCCATTCAGAGGAATTAATAGGTTCAATGATTTTATCTAAACAGAGTTTATCCAAATGTTGTTTGAGTTAATCCCTAATACTAAGTGGAACATTCCTTACTTTATGTATAAATGGTACAGCGTCTTTTTTCCAAATAATTTTATGTTTAAAATGATGTACCATTCCTAATTTATCATTAAATAAAGAATCGTGCTCACTAAGAAGAACTTGTAAGGAAGTATTAGAAGGAGGAATATCTACTAAAGAAATAGTACAAGAGGTACCTGGTCTTAAAACCATTCCAAACTATCCTTGATCTTTCCAGCCCAATAAATTAAACCCATTTTTGGCTACAGAAATTTTAGTAGAGATAATCCTGTCTTGAAATTTAATAGAATCTTGAAAAAATCCAAACATATCAATGTTATGCCACCCAAAAGAAATTGTATGGATATCATGGGGAACAAGTTGTACATTGTTCCATTTTTCATGAAATAACTTGTCAGAAATGAAAGTAACTGGAAAACCAGAATCCATAGTTATTTGAACATCAACATCTCCAATTGCAACTTGACATATAGGACCACCATCATCAAGGTCCGTGTCAGTAGACAAAACAATAAACTTCGAAGTTTTACCTATACAAACCTTGATTTCCTGAAAATCTTCTACATTTCCAATGGAATGAACCTTGATAGGATTTTTATTACACATGCGTGTAAAATGGCCATGCTTTTTGCAAATACTACAAAACTTGCCAATAGCAGGACAATTTTTTGCATTAGCAAGATGAGTAAGAGATCTACACCTGAAACAATGGCTTTGCTTTTTTTTAAATCTTTGCTATAATCTTTACTTTTAATGAAATTTGCTTTGGGTTTAGTGCTTAAAGCATTTATGACTTCACACGCACCATCGGTTTTATTTTTGTTCAATTCTTTTTGAGAAACAACCGATCTTTCAATCCCTCTAGCTAATTCAAGTATTTCTTTTAATGAAGGATCCCTACAACAAAAAAGTCTTTCCTGAACCTTCTTATTATAGCAATTAACAATGAGTTGATCTCTAAGATATGAGTCTATATTACCATCAAATTCACATGTTGCAATTAAAACTCTTAACTCTGTTAAAAATGTATCTATAGTTTCAAATTCATATTGACGTCTAGTGTAAAACTTGTGTCTCTCTACAACAACACTTGTTTCGTCAATAAAGTAATTAGCCAACCTAGATACTGCTTCCTTATAAGCATTCCAATCAGTTTCATTAGATTGTACAGCTAAAGGTAGATGATCAAAAATTCGTTGACCTTCAGCACCTAGATTATTACACAGAAGTGCTAATTTTCTGTCAGGTTCAAATCTAGAACCATCTAACGCAATATTATAACTATTAAAGCCTTTAAACCATTGTTTCCATTTTGTTTTGGGAATGCCTGGTTCAGATAAGAAATGTGGGGGAGTAATTATATTTTGCGTCATGTTACAACAAAATAATAACAGGAAATAATTAAGAAAAAGAAAAAAAATGCATTTAAAAATAGAACAACTAAACAATGAAAGTTAATAAAATTGAATTTAACGTGAAAATGCAATAAATATTTTTATGTGTGCAATAGAGAAAATGTGCACATCATTATAGAAATGTTATGATTCAATTGTCTTAAACCTTGTGTAATTTTAGATTAGATGTGCGTTTCATCAAAATTCATGTGCGCCTTTAAGTAGATGTGCGCATCATCGAAAGTTGCGTTGAATAATACTCGTACACTTTTAAATAGATGTGCGCATCATCAGAATTATGACAAAAGAATTTGTACGCAAATAAATAGATGTGCGAATCATCGAAATTGGTTAATTCTCTGTTTTGCGGTTTACTAAGAAATGCGCAAGGAACTTGTGAATGTGTCTTAACAAATGTGCCTGGATTCAAAATGGCGACACGTTGCGTAAAATTACGTGACGTGATGTGCAGCATACGCCTGACAGTCTTACGCTGAGAAGGAGAGAGACGAAATGGCCATGGAATGTAAGGCACTGAAGATTCTGAAAAGCTGCGCGTGGAGACGCAGGTAAGCGCTCGTGGTAGAGTCAGTTGAAAAGGTCGAGATAAATGAAGTAAAAATACGACCTGTCTTGTTCTTGAAGGAAAACTGGACCGCTTCAGCACTTCTATAGCGATTCCATTAGCGCAAACGAAAGTTCACAGTTTAAATCACCAGAAATTCATAAATCTCCTCCAAATCGAAATAAAGAATAAAAGAAGATCTCGATCGTCGCCAAATGTTAAGTTGTCGTATTCCGATTGATTGAAGGAAGCAGGTTTATAGTTGTATGCTTCTTTTATTCAATAATTCCCACAGCAACCAAGTGTGCTTCAGCATAAGTCAAAGACACAGCATAACTGCTAGATACGAATTCCAAAACCTTCCAAACCCCAAACATTCTAAACCACAGAGTCTCTTATGTGAGAGAACATTCTAAAGAACGATAGAATATAACACTCTGGTAGTAACTTCTCATGCATTATTGGAGGTCAACTAGAGTACTGGAAGAGAGTTTGTCCAACCCTGCCCTACGGCTCACACAATCAACCAGAACAGTTTAATATACCTACTGCCCACAGCACCAATATCAATGCTTTAGGACTGCCCAAGTGAAACCCACTGCTCTGTACAAGATTTGGTTCCTGTAGAACAGAAAGGGTAATTGTTTGACTTAACCCTTTTGGCAGGCGGCATCCCTGAACTTTTTCCCTTCCTCTTAACCTTTTTTTCTGACATGGTATTGGTTGGTTTTAGGACTCTGGACACTTTAGCACTGCTGTCCAGTGTAAAGTGTGTGTGCTCTCTGTGGTAAATATGGTAAGATTGGTCTACACCTGTTTGGCATATTTAATTTACCTGTCAGTCCCTTGTAAAGTGGTATCTCATATACCCGGAGCTAATAAATTAAATAAATTAAATGCTACTAGTGGGCTTGCAGCGCTGATTTTGCCACCCACCAAAGTAGCCTTTCAAACCTATCCCAGGCCTCTGCCCTTGCAGGGCCTGTGTGTGCAGTGTTACTGCCACTGTGACTTGGCACCTAAAGTGTGTGCCATGTCTGTGACCCCCCTTTTACTGCATGTCAGTCACCCCTAAGGTCGACCCTAGCTAGCCCTATGAGCAGGGTGCATTGTAGGTAAAAGGAAGGGCATGTACCTTAAGTGAGTGACATGTCCTAGTAGTGACAGCCATCCATTTAGGTTTCTCACTGCTGTGAGGCTGCCCTCCCATAGGAATGCATTGGGGATTCCCTGATAAGTATTTCAGTGGTAATTCTTGATATGAGAGGAGCAGCGTGGTCAAGTTTGGTATATTTGGAATAGTGATAATAAATGCTACGCAATGGTGTGCGCAGATTTATTATAACTATTTTAGAAATGTGGCTTTTAAAAGTTGGCATTTCTTTGTGCTTTTGTGTTTCCTGGTGACCTGTTACTGCTGGGCCCCAGGAGAAACCGCCACAAGGGAAAGCCTCCCTGCTGGAGGGCCCTCTGAGCTGGCCTGACTCCTCTCGTGGGCTCTCTATTTACTTTTCCAGGATCGTAGGTGGCCTGCCCTGCTGTGCTGCGTGATGATTTAGAGGGAATCCTGGCCTAGAGATTCCCCCGAGCTTCTGGGAGACAGCGGGAGCCAACCCCGCATTTTTGTGTTTATTGGCTGGAGCCCACCCCGCATTGATGCTGATTTTATCTGCGAAAGCCTACCCAGCATTTGTCGTCCTACAGGAGTCCACCCCGCACTTTTGTGCCACCCGAAAGGAGCCGCCACCGCAACCCCGAGATTGGCAGAGGAAGTCATGCAGCCGTGCCTGGTTAGGGGCGTCGCCTGACTCCCCCGAACCGGACGGAGAATCCAGGTGGGAACCCACCCCGCACTGGATGGTGCCGGAGGAAGCCCGGAGCCCCAAAGAAGAGCGAGAGGCAGAGTTGTGCCAGACGAAGAGCGAGAGCCTACCTAGCATCTGTGCATGCCAAGCGGAGGACCTCCGTGCACACCAAGAGGAGGAATGGAGACTTTGCTCCGTGGGGGCTAGAGACTGGTGGGAGCCCACCTCATATTCTGGTGTCCAGCAGGAGCATACTCCCCAGGAGGAGCCTCCTCAACAAGGATACCGGAGCGGCCAAGAGACCAGAGACCTCGTGCCGTGAGCAGAGGAGTGGGGGAGGAGCATCATTGATGCCTACGAGGGCCCGCGGAATCTGGTGACCAAAGAGGCCCCAGTGAGGGGAGCTTCATGAAGCATTGTTGGTGCCGATCACGGGCACCAGGAACAAGCCCCGGTGAGTGAGGCTGAAGTCTTTTGGAGAACAGTTGGTACACAGAGAGGTGCATCGGGAGGTTGAGTTCTTTTTGGGGGCATTTGAGGTGTTAGGAGTTCCAGAGTGGGGCTCCCCACGCACAGTACTGCAGGTGCCCATATTGTCCTTCACAGCTACACCGCAGTTGCGGGCAGCTGCAACGTTAGGGGCCATTTTATTTTAGAGTCCAGTGGGGACCCAGGAGGCACAGTGGTGCCAGGCCCAAATTCACAACTGCACCGCGAGAGAGAGCCGGCAGCTGCAACCCGAGGTCATTTTTTTTTCCTAAAAGGAGGGGGTGAGTGGCACCCCAGTTCCCAGTGCATTGCACACCTTGTTTCTGCTGCATTGGCAGCCAGAGGGCCACTTGGAAGGCCCCCACAGTTACGCCCTAACTTCTGGGACAGAGGGAATTGGGGCCACGGTGAAAGGCCAGTTGGTCTGGGCTCATTCGAGTACCTGTGTGTACTGAGAGGGCACAAGGCCCCAAAGGATTGACTAATGTTATTGCCAAATGTGATTTATGCACCCTGATCTGTGCATAATATGTTTATGCTTGTGAGGCCTATTGAATAAGGTGTTTATGCTTAGAAGGGTTGGGCCTAATGTGTTTTCATGCATATTGTGATGCAGATATAGTGCGTTCATTATCATAGATATAATGATGAGGTCATTATTGTAACAGTAGTTACTGGTTGTGTTTTATATTGACTACCTGCATTCTGATGGTTCTGACTGTGGCCCGATTGGCCTGGTCCTGTATATAGTCCCTTGTGAAAATTTCCTTGTGCCAGCTGGCACAGTGTATATGTGTGGTTGTGATCTAATGTGTTTATGATAATGCAAAGGCTATCTTTGATATAACCTTGTGTGGACTTTCTTTTAAGGTGTGCCTAGTGTGTTGCTGTTGTGTCAGTGTGTTGTGAAAACACTTTACACTTTGCCTCTGGGATAAGCCTGACTGCTCATGCCAACCTACCAAGAGGGTGAGCAGGGGTTATATTCAGCATGTAACTCCCTTGCCCTGACTAGAGTGATGGTTTCTGCCTGGCTTTGGTGCAAGCCTTAGCCAACCAGAAATCCCATTTCTAACATTGGTGGCAGCGTGAGATGCGAACCCACGCCTCCGAAGTTCTACGCCACTCTGAACCCATGTGATTTCCTCTGTCAAAGCTCCCAGGACCAACTAGGCTACCCACTGGTACTCCCTAGCTGTCCACGGCCAGGACCAGGCCCTAGGCCACCCAGATGCCTCTGGTCCTCACCATTCCACAGCATGGGGGGCAGTAACCCCTGGCACAAAGTAACCATTCTCCACTCTTTCTCTCGGTGCAGTTCTAAGCTGCCAATGATCCTCCAACCTAGGGTGCGCACCCTCAGGCTGACCAGAAGTCACTGGCGAGGCTCTCCTCCCCCTACCTCTTCTTCTGGGGTTCTGCACTCTCCTCCTATGAGAGTAAACCTCACAACACACCTCTCCCACCAGTTCAGGATCTCTCCCCAGCAACTGGTCTACCAACCTGGGATCTAAAACTCAGGTTGAACCGGTGTCAGAGGCGAGGACTCCCTCCCTCTGCACCCCCTTCCAGAGTTCTGCACCCTCCCAACTGGTGTGGTACCCCTAGGAGCTACATCGGTCAGGACACTGCCTACAGTTGTCCTTCCCTCCAGGTTAGGCATACCCTGAACCGGGTCTCCCACCCCAGGGACGGAACCCTTCGGTTGAACACTTGCGCGGTGCACCAGGACTTCCTTGGGAGCACATATCCCCCTCGAGGATGTCACATGACAGTCTGCCGACCTCTGTCCATCTGACAGTGCGTGAAGATCCCCCAGGACAGAAGTGGTGTCACCATGGTCATTCCTTGGAGACTCCGCCCTTCTGGCTGGCCTCTGACCCACTGGTTCTTCCACTGGGGACTCTTTCCCCCTCTCACCCCTCAATCTGGACTTCTGCACCCTCCTCTTAGGAGTGGCACTGCCAGACACGAGAACTGATGGAGGCCTGCTTACAGACACTCCAAGTTCTCTTGACACTAGGAGATTCCCCCTCAACGGGCGGCCCATCAGGACAGACTAGGTTCCCTACCTGGTGTTCCCTTAAGGAACCATCCAGCCCCAGAGACTGAGGTTGGGCACTTTTGGGACGCATACCAGTCTCACTCCTTCTCCTTGAAGACAGGACGTGAGGCCCTACAACCCTTTCACTACAATGGGACCTAGCTGGGCCACTCTATACCTCTTCCACCACTCTGGGTTGGAAGATACCTGAGCCACTCCTCTTAGGGTCACTCCCCAATGCCTCTTCTGAACCTCTGTCAACCACCCAGAGGTCTGCTTCCTGTGCTAGCTCCATGGGATCTGAGAACTTACGCTCCAACAGGACCCCCGGAAAACAATTACTGAACATGTGCTCTCTGACAACCAGATTGAACAGCCCTTCAAAATCATTTGCTGTTCTAACCATCACCTAATCCTCTAGTGCATCACAACATTCATCCACAAACTCCCTCCAAGACTGGTGAAACAGTTTCCTACTGCCCCTGAACCTCAACCTATACCATTCAGGTGTGACACCCTCTTCCTGGGAACTAGGTACCACGCTCTGGGATCTGAGAGTGGGACTACCTTCACTGGACTCCATATTGCTGCCACCACTGGACCCCACCCTGAAGGGTGAATCTAGACAACTAAAACTTCACTCAGGGGATAATTTACCCTCCAGAGCTAGTTTCTCCCTGGCAAAGGCCCTATCTGCCTCCGCCATCCTCTCCTGCGCTAAGACCCTCTGAGTCTCTAACTTCTTCTCTTCAAGGACAAACGCCTTGAGACCCAACTCCTGGGCCCACAAGGCCTTTTTCTCCTCCAAACCCAGCAGCGCTATCTCCTTGGCACACGCCGACGGGAGCGTGTCAAAAGCCACCTGATGCTCCCTTTCTTCCCTCTTATCTACCCACTCTTCTGGGGACAGGGAAAGGGACGGGGCACTTCCCCTCGGCACTGGACCCAGTAAGGGACTCCCTATCTATGGGGTCCTCACTATATACTGGCCTCCCTGCCCTGTCATTTTCTTCCTCTTCTTCAGACTTCTCAGGGCCACCCTCAGAAACACCACCATCTTGGTGTGCGGCTTGGGCCCTCTCCCACTCAGTGTCCTGATGTCTCCATGTATCCTGTTGCCAGTGTAGCAGGGCTTTCCTAAATAATAGCTGAGTGTCTTCCCCACTTACTGCTAAGCCTCTCTCATCACAGTACCCCCTTAGCTGCAACATACTATATCTGCACAGATCAGTTATAATAAATACAGATTCCATTTTGGCAAGGCACCAAATACACAGGTGCAACACGGGAGACCTAGGTGCAAGAGCTGAAGCAGGAATAAACAATTCCAAAATGACACTTTTAAGGAGAAATAAAACTCAGTAAAAATTATCCCCAAACATGTGATTCTCTAAATGCAGAGTTTGAAGTGCAACCAGTTGTCGTTGTGGTATTGTGGAAAAGCAAGTCCTGTCCCACTGCTGCACCCATGTTAGGTGTGGCGAAATTAGCCCAGGCACCACTGTGCCCTTGGAGCCCCACTCCAGGTCTCCTAACTACCAAATAGAAGATGACCCCATTATAGCTGTGTGTGTGTGTTGCGCAAACTCTTTACACATTGCCTCTGGGATAAGCCTGACTGCTCGTGCCAAGCTACCAAGGGGGTTATCTTCAGCATGTAACTCCCTTGCCCTGACTAGAGTGGTGGTTTCTGCCTGGCTTAGGCGCAAGCCCTAGCCAACCAGAAATCCCATTTCTAACATTCATACATTCGATGTCTCTAACAGAAAGTCCACTCATGCCTTGTTGACACTAATGCGGGTCTAGCAGCCTCCAAAACCTCTGTATATCCTACCTTTCTCTCAGGCAAAACAATCAATGCCATTGGCATTTTTAATGCACATGTTCCTAATTGTGCTACTGATCCCATATTCCTTTCCCTAAGTCTAATGTTAGGTCAACACCCCTTCCTCCTGAGTCCCACCTCTCCCACAAATTTGCTGGGAAAGGACCTTCTGTGGAAAATTAACTATATTTATTTCTGGACCAGCAATGGTGGTTGTTTGAATGTGCTTAATGAAAATAATGTTCTAGTTGTGCTATATGAAAATTATAATTCATTTGACACCCTTGCTACTGTGAATACCCTCTTTCAATCCATGTCAGACATTTTCTTCTACATGCTAGATGTGTGCATGGCTCAAGGCGGCCTAAAGTGCACCAGCACCATTTGTTTTGATTCCGAGCAAAACATGGATTAGCTGAGGAAACAATAGGGACCATTGGAGGCTCTTGCAAAAAGAGCTTGTCATAGGGCTGTGTTCTCATAGCACAGTTGTTGTAGTTCTTGGAGCTGTTGCTGGACCATCTGAATCAAGACCTGATCTTGATCAACCTGCACTGCCTGGCCAAGACTTCAACTTTATCCATATTATCAAAACCAGGGCTGTATCTTTGGCATTGCTATCTGACAGGGGACTGATGCCTAATTAGGTACTTCTGACTTTGGGTAGGTCATGAAGTCCAGGTTTAAACAGTTTTGGTCTGCCTTAGGTAAGGGCAGCCCCTTCCAGTAGCAATGATGCCACTGGCACTTGATAGCTCCTAAGCAGATGCTACCTTACAAAAGGAGTCCCAAAAATTGGAAAAAGACAAAGGGCAAACATCCTGCAAGGATGGCAGCAAAGTTCTGGAAGGATACTCAAAAGAGACACTTCACCACCGAGGGACAATAGATGACTTGAAGGAATATCAGAGTAACCAGATGCTGAAGAGTTAAGGACTAACAACACAGGAAACACAGAGTAGATCTGTTGTATAGTTCCTATAGTACCTCTGCAGGACCTGCATGTTTGGATATCATAAACTGTGAGATTGGTGGCAGACTGGTTCCGTGGTCCTTGCGATTTGGAGATCAAAGGTCTCCCGAGCAGAGGTTAAGGGTACTGTTTGCTGTAAAAGCATGGCTTTCATTCAGCTCAAAGTATCAAATTGTATAAAAGAAACATTCAACAAAGGCCATGCCAGCACCACCCTGACTGTACTTGTTGGAGGATCAGATAGGCAATGCCCGGAAGCACACCAGAGCAACCTTGATCGTTCCACATCAAGTAACTCCCATTTGAGAGCAGCATGAATACCGGTTTAATCACAGCAGCTGGAGTCCCTTTCATTTGGCAGGACAAGTTTGCTACCGACCCATTACAAGCTCCGTGCAATGAAATGTCCTGGCACATGAGAGAACTGCTCAAAGCGTTCTTGTAGTTTGTACCACTTAGAAACAACATCTCGATCCCCACTCCGGCATTGAAATCTATATGGTAAATCCCAGGATTCCTTAATGTAATCCTTACCCAATTATTCATATTTTGCCCGCCTGCCTCTGTTCAAGGCAATTTTGTGACCGGTAGAGTTAGGTGGCCATGGATAAGCAACTCGGTATACGGAGCTTCCGCTAGTTTTTCAATACGCAGCATTGCATATTTAGCTCCTCTTTCTGCCATTTCAACCTGTTTATCTGTTAGATTATATTCAGAAAACAGAGATGTACTCTTTACAGAACACCAAGGTACATGGCCTGCACGCAATGATTGCAGCGTCCAGCTCAATAACATGATAGAACGTAATTGAGATTGCCTGTGTTTCCTGTGTTGTAAAATGGCCAAATCTTGTTCTAGGATGTCTATCGTAGAAGATACAATGTTGCCTAAGGAATATATCCTGGAGGTCAAAGTTGTTAACCCAATTTCTACCACAGCCAACGACTTTTCTAAGTTAATACCATCTATTTCCAGTATTCTCTCTGCAGCCTCTTGTTGGGATATTTTCCAGATTTTATTATAGGCAGCATAAATGCCAGCATATATGAAACGTTTCTGGAGGTGTTTCCTGGGACCTTGTAAAAAATCCCTAAGATCCATGTCTTGTGAGAGTAAGGCTTAGTGGTGTTTCACTTCTGTGAGTGTTGAGATTTCCAGCCAATCAAGGCACAACATCCCAACACTGTAGGATGTCACTACCCCTGGGTGTTCTCTTTGTACATAACGTGGAACTGGCCTATGGATAGTAAACCCTTTGGTGGTATCCCAGAATCTTCTCTGATATCTGTTTGTGTCTAAGGGCCAAACCAACCATTTAGAGTCTGATCTATTATATTGTAAAATGTAATCTATTGTTGCCCCTTCTGGTGAAGTTGAATTTTGCCACCCTCCCATCTGTGATGGTGATGGAATCGAGGTGTGTTCAGGTCCTTGTTCTTGGCTAATCCAAGACAGGATGTCTGTTGCACAGTTTTGTTTAGAAATATCATCTGCTGTGGAATGAGGCATGTTCTAAATAGTGCTTCTGTTCCCTCTAGAACCCCAGACTTATTTTAAATCTATAGTGTCCTTCCATAGGTCAAAAACCTTTTCAGACAGTTAGGCAATAAAGGAAGCAGAGTAAATCTGTTTGGTGTTTGTCAACATAATTTTCAGTGCCGATGTTGGTGTAACATTATAATATTAAGAGGTCGGGTCACTGGTGTTAAATCCTGAAAAACATGAACATTTCTGTGCAAATGTTTGCGAACTACTTTTTGGTGGTGTAGGGTAATGTTCCCACTGATGGTACTCAAAAACATTTCTACGTGAAATAGATTTGTGCAGAAAATGATGAACATTATGTTGGTAACAGTACAAAGTGTCATAGTCTGAATAAATTTCTAACATTTCAGTGTTTGGAAATGCAGCAGTTTTTTTCAAAATCAGACAACATGTTAACAGTTTCAGAGTCCCAATCATCAGAAAATGTACTGGAGGTAATGATCACTTAATTAAATTTTAAATAAATGAGTCAGTTGGACAAATATTTTTAAATCAACCATGTCCCAAACTATGTCATCTAGTATAGGAACTGCTGTGATGTTCACTGATGACAAGTCTCTTTGTTCACGATGAGACGATTGATGCGGTTTTAAAATCAAATTAACTTTCTGGGCTGCAGAACCATGTTGAAGGTATCATTCATTAATAAGCATGCTAAAAGTTATAACTTAGTTTAGCCAGAAAAAAAAAAATAGTGTCCCAGTAATTACCCATAGTTCTAACCAAAGCGATACCAGGTAAGTCTTCTTGAGAAGTTCAGAAAGTCTTTAACTTGCTGCCTGAGTGATATTTGGGCTGGCGTAGTTTCTGGTTCACTTGGATCCAAAGAAAAAGTATCCAAGTTTATGAAATAACTAGAAGCAGTTCTTTCAATTGTTGGAATTGCATTGGGATTTGTTGAAATTGTGTTTTGCTCTCTTCGAGGCATGTTGATGTAGACATCTGTATTAGGTCTAATTGCATCCTGGTTATTATTTTGAGTTTGATTTTGAAGATGAACTTCGGGTTCAAGGGGATCAAGTTCCATAGCATTGTTGCATAGTCCTTCATTCCGCACAGGAGGCTCTTCAAACGTGACGAGTCTTTCTGTTTGAACTTCTTGGATTGTAGCTAGAGGAGGGTGTCTGCTACTGTGGAGTCCACAAGGCCTACTGTTCACTATTGGCCACATAGTGTGGTTTGATTAAGTCAATTGAGACAAATCTTTTCACCTTCTTTAGGGCAAGAGCGGCAAAAGTACAGTTCTCGTTCCTTGTACTGCTAGGTACGGTACAGGTTTTCTGTAGGATGGCCCAAATTCTTTCTTGTCCACTATTTTTTCTCTGACCAGAACCCCCACTTTTGGGATACAGACAGGTCTTGCCATGACTGCTTGACTTCCCCAGTTCAAAAAAAGGAACAAGGAGACTCTAAAAGTCTGAAGGGACCAAGGGTGGACATATGTTAAAGAGAACAATGGTCCCATACAAGTTAAATTAGTACAATACCACAATTTTACAATCAAAATTGGGATTATGAGTGTATCAATGGAAAAATAAGAGTTTTATTTACAATTAAGTTCAAGGTACAAATAATATACAAAAAGGTGAGTGAGCAGCACGTGACAGGGTAATGAGAAATCAGCCGATTTCCTTACCACAGGCAAGTGACTTAAAAAGTGACTTTTCAATTTGGGAAAATGTAGGTAAGCAAGAAGTCACAATCAGATTTACATCTAATACGCCACAATTAGATACAGATTACAGTATAGAGCTGTGGTATTGTGGAAAAGCAAGTCCTGTCCCACTGCTTCACCCATGTTAGGTGTGGCGAAATTAGCCCAGGCACCACTGTGCCCTTGGAGCCCCACTCCAGGTCTCCTAACTACCAAATAGAAGATGACCCCATTATAGCTGTGTGTGTGTGTTACGCAAACTCTTTACACATTGCCTCTGGGATAAGCCTGACTGCTCGTGCCAAGCTACCAAGGGGGTTATCTTCAGCATGTAACTCCCTTGACCTGACTAGAGTGGTGGTTTCTGCCTGGCTTAGGCGCAAGCCCTAGCCAACCAGAAATCCCATTTCTAACATTCATACATTCGATGTCTCTAACAGAAAGTCTACTCATGCCTTGTTGACACTAATGCGGGTCTAGCAGCCTCCAAAACCTCTGTATATCCTACCTTTCTCTCAGGCAAAACAATCAATGCCATTGGCATTTTTAATGCACATGTTCCTAATTGTGCTACTGATCCCATATTCCTTTCCCTAAGTCTAATGTTAGGTCAACACCCCTTCCTCCCGAGTCCCACCTCTCCCACAAATTTGCTGGGAAAGGACCTTCTGTGGAAAATTAACTAAATTTATTTCTGGACCAGCAATGGTGGTTGTTTGAATGTGCTTAATGAAAATAATGTTCTAGTTGTGCTTATGAAAATTATAATTCATTTGACACCCTTGCTACTGTGAATACCCTCTTTCAATCCATGTCAGACATTTTCTTCTACATGCTAGATGTGTGCATGGCTCAAGGCGGCCTAAAGTGCACCAGCACCATTTGTTTTGATTCCGAGCAAAACATGGATTAGCTGAGGAAACAATAGGGACCATTGGAGGCTCTTGCAAAAAGAGCTTGTCATAGGGCTGTGTTCTCATAGCACAGTTGTTGTAGTTCTTGGAGCTGTTGCTGGACCATCTGAATCAAGACCTGATCTTGATCAACCTGCACTGCCTGGCCAAGACTTCAACTTTATCCATATTATCAAAACCAGGGCTGTATCTTTGGCATTGCTATCTGACAGGGGACTGATGCTTAATTAGGTACTTCTGACTTTGGGTAGGTCATGAAGTCCAGGTTTAAACAGTTTTGGTCTGCCTTAGGTAAGGGCAGCCCCTTCCAGTAGCAATGATGCCACTGGCACTTGATAGCTCCTAAGCAGATGCTACCTTACAAAAGGAGTCCCAAAAGGTGGAAAAAGACAAAGGGCAAAAATCCTGCAAGGATGGCAGCAAAGTTCTGGAAGGATACTCAAAAGAGACACTTCACCACCGAGGGACAATAGATGACTTGAAGGAATATCAGAGTAACCAGAAGCTGAAGAGTTAAGGACTAACAACCCAGGAAACACAGAGTAGATCTGTTGTATAGTTCCTATAGTACCTCTACAGGACCTGCATGTTTGGATATCATAAACTGTGGGATTGGTGGCAGACTGGTTCCGTGGTCCTTGCGATTTGGAGATCAAAGGTCTCTCGAGCAGAGGTTAAGGGTACTGTTTGCTGTAAAAGCATGGCTTTCATTCAGCTCAAAGTATCAAATTGTATAAAAGAAACATTCAACAAAGGCCATGCCAGCACCTCCCTGACTGTACTTGTTGGAGGATCAGATAGGCAATGCCCGGAAGCACACCAGAGCAACCTTGATCGTTCCACATCAAGTAACTCCCATTTGAGAGCAGCATGAATACCGGTTTAATCACAGCAGCTGGAGTCCCTTTCATTTGGCAGGACAAGTTTGCTACCGACCCATTACAAGCTCCGTGCAATGAAATGTCCTGGCACATGAGAGAACTGCTCAAAGCGTTCTTGTAGTTTGTACCACTTAGAAACAACATCTCGATCCCCACTCCAGCATTGAAATCTATATGGTAAATCCCAGGATTCCTTAATTAGATACAGATTACAGTATAGAGTTGAAGATGTGTGTGTCGACGATGTTTCGATCCCAGCTAGGTATTGGGATCTCATCAGGACTATGTGATAAAACAAGTGCCTGGGAAGTTGCTGGAACGGTAAGTCGAATGCAGCCTGGGGAAATATCCAATGAAATTGGATGCAATGAGGGGCTGAGCAGCCGGAGAGGTAAAGAAGTGGTGGGGGGCCTGATTTCACTGCAGGTCGGAGGCAAGGGAGGGTAGGTATTGTCTCGTCTGGGAACAATAGGGCACAATGCCAGTGAGGTAATGTAGTATCCAAGCCTGGGTAGGCCGTATTTCATGAATGAATAGCAGCAAGCCAAGTACTCTGTGTACTCAGACCGCAATGGAAGAGCTGAGTGTTCCGTGTGCTCTATCCGTAAAGGGATTAAATGAGTATCAACCCTTACGGGTAGAGCACCCCGAGCACTAGGCTTGGATACTACATTACCTCACTGGCCTCGCACCCTATTGTTCCTGGACGGGACAATACCTACCCTCCCTTGCCTCCGACCTGCCGTCAGATCAGGTCCCCCACCACTTCATTACTTCTCCGACTGCTCGGCCCCTCTCCTAGAGATTGTGCTTTAGTGCAACTTGGATGGAACTTTCCGTCCTGCATGCGACCTTTAATGATAGCACATGTTGCGCTGCATTTTTGTTTACTTCCTATGGCCGGTTGAGCAGACCAGTCATAGGGAGAGTTCATCTGGTAGAAGACATTCTTGTTTGTGTTGTATAAATGCTGGTGTTTTTAGACTTGGATCAAATCTGTATTTAATATCCGTTGCAGTAAGAGAATTAGCACATTGTATCCATCTCAGATGTAATGTTTTTGCATTAGGAATGCTAGCCTTTCTAACAGCCTCTAAGGCTGGTACTGGCGTGACGACGATTATGTGCTTCCCATGAGCTAGTGCTCTTTGTCTTACTACAGCGGTCTGAACAGCTGTCAGTATTTTCTCTGTTGAAGTAAAACACATTTCTGTGTTTGTGTACAGGTGTGATTTGTATGCGATCTGTACCGTTTCGCCTTCATTGAAGGTTAAGTTAGAGTACCCGCATTGACCCGCTATTACACGGATCACCAAGTTGCGTTTATTTACGCATGTCTGTAAGTGTTTGGAAGCAATCATGTCTTCTTGTAGTGAACATAGGATGTGTGAGTGTTCCTGTATCCAATGTCTAACTGAAAAGCCAGGTTTTAGTAAGTCATAGAAAGGTTTTACTCTTTCTGCGTAATGCAAAATGTATGTTCTGCCGAAATTTAGGAATCCCAGTATTGATTGTAGATTTTTGAATGTTTTTGGAGGTTGGAGCAGCGCACACTTTTCTAAAACGTTAGATGCCAGGCTTTTTTCTTCACTTGAATGCTGATATTCTAAAAATAGGACACTGAGGTGTGCAATATTAGATTTTTTAAAGTAAAATTTGTAGCTTTCAGAAGCGATTCCCATAAATATGGTGCTCACTCTGGTCAAGTGCCTCTTTAAGTCATCGCCCAGCATATAAATATCATCCACATAGCACAATGATTCCTCATCAAAATTTTGCAGTAACTCGGTTACCCTTGCTGAAAATACCCCGGGGCTGTTCTTACACCCCTGGGGAGATGACAAAATTGTTGCTGGGACCCCATTGCTGAGAATGAGGTCAAATACCTGCTTTCAGGTGCTATATTGAGTCAGATAAAGCAATTTGAGATATCTAGTGTTGTCTTGTATATTTTCCTCAAAATGTTTTTCATTACTGCAGCACTGTGTGCATTTTGGACAGCAAATGTCTTTCTGCATGTGTTTAAATGTTTGTAATCTAAAACTAGACAATATGAATTATCTGGTTTTGATTCGAGAAAAAAAGGATTGTTCATCGGTGAGGTGCAATTTTCGATCACCCCTTGGTATTCAAATTGATCTAAGATCTCCCTGGCCTGTTTTTTAGCTTCTCACGTAATAGGATATTGCCTTTGTGCATTTGGTGAAACAATTAACGTGAATCACGTGGTGGTTTGACTCCTCATCCCACCCTGCATGATTTCTATACAATGCTGGGTCTAGGGCTGCTGCTCACTCCCGTGCATATGCATTTTTAAGATGTGTGGGAACGAGGTCGGAGAATGCTGGAAATATTATATCTTCCCACCTAGGGCACTCAATAACAATAGCTGGCGGCCAATTTAGTTCTGCTAATAGGATGTCATATCTAGATGTCAGATTTTCCCAAAAGAGACCCTTAACTTTCCTGGGCTTGTCCCCCACCATTTGAAGTGTTATCTTGTGTAACTTATGTGGGGCGCTCACCCTTGTGCATGGTGTTTCCACCGTGATGTAATCATTCAAGTCTGCTGTCACCAGAAATTCCTTCAGGTCCTGGTGAGCTTTTGTTACTTCTGCCGCACTGACTTGTATCGTCTGAGCCCATTCCTCGTTCAGAAGCTGCGTCCTCAGAATACTGGGCATGTCTGATTTTCATACCTGCAACTTTCTTTTTCTTAAACTGAGGTTTTAATTTTGGCTTCTCTTCTTTTTTAGAAGTATAGTCTTGAGGGTGCTGCTTGTCTCTGCACTTTGGGGCCGATTATGATGGCGGACGGACCTGAGTCCGTCCTCCACCATAGAGTAGGGGGACCGTCCGCAGGGGCAGCGGCGGTCCCTCCGTGCAAATTACGATGGGCCCGATTCACAGAACTAACTTAAGACAAAATCCTAAACTTACTACTTTTGGTATTCCCAGAAGTTAGGATTTTGTCTTAAGTTTGTCTTAAGACAGACTTAAGACAAAATCCTAACTTAAGTCTGTCTTAAGTCTGTGTTAAGTCTGTCTTAAGACAAACTTAAGACAAAATCCTAACTTCTGTGAATACCAAAAGTAGTAAGTTTAGGATTTTGTCTTAAGTTAGTTCTGTGAATCGGGCCCGATGTGACTGCCAGGGTGGCGGTCACATCCTGTATTAATAACGTTGCGGCGGGTGCTGCTTCAAGCAGCACCCACCGCAATGTTAAAAATGCATGTATTACATTTACATGCACAAAGCGGCAGGCACCGCGCGGTGCCTGCCGCTTTGTGCATGTAAATGTTGGCGGTACCATAGGTACCCCCCATGTGCACCCCCCACCCCCGACACCCTGGTGGCCCGCAACGGGCCCCCATAGCCAAAGTCCACATGCTTTTCCACGGCGGAAAAGCATGTCTCAGTGCAAATCCTAATTTGGATGACGGTGTCTTGCAGACACCGTCACCAAATAGCCCTCCCCACCCCGCGGATCAGCGGCGGACAGACCTGCCGTCCGCCGCTGGTCCAACCGCAATCCCACCGCCATCCTAATCTGGCGGTGGGTGTTCTATGTGGCTGCGGCGGTGAATCCGCATACTCCGGGCCGGCGGTGGCTTCCGCCGGCCCGGAGTATGCGGATTCACCGCAATCATAATGAGGGCCTTAGTACGCTCTTCTTTGTGTTCTAACCGTCCTTTTCTCTCAGAGTTTTTCTTCAAGCGGTGAAAGGAATGAGAGGAATGTTTATCAGTATCCTGATACCTGTCAGGTTTCCTAATATTATCCCTGTTCCTAAGGTTGTGCCTCTTTTCAGAGTGCTCCTGTCAAGAAGATCTGCCTCGGGATTGAGATCTCTTTTCTGTAAATGTTTTATTTTTTTATTTTCCCACTTCTTTTTTAGAAGAAGCAGGTGTCTGCTTTGATGTGTCCTTTTCAGGAATGCCCATCAGTTATGGTTTTAAAGCTTTGCCACCCAAACTGTCTCTGCCTATTTCTGCATAAGCAGTTTCTAATATTTTGGGTAGTTTGTGTTGTTGATCTAACGGACCGAACTCCCTCAGGCATTGGCGGATTGCCACCAAAGCTGCTTCCCCTTTAATATTAGCTAATACTATGGCAGATACCTGGTCATAGTTATTTAATAACTTCATCCCTAAGTTCAGAGGAGGCTCAGCTCCATACTCATTTTGTATTTGTCTTAATACATCTGGTATCACCTCTAATGAAAGAATACCATGTGTCCTTGTATATATGGCAGCAAAGACTGTACCCCAAGAGGTGCAACCCTCTAATTGTGGTATTATCCCCATGGGCAGGCAGATTGTTAGCATTCTGTGTTTTTCAAAGTTGTAGTATTTGGGAATACTGCCTCGAGCTGAGTTACTTTCTGAGCTACCTGGAATGGTATCTGTTCACATTTCATGGGCATTTTGCCCATTACTGCGTGCAGTGTTTGTGGAGTTATTTTAGTCGCTGTACCCTGTTATTGAGTTCCACTTGTTGCAACTGTTGTTGGTTGGACTTTGAAAGTCAGCATGATGAATTGCGTCAGGTTTCTGTAGATTCTAATTAAATATTTGTGTTGTATGAGTAAGCCTGGTTGTGACATTGTATCAATGTCAGGATGTAGTGTGTAGGCCGCTAATATTGGCCATGTTGCCCCATCTTCTCCGAGCGGGCCTAATCTTACTCTGTGTCTTATGTAGGGTAGGGCGCCTTTACCAGTAGAAACGTTCCTGGTACGTGAGAAGAAATTCTATGTCCTCACATGGACCATATTCCGCTGGTGCATCTTCCTCTGTGTAAGAGTGAAATGTGTGTGTTCTAGCATCTGCTTCTGGGAATGTAACCCACAAATAGAATACCTCTGTTTTGTTTGATTTGTGCACCTCAATCACAAAAGCTACTAAGCCACCCCTAGTTGATAAACCATGTTCTAATAGTTTCAGGGTGATAGTACATCTGAATTTAGGTGGAATTAGAATTCCATCCACCTCTTCATCTTCTGCTGAGAGGCGTCGCTCCAATACTGCGTTATTTCGCCCTCAGTCATTTTGTCACTGTGAAGTAGTTTGTTCATGGGAACTCAGATAAGGTGTTATGCACAATTTAGGAACACTATGTCCTTCAAGCTTGAAATAACTAACAGCCAAAAAATAGAATATTTTGCCTACTTAGCAGTGGCGGAGTTTTGTTCCCACCCACTCCAGGCGTCTCTGGTGTCTTGTGAGTAGGGGTCTCTGAGAAATAGCACGACTGAACTACTCAGATTGTACTGTTAAATAAGTACCCAACAAACATTGGTGGTGCCATGTCATATAGTTCCTATAGTACCCCTGCAGGACCTGCGCTTTTGGATAACATAAACTGTGGGATTGGTGGCAGACTGGTTCCATGCAACCCCACCTAGAAATGTTAGCTTGTTTGCATTAGCTAGCTCACAGTGCCACTAGTGTCTCCTCTTATCAGGGAGAGAATAGTTTCTGTCAACCTTAGAACATGACAACCCTGATCCCTCAGGATCGTGGAAACAATGTACTACTTTTCACTCAGTCACTCGTGCTCATTTAGTTTATCTCAGAGATACACAGAATAAACAGTCTGGGCTTTTCAATAAGGATTTATTGAACTGTTGTTATTCTCGCGTAATAGATATGAGCTGCAACAACCATTAGACAGTAGCAGAGATATATGATTAGCAGTACAGTAAATATAAAAGGATAGTACAGTTCTACCATCTTGCAATAAGCATGAATACATACATGAATAAAAAATGCAGGATAAAAGTGTGCATACTCCTATGATGCCTATCTAGATGTACCTAAGTGTACCTAGCATGTGAGTAGGTATGAAGCCAAGAATCCCTCTAGGATTTAGTCAAACCCCATTACCTGAAGTATGAGAATATAGGAGCCCTTCTTGGTCTCGAGTTGGACACCCCGTGAGGGATGTTCAGACCACTGTCAGCTGGAGCATCTGCATGCAGGAGCCTTAGTGTTTCTGGTCAGTGTGTCGGCATGGAAGTCTTGGTTCCCTCTATTTAATACTAGCAAGAGGTGTTGTATGTATATAGAAAAGTATACAGGGTTCCTTTGTCCCTTGTTTCTTGTATTAGCCATTGTAGGATTTTGAGGCTGACGTATAGGATGAACAATGTACGTAGATATGGGGAGGAAGGTGGTGTAGCCCCAGCCTGATCTCCAAGAATCCCAATGAATTTTTATTCATACTGTGTCAGTCTGAAGATGAAGTCATAGAATGCCATTGTTCAGGGAAACCCTCCTTCTGCACCCAGGACTACAACTAGGTAAAGGCTTGTTACTGTGTAGTGTTGGAGTGGTGATATAGGTGAAAGGGTATGATGTTACCCGGGCCTATATTAGGGTACCAAATAAAGCATAACAGATCAGGAATGAGGAACCACACCAACAAGTCTGACAAAGCTTTGTAATGCAAGGAGTTCATGAACACGTAGCTTTAATTCTATAAACACAGGAAATAACTCACAGTAAAGTAAACGTTGGGCTGGGGAGCATCTCACCACTAATGAAATGGGGACCATCTTGGAATGGGCAGAATTATGTCCCAGAAATCCCTACTAGAAAATGTTGGGAAAGAGAAGGTAAAGCAGCATGTTGACTCCAAAGATGTCTTCCTCATTATACCTTCCAGGCAGAAGAGTGAGTGTGTGGGAAATTGTACCGGCCGGCCAGGCGCTGTGAGATAATTTCAATTGCTGGACGTGGTGGGCCGCTGACCTCTAGCTAGCCTGACATGCACTCAGAAAGACACACATTCTGCCTGAGATCAGCTCGGGAACTGCTGTAGTGTTGGATGCCAGAGCAATTATAAGTCCCCTTCCTGAAGCTCTAGACTTTTCTGGGAACTGTCTGAAACACTGTTGAACCAGAACTAGGGTGTGAACAGACAAAGCATTTCTCCCAGGACTTCTCACTAGGTGGGTATCCCTTCCAGTGAATTAAGAGGTGTAACTTCTCCCTAAAGAAAAATCACAAATCTCTTGCACTTCAAATTCAGGAGTACTATCAACCAACAGAGGAGGAGGTCTAGAAAAGAGACGTTGAAGAGATCTTTATGGCAAGTTTTCAATTGGGAAGAATGGAATACAGGATGATTCCTACAAGGCAGTAGGAACTGAACATTCAAGGCTACAGAATTAATGATGTAGACAATATTGAAAGGTTAATTTAATCGAGGTTTGAATTTGATCAAGGAAAGATGGGCCAGAAGAAATGTAGGAGAGTGCCGCACGTCAACTACTAACTTATAGTCAGGAGAACAAATTTGATGGACATAGGGGGAAGATATCATCTTCCTTTAGAGTTTTGTAGATTAGAAAAAATGTTACATCTCATAATTTGCAACTGTCAGAAGCAGCTAATGGCTGCAGGAACTAAGACAGAGCCTTAAGAGTCAGAAGGAAAAGTTTGAGGGTGAATGAAGACCACCAAGACAAAAACATGGTGAAGAAGTGGCACTGTGAATAGACTTGTAATACAACCCTGCCAGAGACCAGACACTCTATGGGGAATTACAAAAGCATCAAAGATACTGTTTGAGTTCTTGCTTGAGGCTTTCCATCTGGCCCTTGTTCTGGGAATTGGAACCATAGGACAAGGCAACCTCAATTTGAAGGGATTTAGAAAAAGATTTACAAAACATAGCGACATACCAAGGGCCTTGGTCAGAGATGAGAGCCTGAGCCTTCCTAAGCAGATGGAAGATTTCATGCAAAGAATTTGTCACATGGCTTTGGCAGAGGGTATCTTTTTTCATGGAGGTGAAGTGAGCCATTTTAGAAAAGGAATCAACATTAACCATGATAACTCAGTTCCCTTCAGACAGGGGTAATGATGTGATAAAGTCAGTAACACCGTACCAAGGCTCAGGGTGTACTGGCAATGGAGGAAGAAACCTAGAAGGGCAAGCATGACAAGTCTTGTTATGGACACGAATGAGGCAAGACCTAAAAAAAGGTTTAGTGTCATTTCGAATGAAAGGTCACTTGACGGAACGAAGTGAGAGTTTTAAATTAGACACTTGTGGCCGGCAATTGGTGAGTCATGTCCATTTAGAAAACTCCTAGCCTCAGTTCTTTGTAGAGAATAAATTAGACCTTTCATTGAAACACTAAGGGCCCAATTCCGTTGTCGCTCGGAAGGGCACCGAACGCGATCCAGCCGGAAAAAGTACTAGCTGTACGCGTGTTTTCCACCTGACTCGTACAGCTGTACGAGCGAGCAAGTACGATGCGAGCAACGCGATCTTCACCAACTGAATCGTTTCCGGGTCCGAACCGCTCCGTACGTCTCGTCCGTAAGCAAACCGTGCCTTGCAATGGATGCGATTAACGACAGAGCCAGTACAATGCATGCGTCGAACAGCTGGTTCGAGCTGAAGTTTCTGGCTCGCAAAATGTCCAGGACGTTGCCTTTGGGGGTCCACATCGGATCCCCTGTCATCTGCAGCCTTCCGACTTGGACACAGGGGGAGAACACAGGCATGTACAGTGTGGATAGCACTGACGCGTTCCCACTGTAGGGGGCGCATTCACTCAATGGGAGCCCATGTACACGCCATACGACGATCTATGGAAGTCCGACCGAACCAAGTCCGGCACCATGCGGCCGCATCATACTCGCTCGGTCGGACTGCAGGAGTACGGCTTGGTCAGAAAACACCCCAGATCCGGCTCAGTTGGAGAGCTTTCTGACCCAGATCAGAATCGAGCCCTAAAAGGTCTTTCTTATGAATTCAATTATGTAGGGATACACACTTTTTCTTAGATACCTTAGAAGAAGAAGCTTTTACTCTGTTAAGGGAAGTTTGTGTGATCCCAACAGTTTGATGGAGAGGTAGAATATTCTGATCAAAAGTTGACAGAGACTCTGGATATCTGCGAGAAAGTATATCCTCTCAAGTTTTCTGGAATATAAGTAGAGAAAAAGTTGCACTAGTTGAAAAAAATAGGCACAGCGAACCTGAGGGCTATTCCTTTACTGCGTGTTTCGGGGGCACTAAAGGTTCTTGTGATCAGTCCGAAACTCGAAAGGTTCACAAGCTCCCATCAAGAAATATCTCCACTCTCAGCAGGCCATTTTCATGGCCAGAAGTTCTCGTTCCAAGATGGAGTCATTTCTTTCAGATATGATGCTGGACAGATAGAAAGTGGGATGTCCTAGGCCATCAATCTTCATGAAGTTGCAGAACCACAACTCCAATGGCTCAGTCAGAGACATCAGTTTCAACTATGAATCTTTTATCAGGTTCCGGATGTTGCAAGATTGGGGCATGCATAAAGGCTTTTTTTTACCATAATAAAGGCTTCGTTAGCTCAGACATCCCATTCAAAACCTTGGCAGAGTCTCTCCTTTTTTAGGATCCAGGTTATGTCACCAGTTAGTAGGTCAAATGCTCTGACAAATTGCTGGTAGTAATTGGCAAATCTAAGAAAATACTGGGTCTCTTTGATGTTAGAAGGAGTAGGCACATCTAGAATGGCAGATGACTTATGATTATCCATTGAGATTCCAGTACTGTCCAGGTGGAATCCTAAGCACTCCACTTTCGGCTGATAAACTCAAACTTTTCTGTCTGACAAAACAACTGATTTTGACTGAGTCTTTTAATACTTGACTTGATTTTGTGAAAGAATATCCCTCGAAAAGACCAAACTATCACCCAGATAGACTACAATAAAATGATTATGCATGTCAGCAAAAATATGATCCATAAAGCACGGGAAGAACACTGAGAAATTGCTTAACCCAAAGAACTTGACATGATATTTAAAATATCGAAGAAATGTTTTGAAGATCGTCTTCCATTTATCTCCTTCTTTGATTCAGACAGGGTTGTATGCCCCACTAAAGTCTAACTTAGTGAAGAGTTTATAGCTCCTAATGGATTCCAGTATATCCTTGATTCGTGTTAAAGTGTATCTGTCCTTAATTATGATCTTATTTAAGCCTCTGAAGTCGATGCAAGGTCTTAACTCATCAGACTTTCAAGGAACAAACAACATTGACATAGCGGCTAGGGAAGAGGATCAGTTTATAAGACCATTCTGTAGGTTTTTGTCCAAATATTGCCTCCGGACCTCTTTTTCAAAATCAGTGAGGGAGTAAATTTTACATAAAGGATCAGTTGCCTCAGGTTCTGTGGGAATTGCACAGTCGAACTTCCTTTGGGGATTAATTCCTTCGGTTTCTCAAAGAGAACTGCGAAATCTTGAATTTGATCTCGGATGTCTTAAAGAAGGTTGATAGTACTAGGATGCGCCACAGGGTGCTTGGCAATTTCCTTAGGGGAACAATAATCTTCAGTTGCATAACAAAACATATAACAAAATTAGGAAGATAGGAAAATTGTTCAAGTCTCCCTGTTAATGTAGGGATTGGGTCCAGTCATTATGGAACTCCTAAGATAACATTATGGGTAGGAGAAGCAATGAAGTCAAAAGAGACACTATTGTGATGCTTCCCAAATGTCAACTTCGAAGGTGCCATTATTTCCTTGACCGGTCCAGAAACCAGAGGTGTTCCATCTATGGTTTGAACTTGCTCAGGAGCCTCCTTGGGTAGCCAAAGAACATTCTTTTCTCAAGTCCAACCTCCATCCACGTATGGACCACTGCTCCCACTGTCCAGGAGTGCCAAGAGTTTCCCTTTATTCCAATAATGGAACTCCATTCACGCAGGCAGGGGAAAATTAAATGGATGGGTAAATGGATGGCTGGATGGCCGGATGGAGTGGTGACAGACTGAATGATGGATGAAAGACTGAATGGATAACATAATAGAAAGATGAAATAGTAGATATCAGTGGGAAATATGAAAGGATAAATGGACAGATGAAAGACACAAGCAAGCTCTTCTGGGGAGAGTTTGGATTACTTGCATCTTTTGCTTGATGCCACAAAGGGCTTTCTGTTTAAAGTAGGGGGAATTTCAATGTTCTAGCTACTCCCTTAACTGCAAACATCAGTTTTTGTGAACCATTGCCCTGGTTCATGGAGGACAACAAAAAAGTGGATTGCTTGAATTAATTTCCGAAACTGGTAATTACTTTGGGCCACAATTGAGTAAGTCATTTCTATACCCACTATGCCATCCCAGATTGGAACCAGTACTTCTCCGATAGAAACAGTCCAACACAAAATGCTTGGCCAACGTGGCAAAACAAACCTTTATGTTTAAAACATTCTCTACAGTCACCTGCTTTAGAACCACCTGATTAAGCCAAACCTTTTACATTACACTGACATGAAGAGGAGGGGTTTGCCCTAGGCACTGTGGCGGAAGACCATGGCAATAAAAATAACCTGCTTACTACTGATTACTTACATACTACTTGCCTATTACTCATGGTTTACTACTGATTGCTTACTATTCATCTGCCCTTGCTGCTCTGGTGGCAGGGCTGCCTCCACATCTGTGTGCTGTTGTGACTGGAAGATTTGGATCACATATCACTATTGCTGTACCCCATGCTGTGGCTTCACTATTACTGATGACTAAACGTCAGCACCTTTCTAGGTACTGGTTGTTAGAGTATTATATATTATTGCTCTCTACTTACAATATCTCTCAGATACAGTGCCCCATGTTAAACCCTGCTTTCCTGCTCTCTATTTCCTACTATGGAGATTCAAAAGATTGTATTCTGCTCAACTCACCAAACTCCATATTGATATCACTGATGCACCCATACACATCTATAATCTTGTATATTTTCCTTATGATTCTTACCTCAGAAACCCTGGTTGCTGGTTATGGTGCTTCCACCATATATGAAGTTGTTGAGAGTCAAAGTTTACTCCAGATACACTGTGATCAAGTAGTTGAGCTGTTTGCCTTCACACATCCTTGTATTCTAGCCACTCAGCAAACCATCTTTACTGACACAAAGTTCATATTTCTTAGTAGCCCATGATTTTGGACTCATTGGATGCTAAACAGATTCTTTACTTAAACATGTACCCTGATCAAACATTAGTCCTATGTCAAATATTTGCTTAATGCGCCCTTATTGCCCCGGAAAGTTGCCTTTATTAAGTGTGCCGCACACCAATCTACCCGTGATGGGCTGTCCATGGGTAATGGTCCTACTAATCACACTGCTACAAAAGCTATTTTATCACCTGACTCTGATGTAACTTTTATTGTGCCCCAGCTGCTGAGCCTCTTATGCACATCCTACAAGATCCTGCCTAGTTACAGGTCTAGGCCCCAGAAAGTGAAAAAGTGCATGGGTTTAGTACAAATGTCAAAGGCACCCTGACAGATTATGGCAAAATAAACAGGATAGAATGGTTGCCACAAAGTTTTACTCCCACATCTACCCCTCCTGTATCCTGACACAGCATATGTTAGTTAAAACAAGGTGAAACATGCTGCTGGCATCCTTTAGTCTGTAGCTTATTTTCCTTACATTATTTAACAGTATGCTGTACATGTGCCATGTGTCAAACCTACAGTGTTAGTAAAAGTATCAAGACTACCCCAGCTGCACAACCACCTTAACCCCCCATGGGATTTCTTCACCCATGTATGTATCAAGTTCATCTAGATGTCCCTGTATTGTTCCTATGTTTGTGTACAAGAATTAATGTGCATGCTTTCTAAGTGAATTAAAGGTTACCCTTGCACCTGATCTTATGCTACCAATATAGACAAGCAACTACTGCAAGAATGCATTCTTTTGGATGTGGATTCCGTTTAGGATTAAATGTGGCAAAGTAACTCCCTTTGTGTCTTCTGTAGTTCAGGAACTGTGTAATGCATTAGAGATTCAGCAACGTTTTCATTGTTCGTATCTCCCTGAATCTTTTTGAAAAGAGGTGTATTGGACCTCTGAAAAACAAGAGACTGTGACCTTATACCTCAACCTTAGGACTCAAGTCAATTCTAGCCATTCCTAGCTAAAAGACTGAATTGAGAGTTAACAAAATGCTAATGGACAGATCAAGGGTCCTTCCTCCTATCCATTGTGTCCCAGAGCTATACTTGATATTTAATTACCTGATAAAGTAAATCTAGAATACTGCACATAACTGATCTCAACAGCATCCATGCTCACATCCAAACTGCACTACTCACCAGTCCATATGAAGACTGCCATTATCTACAGTGCAGAGTGTGAGTGCAAATCAAGATCCACTAGTGGAAGTCAGCATTCCAACACAAATGGCAAAGGTGGGATCAAGTCCTACTCATTACTAACACAGTCATGGACTGTCTGTCTGGATCTACGCATCGCACTGCAAGTGGACCATGGAACCCAAAGATGATGCAAGTGCTAATCGAAGTGCTCAAGAGCACAGAGGAATGTAGCCTTTCATTGCTACAGTCTGCAAACCTGATAGCAAGAAGCCTCCCAACAACCTGACGCTCAGTGAGCCTGACCAGCCTTGTTTGCTGCAAGAATATTTGGTTAGATTGGTGGTGTAGAATGTGTCCTGGGACAAACAGTCAATCTATAAGGAGAATATTTTGTGCATGCAAATGCGCGACATGTATATATTGCATTGTGGCGGGTGCTGCTTACAGCACCACCCGCCACAATGCAATGTATGCGGTGTGCCACTGCCACCTTGGCAGTGGCATCCTAATCTTCATGGTGGGACCGGTGCACCTATGGCGGTCGGTCCCGTTTCCAGGTACAGTGGCGCCATGGCTTTTAAAGTCATTCTTTTCACCAAAGGTGGGTGTCAAGAGCCACTGAAGCTGTTGACCTTCTCGGAAAGTTGAGAACCAGGCTGGGTGCTGAGTTTCAGACTCTGTGGAGTTTTTTGAGGGTCCCTTTGGTTATTCCAAGATATATGATGTTACAGTAATCAAACTGAGAGGTAACGTGGGCATGAATAATAGTTTTCCATGATGCTATCAGGAGCAAGTCCAGGGTCTTTCTTAGAATATTTAAGGTTCCAAAGCATTTCCTGGCCACACTGCGAACCTAGTTCTCAAAAGATAGGTTATTGGCAATCCAGACCCCTAAATTCTGACCTTGGACTTGGGTTCTTGTATCTGGCCCAGAATATCAGGCCCCCAGGCTGATGTCTAGATGTAAGGAAAATTACCCAAGCAGAATTTGATTTTATTTGCCAGTTAGCTTCAAATAGCTATTAGCTGTCCAAGTGGCCAGTTCCACCAAGCTGGATTTGAACTGCTTTGCAATTACCTCTTCGGTTTAGGAGAGTGTCATAAACAGCTAGGTGTCATCAGTGTATGACACAAGTTTAACCTTGTGTCACTCAATAATTTCTGCTAGGGGTCGGATGTAAATATTAAACAAGGTGGGGCTCAAAAATTGAGCCCTTCGGTACTCCTTGAGTGAGAGATAGAGTCTCTGACACCTATGGCCTTGGAAGACAAGGAAAGTGTGATCTAATAAGAAAGAAGCAAACCATTGCAGTGCACTGCCTCCAACGCCGCACTCTTGTAGCCTCTAAAGCTGAAAGCCATGGGACACAGTGTCGAAGGCTGTGCTGAGGTCCAGCATTATTAGTGCTGACGCTTGTCCTTTATCAGCTCTGTGCCTCATGGTTTCAGTTGCAAATAATAGTGCTGACTCTGTAGAGTGATATGCCCTAAATACCAACTGGGATGGGTGAAGCAAATCCTTGGATTCGATGCAGCACATTTGTTGTTTGTTAACATGCTTTTCAAGAAGTTTAAAAAAGAAAGGCAAAAGGGAGATGGGGCTTGGATTTTCCAAGAGCATAGGACCCCTTGTGAGCTTCTTGCACATGGTGAGTACAATAGCCTGATTCCATTTTGGAGGGACTTGTCCTAGCTCAAGTGACAATTAAATCATGTGCTTGAGGAAGGGTAAGATAGAGGGCATCCCTATGCACAGAATTCTAGATGGGGCTGGAACCATTAGGGCACCAGATTTAATTTGAGAGAAAAGATCTTGAAGGTTGTCTATAGAGGGAGTGGTAAACTTTACAAGGCCATATTAAATGGCTGTGTCTTCTCTAATGGCCGATAGGTTGATTAGCTTCTTGGCTTCGGGTGAAAATGTGTAATAAATTTAGAATATTACACTTCACATGCCATATGTCCTATTACACTTCATATGTCATTCCCACTATTAGACACTTTCCTACTACTCATAAACTGCCATGATCTTTGCTATATTGGTCACAGGCAACGGAATGGGATCTTTTTGTGAGTTACACTAAGTTGTCCTGGTGTTGGAGGAGATAGGAAAGTCAACTGAAAATGCCATAGTGTTCATTACCACACAATAAGTGGTTCAGCAAATTGTGATTTTGCAAAATAGAATAAGTCTTGTGCATTTGTGTGATAATTGGAGTCGAAAGTTGTACATATATTGCAAACACCTCAGTCGTTATTCATGAACGTATCAATAAAATATGTGTACGGATTATTTATTTATTTATTTCAATTTATTTATTTTAATTTATATAGCGCATTATCACCCGGGGGTCTCTAAGCGCTTGTACCAGGCAGACAGACAACTCCATAGAACAGACAGCTACCCTACAAAGCTCCCCAGGCTTCTCAGAACAGTATTGTTTTTAGCATCCGTCGGAAAGGCAGCAGCTTTGGTTCCTTACGGAGATCTGGTCGAAGTTTATTCCATGCTGCCGGGAGCAGAGTGGAGAAAGCTCGACCGCCCTGGGTTGACAGACGATAGCGTGGGTTAGTCAGGAGCGTGGCCTCTGAAGACCTCAGTACCCTACCTGGAATGTAGCTCGATAGTCTACTTTTTATGTTGTTCGGTGCGTTGTCATTAATAGCCTATGGGAGATACACAGGCCTTTGAACAATGCCCTCTGTCTAACAGGAAGCCAATGCAGCTGGCGCAGAAGAGGAGATGCATGCGCCTTCCTGGGCTTCCTATAGATTAGTCTTGCTGCATCGTTCATCACTGTTTGAAGCCTCGACAGTTGTTGCTGGGGCAGACCCAAATACAACGCATTCCCGTAGTCCAGTCGCCCCAGAATCATGGCTGTCACTGCGCTCCTTAGAGTAGAAAAGGACAGTAAATTGGAGATTTTGCGAAGTTGCCTAAGGAGGCCTATGCATGTACCCACCACTGTGGACACCTGCTTTCTCATGGTCAAATTGCCATCAATGAGGATGCCCAGGCTTTTTACCACGGTAGCTGGAACCGGCGTCTTGCCCAACTCCCTGGGCCAAAATCCATCGTGCCAGGGGCTCCCAGCAGTGGTAATTGGCCGCACCTCTGTTTTGTCAGGATTGATCTTCAGGGAGTTGGCAGTCATCCAGTTTACTGTGTATCTCAGGATGTTATGCAAGCGTGCTTGAGCTCCAGGGATGTGCTCTATTTGAATGATGATCTGTGTGTCGTCAGCGTAATTATAGATCTGACAATCCATCTGATTGAGCGCTGAAATCAGAGGCTGGAGATAAATATTAAAAAGGAGCGGAGAGAGCGCCGACCCTTGCGGCACTCCACAGGTGATGGCCGCTGCTGCTGATACTAGGTCTGCAAGCTGTACTTTCTGCGATCTATCCTGCAGGAAAGAAGTAAGCCAACCTATTAACATCTACAGCTACCTGGTACTCAAAGATCGCTTTGCAGCGCACAGCAGGAAATAACGCGGCAGCGTTTTTAATTGATCCCGTTTTTCTATTTTATTTCATTCTTGTTTGTTTTACCTTGGTTTTAGGCAGTAGTCTTGTCCCTTACTCACACTATAATTGCTATTGCACCGCGCTTGGAAGGCCCCTGGTTTCCTCGGTCTCCTCGAAGTTTGGGCGCCATATTGGGGGTAGTTTCCTGGACGCCTGGCGGCGCCAGTTCTGCTAGCAGACCAGTTGTCGCAAGGACATGCTGGCCTGCATATAAGGAGGGCATTATAGGCGGGCTCATTCGTTAATAACATCTACAGCTACCTGGTACTCAAAGATCGCTTTGCAGCGCACAGCAGGAAATAACGTGGCAGCGTTTTTAATTGATCCCGTTTTTCTATTTTATTTCATTCTTGTTTGTTTTACCTTGGTTTTAGGCAGTAGTCTTGTCCCTTACTCGCACTATAATTGCTATTGCACCGCGCTTGGCGGGCCCCTGGTTTCCCCGGTCTCCTCGAAGTTTGGGCGCCATATTGGGGGTAGTTTCCTGGACGCCTGGCGGCGCCAGTTCTGCTAGCAGACCAGCTGTTGCAAGGACACGCTGGCCTGCATATAAAGTGATCCTCCCACGCGCAGTGACGCCGGAGTCACGCCTGAGTCCAGCCCGTCTGCGCCCGTCAGCGTCCTGGAGGCGACTAGGGCGACGGGCTGGGCTGGTTTCAGGCGGCTTTTTCCATTCTCCTCATTATTATGCTTCGATATGTGGCGGTGGAGCTCCGGTCCCTACATAAGGTGGGGGTCTCCTGTCGCAAAGTATTTGCGGGTCGTCACAAGGGTAAGAGACGGTGTCCTGGCTGTGGATGGCTGCCACATAAGACCCGGGCTGCCGTATTAGATAGGGAGGAAGACAGCGTGAAGCATCTTTGTCTGCTCTTAAATACTAGATCTCTTAGCAGACATGCTTTGGACATTTATGATCTTCTGGTAACAGAAAAGCCTCTTTGCTTGATGTTGACTGAGACGTGGCTAGGGGAGTTCTCTAACCCCGATATTGCCACAGCGATTCCCCCCGACTACAACATCTTTAGGCAAGATAGACTGAAAGGGCGGGGAGGTGGTGTGGCACTTGTGGTAAACAAACAGGCCACTTGTACCACTATTCCTATGGATGTTATCATGGGATGTGAATCTCTTGCCTTTTCTATAAGACTATCGCCTCATCAATCTTTTAAAGGACTTCTAGTCTATAGGCCCCCGGGACCGACAGCACCTTCTTTAAAGAGCTCCAGTCGATAGTCTCGGCACTGGAGCTGAGATCTGAGCACTGTATATTGGCCGGCGATTTCAATATCCACATGGACGATGGATTGGACGTAGACACGATCAAAATGATTGATGTTACGGCCCCTCTAGGCCTTTCTCCGTTTCACTTTGGACCGACACATGAAAAAGGCCATACCCTGGATCTGGTCTTTTCGACCATTTCTATAGAGATGCTGGTACCTTTGCAGGTGCTTTGGTCGGATCACAGGCTGGTCAAATACTATGTATCAGAGGCAAAAAAAACATCTAGTGCTCTTCCTCGGCAGTTATGTCAAGTGTCTAGGGCGTACCATCGGGTGACTCCAGAATTGCTGGCACAGGCATGCCTGGATCACCCATGTCCTATGACAGGAGACCTGGAAAGGGATTTAGAACTGCTGCAAGCATGGCTGACGGACAGGCTGGATGATCTTGCCCCGGAGATGCCCCCCTGCAAAACAGCTAAACGGGTTTCTGCCCCTTGGTTTACCAAAGCACTGGCGGCTTTACGGCGGCAGTGCAAGGTGGCAGAGAGGGCTTGGCGCTCGCAATATGAGCCCGCGGCAAAGCTTGCTTACAGGACTTCTGTCAAAGCCTACCATCGTGACATCCTCTCTGAAAAAAGAGGCTATTTTGCGAGGAGGATTGAGACCGCCTCCAATTCGTGCAAGGAGATATTCGCAATCGTGAGGGAATTTACGTCCCCACGCACTCTTTCGACTCAGGTACCCCCTTCTGAGGCGTGGGTGAGCGCCCTTGCCAACTTTTTCACCTCTAAGATTTAATCAATCCAGGACTCTTTCCCCCTAAAAGGGGCTGGTGTACCTCCTTGCATTGAGGGCGTCTCTGATCTAACAGCAAGTGCGGACCCGGTTCTGGCAGGCTTTCCACCACTCTCAGTCTCCTTGTCCTTGGAGCTTATGGCCAACCTTAAATCTGGGTCGCCTCTGGATGCGTGCCCTGCCAAATTTTTGGCAAAGGTGGCCGAAGTCATAAATCCCATTGTGAATCCCATCTTGAACCGCTCCTTGAGTGAGGTGGTGGTCCCTCAGGCCTGGAAGCAGGCGATGATCATCCCTCTGCTCAAAAAGCCTGGTTTGGATTCAGAAGTTTTGGCCAACTACAGGCCCATTTCTCTCCTGCCCGCTTTTGCTAAGATCTTGGAGAAGCACGCGCATCTTGTGCTTTCCAACTATTTGGAATCCCATGATCTGCTGCACGCCACCCAATCCGGCTTCCGCACCAACTTGAGCACCGAAACAGCGCTCTTGGAAGTTTCGGAGGCTATTAAGGAGGTGCTGGATTCAGGAGGCAAAGCAATGCTCGTGATGCTCGATCTGTCGGCGGCCTTTGACACCGTCCCCCATGAGGGTCTCCTTGCCAGACTTTATGAGATCGGTCTGAGGGGGACGGTGTTCAGCTGGTTTAGATCTTTTTTGGCTGGCCGCCGACAAACGGTCTGGGCCTCCCCCAGTTCTGCCGAGATGCCGTCATTGGGAGTCGGAGTCCCGCAGGGCTCAGTGCTGAGCCCGACTCTTTTTAACATCTTTATGACCCCTCTGGCGGCACTGGCGGAATCTTTCGGGGCCCAGATCGTTTCCTACGCCGATGATACCCAGCTCCTCTATACCTGCGGGAAAGGAGTAGATTTTGACGGAGAGAGTATCCGCGGTTGCCTTGGGGCTGTGTTTAACTGGTTTCAGCTTAACAGCCTCAAGTGCAACTCGAATAAATCTGAGGTACTTTTCTTCGGCTGTAGATCGGACCCAGATTGGCAGGAATGGTGGCCTGCCAATATGTTTCCTCCAGCAGGCTCTTCCCAGCTGGCCAAGAATCTGGGGATTAAGATCGACAATGGTTTGACATTGAGATCCCAGATTCTGGGCCTCACTGGCACTTGTTTTGGCCTCCTCAGGATGCTCCGCAAGTTTCTTCCTCTGCTCCCGGAGGATCACAGGAAGATAACGGTTCAGGCTTTAATTGGCTCGAGAATGGACTACTCGAATGTCCTTTATCTCGGCTTGCCGGAGTATCTGCTGCAACGGCTGCAGGTGGTCCAGAATTCGGCAGCACGGGCCGTTTTTGGACTACCCGGCCGAGCTAGAACCTCGGGTCTCCTGCAGTCACTCCATTGGCTGCCTATCCGGAAGCGGATAGTTTTTAAGGCCTTGACCTTGGCCCATAAAGCCCTACATGCGTCAGGAGCAAAATATCTCCAAAAGAGGCTAGCTTTTAATCGCCCTGCCCGCTCCCTGAGATCCGAGTCTTTGTTCCTCGCCGTGGTCCCTCGTATAAAAAGGGCACGTACAGGGGGCCGATCTTTCAGATTGCTGGCACCGCAGCTTTGGAATATTCTACCAGTGACATTGCGCAGCACCTCCAATCTGTTGGCTTTTAGGAAGGGCCTGAAAACTTGGCTTTTTACTCTTTAGATATGAGTCTGACTTTCGTTCATGGTCTTTTATTCTCTGCTTCTTTTTCCTTGTTATGTTTTGGCACAGGTTTGCATTAAAGCGCCGGGACACTCTTTGAGTAGCCGTGCGCTATACAAGACAAAAATAACATAACATAACATAGTGCGGTTCCCCCGATGCCTAGATCTCTCACACGCGACAGCAGTTGACTGTGACACACAGTGTCGAATGCCGCAGAGAGATCAAGCAGCACCAGGGCCCCGGGGATCTTTTTAACAGCTCTACATCTCAATTTGTCCAAAATGGAAACCATCACCAGCTCCGTACTGTGATGTACTCTAAAACCAGCTTGATTTCGCTCTAACAGATCATTGATCTCCAGGTGCCTAGAGAGGTGTGTCAATACATGCTGTTCTAGTACCTTCGCCAAGAACGGCAACTGGGAGATGGGCCTGAAGTTCTTTAAGCATGGTCGGGACCCGTCCCATTTCCAGTGACTTGTTTAAGAGGTTTAGGACATCCTCCTCCATCCCTGGCATGGCTTGCTTAAACACGCTAGGGGGACAAGGGTCTACCTTGGAGCCCGACTTCACCTTCCCCACTAAGTTAAATAGCATCTCCTTCTTAACTAGGGGTATACTATTCATGGGGTCCTGAATTTTAGGCCTGCATGGGATAATTTGCAATGGGCATTCTAACACAGGGGAGCGCGAGATTTCAAGTAAGAGCTCCTCAATTTTGTTGGTGAAAAATTCAAGGAATTTATGACAGTCCTCAAGAGAAAACTCGGGCCTCTGTTCCCTGTTCTTCCTTAGTTCAGAGAGCACTTTAAAAATTTCTTTCTGGGGGTTTTGGGCTGTTGCAATCCTTGTCTCGAAGAAGTCTGCCTTGCATACAAGGATCGCTCTCTTATATATAGCAAGCTCCTGCACATACAATAAATGTGCCGCCGCATTGTAGTCCCTTCGCCAGGCCCTCTCCGCCTTCCAAAGAACTTGTTTCCTAGCCCTCAGTGAGTCGTTAAACCAAGGCACTCCTGCTCCTTTGCCCACCATTTTCACCTTTCTGGCTGGTGCCACCATTTCAATGGCAGCTTTCAAATTGTCAACTACCTTATGACAGACTGCTTCTATGTCGGCATCCTGAACTGGTTGGGATACTGCATTTCGTAGATTAGTAACCAATTCCACCTCATTTATTGAGTTCCATTTCCTTACCATTTTCCAGGTAACCATGGGTTTCCCTCCACCTTTAGACACCACTCTCTGGCCCCTAATAAGGTAGTGATCGGACCAGGCACAGGGGCTCCCAACTACCACCCTTGAGCCTGGCTCAGTTGACCATACCAAGTCCAGGGTGTGGCCCTTTACATGCGTTGGCCCAGCCACCTGTTGTATCATCCCCAACGCAGTTAAGGCTTCCTCTAGAACGGAGCCTGTCCTTCTTTGGGGGTGGTCTCCCAATGGAAGTTAAAATCTCCCAGCACCAACATATCCTTGTAACGGGATCTAAGGTCGTATATCAGCTCAACAAAGCTATCCATAAAATCAGGTGTGGCCCGCGGAGGCCGATAGACCAACAGGATGACCAAACACTCGGTGCCTAACTCAAATTTAACCCCTAGGATGTCTGTGCCCCCATAACACTCGGCGCAGATTCTTTCAGCCTTCCAGCGACTGTTAAACAAAAGCGCCACCCCTCCACCTCTCTAGTCCTGTGGCCGGTTGTGGCAAAAAGCCAGGTAGTTGGGGGGAGAGAGGCCACCACATCTGGCGTGGATGACTCTTCTAACCACGTCTCCGTTAGCCCTAGGATGTATAACTCACCCTCCTGTAGCAAAGTGAAAACTTCCAGGTTATGTTTCTGAAGTGACCGAGTATTTAGCAGACCGAAAGGGACTTCTGTTTCTGTTTTCCTGTTTCTCCTCCCCTCCTGTGTCAACGAAAGGTTCAGCAACCCCTCCTTTCGTAACCTTTGTAAACAATCATGTCCTGGCTGCAGGTTACCTCTATGTAGGTCCATCAATTCCTTCCTGCTATACCTGGTGGTGGAACCAGGGTGTCTGGCCCCGGGTCCCGTCTGGGCATGGATGGGCGTAGATGGGCTCGCCTCTGGCGAGCCTCCGGCGCGCCCACTGCGCGCGCGCTGCCCGCAAATGCTGCACGCTAGCATGAGGCAGGATTAAGGACCTATGATTGATGATGGGACAGGTTTTGTAGGGTGGGTGGTCTGGTCATGGTTGAAAAGTATTTTTGGACAATAGGGTATGCAAATATGTTGTTATCTTCATCATTTTTGTCGGTCTCATACTGAATGACCTCCTTGACCAAGTATACATCGTCGCAATCCCAAACAAGAGGCAAGGGTAATAACAATTTATGACGATCAAGTAGGACGACGTTGAATAAGACTATGATTTGTTGTTTGAGATACTCTAGAATATCATAAAAATGACGTAGAGAGGTATGTCGATTAATGAGCACAGTAGTGTCTAGATTTGTACAAACAAACAGATTGAAAGCGAGGTACTGGGAAAAATTGTAAATGTATTTGCTTCAAATAGGACGACTATAACCTACATTTGCCATGTTTTCGTGCTCAGACTTCCATTGCCGCAGGCAGTGCCCATCTCTCACATTCAAGTGCCTTTAGCTTTCTAGGAATGAAATAAGTGGATAGCTTGCTCAGCCGAAAACTGTTTACATTTCTTCTCCCGTTCTCACAGTCACTGCTTGACACCTGCTCTCATTCTTTATGTGAAACCTTACGGTGTGACCAGTACTTGAAAAGTGTGTGTATTCGAGTATACATTTGGATCTCTCTGTTCTTGTTAAGCTTGCCTCCCACAATCATTTCAAGGGGAACCCATGGTGGACTGACCCTGTGAGTCACAGACTATTCTTTTTTCTTTTGTTAATAAACCCTTTCAGTCTCAGAGCGGCATGTAAGAATCCCTTGACACTGGCTGCCATCATAAGCGGGCCTCAACATCGATATATGTGGTGCAAACACCTGGAATATACGAAAAGAGCTAGGCTCTGCATGTGAAGATCATTGTGTTGTCACCGTCTCGCGCAGCGCTCTTTGTCTCACCCTTTTTTGATTTCTTGTGTCTGTGTCTTGGTGGACACTGTACATTTCCGACAAAACAACCTTGATGTTGCCATCTGGGCGTAGCTGACCCTCGCCTGACAGATGTTTTGGGGCATATTTACAACAGAATGGAGAAGCTGGCGCTAAACAAACATTGCTCATGTTACGCTTCTCCATTCTGAAAACACAGGAATGCGTCGTATTCACAAGAATGTAGCGCACCCCTGCGTTTCCCCTAGTGCTGGCGCTGAGTTCCGCTGTCTAGCGCAACACATGCATCCTGGCACCATAGTGCCAGGGTGTCTGCATTGGGGGAAATGATTGTTCATGTGCAGGAAGATCTCCCTTACCGCACATGAACAATAATTTATGGCATTTTGAAACTTCGATGTGTGCTGCTTAATGCAGTACACATAGAAGTTGCAAAATGTCTTTTTTTTATTGTTTATGTGCAGGAAGGAATACCTTCCTGCAAATAAACAATCTATGGGAATTTACTGTTTCTATGTGTGCTGCAAAAGGCAGCGCATATGGAAACAGCAAAAACGAGGAGAAATAAAGCATTTCTCCTTGTTTCGCCTGTCTAAGACCAGGTTTTTCCTGTGCAGCGCAGCACACATGCAAAGTGGGAATATAAAGGAGAAATAAATAGTATTTCTGCTTTTAATGCCAGCTTTCAAGAGGTATTTTTTGGGCGCAAGACCCTGTCTACTGTTGGAGATAGGGTTTTGCATTAAAAAAATGGGTGGTTGCACGGAACTCCCATGTACTAATCATGGCAGTCCGCTGTATGCAGAGTAACGCAAAGCAGCACTTCAGGCTCGTTTACATAACTTTTTGTTACAAACAAACCAATGCACACACCAATTTGAGTTAGTTTGTAAATCCCAGACAGGGTTTTGAGTCCGATCGGCATTAAAAAAGGAACCCAAACTAAGGGAGAATCTTTGTAAATGTGGCTGTGGGCCTAGGTGTCATGTCTCCAACGTCAGCTTCAACCAATTGTAGCAACTGTTGCAGCCATCTTGAATTTCATAAGGGTCAATCAGTTCTAGTTTAGGTGGCCAATGGAACGCAGATTACTTCTGTGTGTGCCGCCCATCCCACTATTGCAGTCTCTCGGCTGAAGCGTTACAGTCACCAGTGCGCAAGGTTGTATGTCACTATTGTAGTGTTGGGCCTCAGGCCCACATGGTGAGGGAATGATGGACACAGACACCGGCTAGTGTGGTACAGTAACTGGTCTAGGGCACGTGTGCCGGCCCCTTTTTATTGACTGGGTCACATGACTGGTGGCGCCTGTGGTTGGTGGGTGTCTAGTGTGGGTTACATCTGCAGTGGAACACTAGAATGTATCCAGCCGGACACTCCAACTATGTCATTGTTTCTCTCTACCCAGTGTCATTTTAAAGATCTTTAGGGCACCATACAATACATATTTCAAATGTTTTTTGTGAAATGTTATCATGTAATTCAGTATTGTTTGGCGTCATACCGAATTGAAATAGCGTCTAAATGGGTAATAAAATTCGAAGTTGTTTTGAACAGGGGACCACAAAAATATATCTTGTCTGGAGATCCTGAAATCCTTCAGATACCACTGGCACTGCATCACCAGCACTGTATCGTGGGGCATTACATCGGCTCTGGGTTTTTTTAAATATATGTAATTAATTGACCCTTATGCGTTTTCTTCAGACGGTTGTGCATAACCCTTATCCTTGAACATAATTAAATTACTAACATATGATGAAGTAACGTTCCACTATTTTAAGAGCTTGATGTAGTGGAGGTATATATCTCACGCAATTCTAGGCGATTCCTTCCAATGACGGATCTTCGTGGAATACCTTATTCGCGGGAATTGCATAGGTGTGTACATTGACCTCAAGGGGCAAAACAATTTAGGTTATAGAAATGGAATTCAGTCGAAGGGAGGTATAGATGATTCGTAACCTCTTCAGGCTAGCGACAATCTTTGAGAGAAAATGAAAGATGAGGCTTTAACTGAAAGACAGAGAGGGCTGAGGGAGGGATTGATACAGAACTCGTCTGCACATCAGAGAAGGCTGTGTTACCTGGTGGAAATAAATTACACTGGGTTGCTGTGTTTTATATTTGTGCAAAGAACGGTTTGTTAATAGAATACAATTAGACAACGTACACTGTGAAAAACTCGAAAAGGCAACCTAATCAACGCATTATGTTAATGCATGTAGTCTCTAATTGGCAGCGCCCTCTTCCTGCTGGGGTCAGCCGCGGTATGAAGATGCTGTTGATTTTCCTCATTGTTTTAAAATGCTTAATTGTGTGTGTTAGTCATCTGCAGCTGTTTTCTTTTCTAAGAGACAGGTGGGAGCTAATTGTTCTCCCTTTGCTCGCCGTTCATTTCTATGTTGATATAATTGATGGGAAAATAAACATGTTTGAAGAGCTTCTGGGTGCGTGTAGGTGCTCCATTTAAAGTTATTTGTGGCAGCATATTATAAAAGTGCTGCATGAGTGGAGCAATGTATGGATGCAGATATATGCAATCCAAGGAGGTGATTAGGATGGCGGGCGGACTTAAGTCTGTCCGCCATCTCTATGGTGTTGGGACCGTCCGCCCGACTTGCGGCGGTCCCGTAATGTGAATTAGGATGCGACCACCACCCTGGCGGTCGCATTCCGCAGTGTAACATTGCGGCGGGTGCTGCTTGCAGAAGACCCGCTGCAATGCCAAACTGCCATGCTGTGCATTTCCATGCACAATGTGGCAGGCAGCGTGCGGTGCCTGCCACCTTGTGCATGGGTATGGAGGGGGGTACCATAGGTGCAAGTGCACCCAACCCCCGCCGGCAAATCCTGTTGTGAACGTATCTAGGTCCCTATTTAAATATTCCCGATTTATGCCCTTATGTGGTTATAACAAATCATATCCTTATAAAGGCATAAGAATCATATCCATATTTAGTCATAGCCAATGCAGTCCAAATACGGCAAGGCTACTCCCATAGACTCCTAGAAAGTACAACGCGTTCGTTAAACAAACCAAGCCTCCAGCAGCCTGGGAATTCCCACTGCTTTTGTTTTGATTTGTTCAAGAACTCCTGGAGAACTGAAAGAACTGTAAGTTCTTAGTGACGTCTTATGTCCAACCTTACGTCAAACTCGGCACCTTCCAGGTATAAATATACCAGCGTTTGCCTTAAGCAAACACAAGGTGGTTTGGAGCAGATCGGCTATCTACTTACCCGAAGCCCAACTGTAACGAGAGCCGAAGGAAGCCGACCCTCCCATTGACGCACTGAGAGAGACGCTGTCTTTTCTCCTGCCGAGAAATCAAGCTCCAGTGTTTCCAGTCACCCTTGCGGGGTTTCTGTGAGATCGAGTCCTGAGAACGAGATACAAGACCTCCTTCATTCTATAACCAAGGTACGGAGCTGATTAGATCCTTAGAGAATTCTTGATTCAGCTTCTTGGCAAAAACTAACTTAACTTAAAACTGCAGCTCACTTACTCCTTCCCACGTACTAGGCTTAGGTTAGGTACACCGGGGTAGGCGTATCTTAGAAGCACCAGTTGAGTACGTTTAGTCAATGATTTTATGTATGTATATATTTTATCTATTTTAAACACGGTATGGCTTAGAAACTGTACCATGCTTTTACAGTATTATTTCATAATACTCCTTTTACTGTACACACTTTACTTAATGACAAGTATTGCAATTGTGGCAATTCACTTCTCTTGCACGAGAAAGAGGACTGCTCAATAAATAACAACTTTTATTGAAAACGCCCATCTCTCTATTTCTCTACACTCCTGGTGAAACTAAGCATGCACGATTGACTGAGTGAAATAGTTGTCTATTGTTTATGCTCCTTATTCTGGGGGGAGCAAAGTTGTCATGTTTATGCGCTTGTCAAAAACGAATCCCTTCTTGTCTATTCAGGAAAGTTAACTCCTTCCTGTTCAATCGAGAAAGTTTCTAGTGACCTCTGAGCTAGCTGTCATACCTTATTAAGTCTAACATATTCAGTAGAGACCTAGATGACCTCAGTCCTACGTCTAAACTATCGTTTATGTTATTCCAATGCGCAGAGCCTATTGGGAATATAGGAACTACACTACATGGCGCCAAACGTTTGGTAAGGCGATAATCTAACGCTAGATACCAGAGTAACTCAGTCGTGCTTTTCACACAGACCCCTTTTTCCCGTAGAAACTCCAATAGACGTCTGGAGTGGGTAAAAGGTTAATATCCGCCAGAACTTAGTAGGAAAAGATTCCTATGTATTAGTTTTTGGTTTAGTCAACGTTGAAGGATACAGTGTTCCAAAATATTGTGCACCTAATCTTTGTTTCCTTGAAACTTGATCTGCAAACTTTCTGTCAGAAAAATTTCGGAAAGTGAAGACGAAAGGGAGGGAGCTAAATTAGCATCTCAACTTTTAGCGGAAGACACAAGTCTCCGGGAAGATAACCCGGAGGCTATACTCATCGCAGTCAATGTAAGGAAGAGTCTAGCTTACAAACTTATAAATAATGTAGTATCATCAAGAGGTGGTACAGTCATATTTGTGGTAGAGGCCCATGAATATCGGCAGACAGAGGTATTCTATTCCTGGATACATTTTCCAGCAGCACATGCTGTGACACGCGAGTTTCACTACTACAAAATAGAGAACTCTCCAACGGAATACGTTCCTTTCGAGGACATTGAGATTCCACTAACATACCAAGAGCATCAGCTCTGGTTTAATGGTTTAATGGCGCCCTAAAACATCAAAATCACTTCACCAGGCTCGGTCCACTAGGTAGACCAGGAGCCACATGGACGGTTCTAGCCGGCTACACACCACATCCTGACATTGATGGAATGTCAAGCGGAGAACTTTTAGTTCAGCTAAAACAACTAATTAAAATACATAGACAATTGGCCCAATATGTCATGCGGACTTTAACAGTCCAACCAACAATAAGAATTCCACAGCAACCCCTCACCAGGGGAACACAAATAAAATTACACCACAGACTATACAATCAGTCATTGGCAAATTACCCGCAAAACGGAAACAGATTACATTCTGGTTAGCTAAGAAAATTACTCAGATAGAGGCAGTATTTCCTGATACTACACCTAATGAGAAACACAGAATTCTGACTATCTGCCTTCCAATGGGGATCACACCACATGTGGAGGACTGTGACACTTGGGGCACAGTCTTTGCTTCAATATACACAAAAACACATGGTGTTCTATCCATGGCGGTTATACCAGACGTACTAAGACAGATTCAAAATGAATATGGTCCAGAGCCTGCTTTAACTCTAGGTATGAAATTACTGAAAGACTTTAAGCAGGTCTCGGCTATACTATTAGCCAACATAAAAGGAGAAGCAGCATCTGTGGCGATCCGCCAAAAATTGAAAGAAACAGATATAGCAATCTTTTGAACTTGCCAGAATAATTGAAAAATCCTATGAAGAATTAGGTAGAGATAGTTTGGGTGGAAAACCAGTAAAACCCCAACTAACTGAAAATCCTGAAAAAACATTTATCAAGAATAATCTCAATACTGCAAAAAAGAGGTGGGAGGGTAATAAACAAACTACTCCCAGAGAAAAACAGTTCCAGTCCAGAGGAAGGTCTCCTCAACAGAGAGATAGATCTCCAGAAGGAGGAGGCAAGTCTCCCCACAGGGAGCCCTCTGAGAAGGGTTGGCCTAACGGCTAAGGCGCTCTACCTCGGACCTGGGGATCTGGGTTCGAGTCTCGGTAACGACGCCAAAAACCCCCTGTGATCTGGGCAAATCACTTAATCTCCCCGTGCCTAAAAAATGAAAGTGTGTCCTCATGTAACGTAACTGGTGCTATGTAAAGCGCTCTGATAACTGATTCGGTTCGGTTCTAGTTCGCGCTATATAAAACTCCGGAAAAAAAAAAAAAAAACCTTAGAGATAGGGATAAATTAAGAAAACCTGACAAAATATCAAGATAATGATACACGTCCCTCGATCTTTTCAGACTTCCTCACAGAAATCGGAAAGAAGAGGACGGTCAGAACACAAGGAAGAGCACGTCAAGTCCAAAGACAAGGAACCTGCTCATCAAAGTAAAAAATTACAATTTCCAAAAAAGAAGGTAGCTAGTATTAAAATAAAACATGCTGAGGATTCTGAAGACACAACTGAAAAACGGAGAATGGGTCCAGACAATGCTAGACAGCGCAGCAGAAGTGACCATAGCTTGCAAGATCCTGATGAATCTTCTCGAGACAGTGGACACGAATGAATACATTCAAGTGGAAACTGCAGACACCAGAGTTAGCATACCCCATAAATTATATGAAATAACATTACGTATCGAGGGGGACAAAACTAGGAAAATAAAGGGTCTCTTTTGGGATAACCTTTCAAAAGGCTATGATATCCTTCTAGCAGAAAAAGATTGGCCACCTGAGTTTGTCAGGGAGTGCCCACATGGCAAAGAAATGATTATGCCTGCCTTCTCAAATCTAATTCGAATTCATAAAAAATACACATTTGCAAGAAAATGGGAAGTGGCCCAAGCCCCTGCATTATATAAAAATCATGTAGGATGGGATGAGGATTCTCCTCACCATAAATTTCAGTTAAAAAATCAACCGACGGGCGTGGCCAAGATGGCGTCGGAGTAAGACGCTTCTCCGAGCCTCTCCGGCGCCGATCCAACATTGCTGCTGATAGCTCGATGTCACTGGCGCAGGCTAGCCCCAGACCGTTGTCGGAGGTCTACGACGCAGCGCGGAGAGGTCCGGTGCCATCTGCGGAGCGCTGAGCCGCTCGTGGCGGCTACAGGAGCGGGGAAGCTGTGAGGCCTTCAAATCCCCGGACTCGCGTACTCTGAGGGCCGTCCGGAGGATCGATGTGACCGCGGCGGCGGAGAGGGGCTCGCCCGTTACCCACCCGAGGTCCTCCCCATACGCCGGCTCCCTGGAGCGGGCCGCGCGATCGGCGGAGGGCAGTGCAACGTACCGGGGGATGCCGGTGGTGTGTGGCTCTCCCGGCCGGAGGTGAGGAGAGGGCCTGACCTTGAGGGAGTACGGAGGCCCCGTAGGGCAGGCCCGGCGGAGTGGTGGAGGCTCCGGGCGCATTCCGGTCACTGCTCACCCCTGAGACACGCTGTGGGGCCCGGACACAGTACGAGGAGCTGCGCCCTAGCTAGGAAGGGGGGAGTGAGAGACGCCCTGCAGCCCAAGCCAGGGGAGTGAACTTGGAGCCGGCTCGGCTAACTACGGAGCGGAAGAGCCCTGGGGGTTGCAGCCTGCGGGGGCCTAGGTGGAGTGCGGGCCCGGGGAGGCTGTACGTCGGCTTGCAGTGCGTGACCACCTGGGGGGTCTGGTGGAGCCCCACACCCCTCCCTGAGGCTTAGATCGTGCAGGCCTCGATCACTTGCTGCGGACTGGAGCTGGACTAGTGGAGAAGCTGGGAGTATGCACCTAGAGGTCTGGAGGTGGTCTGGACAGGGAGCGTGTCGGCGCCATTTTATCTGGCTCTCCTGATCGATTTGTGTGACTATCGCCGGCGCCTGGATAGCTGGTGACTGAGTTGCCCCGCTGCACCATCCCCTCAGGGACTTGCCATCGGAGGCTGGGGGCTTCCTGGTCCTTGACTTTTGTACGGTCCTGTTGATTGGAATCTCGGCGATCGAGGACTCTCTGGGGGCTTTCGGCCTGGTGGTCAGAGGAAGGTACCGAATTGGGCCGCCTTGTGGGGCCGCTTACTACACCTGCGAGCCCGGGCTCCCATACCACTTGACTTTGAGAGTGACTGGTGGACGTCCACCCGGAGGAGGGTTGCCCGGCATCATGTCTAACCAGGCCCGCAAGGGGCGGGTAGTGAAAGACGGAGCCTCTAAATCCTCACAGCAGCCGGCTTCCCCCGGTCTCAGTGGCTCTCCGAGAGTGTCCGATGATGAGGCCCCGGCTACCAAGGCATTTATGACCAAACTTTTTGCCTCCATCAAGGAGGATATCTCCGAGCTGCGGGCGCAGCTGGCATCCGACCTCCGGGAGGTAAGAAGGGATGTTGATGGGATTGGCGAACGAGTGGCGACTCTAGAGGACCATGATTTGAGCACGGCCAATGATGTGCACTTACTCCAACAGGATGTCCTCCGTCTCACGGAACAAAACTTGGACTTGCAGGCGCACACGGAGGACTTAGAAAACCGATCCCGTCGGAATAACATCCGCATTAAGGCGGTGCCATGGGATGGCGAGGCAGGAGACTTGCGAGGCTATGTACAGGAACTGTTTCTGCAGATCTTGGACGAAGAAGATGTGAAGGACATCAGAATGGATAGAGCCCATCGCGTTGGTTTGCCCAGGAGAGGGGGGGGGCCGCCCCCGGACATCCTTGTCTGTGTCCATGATTTTCAGGTGAAGGAGCGCATCCTTCGTAAAGCCAGGGCCATTGCATCTCTGCAGTTTAGGGGTCATCGTCCTCAGCTGTTTCAGGACTTGGCAGCCTCTACGCTCCAAAAAAGGAGGGATTTCCGCCCAGTGACTTCCTTTCTGCGGGAACGTAACATCGCATACTCCTGGGGCCACCCCTTCAGGATCATCTTCAGATGGCAGAACCGGCTGGTGCAGATACGCTCCCTCCGGGAGGCGAAGGATTTCTTGGGTTTGGATGATGCGGCACCGTCCCAGGGGTCGAATGCATCCCCGTCTCGGCGGCGCCGTCGATCCTCATCATGGCACAGAGTGGGGTCCTCTCCAGATCGGGGGCGTCCGGACCGCAATACCAGCCTGCAGGAAAGGGTGGACGCAGTGGCTTCAGTAGCTTCGACAACGCTGCCGGTGTCGCAAGCCAGTTCGGGAGCGGCGTGACAGAGTTTTGATTGTTGACGGATCGGCGCTGGAGGGGGCATCGGCCCCCCTGGTCTGGGTGAATGGAAGTACTTTTGGAGAAGACTCCCCGGATCGTGACCTTGGGAGGTACCGCGTTGGTCTCCCTATTCTGTCCCCGGAGTGGACGGATCTCCGCGACTTTTGGACTACTTGGACTGATGCAACTCACGATGAGTATCGTTCATATTGTTATTGTTTTTGGTATTATTTTTCACTGTTATATCCCTTTGTGTGGGGTGGGGATGGGGCGGGGTGGGTTGGTGGTGAAGTCTGACTGCTGGGTGTGTGACGAGTTGTCTCCTCTCGAGGCGTTTTTCCTTGGCCTCTGTTGCTGGGGCCTCCTCTTGGGCTCGGCAGCTGTTTTTGTTCTGGACATGGACTCTGTACTTACTGTGGGCTATTCTAGCATGGATCCCTTGGAGTTGGAGGGGGGGTTGAGTGCTGGGTTGCGGGGGGGGTCGATTTGGCCGTTGATGATGCCGCCTCTGTTCAGTTGCCCTCATTATGATATGTTTAGTCACCGGATACGGGTGGGCTCAGGTTCGTCAGTTGCCTTCCAGTGGGATTTCCAGGGTGGTCCCTCGGTTGGGCCTCTAACTTGGGGGGGGTCTGAGTGCGGGCGGGGGTCCAGGCACGTTGGCTGTAGAGAGCTTGGGGGTTCTTTTTTGGTATGCCTGTTAGTATAGGGACTTGGAACGTTAAGGGTCTCAACTCGCCTCAGAAGCGGCAGAAAGTGTGGAAGTACGTGATGGATCATCAGTTGGATGTTGTGGGGCTTCAGGAGACGCATTTGGCGTGCAGGGACGAGCTACGACTCAAGCATAAGGCGTATCCCCTTATATATCGGTCTTCTGCATCTACGAAACATAGAGGGGTGGCCCTCCTTTTTCGCGCTGCATTGCACTTCCAACCCATTGAGGTGCGCACTGATAGGGATGGCCGATGGCTGATGGTGAAAGGGCTTGTTCAAGGGCAGCTATGTTCCTTTGTAGTGGTGTACCTTCCTAATGCAGGTCAGAATAAGTTCTTCCAAGATTTATTGCAGAAGGTGGGAGACTTTGCTGACGGTCACTTGTTCCTCCTGGGGGACTTCAACTTGGTGTGGGACAAGTCGGTGGATAGCTCGGGGCTCCATAGGGCTGGGGATGGGGTTTTTTCGGCATCTACACAGCAGCGGGTGGGGGAGTTGGGACTGGTTGATGGCTGGCGCTTTTATCACCCCACTGCCAGGGATTACACTTACTTCTCTCACGTACATCACTCCTACTCCCGCCTGGATCACATTTTTATCAGTCAGGCCCTTAGGGGAGATGTCCTGGACTCCACCATTCTTCCGCTTTCGGTGTCGGACCACAGTTTGCTGGTGCTTAACCTCCGTTGGTCATCGACTAGCGGTGGGCAGAGAAAATGGTACTTCCCGGCTTCGGTGCTCAGGGATGATGCCTCCAATAAAGCTTTGTGGGTGGCCATTAGGGAGTTTTTTTAGCTTAACCCTGCTTCTGATACATCGGTCACTAACACTTAGGATGCCTTTAAGGCTTCCATTAGGGGCACGTGCTTGGGCCTCAATGCACGTCTTAATAAGGAGCGGCGTAAAGACCGGGAGGCTCTGGAGGCGGAGGTGTCCCGCCTCGAACAGGCCCATAAGCTCAATCCCTCGAGAATTACCCTCCGACCCTTGACTGCGGTGCGAGGGAAACTGCGGGCTCATTACAATAACAGGGCTGAACTTACGATGCTGAGGCTGGGGCGACAATCTTACTCCGGTGGGAATAAGGTGGGACGGCACTTGGCACGTCAGCTGCGAGATAAGAGGGAACGCGAATATATTGGAGGGATACGGGATGAGGCGGGTGTATTGCAACACAAGGATGAGGTGAAGGCGGCTATTTTTGGACGCTTTTATGCGGACCTGTATGCGGGAGACGGGCTCGCCGCGGAGGCTCAGAGGGAGTACCTGAGGCGATTGCCCCTCCCGCGGATCTCCGCCGAGTGGAATGGGTTGCTAGATGCGCCAATTACCAGGGAGGAAGTGCTCGAGGCCATTCAGGGCTTGAAGTTACACAAAGCGCCTGGACCGGATGGCTATACGGCGGTCTTCTATAAATCTTACGCCTCAGAATTGTGTGACTTCCTAACTTCTCTTTTTAACGACATGGCCGTGTCCGGCTCCTCGGCCGGCTCCCTGGCGGAGGCGGTGGTTACGGTCCTGCCGAAACCCGGGAAGGATCCCGCCCACTGTGCGTCATTCCGCCCCATTGCACTACTTAATGTAGACGCTAAATTATATTCCGCGATCCTGGCGCATAGATTGCAGGATCTGTTACCTGCGGTCATACATCCGGATCAATCCGGTTTCATCAAGGGGCGCCAGACCCACGATAATACTCGCAGGGTGGTACACTTACTTGAAAAGGCCGACAGGTTCCGCATCCCAGCGGTGCTGGTGGGGTTGGACGCCGAAAAGGCTTTTGACAGGGTGGATTGGGGCTTCCTATTTAACACCTTGACCGCCTTCGGGTTTTCGGAAAAATTCATCACTATGGTGCGGGCCAATTTTAGCTGCCCGAGGTCTAGGGTGACAGTGAACGGGCATATGTCGGAGTTTTTTCCGCACTCCAGAGGCACCAGGCAAGGGTGCCCCCTTTCCCCGCTCCTGTTCGCATTAAGTATTGAACCGTTAGCGATAGCGGTGCGAGAGCACGAGGGGATTCGGGGTATTCCGTTCACGGGAGAGCAACACAAAATCACGCTCTTCGCGGATGATATTTTATTATCGGTAACGGAGCCGGAACGCTCACTGCCATGCCTTCGGGAAGCCCTGCTGGCCTATGAGGCGGTGGCAGGATTCAGGGTTAATTATGGCAAATCCCATATCTTGAATCTTACTCTCTCTCAGGAGGAGGTAGAACGAGTGCGGCCCTTGACTCCTTTGGCCTGGGCGGATGGATCACTGGTCTACTTGGGGGTTCACCTGACCCGACGGTTGGCGGGCTCTTTTCGGCCAATTTCCCGCCCTTGTTAGCGAAGACCCGAGCTGAGTTGGAGAAGTGGAAGCCCAAATTTATATCTTGGTTGGGCAGGATCCATGCTGTTAAGATGGTTCTCCTCCCCAAATACTTATACTTATTTCAAGCCTTACCCATCCCTCTCCATAACGAATTTTTTCGGCATCTCCGAACTCAGATACTGCGATTTGTGTGGCAGGGGGGCCGGGCTCGCCTTTCATTTACGGTGTTGCGGCAGCCGAGATCCGAGGGAGGAATGGGACTTCCTGATCTGCAGCTTTACTATAAAGCGGCGCAATTGAGAGTGCTGGTGGAGTGGTCGCAGCAAACGTCAGAAAAACATTGGCTGCATATGGACCGGAGCGTGGCTGGCAGATCGGTCTGGGACTTGGCGTGGAAGCCCAAGAAGGACCGTCCGCTGAACGCCTATATCAGTACTCCTACCGGTACCACACTGAAGGTTTGGGATTCTTTAGCTGCGGATGAGCGATGGACTACGTTTCCATCACCGTTTACGCCTATACACTTCAATCCAGCTTTCCCGCCGGCGCTTCGGGAAGGGGTCTTTGATGCCTGGAGGGAGGGAGGCTGCCGGGCGTTGACTCATCTGTTTCATGGGCGGGTACCCCTCACCTTTGCTAACTGTATGAGGGATTACGGGATATGCCACGCTGAACGATTTCATCATTTACAACTGTATCACTGGGCCACCACACCCGTGATAATGGAGGCGGCGACGAGACCCCCATCGCCTTTCGAGGCTTTTATATTGCGGTCAACTGTCATGAAGGGAGCCATCTCCTTCTTATACCAGCTTTTGCTTACATCGGCGGTGACACCTAGGCACCGCAACATGGGCCAGTGGGAGGTCATGCTGGGGAGAGACATCTCCGATACTGAATGGTCGGCCTTGTGGCGGGACATGTCGGCGTTTAATCATTCGCTCCACTTGCGGGAGGCTCACCTCAAGACGCTGACGCAGTGGTATATGTGCCCAACTCGGCTTCACCGTATCTATCCGGCCACGTCTGACCTATGCTGGAGGGGTTGTGGGCTTCTTGGGGACTTCCGCCACATCTGGTGGGACTGCCCTGTGATTAGGCTGTTTTGGGAGGAGATTCTCTCGCATATCAGGGACATCCTTCACTATCCCATAGAGGACGATATTGCATTTGTTCTGTTGGGACTGCGTGAACCCGGTCTTGAGCATCAAACCCGGGCCGACAAGAAGATTTTATGGCTTTGTCTGGGCGCTGCCAAGCTTACGCTGGCTGCTGCCTGGAAGCGGAGTGAGGCACCGGCAATATCTCTGTGGCACGCCCGACTCTGGAAGCTTTTAAGCATGGAGAGGATGGCAGACATCTTCCTGGGTAAATTCAAGGATTTTCAGTTCCAATGGGGCCCGTTAGTTGACTTCCTATCCAAAGGTCTGCCCTCAGCTGTGTGTCCTGCATCCTTGAGGTCGCTGCATCTCTTTCAGGTTTAGTTTGGAGGACGACTGTGCGGGTATGTGTGCTGGGGTCACCACCATGGGGGGTTGGGGGGGTAATTGTTTAATTTCTTCTTGTTCTGGTTACTCTGGGTGTTTACTGCTCATTGCTGGGTCCATAGCTGTTTGGATGTGATGTACAGAACATAGGATTGGGGACCCTTCCCCTTGGCATCCGCCTCGACCGCTGCTGACGCTGGCTTCACCGAACTGTTGGTGCTATGGCTATAATCACATGGCACGGACTTGTTGTGCCTTACGTGGGGACAATGCTCCTGATTCAGTGTCCTTGCAAGGCGGACTGTGTAACACCTAGATGACCTTTTCTTCTGTGTTATTGGTTGTACTTAAAACTGCAAAATAAAAATTTTACAAAAAAAAAAAAATCAACCGACTGCACAAAGGCAGTATCCTGTTAAGCAAGAAGCTAAAAAACAAGTCAGGGAGATCTTAGATCAACTTGAATATCAGGGGGTGATTGAAACATGCACCTCACAAATGAACAATCCTTTGTTTCCTGTCTCCAAGCCAGACGATTCATATCGTCTATTTTTGGACTACAGACACCTAAACTCATGCTGCAAAACATTTGCAGTACAAAACTCACACAGTGCAGCACTAATGAATAACATCGTGCGCAAAAAATATAAAACGACATTAGATATATCAAATGGTTTCTTTTGTCAAAATATTGCACCTGAAAGTAGGTATTTGACCACTTTCTCAACAATGGGGGCACATAAACAATTCTGTCGACTACCACAGGGATTCAAGAACAGCCAGGATTATTCTCAGCAAGGGTAACAGAGTTACTACAAATGTATGATGATGAGGCATTATCTTATGTCGATGACATCTATCTTAGAGACGACGACCTGGAGACACACTTGAAAATAGTGAACACCATTATACTTGGGTTCGCAGCTGAAGGGTACAAATTCAACTTTAAGAAGTCACGAATTGCCCACCTCACTGTACTATTTTTGGGATATGAGTTATCAAGTGTAGGCAAAAGCCTAGCAGACAACATTTTAGAGAAGGATGCAGTACTCCAAGCACCAAAAACGCTGAAAAACCTACAATCAATTCTAGGTTTCCTGAATTTCGGAAGAACATACATTCTAAATTATGCAGAGAGGGTTAAACCACTCTACGAATTAATAAAACCTGATTTCAAACCAATCAATTGGACACTGAAACATACAGAAATTTTATGAACATTACAAACAGACATGTTAACTAAAACAAAACTGCAAACACGCGCAAACGAACGCAACCTTGTAATCCGAGTCATCCCAGGAAGTTGCGGATTCACGTACCTGACCTCTAATGAGGGAGAAACGGTACCAATAGCTTATAAATCACACTTGTACACACAAGCTGAAATGAAATTCAGTTCTACTGAAAAAATTCTGACTGCGGTTCAAACTGCTGTAGCAAAAGAAAGAGCCCTAGCCCAAGTCAAGAGCATATCTGTTTTAACAGCAGTATCAGCCCTTGAGGCAGTAACAAGACCAAGCATTCCGAATGCTATGGCATTAGATCCAAAATGGAGACAATGGGAAAATTCTCTTGCTGCAACAGACGTGAAACACGCATTTGATCCGAAAATGAAAAAACTAGAAAATATGGAATACGAAGATGAATGTCCTCTGTCAATCGAAATTCTGCCTCTCGAACAGTACTCGTGTGTAATATACACGGACAGATTTGCACAACACTACGTTGGGGAAAAACAAGTTTACAATGCAGCATGCGCGATTGTTAAAGGTCGCTGGCGCTTAGGTAAATTCAGACCGATGGTCACCAAAACTGAATCACTCAGAAACTGTACAGCTCAGCGAGCTGAAATAAGATCTTTAAAGATGGCGCTTGAAAATGCCGATCGCGAATTCCCCACACTAATAGTGTGTGATTCGCATTACTGCGTCCAGTCTTACAATAATGACATGCAGACCTGGATCAAAAACGGTTACAAAGATGAGACAGGTGCCACAATAAAGCATAAAAAACTTTGGGAACAAGTAGTTCTTTTACAGAAAGAACTACAAAAGACTCACGTGATACATACACTGAGTCATCAACGTGATGGCGTTCACGTTGCGGGAAATTCATTGGCTAACAGAGCCACAACGGCAGCTGTCAAACCGGCTTCCGTAGCTACAAAAAAGCGTTCTAAAAAACAAATAGATGGAGAAACGCTACTAGCAGTAAAAGCCTCAATGGAAGGCAACTATGCGGCGTTACCTCTAAATTATCCACTCGGAAATATATACATAATTGATGTGAAATCTGTTCAGTTTGCTCGAATCCCTGGAGTGGGGGACTGAGTAATTCCAAACACGAACCGGAGAGCTTACTTGATTCAAGAAGCACACATGGGAATGGGTCTGAGGCACCAAGAGATCTTGAAATCTCTAATAGAATTACAATCACAATACTGGTGGCCGGGGATGAACGTGCAAATTTACAACTTTGCAATGAATTGTCAGGACTGCAATAGAGATCGCAGTTGTGAACCGGACAAGACACCAGCCCAGATACCTCTATTAGACAGCATTAGGCTATCTATACGCAGACATCCAGAAGGAAAAATGCGATCCCATAATTATTAAGACGAGATTCATTTAGATGAGGCCTCAGCGCTCGGCTGACGCCAAAACTGTTATAAAAGATTTGCGAGTCTTTATCGGCACATACGCAATTGGCATGCTACATTCTGACCAGGGTCCTGCATTTAGCTCTCGAGCTTACAAGGAGGCCATGACCAGCATGGGCATTGCATTGCGGTACTCTAGTCCATTCCATCCAGAGGGAAATGCGGTAGTGGAGAGAACAAACCGTGACATAAAGCAATCTATAACAGCGAGGGTATTAGGTTCGGGTGACGGGTGGGTCAAACATCTAATAAGTGTCCAACGTAGTCTTTATAATCTGCCAAGAAATTCTCTAGGAGGTATCACTCCATACAAACTTTTGTTTGGTACCAGAATGATCATCAGTCACCTTGATTGTCGGACTTCAGTGGTGGAACAAAAAACCTTTGATATCAAAGATCGTTTGGCTGTTTTACAGGACTTAAATGAAACAAGAAGAAGTCTAAGTAACATAAAGCTAAAGCCAACGGCCACTGAAGAAAAAGCACCTGTCCCAGTAAGACCTGTCTGGATTCCAAGGATTAGGGATCTGGTCAGAGAAAAGATCGCGGTGAAGAAGGAATTTGGGCCTTCTTACAGAAAAGCAGTACCTGTCTTAGCTGTCAGCGGAACAAGATCAGTAGTACTACCGCCCCTTGCTGGTAAAAAGGAGAACAGAGTTGTATCAATCGACCTGGTAAAACCACAATCATGTGGCCAATAATAAGTAGTAGGCCCAGTGGACTCCCAAGAAGTAGCAGAAGACCAAACCTTGCTACAATCCAAGAAGTTCAAACTGAGGGACTAATCACATTTGATAAACCTGCAGTGAATAAAAAAGGACTATGCAACAAAGCCATGGAATTTGTGCCTCTTGAAACCCAAATTGCAACAGTTCGTCAAGAAACACCCATCTACAATGATGTAGCCTCTGAACATACAGAATCAAAGATTAATAACAATCCAGAAGCTATTCCAACAATTCACAGAACTGCATCTGGCTACTTCATCAATTTTGATGACTTTTCTGATGATCCAAGTGAACATGAAGAAACGCCAGCAACTAAAACTTTCAAAGAAAAAATGACTGAACTCTTTCACCAACTCAAAGAAACATATCTGATTTCACCATGGATTGAATTATGGATTGTGTTAGGTGTACTTTTCCTCCTACTCTGGCTCATTTTGGTTTTAGGCTTGGGAAAATTCATTGATGGAAAATATAGTACAATGGACACAGCAAGTCAGAACATCAACTTGGTCCTAAAGCCTCACAGATCATCTCACATTGAAAAAAGAGAACTATCATCAATGAACATCACAGCCATTCCTATACCTGGTGGTGTAGCATGGGACACAACTGATTACGAAATCTATGGCCCGGTCGAACTCTTGAAATATCCACACCAGTTCAAGGTTTCATTAAGTGACTTTGCATCACCTAGTACTTTCTCTGTTGATTGGGACTTTGAAAATATAATAATATGATGTCAGATTTAGAAATGTCAGCAAAATTTACAGAACATGATTATTTACAAGGTTCATCAAATTATGAAGAAATGTACTGTTTTAATCATTATGGTCATCACTATTTGCATAAATCTGCTAATCCCAGAAATGTTTTTAGTTATAATCAATGGGAACATTGTCCAACACCGCCAAAAGGCAGTCCGAAAACATTTTATGAGAAATTTCCATGCTTCTCAGGGTTTAACAACACTGATCCAGAAATGTTTTATTTCAAACTGTTAAATAAGACAGGAATGAAAAACATGTTGCCAAATACTAAATTGATTTTTTCTGAAAAATGTTATGAACAAATGTCTACATTTGGTTTTGAATTTTGGAAAAACAACATTAAGACAAAAACCATCTGGGGTACAAAAAACTGGCAGGTACAAGGTCTAGAATCATTATTTAGAGCCTGCATGATCCCAGAACAGATAATATTCCTGAATGATACCATTCAACAAACTACCTGTCTTGGCCTAGCCAAGATAAAAGACTTAAACAAACCGTCTACTCCAAAACCCATACCTGATAGTAATAGCACTACAGATGTGGAGATAGACGTATCCCATATTTTACACCAAAACAGAACAAATCCTGATTGGAAAAAATGGTTGATCTGACCCACAGACACTAATAACTGTCAAGATAGATTCCTGAACAAAACACAGGGGTACAAACAGACCAGGCCAGACCCAAGATATTCCCAGAGACAACATCCAGGGATAGTTACAACATACAGTGTAGGGAAACTATGCCTCGAATGGCTACAGAAATCTACACTGCAGGAAATTAAGCAACACTTGACTTTACTTAAAGAAGGTGCTGACTTGCGAGATTTCGTATTGGGACCTCGCAAACAGCGTCAAAAACGTTTCATATACGCCGGTATATACGCAGCTTACAACGAGGCTTGGAAAGTAATGCAAATTGAAACTGCTGAAAAAATACGAGAAATTGATCGTATTAATTTGGAAAAATCACTGTCTGTAGTGAGGTACTGGGTTTTTCAGAACCAGTACCGAACCGGTAACCCAGTGGTGTCAGGGTACACCCTAAGACCTCAAGTACTTTCCTGATTCAGACAGCACGGTGTGTATATTCTCAGGAGACTGCTCAATCTTACAAAGCCAGGCTCCTCTTTTTATACAAAATTTTATGCTTCAGGCAAACATTCTCAAATTTACAGTAGGCCATTCACATATTTTCACTACAAAGAAAAAGCAGAGTCATGATGACAATCCCACATTTCAGTTTGTCCAGCCCACAACAAACTACCCGGCAAGTCCCAACATTTTCATCAGATATCGGTGGACCCCCAATAAAAACGGGCACCTCCTCCTCATAAAACAAGACATATGTAAAGAATCAGGGACAGGTATGAGCAAGGTTAGGCAGGGTGTGTGTGCGAGGAAGCCAAGGGTTCAGGACGAAAATAACGATTTTGAGGTGAAATCGTTACTGGAATATGACGAAAATGCTTGTACATAGTGTACTAGCCATTTTCGGTCTTTTGATACCAAAATCGTCATACTACGACGAAGTTTATTACACGAGTCCAGAATTTTCAGAACTACAAACCCTCCTTTTGCCCTCATGCTATCCTCATGCTAATCTGAGTCCAGGTCTATATTCCTAAAGTCGTTGAGATGTTGCTGTAACATCATCCTAGTACTTAGCTCGTCTCTTGATACAGGTTTCCTTACACATAATGTAGCACAGAGGCCACATATTGCAGGAGCACACTGCACGCACAGACAGAACAGGAAAAGAATGGCTAAGAACATCCCAATGACCATCAGAATTTTCCATCCCCAGGCGGATATCAGTTCCCAGAACCATCCCATTAACGACCAATCTCCTTTATCCACATGAATTGATTCGGAAATCTTATGTAGTTTGGAGATGGCCTGGTACACTGTTGGAGCGTTATCTGGAATGAAAACACAGCAACTCAGACAGACAGACACAGACGCCGAGCGAGTGGGAGCTGCAGTGAGAGGCTTGTTTTGGGTTTTCTCGGGGGTATCCAGCCTCAGCCCCAGGCCCAAGCCCCCCCGCAATTTGATTTTCAGCTCTCCTCCAGCTGCGCAGACGGGAGGCCGAGAAGCCAAGACCTTGGACCTTGCCCCTGCCCCTGCATAACGTCTGGACGCTCCGGTCAGCTCAGAGCCACCGAGGAGGAAGGAGAGGTGTGGTAGGTGAGTTCAAGGGGCGAGGAGCCCACCGTTTGGTGTTTTGGTGTTTGGTGTCCGGTGGTTCGCAGGAGGCAGCCCAGTAAGTTGGCTATCGCGCTTCACCTGGCAGCTTGTTGCTTGCTACAGCTGGCTGCTTTGCTGTGTTCTAGGGCCAGGGCCAGCATTAGCAACGCCCTGCCGCCCCCATCCAGGAAACCCTCCCCCTCTTGGACCTTTCTTGGACCTTTTCTCGAACCTTTCTGGGCCTGCCTTCGAGAGGCTGAGAGGCAAGCAAGTGGAAGTGAAGGGCAGGGTAGGGTCAAAGCACGAGCGCGGTTGCTGTTAGAGACAGCCGCTAAGTAAGAGCCCGGGGGGGGGGGGCAGCCCAGGCCAAGCTGACTAGGTCGGTTTTGGCTCAAGGCACCCCCTGAGTGCACCGCTCGTCCGAACCAACTGCCCCCCTCAGTGCCCCACCTCGGCCCATCCTTGCCCTAACCAGCAGGCCATTCAGCTTTTTCTCCAGCTCCAATTCCAACATATTACTGTGGAGGACAAACATGCGTTCAGGTACCAAACGACAGGCTACAACAAACAAAGCATCATGCAGCAAAAAGACCAAGAAGTTAGACGCATCAAAACAAGCTCAAGCAACTTCGCCCCTAGTCGTTCTGCAGGAGGGGATGTGCGACGGAGAGGGGACAAGTGAGACAGTACATCCGCCCTCGCCCCCGGTCAGCCCCAGCCGGTTACAAGGAAACCAGCAAAAGATCAACAAATGTTTCTTTTTAAAAGACCCTGTATCGGCAATGTTGGCAACAACGAGGGAATTCAGGAACCTACCAAGTCCCATACAACCGGCCAAGAAGACAAACTCCAGCCACCCAGGAACCCCAAATTGTGGCAATTCATCAACGGCCTTAAACCAAACTTCAGAATCTTTCATCCAATCTAAACCGGTTCCACTAATTGAGCAACCATTCAAGTCTCTCACAAAAAAACAGTTCTTGTACAGGCAATGGTTCATAATTGTAGCTCTCCAAAAGCAAATCAAACAAGCCCGGGTAAAAAACCTGTTCTGCCCTCGCCCATTTCTCCTGGTCAGGACTCTTTAGAAATCTTATTCAATGATTTCAATAATAAATCGATAATGGGCGATAACAATCATGCTCTTGATCACAACAAGGCCAAAACCAATCACGGGGATGGACGTTTAAAAACACAACCAATCCAGAGGCCTACAAAGCAAGATGACCAGATTGACCACTCAACTGGATTTACTCTTCCTAATTTGGTCAATGCGACACTGGTCTCGGCCCCAAGCCATCAGTCACAAAAGCTAAATCTAGATCTAAATTTGGTCTACGACCAACTGGCCGAGGAACGAAATCTAAATCCAGTGGCGTCTACGCCCCAAAATGTGGTTACCTCTAGCACGACCCATAGAATCTTAATCGACGACACCTCGGGAACTCGCAGCATCTACCAAAAAAATCAATACAGTCTCATATATCAATTTCTTCGACAAGTTCGATCTCCCAACGGGAGGAGCAGATTAAGATCAGCTCCAGCGAAGCGACTTCCGGGTCCTGGGGGAACACTCTGATTAGCACTTTGGACCAAGCTATAAAGGCTCTCAACTACCAATCCGATAAGATGGAGGTCCAAATAGACTTGATAAACGTCATTGCAGACCACATTGCCCAAATCAGTTCTAAAACGGACACAATCATCACTCTCTTGACAAGCAAACAATCCTCGGATACTGCCCTGGCAAAACAGGCTCTAACTGACAAAGGCCTTACAAGCCCATTGTCCAGTTGCGACTGTGGGCGTATTATAGAGAAACTGGCCACACTCCCTGCAATACTCAAAGATATTCTGGGACCAGTAAAAAAAGGAAACAACCAGATGATAAATCTAGTTCCATTGGGAGAAAATTATAATACGGGCAAACCAAGTGCTCCAACCCTTCAATCTTCATTATGCGAGAGTCCAGATGGGAACGGGAATCCTTGCCCGCCACCCCACCGAAAGTCGCAGAATAAAGCTTCCTCGATCTCGATCGTCCATTCGCTCAAAGGTTCGGCCGATCATGAACAGCCCCCCCCCGCAAACCTTAAAAAAAAACAAAGGAAAAGAGCAAGGAAAGCTAGGTCCAAATTAAAAGGTAAACAAGGGATCACCATCGACAACTTCTTTTCAAAAACTTCGATCAATCAGCAAAGAGCAAATGGATCAGCAAACACCTCTTCCAACACTGTCACTATTTTATCGGAAGGACAATCCCTCATCCAGGCAAAAACTTCTACGAAAACTTCCAAACTGTGGGCACAGTCCTGCGGCACAGGTCAACCCTCCTCAGAAGGACTGAGCAAGCCTCAGAAAGCACTGACTGCTCGAACAGACATAAAATCACCCTCGCAACTCGCCTCGGAAACGACATCATTGGTGAAAACCTTTACTCCGACTCCAAATGCTAATCAGACTCCCGTACAAGGAAATAGACCAATAGCTGGGAGTGACCCGCTCGAAAAAACATGTCCCTCGGAGCAACTAACAATCAACCTAAAAGGAGCCACAACATCATGTAGGACCCAACGAGGAATTGGCCAAACCCACACCCACTCAGTACACGATTTGACCCCGATCAAAATAACCAAAATCGGGAATGACAGGCAGTGTACCAAACAAAAAACAATGGCCCAACCGGGAATAATGCAACACAAACCAGGAACCCGTGTCCCACAAAGGAACATCACCCCGATTTTAATAACCAAAAACGGGCAAAACCGCAATTGTATAGTGCAATCACATCCGGTTATTGAACCCAAAAACAACCATAAGCCACCATTAACCCTTTCTCCCGCAAGGGGTTCCAGCGACAAGGGCTCAACACAAAACGTGACCAAAAAAACATAAAAGCATCCAGTGAGTAACCCCAATCACTCTATCACACGCTCTCAAGAATTATTGAAAAACTTGATACCAGATCTAGAACCAATGCTAACATTTACCCCCGAATATGAGTCAAAGGGCCTGCATGACATTCTAAACAGAGGAAACTTACTGAAATTATTTGGGCTTGTTCCCGAGCTTAGAGGTATAACCTCTCAAGACCTTGTCTCAGTTGTGTTCGGGCAAAAAACAGATCATACAAACATCGAAGTTTCGGTTACAACCTGGGCTACCAAGGAGATAGCCGCAAGAATCTTTGAAAACAAAGGATCATTCGAACACTGGGGAATTATCATTACACAACATACATGCAAGAGATATCCCTTCCCGCTTGTAAAAAGTTTGCAGAATACAAGCAGTGAGGACAGAACTAACCATAAGCAAACCTCGTGTCTTCATGGTGCCCTCTCGGCTACACTAGCCCAAGAGAACTGTGGTAATGATATATTCCAAACGCAATCTTGTTCAGGCGGGCCCCAAACCCAGGACTGGTCATGGATCCCGTTAACCTTAAATCAAAAGTATACCTAAGAAAAATGAACTTTTAAATCAAAGTACACGGCCAAATCTTGTATTCAAGGACGGGGTCAAAATGCCTAAAATAGGCATCTGCAGTTGGAATATTCATGGATTTAGTAGTATGGATCAAGACAGTGATACTCAATTGTTCTTTAATAAACATGACATTCTACTACTACAAGAGACCTGGAATCTGGTATACCCCGCCATTCCTGGCTTCACCGAATATCACATCCTTGCCGAGAGAACATCCAAGTTTGGGCACCCCAGTGGTGGGTTATCCACTTACATCTCGCAGAAATACAATTGGGAGCCGGAAAAGCAGGACGTGGGACTAAACTGGGTGCAGGTAACCAAGATCTCTATAAAACCCGGGCACCAATTGTTATTAATAAACATTTACATTCACCCTGATCGAATGAAAAAAAAAGAGAAACTGGCCGTGCTTGCTGAACTTATAAAAACACTCCAGAAATCAAATTCCCAAAGTTTGCTGATTCTATCAGGCGACTTTAATTTAAACATCAATCAATCAATCAGAGCATTTGTATAGCGCACTACTCACCCGGAGGGTCTCAAGGCGCTGGGGGGAGGGGGTCCGCTACTGCTCGAACAGCCAGGTCTTGAGCTGCTTCCTGAAGGCGAGGTGGTCCTGGGTGAGGCGGAGGTGGGTCGGAAGGGAGTTCCAAGTCTTGGCGGCCAGGTAGGAGAAGGACCTTCCTCCTGTGGTGGCTCTTCGGATGCGGGGGACGGTGGCGAGGGCGTGGCTGGTCGATCGAAGCTTGCGTTTGGGAGCGTAGAAGTTGAGACGGCTGTTGAGGTATCCTGGTCCTTGGTTGTGTAGGGTTTGTGTGCGTGGGTGAGGAGCCGGAAGGTGATTCTCTTGTTGACCGGGAGCCAGTGCAGGTCTCTCAGGTGTCCGGAGATGTGGCTGCGGCGGGGGATGTCCAGGATGAGTCGTGCTGAGGTGTTCTGGATCCGCTGGAGTCTCTTCTGGAGTTTGGCGGTGGTTCCGGCGTAGAGGGAGTTGCCGTAGTCCAGACGGCTGGTGACGAGGGCCTGGGTGACCGTCTTCCTGGTCTCGGTGGGGATCCAACGGAAGATCTTACATAGCATGCGCAGGATTTTGAAGCATGACGAGGAGACGGCGTTGACTTGTCTGGTCATGGAGAGGGAGTAGTCCAGGATGAAGCCCAGGTTGCGTGCGTGGTCTGTGGGTTTAGGTGCGCTGCCCAGGGCGGGGGGCCACCAGGAGTCGTCCCAGGCAGAGGGTGAGGATCCCAGGATGAGGATTTCCGTCTTGTCCGAGTTCAGTTTCAGGCGGCTGTTTGACATCCATGTGGCAACGTCTGTCATCCCTTCGTGCAGGTTGGCTCTGGCGGTGGCGGGGTCGTTAGTGAGGGAGAGGATCAGCTGGGTGTCGTCGGCGTAGGAGATGATGTTCAGGTTGTGCTGGCGTGCGATGGCTGCGAGGGGGCTCATGTAGACGTTGAAGAGTGTTGGGCTGAGCGAGGAGCCTTGAGGAACGCCGCAGATGACTTCGGTGGCCTCCGATCTGAACGGGGGGAGGCGGACTCTCTGTGTCCTTCCGGCGAGGAAGGAGGTGATCCACTCCAGCGCCTTCGCCTGGATTCCGACGTTGCTGAGGCGCTGTACTAGGGTACAGTGGCATACAGTGTCGAAGGCCGCGGAGAGGTCCAGGAGGATGAGGGCCGCTGTTTCTCCGTTGTCGAGCAGGGCTCGGATGTCATCTGTAGCTGCGATCAGGGCGGTCTCGGTGCTGTGGTTGGCCCGGAAGCCAGACTGCGAGAGGTCGAGGGAGCCGTTCGTCTCGAGGAAGGCGGCCAGTTGCTTGTTGACGGTCTTCTCGGTGACTTTGGCCGGAAACGGGAGCAGCGAGATGGGGCGGTAGTTCTTGAAGTCGGTAGGGTCTGCTGAAGGTTTCTTGAGTAGAGCGCTGAGTTCGGCGTGCTTCCAGCTCTCCGGGAAGGTGGCGATGTCGAAGGAGGTGTTGATGATGTCCCGCAGGTGGGGTGCGATGACAGCGTCGGCCTTGTTGAAGACGTGGTGAGGGCAGGGGTCTGTCGGAGATCCGGAGTGGATGGAGTTCATCGTGCGGATGGTGTCTTCGGTGCTGATCGGGGTCCAGGCGCGGAGGGTGGTGGAGGGGGGCGGTGGTTCGGTCGTGGCGTGCGTCGGTTGAGTGCTGAAGCTGTTGTGGATGTCTGCGATCTTGTTGTGGAAGTAGGAGGCGAGGGAGTTGCAGAGGTCTTGCGAAGGGGTGATGTTGTTGTTTCCGGCATTGGGGTTGGAGAGCTCTTTCACGATGTTGAAGAGTTCCTTGCTGTTGTGTGCGTTGTTGTCCAGTCGTTCCTTGAATGCGGTTTTCTTGGTGGCGTGGATCAGTTGGTGGTGTTTTCGGGTGGCGAGCTTGAGGGCAGTCATGTTGTCCGGTGTTGGGTCTCTGCGCCAGGTTTTCTCGAGTGCTCTGCAGTTCTTCTTGGAGCTCTTGAGTTCGTCGTTAAACCATGGGGCTTTCTTGCTGCCGGGTCTGCTCGGCGGGGTCTTCAGCGGGGCGAGGTCGTCTGCGCAGTCGCTGATCCATTTCGTGAGGTTGGTGGCTGCTTGGCTGGGGTTCGTTGTGCTGGTGGGAGGGTTCTTGCTCAGGGAAGTAGTGAGCTGGTCTGCAGTGATCTTGTTCCAGCTTCTGCGGGGAACCTGTTGCTGGTGATGGTGGAGCGTGGTTCTTCTGAAGCTGAAGTGGACGCAGCTGTGGTCCGTCCAGTGGAGTCCCGTGGCGTGGCTGAAGGCGATGTCCTTGCTGGAAGAGAAGATCGGGTCGAGTGTGTGTCCGGCGTAGTGGGTGGGGGTGGTCACCAATTGCTTGAGTCCGAGGTTGGCGAGGTTGTCCAGCAGGGTGGTGGTGTTGCGGTCATTGTTGTTCTCCAGGTGGAAGTTGAGGTCCCCGAGGAGGATGTAGTCGGCGGAGGGGAGGGCGAGCGGGCTGACGAAGTCGGCGATGTCCTCGCTGAATTGTGTGCGTGGTCCCGGGGGTCGGTAGATCAGGGTGCCTCTGAGGGTGGTCTTGGGGTTGGCGTGGATCTGGAAGTGCAGGTGTTCGGCGGGTGCGAGGTTGTCGTCGGTGTTGGTCGTGATGCGGATGGTGTTCCTGTGGATGATGGCGATGCCTCCTCCTGTCTGGTTGACGCAGTCCCTCCGGATGATCTTGTAGCCGTCCGGGATGGCGATGGCGATGTCGGGCGCTGAGGAGGCGTTCATCCAGGTTTCCGTGAGGAAGGCGACGTCTGGGTCTGTGGTGTCGAGCAGGTTCCAGAGCTCGACGGCGTGTCTGTGGACGGAGCGGGTGTTGAGCAGGATGCACCTCAGGTGGGTGCTGCTGGAGTTCGGCTTGGTGGGTGCTGGTGTGGCGTGGGTCCGGTTGCAGGTGAAGTTGCAGGAGTGGCAGCTGAAGGGTCCGTGGGTGCGTCTCGGTGTGGCTCGGCAGCAGCCCGGGGTTCGGCCGGTGTTGAGTGCGTTGAGTTCGGTGGCGTCGTAGGTCCGTCGGGTCGGCTTCCGTCGGTGGGGGCCAGGGGTCCTGGCACTGGGCGCGGTCCAGGCGCGGACGGGCGCAGACGGGCTTACCTTTGGCGCACCTTCGGCGCTCAATCGGTGCTCCCGCTGCGCGCGTCCGCTGCGCGGTCGCTCCGGGGGCGTCATAAGAAGGGGGACGGGAGGGCGGGTTTGCTGGTCTGGGCGATCGGCTGGGCCAATGGGCTGGTGGTGGGCGGGCCGCAGGGGGCCAGCGGCGGGAAAAAGTGGCGAGCGGCGAGCGGGCGGCTCAGCTGAGGCTGGGCCGCTCGGGGGTGCTGGGGGGGCGACGGTGTCGGCAGACAGGCAGGCAGGCAAGGAGGCTGGCTGGCAAGGAGGCTGGCTGGCTATCAGGTCAGCAGGCGAGGGAGCAAGGGGGTGACCCGGCCTCGAGAGGCACAGTGGTCACTCCCGTGCGCAGCCAGGTAATCCCCTTAAGAAGGGGGACGGGAGGGCGGGTCTGCTGGTCTGGGCGATCGGCTGGGCCAATGGGCCGGTGGTGGGCGGGGCCGCAGGGGGCCAGCGGCGGGAAAAAGTGGCGAGCGGCGAGCGGGCGGCTCAGCTGAGGCTGGGCCGCTCGGGGGTGCTGGGGGGGCGACGGTGTTGGCAGACAGGCAGGCAGGCAAGGAGGCTGGCTGGCAAGGAGGCTGGCTGGCTATCAGGTCAGCAGGCGAGGGAGCAAGGGGGTGACCCGGCCTCGGGAGGCACAGTGGTCACCCCCCTGAGGACGATTTACATACTCACATCTTTAGACAAAACACCCGGGCTGTGCCCAACTCATCAATCTCAAAACAACTGACTACGTTGGGATTAACTATCTTGAAGTCTGAAACAGTAGGCGGATTGACAACAGCTCCCACATACATGAGTGGCAAGGTTTTGTCAACGATCGACTTTACCTTAATCAGTAACAAACTGATCGACTTAATGGAGGGCTATGAAATAGTAATGCGATCTGAAAGTGACCACTTTCCTCAAATTATTTGGATCAACTTAGGGGTGCCGGAGTCTACCCAACTAACTGCTCTCTCTGCTCATACAGAGAAATTCAATTTACGAAGACTGCGTTGGAGGGGTTGCGGAACCAAAGCCATCCACAAAACCGCAAGCACCTTCTTTGCTCTACATGAAAATGAACAAAAAGAAGATCCGGTTTCAACTTGGGAAAATCTGTTAGAAAACCTGTCCATTCAAAACTCGGTACCCCTTGCCTCGCATCAAGTCCCACTAGTTTTACGGGAACCATGGATTAATAATAAACTAAGACAGGAAAAGAGAAAATTAACCCAGGTGCAACGGAAGGCAATAAGGAGTAACATCGAGCGCTCCTCACTAACCTACTCCCTTGTTAGGAGTATGGGAAAAAAGTATCGCAAAATGGTGTGGAAAGCCAAGAACAAACAGAAGGAAGAAATGTGGGCGAAATTGCTAGTAGCCAGTAAGAAGCGCAACACAAGGGACTTCTGGGGTATTATTAACACTTTAAACAACGCAGAAGTAATATCCCAGGATCCCGGCATTAGCAAACAAAGCTGGGAAGACCATGTCCAAAAGCTCTATTTCAAAATGGACGAATCTCTTTCTGAAAATTATTGTTGCTCTAATCCCACCACGAATTCAATCCACCTGAAAGGAGCAGTAGAAAACTCAACAAATAACCGAGATATAGGAAGGCTCAATGACCTGCCCATACAGTCTGACTCATTTTCCAGCGACAGAGTCAAAAGGTTTATTAACAAACTTAAAACAGAAGGGGCACCAGGACCCAACGGTCTTCCTAATGCAGTATTTAAATATAACGCTGATTTTTGGGCCCTCCAGCTGTCTGTCCTGTTTAACCAAGTTTTTGCCCGTAAGCAGCAGCCTCCATCATGGAATGGTAATATCATCCACCCCATTTTCAAAAAGGGGGACAGGAGTCTGCCACAGAACTATCGTCTAATATCTTTGATAGACGTGGAAGCCAAACTATACGCATCCTGCATTCTGGAGGAAATACAGGAATGGGTGGATAATAACAATCTAATCTCCAGTTATCAAACAGGTTTTCGAAAAGGGACAGGGACAACAACAAATCTCACAGCCCTAGCACTCCTGATAGAAAGAGCCAAAACGAAGAACAGCCGGTTATACGGCTGCTTTATCGACATCAGAGCCGCCTTCAACCGAGTTAGTAGGGGGAGACTTTGGGCAAAACTCAAGAAGTGGGGGCTGTCAACAAACCTTCTCAACTCTCTAATGTTCCTCTACACGGACACTTGGGCAAGAGTCAAACAAGGACAGGGCACAAGTCTCACGTCAAAAATTCCAACTGAAGACGGACTGAAACAGGGCTGTGTCCTGGCTCCTTGCTTATTTAATCTATACCTCGCCGATCTAGGGAAAAAACATGGTCAAGTTGTAAGTCATGCTCCGAACCTCTGCAACACCCCAATGCCAATTTGCAGACGGCATTGTCCTTTTAAGCCAAACTCCAATCGGGCTGCAAAGGTTGATAAATGCTTTACAACTCTACTTAGATGAAGAACATCTGGAACTTAATAGAGACAAGACAAAAGTAATACGTCTTGTAGAGCGAAAATCAATTAAATACAATTGGACATGTAACCACCTTGCAATAGGGGAACAACCGCACTATCGGTATCTGGGGGTCCCCATCGGCAAAGATAATTAAAAAAAACAACACTCTGCAGTGTTAAAAGCTAAGTCCCAGACGTTAATCTATGGATACAGGCGTCTCTTGCAAAAACTGGATGGTCCAAATTATGCCCATCTTTTAAAAGTAATGGCTGCTCAGGTTTTACCCACATTATCGTATGGGCTGGTAACATGGCTTGGAGGGGAGATCGGTCTACTAAATACTCTACAAAACAAAATTTATAAAGAAGTATTCAAACTGCCTAAATGCTCCTCACCAGCGCAGGTGAGATTAGAATTCGGGCTTCAGAATCAAATCTTCAGGGCCAAGTCACAATTTGTTAAATTTTGCCACAAACTTCGTGCCGCCGACCCAGACACTCTAAATAATCTTTGTTGGCAAGCAATTAATACAGATCCCACTCAGCCCTGGGCCATTCATTTGGAGAAATGCCTTGTGGACTTTGATCTGCAAGTAACATGGAATAAAAAAGTTGATCAAGCCAGTTTCTGCAAAATAGTAAATTCTATTGCTAAAAGGAAGTCTGTTCTAGAAGACAAACAAACATTGTTCCATCGACGTCATGCCTGGTCAGTCATTTCTTCTTACTCACTCCAACAACCTCAGGCCTATTTGGCAACCCATTTTAGCCACTATTTAAAAAAATACCTTATCAACCTCCGTATGGGCCTTCACGAATCTAAGGATTTACTACCTTCCTGGAAACCCAAAGATGATTGCCCAAAATGTCGACTCTGCGGATATCATACTGAATCTCTAGCTCATTTGTTTTGTGTATGTCCATCCCTTATGGTATCCAGAAGACGCTTTATACGGGACATATTGAACAACCTGAAAATAAGAACATGTCGCCAGGCCGTTATTTTCTGGCTGGGAGGTTCATCTCCAATCCTGACCTGTCGGGTCTCAAATTCATGATGGAAATTAGAAAGCAGCTACAGGCCTTCCAATGATCATTTTACATATTGCCTTGCCCCTACCCTCTTTGCTAGTGAACCCCTGCCCACTCTATAAATCCTTATCCTGTAAGAGGGGGCGGGTTTCGAGTAGAGCTCTAGATTTAACTCTTTTTAAACTGTTATCTTCTTGTTTTTTATAATGTAACCTGCGTTGCAAACACTGGTTAATCTTACCTTTCTTATTGTAAGGATTTTTATTAATTCAACAATAAAAATATTTTGTATTTGAACACAGCAACTCGATTGGATCAATTTACATACCCCACCTCGGTCTGCAAGTATGACATCTAATGCGACCCTGTTCTGAAGGGTCATAAGACGACCCGACTGGAGCTCAGCAGTCAAGTTACTAAGGGCACCGGCAGTTTCAACCACGGTGGATTCAACCACCCTTGTCAATTGCCTTATGTTCCAGTTGTTAGCCATTGGTCCCCAGAACGGCAGAAAACCCTTTACGAAGTCCCCAAATTCTTGTCCTGCAGTGTCTTCTTCGCTGAAGACACCTCTAACTATCCTTGTCTTGTGGTAATCTGCCGCCGCTGTGTAGGTGGGAGGCAGCAGGAACGAAACAAAACATGTGCCCGAAAAGTCAGGGGGCAACCTTGTATAGGCTCTATCATGGCAGATGAAATAGGTACCCTTAGCTGCTAAGAATGGAGGGGAAGTTTGAGATGCAAAAACATATGTTTCAGCGCAGATGCTTTTCCCTAGCTGAGCTCTGGGATTCTTGCCAGTACCTTGCAGACACAGGTGACCCTGATGGGGTACAATCCAAATCGGGGAAGATCTCTTAGCTTGCTGTTTCTCACTCACAGTAGCTCCATATCCGGTCACGTTCCATCCTATGTATACTAGTGTCTCATCTCTAGGGATAGTTTCGTAGGAAATATCTTCCTTAATCATGTCTACTATACCCTTAACTAGAGCACTATTCTTAGGATTGTCTTCCACAGAACGTAGGGGGTAGACTTCATGTGCATAGATGAACATTGTTCTGTATGCCCACACAGAACCATTGTGGCTGAAAGGCAGGACCAGATAAGGGATACCTTTATCTGTTGTGTGAGGCATAAGACCACACACCCAACAGTTAGTCGTGTTCATTACAAGTTGGTGTTGGTGCAAGAGCTGAACAAAGGAGTTAATAATAAACTCTAATCTCCTAGCTGATTCGTGTTCAGGAAGGGGTTGAAAATAATGTGAGGAAACAGTGGAAGGAGGAGGTACAGGCGATGTAGTGGGTGCAAATGTTACTCGAAAAGAGAATAAAACATATCCTATTAAAAATATCATCACACTGAATAACATGAAAATGCACAAAATCAAAAAGCTTTTCTTTGTCATCATTTTACATATTCTGTTTTTAAAGTTTGTTTCCTTGGCAGGTCTCTCCATCTCGAAAAACTCCATCCTCTATACAATGCTGCCCGCGATGAGAGGTTGTTTCTGCTAAGGAATGCTTCTGTCAGTCTAGGGCAACTCCCTTAGACCAACCAGAACTGTCGACCTAACGTCGTCAGCTGCACCCCAAAGACTTTGGGCAATCGCGGCCCTAGCAGCGGAACCCGGATGGCGGTTCGAAAAACAAAAATAAGCAAGTTTCTCAGATGGGAGAGCTGCGCTTTCAAAAATAGCGAAAAAGGAAAATTTTGTTTATTTGTCCATAGGTCTCGGCCTCAAATTATAGCGTTTTCTCCCAGGTACTGTTTGGTCTTGGAAAAGGAGTTCAGGTTCTGTAGTGTCCAATCGAATTGACGGTGATACAGCTGGTTGCAAAGTATTGTCACTTGTCACTTTCTTTCTCAGTAAGTGTTCCTTTTACACGTGCATCAATGAAAGGGAGAAAACGTGGCACGGTTTCAGTCTCTGAGTCAGCGACACCCTCCTGGACCCACCGGTCGTACGGCAGAGGCAAAGGTACCCTCTTACAATGTACGCCGTGGATCCAGTGCTTTTTCTCTTCCACACGAACAGCTGATCTCGTTGAAAGAAGGACGAGGTGTGGGCCGGTTCACCTGGGCTGGTCGTTCTTTGTTCGCTGAAAGTTCTTCACTAGAACCCAGGATCCAGGATCGATCTGGTGACCTGGAGCTTCAGAGGCTTGAGACAGAGTGTTGTGGACCTGTTGGTGTAAAACACGCAATTTAGCCGTCAATTCGTACAAGTAGTCAAGCAAAACAGGGTGTTCGATTTCACTAAATTTTGTGGGCCTTGGCACTCCCCATATGTTGGCCGGGCGGCCAAAAACTATCTCGTAAGGACTAAGTCCCACTCGCGAATGCACAGTCATTCTGGTGGATAGGAGTGCTAGGGGTAGAGCGTCAGGCCATTTAAGACCAGAGCTCGCTTGAATTTTGGCCAATTTAAGTTTCAATGTGCCATTGTAGCATTCTACTAGTCCAGCTGATTGGGGGTGATTTGCAGCGTGGAATTTCTGATGAATGCCTAGCCCTTCGCATACTTTCTTCATCGCTCGACCCACAAATTCACTCCCATTGTCACTCCAGACCATTCTAGGCATTCCGAATCTGGGGAAGAACTCTTTCACAAGGGCTTTAGCTGTGGATAAGGCAGTGTTGTCCTTTAGGGGGTAGGCTTCCACCCATCTTGAAAAGGCACAAACAACAACGAGTACGTATTTTAAATTGTTGCACCTTTCCATGTGGATGAAATCTAGCTGCAAAACCTCGAACGGATACGCAGGAGGTGCAAAATGACCAGCTGGAGTTGGGGTTCCCCTACCAGGATTGTATTTCAGACACACCATGCAATTCTTGACCACATTCTCTGCACACTTGGGAATTCCAGCATTTTGCCATACCGGAGCCAACAACTTGCAAATCCCTTTCACACTGATGTGAGCCATTCCATGAGCCATTGTCACCACTGCAAGCACGTACGCATCGGGTAACCACCATCTCTGATGCTCTGACAATTCAATCCAACAACCATTGGCATCCAATTTACCCGTACTTTCTCTCCATACACTCAACTCTTTCTCTGTAGCTTCAGCATGAATAGATTTCACACTCTCTATCGTGTCTTCACACATTCCAACGTCACCAATCCATCTTGCAGGGCCTGCAACATACATTCGGCTCATCACATTCCTTGCTGTTTCTTTTGCGATTTCGTCAGCAAATGCATTTCCACGACCAACATCATCAGGCACCTTCTTATGTGCACTGCATTTCACAATCGCAACTTGCAGGGGCCAAGTCAGTGACTCAAGAAGCTCATTCACCAACTGACCATGCTGAATCTTAGCTCCATGCGAAGTCAGGAACCCACGTTCTTTCCACAATCGTCCAAAACTGTGAGCCACACCAAATGCATACTGGCTGTCGGTATAGATGGTCACTTTCATTCCTTTCGACAACACACATGCTCTCGTAAGTGCAATCAATTCTGCTGCTTGAGCTGAATTATGTGGGATACGTGCAGCTTCAACAATTGTATGCAAAGTCGTGACAGCATATGCTGCAGTCGTATCACCATTCGGAAGCATGAACCATCCACCCATAAGGTACCATCACACTTTGCAAGGGGAGTGGCCTGGAGGTATATTCTCCCTTTCGTTTCTTCTTCTGTTCTAAGAAAACAATCATGCTGTTCAGAAGTATCTAACTCTGTCACAATTGGCAACAACGTAGCTGGGTTAAGTGTGTTGCATCTTTTTATGTGCACATGACTCGCTAACAATGTTAACTCGTAACCTGACAATCGAGCACTAGTTAAGTGCTGTGTCTTGGTTCTGTTTAACAACGTGTCCACAGCATGTGGAACCATCACAATTAACGTGTTATTCATCACCAGACCAGCAGACTGTCGAATAGAAACAGCTGCTGCCGCTGTGGCTCTCAAGCAACTTGGCAATGCTTTAGCTACCGGGTCCAAAGTCGACGAAAAATACGCGCATGGACGCTGCTTGTCTCCAAACAACTGTGTCAACACTGATAATGCACAACCTTCTTTCTCATGGACATACAATGTAAAGGGCTTACTGTAGTTGGGGGTACCCAACACAGGAGCCGAACATAATGCTGTGCGCAATTCAGAAAAACTTTTCTGACACTCTTCAGACCATGGGACGGGATTCGGTGTATCTTTACAAGTTAATGCCACCAAAGGTTTGGCTAATAACGAAAAATTTGGTATCCATTGCCTGCAATATGATGTAATGCCCAAGAAAGCACGTACTTCTCTCTGTGTTCTTGGCACACTCAATTTCGCTATTGCCTGAATTCTTTCTGGGGTCAGTTTCCTTCCCTCCTTCGATAAGAGATGACCTAAGTAGGTCACTTCTTGTCGACAATATTGCAATTTTGAGAGAGACACTTTGTGATGCAAACCACACAAATGACGCAACAATGACAACGTGGCTTCTTTACAGATTTCCTCAGTATCTGCAGCAACAAGCAAATCATCTACATACTGAATGAGGGTAGCGCCATCAGGTAAAACAATCGTATCAAGCTGTGTTTTTAGAGCTTGACTATATATTGATGGACTTTCACAGTAGCCCTGGGAAGCTTCGACCTCCTAAACTGAAGCCGAAAATATCCCTACTCTCCTCAGCAATGGGGATGCTGAAGAAAGCATTCTTCAAGTCAATCACCGAAAACCAGGTGGCAGAAGCTGGAATCATAGTCAATAGGGCAGTAATGTCAGGAACGACTGGAAATTGTGGCACAACTATTTTATTGACCTCTCTAAGATCAATCACGAATCTGTAAACAGGTGGCTGGGAAGGATCAGTTTGTTTCAAAACAGGCAGAACAGGACTATTGCAAACGTTGCCTCTTGTCTCTTCAATTACATCTTTTTCAATCAAATCATAAATGATCGCTAGTAAAGCTTTCTCACCTTCACTAGAAATTTTGTATTGGGGAATGCGCGGCATTTTAACATTGGCTTTCAATGTTACAACATATGGCGGTATTTCCAAAAGACCTACATCATTAGGACCAGTAGCCCAAAGAATTTTAGGAAGAAATGACAATTCTGTCGGAGGTTTATCCCTTGACAAATACATTGGAGAACCACTTTCTTACCCAGTGTAAGTTGTACTCCCGAAGGAGAAAAGTACAAAGTCGCATACAATCTTTTCAAAAGATCCAATCCTAGCAAGTTTTCACTACAACCTGTTGTCAGAATAAGGGGTGCTTTGAATTCGCAAGGTCCAACAGAAAGGGACAAAGGGTCAGAAATCGGATTTCTAACTGGGGCGCCAGAAAAACCTACTGATACATTTGTTTCACCAGACAAAAGTGCACCAGGGAGTTTTGAGTGCATAATAGAACTCTTTGTAGCACCAACCAGTATCCAACAGAAAAGGCTCTGACACACCTGCTGTAATCACCTCAACATAAGGTCCACTCTGATCTACTGGAACTGAAACAACTCCCTCTCTTTGGCTATGGCTGTCCTAGTAATCATTACCTTCCATGTGCTCATCCTCTGCATAGTAATCATCAGCATAGTACTGAGCTGTCCTACCAGACGCATTATTCTGTTGATCAAACCTATTCATTGAATTTTGAGGCGGAAAGGAACGAGCGTTCTGGGGGAAATTTCCACGTCCTCTACCTCTAGGAGCTTGTTGAACACCTCGACCTCTTGCACTGGAAACACCATTCATGCGCTGTAATAAAGCAGGACAACTACTTTTAAAATGACCCTCCTCTTTACAATATGCACACTGATTAGGGCCTACAGGAAAACATTGTTGAGGATATTCGGTCCTTTGCATGTCTCTCTGAAACTGCTGAGGCTGCTGATAGTTACTCTGACCACCACGATTTCGACCACCACGTGGCGGATACGCTTGCTGTAACAGAACCTTCGTTTTTAACTCTTTAGTTTTCTTCTCTGCTCTATCTTTCTCGTCTTTATCTCTATTTTCGTAGTACTGTGCAGTAGCCAATATCTGTGCTGAAGAGGAAACTGCCCAAGAACTCTCTGAATCTTTTAACTTTTTACACAACTCAGGAAGCAGATTGTGCACAAATTTATCGACGAACAATCGCTGACCACCTTCTGTGCTCATATCTTGACCACTGTGGTCGACAAACGTTTCTTCAAACCTGGTGAAGAAATCTGACACCGTTTCATCTTTCTTCTGCTTGCACGCAGCCAATTTATCCCAATTCACACGCATCGCAGGCATTATAGTTTTCATGTAATCAATGATCTTACCAGGAAGTTCTGTTACTAAAGGCTCGGGTTTAGCACCACCAACTTGTCGGGCATCTGCAGCAGCAATATTAGCCCATGAGTCACCTAACTCCTGATCATGATCTGCATGGCGAATCTTTTCCCTTAAAGGATGTGGAACAACGTTCCCAAACAACATGTCTATGTCAGCTAAATTCATGATGCATGAACCTGCAGTCTGTGACAATTCCATGTAATACCCTGTAGGATTCTTACGGGGATCAGGTAATGTCTGTTTAAGGGCCAAAACTTCAGCTCGCTTCCAAGGAACATGTACCCATACACGCTGAAAATGAGGCTGGATAGGTGGGATAGCATTCGCGTCCCCTTCCCTCCATTGTGGGGGAACTTCTCTCATGGGATACTGTCTTCCCTTCTTTTTAACAGAAGAATCAGACTCAAACAACGACCTAGAAACACCTTCAGTCCTAAGCGACAACAATGTCGCAACTGCTTTCTTAACATCTGAACCCACAATTGCGCCTTTTCCAAATTCGAACCGTACATGGCACAACTCAGGCGGATTGGGCTCCAAATCATTTTCCTCTAAAGCCTCAGAAAGGAAAGTACACATTTTCTCAAAAACGTATCTCTGCCTCGGTTCTTCCCACTGATGGAAGACATCCATAACAGACTCTTGCCCATACCTCGTTGGTTCAGTAACCCATTTATGCGCCAAATAATTCAATGTCTCCTTCTCCCTAGAATCAGGCAGTTGGCTACGCAACTGCTTACGCTCTGTGTCAGGAGTTACACTTGTTGCACTAAAGAAAGGATATAGAAGACTAGTAACAGTACTAGCCACTCTCTGACGAACAGAAGGAGAAGTCGATGAAAAGACAAGCGGAAAAGCAGGGTGAGGCGAGGCAGACGCAGAGGCAGCATCAGAAGGAATACCAGGAGTGGTAGTCGTTATAGTAGTTAAAGTTGTAGGAAGTAAAGGCAGAGCAGATGTCAAAGACGGTGGCCCTTGAGGAGGCTGCACCGGAGGAATAGGAGCCAACTGAAGAACAGCTGGTGGGTGCTGTGGAGGAGCAGGAGGCAATGCAACCATGGGTTGCGCAACTAAAGGTTGCGGAGGTGCCGTAGCATTCTGTGCATAAGGGGGTGGCGAACTCAACACATGCGACATTAGGGGGTCTTTTTCAAGGTCTTTTGCTGCATCTTGCTGAAGAGGCGGCAAAACTGGATAACATTTATCTATTACCATTTTACGTTGCCTATGCAACTGCTCACTCATCTGTTCCTCTTCGTTATCTTTAAATTGTATAGCAGCTTGCATTATCGAAATACCCCTTTCTCTCTTATTTTTCTTCTCTAATTTAATTTCCTTCTGTTTGGCTTCCTTACGCCATAGGCGGAAAGAGTCAAACATCGCCGGCCTGGCTTTCTTCTTAAAAAGTTTAACTTCGAGGTTATCTAAGATTTCTGTGTCAAAGCTACCATATTGGGGCCATTTTAAAACACCATCTTTTCTGGTGTAGCGGATCCACACTTCATTATATGTGATGGGGCCTACTCCATGTTTCACATACAATTCATAAGTTGGAGTTCCAATCGGAGGAACCGGACACGAGTGCTCCAATCGGGAATCCCTATTACAACCACAACAAAACAAGTTTCCAAGTCTGCTAAGACCAGGCATCTTTGCTCACTAGTCTAGCTTCAAACTTCAAAGGATTATCGATTACGATATTCTCGTGAATACACGAGTCCTTCGACTTTGGTACTTGCAAGTTCCAAATCAAAGATCCCGAAGGGATACCCAAAACTAAGAACCAACTAAGGACTGGGAGACGCTCCACTTATACTTAACTGAGATATCGATGACGTCACCAGAAGAGTCGTCTATCGTTTCGCTCTACCAAACATCAAGGGTCCAAATCAGGGCAATAGCAGTCCTTCGTAGCCGCCGGGAAGCGGGGAACCTCGCAGCAAAGACTTTCGGACCACGTCGACATGCAGGGGTCGATGAAGTGGTGGCCTTCCTCCAGAATTTTCACACGAAGCTCCTCACGAACCTCTGGCTTGGAGCGGTACCGTTGGTATCGCCCCACGTTGGGCGCCAGCTGAGGTACTGGGTTTTTCACAACCGGTACCGAACCGGTAACCCAGTGGTGTCAGGGTACACCCTAAGACCTCGAGTACTTTCTTGATTCAGACCACAGAAACTCAGAGTCTTCTAGGTGAAGTCAAAGATCGAATTTATTGGCTGCAACCAAGTAACAGGCGTCCTAGAAGTACAACAGCACGGTGTGTATATTCTCAGGAGACTGCTCAATCTTACAAAGCCAGGCTCCCCTTTTTATACAAAATATTATGCTTCAGGCAAACATTCTCAAATTTACAGTAGGCCATTGACATATTTTCACTACAAAGAAAAAGCAGAGTCATGATGACAATCCCACATTTCAGTTTGTCCAGCCCACAACAAATTACCCGGCAAGGCCCAACATTTTCATCAGATATCGGTGGACCCCCAATAAAAACGGGCACCTCCTCCTCATAAAACAAGACATATGTAAAGAATCAGGGACAGGTATGAGCAAGGTTAGGCAGGGTGTGTGTGCGATGAAAAGGTTTATGGCATGTTGTGCCTTGATGCTATCTCGCTCGGCCACTGGGAAAGAAACTGGTAAGGCAGGTTCGGCCTGGGGCAATGGTTTCAGCTTGCCCAGGTCACAGAGAAGTCAATTAAGGTGTATGTGTCCTTTGGAATCGAATTTGGCTGTATTATAAGCCTATGTGAGGGCAACTCTAAAATGGCTGCCGTACACAAAATGGAAGCCAAGGGTTCAGGACGAAAATAACGATTTTGAGGTGAAATCGTTACTGGAATATGACGAAAATGCTTGTACATAGTGTACTAGCCATTTTCGGTCTTTTGATACCAAAATCGTCATACTACGATGAAGTTTATTACACGAGTCCAGAATTTTCAGAACTACAGTAGTGGACAATGGGTTAACGACTCTGTCCTCCAGAATTTATTCACTGGATAGCATTGTATCATCTGCTATTGATATAATAGAACAGGATATGCTAATGTTACAACATGGCCAGTCCCAATTACGTTCTATTGTACAGTTAGTCTGGACGTTGCAAAATCTGTGTTCAGGCTACATGCCATGGCGCCTAATCAACAAAACGTCATTAATTTCTATCTTTAATCTTACAGATAAACAAATCTCTTTGGCACAAAAAGGAGCAGACTATACGATACTGAGCATTGAAAAACTAGAAAAATTACCATTAACAATGTCAGAACGACCTGTCATTGAATGGATAATACATGGTACAATCACAATTCTGATAACGACTTTTCAGTTTCAATACTGCCAAAAGTATATACCAGCAGGCCTGTATGAAAGGTTGGGTAAAGAATACATCAAGTCAACCTGGAAATTACCTTATACACATAGATGTTATATTGAAGGGATAAAAGAGGTATTTCTTAGTGGCAACAACTGTAAAAATTCACTAAGCGGTACACTTCTGTGTCAAGGTAATACCTTTCATGAAGCCTGCGAAGGTTCATCAAACAACCTTTCATGTCACCTGCACGGCGCCCCTGCAACACAGATAGAGCCTTTTTTCAGACAGCTTTCCAACGGCAGCTACGTTATAATAAGTGACCACAGCTGTTGTGGCTTGGTGCCAGGAATAGTCTATCTCGTGAGCGTTACTTCCAGGGTCATTTGCTGTATGCAAGTATTGTATCCAAACAGCAAACCAGACATGGAGACAGCAATAGGGCCTTCTCTGAATATCTCTTCTATTCGAATTGATACTTTAAGCAGACTGAAGTCTATTCTTTTACAGACAACTGTGCCTTTAACGTCGTCCAAAGAGACGTATGATCTGCAAATTGCAAGGACAGCGGCAGAGATACATTCACTATTATCGACAAATTGCCCCGTGCATTTCGTAGAAATGTTAGGTCAAATCTTAAACATGTCTGATACCAGTGGCATCGCACATGTATTTAAGACAATTTTTTCGGGACTATTAGCACCCTTTGAAGCAGTCCTGAACATCTTCCCGAATTTCGTGCACTTTGTGTTCGGCGGCCTGCCTCTTCTTCTTGGACTCGTAGCAGGAATTTTATTTTTGTTCCTTCTGCTCCGATATGGCAAGTCAAGTCACAGACAAAACTCAGGCTACAATGGAAGAAACGATCCTAGCGATGAGATACCGAGAAAGGATTACTAAGGTCCTCGGCTTGGCGAAGCTAAGAGATCTGAATACCACATGGTTTCTTTCATTCAGACCAATCTGGCAAGATTGCATCTTACCTGTGCTTCGATGCCTGCTATGCGGAGAAGAATGCGTGTTTGACGTCTGCCTTACACTACCATCAGCAGTACCTATGGATATCGATACTTTGCTTGGTTTGGTAACGACTCATGCAACGTGATATCCCCAGCGGCTACCTATTCTGATGACGGCATTTGTTGAGACCTCACCATTCCGATTAGGTGGCGGTGAGGTACGAAATGAAAGCGGCACACAGGTACAACCTTCAGTGAGCATTGCTGATCCAGACATCGATGATGGCAATGAGTCTCACATATGCACTATTTCTACTTTTTTGGACCTGGTCAAACTTTCACCTACTGTTGTAGACGTACTCTTTGCCAGCCTATCTGAGTTAATGTTCTTTCCTAGCAACGAGAATAATTTTTGAATAAACTTTTGAAAACACGAGCAGACAGCGTTCCCTGAACTTTGAATTCGGCCTTCAGTTTTGATAAACAGAACTCCTAAAAAACTATTGGAACTATTTTTTGCCCTGAAAGCGAAATTCTTTTCCCGTTCCCAAAATATTTACTTTTTTTTTTGGCACATGGTACTCTGCTTAAAGTAGAACTATTCTTAGAGAACAAGATTTCTATTTTGAAACTCTAGAGACAATATTTTGATTCAGCCTCTAGCACATGTACAGTCTTGTATAAATATGTGATGAAATGGTATCGACCTTCTCTTCTGTATTAAGAGCCATTTCATAATTGTAATTTTCGCAATTCATTCAGCCAATATTTATGTATGCATTATCTGAATGATACCACTGCTTGAAAAACATACAGTACAAATACTCATATTTCGTGTATACACCATATACCATTTCAAATGCAAGTTATGTATTTTGGGGTGGGTTGGAAAACACATGCATCGTTATATGTTTAGTATTGCTTAGTATTTAGTAATGATGGACATTATACGTGGAGTGGGTGTTGTGAACGTATCTAGGACCCTCTTTAAATATTCCCGATTTATGGCCTTATGTGGTTATAACAAATCATATCCTTATAAAGGCATAAGAATCATATCCATATTTAGTCATAGCCAATGCAGTCCAAATACGACAAGGCTACTCCCATAGACTCCTAGAAAGTACAACGCATTCTTTAAACAAACCAGGCCTCCAGAAGCCCGGGAATTCCCCCTGCTTTTGTTTTGATTTGTCCAGGAACTCCTGGAGTCCTGAAAGAACTGTACGTTCTTAGTGACGTCTTATGTCCAACCTTACGTCAAACTTGGCACCTTCCAGGTATAAATATACCCGCGTTTGCCTTAAGCAAACACACGGTGGTTTGGAGCAGATCGGCTATCTACTTACCCGAAGCCAGCTGTAACGAGAGCTGAAGGAAGCCGACCCCCCATTGACGCACTGAGAGAGACGCTGTCTTTTCTCCTGCCGAGAAATCCAGCTCCAGTGTTTCCAGTCACCCTTGCGGGTTTCTGGGAGATCTAGTCCTGAGAACGAGATACAAGACCTCCTTCATTCTATAACCAAGGTAGGGAGCTGATTAGATCCTTAGAGAATTCTTGATTCAGCTTCTTGGCAAAAACTAACTTAACTTAAAACTGCAGCTCACTTACTCCTTCCCACGTACTAGGCTTAGGTTAGGTACACCGGGGTAGGCGTATCTTAGAAGCACCAGTTGAGTACGTTTAGTCAATGATTTTATGTATGTATATATTTTATCTATTTTAAACACGGTATGGCTTAGAAACTGTACCATGCTTTTACAGTATTATTTCATAATACTCCTTTTACTGTACGCACTTTACTTCATGACAAGTATTGCAATTGTGGCAATTCACTTTTCTTGCACGAGAAAGAGGACTGCTCAATAAATACCAACTTTTATTGAAAACGCCCGTCTCTCTATTACTCTGTACTCCTGGTGAAACTAAGCATGCACGGTTGACTGAGTGAAATAGTTGTCTATTGTTTTCTACGACTCTGGAGATAATGGGGTATATTACCAACAACTAGCGATAGTTTTTGTCTCTAACTTGTTTAGAGACAAAAATTATCGCCGCAAACCGGCGATTTTTATCGCAGATAAACCTTGCTATTAGCAAGGTTTATCGCAAATGCGATAAAAAACGGCCGCAATGCATGAATATCGCTGAAAAGTCAGCGATATTCATGCATTATCGAGCAAATGCTCTTAGCCATGTTATCCACCTCCCATTGGATAACATGGCTAAGAACTGCTCAGGGCAGGTGTTAGCTTTTGGAGATATTCGCGCTTAGCGCGAATATCTCCAAAAGTTGGTAATAGGAGATAGCGATGTTAGCGACTGTTTCCAGTCGCTAACATCTTGGCACGCCCACTTTGCATGTCATTAGTGATAAATATCACTGACATGCAAAGTGGGGCCCATGATGGTCGCTATCTCCTATTAGCTGTCGCTAACTGGTGTTAGCGACAGCTTGGTAATAGGGAGATAATTTTATCTCCGCTTTCTTGGCTTTTAAAGCCAAAAAAGCGGAGATAAAACCCCTTGATAATATACCCCATACTTCTTATTCTGTGGGGAGCGAAGTTGTCATGTTTATGCGGTTGTCAGAAACTAATCCCTTCTTGTCTATTCAGGAAAGTTAACTCCTTCCTGTTCACTCGAGAACGTTTCTACTGACCTCTGAGCTAGCTGGCATACCTAATTAAGTCTAACATATTCAGTAGAGACCTAGATGACCTCAGTCCTACGTCTAAACTATCGTTTATGTTATTCCAATGCGCAGAGCCTATTTGGAATATAGGAACTACACTACAATCCCAGCCAGCCTTTCCATGGTGGCGTGCCACCAAAGTCCTTTACATCCCAGGATCCTAATATTGATGGCGGTGCCAGCCAGGCACCACCACCATATTGTGGCCCAAGTCCGCTCGGCCGGCAATGGGAACGATTGCCGACTTGCGGAAAAGCGGCAGACACACAATGCGAAAATCAGTCAGACTTAACTTAGAGGCAATGTCCAAAGTAGGCAGCACCCAAACGATATAAAAGTGAAAAACACAACTTAAGAAAAATCCCCAAATTAGAAAAATAGAGTACATTTTATTAAATTATGTGACACCAAAATGACAAAAATCTAATCAGTAGAACCAGAGCACTGAATTTTTCAATTTTAAGGTAAAAACATCTAGTCACACAAGACCGGGTCAAAGTCAAAAAAGTCGGATACAAAGAGTAGATTGGGCCTGGTTGGAACTTACCTTTGGCCTTAAAAGAAATTTAAAGAAAAAGTCTTTAAGAAGTAGAACTTCAGCGGGGCAAGGCTGCAGACATTGTTGTCTAGGACCAGTTGGATGAAGATGTGGTGAAAATTTCTACGTTACGACTTAGCCTCTTTATTTGGAAGTTGAAAATCTCCAGTGGGACGAGGCTGGAGGCTGTGGCCGACAAGAGTTCCACGAAGCAGGATACCCCTTTAGTGAAGGACCGGTGAACAGGATTTGTTGCTGCAGATAAGAACATAGTGGAAGCTACTGCAAAGCCAGGCCAACAAGCAACACACCTTGGGCGGATAAAAGAGCAGGTTGTACCCAGTCTCCTCTGGGGTTTCTGGCAGTTTTCTAGCCAAAAATGTTCTAACTCCCACATTTTAGATTTTGTCTATCTGGGCACCTTTAACCCCTTGACCGCGGCCGGAATTCCGCTCCTGTGCTGGACATTCCGATCGCAGGCGTGGTCATCACACGAGCACTGTGCCGCATGACGGACGGGAGCCGTCATCAGCACGCAAGGGGTTAACAACACCACCAAGGGCCAAGGACTGATGGAGCAACTCCTGGGGGTGAGGCTGGGTCCAAGTGCACATTCAAGATGTTTGGAAACTTTTCTGTCCCTGAGGCTCTGATCAGATTAACCAACTAGCCACTGGAGTCTCTCTAGTAGTCCTGGATTCAAGAAGTAGAACAGGGCTCAGGCAGCAGAGCAGGTCTCTGAGGGTTCAAGGCAGGCTGCAGGCAGCAAAGTAGACTACTGAATACACAGCAGGGCACAGCAGCAGGCAGTTCTCTGAGAGACTGAGAGACATTCTACAGGATTCTAAAAGTGAGCTGAAGACTGGGTCTGAGGGTCCTATTTGTTATACCTGATGCCTTCTTTGAGGTAGGAGAAGTTGCTAGAGAATTCCTTTTGAAGTGCTTGAGGTTTCCTGTCTCGCCTGTCCTGGCTCTAAGTTGGGTCCATGAACATTGCAGTGGTGGCAAGTCATTTGTGCGAAGGCAGGGCACCGCCTATTAGTTGCAAGTGGGGCTGTGCCCAGCTATGCTCTCTATCCCACCAGTGATGGCCCAACAGGCACACCTAGTCCCTCTATTGTGTGGCTATCTGGGAGGAATAAACAAAGGCCAACTGCCAACTACATCCAGTCATGTCACCCAGGAATAGGCTGCAGCCATTAAATAGTTGGGAAGGAAAATGCTAACTTACTAGAAGGGGCATTTTCGAAATTGTAACTTGAAAACCGACTTCACCATTAAAGAGGGGTTCAAATTAGAATTTCTCAGACACCAAACAGGAAATGTTAATCTGTTACCAATTAAAAGTTTGCACTTATTAAATGATTAAGGTAACCAAAAGTTATCCTATGGTAGAGATAGGCCTAACAGTAGTGAAAAGCAAAATTAGGAGTTTTTCACTACCAAGACATTTAAAAATTTAAAGTGCATTTCCAACTTTTTAATTACAACACACCTTGACCTTTGGGCTACCTAGGGCCTATCTTAGGGGTGACCTACATGCAATATAAAGGGATTTTAAGGCTTGGCAAGGGGTTTATTTTGCCAAGTCAAAGTGGCAGTTTAAAACCACATTATGGGCTCGATTAGGATCGCGGTTTTCGCACTAGCGCGGAACGTTCAGCGCAGGCAAGGGGTTAAACTTCCTCTCATATACAAATGTGTTTTTCTGTTATAAATATTGCACCATGTCTGCAGGCCAGTGGGAGCAAGATGTTTGGTGTCTGTAAATGTGACACTCGGAAATGGGAGACAATTTAAATAATGAGTTTTATGGAATTCAAATAAACTAAGTTAACTCTTCAATTTAAGTTTATCGACACAGTGCCTGATTTATAAGTGAAAAATACAGCCATTAGTTTAAGTTGGAGAAATTTAAAGTGCAGAAAAACATTCAATTTTCTGAACGTTTTTACAGAACATTTTTCTAAACTTTAAATTTCTCCCATATGTTTTATACATGTAATGGTGTCACATATTGCAAAAGGTATGTCTTGTGCGACAGTATAAATGACACAGTCTCTCAGCCATCCATACACATATATCCTATTCATATGCACACATGTTCATACATCCCCCCAGACCACACTCTCATTGGCACACATGGCAACCCTATCATAAAGCCCCTAGCCAAAGTATTTTGTTCAAACCATAGCATCTGGCTCTATGGACATTAGGCTTAAAGTCAATTAAGCTGTGTGTGGTGGTGTCTGGTAACAATGTGTGAGTTGCTTAACCTTCAGTAGCTCATGATGATTTTCACTAATCAGAAATAGCTCTCACTACAGAAAAGGTTGGAGATCCCTGCTGTGGAGGGTGAACCGTGCAGGTGGCAAGAGAGGTTATTTACAGAACCTTCGCAGGCTCCGTGTAAATTAATACCTTGGCACAAAAGTGTACCACTTAGTGAGTTCTTACAATTTTTACCACTAAGGAATACCTCCTTTCCCCCATTCCAAAATTTGTGTGTGTAGGGTAAATTCTAGGTCAACTTAATGTATTCTTTACCCAACCTTTTATACAGGCCCGCTGGTATATGCTGTAGAGAAAACTGAAATTGGAAAATCGTCACTGGTATCGTGATGGTACCATGGATTATCCATTCAATGACAGGCTTCTCAGAAACTGTCAAAGGTAATCTTTCCAGTTTCTCAATGCTCAGAACCGTACAGTCTGCTCCTCTTTGTGCCAAAGAGATTTGTTTATCTGTAAGGTTAAACACAGTAAATAATGACGTGGTATTGATTAGACGCCGTGGCACGTAGCCTGAACGGAGATTTTGTAACATCCAGCCTAGCAGCATTATAGAACGTAATTGAGACTGGCCATGTTGTAACATTAGAAAGTCTTGCTCTATTATGTCAATTGCAGATGATACGAGGCTGTCCAAAGAATGAGTTGTTAACCCATTGTCCACGTCAGAGAGGCTTTTCCCTAAATGAATACGATAAATATCTCGTATTTTTCTGCAGTTTCCATTTGCATTATTTTCCATGCTTCATTGTAAGCAGCGTATATACCGGCGTATATGAAGCGTTTTTGACGTGGTTTGCGAGGCCCCATTAAGAAATCTCGCAAATCATTGCCTTCTTTAAGTAAAGATAAGTGTTGTTTGATTTCTGGAAGTGTAGATTTATGTATCCACTCAAGGCATAGCTTTCCTACACTATAAGTAGTTACTATCCCTGGATGTTGTCTCTGGGAATATCTTGGATCTGGCCTATTCACTGTGAACCCCTGTGTTTTGTTCAGGAATCTATCTTGACAGTTATTCGTGTCTGTGGGCCAGATTAACCATTTTTTCCAATCAGGATTAGTTCTGTTTTGTTTAACAATATAGGGTACGTCTACCTCCTCTTCTGTAGTGTCATTACTGTCAGATGTGGGCTTAGGTATAGACGGTTTGTTTAAATCTTTTATATTAGCCAGGCCAAGACAAGATGTTTGTTAAACAGTGTCATTTAAAAACATTATTTGTTCTGGGATGATGCAGGCTCTGAATAAGGCTTCTAAACCTCGCACCTGCCACTCTTTTGTGCCCCAGACAGTTTTTGTCTCAATGTTGTATTTCCAAAAGTCAAACCCTAATGTAGACAGCTGAGCATAAAAGTTTGCAGAACAAATTTGTTTAGTATTGGTCAACATTGTTTTCATTCCTGTCTTATTTATACTTTTAAAATAAAACGTTTCTGGATTTGTAACATTAAACACTGAGAAGTACGGAAATTTTTCATAAAATGTTTTTGGGCTACCCCTTGGTGGCATTGGACAATGTTCCCATTGATTATAAGTAAAAACATTTCTTGTTCATAATCTGATGAACCTTCTAGGTATTCATGTTCTGTAAATTTAGCTGACATTTCTAAATCTGTTATCATCTTGTTAACAGTTTCAAAGTCCCAATCATCAGAAAATGTGCTGGGTACGACAAAGTCACTTAAAGAAACTTTAAACTGGTGTAGAATCTTCAGCAGTTCCACCGGGCCATAAATGTCATAATCAGTTCTGTCCCGTGCTATACCACCAGGTATAGGAACGGCTGTGATGTTTACTGATGACAGGTCTCTTCTTTCACGATGAGATGATTTGTGCGGTTTCAGGACCAAGTTGATTTTCTTACTTGCTGTATCCATTGTACTGTATTTTCCATCTATCATCCTTCTCAAACTTAACACCAGTATGAGCCAGAGCAGGAGAAAAAGTACACCTAACACAATCCAAAATCCAACCCATGGTGAAACCAGATATGTTTTTTCAAGTTGATGAAAGAGTTCTGTTATTTTTTCTTTGAAAGTTTTAATTGCTGGCATATTTTCAGGTTCACTGGGATCCTCAGAAAATGTAACAAAGTTGATAAAATAGCCAGATTGTTGGAATTGCATCCGGATTACTTGAAATCGCTGCAGCTGTTTCTTCTTTTGCCATGTTGGTATAGTCAGATGCTATATCATTCTAGATAGGTGTTTCTTGATGAACTGTTATTTGGGTATCCAGAGGCACAAGTGCCATGGCTTTGTTACATAGTCCCTCTTTTCTTACTGCAGGTTTATCAAATGTGATAAGTCTTTCAGTTTGAACCTCTTGGATTGTAGCAAGATTTGGTTGTCTGCTACTTCTCGGGAGTCCACTGGGCCTACTACTTATTATCGGCCACATGATGTGGTTTGACCAGGTCGATGGACACAACTCTGTTCTCCCTTTTACCAGCAAGGGGCGTTAGTAATACTGATCTTGTTCCGTGGATGGCTAAGAGAGGTACTGCTTTTCTGTAAGAAGGCCCAAATTCCTTCTTTACCGCGATCTTTTCCCTGACTAGATCCCCAATCTTTGGAATCCAGACACGTCTTGCTGGGACAGGTGGTTTTTCTTCAGTGGTCTTTTGCTTCTGTATTGTGTTACTCAGACTTCTTCTTGTTTCATTTAAGTCCTGTAAAACAGCCGAACGATCTTTGACATCAAAGGGTTTTTGTTCCACCACTGAAGTTTGACAATCGAGGTCTTCGATTATCATTCTAGTACCATACAGTAATTCATATGGAGTGAATCCACCTAGACAATTTCTTGGCAGATTATTAAGACTACGTTGGACACTTATTAGATGTTTGACCCACCCATCACCCGAACCTAATCCCTTAGCTGTTATGGATTGCTTTATGTCACGGTTTTTTCTTTCCACTACCGCATTACCCTCAGGATGGAAGGGATTAGAATACCGCAATGCAATTCCCAAGCTAGCCATGGCCTCTTTGTAAGCTCGAGAGCTAAACGCAGGACCCTGGTCAGAATGTAGCATGCCGATTGCGTATGTGCTGATAAAGACTCACAGATCCTTTATAACAGTTCTGGCGTCAGCCAAACGCTGGGGCCACATCCAAATAAATTTTGTCCTAGTAGTTGTGGGACCGCATCTGTCCATGGTGACGTCTGTGTGTAGATAGTCTAATGCTGTCTAACAATGGTGTCTGGACTCGGTTGGCTGAACTGTAGTCATGTACCTGGTGGTTTTCAAAGCTAGGATCTTTGTAACAGGTGTCACAGTTAATTCCGAATTTGTAAACTTCGACACTCATTCCCTGCCACCAGTACATCTCTTCTAATTCTATTAGAGATTCTAAGATCCCTCGATGTCTCAGACCCTTTTCGATATGTGCTTTTTGGACCAAATCACCTCTCCTGTTCCTGTTTGGAATTACTCTGTCCCCCACTCCAGGGATTCGAGCAAAAGGAACGGAGTTTGCATCAATCATGTATGTATAAGTGAGTGGATAGTTTGGAGGTAACGCTGAATAGTTGCCTTGCTACAATCACTCGCTCAAAAAAAGTAATAGACGGTGAAACGTTTTTGAGCGAGTGATTGTAGCTACGGAAGCCATTTGCACAGCAGCCTTCGCGGCTTCATCAGCTAATGAATTCCCTGCAACGTGAACGCCATCACGTTGATGACTCAGTGTATGTATCATGTGAGTCTTTTGTAGTTCTTTCTGTAATAGAACTACTTGTTCCCAAAGCATTTTATAGTGACCATAGGTCTAAATTTACCTTCGCGCCAGCGACCTTTAACAATTGCGCACGCAGCACTATAGGCTTGTTTACCCCCAATTGCGGCAGAATTTCGGTCGGCAGACGACATTCTTGTTCGTTTTGTAGGAATTCTTGTGTCTTCAAGTAGGGGTCAAAAACGTATTCAACGTCTGTTGCAGCAAGAGAATTAACCCATTGTATCCATCTTGGATGTAAAGCCTTAGCATTGGGAATGCTTGCTTTCGTTACTGTCTCTAAGGCAGGTACAGGTGTAATGATTATAATGCGTTTACCCTGCGCGAGAGCTCTCTCTTTTGCTACTGCAGTCTGAACCATTGTCAGTATCTTTTCTATTGAAGTGAATTTCATTTCAGCTTGTGTGTACAAGTGTGACTTGTATGCTATTGGTACCATCTCACCTTCCTTAAAGGTTAGGTATGTGAATCCGCATCTCCCTGGGATGATTAGGATCACAAGATTGTGCGTATTATCGCGTGTTTCTAACTGTGTTTTTGCTAACATGTCTTTTTGCACTGACCGCAAAATTTCTGTATGGTTTTGAGTCCAATTTGTTGGTTTGAAATCAGGTTTGATTAGTTCGTAGAGAGGTTTAACCCTTTCTGCGTAATTTAAAACATAAGTTCTTCCGAAATTCAGGAAACCTAGAACTGATTTTAAGTTTTTCAGCGTTTTCAGAGGATGGAGCAGCGCACATTTCTCTAGGAAGTTTGCTGCCAGGCTCTTGCCTTCACTTGATAACTCATATCCTAAGAATAGGACGTTGAGGTGGGCAATTCGTGATTTCTTAAAATTGAATTTATACCCTTCAGAAGCAAACCCAAGTATTATGGTGTTCACTCTTTTCAAGTGCTCGTCCGAATCCTCGTCTGTCAGATAGATGTCATCGACATAAGACAATGCCTCATCATCGTACATTTGTAGTAACTCTGTTACTCAAGCTGAAAATAACCCTGGACCATTCTTGAATCCCTCGGGGAGACGACAAAATTGTCCTGTGTCCCCATGATTGGGAAAGCAGTCAAGTGGCTGCTTTCAGGTGCAATGTTTGACAGGAAAACCTCATTTGAAATATCTAATGTGGTTTTATATTTTTTATGCACAATGTTATTCATCAGTGCTGCACTGTGTGCATTTTGTACTGCAAAAGTTTTGCAACAAGAGTTTAAGTGTCTGTAGTCCAAAACTAGAAGATATGTATTGTCTGGTTTGGAGACAGGAAACAAAGGATTGTTCATTGATGAGGTGCATGTTTCAATCACCCCCAGGTATTCAAGTTGATCTAAGATCTCCCTGACTTGTTTTTTTTGCTTCTTGCTTAACTGGATACTGTCTTTGTGCAGTAGGTTGATTTTTTGACTGTATTTTATAGTGAGGAGAATCCTCATCCCATCCTACGTGATTTTTGTACAATGCTGGGGCCTGGGATACAGCCCATTTTTTGGCATAGGTGTATTTTTTATGAATTGGAATGTGATTAGAGAAGGCTGGCATAATAATTTCTTCTTTCTTCACTCTTTTCAAGTGCTCGTCCAAATCATCGTCTGTAAGATAGATGTCATCAACATAAGACAATGCCTCATCATCGTACATTTGTAGTAACTCTGTTACACAAGCTGAAAATAACCCTGGACTATTCTTGAATCCCTGGGGGAGACGGCAAAATTGTTGCTGTGTCCCCATGATTGAGAAAGCGGTCAAGTGGCTGCTTTGGTGATACATGTTATTTATATTTATATTTTTTATATTTTAATTAAAATATATATAAAAAAATATACAAAAAAACTATGTTTTTTGCAATTTTCACCCCGAGTGGGCTGGGTATGCTCAGGCGTGAGTCCCAGGCTCCACAGTACGGCTACACAAATCGTCCTGATGTATAAATAAGACTGTTTGTTCTCTCTTCTTCGCAGTTTACTCATAAACAAAAAATCATCGCGATTAGAGATAATCAACCTCCTAAGAGAATATAAACACTAAGTGTATCACCACACTTATCTGAAGTAAGTAAATAGCTGGCTCTATACTCATACAGCAAAGTCGATTCTCACCAACTGAAATCTCATCGCTCCCCTATCTATATCTCACTCTTTTGCCTGTCCCTCACCCCCCTCCCTAAACTGAATATGTAGTAAGTAGATGTATATATTTAATATAACTAGAAATAAAGGATGTCAAGTGATGGAAGTCACAAGGTAAAATGTTCAAATAAAATATACAACAAAAATGTGCTTTGACTAACAAATGTATGAAACAACAAGACAGTTAGTGAATTAGAATGATTTAAATAATAGGCAACACAGTTTAAGATGTTACTAGTGTATCTATGTATAGGAAATCTTTGCTGCTACATGTATATATGTATTTTGAAATGTATTAGTTACTGACCCTATAGTTGTTGTATATAATGTAAAATACACTATTTAATGGCACCACACTTACATATTTTTTGTGTATATTCTTTTTGTTTAGGTTTCTGTTTCACATTACTGTGTTTGTAACTCACGAATGACGGTCACCTGACGAAGGCCCTTTGGCCTAAACGCGCGTAGTTCCATTCCACCGCATTGCCTTCATCTTTTTTTCCATCGACTGATTATATCGTATTACACTTTTATGTTTTGTGATTTATGTTTTTTCTTGTTTGCACTGATCAATTTGAAATATGTCTGATATATACAATTGAATGTTGATTTATATGAACTATATATGCTTTTCAATGAAAAAATAAGATATAAAGAAAAATTAATAATATAAAAAGAAGTAAGACAAAAACAGAAATAAAACAGTCAAATAATTTTGATACATTACTGTCTCAGAATAAGTTCTTCTCTTCCCTTTATGATGCTGTACAGTATTCAGACATAGATATGTATTTAAGGGCAGTATGTTTATATTAAGTGTGCTATTCAGTTCTTTTCTCTAACATTGGTTATATATTCCCTACGAATAGCAAACGCATTATGTTGTAGGGGTCCCCAGCTTTCCATTCAATAGATTCTCATGGCCGGTCCATGAGGGGTTTTTAAATTTTCTGATATATTAATCATTTATCTAGAAAGTCATGATAGTCAGCAAAACTTTGTTTTTGTTCATGTACTAGTTGCCAGCTGATATCTTTGAAAGTATTTCAATCAGTATTGTGAATATCAGTTTTCAGTCATTTCGATTTCACATTTTCTTTAGACTCACTATCCTTCGCCCTTTTTCCCTTCAAGTTCTTTATCCCCCTCTTTTCCATTACGAGTTAAGTGTAAAAAAAATTATTAAATCCACCACCTCTGGAATAAAATAAGATCATAATTTCCAAACTAAATAAATGGCTACACTAAAATCATATGGGTTTAGTGATGAAGATTTTGCATCTATGGTGGGATCGTCCATCAGCTTTGAAAATAGAAATACATCAAATGATGAACAGAGTGGAGATCTAATAAAACTATTGGCCTTAAAAAAGAAAAGTAAACGAATTGAACTACATGGTAGATTCATACTAGATTATCTCAAGGCCGGTGCCATCCCGCAAGGGCTCCAGATTAAAAACATCCCTGGTCTTTTCTTCCATCTAAAGCACTTTTTTAGAACGGTGGTCCCTTATTTCAAATAGATGCTCAAGGGACCACATGATGCTTATAATAGAAATATAATATATAATATAATAGAAACCGCAAAAGAAGTCCTAGAGCAACTAGCAAAAGAAATAACAGAACTTGAGGATAAGATCAAAAACTCTACAGTAATACTAGATATAAAAAAAAGCTAGAAGACATAGAGATGGACCTTAATTCATATAGTGACTATCTATTTAAACGTAAAATGGATAAATTACAAAAAGACTTACGCTTCTTCAGTAGGGAAAAGGTGTATCCATATTTGGCCGACAACTTCTATGGCCAAACGGGTGAAAATGATCAAGATTATATAACATACCCCGAATCTAGATCAAAAAACTTCTCTACCTTTTCTAATTCATCAGATTCAGGTAGTAACTCCAGTATGTCGCCAGGTAATCGTTTCAGATCTAATCAAGGCTACAGACCTTTTTTAGGGAGGCGCCAACAGAGAGGCAATTGGAGAACGAATTATCGATCACAATATCGGCCTCAACAGCAATATCAACAAAACCAACAGTATCAACATCAAGAGCAATACCCACAAAATCAATCATATCAGCCCCAGGGTCAATATCAACCCCAATACCAGGATCATCCTCAGAGTACGGACAGATACCTGGAAACAAGAAATGCGAGGTACTGGAGGCAGTAAAAACAATACCTATTTTCAATCTGAGTAGCCATGACACTAACTGTGCTACTGTGACTGTATTATCGAAAGGACTCTCATTTGTTCCCCATTCAGGGTTGAACAAGTTTGAGTTATTTAATGATATGATGAGTTTTTTTCGAAAGATAAGACTAAAGAGCTTTTTTTCCAACAGGGAGTTTGATACACGTGAACCAAATAAATCGGGTTTGGCGCCGAAATCGATTTTTACACCAACGCTTGAACAGATAGATCCTGAAATAGGAATCTTTGAAAAAATTGTTATTTCTAAATTACAAAACATCACTAAATACATACCGCATACTCCGTATAACATCTCTATGGACGAACATAAGGCTCTACTTGAACTTAAGGAATCCGCCAACATAACCGTAAAAAGTTGTGATAAGGGGGGTGGAATTGCCATCTTGGATACAAATAACTACATCAAAAAAATGGAATTGATGCTCAGTGACACCAACTTTTATGCTAAAGTCCTGAGGGACCCTACAACTGTAATTAAAAACAAAATCACCAAACTAACAACAAAAGCTTTAAATAATGGTGATATCTGTCAAAAAGAGTACGAGTACATGAATATAGATAACCCAAAAACAGCCAGTATATACGGCATCCCAAAGGTACATAAAAACGAGCAGGACCCGCCCTTTCGTCCAATTGTCACAACCATAGGAAGTATAACTGAGCCCATTTCGAAATATTTAGACGCAATTTTGCGCCCACATGTTGGAAAAATATTGGGATATATTCAAGACACTAGACATGTGATTACTCAACTTGAAGGCACTAAGTTCAATGCCCATAGACAATGGATGGTGACATTGGACGTAGAGAGTTTGTACTCTAATATTCCATGTAAGGGTGCCTTAGAAGCCACCAAATGGTTTATAGAATCCTTTAATATTGACTGTAACATGCCCTTTATCTTAGACTGCCTTAATATCATCTTGGATAACAACATATTTGAATTTGCAGGGAATCTATACAAACAGATTAAAGGAGTCAGTATGGGCGCTTCTTGCGCACCAACAATTGCAAATATCTATGTGGCATACTTTGAGGAAAAATATATTTTTAACGAGGTGACTCCATTTTTTGAATCGATATTTTACTGGTCAAGATATATCGATGATATCGTTTTCATTTGGGATGACAATGAAGATGTCTTACAAGAATTCATATCATGGCTTAATGCCTGTGACCCTAACTTAAGATTCTCTGAAAAAATCAGTAATTCAGAAATAGAATTCTTGGATTTAAAAATTAAACATCATGAAGGACATCTAATAATGGATCTCTTTGTCAAACCCACTGCCCGCAACACACTCCTTCATTACAGCAGCTTCCACCCAACATCCCAAAAAGATAGCATTCCCTTTAGTCAGTTTTTAAGACTAAGGAGGAATTGTACCAGATTAATTGACTTTGATGAGAAAGCTGCTGTAATGAAGGAGAAATTTAAAGAACGTGGCTACCCACACAGACTTTTACGTGACTCGTATAAAAGAGCGAGATATTACGATCGCCAACATCTACTTACAGGCACCAATGATAAGCGAGATGCTAGTCTGGTATTCGTAACAAGACACTCCTTGCTCAATAATCAAATTCGTCAAATTCTATACTCCAACTGGCATATCCTAAATGTCAACAAAAACACCAATGAAATGATTCCAAAACCTCTCTTTGCGTATAAAAAAAACAAAAATATAAAGGACATAGTTGTCAGATCTAGGATGTCAATAAAGAAAGATAAAAGCCAAAGAAGTATAATTACCGGGGCTCCGGTAATAGGAAATCACAAGTGTGGAATTTGTAAAGTTTGCCCACAAGCCAATCAGACCGAGAACTTGAAGTTTAATAACATCTCTATTCCGTTGAAATGTATGACAAATTGTAAGACTACAAATATTGTCTACCTACTAATCTGTCCTTGTATTAAAGGATATGTCGGGGAATCTTCACGTTCAATATGTACGAGAGTCACTGAACATAAATCAGCGATTCGAACTGAAAAAATAAATGCCCCCCTAGTAGCCCACTATCTCGAAAATGACCATGAACCAGAAGAAATACAGTGGGTCATATTAGAAAAAATTGTGGCAAAAACTGGTATTAATGTAGATAAAATTCGTAAACGTGAAGTGTATTGGATATTTACTTTGGACACGGTAAAATCAGGTTTAAATTCTGAAATCCCTTGGCAACAAGCTATTATATGAAGGTCTTTCGAGTTCGCATTAAGGTATTGAAGCGTCTCATGATAGAATCATTCCATGGAATGAACAGAGTACATCAATGGTTAATATAAAAGGTAATGATAAGTCACTTACTGCGTTAAATTCACATACAAGTCTACAATATAAGCCTAATTGTGTGATACATTTCCCTTTTCTTTGTTAAAAAAAATAGATACATTGAAGCCATGTCTACACATGTATGGACATTAAATCCAATTAGTTCCATAAAAACGAGACTAATCAAAGGAATATAACTATATCTTTCATAAAGGCATGATCATCATTGAAAATTCAAAATATAAGAGATTAGTATATATTTACACTCGATTGAGGAATATCTAAGCAAATTTTGAAGAAATGTTCTAAATACGGAAGTCTGTCTTCCATTACACTCAAAGTAAGAAAAAAGTCGATGGGAACTACTATTTAGTCCGTTGTTTATCTCTCCAACAATATCTACGGACATTAAGAAGAAAACTTCTGTCCATCTAAATATACGTCATAGACATGCGCCTCATAGTTGTAGAACAGCTGAAATCTATCAGCGGTAACGTAATGAGAGACGTTAACCGTTAAATATCGGGCTTTCAGACACGCCATTTGATCGCTACACCTGGAGGTGAAGATAAGCAGACCCCACATCTCTAAAACAAAGTTACATCAAAACGAAGGTACGTCTGTGGGCCACTAAGCAAAACTATATTCGGATAGAATTGTAGTGCAAATGCAAGGATGAATAGCACTAATGCTTCCTTTGCATAATCTTTATACCTTAGATTTCCCATCCCGCAATATTGTTGAAATGGACATTTGCCCCACGTGACATCTGTAAGGTAATATCTGTTATAGTATATGGAATATATGGCGACGCATTAACGTGTTAATTACAATCGGTACTTAATTTTGATCACTATCTGGTATTTCTCTAGTACACGAAATGAACTAGATGGTCCAACCTTGCGGCTCCATTAGAAGATAATCAAAAAAGAGAACGGTGATTAAATAAAGGAATCAGTTACAAAAAAAGTTGAATTAAGGTATGAATACAAATAACTTTCTGTATCCGGATAAATGTGTAACTCGATAACGTAAGCCTCAGTGGAAACTAACTGAGTTTTGGTTTCATCTAACGTTAGTCGCTAGCTCTTTATTTACCAAGATATATACCATACGGCACCTATGGTGCAAATAGGAAAATGTTACATACCTGTAAGAGGAATTTAAAAAAATGTACGCTTGTGTTTCTTTTTAAAAAAAAGATCAAAAGATATCTTGAAATATATAAAGGTTAAACATCTTGTGTCTAATTGTAGGCCACTGTACACCAATATAACTAGGAAGTTTCCTTTGCCAACGCATATAGACGGATATTCAAATTTCTGCACGATATATAAAATTGCCAACAATAATATTCTTCGAAAGACAGCTACCAGGTATAATTACATGAAAGGTCGTCAGTCTCATAGTACGGCTACACAAATCGTCCCGATGTATAAATAAGACTGTTTGTTCTCTCTTCTTCGCAGTTTACTCATAAACAAAAAATCATCGCGATTAGAGATAATCAACCTCCTAAGAGAATATAAACACTAAGTGTATCACCACACTTATCTGAAGTAAGTAAATAGCTGGCTCTATACTCATACAGCAAAGTCGATTCTCACCAACTGAAATCTCATCGCTCCCCTATCTATATCTCACTCTTTTGCCTGTCCCTCACCCTCCTCCCTAAACTGAATATGTAGTAAGTAGATGTATATATTTAGAAATGTAATATAACTAGAAATAAAGGATGTCAAGTGATGGAAGTCACAAGGTAAAATGTTCAAATAAAATACACAACAAAAATGTGCTTTGACTAACAAATGTATGAAACAACAAGACAGTTAGTGAATTAGAATGATTTAAATAATAGGCAACACAGTTTAAGATGTTACTAGTGTATCTATGTATAGGAAATCTTTGCTGCTACATGTATATATGTATTTTGAAATGTATTAGTTACTGAACCTATAGTTGTTGTATATAATGTAAAATACACTATTTAATGGCACCACACTTACATATTTTTTCTGTATATTCTTTTTGTTTAGGTTTCTGTTTCACATTACTGTGTTTGTAACTCACTAATGACGGTCACCTGACGAAGGCCCTTTGGCCGAAACGCTCGTAGTTCCAATCCACCGCATTGCCTTCATCTTTTTTTCCATCGACTGATTATATCGTATTACACTTTTATGTTTTGTGATTTATGTTTTTTCTTGTTTGCACTGATCAATTTGGATTATGTCTGATATATACAATTGAATGTTGATTTATATGAACTATATATGCTTTTCAATGAAAAAATAAGATATAAAGAAAAATTAATAATATAAAAAGAAGTAAGACAAAAACAGAAATAAAACAGTCAAATAATTTTGATACATTACTGTCTCAGAATAATTTCTTCTCTTCCCTTTATGATGCTGTACAGTATTCAGACATATATATGTATTTAAGGGCAGTATGTTTATATTAAGTTTGCTATACAGTTCTTTTCTCTAACAGTGAGTCCCAGGCTCTCCACACCACTGGAGTCAAGCTATCCAGGCTGACGAAGGCTGATAGCCAGAAACCGGTCCTTGGATGCTTGATTCCGGTCTGGGAAAGACATGGCTTGGTAGTTCGGACTGGACTGTTCCCATGAGGCACAGGGTCAGAGCTGATTTGCATATAGCCAGTGTCTAACCCAGGGTGGTGTGGAGTGCAAAAAAACGATGGATTTAGGCCCAGATCCTTGTACTGGGGTGAATGTATAACATTGTTCTACATTCTGTCCATCAACTGTGTTTTTTGCAATAATAATTTCTTCGCCATGTGGGCACTCCCTGACAATTTCAGGTAGCCAGTCTTGTTCAGCTAGAAGAATGTCATAACACTTAGATAGCTTCTCCCAAAAGAGTGCTTTTATTTTCCCAGTTATGTCCCTCTCCATTCGGAGTGTTACTTCATATAACTTGTGGGGTACACTAACCCTGGTGTCGGCAGTTTCAACTTGAATGCATTCATTCAAGTCCACTGTCTCCAGATGATCCTTCAGGATCTTGCGAACTGTGGTTACTTCTGCTGCGCTGTCTAGCATTGTCTGGGCCCATTCCCCGTTCTTGAGTTGTGTCCTCAAGATCCTCGGCATGCCTGATCTTTATACTTGCTACCTTCTTCTTGGTGAATTGAGTTTTCTTATTTTTTGGAACGTGCTGTTCGTCTTTGAACTTCATGCGTTCTTCTTTTTGTTCTGATTGTCCTCTTCTTTCTGATTTCTGCAAGGAAGTCTGAAAGGTACGAGAGGAACGTGTATCAATATCTTGATATCTATCAGGTTTTCTTAAGTTATCCCTATTTCTGAGGTTGTACCTCTTTTCAGAGGGTTCACTCTGGGGAGATCTTCCTCTGGACTGGGAATGCTTCTCTTTAGGAAGTGTTTGTTTAGTGTTTTCCCACTTCTTTTTAGGAGTAGTGAGATTATTTGTAATAAAAAAGTTTTCAAGATTTTCTGTTAGTTGTGATTTTAATGGTTTCCCACCCAAACTATCTCTACCTAGTTCTTCATAGGATTTTTCAATAATTCTGGCAAGCTCATATGGTTGCTCAGTAATATCTGTTTCTTTTAGCTTTTGGCGGATTGCCACAGATGCTGCTTCACCTTTGATGTTGTCTAGTAGTATAGCCGAGACCTGTTTAAAATCTTTCAGTAATTTCATACAAAGATTCAAGGCCAGTTCTGGACCGTATTCATTTTGAATCTGTCTCAGAACGTCTTGTATTACCGCCATAGACGGTACACCATGTGTTTTTGTGTAGATTGAAGCAAAGACTGTACCCCAAGTGTCGCAGTCCTCTATGTGTGGTGCAATCCCCATTGGTAAACAGATTGTCAGTATTCTGTGTTTCTCATAAGGTGTACTATCAGGGAATACTGCCTCAATTTGAGTAATTTTTTTAGCTAACTTGAACAGAATTTGTTCCCTTTTTGCTGGTAATTTACCAATGACTGATTGTATAGTCTGTGGTGTCATTTTGTTTGTGTTCCCCTGGTGAGGGGTGTGCTGTGGAATCCTCACAGTAGGTTGGATTGTTAAGGTTCGCATAACATATTGAACCAATTGTCTATGTATTTTAATTAATTGTTTTAGCTGTACTAACAGTTCTGGACTTGTCATGTTTTCAATGTCAGGATGTGGTGTTTAGCTGTCTAGTACCGGCCATGTTGCTCCTGGTCTACCTAGTGGACCGGGCCTGGTTGTGTGATTTTCATGTTGTAGGGCGCCTTTAAACTAGAGCTGATGCTCTTGGAAAGTTAATGAAATTTCAACGTCCTCGTAAGGAAGGTATTCCGTTGGAGGTTCCTCTACTTTGTAGTAGTGAAACTCGTGTGTTCCTGCATCTGCTGGAGGAAACTGAATTCATGAATAGAATACTTTTGTCTGCCGATATTCATGTGCCTCTATAACAAAGATTACCACCTCTCGAATATACACCATTGTTTATGAGTTTGTAAGTTACATTTACCGGGATGATTATAACATCCGGGTCATTCTGTGGGAGATTTCTGTCATCTAAAACTACTTGAGCTGCAGCTGCAGCAAATTCTTCGTCACTAATCATTATTTTCTTGACTGAAGAGTTTGCAGAGCAAGTTTCAAGGAAACAAAGATTAAGTGCACAATATTTTGGAACACTGTATCCTTCAACGTTGAATAAACCAAAAACTAATACATATGATTTTTGTCCTACTTAGTTTTGGCGGATATTATCCTTTAACCCACTCCAGACGTCTTTTGGAGGTTTTTACAAGAAAAAGGGGTCTGTGTGAAAAGCACGACTGTGTTACTCTAGTATCTAGCATTAAATTATCGCCTTACCAAATGTTGGGCGCCATGTGGTGTAGTTACTATATTCCCAATAGGCTCTGCGCATTGGAATAATATATCCTGTATCTTTGACGTAGGACTGAGGTCGACTAGGTCTCTACCGAATATATTAGACTTAATTGTGAGTGCCAGCTAGCTCAGAGGTCACTAGAAACTTTCTCGAATTCACAAGAAGGGATTAGTTTCTGACAACTGCATAAACATGACAACTTTGTTTCCCAAGAATAAGAAATCAATCTCTAGAGTCGCGGAAACAATAGATAGCTATTTTCCTCAAGCATAAGAAATGTACTGCTACAATCGTAATACTGGTTATAAAGTACAAGGCATATAATACGAAAAGTATTATAAAGTGGTACTGTAAAAGCATGGTATGGTTTCTAAGTCTACCCCAGTGTACCTAAACTAAGTCTAGTACAAGGGAAGAAGTAAGTGAGGTGTAGCCTAAGTTTTAGTAATCTTTGCCAAGAATCTATTCCAAGAATTCTCTAAGGGTCTAATCAGCTCCGTACCTTGGTTTTAGAATGAAGGAGGTCTTGTACCTCTCTCTTAGGACTCGGTCTCTCAGTGCATCAGCTGGAGGGTCGGCTTCCTTCGCACTTGCTGCTGCAGGGCGCATCGGGCAAGTAGATAGTCAAACTGCTCCAAAACACTGTGTGTTTGTCTGGGCAAATGTAGGCATATTTATACCTTGAAGGTGCCGAGTTTGACATATGATTGGAAATAATAACGTCATCAAAGACTCAGTTCTTTGAAAACTCCATGATTTCTTAGATAAATTAGTATTCAGGCAAGGGGAAGTCCCTAGCTGCTGAAGGCGGGTTTTTCTAAGAAATCGTTGTTGATTCTCGGAAATTAGTGGAAGTAGCCATGCCGTATATGGGTTGCATAGGCTCAGTCTAAATATGGTAATGATTTCTATGCCTATATAAGGATCGAGTAATTTATACCTATATATAGGCATGAATCAGGAAAATTACACTAGGGTCCTAGATTCCAACACAACACAAGTTTCTCAAGAACACTTTCTACTTCTAGTGGTTCTATTTCTTCATGCAATTGTGTAATATTTGTAATGGATCTCTCAATGTTCTGACTCTTATCAGGAATGTATGTACAACAGTGTTGGACTTTTAAAATTCCACAGACTCCTCCTTCGTTTGCCAAGATTATATCTAAAGCAAGTCGATTTTGCATTACCATACTTCACATAGCAAACATTTCAGTGTTAACTATTTAAAATCCTCCAGCTGTGTCTGTTGACAGTCTATCTACTATTGTTGACAATTTTCTAATTCGATTTGCATTAAATGATATGCCTACTGCTGGTATCAGTGCTCCAAAAACATCCCCTATTATTTCAATTACACTTTCTCTTTTTCTACGACTTAGTGGTTTACCTATTTCATGATTTCCATTCGTACCCCTGTCAACATAAATTTTTGGGGGAAAGACCAATCCAATATAGCATGAACCATGCCAGTGGTCAGGTAACCTATAATAAGCTTTATTCCCACAAAGAAAATAAATTCCCGGAAAAACTGGATCATTTCCACCTTTAACCCCTATCCCCCTTTGATATCATATGTATTTTCACATTGACTAGCACCCACAAAGTAATTGTCATACACAGTGTTATCTCTTTGAATACATAATTTCCCTAACATTGGTGTATTTATACTTATAGCCACATTTACATTATTTCCTTCAATATTATCATCTGAAAATACCCATTTTGTGGATTTAGTCTGCTTCACTTTTTCTCGTCTCTTATATTGTTGTCTCCTTTCTTCTACCATATTCAGAAAAACTTTTTCTTAATTTCTCATTTTACAAATCAGATTATGTTTAAAAGTATAATCATGTGTCAATTCTTGTGTTTCTAAGAAATATTCACCAAAAACTTTAGCAGGCTTAATTTGACCACACCATAGGCGAGGGTCGAACGAAGCCACATCACCCTTATTGTTGTGCTCCGCTACCCCTCCCTTTATCAATTTTAATTAAGCAGTGAGCCACTTGATTAAAAATGTTCTAATGGACTCTACTGACTTACTTTTAACTTTCACTCACGCTCACAATCTCACCTCTTAGGTCCCTCACACGCATGCACCCATTGGCCAGGAATAGAAGAACTCCACCAAAAGAGTAACACTACGTGTTACCCGGCAAGCATTGCACCGCCAGCTTGCCGCTGGAGCAGGAGGCCAATGATGACACAATACAGTTATTTGGACGGATGGCTTCTGTTGTCCAACCCTCTAATTGTGTGAGGCATCCTAATTCCGAAAAGGGTTTACTCAATTCCCTGTTGCACACTCCTGAGAGTGGCTGTTTTTCTACTTTTTTTCCCCGTCAGGCCTATATACATGTAATTTCTCATTTTTCAAATCATTAGTTTTATCTTTCAAACTCTCATTTGTTTTCAGTCTTTCAATGTCAGGAGTAAAAGGAATAAAAATAACAAGAATTAACCATAGCAATATCAATATTCCAGTACAAATTAGCCACATTCTACACCATTTTCTAAAAATAGAACATTTGGATATAGTCACTTCATTAGTAGCCATTTTTTTTTACACAGCAAAAATCTCAATCCTTTTACTTTCAATTGTCTCTTTCTAGCCTTGTTTTTTACTTACAATGTTCCTTCAAATTCAATTACAGCTTTCGTTTGGATATATATATCCCTTTCTTTTCACTGTTACACTTGGAAAATCCTTTTGCTTTCTTTATGTTACAGTTTACTCACTTTCCTTTTTAACACCTTGGATATGCAAGTTCTCTTGGCTGCTGTTTACTTCCCTTATTGGAGACAACACCATGTAGGTCCACTCAGGTGACTTGTACTTTTGATTTGGTCTTCTCACTTTTTGGCCTTTGCACAACTTCTATTTTCTTTCCCAACAACTCCATTTGACTGGTTATTTCATTTACTTGATCCTCTTGCACTTTTGCTTTATTAACCAGTTTAATTTTCAGTCCATCAATTTCTTTAGGCCAATTATCTCCTTTTCTCACTCTTTTTATTTCAGGTTCAGTAGTGTTTCGCTCCACTCTCCAAGTTCGTTTTCTCGAACTTCTCCTCAAATCAGCTTTGTCATCACTGTCATCTGTTTCTATTTCAGATCTTTCTATAGTTTCATTTATAATGAATCTCACAGGATCTGATTCTTTTTCGGAATTTAAATTGTCTCTGGTAAGTTCTTTCACTATGTTAGGAACTTCTCCATAGCTGGTACCTGGAAGCTCATCCTCCTCGTGAGTTATTTCCTTTTCACCAGTTTTGAGATTTCGCTTCCTGCTTTCAGAGCTTTCAGACTGTCCTTCAGTATTTTCTGAAAAACCAGCTTTCTTTTCACTTTGCTCAGAGTCCTTGCTGGTATCAGTTTCTACCAAATCTCGACTTACAGATCGATCTTCAATATTTGGTATTTCAACATTTAATTTTCTTCTTCTGATGCAGAGCTAGTATCTGATATCTCCAGATGTCGACAAACAGGTCGAGCTTCAATATCTGGATCTCTTTCTGGTTCACCTTCAGTGTCTGAATCAGTGGTGCTTTCCTCCTGCAGATTTTCAGGCTCTGGCACACAAATAGTGTGACTGGCGTGCACCCATCTTTTGATTCCAGCTAACCCTGGGCGCAGTGCTATGCTCCATCCACGGAGTGTACGTAGTGTTGCCTACTTCGCACTTTGCAAAGTAGGCGTAGTAGGCAACCCTACGCAAACTCCGTGGGCGGAGCGAAGTTGCCCACCACCCGCCTCCCTCCCGCCCTCTTCTACATGCCTCATTTAATTTAAAATACAGTTAAAGTAAATTAAAAGCACTTACCTTATATGCGGCGTCCCGGGGCTCCCTCTTCTGCTGACGCGCCGAGTTCTTCCAGCCAAATGCGCATGCGCGGGCACGCAGAAGAGGGCGGGAGGGAGGCGGGCGGCGCGTAGTGGGGCTACGCGAAGTGTGTGGGTGGGCGTAGCGTCCTCCCCACTTCACGAAGCTTCGCGTAGCCCCACTATGCTCACAACGCCCACCCTTAATTCCAGCACACTTAACTGCAGTGGTACTGATAAGAATGACTTGTCGTGGTTTTTGCCATCGAGGCACCAGATAATTTCTTCTCCTGTGAACTTTTATCCGTACCCAATCTCCAGGGACTAGGTCATGAGCTGGATGTTTTTCTTTCGTTTGTGACTCAGTTCACCTGATGGAACACAGAAGTTACTACGTCAGACAGATTTGTGCAGTAATCCAGTATGATATCATCATTTATGCTCAACAATTTATCAACTGGTACAAATGCTTGTCTCATTACTCTTCCCATCAAAATCTCATGTGGGCTCAGTACTGTTCTTCTGTCAGGAGTACTCCTCAGGGTCATTAGAACAAGTGGCAGTGCATCAGGCCATTTTAGTCCTGTAGCCAAACACATTTTGGCAATTCTGGGTTTTTTTTGTTCCATTTACTTGTTCAACCACACCTGAAGCTTCTGGTCTGTAAGCACAATGCAGCTTTTGATGAATGTCCAAGGCTTCACAAATCATTTGCATTAGCTCATTGTGAAAATGTAATCCACGATCTGTTTCAATAGTTACTGGGAAACCGTAGCGTGGTATTATCTCACGTAACAGGAGTTTGGCAACAGTCACTCCATCATTCCTCCTAGTGGGGAATGTTTCAACCCATCGTGAGAATAAACAAATGATCACAAGTACATATCTAAGTCTGTTACATGGAAGAAGCTCAATAAAATATAACTGCATTCTGGTGAATGGACCTCCCTCCCGTCCTATGGTTCCCAGACTCACAACAGTTTTTCTTCTTGGATTCAGTTGTTGACACACAAGGCATCTTTCACAAAGGCTTTCAGCAATCATCCTAAATTTTGGATTGTACCATGTCTGTCTGAACATCTAATCATAGTGTCTCTTCCAATATACATTCTGGCCATATTTGAGATCATGTTATCTGGCATTACTGGTCTTTCATCTTTGTAACCCCAGATTTCATCCTCTTCTCTTTGTCTACATCCTGCCTTTAACCAGTTATCCTTTTCTTCTTCTCCAGCTTCTTCCTGAATTTGTTTTACCTCCTGCCATGTCTCCACTACGGTTGTTAGCATCAAAGGACTTGAAACATGTTCAGTTTGTCTATCCCGATTAATAGATGCTTGATTTTTTGCACAGTATTTTGCAATTGAATCCACATATTTATTACCACGTGTAATGTAGTCATCTCCCTTTTTATGAGCTGCACATTTAACCAATACTTGAAAACAACAAGGGAACCCAAAGAAGTCAGCAAGGGACCTTGGGAGTCAGTATTATTAAGGCAACAGTGGTCCCTTACAATTAATGATGCCGGCACCCGCGATTGAGCAGCATTGCATCCTTACTATCGGTTATCGTACCAAACTACCCTGAACGTCCTTACTATCCCGACTGTGGTCCGCCTGACATTCTTTTATTGGCCAAACCTTGGCCCTCCTCCAGCCGTATACTATCACCCTGCTAACCACAACCGTATCTAGGCTGACCGCAACTAGCCGCAGCAACAGCCCGCCCAGAACTTCCTGTGATCGGGGACTCAATTAAGCCTTGAACCCCTTGGCCTCTCCTCCCCCTTGGCAAATGAGGCTGCTTTACTATTAGCATAAAATTAATGTTCTGATGAGATCCGTAAATTGACATCTGCTACTGTACCAACAGCATATGCAGCGCTCAGTACACCCTCATCTGTTTTCAGACATGATCCATCCACAAGCATCACATAGATTCAGGTAAAGGTACATCTTTGATGTCAGACCTTGGTTTGGTGCAATATTCTAGTACATCCAGACATTTGTGATCCACTTCATCTCTTACTTCCACATTCATGACATCAGGTAATAATGTAGATGGATTCACATTTACACATCTTGAAATTGTAACGTTATCTGCACCTAGAATTTTCTTCTCATATTTTGTCATTCTGTTATTGGTAAGGTACTGTGTCTTAGTTCTAGTGATGGGAATCTCCACCGAGTGAGGCACATACACTCTCAACGGAAATGCCATCACTATACCTTCACTTTGTTCAATACTCATGCTTGTAGCAGCTACTGATTTTAAACATTCCAGCAAATGCCTTTGCAACGGGATCCATAACTGTAGAAAAGTATTCAATTGGCTTTCTCAGCTTTCCATGTCGCTGTATTAAAACTGAGAAAGAACATCTTTCCCTCTCACTGCAGTATAGCTCAAACTCTTTTTCATAATCTGGCATTCCTAAAGCTGATGCTTCACATAGACTTGTTTTTAGCTGCTCAAAAGCTTCCAGTTCTGCCTTATTCAGAGTTATTGGGTCTTTTATATCTGCTTTTGTCAATCTCTGTAAAGGTTTAGCTATTAGTGAAAACCCACTAATCCATTGTCGATAGTATCTGACCATTCCAAGAAACATTCTCACCTGTCTCTGTGTTTTTGGAGGTTTCATTCCTTGTATCATTTTGATTCTTTCTAAAGTGACCTGTCTGATACCCGTAGCAATCTTGTGGCCCAAATATTGTACTTCTTTTTTACAAAACTGTAATTTTGACGGTGACACTTTATGTCCTTCATCTGCCAGATGATTTAACAAGGTGACAGTGTCTGAAACACATGCTTCTTTTGTTTTCGACACCAATAAAAGGTCATCAATGTACTGCACTAGAATTGATTCTCCAGGTAGACCCAGATCTTCAAATGATTTCTTTAACAATTGATTAAAGATTGAGGGACTTTCAGTATACCCCTGAGGAATTCAACACCATACTAAAATACGGTTTCTGAATTGAAACGCAAATATTGGTTGGCTTTCAGGGTGTAATGGAACTGTGAAGAACACATTACATAGATCAATGACGGTATACCATTCTGCATCATGTGGAATTTGGTATAACATTACTGCTGGGTTTGGCACAATTGGACAACATGGAACAACGATCCTATTTACCTTTCTCAGGGCCTGTACTATTCTGAACGTTCCAATGGGCTTTTTCAATCTCATTATCGTGAATTACAAGGACTGCTTTCAATTTCTCTCAAAATCCCTTGCTAAAATTTTTTTTCTATCAATGGCGTTATTCCTTCAATTGTTTAGGCTGTCATCTTTTATTGAGTAATATTCGGATAACTTACTCCTTCTTTTACAGAAACTTTCACAGGATCTACATTTTTCATCAAACCAATATCCTCTCCTGTAAAATTCCACACTTGTTCTTTGACTACCTCTTTCAGTTCTTTGGGTATTCTCTCTCGATCAAACACAGGAAACATTTTATTCTTTTATGCTTCAATAAGTGTCATTGTCATTATATACAGACTATCCTCATCTGTAGTTTGGAGCTCAATGCCATCTGGTGAGCAATAAATTGTACAGTTCATTTTACACAGTATGTGCCTTCCAAAGAGATTTACAGAACTACTGTCACACACGACAAATCGATGCATGTCTTTGAAATTTCCAATCTCTATTTCAATTGGTTTTGTTAAGGGCGTTTTAATCTGCTGATATGCTACACCTACCACTTGAATGTGTTCACCCGAGAAAGATTTTGAATTTCCACTGGTCTAACAGTAGAACGGGTAGCACCTGTGTCCACTAGGAAAGTCACATCTACATCATTCACCTTTCCATTCACATATGGACCAGACTGATCTACCTCTAGAGTAGCGCTAAGCACGCACTCTTCTCCCTCTCTCAGGCACCGTCAGAAACTATCATCCAACTCGCTTCCATCTTCTTTCAGCCAATATTGCAGACTCATATGCACTCTATTCTTCCTTGTTACCTGGTCTCCTGCACAGAATCCTGTCTCTGCACTGTATCTCTGTAGGTTTACATTGTGAGGAAGTGGAGGTTGTGGCACCTGACACTGTGGCTTAACTGCCTGTTGCAGTAGCGATGGTTGCTGAATTATCTCATTCTGCACCTGTGGATTCAATAATGTATTTTCCGGATTAACTTTCGGTGGATACTTATAGTCTTTCCTTCAATGTCCCATCCTACCGCAATTATGAAACTTTCACAAATCGACCTACTTGCCTATACCATTCTACTAGTTTCTCTCTCAATCTGGGTAAATCATTTGTGAATGATAAAATATCTGTCTGCTCCAAGGTACATGTACATATCCTCCTCCAGATATTTCTCTCATAGGGAATTCTTTTACCACCTCATCCTTTTCTCTTACCGGGAATGCAAATGTGGATTTGTCGCTGCTTTCCTCTCTTTTTTTTGTCCAAATAATTTTCCACTCATCAATAACTCCCCATTTTCTCAATAACCCAATTAATTCTTTTATTTGAGTAAATCTCCCTGCTATATTCATATTTTCTATATCTTTGTCAGTAAAATCCACTCTATACGGTTTCTGCAATATTTTGTATTTTATAAAATCCACATCCATTTCACTTGCTACACTTTCAAATCTTTCATGCATGCTTTTTGTTTTCCACGTAATACCCTTGAACATAAATGTGATCTCTTCAACCTGATAATTTTTTAACCTTTCTGTACAAATTGTTCCAATTATTAGTTCTTCCATATCAACTTTTAACCTGGTTACATCGAGCAATTTCGGTTCTGTTTCTTAAATTTTTACGGTTTTCATCCAATCACTTAATTCTTGCTCTGTTGGCCCTACTGGAGTTTGTGTTTAATCGATTTTCTCTACACTTTTCTCAGGAGTTACAGAATCTGACTCTGCTCCTGTTGGGAATTTATACGGAAGACTCTGATTAAAAGTCAAATCTGGCGGTGTCATTTGGTTGGTACATTTAATTTCTGACAAATCTGGATAAACCTATTCTTTTACTTTTTGTAAACTCTGATTTAAAGGAATAGTTAAAGATACCTCTTTTATTTTCTGATTTTCAAACACTGGGATTACAGGACCTATTGTTACCAGAACAGTTACAGCGTCTATATTTTTTGTAAGCTCCTGTATCTTTTCAGCTATTTCATTTGTTGAACGTATATATTCAGCAGTACTCTGTTGTGCTTCAACTTGTTGTTCTACTCTATTTCCCATACTCTCCATTCCATTTCCTTGTTTAGATGTCCCCGTATAACTTGTTCCGATTAATAGAACATCTGGTTCGTATCTAATTTGTACTCTTTCTGGGAGATCTCTAAAATTTGAGAATCGTTTTGGAGTTTCTGCTAGTCTATCCTCCAACTGTGGAGCACTTGGAGTTGTAACCATAGAATTTGCTTGGTATGGCAGTGGTCTCCTATTTAGGATTTCTTCCAATACAGCATCTTCAGACCCACAATCCTCATAACTCCTCTTTCCTGTTTCTATATTATTCCTCTTTTCTGTACATTTTTGCACTTTTTCCTCATCTACTAATCTAATCAGATACATTCCATCAATAATGTTCGCATCTCTCCATCTTTGCATTTTAGTCTCATGCGTTGCTCTCCAAAATCTACGACCTCTATTCCTTGGTCCTAGGTAGTCTCCAAACCTTTCTTGCTCTAAATCATGCATTTCATCTTCCCACTCAGCCAAAGCTTCAAATTGGGTTGGTCTAGGCCTTGGTTCAAGCTTCATCATTTTGTCTCTCAAGTTTCTTAATATCGCAAGACTGAAAGATCCTTCTTCTGGGAAAGCTAACGCACCATCATTTCTGGTATACCTTGCCCAATTCTCCAACCATATACATGTATGGTAGTCATATTTTGTCATCATGTATGATGCAGGTGTTTTCAGAGGAGGAATTATTTTTTCCTCTCTAGTTTCAATTAATTTGTATTTTTGTAATACATTTTTCAATTTTTGAAACCATGAAGGTTTCTCTTTCTCCATTCCGTAATAAAATTCCATTTTGGTATTATTCTCCGGTCTTTTCAAAAGATCGCACACACTTCCGTAAACTGCTTCTTAACACCAGCCTATCGCAGTGCGGTTCACACTCTCGCACCAATTAGAACAAGATACGTTTCATTAGTGCTCAACGAATTATTTTGCTGCTTTCGCTGATGTACCAATCAGCCCTTACTCTGTCTTGATCACGCGGACCAATCCCAGTGCGACACTTTTGACGTCAGCCCTGCTCCAGCTTCTGCAGCTTCGACTGACCTCTCCTTTACAAAATGTATCGCCACACTGTATTTACACTTTTTATACAGCAAAATCAGGTAGTAACTACCTAAAACAACTCCATTGATCTGTTTCGCTAAAACCAAAAGGATAGTTTTTCAATCACACAAGAATTCTGTATTTCCAGTAGACAGCGCTTACCTCTTCTCTACCACAGAATTTTTACTTTTGCCCATAAAGTAGCACTTCCCTCTAAGTTACCCTTCTCTCAAGCTTAGGTTAAACTTTATTACTGTCTCCGGGTAGAGTTTTAAGACAGAATACGCAATGATCACTGTACTCAGACCCAAGATTTCACAGGTTGCCCTAGCTATACATTCACCACTTTTACACGTAAAGGTCCCTAACTTGTAACAAATGACAATGTCACCACTTTGAAACAGACTATGCGATGTGCGACTTCACTTGCCACACTTCCTCTGCCTGCAGACAGAGTGACCAGCTTCCCACACTTTCCGGAAGCCTTTTCAAGACTACATATAACGCAATACGAACTCAACAGATGTTAGTCCAAAAATTCTGTACATCACAGTTCTATATATTCTATTCTACACATCATATATCCTAGTTAACCTATAGCAACCTATGCTCTGCCACCAAGTATTACTGGTGCAGCGCGGCTCCAAAACTTCTTCATAAACCATTACCTTAACCCGCGGAGCTACTTACTATTTTCTCACAACTGGGCCCATCATTCTTACCTTGTATTCATTCACACATTTACTCTGCTCCTAGAATACAGTAAGGATCCAAAAGAGGAGTCGGGTGCTATAGCGGAGTGCTTGAACTAAACTTTATACATTATTTACAACTGCAGTTTTATTTTTAATACCATGGTTTTCTAAAAGAAGAATTTTAAAACACCCCACTATTCATTGTACATTGTAGCTAGAGTCTTTTTACCATTTAGCTGATTTTTCGCTAGAATTTGGTCACAAGGAACTAGGATTGGGTGTGCCTTTTAGGGGGCACACACCATCCAGCTCCCTGTCATAACGGTCCTGATGAAAACCTGGTACATCCCATCTAAGGTTGAAACATGTAGACCAGCACACACATAGAGATACTTTTGGCCCTAATTTACCCTCACGGTATCTCGTCTCACCTTTTTAATATTGTCCAGTTACTTGTAAATAAAATTTATCGTCCCACCAAGTTAAACCAGGACAATTTTTAACACACTTTTTTCTGCACATACACTCACAACCTGCTCCACTGTACTTCAGGTGTTGTAGCACACCCTGGTGACGCTAGGCCACCAGGGTGGACCCCGATGATGAAGCATGTCACCACTAGGCTGGTGAGTGAGGGGTTTTTAGCAAAAGGATGTATTCTTTCCTTTTGCCCATTTTCCACCACATTAGGAAACTCTGTTTTGGATTTCCAATGATGGTACTCCTCTATTTGTTTATTTAGCCTTTCCACAGGGGAACAGGAGTACTCTCCGTTCACCTTCGGTGAACACGATCCCTTGCTCTCCCTTTTGTTAGTATAATTTCAAAACCACACATTTAGGGGCTCATTAGGATGGCGGACGGAAGAGCCACCGCGGCCCTGGAGTAGGCGGAAAAAGCCTTTTCCGTGTCCGCCTGCCGCGGATACTCCGTCCGCCATATCAGGATAGGAAAACGTGTCAAATTTCCGTCCGCGACGGAAAAGCACGCACCGCCGCCGAACTACACACGAGACCGTGGCGGACGGAACACATCCGGAGGCCCCGCCGTACGTACTGACGTCGAAGACCGTCCCCCAAATCAAGATGGCGGAAAATACACATAAAACCGCAGCGGAAAAACAACCTGTCTGAACACGGCGGAATCCCCACTGCGAAGATAGGTGACATAGCAGAGATACCCACCGCAAGCTGACCACCACCATGGACCCAGCGCTACACGCTTTCCCGATGCTCTTCGCGATCCACCACGTCCTAGTCATGGCCCACCATGGACGACGACGCAGGTAAGGCACAAACCATTGGCTGTCTGCAGGGGAATACCAGTAAGGGACGTGACGTAGGGAGGGGGAGTGTCATGTTACCGAAACCACTGATGAGAAGCAAATACAAATACACATTAGTAGTACGCAAGCAGGAATGACAACGACAGACCACGAGACTTGATAGACTACCTTTATTGTACAAAATTGGGGTATAATCACAGTGTATGCGTGAGCATGGGCAAAGTGGGCACCACAGCAGCTACATCATTGGCAGTCAACGAGAGGCCAGAATGCAGTATCAGAGCATCAACAGGGCATTGTGGAGTACAGAGCAGGTACATCAGAGCAGGTAACGAGAGGGCAGCATGCAGTATCAGAGCATCAACAGGGCATTGTGCAGTACAGAGCAGGTACATCAGAGGCAGTAAACGAGAGGGCAGAATGCAGTATCAGAGCATCAACAGGGCATTGTGGAGTACAGAGCAGGTACATCAGAGCAGGTAACGAGAGGGCAGAATGCAGTATCAGAGCATCAACAGGGCATTGTGGAGTACAGAGCAGGTACATCATAGGCAGTAAACGAGAGGGCAGAATGCAGTATCAGAGCATCAACAGGGCATTGTGGAGTACAGAGCAGGTCCATCAGAGGCAGCACGTGAGAGGGGCTAAGTGCATCAACAGTCCATTGCACAGAACAGGTCCATCAGAGGCAGCACGTGAGAGGGGCTAAGTGCATCAACAGTCCATTGCACAGAACAGGACCATCAGAGGCAGCACGTGAGAGGGGCTAAGTGCATTAACAGTCCATTGCACAGAACAGGCCCATCAGAGGCAGCACGTGAGAGGGGCTAAGTGCATCAACAGTCCATTGCACAGAACAGGTCCATCAGAGGCAGCACGTGAGAGGGGCTAAGTGCATCAACAGTCCATTGCACAGAACAGGTCCATCAGAGGCAGCACGTGAGAGGGGCTAAGTGCATCAACAGTCCATTGCACAGAACAGGCCCATCAGAGGCAGCACGTGAGAGGGGCTAAGTGCATCAACAGTCCATTGCACAGAACAGGCCCATCAGAGGCAGCACGTGAGAGGGGCTAAGTGCATCAACAGTCCATTGCACAGAACAGGTCCATCAGAGGCAGCACGTGAGAGGGGCTAAGTGCATCAACAGTCCATTGCACAGAACAGGTCCATCAGAGGCAGCACGTGAGAGGGGCTAAGTGCATCAACAGTCCATTGCACAGAACAGGTCCATCAGAGGCAGCACGTGAGAGGGGCTAAGTGCATCAACAGTCCATTGCACAGAACAGGCCCATCAGAGGCAGCACGTGAGAGGGGCAGTATGCAGTATCAGAGCATCAACAGGGCATTGTGCAGTACAGAGCAGGTACATCAGAGCAGGTAACGAGAGGGCAGTATGCAGTATCAGAGCATCAACAGGGCATTGTGCAGTACAGAGCAGGTACATCAGAGGCAGTAAACGAGAGGGCAGAATGCAGTATCAGAGCATCAACAGGGCATTGTGCAGTACAGAGCAGGTACATCAGAGGCAGTAAACGAGAGGGCAGAATGCAGTATCAGAGCATCAACAGGGCATTGTGCAGTACAGAGCAGGTACATCAGAGCAGGTAACGAGAGGGCAGCATGCAGTATCAGAGCATCAACAGGGCATTGTGCAGTACAGAGCAGGTACATCAGAGCAGGTAACGAGAGGGCAGCATGCAGTATCAGAGCATCAACAGGGCATTGTGCAGTACAGAGCAGGTACATCAGAGCAGGTAACGAGAGGGCAGTATGCAGTATCAGAGCATCAACAGGGCATTGTGCAGTACAGAGCAGGTACATCAGAGGCAGTAAACGAGAGGGCAGAATGCAGTATCAGAGCATCAACAGGGCATTGTGCAGTACAGAGCAGGTACATCAGAGGCAGTAAACGAGAGGGCAGAATGCAGTATCAGAGCATCAACAGGGCATTGTGCAGTACAGAGCAGGTACATCAGAGCAGGTAACGAGAGGGCAGCATGCAGTATCAGAGCATCAACAGGGCATTGTGCAGTACAGAGCAGGTACATCAGAGCAGGTAACGAGAGGGCAGTATGCAGTATCAGAGCATCAACAGGGCATTGTGCAGTACAGAGCAGGTACATCAGAGGCAGTAAACGAGAGGGCAGAATGCAGTATCAGAGCATCAACAGGGCATTGTGCAGTACAGAGCAGGTACATCAGAGCAGGTAACGAGAGGGCAGCATGCAGTATCAGAGCATCAACAGGGCATTGTGCAGTACAGAGCAGGTACATCAGAGGCAGTAAACGAGAGGGCAGAATGCAGTATCAGAGCATCAACAGGGCATTGTGGAGTACAGAGCAGGTACATCAGAGCAGGTAACGAGAGGGCAGAATGCAGTATCAGAGCATCAACAGGGCATTGTGGAGTACAGAGCAGGTACATCATAGGCAGTAAACGAGAGGGCAGAATGCAGTATCAGAGCATCAACAGGGCATTGTGGAGTACAGAGCAGGTCCATCAGAGGCAGCACGTGAGAGGGGCTAAGTGCATCAACAGTCCATTGCACAGAACAGGTCCATCAGAGGCAGCACGTGAGAGGGGCTAAGTGCATCAACAGTCCATTGCACAGAACAGGCCCATCAGAGGCAGCACGTGAGAGGGGCTAAGTGCATCAACAGTCCATTGCACAGAACAGGCCCATCAGAGGCAGCACGTGAGAGGGGCTAAGTGCATCAACAGTCCATTGCACAGAACAGGTCCATCAGATGCAGCACGTGAGAGGGGCTAAGTGCATCAACAGTCCATTGCACAGAACAGGTCCATCAGAGGCAGCACGTGAGAGGGGCTAAGTGCATCAACAGTCCATTGCACAGAACAGGCCCATCAGAGGCAGCACGTGAGAGGGGCTAAGTGCATCAACAGTCCATTGCACAGAACAGGCCCATCAGAGGCAGCACGTGAGAGGGGCTAAGTGCATCAACAGTCCATTGCACAGAACAGGTCCATCAGAGGCAGCACGTGAGAGGGGCTAAGTGCATCAACAGTCCATTGCACAGAACAGGTCCATCAGAGGCAGCACGTGAGAGGGGCTAAGTGCATCAACAGTCCATTGCACAGAACAGGTCCATCAGAGGCAGCACGTGAGAGGGGCTAAGTGCATCAACAGTCCATTGCACAGAACACGCCCATCAGAGGCAGCACGTGAGAGGGGCAGTATGCAGTATCAGAGCATCAACAGGGCATTGTGCAGTACAGAGCAGGTACATCAGAGCAGGTAACGAGAGGGCAGTATGCAGTATCAGAGCATCAACAGGGCATTGTGCAGTACAGAGCAGGTACATCAGAGGCAGTAAACGAGAGGGCAGAATGCAGTATCAGAGCATCAACAGGGCATTGTGCAGTACAGAGCAGGTACATCAGAGGCAGTAAACGAGAGGGCAGAATGCAGTATCAGAGCATCAACAGGGCATTGTGCAGTACAGAGCAGGTACATCAGAGCAGGTAACGAGAGGGCAGCATGCAGTATCAGAGCATCAACAGGGCATTGTGCAGTACAGAGCAGGTACATCAGAGCAGGTAACGAGAGGGCAGCATGCAGTATCAGAGCATCAACAGGGCATTGTGCAGTACAGAGCAGGTACATCAGAGGCTGCACAACTACGTGTCCCTACCAACCCGTCACAGGGACCACAAGAGTGCCACGCAGTTCTCAATGGACACACCATGTGAAGTAACATTTGAGTGAAGTGTACAGCACCTCACATCACAGAATCAGGGGGACTGCGTGAACTACCTGCCTCGGACACACTGGCAGCACCAGCAACAGGAGTGTGAGACACAGCCACAGCCCGAGTGACACACACATGGGCCACGGACCCAGACACACTGGCAGCACCAGCAACAGGAGTGTGAGACACAGCCACAGCCCGAGTGACACACACATGGGCCACGGACCCAGACACACTGGCAGCACCAGCAACAGGAGTGTGAGACACAGCCACAGCCCGAGTGACACACACATGGGCCACAGACCCAGACACACTGGCAGCACCAGCAACAGGAGTGTGAGACACAGCCACAGATGTAGTCACTGACACGTGAGCCACTGACCCAGACAGACTGCCAGCACCAGAAACAGGAGTGTGCAACACAGCCACAGATCTCCTAACTGACACGTGAGCCATAGACCCAGATACCCTGCGAGGATCTGCAACAGGAGAGGGCACAACTGACACTGTGCCACCATCTGATACATGAGAGTCAACTGCACCAGCGCCACTGGGACAACTGAAATGATGAGCCACAGGGCTGTATGGGCCAGGAGGCAGGGTGGGCCTGGGAGCTGGGGATAGCTCACCTAGAGCCAAATCGGGGTTGGCAGGTGTCAATGGTGTGTGTCTGCGTTTCTTAGGGAGGTGTGAGTGCACCCTGGACAGGACTGGACTGCCAAGTGGTGGGGACTCCAAAGAATCACCACCCAGCATAGGTGGAGCAACTGCTGCCGGGGATCTTGTTTCTGGGGACGTGCTGGAGCCTGCTTGTCGTTTGCTCTGTGCCTGCCGCCTGGACTCGGAATGATGTGTAATGGGGGATGCAACAACAGGGGACACCCACCTCTGCTTCTGACTGGCCTGGATGGGAGTGGAGGTATGGGGGGACTCCGCCGCGGAGACATCAGTTTGGCGTTTAGTAGAAAACATCAGCCTCAGTGCAGCCAGGGGTGAAGTATGCCTGTCCTTGATAGCGCCATTGTCCATGCTAGATGCCTTGTCCGTAGGATGTGCCTTATCCTTAGGTGGAGTGTTGTCTCTGGATGTAGCCTGTGCCCTGCTCGCCGCCCTGTTCCTGCCAGCAGGCTTGTCGTCTGTGGTGCACCTGTCTCCAGCAGACACCTGCTCTCTGTGTGTGTCCCTGCCCTTGGGAGTGGTCCTATCCACTGCTGTGGGCCTGCTCTTGGGAGTCTCCCTGCTCTTAGTAGGTGCCTTAGTCTTCTCACTGTCCTTGGGAGTGTCCCTTACCTCTGCTGTGGGCCTGCTCTTAGTAGGTGCCTTTGTCTTCTGACTGGCCTTGTCCAAGGAACAGTCCATGGACATGTGAGTATCCCTTGCCTTGGGAGTAACTTTCGTGTTGAATGCCTGTGTAGCTCCGGAAGGCATGTCCCCCAACAACACTTGTGGATCCTGTGTGTGTACTCCAGTGCATCTGACGTCGTCTACGTGAACAGATTTATCTGATCTAGGGGATGGGGTCTGTGCCCTGCGTGCCCTGACGTGCTGTCTGACGCTGCTTCTAGTGCAATAACCTGTATTTGAGTCCTGCTCAGAATAATCACTACCCCCTGAGACATCCAGCGGTGTAGATGGGGAAACAGAAGTAGCACCCTGTTCGTTCGACTGTACTATTGCAGACGACACACTGCTTGCCAATGACTGCACTGTCCTGTGTAGACCTGCAAGATCGCCATGCATCCCTTCCATGAATGCCACCACCTGCCCCAACTTCCTATCATGGTCCTGGAAAGCATTTGTCATATTGGTCTGCCCCACACACAGCTGTCGCAGCAGATCAACGGCCTCAGCACACAGTGCATTTTGGCTCACCGTGGCAGGGGCAGCGGTGCCTGCACCGAACGCCACTCTGCTCCCCCTACTCCTCCGGCCACGAACAGTACATGGTGCAGTTGGCGGAAGTGTGGGCCCTGTGTGCTGTCTTCCGACAGAAGGTGATGAGTGCCCACTCCCAGTCTGTGACAACAGTGCAGGCTCACCAAGAGTGTCTGACGAGGAGGACGATGGTGTCTCCACATGCGAGTCCTCAGGGACGGTCCTGTCCCCCTCTCCGGCGCTGGCCTCCTCCGTGTCAGTCTGCGTGTGTGCGAAGTCTGAGCCGGACTCATTTCCTCGGCTACTCTCCACCGTCTGTGGCTGAGTGTCCTCTGTCAAAGCTGAAATGCACAGAAAAGATGTGTGAGTCATGGCCACACTCACGTACAGAAGGAACAGGATAGCCAAATCACATAGCAGACAAAGGTTTAGGAGCCCTCATCCTGCACATGGCCCACCCCTACCAGTCATCCTCACATTTTCTGCCATGGGGCCATGGACCACTAGGGGATGTGCTTTAACACTCAACTACTAAGCAAGTGGCGTGTCAACATGGCGGACCTGGATGTCAAATGAGTACCACCCAATGGGACCAAAATGGCATCACAGGCATACATACGCAACACGGAACTCAATAGTGTGTCTGTGCACCAATACATGCATAGCACTCACAAGTTTCCTACACAGACAGTATGCTCACCGCTAGTTTGCTGTTGATCGGCACTCAGACGTTCGGCCAGTTCAGGATGCGTCACTGCAATGATACGGTGCATGAGAGGGGTCATGGAGCGTCGGGCCAGACGGGGCGTCCTTGGAATCAGGCCCAGTGTTACTTCCGCTACATTCTTGCTCAGCCTGGAAATGTCGTCCCAGCGTTTGTGGCAGTGTGTATGTCGTCTGTTGCACACCCCCAATGCCCGTACTTCCCGTGCTATGCTCCCCCACAGGTCCTTGCGAAGGTGCAGCTTGACCTACCATGATGGGAGACAAAAGGGTTTAAGTCAGTGGACAGGTGGCCTGTCACACACATAGGGGCAAGACGTTACTGTCAGCAGCCATGCACAATCAGGAACATATGTCTAGCCCACACTACACAGCTAAGATAGAAATAGGCCTGATCATTTGGCCCCCTCATGCACACCAACATGTCCCACACTGCACTTACCACCCGTCCCGGTGCGCCGTAGAGGCGTCCATAGTTGCGGAGTACACCGTCCACGAGGACATCAAGCTCCGCGGCGGTGAAGGGTCGAGACCGGATCTCTTTGCCACGCGACATGGCAAGATCACGGAGTATGGCACTAGAGCAGCAGTCGGTGGTCAGCTCAGCAGCAGCAGCAGGTCGAGGTGATGGTCACAGGCAGCAGTCGGTGGTCAGCTCAGCAGCAGCAGCAGGTCGAGGTGATGGTCACAGGCAGCAGTCGGTGGTCAGCTCAGCAGCAGCAGCAGGTCGAGGTGATGGTCACAGGCAGCAGTCGGTGGTCAGCTCAGCAGCAGCAGCAGGTCGAGGTGATGGTCACAGGCAGCAGTCGGTGGTCAGCTCAGCAGCAGCAGCAGGTCGAGGTGATGGTCACAGGCAGCAGTCGGTGGTCAGCTCAGCAGCAGCAGCAGGTCGAGGTGATGGTCACAGGCAGCAGTCGGTGGTCAGCTCAGCAGCAGCAGCAGGTCGAGGTGATGGTCACAGGCAGCAGTCGGTGGTCAGCTCAGCAGCAGCAGCAGGTCGAGGTGATGGTCACAGGCAGCACTGGTCCCCAGGGTAGGAAGTTTCATTTTGGCCAACACACATATATAGGGCCCTCAGCACGTGTCAGTGGCATACGTCGCCAGCAATTGGTCAGCCCTGGAAGCGTGATCGTGAAATGGGCCAATGACTGGCCCTGTTGTTGCGGTGCACAGCTTCCGCTACTTGCGATTGGCCGTATGCGGCCAGCGTCCCTCTTTCCATTGGCTGCATGAGCAGGGACCGTCACGGGCACACATCGGCAACCGCACGTGCAAGCCTCAGGCACGGATGCTTCAGTTGCAACAATGTACTATCACTGGCGCCTCCATGGCGGTGCACGTACACAGCGGGGGAGGTGCAGGCCTATACACCCTGCAGATGTACTCAATGGACATGCCAGTTCATGACCCCCCTTACAGTCACCTTGCATCAGCCACCGTACACCGGCCGGAGCGGCCGGCCCATGAACAACCGCCGTGCCAGGCCCTGCCCAGGACCGCCGTGCCGGCCATGGCAACCACCGCCATTGCACGGCCCTTCCACTACCGCCGTGCCAGGCCCTGCCCAGGACCGCCGTGCCGGCCATGGCAACCACCGCCATTGCACGGCCCTTCCACTACCGGCGTTCCCTGGCGGTCCGTGCAATGGCGGTTGTTGCCATGGCCGGCACGGCGGTCCTGGGCAGGGCCTGGCACGGCGGTAGTGGAAGGGCCGTGCAATGGCGGTGGTTGCCATGGCCGGCACGGCGGTCCTGGGCAGGGCCTGGCACGGCGGTAGTGGAAGGGCCGTGCAATGGCGGTGGTTGCCATGGCCGGCACGGCGGTCCTGGGCAGGGCAGGGCCGGCCGGCCGGCCGGCCGGTGAAGGCTGGATGATGCAATGGCACTGTAAGGGGGGGCATGACCTGCCATGTGCATTGACATCAGCTAATGGATGTGTTGGCCTGCACGTCCCCCGCCGATCACGTGCCCCGCCATGTTGGCGCCAGTGATACAACATTGTTGCAAATCGACCATCCGTCCCGGAACCTTGCACATGCACTTGCCGGTGTGTGGGCGTGACGGTCTGTGCACGTGCAGACAATGTGAATGTCGAAGGCGGCCCGTGTATGCCCAGACGTAAACAGCGGATGCAGTGCACCGCCATGGCGTGGTCAATGTTTGCATCTTAGCCGATGATGCACCTTGTACCATTGTCTGCAGCTGCATGCTCACGGTTGTGTGCGTGATTGCGTGGCTACACATGTCATGCTCCATCCCATGTGTGTCCATACCATGGCCATCGGTGAGCCACAAGTGTCCATCACGTGTGCATGTCCACATCGGGTAGTACCCTACACAAGTTTGTCGTACCTCACATGTACACAGTAGATCCCGTATGTATGGGCACCTGTGAATCAGTTGTCAGTGAGTGGTATGTGTCAGATGATGACTATGGTGGGGGTTCTGTTGTGTACTGTACATGTGTGTTGCCTATTGTGTCCCCATGCATGTGATGTCCGTATGCCCACCATTCCTGGTGTTGCCATTGGTGCATCATGAAATGGGGGGGTGGGGGGGTGTTTAATTTAGTATGTGTGCATGTACTTGCATGTGTGCATGTGATGTTGGGCCTACACATGTGGGTCATGTCACATGTCTGGTTGGCAGTGATGTTGAGGTGAGACACTGTGCATTGCACATGTTGCTAAACATCATGTTGCTAGTGGATGCGCATTGTTGCTACGTCAATCCATGTTGTCCTGACAATCAGAGGAGTCACACATATGACAAGCATACACTGGATACTACATGTTGGTAGAGGGCGTTGACATGTGATTGAGTTGCACACACATGCGTTGTATGTGATTTGACTTCCATTCCATCTACTCCCACACAGGAGGGCTCCAAATGTCCATCGCCCATACACTGTGCTGGAGGATATGGTGGACGAGGAGGTGATCCGGAAATTCAGGCTGGATCGCCGTCGATTGTTGGAACTTGTGACCCTATTGTCTCCTCACCTGCAGCCGCGAAGAACCTATCCAGGTTCCATGACACCCACGCAAAAGGTGATGGCGGCACTCCATTTCTTTGCAACAGGCACATTCCAGTACACAGTTGGAGATGCCGGGGGAATGTCACAGGCCATGTTCAGCACGGTACTCCGGGATGTACTGACAGCCATGATGCTGTACAAGCATGACTATATACATTTCCCTCAGGCGGCGGAGTTGGCAGCGGTCAAAGCTGACTTCTATGCCCTGGGTCGTATACCACACGTTGTGGGTTCCATTGATGGCACGCATATCGCTATCATTGCACCACGGGCACGTGAGCAGGTGTATAGGAATCGGAAACACTTCCATTCCCTGAACGTGCAGGTGGTGTGCCAGGCCGACAACATCATCTCACATGTGTGTGCAAGATTCCCTGGCTCTGCACATGACGCCCACATCATGCGGAGCAGCATGGTCCCCCAACTGATGGCTAATCTGCGTCCGGCACTAGCGTGGCTTGTTGGTGAGTATGCTGTGGTGACAGGAGTGATATCTGTGTGGCATGGTGTGCCCCACAATGCAGGTTGTGATGTTTCTCTCTCTCTCTCTTCCACCAACACAGGCGACTCGGCTTACCCAAACAGGCCTTGGCTGCTCAGTCCCATACGCAATCCCACTACAGCTGGAGAAATTAGATACAATGATGCCCATGGTAGGACACGTCGAGTGGTAGAACGGACATTTGGCCTGCTCAAGTCTAGGTTTCGGTGCCTGGATAAGACTGGAGGGGCCCTGCCTTACTCACCAGGCAAAGTATGCAAGATCGTGATAGCGTGCTGCATGCTTCACAACCTGGCTGTGCGCTATAACATTGAACTGCTCTTGGACCCTGATGAACTGCAAGTTCCTCGCCCTCCCGACCCACCCATGTCAACTGATGAGGATAGTGGTGAGGAGGAAGGTGTGGACCAGAGGCGCCAGATCATTGATCGCTACTTCCCTTGATTGTGAGTGTGCTCCTCTTGTGCTGCTTGGGTATGCCCTGTGAATGTGTGCTGGTGTTGTGGCATAGTGGTGTGCTTCATCTCTGTGTTCTGCTATGTGATGCATGCATGTGTGTGTGTGTGCTAACTTGTGGCCAATGCACGTCTCCATGATGTGTGTCGTCTCATCCATTACTGTTGTGATGCGTGTGGGTTGTTAAATGTTGCACTGCAGTGTGTTCTGATGAGTGTGATCATGTTTCCTGACGTGTCTTTGCGGTTTCTATTTTCCCTAGGTCACTCCCGCAGCGCCATGATTCTGTACCAGTTGGATACCTGTACCTAGTAACATCTGTTTCTGATGCATTCATGTGAATAAACATGGAGGCAACACATGATTGAGTGAGTAAGTGGCTTTTATTTACAAATTGTGCATGGGTGTAGGTGCATATTTACAAATGAGTGAAGGGGTGGGGGAGTGAGAGTAGAAGGTTATGGCAGATGAAATGTCCGTGCGGACACCACATAGGGTGGTGTCTGCCTAGTACAGCAGGCCTGTGGCAGGTGGGACCGGATAGTTGGCAGGGTGAATGGCATGCGCAGGTACTGGTACAGTCATTTTCTGGTCCTCTTGGAGCGTGTGCCAGCTGCTTCCACACTGCTGTCGCCCACTTCCAGCCTCGGACGGCCCCTCCGTCTTTGTGCCGGTACGGAGTCAGCTGGTTGGGCTGGGGCATCGGGTACCACATCCGCCGCAGGTGGCGGTGGCGGTGGCGGTGGCGTTGTTTGTGGGCTGATTGTCCTGGTGAAGATGTCCACTAGTTGGCCAAGCCGCCTCTCAATGGCCCCCAACATTGCAGTGTTGTCTACAAAGTCCTGGTGGGCCCGGTCTGCCTGTGCCTGACCACGTTGATAGCTCACCTCCACCCTGCCCAGTGCCTCCAATGACTGTTGCACAGGATTGGGTGTGTTGGTATCCTCGTGTCTTCTTTGGCGTATGCTCCTGCCTGCCGGATCTGGCCTTGCATCTCTGCCTTGCCTCACACTCTCCCTGCGTGGCTGGGATGGCGCTGGCACGGCGTTGGCCGTTGGGTTGGGCAGGGTGGCAGGGGCAGGAGTGGTGGTAGTAGTGGTGGTGGTGGAGGTGGTGCTGGTGGTGGCTGTGCAGGTCACAGTGGCCGGTGTTGTCACAATGGCAGAGGCCGTAGTTGTTGGTGCAGGTGTGACCTGGGAGCCAGATGGCCCTGGCTGGCTGCTTGTGCCGGGATCATCCTCTGCCCCGGAGGTGGCTGGCCAATCGTCCCCTGAGACGTCTGTGATTGGCGAGTCTGGAGGGCGGGTGTTGCTTCCAGCTGTCAGATTAGGATGACCTGCAAAACCAAAATGTGAGGATGAGTAATGTGGACTTGACAGGTTGTTTTCATTTTATTGCCGATTCTGTCTGCACTGGTACTCACCCCACCCACCACCACCACCGCCATCCCTATGGACATGGGGGCCTGTTGGGAGTTGTAGTTCCATCCCCTCACACCCACCACCACCGCCATCCCTATGGACATGGGGGCCTGTTGGGAGTTGTAGTTACATCCCCTCACACCCACCACCACCGCCATCCCTATGGACATGGGGGCCTGTTGGGAGTTGTAGTTACATCCCCTCACACCCACCACCACCGCCATCCCTATGGACATGGGGGCCTGTTGGGAGTTGTAGTTCCATCCCCTCACACCCACCACCACCGCCATCCCTATGGACATGGGGGCCTGTTGGGAGTTGTAGTTCCATCCCCTCACACCCACCACCACCGCCATCCCTATGGACATGGGGGCCTGTTGGGAGTTGTAGTTACATCCCCTCACACCCACCACCACCCACCACCACCACCGCCATCCCTATGGACATGGGGGCCTGTTGGGAGTTGTAGTTACATCCCCTCACACCCACCACCACCCACCACCACCACCGCCATCCCTATGGACATGGGGGCCTGTTGGAGTCATTTCGACGTTGGTGAGTATGTGGACTGCATGCATGGGTTGGGGTCTGGGAGATGTGTCTTCACAGTTGTGTGAGGCACACCATGTAGTTGTGCTCGTGGTGCTTGGTTTGTACTTACCAGCCTCTTCTCCCTCAGGAAGTCCATCAAGGCTCTCAGGGTGGATGATGGTCATCACCTTGTCCTCCCACTCGGTGTAGGGTAAGGGCTCCGGGGGGGTTCCACCGCCTGTGTGATTGGCCCGGAGATAGTTCTTGGCTCGTATGGATTTGACTCGGGTCTTTAGATCATGCCACCGCCTCTGTATGTCCTGCTTCGTCCTCGGGACGCTCCCGGAGGCATTCACCCTGGTGACTATCCGGTCCCACATGCTGTTTCTCCTGGCTATGCTGGTCTGCTGCACTAGGGCCCCGAATAAGTGGGGTTCCACACGGATAATCTCATCTACCATAACCTTCAACTCGGTGTCAGTGAATTTTGGTTTTTTTTTTGGTGCCATGGTGTGTGGTGCTCGGGGTGTGGGTTTGCGTTGATGGGGAGGTGCAGGTGTGTGGTGTGTAGGAATGATGTGGTGGGTGTTTGTGTGGTGGGTGTGTTTGGGTGTGGGTTGTGTGAATGCTATTTGTCTCTGGTCTCAGTTCAGTGGTGTGTCCTGCTAGCAGCTATGCAGTGATGCAGAGGAGTTGTGGAGTGGGTGGGAGTTCTTTTATGGTGTGTGTCTAGGCCGTGTCTGGATGGTTATTGGCAGTCAGGTGCTAGGTGGGAGTGTTGCCAGGTGTGGATTGTGTGGTGCTTGGCGGTGGATCATTGTGTGTTGTGATTGGTTTGGATGTTTTCGGTGGGTGGCCGTTTTTTTTCGTGTGTTTGGTGATAAACTTCCGTGGCAATGTATGGCATTGGTTTGACAGTAGGGATGTTGTTTGTGTTGTCGTTCCGCTGTGGAGCACGGATTCTCGGTGCATTGGTACCGCTGCGGACGTGGATGGCGGTGACTACCGGGGTACTTGCGGAGTTATCCTAATTGCGGACACGGACATTGCGCAGGTATCGCGGGGGTAGTGGATGTATTCGCGGTCATGTGCGTACGCGGCGGTCGGTGTTCTTTCTGTTCCGTCCGCCTGCCGCGGACTCTGGTGTACTCCGACCGCCGCGGACGGGGATTGGTGTGCTCCGTACGCCGCGGTCGGCGTTTTTTGCATGTTTTATCCTAATTGCTGTTGCGGATTTTCCGCGGACAGGTCCGGAGTATCTTGCCACCTTCCGCGGCGGACGGTACACGTTTCCGTCCGCCATCCTAATCGACCCCTATGTACTTATTACTGTTATGGAAAGTTAATCTCACAAGGGGTATACAAAAAATTTTGTTTCCACCTTGCTCCATCAACCCCAATACAAAAAAGGGCGCGCGCCTTGCGCTGAAAGGAAAAAAAAAAAAGTTTGACAAGGAGAGGAGGCAGCAGGGGGAGGGGAGAGAGGAGAGGGCCTGTGCCTGTTTCCCTTGCGGAAGCGAGCAGGGACCATCTGTTTATTACAAACAGTTGGTCTCAAAGCTCACTCCTGCCAGGGAATCGTCAAACGTGCATGCGTTGCCATTCTAAGCAATGCAATGAGTGCACGTTTTTGACTGAAAAACAGAATCGATTTCTAAAGGTCTCCTCCTATGCGCTGCATAGGCGAGCCCTAAAAATGAGTTCTGCATCCCCTGGATATCTCGTAAATCTGGGGCAGTGTCAAAATGTTATGGATGTTGCCGGGAACGCCCCCAGCAACACCCATTGCATGCCCTTTAACGCAGAAAACTGTGTTAAAGGGCACAATATTTTCGAGGCATCATTAAGCCAAAAAAAGTGGCTTAATGGTGCCTCATAAATATGAGGCAGGCTCCTATGCCACAGAACGTCACAAAAAGTGACGTTCCGATGGCACAGTATATCTCAGAATATGCACTCTGGAGTGCATTCAGAGAAGATGTGCTGGACCCAGCAGCGACTTCATCTTTGCTATCTGCAGTAGCAAAGCTAAGTCAGAACACTGAACAGACACTTGCTGTCTCAGAAATGAGAGGACATATTCTTCATCCCTTGCATTAAGTGGCAACTCAAACTCTCTTTCTTAGCTTGGTGCTCTGCAACAAGAGGATATGGCAAAAACAAAAATAGATAGCAAGACACCGGGTATATGTAGCAAAGAACTAATATACATGGTAATGTAGGAAGCTGCCTCTATATACACTATACATAAAAGAGGTACAGTGTGCACAGAGTCCAGTGAGTCCCCAAAGGTATGGCAGAGGTTAAAGCAGATAATAGCTTACTCTCAATTGACTGGTAGCAGGGCTGAGCAGTTAGGCTTATCAGAGGGTAGTTTGAATGAATTTGGTGTGCATACTCATACAAGCCACACACACTCAATAACTTACTCCAGTCCTGTTGTTGTAGCAAAATATTACTTTAGTTACTTTTATTTCTAGGAACCAAGTTGAACTCAGTTACAGGTAGGTAGACTGTTATGCAATGCTTTCAAATTACTGGCAATAGGTTTATATGGCAGCAAATAATATTTTACATGTGCATGAAAGGCTTTTAGTACTGAAAACGATACTTTGTGTTCAGGATCACACTTAGAACAATACAGTGAGAGACCAATACAATCCTATGGGAAAAGGGTGAGTAACTTACAAGTAAGGTAACACTTTTGATATTCAGTCTCCAGAGGTTTTGGTCAACACTGGGTAAGGGTCCAACGTTATCCTATGGAGGCTGAGGGCACCTCAAGGAGGCACTGGTTACTGGTAATTTCTGCAGTTCAGGGGCACAGGCCCTAGGGGTTAGGGTCAGCACTGGAGGGGCCACCAAATAGCACAGAGACAACACCACCAGTGGCACAGGGGCAGCCAGGTGCAGAGTGTAGAGAAGGCTTCGGGGGCCTTATTGAAAATATTGGAGAAAATGGATTGGGGATAACATCTGCAGGCTCGGCTCCGAAGCCTGCAGATGCCATGGGCACCAGGAGCAGAGTGGTGCAAGTGTGGTGGATCCGCCTGGATCAAGAGTCCTGTGTGGGTACTTGCTGGACAAAAGTATTGTCCACAGGAGACAAGAGTCTTGGTTGAAAACAGGATATGTTTCCTGGGGTTCTTGAAGGTTGCTGGCCGTGGGCAACACTGGTCTTTTTGAGCAGAGTCACTGGGGGAGGAGATAGAGAGGAGGGGCTGGGGCCAAATCACTTGTCATCTTCTTCTCCACAGCTGCACAGCTCTTCAGTCCTTCTTCTTTGTAGGTTATCAAATCTGAGGAACAAGGTACAGGGAAGCCTTGAAATACTAAATTCAAGGGTGTTACTGAGATTGGAGGGCAATATCCATTGGATGTTGTGCCCTAGGGTTACTACTCCCTTTGGGTGTCTCCTTCCTTTGAGGAGAGGGGCACATCCTTGTTCTTATAGGGCATAATTCTCCAATTCAAGATTGAGCATTTCCAAGAGAAGGATTCACCTGAGCTCCTGGTGACCCTAGGGGTATGCCAGACTAAGGTGGACACTCCTACTCTGCTTTCTGATTTTACCACCTGTCCTGCCACCAAAAGTAGAGCCTAGACAAGGGGGCAGGCATCTTCACTAGTTGGAGCTGCCGAAATCAGTACATCACAAGGTGAGAGCCTTCGAGGCTCACTGCCAAGTGTTGCTGTTCCTGCCAGGGGGAGGTCTGAAGCACCTTTACCCAGATCAGACTTTGTTTTGGGCCTCCAAGAGCACAAAGGATCCCACCCTGTGAGGTCAGAAACCTGCCTGGTGGTGGCTAGATGTCAGCCAATACACTAGAAGTTGGTAGTTCTTCAGGGAGCATCTCTAAAATGCCATCTAAATGCATTTTATAATAAATCCAACTCCGGTGTCAGCGTTTGGTTTTTAATTGCTAGAAGCAATGGCTAGAAGCTTGGTATCAAACTTCCCAGTTTTCAGTAAGGGCATAATGGAGCTGTGGAGTACGTAATGAGTAACTCCTAGCCCATGTTCTCAACATGGCTTCACTGCACTTAAAATGTCTGTGAATGGCACTGTAGGGGCATATCGCTCTTGCATTTATGCCCTCACCTGTGGGATGGTGCAACCTGCCTTAGGGCTGAAAGGCCTGCTAGAGGGGTGACTAACCCATGTCATAGGCAATGTTGGTGAGCATGGTACCCAGGGATGTGTGCCATGTCGATTCTTCAGTTTGGTCTACACCAAAACACGTGGCCTGTAGTGGTAGGGTGTGAGTGTTAAAATGAGGGATTCCTAAGGGTGCATAATACATGCTACTGACTTCAGAGGCCTTCTCTGATCACAACTCCCTTGGTACCGGGGGTACCTTTACAAGGGACGAAGAGGTGGTCCAGAGGTGTGCCAATTGTGGAAACAATGGTACAGTTTTGGGAAAGAACACAGGTGCTGGGACCTGGTTAGCAGGCTCCCAGCACACACTCAGTCATGTTAACATCAGGTATCTGGCAAAAAGGTAGGGGGTAACCATCCAAAATGGGTATTTTTCTAAACATGCTAAGCAGAAATATTGTACATCCTTGATGTGGATGAAGTGGTGCATTATCCAGATATGGGGTAGTGAGAACTAATGCTAAATGTATGTGTTTTTCTGGTTAGATCTATGTATAGGACTATGTATGTAACCCTGTTCTTATTACATTCACCAAGTGTAACTGTGTTCTTTGTTAGCTTCAGGGCTAAAGCCAGGCTGAAAAAAAGGAGTGTTCAAGATTTGCACTTTCTTTCATGAGGAACCCTAATGAGCCCATAAGTGAATTACCTGTGGCATCTATGGATTGCATTGCTGTCTAATAACTGGCATGTCATCTTGTATATGATTATAGGCTGTTTCTTCAGGAAATATTACTTCAATCATACATGTGGAATAGGAAATGCCTGGACTCTGAATCTCTACACCTAGTAAAGGCAGGTCTGAAAGGGGTTGAAAAGCCTGCCCACTGAAGAATGAATGAATGAATGAATGAATGTGCACCTTTAAAGCGCAAACTTAGCCCAAAGGCATCAAGGCGCTAAGAACAGACATCATGCAGGCAAGACCGATTCCCACTCAAACCGATCCTCGGGGGAACAACCATGTCTTGAGGACTTTACGAAAGAGTGAGTGTTTCTGTTGCCTGGAGAGAGAATTCGGGAGAGAGTTTCAAGCACCTGCAGGAGCAAATGAAGAGGCCCTCCCGCCCCATCTCATCTTTTTAACCCTAGGAACAACAAGGAAATTCTTTGTTGCAGACCTCAAGTTTCTGGAGGGCACATACTGTTTAAAAATGGACTTTAAGCCCACTGGGCCATGGCCATAGTATGCGTTGTGGGTAAGGCAGAGAGTTTTTTTTTTTTTAAAACCTTTATTGAGAAACAGGTATAAGTACAAGCGCAGGCCTACAACCACAAGGGCCGGCCGCAAAATCAGGAGAATCAAAAGAGAACAACATCAATTTGTACGGTAGGATGAATACAGGATAGACGAGTAATGAAATCGTTACGCAGTAAGCGCCAGGATAATAAAGGTTTCATTTTATGATGTATAGAGGAGGCAGAAGCCATATCTACCCATGTGTCATGCAACATATTCAGAAAAAGAGGGGGGGGACGAGAGGGAAGCAGCCCCCTACGCAATCAAATCACCACAGTAGAGCAAAGCCCAGATACATCCAATGCCCATCAAAGGTTCAAAAATAAAGGACAAATCGTAGCAAACAAGTAAATGGGTCACCGCATAGACCGCCCTCCCGCCCCGAAAAAGGAGAAAGTGCAGACACTTACGAAACGAAGGAGAAAGAACAAAGGGACATAGCCCACCCCCTAGAAAGAAAGCAAAAAAGGGACCATAGAAGAAAACAAACTAAAATAACAAACACCCCCCCCACCCTACATCACTGTAATGGCTATGGCCTATCCCACTAAACAGCGTGCCTGTCGCCCAGAGTCACCCGAAATATAGAAGAGAGAGAAAGGGTATAATAACGAAGGGAAAAAGGAGAAAGGGATAAAAGGAGAGGAAAAAGAGGGAAGAGAAGGAGAGGAGAGAAGAGAGGAGGGGAGCCAGCGATCGAAATACAGAACACCACCCCACCCGCAATAACGGATCACTAGTCGAGGTCAAAAAAGGAATACTGAGAAAAGCCTACATAAAGGATGAAGACAGGAACTGTCCAAATGATGAGGCACGGAGATGCCAATTAACAAAACAAAAGTCCCGCAGGCACCCAGGCACGATCATCCCTGTCCACTTCTATGAAAAGCAGAGCTGCCAGACCCCGCCACGGCCAGGAAACAGCATGATACAGTGGGTCCATACCAGTCAAGGAAAGCAAGTGGGATCTTCACGGAACACCGTCTCGGCGAACAAAAAGCAGCCAGGAAAACTCGGCAGCAGTCAGAATGCAGAAGTAACCCAAAGACCCACGTGGCCAAGCACAAAGTCCGGGCTGTCCAGCACAAAGCAAAGAAATCAGGATGTAGGAAACACTGCTGCATCGGCACCGGGTCCACTTGATCCCATGGAATCGAACACCCAGCCGGATATCCCAGCACAGCAGCTGGAGAAGTCTCAACAATACCAACTCGGGGAGACGACACCGCGTCACAAAATGGCCGAACAACCATGGCGGCGATCCGCAACTCCAAGTCCCGGCAGTGCAAGGACAGGTCGATCCGCAGAGCACCCAGGGCGAACAAGACAGTACTCCGTGTAGGGGCCGCCCGAATCAAACGAGGTCTGGGGAGAGCAAATGCAGCAACGTCCCTGTCTCCAGGAGGAAGACACTCCGAGGGGCCATCCGCCATCTTGTGCATATCGCCCGCCGCCTTTGTCGCATCCGCCGCCAAGCCCACCAGGAGTGCCGGAGGCCCCAGGACACACAGCCGATCCGCGGCGGATGGCGCTCGGCGGAGAAAGGAGAGTCACCAGAAGAACGGGCGTGCTCCCCACAACACTCGGGGGAGCCCTGCACCGGATCCCAGGCGGGACAATCAACAGGAGTGGGCTACACTCGGGGGAGCCCTGCACCGGATCCCAGGCGGGACAATCAACAGGAGTGGGCTTCTCACCCGAGGGGTGCCGGACAACGCGGCTTCTCTTCTTCGGGCCGGCAGGCAATCAGGCATGCGGGGTGTCCCACCATCGGGGGTGGGTCCGCTCCGGCGCTTCCGGCTCGCGGCTCTCAGGCTCCCACCATCGGGTCTCTTCAGCGGTTCCGGGCCGCCGGCACTCCGAACACCTCCGGGCAGACACAGCACTCGAGGCCCCGGCGTCAGGGCCGGGAAGGCCAGCAAGGTCACAAGGGCAGAACGCAGAAACCACTGCACGCCAGAGCCCCGGAAAAAGACGGTAAGTGAAGGCTCTTCCCAGATAACCAAATTCGGAACACCCCGATCAGGATTAAAGACAGGATAGGCGGCGGGGAGGAAGGGATCTCGGAGCGAGGCGTTTATGCGACTGTTCCGATCGCCATCTTGGCTCCTCGAGGCAGAGAGTTTTAAACATGATTCTACGGTCCACCAGGAGCCAGTGTAGCGCCCTAAGGGAGGACGAGACCGACTGATGTTTCGGAATGTCCATCACCAACCTGGCAGCAGCATTTTGCACCAGTTGTAGACATCGCAGCTGGCCTTTATTGATGCCTAAATAAAGGGCGTTGCAATAGTCCAGTCTGGACAGTATTAAAGCAACCACCACTTTTTTCCGAGCTTCCAGTGAAAGGAACCGTGAGATTTTCCTTATGATCCAGATAAGCCCGAAGCAGGTGGCCACTGTCCTGGAGACCTGCAGATTCATGGAAAGGGAGACATCTACCACAACTCCCAGATTCTTCCCATAAGATACCGGGATAGGACAGGCACGCAGAACATCGGGCCACCACTCCCGCGACCAGATGTTAGCGCTGTCCCCAAAGTCCAAGACTTCTGTCTTCTCCCCGTTCAGTTTAAGATAGTTTTGCACCATCCAGGCAGAGACAGCTAACATACAGTTTTTAAAGTTCTGTGCAGAATCCCTGACATTATGCGTAATAGACACCATAAATTGGGTGTCACCCGCATAGGACAGAACTTCCAGTCCAAAGGATTTCACCAGCCTTGCCAGTGGGGCCACAAAGACAATAAATAAAGTGGGGCTCAGGGAGGAGCCCTGAGGAACCCCACAGACTAAGGGGGAGGACTCTGAGTGGAAGCTTCCCAATTTAACTGTCTGGGACCGCTCCTCCAGGAAAGAGGTAAGGAGATCCAGAGCCAAACCCCCAACCCCTATCTCCCTGAGACGCTCCACCAGTCTCTGGGGAGACAGGGTATCGAATGCTGAAGTGAGGTCAAGTAGGATCAGGAGGTTGGTATAACCTGCATCCACCTGCACTCAAATGTTATCCACCACCGCAGTAAGGGCTGTCTCAGTGCTATGGAACCTCCTAAAGCCATTTTGTGAACTCACCAAAATCTCGTGTTCCCTCAAATAGGCACTCAGATGAACTTCGAGGATTTTTGCTGGGACCGGCAGAAGGGAGATGGGGCGGAAATATTTCATATTTGACGGATCTAGCGAAGGCTTTTTCAAGAGAGGCCTAACCACTGCCGCCTTCCAACTCAAGTGGTACTGGCCCTGTGAAATGGCTAGGTTCAGGACCACAGTAAGGTGGGGAATAAGTACTGCCTTTGCTCCTTTCAGGACCTTGAGGTAACAGGGGTCCAGAGGCGACCCCGACTTAACTCCCTCAAGTAAATGTTCGACTAATTCTGAAGTGAGAATTGGAAAGACAGAGAGATTTGCTGAAATCCCTTTTCTTGGGCCGTCACGAGCAGAGGTTTCTGAAAAACCTCCAGGTATCTTGTTCGCGTTTAGAGTCTCCAGCTGAACATAAATGTCCGATATCTTGGAGCAGAACAAGAAGGCTAACCTGTCACAAAGCACCTGGGATGGCTGCACCGCCTCGGAGACCGTAGGTACGACAAGGGAGTTAAAGATGTTAAAAAGCTCCTTGGGAGATGACAGGCTCTCTGATAGTTTAGAATAATAGCTTCCATTTTCTTCAATGATGGTTGCTCTATAAGCTTTCAGGAAATGCTTGTGCGAATCCCTGCCCCGAGGTGTCAAATCCCTTCGCCAAAGCCTTTCCTTTCTTCTGCACTCTTGTCTCATTCTACGTAAACGGTCAGAGAACCAGGGTGCAGAAGGCTTTTTCTTGCCGAGTAATACGTTTTTATAGGGTCCTAGGTGTCCATCACAGCTGAGATCTTCTTAGAGAAGATATCAGCCGCCACAGTAGCACTTAAATGATCCAAAGAAGTATGCAGGCATTTCAGTACTATTCCTGTGAATCCCTAGCCACAAGAGCACCAGAACTACCTGTATTTGAAATTTCAAATCCTCTCCCCAAAAGAAATTTACTGGATGTTTTTATAAACACTGGGGTCTTCAATGAGCAAAATATTGTCTGAATATCTTGCTTGTCAATGGCCCCAAAGTCTGTGTATATAAAGGAAACATAAAAAACATTATAAACGCATTTTCGGCCTGTAACATTTGTCTACTTCTGATAGGATTTTACTGACCAATCTATAGGCCTATCTTCCTTTCCCCATGGTGATAAACTTGATAACCACTATTTAAACTGGGTCTCTTCTTTTCAATCGGTTCTTCCAAAAGTCACCACCGTACAGTCCTCTGTCCAATCTGTATTTTTTATTGTAATTTCTCCTATGTGCTATGAAGCGGGTACTGATTTCTCTTTCTCTCTGCTCAGAAACCCCTTTCTGGATCCTGATGCCTCAGTGACAAATATCCCTTGCTGTAGCTAAAAAGGACAGAAAAAGGATTGGTGGGACTACAGCTGCTTGGGTTGCCTGCCAACATTTTCTCCACGTCCAATGAAACAAGCTTTTGCACAACTTTCAATCTGGATTCAGATAGGGTTTTAGCACTGAGCATGCTCTTAGAAAAGTTACTGACAATTCCCTCTGCTTCCTAAACTCGGGACACTCCTGCTTACTTTTACTCCTAGATGTATCGCCTGCATTTGTTACAGTCAACATCTGGGCAAACCCCTAAGAATCGAATGGACATTGAGGATGTGGAGTTAAACTGCTTCTCCCCCTATCTGTCAAATTGAACCCAAGCAATTACAATTGGCAACATTTTATCTGACAGCCTGCAGCAAACGGTCCTTCAAGACTTTATCCTGCAGCCTACCCATATTAATCGTTCTCTTTACCCATCTGGGGGTATCTTCAGAAGCTCTGGGATATTATACCATCATTATGCCACCGATACCCACTTCTCTCCAAAACTCAAAAACAATCTAAAAAAATGGATGTTGAGTAATCTATCCCCTAATGACCGAATTTCTGTTAATCTCACCCAAAAAGTAAAATGTATCCATACAATCTTGGATCGAGTCGTCCTAGACAACACATTTATCCTACAAAAACTAAATTCTACTTTGGCAAAGGTACATACTATCAACTCAAACTGTTCTCTGGCATCAGCCAGTTCATCCCTGACCAGGATATCACGATTTTAATTCAGACACATGTAGCTTCCGGACTGGATTATGAGAATTCTCTCCTCAAAGTCATTCTACAATTTCATCATCCACCCCCTTATGGTGGTGCTGCTTCTTGTAATGCTTTGGTTTACAAGAAATTCAACCACACTACAACAGTCTTAACATTGCTGACTTGCTTCCAATAAAAAAACATAAGTTAAAATGGGCTGCATCACTTACAAAAACCTTCACACGTCTACTCCTTATTTAACGGAACAAATGAAAATTCAGATGGCCAACGAGAGTCAAGAAATGCATAACCCTTTCTCCTTAAGCCTTCTAAATTTAAAGAAGAACATTGTATAAGCCAATCATTAATGGGTAGCGCCACAATAATAAGGAATTCGCTTACTCCCAATCTTCACATCACACCATTCCTTGCAACCTTAGAATAACCTTATTGTTCTATAGACTTTTACCTGAGAGGCTGCTGATGACTTACGTTTAAGTCTGATTGTTGCTTCCCAAGCACTCTGACTCTCATTTACATTGTTGGCGAATTCTCACTTTCCACCTTTATTCGCCCCTATTTGAAGCCCAGGCTTATTTTGTTCTTTCCCTAGATAACTTGTATATTCACTTTCTTTTGTTTTGTATTGTTTATTCTGGTGTAGCCCATATTCAAATTTCTACATAGGTTATTTTAAATAGTGCTCTAACGCTTTCGGCACAAGTTCATGCTATAGAAAACAAGATGGATAGACAGACAGGCAGGCAGATGGGCAGGCAGACAGAGAGACAAACAGACGAACGGACAGACAGACAAACAGACAGACAGGCAGGCAGGCAGACAGACAGACAGACATATAGATGGATGGATGGATGGATGGATGGATGGATGGATGGATGGATAGATAGATAGATATAGATAGATAGATAGATAGATAGATAGATAGATAGATAGATAGATAGATAGATAGATAGATAGATAGATAGATAGATAGATAGATAGATAGATAGATAGATTCACAGCTAGATAAACTGACTACTTCTACCCCTTCCAGTATAGTTTCCAGCCTAAGGGAAAATATTTAATTTAATTGTGAGCTTATTTGGAGATTGTCCTGACTCTACAGCTCAAATCGACAGCACTTCATCTAACTGATTTAATAATTTAAAGATACTTTACAAAATTAAGTCCCACCATGCTTTACTACGGCACCAAAAAGATATGGCTTACCTTTAGGCATCCATGATTGACTGCCCTGTACTTTTGGTTACCTGTTGTTGGGGTAGCACACTGGGCAGTCTAACAAAAGAGCCTATCTTTTCTGGAGGAAGATTTGAAACTTGCATGTGCTACATTTCCTCCTTAAGAAACAGCAGGCCAATTCTTAAAGAAAATTTATGAATACATGAAGTAGTAGAGCCAAAGGGGATGATGGACGGAGTGTTGAACATTGCAAGCACTCACCCCCAGTCTACTGATCTGGGTTTAATCCATCATCATTCTTTAGCTCAATCCGCCACCCCAGTTCAGACATGGCCATATGCAAATCAGTCTGCCCCTGTGCCTTATGAGAACAGTCCAGCCCGAACTGCCAAGCCATGTCTTCCCAGGACCGGAAACAAGCATCCTGGGACCGATTTCTGGCTAATCAGCCGCCATCAGCCAGGCTAGCTTGAATCCAGTGGCAAAGTAAGCAAGGGACCCACGTCTGGGCATACCCTTCCAACTTAGGGCGAACAAAGCAACACCAAAGGGGATGATGGACGGAGTGTTGAACATTGCAAGCACTAACCCCTAGTCAACTGATCTGGGTTTAGTCCATCATCGTTCTTTAGCTCACTCCGCCACCCCAGTTCAGACATGGCCATATGCAAATCAGTCTTACCCTGTGCCTCATGGGAACAGTCCAGCCCGAACTGCCAAGCCATGTCTTCCATAGACCAGAAACAAGCATCCTGGGACCGGTTTCTGGCTAATCAGCCATCATCAGCCAGGCTAGCTTGAATCCAGTCTCAAAATGAGCAAGTGACCCACATCTGGGCATACCCTGCCAACTTAGGGCGAACAAAGCAAAACCAAAGGGGATAATGGACGGAGTGTTGAGCATTGCAAGCACTCACTCCAGTCAACTGATCTGGGTTTAATCCATCATAATTCTTTAGCTACTCCGCCACCCCAGTTCAGATATGGCCATATGCAAATCAGTCTGACCCTGTGCCTCATGGGAACAGTCCAGCCCGAACTGCCAAGCCATGTCTTGCCTGGACCGGAAACAAGCATCCTGGGACTGGTTTCTGGCTAATCAGCCGTCATCAGCCAGGCTAGCTTGAATCCAGTGGCAAAGTGAGCAAGGGACCCACGTCTGGGCATACCCTGCCAACTTAGGGTGAACAAAGCAAAACCAAAGGGGATGATGGACGAAGTGTTGAACATTGCAAGCACTCACCCCTAGTCAACTGATCTGGGTTTAATCCATCATCATTCTTTAGCTCACTCCACCACCCCAGTTCAGACATGGTCATATGCAAATCAGTCTTACCCTGTGCCTCATGAGAACAGTCCAGCCCGAACTGCTAAGCCATGTCTTCGCTAGACCGGAAACAAGCATCTTGGGACCAGTTTCGGGCTAATCAGCCAGGCTAGCTTGAATCCAGTCGCAAAGTGAGCAAGGGACCCACGTCTGGGCATACCCTGCCAACTTAGGGCGAACAAAGCAAAACCAAAGGGGATAATGGACGGAGTGTTGAACATTGCAAGCACTCACCCCCAGTCAACTGATCTGGGTTTAATCCGTCATAATTCTTTAGCTCACTTCGCCACCCCAGTCTAGATATGGCCATATGCAAATCTGTCTTACCCTGTGCCTCATGGGAACAGTCCAGCCCGAACTGCCAAGCCATGACTTCCCTGGACCGGAAACAAACATCTTGGGACCGGTTTCTGGCTAATCAGCCATCATCAGCCAGGCTAGCTTGAATCCAGTCACAAAGTGAGCAAGGGACCCATGTCTGGGCCTACCCGGCCAACTTAGGGTGAACAAAGCAAAACCAAAGGGGATAATGGACGGACTGTCGAACATTGTAAGCACTCACCCCCAGCCAACTAATCTGGGTTTAATCCATCATCATTCTTTTGCTCACTCCGCCACCCCAGTTCAGACATGGCCATATGCAAATCAGTCTGACCCTGTCCCTTATGGGAACAGTCCTCCCCGAACTGCCAAGCCATGTCTTCCCTGTGTGGAAGCCATATTTTTTTATGATACGAAATGCAGTAAGTTGACATAATATTCACTGCACTGCACTAAACACATGAACCCTGGCTTCCGAGAAACAGCTTTAGTAACGCAAGGCTTGCTCAAAAGAGATACGTAACACACAATATGCCTAAACCACCCTTATTTTTGTACAACACAATTTTTTGTCGGTCAAAAAGCCACCCAGGTATTATTATTTTATACCATTCAGTTGTTCTTTTTCTTTAAAGACTTTTTTCAACACATTGATTAGCAAAAAAAGGACCAACTGTACATTTATATATTTACACTATTATACATGAAGACAGGGCCGGACTGGGAACCAAAACCGGCCCTGGCAAAGTGCTCGGCCGGCCCCCCTCTCCCCGGGGGGAGGGGGAGTTGGGGGTGCGACCGCGCTCTTTGCCAGGGCCGGTTTTCGGCCGTTTTTGTTACACGGACGTTTTTTGCAGCTATGCTGCAAAAAACTGCGCTGTAACAAAAACAGCACCCTGGGGCCCAAAACCGGCCCCCACCCATGCGGCCGACCGGGGGATTGCCCGGTGCCCGCAACGGCCAGTCCGGGCCTGCATGAAGATTTACAAACACGGATAAGAAAATACATATAAACACAAAATTAAATTTGCAACATCATCCATATCAAAAGACAATTCTTACAAAAAACAACACATAACATATTCATGTATATTTGATATCAAGAAATGAACGACCACATCAAAAGATGAGGAATACAATCAAATTAATGGGACAAATTAATACACTCTAAGCTAGATAATGCTAGTTTTTACTATAATCAACCATTTATTCCTCCAAGTTTGCCGACGCGTTTCAAAACCAGGAAACCAGTTCCTGAAATCTCATAAGGGCTTTTTCTTTTGTCTGTATGTGATGTAATGAAAACAATAAAGTTTTATTTACACAATTTGATTTTCGTCTCCATAACAGCTACATAAAACCTTTTAAATGTATCTGACTCTAACAATATCTACATACCGGTTCTTTTGAAGGCGGGGGACTGTGGGAATCTTTCTTTGTTCTCAAAGAGACCTTCTCTCTTAGACTCAAAAGCGATATACACTGGTTCCTTGTTGTGTTAGCTAAACACCTCTATTTTTTAAAAACGACGAGTATTAGTCATTCTATTATATCGTGTCATTACTAGTTCAAAGAAAAGAAAGAATCCGTGATTTAACCTACCTTTCCTTTCATGTATGATATTTATAGTAGTTCTCTCTCATTTCTAAAAGCTATTCTGATCAAGGAACACTGGAGAACAAGCCTGTTCGCCCAACATGCTGCATCTTAAACAAATGTATCTACAAGGCGGGAGAAAGAGAAAGCAAGGAAACATTGTTCACCTTACTTGCCAAATAGCCATGTTCGCTCCCATTTCTATAAAGGGAGAAGACCTACCTGTCTTATTCTGTATTCTGCCTCAATCGGGTATTTTAAGATGCACTCGACTTTCTGAAAAAATAACAAAGCGTTATTGTAAAGGCGGTGTACAAACGCGCTAATCTTTCTAAATGACCTTCACATGTCCCCGCCGAGTTACCTCCTACGCGAGTTTCTCCTATGTAGAGCGGATGCTACTACAAAAGGAAGCTTACCTCATTTTGAAATTCAACAGCGCTCAGAACATGGCTATTTGGCAAGTAAGGTGAACAAAATAAGGGTTGTTTAGGCATATAGGGCCCGATGTAGGTAATCGCATATTACCGATTCTTAAATACCGAATCATACCGATTCGGTATTTAAGAACTGGCAATCGGGATGTAGGTATTTTTACTGATTCAATTACCGAATCGGTAAAAATCAGTAATTCCTGAATCGGTATTTACAGATTCGGTAATTGCCATTGATTCCTATGGGCCTTGAGGCCCATTGGAATCAATGGCAATTACCGAATCGGTAAATACCGATTCGGTAATTGGGGGAAACATTGAAGGGTGGCAGGGTGTCACTTTGACACCCTGTTGCACCCCTCAATTGTGCATGGGTGCACATGTTGCAGACATACATGCCCTTAGAGCATGTATGTCTGCAACATGGCACTGTTTAAAAAGCAAAAGAAATGCTTTTTAAAGGGTTTTCATTATTTACCACCAACTTTTAGTTGGTGGTAATCAACGAACTCTTAGACCCCAGTAGCACTGATTGCAGTGCTACCTACATGTCAAAATACAGAATCGGTAATTTTACAGATTCGGTATTTTACAGAATCGGTCAAATTACCGATTCTGTATCTTAACATGCCCCTACATCTCCATTTTCAAATACCGGTCGGTAACGGCCAAAATCGGCCGTTACCGACCAGTATTTGGTGACCTACATCGGGCCCATTGTGTGTTGTGTATTTAAAAAGGGTCCAGCCTATTCCATGCCCAGATGGGCCTAACTCCTTAGGGTTATAAAAGAGATATGTGGCAAAGGAAGATGCTCGCTTAGGCATGAACATTTCAGCATTTCTCACTTCACAATATGTTTCTGGTCATTACTATTATGTTGCAATTATTAACTGGAAAAGCACCATACTTATATCTTACATTACAGTGGAAAGCTGTCTGCTTGGGTAACGTGGTCAGCAACAGTATGTTTCGTACCTTAAATGGTATATAACTGTTTAAGCCCTTGCTAATTGGTCAAATGAACTATGCTTAATTGGTGCTACGTATGTTATGATGCTACAACCTTTGCGGATTGGGCCTATAAAAACTGCCAGACACGTCACCTCTTTGGCCATTCAGTGACTTTGCTGGAGTCTCCGTGCTGCATGTTTATCCACTGTTTATTGGTCTCCAATAAGCCTTTCTATCTTTTGTGCTGATAGAGAGTTGTGTGTGTGGAATCATTTATTATTTATTATTTCAGCTTCTACAGTTGGTGTGAGAATGCGGCTCCTGGATCACTGACGACTTCACAGACTGGCTGCTGGACTCAAGCTTCTATCGGAGTTCGGAGACCTGAGTTTCGATAACTTTTACATTTGTCTTTCTCTCTCCTCTGCCTCCCTTGGATGCTGGGGAACTGTCTGCCAGTAAGCCGACTTCGTCATATCTCTGGTTCCTGCTTCTTCTTCTTCTTCTTCTTCTCTCAGCACAATTTGAATGGTCTCCAGCTAGCAACCCTCCGTCACGCTTCGCTCTCCCTCTCCATCTGCCTTTCCTCGTCTCATGCCAGAGATAGTTTGCCTGTGCTCTGGTGACATATATATCTTATGTTTCCACAGCTTGTGGGAAATACCAATGGCTGTAATTGCGTCTGTACTTATCGCTTTCCTCTGTGCCCTCTTCGTGGCTCTCATCATTTATTTTTCAGTCTGTCATCATTCTGCTGAAGATTGTACTCCTGTCTAACGTCAGCACTCGCTAACGGGTGCCGACAGGTTTTCTCCTTTTGTTCCGTGCGTGGCTCTTGACCTCTAACATTGCTGCTGGTCTCTGCCAGAATTCTTTACATGTGCAGTTTTTGCTCTATGTTTTAGTTCCTGGTCCGGATACCCACCTCACCTGGCCGGTGACGGCGTCATTCTGCAAGTTCCCTGCCCGCAGTGACTCCCTGGTGCCAGGCAGCACCTAGCTTACGGCATACCAAGGAGGGTGACCTACTGCACCCCTCTGTCTTGCTAGCAGAGAGTACCCTGCCGATGGGAGTAGAGGACCTTCACAGCTACTTCACATTGGCTAGAGCAGAGGCCGGTACGCATTGCCAGATTCAACAGACACCGGTGAGTCTTTATTGGGTTTTTGAATATTCCTGGTTGGGTTGTAGCAAGTAGCCCCTCGTTTAAGGGCTGTATTACTGCCCAGGTTCAGGTGGTGGCGGTAATAGCACCCCTGTAATTGCACATCCTACTTGTGCTGGAACAATATCGTGGAGGCTTTGGCCACTTTGGCTGCTCCTCTTGTGGTTGCAACAGTTTCTCAGGGCGCCAGTTCTTCGGATCCATGAACTCAGGTCTGAGTTCAGCTAACTCACCTCAGCGCCTGTCATGTATTCCTATAGGTTCTGAATCGATCCCCCTATTCCTGACCCTATTCTGGTTAAACTAACTATCAAGTTAACTAACAGTCAGCCCATGAGGCAAGAAAAGCCCCCATGATGCAGATACCGTTATCTGACGCAGTCACACTACGGCACAGGAACGTGTTATCTGATTAGGTCATAACGCTTGAGATCTAATTAGACAAGCGACATTCCTCCAGCCCCTGATAAGGCATACGACGTTCTCATAACAAATCAAACCTATGACAACCTGGAAAATCCGTGCGGCCATTGTTTTGATTTCACAGAGAACTTCAGTAAAAGAATGTGCTAACGAGCAAGTCGTATGACATCTTTATTGACGTATCTATGTCCATCCTTACGTCAATCTCGGCACCTTTAAGGTATAAATATTGCCGATCTTGCCCTATGCAAACACACGCATGGTGACGAGACGGAGCAGCCATACTTGCCGAAGCCGAGAGCAGAAGCAGACCCCGCTGGCAGCAGCCCCGCCTTCCTGACGCGCTGAGAGACGCGCTGCTATCTCAAGCCGAGAGACCCAGCACCGGCGCTTCTGGGCAGCCCTCGCAGGCAGCCTGGAATATCGAGAGCAGAGAAAGAGATACCATTCCTCATTCATCCTAAATTCCAGGTACAGAACTGAATAACCCCTCACAGAGAATTCTTTAGTTATTCACTTGGCAAAAACAAACTTAACTTAAACTGTAACTTTCTATTCCCGCCCACGCATTAGACTTAGGTCAGGTACACGGGGTAGGCGTATTTAGAAACACCAGTTGAGTACGTTTAGTCAAATGTATATGTGTATGTAAATATATTTTAATCATTTTAAACATCATATGGCTCAGAAACCATATCAATGTTTTTACAGTATTATTTTATACTATTGCTTTTAATGTATGCACTTTACTTAACTATAAGTATTGCAATATTATCGATCCATTTCTCTTGTACGAGAAAAGAGACTGATCAATAAATAACACCTTTTTATTGAACACGCCCGTCTCTTCCTTTTCTCTACAATCTGATGAGACTAAGAATGCACGTACTGACTGAGTAAAATAATTGCCTTGTGCTCACACGACTCTTGAGATTGACTCTTGATTAGGGGAGAGCAAAGTTGTCATGTTCTATGGTTGTCAGAAACTAAATCCCTTCTTGTCTAATCAGGGGAGTTAATTCTTTCCTGAACATTCGAGAAAGTTTCTAGCGAACTCTGAGCTACGCTGGCAAACCCAAAACTTAAGTCTAGTATCGACAGTAGTAGACCTAGTTAACGTCTGGCCTAGGCCTTTACTGCTGTAGGTACTATTCCAATGCGCAGAGCCTATTGGGAAAATAGGAGCTACACTACATGGCGCCCAACGCGTTTGGAAAGGGCGATAAAACTAACGTAAGACATTTAGAGTAACTCAGTCGTGCTTTCTCACTCAGACCCCTTTTCCCAAATTCTCCAAAGACGTCTGGAGTGGGTGAAAGGTAATATCCTCCAAAACCGCACAGGAGGGAACTCCTATGTATGGTTCTTGGTACAGTCAACGTTGAAGGATACACTGTTCCAAAATATTGTGAATCTAATCTTTGTTCCATTGAGAAACCTGATCTGCAAATAAACAAAATAAGTTTCTAACAGTAAAATGTCAGAAAGTGATGAAGAAAGAGAGGCAGTTAGATTAGCAACTGAACTCGCAGATGCTGATGCTACCATGCAAGCAGCAGACGCGGATATAATACTCATTCCGGTCATCAAAAGAAAATCTATAACTCTAAAACTTATAGAAAATGGACTGACACCTAGAGGTGGCACAGTCATATTCGTAATTGAGGCACACGAATATCGGCAGACAGAGGTATACTATTCATGGATACATTTTCCAGCAGCAAATGCTGTAACAAAGTACTTCCACTATTACAAAATAGAGGAACCTCCTAATGAGTACACTCCTTTCGAGGAGGTGGAAGTACCACTCAAATTTCAAGAGCATTTGCTCTTATTTGATGGCGCCCTAAAACATAACAATCACATTACAAGGCTCGGTCCTTTAGGTAGACCAGGAGCAACGTGGCCGGTCTTAGCCGGATACACACCACACCCAGACATCGAAGGAATGTCTACAGGTGAGCTGTTAATACAGCTAAAACAATTACTAAAAATTCATAGACAATTAGTTCAGTATGTAATGCGGACTTCAACAATTCAGCCAGCGATTAAACTACCACAGCTGACCCCTCACCAGGGGAACACAAATAAAATTACACCACAGAACATCCAATCCTGCCTAGGTAAAGTTCCGGCTAAACGGGAACAGATACCATTCTGGTTGGCACAGAAAATCACCCAAATAGAGGCGGTGTTTCCTGACACCACCTCGATAGAAAAACACAGGATTCTGACTATATGTCTCCCAATGGGAATCGCACCACACATAGAGGACTGTGACACTTGGGGTACAGTCTTTGCTTCAATCTACACAAAAACGCACGGTGTTCCATCCATTTCGGTAATACCAGATGTGCTAAAACAAATTCAAGATGAATACGGTCCAGAACCTGCTTTAACTCTTGGTATGAAATTACTGAAAGACTTCAAGCAGGTCTCGGCTATATTACTAGCCAATATAAAAGGTGAAGCAGCAAACGTGGCGATCCGCCAGAGGTTAAAAGAGACAGATATAGCAGACCAACCAGCTGAAATTGCCAGAATCATAGAAAAATCCTATGAAGAACTAGGTAGAGACAGTTTAGGTGGAATACCAGTAAAACCGCAACTGACTGAAAGTCCAGAAAAATTATTTTTTAATAATAATTCACCAAAAAAGAACTGTGATGGAAACAAACAATCCAATCCAAAAGAAAAGAAATTCCAGTCCAGAGGACGGTCTCCTAGGCGAAGGGAGAAATCTCCGAACCAGAGACACAGGTCACCCCAGGGTGACCCCACTGGGAAAAGATATAACCTTAGAAATAGGGATAATATTAAAAAACCTGATAGATATCAAGACATTGATACACGTCCCTCTCAATCTTTTCAGAATTCCTCGCAGAAATCGGAAAGAAGAGGACGATCAGAACAAAGAGAAGAGCACGCCAAGTCCAAAGACAAGGAACCTGCTCAGCTAAAAAAGAAATTACAATTTCCAAAAAAGAAGGTAGCCAGTATCAAGGTAGTTAACCAATGCCGAGAATACTGAGGACACAACTGAAAAACGGAGAGTGGGCTCAGACAATGCTAGACAGCGCAGCAGAAGTGAGAATAGCTCGCAAAGTCCTTATGAATCATCTGGAGACAGTGGACACGAATGAATACCTTCAAGTGGAAACTGCAGACACCAGAGTTAGCAAGCCCCACAAGATATACGAGATAACATTACGTATAGAGGGAGATAAGACTAGGAAAATAAGGGGGCTATTTTGGGATAACCTCTCCAAGGGTTATGACATCCTTCTAGCTGAAAAAGACTGGCCACCAGAGTTTGTCAGGGAGTGCCCTCATGGCGAAGAAGTAATTATGCCTGCCTTCTCGAATCATATCCCAATTCATAAAAAATACACACTTGCTAGAAAGTGGGCAGTGGCTTTAGCACCTGCTTTATATAAAAATCATGTAGGATGGGATGAGGACTCCCCTCCTCACAAAATCCAGTTAAAATCACAACGGACAAAGTATACTACTACTTTGATCCAGAACTAGAAGAATTAAAAAATCTAAAATATGAAAAGACGTATCCTCTGCCAATCGACATTCTGCCTCTACGACATTACGCCTGTGTAATCTATACAGACGGACATGCTCAACCCTCCGTTTGGGGAGAACAAGCATACAACCCCACATGTGAGATTACAAAAGAAGTGTGGCGGGGAGGTAAACTAAGACCTCTATTAACAAAAACACACTCAGTAGAAACTAATTCAGAACTACAAACTGAAATAATAGCTTTGAAAATGGCGCTAGATAATGCGGATCGCGAATTCCCAACACTTATAGTGTCAGATTCATATTACTGCGTCAAAGCATATAACAAGGATTTGCAGACATGGATTCAGAACGGTTACAAAGATGACACAGATGCACCAATAAAGCAGAAACTGCTCTGGGAACAAGTAGCTCTTTTGAAAAAAGAACTACCAAAGACTCACGTGACACACTCACTGAGTCATCAGCGTGATGGCGTTCACGTTGTAGGGAATTCATTGGCTGAAGCAGCCGCAGCGGCAGCCACTAAACCGGCTCCCGTAGATCGAAAAAAGCGTACATTAAAATACATTGACGGTGAAACAATGCTGGCGGTGAAAACGTCATCAAAAGGCGACTGCTCAGCGTTACCGATCAACTATCCACTCAATTATACATACATAATCGATGCGAACTCCGTCCCTTTTGCTCGAATCCCTGGAGTGGGGGATAGAGTGATTCCAAACATGGACAGGAGAAGCTTGTTAATCGCAGACGCACACATGGGCGAGGGTCTCAGACACCTCAAACTGAAAGATTCTCTGGAAGAATTACAATCACGGTACTGGTGGCCAGGCATGAGCCTGCATTACACCATGTTTGTAAAAAACTGCCCAAACTGCAACAGAGATCGCAGTGGGGAGAGAAACAGTTTAATACCTCGTCGTATCAAGGCAGATAATATCACCAGTAAAAAGCAGGGCTTGCGATTAACATATACAGGCTAGTTTCCACTTATAATGTAGATCACCAGCACTTGGCTGACGTCCGGACTGTTATACAAAGATTTGCGAGTCTAAATGGCATATACGCTAAGAGCATGCTACGTTCGACCATTGTTTTCACTCAAGCCCTCCGGCCGGGGGGGAAACATGGCCTAATGAGCACAGCCCAGCGGGAATCTTCTCACTTCCTTCCTGAGGGTACTGGATGGTGTAAAGAAAAAACCAAGGCAGAAAGCAATCTATAATGGAAAGGATATTAGGTTCGGGAGCTGGGTGGGTCAAACATCTAATAAGTGTCCAACGTAGTCTAAATAACTTGCCAAGAAATTCTCTGAAGGGATTCAGTCCGTACGAATTATTATTTGGAACTAGAATGATAATCTCTGACCTTGATAGTCAGACTTCAGTGGTTAAAGAAAAAAGCTTTGATGTCAAAGACCGTTTGGCTATTTTGCAGGACTTAAACAAAACAAGAAAAGACCTGAGCAACATACAGTTGAAACAACAGCCAACAACCACTGAAGAATCACCACCTGTCCCAGCAAGACCTGTCTGGATTCCAAAAGTCGGGGATCTAGTCAGGGAGAAGATCGCGGTAAAGAAGGAATTTGGGCCTTCTTACAGAAAAGCAGTTCCTGTCTTGTCTGTCAACGGGACAAGATCAGTTGTACTACCGCCACTTGCTGGTAAAAAGGAGAACCGAGTTGTATCCATCGACCTGGTAAAACCACAACATGTGGCCGATAACAAACAGTAGGCCAAGTGGACTCCCAATAAGTAGCAGAACACCAAGGTTTGCTACCAGTACAGAGGTCCTAACAAAGAGGCTCATCACATTCGAAACGCCTACAGAAGAACAACAAGGACTATGCAACAAAGCAATAGAACTCAGACCTCTGACAACCCAAATAAAAACATTTAGCAGAGACACACCAATCTACAATGAAGTACCAAGTGACAATGCAAGAAACAAAAATCCTGAAGCAATTGGAACAATTGACAGAACTGCATCCGGGTACTTCATCAACTTCGATGATTCCTCTGAAGGCTTCAGTGAATCAAAGACACAGCCATCATCAAAATCCTTTAAAGACAAAGCTAAGGAACTTTTGAAACAACTGAAAGAAACATATCTGATTTCTCCATGGATTGAATTTTGGGTGGGTTTTGGTGCATTTATCCTCATACTTTGGCTCATCATGGTATTTACTTTGGGACGCTTCATTGAGGGAAAATATGCTAAAATGGACACAGCAAGTCAGAACATCAACTTGGTCCTCAAACCACACACATCTTCACACGTCGAGAAAAGAGAACTTTCTTCAGCCAACTTCACAGCCAATCCGATACCTGGTGGGGTAGCCTGGGACAACACTGACTATGAAATTTATGGTCCGGTCGAGATCCTGAAATACCCACACCAAATCAAGATCTCCTTGAGTGACTTTGCAAAACCAAACTCATTTGCTGATGATTGGGACTTCGAAAGCATTAACAACATGATGTCTGATCTAGTAATGTCTGCTAAATTTACAAAACATGATTATTTGCAAGGTTCTACAAATTATGATAGTATGTATTGCTATAACCACTATGGTAATCATTTTTTGCATAAATCTGCACAACCTAGAAATGTTTTAAATTATAATCAATGGGAACATTGTGCAACACCTCCAAAAGGGAGCTCAAGAACCGTTTATGACAAATATTCATATTTTTCAGGTTTTAACACAAGTAATGCTGAAACATTTTATTTTAAAATGTCAAACAAGACAGGGATGAAAACCATGATAACCAACCCAAAATTGATATATTCAGATTCATTCTTCGAAAAAATGAATACCTTTGGATTTGATTATTGGGACAAAAATGTTGATTTGAAAAGTGTTTGGGGTACAAAAGATTGGCAAGTACAAGGTTTAGAAGCTTTGTTTAGAGCCTGCATGATCCCAGAACAAATGATATTTTTAAATGACACTGTTCAACAAACCACCTGTCTTGGCTTAGCCAAAATCAAAGATTTAAATAAACCGTCTATTCCAAAGCCAATAATGTTTAGCAATAACTCTGATACAGATGAAGAGATAGACGTAAACCATATATTAAACCAAAACAGAACACATCCTAATTGGAAACAATGGTTGATCTGGCCCACAGATACAAATAACTGTCAAGATAGATTCCTGAATAAAACACAGGGTTTCAAAATGACCAGGCCAGACCCTAGATATCCCCAAAGACATCACCCAGGGATAATAACAACCTACAGTGTGGGCAAATTATGCCTTCAATGGCTACAAACTTCCACACTGCCTGAAATTAAGCAACACCTAACTTTACTTACTGATGGTGCTGACTTGCGTGATTTCATAATGGGACCACGCAAACAGCGTCAAAAGCGTTTCATAGCAGCCTCTGTATATGCAGCATACAATGAGGCCTGGAAGGTTACTCAAATTGAAACAGCAGAGAGAATACGGGAAATTGACCGTATTAATTTGGAAAAATCACTTTCTGTAGTGGACAATGGGTTAATGACTCTGTCCTCCAGAATTTTTTCTTTGGACAGCATTGTGTCGTCAGCAATCGATATATTATCGCAAGACTTACTGTTATTACAACATGGTCAGTCACAATTGCGTTCTATTGTACAGCTTGGCTGGACGTTGCAAAATCTGCGTTCAGGCTATGTGCCTTGGCGTTTAATCAACACAACGTCACTATTCCAAATCTTTAACCTTACTGATAGACAAATCGGTATGGCGCAAAAGGGTGCTGATTATACAATCTTGAGCATTGAAAAACTAGAAAGATTACCAATGACAATGTCAGAACGACCTGTCAGTGAATGGATAATCCACGGAATCATAAATATTCCAATCTCAACCTTCAGGTTTCAATACTGCCAAAAATATATACAGGCTGGGATGTACGAGAAATTGGGAAAGGGGTACCTTAAAACAACTTGGAACCTGCCCTATTCACATGCATGTGTCAGTAATAGAGGACAGAAAGTGTTTCTTAGTGGCAACAATTGTGCTATGTCACTAAGCGGCACGCTTCTGTGTAACGGAATTAGTTTGCATGGAGCCTGTGAAGGGAATTCATACAACCTTTCATGTCACCAGCAAGGCGCACCTGCAACTGAAATAGAACCATTCTTTCAAAGACTCTATAATGGGAGTTACATTCTTATTGTAGACCGCAGATGTTGTAGTCTTATGCCCGGGACTCCTTATCTAGTCACTACGACGGCGAAGGTCAAGTGCTGTGGACGTTCTTTATTCCCCAGCTCCTTTCCAGACAGGGAGGCAAGGGCATGGCCCAATTTGAAAATTACTACTATTCGAATAGATACTTTAAGCAGAATGAAAACAGTGCTTCTTCAGACGCCTACAAGGCTCACGTCATCAAAAGAAACGTATGATCTACAAGTCGCAAGGACGACTGCAGAGATACATACATTATTATCAACTAATTCCCCCGTACATTTCGCGGAAATCCTGAGCGAAATCTTAAATATTTCTGATACCACTGGGGTCTCAAAGGTATTTAAGACAGTATTTTCGATGGCATTAACACCATTCAAAGCCATACTGGGTATTTTTCCAGATTTCGTCCATTCGATTTTTGGCGGACTTCCCCTGATCCTGGGACTAATTGCAGGAATCCTATTCCTAATCCTTATTTTTCGTTATGGCAACCCATGTCACAGATCAAACTCTCGCGACAATGGAAGATACGATCCTAGCCACTGGATACCGGGACCGGATATCAAAAATCCTGGGACTATCCCGGCTTAGAGACCTGAACATGACTTGGTTTCTATCATTTCGACCAATGTGGCAAAGATGTGTTTTACCTGTATTGAGATGTCTGCTATGCGGAGAAGAATGCGTGTTAGACACCTGTCTGACGCTACAATCGGATGCGCCAGTGGATGCAGATACATTGTTGGTTCCTACCAAGGTTCACGCTTTGTGCTGCCCTCAAAGGCTGCCAATCCTGATGACGGCATTCGTGGAGTCTTCACCACTACGATTGAAGAGTAGTGAAGTTCAAGATGAAAGCAGCATTAATCAGGTACGACCTTCTGTCAGCAATGCGAATCAGAATGTCAATGCAGACAATCATGCGCACGAATGCATGGTTACCCCTATTTCCGACTTAGTGGAACTTTCCCATGAAGCTGTTGACAGTTTTTTCGAAAGCCTTAATGATATGATGTTCTCTCCGGAACAGAAATAGAGACTTTTGAGCAAGCTCGCACACGGCGTTCCCTGAATTCGGCCTTCAACTTTAAAAATAAAGTCACATGAACAATTCTTCCCACCAGTTCACGGACAACAATTTTTTAGCAGCCCCAAATTATTTTTCACAAATTTTTCGGGACACTTATCTTCTGCTTAAAGTAAGAAACTATTCCTAGAGAACTAAGATTTCTATTTTTAGATACTTTATAAACTTTAGTTGCCCGCTGGGATGTTCACAAACATTTTATTATGTGATGAAATGGTCTCGAACTTTCTTTCTGTATAGCCATATTAAGAGCCATTTCATGTGTATTTCTCATATACCAAATAAGCAATAATGTCTACAAATGCGTGTTTACTTTAGCGTTTAATTCATAGCTTAAGTGCATACAATATATATGACTGAAATTTACAAGTATATTTGAAAATTTCGAAATGCATTAATGTATTTTGGGGTGGTAAGGTATACCCTATACTCTATAGTATGTTGTACTATGTTATACTATGCATAGATTAGTAAATATGACCATAGTTAGCGTGGAGTGGGTGTCATGTATTCCTATAGGTTCTGAATCGATCCCCCTATTCCTGACCCTATTCTGGTTAAACTAACTATCAAGTTAACTAACAGTCAGCCCATGAGGCAAGAAAAGCCCCCATGATGCAGATACCGTTATCTGACGCAGTCACACTACGGCACAGGAACGTGTTATCTGATTAGGTCATAACGCTTGAGATCTAATTAGACAAGCGACATTCCTCCAGCCCCTGATAAGGCATACGACGTTCTCATAACAAATCAAACCTATGACAACCTGGAAAATCCGTGCGGCCATTGTTTTGATTTCACAGAGAACTTCAGTAAAAGAATGTGCTAACGAGCAAGTCGTATGACATCTTTATTGACGTATCTATTTCCATCCTTACGTCAATCTCGGCACCTTTAGGGTATAAATATTGCCGATCTTGCCCTATGCAAACACACGCGTGGTGACGAGACGGAGCAGCCATACTTGCCGAAGCCGAGAGCAGAAGCAGACCCCGCTGGCAGCAGCCCCGCCTTCCTGACGCGCTGAGAGACGCGCTGCTATCTCAAGCCGAGAGACCCAGCACCGGCGCTTCTGGGCAGCCCTCGCAGGCAGCCTGGAATATCGAGAGCAGAGAAAGAGATACCATTCCTCATTCATCCTAAATTCCAGGTACAGAACTGAATAACCCCTCACAGAGAATTCTTTAGTTATTCACTTGGCAAAAACAAACTTAACTTAAACTGTAACTTTCTATTCCCGCCCACGCATTAGACTTAGGTCAGGTACACGGGGTAGGCGTATTTAGAAACACCAGTTGAGTACGTTTAGTCAAATGTATATGTGTATGTAAATATATTTTAATCATTTTAAACATCATATGGCTCAGAAACCATATCAATGTTTTTACAGTATTATTTTATACTATTGCTTTTAATGTATGCACTTTACTTAACTATAAGTATTGCAATAATATCGATCCATTTCTCTTGTACGAGAAAAGAGACTGATCAATAAATAACACCTTTTTATTGAACACGCCCGTCTCTTCCTTTTCTCTACAATCTGATGAGACTAAGAATGCACGTACTGACTGAGTAAAATAATTGCCTTGTGCTCACACGACTCTTGAGATTGACTCTTGATTAGGGGAGAGCAAAGTTGTCATGTTCTATGGTTGTCAGAAACTAAATCCCTTCTTGTCTAATCAGGGGAGTTAATTCTTTCCTGAACATTCGAGAAAGTTTCTAGCGAACTCTGAGCTACGCTGGCAAACCCAAAACTTAAGTCTAGTATCGACAGTAGTAGACCTAGTTAACGTCTGGCCTAGGCCTTTTCTATTGTTGTATTGTTATAGGCCTCTCATATATTTTGGGAAGTATAGTTAGGGTTGTAGAGTATTATTAGTATTTGTCAGACATAATTTCTTCTTTGGGTATTGTGATGCTACATAACTGACATTTGACGCTGCTAACTGTCTGACAGTATAATAAGCGCCCTTCCAATATTTACTGCCACCATTTCAAATGTCTCCTTACATCACCACCCATTTATCATGGACTGGCTGGCTGACTTCTGGACATTCGCCTTGTATTGCACAATACCTCCCCTTTGCGTCCTGTTCCTGATGTCCGTTGACATATCAATAATATTGTTCCTATTTCCCCTGTTATTCTTCTGGGATTAGTGTAATAACACTGCACATAGTCACAGCACACTGCACACAGACTCTCTGACAGCGCTGCATGCAGGGTCGCCAGAATTCGCTTCATGTTTCATGTGTTTGCCTGAACAGTATGAAGAGTTCACCATTCTGCACTATCTACTTGATTGCCTGGACCTCTCTGGACAGATAAACGGAAGATTGCAAGGAGACGGAATTATTAATCTTTCTTCTAAATACTTTCCTGCCATCCTTCATTCTTTTCATGGGACGCAAGTAATCAGCACCCAGAACTCTCTCTCATTCTTACTTATGTAAAGCTTGGGTGAACTTGAATCAATTGACCTGTCTGTTTGCCTGATGAATGGCTCCCTCTGCTAACACTACAGCTGAAGAGTGGCAGAGAAGTACATGATAGCGTTCGTTTACCTACTGTGTTGTCTGTTCATAGTACTGCGCGAGAACCCACCCATCTGTCTGGTGTATCTGAATTGTCACTGAACTACGAGTAAGGTTAGTGCTAGCACTTCACACATTTGCCATGTCTCACCTTTCACAATGGGAAACACACTCTGCAAAAATAATTTTGACAGCAGCCAGCAAGCCCCCCCTAAAGACTTTCTGGCATACAATGTGGCCCTAAGCCAAGGACTGCACTCCATACTATTTATACATAAATGGCATCACCTGACAGCTAGGAGACCGGACTTACAGTTCCCAGTCAGGGAACGTACAACATCAAAAAGTTGTCATATTCAAGACAAATGTTGAAAATTAAAAGGCAAAAAGATAAGGCCAGCAGAATGGGAACAATTTTTTAAGTGGGATCTAGTTTTGCGGGGCAAGCGCGCAACTAATGATGTCAAATCGAAGGTCCACAGGGAATTATTAGAGGTCAAGAACAAGGTGTTAAACGAGATAAGTAAGCAGAAAATAAATGAGTATTGGAGAAAGTACAAATGGATATTGTAGGAGTATACCCATGCATACCAGTAGAAAAAGGAAAGCCGGGAGGTAAGGAAGATAAGGGAGACGAAGGCTCAGTATTAGAAGATCTTCTAATGGGGCGAATAAGATCCACAACAGTCTAACCCTCCGCTCCCACAGAAAGACCCTCTGAGCTAACTCAACAGCACAAGACAGACGCTGTAGCCTTAACACGCAAGCTTATCAATGAAGAGGTTACAAAAATAGTCTTGGACACCATCCAAGACACTGCTGTTCTACAGATAATGAGGGTAGAGGCAGTCCACGCAGCCAGAAAATCTACTGATAAGAAAAGGCAGCTGCCGGCTGAATGTGCACAAAAAGACATAACGCAACCAAAACTATTAGACCGCAAATGGATGCAACCATTCAACGACACATCAGCAGATGACACTATGTTATCAACACAGTGGGAGTGTCTGGTTTGGGACGTCTGTACGTACGTGCTGCAAACAGTCCATGACATTGGATTTCTAGAAGGCAATAGCAGGGTCTCAACAACATGCACCACAGACTAGGCATGACAGTTTCAGTAAAACAAATAGTGCTACTTCTTCCCCACAGGTTCGTCCTCAGCACAAAAGATACTACTGAAATCAGACACATCAAAATGCCAGGCTTTACTACAACAGATGGTGGGAGGAACATTAGCAGTAGATGCCTTCACACAACACCACAACAGATTATACCTAGAAAGATTCCTGTCACTAGCGCGAGCACAGTTAATGGAAAAGGGCCCCAAAGCTCACAATGCTTATATCCAAAGAGCAAAACCCCCAGGCCCAGATCTGCAAGTATACTTCCACCACTACCTGCTCAGTATGATTGGGATATAGCGAAGTTCAGCTTCACAGACTCGGACCTGCAAACATACAAAGAGGAAGACATGAGAGCCAGACTACAATATGGGGGTGAAAAACTGAAACAGTGGAAGCAGCTGGTGAACACATTTGCAGTGTTGGAAGTAGTCCACAGCCTCACCCCTCACACAGGAATACCAGCACCATCAACAGCTGCCCCACCAGCACTCATAACACCCCTTCAAGAAATACCACCCCCACGAGGTAGTAAAGATAATGAACTGGCATATGTCCATTTCCCTTGGTCCAGACAAGACATTATGTGCTTTACGAAAGACTTTCCCAAGCTCAGAGAAGAGCCAAGGAAATGGTACGCTGAGCTAGACAGGATGGCGGTTTTGGGAGGACTGTTATGGCGAGATTTTGACACCTTATTTAATATAATAGTTCCAAAGGATCTGTGGGAAGATTGTAAAAGGAAAGTGGAGTGGCCAAAAGGGGAGCCAGAAAGGGGGAAAGGAGGATCACCAGGAGATGAAGTACATGAGAAATATAAAGAAGTAGTGAAATACATAAAAGACAAAATACCAGAAGACAAGGTAGATTGGAACAGGATCACACATACCAAACAAGAAAAAGATGAGAGTGTGAACCCGTATTTTGACCGCCTTCTGCAAGACTATCAGCAGAACAGCGGGTTAAAAAATCCAATGGGAGAAGCCATGCCAGCCTTTGTCACCACCTTTGTTCAAGGCCTGGGACCGCCTATTAAAACACACCTACAAACATTGTTTGTTTGCTGGCAGCAAGAGCCCATATAAAAGGTGTTGGCAACAGCAAGATACTGCTCTGATTATCAGTCCAATGCACAGACAATGGAAGCAGAGAAAATAAAGAAGGAAAACGTCAGACTAATGGTAGCACAAAAAAAGGTTATACACAAACCAGCAAGGAAGAGGAAGGGGCCAAGGTAGGGGGAAGACTACAGAATAACAGGTCAGCTTCCCGACCGACACCAGGTACAGCTTGCTTCTACTGTAAGGACCCCAGCCAATGGAAGGCAGATTGTCCAATATTAAAAAAAGAAAAATGCTGAAGGCAGGCTCACACAGAATAGGGGACAGGACCAACAACAATACCAGCATAACACAACGCACACAGAGTATAGAAATAATGAACAGCATGAACACATGTCCAACAATATGCCTCCAACACAGCAGGATTGCACAGGGAGGGACGGGTGGGGACAGCAGGACAATGGCTTCCCACTGCCACCACAAGATTTATTCTAGGGATGCCTGAAAGTAGAAGACTGCCTAATAGCTCCAGCCATAGCAGTGGATCAAGTAGGTCCATATGTAGAGGTAACAGTTTTGGGCAAAATTGTAACCTTCTTGATAGACACAGGAGCTTAAAGACTAATGCTTAAAGCGTCAGTGACACCGGAGGCACCACTTTCGGGAACACAGGTTACGGCCGTCGGAATGACAGGACAACCAATCGATAACTATCTAACACAGCTATTGCAATTAAGGGTAGGCACCATAACTGTCAACCATCAGTTTATCCTCAGCAGATTCTGCCCAGTGAACTTGCTAGGAAGGGACTTGCTTTGTAAATTGCAATGCACCATACACTGCTCATCAACAGGGGTCTTTCTAGAAAGCAGACCTGATGGTCTGATGCTACAAGCCTTCATGAACTGCACTGACCCCGTCATATCCTCAGAGCTGCGTGACTGTGTGCCACCCCAAGTCTGGGCTACCAGTACAGATGATGTAGGGCAAGTGTTGAATTACCCACCAGTACAGATTACATTGAAACCAGGAGCCCCCCTCCCGAGAGTTCCACAGTACAAAATTTCAAAGGAAGGGGAGGAGGGCATAGCACCAGTAATACAGGACCTCCTGAAGCAGGGAATAATAAGGGAGATACGCTCTAGCCAATGCAATACACCAATTATCCCTGTAAAGAAAGCATCTAAGGGCCCGGATTGGGTACCTGTATATCATTTTACCCAAGACCTGAGAGAATTGAACAAAACAGTGGTACCTTCCTTCCCAGTAGTTCCAAACTCAGCAACAATATTGTCTAATATCCCAGTCACAGCCACACACTTCACAGTGCTGGATTTGAGCTCCGCCTTATTTACCATTCCCCTGCACTGAATCATATTTCTCCTTTAGTTTCCGGTCTAAACGTTTCACATGGTGCAGGCTTCCCCAAGGCTTTACAGAATCACCCTCCATCTTTACTAATGCACTAAAGACAGATCCAGACTCCCTGGAGCTGAAGGGGGGCTCAACTCTTGTCCAGTGCATAGATGATTTGCTACTGGCCTCGCCCTCAAGGGATGCTTGTATACAGGGCACCATTGCCATCCTGTGTCACCTAGCAATGAAGGGTTTCAAGGTATCCCAAAGAAATTACAGTTCTGTCTCTCTGCTGTGAAGTATCTAGGCCACGAACTGTCTGAAGGGACCAGTAGATTACTACCTGACAGGATATCAACATTTACCCACTTTCCCCAACCACGCACACAAAAAGAAGTTCGGGCATTTCTGCGGGTGGCGGGATACTTTTGTCGCTGGATCACACATTTCTCCCGCATTGCAAAGCCATTACAAGCACTAACACACAAAGAGTTCCCAGACGTGGTACCTTGGACCATCAGATTGTGACAGAGCATTCAACAAACTCAAAAGTGAGCTGAGTGGAGCACCAGCGCTAGGCCTCCCAGATTACAGCAAAGATTGCCACCTGTTCTGCCATGAGAAGGGAGGGTGCTCACTGGGGGTGTTAAGTCAAAAGCACAGATCCTACTACCGCCCAGTGGCATACTACTCAGCCACACTAGACCCAGTGGCCTCTGCACTCCCGCCTTCCCTCCGAGTCGTGGCTGCAGCAGCACTTGCAGTAGAACAGTCTGAGAGCATACTGCTGGCACACACCCATGCGGTGGACGCACGTCCACACGTCCACTAAGACTTGACACCTGACAAATGCACGACTTACCAGGTATGAACTAATACTGCTAACACCACACATTGTCATCAGGAGATGCCCCACTTTAAACCCAGCATGCCTTTTGCCAACAGAGCACGAGCTGGATGATCTAGAATCAGATGATGCCTTTCACGATTGTGTATTAGCCATTGACAAACACATGAAGGTGCGCTCAGACTTGAAAGATACATCACTTCCCGATGCACAAGGGACTTTTTTGTAGATGGGTTATGTCTTCAGGATGCCAAAGGAACTTTGCAGGCCTCCTATGCAGTGGGTACAGCTAATAACTTACTGGAAGGGGGAAGGCTAGCAAAGGTCAAGAGTGCACAAACACCCGAACGCGTAGCACTAACGAGGGTATGCACATTGGCTGAAGGAAAAAGAGCGAACATATACACAGACAGCCAGTATGCCTTCCGAGTGGTCCACGGCTTTTGGCCAGCTGTGGTCAATGAGGGGATTCCTTACATCAGCTGGCCAACAAATACAACACGCCCAATTGATAAGTGACCTCCTCCAAGCCCTGTTACTACCATCAAAAGTGGCTATCATCAAATGTGCAGCACACACTTCAGCAAAAGACTGTGTGTAAAAAGGAAATGCATTCATTGACGGGGAAGCAAAGAGAATAGCACTGTCAGCTAGCTACGGTACAGATAATAAGCAACAGCAATAACACAGAGACTATGGATGATTTATTACATTTTGATCCGATACACATTCAGAGCAAAGTGGAGAAAGATGAAAAGGAGGAGTGAGTAAAGGGTGGGTGTGTGCAAACAAAGGAGGGATTATGTAGAGGGCCAAATGGGAAAATATGCCTACATTCAACCATGCTCCCCTCCATGGCACGCCTTTTTCATGGTCCCTCATATGTTGGCAGGTTCGGTATGATCAGACTATTCTCCCAATGCTGGTACAGCTGCAAGTTTCACCAAATAGCAGAAAGACTTTGCAGGCAAGGCACCGTTTGCACACAATACAATACTGGGAAGGGTACACAAACTGCACCTGGCCACTTTCCACTGCCCCAAGGACCCTTTGAGAGCCTCCAGCTGGACTTCATTGACATGCCCTCCACCCACATGTACAAACATTTGTTGGTAATTGTGTGCATGTTCAGTAAGTGCACCGAAGCATAAATGTAAATGTAAATGTAAATGTATTGGACTTGTAAAGCGCACAGCTGCCCGTAAGCGTCCCGGCGCTTGCTTAGGGAACCCGTCCTGGTATTCCCCTGTGAGAAACCCCGGCAGGGTGTCCACAAGGTGAAAGCCAGGCATCCCGCCGCGAGGGGCCGTAGTGGAGATTAAGCAAGCTATTGCCCAGAGTCGCAGAGTGTGACCCCGTGAGTTGAGTAGGCACCAGAGCGAGAATTGTCGAGTCCGTGGAATTTTGAGCCCGAGACCCGCCGAGGCGGGGAATTGAACCCTGGTCCACGGTCAATCTCAGCTTCCGGGTCTGCAGCCTCTAACCACTGAGCCACGCTTCTCCACGGTTGGGCTTCACCCAACAAAGAACTGTGATGCACATACTGTTGCTAAATGCCTCCTCCGGGAACTTATCCCACGCGTTGGAATACAAGCCCTTCTGAGATCCGACAACGGTCCTACGTTCATTTCCCATGTAATAGGTGGAATATATAAGGGGCTTGAGGTCACACAGAAACTACATTGCGCCTATCACCTACCTGCAGCGGGTTCGGTGGAGAGGAAGAATGTGGTGTTGAAGAATAAGATTGGAAACATTTGTGCATCAACAGAACTTTCATGGGTGGATTCACTACCCCTAGCCCTGCTGGCAATGAGAAGCACACCAGATAGGGTAACAAAGCTCAGCCCCCACGAAATAGTATTTGGGCGCCCGATGAACATTGTAGGCCATATTTCCACAGCTCCACTATCAATATCAGATGACCTGCTTTTATGTTACTGCAAGAAATTAAAAGAGACTTTACGTTATCTTCACAGCCAGGTTCTGCAGGCTCTTCCAGAAGCAGCAACTCCACCACAACATGACCTGCAGCCCAGTGATTGGATCTAGGTAAAGGCTCACACCCGACGGCACTGCTTCCAGCAAGGTGGAAGGGACTACACCAGATAATTCTAACAACAGCAACAGCTATCAAGTGCCAAGGGCTGACATCCTGGATTCACAGCTCCCACACCAAGAAAGCAGAAGGACCAGACAGCAGAGAATCAGTTCCACCAGCACCAACAGTGACATCTGAAGCACCACACAGGTACAACCTCCGAGCCACCACGCAAGACAAGACCAAGGGGAAATAAGAGGCAGCTACCTGCTTGGGGCAGGCTAGGCCTCCAACAGAAGACATAAGGCACCAGAGGCAGTCACTTGCTGCGCACGATAAGTTGAGGCCTCTGGGTATTACTCCTCCACAGACGTCTGTACCGGCTGCCTTTCAAGGGAGTGCCAAACTGTCATGTGCTAGTAACCTCTGAGGGTACACCAGCAAGGCGCCAACATTTTCTTCTAAATGGTTGACTGGCGTCTGCACCAATAGACCCCTAGGAGGTGCAGAGCCCTCTAGATAGAGTTGCTGGTGATGCTCCAATTAGGCACATAGCGGTGCATCACCCGCTAGTTAGATATCAAGGACACGGTTTTGGAACATCAAAGAACTGAATTGAACGCTTGGTTAAGGGTATGCTAGGACCTAAGTAGACCACAATTACAACAAATGCCAGCAACAAAATCCGGAAGGCTTAGATCTATACAAGTGAGAGTAGAAGATTCACAACTAATAATTGATGTAACATTATGGTGTCCTGGAATAAATTTAAATAGTGTGCTGGAATTGACTGTGCCAAATCCTCCTCTATTGAGTGGGTTGAGAGAACTGTTCTTGCAAGACATTTCGTTCTCCACTTTTGGACCTCAAACAGCACAAGATATGGCAGACATACGCCTTGACATTTTGGATTGAGTGATTTATGCAATAGAAGAGATCGGATCTGGTCTTATCAGAGACATTAACTGAACAGGTGAGAGAAAGGAACAATGCCAAGCACGAGAAGAATGAACAGAAAATGGCCATCAGTGTTAGGAACAATATTGACACCAGTCCCAGGGATAATAGTGACTGCGCCGATAATAATATTTGCAAAAGCCATTGAAATACCGTTTATCAATGCCCGGCAGGGGGATGAGGTGGATCAAAATGTGACTAATGGTGAAAGAAAAATAGATTTTGAAAATGAAGACAGTTTGGGAAGGGTTGGCATTAGAGAAGGAGGGTAAAGGGTATTGTGGGACGAATATAATGGAAATCAACACATTGAAATGCTAAAAATGTATGTACGCATAATGAACATATTCGAATGTTGTGTTTGCACACACTTGCCAACAGACACAGAGAACAGCATGAGCTACAATGTGCTGCCGGTTTCCAAATATATGAGATGCATTTTAATGCGAGATCTGCTCCTCAACCAGCATAACATGTCAGTGGCAGTTGCACCACCAGAGAGTAGCAGAATTGCAACAAAACAGGATGTGGAAGTATCTGGGAAAAAGAGAACGCCATGCATGAATATGCAACCAGCATGAAGGGATAAAAAAATGTTAGACACATTTGATAAGACCTCTAGAAAAGAAGGATGGAAAGGAAGGGCAGGCTTTAACAACTTGGGGACAAAGAAGGAAGGAGAGTTGAAGGTACCAAGATTTAGAGTAAAACAACTTCCTTTTGGCCCTTCCTGTGTTTAGAACAACCAGGTGATACCGCCAAAATGAATACCTAAATAACCACAGAGGGAAAAAGCTGCTCCATGCAAAAGTTACTGCAGAAAGATGCATGGAAAATTTGCATCTCATTCGCGTGCACTATAGCAGAAATGGGGCAAGGGAACAGGGACGGTTAGATTGTGAAGACAGAATAAACAAAATAAAGAGAATTAACAAGGAAAAGATCGTGGAACAAATTTTCGTTGGCGAAAGTAACTGCACACACATAACAAAGCTATCACAGATTAGGAATAATAATCAGAGGTCCTCACCTGGACAAGCAGGATACAAGGGACTATTCTTTGTATGCAGCCAGTGGGCATACTTCTACCTGCCACCGGGATGGTATGGCAGCTGTTATCTTGCCTCCATCATACCACAAATGACACATTTTTCCGACATAGTACAGATCACACACCAAGGCCAACTTGCCAAGGAGAGTTAGGAGGATGCCACAATGGGTAGACAACGTGATGACAGGTCTTGGGATGATGGTCCCTGGTACAGGAGTTATCTACACCACACAGAGAATACATCAGTTTGCAAGAATGATTGAGGACCTAGCTGACTCAACAGCAGCAGGGATGGGAAATATTACTGAAGAACTGACAGCCATGAGGGCTGTAGTGATGCAGAACAGAGTTGCGTTAGACATCATTCTGGCCAAAGAGGGAGGAGTCTGCCACGTCATCAAGCAGGTGTGCTGTTCGTATATACCTGACAACAGCCGTAATATAGACGTTGCAATACACAAGATTAAAGACATTAGGTACTAAGCACACAGCATACATACAGAATGCATGTGGGAAAACTTAATGGTATGGCTAGCAAGCTGAGGATCAGGGATATTGGAAGTGATTATTGTAATAATCACAGTATTAATTACACTCTGCGTGATGATCCAGGTTTACTCTGCATGCTGCAAAGCCTTTGTATCCTGTTGTGCATGCTGTATGCCCCATAATAAATTACATGGACCTCACGAACACCATACCAATGACGATGATGTAGGAGAGAAAATGGAGGTGAGGGGTTAGGAGATAGTGATTTGGTATCAGAGGGGACAATGTAGAAGCCATCTTTCTTTATGATACCAAATGCAGTAAGCTTCTAGGCCATGTTAAGTTGACATAATATTCACTGCACTGCACTAAACCCTTGTACCCTGGCTTCCGAGAAACAGCTTTAGTAACGCAAGGCTTGCTCAAAAGAGATACGTGGCAAAGGAAGATGCTTGCTTAGGCACGAACATTTCAGCATATCTCATTCACAATATATTTCTGGTCATTACTATTATGTTGCAATTGTTACCTGGAAAAGCACCAGACTTATATCTTACATTACAGTGGAAAGTCCCAGAAGCTGCCCGCTTGAGTCACGTGGTCAGCAACAGTATGTTTCGGACCTTAAATGGTATATAACTGTTTAAGCCCTTGCTAATTGGTCAAATGAACTATGCTTAATTGGTGCTGCGTATGTTATGATGCTACATCCTTTGCGGTTTGGGCCTCTAAAAGCTGCCAGACATGTCACCTCTTTGGACATTCAGTAACTTTGCTGGAGTCTCCGTGCTGCATGTTTATCCACTGTTTGTTGGTCTCCTATAAACCTTGCTATCTTTTATGCTAAAAGAGAGTTGTATGTGTGGAATCATTTATTATTTCTTACTTCAGCTTCTACACTTGGACCGGAAACAAGTATCCTGGGACTGGTTTCTGACTAATCAGCAGTCATCAGCCAGGCAAGATTGAGTAGAGTGGCAAAATGAGCAAGGGACCCACGTCTGGGCATACCCTACCAACTTAGGGCGAACAAAGCAAAACCAAAGGGCATGATGGACGGAGTGTTGAACATTGCAAGCACTCACCCGCATTAAACTGATCTGGGTTTAATCCATCATCATTCTTTAGATCACTCCGCCACTACCAGTCCCAGGATGCTTGTTTCGGGTCCAGGAAAGACATGGTTTGGCAGTTCGGGTAGCACTGTTCCCATGAGGCACAGGGTTGGACTGATTTGCATATGGCCATGTCTGAACTGGGGTGGCGGAGTGAGCTAAAAAATTATGATGGATTAAACACAGATAAGTTGACTGGGGGTAAGTGCTTGCAATGTTCAACTCTCCATCCATCACCCCCTTTGGTTTTACATGAAGTAGTACTTCAGGAGTATTTGGATGAATGGTACACTGATTCATTTAGCCGTCTTTAATTCTTTTTGCTTTTGGACCAACCTAGTTTTAAAATCATTCCTGTGCAAGAGTCTCACTAACTGAGTCTCACTCCCTGTAAGTTCTTATACAATGGTTTGAGTGGTAATCACCAGTGCTTGCTTTGTAAAATAAGGTTCACTGCTGCACAGCAGGGGTAAGAAGCATCAAGCTGGTTTCATGTGGTCATGTGCATACACATGTGCATGTATGCAGGCTGAGAGAGGGGAACGTCTGCCTAACTCTTCTAAGTATCTGTGCACAGGTTGCCTGTTACAGAGGAGTAAATTGGCTATGGCCAATGCAATCCTATCAAAATTAATTTGGGATTCAAAAAGAAATGTTTCCATTTCAATGTGGCTATAGTGTGTAGTGCTTCACTGAAAGACTATAGTACTTTCCTGTATTTACACTGTATATGAAGCTACACCAAAATAACAACTTTGCCAATATAATATTACATTTGGTCATATTTGCACTTCTTCATTGGACATTTCGATTCAGGCTTTGAACTACCTTACTGGGTGAAGTTAATTGCTCTGTTGGCAAGCAGGGAGATCAAAGACTTCCCCACACAATAAACCAACTTGGAAAAGATTAAGCCTGTTCCAGAGACATGAAGAGGATGGGGGCAGAATCTGCATAGGTTAATTCCATTCACAGTCACTGTCAAGCCTGGGCTTTCCCATCCTCAGAGAACCATAGGGAGGTAGCTATACTTCTGCCACCACTTACATGAGTGGCTCATCTTTGAAGCTTTGGAGGGAAGGGGCAAGAATATAGGTTTAAGGCTCTCAGAACCTTCTTGAACAATTCCAAAATGCTGTCTTGGAGTGGAGTGTTGTACTTGGATTGGACAGAGGTGTCCACCTTCTGAATTGTTCCATACCCACCCATGCACAAGAGAGAGACATTTGCGAACTTTCTGGGACCTGGGGGAAACTATGGCTGAAAAGGATGACGCTGCCAAAAGAGCAAAGCTTCTTGACTCCTTCTGAAGACAAGGACTCAAGGAGTCCTGACTCCTGCTAAAGAGTGGAACTCAAGGACATTTGACATGACTGTTGAATCTAAAGAGGGCTCAAGACTTTTGACTTCGACTTTCATCCAGGAACCATGATTTTTCTCCAGGGCCATAATAGAAGAGTGGAGTCTGGGGACCCTGGATGAGAGGGTTCCTCTAGAATGTCAGAGAACTTGTCCAGTGGTGAGACGTCGTAGATGGGGGAACCGACCTGTTGACCAGAATAGCTCCTTGAAAATGGCCATGCGATCGTTGGCCTGAGGAGTTCAGGCAAGGATGGTTATCTGTCTTGAGAGCCATAGGTACAGTGGTGTAAGTTCTTGGGCCAAGGAAAAGTACCAAGAGGTCAGACAGAGAAGCAGATACTGAGTACTGCCATCAGTAAGGAACTAAAGGGCATCAGTGGATTACCTGAGCAGTTAAAATCAAGCTCCAGGAGACAACAAATATTTAGAGGTCAGGAGGCCTGGAATATATACTCCTGGTGGCTGGAGTGTGCCGCCACTAGCAAAGCACACACTTCCCATCTAGTAATGTTGTATGGATAATTGAACCTGCATCTGTTCAGTTCTTTCATTGGGAGTTGCCCAGTGGGCCCCCTTATGGCTATGCCATGATAGCGCTATACAATGAGAAGTCTTAGGAGACCATTTATATTCCCGGGGCTAGTGAGATGCCAAGCAAAGGGGAGCATTCATAGGGCACAAAGGCTATGACTATAATGCCAGAGCCCCAGGGAGAAAACCAACTCAGGAGCACAACACTCCCCTGCACCCATCACCTCTTTTTGCCCTCACGGTGGGTCAGGGATACTATTAGAAGGCAACCACACTTTAAGAAACCATGCTCCTGGGCACAACCAGGAGTACTGCAAATTGCCTCTCTCACTCCCTGTGTCTGTGTCTCATGACATTGGGGAGCAAACCAAACGACAACCCCAACCTGTGTGACTGCGAGTGGGAAGAGACCAAAGCTGCAAAGAAGCCTCCCACGTTGGCAAACAAGCTGTGTCAGTCAGCAGGGAGCAAACAGGACTGCTCTGGTATTGGGGTTCCCCTGCAGGCCCTTTGGAAGTTATGTTGATGCCCCGCTGGAGGCCCAGGGCACCCGAAGCCCAAAACAAAAAAAAATATTTTTGCAGTTCGAAGCTGCTTTGACAAGGAAATTAAGGGAACTTTGTGCCCCAGAAGGCACTGGGGTGCAAAACCTGATATTGTTAGCAGTGACCCAGAAAGGCAAGGGCACTGCCTCCAAAGGTCAGTTATTTGCAATATGGATTGTATTTTATTTGAACCTTATGATTCTGCTTTTATTTCTTGGTGACAACCTTTTCAACAGCCAGCAAGCCTCAATTTTTTTGACTGCACCCACTATATTGTGTTAAGTACAGAGGGGGTTATTTTGGTGTCTCAAATTAGGTCTTGCCGATGGTCAGATCATTAGAGATGGCTTAAGTATAGGAGTGCAGTCTGCATTTAGAGACTTTCCTGTGCTGTGTACCTCCTATTGAGTGTGAGCCCATCTAAAGAGTATCACCATAGGCATTTTCACCTGTCAACATGTATATATTTGTACATTTGTATGTATTATTTAGTAGTGTGTGTGTATTGTATTGTATTGTATTGTAATTGCATTTATATAGTGCTTACTACGCTGACTACCGCTGAAGTACTTTTTCGGCAGGTAGTACACTAATCCAGAACCCATAAAGGATTAGTGGTGAATTAGTATAGTGAAATATGAAATACATTTTTGCAATGGATATGTTAGTCAGTTATTTGGCTTGAGAAGGATTATGGGATAGAAGAGGGAAAAGGTTTGCATTTATATAGCGCTTGCCATACGATGTGTTGAAGTGCTTTTAGGTGAGCAGCACGCTACTCCAGAACCAAAAAAGGATTAGTGGTGAATTAGTCTGTGGGCATGTTAGTCTGTTATTTGGATTGAAAAGGATAGTGGAAGGATGGAAGAGGGAAGGCTTTGCATTTATATAGAGCTTGCTACCATAGATGAGCACTTTTTGGCAGGTTGCACGCTACTCTGGAAGCCAAATAGGATTAATGGGAAATTAATTTGAGTATTGGACATGTTAGTCTGTTATTCGGATGGAAAAGGAATAGTTGAGGGATAGAAGAAGGAAGAGGTATGAGGATGGTTTGGGATGAGTAAAGGGGAAGTGGAGAGGGAAGAGTCAGAGGGAACGTTTTAGAAAGGCGTGCTTGGGAGATCTGAATATAAAAGAGGTATGAGATGATGCAAGATGGGGTAGGGGAGGGAAGAGTCTAGAAAGGGGTATTTTGGGGATCATAAGAATGGTATGGGGTTTGGGATGAATGAGAGAGTGGAGGTAGATGATATATTGATAGAGGTATAGGCTTAGAAATAGGTTAGTGCATTGGAAAAAGTAATGGAATGAGGTTGGGGTAAGTCAGAGAGTTGAGGTAGAGGATATATTTAGAGCGGTATAGAGTGAGAAATAGGGTCAATCAATCAATCAATCAATCAATCAATCAAGCAAATTTATATAGCGCGATACTCACCCGGGAGGGTCTCAAGGCGCTGGGGGGGAGGGGTCCGTTACTGCTCGAAAAGCCAGGTCTTAAGTTGCTCCCTGAAGGAGAGATGTTCCTGGGTCAGCCGTAGGTGGATGGGGAGGGAGTTCCATGTCTTGGCCGCCAGGTAGGAGAAGGATCTTCCTCCGGCCGTGGCTCTGCGAATGCGTGGTACGGTGGCGAGGGCGAAGCTGGTCGATCGCAGCTGGTGGGTGGGCGTGTAGAAGGTGAGGCGATTGTTGAGGAACTTGGGGCCCAGGTTGTGGAGAGCCTTGTGTGCTTGGGTGAGGAGTCTGAACGTGATCCTCTTGCTGACGGGGAGCCAGTGCAGGTCTCTCAGATGGACGGAGAGGTGGTTGTGGCGGGGAATTTCCAGGATGAGTCGTGCAGAGGCGTTCTGTATGCGCTGGAGTCTTTTCTGTAGGTTGGCAGTAGTTCCTGCGTAGAGGGTGTTCCCGTAGTCCAGTCGGCTGGTGACGAGTGCCTGGGTGACCGTCTTCCTGGTTTCGGTGGGGATCCATCGAAAGATCTTAAGGAGCATGCGCAGGGTGTTGAAGCAGGATGACGAGACGGCGTTGACTTGTCTGGTCATCGAGAGTGAGGAGTCCAGGATGAAGCCCAGGTTTTGTGCGTGTTCCGTTGGCTTGGGGGTGGTGCCCAGGGCAGGGGGCCACCAGGAGTCGTCCCAGGTGGAGGGGGATGATCTGTCTTGTCTGAGTTCAGTTTCAGGCGGCTGGTCTTCATCCACTCTGCGACGTCCCACTCTGCGACGTCTTTCATTCCTTCCTGGAGGTTGGCTCTGGCGGTGGTGAGGGAGAGGATCACCTGGGTGTCGTCGGCGTAGGAGATGATGTTCAGGTTGTGTTGGCGTGCGATGGCTGCGAGGGGGCTCATGTAGACGTTGAAGAGGGTGGGGCTGAGTGAGGATCCTTGTGGTACGCCGCAGATGATTTCGGTGGCCGCGGATCTGAACGGGGGGAGGCGGACTCTCTGGGTTCTACCGGCGAGGAACGAGATGATCCATTCCAGTGCCTTCTCTTGGATTCCGATGTTGCTGAGGCGCTGTATTAGGGTGCGGTGGCAGACAGTGTTGAACGCTGCAGAGAGGTCCAGAAGGATGAGGGCAGCTGTTTCCCCGTTGTCGAGCAGGGATCTGATGTCGTCGGTGGCTGCGATGAGGGCGGTCTCGGTGCTGGGGTTGGCTCGGAAACCGGATTGCGAGGGGTCGAGGGATCCGTTCGTCTCGAGGAAGGCGGCGAGCTGTTTGTTGACGGTCTTCTCGATGACTTTGGCAGGAAAAGGGAGGAGCGAGATGGGGCGGTAGTTCTTGAGGTCGGTGGGGTCCGCTGTCGGTTTCTTCAGGAAGGTGCTGAGCTCGGCATGCTTCCAGCTCTCCGGGAAGGTGGCGGTGTTGAAGGAGAGGTTGATGATGTCCCGGAGTTGGGGTGCGATGATGGAGTCGGCCCTGTTGAAGACTTGGTGGGGGCAGGGGTCGGTTGGGGATCCGGAGTGGATGGTGTTCATCGTGCGGGTGGTGTCTTCGGTGCTGACCGGGATCCAGGCGCAGAGGGTGGCGGTGGGGGGCGATGGATTGGTGGTTGGGTGCGTGGTTGGTGCGCCGAAGCTGTTGTGTATGTCGGCGATCTTGCGGTGGAAGAAGGAGGCGAGTGAGTCGCAGAGGTCTTGCGAGGGAGTGATGTCGTTGTTTCCAGGGCTGGGGTTGGAGAGCTCTTTGACAATGCTGAAGAGTTCCTTGCTGTTGTGGGTGTTGTTGTCCAGTCGTTCTTTGAATGTTGTCCTTTTGGTGGTGCGGATCAGCTGGTGGTGTGTGCGGGTGGCGTTCTTGAGTGCAGTCATGTTTTCTGTAGTTTGGTCGTGGCGCCAGGCTTTTTCAAGGGTGCGGCAGTTTTTCTTGGATGTTTTGAGTTTGTCGGTGAACCACGAGGCTTTCTTGCTGCCAGATCTGCTGGGAGGGTTCTTCAGTAGTGCGAGGTCGTCGGCGCAGTTGGTGAGCCACTGTGTGAAGATGCGGGTTGCTTCGTTGGGGTCTGTTGCGCTGGCGGGAGGGTTATGGCTGAGGGAGTTGGTGAGCTGGTCAGCGGTGATCTTGCTCCAGCTCCTACGGGGTACCTGTTGCGGGTGGTGGTGGGTTGTGGTTCTTCTGAAGCTGAAGTGGACGCAGCTGTGATCAGTCCAATGAAGTCTTGTGGAGTGGCTGAAGGAGATGTGCTTGCTGGAGGAGAAGACTGGGTCAAGCGTGTGGCCGGTGTAGTGGGTGGGGGTGTTGACCAGTTGCTTGAGTCCGAGGTTGGCGAGGTTGTCCAACAGGGTGGTGGTGTTGCTGTCCTTGTTGTTCTCCAGGTGGAAGTTGAGGTCCCCTAGGAGGATGTAGTCGGAGGAGGTGAGGGCGTTCGGGCTGATGAAGTCTGTGATGGCTTCGCTGAATTGTGTGCGTGGTTCCGGGGGTCTGTAGATGAGAGTACCTCTGAGGGTGGTCTTGGGGTCGGTGTGTATCTGGAAGTGGAGGTGCTCGGCGGCGGTGAGGGTGTCGTCGGAGTTGGTCGTGATGCGGATGGTGTTCCTGTGGACGATGGCGATGCTTCCACCGGTCTGGTTGACGCAATCCCTCCGGGTGATCTTGTATCCGTCCGGGATGGCTATGGCGATGTCGGGCGCTGAAGAGGCGTTCATTCAGGTTTCCGTGAGGAAGGCGACGTCTGGTGATGTTGTGTCGAGCAGATTCCAAAGTTCGACGGCGTGTCTGTGGATGGAGCGGGTGTTGAGCAGGATGCACTTGAGGTGGTTGTTGCTGGTGCCTGGTCTTTCGGGTGCGCTGCGGGTCCGAAGGCAGGTGAACTTGCAGGCTTGGCAGGTGAAGGGTCCGTGGGTGCGTTTCGGGGTGGCACGGTAGCAGACGGGGTTCCGGTCGGGTTTGAGTGCATTGAGGGTGGCTGCATTGTAGGTCCGTCATGTGGGCTGGCATCGACGGGGGCAAGGGTTCCTGGCGCTGGGCGTGGGCCAGGCACGGATGGGCGTAGACGGGCTTGCCTTTGGCGCGCCTTCGGCGTACAATCGGCGCGCCCACTGCGCGTGACCACCGCGCGTAAGCGCGGGCTCCATTTGAGGCCAAGAGGGAGGGAGGAGCAGCTGGGAGGCGGGAGCGGGGCGGCCAATGGGGATACAGAAAACAAAGGGGGTGGGGGCGCAAGGGAGCAGCGGCGGGAAGCGGGGAGCGGGGGGGTTACACCAGGGTTACAATAATGACAAAAACGCTAATAACTACTGACAGAAGAAAACACTAAAAACAATACAATTGCGAGATGGCAAACAAGAGTGCAAACAAGAGGGGAGCAGCGGGAGAAAAAAACGAGCAGCAGCGAGGGGGCACCGAGGTCAGGGACGGACCTGTGGTGCTGGAGCAGAGACGCGCCTACAGCTGGTTGGCCGTGCGGCGTGGGGGTGTCCTGGGGTCAGGGTAGTGTATTGGAGAGGGTAGTATAATGAAGTTTGAGATGAGTCAGAGTGGAAGTAGAGGATATATTGCGCAAGAGATATAGGGTGAGATATAAAGTAGTGCATTGAATATGCTGAATTAGAAGTAAAGAAATAAATATAAAGATACATAAGTACATGGATGGTATATATATATGAGTAAAGAAGGTAATATATGTATATGAAAGCTGCATTTAATAAACTCAGACTTTCAAGTGTTGTACTTTAAATTACTTCATTTGTTTTATTTTTTGTAATTCAATAGTGAAGCAATTGTAGATAGTTATGATAAATGTTTTACTTATTTATGCCCTCACTTATATACATGTGAAACAGAGAATACTTTAACTATAACAAAATTATTATACACGCCTATACAAACCAATACACATATGTAGTTACACATCAATAGTCCTAATAAACACTTATATACAGAGGAAAATGCTGTATATTTATGTTTGAGTATGGTGGTTATGTCGGGAAGAGCCAATTCTTGAGTAGTCTTCTGAAGATAAGTTGGTTATCTGTGGATCTTTTGTTTGGGGGTGAAGAGTTCCATAGTTTGGCTGCTTGAACAGAGAAGGATGTGCCACCCATGTTTTTTCTTATACATTGAGATTTTGAGGCAAGGCTCCACTGTAGAGCAGAGGTTCCTTTGTTGAATGTATTTTGTGATTTTATTCGTATGAAGATTGGTCCTGTTCTATGTAATGTTTTGTGGGTGATACACAGCAGCTTGAATGTGGATCTTCTGGTAACTGTTAACCAGTGAAGGGCTTTCAAGGCAGGGGAGATGTGGGATTGTGGCTTTATGTGCAAGATTAGTCTGGTAGCCGAGTTCTGAATACGTTGTAGTCTTTTCATAGTTGTTAAAGGTGATTCATAGTAGAGGCTGTTTGCATAATCAAGTTTTAACAGAACAAGAGTGTAGGTTGCCTGGACCTTGTGTGGAAATCCCAGGTGCGGGAAGATGCATTGCAGAGTTTTTATACTACCAAAGCTTGATATTGCTAGTTTGTCCACTTAGGTATTCATTGATAGTTTGGGGCCATTGTCATTCCAAGGTTTCTTACTTCCTTTGATACTTCAGGCAGGGTTCCCAGATCATCAGGCCATACGGGGATTGGGTCATAATTTTTCCAATCACCAGACATGAGTATTTCTGTTTAGGAAGCATTCAGTTTGAGATAGCTCCATGTCATCCATTGATCCACAGCTTTGAGAAAACTGTAAATTGGTGAGTTTCCAATGTCTTTGGGGCATTCCAGTTGAAGGAGTATGTATGTGTCATCTGCACAGTAATAGCATGTAAGTTGAAATCGATTGATCAGTGCCGGTAATGACTTCATGTAGATGTTGAAAAGTATGGGTGGGATGATAGCGCCTTGAGGTACCCTTCTTTGGTGAAGTACAGTTTGGTAGAGAAATGGGGAGGGGTATGGATGACAATAGTTCTGTTGTGAAGGTTGGATATGATCCAGTCTAGAGCAGTTCCCTCTATGCCAGCTTCATAGAGTCTTTGTATCAGGCTGTCATGGTCAACCAGGTCAAAGCTAGCTCAGAGGTCCAAGAGAAATAGTGCAGCAACCCTATTGCGGTCAATGTGTTCTTAAGGTCATCCCAGATGGCAACCAGGGCAGATTCTGTGTCTCATCCTGGATAGAATCCTGTTTGGAAGTCTGAAAGTATGACATTACCTTCAATGAATTATGACATCGAGGTGAATGCTGCTCTTTCTATCAATTTGCCCAGGAAAACACCATTTGAAATCTGTCTGTAATTGTTGGGCTTCAGCGAGTCTAGGTTTGTTTTCTTTAGTAATGGGTGTATGTATGACTTTTTATGGAAATATTATCGTAGTTAAATAATATTTGACGATTCTTCTTACTGGTGTGGCACTAGAGGTTGTTAGAAGGGTCTACAGACTTAGGGTCAGATGTAGGTAGCCTAATACCGGTCGGTAACGGCCTCAATTCGGTAATTTCGGCCGTTACCGACCGGTATATTGCAAATGAGATGTAGGAGTTAAAAATCTACCGATTCGGAAAATATGAGTCGGTATTTTTCCGAATCGGAATTTACCGAATCCTTAGTTACCGAATTCTTATTTACCGAATCGATAAATAAGAAATGGTAAAAAATGTCTACGGAGATGTGGGTAACCAAAAAAATACAGAATTTCATGAAATTCGGTATTTAAGAGTCGTATTTACCATGGATTGAAAGCAGGTGGTAACCAGGTGCAGGCTATAAAATAAGGCCCCAAAATGCAACAGTGTAACCAGAATGGCGGCATTCTACGTCATAGCAAGGCGGCTACGGCTACAGGCAGCAGGAGAGAGGGAATGGAGAAGGGAGGAGCAAGTGTACAGGCAGAGGATGACACTCTTCCAACTGACTGAGCCAGAGATACTGCAAAGGTATAGGCTACACACCCAAACCATCCTGGACCTGATCAGGGACCTGCACCCACTCTTGGAGCACCCAACACCAAGGGCGCACGCCATCCCACCCCATGTGCAGGTGCTATGTAGCCTACACCTGCTTGCCTCTTGTAGTTACCAGAGTGTGATTGCTGCAGTAGGTGGTGTGTCCCAGAGCTGCCTGTCCTGTTTCTTCAGGAAGTTCTTTGAGGCCATGATGCAGAGGATGCATCATTATATTCGTTTCCCTGACACACCTGAAGAACTTGCGAAGACCAAAACAGATTTATATCAACTGGCACACTTCCCTCACGTGATAGGCTGCATAGATGGCACCCACATCCCACTCTGCCCACCTGCAGCCACAGAACACATATACAGGAACCGGAAGTCAACGCACTCCATCAATGTGCAGGTGATATGCAACGCTGGCAACATCATTACAGACATTGTGGCCAAATTCCATGGGAGTACCCATGACTCGTACATATTCCAGAACAGTGGGATTTACACACGCCTTGTTGGTGGAGAGTTTGGGTACGGATACCTGCTAGGTAAATGACTGTGACACACCCTGTTAGTAATAGCAGATGAATGTATCATGAGTATGTAACTAATGGCACTCTCTTTTCCACCTAGGCGATAGTGCATATGCCCTGAGGTCCTTTGTGCTCACCCCCTACCTCAATCCATCTAGCAGGAGTGAGAGGCGTTACAATGTGGCTCACAGATTGACTCGCAACGTTGTTGAACGCACATTTGGACTCCTCAAGAGCAGGTTCCACTGCCTCCACAAGAGCGGAGGTGCACGCCAATATACTCCAATCCTGTGCTGCAAAATTATAGCGACCTGTGCCATGTTGCACAATCTTGCCACCAAGGAAGGCACAGAGGTGGAAATCACACATCATGAGGACATTGATGATGACACAGAACAGGCAGAGCCCTATGCAACAGAAGCAGCACCAGCAACAGATGGAAGACTGAGACGGGCAGAGATCACACGCCGATATTTCTTAGTAAGGACACACAGACAGTTAGGCTTAGTTTTTGAAGTACGTAGTTGAATTGTCACTGCGGCATTTAAATAATACAACACCATGGTACTCAGTGTCTATTATCAGGAGTGGGTGGTCACAGTTAACCTCACCGTGACCTGTCCTGTGGGTTGAGGGCAACGCTTTCGGTGGTGCCTGGGTCAGCAGATTGGCACCTGCTGCTCCTACTCATTTCAGGGACAGGAGTGCTAGAGCCACTCCTGCTAGTGGAGTCTTCTGTTTCCCCGACACCTGTGTCTCCAGCAGTGGCTGCCTGTTGTGTGAGCATCAGCTCCATGGCAGAGGTGACTCTCCCCAACCCCCTTGAAAAATCCGTGCAACAGTGCACAACTGCATCCTGCATGGCGACAGAACGCCGGCACAGCAGGGAGGTTACAGTAGCAAAGCGGTTTATTGCTTTTGTCTGTTGCCGCATACACTGACGATCCCTGCGCCTCTCTGAGCGGTCTCTATCTAATTTGTCGCAGAGAGCACTCATGCAGTGGGTCATGTCCGTCATCCCCTTTGCTATGGACTGCATTGCCTCTGTCATGTTGCCAATACCCTGGTCTATGTTTGACATCTTGCCATTTATACTGTAAACCTGCCTGCGAACTGCTAATATTTTATATTTTTTATATTTATATATTGCCTTTGCCTGCAGGCGCTGAACTTTTACCATGGTGGCCTCAAGACTGCAGAAGACCCCCTCACCATCTTGGCCTTCCCCTCTCTCCCGTGCCCTTCAGCCTCGGACACTGGCCCGCTCAGCTCCTGAAGTAGTCTGCTGCCCAGCGTTGTCAGACACAGGTGGATTACTTGGCATTACACCCTCCTCATCTTCCTCATCTATTGTTTCAAGAATCCTAAGAGGGGGCACATCAAGCCTCCTTGACCTTCCCTGCACAGATGACTGTGTTGTTGGTGTGGGGGATAGTGCTGCTGGTTCCGACTCTTGTGTCCCGAACAACAGAGGTGACTGAGGCTGTGGTGTGGTGGGTGGCTCAGGTGTAGTGTCTGCCTGCGATGTGGTTGTGTCTTGCTGAACAGCGCTATGACCTGCTCTGTCTTTTGTCTTCTCCCTCCTCTCAGTTGTCGGTGGCCTCTCCTCCCTCTCCTGTGCTGTACTGCGCGATGACTCTCCTGTGGACAGATAGGGACAGTGGGTCAGTTGTGTAGTTCACCTGTGTGCCATGATTAAATCACCTTCCTATCACACAATTGCCTAGTCTCCCTCAGCTTCTGGAAGTAGTGTGTCGCATGCCTTGCTGAATTCTATGGTGACTGCATTGATGTATGTACCTATGACTACATCTCGCATGATGCATTGCTGGACATAAGTGAAACCTGTTCTGGAGTGTGATGCAGACACACACAGTGGGGAAGGGGGACAGGGAAATGGGTGGGGATTTATGTCCTTGCATCTTACCTTGTTTCCTTGCAGCTCTGGCAGAGCTGTCAGCATCCCCAATCCCAAGGATACTTTCCGGCTCCAGGGTGGCTTCAACCAGCTCCTCAAGGTCTGTCAGTCTTGGTGCTCTGCTTTTACCTCCACCTCTGGCTGCAGCTACTTTTTTCTGTGCAGCAAGTTTTTTCTTTGTGATGATCCGCAGATCGTACCATCTTTTTTTGAGGTCATCTATGTCCCAGTGGGTGACCCCAATGGCATTTACCTTGGACTGGATGTCAAGCCAGGTGGTACGTTTCACATGCAGTGACTGTTTTCCAAAAATTTGGGTGTGGTGTTTAATCACCTCCTCAACCAGGACCTGCAGTTCTGCTGGACTGAACTTGATTTTCCTCCTGCGCTCATCTGCATCCTTCTGGCCATCCTGGGTCTCCATTCTGCTACTCAGGTATAGTCAAGGAACACCACAAGTTGTTTGGGAAGCAGTCCCTGCAGGTAGCAGAATCTGCCAAAAGGAAGATGTGGCTGGCAATACAGACCGAGGTAAATGCAATTGGAGTGACCCCACGGGACATTGACGACCTGAAAAAGAGGTGGTATGAACTCCGGAGCGTGACTAAGCGAAAGATGGCTGAGCTCTACAAACAAGCAAACCTGACAGGAGGAGGGAGGGACAGGGCACCTGCCCTGACAGAGCTTGAGGAGCTGGTGGAGTCCACAATTGAACCAGACATAGTCTGTGGGATTGGGGATGCAGACAGCTCAGCCCGAGCTGTCTCCAGAAAAGGTAAGAATCATGGACAGCAATCACCCCTTCCCCTTCCCTTTCCCCTTCCCCAATGTGGTAGTTTCAACCCCACTCCAGTACAGGTTTTAGTATACACCAGCAATGCATTATGGGAGATGTAGTCATTGAAACACCTACCATGTCAGACAGCACACCAAACAACAAGGCATGCAACACACATCAGTGATGAGCAAGCTAAGGCAATAGCAACAGTGTTTCAGTGATGAGTATTTAATGGTATAAGCAGGGCTGCAGGAACACAGAGCTAATGTACAATTTTCTGTCCACAGGCAAGACATCTCGCAAGCGTCCCAAGGACATGAAAGGGAGTGCATCACGGAGATAAGACACACAGGAGGCGAGCACCAGCGCAGGGCAAACTACACATGAAACTGCTGCATCAACAGCACAGCCAGCCTCCCAAAACCTTCCTGCGTCACCACAGCTGCAGGCCTCCCAAGACCTTCCTGCGTCACCACAGCTGCAGGCCTCCCAGAGCGGTTTGGCTCACCACTACTCCTGTCCTCACCTGAACTGGTTGTGTCATCGGCTGCAACAACAACTGCCGTTCAAAACAGTTAAAAAAAACAAGAGGCATGTTGTAGCCACACTCATGGAAATGGAGTCTTCTGCAGGAGACACGGTGGGGGGTGATAGTTCAACCGTGGCAGTTGAGGACAGCAATGCCAATCAGCAGACCACCGCCGAGGGGGCCCACACAGGTGCCAGACGCTGCAAGGCCAGAGACAGCAGTCAATATCAACATGGCAAGGGTCCTGGTGTCTTCTGCGGACTGGAGGCCAGTATGGTCAAAGTGCTGCGCATGCAGGGGAAGGCCATCCAGTCTGTCCAACGACAGATAAGGCACCTAAATGTAAATATTGAAAGCATAAATAGGGGCATCAGCTCAATGGCGGAGATAATGAGGGAGATGGCTGCGGGCATGCGGGGCATGTCCCAGTCTATGCTGCTCTTGTTCAGCAAGCTGGACGAGGACAGGGCAACAATGCGGAAGGAGAGGCAGAGGTCAGAACAGCACACAAGGGCAGTCAACCGCCTAGCCACTGCCACTTCCCTGCTGTGCAGGTGCTACGTTAACATGCAGGAGGGACTGGCACACAGCAGCATTGAAGTCTCCAGGGGCCTTGTGAGGGTGACAAGTGCAGTTGAGGTGCTGCTGACTGCTCAGTCTGCAAATACTGTTGCTCTGGATAAGGGGAGAGTGAGGAGAGCACCAGTAGTAGCAGCATAACCCCCCCTATTACTGACACCCGGAGGAGCAGCAGGCTCCATGGGGCTGGCATCTAGCAACCGGTAGGTGTGCCTGCAAACACTGAGGATGCCAGTAACCCAGGACTTCCATAATGGATGGCTACAATTGGACTGGCACATTTGGGCCTTTGTGTACTGGCGTAGTGCCAAATAATTAAACTACGTTGTGTATAATACTACAACTGGCTGTGTCTCCTTAGTTACTTAGAAATAGTTGTGTGTGATCTCTGCCCGTCTCTGTCTCCCATCTGTTGCTGGCGCCACTCCTGCTGTGTTGGGCTCAGGCTGTGCAAATTCATAATTGTAATCCTCAATATGTGTTAATTCTACTGCTGTTCCTTTCTTAGTGGCAAGGTTGTGCAGCACTGCGCAAGTTGCAATGATTTTACAGCAGATGATGGGTGAGAACTGATGTGCGCCTCTGCTTTTGTGGAGGCAGCGGAACCTGCTTTTTAACAGCCCAAAGGTGCGCTTCACAACATTGCGAGTAGATTTGTGTGCCACGTTGTACCGTCTCTCACTCGGGGTTGATGGGTTCAGGTAGGGTATCAGGATGAACGAGCGGACGGCATGTGGAAAAGAGATAGCCATTAATCACATGCACAACAACACCTACATCTGCAGTATCTATCAGGGTGTGTCACAGCGTTTTACCTAGCAGGTATCCTTCTCCGAATTCCCCCGCTGTCAGGCGTGTGTAGATCCCACTGTTCTGGAAGATGTAGGAGTCGTGGGTGCTTCCTGGGAATTTGGCCACTATGTCTGTGATTATGTTGGCAGCATCACAGATTACCTGCACATGTATTGAGTGTGTGAGCTTTCTGTTCCTGTAGATATACTCAGGGCTGCAGGTGGGCAGATTGGGTTGTGTTTGCCATCAATGCAGCCGATCACATGTGGGAACTGTGCCATTTGGTAAAAGTCAGTCTTGGTCTTCGACAGTTCCACATGTGTATCAGGGAAGCTGATGTAATGATGCATTCTCTGCATCATGGCCTCCAGGAACTTCCTGAAGAAATGGGACAGACATCTCTGGGACACCCCACCTATCGCAGCTATCACCCCCTGGTAACTGCCAAATGCAAGCAGGTGCAGGCTACAGAGCACCTGCACATGTGGTGGTATGGCATGCGCCCTTGGAGTTGGGTGCTCCAGGAGTGGGTGCAGGTCCCTTATCAAGTCCAGGATGGTGTGGGGTGTAGCCGGTACCTTTCATGGATCTCTGCCTCAGCAAGTTGGAAGAGTGTGATCCGCTGTCTGTAGACTTGCTCCTCCCGTCTCCAGTGCCTCTCTCATGCTGCCTGTAGCCGTAGCCGCCTTGCTATCAGGTACGAGGCCGCCATTATGATCACAGTGTTGCATTTTGGGGCCTGTTTTATGGCCTGCACCTGGTTACCACCTGCTTACAATCCATGGTAATTATTGACTCTTAAATACCGAATTTCATGAAATTCGGTATTTTAGAAGTTACCTACATCTCTATTCTAATTTTTGCCGTTTCTTATTCACTGATTCGGTAAATAAGATCTTGGTATCTACAGATTCGGTATTTTAGAATTGGGTAATGTAGAATCGGTTTTTACCGATTCATATTAACCGAATCCTTAGATTTGGCCTCCTACATCTCAAATACCAAAATACCGGTCTGTAGCGGCAAATTTAACGATTTTCGGCCGTTACAGACCGGTAATAAGCTACCTACATATGGCCCATGATCTTTTTAAATATAGAAGTTAATCCTATTGTTTGCAAAAATATAGATTTTTTAATTAGTGTTATGTATTTTAGTATATATTTTAAATATATGTGATGTATTTGTTTTGTATAAGTATTGTTTATGTTTTTTAATATATGTGTTACATTTTTAGTAGTTATCAATTTTTATTTATTTAAATTGTGCGTTTTTTAGTTCCATAGCGGGTTGTGGGTTTATAGAGGAATAGGGTGGGAAGCAATTTAATTATAATACATTCATGATATTTTTATTTATTACTGTTTATTTAATTAAGATTTTATAGTGTTAATTGTAGGAAGTAATTGATTTTTAATGAATTATTAATTTCTTGTTAATTATCATTAAATAGTTAATTGAACATTAAATAGGGATATTGTGTAAATAATTTAAGATGTGGGTTGTGGGGTTCATAGGGGTAAATGTTGGGAAGTAATTTATTTTTATTTAGGTAATAATTAGTTGTTAATTAATATTAATTAATTGTAAATTAAATATTAAAAATGTGCAATTAGGTTTAGGTGCGGGTTGTGGTTTTTTTTTAGGGGGTAAAGGGTGGAAAGTAATTTATTTGTAATTAATCAATAATTAGTTGTTAATTAATATTATTTATTTCATTGAAAATTAAATATTGAAATTGTGTAATTATTTTTAGGTGTGGGTTGTAGGGTTTATAGGGGTAAAGGGTGGGAAGTAGTCTATTTTTAATTAATTAATCATTAGTTGCTAATTAATATTATTTTATTAATTGAAAATTAAATATAAGAATTGTGTAATACATTTTTGGTGTGGGTTGTGGTGTTTATAGGGGTAAAGGGTTGGAATTTAAATACATCTTATGTGTTTTAATTAGTTTTTTAATTAATAATATTTATTTAATTGATAATCAATTATTTTAATTATGGAAGTACATTTTATTTTTAATTTAGATGTGGGTTGTGAATTGTGTGGTGTTATAGGGTAGGATGTCAAAAAAATAAATGTATGTAATCATTTTTTTGTTTATAAATAATTTCTATCTAAAAATATTTGTTTGAAAAATATTTTTATTTTTTATTTAATATAATATTTTTAGGTATTTCTGTTATGTAGTTAACATTATAATATGTTTTTTAAAAATGTATAATATTAAATATATTTATACATTTCTTGTCATTATTTTGTTTTTCAAATATTTTTTGTTGTTGATATCCCCACTGTTTCAGTGAGTGGACTGGGAATTGAAATGTATACCCCTCCGCTATCTAACACTTTTCCTACTGTTGCACTGATTGGAGTGGGAATAGTCATTTTTATCCGCTACCCAACACTTTCCCTACTGTGCACTCATTGGTGTAAGAATAGTAAATTTCACCCCTCCGCTATCCAACACTTTCCTTACTGTTGCAATCACTGGAGTGGGAATAGTAATTTTTACCCTCTGCTATCCAACACTTTTCCTACTGTTGCTTTGATTGGAGTGAGAAATCTAAGTTTAAATATTTTTAAATATTTTAATGTTTTAATTAATAATAGAATGTTTTTTTAACATAAATGTCATGTTATTGGCATATGTATATATAAATGTATTTGCTACATCTTTATAATTTTTTAGAATACTAAAATAAATGTAAATTATTAGTTTAGTAATTGTTTTACAGTAAATATATAATAATTATTATATGTGTGTGTTTAACTTTTTAAGTTAAGTTTATTTGTTATTATTGTTACATGTATATTACATCAATGTTGTAATTGTTTATTATTTAAATTATTAAATATTTATTATTTTATTTCATGTGTATATAAAAAACAATATTTTTACGTCTATATTTATGTCATCGATATTTTTTAAATATTTTTGTACTTACCTTTATAAATATAAGATGTAGATATTTTTGACATCTATATTTTTGACTCGATATTGTGGTATGGGGATGTTTTGGGTGTTGATGTTTTGTCAGTGAACCGTTAGAAGAATTCCCTTAAAGGTTTGTGGTGGACACGGGTTAGAAGGGTTGCCTGCAGGCCTGCTTACTTTGACCAAATCCATAAATTCATTTAGTGAAATTTGTAGGAAGGAAAGGAGAGGCTGGGCTAGAGTATTCTTGGATTGTTGTTTTGAAAAACGCTCACTGCTGGTGCTTTATCTTTGTTTAAAATTAGTCCAATGTGTCTTCTTTGGCTGTGTGATGATTTGCCACTTTGTCTGTGAAATCTTGAGTAACGGGATGATCTCCTTCTAGGAAATTGAGAATTTTAAAGAATTCTTTATTTGCACATTTAACATTTTGAATTCTGTCTGAATAGTCCCTTTTCTTAGCTTTTTGATAACTGATTTCTGTAGACGAAGTTTGTCTTGCTGGGTGTTTGTTTTGAACCAGGTCCATTGCAGTTTTCTAATTTGATGTTTTATCTCTTTTATCTCTGAATTTCTCCATGGTGCCTATTTTCGTATGTCCTGTTGCATAGTTTTTAATGATATTAGGAGATTAGGATATAAAAAGCTTTCTGTAGCCACCCATTTCGTTTTTGAACAGAATTTATTGTGTCTAGATCTGAATCAGATGTTAGCTGCGTGTCAAAGGGGCACATTAGTATGGCGGGCGGACTTTGTCTGCCCGCCATACCGGTGGGAAATGGTACCGCCCGCTAAGGGTGCGTTGGTCCCGTACATCCCATTAGGAGGCGCCCGCTACACTGTGGGGCGCAAACCGCATTTTTAACATTGTGGCGGGCGGTGCTAAAAGCAACACCCGCCGCAATGCCAAAAATGCATGTTGTGCTTTTCAATGCACAACGTGACAGGCACCGCAACGGGCCCCCCAAGCAGACTCTGCATGACTTTCCGACACAGAAAGGCATTTCAAAACCCACATTCTAATATGAGTGGCGGTGTCTTTCAGACACCGCCACCATATTGAACACTTTTCCTCCCGTATCGACATGTCGACCGGGCGGAAAAACGGAACACGGTCTTTCTGTCCGCCGCGGATCCCCCAGCCATTGTAATATGGTGGGGGGTTATTTCTGCACGGATGGTGGGCGGATCGCCCTGCCGGGCCGACGGTGACTACCGCCGGCCCAGCGGGTCGATCCGCCCGCCATCCTAATGGGGCCCTTAGTGTTCCAAATTGAGTTAATTCCACGGTCAGTAGTTGGATGCATGTAAGGTGGTTTTATGTGTGTTGCTTTGTGTTGTTTTAAGTTGGAAAGCAAGCAAATGGTGGTCTGACCATGTGAGTGGAGTTATTGTTTGAAAGGTAACTAGTCCTGTATTTGGATGTGTCCAGCAATGTGTGTTTGTTTGTGGACAATCTTATGCAGGTTCAGTGCATCCAGGCCAGTGATGATTGTTTTTAGATGGGGCATATTGGGTTTGTCAAACCAAACATTGAGGTCACCCAGAAAGCATAAGTTGGAATGTAGTGTTATCAGGTTTGAAACTGTGTCTAGAAGTGTGTCTGGGAATGTTGCATTGCTAGGTGGAGGTCTGTAAGGGAGCGTGAAGTTACATAAAGAAGATGGAGTAGGATTGCATCTGGTGAAAAGGGCCTTACAACCTGGTATGGAGACATCGTCAGTTTTAGTGATATGTAATCTTTGCCTGAACACTAGGCCAACTCCTCTTTTGCTAATAACGATTTTGCATGATAGTTTAATAGCCTGGAAGAACTGCTTTATGCAGGACTGGAGCCATATCACCTCCCAACCATGATTCAAGTAGGAAGAGTATGTTCAGTTTTGTGTCAGTGAGAAGGTCGTAGATGTGATGCTTATTTTTTTAGAGAGTGATCAAGCATTTACTAGTAGACAGTTTAGAGGGTGTGCTTTGGTGATGGTGTGACTTTGTTTTGAAGAAGAGTGAGCAGCATTTTGTAGGCTTTTTGGAAGATGGAAGTGGGTGTATGTTTGTAGTTTGTGATGGAAAGTATTATGAGGTGTTGTGCATGAGTGATTATGTTGTGCTGGTGTGTATGGTAAGTTTTGTTTTTTGGGAGTAGTCAAAGGAGTTGTTGATGTATTTGTTTCCTAAGTACGATTTGTATGTAAAGTTAAGAGGGGATTAACTAGAGTTAAGAGTGGCTGCGTTAGATTTGATTCCTGAAAGAGGTAATATGTGTGGTGCAGTGGAGTGTAAGTGTTATACGGTTGTGCTATTGTGGTAGAACAAAAAGGAGGGTATTGGTAGGTGAATAGATGGAAGGCTGAGTATAGGTTTGTTAGTGGCAAAAAGGGGTCTGTTAGGAGTGATTAGAGCAGGGGGTGTATGTGTCTGGATGGGGTATAGCCAAGTATGTTGTGCATTAGGGCTGTGTTGGTGATGAGCGGATTGGTAGTGGTATTGGATAGAGTGGTGTATTGTTTGTAGGTGATGGTGCAAATGTGTTATAGCTGGGATAGAAGGGTGTATAGGTGTTTTTTTTGTGTTTTCTTTAGTGGGTGCTGAGACACTGAACTTTGTCTAAGGGTAGACCCTAAGCCCTATGTAAATATAAACCCTAGCCCCAGCCCAAGTCCCATCCCTAGTCCCAGCAGCAAACCATATACAAAGCCCTAAGCCCTACATCCAGGACCAATCAGAAACCCTAAACCTATCAACCAATCTGATCACTAACCCCATACTCTACATCAAATGGAATCACTTGCCCAGGGGCCAATCAGAATCCTCAAAATATCAGTCAATAAAAACACTAACCCTAATCCAATAGAAACACCAGATACAGCAACCAATCAGTGCACAAATGTGGCATCCAGTTGCAGATTATATAAGGTGCCTGCAACCTCAGGCACAGGTTGTTGGGCAGGAAGCTAGAAGCTCCTCCCCAATTCAGAATCTGCAAGGAGAAAGAGAGGCTCAATCCACTCACTGAAGTTCTACAGGTAAGGGCCTAAACTTTGCCCTCAAACAATACTGCTTTTCCAGCACTTAGACAATTTGCTCTCCTAGCCAAAAAAACTAGTGTTACAATCTCTTTCCAAACACAGCTTAGACAACTAACAGCAGATTAATGTAGTCTCAGAGCACCCTCTGCTTTGTCTCTGTTATATAATATATCTGTTTCTAGGTGGGGGGTGATTTATCTGGTTTCACTCACTTGCTAAGGCAAAATGGGAGCTGGGGGTGGATGGCTCAACACACAGGTCTAAGCACAGATTAAAAGGAGAAACTACAAGAGAAAAGCAGGTAGTCATAGGCACTTGCCAAAACAACAGGTTTTGGACTCCAAAGCCCACAATGCAACAGGTAAAAAGAAGCACTCACGAACAGATAAAAAATTAAATTTTTAAACAAAACAGGTAAAAATGATGCAGTTACGGGCAGGTAAACACGTACAGTTTTAAACTGTAAGAACCACAAGCAAAACAGGTGAAAATGCTGCAGTCATGGGTAGTGGAAAATCGCTTTTAAATTTCAGGAAAGAGACAGCACAAAGTCTGCCTTCTAACCACCTCCAGGCCCTTGGTATAATATGGTCCATATGATATGAGCGTGAAACAAATGCACAAGATGCAAAACATTTATGAGAGAAAACATGTCTAGGGTATGTTAACCTCAGCCACCAGAAATATTTGATTCTATGAATGCTTCATTTTCTGCTTGATTGTCATTTTGCCACATAATCTCACATCTGATGCATATTTCTTAGTGTTTAACATAAAATGAATGTCTCTAATGGATCAAAAGTAATTAGTTTGTGAGAACAAATTGCTTTCTTTTATGTGCCAATTGCTGTATTAAAACATTCAATAGCATTGGTACAGCCAACAAATATTACGTTGAATGTCAGACTTTTAACTTTGTCAATGGTTGTTTCCTTTTGTCATGGTATTTTTGCAAAACGTTATTATTGTTAAGGCTGCCAGGCCCTCATTTAAAAAAACTGAAACATTGACTAAATGTAAAAATAATTTGTGGATTTCAGAAAGCAAACTTTGCCATAGTAGTACCTGGCACTCAAGGGAACACATTTGAAAGTGCTCCATGTAGAAAGACAGAATGCCATCATTCATAGTGAAGTCACCCATAGCTGAACTGGTCTGACCCACTGCCTCATGCTCTATGCTGTGGTGGGTGGAAAAGAATGTCAATGACACAATAACAGACATATGGATGAAGTGGGCTGGCTGAAAGCTCATATAAGTAATTTTATTATAAATATAATTTTAGTAAATTTAAAGGGTCTGAGCTAACACCTGATCTAAAGATGAGATAAGAATGTTGGCAAAGTGGTGAACAGATTTTTAGTTGATGGCGTGGGGATGGAAGTTAATGGCTTTGTCTGCATCAGTAAACAAAATCTAATATACACAAATATAATTTAAAAAACGGATAGAAAGAGTGTTTCTGTCTTCAACAAGAAATTATATTCTTTTACAATTTGGTAATCCATGTTTATATCAAAGAAGCTGTAGTTGTTTCACAGAGGAGATTCAACCTTTAGAAGAATCCCAAACATTTTGCAACTCTTTTGAAGGTCTGCTAGCTTGAATACTAAAATGTCTCCTATTAATTACATGCTTAATAAATTATGAATGCAGTAGATTTAGTGCTTGCAGAGGGCCACTAGTAAGAACACAGCATAAGCTTGAACTAGAAGACAAGTGTCAGAAAATAACTCTGATCCAATTGATATCTGATTCAAACATGTGTAGTTCTGGATTGACAGAGCTGGTTTTGCCAGACCATTTGAGTTAAACAGAGAAGGTGATTTAAGAACTAGTATTGTGAAAGAGACTTACGTTGCACCCACATAAGAAGTTGGTCAACCCAATTCAGCCTTTTGTTCTAGTCCCTGTAAGTGACTGATCTTTATCTCAGCAAATGTACACATCTGTCTGCAGATAGTTGCATTGCAGTGTCATTTGGCCAGTACCTTAGATTTCTGATTTCACCTCTGTAGGTCCTCTGTCATTTATTTCCTTCTCCAGATTTTATTTTGTTTGCTTTTTGTAGAATACCTGGCAGGTTCCTAGTTAGTGCAGGGCTGCACATGTCACCTGCAGTAAACTCCATCCTGCAAGGACACTGCTTCTAAACTGGGCCTCCATCTTAGGACCCCATTAGGATGTGGGGCGGACTTTATCTGCCCGCCATATCGTCCTACAAAGGGATCGCCTGCCATAGGGGCGAGGGTCCCTTGGCTGCCATTAGGATGTGCGCACCACAGTGGCGGGCGCATCCTGCATTCCTAACATTGTGGCGGACAGTGCACTCAGCACCGCCCGCCACAATGCCAGGAAGGCATGTTGTGCACTTCCATGCACAACATGGCAGGCACCGCGCGGTGGCTGCCATGTTGTGCATGGATCCGTGTGCGCCCCCCATCCCCCAGAGTCCCTGGGGGCCTGCAACGGGCCCCCACAGTCTATTCCCGCATGCCATTCCGTGGCACAACCATGGTAATATGGCTGGCGGTGTCTAACAGACACCGCCACCATAATAAACCCTTTTCCGCCCAGTCAACTCATTGTTTCCATCCACCGCGGTTCCCCCGCCATAGTAATATGGCGGGGGGGAAATAGGTGGCGGGCGGGGAAGGATCTCTGGCGGAATCGACACCACCATTCGGACAGTGGCGATCCGCCCGAGATCCTAATGGGCCTCTTAGAGTTGTATTGTCTATGGCAAATTTTTGTTTTACCATTTCATGATAGTCATAGCATTTAGAAGCAACAAAGCAGCCACCCAAGATCAGAGCAGCAATGAAACACTATGCACAATACCATTGCAAGATGGCCACCCAGTTCAATGTTTACTGAGCTGTCAACCAAAGTTGTGTTGTTCATAACTGAACACTGTCTTATTTTCCCAAGGTGGCTGATATGTTGCTTCTAAATGTAGTTGCCATGTTAACATTTTAAAAATAATAAAAAAATAATAGGCAATGCCTTATTTTTTATTACGAGCATGTGGTCACCACATTTGGGCAGTGACTTTTTCCTTTTTTCTTCTTTTTAATTTGGTTTATGTTGTGTATGCTTATTGATATTGTGTTTATGTTTCATTGAAGAAGGATGAGTGAGTGACTCCAAGAAGAAGCTATGGGATAAATGAACGGATGCATGAGTACAAGGATGAGTGAAGGGGCACTTTCAGTTATGAGCCATACCTACTCGGAAAAAATTCTTAAGGCTCATAATCAATCCAAAGAACTGTTTAACATCGTGGAAGACCTCAGCACCAATGACAGAACCTCCCTCCCGACAGCTCCCACTCAAGAACTCTGCAACTCCTTAAACTCCTTTTTCTTTGATAAAATCTGCACTATTAAACAAAACATTCCTACCACTCAGCCTCCCCTTTTATTTGCTGATACCTTTTATAACCCTGCTACCCTTGACTCCTACCCCCCCATCGAAAACGCTAACTTATCTAAACTTCTTTCTAAGATCAAATCCGGCTCCCCTGATGACATCTGCCCCCCTTACATCCTGAAAGAAGTGGGTACCAACATCCCTGAGGGCCTACTTCCTATGCTGAATGGCTCACTTACTCAGGGTAAAGTTCCTAACAACTTTAAAAAAGCCCTCCTTATCCCCCTCATAAAAAAAGCTGGTGCCAATCCATTAGACCCACTCAATTACAGGCCTATATCCTTACTGCCATACTGCGCCAAACTTTTGGAGTCTCATGTATGTGACAGCATCTCCACATTCCTGGAAAACTCAGAGTATCTCGCACCTAATCAGGCCGGTTTCCGCCCTTGTCATTCCACAGAGGCAGTCATCCTCTCGGTGCAGAATACCCTGAGGCGGAATGCGGATGAAGGGATCCATCAGGCTCTGGTGCTCTTAGACCTCTCTGCTGCTTTCGACACGGTCGACTATACCATCTTGGTCGACCGTGTCGAACAGGCGGGCCTCAGGGGCCCTGCGCTGAGTTGGATCCGCTCATTTATCACCGACCGAACTCAATCGGTCAGACTGGCCCCCTTCACGGCTCCCACCATATCTACCGTTTGTGGAGTACCTCAAGGCTCTTCGTTGTCCCCTCTGCTTTTTAATCTGTATCTACGCCCTCTTTTGTATTCCCTCAGGCACGCTAAAGTCACCATTTTCAATTATGCCGACGATCTGCAGCTCATCTTCCCTTTGAACACCAAGGACTCTGTGGTAGAATTCCAAAACACCATGTCCCACATATTGAGCTGGATGAGCTGCAATCACCTGAAACTTAATCCAGGCAAGACCGAACTGGTCCTGCCTGGACAGAGCACCCTCAGCTGGAGCCCCAGTTTCTGGCCCCCCTGCATGGGTACCCCCCCATCCAAATCATCCTCGGTTAAGAGCCTTGGTATATTCATCAGTGAGGATCTCTCCCTGAAAAAACAAGTTGGAGCTGTTGTTTCCTCCAGCTTCTTTCAGCTGAAGAAAATAAAAAAAAACGCCCGCTTCTTCTCCCAAGCTGCCCTCACTCAGATCGTCATCTCCCTGGTTTTGTCCAGATTGGACTTTTCCAATAGTCTATACCTTGGGCTCCAAACCGGAGAGCTTAAACGCCTCCAGCTGGTCCAAAATCAGGCAGCTAGACTTCTTCTCAACATTCCTAGAAGGCAATCCGTTAGACCTGGCTTGAAACAGCTGCATTGGCTCCCGGTTGAGCAACGCGTGGCCTTCAAAGCTGGGTGTATTCTTTTCAAGTCTCTACACGACATTGGTCCGATTTTCATCAGAGACCTATTTAAAAAATACAGCCCCTCTCGCAACCTCCGGTCTGCTCATAAAGCCCTTCTGACTATTCCTCTGTATAAGAAGAAGCGTCTTGGAGGCAGCTGCTTTGACCACCTTGCAGCTGCCCTCTGGAATTCTTTCCCTCTGCATCTGAAACTTAGTGATAACATCCTCAGCTTCAGACACTCTCTGAAGACCTGGCTCTTCTCCCAGGCGCATCACTAAGCTGCCTACCTCCTCCTACCGATGGCCACGCCTGTTCCTTCGTATAGCGCCATGAAGCCTCTGGGCGTACGAGCGCTTAACAAATGTCAAATAACATTAACATTAACTGACATTGGCGAAAGTAGATAATTAATAAAAGTATACTGTGTACTTCCGCACAAGGCAAAATCATTCATTGTTTGTGAATAATATTTTGAACAGAATCAGCTAATTTTGTAGGGTTTTCGTTTTTAAGAAATGTTATTTAATTATATTGGATCTATTGTGTATTAACATGTCTGAAAATCCCATTATGGTAACAATGATTCAAAATGCACTCTACAATTTTTGTTGAAGCTCACAACACACCACATAATTGCATTTTCCTTGACTATACCAAAAAAAGAAGCGCATCCCTCAAAAACCCCTCAGCATGGAGCAAGATGAAGTTCCACCAATGAGAGGTCAATCTGTCCAAACACATGTACACTGCAGGAAAAGTGGAAACATATTGGATAGCTCAGAATCAGACAGGTACACCTCATGCAGGAAGATCTATAGTACAGAAATGGAGAGTCAGAATAGTTAACCAGCATTGGTAAAGCCAATAGGTCCTTCCTGACAATGCTCAAGGTTCCTCTGGTGATGGCCACTATGTTCAGCTGATGCTTGTAGTGTTATTAAAGAGTTGCAAGCCTTTATCATAACATATGCATCCACTACATTTCACTCGGACCAGGTCTCTACTTTCACCTCAAAAGCATATAGGGATTTTCAGAGTTGATAATGTAATCTGGAGCATGGAATGGATGAGCAGAACCAAGAATCGAATGTTAGGTTATGAAAAGTGACCAGAAACTGGATTGGGAGCTGTAGTGTGTGCATCTGAATCTGCAGAGAACATCTGTTCACAATAAACATTTTGGACAGTGTTCGTCCTACAAAAGGTGGTGCAGGGGGCAGTTAGTGGATGTTCTCACCCCTGGTCTATACAGTAAAAGTATAACCCTACTGAGCAAGGTAAGATTATAAATTCTTTGATGTTGGTTAACTGTGTATGGACGGAGAAGGACTGCAGGTGTTTAAATGCACTGAAACTTGAAAGTTACACCCAGATTGAATTATATTGTGAGTGTTACATGCAGGGGGGCATCCTGTGTTGATTCAATTTACTTGAGCTTTGAGAGTGCTACTCCTTGGACTGTCAATTTGATGTGAGCAATATTAGTACCATCGATCATTTTAAAATATATTGTTCATAATTGTGTGAATAAAAAAGTGGTATCGGGTGCCGCTTGGCTGAGTACCAGAAGGGCAACTGTGCATGGGTGCGAAAAGGGCGACTGTGCATCCACACTCTTATAAATATATACCGGTCCAATCCTTACATCAAGGCTGTGGGTATGTTGGTAAGAAAATTGAAATTCTAGCAATGAGATGGATGACTATAGCATTTGAGGAGCGGAATGTGTACAGTCATATGTATTTAACCAACTTTGTTACAAATCTATTAGGGTGGCGTTACCAAAAGGATGTAGTAATAATTCTAGATTCCAACATGGAAAATCCTGTCATGACAATTACCAAGAAGCTGGAACAAGTGAACCAAATAAAAGCATTCGAGGAATATGTGAAAAATATCCTTGTGTGTTCAATGATAATTTAGGATTGCTTAAACGTTTTTTCACATAAGATCATTCTAAGGAAAAGGGCAATTCTTTTGGTGCATAAAGTAAGAAGAATCCCCTAAAAGTAAGAAGTATACCTCTCTTGATGAAGAAGCCTTTACAAAAAGACAAGTTGTTGATGCAGGAAATCATCGAACCCATAGAATCATCGGAGTGGCTAGCCCCAGTAGTAGTTGCTCCCAAGGAAGGTAATAAGATTGGACTATATATAGATCTCAGAGACCTAAATACGAACATATGGGTTGATAGACAACCTCTTTCAAACATTTTGGAAATGGTGTCTGCTATGGCTGGAGGGAAGTGTTCAGTGTAATTGAAATGCCAGCAGCATATCATCAAGTAAAGTTGCATAAATATTCTAGACACATTAAGTCATTTGTTGCTCCTCTCAGCACATTCTGTAATTCGAGGATGCCATTTGGGTTGGAATCCACATCAGCATTGTTTCAGAGGGTAATTAAACAATTTTTTGAAGGCATGGAAAATATATGGTGCTTTCAAAATGATGTGATGATTGTAGAAGAGATGAGTTGCACCATGATGAGTTGCTTGAAGAAGTAATGAAAAGACTAGTAAGTGTGGGGTATATCTATCTTCACATTTACAAGTTAGGAGAGAAAAATACCAGTTTAGGAAAAAATTGTCACTTATCACGGATATGCAATATAAGAAGAGGGAAAACAACCAAAAGAAAGCATTGTTCAAGGGATAAGTTATGCACCACGTCCTGAGAACAAAGATCAATTGAAATCATTCCAAGGATTGGCGGAGTACTGTTCAGAGTTTGTGAAGAATTTTACTGAGATGGTTGAGACACTAAGAACATTCATGAAAAAAAAATCAGTTTTTGAGTGGCCTGATATGTGTGAGAGTGCTTTTAAGCAAGTGAAAGAAAACATTGTTCAAGCTCCTTTTCTTGGGCATTTTGAGGTTACTACAAAAACATATTTAACCACTGATGCTAGCAGTGTTGGTCTGGGGCAGTTGGAACCCAAGTAGAGAAAGGCCAGGAAAGAATAGGTGCGTTTGCTTCCAGAAGATTACAAGGTGTGGAGAAGTCCTAATCTGTGATTAGGAGGGAAGCCTTGGCGTCTTGCTAAATTACTTATCCTTTTATTAATAAAAAGCACTTAGTTGATAGAGATATATTAAGCATTGTTTGTTGCACCTTTGTGTGCTGACTTTCCATTGTTAGTAAGGCTGTGTGACTTTATATGGAAAAAAACAATATCCATGTACATAAATATAACCACAAAATAATGCAACATTTAATATTGTGACTCTGTTCTGATACAGTAAACACTCAAACATCAGTGACAACCGTATTTCAGAAAAAAATTCAAACAAAACAACATTGTAAACAAAAATAAAGAAATAACAAATATCACCTACATAATAAAACTATGGTAACATAACAAAAATCCTGAAAACCAAAATATCATTCACAAGAAAATCGACATACTTCTAAACATAATGAATGATATCACATTCAATTTACACACACACTTGAAAATAAGTTGGAATAAAATCAACAACAATAAATAAATAAATAACGAAAACCACCCAACCACCCAATATAATAAACTTAAAAACATTTAACAAATAGAAATGCTTTGCTGATTAACAAACAGGAGAAAAAGGCATTCTAAAAAAGAATCACAGGAGGACAGCATCACACTGCGTGATTGCAATGCTACAAAAAAAGACTGTGAAACTTCACTGAACCACCGAATACTACAATCAAAGTGAGTTTGACATACAATTAGGGCTAACTTAATTAATAAATAACTAAAGGTATTTAAAAGTAACAAATAAGGACAACTATTTTACGTTTTTATTTGTGCAAATTACAGATGTATTGTCTACAAGGAGGAAAAAAATACTGCATGGAAAATAAAATAAAGACACATTCACTGAATTACTCAAAATATAAAAAAGACCACTTCGAAAGCAAGTATAGTAACCAAACAACGAACTAGCATTAAAATATAAATAACACTTCAACACAATAAAAAAAGAAATAAACGTAAAAAAACATATACATGTTAGCTTGAAAAATAAACCTACATAACTAACACAGTTTCCCGATTTACAGACTACTTCAAAATAAAACTGTGCCACAAACAACACTTAACAGACCTGCAAATCAAAATTCCACAACTAAAGCGAAGTAAAGACATCATCAAGAACATAGGTTAAATTGTGCACCTACAATGTAAAAATGCTAAAATGAATATAACATCTCTAAAACCCCCAGACAATAATGTAATAAACAGCAAACTACATCAAATCCCAAAAAGGGAACCTATTAATAATTTGTTAAGCATATACTTATATTAAAGAAAGCAAAACCAGTGAAGAAACACACTGGAAATACAACAAATATTATTCGAACACTCTATGGCAGGGATACCACTAAAAAGTAAATAATCACAATTGTTTAGGCAACATGACAATATCCTAATGTTACTGTAATAGAAGTCAGAAATATTTTATGGGGCCTAAAAGAGGATAGTACAAGCTCACGAGAGCCAATAAGAATGATACCTAAAAATATAATACCAAATGTTCCTCAACAATTAACAGGCCAACTCACTGTCATGACAACTTCAAAAAAAGCCAGAAAATGTATAGCAAACAGAGATACACCAGTTGGACCTAATAAATATGAAGATAGATATACCCCAGCACTTACCAGTCACACATAAAAATGGCACCTTTTTGCTTTATGACTGTGACATTAATGATAAAAAGAAATTAATATTTATGCTACCAATAACAATAACCAACCTTAAATCGATCTAACTATTCAGTCAAACAAAACAATACATGGTCACTATCAACACCTCATTAATATATGCACTTTTACCTAAAAGGTGCACCTTACAATAAAATGAAACAAACTAATAACTATACCCCACAAAAAGTTATCATAGATTTTGAGCAGGCAATGATTTTCACCAAACTTCAACTCTATCCACACACTGCAAACCAGAGCATACGGAAGCACCTCCAAAAATTCACTTTAGCATAGAATATGCAATTAACCTAAAATATACACACAAAATAAAATGATAATAGATTTACAATATGTCAGTGTAACCGAATCCACCTATTACCAGTAACATGAATCCAAACTAGCTCCACTATTGGATTATTTGGAGAATGGGTTGAATGCCTTCTGCGACCTTTACTAATCAGGTCACAGATGGCTACAGTATTATTACATTCCATTCTGGAATGTCTATGACAGCGTATTCAAAAAGAGAGGGAGGGGGACCAGGAGCGTGTTAATGGTCCAGTGCCCGTGCTTCACAATAACCGTAAAGTCAATACAAATTGGTGGCCACTGTTCCAGTGTAGGACATAGGAAGAGAGTTAGGAAAAAAGCGGTGTTTAGGTCGCGGACTCCCTGAGAAAGGTGAGGGGACGTGATGGACAAGACAAATCTTGTCTCATGTTGCCCTCACACACCCCGAAGGATGTCATGCTTCATCATCGGGCGTTTGCTCCTCGTCGGGCCGGTGGTGCAATGCACATGGACAGGGCAACACAAATACGGAATCAGTTGTGAGATCATAATTACGCCTTTGGTGAGACACTTGATGGAACAACAACAAAGCGAAGTGGATCTTAAATGGTTGGCGATCTTCGTCATGAAAAATAATTTTTGACATGACATCATTATTGACATTATTAATGCAACATATCACCCGTGCAGAGGGGAGTCTCTGTAGTAATCTTAAATAAGAAACTCAAAACTATACAGTCTAAGGTAGATTGGACTGGAAGGTGAGCAATAGGGAAATTAGATAATCAAGAAAATAATATTAGGCGCTTTATGATAATCAACTTATATCCACCCAACTGTGATAACCTGAAGTTTTTTGTAACATTATCGTAGATCTCGGTAGTTCTAATTTACCTATTATTGTAATGGATGATTTCAATTACACATTAAGTCCTACTCTGGACACTACCAATGCTACACATACCATCTAAAGGAAGGGAAATAGACCTAGTATTTTTAATATGACTGGAGTGCCAAATTTGGTCGATGCTTGGAGGATTACCAACCCTAATGTTCAGGGAAACACTTTCTTATCCAAAGCCCACAAAGAATATTCTCAGATAGTTTTGGGTTTAATCGGCCAAACAATTCAAACCTCCTGCCAGACCCAGATTCAGCATTTTCTATACTCTGATCACTCCGCCATTACACTAATATTGGTATCTAATAACATTGCTACCACGAAACAGTGTCCCTGTTATTGTCCTAAATACTCACTTGAATGTCCCAATCATATTCAAAATATATAAACTTAAACTCTGGAATTTATCTTAACCCCTTCCACGCTCATGACGAGCTGGGCTCGTCATGAGGTAGCCTCATCGCACGCTCATGACGAGCCCAGCTCGTCATGTAACATGCGCTTTACAAATTCTCAGCGTGCGAGCGGAATTCCGCCCGCACGCATGCGGTTAAGTAATCAAGGATCAGCTCACCCATCTGTTGTATGGGGCACTATGAAACCCATGATTACAGGCATTTCACAATCTTTTATTACTAAGATATTAAAAGCGGACAGGGAAGAAGAAGAGCCAGCAAGAAGACTGCTGGATAGATTCATTCAGATTTGCATAGCTCAGATAATTTCACACCCTGATTTAGCATGAGAAAGCTATCTACAAATAATGGGTTTTCAAGGCCTTATCACAACATTAATGCCTGCCCCACATAACAAAAGCGCTTTTCAGTCTCGAGTTCAGATTTGAGAAATAGGGGAAAACTCAGAAAATGACTTGTGTGTCTAAGCTGTTTGGATACTCAGAAAACTATAATCACCCAAATAAAAAATATAACAAGGGGCATATGTACCCAACGTTCTGGAATACTTTCAATTTTTGAAAGATATTATTCAGAACTATACCAGGAGGATGAGGGCAGCAATATTTCTGACATTCACAAATATTTAAGGCTATTTAAGGCTTTTGAGCTGCCTTAACTGGACACCAGTAGTAATAAAATACTTGATGCTGAGCTTACAGCAGAAGTAGTTACAGCTACTATTGCTAATTAACCGCTTGGGAAGACCCCTGGCCCTGACTACATCCCCGATAAAATTGACATGGTTCTGGCTAGTATATTGGCCCCACTGCTGTTGGATGTATTTAAAGAGACTGTACTATGGAGAGCACTCACCCTTCCCGGAGTGAAGCCATAATAACCATATTATTTTTAAAAGACAAGTACCCCCTGGAATGTAATGGAAACACAACTTTTGGCTTCTCGGATTAATAAAATTATCCATAAGTTAATGTCACCTGAGCAGTACTGGTTTGTTCCTGGCAAAGATACCACTTACCACACAAATCTTATTTCTACATAAATAGATCAAGCTGATACTTTAAGGGTGCCACTAAATGCTGAAAAGGCATTCAATAGGATAATCTTGGAAATTCTTATGAGAACTCTTAAAAGAATTTAATTTTTAACCCGCAATTCATCAAAATGATTTGAGCAGTATACCAAACACCTAATGCTCGAAGGTGCATACAACAAGAGTTTACCTCACTTATTCCATTTATGCGCGGCACCTGATAAGTCTGTGCACTTTCGCCAGTCTATTATGCTTCATACAAGGTACATAGGTATTTACGGAACACTATCCCTATCAATATTAATATATCTCTCTCTTGTATCTCATTTCACTGTGTATGATGATGATGTATTGGTATTTTCACACTGCATTAACCCTACTTTCAAAATTACTGAACAAGCAGACCTTCACAAGAGTGCTCAGGTTTTCGCTCCAAGTAACATTTCTGTGAGAGGATATATTTTTTTTAACTAATGTACCAGTGCCCATCCCCCTACCCCTTCACTCACCGCTGCTTAATATTTATTGCAAAACAAGAGTTGATGGACAGAATGCAGAACAATGTCATAAATTCATCCCAGTACAGAGATCTGGGACTAAATCCATTGTTTTTTGCTCACCATGCCATTCCAGTTTGAACCCAGCCATATGCAAATCAGTCTTGACCCTTGAGCCTTGACCACCATGGGAACAGTCCAGCCCGAACTGCCATGCCAGGTCCTCCCTGGACTGGAAACAAGCATTATAGGACCGGCTTTTAGCCCTCTTCAGTCAGGATAGCTTGATTCCAGTGGCATGGAAGGCACGGGACTCACGTCTGAACATACCCGTCCCACTCGGGGTGACAAATGCAAAAACAACAGTTGATGGACAGAATGCAGAACAATGTCATACATTCATCCCAGTACAGAGATCTGGAACTAAATCCATTGTTTCTTTGCTCACCATGTCATTCCAGTTTGAACCCAGCCATATGCAAATCAGTCTTGACCCTGTGCCCTATGGGAAAAGTCCAGCCCGAACTGCCAAGTCAGGTCCTCCCTGGACTGGAAACAAGCATCCTAGGACCGGTTTCGGGCTTTCAGCCCTCGTCAGCCAGGATAGCTTGATTCCAGTGGCATGGAGAACACCGGACTCACGTCTGAGCATACCCGTCCCACTCGGGGTGACAAATGCAAAAACAACAGTTGATGGACAGAATGCAGAACAATGTCATACATTCATCCCAGTACAGAGATCTGGCACTAAATCCATTGTTTCCTTGCTAACCATGTCTTTCCAGTTTGAACCCAGCCATGTGCAAATCAGTCTTGACCCTGTGCCCTATGGGAACAGTCCAGCCCGAACTGCCAAGCCAGGTCCTCCCAGGACTGGAAACAAGCATCCTAGGACCGGTTTTGGGCTTTCAGCCCTCTTCAGCCAGGATAGCTTGATTCCAGTAGCATGGAGAGCACGGGACTCAGGTCTGAGCATACCCGTCCCACTCAGGGTCCCACTAACACACTAACAGTGTCACAGCAACATCAGTTAGGTGACAAGATACAGCTTAAAGACATTCAAATTGATAATAGTTCAGAGCTCGGGCAGTGCTGAGACATATTGGCATTGCCAATGCTTGTTAAGAAAGAGATGGAAGGGCAAAGGAAGTGAAAGATTGCACCCTACCATTGTTTCCACATCTCGCCCTCAATACTTATTAAGAGTGGAATTTCAGGAGAAGCTACGGACGCGTCCAAAATGGCCGCGGAAGCCGAGGGCTCTCGAGATCCTCGCTACCCCGCAGCTACATCCTGCTTAATATCCTGAAACTGGACCGTGAATTTTGATAGCGGTGGAGAAGCGGCGCCAAGCGCAGTAATTTGCGTCCCGCTAGACCGAGGAACGCCGAAGGGAGAGGGCAGTAACGTTTGTGGCCTATGCACTCTGGAGCTCGGGTCTCCAGTTGCCACCGGACCCCGGCCGGAGGGCAACAACATCGGAGCCGCGACCGGAAGTGGCTGTCCCGGTCTCGGAGAAGGTTCGGCCTTATCCCCCACAACAAAGGGGTGAACTGCCGCTGGATATTGCGCTCTGGCCAACGAATGAGGAACACCTAAGCCACAGCATAAAGGCGCGTAGTGCAGCCTGAGCCTACGGCCCCACCCCGGTAGCTCGTGATTGAGGGCTCGCGAGACACGGCGACACCTGCTGGGAGGTGGGGCAGTGTAGCGTAGGACCCTGATTGACGGCAGGAGTCTCGGGGCAGGCTGAGCGCCCCTGAGGTGTGGTTTCCAGGTCAGGTGAAGCGGATAAGGTGGAGATGAAGATCGGCGTGATCGGAGATAGACAGGCTGGGGGGAGGAAAGGTCTCCCACATTCAGGACCACTGGCATTGTTTGCGAAGCCTCAGTGGTGAAGCAGCGACCTGTTGCCTTGCCATTGCGCCAGAGACTGTGAGACAATGCTGTTGTTGGGCGAGTACTGAATACTGGGGAGAGTTTGTCCCCTTGAAACATTGATCTATCCGTCTGCTGGATACTGCGCTGGCTGGGCGGTTGTGACGACGGTGTCACCTGGGCGGCTCTGCCTGTGGTCGGGTGCTGCGGTTGTGGCTTCTCGGCCGCTGCTAAGCTCGCTCTTCCCTTCCCCGAAGCCGAGAAGCAACAATCTAAGACGACTAGAGGGGCCAGGTACAGGCAGGTTAACAAGCTGGATCGCTATACACAACCCAAGGGGTCGCCTACTGGATTTGGGAAGCCGCAAGATGGTAGTGTTGCAGTATCGACCGCTACAATAGAAGTCACACTGCAGGATGTTATGACCACGATCGACGGGGTAAAAACTTCCCTCGGTCAAAAGATGGAGTCCCTAGATCATAAATTGGACACGTCACTATAGAAATTAACTTGATCCGGGCGGTCCTCACCAAAACCAGTGAAAAGGTAAAATCACTAGACATCAAGACGTCCAGTCTTACCGATGATGTAGCGCAGCTGCATTAAGACGTGCGTGACCTCAAGGCCTCCGGTGAAGCTGCAAATCGTAAGTTGGACAAATATGAAGGGAGGGCCCGTAGGAACAACGTGCGCATAATTGGCGTACCGGAGAAAGCTGAAGGCCAGGCTGCGGACCTTTTTGTTGAAGACATTATACGCAACCATTTGAAACTCAAAGGCCTGGGGAACTTCTTTACAGTGGAAAGAGCGCACAGGGTTTCGGGAGGGAGACCGTGAACTGGGGCGCCACCCCGACCGATTATCGCCAGGGTACTCAATTTCAGGGACGGAGATGCTATCCTGCAAGCTTCCAGGTCTGGGGGCCCTTTGAAGTACAAAAATTCCACTCTAAACTTTTTCCCTGACTTTACGCAGGCGGTACAGAAACAACGGCAATCTTTCATGGGCGTCAAAAGGAAGCTACGTGATAAAGGGCTGAAATATGCCATGATGTACCCGGACAAGTTGCGTGTTGAACATGAAGGCAAGGCGTTTTTCTTTGATAATTCCGAAATTGCCTCGGACTGGTTGGAAAGTCTTTCCACTTGAGATGAACAGAGATGACGGAGCGGTGATGAAGATGAGGGTGCGCAAGAGCAAGAATAATGAATAATGACTGGCATTGTTACAGGTGGGGTTGGGCTGTTTTGGGGAGGTGTACCTTGGCTACAGAGTGTGTATAATAATGGTCTCAAAGGTCCAACAACAATTTCGGGGTCAGGCGGGGAATCACAGGGTCGCGCTCCTCCTCAGATTTACTTTTCGATAGTTAGCTAGTTTGCATATGGGGTGACAGGCACACTGCGAGTTGGGGGCGAAAGTATACAGTGAGCAGGGGTACGGTGAGGCGGTGGCCGACGGGACTGGTTTGGGGGGGATTTTTTGTTGTTGTTTCATTTTGTTTGCTGTTGTTTGTCAAGGCATCGTATTTGGTAGTGGCATGACTATGTTGCAGTGGTTGGGGGAGGGCCGTTCCTTTTGCATCTTGGATGATGGGGGTAGGGAATTGACAGTATTGAGTTGGAATGTGAATGGGCTTGGTGATAAAATAAAGCGTAGTGTGGTTCTTCAATACCTTAGACGACACAACTCTGATGTGGTTCTATTACAGGAAACTCATTTGGTGGGGAATACGTGTAAAGCGCTGCATAGAATGGGATACAGATTAGTGGCACATGTGGGTTTCACTTTGGGCTCCAGAGGGATGGGAATCCTTGCACGTAAGGCACTCCCGTTGGTGATTGACTCTGTGTCTAAGGATGACAGGGGCAGGTATGTTGGGGTTACGGGCTACTGGGAGGGGCATGTCATCTCCCTGTTATCGGTTTATGTACCTCCTGGTATGCAGGCTCTCACTTTCACTGATTTGGGTTCTGCTAGATCTCCCCCGTTGTCTGTTGATTCTAGGGGGTGATTGTAACGCTGTAGCCTCGGGGGTTATGGACAGGCATCCTCCGCGGGATATAGGGCGAGAGCAGAGATGGTTGGCTGATTTCCTTGATGCAATGGGTTTGGTTGATGTCTGGAGATTGCTCCATCCGGATCGAAGGCAGTATACTTTTCATTCTGGGGCTCATGGTAGTCAGTCTAGATTAGATTACTGTCTTGTACCTGCAGCTCAAGCATCTTACGTGGTGGAGGCGACACACCTTGCTAGGGGCATATCTGACCATTCGCCGCTCTGGCTCCATTTCGGTATTTCCCCGGGGTCTGGGGGTAGAGTAGCCCCCATAAATCCCTGGCACTTGCGTAATCCCAAACTAAGGGGGGCCTGATCAAGGTGTTGAATCACTATTTCCTAGAAAACGAGGGGTCGGTGCCCTCTTCGGTCACACTCTAGGAAGCCTTTAAGACGGTTCTTAGGGGGCAGGCTCTTTCATTGATAGCGGGAGCCAAGAGAGACCGCAATAAAGAAATTGTAGAATTGGAAGCCCAGATAGGTGACCTGGAAGTGGAATTGGAGCAGGAGGTGACTCACGCTAAGCTGCATGTCCTTAGCCTCAAGCAGCATGAGTATAGATCGCTGGTCACTGATAGCGCTAAAGCCTTAAGTAGAGAGCAGCAGGGTTGGCTGTATGACGTCGGCGATAAAGCGGGGAAACTTAGTGCTTGGTTAGACAAGACAGATAGGGCGGATCGGGTTGTCCCAGAGATTGTGAAGGAGAGCAGAATACACCTCATGGACCCCCAGGATTTAGTGGATAGTTTTGCAGATTATTTTCACACTGTATACACATCGGTCTCGGACCTTACAGAGGAGGACTCCCAGTTGATGCTGCGAGATTTGCAGCTCCCTTGTTTGACTGAGGAGGACCGTAAGTTTATAGATAGTGCCTTTACCGTAGACGAAGTGGCACAGGCGGTGTGTTCGCTGAACTCGGGTAAGGCGTTGGGGCCTAATGGGATCCCAATTGAGCTGTACAAGCTTCGACCTGATCGGATCGCCCCCTACCTGAGACACATGTTCTTTGAAGCCCGGGAGAAGGGGATACTGCGCTACGATCAAAGAGTCGCTTCTATAGTGGTTATCCATAAGGAGGGCAAACCAAAATCGAATTGTGCCTCATATAGGCCTATTTCATTATTGAATGCTGAGCCCAAGATTCTTGCCAAGATCCTCTCCACCAGATACATCCCGATAAATCAGATTTCATCCCACATAGAAACACGGCCCTCAATTTGCATAGATTGCATGGGGTGATCGCCAGGGCTCATACCCTGATGGAACCCACTGTAATAGCATCGCTTGATGCAACGATGGTCTTTGATACGGTGCAATGGCCTTATTTGTGGGCTGTTTTAGCAACATTCGGCATTGGCCCTGATTTTATCTGCTGGCTCTGCTTGTTGTATACTGAACCCCTTGCCCAGGTAGTGGTGAATAATCGGGTCTCGTCCCCATTTAGTCTTGGACTGTGATGTATTCCTATAGGTTCTGTATCGATCCCCCTATTCCTGACCCTATTCTGGTTAACAAGTTAACTAGCAGCCATCCCATGATGCAGAAACCGTTATCTGATTACGCCAGACCACGGCACAGGAGCGCGTTATCTGATTAGGTCATAACGCTTGCCATCTAATTAGGCAAAGCAATATTCCTCCAGCCCCTGATAAGGCATACGGAGTTTTCAAAACAAATCAAACCTATGACAACCTGGGAAAAACCCTGCGGCCATTGTTTTGATTTCACCGAGAACTTCAGCAAAAGAATGTGCTAACGACCAGTTCGTATGACATCCTTATTGACGTATCTATGTCCATCCTTACGTCAATCTCGGCACCTTACAGGTATAAATATTACCGATATTGCCTTAAGCAAACACACGCGGTGGTGACGAGATCGGAGCAGTGAGACTTGCCGAAGCCCAGCAGAGAGCGAAGCCCACTGGCGCTGCCCCGCCTTCCTGACGTTCTGAGAACGAGATGCTGTTTTCTCCGGCCGAGAAATCCAGCTCCGGCGCTTCCGAGCAGCCCTCGCAGGCAGCTTGGAATATCGAGACCTCAGACGAGAGATACTATCCCTCAACCATCCTAGATCTCAGGTACAGAGCTGAATAACCCCTTGCAGAGAATTCTTGAGTCAGTCACTTGGCAAAACAAACTTAACTTAAACTGCTACTTTCTATCCCCGCCCACGTATTAGACTTAGGTCAGGTACACTGGGGTAGGCGTAGTTAGAAGCACCAGTTGAGTACTATTAGTCAAATGTATATGTGTATGTATATATTCTATCCATTTTAAATAACGTATGGCTGAGAAACCATATCAATGTTTTTACAGTATTATTTTATAATTCTGCTTTTATTGTATGCACTTTACTTAACCATAAGTATTGCGATAATATTGATCCATTTCTCTTGTACGAGAAAAGAGACTGATCAATAAATAACATCTTTTATTGAACACGCCCGTCTCTTCCTTTTCTCTACAATCTGGTGAAACTAAGAATGCACGTACTGACTGAGTAAAATAAGTTGTCTTTTGTTTTCACACGACTCTAGAGATACACTCTTGATTAGGGGAGAGCAAAGTTGTCATGTTCTATGGTTGTCAGAAACTAAATCCCTTCTTGTCTATCCAGGGAGGTCCAACTCCTCCTTGTCTATTCGAGAAAGTTTCTAGTGAACTCTGAGCTAGCTGGCAAACCCAAAACTTTAAGTCTAATATCGACAGTAGAAGACCTAGTTAACGTCTGGTCTAGGTCTATACTATTGGAGGTATTATTCCAATGCGCAGAGCCTATTGGGATAATAGGAACTACACTACATGGCGCCCAACGTGTTTGGATAGGCGATAAAACTAACGCAAGACTTTAGAGTAACTCAGTCGTGCTCTTTCACTCAGACCCCTTTTTCCCATAATACTCCAAAGACGTCTGGAGTGGGTGAGAGGTAAAATCCGCCAAACCTCGCAGGAGGGATCTCCTATGTATGGTTCTTGGTTCAATCAACGTTGAAGGATACACTGTTCCAAAATATTGTGCATCTAATCTTTGTTTCCATAAGAAACCTGATTTGCAAACAAACAGAATAACCTTCCTGACAGTAAAATGCCAGAAAGTGATGATGAAAGAGAGAGAGCTAGATTAGCAGCTGAACTAATAGAAGCTGATAATACTATGCAAGAAGCGGACCCGGATATAAAACTCATCCCGGTCAACATAAGAAGATCTATAACGTTAAAACTTATAGACAATGGACTGACACCAAGAGGTGGTACAGTCATATTCGTAATTGAGGCACACGAATATCGGCAGACAGAGGTATTCTATTCATGGATAAACTTTCCAGCAGCAAATGCTGTAACAAAGGAGTTCCACTATTATAAAATAGAGGAACCACCGGATACCTACACTCCTTTCGAGGAAGTGGAAGTACCACTCAAATTCCAAGAGCACCTGCTCTTGTTTAATGGCGCCCTAAAACATAATAATCACATCACCAGGCTCGGTCCACTAGGTAGACCAGGAGCAACATGGCCGGTCCTAGCCGGATACACACCACATCCAGACATCGAAAGAATGTCTGCAGCAGATGTTTTAGTACAACTAAAACAACTAATTAAAATATATAGACAACTAGTCCAATATGTAATGCGGACTTCAACCATCCAACCTGTAGTTAAAATTCCACAGCTGACCCCACATCTGGGGAACACAAATAAAATTACACCACAGAACATACAGTCCTGCCTAGGTAAAGTACCAGCTAAACGGGAACAAATACCATTCTGGTTAGCACAGAAAATCACCCAAATAGAGGCGGTGTTTCCAGACACCACCCCTGTGGATAAACACAGGATTCTGACTATCTGTCTTCCAATGGGAATCGCACCACACGTGGAGGACTGTGACACTTGGGGTACAGTCTTTGCTTCCATTTACACAAAAACACATGGTGTACCATCCATGTCGGTAATACCAGATGTGCTAAAACAAATTCAAGACGAATACGGTCCAGAACCCGCTTTAACTCTCGGTATGAAATTACTAAAAGACTTCAAGCAGGTCTCGGCAATATTACTAGCCAACATAAAAGGAGAAGCAGCGAATGTGGCGATCCGCCAGAGGTTAAAAGAGACAGATATAGCTGACCAACCAGCTGAAATTGCCAGAATTATAGAAAAATCCTATGAAGAACTAGGTAGAGATAGTTTGGGTGGAATACCAGTAAAGCCCCAACTAATTGAAAGTCCTGAAAAAATATTTATTAAAAATAATCTAAACAGTCAAAAGAAGAACTGGGATGGAAACAAACAATCCAATCCAAAAGAAAAGAGATTCCAGTCCAGAGGAAGGTCTACTCGGCGGAGAGAAAGATCTCCGGACCAAGGACCCAAGTCTCCCCAAAGGGAGCCCTCTGTGAAAAAATACAACCTTAGAAATAGGGATAACATAAAGAAACCGGATAGATATCAAGATGTTGATACACGTCCCTCTCAATCTTTTCAGACTTCCTCGCAGAAATCGGAAAGAAGAGGACGATCGGAACCCAGGGAAGGGCACGTCAAGTCCAAAGACAAGGAACCTGCTCATCCAAATAAAAAATTACAGTTTCCAAAGAAGAAGGTAGCCAGTATTAAAGTATTCAACAATGCCGAGAATACTGAGGACACAGCTGAAAAACGGAGAGTGGGCTCAGACAATGCTAGACAGCGCAGCAGAAGTGAGCATAGCACGCAAAGTCCTTATGAATCATCTGGAGACAGTGGACACGAATGAATACATTCAGGTGGAAACTGCAGACACCAGAGTTAGCAAACCTCACAAAATATATGAAATAACTTTACGTATAGAAGGGGATAAGACTAGAAAAATAAGGGGCCTTTTTTGGATAATCTCCCCAAGGGCTATGACATCCTTCTACCTGAAAAAGATTGGCCACCAGAGTTTGTCAGGGAGTGCCCACATGGCGAAGAAATAATTATGCCTGCCTTCTCAAATCATATTCCAATTCATAAAAAATATACACTTGCAAGAAAGTGGGCAGTAGCTCAAGCTCCTGCTTTATATAAAAATCATGTAGGATGGGATGAGGACTCTCCTCCTCACAAAATCCAGTTAAAATCACAACCTACTGCACAAAGGCAGTATCCAATCAAGCAAGAAGCTAAAAAACAGGTAAAAGAAATTCTAGATCAACTAGAATACCAGGGGGTGATTGAAACTTGCACCTCACAAATGAACAACCCTTTGTTTCCTGTCTCCAAACCAGACAATTCATATCGTCTAGTTTTGGATTACAGACACCTTAACTCATGTTGCAAAACTTTTGCAGTACAAAACTCGCATAGTGCTGCACTAATGAATAACATAGTGCGCAAAAAATACAAAACAACATTAGACATCTCTAATGGATTCTTTTGTCAGAATATAGCACCAGAGAGCAGATACTTGTCTGCGTTCTCAATAAATGGCGCTCAAAAAGAATTCTGTCGGTTACCCCAGGGGTACAAGAACAGCCCAGGCGTATTCTCCACGAGGGTAACAGAGTTACTACAAACCTATGATGACGAAGCATTATCGTATGTCGACGACATATACCTAACAGACGATGACTTGGATACTCACTTGAAGAGAGTGAACACCATAATACTTGGGTTCGCGGCAGAGGGTTACAAATTCAACTTTAAAAAATCTAGAATTGCCCATCTAACAGTCCTGTTCTTAGGATATGAATTATCAAGTGAAGTCAAAAGCCTGGCTGACAATTTCCTAGAGAAATGTGCCGTACTCCAAGCACCTAGAACACTAAAAAACCTACAGTCAATTCTAGGCTTCCTAAATTTCGGAAGCACATACATTGCAAATTACGCAGAAAGGGTCAAACCCCTTTATGATCTAATAAAACCAGATTTTAAAAAAACAAATTGGACTCAAAAACACACAGAAATTCTGAGATCCTTACAAACAGATATGTTAATTAAAACAAAATTAGAAACACGTGATAACACACGCAACCTTGTGATTCGAGTCATCCCAGGAAGATGCGGATTCACATACCTGACCTCTAATGAGGGAGAAAAGGTACCAATTGCATTCAAATCACACTTGTACACAGAAGCTGAAAAGAAATTCAGCATTAAAGAAAACATTGTTCATGCAGTTCAAACCGCAATAGCTAGAGAAAAAGATAAAGCTGACGGTAGACACATCACAGTCAGAACAGCAGAATCAGCCTTTGAGGCATTAACAACCCCGTGTAATTTACCAACAACAGCATTGAATCCGGAATGGATACAATGGGTGAATTCCATTACAATGGACAAAGTAAAATACTACTTTGATCCAGAACTAGAGGAACTAAAATATCTAGAATATGAAAGAATATTCCCTCTGCCAATCGACATTCTGCCATTACGACAGTACGCTTGTGTAATCTATACAGACGGACATGCTCAACCATCCGTTTGGGGAGAACAAGCATACAACCCCACATGTGAGATTACAAAAGAAGTGTGGCGCGGAGGTATACTAAGACCTCTATTAACAAAAACACACTCAGTAGAAACTAATTCAGAACAACAGACTGAAATAATAGCATTAAAAATGGCGCTAGATAATGCAGATCGCGAATTCCCGACACTCATAGTGTCCGATTCATATTACTGCGTCAAATCATATAACAGCGATTTACAGAAATGGATTCAAAACGGTTACAAAGATGACACAGGTGCAACAATAAAGCAAAAACTGCTTTGGGAACAAATAGTTCTGTTAAAAAAAGAACTACCAAAGACTCACGTGATACACTCACTGAGTCATCAGCGTGATGGCGTTCACGTTGCAGGGAATTCATTGGCTGAGAAAGCCACAGCGGTAGCAACTAAATCGGCTTCCGTAGCTAGAAAAAAGCGTGCAGTAAAATACATTGACGGTGAAACAATGCTGGCGGTGAAAACGTCATCAAAAGGCGACTGCTCAGCGTTACCGATCAGTTACCCACTCAAATATACATACATAATCGATGCGAATTCCGTTCCTTTTGCTCAAATCCCTGGAGTGGGGGATAGAGTAATTCCAAACAAGGACAGGAGAACTTTGTTAATAGCAGACGCACATATGGGCGAGGGTCTCAGACACCTCAAACTAAAAGATTCTCTGGAAGAACTACAATCAGTGTACTGGTGGCCAGGCATGAGCCTGCATCATCACATTTTTGTAAAAAAATGCCCGGGCTGCAACAGAGATCGCAGTGGCGAGAGGAACGGGGTAATACCATGGCGTTTCACTCAATAAGGGCTAAACAATAATCAGTGAAACAAGTGTAAATAATGCGTCCCATTAACAAATAAAGACTAGTTTCCACTTATAAATGTAGACCCCAGCACTCGGCTGACGTCGGGACTGTTATACAAAGATTTGCGAGTCTAAATGGCATATACGCTAGGAGCATGCTACGTTTGACCAATGTTTTCACTTTAGCCCTCAAGCTTGTGGGAAAGCACGGCCAAATGAGCATAGCGAAGCGGGATTCTTCTCACTTCCTTCCTGAGGGATACGGGATGGTGTAAAGAAAAAACCAAGGCATAAAGCAATCTATAACAGCAAAGGTATTAGGTTCGGGAGCTGGGTGGGTCAAACATCTAATAAGTGTCCAACGTAGTCTAAACAACTTGCCAAGAAATTCTCTGAGGGGATTCAGTCCGTACGAATTATTGTTTGGGACTAGGATGCTAGTCTTAGATCTTGACAGTCAGACTTCAGTGGTGAAAGAAAAAAGCTTTGATATCAAAGACCCTTTGGCTATTTTACAGGACTTAAACGAAACAAGAAAAGACCTGAGCAACATAAAGTTGAAACAGAAGCCAACAACCACTGAAGAACCACCACCTGTCCCAGCAAGACCTGTTTGGATTCCAAAAATCGCGGATCTAGTCAGAGAAAAGATCGCGGTAAAGAAGGAATTTGGGCCTTCTTACAGAAAAGCAGTTCCTGTCTTGTCCATCAACGGGACAAGATCAGTTGTACTACCGCCACTTGCTGGTAAAAAGGAGAACCGAGTTGTATCCATCGACCTGGTAAAACCACAATCATGTGGCCGATAACAAACAGTAGGCCAAGTGGACTCCCGATAAGTAGTAGAACACCGAGGTTTGCTACAAGTACAGAAGTGCTAACTAAAAGGCTAATCACATTCGAAACGCCTACAGAACAACAACAAGGACTATGCAACAATGCAATGGAACTCACACCTCTGAAGACCCAAATAAAAACATTTAGTAGAGACACACCAACCTACAATGAAGTAACAAATGAATATGCTGAAGCGGCAAGACACAGTAATCCTGAAGCAATTGGAACAATAGACAGAAAGGCATCCGGCTACTTCATCAACTTTGATGATTCTTCTGAAGATCTAAGTGAATCAAAGACACAGCCATCAACAAAAACTTTTAAAGATAAAGCTAAGGAACTTTTGAAACAGCTGAAAGAAACCTATCTGATTTCTCCATGGATTGAATTTTGGGTGTCCTTTGGTGTATTTATCCTGACACTTTGGCTCATCATGATACTATGTTTAGGACGCTTCATTGAGGGAAAATATGCTAAAATGGACACAGCAAGCCAGAAAATCAACTTGATCCTCAAGCCACACACGTCTTCACACGTCAAGAAAAGAGAACTTTCTTCAGTCAATTTCACAGCCAATCCTATACCGGGTGGGGTAGCATGGGACAATACTGACTATGAAATTTATGGTCCGGTTGAAATCCTCAAATATCCACACCAAATCAAGATCTCGTTGAGTGACTTTGTAAAACCAAACTCATTTGCTGATGATTGGGACTTTGAAAGTATTAATGACATGATGTCTGACCTAGTGATGTCTGCTAAATTTACCAAACATGATTATTTGCAGGGTTCATCTAATTATGATAGTATGTACTGCTACAACCACTATGGTAACCATTTTTTACATAAATCAGCACAACCTAGAAATGTTTTAAATTATAATCAATGGGAACATTGTGCAACCCCTCCAAAAGGAAGCTCAAGAACCTTTTATGACAAATATTCATACTTTTCAGGGTTCAACACAAGTAATGCTGAAACATTTTATTTCAAATTGTCAAATAAGACAGGAACAAAAACCATGCTTACAAACACGAAATTGATATATTCGGACTCATTTTTTGAACAAATGAATACATTTGGTTTTGATTATTGGGACACAAATGTTGAAGTAAAAAGTGTTTGGGGTACAAAAGAATGGCAAGTACAAGGTATAGAATCATTGTTTAGAGCCTGCATGATCCCAGAACAAATTATATTCTTGAATGAAACTATTCAACAAACTACCTGTCTTGGATTAGCCAAAATCAAAGACTTAAATAAACCGTCTATTCCAAAACCAACAATGAACAGCAATACCTCTGCGGATGAAGAGATAGACGTAAACTATGTATTAAACCAAAACAGAACAAATCCTGATTGGAAACAATGGTTAATCTGGCCCACAGATACTAATAACTGTCAAGACAGATTCCTGAACAAAACACAGGGGTTCAAATTGACCAGGTCAGACCCTAGATATTCCCAAAGACAACACCCAGGGATAATCACCACCTACAGTGTGGGCAAACTCTGCCTTCAATGGCTAAAAACTTCCACACTGACAGAAATTAAGCAACACCTAACTTTACTTACTGATGGTGCTGACTTGCGTGATTTCATTATGGGACCGCGCAAACAGCGTCAAAAACGCTTCATAGCAGCCTCTATATATGCAGCTTACATCGAGGCCTGGAAGATAACTCAAATTGAGACAGCAGAAAGTATACGGGAAATTGACCGTATTAATTTGGAAAAATCGCTTTCTGTAGTGGACAATGGGTTAATGACTCTGTCCTCAAGAATCTTTTCATTGGACAGCATTGTGTCATCAGCAATCGACATAATATCGCAAGACTTACTGTTGTTACAACACGGTCAGTCTCAATTGCGTTCTATTGTACAGCTTGGCTGGACGTTACAAAATCTGCGTTCAGGCTATGTGCCTTGGCGTTTAATCAACACAACGTCACTATTCAATATCTTTAACCTTACTGATAAACAAATCAGTATGGCACAGAAGGGTGCTGATTATACAATCCTGAGCATTGAGAAACTCGAGAGATTACCATTGACAATGTCAGAACGACCTGTCATTGGATGGATAATGCATGGGATAATTAATATTCCAATATTGACTTTCAGGTTTCAATACTGCCAAAAATATATACAGGCTGGCATGTACGAAAAATTGGGAAAAGGGTACATTAAGACAACATGGAACTTGCCCTATTCACATGCATGTGTCAGTAATAAAGGACAGAAAGTGTTTCTTAGTGGCAATAATTGTGCGATGTCACTAAGCGGTACACTTCTGTGTAATGGAATTAGTTTGCATGGAGCCTGTGAAGGGAACTCGAATAACCTTTCATGTCACCAGCTAGGCACACCTGCAACAGAGATAGAACCATTCTTTAAAAGACTCTATAACGGGAGTTACATTCTAATTGTGGATCGCAGATGTTGTAGTCTACTGCCCGGGGTTCCTTATCTCGTAAGTGCGACTGCGAAGGTCATGTGCTGTGGACGCTTATTGTTCCCCAGCTCCTTTCCAGACAGGGAGGCAAGGGCATGGCCTAACTTGAAAATTACTTCTATTCGAGTTGATACTTTAAGCAGAATGAAAACAGTGCTTCTTCAGACGCCGACCAGGCTCACGTCATCAAAAGAAACGTATGATCTCCTAGTCGCAAGGACGACTGCAGAGATTCACTCATTGTTATCAACTAATTCCCCCATACATTTCGCAGAAATCCTGAATGAAATCTTAAATATTTCTGATACCAGTGGAGTCTTAAATGTATTTAAGACAGTATTTTCGATGGCATTAACACCATTCAAAGCCATACTGGGTATTTTTCCAGACTTCGTCTATTCGATTTTTGGAGGAATTCCCCTCATTTTGGGACTAATTGCAGGAATCCTATTCTTAGTCCTTATATTTCGTTATGGCAAACCATGTCACAGACAAAACACCCGCGACAAGGGAAGAAACAATCCGAGCCATTGGATACCGGGACCGGATATCAAAAATCCTGGGACTAACCCGGCTTAGAGACCTGAACATGACTTGGTTTCTTTCATTTCGGCCGATATGGCAAAGATGTGTTTTACCTGTATTAAGGTGCATGCTGTGCGGAGAAGAATGCGTGTTGGACACCTGTCTGACGCTACAATCGGATGCGCCAATGGATGCAGAAACATTGTTGGGTCCGGTAACGGCTCATGCATTGTGCTGCCCTCAACGGCTGCCAATCCTGATGACGGCATTCGTGGAAACTTCACCACTACGATTAAGGGGTAGTGAAGATCAAGATGAAAGCAGCATCGATCAGGTACAACCTTCTGTCAGCAATACTACTCAAAACGTCAATGGAGACAATCATGCACATGAATGCATGGTTACATCTTTTTCCGAGTTAGTGGAACTCTCACAGGAAGCTGTTGACAGCTTTTTCAGCAGTCTCAATGATATGATGTTCTTCTCACCAGAGCAGAAATAATGACTCTTGAACAGGCTAGCACACGGCGTTCCCGACACCTTGAATTTGGCCTTCAACTTTAATAATAAAGTAGCAAGATCAACTTTTCCTCCAGTCCACGGACAGCAAATTTTTTTAGCAGCCCCAAAATATTTTTTATGAATTTTTCGGGACACTTATCTTCTGCTTAAAGTAAGAACTATTCTTAGAGAACTAATTTCTGTTTTTGGAAACTTCATAGACATTAGCTGCCCGCTGGTATGTTCATAAATATATTTTTTTCTTGAACTGTGATGAAGTGGTCTCGAACTTTTCTTCTGTATTAAGAGCCATTTCATGTGTAATTCTCATATTCGATTACTAATAATGTATACATATGCGTGATTAATTTAGCATTAGTCTACTGCTTAAGTACATATAGTACATATGGCTATTTTATTTTCACGTACATTACATAATTTCGAAATGCATTATATGTATTTTGGGGTGGTAAGGTATACACGATACTCTACAGTGTGTTTTACTATGCCTAGATTCGTAAATATGGCCATAGTTAGCGTGGAGTGGGTGTGATGTATTCCTATAGGTTCTGTATCGATCCCCCTATTCCTGACCCTATTCTGGTTAACAAGTTAACTAGCAGCCATCCCATGATGCAGAAACCGTTATCTGATTACGCCAGACCACGGCACAGGAGCGCGTTATCTGATTAGGTCATAACGCTTGCCATCTAATTAGGCAAAGCAATATTCCTCCAGCCCCTGATAAGGCATACGGAGTTCTCAAAACAAATCAAACCTATGACAACCTGGGAAAAACCCTGCGGCCATTGTTTTGATTTCACCGAGAACTTCAGCAAAAGAATGTGCTAACGACCAGTTCGTATGACATCCTTATTGACGTAGCTATGTCCATCCTTACGTCAATCTCGGCACCTTACAGGTATAAATATTACCGATATTGCCTTAAGCAAACACACGCGGTGGTGACGAGATCGGAGCAGTGAGACTTGCCGAAGCCCAGCAGAGAGCGAAGCCCACTGGCGCTGCCCCGCCTTCCTGACGCACTGAGAACGAGACGCTGTTTTCTCCGGCCGAGAAATCCAGCTCCGGCGCTTCCGAGCAGCCCTCGCAGGCAGCTTGGAATATCGAGACCTCAGACGAGAGATAGTATCCCTCAACCATCCTAGATCTCAGGTACAGAGCTGAATAACCCCTTGCAGAGAATTCTTGAGTCAGTCACTTGGCAAAACAAACTTAACTTAAACTGCTACTTTCTATCCCCGCCCACGTATTAGGCTTAGGTCAGGTACACTGGGGTAGGCGTAGTTAGAAGCACCAGTTGAGTACTATTAGTCAAATGTATATGTGTATGTATATATTCTATCCATTTTAAATAACGTATGGCTTAGAAACCATATCAATGTTTTTACAGTATTATTTTATAATTCTGCTTTTATTGTATGCACTTTACTTAACCATAAGTATTGCGATAATATCGATCCATTTCTCTTGTACGAGAAAAGAGACTGATCAATAAATAACATCTTTTATTGAACACGCCCGTCTCTTCCTTTTCTCTACAATCTGGTGAAACTAAGAATGCACGTACTGACTGAGTAAAATAAGTTGTCTTTTGTTTTCACACGACTCTAGAGATACACTCTTGATTAGGGGAGAGCAAAGTTATCATGTTCTATGGTTGTCAGAAACTAAATCCCTTCTTGTCTATCCAGGGAGGTCCAACTCCTCCTTGTCTATTCGAGAAAGTTTCTAGTGAACTCTGAGCTAGCTGGCAAACCCAAAACTTTAAGTCTAATATCGACAGTAGAAGACCTAGTTAACGTCTGGTCTAGGTCTATACTATTGGTGGTATTATTCCAATGCGCAGAGCCTATTGGGATAATAGGAACTACACTACAGGACGTGGCACCAGGCAGGGGTGTCCCCTCTCCCCCCTTTTGTTCTCGCTAGCTCTTGAGCCGTTGGCCGCCTGGATCCGCAGGGAGCCCTCAATTCGAGGTCTTCGATGGTCGCCGCAGTGGGAGGATAGAATCTCTCTTTATGCGGACGATATTTTGCTTTATTTGTCATCACCTAGAAAATCGCTGAACGCTTTATGTGATGTGTTGACCTCCTTTGGTAGGAACTCAGGGTTATCTATCAACTGGGGAAAATCGATCTTGTTTGTTCTTAGTGGGGACGCTCCACCTCTCCCACGTAACTGTCTGATTCAGATAGCTACAGACGGGTTTAAATATTTAGGGATATTTGTCTCACAGGACCCTGGGGTGCGTTATCAGAGGAATCTTCTCCCTCCCTTGGTTAGACTTCGAAGCGATGTGGCCGGTTGGAAGAGTCTCCCTCTCTCCCTGCTTGGGCGTGCAACCCTCTTTAAAATTATGCCTTTGCCTTGTTTCCTATACGCTCTTCAAAATTCATTAGATGTAGCGCCAGCTAGTTACTTCCGGGAGGTCAAAGGGTTGCAACGCACCCTGTTATGGGATGGTAGACCCCAGATTGCTTTAGCTAAATTGACGCTTCCATGGTATGATAGCGGAATTGCGCTCCCTGACATCCGACGATACTATCGGGCTTCTCAGTTGGCGGCCATTAACCTTAGCACTTACGGGCCCCCTTCTGACCCCGGCTATGCGATGGATAGGTGGCTCTTACCTGGAGGCAAATACAATAGGACGTTGTATGCTAAAACGGCAGGGAGAGTTTTGACAGGGCCAACTAAGCACACTGTGCGTATCTGGCGGGATGCCACTAGCTCTTTGGGATGGAGGGACCGTCTAACACAAGCCACTCCACTATTTGACTCTGACAGGTTGGGCAAGCTTTGGAATACGAAAGGTTTCGACAAATGGGACTTGATTGGGATCTCGACTGTTGGAGACGTCTGGGCCAAGGGGAGGATTAAAACGTTCCTGGAATTGCAAACTGAATATAAGTTAAGAGGCTCTGAGTATTTTCGCTATGCACAGGTCAGACATGCGTTGAAGGGGGCGCTGCCGGTGGCGGCGGATCTACTAAAGACCTCACCTCTTGAGGACAGAATTTTAGATGGATATCTGCCCGAAAAAACAATTTCCCTGATTTATAAAAAGTTGATCAATCATAGAGCAGATCTCCTGGTTGACTTGAGAACCAAATGGTTGCAGGATGGGGTTGAATTGGATGATGAGGACTGGCAAACAGCTGTATCTTCGCCGAAGGTAGTCGCGATCCCAGCACGCCTTTGGCTTGTTCAGTTGAAAATATTGCATAGAATTTATGTCACTGGACCCCGTTTGGTTCGGATGGGGCTGTCAGAGACGGATTTGTGTAGAAGGGGGTGTGGCCTTGTGGGCACATTCATCCATATTATTTGGGAGTGCCGTTCTGTAACCGAGTATTGGAAGGAGATACACGACGTCATGCAAGAGGTATTGGGGGTGGCGGTGTTGCGGGAGGCGAGAAGATGCCTCCTAAATATTTGGGAGCCCACGGACCTTAATACAGCACAGACCAACTGGGTAACTTTGGGCGATATGATAGCGACCCTTAACCCTGTAACCAGGCAGGTCGCTCCCTCTGCCACCGCGCAGACCCCCTGTACTCTGCTGCTGCCTCTCGTGCTGTCTGCTGCCTGTAGACACCTTTCCCACCGCTTGTGTCCCCCGTGGCCCTGCCTCCCCACTTCCCATTGGCCGCCTGCTCCCGCCTCCCAGCTCCTCCTCCCTCCCGCTCCCCCTCAGATGGAGGCCGCGTGGCGGTGAGAGGAGCAACCCTTGACCCTGTAACCAGGCAGGCCGCTCCCTCTGCCACCGCGCAGACCCCCTGTGCTCTGCTGCTGCCTCTCGAGCTGTCGGCTGCCTGCAGACTGGTCTTTTGCTCGTTTTTGTCCTTCTCCCTGTTGACTGTTCTCTAGACTTCCCCCTCTTTATTTTGTGCCCCTTGCTATTCAATTGTTGATTTCTGCAGCTGTGCCCATCTCTCCCCCCCCCTGCCACCTTGCCTTCTGGGCCACCTTTCCTGCCGCTTGCGTCCCTCGCGGCCATGCCCCCCCACTTCCCATTGGCCGCCCTGCCTCCCAGCTGCTCCTCCCTCTCGCCCCCCCTCATATGGAAGCCGCGCAGCAACCGCGCCTAAGGCAAGCCTGTCTGCGCCCGTCCGTGCCTGGACCACGTCCAGCGCCAGGACCCCTGGCCCTCGACGATGCAAGCCCACCCAACTGAATTATGACGCTGCCACCCTCAACGCACTCAACACCGGCCAGACCCTCACCTGCCATGAGCCACCCCGAAACGCACCCACGGACCCTTCACCTGCCAAGCCTGCAAATTCACCTGCCTCCGGACTACACACCAACCCTAAGACCACCCTCAGAGGTACCCTCATCTACAGACCCCCGGGACCACGCACACAATTCAGCTAAGCCATCGCAGACTTCATCAGCCCGCTTGCCCTCACCTCCTCAGACTACATCCTCCTAGGGGACCTCAACTTCCACCTGGAAAACAACAATGACAACAACACCACCACCCTGCTGGACAACCTCCCATCCTCGGACTCAAGCAACTGGTGAACACCCCTACCCACTACGCCGGCCACACGCTTTACCCAGTCTTCTCCTCCAGCAACCACATCTCCTTCAGCTGCACCACCGAACTACACTGGACAGATCACAGCTGCGTCCACTTCAACTTCAGGACAACCACGACCCACCACCACCCGCAACAGGCCCCCCAAAGATGCTGGAGTAAGATCACCGCCGACCAGCTCACCACCTCCCTGAGCCGGAACCCTCCCACCAACACTACAGACACCAACGAAGCAGCCCGCAACATCACACAGTGGCTCACCAACTACGCGGATGCCCTTGCACCACTGTAGATTCCTCCCAGCAGACTCGGCAGCAAGAAAGTCTTGTGGTTCACCAACAACCTCAAAAACTCCAAGAAATCCTGCCGTACCCTCGAGAAAGCCTGGCGCCACGACCAGTCAACAGGAAACATGATAGCCCTCAAGAACGCCATCCGCAAACACCACCAGCTGATCCGCACCACCAAAAGGACAGCATTCAGAGAACGACTGGACAACAACACCCACAACAGCAAGGAACTCTTCAGCATCGTTAAAGAGCTCTCCAACCCCAGCGCCAGCAACAACGACATCACACCCTCGCAAGACCTCTGTGACTCACTCGCCTCGTTCTTCCACCACAAGATCACCGACATACACAACAGCTTTGGCACCCAGACCACGCACCCAACCACTGAACCAATGCCCCCCACCACCACCCTCTGCATCTGGACCTCCATCAGCACTGAAGACACCACCCACGTGATGAACACCATCCACTCCGGCTCCCCAGCCGACCCCTGCCCACACCACATCTTTAACAAAGCCGACTCGATCATTGCACCCCAACTCCGGAACATCATCAACATCTCCTTCGCTTCTGCCACCTTTCCGGAGAGCTGGAAACATGCAGAGATCAGCGCCCTCCTGAAGAAACCCACGGCGGACCCCACAGACCTCAAGAACTTCCGCCCCATCTCGCTCCTCCCTTTCCCTGCCAAAGTCATCGAGAAGACCGTCAACAAACAGCTAACCGCCTTCCTCGAGACAAACGGCTCCCTCGACCCATCGCAGTACGGTTTCCGAGCAAACCGCAGCACCGAGACCGCCCTCATCGCAGCCACCGACAACATCAGGTCCCTGCTCGACAACGGGGAAACTGCTACCCTCATCCTCCTCAACCTATCAGCCGCATTCGACACAGTCTGCCACCACACCCTAACATTCCCGCCTCCACCATGCCGGGGTCCACGGAAAAGCTCTGGAATGGATCACCTCCTTCCTCTCCGACAGAGCTCAGAAGTCCGCCTTCCCCCCTTCCGCTCTGCGGCCACCAAGATCATCTGCGGCGTTCCTCAAGGCTCCTCGCTCAGCCCCACCCTCTTCAACGTCTACATGAGCCCCCTCGCAGCCATCGCACGCCAACACAACCTAAACATCATCTCCTATGCTGACGACACCCAGCTGATCCTCTCCCTCACCAACGACCCCGCCACCGCCAGATCCAGCCTCCAGGAAGGAATGAAAGACGTCGCGGAATGGATGAAGCTCAGCCGTCTGAAACTGAACTCGGACCGTCCCCCTCCGCCTGGGACGACTCCTGGTGGCCCCCCACACTGGGCGCCGCCCCCAAGCCCACGGACCACGCACACAACCTGGGCTTCATCCTGGACTCCTCCCTCACGATGACCAAGCTAGTCAACGCTGTCTCGTCATCCTGTTTCAAAACCCTACAAATTCTCCGAAAGATCTTCTGGTGGATCCCCACTGTAACCAGGAAGACGGTCACCTAGGCCCTCGTCACCAGTCGTCTGGACTACGGGAACGCCCTCTATGCTGGGACCACAGCCAAACTTCAGAAAAGACTCCAGCGCAGACAGAACGCCTCTGCACGACTCATCCTGGATATCCCCCGCCACAGCCACATCTCTGCCCACCTGAGAGACCTGCACTGGCTCCCCGTCAGCAAGAGGATCACGTTCAGGCTCCTCACCCACGCAAACAAGGACCTCCACGACATGGGCCCCAAATACCTCGACAACCGCCTCATGTTCTACACACCCACCCGCCAGCTCCACTCCACCAGCCTCGCCCTCGCCACCGTCCCACGGATCTGCAGAACCACCACCGGAGGAAGATCCTTCTCCTACCTGGCGGCCAAGACATGGATCTCCCTCCCCACCCACCTACGGCTGCCCAGGACCATCTGTTCTTCAGGAAGCAACTCAAGACCTGGCTCTTCGAGCAGTAGCAGCACCCCCCACCCCTCCTCACAGCGCCTTGAGACCCTTGCGGGTGAGTAGCGCGCTCTACAAATGTGCTTGATTGATTGATTGATTGATTGAAGAGGAATATAGCACAGAGATGGGGGTCGGAGAGGCTACCGACAGTCGAAGAATGGAAAGGAAACATGGATTGGTGTATGTTCCGCGAAAAAACAGTTTATGTGGCGCGGGGCCGCCCGCGTAAGTGGACATCTGTGTGGGGGTTGTGGAACCGGTACAGGGGAGATATCTGTGTACCATCTGTTGACTCTCCCATTGATATTCCTACTTCTCCTTGATGGTTCTATATGTCTTTATTATGTCTCCCGCTTTCCCCCCCATTTTGCTCCCTTTTTTCTCCTGACAAGATAAAGTGCGGTACGGGAGGGTGTCTCCCTCATATTATGTCACTGTTTTTTTATGCCTTGTTTCAATAAAAATAAATATGAAAAAAAAAAGAGAGTGGAATTTCAAGCGAGATAACTCGTCGCCACATGTATAAACTAAACTAGTTGAACTAGTGTTTTGGGAACCTGTCAATATTCACTCGATGAATTTTTGGTTATGAAATTTTTTGATTTAAGTATACATGTTATTAAATCACTATTGGTGAGAAATGGGGAGCCCTTTAGTATCACACACATTTATCGATCAATTGATTTTTTAGCATTGATCACTTTGTGTTAATATTTGTTGTTTATTAACCTGATAATGGTACACAAATAGAGACATGAGAACTATGTAATGTTGTTGTGCAACTGATGTGCACGGCCATACTGAATTTTCCAGTCTGTACCAGTTGATTAATTCTGTAACTTTCTTGTTTATGTATACTATGCTAGACCGCCATTGGCCCTAACATACTGAATGTAATTCATGGCTTATAGAGACACCCAGGGAAAATACTGCTGCTCGCATAATAAAAGCAACAGACATCCGTGAATAATACTGTTACTACCATGCTGGGGTTCATTCTTGGCATAATGCTTACCCATGGAAAAATGCTGGCTCTGGCATACTTGAGGAAATTGTTGAAATAGGGGCACACATGGCAAAATGCTATCCCTAGCTCTTTGGAGGTACTTCTTGGCATAAGAGAAGAAAACCATTACATATGAAAAAATACTGGCCCTGATGTACTAGGGGTAATTTGACATAAGGGTGACCCAAGGTATATTATGGCATTAAATGCAAACTTCTCACGCTGGGATGGTGTAGGTGATTTAAGGTATATGTCAGTACTCATGGTTTAGCAGGGGCACCCCTGACAAAAGGCAGACCATGGTACAATGCAGGTCATGTTTACATAAGAGGGCATGCATTACACTTCCTGGGAACAATGGGATGAACTCCTGGAGAGCGTCAGGTTTCATTGGCTTAGCACATCTTGAAAGGATTTGAACATGAATGAGTGCCCTTTCAGGAACTCTGGCTTTTTAGAACATTTAAGCAAAAAATGGGCTTGTTAATACACTATTTACCCCCATTTTATAAAGATTATCAGTGGGGGAATCCTCTTGGAGCTAATTACAAGACGTTTGACTCACTACAATCCACGGTAAGTATTACATCCCGCCACTTTCAGAGATCCTGTTAGCAGCCTAATATAGGTGAATTCCAAAATGGTCATTTATCTGTGTTGCATGTTGTTAATCATGCAGCTATTACAGAGCTTCAGCAATATCAATTATTCGATGTCTTCAGGGTTAAGGTCATGTGACATCACTTCCTGTAGGGTGAAACATCATATGATACTTCCTGTGATGTTTATGAATGAATGAAGGAATGAAGGAATGAATGAATTTATAATTTATATCGCGCTCGAATGCCCAAGGGCGTCTAGGCACTGGTTAAAGAGTGTCTGATGTCACTTCCGCTACCACTGGCATTTTGCTGAATCAAAATCCATAAATGCCACTCTGAAACACTGAAGGTATTGTTGATTTAAACTATGGTTGGGGCAAGTAGCATCTGCAAGTGAGGGGTCAGCATGGGTAGGAGCCCAGATTTGCCAATGTTCTTTTTTTCCCATTCAAAGCCAGGCTGGGGAAACAAAGCAGCCAAGGAAATAATTTTCAAATTAGCCTACTCTTTTTATCTCATTGTGCCATCATTCACTTTTCATCCATCCTTTTTCTCTCTCCTCCCTTCTTCCTCTCTGATGACTTTCTCTTTCTCTTTCCCTTTCCCCATTTCTCATTCTCTTTCTTCTCTCACTTTTGAAGACTTCATGTGCCTGCTGCCAGGCCGGCTTTAGTGTGATGCGACCTGGTGCTGGAGGGGTGAGGGGAGCCTTTAGAAATAGCGTATGGGTTTCCAAGCACCTACTGCAGAGTTTCCTCCTTGTCCAGCAGATCTCAGGTAACAACAAAAGTGTCAAGAAAACGGGTGATTTATGTTCCCGCTGGAAGAGAAATTCGAGTTTCGTCTAGTGCCAGTTTTGAAACACAATAAAGTAGAGCAGTGGGTTAATATGCCTGATGCCGAGAACGTGTACCATGCAGATCACAGAACTGTGGGGCATCTTATCAAGGTATTTATCTCCGCTTTTTTGGCTTTAAAAGCCAAGAAAGTGGAGATAAAATTATCTCCCTATTACCTAGCTTTCGCTAACACTATTTAGCGACAGCTAGTAGGAGATAGCGACCATCTTGGGCCCCACTTTGCATGTCAGAGATATTTATCACTAATGACATGCAAAGTGGGCGTGCCAAGATGTTAGCGACTGGAAACAGTCGCTAACATCGCTATCTCCTATTACCAACATTTGGAGATATTCGCGCTAAGTGCGAATATCTCCAAAAGCTAACACCTGCCCTGAGCAGTTCTTAGCCATGTTATCCAATTGAAGGTGGATAACATGGCTAAGAGCATTAGCTCGGTAATGCATGAATATCGCTGACTTTACAGCGATATTCATGCATTTCGGCGATTTTTGTAGCGTAGGAGATAAACCTTGATAATAGAAAGGCTCCTAAGCGATAAAAATCGCCGCAACACAAAATTATTGCCGCTAAGCCAACATAGCGATAATTATCGCTAGTTGTTGGTAATATGCCCCTGTATTTTAAGTGGATAGCTCAGTGGGTTACTGCTTTTGTCACAAAGATCCTTTTGTTACTTACAGTTCATAAGTTACAATCCTAGTATAGAACAGTGACTTATGAACTGTCATCAAAGAGATACATGCAAACTGAACAGTATAGGTTAGGACATTATATTTTCCTCCTAATCTTTAATAATCTATTTCTAATGTTGCTAAAAAGGTTTCATTTGGGCAGAAACACATTCTTGTTAGTGAAGCCAACCCCAACTAGTACTTTAAAACAAATGAAATGTATGTGGGAGAGTGGATTTGGTGAGATGAGGAGCATTGATGAAGAGTGGTAGTGAGGGAATCTGTAGAGAAGGAGGTCATTGTGCAAGGGTGTCTGCGCTCGCGCTAAGCTTTTTTTTAGCATTGATGAAAGGGAAAACACAAGGGTGCAGTGTATTCTTGTCAATAAGGTGCATCTCTGCATCTTTTAAATGACGCATCGTAGCGCTGCCCAATTGCCCGATGCACAGCACTGAGCCATTTAGTTGTAAATTTGACCCATAAAGAAGTCACTGGTCTGCCTGTTCACAGCTCTGCGAGGGTCAAAAGGGCAGGTTTTGTAGAATCTGCTCAATTATGAGGCTCTACCTTCATTTTGCAACCACATTGGACTTCACAAACATGTAAATGACCAGTTTCTGTTTTGCATATTTAATTAACTTAGGTATGCCTCTCTGGTCATTTATTTTGTATTGCACCAGCGATCCACCTTATTACTTCTGCAGGACGCTTGAGACACTACAGATTTACAAATGAATAAACATCGAGGGAAATGATTGCTTGACTACTAAATCTGAGTATGGACTTGTTACTAAGGGCCAAATGTACAACCAATTCATATGCGGGTCGTAAATTGTGATTTTTTTTGTGACTTGCAATTTGCGACTCTCAAAACAGAATGTACTAATGTATCTCAGACAAATCTAGCAATTCCCAATGGGGTCGCAAATGACCTGCCTGATCACTATTCAATGAGGCAGGTCAAAATTTGCGACCCATTGGGAATATGTGTACAGGTTAGGCCCAAGTAACAGAGCTACACATTTTTCTTAAATTGTCCTAATTGTACACAATAACGTTTCAGTTGTGACCTTTTGCACATATTTGCGTTTGCAAGAATGTTGGATAAGTTTCTCTGAAACTACTTTATTTATATAGTTAGCTTTGTATAACATCATCACAATGCCTCGAATACTGTGTACAAGGCCTCTTGACGCACTATGTACAAATGTCGTTCTATCTTCATCAACGGGGCGACAGGGCTATCAACATATTCATAACATCCATACGCATATCACAAGGATAATTTCTATTATAAATAATGATCATCCAAAAAGATTAGCAGAGGAGGCACTTCAGCTCAATCGGAGGGTCCCTGCATGCTGAGACTTTACCACGCAGTGGTCTGACATCTCCATGAGGCAGTGTCCAGTTTGTAACCAAGACGAGCTCCTTCATTCTCTCCCACCAGGTAATGGGGTTGGATCATCCCTTTGGAGGATTCTTGGCTTCTTATCTACACACACTCTAGGTACACACAGAGTATGGTTCGCATGGAAGGAGTACTCCTGAATAATGCCTTATTTTATATGCCTGCATATAGACACTGCTTTAGCACCTTGGTAGAACCTTGGTAGAACTATATCAACTATTCAGTCTGTTGGTGCTTGTAATTACTTTAATCTGCTTCTATCTACTGATTATCGCAGCACATATATTCTATACAAGAATAACATTGGTTGAATAAATATATTGAAAGCATCCCAATGTGTATTCTGTATATTTCTCCGAACACAAGTAAGCAAGAGTGACTGAACGATAGGGTTTTATCTATTTTCACGATCCCTGAGGGGTCAGGGTTGTCATGTTCAGTGGGTACCAGAGCCATTTGCTCCTTGGTAAGGTTAGAGGGACTTATGGTGGCACTATGAGCAAGTTGGTCTCTAGGCCAACATATCCTGGAGGGGTGCTCGGAATCAGTCTAGGCTCCTCACCCATAGTTTATGTTGTCCAACAAATGTGCATGTCCTACGGATTAGTGGTTACTACACAACCAGCACTCGCAGGTATGGTGGCCTGCTGGGGTCAGCAGTTCCTCATGTCCGTGACTACTTTTTAAATAAAGCAGTTTTTTTTTAGAATGCAGCCCGTTTTCCGTAAAGGAAAACTGGGTGCATTTAAAAAAAAGAAACATTAATCGTTTCTGTTTCATTTTTTTAAGAGTAGGCAGTGATCTGTGGGCCCACCGCCTGCTCTCAAAAAATAGGGGTTCCCTGTGGACCCCTCTACATTTGCGACTGGTTTACCAGCTACTTGAAGTAGATGGTAACTTCGATTGTTTTGCGACCACATTTGCAGTCGCAACACACTCATACATACCAGTGTGAATTGCTATTAGGAAGGGACGCCCTTGGCATACCTCATCCTAATAGTGACTTGCAAACCCTATTTTGCAAGTCGGTAATAGGCACTAAGGAGGTCATTGAGATGCTGGTGGGTGACCTATCACCCACCAGCTCAGTAGAAGGCCTCCCACCATTTAGAGGTCCCTGTCATGTAAGGGTGGGTTTTAAAGAAATGGGCTTTGGAGTAATCAGAATGTACTCTATATCATACAATGATGCTGATGTGAAATCTTGGCGTTGCATGGTTCGACCCAAGTCAGTTACCCAGTGGCTGTCGAAGAGAAAATCACGCTAGTTCTGATGTGTGTTCAATAAAGGTTTTCCTGCCTCTAAACTCGCTGTGGAGGTGCCACTTCAATATTTTGGCGATGATTGCCAGCCACAAGTCATGACACCAATACCAACTGTAGTGTGAGCACGGTCCATGACTTTGGGCACCGTACAGCACCTCCGCGCATGGTGCATACAGGAGCCTCTGTGTCACTTTGGCAATTTGGGTGAAGTTTGTCCGCGCAGTGAGTAAAGACTTTAGAGCTGCTTATCAGTATTTGGACCTGTTGTATCCTTCACAGACAGAGGCCTTTCATCATTCTGAGGGACAGTTGCCTCTTGTGCAGACAATGGCCTTTCAGAAAACCCTGCGCATTCACCTTGCACGGCGCGCTGTGCAGCTGGTCTCATTACCACTTACCGTTTTCTGTCGCGTTTGTTCATCGTGTGGCTGCATGTTGAGGGCAGGGCCAGTGACCGGCTGAAGGGATGTGTCCTGTACTCCTGCTTAGTGCTCCTCATTTCATTTGCAGGTTGGGAGAAAGGATTGCCATGGCTTATGTGACATCTTTGAGGAAAGTACCATAGTACTAAAGCTGGCATTTGTTTCACTAGTTTTGATTCCATTTTAGAGGAAAAGTTGTTGGCGAGTGAACTCTATAACATCTCTTCTTACATTTCACCATGGCAGCTTCATCTATTGCAATTCGCCCACCATTTTTAGTGCAGAAAGGATAACCATCTATCCAGTTAGAAGAGTGGATAGATCTTTTTGACAATTATACCGTAGCGCTAGATGGGCATTAATTTACTCCTGAAAGGAAGAATAGCATTTCTTTAGGCACCATAGGATAGGAGTCTCATCACATTTTTAAATACTTACCCCAGGTGTGGTAGTGCGTACCATGCCAGTGATTCCAAGTGGTGCTTTTGTATCGATCAGAGAGTGCAGAAGATGTGGGCATAAATTCAATTATGCTTGCATTTGCAAGGAGTCTACCAAATCCAACCCGCCTGTTACCAAGGATATCATCTGGTTAAATGATAATGAGGATTATATCTTGATGGTCCTGACCTGAGTTGAAGAAAGTGACAGAAAATTTAGACCAAAAACCTTGTTTGGTATTTGGGGCAAACTTGTGAAACTTATAGTGGGCCCCGGTTCATTGTACACGATCATACTGAAGAAAATGTGGAAAAAAGAGTGGCCGTAAACTTCCCTCTTGCCTACAGACATGAATCTAGGGAATACTAGGGAGAGAGGATAGACGTTTTGGGACATCTCCCATTGAATTCAGATCATGACAGATTGTGGGAAAGGCCTACGTGGCTGAAGATGGACCACTTATTTTGGGATGAGGGTATCAATTTGACTTACATATTGGTATTGATCTTTAGCTCTAGGTCAAGTGTTGTCTATGACTGATGTTACCACTGAAGAGGCGTTGAATGAAATGAAGGATGTGTTTAATGAAAGCTCGTGAAATTAAAGTTAATTTTCACAGAATTGTGCTGGAACAGGATACCATTCTGGTTAAACACAAATTGAGGAGGATGCCAACGAGTGGGGGTCATAAGGCCTGTTGAGATTCTGTGGGGGTCTCCTGGTGGTTAATGCCAAGAAGAGCAATGGCAAGCTTAGATTCATTGTGAATCTATGCAGCTTAAACCAGCAGGTGGTGACAGACACGTGTTCACTCCCCAATATAAATGAGCTGATGTTGTTGCTCAAAGGTAGTTGATACTTTTCTAAGCTTGACCTGAAAAGTGCTCACCACCAGGTCACGCGAAATGAGGACTCAAGGAACCTTACCACATTTGTCACCATGGAGAGAACATTTTAGTTTACGGGGATGCCTTTTCGGGTTATCCTTTGCTGCAAGTGATTTCCAGCGGATCATATCTGAAGTTTTTAGAGGGCTGGTAAACGTAAAATACTTTCAGGATGATATTCTTGTTTTTAGAGGGTCCATTCAAGAACATAACAACATCTTGAGGTCTAGGTTGGGAAGTCAGTTAAGGAGGCGGGTCTCAAGTTGAGGAAGGACAAATGTAGGTTCCTGATGGAGAAAATGTAATATCTTGGCCATACCATATCGAGGTAGGGTGTCTGACCCAAGGTTGACTTGTTGGTGGCTATCAGGTCTGCACATGCATCTCATGATAAAGATCAGTTATGATCATTCATAGGTTTGATCGAGTATTATGCTAAATTTGCAAACAATTTCGCAGGCAAGACAGAAGGACTGTAAATGTTGTTGTGGACGGGATGTCAGTTTGAATGGGGCGACGTGCAATATAGGGCGTTTGATTTGGTGAGGAAGGACATATGTGAGACATGTATTCTTGCACCATTCGACACCCAACTGAGAAAGGCAGGTACAAAATTAATCTGGGTGTGGCTAACTAGTACATGTCACAAGAAGAATGTTGTGGAGGGATTCATTGCTAATGGAAAAATTGTGAGAGCAGGTGATTGGGCCAAGATAAGGCATGGGACAGTCTGCAAAGGGTTGACTAAATGTTGGGGTCCATTCAAAGTCAAGGAAGTGTTCTACAGGTGAGTAGTGTTGGACAATGGTAGAAAGTGGAAAAATTGTAAGTGGCATAGTACCAGAAGGGGGGGTGTTGACAGAAATGTGATTAGTGGTGACAGTGTTATGTCTCGTGAAGGTGTCAAGGGTTTCATATTGATGAGTGATGAAGAGTTGGTCGGCAATAGAGAAGGGGCGAGGAGAGATTGTGTTGAGTGCAGGGGAGTTTCTTTCCTCATAATGGGTCTAGAGAAGGTTTCTTGCCCAGACACCGTAGACCTTTTCGTTATTTGGAGGATTATGTGCAAACTATGTGACGGTGATTTACATACTACATGAGCCTGTTTTGTGGTCTGTTGAGCCGGTTTTTACTTTTAATTTGCCTGATATTAAAGCAAACATTGTCTGCAGCAAGTTCAAATCCATGCGGTCTTCCATACCTCGCAAACACTTACACAAAAAGTATCTTTACAAATTCAAAACTCCCCCAAGTAGCACACATGGGCGCACTTTGTTTAGCATTCTAATTCACTAATGGAGGCCTCTTTTATTTTGGTGCCCGGAGCCCGACTCGGACTCTAAATAATACTCCTGTATCCACTTATATGTGCCCACTCTTTCATCAGCTGTACAATGTGCACTGAGCAGTTTCCGTAATGCTCTGTGAAAAAGCCAAATGTACTTAGCTCATGGTGCTGTACCCATGGGAAAGAGATACACAAACATGTTATATAATTATGTATGTGTCAAAGTTGAAAGACATTATAGAAAAACAATTTACCTGCATTACCCTTTAGGCTCTGTCCTCTTCATATTGTGTGATGTCAGCTCTAGCTGTTCTTTTTGTCCAGCTTTCTTATTCCTATTAATGTTACTCGGATGGTCATGTTATGACATCAGACTGCACTGCACACACTGTTTCTCTAATCACCTTTGCACAGGTCTAATAAACAGGTTATTGCCAAACGTTGGCGATTGTACACTTTTTATAATGTATACAAACTGCCCTAAATGCATTCAGTAAATTTGGTAAAGCAGTTCTCAGAACACATCGTAGTTATATTGTTGAAAATAATTTAGACATGAGAGCACATGGACGGGATGTCAGTTTGAATGGGGCGACGTGCAAGAGAGGGCTGTTGATTTGGTGAGGAAGGACATATGTGAGGCATGTATTCTTACACCATTCGACACCCAACTGAGAAAGGCAGGTACAAAATTGATCTGGGCGTGGCTAGCTAGTACATGTCCCAAGAAGAATGTTGTGGAGGAATTCATTGCCAATAGAAAATTGTGAGAGCAGATGACTGGGACAAGATAAGTCATGGGAGAGTCTGCAAAGGGTTGACTAAATGTTGGGGTCCATTCAAATTCAAGGAAGTGTTCTACAGGTGAGTGGTGTTGGACAATCGTAGCAAGTGGAAAAAATGTAGGTGGCATAGTACCAGAAAGGGGGGGGGGGGTGAACGAAATGTGATTAGGGGTGACAGTGTTATGTCTCGTGAAGGTCTCAAGGGTTTCATGTTGATGAGTGATGAAGAGTTGGTCAGCAATAGGGAAGGGGCGAGGAGAGATTGTTTTTGAGTGCAGGGGAGTTTCTTTCCTCATAATGGGTCTAGAGAAAGTTTCTCGGCCAGACACAGTTGACCTCCTCGTTATTTGGAGGACTATGTGCAAACTATGTGACGGTGATTTACATACTGCATGAGCCTTTTTTTTTCATGTGCTTATGTTTTCCTAATCTAGTGGATAAGTGCTACCTTTTTAAATGCAATTTTGTTTCATATCGGTACTTGTCTTTTCTTTCCTTTTCTTGTTATTTTTGTTTGGTTCTGGGTTTTTTTAGAAGGGAGGGGAATGTGTAGTAATGAGGCCTTAGATTAATAGGAATGTGCACTATGTCATACCACGATGCTGATGCGAAATCTTGACGTTGCATGGTTCAACCCGAGTCAGGTGGCTGGCGAAGGGAGAATCACCCTAGTTCTGGTGTGTGTTCAGTAAAGGTTGTCCTGCCTTTAAACTCGCTATGGAGGTGTCACTTGAACAGATTTCAGTCCCTTCAGTGGAGCTTCAGCAGTGGCGGCGCCACTAAAGGCACGGAAGCTTTGCCAAGTTTGGCACCATGTTTAATGAACGAGCTCACCAAACTTTTTCTGTTTTGTAGAAACTAACACCGGACTCTTTCTTGTTAAAAAACACATGACCCTGATGCCAAGGCAGTTTTTCTCCTTGAGTATTGAACATTTCCTCTACCCAGAACTGCAATGATTTGTATGGTGATCGAGTGTAGGGGAACGAGTGACAGTCACCCTGCTCTGAATATTAGCAGGAAAAAAAATCATTTGAACTTGATGTGATAGAGGAGCCATCAGATTAATATTTGACACCAGCAAAGAGAGTAGATGCCCCGCCTGCGTAAACACAGCGCTTTCACTGATTCCAACTAGAGCAGGGACAACCCCATATTTGGTAGGGTGGCACCATCACTGACTTAAGGCTGTGCCCTGCTCTTCCGAACTCTAACAGGGACGACTGGCCGTGTGTTAACCGGAGTTTTTGTCCTTTAGTGGGCCTGTTTTGTGGTATGTTCAGCCTGTTTTTACTTTTGATTTGCCTGATATTAAAGCAAACATTGTCTGCAGCAAGTTCAAATCCATGCGGTCTTCCATACCTCGCAAACACTTACACAAAAAGTATCTTTACAAATTCAAAACTCCCTCAAGTAGCACACATGGGAGCACTTTGTTTAGCATTCTAATTCACTAATGGAGGCCTCTTTTATTTTGGTGCCCAGAGCCCGACTCTGACTCTAGATAATACTCCTGTATCCACTTATATGTGCCCACTCTTTAATCAGCTGTACAATGTGCACTAAGCAGTTTCCGTAATGCTCTGTGAAAAAGCCAAATGTACTTAGCTCATGGTGCTGTACCAATGGGAAAGAGATACACAAACATGTTATATAATTATGTATGTGTCAAAGTTGAAAGACATTATAGACAAGCATTTACAATGCAATGGTTTCGCCTTTTGAAAAGTTTGAGCTATTGACATTGTAAATGACAAAGTTTGTATTTATGTGTTGGTTTTGAAAACAGCTAAATAAATGGCATTGTCATTTACAATGCCAATAGTTTAATCTCTGGCAAATGCCACACAAAAACACACAGACCCACACACACACACACAGACCCTCCTACAGACCCACACACACCAACAGAGCCCCCCCCACACACACACACAGAGCCACACACACAGAGCCACACACACACAGATCCACACACACACAGATCCACACACACACAGACTCACACACACAGAGCCACACCCAGAGCCACACACACAGACCCACACACACAGACCCACACACCCAGAGCCACACCCAGAGCCACACACACACACCCAGAGCCACACACACACCCAGAGCCACACACACCCACCCAGAGCCACACACACCCACCCAGAGCCACACACGCCCACCCAAAGCCACACACACCCACCCAAAGCCACACACACACTCAGGAGAGCAAGCACAGCAAGGGGGCAGGGAAGCAAGCACAGCAAGGGGGCAGGGAAGCAAGCACAGCGAGGGGGCAGGGAAGCAAGCACAGCGAGGGGGCAGGGAAGCAAGCACAGCGAGGGGGCAGGGAAGCAAGCACAGCCAGGTGGCAGGGAAGCAAGCACAGCCAGGTGGCAGGGGAGCAAGCACAGCCAGGGGAAGGTGAACCAGGGGGCGGGGGAGCAAGCACAGCCAGGGGGCAGGGAAGCAAGCACGGGCAGGGAAGCAAGCACAGCCAGGGGGCAGGGAAGCAAGCACAGCCAGGGGGCAGAGAAGCAAGCACAGCCAGAGGGCAGGGAAGCAAGCACAGCCAGGGAACAGGGGAGCAAGCACATCCAGGGGGCAGGGGAGCAAGCACAGCCAGGGGGCAGGGGAGCAAGCACAGCCAGGGGGCAGGGGAGCAAGCACAGCCAGGGGGCAGGGAAGCAAGCACAGGGCTGCAAAGGGGTGGTGCTGTATAAAAACACACACAAGTTAGCCCTTTGCATTAAAGGAGCAGATTAGTAAAATCACATTTTTGCACAAAAATTAGGTAGTCGAGGTTGCATTGTACCGGTGACATCAAGGCTCAAAGGGGGACCCTTCAGCATGTTTGCAGATTCTGTGCAGTGCAGCCTTAGGCAGGCCAGCAGTGATGTTAAAACCAAGAATATGAGTGCCTGGTAGGTAGTACTCCCCATTAGTGCTTATATTGCTGAGGTCACGTGAAAGCAAGTTGAGAGTGGACTTGCTTCCACTTGAATTATGCAATTAATGAATGTGCACACATCTTCAACCACAGAAAAAAAGGGGGTCTCTACCTAGGAGCAAGTTGACAATTTGAAAATATAATTAATTTGCACAGGGATGATCTGGGAATCTGACGCAGTCACGACATGTGTGGTCTATGCAACCAGGATTCACGACTCCACGAAAGGGCCCCATCTGCCGAAGGAGCCTCACGTTCCTATTAAACATTTATGCCAGCACTGTGAACACTTATCGGGGACGACTTTGTAGCCTTGCCCACTCTTGGAAATAGGCACTGTTAGGATCTTCAGCATGAAGGTGCCCACAGCTGGGTCTAGAGTAAGGCTGGAAAACATCCAACCGCTATGACCCTAAACGTGTCCGCACAGAGACTCGGAATAGCTGCCCGGAGCCTGCAGTTTGAAACACTGGACATCAAAGGCCAATGGGGGTTTAAAGGAGTGGGGACGGATTTGCGGACGGAGCAAGCATAAACAGGAGGGAGGAGGTGGGGGAAAAGGTTTTAAACGCGCACATGCGCTATCATGCTCTTTTCCGATGTAAATTAATATTTAAATATAAAGGAGAAGCACAATGTCTTTTAGCTGTCACAAAAGCATAAGGGGAAACATGATGGCGTTCAAAAGTAACAAAACCACGAAGTACAACCCCCCCCACTAAAAAAAGTGAAGCTTGTACAAACAGTTGCAGGAAAGAAAGAAAATAGTGTTTCCCAAATGAACAGATAAGCACGGGAGGGGGGGACGGGCTCACGGACAGCGGGAGGGGGGACGGGCACACGGACAGCGGGAGGGGGGACGGGCAAACGGACAGCGGGAGGGGGGACGGGCACACGGACAGCGGGGGGGCACGGGGTCTCTACCTAGGAGCAAGTTGACAATTTGAAAATATAATTAATTTGCACAGGGATGATCTGGGAATCTGACGCAGTCACGACATGTGTGGTCTATGCAACCAGGATTCACGACTCCACGAAAGGGCCCCATCTGCCGAAGGAGCCTCACGTTCCTAATAAACATTTATGCCAGCACTGTGAACACTTATCGGGGACGACTTTGTAGCCTTGCCCACTCGTGGAAATAGGCACTGTTAGGATCTTCAGCATGAAGGTGCCCACAGCTGGGTCTAGAGTAAGGCTGGAAAACATCCAACCGCTATGACCCTAAACGTGTCCGCACAGAGACTCGGAATGGCTGCCCGGAGCCAGCAGTTTGAAACACTGGACATCAAAGGCCAATGGGGGTTTAAAGGAGTGACGGGAGAGGGAACGGATTTGCGGACGGAGCAAGCATAGACAGGAGGGAGGAGGAATCCTGAAATAAAATTATGATTCTATAAACTAGCCTGTTATTGTTTTTAGAATCCGTACACAAACATTCATCACAAGTAGCCTGGCACAGGCAATTTGTCTGCGTCCTGCCTGTCCCTCACCACCAATAAGGACAACATTTGAAGACGGAAATATACATTTGAAGACGTTTGCTGTCTTGCTCTTATCGTTGTGTCACATAAAAGTGTGACAAGTGCCTGATATTTTCAGTAACGTGCAAGGGTGTGCACAGAGTGCGGTTAATTAGGGTGGAAGTCTTGGACCTTCAGTATTTGTTTCCATGCCATGCCAGCCTGAAGAGTTGTGAATCACTCGCTACGCTAGCTCCCCGTAGTGCAGTACGACATTAATTTTACGCCCTACCACTGCTAAAATGTCACCAGCCACCTCTGTTGGCAAGTGCAGAGGTTTGACTTGTGGTACTCGAGAGGACAGGCGGGATGAGATCTGAAGGTGTTTGTGCCCAGAAGTTGGGGCAGCGTTTGGTGGAAACAAGTGTCCAGACTCGTGTTGCATCGTGCCGGCAGAGGCCGTGCTTGTGGCGATGCGGGAGGGTTGGAATGGCTGTGCAGGGAGGGTCTGGGAGGGCCGGCCAGTCGCCCTATCGTGTGCGTCCTCCCATCCCGCCGGGACGAGGTGTGAAGCGGCAGCCTGTGGGTCCCCGCACAGGCGATTCCCACGCTGAACTCTGCCGCATTGGCGTGGCGATGTGTGGCGTGAGTTGGAATGGAATTTTTTATTGTCCGTGTTGACTTTCCTTGATGGAGGCGGTTTCTTCCTCAATCCAGCGACCTTGAGGCCAAAGCAAACAGAGCCAGGATAATAACAAGTCGATATGGCGTAACGATCAGAGCTGCCGACTCTGGCGTATCGGCGTCTGCTCAACACTGTGATTCTGGGCAAAACACTTAATCTGTGCCTAAAATGAATGTGTCCGTCTGTAATGTAACAATACCTTCGGGTTGAGTTTGCGCTATATAAAACTGCAAAAGAAAAAAAACATGATGGCTCATGTGACTTCGCTCTCTCTGTGCTTTCCTCTATTTCTCCAGAGCTGGGAGGGCCTCTGCCTCTTCACCAAGAAGTGCAACCGCTGCTTCTCACCGAATGCAGAAATAAAGAGGACGCCTTCTCCAAGGCACAGTCACCAAACACGATCTGCCTAGACCCTGTGTGTGCTTCCCCCATACAAGGACAGAGTAAGAAACACGGTTGCTGAAAAAACAAACACTGGGTTTTGAGCAAAGTGTTCACACTTGACACTTTATCCTTCCACTAAGGCGCCCAGACCCTGATACAGTACAGAACTAGTTACAGTAGTTGAAAAGTATGCCGGAGACACGGACAGCGGGAGGGGAGGGGGGAACGGGCACACGGACAGCGGGAGGGGGGGGCGGGAACAGCACACATGGACAGCGGGAGGGGGTCGGTAACGGGCACACGGACAGCGGGACGGGGGGCGGGGAAAGACAGGACAGCAAGCACTCACCAAGGACGACTTCTTCTGGCGGCTTTCAGCGGAATGACCCAAAAAAAAACCTCCCCCCCAAAAAAAAATAAACACGCCCACAGCCGCATGACGTAGCGAAAAGCCTAAAAATCGCCGGAAAGCCCACGAATCTGCTCGCAGAATGACGAGCAGATCTCTATTCCAATGGCTAGCCTCCATTTATGGAGCTAGCCAATGGAAAGAGAGGGCGGAACAAAGCCACACAGTGTAATTCGTTAGATTTCGCCTGCGCGAAAGGCTGCTTGCGCAGCTTTCAACAGGCGAAACCTAAAAAACAATTTACCTTCATTACTCTTTAGGCTCTGTCCTCTTCATATTGTGTGATGTCAGCTCTAGCTGTTCTTTTTGTCCAGCTTTCTTATTCCTATTAATGTTACTCGGATGGTCATGTTATGACATCAGACTGCACTGCACACTGTTTCTCTAATCACCTGTGCACAGGTCTATTAAACAGGTTATTGCCAAACGTTGGCGATTGTACACTTTTTTATAATGTATACAAACTGCCCTGAATGCATTCAGTAAATTTGGTAAAGCAGTTCTCAGAACACATCGTAGTTATATTGTTGAAAATAATTTAGACATGAGAGCACATGGACGGGATGTCAGTTTGAATGGGGCGACGTGCAAGAGAGGGCTGTTGATTTGGTGAGGAAGGACATATGTGAGGCATGTATTCTTACACCATTCGACACCGAACTGAGAAAGGCAGGTACAAAATTGATCTGGGCGTGGCTAACTAGTACATGTCCCAAGAAGAATGTTGTGGAGGAATTCATTGCCAATAGAAAATTGTGAGAGCAGATGACTGGGACAAGATAAGTCATGGGAGAGTCTGCAAAGGGTTGACTAAATTTTGGGGTCCATTCAAATTCAAGGAAGTGTTCTACAGGTGAGTGGTGTTGGACAATCGTAGCAAGTGGAAAAAATGTAGGTGGCATAGTACCAGAAAGGGGGGGGTGTTGAACGAAATGTGATTAGGGGTGACAGTGTTATGTCTCGTGAAGGTCTCAAGGGTTTTATGTTGATGAGTAATGAAGAGTTGGTCAGCAATAGGGAAGGGGCGAGGAGAGATTGTTTTTGAGTGCAGGGGAGTTTCTTTCCTCATAATGGGTCTAGAGAAAGTTTCTCGGCCAGACACAGTTGACCTCCTCGTTATTTGGAGGACTATGTGCAAACTATGTGACGGTGATTTACATACTGCATGAGCCTTTTTGTTTTCATGTGCTTATGTTTTCCTAATCTAGTGGATACGTTCTACCTTTTTAAATGCTATTTTGTTTCTTCTCGGTACTTGTCTTTTCTTTCCTTTTCTTGTTATTTTTGTTTGGTTCTGGGTTTTTTTAGAAGGGAGGGGAATGTCTAGTAATGAGGCCTTAGATTAATAGGAATGTGCACTATGTCATACCACGATGCTGATGCGAAATCTTGACGTTGCATGGTTCAACCCGAGTCAGGTGGCTGGCGAAGGGAGAATCACCCTAGTTCTGGTGTGTGTTCAGTAAAGGTTGTCCTGCCTTTAAACTCGCTATGGAGGTGTCACTTGAACAGATTTCAGTCCCTTCAGAGGAGCTTCAGCAGTGGCGGCGCCACTAAAGGCACGGAAGCTTTGCCAAGTTTGGCACCATGTTTAATGAACGAGCTCACCAAACTTTTTCTGTTTTGTAGAAACTAACACCGGACTCTTTCTTGTTAAAAAACACATGACCCTGATGCCAAGGCAGTTTTTCTCCTTGAGTATTGAACATTTCCTCTACCCAGAACTGCAATGATTTGTATGGTGATCGAGTGTAGGGGAACGAGTGACAGTCACCCTGCTCTGAATATTAGCAGGAAAAAAAAATCATTTGAACTTGATGGCCATGTGATGTAGGAGCCATCAGATTAATATTTGACACCAGCAAAGAGAGTAGATGCCCCGCCTGCGTAAACACAGCGCTTTCACTGATTCCAACTAGAGCAGGGACAACCCCATATTTGGTAGGATGGCACCATCACTGACTTAAGGCTGTGCCCTGCTCTTCCGAACTCTAACAGGGACGACTGGCCGTGTGTTAACCGGAGTTTTTGTCCTTTAGTGGGCCTGTTTTGTGGTATGTTCAGCCTGTTTTTACTTTTGATTTGCCTGATATTAAAGCAAACATTGTCTGCAGCAAGTTCAAATCCATGCGGTCTTCCATACCTCGCAAATACTTACACAAAAAGTATCTTTACAAATTCAAAACTCTCCCAATTAACACACATGGGCGCACTTTGTTTAGCATTCTAATTCACTAATGGAGGCCTCTTTTATTTTGGTGCCCGGAGCCCGACTCTGACTCTAAATAATACTCCTGTATCCACTTATATGTGCCCACTCTTTAATCAGCTGTACAATGTGCACTGAGCAGTTTCCGTAATGCTCTGTGAAAAAGCCAAATGTACTTAGCTCATGGTGCTGTACCAATGGGAAAGAGATACACAAACATGTTATATAATTATGTATGTGTCAAAGTTGAAAGACATTATAGAAAAACAATTTACCTGCATTACCCTTTAGGCTCTGTTCTCTTCATATTGTGTGATGTCAGCTCTAGCTGTTCTTTTTGTCCAGCTTTCTTATTCCTATTAATGTTACTCGGATGGTCATGTTATGACATCAAACTGCACTGCACACACTGTTTCTCTAATCACCTTTGCACAGGTCTAATAAACAGGTTATTGCCAAACGTTGGCGATTGTACACTTTTTATAATGTATACAAACTGCCCTAAATGCATTCAGTAAATTTGGTAAAGCAGTTCTCAGAACACATCGTAGTTATATTGTTGAAAATAATTTAAACATTACAGCACATATTTCATAATTTTAAAGCGTTATGCTATGAAAACATTTGAAACCATTGATTATTTTTGACAAGTGGAATAAATCGTATGTTCTAGATTCAATACTTTTCTTCAAAAGTGTGAACCGTGTTTGGATTAGAGTTTTTGGTGAAGGTTATTGTATTAAAAGTAATTAATGTCATTCCAAATTAGACTGGGAAGGAAAGAGTAGAGAACAGAAAACAGCAGAGCATTAGATTCATTTATCATCCCTAATTCACCAGCCTCTCTACAGTGCATTTCAGATGTCTTGCGAATACATACTGAGCTGATTATTTTGGAAACCTCGCTTTGTAAGCGGAGTCGATTTAATTTTTTGTAACGCCTTTTCTGCAAGCTGCTTCTAATAATACGTTCGGCTTCTCTTCTGCTGACTGTAGATAAAAGAGAATCATGTTTTAGAAAGTATAGCGCCGGTTGGCAAAGGAGGCAGCAGGCTTGCTCTTCAGTTATTCTTTGAGTGGAGTCTTTGAGTAGAACACTTTCATAGATGCCTCGGAGACATGAGAGATAACGACTTTAATGCAGCCAGCTTCTCCCTCTTCTTTGCAGTATCTGGGATTCAGATGCGTTGTGCAGACTGACCCTCCATTGCTGATCAGTCAGGGGGCAGAATGGGCTCCGCGAAACAGCAATGTGAAAAGGGAGGTACATAAATTCATTGAATAGATTTATTTTTTTATTTCTTACGTTTCTCTTTTTGAAGTAACTACAACAAAACATTAGTTCACCTCATATTTATATAGCTCTGTGTACGTGTATCTATCATATGTATAAGCTCACTGAAAAAACACAGTTAAAGGTTAGATATGGTTCAGCAAACGAAAGACTGAAAAAAGTCTGTAGAACAAATTACATTTACTAGGTAGCACTCTTTCTGGTGGATTCTCTGAAAGAAGATTCTTTAATTTATAATATTCCCCAGCCACCAGCCTGGATCAGGAAACTTTTCATAGCAGTGCTCCCCAATGCCAAAGCAGTCGTTGCAGTCTGAGCCCTGGTGGAATGGGAATTTCCTGAGGCTGCTTTTAGGCCAATGCACATCATATTGAAGAGCGGCCGGTGCGGATAAGCGTGGTGGATCAGGGGTCAGTCGACAGACAACGACAAGGGAAAATTACATTTGAAAAAAGAAAACTACTTACCTTGCGCTAGCTGCATAGCCAACTTCACCCCCACCTACCTGCCACGGCCACTCCTGATCATATCTTAATGCAGAGAGCTATTGCCTTGACATAGTCCTTACCTGCACAGCCTTTCCTTACTTTACCCCAGCGAACCACACAAAAAGCTAGTCATGCATCCAATGGTCTTATTGCGATCAATGTTAAAACATAAAGCTCTTTTGGAATTCGACCAATTTACCTCTTTTAAAGGATGAAACAGGACAAAGAATGCTGGAAGTGTGTTGGATTGTCCAATGTGGAAAGAAGTTACAACTTTTAGCAGAAAGCAGATTGGGTCCTCAGCATTAGTTTGACCAAAAAAAAGGCAATGTAGAGTGGTTGTATCATAGAGCCCGGAATTCACTCATGGAACAAGCTGAACTGATCACAATGAGAAAGACGTTTTAAAGCCAGAAGATGCAACAAGCTACTGTGCATTGGCTCAAAGAGAATACACAAGAGGAACGTCAAGGCCAAGTTAAGATCCTACTGTGGCATCACAAATGGTTTGGCAGGGGACATGTGTTTCAAGCTTTTAAGAAACCGCATCACAAAAGGTGATTTAAACAAAGACAGATGGTCCGTCAGAAGCAGGACGATCGAAAGGGTTAACACATATCCTTTAATAGTGCTCACTACAAGGCCTTGCTGGGTCAAAAAAAAAGAAAAACAAACAATAAAACAACCAACAGTTTGGCTTGTAAGAGGTCTGACTTATGGACTCTGCACCAGGCTACAAAGCTGTTCCAGTGCCTGGCATAAATGGACTTCATAGATGGATACTTGATGACGTTTACAAGGTCAGGTGGGTAGATCGAAATGCAGTCAACTACCTCTGCTCAATCTAAATGCATGAAGATGAAGATTGCAAACTTTTGGGTGCAGAACCCTGCCTTTCTGCTGCAACAGAAGATCCTCCCAAAGTGCCAACCTGATCGCAGACAGATACTCATGCCCAGACAGTCCAAATAATACGCTCTCCTGGCCCAATCCGGAGCTAATAGGATGACTTGGGCCCAGTCCTAGTATTCTTCAGAACACAGGCAGGAGAGACGCAAGTGGGAAGGAGTACAAAAGTTCAATTCTCCACTCTCCCGGGCGCATTGTTTAGCAAGAGTTTCATGGGAACTCCAACAACTTAAGGTGTTGATATTGCACATTTTGGATGATAGCAAAAAGATCTTACAGGGTCCCCACTACTGTTAGAACATACCCTGTGCCACCTGGGGATGCATACACCATTTGTGATGCACCAGGCGCCTGGCATGCAATGATCCAGGCAGGTGGTTCATGTTCAGGGAAATTCCTTGAAGCTCCAGGGAACTCCAGAGGTGCAGAGCCTCATGGCACAGGACCATATCCTGCTTGCTGCAATACTACAAGCAAAGATGTAGCCTGGGATAACCTGTACCAGACCTACCTTGTTGGAAGGCAGATATGCCTTCAGCACCAGAGAAAACGGCCAACAATTTCAACAAATTCATATGGAGATAGGCTTCTACCGAAACCACAGACCTGGGTCAGTATTTCTCCTTCTGAAACATGGTATTCAGAGGACAAAGATCTAAGATAAGCCAAGCCCTCCATCCTTCTTTGTCATAAAGAAAGCAGCAATTCTCCCTATTTATGAAAGTTCACACCTCTTGCATTAGAATTGGCTATTAATACTCCGAGAGCCATTTTGATATGGGAGGAATGTTTCGCAGGACAGGAAGAAACAGTAGGGCATAGCTATGCTAAATGATTTGGAGGACCCATCTGTCAGATGAGATAAATTGCCACTCTTGAAGAATGTGCTGGATCCTGCGTCCAACAGGATAGTTGTGCACCACTAATAAAAAGCTAACACAGATTGGATGCTGTTGCTGCAGAAGAAGGGGACCTGAAAAGCCAATGCCCATGGTGAGATGCTCATTTCCTGCTATATCCATATCCCCATCAAAAATGGGACTGGGGTCACTGTGTCATGTAGTTCCTATAGTACCCACGCAGAATCTGGGCATTTGATAACATAAACTGTGGGATTGGTGGCAGACTGGTTCCGTACACCCCCACAGAGAAATATTAGCCTGTTTGGAGTTAAGCTAGCTCACAGTGCCACTAGTGTCTCCTCGTATCGAGGAGAGATTAGTTTCTGGCAACCTTAGAACATGACAACCCTGATCCCTCAAGAGCGTGGAAACAATGTACTACTTTTCGTTCAGTCACTCGTGCTCATTTAGTTTATCTCAGAGATGCACAGAATAAACAGTCTGGGCGTTTCAATAAGGATTTATTGAACAGTTTTTATTCTCATGTAAAATATATGAGCTGCAACAACCATTAGACAGTAACAGAGACATATGATTAGTAGTACTATGAATATAAAAGGACAGTGCAGTTCTACCATTTTGCAATAAGCATGAATAAATACATGAATATAAAATGCATGATAACAGTGCGCGTACTCCTACGATGCCTATCTAGATGTACCTAAGAGTACCTAGCATGTGAGTAGGTGTAAAGCCAAGAATCCCTTTAGGTTTTAGTCGAACCCCATTACTTGAAGTGTGAAAATGCAGGAGCCCTTCTTGGTCTCGAGTTGGGCACCCTGCAAGGGATGTTTAGACCACTGTCAGCTGGAGCGTCTGCATGCAGGAGCCTCAACGTGTCTGATCAGTGTGTCGGCCTGGAAGTCTCGGTTCCCTCTGCCTTATCTTGGCAAGATGTGGTGTATTTATACCCGAAAGTATCTAGGGTTTCTTTGTCCCTTGTATGTTTTGTATGGGTCATTGTTGGACTGAGGAAGACAGAAGGGATGAACCTTGCACATAGATATTATGCAGGTGATGTAGTTTCTGCTTCGTTTCCAAGAACCCTCATGAATGCTCATACATGATGTAGAAGCCCATCGGAGATGTTATAGTAGGCCTTTGTTTAGGGAAACCCCCTCCTTCTGCACCCAGAAGTGAAACTAGATAACGTTCAATCCTCAGAGCTCGTTATTGTGTAGTGTAGGGAACTAATGTAGGTGAAAGATCATGCCTTTATAAGAGCATCTAGAATCATGCCTATATTAGGACATCAAGAGTCATGCCTATATTAGGGCCTCTATATAAAACATAACAAATGTAGGGGAGGAAGGGGAGACTTGTGTTGTCTGTACACAAACCCCCTGACTTAGTCTCAGAATTTCCTGAACTGGTGTTGACTAAAGATCTGTCTTTCGTACCAAAGGCCCATCCAAATCACTTCTCCATCAAGACAGAGCTCCATCATTTCTTCAGGAAGATTCGCCTACAATATTTCTTTAGGCATTCTTCGGCAATACATTTAGTCTTGTAGACTGGAATGAGGGTACCTTCTACCTTTGTCCAAACAGCACATGCTAATTCCAACAAGATCCTTGCTTATGAGAGCGCCGGATTCAGGGATGTCTCTAAAGTGCTTAAAGCCAAAAAATACATCAATCACAATGTAACCAAAATGGAACATGAAGCCCTCCAGTCACTCAAGCAAAATAAGGACATTGTAATTAAACCCGCGGACAAGGGTGGAGCCATTGTGGAACAGGATGTGACCAAATATAAGACTGAGATCCTCAATCAACTGCAGGATGGGATCAGTTACAGGAAACTATTAGCGGCCCTACAAAATAACTGGAGAAAGAGATGCTACAAATCACCAACAAAGAGCTAGAGCAAGGTATCCTATCTACCTTGGAATTTCTTTATCTGAAACAAAAGCAGCCTCAGCTCCCAATCTATACGCTGCCAGAAATCTACAAGGATATGCTGAAGTCGCACAGATGTCCCATCGTTTCGGCTGCGGATCCCTACTCAGACCTTTGTATGGATACATTGATCAGTTTTTTAAGCCAATAGCAGTGACCACGGATGCATACTTGAGGGACACCATGCAGACAATCAACTTGGTAGATCAATGTCCCTTTGACCCGACTGAACAACTCTTAGTAACGTTGGACATCATGTCACTGTACACAAGTATACCTCGGGGATTAGCTCTTGAAGTGATGAAATTAGCCCTCGAGCGGAGAACAGCACCAATGAGGGTACCTACAGAGTTCATTATCGATCATCTCCAAATTGCAATAAGGACAAATTTCTTCTTTTTTCAGGGTCACTGCTATCTTCAAATCAAAGAAGGGGGTGGTGATGAACAGAGTGCCTGAATTAAGCAGACCACTCTTACCCAGTCCAAAGATCAGGGCTTGATCCATCACCGTTTTTTAGCTCACTGCACCATCCCAGCTCAGAACTTGGCTATATGCAAATTAGTCTGTTCCTGTCCCAGTGCATGATGGGAACAGGGCAAACCAAACTACCAAGCCAATTCTTATACTGGGAAGGAAACAAGCTTCCGGGGACTAGTTTCTGCCATTTCAGGCGTCGTCGGCCCGGCTTGCTTGAATCCTGATGGTGCAATGAGCAAAGGACTCACATCTGAGTATACCCTTCCACGCTTATGGTGGACAAAATGATTCAGAAAAGGGGGTGGTGATGAACAGAGTGCCTGAATTAAGCAGACCACTCTTACCCAGTCCAAAGATCAGGGCTTGATCCATCACCGTTTTTTAGCTCACTGCACCATCCCAGCTCAGAACTTGGCTATATGCAAATTAGTCTGTTCCTGTCCCAGTGCATGATGGGAACAGGGCAAACCAAACTACCAAGCCAATTCTTATACTGGGCAGGAAACAAGCTTCTGGGGACCGGTTTCTGCCATTTCAGGCGTCGTTGGCCCGGCTTGCTTGAATCCTGATGGTGCAATGAGCAAAGGACTCACATCTGAGTATACCCTTCCACGCTTATGGTGGACAAAATGATTCAGAAAAGGGGGTGGTGATGAACAGAGTGCCTGAATTAAGCAGACCACTCTTACCCAGTCCAAAGATCAGGGCTTGATCCATCACCGTTTTTTAGCTCACTGCACCATCCCAGCTCAGAACTTGGCTATATGCAAATTAGTCTGTTCCTGTCCCAGTGCATGATGGGAACAGGGCAAACCAAACTACCAAGCCAATTCTTATACTGGGAAGGAAACAAGCTTCCGGGGACCGGTTTCTGCCATTTCAGGCGTCGTCGGCCCGGCTTGCTTGAATCCTGATGGTGCAATGAGCAAGGGACTCACATCTGAGTATACCCTTCCACGCTTATGGTGGACAAAATGATTCAGAAAAGGGGGTGGTGATGAACAGAGTGCCTGAATTAAGCAGACCACTCTTACCCCCTTTTCTGAATCGTTTTTGGCCACTATAGGTGTGGCAGGGTATACTCAGACATGTGTCCCTTGCTCACTTCTCCATCAGGATTTAAGCAAGCCGGGCCGACGACAGCTGAAATGCCAGAAACCGGTCCCCGGAAGCTTGTCTCCTTTCTGGTGAAGAATTGGCTTGGTAGTTTGGTCTGCCCTGGTCCCATGATGCACTGGGCCAGGGACAGACTAATTTGCATATAGCCAGGTTCTGAGCTGGGATGGGGCAGTGAGCTAAATAACGGTGATGGATCAAGCCCTGATCTTTGGACTGGGTAAGAGTGGTCTGCTTAATTCAGACACTCTGTTCATCACCACCTCCTTTTCTGAATCATCTTCAAATCAAAGGCGTGGCGATGGGGGCAGATTTTGCCCCAGACCTGGCGATTATTTTTATGGATTTTGAAAGCTCCTATATCTTCAGTAACAACAATCCCTTTAACAACAAGGTAACCCTCTGGAAGAGGTACAGCGATAACATCCTCAGGATCCGGACTGGCGATCCAGTGAAGTTGGATCGCCCCCATACATGGCTCAATCAGAGAAGTGAGGACATGCAATTCACTATACACTTTGATCCCAAACAAATAGATTTCCTCGATAGCTCTATTAAAAAGGAGAACAACATACTCTACACCATACTATATCGGAAGCCGGTGGAACAGAGCTCATTGCTCCTCTATAATAGCCATCACCCAAGAGGCCTAAGAGACAATTTGCCCTTTGGGCAATTCCTGCGGCTCCGTCGGAACTGTTCAAGGAAGGAAGACTTCATGTCAGAATCTGAAGAGCTGTCTGATAGACTTCTGCAAAGAGGTTACCCGAAGAGATTGGTGAAGAGAGCACTCAAGAGGCTTGGTTCAGCCCTCGAGAAACATTGCTGGCACCAGGAGAAAAGGAGTATGATCCCACACAGAGGATGATCTGTGTGACCACCTTTTCAACTCATAGTAACGCAGTCAAGAAGGTGGTCAATCAACATTGGGGCCTAATAACAGATGATGTGGAACTACCAGACCTCCCAATGTATTCCTGCAAGAAAGCCAAAAGTCTGAAGTATCATGTGGTATGTTCATTCTTAGATTCACCTTAGGAACCGTCTCTTTAATCCCCGTGGAATTTACGCCCCACTATAGGCCATTTCAAGTGTGGATACTGCAAGGCATGCACATTCACGATTCAAACAAAGCAGTTTGTCCATCAACAACACAAGAATAATCTTAAGTCCTTTACTAAAGGCAATACATCCAATGTCATCTATGGAATCATCTGCCCGTGTGACAAAATATATGTTGGCCAAACACAGCAGAAGGTAAAAGCCTGAATACAGCAGCATTGCAGTGGAATACGATGCAGAGTTCACGGTGCGCCCATGATGTAGCATTTTAGAGATGCAAAAAATGGCCTGACAAGCTCAAATAGTTAGTCTTGGAGAAGGCTACTCTCGGTCCCGGGGGGCAATATGGAAACCATCTTGAATGTTAGAGAATGCAAATGGATGTATCATTTGGACTCTATACACAATGGCCTCAACAAATTGGGCGCTAGCTACGCACAGCTTTCTTGCATAATATCAGAATAATATGTTTGTACGGCCTAGAATAGTTCCGGTACATTTCAGATCCTCCCTCCAATATGCCTGTTACAGTCACACAATTACTATCCCAAGTGGTTGCCAGCCTTGCAGAGGTTCTCTACCCAGCAATAGAACATCTAATAGCGCTATCAGTACTTAGTCTATCAGATACAAGACTATTGTTTGATTATATATGACGATCAAGTTTTATGTTCCGTCTTATTCGTGTGATAAAATATATATGATGCTGGACATGTATCTTTGTTATGTATATGATGCTAAACACAATGGGCTGCGTCTGTCAATCTAGCAACATTGCATTGGTTTGGGCCTAGTTGCAGACAGCGTTTTGGCACGATATTAAGTTAGGCCTAGCAGTATTGCATGTTTTTGGGGGGCTGTTTGGGGGGGTTGTGGATGTTTGGGAGTGGGTTTATGGGTCTTGGAGCACTGCGCGGAAGGTCTAATTTTGATTGCAAGTGATTTGAAGAAAATCATGGTGGGAAAGGGGGGTTTGGGCCTAGTTGCAGACGGCGTTTTGGCACGATTTAAAATGAGGCCTAGCAGTATTGCATGTTTTTGGGGGGCTGCTTCGGGGTGTTCTAGATTTTTGGGGGTGGGTTGAGGGGTCTGGTAGCACTGCTGGGAAGGTCTAATTTTGATTGCAAGTGGTTTGAAGAAATTCCATGGTGTAAAAGGGGGGTTTGGGCCTAGTTGCAGACAGCGTTTTGGCACGATTTAAACTGAGGCCTAGCAGTATTGCATGTTTTTGGGGGGCTGCTTGGGGGTATTCTAGATTTTTGGGGGTGGGTTGAAGGGTCTGAGAGCACTGCTGGGAAGGTCTAATTTTGATTGCAAGTGGTTTGAAGAAAATCCATGGTGGAAAAGGGGGGTTTGGGCCTAGTTGCAGACAGCGTTTTGGCACGATTTAAACTGAGGCCTAGCAGTATTGCATGTTTTTGGGGGGCTGCTTGGGGGTATTCTAGATTTTTGGGGGTGGGTTGAAGGGTCTGAGAGCACTGCTGGGAAGGTCTAATTTTGATTGCAAGTGGTTTGAAGAAAATCCATGGTGGGAAAGGGGGGTTTGGCCTAGTTGCAGACAGCGTTTTGGTACGATATTAAGTTAGGCCTAGCAGTATTGCATGTTTTTGGGGGGCTGTTTGGGGGGTTGTAAATGTTTGGGGGTGGGTTTATGGGTCTGGGAGCACTGCTGGGAAGGTCTAATTTTGATTGCAAGTGGTTTGAAGAAAAGCCATGGTGGAAAAGGGGGGGTTGGGCCTAGTTGCAGAAAGCATTTTGGCACGATCTGCAAAAATCGCCCATAGTTACTAGTAATTAATACTATCCATGAAAAGGAAACTCAGAGTACGCACTTTCGAAATGATGATTATATGTAATACTGTCACCTCTGAAACTGAAAGTGTTATTTTTGCACTACACAGCGTACCTTATATTTTTTTCACCGTGGTGTTTTAATATCACTTCCTGTTTTTCCATCAACAATTACAGGCCGGCTTTTACCCTGTGCCATGGAACAAACGATTAACTCAGGCTTACCATTAGCGATCCACAATTCCGCATCAGGCAGGCAGTGGACAGTGTGTCTGATCACCAAGATTGATTGACGAAGCGTCAGATGGAATGGAGGAATACCGCGAATAAGAGGAATGGCTGGATGCATGCAACTTCACAAATTCAACAGGACAACTACAACATACAGTTACAGTATCCTCTTAACTTCTCCTCATCTTTTAAATGTTATTGTTGTGACCTTGAACTTCTACGAGTGTGACTCTGTGCGTTTGTTTGCTCTCTGCTTCAAATTCATCCCTCCAGCTATTTGATAAGTTTCTTTGCTATTTTTAAAACTAATTTAATGTACTAATAACTATAAGTGTTTATTCTCTCTGAGGGCAGAGAGGCAAGTGAAATTGCGTAATTATAATTATTACTGTAGCCCTGTACTGTCAAATTGTTTCTTCATAGTCACTAGTAAGTTGTAGTAAGTACTACTTTTTAGTAACCTAACCATCCATTTAGCAAACAACTTCATGCATTCAATAGTGCACTTCCTTTATGTCCCTTAAAAGATTTATGGATATCTTCGAATCCAAAGATTGTTTTTCTTCATTTGTTGTTTGTCCATGCTGTGTTTTTTTCGCTCTCTCCACAAAACTTTCCCAAAAACCCCCATTCCCATCCAATTTTCAAACCCTAACCCTCTTCCCCCGGACTGTGTGATTTTTCATTGAGGTGTGACTAAATGACAACAATAAATTCCACACACTTGCTGGGGAGGATAAGGTCAAAGCAACAGAAAATGTGCGCCATCGTGGATTGATCATCAACAACATCCTCCTCCTACACGTGAGGAATCGAATGCTTAATGCGTACGTTGCTTTGTCCTTTGCCTTAATACTATTTCTTATAGTAGTCATACTCCACGCAACTAGTACTTAGTTATCTTTTGAATACTTTATCACTGCTTAGGCTACAATTTATAGCACTGTTCTCTACCGTACTATCTATCGTACTGTTTCTAATGCTACGCTCAGGCCACTCAATGTTTCATTTCCTTTTTTTCATATGCTGCTACTGCCAGTGTGTACCACTACTACTACTAGCACAACGATGATATTTCAACAATCCAGGATTCAAGTCAACACCCAACCTTAATCGCCATTTGCCATGCAGCCAGCCCTGTGCCTAGCCCTATTCTCAAACACGAATCACAGGTAAGATAAGCATTTTGGGGAGGTAGAATATTGGGCTAGGACTCGGAGGAGAGGAGAGACTAACAGTGTCACAGTAGTACTCGTAAAGTACTAATAGGGCAATTGAATTCACTAACTCTGTTAGTGGCATTTTTGTACATGTTTAGACGTTTAGATAATTCATGATGGTAAGTTTGAAGAAAGCAAACATACAGTAACCCCCTCCCACCACCACACAAAATAATATGAACGTGTATACTATGTTTAAGTATGTAAAATAAATGAATATATTTCCCCTAACAAAAATAAACTAACCCAACCCACCCCCCTACCTAACCCCAACCAATGTCCAAATGTCCTTCAAGTCCCTTTCCCCAAAGCCCAATTCCCACCACCCCCCCAACAGTCTTTAAAAAAGGGGCAAGGGAAAGTCACTTCCTCCGGTAGTGTCCTCCTGTGGACAGGTCCCGCTCCTCTTTGCGGAGGTCCCGGAGCTGACGCTGTTGCTTCTCTGCCAATCGCTCCAGGTAGTCCACTCGCTTTCGGAGGCGGCGCAGACGTGCCATCCAGGCTCTGGGGGGGGGGGGCAGCTGTTCTTTTTGCTGCTGTGCGGAAGCGGCGGGAGGCTGTCGTGCCATGGCGCCGTTTCGCTGGAGGCTGGTGGACCCGGGGGCACTGGAGGAGGATGCAGTATTTGCCGTCTCCTCCTGCTCCCGAGCCCACAGCCGCCGATATTCAATGCAAAAGGCCTCCAGCTTACGTGCCCTGGCCCGGACAGCCATCTCCTTGCGGGTGTGCTTTTTTGGAGCATCTATATGAAGAAAGAAAGAAAAATACTGTAGCCAATAGTCTTTAACATTAAGTCAAAATAATTCAACAGAAAGTTGTCTCACAGTAACACTAGCAACTTGCAAGCACAGTATAACATTGTGGCATGTATCTTTCCGCAGTCTTTTTAGGCCTGTGACATTAGTGGGAGTTTCAGGAATTCTACTAGCAGCACTTTGGACTCACTAATACATAGTCAGAGAGTCAGAGACTACACCAGTCTTCTTCTTTTTTTCTCTTGTTTTGCAAAAGAAATTACTTGTACGTGAACTTGTGGTAGCCGGCATAATGCCAGCTCACTCAGCTTGCACCCAATAAAAACAGACACAAGCCATGATGACGCAGACTCACATTACTTTAAGCAGTATATGCAGGTGGGGATAGGAAGCTCTTACTTTTTTATAGGGGTGGCACTAGCCATACTCGGTTACATTAAGGGCTACTGCTCAATGTAATTTATATTTCGTACTGCCCCCTCCGGGCCTTGACTACTACAAAAGGAAAATGAAGATTATTCATTCATATATCCTGCCGATCACATGATCTTTGCTTATATGATGGATGACTTTAGGTGCTTTGTTTTGATAGATTGAGTGAACAACAGCAATAGTCCACCCATGACACAGCTGAAAGAAAATTATTAACATAGGGAATGAGTGTGATGGTACCCATAATTGTCGGAGGAAGGTACTTGACTTGATATAATGTCAACTATACAATACATACACAATATATGCTGTGCTTGCAAAGTAAACTACTGTACTGTTAGTCAAGGGAGTATTTAAATTTTATGAACAATCACAACTTCTAGCATTTGGATTTCCTCAGCTTTCCTATTCTCGCACAGGCATGCTGTTCAAAGTAACAGTGTTCATCTGCTGTGCGTCTGCTCTAATACATACACCTCTGCTATCTATGAGGAAGAAGAAGATACCATCCAGGCTTCCAAAGTAAACGTCTATCATTCTTCTTAATGTCTCAACTTGTACCAAGTTTACTTTTTCTCAACAACCAACTAACACCCTTTTCATTTTATTTGGTAAACCACCGTCTTGACTTGCATTTGAGTTTGACCCAAATGATATATTGCAATGCACACCACACATGCATTTTCTGATTCACCCACACAGGCAGTCATCTTTTCTTTCTCCTCCAACCATCCTTGCTTCAAGCAGCCATGCATCTGATTCCTTCCTATCAGCCACCTCTGTCTGCATTCAAAAACACGTATCATTCTTTACAGTCATAAATGTTACGACTCGCTCGTCCTTCCTTTCACCCTTCTTTCCCTTTTCGTTCTTCACATCCCTCAAGATCATCTGATATGACTTGCCTTCACGATAAAAGTTTCCCAGCTGATTTGAAGTCAAATAGAGGGGGCCATTGCTTAACTGAGAACTACCGCCGCTAATGCTATTACTAAGTCAAGGTTGACTGTCTTCTCCGTGATTGGCAAAAATGTAGTTCTAAATGAGCCATCCCCCTCAGCTCCTCCTGGTGGCATTTGTGGCGCCGCCGCATCCGCCCCTGGAGTGGACCCCTCCGCGCTGCTGGCCCCGGCACTGGTGGTGGGTAGTGCCGCATCCGATGTTGTGATGCCTAGAAAAAACATGTCATATTTTTAGATGCCATACCCCACCCCCTATTTCATCTCGTAATGGAAGAGAAAATGTTAATACATATACAATTTTTAAATATTTGGACTGAAGAAAAGTCACGGTTTTGGGGAGGGTGTTAACTTATATGCTTAGCCATAACATGCAACACTTTTTGGCACAACTGATGAATGCTTGCTTTTTAACGTGCAACATTTTTCTAATCACAGACAGAACCAACTACTCCTCATCACCACTAGGAGGACTTGAAGTTCCAACAAGGTGAGGGCTCCCGAGTCCCGCACAGTTACTTCTGACTGAGGTATGTGGAAAGTCGAACTGCACCTATCATCAACAATATCCTATTTCTCTTGTCCATACTTCTGTATGTGCAGAATAGTCCCTAAAAACACCAGCGGTATGGTATGTGCTACTATCAAATCAAAAAGCCAACTACTAGCTTATTCATGGTTGACATTGACATTTTGTTGTTGGAAATTGTCAAAGCACTAACATTAAGAAGACTGGAATACACAGCAAGGGCAACCCAGAGGACTGCACTCAGTGCCTCTAGAGCTATTGCTAGATCAGAGTTTTGTTTAACACCGTTTGCCGACTTGGCAGGCTCAGCTACCTACACAGACCGACCCATAATAAAATTAAATAGTAGTAGCACAGAGAGTGATGGTAGAGAGGCAGGATAAGAATGTAGAAACAGTCTACAAGAAGATCAAAGACTATTTTGTAAAAAATAGAATTAGGAAACAGTTTGGACTGAATAGGAGCTGTAAAAGTTAGGGAAGTATAATTATATTAACAACAGAACAACTTACTGGGGCCAGCAGAAGAGGCTGCAGAGGACCGTTCCTGCCCACTTTCTTCCGCCGGAGTCTGGGGTGTACTCTTCTTGCCCCTGGGAGGTGCTGAATGTGAACATGAAATAAACACAAACATGAATGATTATTTTTTTGAAATATTTGATTTCTTTGACCACAATCTAAAATTATCTAGAGGAAACAAATTACCAACAATTGCACTAAATGTATTGACCTATCTGATCTGGTCAACTAGGAGGATACTAGTACAGTATTGCTGTATTCGCAGACCGTCTACTTGGAAAGTTATGTAAATCACTAACTAAACTAACAACAAAAACGTTCTACTACGACTGCCAGCACTCAGCAGCACGCGACATGACAGACACAGTCCGTCATCATGATTGCAGGCCACTAAAAAATGTCCTACTACTAATAACAAGTCATAATATACTCAACCTATCAATCCACCACTATCTCTTCTTCTTAGTGGCAGCAGGAGTACAAAGGAAGGACTAGACTTCAGTCTCTAGTCTCTCTAGCATTACACAGTTCTGTAAAGTACTACACTCATACATATTCAGGCCAAATGAGCACAAAGTTGCAAACAAGTAAGCATAGTAGCAACGCCACTGAGCAGGCGAGCACCTGCAATCACAGAAGCTATTTAAACATTATTTTACCTGCAATGTAATTGAATCAGCAGCATTCTTGCTCTTCGGGAAAAACATATATTAGCAATATAACACAGAGCAGAAGAAAACAAAGTAGTTATTAAATAGCTACTCACCAAGGCCAGGGATCTCCACGCCTAGAAGGTCTAGCAGGTCCTGCTCCAGGTCGAGGAGGTCAGCCACTGGTGCGTCGCTTGGTCATAGGTGCGCCGGACCCCCGACTCCCTACGCATGGCCCGGCACACCTTATCCCACAGCTGGTGACACTCCCGGAGGCCATACCCTTGACCGGGCCTGCCCCCTGCTGCCACGGTCTTCGGGAGGTGGCGCAGAACATAAAATATAAGTGCGTCCACCTCCACCGCGCTGCAAACCTCCCTGGCCACTACATCCTCCCCTCTCAATCGCCCACAAGGGAGCCGGGTATGGGGTGCGGGACCCTTCCCCTTGCTCTTCCCGGCTCCCTTTGCCATGGTCCTGGACAGCTGAAAAAAAAAATAGGAGAAAATAGGGAAAAAGTAAAGAAAAGAAAAGAGTTAAAAAAAAGTAGCTTTAAAGTAACCAAAAGTAGAGAAAAAACAAAAAATATAGATGTAGAAAAAGCGAGGGATAGATAATGAGTAAAAAAGATCAAAAAAAAGTTCAAAGAAACAAAGGATTGCAAAAATTAGGGGAGGATTGGAAAAGCATGCCCAGAACCATAGCAATGAATGAAAAACAAGATGGCTGCGCCCATTGAGGACCGCGTGGGTAAGTTTGCGCGATATTTCCCCCGCAAGCATGCAAAAACTCACGTGAACACGTAATAGCGCCCCGCGCACAACACGATCTTGCAAATAGCGCCCGGAAACGGAAATACGCAACGTGGACAAGATGGCCGCACCTATGTACGACCGCATGGGTAACTTCACGGTCGGTGCGCTGCAAGCAGTCCGCGAACACGCAAAAAGCCCAGTGAACACGCAAAAAAAAAATTGCATACCGCGAATTTGCACATTTCGCCCACATCTAATTAGGACCCAGAGCATTTCCTGCCTGGAGCCCACCTATGGCTAGTATCAGTTCATCGGGTGTCAAGTCTACCTCCAATGCTTGAACTTCATGCAGTGCAAGTCTGGCCATCTGTATATCTTTAAGAAATGCCAAATGTTCCTCTATAATATTCGTGGCATAGGGAGTGTATATTGTCTCATAGTGGAGTGTAAACACATTTACTATCTTTCCTGGGTCAGTAATAGTCCCTCCTGTGTGTGAAGTCAGTTGTGCCACCCAGCGACCAGCACACTCCCTTTTACCTAGCCAAGCTAGAAGTTAGCCAGCCTTATCTCCCACTTCATAAATAGTATGGTGTGTTTTAGTGACTCTGGCCTTAGCCTACTTTCCCACGTAGTCCCTGTATTCCTGCTTTGCTTAGCTAAGCTTATGGGTTGTGGTGTCAGTGGAATCTGAAGAGTGCTCTGCTTCGGCTTGGCTCACTGCCTTCTCAAGTGTCTGTACCTGTAGTATTTTAGCCCGTTTGTGGGATGTGATTAGGGATATCGCCTGGCCGCGTAAGGCCATCTTATATTCCTCCCACAGGGTTAGTGGGGAGGTTACTGAATGTTAATTTACACTGAAGTATTGTCTTGTGGTGTTGTGCAGGCCCTTCCAAATATCTGGGTCTTTCAGAAAACCGGGATATATGGGCTATATGCGACGCCTCTCCAGGAAGTGGGACGTGTATTTGAGCATTACCTGGGAATGATCGGATATACCTCTGGGGAAGTGTACGATCTCAGATACTTTCTCCAAACTAGATGATACAGTAAGGATATATTCTATCTTGGAAAGGCTATTACGTGCTCCCGAGTGGAATGTGTATTGTTCCTGAGGGAAACGCAGGTGCAAAATGGCCTCAAGTCCGAAGGTCTCAAGAAATTCAGCCAGGCAAAGGTGGGTTCAACATTGACTCCTAGAGGGTTGCCTGTCAAGAGTAGCATCTAGTGTGTTGTTAAAGTCAACTTCTATGATAAGTTCCCCTTGCAGGAGTTTGAGTAGAAATTCACCAAGGGCTGGGAGGGCTAGGCCGTGGAGAGCAAGCGGAATATATACCGAAACTAAATTGAAAGCACGTCCCTCCCACCGACATGATATAGTTGCGAATAGTCCCATGTCATCCGTCCAGGACCCGCCTATGATGAGTGGGAAGCTTTTTTGACTCAGAATCCCCACAACCCACGAACCCGAAGTGAACTCAGGGTGGGCCGCCATACGGAATCCCCATCTATCCAAGGCTCTACAACATTCAATGTACCTGTGTGAACAAAGTAAACATAATCTTAAACTGGTTCCCGTCCCCCACCTCCTTCCCTGCAAGACGAACATACAACTACCCACCACCCCAACTTCGCAAAGTGCTCCTTCCCCAGAACTTGTACTTGAGTGAGGGGGAGAGTAGTCCCGTGATCACCCCGATCCATTCCCTCTTTCAACCCCATAGCTATGCGATCAGTTCCGTCTCATCTTATAAAGCGATGTGTCAGTGTTCAGGTACCCAGAGGGGCAAATATCCAATTTTTCCGACTTTTTATGCAGCTGTCTCATGTCAAGTAGGCACTGCATTGCTATTCAAGCGTTCTTTGACTTGTTTTCACGTCTGCATTTATTGAATAACACTTGTCCACCAGCAAGTATTGCACATTCTGGGCAATAACTTAATCTTCCCATGCTTAAAAAAACCAAAGCATGAATGAGTGCTCATGTAAATCGCTCGATTGCCTTTGTGTCAAGTTTCACCTTGTTTTTTCTTTTTTGCAATTTTATATAGTGCAAACTCGTCCCCAAGGTTTTGGAGCGCTTTACATGAGCATCAGTTAACATTACACCAAGATGCATTCATTTATTTTATGTTGGTTGGCACAGCAAGATGAAGTGATTCTTCCAGAATCACGGGACGTTGAGCCGGTTCCGAAATTCAAACCTGGTTCCCCAACTCCAAAGTCACCATATATATATAAAAAAATAGTGCTGCAGATATGTTTTTACCCCAACAAGGGTGCCGGACAGAGCCGGAATTCATTAAGCCGGAGTCCTTGGTGGCTGGAGATAGAATAATTGTTTACAAAGCCCAATAACATCAGGTGACATGGCAGAGGGACTGTTTGTGGCATCTGCCACCAGCTGTCTTCACGGACCGTGCTGTGGCATGGAACACTGGGAAGGATAATTTTGTATTGTGCCTTACAATCTTTAAACGGTGTGGGAATGTCCAGCAGGGTTTCAAATATGTTTACCATAGTGAGATCTTTTAGCAGGGCTTCCTGTGGTATTTTTAAATTAAAGAACTGAACTACTGCAACATGGCCACTACCTGACAGTTTTATGTTCGGTGATGCACAGTAGCCCATCTCGCTACGAGTGTGTGCATATACATGTACATATTTTCCTATACGTATGAAAGATTCTTTAGTTTTATATGCTATTATTGTACTCTCTCTGCTTCTTTCAAAATACCCACAGTTGGTGTTGTTAATGCTTCTTGTTTTTTCTACTCTTTGGTACATTTAACAACCGTCAACCGTCAATCCTCCACACATCATCAGGCACACATCCCACACCATCATGCATCATCATCATGCATCATCGGGCACATCACTCACCATTAAACATCCCACACCATCACACGCTCTGAGTGCGTGCATGAGCGAGAGTGTGCACCTGCTCCTTCTGTTTATGGGCAATGTTATGTTATGTTATATATGGATTTGTATCGCGCACTGCTACTCAAGAGTGTCCTGGCGCGTTGGGGAAAACAGTGACAAAGCAGACTGGGGCGGTTACACCACTTGTTTAAACAGATATGTTTTCAGAAGTTTTTTAAAGGTGGTTAGTTATTTTGTGTGTCTTAGTGCATCGGGCAGGGCATTCCACATGGTGGATGCTCTCACCGCCAGGGACTGACCTCCCAGGCGGGCTCTTCTGAACCTAGGGATTACCAGCCGCCTTTTCGCAGCATGACGGGTCGGGAGGTAAAACGCAAACCTAGCACTCAGGTAGGAGGGGCAGGGGCCATGAAGAGCTTTATGTGCCAGGACCAGGGCTTTAAAGCGTACTCGCTGGACAACCGGGAGCCAGTGTAGATCGCTCAGTTGCTTGCGGACACTTAGTCTCCTCAGGATGTCAAAGAGGAGCCTAACCACCGCGTTCTGCACGATCTGTAATTTCCCCAAGAGAAATCCAGAAGAACCGATATAGAGGGCATTAGCGTAGTCCAGGCGCGAGAGTATGAGCTCCCTGGCTACACCCTCCTTTGCAACACGAGGAAGAAGGGGGAAGAACTTCAGGGTACCAAAGCAGGCTCCTGAGAGGCTCAGATCGGCTCCGAACCAAATCCCCAGGTTCTTGGCTACCCCACAGTCCCCCTTGGGACAGGGAAATCCCTTGGGCCAAAGGGATTCCCTGAAAGCTATCGGAAATTGACCATAAAGGAGCACTTATGATTTGTCCTCGTTGCATTTCAGGCTAGCCTGGGCCAGGCAGGCACAGGTTCACATGTGCTGTAGGTGGAGAGTGGCACTAGAGAAGTGGTCCAAATAATATCCAGCTTGGTGAAAGAAAGGATTTGCCTAGGATCACACACTTTGGTCTAGGGGGAGGCCGGAATTTGCTTTCACGTTGTGCATTTCAGACCTTGGGTTCTTGTAGCTATTGTCTCACTCGCTTCTTTCAGTCACAGTGTGAAAGTTGGAAACTTCTTTTGTACCTCACCACTTTCAAAAGTCACCAGCCGCCTCTGGGAATAGCGATGATAAATCCTACTTATTGGTGAGCATGGATTTTGCATTGCTATTTTAGAAATGCCACTTTTACAAAGTGAAAAAAATAGAAGGAGGTCAGCCCAATTGACCAGTAGCTAGATAGGGCCTAGTTAAAGTACACAACATGAAATCTAGCCACCACTTTAGATGCTGTTTCCTATTTAAACAGACAAAGGGCGTAACCTTGATTCATTGATCCGGGTTATATATTTAACCAATGATTACATTTGTTTGTGAGTTTTCAAAAATCATATACATCTGAAATTGAGAGAACACTTTTTGTTCCAACACAATACTTTACATTGATTCAACATGAAATAAACATTACATCAAACACATGAAAATTTTAATACGTAAACATAACATTCTAAAGGGTACACCAGCCTGTCATTTTTAAACATTCATGTATGCAGCAATCCTAATATATGTAATTTATACAGTCTTTTTGGTTAAGATGAAACATTGCAGCCCCTCAGGAATATGAGTTATTGTCAGCATTAGAACCCTTTGAATGAAGCATTGTCAATAACATCTTTCAATGGAACATTGCTTAAGAGCATGGTAAATAATACTTTTAAAGCAAGCGTTGTCAAACCATCCTGAATAACACTCTCAAATAAAGCATTTTCAATTCAGTGTGAATAACACTTTTTCAAGAAAGCAATGTGTCCGTGTCTTCCTTAACAATCCTTAGGCATAGACTTAACCCTGAAGGGAGACTGCGCTCCCGGCTATAGAGGCACAGCTACAGCCTGGGGACTGCGTGCAAACTTAAGCAAGGCTTGGGGGGTCTTTTGAAGACCCTCCAAACTTAGGGACAATACATTTTGTGATCACTATGGACTTCTTGAGGAGGAGTTGCTACTCTCTTGCAACTCCCCACACCTCCATGTTTATGTTAATGAGGCCTCCTGCCATCCTGGGGCCACCACATTTATTAGACTTTATCAGCAACAAAAAACCCACCGGACAATATTGGACACTCCCTCTTGGGGTGCCTGGTCCCACACGGGTACCTTCACGTGCCCCCAACATTGGGGAATCCCAGGGGGCCCAAGCCTGGATGATTCGCAGGTTCCTTGTCTGGCCAGCACTTTTCCTGGCTGCTGCAGAAGCCAAGAGTTCTCTTTCCTTGCCTCTTCCTACGAGCAGGGAACTTCCTTTGGAGGTGGCCACCCACTCCCCCAGAAATAAGGAGAGGGCATGCCTACCGCTGATGGCCACACTCCCCCTTCCACTTTGCTGAGGGCCTGGAGTTGGGATTCTGTGCCCCCACCTCCATTGCTCCCCCACAATTTGGTACTTCCCAGGCCCCAGAGATGGGGTCCTTGGCTCCCAGTCCATGCAATGGCCTGGGGGTTGAGATACTTTGCACTCTGGGAGCGGTGACCACTGGCCAATCCTGGTGCGCCGCATCATCTCTCTGCCCCTGTTTCAACCCAACTGCACAGCATGCTTGAACAATTTGAAAAGGCACCACCCAGGAATCACTAGTCATATCTACTCTGGGGCCTCAGCTCTGACTGTTGCTGGCTTTAATGACAAAGTGCAGCCTCTCTTGTATTGGCTACAGAGGTCTGGACTCCCTCTTTTGTGCAGTGTGCTTGGGCTGGCCCATCCCAGGTAGTGTCACGTTTGATTGATGCAGAGCCTTCATCCTCACCCCCTTCCTACTCAGTAGCTGAGCGGAACATTGTTAATTGCTCCTTTTCTGTGGGGCAGCCTTTGTTGCTGCTGCTCCACAGAAATGTAATTAACTTGGCATAGCAGAGTGACAAAAGGCCTGGGCTCTGATCTTGAGCTGAGCAAGTAAACTATGATGATCCTGGGTGGCCCTTGGAAATCTCAGATTTGGTTTAGGTTGCATGTTCCACCCCATTTATTTTGACATGTCACTGGATTCTGTAGGCCAAAGGGAAGCGAAATTGTACTCTTATGCAGTCTTCCCTTGTGTGTATAATAAAGTATCACTGAGACAAAACAGTAAACCACACTGACTTTCCCTTTGAGTGTACACTAACATTATAAAGCCTACTGCAGGTCAATATCTAATCCTGCAGAGTCCCCTCTGCACCAGGCTAACTGTGCACAATTACCGGCTGCGCACAACAGTAGTCTCACATCTGCAGCTCTCACATGTGTGCACAGGGTTGTGCACACATGTGACATGCAGAGTGCAACTTGCCCTTGCTGCATTGCAGTGATCTTATCTTAAAAGGCAGACACTGGCAGTAAACACGTGCACTCCATTTGCCAAGTGATTACCATGGGTGAGACACACCCACAGTAAAAAATCCAAAACCAGGTGATCCTAAAAGCAAAAAATCCAGCATTACTGAATGGGTGCAAACTAATTGCAACAAGCAATAAGTGTTTCCATAAAGCATATAAGATCTGCATTATACCCTGAGTTTGTTAAGTCAGTCTGCATTTCTGAAGGCTATTTAATCCAAGGATATTCCACAGAATGATCGTTAAATCTAACATATTAAGTTGTTCAGCCGCTTGCCTTTTCTAACAACTCATACTGTCTACTAGATACATTTAACATTGACTTTGTGAACTCATGTAGATTCTTCCAATCCTTACCTTCATTTCCTCGCTTTAATCATTTTATACATACTTGCCTCATTTCCTGCAATTTTAATTCATTACCGCTATTGCCCATCAAACCCCCGCCCCCCTCAACTGCCTTGCCACAAGTTTACATTTTAGCAGGGAAATCAACCCCATGTCTGCCCCTAACCCCCACACAATGGCCATGGAGCCTGCTTGATTCTCCCAACTACCACTCCACACAGGAATAACACCCTCCAAAACTCAGTGCAATACCAATTCTAAACAGTTTAAATATGTCACGTCTTGCTGACCCATCAAACATATTACACAAATCATTATATCATCATAACTCCATTAAAGTCTTTCAAGCTGAACCTGAATATCCCAGACACCAATTTAATCAGATTCTTATTACTGTTATTTGATGTCACTCAAAGCACTAATGAAGCTCTTGTTTTCTTATCCAGCAGTTTTGTCAATAAGTCGTCAGCACTTATTTTCCGGTTTATACATTATACCTGACTCTTCCAAGCAATCTTCTATCGACAAGCTTCTTAAATGTAGGCTGAAATAGAGTTGTGAATTTTCAGAGTTTCCATCGCTTTTCCAGCGTTTGTCCTCGAACGTCAGAGTGAGCAAACAAAGGCACACCTATAATCATGTGTGAGCTGTGGCCAGCACTCATCTCAAATATGCCCTTTTAGCAGCTGCATGTGCTTGTAAATGACTATCTGCTCTGGTTTACCCGTGTAAGCCAATATCCACTTTATTTCGTACTGTACGAGACCCCTTAGAAAGTGTGTTAGTGGGTGTATCGAGACATGCAGGTGGAGAGCTATTCAAAGGAATAGCCCTACTGTCAGTCATCGCTGTACTTGGACCACTTTATGTCCCTCACCTGAGCATTTCCAAGTCAGATTCTACAGTATCCTTTTTTATTTAATGCGTTATCATCTTTTACGACCTAGGGCTATAATTTATTTGTTTAATACACTTCCTCCAGGACCTAGGGCTATAATTTATTTGTTTAATACACTTCCTCCAGCCGGCTTGATTTGTGCATCTTTGGTTTAGCACCAGGGCCGGGAATCTATTTGATGTGTATCACAAAATCAACCACCTATATGTGGGGGCACTCATTATAAGGCTACTTTGTCTCATGCTGGTTTGTTCGGTTTAACCTGCCCAACAGGCACACCCGAGTTGCTCTCACTAATTTCAAGAGCACAACTTTCTGTCTCCACACATTCAGAGTAATTTGTCTTTTCATCGAGAGTTTATAGCAAATTCAGGTCACCCAAATCGTCTGAATTTAGCATTGTATGATTAACTTCATATCTCTTATTTTTATCAGACATTTGTGCAGCTATATGATTGCTTTTGCTTTTTGCACGCCCTGCCAGACTCTGTCTCTTTCTCATTTAATCAGCTCGGCTTCCTCACAGTGCACCTGTATCTTTTTCCTGTAGATCTTTCCCTTCCCCGACTACTCTAGGTGTCAGTGCAGCCGATTTCCATTACGGAGGCTCCGTGCAACCTCCACCGCCCTCCATTGTTACTGTCACGCACACCACAGAGTTGGTTGTTGTTTGCAGTCCTTGCCCCAGGTCTGCTGCAGCCCCCTCTTCACGATGAAAATCTGTCAGGCCATTGCCAGGCAAATGTGAGCATAGGGGGTCTTTAAGCACCACAGCATCCACTGCTGATAAAGGTGGGAGGATCGTCAGTGTTGGTCGCGCCTATTCTCCCCAAGCAAATTGGGAAGTACCTCGCAGCAAAAAAAGCGGGCGCAGCGGTTGATGGCTCCCCCATGCTATTGCACATTCTGGCAGTGGCCCCTACTCTGAGTGAGAAGCTGAAGTCCATGGTGTAGTTATAGGGGTAAGTGTACGAACTTTAAAAACAACTCATTTAGCGCTTAACCATTCTTTAAAGAACTCAGGTTGTAATATAATATCACAAACCAAAGGGTATCATTTAGAGCCTGGTGTAGAGTTTTGCAGAAGGTTAACTGCATCACAAACGTGTATATCCCATACATCCTATTACAAGTTAAGACACAGAAACAGAGTGGCCCAATTTTCTATTTGACTATGGCACAGGTGGATTTATATTAGTACACTGTTCTTGAGGCACTTCCTTACATACTCAGACATGCCAGTACCTTTCTTGTGACAGCTTGAACACACCAATCCATGGGAATTGATTTTATTGGTCCTTAACTCACTTTGTGCCCTCAGCCGAGTTGATGATCCAACTTGTGCCATCTCTGAATGTATTAGTTCTAACAAAACCCATGTCCTCTTTTCCCGGGATAGGAAGCATTCCAACCATTTTTCTCTGCCCTGGATCCTTTTAAAGATGGTTGTTGTTTGCCCCATCGAACAAAGCAGACTACTCTTGTCTGATCCTTATGCACAATACCCTAGCATAGCCTCCCATGTTATTCAGTAGCAGCATCCTACAGAGTACTTGTCACAGGGCTGTGTACGCTTCACATTTCACTTCCAAAATGTCCGTCACAAAGATTATCTCATGAACTTGTTCTGGCTGAATAGCTGTGCACAGCTTGAGTGGCGTCGCTGAGGGCAGCACTTCTTGTACCATAAGCGTGCTGCCTGAGAACAGACCTATCACCCTCTTATGTAGAGGAGTCGAAGTCGAAGCAGTGGAAGTGTCTTCTAAGCTTCAAATTTTCAAGCTTGGCTGTAAGGTCTATTGTTCTCCTATGGCAGTGAAGAAGAATTCTCAGTGGCCGTAAAGCAGGCTTCGGGGCATGCTGTGAGTGGATGCGAGAGAAATTCCTGGTGCCACAGGTTGTAAGCTACCATGAAAGATGTTCTTCACATTCCCCTAGTACGAGCTCCCTTGAGTAGATGAAAGGAGATCTTCCTTCAGTTTAGTGCCAGGAATACATTTGAGTATTGGAACTGCAAGAGTAAAGTTATGGCCATGTCCCCATTAAGTAAAAGGTAACCTATTAGCTAGGTCCGTGGTCAGAGCTAGGTGAAGAGCAGAAACAGAAATGACTTGGCAAAGAAAGAGTTCACAGGCGCACACGGACACTTCACTTTCTCTTCTATGACCCAACTCAACTTAAATAAGGCAGAGGGCATAGGGACTCCATATCTATCCCTGATTCACTGAGGGCCTTTGGGTATGTGTGCTGGCTGCAGTGAGGGGATGTTGGAGACTTGGCTGGAAGTACTGTACGTGTCTACAGGTATATACGTATTCTGTTGAGCAACCTGTGGTTTTTATTAAACTAGTACATGCTTACCTCATTCTGAGCCATATAAATGTCTTGTCCTTGAGGAGCACTGTTGTATTTGCTAGTGTTTATTAGATTCCTTTTCTAGAACCTCCCTGTTGTCATGACAATTATATTGTTCTAATTCTGTATTATGCCAGTTGGTGTCCCTTTGGCCAGTGCATGGTGCGGTGGCTCGTTGCTCTTGTAATAAACTCACCAACCAACCTGCATCCTGTTTCCAGTAATGTATTTGACACCCACAACATATTTTTGGCGACGAGGACTTGGGGTCAATTAAAAACGAGCTACTGCCTCGAGATTCACGTTCTTTTGCTGTTTTTCTAAGAAATAGAAACTTCACTGGAGCCTTGATTATTTCTTCGGACCCTACCACCTTCTCCAGCGGCTATAAGTTCTAAAAGGGAATTTATTTCCCCAGCGGCAGCTTGTCAACATTATTTTCAAAAGGTGAGGAGGTCGTAGGGTGGGTCGAGTCAAAGAAAGTGGAGTGGAATAACTGAGCTAACGAATTACATTTATCGTCGTTAGAGTATGCGGTGAAACCTTCTGTTTTGAACCAAAAAGACTTCAAATGCGATAATTACTAACCTTTTGGCGCGGATCTCTACCCTGCGCCAACGGTTCAGCTTGATCGTTTCCTTTTGAATGCTTGATGCAACTGATGACGTTGTAGAATGTGCAGGGGCACTCAGTGATTTTCAGCACGTCATTGTTGTAAGTCAGGAGATTCCAACAGCAGGATTCTAACATCAATCTGCGCAACAGCGTTTTTCCGGTGTTCTGTGCAGAGCATCGAGACTGAGCGTGAATGTAGAGCGTCGTCTCACAATCAACGAGTGAGTGCAGAGCGTCGTCTCAATACCAGCGAGCCTCACAGAATTGGCTCATCTCTACTGTGTCTTTTGTTTACCGGCAAATCTTTCTAGTCAGAGTGCTATCGCATGTCACGGTCTTTCAGTGACATATTGAATTTATGCAAGACTTAAAAAAAAATTCGTTTTACGTGCACGTAGGCAACTCATGGAAGCATATGAAGATATTGATCCGGGGCAGATATGTTATCAGCTATAAATTTACCTTGGACATCGAAACAAAGTTCATTTTTGTTGTAGTAAGATTATTTTTCTTTGTTACTGTGGTATTCCTATGGTTGTTTCTGCCAAGAATCTTCCTCATTTTATTCTGCTTGTATAACCAAACCTTGAATTGTATTTTTTCTCTCATTGTTATTTTCCTTTTTGCATCTTTGCTTAAGATGCAATCTGTCAATAAACCTCCCCCTTTCTTGGAAAGCCCTGGTACACCACAAATTCAGTGGAGGCAGTGGTTTGATGCCTTTGAGACATACATTGGTGCCATTGACGCTTCTAGATACAGAGCAGAGAGAAAGAAATTCTTACTTTTAAATTGCTTGGGATTTGAGGGAAGGGAGGTTTACAAGCATTTACCTGATTTGGTCCTTGTTGAGGGTGAGGTAATCGATGAATACCAAGAAACAATTAAAAAATTAGTGATCAAATTCGATGTACAACCTAGTTTAGTTGTTTTAAGACATACGTTTTTTAAAAGAGCGCAACTCCAGAGTGAGGATGTTGATTCCTATCTAAGTGCCTTACGAAAACTTTGTTCTGAATGCCAGTTCAGTGATTTTAGAGACCAACTTGTTAGAGATCAGTTCATCGCACACTGTAGCGATAAACATATTCAGCAGAAGTTACTTACTATGGGAAACCCAACTTTGGAGGAAATGATAAAAGTAGCAAAAAGTCTGGAGCTGGCTCAAACTTCTATTAAGGAGTTGAGCAAAACTGAAGTGCAAAAGGAAAGTGTAAATGTTGTTGTTGCTCAAACCAACAAGTCTAGTTTTCCAAGGAAAGATAAGTTTAACGAAAAAGGTTCTTTCAAAAGAAATATGTGTTATAGATGTGGTTATCCTCCGCACTCTAAAGAAAATAGTTTTTGTCCTGGGAAAAATGCAACGTGTTATAGGTGTGGGAAATTTGGCCATTTGGCCAAAGTTTGTCAAGCCACATTGAGTAAAACTGAAAAAGTCAGTTGTGTATTGGAAGATGAACATCTTTCGGAATGTGAATTGGTAAAAGAATTCAAAGATATGATTGTCACTGTTACTGATGAGGATGTGGTGACTGGAGATCCTGCAGAATGTGTGGATCCATATGTGGATATTCATGTGGGGGATGTGTGCTTAAAGCTTCTTGCAGACTCCGGTGCGAGAATAACCATGATTTCATTGAATTTGTTCAAACAATCTTGGGCAGACAGGGAGTTATTTCTGCCTGATAGGGCACCTGTTTCCTATGAGGGACACAAGATAGTTTTGGAGGGTTATATTGAAGATATTTTGCAGTTCAAAGACAGGAAGATACAAGGCAAAATGTATGTTACTGTACGGGGCCTCAACATTTTAGGTTGGTACCATCTGGGTTTATTTGGTATGTTACTGAGGCCAGGTGCAAAGGAACAAGTATTGGTTGTGCTGGATATGCCTGATTCCTTATCTCCTGAAAAAGAATTTCCTAAAGTTTTTGCTGATTCACTTGGTGAAATTTCTGGGTTCAAGCATAGAATCAAAGTTAAAAGTGATGCTGTGCCGGTGAAACATAAGGTAAGGTCTGTACCTTTCAGTTTGAGATCGGATCTCAAAACTGAACTCGAGAGACTGGAGAAAAATGGTATTATTGAGCCTATTGAATCTAGTTTGTGGCTTAGTCCTTTAGTTGTTGCTCGCAAACGGAATGGAGAAATTCATCTCTGTTGTGATCTCAGGAGTGTCAACAAGGAGATCTGGGTGGATGCTCACCGACTTCCTAAGATTGGGGATTTACTGGAAGAGCTGAGGGATGCGCAATGGTTTTCTAAAATTGATTTAGCCTCTGCGTACCACCAAATTGTCTTAGAAGATGAGTCCAGACACTACACTGCTTTTAATTCTCCCTTTGGGACTTTTCAATTTTGTAGAATGCCGTTTGGCCTAGCCTCTGCGGCTTCAGTATTTCAAAGGATTATGCAGAGTGTGCTCAAAGATGTCAAGGGTGTAGTCATTTTTCAGGATGATGTTTTGATTTTTGATAAATTCTTAGATCAACATGACCATGTTCTCAGGTCTGTACTGAAGTGGTTTGATGAAAGAGGGATTGTTGTCAAAAAGACCAAATGTGAATTTTGGAAGAAGGAAGTTGAATTTCTGGGTCATTTGGTTTCTGGTTTGGGTGTTTCTCCAAGACCTGGTTTGGTTAAGGCTGTTGTTGATTGTCCTGCACCCAAGAACAAAGATGAATTGCGTTCATTTTTGGGCTTATGTGAATTCTATTCACGTTTTATACCAGACTATGCCAGTAAAATGAAGTCTCTTTCTAATATGCTTAGATCCAGTGTTATATTTGTATGGGATCAGGTTTGTCAGGCCACTTTGATTTGGTTAAATCCGAATTGGTGAATGCTAAGGTTTTGAAGGCGTACGATCCCAGTGTCAGTTGTGTTATAACTGTTGACGCGAGCAATTATGGTCTGGGAGCTGTGCTCACACAGGTAGTTGATGGAAAGGAAGTAACTATTAGTTATGCTTCAAGGGTTCTCAGGGATCCTGAAATCAATTACTCTGTCATCGAGAAAGAGTTACTAGCATGTTATTGGGCTTGTGAAAAGTTTCGGACCTATATTTGGGAAAGGAAGTTTCTAATTCAGACAGATCATAAGCCATTGATTTACATTTTGTCTGGTGATCGTATCAAATATGCCACACCCCGCATTGCTCGCCTTACTACCAAGTTGTTGCAATATCAGTTTGTTGCAAAACATATACCTGGAAAAGACAATTGTACAGCAGACATGCTTTCCAGACTACCGTTGGTTGATAACGATGGTCCTGATTTGGAGGAGGATAGAGAAGATTGTTTCATTGCTTCTTTGGATGCTGTTGACAATGTTGGTTGTTCTGAAAGAGAATGGTTTGACGCCATGATTGCTGATGTTACTTTGTCTAAAGTTAAAGATTACATTGTTGCTGGTTGGCCTAAGGAAAAAAGTTTGCCTCGCCATATTCAACCTTTTTGGAAGGTTTCTGATGAACTTTCTATAGAAGATGGGGTTTGGTATGAGGGATGACAGGTGTATTCCTCCTCTGATATTACGTGTGAATCTGATAGATAAGGCGCACAAGGGTCACCTGGGTCTCACCATGACGAAGAGACGACTGAGGTTGTATTACTGGTGGCCTTCAATGGATGGTGATGTGGAAGAAAGGGTCAAGTTATGTTGTGTTTGTGCTACCGCTGAGAAAGGTTTGAAGGTTGTTGTTCCTCCTTTGCAACCCATTCCTTTTCCTTCTAAACCATGGCTGAAAATTGGTGTTGATCTTGTTGGACCTTTTCATTTTCTCCCATCTCATCTTAGATTTGCTTTTGTGCTGATGGGTTTTCACAGCAAATGGCCTGAGGTTAGATTTTGTGCCAATCCCACTGCTAGTTGTGCCACACTTTTTCTAAGAGAGATTTTCATGAGGGAAGGTTTTCCTGAGAGTCTTGTCTCTGACAATGGCGTGCAATTTGTTAATGCTGATATGCGTGTGTTTTTGGAAGAATCTGGTGTTAAACACTTAAAAAGTTCTGTTGGGCATCCTCAAACTAATGGTCAAGTTGAGAGAATGAACCGTGTGCTTGTTGAGTGTATAAAATGGGCCAAGGGTAATAGTTTCGATGTGGAGAACGCTGTGAGATCTATGATTTGGTTCTATCGCACCACTCCGCACTCTGTTACTAAAGTTGCCGCCTTTGTTTCTCTCAGAGGAAGACTACCCACTTCTACTCTTTACCCCGCCTGGCTTTTGAGAACAGTGGGCCACAAGTTTTCTTTTCACACTACAAATAATGATGATGTGCAGGAGCGTGTTAAATCCGCTCAAGATAAAATGGCCAACAGGTACAATGCCAAGAAATCTGTTAAATCTTTAATTATTTCTCCTGGTGACATGGTGCGTGTAAAAAATTACAAGATGCTTAAGAAAGGGTGTGAATCTTTTAGTGAACCTGTTCGTGTGGTCAAAGTGTGTGGGAATGCTGTCATGGTGGAGGGTGGACATTGGTGGAATCTTTGCAAAGTTATCAAGGTAAAAATGGGTGATCTTGGTTCTTGTTCTGGGCAGTCTTAACTTGTGTCCTCTGATTCTGCACAAAAAGATTTTCTTTCTTCCCCGAGTTCTTCATCTTCTTTGTCTCCTTTGGAAGGTGGATCAGTCAGGAAATCTTCACGTGTTACTCGTCTCCCTTGGAAACTTCGTTAGTGATTATTTTATCTTGCTTGCTTCTCTTTTGTTTTTTTTGTTTTTCTTTTCTTTGGAAAAAAAGAGATAATGTTGTATTTGCTAGTGTTTATTAGATTCCTTCTCTGGAACTTCCCTGTTGTCATGACACTTATATTGTTCTAATTCTGTATTATGCCAGTTGGTGTCCCTTTGGCCAGTGCATGGTGCGTTGGCTCGTTGCTCTTGTAATAAACTCAACAACCAACCTGCATCCTGTTTCCAGTAATTTATTTGACACCCACAACAACCACCTCCTGGTCTCGGTCTATGACTTTGGGCATTATGTATGACCTCTACTCTCCCTAATCGCTGTAGTGTTCCGAGCCACAACTCCCTTTGCGAAAAACTCAGGAAATCTAAATGTGGTGGAGATCACAACCTCAATTTTGAATCACGAAACTGCCAGCATGCCAATCAAAATTTTTCCTCCCTCACTCAAAACAAAGACTTGTGAATGAACTTCTATACCACAAACACTATTATATTAATAATGGCTTTGGAAGGCTACCTATGTGCCAGGTAAGCCAAGTTCAAATAGAAAGTGGCTGCTGGGTTGGTTCTCAAAATCAATACGTTTGAAAGCATTAGAGCAGACTGCCTGTACACGAATGCATCCCTTTTAGGCTCCCTGTTTGATGTTTAAATGTATGTTAGATAGTGTCTCTGCAAATAGTGAGATGATCTTTCTCAAGCACTGATGCAGACTGTGAGGTCTTGGATGCCTCTCAACAACCCACAAACAGGTTTCAGTGGAAAGGGTACTGAGTGTCTCTGCTTCGGGTCGCAAAAAAGGAACTTGGTCCTCAAGTAATCAAACTTCAGCCTAGCTTCCAGTTGTGAGAAGTAGGCCTGGTGTATGCTGTATACTAATTAAAGTGGGCACCCTGTACCAGTCCAAACAACCCTTACAGTGATTTAAGAGGTCAAAGATAACCTTAGAAAACTATTAGAGTGGTAGCTGTGGAGAGCAGCCTTCAGGCTCAGTATTGAAGGAATATTAAGCAGCTTGTTTTACCAGAATGCAACCTTATAGTATTGGTTACATGAAAGGAGAACTACACTGTAGTTATAAAAATTCGCATTTATTGATATAACACTCTTTAAGTACAACACAGTACCATCTACACATAGATAATCACAAAGCACACAATACTATAGCACAGAAACAATAGTAAATAGCACTAATACACAGTGGGCTCCAGGGGGGACCAAACATATACTAAAATAGTGGTATAAGAACCACGACTTTAATCAAGACAGTGTCTAGAGGTTGTAGAATCGCTGAGATCCCAAGGAACCACCCAATGTGAGTAAGTAGGGACCCCACGGAGGACGGTGCAGTGTGAGAATATGCCCATGTGCTACATACAATTCCATGGGAGAGTTGCGGTTGAAGTTTTAAAGTTTGAGGACCCTTCTAAGTGGACTGCGAAGAAATCCCATGGAAGTTAGGAGGTTGGAGAGCTACCCCACCCGTGGATACTGTAGTACCAGTGGGGGCCGGAGTTCTTTGGTGGAAATGGTGCCAGAGTTTGGGGCTACCTGGAGCCTAGTGCACTTGTTTTGGAAATGCCAACAAGCATATGCATTTGCAGAGGTATGAGGTGCACAAGGTACAGGTATTGCAGCCCCCACAAGGGATTCTCGCCTCAAACTTAGTGAGAGGGCAGCTTGGATCTTGAGAGATTTGGAAACCTATGTCCTGTTTTGCTGGAGCCTTCAGAGTCTGTAGGGGCTCAGGACCAGCAGACCAGTCAGTTGAGAAATAGCACCTGCGGTTCAAGGGGAGTGACTCCTTTAATCCAAGGGAGATATCTTCAGTTGTCCTTGATGCTCCACAGGGCCTGCACGGAGCCTGTCTGGTTCACATGCACAGACAATTCTTTGTACTGAGAGGGAAAAGAAATCGGGCCCAAACGAATTCCTGCGAAGTCCAGAGTGTCCAGACGGTCAAAGTTCAGTGGGTTCTGGTTCAGAATCTTGTCCATGTCAAATCTAGGGTCCTACATGCAGGTACGCTCTTTTGTATCCATGGGAGAGGGTTGGACAGATTAAGGTGTCCCTCCAGGAGAGCAGAAATTCGTCTCTGGTTGGCAGAAACCTTTTTGGGCTTCCGGGGACTAGAAGGCTGGTACCCGGAACACCAGGGACCTCACAAAACTCGTTTCCGAGAGGTGAAATCATACATCCCACACCGGTTACTGGTGTGGGGGTATGATTCCACGATGTTTGACACCAAACATGATAGGGTTACTTCCAGGCATTTTAAAGGTGGTCATCACACGGTCACATAATGCCACTCTATATGTCATGAATGTCTGCCACACTAACAACCCGGGAGAATAGACTTCATCGGCTGGAGGTGTGTCCTGCTCATGCAGTGTCACCCTCTCACTTAAAACCAAGCACCCTGCCTTCAGGATTGTCAAGGACTGCTATAGGGGGGACTGATAGGTTTTAAGTGTAGTGACCCCTAGATATAGTAAACCTATATCTTAAGTAGGTGGTGCATGCACCAACTTACACAGGCTGCAATGGCAGGCCTGTGGATCCATTTTGCATGGCCTCTCATGGGTGGTATAATACATGCTACAGCCCATGGGAGACCTCTGGGGTACCTATGCCCTGGGTACATGGGTACTAGGGGCTGCCAATGGCACCCCAGTATCCAATCTGGAGTGTACCTAAGTACATAAGATAACAGTTTAGGGAGAAAGCACATAGAATGGGGTCCTGATTAGCAGGATCCCAGTCAGACTAGTCAAAACCAGTGTAACATGAAGCGAGAAGTGGGAGTAACCATAAGAAGCAGATCCTACTTTCCTACACCAGTGTTGTGCTGTATTATACCTCTAGCAGGATACCTACATGAGATGCTACTAAAAGCGATTTGTGCTGGAGAAATGGTGACACCCCTGGAGCCTTTCCTTCACTTGTTGTGGCACTGCCCCAAACTTCACCCATATGGGAAGGAGGTGCTACATGATGCTGACTTGATGTTTGGGGTTTAGATGATCGCACTCTGGCATATGTTATTTTGGGAGTGGCAGATGGCCTCTCATACCCTCTAAAATTGTGCAATCCCATACTCCTGTGTGCAGCCAAACAGGCGAGTCTGAATGTCTGGGGCAAGGAGGAGACTGTAACTCACAGATGGTGGCCGTATTAGGTGTGGGACATACTTGGAATGTAAACAATTCCATTGGGCTGGTAGGCAGAGGCAATAGTTCTTTGGAAATTCTGCCTATCCGCGTAGGGTACTGAATTGATAGAAGTAACAGGTCCCAAGTAGCTAAAGGTTTTACATATTTCAGCTTCATGTACACCCAAAGCTTTGCAGTGGAAGGAGGAACAAATGTTAGGGTTTGATTGTTTACAAACTCCACCAGCCTTGGGATGTAGGCGGAAACATATATATAGCTTTAACATTCATTAAACAAAGCTAAGCCTCAACACGTTCCTGTTCATTCAAAGATTCTATGAAAAAAGAGGACCGCATTGCCCAAATAAGTGCACAACTGTTAGTTAATGAATTTTGTGGATCTTGAGCTACCAAGGGCAATTAACTTTCTGACTGCTCAAAAAAGTGAAGCAAGTTTTACAGCCTGGTGTATGACACAAAACACACTTAGCAATAACTTATTTTTGTATACCACACTTCTGTCATTTCTAAATGCTGTAAGTATTAGGTCGCACTAGTAACCAATTTCATGGCTACGGAGGTCGGAGTGACCTTGGGGGGGATTTGATCTCATTCATCTCAATGAGACATCCTGCTAGCAAGTTAGTGGCCTACTCACAAACAGCCATATGTCACTTGATCAAAAAACAAATCATAAAGACATCTTTTAGAAGGAAATAAAAAATCATTTATGTTTCTAATCTTAGTAACTGATGCATTCAAAATTACAGATTATTTCTGAGTTACTGAGTAAATTAGTTTCATTGAGCACTGTAATTTCTAAAGAACATTTCAAGAGGAAAAGTTTGTCTCATAATTTCTGCTGCTCTGTGATGCGTTTCAAAGTATTGGTTCCTTCAAGAAAAATGCCCCTGGGTGCGTCTGAACAGCACTCACAAGGCTTCCCAAATGCACAATCTTCTGTTTATGCCCTCCAGCAAACTTCACACTGCGACTTTTCAAATTAAACTACACTGTGTGTATTTCTTGCAAGGCTACCGTAGTTATTTACATTTAAAAAGGAACTGACAGCAAAGGTACCTTCTCCTACTTCGCAGCCGAAAAGAAAAACAATGGGGTGAAATAATGTAGGCAAAGGACATACCACTTAAAATTCTATTTTTCTAGAAAATAGTCCTGTTATAAACCATAGTATTGATTCTATTATGAAACAGAATACTTTCTTACATGTATAGATCAATTTAAAACAATGTTAAAAAAATGCACACACTGCAACTGACCTATAAGCCACAATATAAATGTATATTCACCATCTCCATCCACACGCCTAAAAACATGCTTAGGCATCGGGCTCCATCCAATGAATTCGATTGAAAAAACACAGATCGGGTGAGTAGACTAGTTAAAAATCAGTTTCTGACTACAGGGTCATAAATAACTAAGGGATCATCTAAATATTAATGTAGTAATACTCCCTCCAGTCTTCTAAGGTTGTACAGTTTCCTATCATCCCCAGTTTTAGTGCTAAAAAGGTAGCACCACATCATGAGGGCCCTCCTTCGTCGTTGTCACCCCCTGCTTTTCTTCTGAGAGTTCAAGTACTGTCGGGCTGCACCAGGGCTAGAGAACATGTGAGTCTTCCCACTGGTCTGTACCTATAGTAGTCCTGACTTTTCTATCCGTGCTGGAAAGATCGGGAAAAGCCACACCCTTTAGTTACATAGGCCACTCACCCCTAATAGACCCCCCATTTTTTTCATCCAACTCAAAGTCATTCTGACATTGCTCCCTATTTACAATCAATTAAAGATAGGGTAGGGAATAAGCCTCCATTGAAAACGCTTCTTCTTTGCAGTGCCACAATTAAGAGGACTTCCAGGTGAAAGTTGATCAATTATGAAACTTTTTGACAGTCTTGAAACAACTCCTTCATTTATTCTGAAACTACCTTAGCTGCAGGAATAACCCGCTATACAAGCTATGATGGGCTCCAATGCACATTACAGTGGAGAACGTGGTAATATTATTGACTATAAAACTAGTAGTACACGGTCATTTACCGTCAATCTTAAACGCTTTATCACGCTTATCAATAGTGAAACTGGATGGCAATAAGATTGTAAGTACCCTATCAAGTGGTCTGCATAAACCAATTTGTTTATCTCCACAATTGTGCAGGCAAAAAAATCATTCCCTAACATTAAAGAAGGAAGAGAATGATATGGGACTAGAGTTAAATCAAGATGCGATGCATCCCTATTCTGAGATACAGAGGGGCACATGCATCATTGTAGAATTTTGCACTTCCTAAATTGCGAAAATTAAGGAATCGCAATTTAGGAATTGCAAAATCCTATGCATCAAGAAATCCTAAAAGTTTTTAGGATTTCTTAATTTTTGGAAATTGCGATTCCTTAATTGCGAATCGCATTTAAGGAATGGCATTACATTGATTCCTATGGGCCTAGAGGCCCATAGGTATCAATGCCGTTTTGCTTTTTTTTTTTTGAACTCGCAATTTGTTGATGCATTACAAGGGTGCAGAGGGGGGTCCAAAGGACCCCCCCCTGCACCCCTGAAATGTATTTTAAAGTGCATGTTTCACACACACATGTCCTAAGGACATGTGTGTCTGTAACATGAAAGTTTAAAAAATGCATTTTTTTGCTTTTTTAAAGATTTTCGCAAATTAACACGAGGGTCAACCTCGTGTTAATTTGCACTTCCTATTTCAAAATTCGCATTTTTTTAAAAATTGATGCATTGCATTTTTAGGAAATGCAAAAAATAGCGAATTTTGAAACATTGTTACATGCATCCCAAAAACGTATTTAGGAAGCGCAAACGGCCGAATTTACCGATTCGCACCGTTTGCACTTCCCAAATAGGTTGATGCATGTGCCCCAGAAAGTCTTATAATAACTATCACATCTCATATGTTGCATCAAGGAGTATATGCTTTTAATGCTGAAACATTTATTCCATAAGGAGGGAAACATTTGGTTGACGACACTGAGGGAGCACCTGTAACCTTGACCAATAAGCTATAGGGCACAAACATGTTAACACTACATAGGGGGACTGCAAAATACTGAAGTAATGTGCCATAAATCTTGCAACAGCACATTTTCAAATCTTAAGGCAGCTGACTTTCCTCCAATGACAAAAGCAGAGAAGGCTGCAGTCAATAAAGGTGTATTTAGCTCTTCTGAGTTGCTTTATTGTAGTCAAACTGAGATGGTACCTACTTCAATCAATATGTTTTCTAGCGCTGGGAATGAATTGTATATCATCTCTGTCCAACAGAGGCAGACTGCCTCCATCCACATTAGCAAATTCGTTTTAAAGATATTTTTCCAGAAGAAGCAGTTGTGGTATACAAGTCAAGTCAAATTTGCTTTATTCGAGATAAAAAAGCTCATAAAAGCATGATTATTAAAAACCTCCATTTGTTAAAATAAATTCATTGCAGTTTGCCAGCATTACTATATAAAACAATCAAAAAGTTCATATAATCCAAATGTTCCTAAAGTCTCTGTCATATACTTTGGGCATGAATTCAAAACATTTTAAGATTTCTAATATCTTGTATATACTATGGAAGATCAAATTACTCACAAACATTTTTTTCTAATGGCCCAGACACAGCCCAGGTATTTTGCGACTGTAACTGAAATAACAGGTTTAGTGCTAGTGCAAATTAATCTTAGCGCCACTGCGCTATCCCTTGTGCCTAACAGTCTACACACAGCTTTTAGCCAAACTCGTCTGGGGGTATTATAGGCTGTACATACAAAGAGAAGATGAGGAATGGTCTCTTTATCATTTTTACAGACCGGGCACATTTTGGAACTACCTAGAGACCATCTTCCGGTAAATGATCTTATAGGGAGAGACCCTGCTCTGAGCTGGAAATAAAGCTTCCTATCTCCTGGTTTTGTGATACCATCCCAATATGGGTCTAGACTGGGAAAAGATTTATATTCCAAAAAACGACCCTCCATGGTAGAGGGATCAGCACTGTTCCAGTTCTGGCATGCAACCAATTCCCAATATTTTTCTTTTAGGATAACCTTAGATGGGAATGGACCTACCTCGGGGTTCTCCCACAGCCCCTTCATACCCATTCCCACCAAAGTTTTACAAAGTTCCTTCAACCAAGTTATTTTATGGAAATCATCATTTCTAATTACGTCCAAAAATCCATGGGCATAATGGGCAAGTTCAGGGGTTACCCAAATCCATCGCCAATATAATACGGGGCGTAATCTAGCAATATCTACCAAGGCCTTCCTGCCTAGATCATATCACAGTGGTTTCATCGGTGTGCTCTTGGGTAGATTAACAAGGATGCGCAAAAATGTATTCTCTGCAAGTGTTAGTGGTGTTAATTTATCATAGCCCCATATCGGTAAACATCACTTACAACAAAACTTTTACAACGCACTAGCATTACAACGCGGTCATTACAACGCAAACCATTACAACGCATTGTGCTGGGGGGTGCTCTAGGATAGGGAATAGGTTAAGTTACTATCCAATAACCTTCCCTAGTGTCCACGGGGACTGGAGGTGGAATAGTAAATTAAACTATTCACTATCCAGCACCCAAAAGCGCTATGCGTTGTGATGGTATGCGATGTAAAAACCGCGTTGTAAAGGCAGGCGTTGTAATAGCCTGCGTTGTAACGTCATACATCCCCCATATCTCGGCACCATAAAGTGCCGAGCTTAGGGCTTTTGCCTCATACACTTGGAGAGCTGGCTGTATCGGCTTAGTCAAGGATTTCTTATGCTCTGAAATTATTGCTCCCGCATTTTGGCGGAGTTTCAAAGCCGACATTTCTACGTGTTTCCCCCACTTAATACCCTTTGCCACATGAATACCCAAGTAAACAAAGTCCGACACCATTTCCACCTTTTGCCCATTCATAAAAAAATTCCCTTTAAAACTGCGGTGTGGGTTGAATGCCATAAGTTTTGTTTTTGCTACATTGACTTCCTACCCTCGGTCAGTGCAAAAATCCTCAAAAATCTTCAAGGCTCGCTGGAGGCCACTAGGGGTTTTCGATATAATAAGAGTGTCATCAGCGAATAATAAAATAGGGGTTTTCATTCCAGCCAAAGTGGGGGCATCTACACTTCCTGACAACATGCATTCAACTACCCCGTTAATATATAATGAAAAGAGTGTGGGGGCCATTGCACAACCCTGACGCACCCCGCGCTCTACCGGGAATTCAGATGTAACTTGCCCATGCCCCCCCATTGAATTTTTGCATAATTTGACTCATGCAGCCTCATCACTAGCGTTAGGATTTCTGGTGGCATACCTAATTTGTTTAACACGTTCCATAATTTAGATCGTGGCACCAAATCAAAAGCGGCTTGTAAGTCAATAAATGTGGCGTAAATTCTACCTTTGCCTAATAATACAGTCTTCTAGTATAACAAAATAAAGCAGAAAATCTGATCAGTAGTGCTGGTAATTTGCAAAAACCAGCCTGAAAAGGGGACAAGATATTTTCTCCTTCTACCCAATCTAATATTTTACCTAAAATCATTTTCCCAATCACCTTCTGTATTGTATCAATTAGGCTGATAGGCCTATAGTTCCCCGGCTTTGTTTTGTCCCCCTTTTAATATATAGGGATTATTATGGCCTCTTGCTATGACTTTGGTACTGGAGCCCCTAATGCTATAGCATTGGCCATCTTCATAATATACAGGTCCCAGTGCATTCCATCCTGAAGAAAAACATCCGCTGGGACCCCATCTGGCCCTGGTGCTTTTCCCCTTGAGACAGCCTTAAGTGCCACTGTTATATCTCTAATGTTAAAAGGTGGTTCTAAACATAGGGTAATGTTTGTGAGTTCCCTGGACCTATCCTCTGGGCAGCATGATCTACCCAGCTTCTCTGGGTTATGTAGTTTACGGGTGGTTCAGGATGACCTCCTTTCCCCCACTTAACAATGCTCCAGAAGAGGTTTGAGTCTTTTGCTGTTCTAGCTGTTTTAAGGTCCTGCCAATGTTGTTCGTCCCATTGTTTCTTTGCCATGTGTACAGCTTTCTTGTAATTCTGTCTAGCTATTCTGACAGCATTGGGATCTCTTCTTTTAAGAGCCACTCCTAAGGAAGATCTTGCAGATCGACAAGCGTTGTTATACCACCCCACTCTTGTTGACCGTAATTTATTGCCAGCAAGCTTTGTTACTACCTTGATAAAGTGACTCCTTATGCTTTTGAAGAAACTATCATGAAGGTTGGTGATTTGCTGCAAATCATTCTCTACCCCCAACAATGGTGGCCATGACGGAAAAGGTTTTTTCCAGTTCTTCATTGATGTTTTCTAGCACCCTATCATGCCTCGTAATTTGTTCCCACCTTACCCGCCTCATATCATTAGTTGGAACGATCTCAAATAAAGCCTGCTCAACCCTATTCAACCCACCCTTGCTCTCTCCCCCACAGACGATGGATTATACATAGGGGGTTAGGGTCGTTCTTTTGTCTAGCCACTGTGAGAAGTTGGCCTGATATATGATGCTCACTAGTTCTAGTGATCACCTTGTATCAGTCCAAACAACCCTTATGGTGATTGGTTGTAAGTCAACCTTATAGACCAGCTATCCTAATGGTAGCATGGACAAAGCAGTCTTAGGCTAAACTCTTTTGGCATGTGAAGCCAGCTGTTTTACCACAATATAACCCCTTGAATACCAGATGAAAGGACACCACACAGGTTGTTATGAAAATAAACAATATATTTATTAATAACAAACACCTCTGAACTCTTAATGAGATCAGAGGGCTAAGCACATGACAATCTCTTAGGAAAAATATGATAAGTTGCACAAAATTACAATGGTGCCCTAGGGGCACGGCAAACCATATACTAAGTAAATGGTATAAGGAAATCGATAGAAGGAATGGAGCTGTCCAGAGGCTGTAGTATCGCTGGGACTATGCTACCCTAACTTTAGGTAAGTAATAGGAGGCCCACGGAACGCGTGTGCAGAGTGTGAACTCACACGCAAGATGCGTAACAACGTCTATGGACAGTACAGTTCAAGAAAAAGGTGAGGTCAGACAATCCTGACTAGTTAGGACTAAAACGACTGTGAATCTGGACACTAGGAGAGTTAATCTACCCTTGAGCACCGAAATGCTCTTGTTACCTCACCCACGGGCTGCGGGTGCATAGGTACGAAGTCATGTCGGGTTTCTGCGTTGAAGTCTATGGAGCCTGGAAGAAAAGATGCTGCAGGCGAAAACAGGAGGAAACAGTACGTGTACACAAGTCATGAACGCAGAAACATTTACCAGAAAGACAATTTCCGGTTTCATCCCACAGCAGCCTTGATCATTCAGCATCAAATAACTCCCGTTAGAGAGCAGTCTGAAAGTTGCATGGATCACAGCAGCCAAAGAACCTTTCAGATAACAGGACAATGTTGCCTTAGTTGCATTACATGTGCCATGAAGCAAAACTTCCCAGCAAACTAAGGAATGTCCCAAGGTGAGCTCGCAGTCAGTCCCACTAAGAAACACCTCAGTCTCATCATTCCTACATCGGAATTTGAAAGGTAAGATCCAGGACTGGTGTACATACCTTCTCTTGGCGCCTCATTTCTGCCCACCTGATGGTGTTTTCAAGCAGTATTGGAAGTGAATTGTCGAAATTGGCAGAGAAATAAGCCTGTGGATTATCTAATTCACATAAAGTATTTCTGCAACAGTAAATGGTAGTTGTTCTAACTTCTCTATATGTAACATGGTGTATGTTGCATCATTTTTCCACAATGGGCTGTTTCTTCATGAGGTTTATGGTAGAAAAAAACTAGTGGCATTAAGGTGTTTCCCTGGAACGTGACCAGCACAAAGTGTCTGTAGAGTCCAACTCAGTTTCAAAGAAAGGGAATCCCTGTTGTTATTGTAGCAGACTAGGATCGCTGGGATGAAAATAAAAAAAGGGGGGTGAAGTTGTTTAAGCCAGAGTGGATCTAAGCTTTTTAATTAAAAAAAAGGGATATAATAAGGATTATGACAACACGACCTTTTAACCTAGATTCAGGCACAACATTAAAGTACACAGAAGTAAATAGAAATACTCTCAAATTTATAAAAATAATGTACAGAATTTATTTATGGCCACCCAAATGGGTTACAATCTAAAACATCACATTCAAAATACTACCAAAGATTGGTAACACAGTATAAAAAACAGTCAAAGTATAAAAAAGTCGACGCGGCGTTTCGGTGCTATTTTATCTTGACACCTTCATCAGGACATTTGGAACATTTGACTCCGTATCTATAAACAAATGACAGTATTTTAGCATCATTGTGTACTTTATCTATTTTTTTCTTTTTACACATCCTAATCTCCAAGGCCAATGTCTAAAAACGTAGTATTGATCCCCTCTATTCTTCTCGCCCCAGTTTTTTACATCCTTAGTTATCTGTATTCAACCAGATCTATACTACTGGTTACATCCTTATGTTGGTTTGCTACTAACAGATATAGCTGAATGTACCTGTGTATTTGCATTGATATAGCTTATCAATTGCTTTTCAACTCGGTGTGGACACTTTTCAGATGGTTGTCCTACGTCTTTACACGTTTCTATGGGGAATGTAGAAACCGGAAAAAAACTACTTAATTGATTTATAATATTGGAGTTCTTCTCATTATTGCACATAAAAGTACCTTTATTTACCTTGTTGATAGGAACCAATATTATGTATCTGCACGGAGGGGCCACCGTGGTTAATAGAAATGGCTTCGTTAGTTTATTCTTGTGTGGAAATCATCATGACCTGTGATTAAAAAGGTCACGCATGGTGAGACACAGGTGTTAATCTATCTTTGGTCTCCCTACTGTGTTTGTTTCATTTCATATCTTTATGGTAAACACTCACCACTGTTATCTTACTTAGGACTTCTAGTTATGGCTGAGATAGATGAGCTTCATCCACCATCCCAAGCATTCACAATGACAGGAAGTTCGATATCTGAGGGTATAAATTTAGATACAGCTATAATTCAGGGTTATAAGCACTATTTCACTGTCTCCAAGGATTATACATAGATATACTGTATGAGAAGATAGTGCTCTATGGGTCTCTTAAGGCATATCGCTCTCATTGGTCTCCTCCTCCCCTTGTCAATTCTCTACACAGGTACATTCAGCTATATCTGTTAGTAGCAAACCAACATAAGGATGTAACCAGTAGTATAGATCTGGTTGAATACAGATAACTAAGGATGTAAAAAACTGGGGCGAGAAGAATAGAGGGGATCAATACTACGTTTTTAGACATTGGCCTTGGAGATTAGGATGTGTAAAAAGAAAAAAATAGATAAAGTACACAATGATGCTAAAATACTGTCATTTGTTTATAGATACGGAGTCAAATGTTCCAAATGTCCTGATGAAGGTGTCAAGATAAAATAGCACCGAAACGCCGCGTCGACTTTTTTATACTTTGACTGTTTTTTATACTGTGTTACCAATCTTTGGTAGTATTTTTAATGTGATGTTTTAGATTGTAACCCATTTGGGAGGCCATAAATAAATTCTGTACATTATTTTTATAAATTTGAGAGTATTTCTATTTACTTCTGTGTACTTTAATGTTGTGCCTGAATCTAGGTTAAAAGGTCGTGTTGTCATAATCCTTATTATATCCCTTTTTTTTAATTAAAAAGCTTAGATCCACTCCGGCTTAAACAACTTCACCCCCCTTTTTTTATTTTCATCCCAGCGATCCTAGTCTGCTACAATAACAACAGGGATTCCCTTTCTTTGAAACTGTACATACCCCATCCCTGATATAGACAACAGGGGTACCTCCCTTTCTTGGAGAGTCCAACTCAGTAACATGAAAGCCCTAAGCTGTAACTGCCCATGTTGTAAAGAAGACATATCACTCTGTATGATGTCAATTGCAGACAAAACTATGTTACCTAGAGAGTGAATCCTGGTGTAGAGAGTGGTCATACCAATTATTTACTACTGCAAGAGCCCTTTCTAAATTTGCCCTGTCAATTCCTCCCATTGTCTCAGCCGCTTCCTGTTGTGAAATTTTCCACACTTCATTGTATATTGCACACAGAAAGCACTTGTGACATGGTCTTCGATTTCTACTGATTACCGCAAGTATTAGATGCGGTGGCCAACATTAGCTTGAATCACTGCAGACAAATGTTATTACAAATATGGATTGACAAGCACCATCTTTACTAAGAAGATTAATAAATTCCATGAATTTGGTCTAGAGAGACAACGTATCATAGATAAGAACTTATCACATGAGATCAAGCAATGAAGAAGTCCCAAGACGGGGCGAAACGCTTCGGCTACACTTAGAAGACTTTGGGGCCTATTAGTCCGCCCGCCACACTGGCAGTGCTGGGACTGGCCGCCAGTGGTGCGGCGATCCCACCCCAAATTAGGATGCCACCGCCACAATGGTGGTTGTATCCCCCATCCACATCATTGAGGCGGGCGGTGCACACAGCACCACCCGCCACATTGCTGGGTCTGCACACTGTGCATTTGCATGCACAATGTGGCAGATACCGCGCGCTGCCTGCCATGTTGTGTATGCAAATGTACCCCCCCAATGTGCCCCCCACCCACCTTATCATCCTGGGGCCTGCAACGGGCCCCCAACTGAGAAAACTGCAACGCCGCCAGGGAAAGGCTACTTCCCGCATACATAATATTATGGATAGCGGTGTCTAGCAGCCACCGCCACCATATTCGACCCTTTTCCGACCGTCTGACTGGTCGACCAGGCGGAAAAGCGGTGGACGGTCTTCCCGTCCGCCATGGTCCACCCCGCCATCATAATATGATGGGGGTAAATGGGAGGCCGGCGTGAGATTATGTCGGGCGGCCCGACATAGAAAGAGATCCCTTAATCGTTGAAAAGAATAAAGGATCTGAAAATTTAAAACACTTCTCCATGGAACTATGTGTGATCTATCCAAATGCGAAATTCATGCAATATCGAAAATATTTGAATATAGTGGGTGCTGATCATCTTTTTGCTAATACATGTGTGAATGTGTTTCACTATTTGGGCAATGGGAGGCTTTTTCCCCTGATCCATGCACCACTCACACATTATCCCTACAGTGCAACAAGTAAGGTCTCATTGTAAATCTTTTGCTGTATTTGATAGTGTGCCTACAAAGTGGAAATGTAAGCAAAAATCAGTTCAGAGGATATTATCCTGTATTTGCATGCAAATTAATGTGTGTCAAATGTCATCATGTTTAAGGAGAATAGGCAACTTAACAATGTGAGCATGTAAAATGGCATTTCTATTTGGCCCCAATGTAACCACAAACATTGCACTGGCTGCCAGTTAGGAGATGGGTGACTTTCAAATCACTCTGTATGGTCCATTTGGCCCTTCACCACCAGGGGCTAGTAACCATAAGGAAAGCATTCTACAGGTACTCCCTCAAAATACAGTGGAGATCCTCCTCTCTGAGAAAGGTGAACATCTTGAGATTTCGGAAAGGCAAATAGGGCCTTAGTTTCTTCTCTGTAGCCTCAGCCACATTGTGGAACCCGCTGCCCCTTCCTATTGTGCGTTTAACCTCCTATACGATCTTCTGCAAGCAACTGAAAACTTGTTGTTTCTCTTATCCTTGATTGCAGTGTCTTGTTTTCTCTCTGCAGTTCTTTTTTCCAGTGGCAGAGCTTTGACACCCATGGGCCTTGCGCCCTTTACAAACCAAAAAATGCTAATACAAAATACATGCGGCAACAGGAACTTAAAAAAGCTAATGTTTACAAGCCCACCCCACTGCCAGACTTTCTTTCTCAGGTTATGAATAAGAAGGTTCAATTTGGGACAAACTTCTGCTTGCATATGCCACAATTTGTGTTCGACTATGTGTATGCCCACTGTGCTGTGCAAGGATGGCGCCTAACCCAACTGGGCAAGCATCAACAACAACCTGTGTATGAAGTTTGGATCAAATTGAGCCCAATTAAATGTAACATTCTTTTACGTCAAGTCACTCAACGGATCACTTACGGTGAAAAAGTCTTATACGTATCTAGAATAACAGCTGGCTATGCCATGGAATGAACGCAACATGGAAACATGTTGTGGAGAACTAGTAGGTGACAACGCTTGCAATTTAGCTGGATTGGGTTTCTCTGTCATACCTCCATCAGAAAAGAAATTGCCAAAGAATTTTGGCTGTGTCTTATGGAATTCACATTTTTCAGCATTCGAAGTCAAACCAACATCTGTAAGTAAACAACACACTTGTGTGAGACCTTAATTGTGCTCCTTCTGTGCAGCTCCAAAAACCAATAAGTCACCACTATGATTAAACACATTCATGACAAGCTGTATGATACGTCGAATGACATCTCGAAACAGCTCTGCAGCTGATGGCACACAGAAACACTTGGGCATATTTACAGCAGAATGGTGAAGCGTGGGGTTAAGCAAAAATTGCTAACGTCATGCTCCACCATCATAAAAAGCAAGGATGTGCTGCCTTCACAAGAATGCAGAGCTCCCCTGCGTTTCCCCTATGGGTGGTGCTAAATCTAGCTGCCTAGCACCAACGCAGGCACCCTTGCACCATGGGGCAAGGGTGTCTGTGTTGGGGGAATGATAGTGCATGTGCAGGAAGGTATGCCTTCCTGCACATAAACAATCCAGTATGCCGATTTGTAACTCCTATAGGTGCTGCATTGTGCAGCACACATAAATATTACAAATTGTAATTTTTTAAATGATTGTTTATGTGCACAAAAGGACACCTACCTGCACATTCACAGCAAAAATAAGGAAACATTAAGTATTTCTCCTCATTTCACCACCAGGTTTTTCCTGGTCTTAATGTTGGTGCTGCCTCCAATTTGCACCACCCTTGTAAATAGGGGGCAGCATCAAAATAAATGGTTGTTGCGGTGAAACACCCACCGCAACACCCATTGCCCATCCCTTTCACGCTAAGTGTATCTTGTAATGGGACCTTATTACAAGCACATAAAGTGGCTTAGCACCTCCTTGTAAATAAGGCAAAAGTCTTAATGCCACAGGAACATCACAAAAAGTGATGTTCCTGTGACGATAGGTGCTTGTAAATATGCCCACAGTCTTTTGTATCGAACCAAACCAATATGCGTAGAAAGAGTTGTAATGTACCTGCAGCTCACCTCAAGTTCAAACTGATGATACCCCTTAATCAACTTAAGGTGAGAGAAGACCTTCACACAATTTAATTGTGCTGTTAGGTCAGCAATGTACAGACACGGATGTCATTCTTTTTAAACTGCCTTGTTCTTTTGACGCATATCAATGCAGATGCATACAGCTCCTTAAGTGTCCTATTTGGGTACTACCACTATGAAAGAAACCCTTGGCGCTGGTCCAGAGGAACGCTCAATGATGCCATGTATGAGCAATGATTCTGGTTCTTTTTCCAACAGCTTCTTGTAAATGAGAAGCAATTTGTCTGTGTCTATGAGCAATAGGACGCATATCCTCGTTATTGTGTAATTGTACTCTCGTAGTCTTGAGTTTTCGTAACCCATTTAATAACAAAGGGAACTGACTTACTATTTCATGAGCGAGTGCCGAACATTGGTTCTGAGGCATTCGGGCAGCCATTTTGTGTTTGGATATGATGTACTTACTTGTTCCTTTGCCTTGTGACCCATTAAAAAATAGTTTTCCTTCCCACAGCCTTTACAAACCTGTCCAATGGTGGGACATTTATCATCGTGTGGAAATGAAAATCCACACCTGAAGCATAACTTCTTTTTCTATGGAGAAATTACTCTGTCCCTCTGCCTTATGCTTTGGCTTACTTTTCATGCTCATGACTGACTTACTCTGGGTAACCTCCGGCCTCCATTTCAGCAGCTTGTTAATTGGCACGTTCAGCTCTGGCAGCCATGAGAACTGATTCCAGACGAAGAGTTTCTTTCAGCGTTTGTCATCTAAATAAATCTGACAGGAATCCGTCAATATTTCTGAGACATACAGCTAACTCATCATTAAATTAATTAAACTGACAGTATTTGATGAGCATATGCAGTCTCTTAAAGATTTGTCAATGGTTTCACCTTCATTCTTGACTGAAAATGTACATTTAATCTTCATTCGGTATTGGATTGAACTTGGGATTCAAGGCTTCTTTGAGTTTAAAGTATGCAATTTCGTCAACTCCTGGCATTTTGTTTACGACTTCTTTTCTACCTTCACCATCTAGATTCTTAAGGTATTTGATAATCTTCTTGATATCTGTTTCTTCTAGCACATCAATAACATCATCAAATGTCTTTTTCCCAGCAGTCCATCTGTCGCCAATATTCAGCTTTTTAGCAGTATTGAATTGTGGTTTCAGGAAGGCGGCAACATTGCAACCATTAATGAGATTGGCTACACTGAGGGTGGAGTTCTGCTTCATGGTCTGCTGGTTCATTTATACCGTCCCTGCCCTGTGTGGTGCTGGCCTCTGCGTCATCTTGGACCGTTTGTGGAACTGTTACCTCCCTCTTGGTCTCCATGGGCACCCTTCAATTTTCTGGAGACTTTTGGAGTTGTTCTGAGCTGCCACACAACAGCTTTGATGGTGTGCCACCTAGTGTATGGACAGCTCCATAAGGACATCCCCAGGCACTTCTTCAGGAAACCACTTTCCCCAACTCTGCAAATATGATGACTCTCTTTCCTCAGTTCTTGTAAGCTGATGATTGTTTCTTGTATCTGAATCACGGTGTCTCTTTATATTGTATGACATCTGGTTGATCATTGCCTCGCATCACTTTTGATGGCAGTGGTATTTTGCAAAGTGCTGTCGATATTTGCCGCTCTTTTAAAACCTGGTTGTATCCACCTTTAACATTATCACTCCATAATATTGTTAGCTTTTGGTTTTGTAGTAGCTCTTTACAGCCTTACCATGGGGTCATTGGCCAATGATGTGTAGACTTCTCAAAGAATCCTTTGTTATCTTCAAATGCTTTACACTGGCTTGAGTTGTGCTTTGACTCCACATACTACAAACATTGATTCACCACTTTGATTGAGGCACTTGTAGCACGCACACGCAGTTTGCTGGACCATGCCAAACTCTTTGGGAGAGCACTGTCAATCTTCAGGCTACTTAACCCTTGTCTCATCACCAGATGAGACAAGGGAGAGGAGTTGGCCTAACGGCTAGGGCGCTTGACCTCGGACCTGGGGATCTGGGTTCGAGTCTCGGTAACGACGCCAAAAACCTCCTGTGATTCTGGGCAAATCACTTAATCTCTCCGTGCCTAAAAATTAATGTGTGTCCGTCCTCATGTAACGTAACTGGTGCTATGTAAAGCGCTCTGATACCTGACACAAAGATGTCTGAATGAATATTTTGTTTTATTATTAAGTTCTTTCAAAAAAGGATTGTTGGTTGTTATTTCACCAATTCACTAAATTCACTAAATATTACAAGACCACCTGGTGACTGATTAGGTGTCTTTTGTTACACAGAGTGTTGCCTCTATTGGATGTCTTGTTGCCTCGACGGGTGATTTTTCTAAACCCCAGTCAGCTCTAGAAATCTTAGAGGTAAGACAAGGAAGCTTGAGTTATGGAGGTTCTGAGTAAGGTTACCACCATTTCTGCCATGACCCTAAAGGAAGGTTTGTTCTCCTTTTCTCTTTCAGCTCATTGTCCTGATGAGAACTCCGTGAATGGTGTGAGTTCGATACGCGTAGACATATTATGCCATCTAAACAAAGGAGAAATCAAAAAAACTTTCGTCAGCAAAAAGTTTAATTATTGACAGGAATTTATCGTTTATGGCTTACTGTGAATAATAATTTTTCCAGTGTGTATGCTTATGTATGGCTGTGGATGGATGAGGGTATGATTGTTTTTGAATTCTAAAACTGTTTTTATATTGTTGATATTGTATAAAAGGTTATTGTAAATATTGTGTAAATTGATATGTGCATAGGAGGTCTTGTAATATTTAGTGAATTGGTGAAATAACAACCAACAATCCTTTTTTGAAAAAACTTAATAATAAAACAAAATATTCATTCAGACATCTTTGTGTCTATGGACCATAGTGTGTTAACCCTTATGGTTTGATGATTTGAAAGGTAAAAGTGAGACAGTACTCAGTTTTTTGTTAAATAATATTTCCAGTGCAAGCAGCAAATGTGGCACAACTGCTATAATCGGGCTCAAGAAAATGTACCATGAACTGGGGATATCAAAAATCCTTGTGCTTGGCCTAGGTGGATGCAGAGGGAGTCAGAAGTAGTAGAGAATTAAAAAAGGGGAATATGTCAGGGTTAGAGGGGGCAAAAAAAACAGAAAAATTAGAAGTGTGTCTAACATATGTATAATAGATTATATTGGGATAAAAGAGTGAGTGAGGGTCAGGTGTAAATGAAGAGCATGAGGGCATTGAGGGCAAGAGAAAAAGACAAAAAGACAAACAAAGGTGAAAGAAATAAAAATTAAAAGAAACTGAGACGAGATGGCATTGCATGCAGTTAGATATTTCGAGAAGTCTGACATTTACGGTGAGAATGACAGAGCAAGCAATCATCCTGCTTTCATTAATTTAGTGTGTTAATGTTTGAGGAATATTCATTATTTATCCTAAAAAGGACTAACATCCAAATGTCAGAGTGTAATTCCATATTTAGTTTTAATAAAGCAAAAGAATTGTCCAAGCCTAAATTTTAACCCATTAGATGCAGCAATCTATTTTATCAGAGGCATGTGACAGATCGGTGAAGGCTGTTTAGACCTTCTCCTTCAGCCTTATATTTAGCTACACATTTAACTTCTAAGGCAAGGCATTATCAAGTGTGCTACATTTAAACCTAAAGCCTCCTTGATGTATTGTAATCAATTTATTTTCATTTACCCAGTCCTCTAGATTTTGGATTTCTTTTTTTTTAAATCTTCTTCGAGGCATATGGGAGTACTATAGGGCAGATCGGGAAATGCATGATTTTCTGGTTATTTTTTTATAAATTGTGACAATTAGACTGTGTTGATGGTATTGCTAACACATAGAAACATATTTTCAAAAGAACAGTGGTCCTTAGACAAGGGAGAGAATATTTAAGGGAATAAATATAGACTAGATAGGACTATATTCTTTAAGACGTGTCCAGCTGGACAGTTTTAATGTCTTGATAAAAATAATCACAACGAAATATTACACAAAGTGTGATGGAAGTGGGACACCAGCCGATGTCCGACTAATCCACTGGAGGAAAACAAAAAAACACACAAAAATAATACACAAAAATAATAGGCAAAGAAGGGTCATCTGAGTATCATAAATCATAAGCAGATGATCCACAGTATACACATATGCATGAACAGTTATTGTCAACTATAGTGCATTTCAGGTCGACGACGTTTCGAACCATACATAGTTTCGGTTCATCCTCAGGACAGACAATAAATGCCTAAAGAAATAGATGTTTCAATTGATCACACAGTGGGGTGGAGCTGAAATTGTATTTAACACGGAGTGGATGAACGCGGGGGCAGTCCGCGGGGAGTACTAAATAGATCAGCTGGGCCAATGCCCTAGACGAATAATCAGAAAATGAACAATGCCGGTCCACAATGGGGGTCCTAGCGTGGCGAGAAGGTTCTTCACCGAAGAGGTATTTTTTGTCTGTCCTGAGGATGAACCGAAACTATGTATGGTTCAAAACGTCGTCGACATCCTGTGATTCTGGGCAAATCACTTAATGTCCCCGTGCCTAACAAAAATGAATGTGTGTCCTCATGTAACGTAACTGGTGCTATGTAAAGCGCTCTGATACCTGATTCAGTTCGGTTCAAGTTCGCGCTATATAAAACTCTGCAAAAAAAAAAAGGAAACAGATGCACCACCCCCAACCTCCAGCCTGTAATTCTTCATGAAGGTATGAGGAAAAGTCCACGTGGTCACCCTGCAGATATCCTTCATACAAACTGCCTTAAAAGCAGCCCAAGACACAGCCACTGAACAGCTAGCATGACTTTGGATCGGCCACTCAACAACAAAGGCTTGAGACAAATAAGTCACCAGAATGGCCACCTTCAGCCAATAACTAAGGGTAGAATTAGAGGGCTTCAAACTATGCATTCCCTTATCAAATGTGACAAAACGTCTGTCTACAGAACGGCCCATTTTGTGACATGTATACCAACAAGGACCTCTCCACATCCAAGAGAGGCAAAAGAGACTAGTCTTAAGACCGATGCTAAGGGAAGAAAACAAGCAGAACCCCTTCGGCAGACCAATAAAAAAAAGAAGCCACCTTAGGGAATAAAGTAGAATGCGTCCATTACACGACCCTACCAACCAGAAACTGCAAAAATGGGGTAGAACGCAAGAATGACCACAATTCACCAATGCACCTGGCCGAAGCAATTGGCACTAAAAAAACAACCTTCAGGATCAGAAACTTCAAGTCCACATAAACAAGAAGCTCAAAAGGACAACACTTCTATACCTTTAGAACAAAGGGCAGATCCCATGGTGGAGCAGACAGCATTGGCTGAGGCCTCCGCAACACCAGAGACAGCAACAAAAAAGAAACTAGAGGTTCCACCCATTCAAAAAGAGGGCTGTTAAAAGCCTGCACAGCAGCCCACTGAGCACAGAGAGTAGAATGGGCCAAACTCAGGTCGGAACCATTAGTCAAAAATTCCAGAACTCTGACTGGATCCACATCGGCCACTAGAAAACCCTCTCTTAAACACCAAGCAGAAAAATTGGCCCAATGCTTGGCATAGGCATGCAAAGTAGATGGATGCCGAAAACACCCCTTACTCATCAGGATCCGCCGTGCAAGAACCAAGCCTTAAGATGCATCAACCGGAACACCTGGAAAGGAAACTGGGGACCCAACAACAGATAAGGTTGATGAGGAATCTCCCAGCACAGGCGAACCGCCAACACCAACAAGAGGGGAAACCAAGGGTGCTGCCACCAACCAGGAACTGCCAGAATTAACAAAACCTTCTCCAACTGGACCTTCTACAAAACTGGCGGAATGAGGGGAACTGGGAGAAAGGCATACAACAAATCCTGAGACCACTGAAAGAACAGCACATCCACCTTCCACGCCCCCTGGCAAAGCAAAATCGTGCAAAAATAAGGTAGCTAAGAATCTGAAGCCGCCCCTGGATAGACTCAAGCGGGATGTGGAATTCTGGTCCGGCCTGCCGTTAACACTCCTCGGCAGGGCGGCGCTTTACAAGATGATGGCGTTGCCGCGCTTCTTGTACGTCCTCGACAGTTCACCCTACCCGGTGCCACCCAAATTCTTCCAGAAAGTAGCGGCTCTGGTTTCAAACTTGCTGTGGGGCAACCTCCCGGCGCGAGTGGCACAATCCAAGCTACACAGGGACTGGTATGACGGGGGCATTGCGTTACCGAATCTGAAACTGTATTATTGGGCTGCACAATTGAGGCCCATTAATCAATGGATACACGCACCATATGCCGAGCCAGCATTTCACTTGGACAGGGAGCAGTTGGGTGCTGACAGTCTGCTGGGTCCACTATATGATCACCGCAAGGTGCGTACCCTGATCGGCCCCACCAAGTTGACGGTGCAGATATGGCATGCAGCTACGGCAGCTCTGGGCTGGAAGGGGAAAATCACAAGGATGACCCCGCTGTGGGACTCTCGCGCGTTAGGCAACCTGAGGAACACCAAGGGGTTCGCACAATGGGACACGATAGGTATCTCCGTGGTGGGTGACCTGTGGGAGAGGAATGAAGTGATCCCCTTTGCCCGACTAAAAGAACTCTACGAGCTCAGCGACAGGGAACTCTACAGGTACATTCAGGTCCGTCACGCATTACTTGCAGCCATTCCAGCTGACACACAACTCCCAGAGTCCTCGCCCTTGGAGGATCGCCTACTCACAGAATGCATGCTAGAACGGGCTACATCCCTCACTTACCGTAAGCTCCTCAATAACAGCCCTGACCCCACACTACACCTGAAAGAGAAGTGGGAGGGGGAGGTTAGCGACATGGACGACCATGAATGGAATGCAGCTCTTGGGTCACCTAAAGAAATAGGCATCTCGGCACGCATGCGGCTGGTGCAATTTAAGATCCTGCATAGGGTTTACTATACAAGGACAATGCTGCATCGCATACATAGAGCGCCCCATCCCTATTGTCTGCGTGGGTGTGGGGAGGAAGGCACGTTCTTCCATACTATATGGGACTGTCCCAAGGTCCAGGAATACTGGAAACAAGTACTCCGCACAATGTCACAGGCATTAGATCACTCCATACTGCCTGACCCGAGGAGGTGCCTGCTAAATATTTGGGAACCTACTGACTTGACCCGGTACGGGCAACTTTGGGTCACGGCGGGGCTAATGATTGCGAAACGCGACATAGCGCAGCGCTGGGGAGCAGCAGAACTCCCAACCAAGTCCCAGTGGTGCGTGAACATGGCTCGAGTGATGTTGACCGAGCGAGCAGTGTACGTCAACCGAGCCTGCCCCGGGAAATGGAATAAGATATGGCTGAAATGGAATGAGTACAGGGGGGACATCTGCGAACCCTTGCGAGAGGATGAGTTGGATGAATCTGACGATGAGGGCTAAACATGGGCGGGAAGAGGGAGTGCGGAGGGGGCATGGGCGGCTGCAGCGGGTCGCCTCTTGGAGCTTAGACGAATGAGTCCGAGGGGGTAGGGGCGGGTGGGGTGAGTTGAGGCATGTGCGCACTGGGTGGGCTGTCAGGATCCCAACCTCCCAAGAGACACTAAAGACTTGAAACGCACTGATTCGTGTCAGACCTCACTGTTTTTCCTAACTGTTGATGTTCTGAGTTTGTTGTTTTCCAAAAAACGAAAAAACTCCGTCAAAACCTTAAACTACTGCATTGATTAATTGCTCAACTGGCGCTTTTATTGTTTCAGCTCCCTACATCGAGACTTTTTATTGACAATGTGATATGATTATTCTTTTTGCTGAAAATCTCTGTATACGATGATCCTAAGATAGCGGCCGGCCCTCGGGGTTGTAGGCATTCCGCTGTGTGCTATGCAAAGTGCAATAAAGGTTTTGGAAAAAAAAAAAAAAAAAAAATAAGGTAGCTGAGCAGGCTCCAGCTATTCAAATAAGTCCATCGTCGGAGACCCGAACCTCTTCTGTAAACTCAGGAATGCTCTGGGGTCAAGGACAGGGAACCTATGTAGGGAAACACCCTACTGAGCTGGTCCACCACCACAAGTAAATGGCCGACAGGAGCCCCAACACTGTCTCCACCCAGAAGCAGAAGACACGACTGAGACAACTGAGGGTCTGCACCCAGCAGCCCCCTTGATGATTCAGGTAACTCATGACCACCTAGTTGTCCATTCAGACTTGCACATGTTGACCCACCAGGTGCAGAGGAAAAGCAAAGAGACCCGAGTGAATGGCCTTTAGTTCTCTGTAATTGGAAGAAAAAGCCATCAATCCCTGGACCACATGCCCTGAACAGACTAGCATTGGCTGTCCCTATATGGGAAGGAATCACCTGAAACAGCCGGCCCTAGGGCAGATTCTCATCGTCCAACCACCACCCAGGTCCACCCCGACCTGGGGATCACCGGCACACCATGGTGAAAATCCTGACCACTCAAATTCCAGTGACACAAAATGTGGTTGACAACTGGGTACATATGCAATCGGTCCAAGGAAGAACCATCAGCAATGCAGACATGAGGCTCCGTATCCTCAACCAACTGCTCACAGGGAAATAGCTCTGAGAAAAAAATGCTTGAATTTCCGACATCAGAATCAATTTTTGGGCATGGGGCAGGGACACCTTCCCCAACATAGTCATGAATCGGGCCCCAATGTGAGTCAGATCCTTATTGGGGAGGAGGAATGACTTGTTCATATTCACCAAAAATCCATTGGACCGCAGCAGCTGGCAAACCTCCATGACATGACTTTCCACCTTAGAAAAAGAGGAGGTAGACATTAAGAGATATCCAAATATGGAAAATGTGTATTCCCCTTCCCAAGTAAACACCAATCAAGGCAGCTAACACTTTAGTAAAGATCCTTGAAGAGAAACAAAGACCAAAAGGTAATACCTTGAACCGGTAAAGCCGACGCAGGACACAGAATAGCAGAAAACGCTGAGAAGCCAGATGGCCCGGGACATGGAAATAAGCATCCTGAAGGTCCAGGGAGGCCACAAAGTCCCCTTGATTGATCAAAGGGAAGATAAACTGAAGAGAGACCATCTTGAACTTGACATCAGTAATGAACTGATTCAGCCACTTCAGATCTAACACAGGCCTGAAATCGCCCGTATGGTTCTCGATCAGAAAGAGAATCAAATAAACTCTGAACTGCTCCTGCAACTGTGGAACTGGAACAATGGCCCTTTTGTCCAAGAGACTGCGAAACTCTTCCAAAAGGGTCCACCTTTTCAACCTGTCCTGAAGACAGGGTGTCTCTAAAAACCAAAAACGCTCCGTCACCATCTGAAGCACCCACTGATCGTAAATTGAATGGCTCCACGTCTCGGAAAAGAGAGGAAGGCGAACCCCCTCCTGAACACCGTTCATCACCATATAGTCGGGGCTTGGAGGCAGCAGGGGAAGAGGAAGAAGAGGAAGGGAACTGGGACTTGTCAGTGGAAGGAGCTCCCGGCCATGCCCCTTAGCACGAAAGGCTGATAAGACTTCCCCTGGCAAGCCAGACCAAAAGCAAGTCTGGAGCTAAGGAACTTCAGACAGCCCAACTTTTCTGGAGCTAGTAGCTTGCAATCCTCCACAGACTTCTTAGCCATGTCCTCCAAAGGCAGACCAATCAATTTCACCCCAGGAAATGAACTTTTATCAGCAAACCATTCTGGGCCACATCCCCCTTCCAAGATCTCAACCACATTTGGCGCCAGGCAGTGACAGAAGACCCAGCCATAGGGGCAGCCTTCCCCAGTGAATCAATAGAAATGACTGACAAGAGCCGGACCTGCTGCTCCATCAGAGGCAAAGTAGGCGAAATGTCCTCCCCTTGGTCCATCAACTCAGCCAAGAACTGGCATAAGTAGAATAGGTTGCTGCCCTAATAGCAAAATTAAAAGCGGAAAAAGCATATTTCACAGCCATGTCCACCCTCTTATCCACAGGGTTTGCAGATGAGGCATCCTCAGAAATGATCGCACCCTGGGAGGCCAGCCCAGCCATCAAGGAATCCACCTTGACAGAAGCTGGGACTTTTCCGCAAAGTTCTGCAAAGGGTAACACTTAGCCAAGAAACGCAGAAACCCATGTTTATCCACATCCTCAGTCCTGACTCCAACACCTTCAAAACTGAAGAATGTAGAGGTATGGATTCAAGTTCCTTTCTCTGGTAATGGGGGAACAAATCATCAATGTCCTCCTCTAGTACCACTGCATCATGAAGCAACAAGATTGAGTGAATGTGCTGCAGAACCTCCTTAAATTCAGGTCCCTGCACATAACGCCTCTTTTGTTCCTAATCAACCCCCTTCAGAGTCTGCAGAGGCACCGGGCCCAACCCTAGACCTTTTTGCAGGAGGAACAAGCTCCCTAGGGTATATTTACAAGGGAAGTGGTGGAGCGAGATGTTAGCCTTCCTTTCTTAACAGCTCACTCCACCACTACAGAAACGCAGGGCTGCACCATATTTACAAGAATATGGTGCATCCCTGCGTTTACCCCTGTGCTGGTGCTACACTTAGCAGCCTATGGCCAGCACAGGCACCCTCCTTACACCATAGTGCAAGGGTGTCTGTGTGCAGCGGACAATTGTTTATGTACAGGAAGGCCTGCTTCCTGCACATAAACAATCTTGAAATGGCGTTTTGTAACTTCTATGTGTGCCGATTAATGCAGCACACATAGAAGTTACAAAACCACATTTTAAAAAAATTATTGTTTATGTGCAGGACGGAGGACCTTAAATTAAACACAGCACACATTAAAACAGCAAAAATGAGGAGAAATGAAACATTTCTCCTCATTGCGTACGGGTAAGACCAGGTTTTCCCTGGACTTAATTCTAGAGCTGCCTCCTATTTACGGCTCCCTTGGAAATTGGGGGCAGAGCCGGTATCAATGGGTGTTGTGGTGGAGCTAAGCATAGCGTGAAAGGGGGCCTTATTTACAAGACAGTGTTCAGTGGCTTAACACTGCCTCGTAAATAAGACAAAGCCCCTATCACCAGAGGAACATCGTAAAAAGCGATGTTCCTGTGGTGATAGGGGCTTGCATATAAGCCCCTGTGTCCCTAAAGGCAGCAACAACAGCCGACTGGATCATCTGCTGAATAACAGCCAAAGAAGTAAGCGCCTACGCCTTCGTAGCACCAGCTTCTTCCACATGATGGATTTTCTCACCGGCTTTACCACCCGATTCCATAGCACAGCATGCTATGTACGTCAAAAAGGTCCACATTAAATAGAGGAGAGAAAAAAACGGCCAACCACATTACGTCGAAAACACCATGGTTGTCAAGGAGATGTCCCAAAATGCAGAGCAGACCAAGCCACCATGTAAAGTAGCTGCGCACGTTATTAGGCACACATAAAACATACCACTGGCTGCCTGCAAAATCTTAAACAGGACAGCCCCCAGCACCGCCTACTCGCTCAAGCAAATGGAAAGCCGGCATAAAACATGCGGTAACAATATAAGGGAAAAACCCAGGTCACACCGAGCCCGCTCGAGCCAACAGGTAAGACACTGCAGCTTCCAAGAACACCCGTCGTCAGCCCAGTACAATGCACGCAACTCTCCCCCTAGTCCCCTGCAGCAAGATAACCAGGGGGATGGGATTGTAAAGATGAGCTGAACCCCCCTCCAACCCTGCACATGCAAAACTGCCACCAGGCTCCCCACGAGTGTGCTAAACTAGGAGAACCACACCAGGGTGTGTGACCTAGAAACAGAAATAATGTAAGGCCAAATAGGTATGCCCAGCAAAACATGATCCCACGGGAGCTCAAGTCCACTACAGCAAGACCACACTTCCCACTTACCTGCAATCTCACAACGCAGCACATGGAGTTGTGCAGAAACAAAAATACTTTTTTTCCTGAGGAGTGGTTGCTCCTTTTATCTGATAGGTGGATATAGGAGATGGCCGTATTCAAGGGATGGGAGACTAGTATGCTGATTTTGACTTGGAGTTTCTGTGGGAGGCTAAAGCTTTTGCGTGAATTACTGTGGCGAGGAAGATGGACGATTAGGTAATGATTTATGATGATCATGACAAATTTGAGATTCCAATCACTCGTATATTCTTTATTTGGAGAAAGGCTCCGTTCTAGCGGGTGGGCCGGGTGGGCCAGGCCCACCCAAGCAGGAACCTTGGCCCTCGCAGTGAGGGCTTGAAGGCAGGCGCGCAACAGCATTGGGCTCAAAGGGCTGTGTGTGTATGCGCCCGGCTGAGACAGCTTCCCGGGCGCACACCGACAGTTTTAGAGATTATCGCAGCCACACCCGAGCACTTCACAGGTCTTTAAAAGACCCTTAATATGTTAACAAGGCTTTGTTTATTTTTCACCCCTTCATCTGCACATGGCAAAGGCGACAAATACTTTCTTTGTTAACGATAACCTTTGCCTACTGTTCTGCTGCGTGGAAATTTCTTTTTCTATGCAGCACAGGAGAAAAGAAGTTTGTTTATTCCTATTCACCTTTCCTGACCCCTGCAGCCGCTTATCACATCAGGCTGTGACACAAAGTTTGACTAATGGAGGAGGAGGTAAGAGAATTTGCTACTATTTGTTTTTCTTTTTAAAATCTGCACAGGCCAAGCAGAACACATACTTACTTTGTGCGCTTTGTTTAAACAGTTTTTATCATTATCATGGCTGATGCAGGACAACAATAAGACAATACAAAATTCCCAGTGAACACTGGTGATTAATGATACTGCTGGAGAGCAATCATTTGTCTGTTAGTAGTTTTTAAATGCAGATGAACTGTATTTTATGTGGGAGCTTAGTGGGTTACTACCTTTGTCATAGAGATCTGTGTGTTACTTGCAGTTCAGAAGTTGCAATTCTAACATAGGACAGTGACCAATGAACTGTCACCAAAGAGCTACATACAAACATGAATGGTATAATTAGAACTTCGCTTTTTTTGTTTTGTGATATAGTTAGAACTTCCTCAGTCTTTCATTATTCTAATATTGGTAAAATGAGTATGTTTGGGCAGATATACAGTTTTATCCGTAAATCTGACCCCCATGGAATACTCTTTACTCTTTGTGTTTCCCCAGACCAAACCCTCTTAAAATATACTGCCCACCAGTATGGATGACACGTGATTTGTACACCTTGTAATCCTCATTGGCTTATGTGACATTCCCTGTAGACTGATTTACATACTTGTATGAGTCATTGTCTCTGCATAATGTGTGCGTGGTCTAAAGTACTGACACACACTACACTGATATGAGTAGCGCTATACAACAAATGAAATGCATATGAGAGAGGGGCTATGCAAAGATGAGGGGCACTGTTGAAGGGTGGCTGTGAGGGAATCTGGGGAGGAGGTAGTGGGAGGGGCTATGGAGAGATGAGTGGCACTGGAGGAGGGTGGTAGTGAAGGAGTCTGAGGAGGAGGTCATGAGGGGGAAGGGCTACAAGAGATGAGGGGCACTGGAGGAAGGCAGCAGCGAGGGAGTTTGAGAAGGAGGCCAATGGGGGGCTACGGAGAGATGAGGGGCACCGGTGGAGGGTGGCAGTGATGGAATCAGAGGAGGAGGTAGTGGGAAGGTCTACGGAGCAATGAGGGGCACTGGTGGACGATGGCAGTGAGGGAATCCGAGGAAGAGGTCATGGGGTGGAAGGGGAGCAAGGGAGAGATGAGGGGCACTGGTGGGGGGTAGTAGTGAGGGAGTCTGAGGAGGAGGTCATGAGGGGCAGGGGCTACAGAGAGATGAGAGGCACTGGTGGAGGGTGGTAGTGAGGGAGTCTGAGGAGGATGTCATGAGGGGGAGGGGCTACAAAGAGATGAGGGGCACCAGTGGAGGGTTGCAGTGAGGGAATCACTGGGTACACCCCCGCCTCCTACCAACCACACACGCAACCTGGGAGTCATCCTCGACTCGAAACTCACCATGACCAAACAAGTCAACGCAGTCTCCTCTACCTGCTTCAACACCCTCCGTATGCTCCGCAAGGTCTACAGATGGATCCCGACAGACATGAGGAAAACAGTCACCCAGGCCCAAGTCAGCAGCAGACTCGACTACAGAAACACCCTCTACGCCGGAGCCCCGTCCAAGCTCATCAACAAACTGGAAAGAATCCAGGACGCCTCTGCACGCCTGATCCCCGACGTCCCGCGCCGCGACCACATCACTCCCCCACCTGAGGAATCTGCACTGGCTCCCTGTCGACAGAAGAATCTCCTTCAAGATCCTGATCCACGCACAAAAGGCACTCCACAAAACCAGCCCAGCCTATCTCAACAGTTGACTCTCCTTCTACGTACCCAACAGGAAACTCCGCTTCGCTGACCATGCCCTAGCCATTGTCACGCGCATCCATAGAACCACTTCCGGAGACAGGTCTTTCTCCCACCGCGCCGCCAAGACCTGGAACACCCTCCCCCTCAACCGACAACAAACTGAAGATCTGCTTACTTTCAGGTGGCAACTCAAGACCTGGCTTTTCGACCAGTAGCAGCAGCACCACTCCCTCCCCTCCCCAGTGCCTTGAAACCCTTATGGGTAAGTAGTGCGCTTTACAAATTAACTGATTGATTGATTGATTGATTGAATCCGAGGTGGAGGTCAATAGGAGGGCCCATGGAGGGATGAGGGGCACTGTTGGAAGGTAGTAGTAAAGGTATTTACAAAGAACAAGGCCAGTGGTGGGGTGCCAAAAAGGACTTTCACATCAGCGCTAAAGCCGGCACTGCCATGGCCTTTCTGTTTTTGTTTTTAATTAGCAGTCGAGTCAAAAGGGCTTCTGTGGTACGTACTTTAAAGTGCGTGCTAATTATATTTACTGTTATGTTGAATGTTTTAAGTTTGAAGGTGATTTTACTAATGTTTTTACTGGGAAAAATGAACGTGGGGCCGGATGGTGCCTAATATGGGGCTGGGGCCCAAGGTCAGCTGTGAGATACAGTGCACTGGAGAGGGGTGGTAGAAAAGCGGATAATCAAGCCTGTAACGGAGAGCGTTGCAGAGTCCGTAGTCAGGTGGAGGTAGTAATGAAGAGGGATTCTCCCTGAAGGCTCGCACAGAGGGAGCCCGTGAAGTGTCACTTGCCTGATACTCCCACCTCAGAAACCTCCTCTTCCCATCAAAGGAACATTGCATGGAAAAAACACTTTTTGAGAGTGATAACATTTAGAAAGAGATTTGGAAAAGAGTGCGTTTTACTGGGCCTTGTAAGACTAATAAGAGATAAAGGAGGGCCCTGAAGCAGGCCTGCCCAGACATATATGCGACAAATCGAGCCCGCAGTGGCCCACCCAAATGCACCCTTGGCCCACCCAAATAAAAATTTCTGGAGCCTGGCCTGTTTGGAGAGTTATTTAAACGGCTTGCATAAAAAAATTAAGATTTGTCAGAGTGGCAGTTACGATTTTGCAAAACAGATCTTTTTATCGCGTTAAACTATTCAAAGTCAATGTTGTTTATATTATTCAGTTCGAAGTCAGACATAGGCAAGTAGGAAGGCATGGCAATCTCAACTTTATGACTCAATCACATAATATTCTGCATGTGCACTCTAGTTTCCCAATAAGGTTGGAAAGGTAAGGCTTCTAGTAAGTAATTACATTTGCCATATGATCACTTAGAGGGGCATATTATCAAGGACAGGCGATACATTATCGCCGCTTTTATCGGCAGGAAACTGTGAAGACATCTAACATGGGCTTCGATTGGAATTCATAGAGCATATTATCAAGGCCATTATCGCCGCTTTACCGGCAGTTTCCTGCCGATAAAAGCGGCGATAATGTATCGCCTTTCCTTGATAATATGCCACTTCGAGTGTTTTTCTGTAGTTCAACATTTTGTATACATTTCCATAGTTCATAGGGCACAAAAACAAAATGAATAATGACATTAAATCCTCCCTTAAACCAAGTGGACATACCAGCATATTTCTATTGAGGTTCACCATTTAGAACAGCCAACGTACTGTTAATGTGCAATCCATTAGCTCATGGCCACATCAATCTGTTGGGTATATAATTGTGGACTTTCAATTTCCCATGTTTTGACAAGAGCTACTAGACCACTGTGGGAGTTTAGATATGTTGTTACTTGTGCATTAAAATCTTCCAAGAGGCAGACTAAGCTTTAGGGATTATGAAGATGGTGTTTTGAATGACTTTCATTGGTTGTCCAATTAAGATCATGTTATTTGTGCGTTATGGAATACACACATTTAGAACGAATACATTAATTTTTGCAGTTTATAGAATTTCTTAACAAGGTGGCAGAAAATCCCCATTTTGCGTGATCTTTCTGGCTACATACTACAAGCATCTGGTAATTTATCAAAATAAACTCCTGGATCATCTGTTTCTCTTACAAATATATGGTATGAACATCTAAAGGAAGAACATATTCCAGCCACTGGCCGCCCTGGTGTGGCAGCACCCGCAGCAAGTGCTCCACTAGTGAAAGGCAGAGGCGGTTTTAGATGATCCACCTAAATAACACAAAACTCTAGGCCAAAGATGGGCGTGCTGGCACATTATTTTTCTTTTTCCATGTCACTTCTGACTCTTGAGCGGCTGCTGCTTGCATTGTACGACAAATCAGACTATGCCAGGCCTCCAAAGTATAATAACGGTTTGGTTGTCAAGTATTAGTCATTTTTAATGTATATTGAATGAATAAACAAATGTTTTTGTGCTCCTTTCCAAATTAGACGGACAGAGTCACCATGCTTCAGTCTGTCATAAATGCCTGTGTTGACAATTAAGTGCTGTGCCGAACACCGAAAACCACTGGTTCAAATTGGGCACTGAATGTCTCGCAGTATATATGATGGAATATGTCCTTACAAAACTAAATCGGGGCGGAAAATTAATGTTCTGGTCAGATTGCAAATACATTTTGTGCATTGGCCCTGAACGTCGTGATGTGTTGTAATATGCATCACTGCACTCCATTGTTGCTGGATATGATTGCAGAGTAAACACAAGGAGATGATGGACGGAGTGCTGAAACTATTCAAACACTCACCTCCAGTCACAGATCTGGGTTGAAGTCATCATCTCCTTGTGTTTGCTAGTTTTAGCCCTGAGTTGGAAGGGTTTGCCCAGACATGTGTACCTTGCCCACTTTGCCACTGAATTCAGGCTAGCCTGGCTGACCCCGAAACCCGTCATAGGATGCTAGTTTCCGGTCCAGGGAAGACATGGCTTGGCAGTTCGGGCTGGACTGCTCCCATGAGGCACGGGTCAAGACTAATTTGTATAGAGCCAGCTGTGTCTGAACTGGGGTGGCGAAGAGAGCTAAAGAATGATGATGGATTCAACCCAGATCTGTGACTATATATTTGATAAACTGCCCAATCTATTATTTGTTTTAGGTTGCACTACAAAAAACAATGAATGCAAATAACATCTCATGTTCTCATGTGGGGGAGGCAGATGATGGGGACGAGCGGTTCCTAAACTGTGATTTTGTTGGTGGTTCATTAATGAGAATCTTAACCAGCTATGCTGAAACACGCCTCATATGTTTTATGAACACTTTTTGTGTACTCAGAATGATACCCCTAAAATGGCTTCTTCGGCTGCTACACAATTCCAAGCCAGGTGACTTTCCATATGCGAGGTTTGAATTAGGGTGGCCACGGATGCAAAACATGGAAGGAGCACGCAACATTTGCACACAAGCATCACGAATACTTTGTCATATCCATGCGAGCAACCTCCATTGGGTTGAACGGGCTTCAAATGGCATGTGTCTCAGCCCGGGTTGCTGCAGCTGTGGGCTTGGCTGGGCAGTGTCTGGAGTCTTATCACCAGCACGCCCGAGAGTGTCACAGGTCTTTAAAGACCATCTGCATATTTACATACCTTTGTAAACTGGTTACCACACCTTGATTTTTTTCTGCTCCAGTGCCCCATAGGCCCCCACTCTGCCTATTCCTTTCATTGTATTTTACATTTACTGCCATAGTCTGAGAATGCATTTCATGAAAATTAATATGAAGTAGGGGTGCCCTAAGGAAAAATGCCAGCCATATGTTGGTTAAAGAGCCGGCAAAGACTTTGGCTTGACACTAAACAGGGTAATAAATAAAAAAGTATGTATTCATTTATAATGTGTCTTCTCTAGTTTTGTTCCCTTTAATTATTAGTCATAGATTATTCAGGCAGCCCTAGAGCACAATTAAAAGTACTTTCTATTTATATTTGCTAGACGAAGTATGCACAGATAAGTGCTGAAAATACAGCTTTAGGTGACTGCCTATTTTTGTACCATCTGTGACATCAAAATAATAAGCTGGCAACCCTAATCATAAGACTGGAAGTTTGTTACAGGATCAGCACATTATTTATTTCCTCACCATTAATCCCTGGTTAATGCCATAATAGCGGGGCTTTAAGTGGGCCGGGTCTTGCCGCTGCTCAGCGCCAGCAGTTCATAAAAGCAGGCACTGAGACTGGTCCCTATTGGGCTCTCTATTTTTACCCTCACACTCAGACTGGAAAATAAAAACTTAACTCTGCAGCAGTTCACTTTTTTGATGTGAGTTTAATTTTTTTGCAGTTAGGTATTGCTAAACTCAAAGTGCTTTACATGAGCACCAACAAGGACATCTTCAATTATTTTTTGGTAGGCACGGATGATTAAGTGATTTGCCCAGAAACACAGGATCCGACACTGAGACTCATACCTGCTTCCTCAGCTACAAAGTTGGCACCTCTAGGCAGTACGCCACAACCTCTGCACAAGAACTAAAGCATTTCCAATATTATTTACAATGAAGCCATAGTTGTATGTAGGCATCTAGTATATTTATCTTATACAACTAACAACCATTGACAAAGCCAATAGTCCTGGCTTGTTGTAATGTTACCTATGTGGAGGCAATACCAGAAGCAGCGAAATACCAGTCGGCCGGCACATTATGTTGAGCACAGATTTTTAGCATAAATGTTTTGAGCCATGCTCTTAATTATATCGCCCCTTTGAGAGACCCCCTGTAGGAAGCTGGCTCTGTATATACTATACCAAAATGATGTATAGTGTGCACTGAGTCCAGTGGAACCCCAAAGGTAGGCAGAGGTAAAAGTATATAGCACTTTATTCTCTAATTTTGGTAGTGTAGGTGAGCAGTAAGGTTTTATCACTGGGTAGTGTTAAGCATTTATTGTACACACTCAGGCATGAAATTATGTCACACACTCAAAAACTGAACTCAGACCAATTTGTTTGTATAGAAATATTATTTTATTTTATTTCTAACACCAAGCCAGACCTGGTGCAGGTAAGTAAAATAATACTCTGCCAAATCCTATACATTGATTACAGTTGAATGCAGGTTCAAATGCAGTTGGCTGATTTACAGCCAGGTAAACAGTTCAAAATTACTTTTCAGTTACTAACTGTGCACTTTACGTTTTTGATTACTTTTGCTAATCGGTGTGATATGCCTAGATATCACACTGAGACATTTCCTAGACAAAAGGTAAGTACTTCAGTTTTTACACATATTCAGTTTTCCAATGTTTCATACAAACCAACTCCACAAAGAAGAATTTTCAAAGAAAAATAGTCAATGCAATCCTATGGGAGGAAATTAAGTTATCGGTTTGCAGGTAAGTATTGGTTTGTGGGAGTTGGTATTCTGGGGTTAGAACCAGGGTTCCCCCAGGGTCGAGGATGCACTCTCAGAACACCCTCAGGGGCACTAGGGCAGCCGGATGCAGAGTGCTGAGCCCCAATGTTATCCAATGGGGGATAAGGGACCTCCTGTTGCTGGCTGCTCACAAGCAGGCCACAAGGTTGTAGGAGCAAAGCTCCTGGTGTTAGACTCAGGGTAAAGGGGGATCCGAGTTAGCATACAATGTACACCCACAGCGGCACAGAGGCGGCTGGGTGCAGGGTGCTGCTTTGGCATTGGGTGCACTGTTGTTTTCAATGGGGATTGCCAGGTTTGTTTTTTGGCTGCAGGCTCAGTCCAGGAGGCTTCTGGAAGGAACCAACAGCTGAGAAGTTACGTTGGAGGGCTCTAGGTAGCGGGTGTACCTTGAGTGCTCTTCTCTAGGGTGCAGGATGGCTGGGTGGAGGGGTGTCTTTTGAGGTCAGATTTTACATTACATAGCCACTCGCAGTTGGGGGGTCACCGTGCAGAGGCTGCAGGTGATGTTGGGGAGTCCTGGAGGGGTCAATTCATAGTGGACTCAGACTCTGGAGTGCTGTGGGACCTCGCTGGGACTGTTGGGCCACCCAGAGGTGTGTGTTCCCCTCACATGAGTGAGTGGGGGCAATCCCTAATCCTGATTGGAGAGTGCCTGCCATCAGCGAGCACTGAAGAGTGGGCTTCGCCTCGCCTCCCCCACCTGACTGGTGGGATTGGCAGAAGTGGGCACACCTTCTGGGCTTTGGCAATTTTTCCCGCCTGTCTTCCCACCAAAAAGGAGGGAAAGCAGGAAGGGGACCTGCTCCTGATAGCATGAGAGGCTAGGGGTCACGTTGCAAAGGCAGCAAGGCCTTTAAAGCTCCCCTGCCACAAATGGTTCTTCCTGGCCTGGGGAAGATGTGACCACCGCCACGCAGGAAAGGCTTTGTTTCTGGGCTCAGGTAGCGAAGGCTTCCAGCCCAGGGATCCAGAAACATGTCTTGTGGTGGCAGGCTGGTGTGTACCAGTCAGGGAACCCCCCCAGAGGCTGGTCATTTTTCAGGAAGCATCTCGAAATCCCCTCTGGGTGCACTGTATACGAAATCCCACACTGGCAACAGTGTGTGTTTATTATGCTGAGTAGTTTGCTACCAAGCTTCCCAGCATTCAGTAATGTCATTATGGTGCTGTGGAGTTCGTAATGACAAACTCCCGGACCATATACCCTTTATGGCTTTGCTGCACTTGTCCAAAAATAGACTTAGACACTGTAGGGGTACAGTGCTCATGCAACTGTACCCTCACCAGAGGCATTGTGCACCCAGTTAAAGGGGTGTCTTACCTATACCATAGGCATTGGGTTTCAGGAATGGCACATTTGACTCTTCACTTTTCTCTGCGCCACAACAAGCAGCCGGCAATGGCAGTGTGTATGTGTTAAGGTACAGGACCTCTGAGGGTGACACAATATGTGCTGCAGCCCTTAGAAGCCTTCCCTGGTCACAGTGCCATTGGAACCTTTTACAAGGGACTTACATGTGGCCAGAGAGGTGCCAATTGGGGATACGGAGGTACAGTTTTGGGAAAGAACACAGGCCCTGGGAACCTTATTTGTCAGGGGCCCAGGGCACATCAAGTCCAAGTGCATTAGAAATCTAGCAGAAAGTGTGGGGGGGGAGTTACTGCAACAGAAACCCAGCTTCCTACACTCCCCAGTTTTTTCATCCCACGTAAATCCCTGTATAATAGCAATGGTTTAACTTATATCTGAAACTCTATGCTGCCATCAATAGCATGCTGAGTTACTTCAAGTGTCTGTGAATACACCCTGTATTCAGACAACGCACTCCCCATTCTCGCCCTTCACTTACACGCTCACCCTGCACTCACAGTGACCACAATGCTCTCACACTGATCACCATGCACTCACACCATTCACTCGCTCATCCTGCACTCACAGTGATCACTCTGCACTTGCAATGCATTTGAACTGTTCACCCTGTACCTCAACCTGTAGTCACACAAACACACTACTCACTCACACTCATGTGACACTTCACCCACCTGTCCCAATCACTGCTTAATCTGCAATCACACTCAAACAAGCCCATCACTAACCATGCATTCATTCATCCCACTCTGCACTTACATCCGCACCATATGGTCACCTCACTCACCCTACAGTCACTCCTCTCATCCTACTCACTGTTGCATCGCTCACCGTGCACTGACATGGGCACTCTTGCCACCCACACATTGCAGAGGATTAATGTGCCTGCTCCAAAGAACGGGTACTGTTGTGTAGTTCCTATAAGACCTATATAGAATCTGCGCGTTTAGACAACATACACTGAGGAACTGGTGTCCAGACTGATTCCAGACACCCCCACCGGATATGTTGGCCAGTGTATCAGCTAGCTCACAATGCCACTATAAGCTCCTCTTACCAAAGAGAGAATAGTTCTTGGCAACTATCGAACATGACAACCCTGATCCCTCAGGACCCTGGAAACAGTAACTTACTTTTCACTCAGTCACTCATGCTCACTTGTTCTCAGAGAGATACACAGAATAAACGGTTGGGACGTTTTTAATAAGTATTTATTGAAACAGTCGTTATTCCAGTGTAACATAGGTGCACTGAAATCACCAGTAGACAGTAGCATATATAAAATACTTACTCCTACGATGCATCCTTACTAGATGTACTTAAGTGTGCCTAGCATGTGAGTAGTTGTAAAGCCAAGAATCCCTCTAGGATAAAGCCAACCCCATTACCTGATCTGGGACTGCAGGACCCAATTCTGGTCTCGAGTTGGACACCCCGCGAGGGATGGTCAGACCACTGCAAGCTGGAGTGCCCGCATACAGAATCCTCAGCGTCTCGTGTCAGTGTGTCGGCATGGAAGTCTTGATCTCCTCTGACTATTTCAGAGAGATGTGATCTTTATATACCTTAAGGTATCCCCAGGGAGTTCTACCTTGTTGGGCCAGTGTCGGACTTAGGATAACATCGGGAACAAACTTAATACATAGTTATTATGCAGTAGATAATGGTCCTGCTGTGATTCCAAGAAATTAAGAATACTCATCCATAATTTATGAGACCAGTGTTCAGGGAAAAACCCTACGTACTGTGTATAGTATTGTAACTAGGTAAAAGGTCAGTCTCGCAATCCGTTATGTATGTAAGAGAATGTAGGTGAAGGGTTATGATATTATCTGGACCTACATGAGGGTCCCTATATGGAATAAAACATCCACTCCTCATCTGACTGGACGAAATTACTAAATTCTATTGTACCACCAAGGCTTCTAAGGGTTTGCACGCAAAAAATAAAAGCTTCATAAGAGAAGTAAAAAAGCGTTAAAAAAAACTTTAAAAGGTTTTCGCAAAAGGAAATCACTCAGCCCTGGCTCTAAAGAGTCTGTTGATATAGTCCAACCAACTACAAGCATCTGAAAGTCATGCAGGTCAAATGGTTTCAAAGTTGGAATTTCGTTAAAAAGGTAAAAGGTCAAATCTTCCCAGCATGCGACGTACCAAATGTTTATGTGACCTTGCTGGTAGACGCAACATTGCTGTTGCCTGCATACGCACTTGACGATCCCTCGCAAAGAATGTCAATTGAGCACAGATGATCTTCCGTACTGCCTGCAGCAGATGCTGGGGCAGCTTGTGCCATATCTGAGGCCTGAGTGTTGGCGGAGGAGCTGATGTCCATATCAACAGGAGCAGAAAGTACCTGTGGTGGCTCTAAGAATGCTGCCAAAAACATGGGAATGCGCTGAGGACACTGCAGACCAAGGGTCGTTATCAGGTCCAGTAAAGCATCCTCGTCTGGTGGCGCAACCAATGGAAGTGTCAGACAGAGATCCAGCACGCATTCTTCCCCGCAGAACAGGCATCGGAGAACAAGTAGGACACAGTCCATCCAGACTGGTCTGATTGACAGGAACCAAGAGGTGCTCAGTTCCCGCAGGCGAGTTGTACCCAGATGTTGTACCATGCGATCACGGTATTTGCGCTCCAGGAGAGCTGTTGCTACTTCCTTGGTGGTTGGAACATCCATTGCACAGCAGAAATGTAACAATCAGGATTCCTGCTATTAGAGTATCAAACCGTATAAATGAAATATTTAGCGAAGGCCATAACGGCACCTACCTGACTGTATGGGTTGGTGGAAACAATACTTCCATACAGTGACTAGATATGCGATGCCCGGAAGCTTCCCACAACAATCTTGATCATTCAGCATCAAGTAACTCCCATTCGAGAGAAGCCTGAATGCCGGTTTAATCACAGCTGCCGAGGTACCCCTCAAATGACAGGACAAGTTTGCCATGGATCCATTACAAGCCCTGTTTAGCATAATATTCTGGCATATGACAGATCCACTTAAAGCATTCTTGCAGTTAGTTCCTCTTAAAAACACTTCCAGATCCCCACTCCTGTATCAAAATCTGTATGGTAAATCCCAGGATTCCCTGATATATTTCTTACCCATATTTTCAGATCTGCCTGCCTGTTGTTGTCCTAGGCAATTTTGAAACTGGAAAGTTGCGACCAGTAATGTTATATGGCCGTGGACTAACGCTTCTGTGGATGGTGACTCATGGACTAACGCTTCTGTGGACGGTGACTCAACCACAGTAAAGGCTAACCTATCCAGTTTAACAGTTCGCAGCATTGTATATTTTGTTCCCCTTTTTGCTGTTTTCATTTGTTTTTCTAATAGATTCTATGCAGAAAATAATGACGTAATGTTAATAAAACACCAAGGCACATAACTGGCGCGCAAGGACTGCAGCGTCCAGCTTAACAAAATAATAGAACGTAACTGCGACAGTCCGTGTTGTAATATGGACAAATTCAGTTCTATTACATCGATAGCAGAAGATACAATGTTACTAAGTGAATATATTGTGGGTGTTAATATAGTCATACCATTGTCAACTACAGCTAATGCCTTTTCTAGGTTAACTCTATCTATTTCTCTTAATCTCTCTGCAGCTTCTTGTTGGGAGATTTTCCAGATTTCGTTATAGACAGCATACAAAAAGCGCTTCTGACGTGGTTTTCTGGGCCCTAATAAAAAATCCTGTAGGTTCACATCCTCTAAGAGTAAGGACAAGTGTTGTTTCACCTGGGGTAGTGTTGAGGTCTTTAGCCAATCTAGGCACAACTTCCCCGCCCTGTATGATGTCACTACCCCCGAATGTTCTAGTTGTACAAAATGTGGGTCTGGTCTGTGGATACTAAACTCTTCAGTGGTACCCCTGAATCTTTCCTACCATCTGTTTGTGTCAGTAGTCCAAACCAACATCCCTTCCAATTGGGGTCTGATGTATTGTATTGCAATATATCATCCAGCTCAGACCCTCTTTCTGACGTAAAATTCCCCTCCGTGTTTAAAGGTGTTGGAATTTGGGGCGTGTTCATGTTCTTATTCTTGGTTAATCCAAGATAGGAAGTCTGTTGCACAGTGTCATTCAGAAAAACCATCTGCTGTGGGATGAGGCATGCTCTAAACAGTGCTTCTGTCACCTGAACTTGCCAGTCCCTAGAATCCCAAATTAATTTCAAGTCTATTGTCCATCCATTAGTCAAAACCCTGTTCAGACAGCTGGGTAAAGGAGTAAACCTGTTTGATGCTTGTTAACATATTTTTCTGTGCAGGTATAGGCGAAATCTTCTAACAATAAGAGGCAGGGTCAGAAATGTTAAACCCTGAAAAATATGAAAACTTCTGTGCAAACATTATTGAACTACTTTTCAGTGGTATAGGGCAATGTTCCCACTGATGGTATTTGAAAACATTTCTAGGTTTACTAGATGTATGCAAGAAATGATGACCATAATATTGATAACAATACATTCTATCAAAATCGTAAGTGCTAGAAAATGTGGCAGATTGTTCTAAATCAGACAATACATTATTAACAGTTTCAAAAACCCAATCATCAGAAAATGTACTGGAGGTAATGATATTGTTTAATGACATTTTAAACAAATGTGGAATCTTTAAAAGCTTGGTCAGTCCAAATATATCATAGTTTACTTTATCCCATACTATACCATCCGATATAGGAACTGCTGAAATGTTCACAAAGGACAAGTATCTTTGTTCACGATGAGATGAAACATGATTTTTTATATAATATATAATACTTTATTGTTTGATCACTTTTAACCATAACAATTTTTTGTTTGATATTTTAAAAAAAAGTCATATGATTCTTATATACAAAGAACAAAGTTTAAAATACTCAGGTTAATACCGGGGCTATCTAAAAATAGGGGCATGTAATTAAAATAACCTAACATTAATTAGTTAATTAGGCAAGGATTCTCCCCCTCTTTTTGTTTTCATTTTTTCCTTTTAATTTTATAAATAAAAAGCAGCAGAACTGATAAAGCCATCTGAAAACCTGTAAACTATTAATATTAAGCAAAAAGGCAATGTTCCAATCAACATTTGTCAGCAGCCAAGGATTCATTAGTTGGGCCTGGAGCGGGATTGCAACGTTGCCAGATCGAGGGAGATTTGCGTCACTGATATCTCCCTACAGTTTGGATGCTTTGTTAACAAATTTGGGGAACCGAATGTTCAGCTTCGTATTGGCTGGGTTCAGGGCAGCGATTATGGCATGGCGACATGATCGTACTCTGAGCCTGTTCCATTCTTACCGCAATAAAGACCATCTGTCAGTGAGCATAGGGCGGCACACACAAACTATGTGCTCCATAGCTTCGGAGTGATAGCCACACTTCCTGCATTTAATACTAGTGCCAGAGAGGCGCTATTCGGGCAGGTTCTTTAAGAAAGACTATTCTCCCATCCTCAGGGCGATAAGCTTTAGTTTCCAAGAAAGTGCAAACGTGCTTGATAAATAAGATGATTCCACCCCCGGTTTAAAATTTAGAAATTAGTGCCCAGGCATGTTTTCCTCCAAAGTCTGAGCTCCAGGCAGCCCTCCCGGGCATTGCACAATCTTTTACAAAGCCTTATAAACGCACCTGCCTCGACAACATGGTGGTCTAATAAGCCTAGTTCAAGTCTAAATTGGGCTGGCGAAGCAGATCTTAGCAGAGGAAAAGCGCGTTTAAAATTTTTGATAGTTAGTTTGTTTAATAAAGTACTTATTGTACCCTTCATGATCACGTGCCCGTACGACAGGGAATTAGTTATCTTCACCTTCCTCACCTTCAGCATAGGGGTTAGACTCAGGCCAAGTAGTTGTTTTGACAATTTCGCCTCCAGTGACAGAGCTTTGGCCCTTAAGGCATCTTTCTGTTTAAGAAGTGAACATCTGGCATCAAGGAAAATTCCCAAGTATTTATAATGGAGCACTGATTCGAGCTTTGCATTGTTAAAGAGCCACCCTCCACGCAGCCGCTTTTGTTCCCAAAAACAATTGTCTTCGTTTTAGCCAAATTCAGCTCAAAGAGGTTGCTTGTTGTATTGGGGAGCAGCTCGATGAGTAGCCTCTGTAGGCCTTTTTTTGAGTGACTAAATAACATCATGTCGTCGGCATACAGCAGGTTGCTGATGCAGGTTCCATCTAATTGGAGAGGGTGGCTGTTGACTGTCAAATATTGAGGATAAATCCGAAATGAGCAAGTTGAAAAGGAGTGGGGCCAGCACGCAGCCCTGTTTAACACCGCTTTTGATCTCGTTGTTCCTGGAAACATGGGAGCCTTCTCCCAACTTAATTCTAATCCGAGTAAAGTTGAATTAAGGTGTTTAAAAGGGCCGGAGTTATGCCCCAGAGCTCTAGTTTTTGCCACAACCAGCCCATGGGCACCCAGTCAAAGGCTGCTTTAAAATAGACAAAGCAGCAGTGAAGTTGGGTATGTTGGGCTGGCGCTTTCTCTATCAAGACGGTTAGGGTGAGTAAATTAGTTGTTGTTCTGGAGTTGGCCACAAAGCCTGTCTAGTTGAAAGGGAGGCGCTTTGTTGTATCGGCCCAGGCCAACAGCTCATCCAACAAAATGCTGGCGTAATATTTGGACTCGACGTCGAGGAGAGCTATCATTCTGTAATTATTAGGATCGTTTCTCTTCCCACTTTTGTAGATTGGGTGGAGGATAGCGCCTTTCCAAAACTCCAGAATGGTGTTATTTAGCTTGCAGTGAAGAAACAGGGGGGCCAAGTGGTCTGACCAGAGTTCAATATCTGATTTGAACATGGCCTGGGGAAGACCATTTGGCCTTGGGGCTCCTTTGGCCCTGGCTTTCCTAATTGAGCATGAAATATTGTTTTTAGTGCCTTTGATGTCGCTGGGATCTCCATCTTTAGGTCGTCGCTCTTCTCGTGGCCCTCATTTGTTAAATCTTCACATTGTTGACTGGAGTATTGAGTCCGGATGGGCCTGGGCTCTTGGCTTCTAGGGGTGATGTCACTGGGTCAGCAGGTGGAAGAAGATTGGGATGGTCGTCCTTGTTAGTTCGATCACTGAAATGAGATAATAAAAATTGGCTTTGTTTGTCTGCGCTGATGTTTGTGCTACCGTGGCATCTTCCACCTTGTAAGCCCCTGTTTACGAGAGACCAAAATTGCTTTGCGCTGGGAATCTTGCTTTCATGGACGAGTTTCAGCCAGTACAGGTCTGAGGCTGCTTGTTTATCGCTGTATATAGAGGACTTGAAAGCTATTTGTGCTTGCTTATAGTTGTTGAATAAAATTGTATTTTATGGACTTTTCCTGGGCTGGCGGAAAGCCTGATTTCTTTGAGCTTTTAATTCTTTTGTTGCTAATGGGATGCAAGATTGCATTACATATTGTTGGGTGCTCCTCTTAGATGGTAATTCTTTTAGTAATGGATTTACGAAGCTAGCCCAGCTGCTGATAACAGAGAGATCTTTATCTGGCAGAAAATGTATGAGCTCTGTATTTTTACATTGTGTAGAAAGCAGCACTATCTGACCATTTCATTCTTCTTAAGTTCTCTGTGTGACAGCCTAAAAGAGTATGAGCAAGTTCTTGATGACATGGGATGTTAGAGGATAGAGTTATGATTTGAGGACGATGGTCGCTCTCACCTTGCGATGTGATAGCTCACGATCAAAGGAAGTATTTCGCTACTGCCTAAAGTAAAGTGCAGAAATGAGTGAGTTTGGCCATCAGTTCGTGTCCAGGTGGGGGGAGTGTCCGTGGGAAAGCTACCATTCAGTACAGTATACCTCGCTCCGCTAAACCAAAGGACTGTGTACTCCCACATTTTCGAGGGGCTATGTCCTGCGGTAATCGATTGTAAGGCAAGATGCGGGGGGACCACTGGGGAAGCGATCCCAATGACCTCTGGAGAATTACAATAGAGGTTGGTATTGAAGTCTCCTAAGATAATACTGGGTATGCTACTGTGGTCGCTTAATAGGTTACAGACGATGTCAGTAAATTGATCCATTTTGGATTTTTTCGCAATGGTGCGCGGAGAAATGTAAACATTGAGAAGGAGCAACTGGCTGTCTGAAGTTGGGCTTCCCACCACGATTCCTGCAACCCAATCTACTCCACATTGTTAACTGTTTGATGCATTGGGAGAGTCTGGTAGATACATAGATCGAAAGTCCACCACATGGCATGCTGAACTTGCATTCTCTAGAAACAGGGGGCATAAATTCCAAGTAGCCTTACAAGGGATACTGGATACTGCCCAGGTTTCTTGGAGAAGCATTATGTTGTGTTTTTTTTATAAAGCCGAGGGTAGATGCGGATTGACTTTTCAACCTGAATCCGCTGACGTTCCAGGAACATATTATTAGGCCGTGCTTGTAGATGTTTCAATCATTCCGACTCCTGAATAAATATCCTGGTAACCATGACCAGTCTGATCTTTGGATACCTAGCGGATTAGTTGTTTGCTCTGGGGTAGCGGCTGATGAACGACTTCTTGCTGACTTTAATAATGAAAAGGGAGCCGAACTTGCGCTAGAAGCGTGAGCCTGTGTATTTTCTAGTATGGATGGATATCGGGGAACGCTGGGCATTGTTATTATTATGCCCCAAATTTAAAATTGGTTGGCTTTTGACTGCACCAGTTTGCGGATAATTGGGGACGCTACTGTGATCTGGGTTGCTTCTCCTGCTTGGGTACCTTTGCTGGATGGAAATTCGATAGCAATTATATCGTTTGATTGCAAGATACTTAGGTCTGGGGACGATTTAAAAAGTCTAAGAATGTTCCCACGATTAAGAATGCAAAAACAGACGTGAGTCCCGTGCTCTCCACACCACTGGAGTCAAGCTATCCTGGCTGAAGACGCCTGATAGTCAGAAACCGGTCCTAGGATGCTTGATTCCGGTCCAAGGAAGACATGGCTTGGCAGTTCGGGCTGGACTGTTCCCATGAGGCACAGGGTCAAGGCTGATTTGCATATGGCCATGTATGAATTGGGGTGGTGTGGTGAGCAAAAACACAATGGATTTAGGCCCAGATCTCCGTACTGGGGTGAATGTATGACATTGTTCTGCATTCTGTCCATCAACTGTTGTTTTTGCATTTGTCACCCCGAGTGGGACGGGTATGCTCAGACGTGAGTCCCGTGCTCTCCACATCACTGGAGTTAAGCTATCCTGGCTGAAGACGGCTGATAGCCAGAAACCGGTCCTAGGATGCTTGATTCCGGTCCAAGGAAGACATGGCTTGGCAGTTCGGGCTGGACTGTTCCCATGAGGCACAGGGTCAATGATGATTTGCATATGGCCATGTCTGAATTGGGGTGGTGTGGTGAGCAAAAAAACAATGGATTTAGGCCCAGATCTCTGTACTGGGGTGAACATATGACATTGTTCTGCATTCTGTCCATCAACTGTTGTTTTTGCATTACCCACGATTAAGAATATCATGAGGGCCTCTGGAGACATATTCTGGGGTTAACAGCAGTTTGGTCTCTGAGCTAATAATTGGTAGATGGGAAGCTTCCTCTGAAGTTAGCATCTTGGTTAACTTAGGGATTACCTCAGGTGCCTGCTTGGTTGTACGTGTGACGGGTAGTGGGGAGATCAATTCTCTGCAGTGAATCATTAGAGATGGTACAGGCGGTGTTTTACACGTAGCCGCCAACTGTTGATGACTAGATGAAGTTGGCGGGTGCTGACCATCAGGCACTTTAACTGCACACTGCAGGGCTGATCTATTGACCCCCCGGGTGAAAATGCACAAGAGGCCATGATGTCAGAAAATGACTGTTGAGGATTGGCGGCTCCAGCTAGCCCTTTGTTACTAACACCTCTGTGATTAGGAATTGGTTGAATCCAGGTATAACGTGAGTAAGTGGCTGCAAGGGGAGCCTTAGGTCTTGAGGGGGCTCTGCTGTTAGTAAGCTGTTCAATTGTGAAAATTATTTTTCAGATGTTAAAGGTTGCACTGCTGGTAGCGAGCTCAAATTGGCTCCAGGCGCAGCAGACAGTTACCATGACGTCTTTGAGTTATTCTTTGGGAAGTAACTGGTAATAATATTTTTAATTTCTGCTATGTGTTTATTCTGACTTTTCCGCAGTCTTTTTTTTCCCCATTTCGACAGCCGATGAATATTATGGTGGTGTGGTGATATGTCGAAAAATGAGTTGAAGTCTGCTCGTGCCTTGGTTTGCGGAGTAGGAAGTCGGGTTTTCACATTCGCAGGAGTTGGCCCCTTAGCCAAGCTAAGTACCTGGGGCAAAGAATCGGGTGGCCCTGGGACAGGGAGCTTCTTGATTTCTGTTAAAACTGAAGAAAGGAATTGAGGTAGTGAGGATAAATAGTCAATGATGGGAGAGGAGCTGATTGGACCAGTTGGACTTGGGATTGGGCTGTTGTAATCTATAAGTTAAGCGCCTCAAACTTTTGGCCAATCCCAGCAGTATACACCGCGAGTGTGTTTAAGAGATCCACCTGCAGGTCCATTTTGTCTGAGTGGTGGGTCAGTGCTGTTGCCGTAGTTTGGAGAGTTTGAACTAATTGTGACCAAAGATCATTTAAGTCAAGTAATGAAGGTTTTTCCTGGGCAAATTGACTTTTAGGTTTATTGTTAAAGAAAGACAGATCTAAGGAGATGTTATTTTTATAGTCATTGGCCCCAGCTGGGTTGACCTTTTGATCGCATTGGTCAACTGTGTTTACTGAGCATGCTGGGGACGACATTTTAAAATTATTAGGATGGGTGCATGACAGGGTCCTAACTTGTGGCATCGGGACTTTGGTGTTCCCTGTAGTGTGGTGGCCGGGTAGGATTGGGATTTGGGACTTTACTGCTATAGGGGAGAACTGACTTGGATTCTGGGCAGACCTGAAAGTTGGCAAAGAGGCCTCTTTAGAGATGGTGGTTTGGGAAGAGGCCAGTGCGGAAGGAGGATGAGCAGTCAATAAGTCAAAAGGTTGCTGATCAGAGGCCTGGAGTGCGCAGCTATCATCGGGGACTTCTGTAGAAAGGGATACTAGCATTGCTGAGGGGTCTGATGGCAACAGGCTACCAGACCCACTGGCGACCGCGTGAATCATTGGCTGAACCAATATTTGATGCAGAACTGCCACTGGAATAATTGAAGAGAGATCCTGAAATGTCTCAGGGGTACTGGGTCTTTGCTTTGGAGCTGTTGCTTCTACTGAATTTCTAAAATAGTCCCTCAATGAGGTATTTTTTATCAAGGGGGTTGAGGGTACTAAAAGACCCAATTTTGGCACTCCATAAGTCGGGTGTTCCTGGGCTGTGACAGCGCCCCATGCACCATTGTACTAGGTGGAGGCCTGAGAAGATTGCGCTTGAATCAAGTCCCAAGTGACGGTTTTCCTTGTCTCAAAGTTACTTAAGGAGGCTCTGGAATCTTTCAGATCCTGTTAAACAGCCAAACGTTTATTGATGTCAAATGGTTTTTCATCCGCTACTGTGCCTTCACAATCGAGATCAGGTACCCACATTCTTGTCCCAGGGAGCTTCTTGGCTGGTTATTAGGGCCAGCTTGACCCCATATATGTGATTGACCCAACTACCACCTAGCCTAATACCTTAGCTGTTAAAGATTGCCTTAAGTCCAGGTTTTTCCGCTCCACAAATGAATTTCCCTCTGGATGGTACGGAAAGGAGTACCGCAATGCTACACCCAAACTTCCCATGGCTTCCTTGTAAGCCCTAGAGCTGAACGACGGGCCACAGTCAGAATATAATGTGCCAACTGTGTATGTCCCTATGAATCCCCGCAAATCTTTTATAACAGTTTGAGCATCAGGTGATCGCTGAGGCCATAACCATAAGAATCTTGAACAGGAATCCACTGCAACCATGATATACTTAAAATCCCCGCCAGATTGTAAGGGGCCGCATTGGTCCAGGTAAATGCACGCAAGCTGTCTGTCTGATATTAATAATGGTGTCTTTGCTGGGCGAGCTAAGGTGGACCCTTTTATTGGTTGACAGATATTGCACTTTACGACGTAGTCTTTGGTCTGATTTCCTAGCCCTGGGTACCAACAGCATTGTTTCAGTAAAGAAAATTTCACCTTAACTTCTTCGTGCGCAGAACCCTGACACTCGTGTGCTGCCAAGATTTAGCCTAACTCGCGATCCATGTTTTGTATTACTCTATCCCCACTCCTGGAATCTGAGCAAATGGAATGTTGTTTGTTGGAGTACTTGAGGGGAAAACCTTTAGGTAGTGCTTTGCTGTTGTTGCGTGAAGCAATCACAGCTAGCATTGTGCTACCGTCTACCCTAGTTTTTGAATGAGTGATTGCAACTATGGACGCAGTGCGTACTGCCCTCTTTGCAGCTTCAGCAGCCAATGAATTCCCTTCAACGTGAACGCCATCACGTTGATGACTCAGCATGTGTATCATTTGAGATCTTGGTAGTTCGTTCTTCAACTCTGCTACCTGTTTCCATAGTTTTCTATGTTTAATTGTGCTACCTTTTGCATCTCTGTACCCATTCTGTCCCCAATAGTGGAGATATTCATTGTACGACTGGACACAGTAAATGGAATCATGCACTATCAGTGTGGGGCATTCTGAAACCGTATTTATCAGTGCCAGTAATAGTGCTTTTAATTAAGTATGGGCGAAATTTGCGAATTCGCGGTCTGCGAAATCGTGCGAAAGCGAATTCGCGATCTGCAGAATTCGCGAATTCGTGTGAATTTGCGGATTTATTTTTTTGGCGTGTTCGTGGGGTTTTTTGCATAAGCGCGGACCGCTTGCAGCACACCGACCGTGAGGTTGCCCATGCGGTCGTACATGGGCGCGGCCATCTTGTGCGCGTTGCGTATTTCCGTTTCAGGGCGCTATTTGCAATCTCGCGTTGTGTGCGGCACGCTATTACGAGTTCGCGCGTGTTTTTGCGTGCTCGCGGGGGAAATATCGCGCAAACTTACCCACACGGTCCTCAATGGGCGCGGCCATCTTGTTTTTCATTCATTGCTATGGTCCTGTGCATACTATTTGAATCCTGCTTGAATCTTTGCCATCCTTTCTCTATTTGAACTTTTTATTGCTCTTTTTTGCTCATTATCTATCTCTCTATTTGTCTAAATCTATATTTTGTGTTTTTTTCAACTTTTTGTTACTTTAAAACTACTTTTTTGGTTTAGCTCTCTCTTTAATTTTTTTTTTTTTTCTTCCCCCTATTCTTTTATTCTTTCGGCCAGGACCATGGCAAAGGGAGCCGGCAAATCAAAGGGGAAGGGTCCTGCCCCCCGTAGCCGGCTCCCTTGCGGGTGATCGAGGGGAGTTGATGTAGTGGCCAGGGAGGTTTTTACCGCGGCGAAGGTGGCCGCCCTGATATTTTTTGTTCAGCTCCACCTCCCTAAGACCGTGGCAGCAGGGGGCAGGCCCGGTAAAGGGTTTGGCCTCTGGGAGCGTCGCCAGCGGTGGGATAAGGTGTGCCAGACCATGTGGAGGGAGTCGGGGGTCCGGCGCACCTACGACCAAGCGACGCACCGGTGGGCCAACGTCCTCGACCGGGAGCAGGACCTGCTCCACCTGCTAGGTGTGGAGATCCCTGGCCTTGGTGAATAGCTATTTAATAACTACTTTGTATTCTTCTGCTCTGTGTTATATTGCTAATATATATGTTTTTCCCGGAGAGCAATAATGCTGCCTCTTCGATTACATTGCAGGTAAAATAGTGTTTAAATAGCTTCTGTGGTTGCAGGTGCTTGCCTCCTCAGTGGCGTTGCTACTATGCTTACTTGTTTGCAACTTTGTGCTCATTTGGCCTGAGAATATGTATGAGTGTAGTACTTTACAGAACTGCGTAATGCTAGAGAGACTAGAGACTCAAGTCTAGTCCTTTCTTTGTACTCCTGCTGCCTCTAAGAAGAAGAGATAGTGATGGATTGATAGGTTGAGTATATTATGACTTGTTATTAGTAGTAGTAGGACTTTTTTAGTGCTCTGCAATCATGATGATGGACTTTGTCTGTCACGTTGCGTGCTGCTGAGTGCTGGCAGTCGTAGTAGAACCTTTTTGTTGGTTGTTTAATTGGGGATTTACATAACTTTCCAAGTAGACGGTCTGCGAATCGAGCAATACTGTACTAGTAGTATCCTCCTAGTTGACCAGATCAGATAGGTTAATACATGTAGTGCAATTGTTGCTAATTTGTTTCCCCAAGATAATTTTAGATTGTGGTCAAAGAAATCAAATATTTCAAAAAAACAATCATCCATGTTGTGGTGCTTTATTTCATGATCATCAGCACCTCCCAGGGGTAAGGCGACTAGCAGCACCATTGAGACTCCGGTGGAAGAAGGTGAACAGCCACAGCAGTCCCTTGCGGGCTCTTCTGCTGGCCTCAGTAAGTTGTTTTATTGTTATATTAATACTTATACTTCCCTAACTTTTACAGCTCCTATTCATTACAAACTGTTTCCTAATTCTATTTTTTACAAAATAGTCTTTGATCTTCTTCTAATCTAGACTACTTTCTACATTCTTATCCTGCCTCTACCATCACTCTCTGTGCTACTACTATTTACGATTATGAGTCGGTCTGTGTAGGTAGCTAAGCTTGCCCAGTCGGCAAACGGTGTTAAACAAAACTCTGATCCAGCAATAGCTCTAGGCACGAGTGCAGTCATCTGGGTTGCCCTTGCTGTCTATTCCAGTCTTCTTAATGTAAGTGCTTTGACAATTTCCATCAACAAAATGTCAATGTTTACACCAAGAAAAAGGTAGCAGTTGCCTTTTTGATTTGCTAGGAGCACATACCATACTGCTAGTGTTTCAGGGACTATTCTGCACATAAAGAATAGTGGCCCTGCTGATTACTAGCCGCCACACTCACCTTTACTGCCTACTTGAAGCCAGCAATCCGCCGTGGGCTGACCGCGTAACGGTGACCCCCGGCGACTGCGGGCGCCATCTTGGGTCGGGTTGTCGGCCTGTTACATCCTAGCCACACCCCCCTAGTCACACCGCTACTTAAACAGCCACTATGCGTCAGCGCAGCGGACGAGCGCAGCGGGCGCGTCGGCGGCGCGCCGGAGTCGCGCCAGAGTTAAGCCCATCTGCGCCCGTCCGCGGCCGGCCGGGGCTAGGGGCTACTACCCCTGGTCCTTTTATCCGATACTCTTCAGCCGACCTCACTCTCCTACAAGGTCATTGGCCCCTCGACCCTCGCATTATTCAACGGATCACCGACATGGGTTGTTATTTTCCCTGTCGAGCCTGTCCACAAGGCTGCCCCCCTTTTATTGTTTCCCCGTCAGCTCCTTACTCATTGCTCACCCCTGACACCCGTTCCCCTCCACTGTCCATTATTTTATTAAATACAAGGTCAGCCATTAGACATCACCAGGAACTATTCATACTTCTAGATACGGTCAAACCTGATCTCTTATTCTTAACCGAGACATGGTTTTCTGAGTCTTCTCTTCCGTCTCTACTGGCCGCCCTCCCTTCGACCTATTACTCTATCCGGGTCGACCGCCCAGCCGGGAAAACGGGTGGAGGCGTTGCTCTGATCGCCCGCACTGATTTTCAGTTCCAGATTCTCCCCTCACCCCCTTTGGGAGGTATTGACCACCTCGTGGTCCGCTCTACCTCTTTCTCCCCTCACCTAGCCGTTGTGCTGGTCTATCGTCCGCCCCAACCCACTCCGTCTTTTCTCCCCGCCTTTCAAGATTTACTTGGCACTCTGGCTGTCAATTATGCTTCAGTGTTGGTCCTTGGGGATTTTAACTATTGGCCTTCGGATCCTAAGGAATGTGCCTCATCCAAGGAATTTTCTGAAATCCTTCTGTCACTTAAATTCACTTCCCTAGTCCACATTCCAACCCATATTCACGGCCACATCTTAGACCAAGTCTGGTCTCTCAACTGTCCCCTTTCTTCACTCACTGTTTCTCCCTGCACTTGGTCAGATCACTTTTTAATTTCCTTCTCCCTCAGCCTTCGTCCGACCAAGATACCTGCCCACGCTAAAAACTCATGGGCTCGCAACTGGGGCAAGGCCAACCTGCTAGACCTAACCTCTTCACTTCTGGCCTCCTCTCCTTCTCTGTCGGGCTTGGCGTCTGCAGCTCAAGCTAAGGCCATTGATTCCTGGCTTACGAACGGAAGCGATAGCTTGGCTCCCCTTCGGTGCACCTCGATTAGGCGTCCTAAAGACGCCAATCGGTGGTTCAGCAAAGAACTGAAAGAGCAGAAATTAACGGTTCGACAAGCAGAACGCAGATGGAGACTGGACTACTGTCCCATCTCCAAGTCCCGCTATGTCCTTCTCCTAGGGACTTATAAAAAAAACATTATAGACACCAAGAAAGCTTACTTCTCAGCCAAAATTTTGGCAGCTGAGAATCAACCCAAGGAGATTTTTTCCATCACTCATGACCTGGCTTTTTCTGACAGGACCTCATTGAAGCCCCTTCCTTCTCAGAAACTCTGCGATTCGTTGAACTCATACTTTGTGGAAAAAATCGCGACAATCAAAACTAATATCCCCCCCCTTCCCCCCTCTTCGTAGACCCCCAGTTACCCCCTGCCCAAGCTTCTCTCACCTCTTTTCCTCTTCTTACTGAGGAAATCTTCCTCTCTCTTCTCCCTAAAATCAAATCCGGCTCCCCGGCAGATATTTGCCCTGCACACATCTTACGGCAGATTTATTCTGTCTGTACCCTGCCTCCTCTTAGGTTCCTCAATGATTCCTTGGCCCAGGGTGTCGTGACCCCGTCACTGAAATCTGCCTCTATTGTGCCCATTCTAAAAAAACCTGGAGCCGACCCCTCTGCCTTGGCTAACTACCGCCCCATCTCCTTGCTACCCTTCTTAGGCAAGGTGCTGGAGCGACACGTCACTTCTGCGCTCAGCTCCTTTGTCGAGGAAAATGGGGTTTTGGCCCCTTGCCAGGCTGGGTTCCGACCTAGGCACTCGACAGAGTCAGTGGTGGTGTCTGTGTTGGACACCCTCAGAGAAGGTATGGACATAGGTCAACCCCAGGCGCTGGTCCTCCTTGATCTGTCCGCCGCTTTTGACACGGTGGATCATTCCATCTTACTCTCCCGTGTCAGGGCGGCGGGCATTGGAGGAGGCTCGGCCCTCGTCTGGCTCTCGTCCTTCCTGAGGGACCGGACCCAAGCGGTTCGTCTTGGGGAGTTTTCAGCTACCCCCTGTCAGGTCCAGTGCGGGGTGCCTCAGGGTTCTTCTCTGTCCCCTTTATTATTTAATCTCTACATCTCTCCTCTTATCTTTGCTTTTCAGCAGCTGGAGGTCACGGTTTATAACTATGCCGACGACCTCCAGCTCATCTTCAATCTGTCTTCTTCTTCTGACTCTATCTCTAATTTTCAATCAACTCTTTCTTTTATCAGGGACTGGATGAACTTCAACCACCTGTAGCTCAATCCCGATAAGACGGAACTTGTGCTTACGGGCGGTTGCTCCAGTCCCTGGAACTACCTGTTTTGGCCCCCTTCCTTTGGCTCTCCTCCTACCCCAGCTTCCTCTGTCAAAACTTTAGGCATCAAGCTCAATGACAAACTCACCATTCACTCCCAGATAGGTTCGGTGGTTTCTTCTTGTTTTCTCACTCTCCGTATTATTCGTTCTATTTCTCGCTTTTTTTCTTTTCCTGCACTTAAACTGATTATGTCCGCACTGGTCCTGTCCCGCCTGGACTATGGGAACGCCCTGTTCAACAGCATCCCTCAGTACAGCATGCGTAAGCTACAACTGGTTCAGAACCAGGCGGCTCGTCTTGCCTTTGGTCTTCCTAAATTCCACCACACCTCTCCCCTATTGAAGACCCTCCACTGGCCCCCTGTCTGGGAACGCGCCTTGTTCAAACTAGGCTGTATGGCTTTTCAGGCCAGATCTGGCCTGGCCCCTATCTTTATATCTTCAGCCATCAAAACTTACGTTCCCGGTAGAGACCTTCGCTCCTCGGCCCAACATCTTTTAGTAGCCCCTCGTTACAGGAAAAAAAAACAGGGTGGCTCTAAATTTTCCACTCTTGCTCCTGTGTTTTGGAATTCCCTTCCCCTTCACCTCAGATCCCTCACCCAGTATTCCATCTTCCGCAAATCCCTGAAAACTTTTTTGTTTACCCAGGCTCTTCTGTTTTAAAATCCTCTTTTTCCCCTGTTTCAGTTTATGCCCGAGTGGTTGATTCCGACACTTAGGCTGTCTTGCTATTCTAGCGCCAAGAAACCGTTTAGGTGTATGTTGCGCTTTATAAATATTTTAAACTTAAACTTAAACTTAAAGAAGTATGGACAAGAGAAATAGGACATTATTAATGATAGGTGCAGTTCGACTTTCCACGTACCTCAGTCCGAACAGAAGTTGAACCCCCAATCCCCTGACCGACTATCTAGTGTGTCTGACCAATGATTTTACGTCCCAGAAGAACAGAAGAAGACTACCGCCGAGTCCCGGCCTATCTGAGTCACAGAAACATGACTGCCAAGTGCAGTAGTTCAAACGCTTCCGCTCACTCACTCGTGAACAAAAACCACACAGTGTTTGTTAGTTTTAAAGTTTTATTTTCAATTAAGAAATGAAAAAATTATTTCTTTATTTTTAATAGCGTAGTATTCTGAGCGAGCACTGCTGATAGATGACGTTAAAGTTTAAACAACATTCTCATGAATCAAATTACTTTAACGTAATAGTTAACAGACACATGAAATTATTAGAAAAACTGTGCAGGAGCCACCACCTTCTTTAAAGTACTTAAAGTACTGTTGGTGATGACTTACTAGTAGTTGGTCAATCGTCCTGTTGGCAGAAGGGCAATGTAATCTTCTTTCTGTAATTAGAAAAATGGTGCACGTTAAGCAAGCATTCATCAGTTGTCCTAAGAAGTGTAGCATTTAATGGAATAAACATATAAAAAGTTAACACCCCTCCCTAAACCGTTACTATTTTTCAATCCCAGTAATAAAAAATGTGTTATGTAACATTTCCTTCCATTACGAGACGAAATAGGGGGTTGTGTATGGCATCTGAAAATATGACATATTTTTTCTAGACGTCACAACATCTGATGCGGCACAGATGACCACCAGTGCCGGGGCCAGCACTGCGGAGGGCCACTCTAGGGGCGGATGCGGCGGCGCCACCAGGAGGAGATGGGGGAAGGCTCAGCGGCGGCGGACGGTGGTAAGTTATTATACTCCTTACTTATTGACATTTTTCAGTAGGCTCGCAAAGGAGTGTATGATGTACTGTACAGTACACTAGTACAAGTACACTGTACTGGTAAGAACAGTTACTAATTTAGAACGACTTTTTTGGCTATCACGGAGAAGACCGTCAACCTTGACTTGTAATAGCATTAGCGGCGGTACTACTCGGGTAAGCAATGGCCCCCTCTATTTGACTTTAGCTCAGCTGGCAAACTTTTATCGTGAAGCCAAGTCATATCAGATGCACTTTAGGGATGTGTACAACGAAAAGTGAAAGAAGGGTGAAACGAAGGACGAGCGAGTCTTAACATTTATGACTGTAAAGAATGGTGTTTTTGAATGCAAGTCAAGAGAAGAAGACGGTGCTTTCCAAAATATAATGAAAAGGGTGTTAGTTGGTTGTTGAGAAAAAGAAAACCTGGTACATTTGAGACATTAAGAAGAATGATAGACGTACTTTGGAAGCCTGGATGTTATCTTCTTTTTCCTCATCGATAGCAGAGGTGTATGATGTAGTAGAGCAGACGCTTAGTGGATAAAGATTGTTACTTTGAACAGCATGTCCGTGCCAGAGTAGCAAAGCTGAGGAAATCCAAATACTAGAATTTGGGATTGATCACAAATACTCCCTGCCTTGACTAACAGTACAGTACTTTACTTTGCAAGCGCAGCATCTATTGTGTATGGATTGTAGAGTTGACAACATTATATCAAGTCAAGTCCCTTCCTCTGCCAATTATTGTAGTGTAGTTCCTATCTTCCCAATAGGCTCTGCGCATTGGAATAATACCTACAGCAGTAAAGGCCTAGGCCAGACGTTAACTAGGTCTACTACTGTCGATACTAGACTTAAGTTTTGGGTTTGCCAGCGTAGCTCAGAGTTCGCTAGAAACTTTCTCGAATGTTCAAGGAGGAATTAACTTCCCTGATTAGACAAGAAGGGATTTAGTTTCTGACAACCATAGAACATGACAACTTTGCTCTCCCCTAATCAAGAGTCAATCTCGAGAGTCGTGTGAACAAAAGGCAAATTATTTTACTCAGTCAGTACGTGCATTCTTAGTCTCATCAGAATGTAGAGAAAAGGAAGAGACGGGCGTGTTCAATAAAAAGGTGTTATTTATTGATCAGTCTCTTTTCTCATACAAGAGAAATGGATCGATATTATTGCAATACTTATAGTTAAGTAAAGTGCATACATTAAAAGCAATAGTATAAAGTAATACTGTAAAAACATTGATATGGTTTCTAAGCCATATGATGTTTAAAATGAATAAAATATATTTACATACACATATACATTTGACTAAACGTACTCAACTGGTGTTTCTAAATACGCCTACCCCGTGTACCTGACCTAAGCCTAATACGTGGGCGGGAATAGAAAGTTACAGTTTAAGTTAAGTTTGTTTTTGCCAAGTGAATAACTAAAGAATTCTCTGTGAGGGGTTATTCAGTTCTGTACCTGGAAGTTAGGATGAATGAGGAATGGTATCTCTTTCTCTGGTCTCGATATTCCAGGCTGCCTGCGAGGGCTGCCCAGAAACGCCGGTGCTGGATTCTCGGCAGGAGAAAGCAGCGCGTCTCTCAGCGCGTCAGGAAGGCGGGGCTGCTGCCAGCGGGGTCTGCTCTGCTCTCGGCTTCGGCAAGTATGGCTGCTCCGTCTCGTCACCACGCGTGTGTTTGCATATGGCAAGATCGGTAATATTTATACCTTTAAGGTGCCGAGATTGACGTAAGGATGGACATAGATACGTCAATAAAGATGTCATACGATTTGCTCGTTAGCACATTCTTTTACTAAAGTTCTCGGTGAAATCAAAACAATGGCCGCAGGGTTTTGCCCAGGTTGTCATAGGTTTGATTTGTTATGAGAACTCCGTATGCCTTATCAGGGGCTGGAGGAATATCGCTTGTCTAATTAGATCGCAAGCGTTATGACCTAATCAGATAACACGTTCCTGTGCCGTAGTGTGACTGCGTCAGATAACGGTATCTGCATCATGGGGAATTTCTGCCTCATGGGCTGACTGCTAGTTAACTTGTTGGTTTGTTTAACTAGAATAGGGTCAGGAATAGGGGGATCGATTCAGAACCCATAGGAATACATGACACCCACTCCACGATAACTATGGACATATTTACTAATCTAGGCATAGTATAACATAGTACAACATACTATAGAGTAGTGTGTATACCTTACCACCCCAAAATACATAAATGCATTTTGAAATTTTCAAATATACGGAAAAATTGCAGACATATATATATAGTATGCACTCAAGCTGTAGAAAAATGCCAAAGTAATTGCATTTGTATACATTATTGCCTATTTGGTATATGAGAATTACACATGAAATGATTTCTGACAGAAAAAAGTTTCGAGACCATTCCATCACAGAATAAAATATCTTTATGAACATGTCAGCGGGCAGCTAATGTCTATAAGCTATCTTAAAAAATTTTTTTTTTAGAAACCTTAGTTCTTTAAGAATAGTTCTTACTTTAAGCAGAAGATAGTGTCCAGAAAAATATGCAAAAATATTTTGGGGCTGCTGGAAAAACTGCTGTCCGTGAACTGGAGCGAAAATGTTCATGTGACTTTATTTTTAAAGTTGAAGGCCGAATTCAGGGAACGCCGTGTGCGAGCTTGCTCAAAAGTCTCTATTTCTGTTCGGGTGAGAACATCATATCATTTAGGCTTTCGAAAAAACTGTCAACAGCTTCCTGGGAAAGTTCCACTAACTCGGAAATAGGTGTAATCATGCATTCTTGCGCATGATTGTCTCCATTGACATTCTGATTTGCATTACTGACAGAAGGTCGTACCTGTTCGATGCTGCTTTCATCTTGAACTTCACTACCCATCAATCGTAGTGGTGAAGCTTCCACGAATGCCGTCATCAGGATTGGTAGCCTTTGAGCGCAGCACAAAGCCTGACCCTTGATCGGGCTCAACAATGTTTCTGCATCCATCGGCGCATCCGATTGTAGCGTCAGACAGGTGTCTAACACGCATTCTTCTCCGCATAGCAGACACCTCAATACAGGTAAAACACATCTTTGCCACATTGGTCGAAATGATAGAAACCAAGTCATGTTCAGGTCTCTAAGCCGGGAGAGTCCCAGGATTTTTGATATCCGGTCCCGGTATCCAATGGCTAGGATTGTTTCTTCCCTTGTCGCAAGAGTTTTGTCTGTGACATGGGTTGCCATAACGAAAAATAAGGACTAAGAATAGGATTCCTGCGATTAGTCCCAGGATCAGGGGAAGTCCGCCAAAAATCGAATGGACGAAATCTGGAAAAATACCCAGTATGGCTTTGAATGGTGTTAATGCCATCGAAAATACTGTCTTAAATACCTTTGAGACCCCATTGGTATCAGAAATATTTAAGATTTCATTCAGGATTTCCGCAAAATGTACGGGAGAATTAGTTGATAATAATGTATGTATCTCTGCAGTCGTCCTTGCGACTTGTAGATCATACGTTTCTTTTGATGACGAGAGCCTGGTAGGCGTCTGAAGAAGGACTGTTTTCATTCTGCTTAAAGTATCTATTCGAATAGAAGTAATTTTCAAATCGGGCCATGCCCTTGCCTCCCTGTCTGGGAAGGAGCTGGGGAACAATGGGCGTCCACAGCACTTGACCTTCGCAGTCGTAGTAACTAGATAAGGAGTCCCGGGCATAAGACTACAACATCTGCGGTCTACAATAAGAATGTAACTCCCATTATAGAGTCTTTGAAAGAATGGTTCTATTTCTGTTGCAGGTGCGCCTTGCTGGTGACATGAAAGGTTGTATGAATTCCCTTCACAGGTTCCATGCAAACTAATTCCGTTACACAGAAGCGTGCCGCTTAGTGACATCGCACAATTGTTGCCACTAAGAAACACTTTCTGTCCTTTATTACTGACACATGCATGTGAATAGGGCAGGTTCCAAGTTGTTTTAAGGTACCCCTTTCCTAATTTCTCGTACATGCCAGCCTGTATATATTTTTGGCAGTATTGAAACCTGAAGGTTGAGATTGGAATATGATTCCGTGTATTATCCATTCACTGACAGGTCGTTCTGACATTGTCATTGGTAATCTTTCTAGTTTTTCAATGCTCAAGATTGTATAATCAGCACCCTTTTGTGCCATACCGATTTGTCTATCAGTAAGGTTAAAGATTTGGAATAGTGACGTTGTGTTGATTAAACGCCAAGGCACATAGCCTGAACGCAGATTTTGTAACGTCCAGCCAAGCTGTACAATAGAACGCAATTGTGACTGACCATGTTGTAATAACAGTAAGTCTTGCGATAATATATCGATTGCTGACGACACAATGCTGTCAAAAGAAAAAATTCTGGAGGACAGAGTCATTAACCCATTGTCCACTACAGAAAGTGATTTTTCCAAATTAATACGGTCAATTTCCCGTATTCTCTCTGCTGTTTCAATTTGAGTAACCTTCCAGGCCTCATTGTATGCTGCATATGCAGAGGCTGCTATGAAACGTTTTTGACGCTGTTTGCGTGGTCCCAAAGTGAAATAACGCAAGTCAGCACCATCAGTAAGTAAAGTTAGGTGTTGCTTAATTTCTGCCAGTGTGGAAGTTTGTAGCCATTGAAGGCATAATTTGCCCACACTGTAGGTGGTTATTATCCCTGGGTGATGTCTTTGAGGATATCTAGGGTCTGGCCTGTTCATTTTGAAACCCTGTGTTTTGTTCAGGAATCTGTCTTGACAGTTATTAGTATCTGTGGGCCAGATCAACCACTGTTTCCAATTTGGATGTGTTCTGTTTTGGTTTAATATATGGTTTACGTCTATCTCTTCATCTGTATCAGAGTTATTGCTAAACATTGTTGGCTTTGGAATAGACGGTTTAATTAAATCTTTGATTTTGGCTAAGCCAAGACAGGTGGTTTGTTGAACAATGTCATTTAAAAATATCATTTGTTCTGGGATCATGCAGGCTCTAAACAAAGCTTCTATACCATGTACTTGCCATTCTTTTGTACCCCAAACACTTTTCAATTCAACATTTTTGTCCCAATAATCAAATCCAAAAGTATTCATTTTTTCAAAGAATGAGTCTGAATATAACAATTTTGTGTTGGTTATCATGGTCTTGGTTCCTGTCTTGTTTGATAATTTAAAATAAAATGCTTCAGCATTACTTGTGTTAAAACCTGAAAAATATGAATATTTGTCGTAAACGGTTCTTGAGCTCCCTTTTGGAGGTGTTGCACAATGTTCCCATTGATTATAATTTAAAACATTTCTAGGTTGTGCAGATCTATGTAAAAAGTGGTTACCATAGTGGTTATAGCAATACATGCTGTCATAATTTGTAGAACCCTGCAAATAATCATGTTTGGTAAATTTAGCAGACATTACTAAGTCAGACATCATGTTATTAATGCTTTCGAAGTCCCAATCATCAGCAAATGAGTTTGGTTTTGCAAAGTCACTCAATGAGATCTTAATTTGGTGTGGATATTTCAGGATCTCGACCGGACCATAAATTTCATAGTCAGTGTTGTCCCAGGCTACCCCACCAGGTATCGGATTGGCTGTGAAGTTGGCTGAAGAAAGTTCTCTTTTCTCGACGTGTGAAGATGTGTGTGGTTTGAGGATCAAGTTGATGTTCTGACTTGCTGTGTCCATTTTAGTATATTTTCCCTCAATGAAGCGTCCCAAAGTAAGTACCATGATGAGCCAAAGTATGAGGATAAATGTACCAAAACCCCCCCAAAATTCAATCCATGGAGAAATCAGATATGTTTCTTTCAGTTGTTTCAAAAGTTCCTTAGCTTTGTCTTTAAAGGATTTTGATGATGGCTGTGTCTTTGACTCACTGAAGCCTTCAGAGGAATCATCGAAGTTTATGAAGTAGCCGGATGCAGTTCTGTCAATTGTTCCAATTGGTTCAGGATTTTTGTTTCTTGCATTGTCACTTGGTACTTCATTATAGATTGGTGTGTCTCTGCTAAATGTTTTTATTTGGGTTTTCAGAGGTCTCAGTTCTATTGCATTGTTGCATAGTCCTTGTTGTTCTTCTGTAGGCGTTTCGAATGTGATGAGCCTCTTCGTTAGGACCTCTGTACTGGTAGCAAACCTTGGTGTTCTGCTACTTATTGGGAGTCCACTTGGCCTACTGTTTGTTATCGGCCACATGTTGTGGTTTTACCAGGTCGATGGATACAACTCGGTTCTCCTTTTTACCAGCAAGTGGCGGTAGTACAACTGATCTTGTCCCGTTGACAGACAAGACAGGAACTGCTTTTCTGTAAGAAGGCCCAAATTCCTTCTTGACCGCGATCTTCTCCCTGACTAGATCCCCGACTTTTGGAATCCAGACAGGTCTTGCTGGGACAGGTGGTGGTTCTTCAGTGGTTGTTGGCTGCTGTTTCAACTTTATGTTGCTCAGGTCTTTTCTTGTTTTGTTTAAGTCCTGCAAAATAGCCAAACGGTCTTTGATATCAAAGCTTTTTTCTTTCACCACTGAAGTCTGACTATCAATGTCAGAGATCATCATCCTAGTTCCAAATAATAATTCGTACGCACTGAATCCCCTCAGAGAATTTCTTGGCAAGTTATTGAGACTACGTTGGACACTTATTAGATGTTTGACCCACCCAGCTCCCGAACCTAATATCCTTTCCGCTATAGATTGCTTTATGCCTTGGTTTTTTCTTTACACCGTCCCGTACCCTCAGGAAGGAAGTGAGAAGATTCCCGCTGGACTGTGCTCATTCGGCCATGTTTCCCCCCAGGCTGGTGGGCCTGAGTGAAAACAATGGTCGAACGTAGCATGCTCTTAGCGTATATGCCATTTAGACTCGCAAATCTTTGTATAACAGTCCGGACGTCAGCCGAGTGCTGGTGATCTACATTATAAGTGGAACTAGCCTGTATATGTTAATCGCAACCCTTCCTTATTACTCCTGATTTTTCTTGGAGTAGAACGACGAGGTATTAAACTGTTTCTCTCCCCACTGCGATCTCTGTTACAGTTTGGGCAGTTTTTTACAAACATGGTATGACGCAGGCTCATGCCTGGCCACCAGTACCGTGATTGTAATTCTTCCAGAGAATCTTTTAATTTAAGGTGTCTGAGACCCTCGCCCATGTGTGCGTCTGCGATTAACAAGTTTCTCCTGTCCATGTTTGGAATCACTCTATCCCCCACTCCAGGGATTCGAGCAAAAGGGACAGAGTTTGCATCGATTATGTATGTGTAATTGAGTGGATAGTTGATCGGTAACGCTGAGCAGTCGCCTTTTGATGACGTTTTCACTGCCAGCACTGTTTCACCGTCAATGTATTTTAATGTACGCTTTTTTCGATCTACGGGAGCCGATTTAGTGGCTGCCGCTGTGGCTGTCTCAGCCAATGAATTCCCTACAACGTGAACGCCATCACGCTGATGACTCAGTGAGTGAGTCACGTGAGTCTTTGGTAGTTCTTTTTGTAAAAGAGCTATTTGTTCCCAGAGCAGTTTCTGCTTTATTGGTGCATCTGTGTCATCTTTGTAACCGTTTTGAATCCATGTCTGCAAATCGCTGTTATATGATTTGACGCAGTAATATGAATCTGACACTATAAGTGTCGGGAATTCGCGATCCGCATTATCTAGCGCCATTTTTAAAGCTAATATTTCAGTTTGTTGTTCTGAATTACTTTCTACTGAGTGTGTCTTTGTTAATAGAGGTTTTAGTTTACCTCCGCGCCACACTTCTTTTGTAATCTCACATGTGGGGTTGTATGCTTGTTCTCCCCAAACGGACGGTTGAGCATGTCCGTCTGTATAGATTACACAGGCGTAATGTCGTAAAGGCAGAATGTCGATTGGCAGAGGATATGTTTCTTCATATGCTAGATTTTTCAATTCTTCTAGTTCTGGATCAAAGTAGTAGTATACTTTGTTCGTTGTGATTGAATTTACCCATTGTAACCATTCTGGATCCAATGTTGTTGTTGGTAAATTACACGGTGTTGTTAATGCCTCAAAGGCTGATTCAGCTGTTCTGACTGTGATATGTCTACCGTCAGCTATGTCTTTTTCTCTAGCTATTGCGGTTTGAACTGCATGAACAATTTTTTCTTTGTTGCCGAATTTCTGTTCAGCTTCAGTGTACAAGTGTGATTTGAATGCAATTGGTACCTTTTCTCCCTCATTAGAGGTCAGGTATGTGAATCCGCATCTCCCTGGGATGACTCGAATCACAAGATTGCGTGTATTATCACGTGTTTCTAATTTTGTTTTAATTAGCATGTCTGTTTGTAAGGATCTCAAAATTTCTGTGTGTATTTGAGTCCAATTGGATCTTTTAAAATCTGGTTTAATTAGATCATAAAGGGGTTTGACCCTTTCTGCGTAATTTGCAATGTATGTTCTTCCGAAATTTAGGAAGCCTAGAATTGACTGTAAGTTTTTTAGTGTTCTAGGTGCTTGGAGCACGGCACATTTCTCTAGGAAATTGTCAGCCAGGCTTTTGCCTTCACTTGATAACTCATATCCTAAGAACAGGACTGTCAGATGGGCAATTCTGGACTTTTTAAAGTTGAATTTGTAACCCTCTGCTGCGAACCCAAGTATTATGGTGTTCACTCTTTTCAAGTGAATCTCCAAGTCATCATCTGTTAAGTAAATGTCATCGACATAAAATAATGCTTCATCATCATATAGTTGTAGTAATTCTGTTACTCTCGCTGAGAATACTCCCGGGCTGTTCCTGTACCCCTGGGCTAACCGACAGAATTGTTTTTGAGTGCCATTTACTGAGAATGCAGTTAAATATCTGCTCTCTGGTGCTATGTTTTGACAAAAGAATCCATTGGAGATGTCCAAGGTTGTTTTGTATTTTTTGCGCACTATGTTATTCATCAGTGCAGCACTGTGTGAGTTTTGCACTGCAAAAGTTTTGCAACATGTGTTAAGGTGTCGGTAATCCAAAACTAGACGATATGAATTGTCTGGTTTGGAGACCGGAAACAAAGGATTGTTCATTGGTGAGGTGCAAGTTTCAATCACCCCCTGGTATTTTAGCTGATCTAGTATTTCATTTACCTGTTTCTTAGCTTCTTGCTTAATTGGGTACTGCCTTTGTGCAGTAGGTTGTGATTTTAACTGGATTTTGTGAGGAGGAGAGTCCTCATCCCATCCTACATGATTTTTATATAAAGCAGGTGCTAGAGCCACTGCCCACTTTCTAGCAAGTGTGTATTTTTTATGAATTGGTATATGATTCCAGAAGGCAGGCATAATTACTTCTTCGCCATGAGGGCACTCCCTGACAAACTCTGGTGGCCAGTCTTTTTCAGCTAGAAGGATATCATAGCCCTTGGAGAGATTATCCCAAAATAGTCCCCTTATTTTCCTAGTCTTATCTCCCTCTATACGTAATGTTATCTCGTATATCTTGTGAGGTTTGCTAACCCTGGTGTCTGCAGTTTCCACTTGAAGATATTCATTCGTGTCCACTGTCTCCAGATGATTCATAAGGACTTTGCGAGCTATGCTCACTTCTGCTGCGCTGTCTAGCATTGTCTGAGCCCACTCTCCGTTTTTCAGTTGTGTCCTCAGTATTCTCGGCATTGTTAACTACCTTGATACTGGCTACCTTCTTTTTTGGAAATTGTAATTTCTTTTTTAGCTGAGCAGGTTCCTTGTCTTTGGACTTGGCGTGCTCTTCTCTTTGTTCTGATCGTCCTCTTCTTTCCGATTTCTGCGAGGAAGTCTGAAAAGATTGAGAGGGACGTGTATCAATGTCTTGATATCTATCAGGCTTTTTTATATTATCCCTATTTCTAAGGTTATATCTTTTCCCAGAGGGGTCACTCTGGGGTGACCTGTGTCTTTGGTTCGGAGATTTCTCTCTTCGCCTAGGAGACCTTCCTCTGGACTGGAATTTCTTTTCTTTTGGATTGGATTGTTTGTTTCCATCCCAGTTCTTTTTTGGTGAATTATTATTAAAAAATATTTTTTCTGGACTTTCAGTCAGTTGTGGTCTTACTGGTATTCCACCTACGCTATCTCTACCTAGTTCCTCATAGGATTTTTCTATGATTCTGGCAATTTCAGCTGGTTGGTCTGCTATATCTGTCTCTTTTAACTTCTGGCGGATCGCCACGTTTGCTGCTTCACCCTTTATGTTGGCTAATAGTATAGCCGAGACCTGCTTGAAGTCTTTTAGTAATTTCATACCAAGAGTTAAAGCAGGTTCTGGACCATATTCGTCTTGAATTTGTTTTAGCACATCTGGTATCACCGAAATGGATGGAACACCGTGCGTTTTTGTGTAGATGGAAGCAAAGACTGTACCCCAAGTGTCACAGTCCTCTATGTGTGGTGCGATTCCCATTGGGAGACAGATAGTCAGAATCCTGTGTTTTTCTAGCGGGGTGGTGTCAGGAAACACCGCCTCTATTTGGGTAATTTTCTGTGCCAACCAGAATGGTATTTGTTCCCGTTTAGCCGGTACTTTACCTAGGCAAGACTGGATGTTCTGTGGTGTAATGTTATTTGTGTTCCCCTGGTGAGGGGTCAGCTGTGGAAGTTTAATCGCTGGCTGAATTGTTGATGTCCGCATCACATACTGAACTAATTGTCTATGAATTTTTATTAATTGTTTTAGTTGTACTAAAAGATCTGCTGCAGGCATTCTTTCGAAGTCTGGATGTGGTGTGTATCCGGCTAGTACCGGCCACGTTGCTCCTGGTCTACCTAAAGGACCGAGCCTGGTGATGTGATTATTATGTTTTAGGGCGCCATCAAATAAGAGCAAATGCTCTTGGAATTTGAGTGGTACTTCCACCTCCTCGAAAGGAGTGTACTCATTAGGAGGTTCCTCTATTTTGTAATAGTGGAAGTACTTTGTTACAGCATTAGCTGCTGGAAAATGTATCCATGAATAATATACCTCTGTCTGCCGATATTCGTGTGCCTCAATTACGAATATGACTGTGCCACCTCTAGGTGTCAGTCCATTTTCTATAAGTTTTAGAGTTATAGATCTCCTTTTGATGACCGGAATGAGTATTATATCCGCATCTGCTGCTTGCATGGTAGCATCAGCATCTGCGAGTTCAGTTGCTAATCTAACTGCCTCTCTTTCATCATCACTCTCTGCCATTTTACCGACAGGAAGCTTATTTTGTTTGTTTGCAGATCAGGTTTCTTATGGAAACAGAGATTAGATGCACAATATTTTGGAACCGTTTATCCTTCAACGTTGACTATACCAAGAACCATACATAGGAGTTCCCTCCTGCGAGGTTTTGGAGGATATTACCTTTCACCCACTCCAGACGTCTTTGGAGTATTATGGGAAAAGGGGTCTGAGTGAGAAAGCACGACTGAGTTACTCTAAATGTCTTACGTTAGTTTTATCGCCCTTTCCAAACGCGTTGGGCGCCATGTAGTGTAGTTCCTATCTTCCCAATAGGCTCTGCGCATTGGAATAATACCTACAGCAGTAAAGGCCTAGGCCAGACGTTAACTAGGTCTACTACTGTCGATACTAGACTTAAGTTTTGGGTTTGCCAGCGTAGCTCAGAGTTCGCTAGAAACTTTCTCGAATGTTCAAGGAGGAATTAACTTCCCTGATTAGACAAGAAGGGATTTAGTTTCTGACAACCATAGAACATGACAACTTTGCTCTCCCCTAATCAAGAGTCAATCTCGAGAGTCGTGTGAACAAAAGGCAAATTATTTTACTCAGTCAGTACGTGCATTCTTAGTCTCATCAGAATGTAGAGAAAAGGAAGAGACGGGCGTGTTCAATAAAAAGGTGTTATTTATTGATCAGTCTCTTTTCTCATACAAGAGAAATGGATCGATATTATTGCAATACTTATAGTTAAGTAAAGTGCATACATTAAAAGCAATAGTATAAAGTAATACTGTAAAAACATTGATATGGTTTCTAAGCCATATGATGTTTAAAATGAATAAAATATATTTACATACACATATACATTTGACTAAACGTACTCAACTGGTGTTTCTAAATACGCCTACCCCGTGTACCTGACCTAAGCCTAATACGTGGGCGGGAATAGAAAGTTACAGTTTAAGTTAAGTTTGTTTTTGCCAAGTGAATAACTAAAGAATTCTCTGTGAGGGGTTATTCAGTTCTGTACCTGGAAGTTAGGATGAATGAGGAATGGTATCTCTTTCTCTGGTCTCGATATTCCAGGCTGCCTGCGAGGGCTGCCCAGAAACGCCGGTGCTGGATTCTCGGCAGGAGAAAGCAGCGCGTCTCTCAGCGCGTCAGGAAGGCGGGGCTGCTGCCAGCGGGGTCTGCTCTGCTCTCGGCTTCGGCAAGTATGGCTGCTCCGTCTCGTCACCACGCGTGTGTTTGCATATGGCAAGATCGGTAATATTTATACCTTTAAGGTGCCGAGATTGACGTAAGGATGGACATAGATACGTCAATAAAGATGTCATACGATTTGCTCGTTAGCACATTCTTTTACTAAAGTTCTCGGTGAAATCAAAACAATGGCCGCAGGGTTTTGCCCAGGTTGTCATAGGTTTGATTTGTTATGAGAACTCCGTATGCCTTATCAGGGGCTGGAGGAATATCGCTTGTCTAATTAGATCGCAAGCGTTATGACCTAATCAGATAACACGTTCCTGTGCCGTAGTGTGACTGCGTCAGATAACGGTATCTGCATCATGGGGAATTTCTGCCTCATGGGCTGACTGCTAGTTAACTTGTTGGTTTGTTTAACTAGAATAGGGTCAGGAATAGGGGGATCGATTCAGAACCCATAGGAATACATGACATTATGGGTTCCACACTCACTCCCTATGTTAATAATTTTATTTCAGCTGTGTCATGGGTGGACTATCACTGTAGTTCACTCAATCTATCAAAACAAAGCACCTAAAAGAATCCATCATATAACCAAAGATCATGTGATCGGCAGAATAATGATATATGATCAGAATTGAATAATCTTCATTTTTCTTCTGTTGTAGTAAAGGCCCGGGAGGGCAGTGCAAAAGATATCATTACATTGAGCAGTAGCCCTTGATGTAACCGAGTATGGCCAGTGGCAGAACCACCCCTATAGAAAAGTAAGAGCTTCCTATCCCCACATGCATGTACTGTTTAAAGTACTGCGAGTCTGTGTCATCATGGCTTGTGTCTGTTTTTCTTGGGTGCAAGCTAAGTGAGCTGCCATGCCGGCTACCACAAGTTCACATACCAGTAATTTCTTTTGCAAAACAAGAGAAAAAAAACAGAAGACTTTTTTTAGTACTCTCTGACTATGTATGTATTAGTGAGTCCATCCCTAGTCCTGCTAGTGGAATTCCTGAAACTCCCAGAAATGTCACAGGCCTACAAATACGGCGGAAAGATACATGCCAAAATGTTATACTGAGTTTGCTACTTGCTGGTGTTACTGAAAGTCAACTTTCTGTTGAATTATTTTGACTTTATGTTAAAGAATATTGGCTACAGTATTTTTCTTTCTTTCTTCATATAGATGCTACTCCGAAAAAGCTCACCCGAAAGGAGATGGCTGTCCGGACCAGAGCCCGTAAGCTGGAGGCTATTTGTGCCGAGTATCGGCGGCTGTGGGCTCGGGAGCAGGAGGAGGAGACAGCAACCACTGCATCCTCCTCCAGTGCCCCCGTGTCCACCAGCCAGAAGCCTCCAGCCAAACAGAGCCGTGGCCCGACAGCCTCCCGCCGCCACCGCACAGCAGCAACACAATCAGCTGCCACCCCAGAGCCTGGATGGTACCTCAGCGCCACCTCCGTAAAAGAGTGGAGTACCAAGAGCGGTTGGCCAAAAAACATCAGCGCCAGCTCCGGGACCTCCGCAAAGAGCTGCGGGACGTGCATCAACAGCTGTCCAAACTACGCCACCGGAGGAAGTGACTGTCCCTTGCCCCTTTTTTAAAGACTGTTGGGGGGGGTGGGAATTGGGTGTTTGGGAAAGGAGACTTTTGGACTTTTGGACATTGGTTGGGGTTAGGTAGGGGGGTGAGTTGGGTTAATTTATTTTATTTTTGTACTACATGTAAATATTTCTTAATAATTATTTTTCATACCAAAACATAGTATACGCGTTCATATTATTTTGTGTGGGGGTGGGCGGTGATTACTGGACGTTTAGTTTCTTCCAACTTACCAGCATGAATGAAACATCTAGTCCTGAAATGTACCAAAGTGCCAGTAACCGAGTTAGTGAATTCAGTAGCCCTACTAGAACTTTACTAGTAGTACCTTGCAGTCTCTGCTCTCCTCCCAGTCCTAGCCCATTATTCTACCTCTCAAAAATGCTTATCTTACCTGTGATTCGTGTTTGAGAATAGGGGTAGCCACAGGGCTGCCTGCATGGCAAATGGTTGGTTGTTGACATGAATCCTCGACGGATGAAATATCATTGTTGTGCTGGTAGTAGTAGTGGTACACACTGGCAGTAGCAGCATATGAAAAAAAAGGAAATGAAACATTGAGTGGCCTGAGCGTAGCATTAGAAACAGTACGATAGATAGTACGCTACAGAACAGTGCCATAAATTGTAGCCTAAGCGGTGCAAAATATTCTAAATATAAGTACTAGTTTCGTGGACTATGGCTACTATAAGAAATATTATGAAAGCAAAGGATACTTAAACATAAGAATTAACCATTTGATTTGTCATGTGTATGAGCATGATATTTGATGCTCAATTCATGATGTCGCACATGAAATTCCATTTTCCAACATTTTTCTGGTGCTTAGACCTTATCCTCCCCTGCAAGTGTGTAGAATTTCTTGTTGTCATAGTCATACCTCAATGAAAAACCACACAGCCCAGGGGAAGAGAGTTAGGGTTTTTGAAGATTGGATGGGAATGGGGTTTTTGGGGAAAGGTTTTGTGGAGAGAAGAAAAAAAAACAATGCATGGCAAACAACAAATGAAGAGAAACACATTTTTGGATTCAAAGATATCCATAAATCTTTTAAGGGACATAAAGGTAGTGCACTACTGCATGCATGAAGTTGTTTGCTAAATGGATGGTTAGGTTACTGAAAAGTTGTACTTACTACATCTTATTAGTAAGTAACGAGGAAACAATTTGACATTGACACTAGTACAGGGCTGCATTAATTGCGCAATTTCACTTGCCTTTCTGCCCTCTTAGAGAATAAACACTTATTATTAGTACATTAAGTTAGTTATAAAAATAGCAAAGACACATATGAAATAGCTGGAGAGATGACTTTGAAGCAGAGGAAAAAAGAAGTAACGGACCTACTCACATTCGTAGAAGTTCAAGTTTTTTACAACAATAACATTTAAAAGATAAGGAGAAGTTAAGAGAGAATACTGTAACTTTATGTTGTAGTTGTCCTGTTGAATTGTTGAAGTTGCATGTATCCAGCCATTCCTCTTATTCGCGATATACTCCTCCATTCCATCTTACGCTCCGTCGATCAATATTGGTGACCAGACACACTGTCCACTGGCTACCTGATGAGTAATTGCGGATTGCGTCTGAGTTCAGCGTTTGTTCCATGGCACATGGTAAAAGCCGTCCTGTAATTTTTGATGGGAAAAAACAGGAAGTGAACCAGTTAAAAAAATCTAAAGTACGCTGTGTAGTGCAAAAATAACACTTTCAGTTTTCAGAGCTGACATTATTATTATATACAATCATCACTTCAAAAGTGCGTAACCTGGTTCTCCTTTACAAGGATAGTAATAGTAACTATGGTTGAATTCTGCTGATCCACCATGGATTTCCTTTAAGAAAATTGCAAACAAAATTAGACATTCCCAGCAGTGATCCCAGACCCCTGAACCCAGTCGGAAAAATGTAGAACACCCCCAAGTAGCCCCCTAAAACATGCAATACTGCTACCAGGTTGAACCCTAACTTCAAAACGTTCAAAAACGCACTCGGCAAGTAGGCCCAAACCCCCCTATTCCACCATGGATTTTCTTCAAAATACTTGCAATGATTATTAGACATTCCCAGGAGTGCTCCCAGACCCCTAAACCCAGTCGCAAAAATCTATAACCCCTCCAAGTAGCCCTCCGCAGAAAAGCAATTTTGGTAAAAAATAAAAAAAATTCACCTCGGATTTTCTTCAAACCACTTGCAATCACAATTACATTACACATTCCCAGGAGTGCTCCCAGACCACTGAACCCAGTCGCAAAAATTTAGAAACCCCCCAAGTAGCCCCAAGAAAAAATGCGAAAGTGCTAACCCTAACTCCAAATCGTGCCAAAACTCACTCTGCAACTAGGCCCAAACACCCCTTTTCCACCATGGATTTTCTTAAAAACACTTGCATCCAAAATTAGACATTACCAGTAGTGCTCCCAGATCCCTGAACCCATTTGCAGAAATCTAGAACACCCCCAAGTAGCCCCCTAAAAACATGCAATACTGCTACCAGGTTGAACCCTAACTCCAAATCGTGCCAAAACGCACTCTGAAGCTAGGCCCTAACTCCCCTTTTCCACCATGGATTTTCTTAAAAACAAATGCAATCAAAATTAGACTGTGCCAGCAGTGCTCCCAGACCTCAAAACCCACCCCCAAAAACCTAGAAGCCCCCCAAACAGCCCCCCAAAAACAAGGAAGTGAGCAAAAACGGCAAAAATATTTCCCCATGGATTTTGTCCAAACCACTTGCGCCTGATATTAGACCTTCCCAGCAATGCCCCCAGACCCGCCAACCCACCCGCAAAAAAGTAGAACACCCCCAAACAGGCAAAAAGCAAAAATGCAAAATCTCACACTTAGAATGTTTTCGGCCTTCCTTCGATTCAGTCCAAACGCGCTCTGCAGCTAGGCCATAACTCCCCTTTCCCACCATGGATTTTCTTCAAATCACTTGAAATCAAAATTATGCTATCCCAGCAGTGCTCCTAGACCCCCAGAATCCCCCCCAAAAACCTAGAACCCCCCCAAAAACAAGGAAGTGAGCAAAAACTGAAAAACTTTTTCACCATGGATTTTGTCCAAACCACTTGCGCCCGATATTAGACCTTCCCAGCAATGCCCCCAGACCCGCCAACCCACCCGCAAAAAAGTAGAACACCCCCAAACAGGCAAAAAGCAAAAATGCAAAATCTCACACACAGAATATTTTCGGCCTTCCTTCGATTCAGTCCAAACGCGCTATGCAGCTAGGCCCTAACTCCCTTTTCCCACCATGGATTTTCTTCAAATCACTTGCAATCAAAATTATACTATCCCAGCAGTGCTCCCACACCCCCAGATCCCCCAAAAAACCTAGAACCCCCCAAACAGCCCCCCAAAAACAAGGAAGTGAGCAAAAACTGAAAAACTTTTTTACCATGGATTTTGTCCAAACCACTTGCGCCCGATATTAGACCTTCCCATCAATGCCCCAAGACCCGCCAACCCACCCGCAAAAAAGTAGAACACCCCCAAACAGGCAAAAAGCAAAAATGTAAAATGTGACACTTATGCATGCCATCTTCTCAATTATTCATTACCTGTTCTACTTTTTGTCCGCATCTTCTTTGGAAAGTGAGGGCCCACAGGGCAGCCTCTTCTGTCAATATCAGAAGTAACTATGTCAGCAATCAGCAAGCATGTAGTCAGTCAGTAATTTCAGTCCCACTTGAGGGGACTCGTCTACGAACACAAAGTTTCTTTATTCTTCGTAATCCATCCATCTGCCTTGAGGGAAATGGATAGGGGGAGTCTGGAGGAGGAGGATAGAGGAGCATGATTGAGTTGTGAACTTGTGAACCTCAGGAATGCAGACTGCGGCACCTTCAAATCAATAAGGAAAATAAGATGAAGACAGTGCTGCTGATGGACTTGTTGTGATTAGGTGATTAGAGTTTTGTTGTGGTAGAAGTTGCAAAACAAAGAAAGACACACAGGAATAAAAGTGAATGAGGACGGAAAAAAGGAAGTCATTTTCAGGCCTCGGTGTCAGGGAAGTAGAGCTCGTCCTCAAACTCTATGAATTGAGACCGGAGTAGGTCAGCTAATAGAGAAGAACTTCCGTCACCTAAGTCGGTGTCCTCTTCTTCCTGCGTGCAGTCACGTATTTTGTAATCTGGTGGTATGAAGTGCTGATTCATCTTGATCAGTGTTAACCTCTCCACATTTTGGGGCGAGAGGCGGGTCCTTTTTGAAGTTACAATGGCACCAGCAGCACTGAAAACACGTTCAGAAGACACACTTGCAAGTGGGCAAGACAAATAATGTATAGCCAGGTTGGTGATCAGTGGCCATAGAGGCATTTTCCTGTACCAATACAGCAATGGGTTCTTATTAACAAAGACCTCTGTTGGGTCATCCAGATAGGCCTGCACCATCGACTCAAGGTTCTCCATGGTTGCTCCACTGTGGCCTTTGCAGCACTGTAACGAGCAAACCCTTGATGAGTTAGCCAATCCTCTTCCGACAATTTTATGGCTCGGCCTGGTGCAGGTGAGGGAGATGATACGGTTGCTGCTGGTGTCATTAACAGCTCTGATGGAAAGTGACTCCCTTCAGCCACAGATTCGGAAGTGGAACTTTACGCCGGATGACCTGCTGATTCAGTTGTACTTCTGCGGTCTCCTTGAATTTTCTGCCACTCTTTTTCAAACCGACTGGCTGACATAGCTAGCCAATGTTTGTACTTTGAAACATCTGCTTTATCAAAAGGAATAAATGCTTTGCTGGCCACTGCCTTTTTATACCGTGGATCCAGAATAGTGGCACAAATGTAATGATGTTCTGTATGTATGTTTTTAAGCCTTTGATTGTCATAAAGGTGGCTTAATAACCTCTCCGCGAAATGATATGCGTCTTGCTTTTCAGTATCAATTCGGAACGTTGAAGACACCGCCTTCAGTTGGTGCTCTAGCATGCGCAACAATGGGATAGCTTTGCCCAAAGAACAGTCCTCCCTGCTGACTTCACACGTGAAGACCTCAAAAGGACTAAGCATGTCTGTCAGGCTTGCAACTTGCTTCCATTCCTCCAACTCTAGCCTCATGTCTTTCATAGTAGAGCCCAGTTTATAGACATAATCATTTATTACCCCCCACTGCTCAGACAGACGCTCAAGCATGTAAAAGGTTGAGTTCCAACTTGTTGCCACCTCCTGGATGAGTCCTTTGACTGGCAGTCTACGTTCATGTTGAATGCTCCTCAGCTCCTTCGGGCCTTAAAATAATGGCTGAAATGTGTGCAGATTCTTCGGCAGGTGGTCAGTAACTTGCTAACTGTGTTTTCGTTTTTCAAGAAATCTTGCACCACGATGTTAATACTGTGCGCTAAACACGGCACTCTGAAATATTCACCATCAGCCATGGCCCTAACTATATTACTGCCGTTATCCGTGGAAACATAACCAACTATGCGATTTCTTGGATGCAGCCATTCAGCGACCTTCTTATCAAACTTGTCCAAAAGGTTAGGTGCAGTAGCTTGAAAAACTGTGTCCGGGTCAACACCTGCACTTGTCTTGTCTCTAACCCCTGCAGAAGAGACCCAGTGTGCAGTGATGCACATGTAATCAAGGGCTTGGCAACTCGTCCACTTGTCTATTGTCAAGTGAATAGTGTGAACAGCACTCTTCTGCAAAGCTGCCCCAATCACCTCCAGCACATCTTGATGTAGTGCTGGAACCGCAACACTGGCAAAATAGGACCGGCTAGGAACCTTCCATTTAGGGCAGACTGTTGCCACAAATTCTAGAAAACCCACCCCTTCCACGAAAGAAAAAGGGAGAAGGTCCAGCGCTAGCATTTTTGCCAGCTTTACGTTATACAGACGTACCATTGGGTGGTTGCGTTCAAATGGCGCATCCGACCAAAACATGCTTCTAATGGTGGGCTAGGCCGTTTTACGTGATGATGATGATGATGATGCAGACTTCAAACCAGTTAGGCTCATTGATGTAGTTTTTCGCATTGGTGTCTCTCCCAGACTCTTAGTGTGACTCATACATGTTGCAGGGGTAGAGGGTGTGGGCGCTACCACTGCAGTGCTGCTGCCAGGGGTAAAGAAGTCCCAAACTGGGGACTGGAAATGTCTGCTGGTGGTGGAGGTGCTACTTTGACTTTCAATGCCAGATGAAGTGGAGAAAGGTGTGGCTGAATTCGTTTCTGTTGTTCACTTACAGCACCACTATTTGAGGTAATGGAGGTCGAGCTGGATGGAGGTCCCTGCCGGCCCTTCTGACTAAAAAATATGGAAGCTGTAGGTCGTGTTGGTGTTGTAGTTAACTGCGTTGGTGGTACCAGTGCCACGCCGCCCACATCCCGCTCAGCAGCCATTCGGGATAGCGTGAAAATGTCTGTCTGTTGCATGCCCGCTGGGGCTGGAGTGACGTCTGTGATGACTGGGTCGTCGTCAGACCGTTCATCAGCAGCAGAAGACACCACTTCTTGTTCCTCGTCATCACACATAAGTCGAAGCCTTGCGGGAACCTTCCTTTTAGGCTTAGCTACCTTTGTCGTCTCATGGCGTGCCTCACTCTCAGACTGCATTTGTGGGTTCCAATCAGGATCAAGGTCAGCAGAATGAAGGGGGCTTGAAGAAGAACTTGTAGTAGTAGTAGCCCTCCTTGACCTTTTTCTTGCTGGGGATCTGGAAGACAATGGATCATCCTCAGGAGGAGTGGCTTCCGTGGATGATACCTCTGCTTCAATATCAATTTCCTGATGTGCCCCTACTTCTGGAGGAACAAGCGTTGTAGGCAGTTGTGCTGCTCCATGAACCTCTAGTTGCACCTCTCCATGGACCTCTCCATGCGCCTCTTCATGAGGCCACTCCTTGCGCCTCTCCTTGCGCCTCTCCTTGCCCATGAACTTGCGCTTGGACTAGTTGCACCTGTGGTTGTCGTTGCCGCTGTGGTTGTTGAACACTCGTCAGCTGAGTTATACCCGGCATTGATTGGATGGTACTTTCTTGTGATGAGCCAACATCACTGGTCGATGGTGATTGAACAACCAAAGTGGCTGCCGCAGCAGCACTCATGGCCTTGGACCTAACTTGGCGTGGTGGCACTGAGCACAATGAAGCGGAGGTGCTGCTTTCAGCTTGGTCCCCGGCGGACACCGCTGCTGCTGCAGGCGTAGTTTTTTTTTCCCAAAAAAGGTGTCGGTGGGCACACCAGTCTCCTTGGTAGGTGGTGCCACTTGCTTCTTCTGCTCCTTCTTACTGGCAGTGGCACTGGCAACTTTTTTCGCTGAGGCGCTACGGCCACCTTTCTTTGGGCCCATCTTCTTCAGATGTCAGAACAGCAGGCCGCAATTGCACGAGTTGCAGAGTTGTCTTGTCTGTGGCCACATGTGACGTCACGTGACGTTGTGCTGCACACACCGCTACAGGACTTCTTCCTGGCACTGGTGGTTCTCTTGTACACCTAAAAGCAATGGAAGCCAGAGGAACATCAGGTAAACACCCCACAGAAAGACTTGGTCCATGCACCACTCACTACCCCTGGGCCTAATGGAAGAAAGCAAGGCAAACTGGGCGCAGGCCTGAGCACACTGCCTGGCTTCAAAATGACCCCTTGTCTCCCAGCCACATGGCCAGGTCCTGCCTGTACCAGGCCCCAACACCACCCCAAAAAGTCGAAAAACACACAAAAATCACCACAATCCAATGCCATCCATGCCCTCAATGATATTTAAATTCAAGACACCCCACAGAAAGACTTAGTCCATGTTCCACTGACTACCCCTGGGCATAATGGTTGAAAGCAAGGCAAACTGGGTGCAGGGCTGAGCACACTGCATGGCTTCAAAATGGCCCCTTGACCTGCCTGGGCAAGGCCTCAAAATGGCCCCCACCCACATGGCCAGGCCCCAACAACACCCCCAAAAAATTGAAAAACACACAAAAATCACCACAATCCAATGCCATCCATGCCCTCAATGATGTTTAAATTCAAGACACCCCACAGAAAGACTTGGTCCATGCACCACTCACTACCCATGGGCCTAATGGAAGAAAGCAAGGCAAACTAGGTGCATTCTTGAGCACACTGCCTGGCTTCAAAATGGCCCCTTGACCCCCAGCCACATGGCCAGGCCCTGCCTGTACTAGGCCTCAAAATGGCCTCCACCCACATGGCTAGGCCCCAACTACACCCCAAAAAGTAAAAAAACACACAAAAATCACCACAATCCAATGCCATCCATGCCCTCAATGATGTTTAAATTCAAGACACTCCACAGAAAGACTAGGTCCATGCACCGCTGACTACCCCTGGGCATAATGGGTGAAAGCAAGGCAAACTGGGTGCAGGGCTGAGCACACTGCCTGGCTTCAAAATGGCCCCTTGACACCCACCATATGGCCAGGCCCTGTCTGGACCAGGCCTCAAAATGGCCCCCTCCCACATCGCCAGGCCCCAACAACACCCCAAAAAGTCGAAAAACACACAAAAATCACCACAATCCAATGCCATCCATGCCCTCAATGATGTTTAAATTCAAGACACCCCACAGAAAGACTTGGTCCTTATACCACTCACTACCCCTGGGCCTACTGGCTAGTGAAGCTTTACAGGCACCCCAAAATAAAAATAAAAAATCAACATATAACAGTGAGCTAAAATTCGATGACATAAATGAGAATTAAGTTAAAAAACAAATCACAGAAACAGTTGTATCATGCACCCATGACTAGCCCTGGGCCTACTGGATACTGTGGCTACCCACAATATATATTGCTTTAAACTTGTGAATAAAGTTTTAAAACTGTAGTTGCAGCAAATGCAATGCCCCAAACAAACAACACCAACTTACTGGTAAAATTTCAAGTCCAAAAGTGTTCCAAAACTCCAAAGTCCAAAAAGTCCTCAAATACAAATATCCAGCAGCAGCCACAAAAAGTAATCCTTCCAGCTCCAGATCCAAATCAAAAGTGACCAGGACATGGACAAAGCACTGGGAGGAGCCTGCTGGACAGGAACAGGAAGTTGGAGACTCTGGGGCACTTCCTTCCTCCCACCCCCCCCCCCAAAATGGACTCCTGGCACCAAAAAGTGCAGCCAAATGTCAATCTGAGAAGTTATTCTGACCAAAATCATCATTTTCAGAAGGTTTATGCTTCCTGTGGTGGATTTCTTGTGCAGAATTGCAACTTTTGCAATTTCGGGAAAGCGAGCTGTTCAAATCTCCTGCCGGAAGTCAGCTACGCGCCGCATCTACGTGTTCGGCATTGTTTACTCCCGCAATGCATAATCGAGGGCCCTTATGACATACTCGCATTGTCAAACTCTCGCTGTGCAAGATGGCGAGCTGCGATGACGTAATTGCATTCGAAAAACTCCCGCGCAATCACGCAGCAAGATCCAAAATGGCGCAGCACACGCATACCGGGAGAAAAACAACTCGGCGGACTCAGAATCATGGTAAGTTAACGCCACGTGCGCAATATTGTATTTTTCAAGCGCGACCAAGCAAAAAATTCCGCAGCTTGCGGATTTGCGGATTTTTGGGCAAATTTGCGCGATTCGTGGACCGCGAATTTGCCAAAAATCGGCAAATTCCGTGAACAAAACGGATTTTACGCCCATGCTTACTTTTAATTCTGCCAACTGAGCCATGCTGTTTCTGAGAGACTGTTTTTGTACAGCTCGGATGGAACTTGCCGTCCTGCATCCTACCTTTTACAATAGCGCATGCTGCACTGTATTGTTGCTTACTCGCTATGGCCGGTTGAGCAGATCCATCAATGTAAATAATGTATTCATACTGATCTAGAGTCATTATTTCATTTGGTAGAGGATATTCTTGTTCATATTGCAGGAACGCTAGTGTTTTCAAACTCTGGTCATATCTGTATTCCACATCTGTTGCAGTGAGAGAATTGGCCCATGGTATCCATCTTGGATGTAACGCTTTTGGATTGCAGGCACTTGCCTTTGTGGCAGCCTCTAACGCCGGTACCAGGGTCACAACAATTATTTGTTTCCCCTGAGCCAGCGCTCTTTCACTCACTACTGTAGTCAGTACTGCCGTCAGAATTTTTTCTGTTGGTGCAAAACGCATTTCAGCGTTAGTGTACAAATGAGATTTATATGTAATTGGTACTGTTTCCTCTTCATTAAATGTTAAGTAGGTGTACCCAGATTGACCTGCAACTACGCAGATCACCAGGTTGCGTACTTTTACACAAGTCTGCAGGTGTTTTAATGAGATCATATCAGCTTGTAGGGAACAGAAGATATTGGTATGTTCATGTGTCCATTGTCTAAGTCATGTCTTATTAGGTCGTTGAAAGGTTTTACTCTCTTTGCGTAATCCAAAATGTATGTTCTGCTAGAATTCAAAAATCCCAGTATGGACTGCACATTTCTTTATGATTTTGGAAGTTGTAGCAGTGCGCAGCGCTCACTTTTCTAAAAAGTGAAATATCTAGTGTTGTTTTGTATTTTTTCCACACAAGTGTATTCATTAATGCAGCACTATGTGCATTCTGAACTGCACATGTTTTTGTGCATGAGTTTGTGTCTATAGTCTAAAACTAGATGATATGAATTGTTGAGTTTCATGAAGGGACAACAGAGGATTATTCATTGATGAGGTACATGGTTCAATTACACCTCGATATCCATGTTGATCTAAGATCTCCCTGACCTGTTTCTTAGCTTCCTGTTTAATGGGATACTGTCTTTGTGGAGTTGGGTTTGTTTTTATTGGAATGAAGTGGTGGGACAACTCTTCATCCCACCCTATGTGGTTACGGTATAATGCTCGAGCAAGGGTTACTGCCCCCTTCTAGGCATATGAATGTCTCACGTGTGCGGGGACTAGATTGGAGAAAGCTGGAAAAATTACAGTTTCCCCCATAGGGCATTCCATAACAATGGTGGGCGGCCAAACGTTTTCCGCTAGTGGGATGTCATAAACCGAAGTCAGGTTCTCCCAAAAGAGACCATTAACTTATCTCGACTTATCCCCCTTCATTTGGAGTGTTATTGAAGTGTTGGAGTGTTATTTCATTTAATGTGTGTGGGACACTCACCCTAGTGTCAGGTATTTCCACAGTGATATACTCACTTAACTCCGCTATCAACAGAAATTCCATCACGTTCTGGCGAGCTATTGTTACCTCTGCTGCTCTGTCTAGCATACGTGCTTATAAACAATGGGTTGGACCCAATTAAGTCGAAAAGGACCTGGGTAACTGTGAGAATGAAGGAAAAGGTCCTAAGACTTGAAACAGCGATTTTTACAAATTAATTCCATTACATTAAATTAAATCAATTCAAAGAAGCAAAGCTATTCAATGCAAAAGAATTTAATTCAAAATTTGCATATATATCCTTCTCAATGGATTGGAACTTATGTGACAATAAACACATTTGCGAACATATTTGTGCCCACATTCACATTCACAACAGGGAGGGGTGAAGTGAAGGGAGTGTCGGGAAAAGGGTAAGCGTGGTCTGAGTCATTCAGTGACAAATCTTATTTTTGTTCAAAACAATACATATAGGTGGTCCCTTGAGATAAAGGCCACATTACAAGGCTCGTAGCGAGTCCGAATTTGGTCAAGTAGAAAGAGCCTAACTCCCTTGAAGCGGTCAGTGTCTATATTGGGGCAGGAGTTGGTCGGTGGTGTGTAGTCGTCTACGTTTCGACCTGAAAGGACAGTAGGAGTTTTTTCCTTACAATTGGGTCTTCATCAGGACAAAGAAGTTGTGGGCGGGCAACCTCCTAGGGAATAATAGGAAATTTTTTAATTTTTAATATTTAATTTGAAACCGACACATCCAGTTATATTTTCAAGATGGAATATCTGATCCTAAATCCACGGACATACTAAATGTAATGTGGTAGAATACAATCACGCCTAAAAAATGTTAACCAACCTCCCTTTATTTTGTAGGTTGCCTAACTTACTGAGAAAGAAAATTTATCATAAATCCCCTTAAAGCTGACTTTTTAGAGGCCAATAGGTAACATTACAAGGTGTTATTCGCCAACGTGTGCGTAAATGCTCTCATTGTTTTGGAAGTCTTTCTGTGGTCTAGGACCAATACTAATGAACTGGTTTCACTAAGTTCGAATTTCCTTTTTCTTTAGACATTATCAAGTACGCTGCACAAACTTACTTACTATCTACGTCACAACCAAAAAGGATTGGATTTAGGATCAGATATTCCATCTTGAAGTAGTACCTACTTCCCTCGCCTTCGGCGTTAGGTGAGAACCAGTTGTGTACGTTATGTTAGACGTAATAGTGTGCAAATCAGACACTATCAGACGACACGGTTTTAAATGTTATTCCCACCATCCATTGAAAATATAACTGGATGTGTCGGTTTCAAATTAAATATTAAAAATTAAAAAAATTCTTATTATTCCCTAGGAGGTTGCCCGCCCACAACTTCTTTGTCCTGATGAAGACCCAATTGTAAGGAAAAAACTCCTACTGTCCTTTCGGGTCGAAACGTAGACGACTACACACCACCGACCAACTCCTGCCCCAATATAGACACTGACCTCTTCAAGGGAGTTAGGCTCTTTCTACTTGACCAAATTCGGACTCGCTATGAGCCTTGTAATGTGGCCTTTATCTCAAGGGACCACCTATATGTATTGTTTTGAACAAAAATAAGATTTGTCACTGAATGACTCAGACCACGCTTACCCTTTTCCCGACACTCCCTTCACTTCACCCCTCCCTGTTGTGAATGTGGGCACAAATATGTTCGCAAATGTGTTTATTGTCACATAAGTTCCAATCCATTGAGAAGGATATATATGCAAATTTTGAAGTAAATTCTTTTGCATTGAATAGCTTTGCTTCTTTGAATTGATTAAATTTAATGTAATGGAATTAATTTGTAAAAATCGCTGTTTCAAGTCTTAGGACCTTTTCTGTCTAGCATAGTCAGAGCCCATTCCCCGTTCAGTAGCTGACTCCTCAGAATTCTGGGCATGTCTTACTTTGAGACCTGCTACCATCTTCTTTTTAAATTGAGGTTTTGCTTTAGAATTTTCTTCTTTCTTTGAAGCGTAGTCTGAAGTTGCTTTGCTTGTCTCTGGACTTTGTATGCTCATCTTGTCCTTCCCTCTCGGTTTATTTGATGACCCTGAAAGGAACAAGAGGAACGAGAATCAGTATCTTGATACCTGTCAGGCTTTTTAATGTTATCTCTATTTCTAAGATTATATCTTCTTTATAGGGCCGCCTGCTGAGGAGACCTCCCCTGGAGTGAAATCTCTTTTGTAGTTGTTCATTATTGTCCATTTCTTCTTTGAAGAAACTGGTGTTTGCTTTGCCTGTTCTTTAGCTGAATTGCCCATTAGTTGAGGTTTCACAGGTCCAGCTCCCAGACTGTTCTACCTAACTCTGCATAAGCAGTTTCAATTATTTTAGGTAGTTCTGTATCCTGGTGTAATGGAGTGAACCCTCTCAGGCGTTGGCGTATTACCACTGATGATGCTTCTCCTTTAATATTTGCCAATATTATCGCAGATACCTGGGCAAAGTTATTTAACAACTTTATCCCCAAGTTTAGAGCAGGCTGTGCTCCATATTCATTCTGTATTTGTCTTAAAACATCTGGTATTGCCGTTAAAGAAGGGATACCCTCAGTCCTGCTATACATTGCAGCACAAACTGTGCCCCAAGAGGTACAATCCTCTATAGAGGGAGCTACCCCCATTGGCAAGCAAATAGTAAGTATTCTATGCTTTTCCTTAGGACCAGTGTGTGGAACCACCGCCTCCAGTTGTGTCATTTTCTGTGCTATTCAAAAGGGCATTTGTTCACATGTTGTTTGCATTTTACCCATTACTGCGCGCAGTGTCTGAGGTGTAATTTTTGTTGTAGGATCTTGGACTGGTCCTGGTTGTGTAGCCAGTGTAGGCTGAGGTGTGATTGTTCTCAACACAAACTGTGTCATGTTTCTGCCAAGTCTTATTAATTCTTTATGTTGTACAAGTAAGTCTCCTTCTGGCATTGTGTCGATGTCAGGATGTGGTGTGTATGCTTTGAGAAGTTGGCCTGGCATATGCTGTCCACTAGTTATAGTGGGCACCTTGCACCAGTTCAAACAACCCTTATTGATGATAGGTTTAAAACAACCTTTATTGAAGGCTATCCTAGTGGTAGCTATGGAGAGCAACCTTCAGGATAAGTCTTGAAGGAGTATAACGCAGCTTGGTTTACCAGATTATAATCTCTTGAATGTATAAATGAAAGGAGAACCACACAAGGTATATATATAAAATATATGTATTTATTACTAAACACACTCTAGTAATCCCTTTATGAAATTTCAGAGTAAAGTAACAATTAAAATGCAATAGAACTTCAGTAAATAACACGATATACACTGGGCCCCAGAGGGGAACTAAAGGATATATAAAGAAAGTGGTATAAGAACCACAACTTGACTAGACACAAGGCCTGGAGCCTGTAGAATCGCTGGGATCACAAGGAACCACCTAAGGTAGTGACACAGGGGACACATGCAGGGGACGTATGCAGTGTGAGAACACAGACCGCGAGCGCCATTAGCTCCCATGGGGAAAGTCGCGGTTGCAATTTTAAAGATAAAGGCCACTTAGGAGAGGATTTTGAGCAAACCCCTTTAGACTTAAGGGGTTCTAGGGCATACACCCATGGGAGCACCAGAGTACTTGAGTTACCCCACCCAGCGAAGCCAGGTGCATAGGTGTCAAACGGTGTCGGGAATCGTCGTTGATTTCAATGGCAATCTGCTGCAAAGTGCTGCTGCAGGGAAGAAGAAAAGTGTCCGGTGTGATCCAAGCCTGTATCAAAGATGTGAAGAACCTGAAAGCAGAGGGGACAGAGTCTGAGTCACTTGCCAGTAACCAGGGGCTCAGTAGACGAATGCCCACCAATGTTGGGTGTTTCAGGTGCGAAGAGGTGAAGCTTGACTCTACAGCCACGAGGACCAGGAGGCATCAACAACAACCAGGAGCTGGCTTCGAGCTGTCCCATGGAGGATGTCGAGTGCTGCGGCATCGGTGCTCAGATTGAATGCAACAAACCTTAGCAACAGCAACCCAGGCAGAAAGGGAAAAGATGCCTCAGTGTGGACCAGCAAGGTCCAGGGGACTCCCCAAGCAATGGAGAGTCAGGGCCCATCTGGAGCAATCAGAGAAGCCCAAGGAAACTTAAAGGTGTCTTCTCAGGCACCCACCGGTCAATGGAGCAGGGATCGCAAAGGTACCTTGAGAGAAAAGACAAAGGGCCAGCTCACCGAACACTCGTGGAGTGTAGGCTGGCAATATTTGGTGGAAATGTTGCCCGGGTTCTGGGCTACAAGTGACCCAATGAACAGCCTCAAGGAATGTTAAGAAGCTAATGCACTTGCAAATGTGCACTGTGTCCAGGGGTTCAGGTTCCGCAGTACCGACGAGGGCTATGGGTCTCAGCTTTGCTGGGGACTCGGGTCAGCCTCTGGGAAGTCTGCAAACCTACCTTCTGTGTTGCAAACACCTCTGAGTCTGGTGGGAGTTTTGGAGATGCAAACCGGTCAGATGCGTCTTTGGTGCCTGCCAAGCTGGGGAGTAACTTTGTTACTCCAAGAGAGACCCTTCAGTCATCTAGCGACTTGTAGATCGTTGAAGTTCCAGGATTCAGTATCAGAGTTTAATCCAGGTGTAATCTAAAGTCCTGTTGCCTAGGGTTCCTATCTTTTACCCTAGGAAGGGGTGGGACAAATTCTGGGGACCCACCAATGGGAGGATTTGGGAAGAGGGGTGGCTGCACCCATTTCCTTTGTCCAGTTTTGGGCCACCGCAGGGGCTGGCAGCCCCTGCAACCGGTTTGAAATGGGCTATGCACAGCGTCGCCAAATGTGCCCCCAGTGCTCACTTCAAAGCACTCTTGGAGTGCACCCACCCAGCCCCAATACACTAAAGCCTGTCTGTGAGGTGGTGACACCTCCCTGTGACAGGAAACCTATTGTCCAGACCTCCCCAACCAGAGTTTTATCCAGCAGCAGGAGGCCAGACTTGTGTCTCTGGCTGTGGCATCAATTTTGTGATGCTAGGGTCCTTTTAAACTGGTACCGGGTGTACCGGTGTGGACATGTCGCTCCCTCTAGAAAGGTGGAATCATACCCCTGCTGCCAACACTGGCAGGGGGGTATGATTCCAAAGTGTTTGACACCAAACTCAACATGTTTCCTTGCAGCCATTCCAAAGTTAGCATTTACCGCGAGTTTATAATGCACTTAAGAGTATATGGTCTGGCTACATCACAGAACAACCCCGGAGGATAGATTCCGAAGGCTGCATAGAGGCCCTGCTCATGCATGGGCAACCTCTCACACAAAAACCAGCACCCTGCCTTAAGGATTGATAATTACTCTCATAGGAGTGACTGATAGGTTTATATGTGTAGTGATATAAGGTAGACATAGGGAATCTATATCTAAGTAAGGGGTGCATACACCACCTTACACAGGCTGTTGTAGCAGACTTGTGGTGTCATTTTGGAAGGCTGGTCAGGGGTAGCATAATACATGCTTCAGCCCCTGGTAGGCCTCTGGGTACCAATTGTCACGGTCCGCGGCAATACCGCGGCCGGCCATCCCCGCATTGCACACATAGAACGCCGGAGACTCACTTCCGGCCGGAAGTTGAGTCCCCGGTCTAGTCCCGGGCAGTGACCTGGGAGCACAGAAGCACTTCCGGGGGAAACGCTTAAACATCGCGTTTCCCGCCGGCTCTGTGCTTTGGATTCCGTGCTGGAGGTTCCTGTGAGGCGGACTGCCTTCGCCTTTTGCCGAGACCTGCCAGTCTCTCTCTGAAGCCGAGCCGCGCTGGAGCGCTGCTCAGCTGTTCAGGCAGCTACTCGCGCTGGAGCGCGGTTCTTGCATCACGCTAGTTAGTAGTTCCTCCTGGGGGATACAGGGAGTACCTGTGAGTGATTCTTTTACCCTTGACGCGCAGGAGCGTCTTGAGGGTGTTTTTTCGACCTTGCCAGGAGTGTTTGTTTTTGGGTCTTGTTACTTTTCGGTTTCCCACTGCGCAGGAGCGCTACTAGGGAAACAAACTTGTGTTGCTGGACAAGGCACTATTAGCGGAGATACGCGCCGGAGCATTTGAGTTCCTGTTTTGATTCAGTACTTTTTGCCACTGCGCAGGAGCGCTTCATTTTGGTTTGTACTTGGGAGAAACGCGCAGGAGCGCCTTACCTGAGCCATTTGAACTCCGGAGCTGAACCTGTCTGTGAACCGGATTCCCGGAAACTTGGTGAGTCCTTAGAGAGCGACTAGGTCTGTGTGTGCAAGTGTGGGGTGGTTCTTTTTCTGTTCTGACCCCTTCTGCTCTGACTCTTTCTTGGTTCATAGGGGACATCGGGACACCCACCAGCTCCACGCTATTATTTAGCCCTACACCCTGGCTCCCATCCCTGCATCCATCTCATCCCTGCTGGGTATTGCCTTCCACGAGGGTCAGGTGGGTACAGGGACGGGTGCTCTTGTCGTCTCTGCGGAATTGCGTCACAAGCAAAGGTAAGACTTGTGGGGCACCTGACACCAATGCCCTGGGTATATAGGATACCATATACTAGGGGCTTATAAGGGTACCCCAGTAATCAAACTGGAGTGTACCTAAAGTACATGGAACCATTTTAGAGAGGAAGCAGCTGGGCTAGGATCCTGGATAGACTAAAGTAAAAAAACAATGAAACATCAGCAAAAAAGTGGGGGTAACTATAAGGTGCAGATCCTACTCTCCTACATATGCTGCTAAAACTGGCCACTTTGTCCGTCACTTCCCAGCGGACCGAGTCTTACTCTATTTCTTATATGGGGGTGGGCGCCTTTAAACGAGTAGAGGTGTTCTTCATAAGTGATTGGAATTTCAATGTCCTCATATGGACTATACTCATTTGGTATATCGTCATCTAGATAGTAGTGAAATGTTTTCGTTTGAGTATTTGCCTGCAGGAATCTAATCAATGAATAGAATACCTCTGTTCTATATGATTTGTGTGCCTCAATCACGAAGGTCACTTGCCCACTCCTAATTGTAACACCATATGCTAATAGTTTTAGGGTGACAGCATTTTTAACAATATCCGCAAAGTCTTCTTCGGCAGAGAAGTTTAGTGCATTTCCTTCATCTGTGCCTCTCTGTTTAGTCATTATTTTTAGAAAGGAGAGTGTTTCAAGGGAACTGAGATAAGGTGTTATTTACAATGGGAACACTGTATCCTTCAAGCTTGATTAAACCAATAGCCTATTCGTAGGAATTTTCCCAGTCAAGCTGTGGTAGATTTTTGTTCCCTCCCACTTCAGACATCTCTGGGGAATGTGAGTAGGGGTCTCTGATAATAGAATGACTGAACTACTCAGTTTTGACTGTTAAATAAGTGCCAATACCAACGTTGGGAGCGCCATGTTGTGTAATTCCTATAAGAACTATATAGGATCTGCGAGTTTAGACAACATATGCTGCAGGACTGGTGTCCAGACTGATTCCAGACAGCCCCACCGGGTATGTTAGACTGTGTACCAGCTAGCTCGCAATGCCACTATAACCTCCTCTTACCAAGGAGAGAATAGTTCTTGGCAACTATCGAACATGACAACCCTGATCCCTCTGGACCGTGAAAACAGTAACTTACATTTTGCTCAGTCTCTCGTGCTCACTTGTACTCAAAGAGATACACAGAATAAACGGTTGGGACGTTTTCAATAAGTATTTATTGAACAGTTGTTTTATTTTGATTTTTTTTTAAACGACAATTTACAACTTCAAATTTCTACTTCCTAGACAACCCCTCCAGCCTGAATGTAGCAAATAATCTTTGTGAGAAGTTGGCCTGATATATGATGCTCACTAGTTCTAGTGATCACCTTGTATCAGTCCAAACAACCCTTATGGTGATTGGTTGTAAGTCAACCTTATAGACCAGCTATCCTAATGGTAGCCTGGACAGAGCAGTCTTAGGCTAAACTCTTTTGGCATGTGAAGCCAGCTGTTTTACCACAATATAACCCCTTGAATACCAGATGAAAGGACACCACACAGGTTGTTATGAAAATAAACAGTATATTTATTAATAACAAACACCTCTGAACTCTTTATGAGAGCAGAGGGCTAAGCACATGACAATCTCTTAGGAAAAATATGATAAGTTGCACAAAATTACAATGGTGCCCTAGGGGCACGGCAAACCATATACTAAGTAAATGGTATAAGGAAATCGATAGAAGGAATGGAGCTGTCCAGAGGCTGTAGGATCGTTGGCACCATGCTACCCTAACTTTAGGTAAGTAATAGGAGGCCCACGGGACGCGTGTGCAGAGTGTGAACTCACACGCGAGATGCGTAACAACGTCTATGGACAGTACAGTTCAAGAAAAAGGTAAGTACGGACAATCCTGACTAGGTAGGACTAAAATGACTGTGAATCTGGACACTAGGAGAGTCAAGCTACCCTTGAGCACCAAAATGCTCTTGTTACCTCACGCACGGGCTGCGGGTGCATAGGTGCGAAGTCGTGTCGGGTTTCTGCGTTGAAGTCTATGGAGCCTGGAAGAAAAGATGCTGCAGGCGACCAGGAGGAAGATGTCCGGTGTGATCCAAGGGTGGATCAGTGATGCTGAAGACCTGAAAGCAGAGGGGACAATGTTCAAAGTCACTAGCCAGTGACTGGAGTGGAACCAGGAAGGAACCAGATATCGTTGTCGCGATCAGGTGAAGAGTGAACGCTTGACTCCGCAGCCACGTTGTCCAGGAGGTGTCTTCGATGACCAGGATGGAGGCACGAGCTGTCCCACGCAGGCTCTTGCTGTCGGCGGTGTCTGTTCCGGATTCGGCATCAACAGTCCTTGGCAAAGGCAACCCACGCGGTGAGTGGAAAAGGCGTCTGGTGCGGACTAGGAGAGTCCGGGGTGCTCCTCTTTTGGAAGGGAGCAAGGGCCAGTCTGGAGCAACCAGACCAGCAGTGAAGATTTCAAGGTTCGTCGTCTAGGAGGGTACTAGCCAGCCGGCAAGTGACCAGACAATGTGTCGAGCAGCAAACAAGCAGAAGGGCCCCACGCAGATCTCGTGGAACCTGGAGGGCTGATCTTCGGTGCAGGGGCTGCTCGGGGCTGGGGCTTCTCAATCCCCAAAGCACTTGGTCGAGTTTACTTCGGGAGCCGTGCTGGAAGCGAAGTGCAGTTTCTTTCAAGATGGCCGGTCCCACGTGTCTCGTCGCACCCACGGGTCTCAGCTTTGCTGCAGATGTGAGTTGAGGTCGGAGAGGTCTGGGAATCCGGGTCTCGTCGGGCTCTGAAGTCTGGATCCTCGAGGGAAGACGACAAAGTGAAGCCGCTGGACGCTTGATGGTGCCTGCAGTTGCAGGGTGGACACTCCTTGCCCACAAGGGAGATTTCTTCAGTCTTCTGTGAAGCAGAACGTCGAAGTCCAGAGTTTCTTCTTGTAGAGTAGTTCAGGATTAATCTAATTTGGAATGGGACCAGCTCCTACCTTTATCCTGCTAAAGGGGGCTGTGCAGGTGACTAGGTCCCTCCCCTGGCTGGGACCAGGAAGGGGGGTGGTTACACCCCCTACCCTTTGTCCGGTTTTGTGCCAGAGCTGGGGCAGGGATGCCCCAGCAACTGGTTTGAACTGGTGTATGCACAGGACACCTTATGTGCCCCAGTTATGTCTCATTCCTTTCAGGCCTATCCTACCCAATAAACAAAATCCTGTCTGGGGTGGTGCTAGCACCACCCAAGGCAGGAAACCCTTTGTCCAAGCCTCCCTCGCTGGAAGGACTCCCAGCAGCAGGAGGTCAGACTTGTGTCTGTGGTGGCAGCATCCATTTTGTGATGCCAAGGCTCGAGTTAACTTTAACCGGGGTTCACAGTTACATATATGTCGTGTCCCTCTAGAAGGGTGGAATGCTACCCCCGTCGCCAGAATAGGCGAGGGGGTAGTATTCCAATTCGTATGATACCTTACTCGACATGTTTTGATAATGTTATACCAGAGTTAGCATTCAACCGCGAGGATTATAATGCACTTAAGAGTATATGGTATAGCGTTATCATGGAACAGCTATTAGGACTTGGTTCCGCAAGCTGCAGACGGGCTCAGCTCATGCCAGAGCACCATCTCACATAATTAATAATAATAAAGACATTTATAGAGCGCATGGATTATGCCGTCCCGGCGTGTCCCCGCGATAAAAGAGAGAAGAAAAGACTCGTCCGAGGGGATGGCAGTCGCGAGGCAGAGGACAGAGGAGCCTATGAGGAGAACAGGTGAGTTTTCAGTTGCCGTCTGAAGATAGTTTCTGAAGGCTCCATGCGGAGACTGATGGGGAGTTTGTTCCATCCAATGGCCGCCGCAATTCCAAGCACTCTGCCTTCAGGATTGATAAGGCCTGCCATAGGAGTGACTGATAGGAATATATGTGTCCATTTTGGGGTTAGATATAGGTAACTATATCTACAGCAAAGGGTGATTACACCACCTTGCCCCAGCTGTCTTACCAGCCAGTTGTGTCTGTTTAGATGGCCAGCCAGGGGTGGCATAATACATGCTTCAGCCCCTGGTAGGCCCTGGGTACACCTATGCCCTGGGTACCTAAGGTACACTGTACAGTGACTGATAAGGTGGCCCAGTACCAATTGGTAAATGCACCTAAAGTACATGGATGTCAATTTAGAGAGAGAACAGCTAGGCTGTGGATCTGATTAGCAGGCCCAGAGCCAGGGAAAGTCGTAAACCAGTGAAGCAAAAAGCAAAAATCTGGGGTGACCATAGGATTGCAGACCCCACTCTCCTACATAACCACACCCCCAAACTTAGGGACATTAAACTAACCTTGACCAGGTGAGTCTTCTTGTTCTAAGTGGAAATACCTGGAGAGACCATCTGCATTACCATGGTCAGTCCCTGGTCTGTGCTCCACTGTAAAGTCCATCCCCTGTAGGGAAATGGACCACCTAAGAAGTTTGGGGTTTTCACCCTTCATCTGAGGGGCTTATGGTCGGTCATAAGAGGGGCTTATGGTCGGTCTGAATCTTGAAGTGAGTTCCAAACAAGTATGGCCTCAACTTCTTCAGGGCCCAAACCACAGCAAAGGCCTCCCTCTCAATAGCTGACCAACGTTTCTCTCTAGGGGTCAGCCTTCTACTTATAAAAGCAATGGGCTGGTCATGACCATCAATATTCAGTTGAGAGGCCAGTCCTTTATGGCTTGTATCTTGCTCTCCAAGGGTTGAACCTGGCCTCCACCCACAAGGTGGCCAAGGTACACAACCTGACTCTGCCCTATCTGGCACTTGGTGGCCTTGATAGTGAGGCCTGCCTTTTGCATGGCCTCCAAAACTTTCCTCAGGTGGATCAGGTGATCCTCCCAGGTGGAGCTGAAGACAGCAATATCATCTAGATATGCTGCACAAAAGTCATCCAACCCAGTGAGGACTTGGTTCACCAACCTTTGAAAAGTGGCAGGTGCATTTTTCAAACCAAAGGGCATCACCACAAATTGGTAATGACCTCCTGGGGTAGAAAATGCTGTTTTGGTCTTGGCATCCTCAGCTAACCTGATCTGCCAATAACCAGCTGTTAGGTCAAATGTACTCAAGAAAGTTGCAGAAACCAACTTGTCTATAAGTTCATCTGCCCTAGGTATTGGATGGACATCTGTCTTAGTGACAGCATTGAGACCCCTGTAGTCTACACAAAACCTCATCTCTCTCTTACCATCCTGGGTGTGAGGTTTTGGCACTAGAACTACAGGACTAGCCCAAGGGCTCTCTGAGGGTTCAATGACTCCCAATTACAACATCTTTTGGACTTCTTTCTTTATGCAGTCCCTGACGTGGTCAGGTTGCCTGTAGATTTTACTCTTGACAGGCAGACTGTCACCAGTGTCCACCTCATGGGTGCACCAGTTTGTCTGACTGGGTGTCAGTGAGAACATTTGTCTAAAGGATTGAAGAACTTGTTTGCAATCCTCTTGTTGATGCTCAGAGAGGCTGTCAGAAAAGACTACACCATCAACTGACCCATCACCAGGGTTCTAAGTGAGCAGGTCTGGGCGAGGGTCACTCTCTTCCTCCTGTCCCTCATCTGTTGCCATGAGCAAGCCCATGTTTTCCCTGTCGACAAATGCCTTGAGCCTGTTAACATGAAGCACCCTGTGGGGGCTCCTGGGAGTTCCAAGGTCCACCAGGTAGGTGACCTCTCCCTTTTGCTCAATAATGGTATGGGGTCCAGACCATCTGTCTTGGAGAGCTGCTGGGGCCCCTGGCTCCAACACCCACACCTTCTGTCCTGCATGGTAAATAGTTAGGACAGCCTTTTGGTCATGCCAAGCTTTTTGAAGTTCTTGGCTGGCCTCAAGGTTTTTGGATGCCTTCTCCATGTACTCTGCCATCCTGGAGCGGAGACCAAGTACATAGTCCACTATGTCAAGTTTAGGATTTTTGAGAGGTAACTCCCATCCTTCCTTTACAAGACATAGGGGTCCTCTTACAGGATGCCCAAACAGAAGCTCAAAAGGGCTGTAGCCAACCCCCTTCTGTGGGACCTCTCTGTAAGCAAACAGGAGGCAGGGTAAAAGGATGTCCCATCTTCGCCTAAGCTTTTCAGGTAACCCTTTTATCATCCCTTTTAGGGTCTTGTTGAATCTTTCAACAAGCCCATTACACTGTGGGTGATAGGGTGTGGTAAATTTGTAATTTACACCACACTCCTTCCACATTGCAGTCAAGTATCCTGACATGAAGTTTGCACCTCTGTCAGAGACAACCTCCTTAGGAAACCCCACTCTGGAGAAAACTCCAAGCAGGGCCCTGGCCACAACAGGAGCTGTAGTGGTCCTAAGGGGAACAGCTTCTGGATACCTGGTGGCAGGTGCATTTTTCAAACCAAAGGGCATCACCACAAATTAGTAATGACCTCCTGGGGTAGAAAATGCTGTTTTGGCCTTGGCATCCTCAGCTAACCTGATCTGCCAATAACCAGCTGTTAGGTCAAATGTACTCAAGAAAGTTGCAGAAGCCAACTTGTCTATAAGTTCATCTGCCCTAGGTATTGGATGGACATCTGTCTTAGTGACAGCATTGAGACCCCTGTAGTCTACACAAAACCTCATCTCTCTCTTACCATCCTGGGTGTGAGGTTTTGGCACTAGAACTACAGGACTAGCCCAAGGGCTCTCTGAGGGTTCAATGACTCCCAATTACAACATCTTTTGGACTTCTTTCTTTATGCAGTCCCTGACGTGGTCAGGTTGCCGGTAGATTTTACTCTTGACAGGCAGACTGTCACCAGTGTCCACCTCATGGGTGCACCAGTTTGTCTGACTGGGTGTCAGTGAGAACATTTGTCTAAAGGATTGAAGAACTTGTTTGCAATCCTCTTGTTGATGCTCAGAGAGGCTGTCAGAAAAGACTACACCATCAACTGACCCATCACCAGGGTTCTGAGTGAGCAGGTCTGGGCGAGGGTCACTCTCTTCCTCCTGTCCCTCATCTGTTGCCATGAGCAAGCCCATGTTTTCCCTGTCGACAAATGCCTTGAGCCTGTTAACATGAAGCACCCTGTGGGGGCTCCTGGGAGCTCCAAGGTCCACCAGGTAGGTGACCTCTCCCTTTTGCTCAATAATGGTATGGGGTCCAGACCATCTGTCTTGGAGAGCTGCTGGGGCCACTGGCTCCAACACCCACACCTTCTGTCCTGCATGGTAAACAGTTAGGACAGCCTTTTGGTCATGCCAAGCTTTTTGAAGTTCTTGGCTGGCCTCAAGGTTTTTGGATGCCTTCTCCATGTACTCTGCCATCCTGGAGCGGAGACCAAGTACATAGTCCACTATGTCAAGTTTAGGATTTTTTAAAGGTAACTCCCATCCTTCCTTTACAAGACATAGGGGTCCTCTTACAGGATGCCCAAACAGAAGCTCAAAAGGGCTGTAGCCAACCCCCTTCTGTGGGACCTCTCTGTAAGCAAACAGGAGGCAGGGTAAAAGGATGTCCCATCTTCGCCTAAGCTTTTCAGGTAACCCTTTTATCATCCCTTTTAGGGTCTTGTTGAATCTTTCAACAAGCCCATTACACTGTGGGTGATAGGGTGTGGTAAATTTGTAATTTACACCACACTCCTTCCACATTGCAGTCAAGTATCCTGACATGAAGTTTGCACCTCTGTCAGAGACAACCTCCTTAGGAAACCCCACTCTGGAAAAAACTCCAAGCAGGGCCCTGGCCACAACAGGAGCTGTAGTGGTCCTAAGGGGAATAGCTTCTGGATACCTGGTGGCATGATCCACTACCACCAGTATAAACCTGTGCCCAGATTCTGTTGGTGGGTCCATTGGTCCAACAATGTCTATCCCCACTCTCTCAAAGGGTACCCCCACCACAGGTAGTGGCATAAGGGGGGCCTTTGTTGTGCCACCTGATTTGCCACTGGTTTGACAGGTGACACATGAGCGACAAAACTCTTTGGTGTCTTCAGACATATGAGGCCAGTGAAAGTGTGGGGCAAGCCTGTCCCAAGTCTTGTTCTGGCCTAAGTGACCTGCAAGGGGAATCTCATGGGATAAGGTAAGAAGGAAACCTCTAAGAGACAAGGGGATGACCAGCCTCCTGGTAGCCCCAGGCTTGGGGTCTCTTGCCTCAGAGTATAGGAGTCCTTCATCCCAATATACCTTATGGGCACCTGTAGCATTCCCTGCAGCCTCAGCAGCAGCCTGCTGTCTGAGGGGTTCAAGGGAGGAACATTCTAACTGTGCCTGTCTCAAGTCTGCCCTGGAAGGTCCCCCTGTCCCAAGAAACTCAACCTGTTCAGGTTCAAGCTCTTCTAGGACAGTTCCTTCTGGGGTATTTGGGTCAGCCTCCTGAGAGGGCTGATCCTCAACCTGAGGCAGGGGGGAAGGCCCAGCCTTACCCCTACTGCTCTTCCTCTTGGTTAGTGTCTGGTCCATTCTTCCAGGATCCAGCACTTGTTCAGCTGGGCATTTCTTGGCCTGTGACCTGGTCACAGCAAGGACATGTGAGGAGAGACCTAGTATTTCTACATGAGTCCTGTACTCCACATCTGACCACAGTGAGGATTCCAAATCATTGCCCAAAAGACAATCTACTGGGAGGTCTGAACTAACTACAACCCTTTTGAGGCCAGTTACCCCTCCCCAGGAGAAATTAACAACTGCCATACTGTGATTGGTAATGACATTGCTAGCATTGGTCACTAGGTAGTCTGAACCTAGCATGATCTGGTCAGGGTCCACAAATGTTGGTGTCACCATAGTGACACTGGCACATATGTCCCTGTAGGCCTGAGCCATCTTTCCATTGATTAAAGGCGTTTGCCTGTATTTGCCCAGAGTACTAGGACTTACAGTAGGGGCTATATCCATGTCCCCAGCACAAACAAGAACTGCCTGAGTAGGTGTTCTGACTAAGTCAGAACCCACCTCAGTTCCCAGGGTTAACCCAACTATAGCCTTGGGAGGTACACTACCACTACTAACTGTACTAGGGGGTGCAGGTGTCTTAGGGACAGTAGTGGTAGGAGTTTGGCCTTTATTGGTGCACTCACTAAACCAGTGAGTTTTACTTTTACAGTATTGGCACCATGGTTTCTTAGGACCATCCTTCTTCTTCTTTTGGGAATTCTGGGACCCACCCTCCTTAGATTGTTGGGGCCCTGTTGAAGACTTCTGGTCATTTTGCTTATTCTCAGTATTACCCTTCTGGTCTGCTTTCTTCTGGCCACCACCCTGGTTCTTGTTCTGCTGTTTGACCCTTGTTCTGACCCATCTGTCTCCCTTCTTTCCCAATTCTTGGGGAGAGGTCAGATCTGAGTCAATCAAGTGCTGACAATTATTTAAGATTTGCTCTCTCATAATTAGATTATACAATCCTGTGTAATCAGTAACTGTACTTCCCAGTGACCAGCCTTCCAAAGCCTTAGTGGCACAATCAAAAAAGTCAGTCCAATCCTGAGCCTGAGTTTTCTGGGTGTCTCTGAACATTAACCTGTACTGTTCAGTTGTTAAGCCAAACCCATCAATCAGTGCAGTTTTCAGGACTTGGTAATCATTAGCATCCTCATCTCTAACAGTGAGGAGCTTATCTCTAACTTTGCCTTCAAAGGAGAGCCACAATATTACTGCCCACTGACCCTGGGGTACCTGCTGTACTTTGCAGAGCAGTTATCCACTTGTGGATATCATCTCCTGTCTTTTAGGAGGGCACTATTTTACTCAGGTTTCTATTATCAAAACCCCTTTCTTTATCTCTAGGGATATTGCTGCCACCAGTGGGGACTACCCCACTCAACTGTTGCTCTCTGGCAAAGGCAAGTTTATCTTTGGCAAGGGCAAGTTCTTCCCTTTCAATCCTCAGATTCACTTCCCTCATCTTTGCTTCATGCTCTCTTCTTTGAGGGGATGTCATCCCTCTCTGAGAAGATGCCTGAGAGACATGGGTGTGAATAGATCTGTTAGAGCCTCTGGAATGAGATCTAACTAATCTATTCCCAAGGTTAGGCCTGCTTGAGGATGGTCTTGGGGCTCCCCCAGTACCACCTTTATGTAGGCTTAAGTTGGCCCTTGTGAGTCTGCTGACTACTACTGGACCTTTGTTTGCCTCATCCCCAGAGGACTCTTCCTCTTCCTCCTCAGCTACATTCTCTGTTTCAGGGAGGTTGGCATCTGGATCACCAGGTGTACCTTCTAAGGGGGGCATGCTCCCATCTGGATTAGGGGGGCCTGTGTTAGAAGCCCTCCTAGCATCATATGTCTCTAAGAGACCTAACAGAAAAGGAGTGGTAGGGTTAGAACCCGGTTTCAATTTCCTGGAGGTACACAATTGTCTCATCTCCTGGAAACTGAGAGCTGCATATCTGGAAAGGACCTGTGGAGGGTCACTAACCACTAGGAGAGTCTCTGAAGTCTCTCCATGGGTAGACATGCTTTCTAGTGAGGTGTAAGTGATGCACCTACCTACACTATGGGTTTTCCTACTGATCCCTTGCTAAGAGTTGTAGTCAGGGAGTGCTAGGCCCTTTCTACTACAACAGCTGGTTCAGTAGAACTCAGAGTATTTCTAAGCTTGTTATATGTACCTATGGTACCTTATGTGCTCTTTCAAATGATATTTCAAGATTATATTTGGTAAAAACAACAGCAAGCTCAAATCCCAACCGCTGCACACCAATGTGAGAAGTTGGCCTGATATATGATGCTCACTAGTTCTAGTGATCACCTTGTATCAGTCCAAACAACCCTTATGGTGATTGGTTGTAAGTCAACCTTTTAGACCAGCTATCCTAATGGTAGCATGGACAGAGCAGTCTTAGGCTAAACTCTTTTTGCATGTGAAGCCAGCTGTTTTACCACAATATAACCCCTTGAATACCAGATGAAAGGACACCACACAGGTTGTTATGAAAATAAACAGTATATTTATTAATAACAAACACCACTGAACTGTTTATGAGATCAGAGGGCTAAGCACATGACAATCTCTTAGGAAAAATACTATAAGTTGCACAAAATTACAATGGTGCCCTAGGGGCACGGCAAACCATATACTAAGTAAATGGTATAAGGAAATCAATAGAAGGAATGGAGCTGTCCAGAGGTTGTAGGATCGTTGGGACCATGCTACCCTAACTTTAGGTAAGTAATAGGAGGCCCGGGGGCGCTAGGTGGCGCCAAACCAAGATGGCCGCACTGTAGTGAGGCTCTCGCCAGATCGAGCCTTTGACCGATCCTGCTGACCATCCTGACCGGGGATACCTGTTCTCTCTCCCCACCGTGGTGACCGCAGCGCTTTTCCGCACTCAGCGGTGCCAGCAGCGTTGAAATCGCCCGTCTGGGAGCGGAGATATCAGCGGCCTTACTCGGAGGCGGCTCGGGCTGTCTGCCAGTGACCCGCCGCTCCGGGACCGGCTGGCCAGGAAACTCCGGGGATTTGCGGCCTAATCGGAGCTGCGGACACATCAACTGCGGAGCGCACGCTGTGCCGTCGCTTCCTCTGCGCCTGTTTTCTTGCTGGAGGGGGACCTCCCTACATTGAAGGTGAGCCCTTCCCCTTACTGCCGCATCCTGGGGGTGATTGCAGGCGGCCGTTAACGGCGAAAATAAAAAAAAAAAAGGCGCGAACACGGCCATTAGCGGCGGAGCGGATTTCAACGGGCAGTGACAAGACGCACTATCTGGCGCCGCCTCCCACACTACTTTCTGGACTGCAGAGGCGCTGATACAGCTGGGACAATACTGAACTCTTGCAGGGAGCAAACATACATCCTGCGCTGTAGCGCATTGAGGCTGCACAAGTCCCACTTGCTATTTCTGACCTTCCCGCCGCCCTCACATTACTGTGATCTACCTGCTGGCTCCCTTGGGCGGTGGGCTCATTCATGCTTCTTGTGTGACCCTGCATGCACCTCCTACGGCGCTCTCTGCACCCGCCTGCTCCCCTGAGACGACCTTCCCGCCTTTCAATACACGAGGTACACTGCCGGGGGGTTGTCAACACACCAGCCCAGAGAGCTCATCGTTCCCAGCACACATCGACGAGGCGCGGAGGCCGCCTCACCGCTCCTTCGCCTACTTACGTGACTTTGCCCACCGGCTACACTGAACATTGGCACAGGGCCGGCGATATCTGACCAAAACCACTTGATCTGCTACAGGGCATAACCTGCGATGTGATCTGGCCCCCTTTATAATTACCACCTTCCTGGTTGCTCTTCTGGTTACTCTCCTGTTGTGGTCCGCATAGAGAGACCCTGGCTGATGTGTCGATGGGCGGATCAAGCTAAAGTCAATTGCTTCTCCTGCTTCACCTGTGGCTGGGGAGACATTGGTTACTAGCCCTGCCTCGCTACTTTGGGCTCGTGAACCGAAGAATTCAAACAGACATCACCTCTGAAATACACTGCGCCCATAGTGCCACTTCCAAGAGTGTTTTTTTTTTCTCGCCCTGCAATTCCGCCCAGTCGCATAGGCGCTACCTCTCGTCACCACACACTGGCTGCTCCTACCACGCCGGCTTCGCGTGCACCTAGACACGACATGGGCCGCAATGACGCCAAACAGACCAAAATACCGTTTGAATCTAAACGGGCCTCCAGAAACACGCACGAACCCGAAAGTAGCCCTCCCGCCCGTGGACCACCGGGTGACGACTGGAAAGCCTTGCTGCTGACCATGCAACAGAGTCTAACAAGCATTGACGCCAAAGTTGACACGATAAATACTCGCATGGATAGTGTGGTTACCAAATTGGAACAGCACGACACCAGACTTAAAGAAGCGGAAGATAGAATATCAGATCTGGAAGATGGTGCCACTACGAATGCCAGGCAGGTGACCCAAATGGACAGGCTCTTAAAAATCATCGCGGAGAAAAACGAGGATTTAGAAGCCAGGTCCAGGCGCAACAACATCCGCGTCCTGGGCCTTGCGGAGTCCACCAACACTGGGAAAATGGAGGTGTTCATTGAAAATCTGGTCATCGAACTCTTTGGTAAGGAATCGTTCTCCTCGCACTTAATAGTGGAGCGAGCCCACAGATCCTTGGCCGCACGCCCACCGCCAGGCGCCCAACCTCGCCCCATCATAGCGAGATTTCTCAATTATAGAGACCGGGACGCGGTGCTCCGACGAGCGAGAGAGATTGGCACGGTGAGTTACTGTAACACTACACTCTCATTTTTCCCGGACTTCACCCCGGCGGTGCAGGAAGCCAGGAGGAAATTCATAGGTGTAAAGAAAAAGCTCCAGGATCGAGAGATGACATACGCCATGTTGTACCCGGCGAAATTGAAGGTTTCTTGCGGGGGCAAACAGCACTTCTTTCAAAATCCTCAGCAGGTGGAGGACTTTCTTAAACGCCACAGGGCGGACGAAACCAGAGGAGGCGCTGAAAACCATCGCTCCAGATCCACTTCGCCTATGAACCAGCAGGAATAGTCCATATTCACAATGACCGCTCCGTGGACAAGCAGTGGTGACGGACTAGACGCCTACACCATGGTGAGATGCAAATCAATAATGTTGTTTGACTTGGTATACATATTTGGCAGGCTCGATCGCCCACCTCCGTCCCACGCCAAGAGACCGGGTCTTTACCTGGTTCCAAGTGGGTGTGAGTAGGGAGGTGGATGGCAAGTTTGGTGCCCCTAGTACGGTACCCCAATGGGCGAGCCCCAAACCCCCCCTTCTTGTGGTAGAATGGAGGGATACGTGACATTTCTAGGGTTTTTAAGTTGGGGAGTGGGAGGGATAGTAGGGATTGGGTGGGTTCAGGATGCCCGGCGAGTTGGGGTTGCCGGAGTGGGTGGGGGAATGTTCCAACATATTACCTGCAGGACAGAATTGTTTGTTGCTCACGCTAGAAGTTGGGCATACCGAGAGGGTAGTTGGGATTCGATTCCTATATCTGCTGCCATTTGTTATTTGTGCATGGATGTTGTGGATGATTGGCGCTCATTTTTTCCGTTAGAAATATGGGAGACGTAACTGAACCTCAGCCCGCCTCGCAGTTCCGAGTAACCTCCTGGAATATACGTGGGCTGAATAACCCGAAGAAAAAAAGACAAATACTGGGGTATCTTGACAGACACGGGATATCTGTAGCTATGCTGCAAGAAACTCATCTGATGCCTAGCGGTTCCCCTCCATTCGCTTCTAAATGGGCTGTGAGCAGGGTGTTCTCCTCCTATTCTAATTACGCTAGAGGGGTGGTAATACTGGTGAAACGAGGAACACAGTTCACTCCAGCTGGGACTGAGATAGATGCTGAGGGGCGCTACTGTATGCTATGGGGGAAATTACACTCACACACAATACTGTTTGCATGTTACTATGGTCCTAATACTGATGACCCTGATGCTCTTCTCACCCTGTGGGGGAAAATACAGGCTTTGGGGATAGATCACGTGGTGCTGGGAGGAGACTTCAACACGGCCCTCATACCCGCACAGGACAGGTCGCACCCACATGCCTCTCATTATACTAATACTCAGCGATCACTAATAGGAATACTGAAGGAGCACCGCCTGGTGGATGCGTGGCGACATATACATCCCACCGCCAAACAGGGTACTCATTGCTCTGCGTTCCACTCCACATGGGCCCGCCTTGACTATATATTTGTCTCAGCATGTCTGTCCCCATGGTTAACCAAAGCAAGTCACCTGGCGCGCACATACTCGGACCACTCCCCGGTTCTTCTCTCCCTAACCATTCCCCTTACAACACCCCCTTTCCTGAACTGGCGCCTAAATCCCGCACACCTGACTGACACTGCCTTCACTGCTGAATTGGAGCTGGAAATCACAGAGTTCTTTGAACGGAATATCAATTCAGTTTCTAGTCTCACTACAGTTTGGGAGGCCTTTAAAGTGACAATGAGGGGGAGCTGTATTGCCAAAGGGGGAGGAGTTCTCAAGGCGCTGCGAACAGACATACACAAGCTTGAATTGGAGCTCCGTCAGCTGGAGCGAGAAATGGCGAATGGAGACTGGGACGGCGCAGTACATGCTCAGATCAGGGAAAAACTGAACGAATACTCAGAAGCGGCGGATAGGGAAGGCAAATTTCTGGGTAAGCCCTTCAATGCTCGGGTATATGGTGAAGGAGACAGACCTGGCAAGGCGCTGGCCAATGCAGTCAGAACCCCTCGATATCAAAATTATGTCCCAACTTTATTGGACAAACATGGCACACCACACCACGATACCGTGACACAGCTCCAAGTGTTAACTGAACACTACACCTCGCTTTACACCTCACATAGGAACGACACGCTCAATCTGCAGGAATATTTAGATGACACTGCTATTGCCTGGCTGGGACCGTCCCAGCAAAAATTCCTTCATCATGAGCTCGAACTTGATGAGATCAAGGATGCCATCATGTCCATGAAGTCAGGGAAAGCGCCGGGGTCGGACGGCCTTCCGATAGATTTTTATAAATCCTTTATACATGTATTAGCACCCATACTGAAACAGGTCTTTTATGCGGCATTGGAAGAAGGCTCACTCCCCCTCACGATGCAGGAAGCATTAATAACGTCGCTGCTGAAACCAGGTAAGCCACCCGAACATTGTGATTCCTTCAGGCCCCTCTCGCTATTGAATACGGACAGCAAGATATTAGCTAAAGTTCTCGCTACACGTCTTAACCTCCTTATGGAACGACTCGTCCTTCCAGATCAGGCGGGGTTCGTCCCGAACCGTGCCACGTCCCATAATTTGCGTACTTTACAAGCAGTGCTGCAAGATATTAACCCCAGGTGCGAAGCTGCTGCCGTTTTCCTGGACGCTACAAAGGCGTTCGATTCCCTGGAGTGGGACTACCTTCTTGCCCTGCTCGAAAGGATGGGAGTCCCATTTAATTTTCTGGACTGGATTCGGCTGTTATATTATAAACCCCAAGCTACGGTGCTGCTCAACGGTGCGCGCTCCGCTCCGTTTGAGATCTATCGGGGTACCCGACAGGGTTGCCCCCTGTCCCCGATACTCTACGCGATCGCCATCGAACCCCTAGCCGCGAAGCTTAGACAACACCACAAACATTGTGCACTAGTCTACCCGGAACGGCAACTTCTGATCGCATTATACGCTGATGACATGACCCTATACGTAGACAATCCACGAGATAATCTAAATCCCTTATTGCGCGAGATTACTAAGTTCGGGGCTATAGCGGGGATACAGATCAACTGGGCGAAATCTGCCATGTTCCCCTTGACAGACAAGACCTCGGAGTTTCCTCTTGAATACCCCCTGGTGTGGGAATCCGATGAAATAAAATATCTAGGAATCAAGATCACCAGGAATAGAGAGGCCCTTATCAGGGCTAACTATGGGACGGTCCTGGACAAATTGACAGACAGCGTTACAAGGTGGCTACATCTTCCTCTATCCATGGCGGGCCGCATATCACTTATTAAGATGGTGGTCCTCCCCAAATTACTGTATCTTTTTACGAATATACCCTATAGCCCGGGGTCTTGCTTTTTTCGGGCCCTCGACTCCCAGCTCTCGCGACTGATCTGGGGAGGCAAACAAGCTAGACTTAGTTTGAAAACCCTGATGTTACCTTACCACCAGGGAGGGTTTGAAGTCCCGGACTTCCGAAAATACTACGATTGTGCCCAGGGGCATTTTGCTGCGTACTGGTTCCATCCCCCTCCATTTATGGCCCACCTGGCGGTTGAGGATGGTTATATGAGACCAGAAAAACCCTCTGGGTATCTCTACACTACGGTCAGTATGACCGACAGAGACCCGTCTACGGTGGACTGTACTGTCAGAGCCTGGAGGCGCATAGCAGGGCATATGGGAGTACTATTCGCTTACTCGCCTCTAATGGCGGTGGCTAATGACCCCAGGGTGAGTATCGCCCGAGAAGAATTAGGACGTAAATTCCTTGCCAAATACGCTATAAACACATGGGGAGATCTTTACCTGCAGGGCGCCTTCCGCACGGCTGTGCAGATTTTTGGGGACAACACCCCCACGATGATGGATACTTTCCTCTATGTCCGCCTCCGACAAAACATAAAATCCGTCACGCCCAATTTTCCGGACGAACCAGAAATCTTGACGCCTCTGCACTCCCTGCTCCAGGCCACGGTCCCGAAGCATGTAGTCTCCATGTTGTACAAACACGTCCAGGTAGCTCCATCGCCCCCCTCCTTTAGAGCCCGGCAGGACTGGGACGCTGACCTACCCGATCCCATGTCAGACGAGCAGTGGGAGACGAGCTGCTCTCACACACATGCCGTAACCGGAAACACACGTCTCCGACTGCTCCACTATAAATTCTTGCACCGGCTCTACTTCACGCCGGCAAAGCTGCACCGTCTAGGCCTCAAAGACGACGATAGATGTCTCCGATGTGGCATCCCGGGAGCAGATTTTATACATCTAGCGTGGGGATGCCAAGCAGTCGCCACGTACTGGGTGGAAGTGTTTGAAGCTCTTTCGGAAATGCTCGGACTATCCATTGACCCCTGTCCTAAGATAGCACTGCTCGGACTAGCTCACCCTGCTGTTCAGACGAACCGCAAATTTTTTGCACTAAGCCTCCTGTTGGCCAAACGTCAGGTGGCATGCAGATGGGGCAGGGGGCGGGCACCTAAATTTAAGGACTGGTTGAGTTGCATGGCTACCTGGCAAGAACAATTACACAACTATGCTGACCTCTTACCACCTAAATCACGTCCCAAAGATCTATGGGGTCCTCTTACTTCGTACCTACTTCACTTACACACTGATGAGCATTCTGCGGAGGAGGATAATTGAGGGGTAGACTGCAGCGATAACCGCTCCGCTAACACACGTGGGTTATACTCATTCACACACTTTCAATGGCATTACTCTAACGCGCGCCTCCAATATATGCTACCCCCTGCTGGAGATGGCTTGCTTTGGGACCTGCGTAAGTGAACACGCGCGGCACCTACTGTTACGCCCCCCCTGATACATGACATACAGGACGCGGTGTGACGGGATTGCGGTGTGACGAGCGTCCCCCCCCCCCCTCTCACCTCTTGTATTATTCGGACTTGGTTCGGAACGGATATTCTCATTCAGACAATCATCCACTACAACTCATCCATAGCACGACACAATATCGTACTCTCTGCATGGCAAGCGAGCAAACTACCTTCCCCGAGGTTGAGTCAACATTATTGCAGTAGTAATGACACGACCGGCATTGCCTGACATCCGGTGCTGGACAGTGACTTCGACCTTGCGCCCCCCGCGCAACTAAGCTCCAACATTCCACTGCTCCAATATGGGGGAGTCGCTAGGGGAAGGAAATGAACAAAATACGTTGTTAAGTTGTTTTAAATGTAAAAATTAACCTCATTGCTTTGCTGCTCAAGTCTCACAGTGTAATCAAGTGGATTTTCTGCAATTTCCTCTATGACCCATGTTTAATGCTTACGCGGCCGGCCCGGATGGGTTGTAGGCGGCTTGCTGTGTGCATCCCATAACTTTATTAGGACTGCTTGTCCATCCTCTTTCGAGACACGGTGAAAGCCGGCCCAGGAATATGGGTTGTAGGCGCTGAGCTGTATTCCATGTGTTTATGACCAATAAAGGTTTTCAAAAATAAATTAAAAAAAAAAAAAAGTAATAGGAGGCCCACGGGACGCATATGCAGAGTGTGAACTCACACGCGAGATGCGTAACAACGTCTATGGACAGTACAGTTCAAGAAAAAGGTAAGTACGGACAATCCTGACTAGGTAGGACTAAAACGACTGTGAATCTGGACACTAGGAGAGTCAAGCTACCCTTGAGCACCGAAATGCTCTTGTTACCTCACGCACGGGCTGCGGGTGCATAGGTGCGAAGTCGTGTTGGGTTTCTGCGTTGAAGTCTATGGAGCCTGGAAGAAAAGATGCTGCAGGCGACCAGGAGGAAGATGTCCGGTGTGATCCAAGGGTGGATCAGTGATGCTGAAGACCTGAAAGCAGAGGGGACAATGTTCAAAGTCACTAGCCAGTGACTGGAGTGGAACCAGGAAGGAACCAGATATCGTCGTCGCGATCAGGTGAAGAGTGGACGCTTGACTCTGCAGCCACGTTGTCCAGGAGGTGTCTTCGATGACTAGGATGGAGGCACTAGCTGTTCCACGCAGGTTCTCGCTGTCGGCGGTGTCTGTTCCGGATTCGGCGTCAACAGGCATTGGCAAATGCAACCCACGCGGTGAGTGGAAAAGGCGTCTGGTGCGGACTAGGAGAGTCCGGGGTGCTCCTCTTTTGGAAGGGAGCAAGGGCCAGTCTGGAGCAACCAGACCAGCAGTGAAGATTTCAAGGTTCGTCGTCTAGGAGGGCACTAGCCAGCCGGCAAGTGACCAGACAACGCATCAAGCAGCAAACAAGCAGAAGGGCCCCACGCAGATCTCGTGGAAGCTGGAGGGCTGATCTTCGGTGCTGGGGCTGCTCGGGGCTGGGGCTTCTCAATCCCCAAAGCACTTGGTCGAGTTTACCTTGGGAGTCGTTCTGGAAGCGAAGTGTAGTTTTTTTCAAGATTGCCGGTCCCACGTGTCTCGTCGCACCCATGGGTCTCAGCTTTGCTGCAGATGTGATTTGAGGTCAGAGAGGTCTGGGAATCTGGGTCTCGTCGGGCTCTGTAGTCTGGATCCTCGAGGGAAGACGACAAAGTGACGCCGCTGGACGCTTGATGGTGCCTGCAGTTGCAGGGTGGACACTCCTTGCCTCAAGGGAGATTTCTTCAGTCTTCTGTGGAGCAGAACGTCGAAGTCCAGAGTTTCTTCTTGTAGAGTAGTTCAGGATCAATCTAATTTGGAAAGGGACCAGCTCCTACCTTTATCCTGCTAAAGGGGGCTGTACTGGTGACTAGGTCCCTCCCCTGGGTGGGACCAGGAAGGGGGTGGTTACACCCCCTATCCTTTGTCCGGTTTCGCGCCAGAGCTGGGGCAGGGATGCCCCAGAAACTGTTTTGAACCGGTGTATGCACAGGACACCTTTTGTGCCCCAGGCATGTCTCATTCCTTTCAGGCCTATCGTACCCAATACACAAAATCCTGTCTGGGGTGGTGCTAGCACCTCCCAAGGCAGGAAACCCTTTTTCCAAGCCTCCCTCGCTGGAAGGACTCCCAGCAGCAGGAGGTCAGACTTGTGTCTGTGGTGGCAGCATCCATTTTGTGATGCCAAGGCTCGAGTTAACTTTAACCGGGGTTCACAGTTACATACATGTCGTGTTCCTCTAGAACGGTGGAATGCTACCCCCGTCGCCAGAATTGGCGAGGGGGTAGTATTCCAATTCGTATGACACCTTACTCGACATGTTTTGATAATGTTATACCAGAGTTAGCATTCAACCGCGAGGATTATAATGCACTTAAGAGTATATGGTATAGCGTTATCATGGAACAGCTATTAGGACTTGGTTCCGCAAGCTTCAGACGGGCTCAGCTCATGCCAGAGCACCATCTCACATAATTCCAAGCACTCTGCCTTCAGGATTGATAAGGCCTGCCATAGGAGTGACTGATAGGAATATATGTGTCCATTTTGGGGTTAGATATAGGTAACTATATCTACAGCAAAGGGTGATTACACCACCTTGCCCCAGCTGTCTTACCAGCCAGTTGTGTCTGTTTAGATGGCCAGCCAGGGGTGGCATAATACATGCTTCAGCCCCTGTTATGCCCTGGGTACACCTATGCCTTGGGTACCTAAGGTACACTGTACAGGGACTGATAAGGTGGCCCAGTACCAATTGGTAAATGCACCTAAAGTACATGGATGTCAATTTAGAGAGAGAACAGCTAGGCTGTGGATCTGATTAGCAGGCCCACAGCCAGGGAAAGTCGTAAACCAGTGAAGCAAAAAGCAAAAATCTGGGGTGACCATAGGATTGCAGACCCCACTCTCCTACAATCTTGCTTGCCACTGCCCAAAAGATGGGGGATGCAGATCTTTCCAATAAGAGGCGATGCATATCCGAAGAATAGCCATTGCTAAGAAAATCAATGCGCCTCCAGTCTTTGGATCTAAATGGTCGTATAGCCCTAGCAAGATAGTACAAGGAGTAAGTTGATAATAATAAAATGACTGAACTACTCAGATTTGACTGTTAAATAAGTGCCAATACCAACGTTGGGAGCGCCATGTTGGTAAGTTCCTATAAGAACTATATAGGATCTGCGAGTTTAGACAACATATGCTGCGGGACTGGTGTCCAGACTGATTCCAGACAGCCCCACTGGGTATGTTAGACTGTGTACCAGCTAGCTCGCAATGCCACTATAACTTCCTCTTACCAAGGAGAGAATAGTTCTTGGCAACTATCGAACATGACAACCCTGATCCCTCAGGACCGTGAAAACAGTAACTTACATTTTGCTCAGTCTCTCGTGCTCACTTGTACTCAGAGAGATACACAGAATAAACGATTGGGACGTTTTCAATAAGTATTTATTGAACAGTTGTTTTCTAGTGTAAAATAAGTGCACTGAAATAACCAGTAGACTGCAGCATATATAAATGAGTAGTAACACTAAGCAAGTAAACAGATGGTACGTTTCTACCATTTTGCTAAAACCATAAATATAGAGAGGTATATAAAATACATGGCAATAAAATGAGTACTCCTACGATGCACCCTAACTAGATGCACCTAAGTGTATTCAGCAAGTGAGTTGGTGTAAAGCCAAGAATCCCTCTAGGATATAGCCAACTCCATTACCTAATGTGAGACTGCGGGACCCCGTTCTGGTCTCGAGTTGGACACCCCGAGAGGGATGTTCAGACCACTGCAAGCTGGAGTGTCTGTATGCATGAACCTCAGCGTCTCGTGTCAGTGTGATCTCCTCTGACTATTTCAGCAAGATGTGATGTTTATATACCCTAAGGTATCCCCACGGGGTTCTACCCTGCTGTGCCAGTGTCGGACTTAAGATGACGTCAGCAATGAACTTTATACATAGTTATTATGCAGTAGATGATGGTCATGCTGTGATTCCAAGAAACTAAGAATCCTCATGCATACTTTATGAGACCAGGGTTCAGGTAAAAACCCTACGTACTGTGTATAATATAGGAGAGAATGTAGGTGAAGTGTTATGATGTTACCTGGACATATATGGGGGTCGCTATACGGAATATAACAGTACCATGTAGATCACAGAAATGAGTGTGAGGGTAGTAGTGCTAATAAAAAATTAAATGTTGTCTAAAAGGTGCTATAGAGAGATGATGTACATTGTTGGTGATTGGTACTGAGGAAATTAATGGAAAAGAAGGAAATGGGGGAGGGGTAGGGTGGCCCGAAACAAATGTTGCACTGTGTGCGACCAGTGCTATGGCCAGCCTTGGCTGGAAGTGTTAGCCCCCGCCGCCCCCCGAAGTTCGGGTCTAGTTGCACCCCTGGTCTCATCCCTGTACATTTATTTCACTAGGGTGTGTAGCCATCCCTGAATATCAATACCTTAAATTTTGTTTAAGATAATCGTTAATTCCTTTCCTGAAAGTTTACTCGAGATCGTGTGGAGCTTTTATTCCAAAAGGGAAATACAAACATCACGATTTTATCTGGCTTTTGTTACTGACATGTGACCAAATTAAGTCAGGCATTCCTCTATCTCGTATTCATACTTTGTTGTTCGATTTGTGTTTTAGAAATGCAAAAACATGTGTTACACAAAATTACACTGCACATTTTAAACAGGTTCCAATGGTGTGTCCAAGTCCAAGAAGCCAATCAACTGATGACTGAAAGCTGAAAAAAGAGCTGGCACATGTTTCTGTGAGAAATGGGCATGCAGTGATAAGAACTGGCAGGAGGCCTAGGTGCATTGAGATAGAAAAAACTGGCACAGGAGTGCAACGACATGCGAGCACATGTCCCAAGGACTTATGTAACCGTCACTTTGTTTAGATGAAAATGCGTCCACTAATGCATACACAGGATTCATCTCTAGAATAATTCTAATTTTAAAAATTACTCTTTCCAATTATCATATCTGATGGATGGAAAAACTTAAAAGCACTGACACAAGGAAAATTTCAAACAGGGGGGTGTAGTGTAGTTCCTATTATCCCAATAGGCTCTGCGCATTGGAATAATATCTTCAATAGTATAGGGCAGAGGTTAACTAGGTCTTCCACTGCCGATATTAGACTTAAAGTTTTTGGTTTTGCCAGCTAGCTCAGAGTTCACTAGAAACTTTCTCGAATAGGCAAGGAGGAGTTTAACCTCCCTGGATAGACAAGAAGGGATTTAGTTTCTGACAACCATAGAACATGACAACTTTGCTCTCCCCTAATCAAGAGTGTATCTCTAGAGTCGTGTGAAAACAAAAGACAACTTATTTTACTCAGTCAGTACGTGCATTCTTAGTTTCACCAGATTGTAGAGAAAAGGAAGAGACGGGCGTGTTCAATAAAAGATGGTATTTATTGATTAGTCGCTTTTCTCGTACAAGAGAAATGAATCGATATTATTGCGATACTTATAGTTAAGTAAAGTGCATACAATAAAAGCAGAAGTATAAAATAATACTGCAGAAGCATTGATATGGTTTCTAAGCCATATGATATTTAAAACTGATAAAATAGATACATACATATATACATTTGACTAATCGTACTCAACTGGTGCTTCTAACCACGCCTACCCCAGTGTACCTGACCTAAGCCTAATACGTGGGCGGGAGTAGATAAGTAGCAGTTTAAGTTAAGTTTGTTTTGCCAAGGGACTGACTCAAGAATTCTCTGCAAGGGGTTGTTCAGTTCTGTACCTGAGGTCTAGAATGATTGAGGGCTGGTATCTCTCGTCTCTGGTCTTGATATTCCAGCTGCCTGCGAGGGCTGCTTGCAAGCGCCGGAGCTGGATTTCTCGGCAGGAGAAAAGCAGCGTCTCGTTCTCAGCGCGTCAGGAAGGCGGGGCAGCGCGTGTGGGCTTCGCTCTCTGCTGGGCTCCTCAGCACGTCTCGCTGCTCCGATCTCGTCACCACCGCGTGTGTTTGCTTAAGGCAATGTCGGTAATATTTATACCTGTAAGGTGCCGAGATTGACGTAAGGATGGACAGGGATACGTCAATAAGGATGTCATACGAACGGGCTTGTTCGCACATTCTTTTGCTGAAGTTCTCGGTGAAATCAAAACAATGGCCGCAGGGATTTTCCCAGGTTGTCATAGGTTTGATTTGTTTTGAGAACTCCGTATGCCTTATCAGGGGCTGGAGGAATAGTGCTTGCCTAATTAGATGGCAAGCGTTATGACCTAATCAGATAACGCGTTCCTGTGCCGTGGTGTGGCTTAATCTGATAACGGTTTTTTGTACCGTGGGATGGCTGCTAGTTAATTATTAACCAGAACAGGGTCAGGAATAGGGGGATCGATACAGAACCTATAGGAATACATCACACCCACTCCACGCAGACTATGTCCATATTTACAAGATCTAGGCATAGTAAATATACTAGTAGAGCACGTGTATACCGTACCATCCCAAAATACATCCATATGCATTTTGAAACCATGAAATATACGAAAAGATATATATATGCATTATATGCACTCAAGCAGTATAACAATGCTAAATAAATTACACATATTCATACATCATTATTAATAAAATATGAAAATTAACACATGAAATGGCTCTTACTACAGAAGAGAAAAAAAAAATGCGAGACCATTTCATCAGAAAATAAAATATTTATGAACGTGCCAGAGGGCAGCTAATGTCTCTAAAGTTCCTAAACTAGAAATGTAGTTCCCTAGGAATAGTTTCTACTTTAAGCAGAAGATAAGTGTCCCGAAAAACTGCAAAATATTTTGGGGCCGCAGAAAAAATGTTCCGCTGTCCATAAACTGGAAAAGAATTGTTCACAATACTTTATTATCAAAGTTGAAGGCCAAATTCAGGGTGTTGGGAACGCCGTGTGCTAGCCTGCTCAAAAGTCATTATTTCTGCTCTGGTGAGAACATCATATCATTTAGACTCTCGAAAAAACTGTCCACAGCTTCCTGTGAAAGGTCCATTAACTCGGAAAAAGATGTTACCATGCATTCATGAGCATGATTGCCTTCATTGATGTTTCGATCAGCATAGCTGACAGAAGGTCGTACCTGATCGATGCTGCTTTCATCTTGAACCTCACTACCCCTCAATCGTAGTGGTGAAGTCTCCACGAATGCCGTCATCAGGATTGGTAGCCGCTGGGGACAGCACAATGCATGAGCCGTGACCGGACCCAACAAAGTTTCTGCATCCATTGGCGCATCCGATTGTAGCGTCAGACAGGTGTCCAACACGCATTCTTCTCCACATAGCAAGCACCTTAATACAGGTAAAACACAGCTTTGCCACATTGGTCTAAATGAAAGAAACCAAGTCATGTTCAGGTCTCTAAGCCGGGATAGTCCAAGGATTTTAGATATCCGGTCCCGGTATTGAATGGCTAGGATTGTTTCTTCCCTTGTCGCAGGTGTTTTGTCTGTGACACGGTTTGCCATAGCGAAATAACAGGATCAAAAATAGGATTCCTGCCACTAGTCCCAAAAGGAGAGGAAGTCCACCAAAGATGGAATGGACAAAGTCCGGAAAAATACCCAGAATGGCTTTAAATGGTGTTAAAGCCCCCAAAAACACTGTCTTAAATACATTTGAGACTCCACTGGTATCAGAAATATTTAAGATTTCGTTCAGGATTTCAGCGAAATGTATGGGGGAATTAGTTGATAACAATGAATGAATCTCTGCCGTTGTCCTTGCAACTTGGAGATCATACGTTTCTTTTGATGACGTGAGCCTGGTCGGCGTCTGAAGGAGCACTGTTTTCATTCTGCTTAAAGTATCAACTCGAATGGAAGCAATTTTCAAATTCGGCCATAACCTTGCCTCCCTGTCTGGCATTGCGCTGGGGAACAATACTCGTTCACAGCACATAACCTTCGCAGTCGTAGTTATGAGATAAGCTATTCCGGGCACCAAGCTACAACATCTGCGGTCTACGATTATAATGTAACTCCCGTTCGATAGTCTCCTAAAGAATGGTTCTATTTGTGTCGCAGGTGTGCCTAGCTGGTGACATGAAAGGTTATTTGAGGACCCTTCACAGGCTCCGTGTAAACTAATACCATTAGACAGAAGTGTACCGCTTAGTGACATGGCACAATTATTGCCACTAAGAAACACTTTCCGGCCTTTATTACTGACACAAGCATGTGAATAGGGCAAGTTCCATGTTGACTTAATGTACCCTTTACCCATTTTTTCGTACATGCCAGCCTGTATATATTTTTGGCAATATTGAAACCTGAAAGTAGATATTGGAATATAAATTATTCCATGTATTATCCATTCACTGACAGGTCGTTCTGACATTGTCAATAGTAATCTCTCGAGTTTCTCAATGCTCAGGATTGTATAATCAGCACCCTTCTGTGCCATACTGATTTGTTTATCAGTAAGGTTAAAGATATTGAACAGTGATGTTGTGTTGATTAAACGCCAAGGCACATAGCCTGAACGCAGATTTTGTAACGTCCAGCCAAGTTGTACAATAGAACGCAATTGAGACTGACCGTGTTGTAACAACAGTAAGTCTTGCGATATTATGTCGATTGCTGAAGACACAATGCTGCCCAAAGAGTATATTCTGGAGGACAGAGTCATTAACCCATTGTCCACTACAGAAAGTGATTTTTCCAAATTAATACGGTCAATTTCCCGTATTCTCTCTGATGTTTCAATTTGAGTTATTTTCCAGGCGTTATAAGCTGCATATACAGAGGCTGCTATGAAGCGTTTTTGACGCTGTTTGCGCGGTCCCATAATGAAATCACGCAAGTCAGCACCATCAGTAAGTAAAGTCAGGTGTTGCTTAATTTCTGCCAGTGTGGATGTTTGTAGCCATTGAAGGCAGAGCTTGCCCACACTGTACGTGGTAATTATCCCTGGGTGTTGTCTTTGGGAATATCTAGGGTCTGGCCTGGTCAATGTGAACCCTTGGATTTTGTTCAGGAATCTGTCTTGACAGTTATTTGTATCTGTGGGCCAGATCAACCACTTTTTCCAATCAGGATGTGTTCTGTTTTGGCTTAATATATGGTTTACGTCTATCTCAACATCTATAGAGCTATTACTGTTCATTGATGGCTTTGGAATAGACGGTTTGTTTAAGTCTTTGATTTTGGCTAGGCCAAGACAGGTAGTTTGTTGAACAGGGTCATTCAAAAATATAATTTGTTTTGGGATCATGCAGGCTCTAAACAATGATTCTATACCTTGTACTTGCCATTCCTTTGTACCCCAAACACTTTTTACTTCAACATTTTTATCCCAGTAATCAAAACCAAATGTACTCATTTGCTCAAAAAACGAGTCTGAATATATCAATTTAGTGTTTGTAAGCATGGTCTTTGTACCTGTCTTATTTGATAATTTGAAATAAAATGTTTCTGCATTGCTTGTGTTGAACCCTGAAAAATATGAATATTTGTCATAAAAAGTTCCTGAGCTACCTTTTGGAGGGGTTGCACAGTGTTCCCATTGATTATAATTTAAAACATTCCTAGGTTGTGCAGATTTATGCAGATAATGATTACTATAGTGATTATAGCAGAACATTTTATCATAATTAGACAAACCCTGCAAATAATCATGTTTTGTAAATTTAGCAGACATCACTAGGTCAGACATCATATTATTAATGCTTTCAACGTCCCAATCATCAGCAACTGAGCTTGGTTTTACAAAGTCACTCAATGAGATCTTGATTTGATGTGGATACTTCAGGATTTCAACCGGACCATAGATTTCATAATCAGTATTGTCCCATGCTACCCCACCGGGTATAGGATTGGCTGTGAAGTTGACTGAAGAAAGTTCTCTTTTCTCGACGTGTGAAGACGTGTGTGGTTTGAGGACCAAGTTGATTTTCTGGCTTGCTGTGTCCATTTTAGCATATTTTCCCTCAATGAAGTGTCCCAAACATAGTACCATGATGAGCCAAAGTATGAGGATTATTGCACCTAAGGCCACCCAGAATTCAATCCATGGAGAAATCAGATAGGTTTCTTTCAGATGTTGAAACAGTTCCTTAGCTTTATCTTTAAAGGTTTTTGTTGATGTTTGTTCCTTTGATTCACTCAGGTTTTCAGATGAATCACTGAAGTTGATGAAGTAACCGGATGCCGTTCTGTCTATTGTTCCTATTGTTTCAGGATTGCTGTTTGCTTTATTAGTGTGTTTTGTTGCAGCAGCATAGTCATTTGTTACTTCATTGTAGATTGGTGTGTCTCTGCTAAATGTTTTTATTTGGGTTTTTAGAGGTTTAAGTTCCATAGCATTGTTGCATAGTCCTTGTTGTTGTTCTGTTGGCATTTCAAATGTGAGTAGCCTCTTAGATTGAACCTCTGTGTTTGTAGCAAACCTTGGTGTTCTACTACTTATCGGGAGTCCACTTGGCCTACTGTTTGTTATCGGCCACATGATTGTGGTTTTATCACGTCGATTGATACAACCCTGTTCTCCTTTTTACCAGCAAGGGGCGGTAGTACTACTGATCTTGTCCCGTTGATAGACAAGACAGGAACTGCTTTTCTGTAAGAAGGCCCAAATTCCTTCTTTACCGCGATCTTTTCTCTGACTAGATCCCCGACTTTTGGAATCCAGACAGGTCTTGCTGGGACAGGTGGTTTTTCTTCAGTGGTCGTTGGCTGTTGTTTCAACTTTATGTTGCTCAGGTCTTTCCTTGTTTCGTTTAAGTCCTGTAAAATAGCCAAACGATCTTTGATATCAAAGCTTTTTTCTTTAACCACTGAAGTCTGACTGTCAAGATCTAAGATCATCATTCTAGTTCCAAACAATAATTCGTACGGACTGAATCCCCTCAGAGAATTTCTTGGCAGGTTATTTAGACTACGTTGGACACTTATTAGATGTTTGACCCACCCAGCTCCTGAACCTAATACCTTCGCTGTTATAGATTGCTTTATGCCTTTGGTTTTTTCTTTACACCATCCCGTTCCCTCAGGTAGGAAGTGAGAAGAGTCCCGCTATGCTATGCTCATTTAGCGTATATGCCATTATAGACTCGCAAATCTTTTTATAACAGTCCAGACATCAGCCGAGTGCTGGGGTCTACATCACAAGTGGAAACTAGTCTTTATATGTTAATTGGACGCATTAATTTTTATTGTTGATCAATTCTGGAGTGAAACGCCATGCTAATATACCGTTTCTCTCGCCACTGCGATCTCTTTTGCAGTCTGGGCAGTTCTTTACAAAGATGTGATGATGCAGGCTCATACCTGGCCACCAGTACACTGATTGTAATTCTTCCAGAGAATCTTTTAGTTTAAGGTGTCTGAGACCTTCACCCATATGTGCGTCTGCTATTAACAAGCCTCTCCTGTCCGTGTTTGGAATCACTCTGTCCCCCACTCCAGGGATTCGAGCAAAAGGGACTGAGTTTGCATCGATTATGTATGTATAATTGAGTGGATAGTTGATTGGTAGTGCTGAGCAGTCGCCTTTTGATGACGTTTTCACCGCCAGCACTGTTTCACCGTCAATGTGTTTTACTGTATGCTTTTCCTTGACTACGGAAGCCTATTCAGTTGCTGCCGTTGTGGCTTTCTCAGCCAATGAATTCCCTGCAACGTGAACGCCATCACGCTGATGACTCAGTGAGTGTATCACGTGAGTTTTTGGTAGTTCTTTCTGTAATAGAACTACTTGTTCCCAAAGCACTTTTTGCTTTATTGTTGCACCTGTGTCATCTTTGTAACCGTTTTGAATCCATTTCTGTAAATCGTTATCGTATGATTTGACGCAGTAATACGAATCGCACACAATAAGTGTCGGGAATTCGCGATCGGCATTATCTAGTGCCATTTTTAACGCTATTATTTCCGTTTGTTGTTCCGAATTATTTTCCACTGAGTGTGTTTTTGTAAGTAGAGGTCTTAATTTACCTCCGCGCCACACTTCTTTTACAATTTCGCATGTGGCCTTGTAAGCCAGCTCTCCCCAAACTGAGGGTTGAGCATGCCCGTCTGTATGTATTACACAGGCGTACTGTCGTAAAGGCAGAATGTCGATTGGCAGAGGGTATGTCATTTCATATTCTAGATATTTTAATTCCTTTAATTCTGGATCAAAGTAGTATTTTACTCTGTCCGTTGTAATTGAATTCACCCATTGTATCCATTCTGGATTCAACGTTGTTGTTGGTAAATTACATGGGGTTGTTAATGCCTCAAAGGCTGACTCCGCTGTTCTGACTGTGATACGTCTACCATCAGCGTTGTCTTTTTCTCTTGCTATAGCCGTTTGAACTGCATGAACAATGTTTTCTTTAATACTGAATTTCTTTTCAGCTTCTGTGTACAAGTGTGATTTGTATGCAATTGGTACCTTTTCTCCCTCATTAGAGTTCAGGTATGTGAATCCGCATCTTCCTGGGATGACTCGAAGATTGCGTGTGTTGTCACGTGTTTCTAATTTTGTTTTAATTAACATGTCTGTTTGTAAAGATCTCAAAATTTCTGTGTGTTTTTGAGTCCAATTGATTCTTTTAAAATCTGGTTTTATTAGATCATAAAGGGGTTTCACCCTTTCTGCGTAATTTGCAATGTATGTTCTTCCGAAGTTTAGGAAGCCTAGAATTGATTGTAGGTTTTTTAGTGTTCTAGGTGTTTGGAGTACAGCACATTTCTCTAGGAAATTGTCAGCCAGGCTTTTGCCTTCACTTGATAATTCATATCCTAAAAACAGGACTGTTAGATGGGCAATTCTAGACTTTTTAAAGTTGAATTTGTAACCCTCTGCTGCGAACCCAAGTATTATGGTGTTCACTCTCTTCAAGTGAGTATCCAAGTCATCGTCTGTTAGGTAAATGTCGTCGACATATGATAATGCCTCGTCATCGTATGTTTGTAGTAATTCTGTTACTCTCTTTGAGAATAATCCTGGGCTGTTCTTGTGCCCCTGGGGTAAACGGCAGAAGCTTTTTTGCGAGCCATTTACCGAGAACGCAGTCAAATATCTGCTCTCTGGTGCTATATTCTGACAAAAGAATCCATTAGAGATGTCTAATGTTGTTTTGTATTTTTTGCGCACTATGTTATTCATTAGTGCAGCACTATGCGAGTTTTGTACTGCAAAAGTTTTGCAACATGAGTTAAGGTGTCTGTACTCCAATACAAGACGATATGAATTGTCTGGTTTGGAGACAGGAAACAAAGGATTGTTCATTTGTGAGGTGCAAGTTTCAATCACCCCCTGGTATTCAAGTTGATCTAGGATCTCTTTTACCTGTTTTTTAGCTTCTTGCTTAATTGGGTACTGCCTCTGTGCAGTAGGTTGTGATTTTAACTGGATTTTGTGAGGAGGAGAGTCTTCATCCCATCCTACATGATTTTTATATAAAGCAGGAGCTTGAGCTACTGCCCACTTTCTAGCAAGTGTATATTTTTTATGAATTGGAATATGATTTGAGAAGGCAGGCATAATTATTTCTTCGCCATGAGGACACTCCCTGACAAACTCTGGTGGCCAGTCTTTCTCAGCTAGAAGGATGTCATAGCCCTGGGAGAGATTATCCCAAAATAGTCCCCTTATTTTTCTAGTCTTATCCCCCTCTATACGTCATGTTATTTCATATATTTTGTGAGGTTTGCTAACTCTGGTGTCTGCAGTTTCCACCTGAATGTATTCTTTCGTGTCCACTGTCTCCAGATGATTCATAAGGACTTTGCGAGCTATGCTCACTTCTGTTGCGCTGTCTAGCATTGTCTGAGCCCATTCTCCGTTTTTCAGCTGTGTTCTCAGTATTCTCGGCATCTTTGATTACTTTAATACTGGCTACCTTCTTTTTTGGAAATTGTAACTTTTTATTTGGATGAGCAGGTTCCTTGTCTTTGGACTTGACGTGCTCTTCCCTGTGTTCTGATCGTCCTCTTCTTTCCGATTTCTGCGAGGAAGTCTGAAAAGATTGAGAGGGACGTGTATCAATATCTTGATATCTATCAGGTTTCTTTATATTATCCCTATTTCTAAGGTTGTATTTTTTCCCAGAGGGCTCACTTTGGGGAGACCTGCGTCCTTGGTTCGGAGATCTTTCTCTCCGCCGAGGAGACCTTCCTATGGACTGGAATCTTTTTTCTTTAGGATTGGATTGTTTGTTTCCATCCCAGCTCTTTTTTTGAGTGTTTAAATTATTTTTCATAAATATCTTTTCAGGACTTTCAATCAGTTGAGGTTTTACCGGTATTCCACCCAGACTATCTCTTCCTAGTTCTTCATAGGATTTCTCTATGATTCTGGCAATTTCAGTTGGTTGGTCTGCTATATCTGTCTCTTTTAACCTTTGGCGGATCGCCACGTTTGCTGCTTCTCCCTTTATGTTGGCTAATAATATAGCCGAGACCTGCTTGAAGTCCTTCAGTAGTTTCATACCGAGAGTTAAAGCGGGTTCTGGACCGTATTCATCTTGAATTTGTTTTCGCACATCTGGTATTACTGACATGGATGGTACACCATGTGTTTTTGTGTATATGGAAGCAAAGACTGTACCCCAAGTGTCACAGTCTTCCACGTGTGGTGCGATTCCCATTGGAAGACAGATAGTCAGAATCCTGTGTTTTTCTACCGGGGTGGTGTCTGGAAACACCGCCTCTATTTGAGTGATTTTTTGTGCTAGACAGAAGGGTATTTGTTCCCGTTTTGCGGGTACTTTACCCAGATAGGACTGTATGTTCTGTGGTGTAATTTTATTTGTGTTACCCTGATGAGGGTTCAGCTGTGGAATTTTAACTGCTGGTTGGACTGTTGAAGTCCGCATTACATATTGGACTAATTGTCTATGTATTTTGATTAGTTGTTTTAGCTGTATTAAAAGCTCTGCTGCAGGCATTTCTTCAATGTCTGGATGTGGTGTATATCCGGCTAGGACCGGCCACGTTGCTCCTGGTCTACCTAGTGGACCGAGCCTGGTGATGTGATCATTATGTTTTAGGGCGCCATGAAACAAGAGCAGATGCTCTTGGAATTTGAGTGGTATTTCCACCTCCTCGAAAGGAGTGTAGATATCCGGTGGGTCCTCTATTTTATAATAGTGGAACTCTTTTGTTACAGCGTTTGCTGCTGGAAAGTTTATCCATGAATAGAATACCTCTGTCTGCCGATATTCGTGTGCCTCAATTTTTGTGTATATGGAAGCAAAGACTGTACCCCAAGTGTCACAGTCTTCCACGTGTGGTGCGATTCCCATTGGAAGACAGATAGTCAGAATCCTGTGTTTTTCTACCGGGGTGGTGTCTGGAAACACCGCCTCTATTTGAGTGATTTTTTGTGCTAGCCAGAAGGGTATTTGTTCCCGTTTTGCGGGTACTTTACCCAGACAGGACTGTATGTTCTGTGGTGTAATTTTATTTGTGTTACCCTGATGAGGGTTCAGCTGTGGAATTTTAACTGCTGGTTGGACTGTTGAAGTCCGCATTACATATTGGACTAATTGTCTATGTATTTTGATTAGTTGTTTTAGCTGTATTAAAAGCTCTGCTGCAGGCATTTCTTCAATGTCTGGATGTGGTGTATATCCGGCTAGGACCGGCCACGTTGCTCCTGGTCTACCTAGTGGACCGAGCCTGGTGATGTGATCATTATGTTTTAGGGCGCCATGAAACAAGAGCAGATGCTCTTGGAATTTGAGTGGTATTTCCACCTCCTCGAAAGGAGTGTAGATATCCGGTGGTTCCTCTATTTTATAATAGTGGAACTCTTTTGTTACAGCGTTTGCTGCTGGAAAGTTTATCCATGAATAGAATACCTCTGTCTGCCGATATTCGTGTGCCTCAATTACGAATATGACTGTACCACCTCTTGGTTTCAGTCCATTTTCTATAAGTTTTAAGGTTATAGATTTCCTTATGTTGCCCGAGATGAGTACTGCATTTGGGTCATTTTCCAGCAGAGTATTGTCTGCTGCTAGGAGTTCAGCTGCTATTCTAGCTGTCTCCCTTTCTTCTTCAGTTTCTGACATACTATTGTCAAGAAGATTATTTTATTTATTTGCAGATCAGGTTTCTTTGGAAACAAAGATTAGATGCACAATATTTTGGAACAGTGTATCCTTCAACGTTGACTAAACCAAGAACCATACATAGGAGTCTCCTCCTGCGAGGTTTGGAGGATATGACCTTTCACCCACTCCAGACGTCTTTGGAGTATTATGGGAAAAAAGGGGTTCTGTGTGAAAAAGCACGACTGAGTTACTCTAATGTCTTGCGTTAGTTTTATCGCCTATCCAAACGTTTGGGCGCCATGTAGTGTAGTTCCTATTATCCCAATAGGCTCTGCGCATTGGAATAATATCTTCAATAGTATAGACCTAGGGCAGAGGTTAACTAGGTCTTCCACTGACGATATTAGACTTAAAGTTTTTGGTTTTGCCAGCTAGCTCAGAGTTCACTAGAAACTTTCTCGAATAGGCAAGGAGGAGTTTAACCTCCCTGGATAGACAAGAAGGGATTTAGTTTCTGACAACCATAGAACATGACAACTTTGCTCTCCCCTAATCAAGAGTGTATCTCTAGAGTCATGTGAAAACAAAAGACAACTTATTTTACTCAGTCAGTACGTGCATTCTTAGTTTCACCAGATTGTAGAGAAAAGGAAGAGACGGGCGTGTTCAATAAAAGATGGTATTTATTGATCAGTCTCTTTTCTCGTACAAGAGAAATGAATCGATATTATTGCGATACTTATAGTTAAGTAAAGTGCATACAATAAAAGCAGAAGTATAAAATAATACTGCAGAAGCATTGATATGGTTTCTAAGCCATATGATATTTAAAACTGATAAAATAGATACATACATATATACATTTGACTAATCGTACTCAACTGGTGCTTCTAACCACGCCTACCCCAGTGTACCTGACCTAAGCCTAATACGTGGGCGGGAGTAGATAAGTAGCAGTTTAAGTTAAGTTTGTTTTGCCAAGGGACTGACTCAAGAATTCTCTGCAAGGGGTTGTTCAGTTCTGTACCTGAGGTCTAGAATGATTGAGGGCTGGTATCTCTCGTCTCTGGTCTTGATATTCCAGCTGCCTGCGAGGGCTGCTTGGAAGCGCCGGAGCTGGATTTCTCGGCAGGAGAAAAGCAGCGTCTCGTTCTCAGCGCATCAGGAAGGCGGGCAGCGCGTGTGGGCTTCGCTCTCTGCTGGGCTCCTCAGCACGTCTCGCTGCTCCGATCTCGTCACCACCGCGTGTGTTTGCTTAAGGCAATGTCGGTAATATTTATACCTGTAAGGTGCCGAGATTGACGTAAGGATGGACATGGATACGTCAATAAGGATGTCATACGAACGGGCTTGTTCGCACATTCTTTTGCTGAAGTTCTCGGTGAAATCAAAACAATGGCCGCAGGGATTTTCCCAGGTTGTCATAGGTTTGATTTGTTTTGAGAACTCCGTATGCCTTATCAGGGGCTGGAGGAATAGTGCTTGCCTAATTAGATGGCAAGCGTTATGACCTAATCAGATAACGCGTTCCTGTGCCGTGGTGTGGCTTAATCAGATAACGGTTTTTTGTACCGTGGGATGGCTGCTAGTTAATTATTAACCAGAACAGGGTCAGGAATAGGGGGATCGATACAGAACCTATAGGAATACATCACAGGGGCTTTGAAGTGTTTATTTCGAACACCTCTGTGAAGCAAAGCAGCACTCAGAAAACCCCAACCAGGGTCCATGTCAGGGAGATCACCTAGACCACCTGTTGTTCCATAACTGTGGGTCGTAAACCACCTATGGGCCATGCTCCGATTTTTGGTGGGTGGAAAATGTCGAGCAATAAATAAAGATGCATTTAAATTCTATGCTTATCTTGTCACATTTGCAGGTGCTTCTAAGGTAGGTTAAATGTTTGTTCTGACAAGTTACTGCTTATTCTTTTATCATGGGACTGGTGCATACTTTTCCTTCTCGTACTATGTGAGAGGAGTTTTTAAAGTGAATTATGTGACAATCTTACTGGAGTACAGGGAGTGTGAAATGACAGGCTGCAAGATGCTGTTTTTTGCACTACACAACAAAAAATTCATGGAAATGAATTGTTTACATTCAGCAGTTAGCAAACCCAAAATGAAGCACATTTTTCGTTAATCTGAATTTTTTCTGGAAAAAGAGATCTTAATAGGCTTAAAACAAATCAAAATGCTTTACTTGGCGATGAGCCATTCATAAATATTCACAGAACTCCTTTGTCCACACCTTATCATTAATGTGGTATCTGGTTTTATCAGTAAAACTGTATATCTGTTCAGATTTAGTGGGCATTTTAATGAAAAAATGTTAGACCCGGGAACCCCAGGTTGGCTGAGGTAGGTACCTTAGGCCAAGTAGGGACTATTGTTCCAACGTCAGGGAAAGGAAGGTCACCTTCTTAGATAGCCCCACTCACCCACTCACCCCCTTGGTAGCTTGGCACGAGCAGCCAGGCTTATTTTCAAGGCAAATGTGTAAAGTATTTGCAACCAACTCACAATAATCCAATGATGACACCACAAATAGACTCCACACGAGTTTTACAAAACACGTAAAAACTTAATGTAAAAAGATATACGATAAGACCAGACAATATATAGTTTGAGGAGTCTAGCGCTGGACCAAGATGGCCACGTAATCTCTCGGCTCCGTCATCTCCTTCCCCTGAGGCCGACATCCTGAACATTATCCTGACCCTGGAGAGCGGGCTTCGAAACAGGGAAGCCAGTAGGAATCCCTGTGTGCTACTGCGGTGACCCGACAAGGCTGTGAGCCGAAGTTAGGGCTCCCGCAAAATTGGGCCTGGCACAGGTGCAAGTGGGGAACGGTGGCTGCGGAAGACATGAGGCGCCGCTTCATTGCATAGTGCGATTGGTTGCAGCCCAGCCTTAAATGCAGTACTGGTCTGTGCAAATCCCCCCAAAGATAAGTGACTGAAGGATACTCTGGTCGTTCACTGTACTGTGTGTGCTGGACAATTACTCATGAGCTATAGTGGGGTTCATGGTGAGTGGAGCTATGCGAATTGAGGTGATTGGGGGCTGCTCCTCCCGGTGTGACTTTTAGACACCTATGGGATCGTTGATGTGCTGTTAGTTCTAACCCCACCCTGGATTTGGCCCGTGTGGGGTGCGCCTCGGATTCCTGCAGGCATTAATAGCGCAAACAGACATCCCTGTGCGGGCGACGCAAGAAAGCGGTGGGAACAGTCCCAAAAATGGCGACAAAACCAGATAATGATAAGACTCAGTCTAGGGCCACCATAGGTATGCAGCAGATTCAGTCCAACAGACTAGACCGTTACACCCTGCCTAAGGGATTGTCGACGGACTCACGGCAAGCACCCGCAGGGGTGGTAGACACCGGTAGGGTTGCCCCCATTAACCCATGGTATTTGAAAGACCCCAGTACAAAGAAGAAAATCGCTACGGCCATGGATAGATACTTCCAGGAAAACCGGGATACGGTTGAGTCAGCACAGACCCTGTGGGAGGCCTCTCTGTGGGAGGCATACAAAACTGTTATTCGGGGTGAGGCCCTCTCCTTGATTGCAGGGAAAAAGAGGGAACGACAAGCTGAGCTTGATAGAGCAGAAGAGGACGTGTTAAAATCGGAAGAGGAGATGGCCAGAGCGATAACCCCTGAAGGCCTTCTCCTTTTGAGACTACGACAGGACGAATTCAATGGCAGTGCCAGAGATAGAGCTAAGGCGCAAAATAGAGAAGTTCAGAGTAGAATATATGAGCACCGAGATAAAGCGGGGAAGTTGATAGCTTGGTTGGATAAAAGGGAATGGGTGTCGAGACTGGTGCCTGAAGTGCAAGGGGAAGATTCCAGAGCCATTACAGACCCGCAGGCCATAGCAGATACGTTTGCAGATCATTATAGTGAGGTGTATAGTACGTCGGGCAGGTTCACACAAACAGAAAACGGGGAGGTGATTAGGGATATTAAGCTACCCACATTATCAAGCGAAAACCGTGAATATTTGGAATCCCCACTGACAGACGATGAAGTGGCCCAGGCCATCAGAGGTGTACATTCGGGGAAGCTTCAGGCCCCAACGGAATCCCTATCGAACTTTATAAATTGAGGTCAAATACGCTTGCCCCACACCTCCGTTCCATGTTTGAAGAAAGCAAGGAGATGGGGCAGCTCCCATACGACCAACGAGTAGCCAACATTGTGGTCATACATAAGGAGGGCAAACCTAGAACCAGTTGCGCGTCCTATAGGCCTTTATCGTTGCTTAATTTGGAGCCCAAAGTCCTTGCGAAATTGCTGGCGACACGGCTGGCAAAACTCATCCCCACCCTGATACACCTAGATCAATCGGGCTTTATGCCCTACCGCAATACAGCCCTCAACTTGCATTGCTTGCATGGGGTGCTGGACAGGACTCCCACGATAATGGAGCCAGCAGCCCTGGTATCCTTAGATGCCACCATGGCATTTGACATGGTCGAGTGGCCGTATCTATTTGCGGTATTAGACAAACTGGGCTTCGGTCCGGAATTTACGGGCTGGATACGCCTCCTGTATTCAGATCCGATGTCCCGGGTGGTGGTGAATAATCGCAAATCCCCTGATTTCCACCTGAGCAGGGGCACCCGGCAGGGTTGTCCTTTATCTCTGCTTCTCTTTGCACTGACCCTGGAGCCGCTCGCGGCCTGGATCAGTCAGGATCAGTCCATACGTGGAATGAGGTGGTTAATGGAGTGGAAAGATAAGATCTCCCTGTACGCAGATGACATTCTGCTCTACCTCACCAATCCGAGAGGGTCGTTGATCTACCTCCTGGACGTGCTGGCAATCTTCGGCAGATACTTTGTGATAAATTGGTCCAAATCGGTGCTATGCGTTCTCGGGGGCTATCCACTGGTTATCCCAAATGCCTGCCCGATCCAAATTGCTCATGAAGGTTTTAGATACCTCGGTATCTACATAACATTAGATTCAAAACTCTGTTACACTAACAATCTGAACCCTTCCTTATCAAGACTTAGGAGAGACGTTGCTCACTGGAAATCTCTTCCGCTCTCCATGCTGGGTAGAGCAACGCTTTTTAAAATGATGGCTCTGCCTCGGTTCTTGTATGCACTTCATAACACAATGGATCCTGTCCAAGCGTCCTATTTATGAGAAATAGAGGGTCTCCAGAGACAGCTTCTTTGGGATGGTAAACTCCGTATAGTGTTTTCAAAGTTAACTCTCAATTGATATGATGGAGGAATCGGGTTGCCTGACCTTAAAAAAATATTACTGGGCATCCCAGCTTGCGGCTATTAATCACGGGCTCTAAGGTCAGCCAAATGATCCGGGATTTGCCATGGATAGGTGCCAGCTTCCCGGGGGAGAATATACCCGAGCGTTATATGCTGGGCCCCGTTGGTTTCGCTGACTGGGCCCACGGCACACACCGTTCAGATATGGCATGCAGTCAATAGGCACCTAAAGTGGGAAAACAAACTTACACTAGCCAACCCACTCTGGAATTCGGAGAAACTAGGGAGCCTCTGGAAATCCAAAGGTTTTGACAAGTGTGACCTTATCGGGATCTTGCGAATACAAGACATCTGGGGAGGAAGAACGGTCCACACGTTCGAAGCACTTAAGCAACAGTTCAGTTTGCAAGACAGTGAGTACTTTGATTACCTTCAAGTTCGGCATGAGCTACTTTCCCAAATTCCCAGGGACACAACACTTCCGGATGCCACTCCCCTAGAAGATAGGGTGCTTGACGGACACCTTCCAGAAAAGACTATCTCTCTAATCTTTCGAAAATTAATAAATACTATGGAAGATCCATTACTAAATCTGAAAAGAAATTGAAATGAAGATGGCCTGGAACTAGACAATGAAGAATGGCCGGAGGCGGTTTCTTCCCCACCAGTAGTTGCAATCTAGGCCAGGATGCAATTAGTGCAGCTTAAAATACTTCATAGGACGTATGTCACGGGACCCCGCCTTGTTCGAATGGGCTATTAAGAGGATGGTGAGTGTAGAAGGGGCTGTGGGGAACTGGGGACATTTATCTATATCTTGTGGCACTGCCAACACATACAATCATATCGGAGGGAGGTCCACCACACAATGCGGGCGGTTCTTGGGATTGAATTGCAGCTAGAGGCTCGTAGATGCATATTAAATGTCTGGGAACCCACGGATCCCAACACTTACACAACGCAGTGGGCAACATTGGCATTTATGGTAGCAAACCGTAACATTGCTCAACTGTGGGGAGCTAGCCAAAAGTTTCAGATTGGGAAATGGATGGAAGACCTGGATTGGTGCATGTTCAGGGAGAAGTCAGTCTACATCCCCAGGGGGTGCCCGGGGAAATGGAATAAGGTATGGGAGGCTTGGAACCATCATAGAGGGAATATCTGTACCCCACCAGACCGCATGAGGGAGGTGGATATGCTTGAGTCCCCGTGATCCACCTATCATAATAATTGTGTATCATTGTGTAATGTGTAAAATGTTATTGAGAAATGATGGAGACACCTGCTTGTTATCTTTTGATGTGTTTTGGGCGAACTGTTTAATAAAAAGAAATATTTTTTTAAAAAAGACCACACGATATAAAACCAAGATATGAGGTTGTGTAATATTTCTCCTGGCCGGTTGTTAGGCCAACCAGCCCTTTTAAGTTGTGGAAGAGGTGTGGCGCCGCGGCCAGGGCGACTGACGCTGGAATCTGGGGACCACGGTTCGATCCCCGGCTCCGGCGGCAGGTCAGCCCAGCACCATGTGACTCTGGGCAATAGCTCGCTTAATCTTCCCGCCGGCCCCCAGCGCCTAGAGACCCTTACGGGTGATTGTGCGCTTTACAAATGTGGACTTTACAAATTTGGACTTTAAGTTGTGGCAATGTCAATAAGCACTTCTAAACATTCGCCTGTACTCCTAATATCATGTCATACAGTTCGTAATGCTAGAATCAGGCACTTTTGTAATGTAAAAATACTGTAATGCGTAACGTAGCAATCAGACACACTGCAATGAAAACAATGCAATGCGTAACGCAACAATCAGGCACTTTGCAGAGTAAAATAATGCAATGCGCAATACAGCCACCAGATATGTCATTCTGCGAAAATAAGGCAATGCGTATACACTAATCAGGTAATTCGTTATACAGGAATAATGCAATGCGCAATACCCTAATCAGATAGTTTGTTATACAGAAATGAGGCAATGTGTAATACGTCAGTCACGTACTCTGTTCTGCAGAAAGGTAATACTAAGTAGTACTCTCAGGCCCTGATCACCGAGCCTCAGGCATTCTCTCCGCTTCTTCTTCTGACCTGCAGTCAGCCTCTCACAGTTGCCCCTAACACAGTACGATGTAATCCCAAAGTGCAGCTCCGCACTCCGGCCCCTGTACCACCACTCCCTTGGCAATACAGGCTGCGATAAGAGCCGAAGCAGAGGCTCGCGCTGCCAACATGAGAGAGAGGCCGATAGCATCTTCCTCCGAGCCGCACCCCGCCCTAGGAGTCAACACACATTATCTGTGGGGCGCTAACCCACTCTCCTCTCCTCGTCCAGTAGCTGGGCCTCCAATTCAGCTTTATGAAATCGCAATGGTGGCTCGGGCCGGCAACTCTGCTCCTCCGGCCTTCAGAGCTTCGAAGATTTTTTGAGGCTGGTTTGCTTTTCGATTTCTACCCAGCAGTGGTGTGCGAGTATGTTTTCCTCTGCAATAGTACTTGACTAGTGTGCCTTGCCTGTCGGGGATCTGGTTTCTTAGACCATACTCAAGTCAGATTTGGGCTTGCGGAATATGGCGGGGGATTGCAAACAGTTTCTTAAAAAGAATTGATTGTTCCAGGTTCAAGCCTGTGGCGTCCTTGTCTTTCAGGATTTCTGTGGCATATGAAATAGAGGGAAGGAATTGTGCTGCTATAACATTTAGTAAGTGGCCAGTGGAGCCGCCTGCAAGCTTGTTTTTTAAGATTTTGAAGGCAATCTGCAGCTGTTTAGAATTTGTGCGACATTGGGACTGATGAATCTTGAAGGTGAGTTTGTGATCAATTTGGGAGCCTAGGTATTTATATGAGTCCACCTCGGTCAAAGGTCGCTTGTCCAAAGTCCAAGTGAATTTACGATCTGCTTTATGGTGTTTGTTAAAGTGCATCACCTTTATTTTTTGGTGATTGATGGTCAGTTGGACTGAGGTGTTATAAGCTCCAAGTTCAGTGATTAGTCGTTGCAAACCAATTGGCGTTTGCGCCAGTAAGACGATGTCATCTGCATATTGAAGGCTGGGTATGGGTGTTGTGCCAAGTTTCGGAGGGTCACATTGGATTGCCCGAAGGTGGTCGTCCAGGTCAGCGGTGTAAATGTTAGAGAGACACGGTGCCAGCACACACCCTTGTTTCAGCCCGTTGAATGTGTGAGTCTTCTTAGTAATGCTGTGCCCGTCTCCTTTCCTGATCTGGACCCGCGTCTGGGAGTACAGATTGCCTCCAGCAACTTAGCTGGGACCCTCCAGTGTGCATTTTTGCCCATAGCTTAGTTCTTGAAACCTTGTCAAAGGCTGCTTTAAGGTCGATCAAACATATGTAGAGTGGCCTCGATTTTCTGAGAGCTTGATTAGCCAGGAGGGTTACAGCGGAAATGTTCGTCAGGGTGCCCATCCTGGCCCTAAATCCAGTTTGCGTAGGAGGAATAAGGTTTTTTTGCGCTGCCCAGCCCTCTAGATCTACCAGCAGGTTTGATGCGTAGATTTTGGCCTCCACATCGATTAACGAATTCAATCTGTAATTTGAAGGATCGGAACGGGAACCTGATTTATATATTGGGCTTAGAATACTTTCCCTCCAAGAGTCCGGGGTTGTGTTAGAGGTTAGATTTTCTGAATACAGAGGAGACAAATGATCTACCCAGAATGGTGGGTTGTGCCGAAACAAGGCGTTCGGGAGGCCATTAGCCCCAGGGGCACCCACAGATCTTAATTTTTTTATTATTTTTAAGACTTGTTCTTTAAACATCTGTGGAAGAAAGTCTGAATCAGAAGGGGAGTCATTTTTTACTGGGTCTCTAGAAGTGGCTCCGTTACTTGGTTGGAAGCCACAATCGACGATGCCTGGGGGGAAGATTTCGTTATATAATGATTCAATGTGGGCTCTCCATGTTTCCTTCATAATATCTGAGTTATGGTGTCGGTTCCTGCCATTTGTTAACTGGTTGATGATTTCCCAGAAGAGCTTGGAGTCTCTTTGTTTGCAAGGGTAATGGAGTTTCACCCAGAGGTGTTCCTTGAATACTTTCTTGGCCACCATGATGTCTCTTTTAAGGTCTTTTCTCGCTTTGGAAATTTGAAGTAGTTGGTCTTGGGTGGAAGATGAGCCCTGTGTTCTTTGTTTTCGTAGTTATTTATTCAGTTGTTGTTTTTGAGTTCTGAGGCTCTTAGTGAACCATGCTGCCACAACGGTTTTCCTGCTTTTTTGCCAGTAGCTTGTTTGGACCATTTTTGGTTTAGTTCAAAGGTGAATGACTCCCGGATGCTAGATGGTTCAGTTTTGGATTTCTCCAAGATGCTGATACATGTTTTCATAAAGTCACATATATTAGTCTGTTTCCAAGTGAGGCATTTGAGGTTGTAGCAATGAGGTTGTTGCGGCATTACGTTAGTAAGAATTGGATTTGTGTTGTTTCTTAAGAGCGTGAAGGATTGCGGTTGATGGTCGCTCTCTGCTCTGTCCAAGATTTGAAAGTTTGTGATCTGAGGAACGAGGTTATGGTCCATTAAAAATAGTCGATAATTAAGGCTGACTTTTGAGTGACACTTGTGTATGCTGCTGTGGTGTCTGTCAGGCTATGTATGACCTTTAAGCATTTGCATTGAGAGCTCGTACAGGTGGACTGCGCATTGTTTGCCGAGAGTGTCGCATTGAGTTTTGGCCTCAGTGTGCCTCCTGGTGCCATTTGTTTCTTGCGATAAAGTCATATTGAAGACCCCTGACAAAAGGATGTCGGGGTAGGCAAGTTTTAGAGTGGCAAGTGAGGCTAATAAGTGGTCAATACTTGCCTGTGTTTGTTTGGGCGCGGGGTGAATGTAAATATTTATGATCAGTAGGCTGGTGTAAGGCTGAATGTCAAGTTTGACGCATAACAGCCAGGGGGAATCAAGGTCTATGGCGACGGCGAGTCCGGAAGTATCAGTTGAAATGAAGGGGGAGAGGCCCCTTTTGCTCTCCCTTGGTTAGTCCCCTTTATAGCCTGATTCTGAAATTCCTTGTGAACCTACTATTGGAGTAGATTTTGTTAGCCAGGTTTCCTGGAAGAGGAGTATTTTGTACTGTGCAATAAACTCCATAAAGTCCGGGTCTTCTAGTTTCGTGCCGAGACCAAACACGTTCCAGGAGCAGATTTTATAGCCTTTGAGTGAGTTTGTGGCAACTTGTGGATTTTTTCATGCCCCGGCTTGGAAGATTCCAGGCATGTTTAAGTGCCGGGGTCCAGTGGGCTGACTTACTTCAGAGTGAGCAAAGGTGATTGTGATTGTCCTGCCCCTGGAGTCTATGCCTGGAAGAGGACTTTGGTTGTCCGGGCCTTTGGCGCCTTTTAACAGACCCGCTGGACGTTTAGGCATGTGTAATGGGCTGGGATAACACAGGGGTCGTTCTATTTTAACACAATGCCCCATTTTTCAAAGGGGACCCTCTGCTGCTAGATTTGCTCAGTAAGGAGGGAGTCGGTGAACGTGGTGGTGGTTGATTCTTGGAATTCCGCAGAATGCTGATTCTGGTAGAACCCTATGCTTTCAATGTCCCTGGAGTTAATTTGGCTCAATGAAGGGAGTGCCTTGAATAGCTTTAACAGAACGCTTCTATTAAGGAAGTCATGGTTGCCCCTTGAGACATAGTGGGGGATAAAGTCCAATTTTTTTATTATTTGGGAAGAGCTCAAGCTGTGGCGCGTAATCAGAGCCATGTTCCATTGTAGTTGCTTCCCCTGTGGGCCCTGTGAGCATCAAGGGCATGTGCAGAGAGACATTAGTATTGTTTTGTGTGGAAGTTTCAATGTTGTCAAGGTTGCGGCAGTCTTTCCCGGCATTGTCCTTTAGCGTGCCGTCCTGTCTGGGGCGCATTGTAATTGGATCTTTCAATTCAATCCTGGACGGAGATTCAGTATTTGCTGTTTGCTTAAACGAGGTGTTATGGTGTTGCTTATCTTTCCTGGTTGGCAGTTTGAATAGACTGTATACATTATCTGGCTGCGTTTGTTTAATTTTGGTGTCATTTGGACTGCTAAATGTAGCGAGGCAGTCAAGTGGGGCGATTAGGGAATCCTTGTTGCTTGTTGCTTCCAAAGTATTTCCAAAGTAACCACAATAACCAACAATAAGCACACAACTAACCACTAACCTTGGGTTCTGTATAGCACTTCATTGCCTGCCTCGTCAGGGATAGTAAGCACTATATAAAGCCAATTACAATACAATACAATACAAATTAAGTGGAATAATGCTGAACATTTTGTGACCATATAACTTAACTATTTTGCCATTTTTACACCTTAGGAGTGCCTGGGCAAATGCCTCACCTCATTTGTATCAGTTTCATACCATACCTAAATGCAGCTATCAGCAATGGTGCAGCAGCTCTTTTAGTAGCCTTTGATCTGTTTGAGGTTGAAACAACTGATGTTTTGTTACAATCTGCAAATTAGGTGATGATGGATTAAGTGGCAATTGTTTTAAATCCACATTAATGTGGCAAACGCGCCAGCCACCGAATGCCACTGTCCCAGACTACAGCACAATACTCCTGGTTGAAAGTGCAGCACAAGAGTGCATAGGAAAGCAGATAACAGAATATCAATACAAAAACGAGATAATGACAGTTTATTGTGCCCCATACACGCCGCGGAGAAGCCCACAAATCCAGTAGATGTGAAGCTTGAACAGGGAACAGACAGTGGTCCTGATGCCAAAGGAGTGGTCCAATCGGTTTCGGTTTCGTCATTCCAGGTCTCAGAAGGTGGCAGAGTAGATTTCTTGGGGGAACCTTCCCACAAAAGCATGAGCAGCAGAAGCTTTGGAAGTAGTAAGAAATGCTGCCTCACAAGAGACAGGGCTTGGAAAACAGCAGCGGGCGGTTACATTTGCCATTGCTAGGAGATATGACGTAGAGCACTTAGGAGTCACCTGAATAGTAGCAGCATACAAGGCAAAACTGAAAGATGTTTGGACAGAAAGAGGCAGAACTGGAATATCAGGGAATGTAAAACGGACTTTTGCGTTACCAATCAAGTGTCGATTTACTTCAGGATTGGAGAGCAGTCAAAACATAGTTGGCGAGTGGTGAGTCTATAAGACTGAACTTTGAAATGGTTACCAACACACGTAATAAGCCTCAACAGTACATGGAACTGTTTACATTTCCGCAAGAGTGTCTATCTCTAGTCTATCGCATAATGCCTGCAGCTGGAGTGGAAAGATATGAGAAGCTGGACGCAGAAAACGTGGGAAGAAGAAAAGCTCTGCCTGCCTCCCCGCCAGCGAAAGCGGAGTCTGGCTGTGAGATTACGGCGGGAATAAAAGGCTTACTCGGGCGCATCGGATCCTCCCGTACCAGCCCCCTGTTTCCTAAACTGACATGGCGATTGTAATTAAACATTGGCAAAGTCAACAAAGCATGCCTAAGCGTGGTGTTGGCTTTATAAATGTTGTAGAAATGTTGTACCGCAACGCGGCTGCTGTGCAGGATGGCTAAAATAAAAAAGAATAATAGAACAAGCATTGGCATAGCCAATAGGTCTCGGCTTTGGGACCTTTTAAGTGTTTAGCCATGCAGCACATGCATACACAGACGGAAGGACACTGACAATGACAGCAATAGGGGTGGGGAGTGGTGGTGGGGGGGGGGGGGGGGGGGGGATGAGAGAGCCAGAGCCAGAGGCAGATAAAAATAAGGCGAGCCAAAGGAAGAAAGAGGAGAGGAAAACAAAGGGATCGAGTGACGGAAATGGATACAACAGAAGAGAACAAGATAACAGAGAGAACAAAGGCTAGCGAAAGACAAGCAAAGGAATTAAAGGCAAAAGAGAAATGGAGAAACAAAGTAAGAAAGGTGAGTAGAAGTAAATATAGGGTGGCAAAGACACGAGGATAAAAAATACACAGCGCGAAAGGGAGAGCAAAGAAATAAGAACTGTGGAAGAGAAGGGGGAATGAATGAATGAAAACAAACAACTGAAAGAAAGGCAAAATGAAGGATTTGTGCTGAGGATAAAAATGAAGGAAAGAATGATGTAAATGTGAATAGTCCCAGTGACAAAAAAGGAGGAAAAAGAGATGAAAAGCAGTAATAGTGTGGGGATAAAGATGAAGGAAGGAAATAAAGAAAGGCGAAAAGAAGGAATAGAATGGGGGGAAAAGGGAGGATTAGTGCAGGGAATAGGAAGGAAGGAGGCAGCGATATAAGTAGAGTATATGGGTAGATGGTTGAGTGATGAGCAGGCACAAAGGAAAAGAGACATGTGTATTAAATAGGAAACATTACGACCAGCGATAAAATGGACAGATGAAGAGATTAATAGTGTGAGAGCGAAGGTAGTAAAGAATGTGGAAAATGAGGATAAAATGCTAAAGAAAAAATTACCAAACTACATTAAATGTTATAAAAGAAAGAGTGAACGAAGGAGAAGATGTGTCGGGGCAAATCAGAGGCAGGTAGGAAGGACATATCATTACTAGAGTACTAGAGTTTATACTGTTCGTGTGAGCAAGGATAAAAATATCTAACTAAATCAGCAGCAAGTAGCAAACAGTGCAAGTAGAATATACATTTTGTTAACAAGAAAGAGGAATCAAGTCAACACAGGGGATGGGAGCAGCGATCCCAACTTTTACCAAAGTTCATTTTAACTAGGGAGAATTTTAAGTTCCTTTTTGCATGGGTTCATTCAAAAGGTTTAGGTGCGCAAGTAGTGTCTCGATGCCAATTGTTTATTAAAGCGAACAGTAAATTTCCTTTGCAAATGGGCGAGTGTTCACAAGCAGTACGTTGAATCTACATAGCTATTAAATGTTGACATTTGAAATGCCACGTGCAGACTCGCACGTTTCCACCCCACCCCCTACTCTACGCCAACTTGTAGAAAAGTAAAAGCTTCAACCCAGCATCATCTTCCCTAAATGGCCACCCACTGCCCTCACCCTCCAGAGTCTGGTACCTTTTGGATAACCACGTTGTCAGGCTGCATGAGGCTGCTGAGGATGGACTCCAGTATATGTGCCATCATCGGGGCGACAACAGAGCTACGGGAAAGTAAGAAGTATGTTGGAGATCAGGGGGGTAGTGAAAAGGGTTTTTGTCAGAGGGTGGGTTACTTCTGAGAGGAAGCGATTTTTGCCCGAAGGAGTTGTCAAGCAGTTAGCTAACCCTCTACCTGCCCCACAGATAAAGTAAGTATGCAGTGAAGTGTGCTAAAGTTGCGGTTCCGTTAGTGGTGTGCTTCAAGTTGAAAGGCAGATATCAGAGGACTGGTAAGAAGAAATGCTCGTGAATCCTGCATGATGTGCATGGCTTTCTCTCTGGATGATTCCATACCGAAAGCGGCTTATCTTTATGTGCAGTTTCCTCTCTCTTCCAAGCTGGTGTGCAGTTGTTATCTCACCACTTGCCACCATACAGCTGTAACTCTCGGACGCTGTAAGTACCCTTGCTTTCACCATTGTCATCAAAAAGTGTTGTACTATGGTTTACACATGCAAGTTGCTGAAAATACACTGCTCCTGCTAATGTAATCCAAGTTCAGATCAATTTGGAAATGATTGGGGTTCCTTTGTAACTACCATGGTGTAAATAAGCAAGACGCCGCCCCTCAGTCTTATTTTGTTGACATAGTTCGCAGTGGGATTCTGCAATGGAAGTACTATTTTAAAGGGATAAGATATGCGTACCTTTGACATAGGCTTGGACCTGCCCATACCACTCCCCGCAGCTGTCACACAGCAGGGTGAAGGCTGCCTGTCTGTTGCCATGACGCAGTCCTGGGCGCAAACATACTGCAGCTCGTCCCCCATCTCAAACTTGGAGTGCCCATGCAGTATCGTATGAGGAAAAGATGGTGGGTCACCACAGAGTTTGCCTGTAGAAATAAAAAAACAAGCATTGGCCGCGCGGCAGTAATAGTAACGCAGTCGTCGCGATCATGATCGATGTGCAAGCGGAACTGATCGCGATGACGCGCTAAAGCATGCAAGGGATGCACGCGCAGCAGCGTGCATGCTTGTGCGCGTGAGCGTAAGCTGGTGGGCGCTTTGGGAGCCCTTCCAAAAGCAGCTACTAAATGTCTCTCCGAGCAGTGCATGCGTGCTGACTCAGCAAGACCTAAAAAAACATATGACGTGGCCAGCATGGGTCAAAGTGCTTGTTTTTGGCTTAATGGGGGGTGGGGAGGAGGGGATAAGGAGAACTACAACATGGACAGTGGCTGGGCGGTTGTGAAAACACGCATTTGTATGCAATAGATCTCGCATTTATGTGAATTTGAGATATTGGCATTGTAAATGACAATGCCTTTTATTTATGTTTTGGTTTTTAAAACATAAATAAAAAGCATTGTTATTTACAATGCTAATAGCTTAAACTCCCACAAAAGCAATACCTATTGCATTGTAAATGCTTGTGTTATTAAAGCTGTCTTTCTTTTTCAGAACCCCGTGAAATCGTCAGGTTCCTACACTCCACGTTTTTAGGTCTCACCTACGCAGCGCGCATGCACTGCTTAGGAGAAATACCTTTAGCCATCAACACGCCTTTTCAGGTAAAAACATGCACGCGTTCCATTGCCTTCAATGGCAACGCATGCACGTGTGGCGATTCCCTTGCGGGAGCGAGCTTTGACACCTTATGTTTGTAATTAACTTGCAAACATATGGTGCCCCTGCTCGTTCCTACAAGGGAAACAGGCGCAGGCCCCCTCCTGTCTTCCCTCCCCTGCTGCATCTTTTCATTTAAGATGGAACATTCCGAAAAAAACGGAATGTGCCACTTTACATGAAACAGAAGGTCGTCGAATAAGCAGTGTACATTCTACTACTTCGTGCACTCTAGCCAAGATTAAAGCGCTTTCAATGTGCTTTTTTAAAATAAAAAATGTAAACCTCTTATTCAAGCCACTTGAACCTGTTTAATGAGACCTGTTTGGATTATAGTGACCGAGCGCCCAGAGTACGCGGATCTACAGAAAAGACCGCGTGGAGCTTGTCAGCCTGCGACATCATCAGAGACGCGTGTACCACCGAAGATCCACTGTAAACACCTGGCAGCACTTTCAGTGCACGCGTCTGGACAGTGAAGAATTGTTGCACTGTACTATGCTCAGTCCCTGCCACCCTGGGCACAGTGAAATACTGACGTGCTTACCTGAACGTGCAAAAATAATCTGCGCTGCGGAGTCCTGTTAAGTCCGTGGATGAGTAACAGTACGTAAGTGCTTCATAGCACACAAATCCCTCGACCCCAACTCTTGCAATGTTTCATATCTGTGCACTAACGCATTGCTCTAAGTAGCATTACACCGTTTCACAAATAAATTTATACATTGGTGCCAAAGCGCTTTGTCATGGTAGCCCATTGCACATTATGATATCCATAGTTTCATGAATAACGTGTTTATTTTGGCTTAGTTTAAGACGTGTACCCTGTGCATCTGTGTCATTGCCAGCGTCCCTTGCTCGAGTAGATGCTCCATTGGAGGGGGTGAAAGGACTGGGAGTGCGCATGGGGTGTGCTGATGACTGATTCCGGGGAGAAGTAGAAGAAAGCAGCTTTCTGCTCTGGCACCCTCATCAACGCGCCCATCCTCCCGGTCCGTCCTATTTTTCTAGAAAATGTTGGGGCCCGAAGTTTTTGGAACCCTCTTTGGGCACCCCTGAATAGTGTTGGTGCTGAATACCAAGGCTGCCTCGTTCTAATTCCACCTCTTGCTTCATTCGTCCACAGCCCCTGCACTTTCTGCTGCTGTATTAAGTTTTGCTCTTTTTATCATTCTTGCTTTTTTATTGTTTTCATATATTTCTCTCCGCCTTCCCCCTTTTATGCCTTTCTCTCTCTTGCACTTGGTCAAATTCAGACGATGAAGAACAAGCACCGGTCCCCAACAATCAGCGCCCGCCACCTGAAGCCCAACCGCCTGCATAAATTAATTCTGCCACATTTTCTAGTACTTAGTTACATACAGGATCGTCAAATAGAACCAGAAGGTAGTCATACTAACCGTGATTCCCGTCGATATATAAAGAAAGGAAGCTATTGTACGCCAATTATTTAAAAACTGATCTATTGACAGTGAGGAGTGTGAACCTGAATGTGTTGTACTGGACCTTGGTCAGGATGACGTATGGTGAAAGTATCCACTTTTTGTGTACGTCATGACAAATGTCTTTAGAAACGTCTTTAGTATTTTTGTAGGACCTGTCTTACCTAATTTGCACTCGTGCATGCAATTTGAAATGTTGTTTGTATTAATATTGCCCTATAACATTTTATAGTTTTGACAAATCAAATAAACCTCTATTTATTTATTCTTCAACTTCCTGCTACGCACCCCGGGCCGACAGATAGCGCACAGGAAGACCTAGTGCACACACATGGGCACATAAGGACAGCAGAAGGCCTAGTACAAGCATCGGGCAGACGAAGAGAGCATCGGAAGGCCGGTTGTACACATCCCTGCAGACAAAGAGAAGTTCAGTGCTCTGGGTGAGTGATGGAATGAGATTTTTCTGAAACTCATAGACTATATTGTCTAAAGGTGCCGATTTCCGTCTCACTTGGAGAAATGAGCACGGTTCTGTCAACTAATATTCACCAAACAGGGGGATCTGTGTATGTGCGCATTAAAGGCATTTATTCTGCACACGACGAGCATGTGACCACGAGCACTTGGCGTGAAATATGAAAGCCAGCACGGCTCTAGGTTGGAGCCGGGATGCAGCTTACACATATTATTTAGACTTTAGCTATAACCAAATAAGCTACATTATGATTTGCATGTTCCAAACAAAAACTTCAAACGCTTAGTCCAAGTAAAAAGAATAAACTGATGTGAAAATATTTTTCAGAGTTTATGTAATAGGAAATGAAAAAGTTCATGTTACTTTACTTGTGGTGGGGCTAATTATGATGTCACAGCAGTTTGTTCCATTTATTATTGTGCTGGAGCAAAAAGTTTGCCTTATTGCCTATGAGGTGAGCAGCAATACAAGGTGCAACATCGCAACATCGAGGTTTTCTTTTTTTTACAACGTTGCGAGGTTGACCTAATATGGTGTTTCACCAAACCATTAACATCGGGATCTTATTGTGAAATAAATTAGCAGCGAGTTTTAAAAGTGCATTCCAGATAACTCTGGTGGGCAACCCACTTACTGGAGAGATCTGTTTTTCTTCTATTCTCAGCTTTGGCCAATTAAGTAGCATACCAGTTTAATGTGTCTCCGGCAAAGCACAACGTGTAACATGCAGATAACAGATTTTTATTTTATGCAGATAGGTAAATAGGTTGCTCCTTTTGAAGAACTATTTAAATTGTTATTCATGTACATACTCCTACAGACAGGACCGGCCTTGGGCATGGATGAGCTGGGCCTTAATCTGGGGTGCCAATTCTTAAAGGGGTGCATCTGGAAACTGTCTGACTTAATGTTATGCAAACAGCAACTAGTATATCCCACTTGGTGTCATTCAGGTCCCTTTAAAGGCCTTGCAATCAACCCTTAACGTAGTTCAGCATAATTGTTAGTGCCCCATCAACCCCCTGCCCTCCTCCCATCTTCCTTACACCTCCTGCCGTCACAACCAGGGCGCTGTCCGGTCAATCTGATTTAGGGCCTACAGACAGATACATCTGATATTCTTACAAGGCATGCATGCCTCTTACACACAGGGATTGAACAAAGTCAAATGCTTACCAGTCAGTCAGTCAAAAAGGCTTTATTTCGACATATAACAATATCTTAAAAAGCATACATACAGTAAGAAAAAATACTTTTCAGTACATTTAAAATAAACCGTAACTTTCTGCTATCAGAAAAATGGATCTGTAGGTTTTAAAATAAGCATTTAGTTTAAAACAGACCATGGTAAAAAGTGTAATTAAACAATTTGCCTAAGTCTTTTTGACCGGATTCGCCATGCCCACCCAAGGTACTTCAAATGCTTACCTCCCAATCGTAGTTTCTCTTAAGTACTTGGAATGTGATGTGGAGAACAGCCAGAGCTGCTGACTTTGGAAATGTGGAACCACGTTCCAGTTTTGCTCAACATCCTTTGATTCTGGGCTAATCACTTCATCTTCCTGTGCCTAAAAATGAATGCGATCCTATGTAATGTAACTTGTGCTCAGGTAAAGTGCTACAATACCTTCAGATCCGCTGTGCTCCATATAAAACAAGCACTAGCATAGCCAATAGGTCTCGCTTTTGGGACCTTATAAGTATTTAGTTATGCAGCACAATATTCTTGGTGCAACAACATCAACTGTTGCATGGGTAAACACTTATAAGGTCCAAAAGCGAGACCTATTGGCTATCCCAATGCTTGTTATTACTGACTAAGGCGTTGGGCCACCCCTTAGCCTCATCAACGGCAAAGCATTTCACACAATACATTAATGAGCACAGCGCAAAACGTTGCCGTACCTGGCCAGACTGAAGGTGGAGATAGAAGTGACTATCCTCAGGCACACATCATGTATTGTGCCTACACATTTATGGCTCACAGCTCCAGCCTCGCTGTGCGGTGGTAAACACACTAAAGGAACAAACTAGTGGGCAGAAAAGGCGAGCATCACAAAAAAATAATCAAGTTGTGGGAGACACCCGTCCGTTGTGATTTCATTTAAATAAAATAAAACAAGTTTCTGCTGCAAGCTACCAAGTCTTGGCGTTTAGTAAATATTGCCCTCGTCTAATCCATAGGGGTGGGAGAAATTTGCATAATTGCGTTACGCAAATCTCCGCGAAACGGTAAAAAATCTCCGCGAACACGCAACAATTCCGCGAACATGCGGAATTGCTTCTTTGCGATGCTTTTTTACTGTTCGCAATTGCTGTTTGCGTGCTCGGGGAGAAATATCTCGCTAACACGCATTTGAGAACGCGAACAAGCCAAAAATGTTGCAAAGTCGCGGAACGCACAATTTTGGGCAATTTCGCGTTCTCCGCGGAACGCAAAATTACCCAAATTCCACAAATTCCGTGAACGGAACGGAATTTACCGTCCAGGCCTACTCATTAACAAAGCTTAACGGATGTAGGGAGGGGAGGGAACATTTGGTAACAGTTAGGAAGGAACATTTGGAGGTGAGATGTTGAACATGCCATTCATCACATTCCTGAACAAGGCTCAGGATATAAAACGTAAACATTCTCAAGTAAAGTGAAAGAAGGCAGGCTCGGGGGAATGCCTCCTTTAAAGGCTCTTAAAAAGTTACACTGTTTTAGAAGGGGGGGGGCAAACAGAAAAATACAATAAGCTAGAACTTACCAGAGTGCGGATTATGACGGTTCCAAGTGCATCTTTGTCAAATAAAATGTCCACATTAGGCAGAAAGCCTGGGGCGGGGTTTTACTCGCTTGGGTCGGTCCTGCTGGGCTCTTGAAACCTCCCCGGCAGCAGCTGACATTCTTCGCTCGATTTTTCCTCTGGTTGGTACTGCATCTTTCACTTTTTCAGCATTCTTTTTTTCTGGAAAATGATTCGAGGGTCCTGGAAGAGGGGGGGGTAGCGGGGAATGGGACACTCAACCCAGCTCCACTTTGTGCCAATTGTGACAGAACCTGGATGTACATCACCCACTCCCAATCCCTCCCCTGTGGTATGTGCCCTGTTGCCAGGCAGATAATCCCCGGCTCTCCGGGCTGGCGTGTTTTGAAAGTTTCAAACGACCTTTCCCCTAATTCCTCTGAGCGAAAAACAAGCACAGGGAGCAGAAATACAAGCAAGGGGTGCAGGTAAGCAAACACTGGCACAGGCTGGAGAAAAGTAGCCAACAGCAACCCAATCAGAATGATGGGTGGGGCTTAAACTCAACTTCTTAAAAATCCTGATTACAAGAAGCCTTGCAGAGCAAGCAGTGCACACCCACTGAAACGCTAGGCGAGACCTAAAAACAACACAGGCAGTGGGTGGTACAACAACATGGACAGTGGGTAGGGGGCAGTGAGAAGAACAACACAGGCAGTGGGTGTGATGGAAGGGAGAACAAAAACAGGGACAGCCAGGGGCAAGCAACAATAGGGACAGCAAAGGAGAGAAACAACTTGGACAGCAGATGGTGGTTAAGCAATAGACAGCAGGAAGGGGGAAGCAACGAGGACTAGGGAGGATGTATGGGGCAAGCAAAACGAATAAGGGTGGGGGAGAAGTGTACAAGGGAGCCAGATGAAACAATCATTTGCAATGCAATCGGTCTCGCATTTGTGAAAGTTAGAGACATTGGTGTTATAAATGGCAATGTTTTTTACTTTTGTTTTTTTGTTTGCAGTGGAGTGATTATTTTTGCATAGTGGTATTGCCATTCGTAATACCTTGCAGAGTTGGAGAACCAGAAATTGGGAAATAGGTAACAAGGGAGGCAAGTTTGAAAATAAGTGGCACAAATGGCAAAAAAGCAATTACAAGTAGGGAAGGGTTGCTTAAAAAGGTTGGGGATAATGCAGGAGAGAGCGTGGTACCAGAGCAGGATATGTGGTGAGAGAGAGAGAAAGAGAGTTTTGATAGAAGTGTGCATGAGTGACAGGGAGAAAGGGATGGTTAGAATATGAGAGGGACTGGGAAACAGAGGAAGAGGCTAAAGCAGAAAGGTGCAGGTCCCCATCCACTTGGGAGTCAATGTTTCCGGCTCTTGGAAGGAAATGGGTAAACAAAAACAACATTAGAGTTATGGCCACATCTGCCCTGGTCCTTGGGAGGAAGCACAGTCACATCTTGCTGTTGATGATGCATGCATTATATCCTTAACTTACTCCTGGTAACCTCAGTCCACAAAAGGGTAAAGAGAAACAACATAGGAGTTATGACCACATCTGCTCAGGTCCTTGGGAGCAAGCACAGTCACAACTCGCTGTTGATGATGCATGTATTATATCCTTGACTTACTTCTGGTAACCCCAGTCTACAAAAGAGTAAACGGAAACAACAAAGCAGATATGACCACATTCGTCCAGGTCCTTGTGAGCAAGCACTGTCATATCTTTCTGATGGAGATGCATGCATTATATCTATTCTTTACTCCTACTAACATGGGTCTATTAAAGGGTAGATGGTGGAGTTAGTCACATGTCTTGCTGCCTAAGGGAATCAACTGATTTCACAACAAGTCGGTATCCCTGAGAGGCTATGAGGTCCTTGTATCGGGCCTTGCGTTTTAGGAAATGGTGGAATGCCCGGGCAGGCTGGTGCCTCAAAGGGTCCCTTGTGCATCTGCTGCGACTGGGTTCTGGCACAGCAATGACAGCTTTTCAGAGCTGCTGATAACCTCAGGCCGTGTGAGTAGGCACATGCCCAAAACCTCTTGCATTTCGCAAACAATGTAAAGAACTTCCTTTTATAAAATGGTTGCTGCCATTGCAGTGCCACTTCAGAGCGGCTACTGCCACATGAAAGGCCAACCTAGCCCCCTGTTCAACAAGCATTTGCAATGCTATTATTTAACTTTATTTTGGCTGATAGCCACAAAAGCACATATCGTGAAACACAGTTAAAACATTCAAAATAATAAAAAGATAATTCTACAAATAAGCAACTATTATTCATAATAGGACAATAAATATTTAAAAAAATAATCAATAGACTAAAACCAAAGAATCCCACTGAGAAGACTTGATAATATTACATTAGCAGCAATGGCAAATATTTAAAAAAAAGTTGGAGAAACAAGCATTTCTATTGAATTCCAGACTGCTAAAGATATAAACATGAATTGTTTTAAAATGGCAATTGAAGGCAACGATCAGAGAGCTGCCTGCAGAGAGGACTTTAAAGGAATTAATGAGAGAAAATATTTGAAGGTTTTGGTCCAGTCTGCCAGCGAATTGGGCTTTTAGTCGCACACGCTTCATTAAAAAGTGTCTATGCTGCAAAGATTTCTAAAGAACATTTTAAGGGTAATTTTAAATTACGGTAAAGAGTGTGAAATATTAAATGAAACAAGTGTTGCTTGCTGGATTCTTTATAAGCAGTTTTAGTATGGACATTTTAATAAGTATTCAGAGGGAACTGTCTTAAAAATACTTTTATTTCCGGGACATACTGACTTGTCAAATGTGAATTGTTTTTTAGTTCTGGAAAGGGGAAACTTCCATTTTAAAATGCAGATGTTTTAATGAGAATAACTTGTTGAGGCCACCATCCCCATCAATGGCACAGTGAAAGCTTGCCTTGTATATATTTCCCATTTTCTGAATCAGAAGGCTTACAATGGAATTGTCACAGTACATGACAAAAACAATGCAGCACAACACTGGCAGCAAAGCCAAGCAACTACTACAAGTAACCAATATCAGGCATAAAACCCTAACAAGTGACAACGGGCTGTGGAAAGATGCCTATTTTGATGATACTGAACATTTCAGTGCTTCATTTGGAGGTCACCCCCAGAAATGCCACAAACTGGAAGCTGGCACAGAGTGGGTGTGTTTCCTTACCATGAAGTACGTTGCATTGGTGCTTCTGAGCTGCAGAGCAGGGGAGTGGTGGCTACAGAAAACCATACACATGTGTATGAAGAAGAGCAGGAGGAGTACAGGGCAGCTCCTTGACAGGGATTATAACCTCATCTGTCCAGTTAACTGAGGCAGTGTAACAGGTCCGCAGTCATCACTTCCCAACCTAGGAAGCAGCTCAGTGATACCACAACCGTTACATGATATGAAATTAGGCTATCCTATGCGCAGTGTAACTCGGTACACAGCCTCTATTTCACCCCGCCCCTTCCTAGATAGAAGTCAGTTTGAGCGCATGTCTCTATGACTGTAGAGGGGAATATGGTGTGGTAAGATCGCTAAGATTGCTGCGAAGAGACAGTAAATCTGCTGGGAGAAAAGAGTTGATAGGGCATTGGGGAAACAGAGACCAACTGATGAAGGTTGACATTGTAATGGTGAGACGAGTTGTGGTGCTACTGTGGGGGAGCTGCACACCTTTCAATTCAAAGAGCCCGGCACTTATTTACATTAAACACATTCTACTGTGAATCTTCAGTTTCCCCATTTCAGAAAAAAGTGTAAAAAAAAATCACAATCTGAGTTTCTACCTGAGGTGTTTTAAATCAGAAATCCTAGATACACGAAGCGCAAAGACAACTAAAATAAGGAGCCGTTAAACTTAAAAACGAAGTAAAAAAGTGTCAAACACGTAAACAACTCCACTCGAGGAGCCAGCTTCTAATATTGCAGCTCAGATAAAGGGGTGCAGAGACAGAATATCGAGTACAAAGTATTGAGTTGCACAAATATCGAGTTGTAATATCGTGGGTCAGAAATATCGACAGCAAGAATATTGAGGTCAAGAATATCGACTTAAGCGGGGTGTAGGTTGAGTCGTCACTCAGCCATTGTGCGCCTTGTTTGCATAGGAACGCAGTTTGATAATTTCTGATGTTGAGGAGACCCAGGCTGCCTTTTTCTCTAGATAGCTGTAGCTTCTTCATTGATATCCTGGGTTTCTTCCCCTGCCACAGGAAGGTACCAAAAAGCTTGTCAACCCTGGTTGAAAAGTCATCCGAAAAAGTCATCAGCAACATACTTCCCAGGTAATTTACCAGTGGAGTCACCGTCATTTTCAGGGTTTCGGCCCTCCCCCACCATGATAGGTACTTAGGAGACCACCCCTCTAATAGTTTGGAAATTTTCTTTAGGGTCAAGTTCTCGTTAATGCGTAATGTAGAAATTAAGTCCTTATCAAAGTCCAGCCCCAGATACTTGAAGCAGTCCGGCTGCCAAGTTAGACCAGAATCCCCCAGTACTTCCTTATTTCCCAGATTATTCAACATTCTAACCTCCGTTTTGTCTTTGTTTAATTTATACTCCGATACCTTCGAGAACTCGTTAATAGTGGACATGAGGGCCGGTATAGCCTCCTCGGTTTTTCCCGAGACAACCAAAATGTCATCCGCATAGGCAGTTAGTTTTATTGTACAATCATTAAAGGGGACTCCCGAGATGCCCTCATTATTTCGTATGTTGTGAAGGAAAGGTTCGATTGCCAATAGGAATAATGAAGGGGAGAGGGGGCACCCTTGTCTGGTTTCTTGCTGTAATCGGAATGATGTGGAGAACAAGCCCCCCACTCTGACTCTGGCCAAGGGGCAGGAGTAAAGGGACATTATCAATCTTGTGAAGGACATTCCTAGATTAAATCTATTTAGCACTGCCTCCAGATATGTCCAGTCTACTTTATCGAAAAGCCTTTTCGGCATCAAGCGAGATTGCTACAGTGGGGGTGGTAATGAGCTTCGCCTTTTCGAGTGCATGTGCTAATGTAATGGTATTGTCACTAGATAACCTAAATTTCAAGAACCCTACCTGGGAGGGGTGGATAAGTTTGGGCAGAACTTTCTGGAGGCGGTTGGCCAAGATCATGGCTAAGAGCTTACAGTCGAGATTGATAAGGGAGATAGGCCTATAGTTTTTAGGGAGTGTTGGGTCTTTCCCATCCTTTGGCAGGACGGCAATGATAGCTTCAGATAGTGTGCCCTTCGCCTCCACTGTGTTGTTAATTTCCTGAAACAGGTGTAGGAGTGGATGTGATAGGAGAGAAGAGAAACACTTATAGAATTTAGCACTGAACCCATCTGGTCCGGGGGCCTTTTCGCATTTTAATGATTTGATAGCTTTTTCAATCTCCAGGGTCGAGATTGGATTATTAAGGTCGGCTTGGTCAGCAAGGGAGAGAGACGGTAGATCGCATTCCCCTAAGTAATCCTGGATTTTGGTTACCTCCACCTCTTTGTTCTTTGCGTAAAGACGCTCATAAAAGTCTTTAAATATATCTGCGATCTTGACAGGGTTTGAGTGGGCCACTCAAGCTTGGTCTTGAATAGAATTTATCGTGTTTTTCTGTACCTTAAATATGAGATAAGCAGCCAGGCTCCTTCCCGCCTTGTTTGATTCACGTAGTTTAAATAGTTTCCTCCTATTCAGCCAGACCCCTGCTCTTTCACTTACTATTTTATTGTATTCATATTTCTTATTTGCCAACTTATTTAGTGTAATCTCACTCCTATCAAGCAGGTGTTTATTCCCTAGGGAAGATATTTCTCTTTCTAATTCCTCTAGGGCCTTGTTGTGATCTTTGTTCATGGCTGATCTCATTTTAATATTAACCCCTCTGACAGTACTTTTTAAGGATTCCCATTGAGTCAGTTTGGTGTTGTCCCCCCTTTTGTTATGCTCCAGGTATTCTTTGATGGCCGATTCAATGGCAGACCTATGCTGCTCCTTTTCAAGTACCTCCTCATTAAGTCACCAAATAGATTGACGGGTAGACGGTTTCACATTAGAGATGGACAGTGATATACACGAATGATCAGATAGAACCCTTGGTTCTATTGTTGTCTCTTCTATTCTGGGAATACCATTTTTAGTGATAAATAGATAATCGATCCGGGAAAACGAATCATGTGGAGGTGAGTAAAATGTGTAGTCTCTCCCATCAGGGTTTTGCATGAGTCCACTAAGTTAAAACGAGTACAGAGGTTAGTGAAGTTTTGTGAGACTTACTGCCGCGGAAGTTGCATCAGGAGTCCCTATCAAGAGTTGGATCAAAGGGTAGATTGAAATCACCTGCGAGAATATGTACAGCTGAGTCAGGAATAGTATCAATTTGCTTAGTGAGGTCTGACCAAAAACTTAAGTCACATATGTTAGGAGCATATACGTTCGTAACATAAAATTCAGTATCATCTTTGAGCAACTTGGTTGTGACCCACCTTCCATTGGTGTCAGCTGTGGTGGAGAGCAAGTCAACATTTGATTGTTTTGCTATCAGTGTTAAGACGCCATTTTTCTTGCCTATTGCCTCTGATCCTGCAACTTCGACATAGAATTTGTTCCTAAGTGTATTAAATTGTTTAGCATCAATTTTAGTTTCCTGCAGTAGGACAAGTCCCCTTTTTGCCTACAGAGGTAGTATAGGATTTTATGACGTTTAACAGGTTGATTAAGATCTTTGACATTAAGTGATAGTATTTTCAAGTTGTCCACCCTCGCTATGCCAAGCGATGTGTCAATCGTGGGGAGTGACATAGAGAAATAATGGAAGATCAAATCCAGTCAAATAGACAGAGTGTCCATAGGACCTGCGGCAGATACAGCCTAAAATGCAGCGGTGTTTGTACAGTGTAAATATCGACACATGGACCTGCAATAGCAGAATATCAATAGGGATGAAAACAGTTTTGCTTGTGGAGCAGTAGAGAACGTCTTCCGAATTCTGACAATGTGGACAGTCGGACCTTGGTATGCAGCAAATAATAATGACATATATAAGAAACAAAAAAAATTCCAAACTCTTACCCTGCCCTGCCCTCCCCGACCCTCCCCCACCCTCCTCCCCTCCCAACCCAGCCTTCCCACCCTTCCCACCCCGAATGAAAGTAGTAGGCATGGTGACGCGGGAAAACAGTGTCTCTCCCATGGCACTGAACAAAAACCATAGTGATAATTGGAAACCGGATCAACAATGAAAACATCGTAAAACATTGGTTACCGGAAGTAGTGCATTCATAAATCATTACACTTTGGTGAGATTCACATGTGATGTGAGCCTGGTAAATCGTGCCACACCTGATTCCGTGAGCTTCTCAACTACAATCCTCTTTACTACATTCTTTACTACAATCCTCTTTACCACGATCTTCTATAAATCCATCTCTGAATACAGCCCTAGGCTAATAGGTATACTGACAGTAAGGTATGCCAGTAACATTTAGTCTAGACAGAGGAGAGACAAAGGTGTGATCAACAGCTAATGCATTCTGATGGGAATAACATGTTACAAGTGAGGTACGGAGTGAGCACATCTATCTCGATACGCTGCGCCATTAATATCAGAGCAGACTAAGAAGTGTTCCTAGGTCAATACACTCAGCCGGAAAAAAACTGATATCAGTGAGGCAGGGCATCCCCCCCTACATCATCTCACTTACGTAGGACCTAACTCTGCAACAGAACAACTTAATAACAGAGTAATGTTCATAGCAATTAAGTGAAGTACAACGCAGACAGCCGGCAGTTGGAGCATAAAGAAACTCGTTTGATACATGTGATTGGAGACCTATATAAGGAAAGGATACTCATTTAGGAGCAGCTGCGGAGTCCTGCGTCGTCGTATCCATATGAGGGACGTCTGGGCCATCCCAGAACCTTTTGAGTCTCTGCGGGTCGGTGAAGATCTGAGGGTACCTTGAATGAACATACGAAACTTTGCCGGACCTATGAATCCGAATTGGTGGCCCAGCGACTGCAGCCTCGGGCGAAGAGCAAGAAAGGCCTTCCTGACATCAACAGTCTCCTTACTATAATCCTGTGAGATGAGGATCTTGCTGAATTTCCACAGAATGTGGTTGTTTTTGCGTACAAAGGATAACATTTGTTCCACATGCTGATATCTTAGGGGTTTACAAACGATGAGCCTGGGACCTTTTTGATTCAAATTGATCCTACTGGGAACTCTGTGCACCCTGTCGAATTCAAGCGGCTGGTGAAAAGTGAGGTTGGTTGCTTGCGAAAACCATGACTCCAAGAAGGAGACACAGGAGCTGAAGGCCTCCTCTGAGCCTTCCGGTATGCCAAATATGCGGAGGTTCCCCCTTCGATTCCTATCTTCCAACTCGGATAGCCTCCTTGACATTTGGTCTGAAGATACAGAAAGGTGTTTAAGAGATTTGCAGATCTTTGTCTCCGAATCTTCAAGATGGCTGATCCTTGATTCCGTTTCAGTAAGCCTGGCAGTAGTGTCTCGAATATCCTGTCTAATACCCACGATTTCCTCCTTTGTGGATTTCGCAAGGTCACAAACTTCCTCAAGCTTATTTAAGATGATATCCATTGTGTGTTGACGTCCTTCCTAACTTTGATAGGTGAAACTGGGTTAGGAGGCTCGGCCTTGAGCCTCTTAAGATTTTTAGTTTCTTTCTCACTCATGGTGTCACTTGCAGCGGAGTACTTTGTCAATATAGTTCCTCTACTCCACCTTCTGAGAGGCAGGCCCAATTGTAACCCCGAGGGGTAATGATATCGTATAGGGTGAGCAGTGCGTCGGGAAAACCACCGTCAATTTAGAGCAGAACACCTGTCCGTAAAGAAAGTGGAGGTTTAAGAAGCCCTATTGAGGGTGTATACATGGTGAGAGCTCAGCTCAGAGGATGCGATTGTGCCAGCATGTACCGTCCGGAACCTTTGTAGATGTACCAGATACAGTGTCAATATTGAGCAGTTGCCCTATCTAGTGGCATCGAGCAGTGTCCGGTATCAAAAGCTAGGTGTTAGCAACAGCATTGATCGAGAGGCCAGGTGAACCCAGATTGTGGCTTGCCTCGTCTAGTTTTGGGCCCGCATATGCTGCACTGTGTGCTTCTTTTAATTTGCCTTGTGGATACTGTTATGCCCGTTCGCTGAGATCTATTTACTCGAAATGCTGTGTTCTGTGCTCTCTTCGAATGTGCTTTGCTTTGCTGTTGGCCTCGAAAGCATGCACAGTTGAGAGCATAAACAGATGTTGGCCTTGAGAGCAAGAACAGTTGCATTCAGATTTCTATCTCATACATGGTATCGAGGCATGTTCTGTTTGCCTGCTTGCTGTACTTTGCTCAATAGCATAGTCAGTCATGCCCCTGTGTGTTCAATCATGCTTATTCTGCTTCTTTTTTAAAGAAAATTGCCCTTTGCCTGTCATCACACGAGCACTGCCTTCTTTAATGTTCTTAAAGTTCACGTTTACACGTTTAAAAAAAAACAAATTGCCTTTTGCCTTCCTTCGCTGCTTCACTGCTTCATTTCAAAGTTGCCCTTCACCTGCATTTGCCTGCCTTCACGCTTTTGCCTGCCATTGCTCGACACCTCGAGTATTGCCTTCTTTAACGTTGCCCTTGTTGTCCTTAATACCGCTTTCACATTGCATGCACTGCCTCATCGAGCGTTGCGTTTCTGGGCCAAGAAATCCCCTGTGTGTGCCCCCTTCAAGCACTACATTCAGACATCCTTAGGCACCATTAGAAGATCCGATAGTGGACCGTTAGCGCACCCGCCATTTTATGTGGCCCTTCGCTCTCATATCAATGTAACAGCGCCGGAGACTCAGGGAAACCACAGCGTGGGATCAGCGGCAGCGCGGGTATCAGATGACTGCTGCAGGCTAAGCGGTCAGTTGTAGGCATCAAAAGGAGACCTGTGCACATACTGTAGTTCTCTGTTGTTTGTTTAAGTCGTGGTTGTGTCCGCCATTTTGTAATCGCCGGGTGTATTGCTGGGCCTCATTAAGTAAACCGGGCACTATAAAGTGGCAGTAGAAAGCGGTGGATAGCGCGCTCCTCAGGTCCCCACTTACTGGCCTTGGTGGTTTCTGAAGCTCCGATGTTTGGTGGGTGCCCTTAGAAGCAGGTATGCAGTCAGCGACCACGGGCTCACCCGCCGCAGGAGCTCCGCGGGCCTTTCGTTGTCGGCAGCGTTCCTCCAGGTGCCGGGGCTTTTACATATTTCTCCGCGTCGGAGCCTCGTAGTGTCTCAGGAACCAGCCACGAGTGAGTCCCACACTTCCGACTCTCGAATCTGTCGTCAGTAGTATCTTTACTGCAGTTTGAGCATTCCAAAATACTTAATGAACTGATCACCATGGGAGGAGGTGAAGCTCTAAGCTGCCATTTCCTCGCCGTCCAAACCACGCCGCTCCAGGTGATACTTTTACACAAAAACAACAATTCTCCTTTACTATATGTCCCTAATCGGTCTGGGCTTATTGTTCCAATAATCATTTCTTCCCTATCAACTTTCAACTGACTCACATTTATACCCTGTGATTGTGGTTTTGGTTTTGTCATTTCTTGTATCCAATTGTTCAGCTCCTCTGATGAGAGCCCTGTTGAACTCCCTGCTAACGGAGTATCAGTTGGTCCTAGTCTTCTCGGCTCAAACTGAACAGGGGTTTCAGTTATCAGTTCATTGATTGTGAGATCTAACAATGTATTAATTGTATTAGCCTGTCTGTCCCCAATCACACTATTTCTGATGCTACTTCCAGGTACTGTTAATGCATGCACTTCAGATACATTTTGTTTATTTCCAAACAATGGAAGTACTGGTCCAATAGCGGAACTGTCAAGGCTTCCGCATTGAAACTCAACTGATTCAATCCCCGCACCTGTTCTGATCAGGCCTTATTCAACATCTCGGTTTCATTCTCTTTTATCACTTTCGCTATATCTGTTATTTGTGGAGTCAAGGGTGTTCCAATTGGAGGGGCATTTGGAGTTGGTTCCCCTACATTTTCTTCATATGGGGGAGGTTTTGTATTTATAATGACTTCTATTACTTCATCTTCATCTGAATCATTCATTTCACTTCTTATACTTGGGGTTTCTAAATGATTTATTTTCTCTTTGCACTTACTTCCTGTCGGCTCATCCACTGTTAAAACTGGATATAATCTTTCAGTCAATACTGCTGTTCTCCATCTTTTCAATTTGGTATTTCTGCTCTCAAAGGGATATGCAAACATCATACTTTTATAACCTCCATTACCAATTCTGTATTTCTCTCTCTCAAATGCTTGTACCTCCCATTTTTCCAATGCTGCGTACTAAGTCAATCTAAGGTTTGGGATTAAAGAATTTATTTCGTTTCTCAGATTCTGCAGAATTCTCACATTAAAGGTAGCATATTGTGGAAAAGCCAGAACATCATCATCCCTCGTATATTTGATCCAGTTAACTAACCATATCAATGTGTGATATCCTCCTTCTAACATCAAAAAAGAAGCAGGTGGGGGCGTGGCCTGCAACCAAAGAAGATGGCCGCACTTTAGAGGAGCTGCTCTAGCAAAACCATCAATTACACCCACCATCCGGCATTATCCTTATTGAGAGGCACTTACCGCATGCGGAGGCTGAGGAGAGACTGTAGATGGCTTTTTGACCCTGCCAAGCTATATTCAGTGGTATTCTGAGGCAGCTGATCCGGGGCCCAGGCTGTGTGTCAGGTGGGAAGGAAATGGCACCTGCCGCCACTGAGTCCCGTCATTAAATATTCGGGCGCCATCTGAGCATCGGAGCGGTACCTACCATTCGCGGACATTATGGGGAGGCTGTGGAGGGCTTCCGGGCCTTATCGGGCTACAGACTGTGGTTCTCCCCGGCCGCGGACCCGGGGCCTGGACTGCGAGTGGGACTGCGATAAAATGGGGCCCACCGCCGCCGGGAACGGTCCATGAAGCTCGCCGCCTGAAGGTGACCTGGCAGGGCTATTGGCGGGCAGCGTCCGACGAGCGCTCGTGCATCACCGCAGACTGCCGCTGTCGAGCGCTCTGCCCTGCCTGGTGGTGCGTCCCGGCCATGGTGGCGGCGGGCCTGAAAACCTGGCAGTCAGCCGGGCAGCCCGTCCCGCTCTGAGAGGTGGGTGTCATAGCTGGCACGGAGGAGCATCGTGAAGGCTGGACCCAGGTGTAGGACTAAGCGGTGGCGGTTGGCGGAGCCGCTGGAGAAGACAGCGGTCCCCAGGCGGGAGCAGGTCAGTTTGAGGCCTGATGGGCCTGGTGAAAGGCGTGCTGGAGGAGCGGGAGGGGTGGCGAACGGCCCATGCGGAGGCCTTGGAGTTTGGGCCAGGCCTGGCCCCGAACTATAGACAGCGGTGGTGCGGACCGTGGTGGCACGTGGACCTGTAGAGGCCGGTTTGAAACTGAGATGGCTGGCGGGGGACTCAGAGAAGTGTGGCTTGAACAGTGCGGAAGGGCTGCCATTGTTAGACTCCCTGCGGGTGGCCAGGTGGCGCTGGTGGTGACAAGGTGACGGCTGGTGCACCCACAGGGCCCTAAGTGTGACGGCAGGAGAGACTGGGGCACGTTTGGGCAGACACTGGCTCGCAATCCTGTTGGCATTCGGTGGCTGATCCCCGGGACGAGGGGGGGGCCCTACTGCTGCACATAAGAGCTCCCCTCTGGCATTACTGGGCCTGACCTGCACCGGAACCAACGTGCAGGCTTTGGCCTGTGACAGACAGTGAGCTGTTGGGTGTGTGGCCTGGTTGAGTGGCTAGACGGACCGAGAGTGGACCGGAGGCATAGAGCGCAGCAGGGGGGCGCAACACCTAGTGGGAACCGCATCATCTACAGGGGCTGTGGTAACACCCTGGTGAGTGTCCTGGGGTCTGCCAGAAGGAGTGGAACAGCGGACGTAATCTCTGGCTGTGGTGGAGTTCAGGACCATGGGCCGCAATAGACCCCTGACACAGAGACAGGCAAATCACATAGACAGGTACATGGTCAGCATGGGGAGGGAGGACGACCCTCCAGGAGGGAGCCAGCGAAGCGAGGTGACGAACGACGGGCCAGACCCTTCGTTAAAGGACAGCATGTTGGCTATTATGGAGATGCATGGCATCATAAAGGAGATGCAGGGCACCATGGAGCCCAAGCTTCATTCGGTGACTGAAGCGGTCAATATGATGCGCGTGGACTTGGGGAAAATGTTGGATAAGGTTGCGGAGGTTGAGTGTGGCATCGGTAGTTTGCGGTCTAAAACAAAGAGGCTTGAGGAGCAGGTAGCCACGCTCACGAAGAACCAAGCTGACATGGCCGCCCTCCTGGAGGATCAGGAATGCCGGGCGCGGCGCAATAATATCCGCATCGTGGGAGTGCCGAAGGGAATGGAAGGCCCGTCCATGGACTGGTTTGTGGAGGATCTTATACTTAAGCACCTCAAGCCAAAGCGTCTGTCCAACTTTTTCTCGGTGGAAAGAGCGCACCGTGCGCTGGGGGAAAGGCCCAAACCTGGGGCCCCTCCACGCACCATCATCGCCTGTATCCTGAACTATAGAGACCGGGATGCCATCCTGCAGGCATCAAGGGTGTCGGGGGGACCTACATCTGGACAACGCCACAATTCGTTTTTTCCCAGATTTTACACTCAATGTACAGGCATAAAGTACATGATCTTATACTCTGCACGTCTCAAGATCCTAGACGGGGAAAAGGCGTTCTTCTTTGACTCACCGATGGAGGCAAGCGACTGGATGGAGGGCTGGCGGACCGTAGGCCGCCAGAATGGGTCGCAATGCTTCCCACACAGCCGTGCGGGTCAGGGGACCCAGATCAGCGACAACCAATCTCGAGAGCCCCAGCAGACGGAGCAGACACCGACTCAATGTACAGGCATAAAGTACATGATCTTATACCCTGCACGTCTCAAGATCCTAGACGGGGAAAAGGCGTTCTTCTTTGATTCACCGATGGAGGCAAGCGACTGGATGGAGGGCTGGCGGACCGTAGGCCGCCAGAATGGGTCCCAATGCTTCCCACACAGCCGTGCGGGTCAGGGGACCCAGATCAGCGACAACCAATCTCGAGAGCCCCAGCAGACGGAGCAGACACCGATCAAGTGATTATAGTGGTGTGGTGGACATGGGGCACTGTGGTTAAGGGAAGTAAGAGAGGCGATGTGCCTCCTGGGTCCTGGCTTATTGCAGGGGGGCGGACGGGAGGCTCCGGGACTGTGGTCTCTTCATCAGCTGGAAGGTTTGGGTCCTCATTGCGTTTATGGTTCTCCAATTAAGGCCTTCGGCATTGGTATAGGGTGTTGGGGGGGAGGGCACTGGGGGACGGGGTCTTGCCAGGGTTTTTTTTCATGGGGTGTGGACTCTGCCACTTCAGTATGACTTCTTCTGCGGATGCAGGTTCATGTTCCCTCATTTGGTTGGTATGGGATTGACGGGGCGACAGGCACTCTGCATGTTCCAGTGGCGGGTGGTTGGGGGCCCACCTAGCAATATTTTTGGCTCATGGCGTCCTAATCTCGCATGTATATAGCTTATCGTGCAGCAACAAGCAGTGGTATGAGGGAGATCCGGCACACTCTGGGATTCTGTACTTCAATGGGTGATCAGTCATGGATAAGGATCTGGTTGTGGAATGCTAATGGTTTGGGCAATAAAATAAAGCGCACGTTGGTCCTACAGTATGTGAAGCGCCACGGCTCGTACTTGCAGGGCATTGGACCGGTTCGGCTACAAGCTGTTGGCCCACTATGGGTTAACATCTGGCTCCAGGGGGTTGGGGATTCTTGTCCGCACAGCTCTTCCATTGATTGTTACGGGCAAGTGGTAGGAGGACTCTGGTTGCTTGGTGGCGGTTGCGGCCAAATGGGAGGGTCACACGCTAGTGTTTAGCTCCTGTTATTTTCCGCCTGGATTGCAAGTCCCGACATACACAAAGCTTGGGTTCCATCTGGTGGATCTTCCGTGGAGTACTCTGGTACTGGGAGGAGACACTAACGCAGTTATGGACATGGACCTGGACCGCTCGGGGGAGAGGCAGGGCAATAGGGGGGAAGCTGGCTTGCGAAGTTTTACCTCAGCGCTGGGCTCCAGCGATATATGGCGAGTACACCACTCCACACTAAGGCAATACACTTTTCACTCTGCTCGGCATGGGTCCTTTTCCGAAATAGACCATATCTTGGCCAGGGTGGACCAATTAGGTGACTTTGTGGACTCCTGCATTATGGCCCGGGGAATATCAGACCACTCACCGGTGGGTGTCACTCTCAAAGGGGCGGTAACGGCAAGGTCAAGATAGACCCATGGCGCCTCAAAGACGACTCCATAGTGGACAAGTTGTGGGAGGGCTCCCAATTATACTTCGATGAAAACCAGGGCTCGGTCGATTCCCAGGAAACCTTATGGAAAGCATTTAAGGCTGTCTTGACGGGTCAGGTCCAGGCACTGATTGGCGCGCAAAAGAAGGAAGAAGCACCTCAGATGGCGCCGTTGGAGCGGGAAGTAGAGGCGCTGGAACAGAGGGTGGGGGGACACCATCGGCGGAGCACAGTCACAAGCTTGCCCTCAAACAACGGGAACTCCGCTCATTGGCGGAGGGTGAGGCGCGTGCCTATTCCCTAGCCGTGCAGCATCAGATTTACGAGGCCGGGGATAAAAGTATGAAGGTGCTAGCATGGCTAGAACGTCGGGATTGGGAGCGTTCCTTGGTCGCGGAAGTGAGAAACGAGGTGGGAAACTTGGTATTGGCAGGAGTCAATATAGCGGAGGCCTTCGCGTCTTACTATGAGGCGGTGTATACCCCGGTGTGCACCAGATCTGAATCTGATTGTGAGGAGTTCCTATGGGATTTCGCACTCCCCACACTGTCTCAGGAGCAGACTGACAGCCTAGAGGTGGACCTCACGGTCCTGGAATTGTGTGAAGCCCTTAACGCGCTTCAGGCTGGGAAGGCGCAGGGGCCCAACGGGCTCCCAGTTGAAATTTACAAAAGGCAGGCCAATTTCATGACAGAACCCATGAGACACATGTTCCTTGAGGCGAGGCAAGTGGGGAGACTCCCGCCTGACCAGCGGGAGGCCACGATTGTGGTCATCCATAAGGCGGGGAAACCGGTAGACCAATGTTCATCTTATCGATCCATCTCACTCATCAACATGGAGGCCAAGGTCTTGGCTAAAGCATTGGCGACGCGTCTGTTCGCAGTCCTGCCTGATTTGATACATGAAGACCAGTCAGGATTCATGCCCCACAGGAGTACGCGGCATAACCTGCGACGGCTCTACGGGGTGCTGTATATGACTGAGGCCGTGGGCGACACCCAAACGGCATTGATGGCGCTGGACGCCTCAATGGCCTTTGATAGCATTGAATGGCCGTATTTATTCCTGGACCTGCAATGCTTGGGCTTTGGGCCGGTCTTCTGTAGGTGGGTGCGTCTGTTGTATGAGAAGCCGGTGGCAAGGGTGAGGTTGAACGGAGTAATGTCTTGTGGGTTCTCCCTGCGGCGTGGTACAAGGCAGGGGTGCCCTTTATCCCCTCTCCGATTCGCCCTGGCACTTGAGCCATTGGCCCACTGGATTAGAAGAGACTGGTTGTTCTGGGGCCTGGTGCTCACGGACGAGTGGGAGGAGCGTATATCTTTATACGCCGATGATATAGTCCTTTACATGTCCATACCCTACCACTCAATGGCGCAGGCGCTTCACCTCTTCGAGTTATTTGGTAGTTACTCCGGCTACAAGATTATTTGGGCCAAATCCTTGATTTACCCTCTCTCGGGGGCCCCCCGTGGGTTCCGACGCGATGCCTGGCCTTAGTAGTCACTGAGGGATTTAAATACCTTGGGGTGTATGACACTAGGGACAGGGCGGAGTTCTTTACCAAAAATCTGGAGCCACACTTGGCACGGTTAGCGTTGGACGTCGCTCACTGGCGGTCCTTGCCTCTCACCCTGATGGGGCGCTCCGCACTCTTCAAAATGTTGGTGTTGCCACGCCTCCTTCATACCCTACAGAATACGCCATATCCAGTGCCAGATGGAGTGTTCCGGCGCATATCCTAGGCCCTGTGGATGCTGCTCTGGGACAGAGGTAACCCGAGAATTGTGCTGAGTAAACTCACGAGGGGGGTGTATGAGGGAGGGCTGGCCCTACCGGACTTTCGGTTGTACTATTGGGCGTCTCAGCTCCAGGTCATCAATGAGTGGGTATACGTGGCGGGGTCGTAACCAGCCTATAGGGTGGATAGATACGCTATGCCAGAGGGTAATTGTGAACCTCTTCTATACTCACGGAAGAATCGAAGGGACTTGCCTTCGCACACAGGGGTAGTATTGCAGTGCTGGAGAGAGGCCAATAAATTCCTGGGATGGACAAGCACTATAACAGGTAGGACCCCGCTCTGGTTTGGGGACCAGTTGATGGAGGTGAAGAGGCTAACCGGCTTCAAGGGCTGGAAATTGATTGGAATGGAATACCATGGAGATGTTTGGAAGGGGGGTGCCCCTAAGTCCTTCGATTACCTCAAAAAAGAATACCAATATCTTGCAGAACACGCCGTATCCGATTCAGCCGGGGTTCTTTAAACAAATATCTCATGTGGTGTGACGGGGGCACCCCTCGGATTGCATTGTGCAAGCTAACAAGGGGGGTGTATGACAGGGGATGGCCCTGCCGGACGTGCAGTTATATTATTGGGCGTCCCAGCTGCAGGTGGTCAACGACTGGGTGTACGCAGATAGGTCGGAACCGGCCTATAGAGTAGATCGGTTTGTGATGCCGGGCGGGAATTGTGAGTCTTTGTTATACACCAAAAGGACACGTGCAGATTGGCCCCCACATACTGGAGTGGTAGTCTAATGTTGGAGGGAGGCGAATAGATTCCTGGGCTGGACGGGATCCCTGATGGGTAGGACCCACTTGTGGATTGGGGAGCAGCTGAGTGAGGTAGCTCGATTGGAGGGCTTTAGGGGTTGGCAGCTCATTGGCATTGACTACTTGGGAGATGTGTGGAAGGGGATGTCCCCCATTCATTTGAATACCTGCAGAAGAAATATGACCTACAGGACTCGCATCGCTATCATTACTTGCGCCTCATACATGCTTTACTTTCCCATATTCGAGGGGGCGTCTCGGTCCCGGAATGTTCCCCCATGGAGGATGGATTACTTCTTGATCCCATCCTTGATAAGCCCACGTGCACGATTCATCGCAAGTTAATCACCAACATGCCCGATCCTTTAGTGGCACTGAGGGCGACCTGGGAGCGGCACTTGGGCCCCTTGGAGGACGATGACTGGCAGGACGCCCAGCAGAGTCCACGGGAAATCGCGATCCGGGTCCATTTCTGGCTGGTGCAGCGCAAAATTCTGCACCGGATTTCCTACACGCGCACCCTACTGTACATCTGGGGTGGGTGCCAGACTACTTTGTGCACGCGGGGTTGTGGGGGGGAAGGGTCTTTCTACCACATACTATGGGAGTGTCCGGAGATTGTCCCCTTTTGGACCAAGGTCACAGACATATTGGCTGAGGTGGTGGGCTCTCTGGTCCAGAGGGAGCCCAAATGGGTACTTTTAATGATAAAGGGGCCCGCTGATTGGACCAGATATGGGGAAGTCTGGTTGGCCATGGCAGCAGGAGTGGCAAAACGGAATATTGCCAGGGCCTGGGGGGTGTCTGCTCCTCCACAGTGGGACCAATGGGAGCGGGACCTCGATTGGTGTCAGAGGGTAGAGGAGACCATTTATAAAAGTAGGGGGTGCTCCAAAAAATGGAAGAAGATTTGGGGGCCTTGGAGAAGATACAGGGGAATGGGGGGTGGCCTGGGATAATGGGTTTTACTTTGAAGGTCTAGATAATGGTTAATTGTGACTATTCTTTACGCTGTTCACTGCCTGTTTGCCTGATGCGATGTGACCAATGGATTGACATGTCAACTGGAATGAGCACTGTTAATAAAAAGAGTTGGAAAAAAAAGAATACCAAATGCATGACTCCCAACACTACCACTACCTGCGTCTTACACACGCTCTACGCACCCATATCCCCACAGAGACTTCAATCCCGGACTACTCGCCGATGGAGGACAGGCTCTTGCTTGACCCCATTTCAGAGAAGCCCACGGCTACTATCTATTGCAAACTAATAAATAATAGGCCTGACCCCTTGCTGTCTCTGCGGGCGAAATGGGAAGAGGATATCTGTAGCCTAGAAGATGATGATTGGCAGGACGCTGTAGTATCCTGCTGCTCAGCCAGAATGACTGCCTGATGGAATGTTAGTGTTTGGAATGTGTGGGTGCGTGAATCAGTTGGATGGAGGGCTGAGCAGCAGGGAAGCTGCTCCTTGTGGGGCTCCTACTTAATTACTCTGACTTTACCTGTCTATGTATCTAATTTACCACCTCAATAAATCTTCATGGTAAACTACCTGGCTTGGAGAGTCCTTTCCTCAATACTACAGACACCCTGCAGAGCCCCCACGAAATAGCGATACGGGTCCGGTTCCGTCTGGTCCAATTTGAAACCTTGCACCGGGTGTACTACCCACAAACTCACTTGTTCTCGTGGGGTAGGAGCCAGTCTCCTTCGTGTGCGAGGGGTTGCCAAGAGGTGGGAACTTTCTTCCATATTCTTTGGGATTGTCCGAACGTGGTACCTTTCTGGACCAGGGTGGCCTACACTATGGAGACAGTAGTGTGGTCACCAGTCCCGGTGGAACCAAGCTGGTTTTTATTAATGATCAAAGGCCCAACGGACTGGTCAAGGTACAATGAGATCTGGCTGGCCTTGGCAGCCGGGTGGGCAAAAGTAATGTACTCAGGGGTTGGGGGTTGAGGAGGCCCCACAATGGCACCCGTGGCGGCGGGATTTAGATTGGTGCCAGAGGGCGGAGGAGACGATCTACAAGGCCAGGGGGTGTGTGAAGAAATGCAGAAAGATCTGGGGTCCCTGGCAGAAGTACCGAGCAATGGGGGGGCGGGGGCGGGTGAGGAGTGATACGGGTGGTGGTATTCTGATACTGTATGATCTGCCCTTGAATGTACAATGAATTGCCAATTTATCCCATGCTAATTGAACACTGCTATGTATTTTGCAAGTCTATGAGCAAAGTTAATAAAAATATTGTTTTTAAAAAAAGAAGCAGGTATCTTAGGAGGTGGAATTGTAATTCCCTCTCTATTCATAATGGGTTTATCTTTCTTGAAACAAATCTTTATTTTCTGTATTAACTTCATTTTTCTAGCCTCTGCTAATAGATCTTATTAAACAAACAACCTTTCTGTAATTTCACTCACTCTATTGGTTACCTTTTGTCCTATACCAGCGCGGCTCACACCAACCAACAAATCAGAGTATTGCTACGTAAGCGAAGTCTCAACCAATACCAGCGCAACTCACACCAACCAACCAAACTCAGAACAGTACCCGCCCGCAGCCTGACCAATGTCAGGGCAGCTTTTTTCTTGAAGTCAGTATTACTCATGCTACTGACCCTCCTTTTACAAAAAGAGCTCACTACATGCCCCCTGCCTTGTCCAATGCTAGCGCGGCCTTTTGTGACGTCAGTATCACTCCTGCTACTGACCCTCCCTTTACAAAAATGTACGGCAATGTTTTCTGAGTTTTCTTAATCAAAATTTCTCTTAGTAACAACACATAGCAATGCTACTTTGTCCGTTCCACTACATAAAGAGATAGTTTTTTTCACTTTTCCGATGATTTTTCTCACTCAGAGTCCTAATAACTACCAGCGCTATTTTACTCTTCAAACAAGCTTTAGGTGTACCTATTACTTTTCTAGGAATAAAACCAGAATTTAAAAAGAGGACTTTTTTGGTATAAAAAGGAGTCTTGCTAATTTACTTGATATTCAGCTAGAATTTCAGAAGTAAACCCTTCGCTATTCAAACTCTCCATTCATACGAAATTCACTAAGTATGACACCTAAAACCCTCCGTAGCTTTTTAAGAATTATTTCAACAGACAAAGTATTTCTGCAGTGTGATTCCTTTACCACACTATTCTTCTGCCTACTTCCAGCAGATTCCTTCCCGGGATTTCCTCAGGTATCTCCGTGGAGAGACAAAAGCTCAAAAACGGATACATTAATGTTAAGAGTTTTAAAGGACACCTATGCTACTTACGAACCTTACTGTATGAAGGGAAATAGGAAGACCACCCCTGGTCCCAAGGGATAACCAAGATTCCCAAAGGATAATCAGGAAAACGCAGAGAATCTGGACAGGTACAGGAAAAGATAGGTCAACTAGGCCTCTCATGAAAAACCTACGGACAGCGGCGTATCTCCCTCTTCTCTGTTTCCTAACGGCATTCCCAGTCAACTCTCCTAACCCCGCCCCTAATGTCCCAAATATATAGTCTAAATCGACATGTTCATCCCTCAAAATGTTGCATTTACGCTCTAACTCGCACTGTGATAGGTGGGCAGGGGAGGTGGTGCTGTCCCACCACCATGACTTTACATTTTTCTTCATCACTTCTTTGTGTACAAGCATTCCCAGGGACTGGATTTGAACTGTATTTACATTTTCACACATTAGTTACAAATGTATATTTCTCTATTAGTAAAATACAGTACTTTTGCTGAGGACACCAACGGTCCCACGCTCTTGTACAGTAGTTGGCCGGCGATGCACGCCCTGGCCTTCACTCCTTTATGTCATGGCAGAATTAACTCGCTCCTAGTAATCCCTCCTCCTACAATTGCCAAGTTAAAATAAAAATGGAGTCTTCACTCAGCACACTAAAGTGAATAAAAATGAACATTTATTAATTATGTGGTAATGTAACCATCACTCTTTACCTTCCACTATCCACCATTTCCTGTTAATGTTACCCAGTATTAGCAAAATGCGAACAAGCGGCATTAATCATTACTTTTAGAAGCAAAATGCGACATGCAAATACTGACGCACTTGCGGCCTTCTCATGCAATTTCTTCGTTTCTTCAAAAACACAACAGTTATTACAATACAGTGTGATTGCGGGTTACTTTTAAAGCATGGACAAAGTGATTCCCCTGTGTTTATGTGGGTGCACGTTAGACTTACTATGTCTACTTACTGTTAGTAAGAATTATGGGGATGCATGACTCGAGCAGGTTTTATTTTGCGAAACCCTGCTCCATCAGAAGCATATCCTGAGAGAGCATTTAGTTGCTATTTCGTCATTTTGAATACACAATAACACTGCCAGGGCAAACGGGCCACGTAAATAGTACTCTTTTATTATATTAATGGCAATAATCATTAATTGAAAGGGCTCCAGTTAAACTTTCCAAAGGGTCTGCCACCATCCATAGTACTAATTTAGTAACGTTGGCTTGGTTTGAAACAGACAGAAGCAGCAAACCGTGAACTAAAGGTTTGTCCATAGGCTTGAGTGTCACTGTTTTGGCTATTTACCTATCCTCGGGTACCAATTCTACGGGGTGTCATTTATCAGGGTGTGAGGCAGTAGCACATTCTTTTTTAATGCCCCCTCGTCAACTGCACGTATAGGGTACATAATGTTTTCATCATGAGTCCAATGAAATGACAACAGAGCACCTTTGGCATCCAATGTTTGTGCAAGGTCAATGCCCAGTGGGTGATGGTGGCCAGGGTGTGTCCGGTTGCACCTAGTTCAATGAAGCCACATTTCATAAAACACACAGACTCAGTCAAAAGCCATTTTCTGCATTATTCATCCGAATGCAGGCCATTCAACAGGCACCTGGAAAAGAATCATATGGTCATTCTGACTTGAACTTGACGGTTTCATTTCACTTAATTTCGAATGAATGTGTTAAATTCGTTAAATCTATCATCGTCATCACCATGCCCCTTAACATAGCCATAAAGCAGGAAAAGATACGGAACAGAAGTCCAAGCTTCTGTGTCACGCAGCCAAAGCAGTTCAAGGGTGCAAGCGTCCCACACATAGCAGTATATGTGCGGCTGTAGTAATGTAAGCTGTATTTACACAAGCAAGGTACCGTATGGCCTGCTGCAGTTGAAGTCCACTCTCTAATAAATAGATGCAGCACGGTCCACAGCCAGGGAAGCTTCCCTAACAGATAAAAACAGTTCAGCATGAGCAGCAGCATGAGCAGCAGCATTCACAAAAAACACTTGTTTAGCAGCGGCAGCAGAAGTTTCCATAGCAGGCAGGGGGAGACTCAATAAGAACACGTGTTGCAAGGGTAGCAGCACAAGCTTCATTCACGCTCATAACAGATACACCACAGACAGCCTCAAAGCAGGGCGCTTCCTATTCATATCAAAGTTATAACGCTGCAGCAGCAACGCAGGTTTCCACAAATGAAACAACCCAGCACAGGCAGCAGTAGTGCACACCCCAAATGCAAAAGAAGTACAACCCAGGCAGTGGAAGTTCAAGCATCCCTCACACACAGTTCAGATGTCTTACTGGCAGATGCAGTACAGGCTTCTCTCACACATGAAGGGTTGAAAGAGCGCAGTAGCAGTGCAGGCTTCCCTGTCATGAAACACATACAATGTGAACAGCAGAATGCAAGCTTCCCTAACACAGTGTCCAGATCTAACACCGGTAGATTCAGTGAAAGCATCTGTCACACATGAAGAGGTGCAAAGAGCGCAGTAGCAGCACATGCTTTCCTCTCATGAAACACATACAATACAGAATGCAAGCCTCCCTCACGCAGATGTAGGGCAAGCAAACTCATGAAAAGAATGTATTTCTCCCATACACACTTTTCCATCTTTCCAACAAGCTTTCTCCTCATTTCCCCTTTCCTGGAGAGAGATACCTTGCCACAATTGCATAAGATAAGATATTCTTATGCCTAGATCAAACCATGGACGGTAGTTTGCTATTTGTGCTTGTAGCAATGCTTAAGACTTGCGCTTAGGTCACTATTACACAGAGAGCAGAGGTTAAAGATTGCTGAATATCTTTGTTAACCACGGTAAGCAAATGGTGACTAATTATGCAAATGATAGCATATGTCACAGTCATTGTGTGGTGCTCTAACAACATATGACACCCTGCTATCAGCAAGTGTGGTTGTAGCGTCTACCAGAGGTTTCTGATACTAAATTCAAAAATATATCAGAGCCCATAAAATCAACTGTAAAGCGAGTAAATACTTCTTTCTTATTTAATTATTTCATGTACAGGATGACCGCAATTCATCAAGAAAAAAGATATCCAATATAGTAGCGACCCTACGCGAGCTGCAGCAAAGGAGTTTAGATCTATAACCATTACAAGGAAAGAGGTGACGACAAAATATTTAGTCTAAGGACCATTCAGAAGCTGAGATCAGGGAAAGAACATGCCCCGGTTACTTACCGGTAATCTTCATTACTCCGAGTATAGTCTTCCTCGCCACATGACTTACATAGTGAGCTTCAGCTCCACACCAGAACCCTCCAAAGCAAAAGTTAGCCTCCCATGCCTCCCATCCCTTCCCAAGATGGCCGACCCTTTACCACCTGACCTCTATAAGAGGCGGGCCGGCCCAACCAACAGCCTGAAACCACCAAGCACAAACATGAAGCCGATAGCCAGACAGGGAGGGAGGGATGGGAACTCATGTGGCGAGGAAGACTATACTCGGAGTAATGAAGTAAGTAACCGGGGCATTACCTCCTCGTTAGTCTTCCTCGCCACATGACTTACATAGTGAGCACATACCAAAGCCAAGCGGCTTCATGGAACACACAAGAATCAACAGACCAGAAGGGGATGACCACGAAAGAGGGCAAACCCAACAGACCAGTACGAGTGGAAGGACCACCCAGGAGAGAGGCAACCACGAGTAGGAGAACCAACCCGGGACCGAAGACACCGGGAAGGCCGAAAAACAAACCAGACCCCAGAGACACCAAGAGTCGCCAGGAAAACTGCCCCAACCGAAGGAAGGCAGAGAAAAGGCACGGGACCGGACCACACGGAACCAAAAAGGCAACAGCAACCAGGGCCAGAACAGAAACGAGCAGGCCTGACCAACACACCAGGGCAGCCCAACAGGCAGCACAAAGCGAGAGGGGAGCAAAAGGCAAAAGAGAGGATCGAATGAACAGAGGACATCCCCACCACAGCGACCTAACAACAAAAAATCACCAGTGGAAAGAGACAACCAGGCCGCCCAATACAGCAACACCGCAAGGGCGACCAGAAAAACAGGGAAGCGGCACCAGAGCCATCCAACAGACAGGCAAGAGCCGGAAGAATGGAAAAGGGAGCCGAAAAGAGACAGAAGGGGGAAAAAAAAAACCGTCAAACAAAGGACCCCCGGAAGGGACCGCAACACCAAGGAGAGAAACCCAGGCAGGCACCCAGGAACCGAGCCGGAAACGACACCGAGGGGACCCGGAGGAGAACCAACCAGGCAAAGGAGAAGAAGAGGCAGAAAGAAGCCAACCGGCCAGGCACGGGAACACCCCGCACAGGGACCAAGCAACCGGCCCAGGAAGAAACACAGGAAGGGGGCGAGCCGCCGAAGAGAGCACCCAGGCGGGCAAACAGACAGCCAGCCCACAACCAGGCCCAGCCCAGCGAGAAAAAGAAGAACCGACAGGCACAGGAGCGCGGCAGCAACACACCAAAAGCGTGAAGGACCGAAGGGCAGGGCGAAGACGAGCCCGAGCCATGAAAAAATACCCCGGGAGCCACCAGAGCCAACAGGACCCGGGACCCCAAAACCTGGGTAAAGAAACGAGGACACACCCACACCGGAAGCACAGGACCCCGCCAGGGAATCCCATAGCGCCGCCGGAAACAAAAACAGCCAGCAGGAGAAGGGACCCCAGGAAGCGCAAAGCCGGGAGCCCAAACGAGAAGGCCGAAGCCAAAAAACCGGAGAACCAATGGAAGCAGACAGGGCCAGACGGACCCAGGAGACTCCCGAACCAGGCACAAAGAGAGACCCGACCCACAAACCACCGGAGGAGAGGCGAAGAGAACATGAGCACCCAGGGCCAGAAAAGCCGCAGCCAAAAATGACCCAGGCAAGGACAGTACAAAAGGGGCGAACCCCGAACACACCCCGGAGCACGAGGCAGGGGACAAACATACCACAGGGACCAACAAGCCCCAGCAAGGCAGGGGAAAACCCCAGAGAAGCCAAGGAATGGCCAAATAGAAGCCAGACGGGAAAAAACGACCACAGGGAAACCACCGACCCAGCACAGACCGGGAACCCAAGTATGGCCAGAAGAAGGCACCACCAACATACGGGCAGGAGGAACCCAGCACACCCAGGAGACAGAGCTAGAAGAGACGGGGGGAAAAAACCAAGGAAAAAAGCCAGAGGCCCCGAGACCAACAGGAAGGGGAGGATCAACGCACGGACAGACAGGGGCAAGAAAAACACCGCCAGACCACAAGACCCAAACCACGACCAGAGGAAGGTCCCACCAAGGCAGACAACCCCAACCGGAAAACCCACGAATAGGACCCGGAGAGAAAGCAGCAGCGAAACTGCCAAAGTGACCCCGCAACAAAGAGGCAGGTGCCAAAACCCCGGACCAACCAGGCAGGCAGCACACAAAGGAAGCAGAGACACCAAAGGGCCAAAGCACCAAGGGCACCGAAATCCCGGAAGAGAAGGATCGCAACAAACACCCGACCCCCAGGGGGCAAGGAGAAGCAAGGAGACAGCAGGAAGGCGACAGGAAAAGGGCGCAAGAACGCCCGCCGAGCGGCAAAGCAGCGGACCCCGACAAGACAAGGAGAGCCCTCCAGGAGCAGAAACAGCCAGCAAGAAAACACTGACACAGCCCAGAGACGGACGGACAGACCCCAACAGCAGAAAGCCCAAAACAGACAAGCCGTAGCCCACAGCCCCCGAAAAAACCCGGAGGACGGACAACAAGGAACCAACCGGGACCGACCCCACACAAAAACAGCGGGGACAGGAGTCCACAGGACAAAAGGACCATTCCACAGGCCCAAAGCCCGGAAGGCAACACCGCCAGCATGAAGCAAAAGGCCCCACAACCCAACGCCATAGGCGCCGAAAAAAACAAGCAAACCATAAATGCACCACACAAGGACACACTTAGAACAACGGCAGGGACCGAACCCCGGCCTAAGAATGGCGGGCACCACTCAAGGTACAAGACACACCACCGAGCCAAAGCACCATGGACCCAAGCCAAACCAAGGAACCCTGCGAAAAAAAGGCAGAGAGAGCAACCCAACGGGAGACTCCAAACACGGAACGCCACACGAAAATAGCACGACAACCCAGTGCAGGGACCATGCAAATCCTCACGTAAATATCCAATACCAGGAAAGGTGCCGAAGTGTGCACAGAGGAAACATGGAACGCACAACGAATATGCGTGTCATCCACTGGCAAACCGGCAACCCCAGAGCGCCCAGGGGGCAGCTGAAGCGAACACGCCCCAAGAGCACCCGCCGAGAATGCGAACCACACACGAGGAAGAGAGCGCAAAGGGAGCCCGGCCAAGGAGCAGTTGAAAACACTGTCCGAAAACCAAACACCGGGGGACATGGGCACAGCAAAAGCGGGACCCGAACCCAGGCCAGAGCACCAGCAAAGCGCTGAAAAACAGACGAACAGTGCAACCAACCCAAAGGGACACACAACAGCGACCCCAGAAGGAAGAAACCTGAGACCACGAGGCCGAAACACAGACCCCCACAGAGGAAGCAGTAAACCACTGAGCCACCAGCACACAGCCCCAACGGAATGCGAGAAGCACCCCACAAAGGAGCCCAAGCAGGCAGAAAAAGAAGATGAGGAAGAGTAGCCACCACAACCGCCAGGACACAGCGCCAAACCAGGGAACCAAGCAACCAAAGGAGGAAGCAGAGGACCCTCCAACACAGAGTACCCATAAAGACGGAGCACAAGCAGGAGGCGAATACCCAGCACATGTGATACCAGAGTAAAAAAACACACAAGGCCAAACACAACGTGACACGAAGCAGGCCACAGGAAGAAGCGAGGCGGCCACCCAACAAGGACCCCAGGAGCAGTGCCACAAGCAGCCAACGGAGCCCATAAAAAGCAACAGCAGAGCGCAAACCCGTAGGAGGCCCAGCAGGGCCCAGAGAACGAAGTGGCGAGCCCAAAACACCCCAGACTGCAAGGACAGCCGTTGAACAGTGAAGGCCAATAAAGAGGGATGACACGGCCCACACCGATCCCCGAGGCATACAGCAGAGACCACGCTCAACAGAGCGAGAGGGAGAACACACAGCCACGGAGGTGGCCACGCCCCCTCCGAGGCAGAGCAAGAAAAGGCGAGGACAAGCGGCACCCCGCCCCCTAGAAGCCCGGACCACCCAGCGCGGGAAATACACGGGAAGAAGAGCCGCACCGGAAAAGCAAACGGCAAGTACAGGGAACAGCCCCGCAGCCGCCCGCCAGCCCCAACGGCCCGAGAGCGCAGGGAGCACTGAAGGAAGCGCACACAGAAACGGTGAGTGCACCAGGGGCCCGCAAAAGCAATGGGGGCGCAGCCGCGGCACACATGGCAAACCGCCGGGCTTTTCATCAAAGCCTCCGACCATCATAAAACCATGTACGATGGTTCGCATGGAACGGAAGCCATAAGCATCCGAGAGCGGGAACCCGCCCTTACAACAGACTTGTGGGGAGCCCGTAGCAATGAGGACACGAATAACACAATGCCCCACAATCAAGAAGCCAGAGCGCGGCAGGCCACGCGCACAGGGTACAGACAGTCAGTAAGCCCATAGGCGTCTACCCGCGGCAAGGACAAGAGAAGCAGCACAGCACACATGTCATGTATACATGAAGCAGTACCGGGGGGGCCAAGCAGACGGTCAGACAGCGCTCGGAAAAATAAAGAGCACGTAACAGACAAACCCCAACCCAAACCAAGCCACCTGAACAGGGACAAGAACCCCTGGGCCCCCGGTACAAAAACCTGATGCACAACAGAGCAAACCAGGCACATGAGCCACATACCGCTGAGTATAAGACAAAACCACAACAGTGCGAGGCGCGGGGCAAATGGGAGCAGAACAACAGAGTCCCAGACCACACCGCCCGCCCCCCCTATTGACCCTTGGCCCGCTAAGGCAGAGCCTAACCAGCCCCAAAAGAGACCGGGGGAAGGAAGGGGGAGGTCCAAAAAGCCCCAGAGTCCGCTAGCGCAGGACCACCAACCAAGGACCCATGTACCTGCAACAGCAGGAACCACTTACCTGAAGACGCATCTGGAGAGTAATGACGCGCAGAACAAACAAAACAGGCTGTTGGTTGGGCCGGCCCGCCTCTTATAGAGGTCAGGTGGTAAAGGGTCGGCCATCTTGGGAAGGGATGGGAGGCATGGGAGGCTAACTTTTGCTTTGGAGGGTTCTGGTGTGGAGCTGAAGCTCACTATGTAAGTCATGTGGCGAGGAAGACTAACGAGGAGGTAATTTAAAAATACCAATCAGAACCCATGTTAGTGGGTATCCCAATGTGTGACCAGAGCAGCGTCTCTTTTTACAGCTGTTCTACTACAGATAGGCACAGAAGTAAGCCCACAGATAACTACAAGTGCTTCCGTGAGCCAGGCAAAATAAATCACCACTGACACTGTTACATACTGAAGAGCAGCTAGGGGACCCACCAGCATTCACAGAATTATTGAATGAGGTCTGCTGATGGACGGAGATGATGAAGACCACAGTGCTGCTCATGCCAAAGCAAGTTTTTGGATGCGAGCAGCTGGCTGGCGTATGTTAAGAATTCGGTAGTTTACCGAATCCTTAAATTACCGATTCGGTAAAATACCGAATCCTTAAAAAAATCCCACCTACATCTAAAAAGACCAATACCAGTCGGTAACGGCCGAAATTCGGTAATTTCGGCCGTTACCGACTGGTATTGGCCGACCTACATCTGGCCCCTAGTTAGGTCTCACTGAGGCAGTGCTTGGGCTGTCTCTGCGAGACATGTTGTATTCAGGAAATGGGCTTTAAAAGCTCCGTCCATTTTCAAGAAAGGCCCCTGGTACCTGTGTTATTACTCAGAGCTTGTAAGCACTATTTGTTTACCTAAGCTTCAGCACTGAGAGCAGTGTACATGGTTTACAGAGTTCTGTTGTAAACAGAGCTGTAAATCTTTATCTTATCTTGCTACATTTGCTGTGCATTCAAAGACCGAGGTCTGTTTTGGCTGCTGCTGCCTCCTCCTTCCTCCTGCTTTTAAAAAGCAAGGCCTGGCATCAGAGTCCGTGCCTTTTTATGGTTGTGCCGCATCCGGCTCCGAGCTCAACACGCATTTGCAAGGCAATAAGTCTCGCATTTCCGAGAGTCTGAGCTATTAACATTGTAAATGACAATGCCTTTTATTCATGTGTTTTGAAAACCTGCAAGCAGTGCGTGAACATGCATTTTGTACTGATAGTCGCTACTTACGAGAAGCAAAGCTGGCAGGAACTGCGCCTCTTTTACTGCCAGCCTTGCTTTTTGTAAGCAAGGACTATAAGTATAAAGTGCCTCTTCCGCAAAGTGCAGTAAATACTCAGGAAATGAAAATGTATTACAGTTATGTGGGGAATTGTCATGCCCTTAGACAAGACTCCTAATAAACCCACACCAGAGCATCCTGAAACTCCTCCAAACACACAGAAAGGCTCACGCTGCAGCTAGATAACAAAGTGGGTAGTAGGATAATCTGGTTCATATCCCGGTGAGCCTACAACGGGGTCCAATGGGCTCTATAAAATAGGGTAACAGAAGGCGACATGCTCGAAGAGAGTCAAGCAGAAGATCTACTTTTTATCTCAGCTGCTGTATGTTTAAATAAAACACATGGCTGTCACTGGATCTTGTGTTTTCTATTTTCATGTGTAAAAGTTAAAGCCTAAATCATGATCACTCCTGCCTTTTTGTAGTTTTATATTGTGGCAGGCATAGTGCAGATTTGAATGGCCCGGCGACACACTTTACATTTCTTTACCCTTTGAAAAAGCTTTTTTCAGGCCTGCTGGCATAACTTTCTACATTTGCGATTTAGGTGATTAAATGGAAGCAAAACAGTTGAGGTGCATTTAGTTACTTTTAACTAATGTTTTTCCCCTGCATCTTGCTTACATTTTTAACAAGCAATACTTCTTTTGCTTAAATGTCGTGCAGCAGACAATTGTTAATGCATTATTCCCATCTGTTACATTTGTCATAGACTTCAAGCTTGTATCAGCTTGAGTAGGAGCACCACGAGGCAGCCTCACGCCTTGAAGAGGTCGTTTATCACTGTGACATGCTGCTGGAAAAGATAAAGAGTGTGCTGGCCAATTTTGCAGTCACAGTTAAAAACACGAATTTGACTACAATCGCTGCCTGTTCCCGAGTCATTGCAGCAGTGGGCATCACCAGACTATAAAAGTCAACCTCCACCCAGCTCTCAGGTGACTGCTCTCACAAGTACAGTGTAGACAGATTAATTCCCATCTGGGAAAGCTGTTCACAATAAACACAAACCGAGGCAAACAAAACAAGAAGTCCCCAAAGGCCCACATAAACACTTACAGGGTAAGGGCACTGTAGTTGGTCGGTGCTGCCGAGGGAGAAACGGAAGTGATGTATCAGGAACACCAACTAATGAGGAGCCAGCAAAGAAGAGCGATGCAGGAGTAAACAAATGGCAAGCAGCAGGTGGGATTACACTGCTATAGTGATTACAGCAGGTCGTTCAGACAGTACATGCGCTGCCTAGGCTAGACCTAAAAAATGACATATAATTCAGGCCACTGAAATTACGGTTATCTGTGGCTAAAGCATTTTCTGCATATATGTATAATGGTGTTTCCTTCTCACTTGGCAGATGATGCACCATTTGCTGCATAGATGGAATATGTCGCAAAAAAGAAATTTTGTTTCTAGCTCCAACACATAAACAATTATTCAAGAAAAAGCACTGCACGTAATTCTGAGCAGTAGCAGCTCCTTTGGAAAGTTTAAGCTGTCACCTGCATTGTGGGATTTATAGTTTTGCTTTGAATGCTGCTGTTTTGGACTCAAAGACCAGCATGTAAATGCTGTTGGTTACAATGCTAGAATTAACCTAAGGTGTACTACATGACATTAGGCCATATGTCAGTTACGTTTAAAAAAAATTGCTAAGTCATTTAGAACTTTTTTTTAAAAAACTGCTTGTTTCCCTCAAAAAACAATGAGTAAACTCTGGTTACATTTGTGAGGGTACACTATTTCATTCCTTTTGTGGGCTATAGTAAAAAGAATTGGCAATGCATATTCATTTTAACTTTTGCGTGGTGAAAACCTTAATATGGTGCTTCACATCACTACAAAGGAACAATATGGTAGAAGCAGTGGTAGCTTCTCTAATACACAGAAGTAAAAAAGGTATCATAAACAGGAGGGACATCACACAGTTATTTCACTCCTACAGTAGAGATACGGTACAGGTAGATAACACACTAGAGGAGGAGTGAGATGAGTTAAAGGTCTGTTGTGCACTCTCCGTGAATAGACAAACATGCAAGAAGTACAGAATTACTGACACTCCAGAGACCATCCAATTAAATACTCGTGCTTGAACAGTAGACTGTACACATGATTCGAGTATTTCATTTGTTGAACAATGAGCAAAAAAGAGTTAAAAAACATGCAAGAAGTACAAGACATCTGAAAGAAATCTCCAACCCTCCTACACAATTCCCATGCTTCCACCTCATCCTTACCTTCCTAGAGTGCTATGCTTCTTCAATAGGGTCCACAAATAGCACTCGAAAACATCCACAAGTACTGCTGCTCTCTGATTATACAGTTTCCAAGATATGGTTTTCCTATTATTATAGAGGTTATGTCCCTTAATTCAACATTTATGTCCTCCCTTTGTTAACTCAGACCTATATTAAAATTGTGTGTGGGGGAGTTAAAATATTTTCACAGGTGTATACCTACTATAAGATTCAAAACAGGAGGGTCGAGCAATTGAGCAATAGATGCTACTTCTCCTTCCCATCAGCATGTTTCAGTGCTCAAATATGACCCTCTGGGGTTAAACGCCTTCCTCAGGACTAAAGGTCTTGTTATCTCACATCTAATTTTATGAAACAGTCCTTGATGCTTAAGGCCTGTTATTCAAGTGTATTTACTATATACTTCATTTTTTAATAGGATGGGACAATAGCAGTAAAAACACCCCTTCTTCATAGAACAGGCACACCTTGGGCAGTTACAGTTGAAGCTTCCATCCTTCAGATGACAGATACAACTGGAGCAGCATGGATACCAGCAGAAGCATTCACCACTCACAGAACATTCACAGTTACGGAATGTGTGGTATATAGGTGACAAAACATAAACATATCAAGCAAGAGTGACGTAGATCACATACAGTTCTGTGGAGTGGGTGCTTAACTCATTGAGAAGAATGTGTAGGTGAGCGAATATGCACGTTCAGATGCATTTTTGCTCAGGTGATATCCATGTCAGCATCATGTAAGTTCTGTTGCTGTCACTTGGAAACTTGCAGTAATTTTTGGTGTCATACTCTGCAGTGTTGCTGCTGTCACTTCCTTCACTTCCAACTACTGCAATTCATATATCCATGTGTCAAAGGCTGGGCCCCTGCTATGCCAGCACACAGACATTGCTTCTCATGGTGTGAAAGGAATGGAGGGAGTCACACGTGCAAATCATGGTCCATTGACAAAAATGGCAAAAACCAAAACAAAATCCACACCTCTTTGCTACTGTGTGTTCCGCTTCCACCAGTACCCTTTCTGTTTCTTTATTTCCCTTTTCGCTATTAAATATTCCTTACTCTTGCTCACTCGCTCTCTCAGCCTCTGTCTCTATCTAGTCTCACATTTTCTACCTCATCTCTCTTTCTCATTCTCTTTCGATCACTCTCAAGTGCAGCCCTTTGGCTTACATTTCTATCTCTAAATATGGGTGCGTTACAGTGCTTCATGTAAGCTGGTGATTATAGGTGGGACCCACCACCACACCACACATTGGGAACCTACATTTACTTTTCCTCATCGGGCTTGGTTCTAGAGTGATCCTGAGAAAAAAGAGAAAAACCGAAATAATGATTAAGAAAAACAATGAAAACAGTGATAAAGCATGAAGGTAGGTTTAGAAAGGAACCTCAAAAAGTGAGATGTAAGGCAGCAAGTATATGGTGGTGGGTGAAACAGACATGAGGACGAATCAAGCTTAAACAAAGTTGGTAGTTGGCAACCCTGAGCTTTGGTAGCACATGCTGCCAACTTCTGAACAACACTTTGGGACCCAGCAATTATTATTTTTCAAATGAGGCACTGATCTCATATCAATCTCAGTATTTTTTTTATCCTATTTATTGAAAACACTTCAATGGGGTTACACCATCTGCCACCCTAACAGAAATCTTAATGCAAACATAAGCAGTAGATAAATGTAAATAAAACCAAGACCATGATCTTTGGTAAAGTTCTTATACTGGTATTACAGTCCAGCATTGTTTTTAGGCATCCATTCTGAGACCAGAAGGAAGAGAGTCATTGCACCCATATTATGAAGTATTGGTCTATGGTGGCTGGAGAGCACCTGCCTGGCAGCTTCAAGGGATGGGTTTTCCAGGGCATAGGAAGCATTGGTGCATTTCGAAAAGTCCACTTTCCTTTGTAAAGTGCCCAAGAGCTATCAATGTGGCACTGGCTCCTTCGCTTCTCATACTAGTTTGTTCAAGGTTGTTTCCATCCCTCACCTTTGTTATTTCGTTTCTTGTTTGGTTCCATCACTTTCCTGATCTTTTGGCTGAATATTCGCTTGACTCTGAATGGAAATTTGGCACCAGCTCTTGTTTCCCACTAAGCCCTGCAAGAAATTGGGTTGTTGCTGCCCCTGTCAGACACCACTTCCCTGGGGAATCTCAACCAGGTGAAAATCCTCACCAGGGCCTTAGCCACTGCAGGTAATGTCACTGTCCTCAGAGCGATTGCCTCTGGGTACCTAGTGACATGGTCCAACAAAACCAGGATAAACCTCTTGCCCGTGGCAATTTTGAGTCTAAGGGTACAACAATTGTGCTGCCCACCCATTCCAAGGGGGTGCCAATAACAGGTTAGGGATTCAGGGGGGCCTTAAGCTTTTTCCCTGCCTTCCTACTGACCTGGCAGGTGAGGTAAGTCCTGCAAAAAGTTTCAGAGAATGTCCTTACCCGGGGCCAATAAAAGTGGGAGACAACCCTTACAAAGGTCTTGTCCTGCACAAGAAGTCTTGCCATGGGAATCCCATGAACCTGCCCCAGAAGGAAGGCCCTGAAGCATTAGGGGCCCACCAACACATGTGTTGATCCATGCATGGGCACCTTAGGTTTACTGTACCGCAAATCATTCTCCCTATCAATGAGATGATCTTCAGAAGTATCACCAGCAGCCTGGGCTTCAGATTGGCACCTAATGCCCTCTAGGGTTGACCACTCATTCTGTGCCTTGTAGAACTTCTTCCTCCACTTGTTATACAGCAAGCTCAAGTTGGTCTCAAATGAAGGCAATGCCCTCCCCAGTAGACTACTGGGTGGAATCCTCTGGTGCCCTACCCACCTATAAAACGGGAGTAACAGGGGCAGATTTCCCATGCCCCTTGCCCTTCCCTTTCTCAGCAGCTGCTGGAGCAATTTTCCTTGACTCTAGGCCTCCTTGACTACCCTCCTGGGAAGCCATGGACTGTGTGGTCATACTGGCCCAATAAGGTAACCCCAACACTTAAAGGTGTGACCTGACATCCACTTTCTTCCAGAGAGTGTGCTCTAGGTCATTTCCTAACAAACAATCCACAGGCATTGCATGGTTCATAGCTACCTTAAGAGAACCTCAGTCTCCACTCCCCACTCAGAAGGAACTAGTGCAACTGGGTAGTGATTCTCTCTATTGTCTGCTACTACATCCTGGTGTAATGTATTGTACCTAGTCAACTGTTCTGATGACACCAGATAACACCTTACTGCAGACCTACTGGGTCCTATGTCCCTCAGTGCCTCCACACTCTGCCCATTGATGGTGAGCCCTGCCAAGTTCCTTATCACCCAGGAACACTAGGGTAACCTCAGCTGATCCATCCACACTAAGTGGGGCCATCTCCTCCCCAAGCGCTATACTGGCCAACGCTGGATATGCTCACAAGTGGGGGACTGTGCCCTCTTGGGACACTTGGGATCTCCCTTGTGTGTCCAACCTAGTAGCACTCATAACACTTAGGCACAAACTTCCCAGTGTCAACAAATCCATTCTTCTTGTGACCTGGTTGGGTGTGAGACCCCTTAACCTGAGAACTGTTTTGGGGGTCTTGCGAGAACTCCTTCTGATGTTTGTCACCCTCTTTCTGGTGTGTGCCCTTACCATTAGTTTGTGAATCCTTCTCAGATACCTTCTTGTGGACCCTTGTGCTGAGCAGGTAAATGTAAATGTAAATGTGGGATACTTGTAAAGCGCACTGTTACTCTACCCGAGTGTCCTGGCGCTGTAGACCGCTGAGGAACCCGTCCTGGTTTTCCCTGTGAGATGGTCCCTTTCTGGGTATCTCCAGGGTGAAACCAGGCATCCCTGGCGTCTGTGGGGGGCCGTTGTAGAGATGAGGCAAGCTTAATGCCCAGAGTTACTGATTGTGTTCCCTGGTTAGAGTAGGCACTGAGGCGAGAATTATCGAGTCCGTTGACCCTGGACCAAGACCCTGCTGCTTACAGGTCTGCCGCCTCTAACCAGTGAGCCACACCTCTCACCTCCTTAGCAAGATCCCTGAGGTAATTTGTTTTATTACAACATGGAGAAAAAATATGGAAAAAAGTGTTATATGAAGGTTAATTTGACATGTAATTCATTAAATTGAATGATAAATAATACGTTTGTGTAAATTTCAATCTCTGTGTGGTTGGCTCTGTATTAGTGACTACCATGTTTATTTTTTAAAGAAATATTTTGTTTACTGAGGTGACATGCATCAGCTTAGAGTTGCATTATATATTTCATTCATTCATTTCATCTTTATTTCGATACACTCTATCATAAAAGTTACATAAAATAACACAGGTCATGCGAAGGATTATTGCATCATTACAACTATCATAAATAAATACAATTCAGCCATTAGTGATCATGAGGGGGAGGAATCAATCATAATGTAAAAACCATCCATAAATAATTTAAAAAGGCACAATAAAATCATTCTGACTTAAAATCAAAGTGGATCTTAACAATTTTAAAATTAATTTTCTACGAAACAATAACAGTTCTCAATAAAGTCCTAAAGTTTCTCACCGACTTTTATCCTAAGGAAATTCACTGCTAGCAGAAATCTGCTAATACCAAAGACAATGACCTGGCGCGAATCTGTTTTTAGGATTCTTTCTGCTTCTCTACACAATCGCACACCTATGTTTATACAAAGAGGTTTAATCCATTTTTTCCTTGGGATCATGTATGCTGGGCAGAAAAACAAAACATGTGTGATATCCTCCCTAGCTTTCCCTGAGCACATCATGCATTTATCATTGCTGTCATTAGTCCACCTTGCTACACAAGTTTTTAACATTAATATTCCATATCTAAACTTTCAGTATAATGTTTTTGCCAATGGTGGATTTACTTCATTTAAACGATTCAAAGCTAGGATTTTCTTTAAATAGAATAAATTCATTAGTCAATGATCCGTTTATTGTGTCGTTAATTCTATGGTTATCCATAAAAGCCCAGAAGGATACTTTCTAAATCTTCTATGACCCCGGGGTCAGTGTGGATGGATTTCTCCAAAACTGTGTTAGGCCAACCCTCTGTAACCATGTTCTAACATGTTTAAACCATGCAATACAGTTAGAGACATCTAAGTCTTTTATCTCTACTAGAGCTGCCCTGTAGTCCAGCAACACAGGTATTGTCCAGATCCTGACCCAAAACCTCAAAGGTCTAAATATAGCGTGATGATCAGTACGCTTCATGTTGAGATCAAGGATCAACGGAATTGTTGGAGTGCCTACTGGTATTTTTAGCAACGCCTTATAGAATTTATTCTCATTCACCTCAAACACCTTTTTACAAGACGGACCCCACAATTCTGCCCCATATAACGCTGCCGAATGTGCTTTGGACCGGAATACCTCAAGTGCTGGAAGCACCGCTTTATTGATGCTGTTTCCATGTCTTTTTAGTATCGGGAGAGTGTTTTGCGTTAATAGCAACTTGCTCTTTTCAATTTGGGTTTTCCACTTCATTTTTTAATCAAGTGAAACGCCCAAATAACTAACATTTTGGACATATTCCAGTTTTTGTCCGTTTAAGACCAAGTTTTCTCTGAATAAACTATGAGGATTTAGTGCCATGTATTTTGTCTTGCTGGTATTAATCTCTAAACCCTTTTTGCTGCAGTAAGATTGAAAGGTATTAAGCAGGCATTATAAGCCATTTGGTGTTTGCGATATGAGGATGGTATCATCCGCAAATATTAGAGCCGGGATTTTCTCACCCCCCAGTTTCGGTGCATCGTTACTGCAATCATTTAAAAAAGAAGGGATATCATTAACAAATAAGGAAAACAAAGTTGGTGCCAGGACGCATCCTTGACGAACGCCCCTTTTTATTGGGATTGGACTAGTTAATTCCCCACCCGGACCCCAGCTCACCTTTACAAAATTGTTTTGGTGCAGTCTAATGACTTGTTCCAAGAGGTTGGCCGGTAGTCCCTGGCTATCAAGTGCTTTCCATAACAGATGTCTGGGGATGAGATCAAACGCGGCCCGTAAGTCAACAAATGCCACGTACAAATGGCCCCTCCTTAGATTAACATATTTCCAGCACATACAACAGAACCTGAACACTTGATCTATAGTACTGGTTTTGGTTCTCAATCCTGCCTGGAATTTCGTGAGAACCTCATTTTCATCGATCCAAGTATTAATACGATTTAAAATGTGCCTTGCATACATTTTTTGTAAAACATCAATTAAACTAATTTGCGGGATCACACTTATCGCCCTTTTTAATAATACAAATGATTTCTGCCCCCCTCCATGTCTCTGATATATCTGTTCCAGCAGCTATAAAATTACACAAGTAATTAACATATGGGCCCCAGACACTAGTATCATGCTTATATAAATCTCCAGGAATCATATCTAGTCCTGGGGCTTTACTAGTTTTGACTGTGTTAATGGCCATGATTGTCTCTTGAAGACTAAATTCTAAGTTTCCTTTGCTCAAGTTGGTTAGTGTCAGATCGTCTCCACAACTCACAACCCCCAATCTCCGGGGCTGCGTACAGCTTTGTGAAATGGTCTATCCATGTAATTTCGTCCAGATAGACTTCTCTGGAGCCCTTTTCTTTCCTATTCCCATTAGCAACTATTTTCCAGAATGCCATGGAATCCCTGCTTTTTGCTGCTGCCAACATGTCAAACGAAATAGCTTTGTCCCAAGATGCTTTGGCGTTCTCAAGTATTTACTTGTATTTTTGTCTTGCTTCCTTAACCATTAAGCCTTTGTTATTTTTGATGGCATATACTAATTCAGTTTTGGCACTACGACAGTCTTTATCATACCAAGGTTTCCCCATCGGCTTTTGATTTCCATTCTCTACGTTTGCTTTAGCTTTTTTTGTTACCAGTGGAGCTATTTCCCTAAAGAAGCCCTTATGTGATTCTAAGAATATATCCCTATCCACCTCAACAGTGGCATAATTACAAAAGGTACTTACAAAAATATTATAGATGCTTGCCAACTTCTAACTGTGCTCCAGCGTGTGTGCCCATTTCACCGAACGGCGATTATTACTCACTATAACATTATCAATGCTGGTGCACCGGGTCATAGGGCTATCCAGTAGACTGGGCATCAATCGTGCGCCTGTTGGTGTTGGGGGGGGTTGCTGTGCACGTAAGTCATCCTCTCCGTCCACCTCTATTGGTATCCCCCTTCTTGTGGCACTGTTGTGCAGCATGTCGCAGACTGCTATTATCCGGCAGCAGGTAACTGGGTCATACTGCAAGGCTCCTCCTGTCTTGTGTTGTATCCGGAAGCGACTCTTGAGGATGCCAAAGGTTCGCTCTACCACATTCCTGGTGCTGATGTGTGCTGTGTTGTAGCGCTGTTCCTGAGGTGTTGCAGGGTTGAGGTAGGGAGTGAGGAGGTATTCACGCAAGGCCTAGGCGCTGTCACCTGCAGGGTGGGGAGCAAAGGGTTAGCTGGATGAATACATTTACATATGTGAGGATTGAGTTAATTTTGAGGCATTTATATGTACCTAGTAAGTGTCCCTCTCCAAATTCACCGTTGATCAGACGCCTGTGGATGCCACTATGTCTGAATATGTATGTGTCGTGTGTGCTTCCTGGAAATTGGGCTACGATGTCCGTCTGCAGGCTGCATAGGACGAGGACATGGGCAGGGATGGCGTTGATCCTACGGGTCTGGTGCTGCAGTAGTGGTTCCAGGTCGGCAATGAGGCGCATGATCATAGCCCAGCTCAGCCTGTACTTGTCGTAGATCAGTTCCTCTGTCTGGCCCAGCAATGTGATGCGCACCCTGAAGACTGTCCTGGATCATCCTCCTGCACTGTGCAAGAGCGTTGATTCCCCTCCTCCTAACAAGCACGTAGGGGGCAGCTATTTTGGTAGACATACAGGGTCTCCAGAGGCATATTTGAAGGGTTTCTGATTATCTGCACCTGTGTTAGATTTTTTTTTTCCCTTCCAATAACTTTACCTCCAGTTTGTGATTCCCCTTATTTTGCTCCTGCAAAATATCGATTTTGGCCATTTTCGGTATTTGCGAGTTTTGATGCATTTCGTTGCGATTCTTTAATAGCGATTCGGTATTTCCGGAGGCTGCTTTCTCTCTCGGTATTACCGATTGGCTATTTTGCTAATCGGTAATTTACCGCGGGGGTTATTTAGCGATTCTTTATTTTTAAAGGGATTTGGGTTGATGCATTGCATTTTCAGGTTTTGCGTTTGGTATCGGCCTGTTTTACCGAATCGCAAATTTACCGGGAGGTATTTTGCTTGATGCATCTGCCAGTTTGTCTTTAGGTGTCTTTCCCTCCCTATCCCCTTTCCCTCTACTTTATTGTCCTTGGGTTTTATCATGCAATGGAGAGGGATGTGTTGCAACTTCATATTAAGTAGCATTGCTCAAGTTATACATTCCAAGAGTTAACACTTTCTATAGCAGAACTTTAGCATGGAAGTTTCACTTCAGTTGCAGTTGGCTGGCAGAGGGATTACACTTTTTGTAGCTACTGGTAATTAACGTTACTCAACTTCTACCTTGGCTGGAGCAGTTCATATCAAAATGTTAGATGACTCGACTACATTTCAGGATGGGTGGTATCTCAATATTAGATTATATATGAATCAAATGAAAACATGATGAAGCAAGTATATTATGTCATTGCCCCGAGCAAAATAAGATGCATTTATTATTTACATGGCCTGGCCTGGTTATTGCTAGAGAGCAATGCTAGCTGCGTATATTCCAGAGGAACAAATGAATATGTTGTTATATTATGTGATGTTATTTTATTTAATGAGATTTTATAGAGCCAGCATTTACAATCAGGTTTCTTGGTACTATATGCAATGGGGAACCTTAGCAAGTAGGTTACTGAGGAAAGAAATGTTGAAAATGTTTTCCTGAAGCCAAAATAGGTGAAAATAGCCTTTACATCACATTGAAGTTTATTCCAGAGATTGGTAGCAAGAACCAAGAAAGATTTGCCACCTACCAATAACTTTTTAAAATGAGCAATAACTAACAAATTTGTCGAGGAGCACTGACAACAGGTCGACGTGGATTTGACGTACTTAGGGCCCAATTATGATGGCAGTGGGACCTCCAGCATCAGGCTATCAGTGGTGGTCCCACTGCCATCAGCCCATGCAGGACTGCTGGCCGCATTAGGATGGCAGGAGGATGGTGGGCGGGCAAAGAGACCGTCCGCCACGCATCCAATTGGCTCCAGGAGCATCTTCGCACCGCCGGACGGACTGCAAGCCCTACAATGGCCGTGGTGCCTGCTCAGGCACTGCTGTAGGGATTACAATGTCTCTTTCGGCCGGATGTTTCATGGCGGTTAACCCACCATGAAAAGGCTGGCAGAAAGTGATGTTGGGGGCCCCTAGAGGGCACCCCTTAACACTAGCCCTCCACCATGGGCCCTGGTGGACACCCATGGTCCCTCCAAAACAGTCCTGCACCATGTGCCACATAGTGCTGGGATTTTTATTTTATTTTTTTTGTATTGCTGCATGTGCTGCAGCCCGCAGCACATGCTGCAATACAAAATATACACATTGCGACTGTGTGGCGGTCGTATCCTAATGTGGCCAGGGGGACCTCCCACTCCTAGTTGGGCGGGACTGCTTCCGGAGTGGTGTCTGACTGACGCAGTCTGACAGACAGCATAATCAGGGCCTTTGTTCTCAGAAATATTGGGCCAAGTCAGGAAAAGGGCTTTAACATGTATTTCCAAAATGGGTAGCCAATCCAATCTTCATAGGATAGGCTACGTCAGGGATAGTGTGACCAGAAACACCTGAATTATAAAAGATTTGCACCTACCAAGGTCTAAATAGCAGTATGTCTGTCTACGTCGGAAAGAAGGAGGAGGGTATTTCTCAAATTGGGAAGGTGCAATGTTTATAATAAGACTACAGTCATTTTTGAGACAGCAGTTTAAGTTTAGAGGCAAACTTGAAACCCAGACTCTTTATGGTGGGCTTAGCATCAGGTAAAGGCCCAAATGAAGGGAGATGAATTTGGATACTTATTACCATAGCTAGGACTTCCGCCTTCTCCAGGTTGATCTTGAGCCAGGTGAGGTCCATGCATTACTTAACCTTTCGTATGCTGACCATTAAAGCAGGGTGATGAATGATTGGTTTGCTTAGCTGAAAAATTAGCTGAGTTATATCGTAATCAGTTGAGCAAGAGAGCTTACATATACCAAATTACATTAGAAGCTGTGTCTATTTCTGTGTTTACTCAGGTGAAACTAGAGACTTATTTTACAACGTTGTTCCTACTAGTGAACTAGTGACATTAGACTATAACCTTATTCTGCTTAACTGACTGGCGTTATGACCTTTGTGGTTGCTGAGAATAAAGCTTCTTTCACCCGCATACTATGACAGCATTTTATTGAGAGGCAGTACTACACTGGGCCCAATCCATTACAAGCTCCATTTATGACTTTTAAGGCTGGTGTTATTAATGTGCTCCCCCTGATTACATTTAGTACTGATTTATTCATGTGTTTAACTATGAGCCATTAGAGCTGAGGTCTTCAAACCTTTTGATGCTGAGACTGTGATGTATTCCTATAGGTTCTGTATCGATTCCCCTATTCCCGGCCCTGTTCTGGTTAATACTTAACTAGCAGCCGACCCACGGTGCAAAACAGTTATCTGATTAAGCCACACCACGGCACAGAAACGTGTTATCTGATTAGGTAATAACGCATGCCATCTAATTAGACAAGCACTATTCCTCCAGCCCCTGATAAGGCATACGGAGTTCTCAAAACAAATCAAACCTATGACAACCTGGGAAAATCCCTGCGGCCATTGTTTTGATTTCACCGAGAACTTCAGCAAAAGAATGTGCGAACAAGCCCGTTCGTATGACATCCTTATTGACGTATCCATGTCCATCCTTACGTCAATCTCGACACCTTACAGGTATAAATATTACCGACATTGCCTTAAGCAAACACACGCGGTGGTGACGAGATCGGAGCAGCGAGACGCGCTGAGGAGCCCAGCAGAGAGCGAAGCCCACACGCGCTGCCCCGCCTTCCTGACGCGCTGAGAACGAGACGCTGCTTTTCTCCTGCCGAGAAATCCAGCTCCGGCGCTTCCAAGCAGCCCTCGCAGGCAGCTGGAATATCAAGACCAGAGACGAGAGATACCAGCCCTCAACCAGTCTAGATCTCAGGTACAGAACTGAACAACCCCTTGCAGAGAATTCTTGAGTCAGTCACTTGGCAAAACAAACTTAACTTAAACTGCTACTTATCTACTCCCGCCCACGTATTAGGCTTAGGTCAGGTACACTGGGGTAGGCGTGGTTAGAAGCACCAGTTGAGTACGGTTAGTCAAATGTATATATGTATGTATCTATTTTATCAATTTTAACTATCATATGGCTTAGAAACCATATCAATGCTTCTGCAGTATTATTTTATACTTCTGCTTTTATTGTATGCACTTTACTTAACCATAAGTATCGCAATAATATCGATTCATTTCTCTTGTACGAGAAAAGAGACTGATCAATAAATAACATCTTTTATTGAACACGCCCGTCTCTTCCTTTTCTCTACAAACTGGTGAAACTAAGAATGCACGTACTGACTGAGTAAAATAAGTTGTCTTTTGTTTTCACACGACTCTAGAGATACACTCTTGATTGGGGGAGAGCAAAGTTGTCATGTTCTATGGTTGTCAGAAACTAAATCCCTTCTTGTCTATCCAGGGAAGTTAAACTCCTCCTTGCCTATTCGAGAAAGTTTCTAGTGAACTCTGAGCTAGCTGGCAAAATCAAAAACTTTAAGTCTAATATCGTCAGTAGAAGACCTAGTTAACCTCTGCCCTAGGTCTATACTATTGAAGATATTATTCCAATGCGCAGAGCCTATTGGGATAATAGGAACTACACTACATGGCGCCCAACGTTTGGATAGGCGATAAAACTAACGCAAGACATTAGAGTAACTCAGTCGTGCTTTTTCACACAGAACCCCTTTTTTCCCATAATACTCCAAAGACGTCTGGAGTGGGTAAAAGGTCATATCCGCCAAACCTCGCAGGAGGAGACTCCTATGTATGGTTCTTGGTTTATTCAACGTTGAAGGATACACTGTTCCAAAATATTGTGCATCTAATCTTTGTTTCCATAGAGACCTGATCTGCAAACAAACAGAATAACCTTCCTGTCGGTAAAATGATAGACAGTGATGAGGAAAGGGAGACAGTTAGAATAGCAGCTGAACTCCTAGTAGCAGACAATACTCTGCTGCAAAATGACCCGGAGGCAAAACTCATCCCGGTCAACATAAGAAAATCTATAACTTTAAAACTTATAGAAAATGGACTGACATCGAGAGGTGGTACAGTCATATTCGTAATTGAGGCACACGAATATCGGCAGACAGAGGTATTCTATTCATGGATAAACTTTCCAGCAGCAAACGCTGTAACAAAAGAGTTCCACTATTATAAAATAGAGGAACCACCGGATACCTACACTCCTTTCGAGGAGGTGGAAGTACCACTCAAATTCCAAGAGCACCTGCTCTTGTTTAATGGCGCCCTAAAACATAATAATCACATCACCAGGCTCGGTCCACTAGGTAGACCAGGAGCAACGTGGCCGGTCCTAGCCGGATATACACCACATCCAGACATTGAAGAAATGTCTGCACCAGATCTTTTAGCACAGCTAAAACAACTAATCAAAATACATAGACAATTAGTCCAATATGTAATGCGGACTTCAACAATCCAACCAGCAAATAAAATTCCACAGCTGACCCCTCATCAGGGTAACACAAATAAAATTACACCACAGAACATACAGTCCTGTCTGGGTAAAGTACCCGCAAAACGGGAACAAATACCTTTCTGGCTAGCACAAAAAATCACTCAAATAGAGGCGGTGTTTCCAGACACCACCCCGGTAGAAAAACACAGGATTCTGACTATCTGTCTTCCAATGGGAATCGCACCACACGTGGAGGACTGTGACACCTGGGGTACAGTCTTTGCTTCCATATAACAAAAACACATGGTGTACCATCCATGTCAGTAATACCAGATGTGCTAAAACAAATTCAAGATGAATATGGTCCAGAACCTGCTTTAACTCTGGGTATGAAACTACTGAAAGATTTCAAGCAGGTCTCTGCAATATTATTAGCCAACATAAAGGGAGAAGCAGCAAACGTGGCGATCCGCCAAAGGTTAAAAGAGACAGATATAGCAGACCAACCAACTGAAATTGCCAGAATCATAGAGAAATCCTATGAAGAACTAGGAAGAGATAGTCTGGGTGGAATACCGGTAAAACCTCAACTGATTGAAAGTCCTGAAAAGATATTTATTAAAAATAATTTAAACACTCAAAAAAAGAGCTGGGATGGAAACAAACAATCCAATCCTAAAGAAAAAAGATTCCAATCCAGAGGAAGGTCTCCTCGGCGGAGAGAAAAATCTCCGAACCAAGGACGCAGGTCTACCCAAAGTGAGCCCTCTGGGAAAAAATACAACCTTAGAAATAGGGATAATATAAAGAAACCTGATAGATATCAAGATAATGATACGCGTCCCTCTCAATCTTTTCAGACTTCCTCGCAGAAATCGGAAAGAAGAGGACGATCAGAACACAGGGAAGAGCACGTCAAGTCCAAAAACAAGGAACCTGCTCATCCGAATAAAAAGTTACAATTTCCAAAAAAGAAGGTAGCCAGTATTAAAGTAATCAAAGATGCCGAGAATACTGAGGACACAGCTGAAAAACGGAGAATGGGCTCAGACAATGCTAGACAGCGCAGCAGAAGTGAGCATAGCTCGCAAAGCCCTTATGAATCATCTGGAGACAGTGGACACGAATGAATATATTCAAGTGGAAACTGCCGACACCAGAGTTAGAAAACCTCACAAACTATATGAAATTACATTGCGTATAGAGGGGGATAAGACTAGAAAAATAAGGGGACTATTTTGGGATAATCTCTCCCAGGGCTATGACATCCTTCTAGCTGAAAAAGACTGGCCACCCGAGTTCGTCAGAGAGTGCGTTCATGGCGAAGAAATAATTATGCCTGCCTTCTCAAATCACATTCCAATTCATAAAAAATATACACTTGCTAGAAAGTGGGCAGTAGCTCAAGCTCCTGCTTTATATAAAAATCATGTAGGATGGGATGAGGACTCTCCTCCTCACAAAATCCAGTTAAAATCACAACCTACTGCACAGAGGCAGTACCCAATTAAGCAAGAAGCTAAAAAACAGGTAAAAGAGATCCTAGATCAACTTGAATACCAGGGGGTGATTGAAACTTGCACCTCACAAATGAACAATCCTTTGTTTCCTGTCTCCAAACCAGACAACTCATATTGTCTAGTTTTGGATTACAGACACCTTAACTCATGTTGCAAAACTTTTGCAGTGCAAAACTCACATAGTGCTGCACTAATGAATAACATAGTACGCAAAAAATACAAAACAACATTAGACATCTCTAATGGATTCTTTTGTCAAAATATAGCACCAGAAAGCAGATATTTGACTGCGTTCTCGGTAAATGGCTCACAAAAAAGTTTCTGCCGTTTACCCCAGGGGCACAAGAATAGCCCAGGATTATTCTCAAAGAGAGTAACAGAATTACTACAAACATACGATGACGAGGCATTATCATATGTCGACGACATTTACCTAACAGATGATGACTTGGATACTCACTTGAAGAGAGTGAACACCATAATACTTGGGTTCGCAGCAGAGGGTTACAAATTCAACTTTAAAAAATCAAGAATTGCCCATCTAACAGTCCTGTTTTTAGGATATGAATTATCAAGTGAAGGCAAAAGCCTGGCTGACAATTTCCTAGAGAAATGTGCAGTACTCCAAGCTCCTAGAACACAAAAAAACTTACAATCAATTGTTGGCTTCCTAAATTTCGGAAGAACATACATTGCAAATTACGCAGAAAGGATCAAACCCCTTTATGATCTAATAAAACCAAATTGTAAAAGAAGTGTGGCGCGGAGGTAAATTAAGACCTCTACTTACAAAAACACACTCAGTGGAAAATAATTCAGAACAACAAACTGAAATAATAGCGTTAAAAATGGCGCTAGATAATGCCGATCGCGAATTCCCGACACTTATTGTGTGCGATTCGTATTACTGCGTCAAATCATACAATAACGATTTACAGAAATGGATTCAAAACGGTTACAAAGATGACACAGGTGCAACAATAAAGCAAAAAGTGCTTTGGGAACAAGTAGCTCTTTTACAGAAAGAACTACCAAAAACTCACGTGATACATTCAGTGAGTCATCAGCGTGATGGCATTCACGTTGGAGGGAATTCATTGGCTGAGAAAGCCACAACGGCAGCAACTGAATCGGCTTCCGTAGTCAAGAAAAAGCGTACAGTAAAACACATTGACGGTGAAACTATGCTGGCGGTGAAAACGTCATCAAAAGGCGACTGCTCAGCACTACCGATCAACTATCCACTCAATTATACATACATAATCGATGCAAACTCCGTTCCTTTTGCTCGAATCCCTGGAGTGGGGGACAGAGTGATTCCAAACATGGACAGGAGAGGTTTGTTAATAGCAGACGCACATATGGGTAAGGGTCTACGACACCTTAAACAAAAAGATTCTCTGGAAGAATTACAATCAGTGTACTGGTGGCCAGGTATGAGCCTGCATCATCACATCTTTGTAAAGAACTGCCCAGACTGCAATAGAGATCGCAGTGGCGAGAGAAAACGGTATATTAGCATGGCGTTTCACTCCAGAATTGATCAACAATAAAAACTAAAGCGTCCAATTAACATATAAAGACTAGTTTCCACTTGTGATGTAGACCCCAGCACTCGGCTGACGTCTGGACTGTTAGAAAAAGATTTGCGAGTCTATAATGGCATATACGCTAGAAGCATACTACGTTTGGCTGAATGTTTTTTCTTCTTGCCCTAAAGCGTATGAAAAACATTGCCAAATGAGCATAGCATAGCGGGACTCTTCTCACTTCCTACCTGAGGGAACGGGATGGTGTAAAGAAAAAACCAAAGGCATAAAGCAATCTATAACAGCGAAGGTATTAGGTTCGGGAGCTGGGTGGGTCAAACATCTAATAAGTGTCCAACGTAGTCTAAATAACCTGCCAAGAAATTCTCTGAGGGGATTCAGTCCGTACGAACTATTGTTTGGAACTAGAATGATGGTCTTAGATATTGACAGTCAGACTTCAGTGGTTAAAGAAAAAAGCTTTGATATCAAAGATCGTTTGGCTATTTTACAGGACTTAAACGAAACAAGGAAAGACCTGAGCAACATAACGTTGAAACAACAGCCAACGACCACTGAAGAAAAACCACCTGTCCCAGCAAGACCTGTCTGGATTCCAAAAGTCGGGGATCTAGTCAGAGAAAAGATCGCGGTAAAGAAGGAATTTGGGCCTTCTTACAGAAAAGCAGTTCCTGTCTTGTCTATCAACGGGACAAGATCAGTAGTACTACCGCCCCTTGCTGGTAAAAAGGAGAACCGAGTTGTATCCATCGACCTGGTTAAACCACAATCATGTGGCCGATAACAAACAGTAGGCCAAGTGGACTCCCGATAAGTAGTAGAACACCAAGGTTTGCTACAAACACAGAGGTTCAATCTAAGAGGCTACTCACGTTTGAAATGCCAAAAGAACAACAACAAGGTCTATGCAACAATGCTATGGTACTTAAACCTCTACAAACCCAAATAAAAACATTTAGCAAAGACACACCAATCTACAATGAAGTAATAAATGACTATGCTGCTGCAACAAAACACACGGATAAAGCAAATATCAATCCTGAAACTATTGGAACAATAGACAGAACGGCATCCGGTTACTTCATCAACTTCAGCGATTCATCTGAAAACCTGAGTGAATCAAAGGAACAAACATCAACAAAAACCTTTAAAGACAAAGCTAAGGAACTTTTTCAACAACTGAAAGAAACCTATCTGATTTCTCCATTGATTGAATTCTGGGTGGCCTTAGGTGCACTTATCCTCATACTTTGGCTCATCATGATACTATGTTTGGGACACTTCATTGAGGGAAAATATGCTAAAATGGACACAGCAAGCCAGAAAATCAACTTGGTCCTCAAACCACACACGTCTTCACACGTCGAGAAAAGAGAACTTTCTTCAGTCAACTTCACAGCCAATCCTATACCCGGTGGGGTAGCATAGGACAATACTGATTATGAAACTATGGTCCGGTTGAAATCCTGAAATATCCACACCAAATCAAGATCTCATTGAGTGACTTTGTAAAACCAAGCTCAGTTGATGATGATTGGGACGTGGAAAGCATTAATAATATGATGTCTGACCTAGTGATGTCTGCTAAATTTACAAAACATGATTATTTGCAGGGTTCATCTAATTATGATAAAATGTTCTGCTATAATCACTATAGTAATCATTATCTGCATAAATCGGCACAACCTAGAAATGTTCTAAATTATAATCAATGGGAACACTGTGCAACCCCTCCAAAAGGTAGCTCAAGAACCTTTTATGACAAATATTCATATTTTAACAAACCGTCTATTCCAAAGCCAACGATAAACAGTAATAGCTCGACAGATGAGGAGATAGACGTAAACCATATATTAATCCAAAACAGAACACATCCAGATTGGAAAAAGTGGTTGATCTGGCCCACAGATACTAATAACTGTCAAGACAGATTCCTGAACAAAATCCAGGGGTTCAAATTGACCAGGCCAGACCCTAGATATTCCCAAAGAAAACACCCAGGGATAATTACCACGTACAGTGTGGGCAAGCTCTGCCTTCAATGGCTACAAACATCCACACTGGCAGAAATTAAGCAACACCTAACTTTACTTACTGATGGTGCTGAATTGCGTGATTTCATTATGGGACCACGCAAACAGCGTCAAAAACGCTTCATAGCAGCCTCTGTATATGCAGCTTATAACAAAGCCTGGAAAATAACTCAAATTGAAACATCAGAGAGAATACGGGAAATTGACCGTATTAATTTGGAAAAATCACTTTCTGTAGTGGACAATGGGTTAATGACTCTGTCCTCCAGAATATACTCTTTGGACAGCATTGTGTCTTCAGCAATTGACATAATATCGCAAGACTTACTGTTGTTACAACACGGTCAGTCCCAATTGCGTTCTATTGTACAACTTGGCTGGACGTTACAAAATCTGCGTTCAGGCTATGTGCCTTGGCGTTTAATCAACACAACGTCACTGTTCAATATCTTTAAACTTACTGATAAACAAATCAGTATGGCACAGAAGGGTGCTGATTATACAATCCTGAGCATTGAGAAACTCGAGAGATTACCATTGACAATGTCAGAACGACCTGTCAGTGAGTGGATACTACATGGAATAATTAATATTCCAATATCTACTTTCAGGTTTCAATACTGCCAAAAATATATACAGGCTGGCATGTACGAAAAATTGGGTAAAGGGTACATTAAGTCAACATGGAACTTGCCCTATTCACATGCTTGTGTCAGTAATAAAGGCCGGAAAGTGTTTCTTAGTGGCAATAATTGTGCCATGTCACTAAGCGGTACACTTCTGTGTAATGGTATTAGTTTACACGGAGCCTGTGAAGGGTCCTCAAATTACCTTTCATGTCACCAGCTAGGCACACCTGCGACACAAATAGAACCATTCTTTAGGAGACTATCGAACGGGAGTTACATTATAATAGTAGACCGCAGATGTTGTAGCTTGGTGCCCGGAGTAGCTTATCTCATAAGTACGACTGCGAAGGTCATGTGCTGCGAACGAGTATTGTTCCCCAGCGCAATGCTAGACAGGGAGGCAAGGTTATGGCCGAATTTGAAAATTTCTTCCATTAGAGTCGATACTTTAAGCAGAATGAAAACAGTGCTCCTTCAGACGCCGACCAGGCTCACGTCATCAAAAGAAACGTATGATCTCCAAGTTGCAAGGACAACGGCAGAGATTCATTCCTTGTTATCAACTAATTCCCCCATACATTTCGCAGAAATCCTGAACGAAATCTTAAATATTTCTGATACCAGTGGAGTCTCAAATGTATTTAAGACAGTGTTTTCGGGGGCTTTAACACCATTTAAAGCCATTCTGGGTATTTTTCCAGACTTTGTCCATTCCGTCTTTGGTGGACTTCCTCTCCTTTTGGGACTAGTGGCAGGAATCCTATTTTTGATCCTATTATTTCGCTATGGCAAACCGTGTCACAGACAAAACACCTGCGACAAGGGAAGAAACAATCCTAGCCATTGGATACCGGGACCAGATATCTAAAATCCTTGGACTATCCCGGCTTAGAGACCTGAACATGACTTGGTTTCTTTCATTTAGACCAATGTGGCAAAGCTGTGTTTTACCTGTATTAAGGTGCTTGCTATGCGGAGAAGAATGCGTGTTGGACACCTGTCTGGCGCTACAATCGGATGCGCCAATGGATGCAGAAACTTTGTTGGGTCCGGTCATGGCTCATGCATTGTGCTGTCCCCAGCGGCTACCAATCCTGATGACGGCATTCGTGGAAACTTCACCACTACGATTAAGGGGTAGTGAGGTTCAAGATGAAAGCAGCATCGATCAGGTACGACCTTCTGTCAGCTATGCTGATCCAAACATCAATGAAGGCAATCATGCTCACGAATGCATGGTAACATCTTTTTCCGAGTTAATGGAACTTTCACAGTAAGCTGTTGACAACTTTTTCGAGAGTCTAAATGATATGATGTTCTTACCAGAGCAGAAATAATGGCTTTTGAGCAGGCTAGCACACGGCGTTCCCAACACCATGAATTTGGCCTTCAACTTTGATAATAAAGTATCGTGAACAATTTTCTCCAGTTTACGGACAGCGGAACATTATTTTTCAGCGGCCCCAGAAATTATTTACAATTTTTCGGGACACTCATCTTCTGCTTAAAGTAGAGACTATTCTTAGAGAACTGTATTTCTATTTTAGGAACTTTAGAATTATTAGCCGCCCTCTAGCCTGTTCATAAATATTTTATTTTATGATGAAATGGTCTCGCATTTTTTTTCTTCTGTCTTAAGAGCCATTTCATGTGTAAGTTTCATATTTTATTAGTTATGATGTATGAATATGCGTGATATTTAGCATTAATATACTGCTTGAGTGCATATAATGTATATATATACATGTTTCAAAATGCATATGGATGTATTTTGGGGCGGTACGGTATACACATGCTCTACTAGTGTATTTGCTATGCCTAGATCTTGTAAATATGGACATAGTCAGCGTGGAGTGGGTGTGATGTATTCCTATAGGTTCTGTATCGATTACCCTATTCCCGGCCCTGTTCTGGTTAATACTTAACTAGCAGCCGACCCACGGTGCAAAACCGTTATCTGATTAAGCCACACCACGGCACAGAAACGTGTTATCTGATTAGGTAATAACGCATGCCATCTAATTAGACAAGCACTATTCCTCCAGCCCCTGATAAGGCATACGGAGTTCTCAAAACAAATCAAACCTATGACAACCTGGGAAAATCCCTGCGGCCATTGTTTTGATTTCACCGAGAACTTCAGCAAAAGAATGTGCGAACAAGCCCGTTCGTATGACATCCTTATTGACGTATCCATGTCCATCCTTACGTCAATCTCGACACCTTACAGGTATAAATATTACTGACATTGCCTTAAGCAAACACACGCGGTGGTGACGAGATCGGAGCAGCGAGACGCGCTGAGGAGCCCAGCAGAGAGCGAAGCCCACACGCGCTGCCCCGCCTTCCTGACGCGCTGAGAACGAGACGCTGCTTTTCTCCTGCCGAGAAATCCAGCTCCGGCGCTTCCAAGCAGCCCTCGCAGGCAGCTGGAATATCAAGACCAGAGACGAGAGATACCAGCCCTCAACCAGTCTAGATCTCAGGTACAGAACTGAACAACCCCTTGCAGAGAATTCTTGAGTCAGTCACTTGGCAAAACAAACTTAACTTAAACTGCTACTTATCTACTCCCGCCCACGTATTAGGCTTAGGTCAGGTACACTGGGGTAGGCGTGGTTAGAAGCACCAGTTGAGTACGGTTAGTCAAATGTATATATGTATGTATCTATTTTATCAATTTTAACTATCATATGGCTTAGAAACCATATCAATGCTTCTGCAGTATTATTTTATACTTCTGCTTTTATTGTATGCACTTTACTTAACCATAAGTATCGCAATAATATCGATTCATTTCTCTAGTACGAGAAAAGAGACTGATCAATAAATAACATCTTTTATTGAACACGCCCGTCTCTTCCTTTTCTCTACAAACTGGTGAAACTAAGAATGCACGTACTGACTGAGTAAAATAAGTTGTCTTTTGTTTTCACACGACTCTAGAGATACACTCTTGATTGGGGAGAGCAAAGTTGTCATGTTCTATGGTTGTCAGAAACTAAATCCCTTCTTGTCTATCCAGGGAAGTTAAACTCCTCCTTGCCTATTCGAGAAAGTTTCTAGTGAACTCTGAGCTAGCTGGCAAAACCAAAAACTTTAAGTCTAATATCGTCAGTAGAAGACCTAGTTAACCTCTGCCCTAGGTCTATACTATTGAAGATATTATTCCAATGCGCAGAGCCTATTGGGATAATAGGAACTACACTACAAGACCACCCTGCCAAGTTTTTTTTAGGTGTCAGGACCCTCTCTTGAAAGAATTTTTAGAACCTGGTTCTCCTCATATTCAACAACTATCGACAACCATAAATGCCCCCAATTCCCACAGCAAGTCATTTTTAGAGTGGAGAAATAATATTAAACAGTGTTTGGAAAACCAAATGTCAGTGAGTGTGTGGTCAAAGGTGTTGCTAAAAACAAAGGACCTCCTTTATGAGGAATTGGTGTGCTGCCCAATGCCAATGTGAAAGGGCAGGAATGCATTGTACTTATCAAATGCAATGCATTCCTGCCCTTTCCCCTTGCGTTGGTGCACAAATTGCTGCCTAGCACCAAAATAAGCAGGACTTTTTCTTTGTAGGAATCGGCTCCTTCCTTCACAAAAACAATACAGAGAATGCAGCTCACATGGAAAGAGGAAAAAATAAGAAGAAATAAAAAAAGTCTCCTCGTTACGCCACCGCTGGGGTGGCATAAGCTTTTGGCACTGCCCTAGGTTCATGTGATTTAGTAAATATGGGGCAGCATCAAAATCCATGGGTGTTGCGTGGGAACCCCACACAATGCCCATGGAAATGACTTCTTATCGCAGAGTAAGCCAACGGAATGACTTGCTCCACTTTCTCCTACTCCTAACCTAGTATTTGTAAAGCGTGAACTAATCACCCCTAAGTGTCTCAAGGCACTGGGGGCATCAGGAAGATTAAGCGAGCTATTGCCCAGAGTCACATGGTGCTGGGCTGAGCTGCTGCCGGGGATCGAACTGTGGGCCCTACACTCCGGTGCCAGCCGCCCTGGCTGCTGCGCCACACCGCTCCCTCCATATCAATGAGGCCATGCAAAGCCATGCATGCTAACTTTGTGCTGACTCATAGGTATGGTTAAGATGCTTGCGCCTCAGGATCAATAAAAAAAAGTGATGCTCTGGTGGCACAAGCTTCTCATAAATAGGCCCCAAAATATTCTGTACGTTTTTAGGTCTTTCACCACCAGGTAGCTACATATAAAATGATGGGCAACTGATGTGAAAAATAAATTTTAAAACGTTGTTACTCAGTGGGAAATGCACTGTAGTACATCATAAAACCTCTATTGGGTAATCCACTGCAGAGGTCCATGTGTAACCAGTGAGCCACAGTATTACAATTTGGTTGTTGCAGTGGAGAATACTGGCTTGTGTATTTTCAGTGCTATGAGGTCACATCCTTTGACAGAAAGCACTGTGAATATGTAAGTCATTGCTTGAACCCCCAGCTGGATCGCTCCACTGATGCTGAGGGACGAGTCAAACAAGTGGCGATGGCCCTAGGAGAGTTGATTGAGGCAGAGGGACTCATGGATGTGTGGAGGGCTCGTAACCCAGAAGGGAGGGAGGGAACATTTGTGTCAACAGTGTACAGCTCGGAGTCCAGGTTGAATTACTGGCTGATCTCCAGAGTCTCGTGGACAGTCTTCATAAAGCACCTGGCTAGGACACTTTCAGATCACTCCCCAGTGTTAATAGATACAGTGCTCCGGGACAAAATTGAGGCAGCAATTAGCAACTATTTGTTAGAGAATAAGGGCTCAGTGGACAGTGTAGGCACACTCTGGGAGACCTTCAACATTACCATAAGAGGGGAGTGTATGAGTGCTCAGGTAGGAGTATTAAAAAATCTAAGGAATAGAATAAGGACTCTGGCGGATATGATTGGCAAGTTAGAACGAGAATGCAAACTGAACCCTACTTCTGACACTCTGCCCGCATACAGGAGTTAGTTATTGAACATAATCAAACAGCAGACCAGGAAATATTGCACAGATCCAGGAGATCGGGGACTAGGAATTATGGGGAGGGGGTAGAGTATTCATTGATTTTTATTAAACTGTATGGGGACAGGCAGACAGTCCCTGACGATGAGGTCAATGAGTAGCTGGAAGACATTGTATTGGGGTGGTTATCAAATGGGCAGCGTGAATATTTTATCCAACCATTTGATGTTGATGATGTTAAGGAGCCTATAATGTCCCTACCCACTAGCAAGGTGGCAGGACTTGATGGTTTGCCCTGCAAATTCTACAAGGCCTATATTGAAGCGGGCCCACAATTATTGAAGGTCTTCGCTGAGGCCAACGAAAATGGCATATTAGCCTCCTCGCTTAGGGAAGCTTTGCTGGTCACGCTTTTAAAACAGGAGAAGATCGCAAATAAATGTGAATCGTATAGACCACTATCCCTTATTACCATTGATACCAAAACCCTAGGAAAAATGATCGCATGTAGATTGCAACATCTGATTCCCAATTTGGTTCTCTCAGATCAGTCTGGATTCGTTCCCAAGCGCTCCACAGTGCATAATCTCCGTACTATTTTTGCAGTCCTACACCACTTAGACCTTGAGATCCCTGCTGTCGCGATGCTACTGGACGCGGCAAAAGCTTTTCACTCTCTGAAATGGGGGTAAATGTTTGTAGTTTTATAAAGAATGGAAATGCTGCAGTTTTTTTGCAGTGGATACAACTGCTATATACAAACCCAGTTGCCAGGGTGAGAGTAAATGGATGGGTGTCTCATGCATTTCCAATCTGCAGGGTTACACAGCAGGACTGTCCACTATCTCCAAAGCTTTTCTCCCTGGAGTTGGAAACGCTGGCATGTAAAGTGTGCCGAAAACATGAAGAGGCCGCCCGGGGCTTCAGGCAGCGTCCGCTAGCTATCTCACTCTATGCGGATGAAATAGTATTGTATGTCAAGGATCCGGCTACATATTTAGCATCAGTTTTACTAAAGTACGTCTTATTTAATTTTCACTCTAGGTTTTAGGTTAATTGGGAAAAGTCCATGGTTCTCCCATTATCAGACAGCACTCAAGAAACTTTGATAGAATACCCTCTCCCCTGGTCTGTGAACCGTGTGAAGCACCTGGGGGTCTGGGTACATAGAGACCCGGAGGCTGTACTAAATATGAACTATGGACGTGTTGTCACCAAGATCACCAAGCAGATCACTCGATGGACATGACTGCCGTTGTCACTGGCAGACAGATTCGCAGTAGTGAAGATGTTTGTACTTCCTAAGCTCCTTTACCCATTTGTCAATGTTCCAATTAGGCTAAATGCAACATTTTTTAAGACTCTGCAGACTTGTCAACTGTCGCTGGTGTGGGCTGGCAAGCAACCGAGGTGCAGTTGGAATACTTTAACATTGCCCTTTGACCAAGGGGTATTGAAGCTCCTGATTTGCTACTCTATTTTCTGTGCACACAAGTGCAGTTTGCAAATTATTGGTTTTTCCAGCAGAAATATATGCCGCACTTAGCAGTGGATGCGGGCACTGCATATCCAACACTGCTGACTGCTAGAATTTGATACAAGTGTGAGGGAGGAAATAGGAGGGAAATTAACCTGGTCAGTTGCACTGTCTGGGCGTGATGAGCACTTGCTGCTTATGCTGGAAAAAACAGGTATATGCACCGGATATGCCAATCACTGCCCATTCGGATATCTCGGTTACATGTGAGCGTGGGGCCCTTGAGATTCTTCTAAGTGCAGTGAATACTAAATTGGGGGATATGTATCAAAATGGTACATTCTTGTCTCTGTGTGATTTTCAAGCCGGTCAATCATATAAGGCAATTCACGGTTTCATAAAGGCTAGGCTGTGTGCTGCGGTGCACTCCCTGTACTTGGACTTCCCTCAGGAACCAAGCGGGTCTAAGGTACTGAAAGGGGGCTAATTACTAAACTATATGGTGCCTCTCAACGAGAGAATGAGTGGTCTAATTCATCTGCGTTAGACAAATGGAATGCTGTTTTGGTGCTCCTTCTGTCCCGGTTTAACTGGGAGGTCTGCTGAAAATTGCAATCTCTGTATTATTCATTTCAAATATTTACATCAGATATATAACACCCCTGTGCAATTGTTGAAATTTGGGTTGTGGCACAACGACAGGTGCCGTAGATGCCTGCATGATGGAGCGGATTTCATACACTTAGCATGGGCCTGTCCTGCTATTACAAAATTTTGGCAAAGGATAACAAGGGCTCTTACAGATATGACAATTGAAACAATTGAATGTATACCGGAGGTATGTCTGTTGGGGCTTCTAAATAGAATAAAACCATATAACCGATGCATAGTTGCTGTAGCCACTTTGTTTGCTAAGCGGGCAGTTGCCATGCATTGGAATCGTGATTTAGTGTTCTGTAGGGAACAAATTAATATTCATGCCGAGGAACTACCTGAGGCCTCTAGGCCTAAGGACTTTTGTGCGCCACTTACTATGTGCTTGTTAGAGCACCCTGACCTAGTAGAAGAGAATGTGATATAACTGGCCATCAGAGATAAAGTGTCTCAAGCCCAAATGGTTGTAAGGCGTAGTTGGGCTAGATTGGCCCCAGAAACATGGCAGACGGTCCTAACGGATATATTCCAAAATTTGCTGGTCATATAGAAGAGAAATATCAGCAATGGGAAGACTGGATTACCCAGTCGACTCACATGTGTGCCCCTATGAGAACTATTACCATTAAAATGTGCCCTTGAAGAGCACCATGGTACAATGAACAGCTTTCGGAATTGAAAAAACAATGTAAGAAACTGTAGAGACTATGGAAAAAGAATTATGATCCAGCTTTAAAATCCAGATACAAGCTGCTAATTAGGGCCTATCATAATGATATGAAGAATGTTCAAGCGAAATGTTATGAAGAAAAAAATCTCTCAATCATCTAATTCCTCAAGGGAATTATTTAGAGTGGTTAAAACGCTAACTAACCCCCATGAGAATATGAAAAACCTCCCGGTCTCAGTCAAAAGGTGTAATGACATAGCTACCTATTTCCATACAAAAAGTAATAGAAATATATGACCTATTCCCGAAGGATAGGGACTTGAACTCGGAGATAGGTACAGAGGTGGAAGGACTCTCATCCTTCCCAAAATTAACTAATTTCCCTAGACTTTAGGAAGAAGACATTCGTAATCTAATAAATGGTACTAAATCTGGATCACCTATTGATCCAGCCCGCCCCAGATTCTATTTAAAGCACTGGAGACCATTTTACCCTCCATTATGGAAATGCTCAACCTATCATTAGAAACAGCTTCGGACCCAAAAGCTTGGAAGCATGCAATCATTAGGCCTGTACAAAAAAAGCCACTATGGACCCTACTGTCTTTAGCAATCTATGCCCTATCTCACTTTTGCCACTTATCAGCAAATGTTTAGAAAAGCATGTAAATAATAACTTGACTACCTTCCTGGGAACTAATGAATACTGCATCCCACTCAGATGAGTTTTCGTGCCTCCCATAGTAGAGAATCAGCAATGTTGGTGGTCACATAGGAGTTAAAGGCACTATTGGATGAGGCTGGTTCTGCCACCATCCTTTTTTTAGACCTCAGTGCAGCATTTGACACCGTAGATCATACCACTTTAAGGTGGAGACTAAGAGACATGGCAAGACGTGGCAAGGCCATGGACCGCTAGGGGTCCATGGCCTTGCCATGGATTGGTTGGCTACATTTTTGGAAGACAGGTCCTTCCAAGTGATGGAAGGGAACTGTTTCTCAGACCACCTCCCAATTACATGTGGCGTCCCACAGAGATCTTCCCTTAGTCCTACCCTATTTAATATTTATGTACGGCAGCTGGCCAATATAGCACAAGAAGATGGTGTCTCAGTGGTATCATATGCTGATGACACTCAGCTGATAGTTTCCCTAACAGATAATGCAAATCAGCAGCTGAGTCACTGTCTGGAGAGAGTGGTAAAGTGGATGGCAAATAGCTATCTGAAATTAAATGGCGAAAAAACAGATTATTCTATTGGGAAAGTCCACTATCCTGGCACCCTTGACACAGTGGCCCCCTTGTATGGGAAACCCACCTATACCCAAATCAGTTATAAAAAAACGTGGGTGTCTGGATAGAGAACTCACTCACGATGGATTGCCAATCCAGGAAACTGTCAGGAATAAGTTTCTCTCTGCTTAAAACACTAAGGAAGATTATTGAGGTGATCCCGGAACATCTGAAAAAAACGGTCATCCAGTCTCTTATAATCTCGCGCATGGACTATGGAAACTTACTTTACGTGGGCGCGCCTAAATATGTGACGAAGATCCTACAGGTAGTACAAAATGCGGCAGCAAGACTCCTTCAAAAAATCCCCAAATGCATTTCAACTAAAGAAGCACTGAAACAGCTACACTGGATCCCTATTGAAACAAGAATAAAATGCCTGGCATATAGGGCTGTTAACAATAAAGGTCCAATAAAACTGAGACAAATGATGTCCAGGTATAGCCCGACCAGGCATCTGAGATCAGCCCAGCAACAGCTTCTTAAGACAACGAGAGCAAAAAGAGCCAGGTTGGGGGGGGGGGCAGATCATTTCCCCACCTAGTACCAAAGATGTGGAATGCCCTCCCATATAAAATAAGAATTCTACCCAACGAAACCGTTTTCAGGAAGCATCTCAAAACCTTGCTGTTTCCCTTGTAGACGCCCTTTGGATAAGAGCTTGTAATCAATCAATCAATCAATCAAGTCATTTGTATAGCGCACTACTCACCTGTAGGGTCTCAAGGCGCTGGGAGGGGGGGGGTGCCGTTACTGCTCGAACAGCCAGGTCTTGAGCTTCTTCCTGAAGGAGAGGTGGTCTTGGGTCAGGCGCAGGTCGGACGGGAGTGAGTTCCAGGTCTTTGCAGCCAGGTGGGAGAAGGACCTTCCTCCTGTTGTCGCTCTTCGGATGCGGGGGACGGCGGCGAGGGCGTGGCTGGTTGATCTGAGGGGGCGCGTGGGAGTGTAGAAGTTGATCCTGTTGTTGAGGTAGCACGGGCCTTGGTCGTGTAGGGCTTTGTGCGCGTGGGTGAGGAGGCGGAAGGTGATCCTCTTGTTGACCGGGAGCCAGTGCAGGTCTCTCAGGTGTCCGGAGATGTGGCTGTTTCGTGGGATGTCGAGGATGAGTCTGGCTGAGGCGTTCTGGATCCGCTGGAGTCTCTTCTGGAGCTTGGCGGTGGTTCCGGCGTAGAGGGCGTTGCCGTAGTCCAGTCGGCTAGTGACGAGGGCCTGGGTGACAGTCTTCCTGGTCTCGGTGGGGATCCACCGGAAGATCTTCCGTAGCATGCGCAGGATGTTGAAGCATGACGAGGAGACGGCGTTGACTTGTCTGGTCATGGAGAGGGAGGAGTCCAGGATGAAGCCCAGGTTGCGTGCGTGGTCCGTCGGTATGGGTGCGGTGCCCAGGGCGGGGGGCCACCAGGAGTCGTCCCAGGCGGAGGGCGAGGAGCCCAGGATGAGGACCTCCGTCTTGTCTGCGTTCAGTTTCAGGCGGCTGGTCGTCATCCATTCGGCTACCTCTCTCATCCCTTCGTGCAGGTTGGCTCTGGCGGCGTCGGGGTCGTTGGTCAGGGAGAGGATCAGCTGGGTGTCATCGGCGTAGGAGATGATGTTCAGGTTGTGTTGGCGTGCGATGGTCGCGAGGGGGCTCATGTAGACGTTGAAGAGGGTTGGGCTCAGCGAGGATCCCTGGGGTACGCCGCAGATGACTTCGGTGGCCTCTGACTTGTACGGTGGTAGACGGACTCTCTGCGTTCTTCCGTCGAGGAAGGAGGTGATCCATTCCAGTGCCTTGTCCTGGATTCCGATGTTGCCGAGGCGCTGTACTAGGGTGCGGTGGCAGACAGTGTCGAAAGCCGCGGAGAGGTCCAGGAGGATGAGGGCCGCTGTTTCCCCGTTGTCCATCAGAGTTCGAAGGTCATCGGTGGCGGCGATGAGGGCGGTCTCGGTGCTGTGGTTCGCTCGGAAGCCAGACTGTGAGGGGTCGAGGGATCCATTCGTCTCGAGGAAGGCGGCCAGTTGTTTGTTGACGGTCTTCTCGATGACTTTGGCCGGGAACGGGAGGAGCGAGATGGGACGGTAGTTCTTGAGGTCGGTGGGGTCTGCTGTGGGTTTCTTGAGAAGGGCGCTGAGTTCGGCGTGCTTCCAGCTCTCCGGGAAGGTGGCGGTGCTGAAGGAGGTGTTGATGATGTCCCGCAGGTGGGGTGCGATGACAGCGTCGGCCTTGTTGAAGACGTGGTGAGGGCAGGGGTCGGTCGGCGATCCGGAGTGGATGGAGTTCATAGTGCGGATGGTGTCTTCGGTGCTGATCGGAGTCCAGGTGCGGAGGGTGGTGGTGGGTGGCGTTGTTGCGGTTGTGGCTTCCGTTGGTTGGTTGCTGAAGCTGTTGTGTATGTCCGCGATCTTGTTGTGGAAGTAGGACGCGAGGGAGTTGCAGAGGTCTTGCGACGGGGTGATGTCGTTGTTTGCGGCGTTAGGGTTGGAGAGCTCTTTCACGATGTTGAAGAGTTCCTTGCAGTTGTGTGCGTTGTTGTCCAGCCGGTCCTTGTATGTATTTTTCTTGGTGGCGCGGATCAGTTGGTGGTGTTTCCGGGTGGCGTGCTTGAGGGTGGTCATGTTGTCCGTGGTTGGTTCCCTTCTCCAGACTTTCTCGAGGGCTCGACAGTTCTTCTTGGAGCTCTTGAGTTCGTCGGTGAACCATGGTGTTTTTCTGCTGCAGGGTCCGCTGGGTGGGGTTCTCAGAGGGGCGAGTTCGTCTGCGCAGTTGTTGATCCACATCGTGAGGTTGTCAGCGGCCTGGCTGGGGTTCGCTGAGCTGGCGGGAGGGTGCTGGCTCAGGGAAGCGGTGAGCTGGTCGGCTGTGATCTTGTTCCAGCTTCTTCGGGCAGCCTGTTGCTGGTGGTGGTGGATCGTCGTTCTTTTGAAGGTGAAGTGGACGCAGCTGTGGTCCGTCCAGTGGAGTCCTGTTGCGTGGCTGAAGGTGACGTCTTTGCTGGATGAGAAGACTGCGTCGAGTGTGTGTCCGGCGAGGTGGGTGGGGGAGGTCACCAGTTGCTTGAGTCCGAGGTTGGCGAGGTTGTCGAGCAGGCTGATGGTGTTGCGGTCGCTGTTGTTCTCCAGGTGGAAGTTGAGGTCCCCCAGGAGGATGTAGTCGGCGGAGGGGAGGGCATGCGGGCTGACGAAGTCGGTGATGTCCTCGCTGAATCGTGTGCGTGGTCCCGGGGGTCGGTAGATCAGGGTGCCTCTGAGGGTGGTCTTCGGGTCGGTGTGGATCTGGAAATGCAGGTGTTCAGCGGTGGTTAGGGTGTCGTCGGTGTTGGTCGTGATGCGGATGGTGTCTCTGTGGATGATGGCAATGCCTCCTCCCGTCAGGTTGGCGGTGCGGTCCCTCCGGATGATCTTGTAGCCCTCCGGGATGGCGATGGCGATGTCTGGGGCTGAGGAGGCGTTCATCCAGGTCTCGGTGAGGAAGGCAACGTCAGGGGCGGTGGTGTCGAGGAGGTTCCAGAGTTCTACGGCGTGTCTGTGGACGGAGCGGGTGTTGAGCAGGAAGCACTTGAGGTGGTTGCTGCTGATGTTCGGCTTGGCGAGTGCTGGTGCAGGGCAGGTCCGGATGCAGGTACTCTTTAGCGCTGGGAAGCCCTCAGGCAGCCACGGGCTCTACAAATTCTTAAACATAAACAAACATAAGATATTATGGTACATTGCTGTTTACTGTTGAACATGCGATGCGTTGCTTTTTCATCTCACCTGCTCTGCCATAGGATTGATGGGTTAAGGGTGAGGGAGGGAGGGGTGGAGTTACAAAACAAAAACAAAAACACTGCTGTATATTATTTGAACTTAATCTCGTAGTTATGTTAGGGCTGTAATAACTGCTACTGTTTGAATATGGTGATTCAATAAAAAAGGTAATTATTTCATACTTGTATTACACACAGTATAAGATAGACTGTTACAAAATGAGCAAATAGTTTTAAGATAAATAGGTTCTTCCAAAAAGTAGATTTTAGGAATACCAGAGCGCATGTAATGCAATTGTTTTGCACAAATGTCCCTTCAACACCTCCTTCGGGGTACTAAGGGCTGTGTAAATACAAAATTGATTAAAAGCACCCACTTCACAGCCCAGTTGTTAACTCTTTGCACTACCACTCAGAGAAACCAAATCTTTGTCAACACAAAGCTTAGAGTGATTTGATCAACTGAGGCCCAAACCGGGTCCCAATCATTCTTTACACTTACAGATGGCACACATTTGCATTACATTCAGGCGAGCAGGCACCCTGACACATAAGCTTTTCTTAGCACAGGAGGCTCAAATAATGAAACTTTCGCTGAAGCATTTTAACAATCGAAATTAATCATACCCGGGACGGTTGTCTTTTTCCAAAACGAAGGCAAATGTTTTGGATTCCAGGCACAGGTGAGGCTGGGGAATGTGCGCCCTCCCTTCTTAGGACTCCACAGCCCCCCCCCGGGGGTCAAGCCGGACAATATAAATTATGTATTAGAACATTAGAATGTTGAAGATAATGGAGCAGCAGCTGCCTATATGAAATGGTATGGGCCTGCAGTTTTCAATATTTCCTTATCCTAATAAACAGCCTCTGCCTTTCTCTTTCCAATGCCTCTCAAAAGTATTATTATTAGGCTGAGGAATAAGGAAACGCAGAGGCCCTGCAGGAGGACACATGCAGCCCCTTCCTTCCTCCTGAAGCTAAGTTGCGCTAGGGCTTCAGATGGAGGGAGGGTGACTGCTGCTCCACTCCTGGGTCTCCCTGGTTTGGCTGAAATACAAAAAGCAGTTCAGCCAAGCCGGCGAGAACCAGGGGCTGACGTCAGCCCCTTTTCACACAGCTCTTGCTGTGAATGTTAAAAGCTAACAGCCAAGGCTCTGTGCGTGGCTGTTAGATGTAGAACATTCACAGCAAGAGCTGTGAACAAAGGCGTTGGAGCCGAGGGGATTTCAACTCCTTTGGGCTCCAGGAAGCCTTTCTTTTACTAATTAGAACATTCTGCCCTGATGGGGCAGAATGTTTTAATAGATTTATAGCCCTTCGTAGCTGGGCTATACAGGCCATTAATGGACTTCTCCCTTGTTAAAGGGATAGGGCCTTTAATGGCCGGTAGAGCCCATTAGGGCTGGCTATAAACATATTGCAAGCCCTGGACCAATCTGAAGCCAGTCTTCTTAGCCTGGCAGGACGGTAGCAAATAGAAGAAAAGACAATTTAGGAAGACCAGATTTTCAAAGCCAAACTCTAGACAGGTCACATACATATCCTGACTATATCCTGACAATGAACAGGGTCACAGAAGAAGCACTACACAGACAACACCCACTGTCCTAGAAGAACTACATTGCAATTGACCAAAAACAGCCTATATAAAAGAACACTGGATGGTCCTGGTTGGTGTTTTTACTCTCTTTAAGAAACTTCCTGTGTAGTCAAGTTTTTGTATAGGTGTAGCAGATTATCTATACCTCGTTTTTCTTTGTAATCAGGTACTTGCAACTTTTCCTATCATGAAGGCAGGACTATAGGTCCAAGAAACCACAACATCATCAGATAGGTTACTCTTGTTATCTGGTGGACAACTAAATATATTGAAGTGTTGACCATATCAAAGAAGACATAGGTGAACCCAGTTTGTTCTACATCATTTGTGAGTAACTCCTTTAGTTCTTTTTTTCCTGTGCCTTTTGGGTTCGACTATGTCCACATTTAAGAGGATGAAAGCAGTGGCATAGCTAGACCTTAGACCACCCAGGACGGTCCCTGCATTTGCCACACCGTGGCGGCCGCACTGAAATGCGGAGGGGGGTGCTGACGATTGCCGCCCGAGACAGCAGATAAAATTGGAGGGAGGCTGCTGCCTCCAAAACTTGTGCCACCTGGGACAGACCGCACCCCAGCCCCCCTTTGCTACACCACTGGATGAAAGTAAATGTAGTACTAAAATGCAAAAGGATGAAATCCACTGATTAAACTTCTCATGCCTGCCAAGGAATAAGTATTTGACGAGATAAAGAAGGGAGTTACACTGCGGTTTCTAAGCAACAGAACACATACTCATGAATCTGTATAGCACCACCTTCGTTCTTCCCTGGCTGCCTAAATTGATTTGCTGTTCATGTCAAGGTAGAAAGGCTGTTTAATTTGTATGGAGACAGAATGTCCTGTTCAACAATCAGCACAAACCTGATGATTATTCGCTCTTTTGAGGAGGTTAGGTGGTGGAGAGATGCCTTAATGTGAATAATTTGCATCCCTGCAACAAGAGAATATTTTTGTTGGACACCTGCAGTGGAGACAATGCAGAAGCACATTAGGTCTAATGTGTTATTTTTTTTTTTTTGTTGAAATAGTGGTGCTAACTATATGCATCTGAGGACATTCAAATACATTTTTCTAGGTGTTACACTGTATGAGAGCGAACGAGACAACGCAGTGCCTCAAAAGTAATGTGTTCCCTTCACGGTGATGTTCAAAGAGAGGGGGCTTTAAGAGCTGCAATCACCATGCTCACCATTTTTAGATATAATATTATGTGTACGCTTTCATTCAACGTAGGATCTCTCCAAAGCCAGGACATGCAGTTCAGTCATGTATGTGGGGCTTTCCTGTCAATACACGTTATGTGCAAACCTTGCCGGATTGTATGCTAAAGTGAGTGTTAACTTTTCAGAGTGTGTGTGCCAGGCTTAGGGTCTAGAAAACCAATATTGTTAATGTTGATGTTATTGTGTGTTTGAGATCGCGATATGATTTGCAGGAATCATTGTCGGAGCCGTAAGTTCACATTAGTTGCGAATGCAAAACAAAGAACTGTAATTATTTGTTCTCTGAAAAGCTGCAGGTTACATAGAATGATTATGCCTACTTTGCCGTCTGCCCTAGCAAAATTCCGAGTTGAAAGGAAACAAAATGTCAACATTTGCCTGCTTCCCATGTGCTTCAGTCGCAGAGGCATTCCCTTTGTTCTGGAGCGATGGTATGAGAAGCTGAGCAGGAATTCCTCCTTCCTTCTCCACAGAAACTAGATGGAGGAGAAGGTATAAGGAGTACAGAGGATTTGGCTGCAGCAAACACAAGGACTGATTGTTAGAAGGACATGCTGAAGTTCAACTACCCCATTGAGGGACACTGGCTTTCTGAGGTATGCAGGGATACTTACATGGCTTGGCAAATGGTTAGTTAGGCAATTCCCATGAATATTCAGGCAATATAACCGCCATGAGGCTCATAACATACATGTAGACATTAGATAGTTGAGTAATCTAATGCAGAGAATCGGAATGTGTGATGTAACATTTTCGAGGTATTTCTAATATCCACCTTGTTTTATATCACAAGTGCTGCGATTACTGTAAAATTACCATCATTTTGATACATACGATGTATGTACAAAGAGTTCATAACAAGGAAACTTTTATTGTAGAGTTCCAACAACTGTGTGTGGGTCTTCTATTTCTAGGGACAAGACTGGGGATTTGTATCTATGTACAATAGTTCGTCTGCAGGTGAGATTTACTTTGACAGTGTTGCATGATTACTAACACTTCTTATCTATAAATGAATATAACTTTTGTGTTAAGGAGTGAAAGACACCTGCCTTTAATTCAACAAAGGTAGGCTATAAAGTATTCATCTTGTGGCTTAGGAGATTGTAATTAAAAACAAAGTAAAGTAATTGACTTTCCTGAAGTCTAGACAGCTCCGCTCCAGCGATGACCTGGAAAACAGGAAAAGAGCAGTGGAATCGAAAAAGGACAACATCACCAAAGGAAGGGAAAGAAACAAACAAAACAAGCATTGGCATAGCCAATAGGTCTCACCTTTGGGACCTGCAGCATAACTAAATACTTATAAGGTCCCAAAGGCGAAACCTATTGGCTATGCCAATGCTTTTACTTTATTGGCAGCAATAAATATTATACTCTATGTATATCTAGTGAACTACACTCTATAAATGACAGACTGCCACTAAGGAGGTAATATATCTTAACACCAAAGAACCAGGCGAGGGTACTCAGCCATGGAAGATGACACGCATCTTCACTCTGTAGGCTTCGGTCTGGTGTCCTGCAGAGCGAAAAATCAGATTCATTGGGGAATACAATACCAAATTTACAGGATGTAACCGAGGACTCAGTGGATTCGAACTTCCCTCATTATCCAAGTGCTAAACATTTTCCCACAAACGTTCGAGGACTGAAATTATAACAGTAATGTGTCTGGTCTTAGACTATCATGGGAAACCTATAAGCTATGCATCTTTTTCAGGCAAGCCACTAGAGACTTGCTTTAGCCAATTTAGGTCTGTCAAGGGAGAGAGATTTAAAGGGGAGGTAGAGCTGGATTAACGTAGACTCTTGCACCCCACAGAATAACAGACTATGAAGAAAGAGGAAGGGAGCTTAGACACCTACTGCGCCACTTGTATTCATGCATTGTGACAGCTTCTGATTCATCAGGGCTGTTTGTGAACGGAGAAGGGGGACACAACACAATAAAGTCAGGCGAAAATCAAGTAAAAAGAAAAAAAGTGCCCGAACTGAAGGAGCTGCCCAACTGGAAACTGGGTGACAACCCCTTTCAAACATATGGTAGTTGTAGTGTTCGCACTACGTAGGACACTGAGGGGCATATGTAGGTAGGCGTTTGCGTTTCGCAAACGCCGAAATTCGGCAAATTTCGGCGTTTGCGAATCGCAAACGGCATTTTGATATGTAGGTGCCACTTAGCAAAATAAGGAATCGCAAAAATTGTGATTCCTTATTTTGCTCAAGCATTTAAGGAATCGCAATTTTGCGATTCCTTAAATGCTATGTAGGGGTGCTTTTAAAATTGCGATTTTAAGGAATCACAAAATACCACCTACTTCAAGTTGATGGTATTTTGCGATTTCCTGTCAAAATGCATTTTTTTTTTTTTTAATCAAAGTGCCATGTGGCGCACAGACATGCCCTTAGGGCATGTCTGTGCGCCACATGTACTTACAAACACAACAGTGATGGACAGAATGTGGATCAATGTCACACATTCACCCCAGTCAAAAGATCTGGGCCCAAATCCATCGTTTTTCCACTCCACACCACCCTGGGTTAGACAATGGCGATATGCAAATCAGCGCTGACCCTGTGCCCATAGGGCACATTCCAGGGGTGCAACAGGTGTCCTCTGGACCCCTTGGCAACCTTGGAATTGCAATTCTCAAATTGCGATTTTGTCATAGAAAATCGCCATTTGAGAATGTATCCCCATTCATTCCTATGGGCCTCCTGGCCCATAGGAATAAATGGGACACTCATTCCGTAATTGCGATTCGCAATTTGCTAATCGCAATTTAGGAATGTTAGAGATTCGCAAAAAAAATGCAAATTATTACCAACATTCCATTTTGCAATTCTCAATTAGTGATTCTTTAAAAATTGCTATTTGAGAATCGCAAAATGAAAATTATCTACATATGCCCCTGAAAGAGTACTAACAATCAAGTAGGTCCAAACAAGTAAATAAACTGAAGGTACGACACGTATACAATCTACGGACCAAATACCCCCCTTAAATGCTGTCAAAGAACAAGAAGACCACACCTGTGGCATATGAGTAAAGCAGAAACAGCAAAAGCTCATCCAAGAACCCACTTTCAAAACGGCCAAAAGAAATGGTCTGACAACCCAATGTAGAGAGCATCTGGAATCTGATACAGACTCATGAATGCAAAACACCGAACCCAGTTTTTTAAAAAGCCAAGACCAGATCACACATTATCATTTGCATCGCATACAGTATATGATTCTGACGAGGACATCTTAAGGATTTGGGGGGCCCTAGGACAAACATAATTTAAGGCCCCCTGAACGACTTTGGCTGTATCATTGGCAACTCTCTTCTTTGGACAGCCTACATCTAGGGCTAAAATTAGAGCAAACAGTTTCTCTCTGACTGGCCAGCACAAGATTTTCATTCCGAACCAGCCTGTTGCATGTGGTGTGGTGGACTGTTGTCTCACCCTTTGGGCCTGTGCATACATAGTTTATTTTTTGTTTACTGCACGCCAGCTCCTGCTATGTGAAGAAAAGGGACTCTGTCAGGTGTCACTAGTCTGTGATTGCACCAACTCCATGTGGATTGTCAATCATGGAGGGAACGTATAATGTTGAACTGCACAGTGATACCCATGTCCTACCTGCCACAGTGTTACAAGACGGAGTTACATGGAAATTTGAAGCTTTATTGAACAAGAAACCTAACACACAAAGAGTAATTTGGGGTGGATACAATTTTATTTCTCAAGTCACTGATTGCCATGAAAGCTGTGCTTTGAAAATTAGACTGACATCCCTTAAATGTTTCAGGGCCGGGTGGAATCCTGAGCAACTGTGGGGTGACATGGTTTCTAGTAGGAAATAATGATTCATACAAATGAATTTAAGTAGTTACATTATAAAAGCATTTTTTTGCGACCTGCAGGCATCCTGGTGATAAAACTGCTGTGAGGCACACTGCCTCCCCCCCCCACACCCCTTCAAAAAAACGGAACCTTACTGGAACAGGAAATAGAGAAAAGTGGAGGGGGGATAGGCTTCTATGAAGAATATGGTGTGGAGACGTCAGGTTAATGGGAAGCAGTTCCAGAGTTTAGGTCCAAGTACTCTGAGAGAGGGCATTGACCTACTTCACAGGAGGAAAATGGCAGTTCCAGAGTTTAGGTCCAAGTACTCTGAGAGAGGGCATTCACCTATTTCACACAAGGAAAATGGCAGTTCCAGGGTTTAGGTCCGAGTACTCTGAGAGAGGGCATTGACCTACATCACACAAGGAAAATGGCAGTTCCCGAGTTTAGGTCCAAGTACTCTGAGAGAGGGCATTGACCTACATCACAAGAGGAAAATGAGCGTATCACTCGGACCCCAGTAAATCTAGGCAGTGATTTATGGATCTTGTAACGATGTATCTTCCTCTCAAAAAATGCATGGTTACTCATTCAACACTATCTTGAATTCATGGTGAACCCTAACATATTATTCATGAAAGGGGTGGCGGGGATGGGAGCTGCAACTACAACTATTCTGCAGGAAAGTCTCTGTAGAGCTGCGTTCAGTAGGTGATAAGAATCTCCTGCGTGGAATACAGCAGAAGCAGCGCGCGAGTGGCCCATGTCGCCAATTGGGCCCTCTCCAGCCTGCTAACAATGGCACTGTGTCCGCGCGCTCCATAGAAGGGCGTGCGCAATGACAGCCAAGTCTCGGGGTCAAGGCACGAATTTGACAATGACAGTCCACACACCCCCGACCATGGCAACAACTTGGATTCTGAATGCGCACTGTTCGTTCTGGTCCACACCCCACAACAAGAGACAGATCCCTTAGGGCTACCAGTATCGGGATTTTTGGGGGATATCCCATTCGGACAAACAAACACAATCCCTTTAGGGCATGATTTAGGTTTATATTGCCGTACATACGGTAGGGTGATCTACGACCGAGATATTTGCAGCACGGAAAAAAACTATCAAGACCAGGGCGAAGGTTGGAACAGTGCTAACACATTCACATGCACATTCTAGGCTCCCAATGTGAAAATAGGTTTTAAAGTCGATAGAAGAGCGTTTCCTACAGTAAAGAGTGAATGCGTGCTGCAAAGTGCTGCAATCAGGCGTACAAAGCGTGCGTTCCCGAATGTGTGAGCCCGCCCAGTGCCACCCAGGCATCCGAGGTAATGCTCTGATGACCCGGAGCGAGGACCCTGTGCCCTGATTATTTATGCCTAGCAATCGAAATCATGCCACGCAAGGTCCCGGTTCCTCTTTTTGGAGAGGCTGTGAATGATTTTGGGACTAGAACTGGAAATCTCAGAGGGCTGCTGCGGCCTGCTTCACAAATAAGGCACTCACTTACTGCTATTGCAATCAACTAATTTATGTGAACCTGCGAGCCACCACCTCACGCCTCACTCACTAGTGATGGCACCCAACCCAAAAGGCGAAGAGGCACTATTGCAAAAAAACCAAAAGTTCAACATGCAAGTACAACTTTAAAACCTCTACCGCCCAACTTTAAAAGTAGAGTAAACGGCTGGAGGCTGCCCCATTAACAAACAAGCGCTTTCCTCACGTTTCACTTGCGGGAGCATGCAGCGCCAGGAGCGATAATTTCTACCATATGGCGCTGCGCGCCACCGCAAGTAAAACGCCACCCGTGCAAGGCCATGGAACGCGTGCACGTTTTTGGCCGAATAGCCAAAGCGACGGCTTAAAGTCTTTTCGCCTATGCAGCGCATGCGCGCCGCTAGGCGAGACCTAAGAAGGACTTATTTTCCTCCCACAGCATTTAATGCCGGAAGGAGAAACAGAGGAGAGGAAGAAGCAGGGGCTTGGCCAGAAACCTGGAGAAGCAAAGACACAAACCAATACAGAGGTGGAGACTGAAAATGTATCTAGCTTACCTGTCAAGAATTTTCAATTCTATTAAGGGCACGGAGACGAGGATTATGTTTCTCTTTTCTTTACTGCATAATTACAGCAGCCAATCACTTAAAAGTAAACAAAACTATATTACCCAGGTAATCGTATTTGTCACATATCACATTCACCAATCACAGTAGGACCACCCATATAAGTACAGATGCCACCATTTTGTGTCCTCTTCCTTTGCAAGGTACAGTCATAGTTACAGAATACTCCAATGGAAAAATAGAGTAATAGTCACCAAAGCCTAAGGAACTCAAACAGGAATTTAGCAGCTTTTAGATGATTCAACAGGGATGTCAGATAACCAAACTGGGCAAGCAGCAACCCTCCAAGCTGGACCTCCAGGAATGAAGAATGCTCAACAAGCCACACACGATTCCTTCACATGAGGGCACAGTGAAGAAAACCAGAATCAACTTCTCAACCATTCTTCTGTTTATTTTCTGAAATTCAGAAAAGCAACCGTAAAGCCTGCCAATGTAGATCGGCAATACAAAATACTGAAAATGATACAGGGTGGGAAAAAGAAACCATCAAAATTTTACATAAAACATCCTTATGAAAATCAATGGAATACACATAAATACATTAACATGCCTATATAGGGTTAGATACTCCTCACTTCTGTGTCCCTAATAGAACAGAATTAAAAAAATATATATATTTTTATTGATTTCACAGTGGTAAAAGTCACATATACATTCGGACCAACCGTTTTACAGATTACACAGTGTGTTGAAGCCATTAGGGAAGGTAAGCCAAGTACATTCATGGTACGGCCATATGTCGCTCTCTTGTATGTTGCATTTCCATTTCCACCGATGGGGAAACACATAGGTTACGTCGGTATACATTCCACTTGCCCCATTTCCTATCCCATTTCTTTGGACACCCGCTGGTTTTAAAAACCTCCTTTTCCGCTATCATGCATTTATCAAACTCTCTTACCCACAGTCAATGAGAAGGCCTATCCGCTACTCCCCACTGTTTCACAATCTCACGCATAACTAAGGTGTAGCCCAATGTGGTTAGTTCTTGTTCTACTGCTGTGAGGTCAGTCTGTTCCCACATCTTGAGAAGACCCAATCATAATGTAAGAGTGAGTTATTTTCCTAATGCCCCCTGAATATAGCTTGTGGCCTCCTCCCCTATTGGCTGTACACCTGGACAATCCCAAAATATAGGATAAAAAGTTGCATCTTGCTGGCAGCCCCAGAGGCAGAACGTAGCTGACCATGAGCCTATCTTCGCCAGCGTAACCCCGGTAAGTATCTATGCAAAATTTGGAGTTGGATTAGTCGGAATCAAAGGGTATTGACTGCCTCCCTTGGGGACATTAGTGCCGCATGCTAGTCTTTGTCGTCAATGGGCCCGAGATCTATCTGCCATTTCTCTCGGAGTTTGTGGAACTCGTCTGTTAGGTTGTTGCATAGTTTTCTGTAAGTTAATGATATGGCTTTGATGAGCAGCGGCTCGTCAAGTAGCCGATCCTCCAAGGGGGACGACTCTGGTATGTCACTCATGTCGGAAAGAGCTGTGGTAAGGGCATGTCGAATTTGCTAGTATCTAAATACCTCTCCATGGGTCATGTCATATTTCTCTATGAGTTCCTCAAACTTAAGGGTTGTGCCCTTCTTCACCAGGTCTCTTATAGTGGAGATCCCGATGATGTCCCACTTGTCAAACTTGGGCTGGTAACATAGTAGTACAAGTCTTTGGGTAAACCACAGTGGTGTGGCTTTGGTTAGGACATTCGACCAACCTAAACGGGAGTTTGCCTGGTGCCAAATTGCAACTGTGTGGGCTGTGAGGCCGAAATACTTTCCTGTCCGAGGCTTCGAGTACAACACCCCCATGTACCTAGTGCTCTTCATTTGGTATCGGTCTAATAGATAGGCTAGATCAGTAGGGGAGCGGTATACCCAGTGATTCACCACCATTAGTTGCGATGCCGAATATTAGAGTCTAATGTCAGGAGGGCAAAGCCCCCGTCATACCACCCCTTGGTTACCTTGCTCATTGCTATACAAGAGGATCCACCATCCCATAGTAACGTCCTGCCTTCACTCTCCACCCCAGAGAATTACGCATCCGGGACCCTATGAGGACAGATCTGAAGGATATAAAGGAAACGTGGAAGTCCCAGCATCTTAAAGAGAGCAGCTTGGCCTACTAAAAAGAGGGGCAGGGACCTCCAGTGCTTAACATTCGTGCGCATTGATCCAGGGGAGCGGTGAGATTACGATTGTAGAAGAGTTGGGGGTCAGGAGTTATGAAGATTCCCTGGTACCGAAAGCCCTCAGTGGCCAACTCTACTCTGCATCCTGAGGGGAGAGGGGGAGCCTGACCCAAAGGACAAACAGCACCGACTTGCTCCAATTAATAGCATATCCTGAATATTTCCCAAAGTTTGTAAAAATGTTGAATACACTGTGTATGGACCTATGAGGGGAGGCGAGATACAACAGGATATCGTTGGCATGTAACGATATTCGGTCATCATGTCCTTCCGCCCATTTCAACCCTCTCACCATAACATCACGTCTCACCCAGGAGGCCAGTGGTTCCAACATTAAGGAAAAGATTAGGGGTATAGAGGACAGCCCTGTCTAGTGCCTCCTTTTAATGAGGGTATACTCAGACATGAGTCCCTTGCTCACTGCTCCATCAGGATTCAAGCAAGCCGGGCCGACGACGGCTGAAATGCCAGAAACCGGTCCCCGGAAGCTTGTCTCCTTTCTGGTGAAGAATTGGCTTGGTAGTTTGGTCTGCCCTGTTCCCATGATGCACTGGGCCAGGGACAGACTAATTTGCATATAGCCAGGTTCTGAGCTGGGATGGGGCAGTGAGCTAAATAACGGTGATGGATCAAGCCCTGATCTTTGGACTGGGTAAGAGTGGTCTGCTTAATTCAGACACTCTGTTCATCACCACCCCCTTTTCTGAATCGTTTTTGGCCACTATAGGTGTGGCAGGGTATACTCAGACATGAGTCCCTTGCTCACTGCTCCATCAGGATTCAAGCAAGCCGGGCCGACGACGGCTGAAATGCTAGAAACCGGTCCCCGGAAGCTTGTCTCCTTTCTGGTGAAGAATTGGCTTGGTAGTTTGGTCTGCCCTGTTCCCATGATGCACTGGGCCAGGGACAGACTAATTTGCATATAGCCAGGTTCTGAGCTGGGATGGGGCAGTGAGCTAAATAACGGTGATGGATCAAGCCCTGATCTTTGGACTGGGTAAGAGTGGTCTGCTTAATTAAGACACTCTGTTCATCACCACCCCCTTTTCTGAATCCTTTTAATGAGAACATTCTAGACGTGCAGTTGTTTACTCACTCTTGGCCCGTAGGCCCGTATATAGCAGCAGCACCCAGCCCAGTAATCTCGGGCTGAAGCGCAGATGCTTCAGGACTTCAAATAGATATGGCCATTTGATAGAGTCGAACGCCATTGAGGCATCAAGGGATAGTACCACTGCGTTTTCCTCTATAAACTCTTGGCGCGCAAGCACATTGTGAAGACGTCGGACCTTGAGCGCCGTATTTCTCCCAGGCATGAAGCCAGATTGGTCTGGACGGACCAATGAAGGAATGACCATGACCAAGCGTAAGGCTATTAATTTCGCAAGGATTTTAGCTTCGGTGTTGATTAAAGAAATTGGCCGGTAGGAGCCGCAATCGTCAACGAGTTTCCCCGGCTTACGAATCATGACTATCGATGCAAGACGCTGGTCGTCCGGCAGAATCCCCTTCTTGTAACTCTCATCATACATGGCCCGCAAATGAGGTGCTGCCTGTGAGGCAACCGTTTTCAGAAATTCTATGGGTATCCCATTGGGCCCCATCGCTTTCCCCAACTGGATTTTGCTTATGGCCTTTTGTTGTCCGTCATGTCTTCGTCCATAGCGTCCCTGTCCATGTCAGAGAGTGTCGGCAGGTCACTATCTGCTAGGAGCTGGTGTGAGTCCTCTGCTGTGTATGTGGTTGAGGCGGTGTAGATTTGTTCCAGTTGGTCAGCAAATGCATCAGCTATGGCTTTTGGGTTTATGTCCTGCGTTCCGTCTTTAAGAATCAGCCTGGGCACCCATCTCTCTCCCTGTTCCCTCTTCTCCAACCCTGCCTGTAGTTTACCTGCCCTATCCCCCAGTTCATGCAATTATGCTGAGTGTGGAGGAGTTTGGCCTTCATATGTTCCCTCACTAGTATCCTGTACTCCACATGTTTGAGCGTCAGGCGATGCATAGCTGCCACTGAGGGAGTATTGATACTTTCGTCCTCCGGCTGCTGGAGTTCACATTCCAAATGTACAATTTGTTGCTGCCTCTTTTTTGTATAGCCCACCTTTAGGGCCAGGGCCTGACCCTTCAGTACCGCCTTAAAGGCTTTCCATATGGTCTGCACCGAGTCCACTGACCCCCACGTTCTCCTTAAAGTAGTTAACAGTCTGTGTAAGTAGCTCCTCTTCGATATCAGGGATTTTAAGCAACCATGGGCTGAGGATTATAGTGGCCTGCGGTTGGTTGCTAAAATATGTAAGTTCAACTCCGACAGGGGAGTGATCTGAGATACCCCCCGGTAGGGCGTGGAGATTCCGGAAGTGGCAAATGGATGCCGAATATGTTAAAAAATAATCAATGCTGGAGGAGCTCTTATGCGCATGAGAGTAGTAAGTTTATTGTGTTCCATCCGTCTGTAATGTTTGCCACACATCAATTAGTCCCATAGCTGTGGTGTACTCCTCCACACGTGTATGGGGTCGTGACAGAAGCCGTTGTGGATGTCTATCCCTCCGGTCATCCATAGTAGCGTTAAAGTCCTCTCCCAAGACACGGGTGCCCATCGGAAGGTCTGCTAATATCTTCCCCAGGGTTACTAATGCTTCCTTACCAAGTGCCAGCGGGAAGTATACAGAGACCACATTAAGTGCCCTCTCCTCCCATTGCGCTTTTAGTACCGCAAATCTACCTCGTGGATCCGCCCATGTGCGTGTCGATGTGAGTGCCAGATTTTTTTTCCGGGATACCTCTCCCACGGGATCCCGAAGTATTTTCAGCGTGTATCAGTGGTAGTATATCCCCACCGTGTAAGAGCTTTGCATTTGTTAACCACCCTATGTGTCTCTTGTAACAACACCAAATCAAGGGCCGACGTTTTAGATACTGCTGTACTATACCCTGTTTGATTTTTTTTCTCATCCCGTTCACATTCCAAGTGAGCACGGAGAGAGACGTTTCCACATTAGCCTCCGTGATCTAAGTAGGGGGCCAAAGGACAGGAGTACCCAACGTATCCCCAGGGCCTGATGCTAACATCTCGCAGGCTTGGCCTACCATGCCTGCATTTGCCCAAACAGTTTTGCGCATATACAATCAGCATGGTTTGCGACTGTCTTCCCTTTAAGGCAACCATCAGTGGTTGAAATCAAATGCACCATATATAGTCTGTGACTTGTAAACTCAAACAACTTTGTATCCCCAAACCCACCTCCCAAAACTCTTGCACCACCCCCCTCCCTGCACCCCTGACAGTGGATATAGAACTACCCACACCACAACCAGGCAGAGCGCCTATTCCCCCCCCCCCCCCCAGAAAACTCGTAGGTGCTGGCTGGCAGCCCTCCTTCCCTCGCCTTAAGCAAATCCTACATTGCTATTAAAAAAAAAAATTCTGAGGACTGGCCTCTGGCCCCTCCCATGTCAGTACATGTCCATTAGAGTCCCGGGGATCTCTCAGCTCAACAACGCGTCGTCTCTCCCATCCCCACCTGGGATGGTTCGTACTCAGTTCCGTCCCCTGGATGGATTTGTTCGACCTGTCTCCACCATTCCGTTCTCTACGCAGACCTCCAACTCTGCACCATCCTTCCAGCCAGTCCCAGGCATCTTCCAGTGAGGAGAAGAACCATGTCTTACCCTCCGATTCTACATAGAGCTGCGCTGCAAAGAGCATGGCATACTTCACTTCCCGATCTCTGAGCGCCTTCTTCACTGCCAGAAAGCTTCGTCGTTGGGCCTGAAACTTGGTGGTAAAGTCAGGAAAAAATGTAACCACAATATTGTCCAGTTTGAGTAGAGGATTAGCTTGTACTGTTTGAAGTATCGTGTCTCGGTCCCTGTAGTTGAAGACACAAGCGATGAGTGGTCGTGGGGGGGGGGCCCTGGCTTTGGTCGCTGCGCCCGGGACCCGGTGGGTCCTCTCAATGGAAAAGTAACTCGAAAGCCTTTTAGGTTGTAGATGTTTCAGGATCAGATCCTCCACATAGAGGTCTGCAGCTGGCCCCTCTGCGTGTTACGACACACCTAGGATGCATATTTTGTTCCTCCGTTCCCTACCTTCATACTCGTCCAGTTGTTTTTCCATCACAGCGTGTTGGTCTTGAAATTTGCTTACTTGTTGCTGGAGTTGGGAAATATCTTTCTGTAGTGCAGCTGTTGTGTCCACCAGATCCTTCACTTTGGGTCCATTTTACGTAAATCTGTGCGGAGAAGGGCACTTCTATTTTTACTGAGTCAATGCGGGCTTCTAGGGAGGTACGTACTATCCACTATGTCGAGGAGCGTGAGGTTCTTCTGAGGTTGGGGGTTACTTTGTTTATCTGGGGCCTCCATCAGCACTTTGTCCTGCTCCTCCCCTGCTTTAGTCCAGGCAAATTTGGTCAGCTTATTTTGGGCTGTCGCTTTAGGCCCTTTGCCGCTCACCATTCTCAGGCCGTGGTGTGGTGAATCCTGTATGCTCGCAGAGACCAGCCTCGGTATTCTCCGTCGCCTGCCCAGGGGAGATGTCAGTCCCACTAGTCGCCTGTTTCCTAGTGACTGGTCCCCAACGTCCACGCCACTTCCAACCTCCCATCCTACGTTTGTGCGCCAGGCTCTTGAGTTGTAAAGTCTCACCTTAGTACATCTGATTCCTTTTAGACCCCTATGGTGAATAGGAGGGATCCTTCACTGGAGGTGGGTGGCTGTTTCTCCCTAGGGACCAGGTCTGCTGAGCAGTATCCACTCTCCCTTCACTATGGCAGCCCTCTCCCTGGCAACAGGATCACTGGCAAGGCTCCACTCTTCCCAGCACACCGGACCTCTCCACGGGCCCGGCAGCGGAGGCCTACTGGGCCCACCGGAGCAACACACCGCTGGTGAATCCCGGCACCGGCAGCACCAGACTGGTGCAATGCTCCTTCGTTCCTTGGTAGGCCCCGGAGCACCCAGCAGCAACACTGGTACGACGCCTGGGGCGGACAGCACAGTAGAGGCCTGTGGGCAAAGCATCCTGGTCGGCGACCACCATCATTGAGCGTGTGTAGTACAGTGCTCTGGCGGATGTCGAGAGGCAGCCATCCCACGGGATAGAGCCGCGGGATGGCTGCCTCTCGACATCCGCCAGAGCGCTGTACTACACACGCTCAATGAGGGTGGTCGCCGACCAGGATGCTGGGTGGTGGCCAACTCGGCGGTGGCCTGTAGAAATTGCAAATCTAAAGTTATTCATCATCCTATATGCCAAACCTGAAGAGGCAAAATCCAAAAGGAAATGTAGGACCATGCAACACTCAGCCCCCACGGGATCAACACCCCATTTGTTGCACCAAGCACGCTATCTCCTATGAGCTGAGGCATGTTTGTGGGTGCTGTTATCCCACACCTGTCTGATGAAAACAGCAGCTTGTTGCAAAAGTCCTGGGGTTTACCATCTTTCTCTGATACCATCCAAGCTTTCAACTTGAGTTGACCGGTAATACTGAGGGCTGAGGAAGATGCTTCTGGTCCAATAATAGATCCGGACAGGATGGAAGTTGAACCAGAGAAGTACTCACTAGAGCTAGCTAGGGAACCAAGACTGAGCCCTCAAAATGGAGTCACCAGAATGTTCTCCGATTTCTGATACCATTGTTGTGTTAGGACTCTGGGTATTATTAGGAATGGAGGGCAGGCGTAACCCTGGAATTGAGACCGGTCCTGGAGAAACAAATCCGTAGCCAGGGTCTGGATCCGGTTTCCAACTGAAGAACTTTAAAAGCTGACAATTGAGTTGAGATGCAAACAAGTCTATTCTGCAGAGACCTCACAAGTTATGAAGGTCCTGGAACACAGAAGGGCTCAGCCTCCAATCGCTGAAATCCCATAAGTGACAGGAATTCTAATTGGCTATAGTGTTTCTCTTGCCTCGGAGACAGTCCACAGTGATCAAAATGCGATGGCTAAGGCAAAAGTGCCAGAAAATCTTGGCAATCTCTGCTTCTGACCAGCAGCCCTTAGTTGAGAAGATTCTGCACCACACTCCCCTAACCCGGAAACTGGCATAAAATTCTATCACCGCTTCTGAGGAGGTGCCGAAAATAGCCTTGCCATTCCAGGATTCCATGTGTTCCAACCACCATATCATCTCTGTCCTAGCTTCGACCGAAAGGGGGACCTCTTCAGAGTAAGCGAGACCATTCCTCAAATGTCAGATTTTTAATCTTTGAAGGGCTCTGCAGTGGAGGGGCCCCAGAAAAATGGCTTGCAGGCAGGTCGCTCCCCACGCTGCTGCATTGCTTGCCAGACCTCGTTATTACCTTGATTGACCTGTATTTTTATCTGTTTTGCCTGACTTGCTCGCTTGCCTAAATCTGTTTTTTCCTTCTGTGCCCGGTTCTCCCTTTGCTCCTTTGTTAGTATTTTTGAGCCAGATGTATCAACATCGAGATTTGCGAATCTCAAATAGCGATTTTTTAGAAATCGTTATTTGAGATTTGCAAATTGGTATGTATGTAGAAAATCGCATTTCTTTTGCGATTTCTTAAAATTCCTTAATTGCGATTAGCAAATTGCGAATCGCAATTAAGGAATCATTTCCCATTCATTTCAATGGGCCAGGAGGCCCATAGGAATGAATGGGAAGTTATTCTCAATTTGCGATTCGCAAATTGAGAATAATTTCAAGGGTGCAAGGGTGTCATAAGGACACCCTGATGCACCCCTGAAATTCACATGTGTGGGTATATGGAGCACATACATGCCCTAAGGGCATGTATGTGCACCACATGGAACCTTCACAAATGCAAAAAAGTGCTTTGGGGAAAAAAATCGCAAATTACCACCAACTTCAAGTTAGAGGTAACTTGCGATTTCTTAATGAGAAATCGCACAACTTGGGTGCAATCGCAAAATAAGGAATCGCAAATTTGCGATTCCTTATTTTTCACTCAATTTTGCTACATACATACCATTTAGCGAAAATGAGTTCGCAAACGCCGAAATTCTGCGAATTTCGGCGTTTGCGAACCCATTTGAGCTTCATACATATGGACCTTTATTTATTTCTCTTACCTGACTTACTTGCTTGCCTAATGCTGTTTTTTCCTCATGTGCCGTCTTTCCCCCTTTGCTCCCCCCACCGTCCCTCACCCGTTTTTCCTGCCGCTGCGTCCCCGTGGCCACACCCCCTGCACTCCCATTCGCCACCCCGCTCCCGCCTCCCAGCTACTCCTCCCACCCACTTCCCCTCATATGAAGGCCACGCCCCTTAACATCCAATTGCCTTAACCCTACGTGGTTAGGCTGGTAAACTACTAACATTATAGTAGTAAACTGTGGCACTTATCAATTAGGTACATAAAGCCAGACGTAGTACAGACGTCTGTACCATTTGCCCATTGTAGCACCGGACAGTTGTTTTTTTTTTTTTTTTTTTTTTTAATTGCATTTGTATAGCGCATAACTGCCCTAGGGCCTCGCAGCGCTTGAAGATAAAATGGTTTAGCGCAGGCTCGGGGCAGATCAGCAGGATTTAGCAAACAAATGCGTTTTCAAGGCCTTTCTGAATGAGAGGAGGTTGCTATTTCCTCGGATGGCAAAGGGGAGGGCATTCCAAAGTCTGGTCGCCGAATGGGAAAAAGAGCGGCCACCCCAACGGGCTTTGTTAATTTTAGAGGAGGTGGCCAGCTGCAAGGTACCAGACCGAAGGGGGCGTGCTGGGACATAAGGCGTGACCAAAGGGTGCAGAATCGCTGGGCCTACACGGTGAAAGGATTTGTGCATAATGCACAAAGCTTTAAACTGCACTCTGGCAGCCATTGGGAGCCAGTGGAGGTCTTTCAGAGCCTTCCTCGCCGACTGCCGACGGGAGAGATTGAACAGTAGGCGGGCCGCACTGTTTTGTGTGACCTGAAGCCTCTGCAGTACCGAAGCCGGTGCTCCTAGGTAGAGAGCATTCCCATAATCCAGGCGAGAGAGAATCAGGGCCTGGACCATGGTCCTCCTCGCCTGGAAAGGGAGCAAAGGGAGCACCCGCCGGAGCATCCTCATTAGTCCAAAGCAAGTGGCGGCAGTCTTAGTAGCCTGGACCGAGAAATCAAGGGCGGTGTCAAGCCAGATCCCGAGGCTCTTTATCTGGGACTTGGGGGCAGGAGGAGCGCCAAGACATGGTGGCCAGACGGGTGCAAGAGCAGACGGGGAGGGATTTCCGAGTAGAATGATGTCTGTCTTCTCCCCGTTAAGCTTCAAACAGGAGGCTTGCATCCATCTGGCAACAGCCTCTAGACAGGGGCCTAAGGTGTCGGATGATCCATCTGCGTGGTCTAACGAGACCACAAGCTGCGTGTCATCCGCGTAGGTGACTATACGCACACCAAAGGGATGGACTATCCTGTCCAGAGGTTCCATGTAGGCGTTAAAGAGGGTCGGGCTCAGGGAGGAGCCCTGAGGGACCCCACACCTGAGAGGGTGTTTGGGAGAGACTATCTCACCCTCGAAGACCTGGAAAAAGCGCTCACTCAGAAAGGAGGTAAGCCAGTCTAGAGCCGCGCCCGACACGCCCATGCCCGCCAGTCGGTGTAATAGCGTGGCATGGTTCACCGTGTCGAACGCGGCGCTAAGGTCTAACAGGATAATGGCCACCTTTCCTCCCCGATCCAAAGTCGTTCTTGCTTCCTCTGTAACCGCTAACATAGCGGTTTCTGTGCCATGTTGAGGGCGAAAACCTGTCTGGGAGGCACGCAACAGACAGTTGGACTCCAAATAGTCTGTTAAGATATTGTTGGCGTGCCTCTCCAGCAGTTTACTCAGCCAGGGGAGCAACAAAATGGGGCGATAGTTGGACAAGTTGCTCTGGTCCAGGGAGGGCTTCTTGAGAAGCGCCCTCACCATGGCGCACTTCCAGGGGAGTGGGACCGACCTGGCCACGATGGAGGTGTTTAAGGCTTCCAGGATGACAGGACGAATAACGTCCAGTGCCTTGACAAGGATCCGGGGGGGTGCCGGGTCATTGGGAGACCCGGAAGAAACTTTAGAAATTAATCTATCCAGGCTGCCGGCATCAAGAAGCGGAATTATATCCAGTTTGCAGAGAGCCGGAGAATCAGCTGGCTTAGATGGGACGGAGGGGGCGTTGACCGTAGGATTACTAAAAGAAGAGTATATGGTCGAAATTTTCTTGGAGAAGAAGGCAGCTAGCTCATTACAGCGGTCTTGTGCCCCTTCAGCAGTAGGACGCTCAGCCGGGGGTGAAATAAGGGACTTGGCTATCCTAAAGATTTCCCTAGGCGCGTTGGCTGCAGCACTAATTTTCCCTTCGTAGAAGGAGGTTTGCGCCAATTTAATCTCTGATTTATAGAGCCTTATTGCGGACCTATAATCATCTTTCCTAGACAGAGAATGGTCCTTCCTCCACGCTCTCTCTAGTTTGCGGCAGTCAAGCTTTAATAACCTCAGAGCAGGAGTGTACCAGGGTGCAACTTTAGGTCTTCTGATGAGTTTACAGGGGCGTTTGGGAAGAACTCGGTCTAGGGTGCTGGAGATCCAGTGATCAAAGTTGCTAGAAGCAGAGGCAGGGGTCAAGGCCCTTCTCGGGGGGTCTTGAGTGAGAGCCAATGTCCAGTCGGTGAGGGGAAGTGAGGACCATTTCCTGCCCATGTACTTGGTAGAGGCCTCACGGGGGGAACAGGAGTTAGAAAGCCAGGTGAACGGTATCAAAAAATGATCAGTCCAAGGCAGTGGAACAGGGGACTCTACATTAAGGTTGGTATTACTGTATATGTGATCAAGGAGATGTCCCTTCTTGTGGGTCGCCTGATGGCCTCTCTGGCAGAGGTCTAACGCTTGCATGTTGGCACGCAAGTTATTAGCTGCCATATCCTGGGGGTCATCTGAATGGATGTTAAAATCCCCAAGCAGGGTGAGGTTAGATGAGGTCAAGACTGCGTTGGCAGTGAGATCAGTAATTTGAGTGATAAAATTATTCAGGGAACCCGGTGGGCGGTAGAGTAAAATACCAGAAAAAGTGGTGGTAGGGGAGAGATCAAGTGCAAAGTGTAAGCTCTCGCAAGTCAGCAGGGAATTAGGAGTGACCCGACACTTAAAGCTGTCCCTGTATATAATTGCTAGGCCTCCGCCTCTCCCCGATTGGCGGTCGAGGCGCTTAAGTGTGTAGCCTGGAGGTGTGGCCCATATTAAGGACGGGTCGTTGTCAATCTGAAGCCAAGTTTCCGTTAAAAATAGGGCGTCAGGATTAAGGTAACTTTTATGTACCTAATTGGTAAGTGTCACAGTTTACTACTATAATGTTAGTAGTTTACTAGCCCAACCACGTATGGTTAAGACAATTGCATGTTAAGCATTTTTGTGAACAGATATTCAACCCAATATATTTTTTGTTTCTTTTTATATTACATGTCTCAAAGTTGGACCAGAGAAAGCATACAACCATTTGGTTTAGTATCAATACTTCATTGTGACTATTTGTTTTTTCACAACTGGTGATTTTTTTGTTTGACAGTAGCTGCACTTCACAGATCCTGATGAAAGCCGAGATACACTTGTAGATCATTATGGCTGAAACATGTTGATTTAGCTAATGCAGCCTTTATAGTTCTGATAGGCTCATTCACAGCTTTTTAATCCTGCCACAAGGGAGCTTAATAAAGCTTATTGCTCTACCTGTAGGTAGTTCTAGATTCACTCACTTATTCAGCACTGCACTATTTCTATACACACCCCACGCTCACATAGGGTTTTAAGGACAACCCATGTGCCACAAAATAAAACATCCTTGAGCTCCCTCCTCGTAGAGAGGAGGTTGTAGCCCGTGCCGTGACTAGGTCCCAACACAAGGATGCACCCCTATGATGAAGCATGACACCTTCGGGTGTGTGAGGGGAGTCGTCCTTTAAAAGGGATACTCCCTTTTGACTTTTACTAGTTGGATATTGTGGTTCACAATCTTTCTTGACTGCCTCTCTTGGACCTGTAGGCTCTTTGTGTTTTCATAATTAAGTGGGGAGTTCACCCACGCTGGTCCTTAAACCTCCTCTTGCCCTCTAACGTGTGTGACATAGATCACCATATTCAATTATGAGATGAAAAGGTTGCTCCAAGGGGAGTGAGAAAGGGAAAGCGTGCTCATGTGTGAGACAGTGAAGAAAGAAGGGAGTCAAAGTCGGGGTACATTCAACAAATAATCAATTGTAATTTTTGTACATCATATCAAACTGACTATAATTTACAGTGACACCAGTTCACATTCGCGCCTGCCCCTAATGGATTATTCTAATTTGCATTAGAAATTTTTCAGAAGGTGCACAGAGACATTTCATCTGTGCATTAGTGAAAACAACATTAACAGTCCCCAAAGGTGAATTATGTATGGTGAATACAAAACATTGTATCAGGGCAGGGGTAGTATCAGGTATAAGTCCACTTGGGGCAAATGTCGACGTTTTGACCCTGGTGCATAGAAGGTAAGTTGCATGCTCTGCTGGCAGGTCTTCCTCAGGACAGACGAAGGGAGACAACCTGGGGCTACAATCAATTATTGACATACTGTAAGGAGGCTAAAAATGCAAGAGAGGAGTACCTTATTCACTGACCTATGCATAGGTGTAGTCAGGATACAGCCCTTGTGTGGTGGTCTGTGGAGATGAAGCTGCACAAAATGAACTTAATCATTCAAAATAAATGAGGCAATTCTATTCAGTTAGGGCAAAGAAAAATACTCTCTGCTTACCCGCACCGTGATTGCGGCGTAGCATGAACTTATTCTTGTTGAAAATATGGCTGCCAAATTGATAAATGTATGCAAGGGTGAGTCAATCACCCAAAAGGTCTGGAGGCACAAAACAACAAAAAACAGAAAGGGCTAAGTTAGTCCCATGAATTGTCAACCGGGAAAAAGACTGTTCGCACTGAAAGCTTTCCCACAACATGAAATACCTTGTTACGAAAAGTGCAGCCCGGGGTATCCATGCCATACTCCTCGAGTCGGGGCATGTGAATGAGTCAGTGCGGCTAAAAATAGAATAGCAAGCCGCCAAGTGGCGTGTGCACTTTGTTGTGTGACGCGCTGTGCCTGACAGACGCGTAATGGCCTGACTCCCTGGGGATCGGGGGAAGGAAAGATAGACTTAGTTTATCGGTCATGACGATAATGGACGCTCACATCATCAATTAACACAGTACAGAATATCACATATAATAACAATACAGTGTGTGGAACGCGCATTAGTGAAAACAACATTAAAATTCCCCAAAGGTGAATTATGTATGGTGAATACAAAACATTGTATCAGTGAAAAAATTTTGCGCACGGAACAAACAATAGACTCTTTGGGGTACCTCGCCCATCAAGGGGCACTACAAATGCAGGCAATGTAAAGCCTTGACTATGACTAAGGAAATCAAAGTGTGCACCTTCAACAATCACACACACACTATACAGGATCACACCAATTGCAACTCAATGCGAGTAATCTATGCCATAGTTTGCCCGTGTGACTTCATGTACATTGGCCAGACTGTGCAAAAAGTGAAGGCCCGCATACTGCAACTTGTCGTGCCCTAAGCGCTATATTCCACCACAGTTGGTATTTGACTAACCTTCATAACAGGGCGACCACAGACACATATTTCACCGTCCCCGTGTTGATTGCCTGCACTACTGCATGGTTGCCAGACCACAGTGTTATCTGCCTGTGTGAAAAACCACTACTATGGGAAATAGCGCCAGCAGTGAAATGTTCGCTGTGGCCCCTACTTGTTTCCAGGCCTCTGGCCATGCCCCTGCCGTCCACGCTGTCCCTAGGATGGCCCCAAAACTGAGGCCCCCTGCTGCGTCCGTGTACAGCTCGAGCTGATTTGCTGGTACCCATGGTTCGCGCCACATGGGGGTGCCACTGAAACTGGACAGGAAGGATTCCCACTGTTCTAGATCTGCTTTTACCCCTTGCGTTAAGCGGACCCTGAGGTGTTTTTGCGTCATGCCCCTGGTCAACCATGCCAGTCTTCTTGCAAATACCCTCCTGCCGGGATCACCCTTGTGGTGAAGTTCAGTTTCCCCAGCAACTGTTGCACCTCGCCTAGCCTGGCCTTCTACTGCAGCCTCAGCCTACCCATGATCTCCTTGAGCTCCGCTACCTTGTTGGGTGGTAATCTGCATGTCCCTGCAATTGTGTCTACTTCTATCCCTAGGAAGGACAGTTTTGTGGTTGGGCCCTCTGTCCTGTCTCGTGCTAGTAGTGTCCCTAGTTCCTATGCCAGTGCTGTGAAGCTCTGCAGGAGGAGGACGCAATCTCCTGTGTTTGCCTGCCTGACAAAAAGGAAATCATCTAAGTAATGGACTCAACCGCTTTGTGGGGACCGTCTCCCTACTTCCCACACTAGAAAACTACCAAAAATCTCGAAATATGCACATGATATTGAGCACCCCATTGGCAAGCATTTGTCGTAGTAATATTTTCCGTCTAGCTGGAAACCTAGCAAGTGGTAGCTGTCTGGGTGGACCGGCAAGAGTCGGAAAGCCGACTCAATGTCTGTTTTAGCTAGTAGGGCTCCCCTTTCTTCCTGCCATATTAGTTCTACTGCGTCGTCTACTGATGCATAGGCTACTGCACAAACGTCCTGTTCCAGCCAGTTGTTGACGGATTGCCCTTGCGGGTGGGACAGATGGTATATCAACCTAAATTTCCCTTCCTCCTTCTTAGGTGCCACGCCTAGCGGGGAGACCATCAAGTTCTCCAGCGGGGGAATTGAGCGGGCTGGCCACCCGCCTCAGCTGAATTTTCTTTCCTACCTTGTCTTTTGCTATATTTGTGTTTTCCCTTACGGGTTTCAGGTTCCAGTTCTCCCGTGCCGCCTTGGGATCTTTGTAGGGTATTATGTAGCTCTGCGTGAAACTTCTGCCAGCTTTTGTCTGTCTGTTGCCTTGTGATATTGACCTAATAGATATACCAGCCTTCTGGCTTTGCAGCTGCCCCCTGCCCTCGGCCCCTGGTACCCCGACTGTGGGAGCCCCCTCTTTAATGTTTTGCGCTGGATCTTTCTTTGCCGACTCCTGATCCCTGGCCCTGCTTGCAGCGGGTTGCGTGGTGGTTTCCCCACGTGACCCACACGCGTGTTTGAACCTGCCTCCTGCCCCCATTTACAATCGTCTTTGTTAATTTTCCAGCATGGTTTCCCAGATTTGGTTGTTCCCTGGTTCTTACCCATGAACCCTTGGTCTTCGTATTTGCCCTTACTCCCATAGGGGCAAAAATTGTTGTCCCTGGAGCTGACTCCTTCCCTGGCAGCCACCATGAGTGTTGAGAAACCTTCCATGTCCTGCTCACTCACTGGCCATGTCTGTTTCTTCTTCCTGAAACCCATGTCGTATTTCAACCAGGCCTCCCACTGATACTTCAGCTGCACCTCGTGTGACTTATGCTTGTACAAAATTAATGCTGCTGCGCTCTGGGTGAATTTCTCCCAAAAAACGAAAGCCATGGTCCTGAATGCTTTTAGCCAGTTCTCCATTGTTCGCTCTACCCTGGGTTTGAGCTTCTCCCTCCTATCATCCTCTTTCTTGTCCTGCACTGTCAGGTCTAAGCCGGCCTGGCGTACTTCTAGCAGGGAGTAGATGCCTATGAACTCCTTCCTCCATATCCTTTCTTTCACTGCCAGCAGGATCTGATTGGCTAAATCTATGAGCTTTGTGGTTGTGGGAGGATCGCTCGGGGAAGGGCGCAGGTATGCACTGGCCCGCTTCCCCTTATGTCGTAGCAAGCCTCAGCCAGGCCCGCTAGTGCAAGGGGTTCGCCCTTCTCCGCACAAAAGTCCTCAGACAAGATGAAAGAAGTTGGCACGAAAACTGGAGATACAAAACATAACGTTTATTACACCTCATGAGGTGGTGCTACAATTCAAACAGCACCCTGCGGTATTGCAAGAAGTAGCACAAAGGGCTACTGAACGCATGGTTTATTTATGCCCACACAGGGGCTCAGAAGAAGGCGGTACAAGGCATAAGAGGCAGCACATTTTATGTCCATAATAGGCAATATCGAGAAGCACAATCGATCAGTGGGAGTAGCTAACAATCTTGGGGTCTCGGCTAACACATTCCAATCTAAGGCTTGCCATTAACAGATGTGCACCCTAACGGTCAGCGACAAAACAAGGGGATACTAATAATAGCCTGTTGCTGGGCAGATTCGAGTGCCATGGGCAGGAAGATAGGACGAAGCACATGGTCGACACGAGCTAGCGTGTGGCAGACAAAATGGCTGCCATGAATCCAAAATGGATGCCGCTAAATGTCAAGACAACGGCCAAAACTAAGATGTCTTTTGCTAACGCTCAACTTAATTGCTGCTAAATTACAACAGACGACCCTTTTAGCGTTAGCTAAAGACATATGCTCTTTTAGGATAATCTGTGCATTCATCTCGTACATCTATGCACATTATACTCGTCACTTCTATATCCATTGTTTGTTGTGCTTTCATAGCATTTCGCTTTGATGGTATACAGGCAGTTATGCACATAGAACATAACATTGGGCCACAATGAATACAACTACAACAGGTGAAAATCACTGCAATTACAATACATAGAATAGTCAGCAACTTCCAACCCCAGGTGGAAACTAGAGCCCAAAACCATCCAGCAAAAGTCCAGGTGCCGTTTTTTACATGAATATCAGCAACAATTTTATGCAGTTTAAGAATTGCTTCATATACAGAAGGCGAGTTGTCAGGGATAAAAACACAACAACTACTTCCGATGACTTTACATGCTCCTCCTCTATCTGCTAACATCACATCTAGAACCATCCTGTTCTGAAGAGTCACAATCCTAGCAACTTGCAGTTCTTCCGTAATGTTGCCAAGGGCTACAGCAGTTTCATTAGTGACAGCTTCCACTACTCTAGTTAATCGTCATATTTTCCTACTATTTAATGCAGCACCCACAAAAGGAAACAGACCCAAATTAAAATCAACATATTGCTGCAGACTAGTGTCTGTTTGATCTATATCATCAATCCGTATTGCCCTTTTATAACGGTTCATAGAAATGTTTCTGAATAATTTAAAATCTCGGTGGTATGAAGCAGGTGCCAGAAAAACAGGAGGTAATAAGAAAGAAACATAACATATACCAGACCACCCTACAGGTAGTCTGTGATACCCATGACTTCCACATACTAGATATGTGTTATGCGAGGCCAGGAAAGTGCTTTCATTCATACCATCCATGTTTAATACAACAACACAATCACTAGTTCCAACTGGAATTCGTCCAGTACTTTGTACACAAAGGTCTGCTTTTGTACGTGTTACAGTAATTACAGATTTATTACTTGTGGTAGAGTCTCTTGTATGGGTGAAAACATAAGGCGTAGAAGCATTGTCCGGTCGATATTCCTCCCATACCCATATAGTTCCATTCGCTTGAGGATACCCATGTTCATCTTGGTGACACTCTTTATTCAGACGGAAGAGAAGTCCACCTACTGCAGGTTTTCTGTTCGAAAAGAGAAGAGTGTACCAGACTCGACAAGAACCATTATGCGAAAAAGGAAGTGGGAGAAACGGTGTTCCATCTTTCTTCTGATGAGCTGGAAGCATACCACATATCCAGCAATTTGTAGTGTTAGTTGCATTGTGAGTGTGGTGGAGCATCTGGACAAACGTATTATTCAGATAGGACTCTCAATGCTTATACTCATGATACAGAAGAGTGAAATGCTGGTGCTCTTCCGGGATTGGAGTAGTAGGAACCACTAAAAACTCACGAGCAGGAATCATCATTTCAACAGACCAAGTGATCACCGCTATAATTGTCAAAACAACAAAAACACCCAACGCTCCTAGAATCTTTTTCTTAGTAGTTATCATAGCAGCAGAGTCAACTCTCTCAAAGGTACTACAAGAACAAAAACAAAAATAGTCAATGAGCTCTTTACCGTGGGTAGACGTTGTTTTCTTCGCCACAGATCAAGACGGGTGTCACTACACTACACAGGGCTGATCCCCCCCCTTGTCATATTGGCATTCCGTTTCCACTACCCAAGGCGGTTGCTCAACCAGTCTCTATCAAAAAACAAAACTGTAGATCACTTCCTCAGTCTCAAGTTGTATCACGTGGCTCCAGAAGTCGTCTGGTCCGGGAAGAACTCTGCAGATCCGTCAGGTGATACAGCAGGGCCTTTCTCCGTGGTCAAGATCTCTCGATGATCGGTCGAAACAGCAGGTTCCACCAAGGTCGGCAATACCTTCCGACTATGGGTGCTATGCACCCAATTCTTCTTGTTGGTAACCCGAACTGCCGTCCTCGTAGCAAGGAGCACTTGTTCTGGTCCCCGCCACCTCGGCTCCAAACTGCTTGACCTCTCAAAGGCTTTTACCATGACGTAATCACCAGGACGGAGCTCATGGCCTTCACCTTTGGATTTATTAGGAAGTACTTCTCGGACCTGTTGATGAATGGAAACCAAACTATCAGTTAATTGTGCCAAATAGTCACTCATTAAGACACAAGGTACATCATACACAGAACTCGGTTTTGGAATTCCCCAAATATTCATTGGCCATCCGAATACCACTTCATATGGAGTAAGACCTGTCCTAGAATGTGGTATTGATCTGATGGACAACAATGCCAATGGCAACGCATCTGGCCAAGTCAAGCGCGTAGAAGCTTGAATTTTCGCAATTTTCAGTTTCAGAGTAGCATTATACCTTTCCACCAATCCAGCTGATTGTGGATGGAATTCAGCATGGAATTTCTGCTTGATTCCCAATCCTTTCAAAACATACTTGATAACTTCCCCAACGAAATGAGGTCCGTTATCATTCCATAGGAGTCTACAAACACCGAACCTCGGGAAGAATTCCTTCAGTAACACCTTAGCAGTAGTAATAGCAGTATTATCCTTTGTGGGGTATGCCTCAATCCATTTACTGAAAGCACAAACCACCACTAGAACATACTTCAGGTTATTACAACGCTCAAGCTGAATGTAGTCCATTTGCAGGACTTCAAAAGGTGCAGTCGGTGCAGCAAAACCTCCATATGGAACTCGCGTTCCCTTCCCAGGATTGTATTGCAAACAAATCAAGCAAGACTGTACTACTCTTTTAGCTGTGCTAGCAATTTCTGGATGCTCCCAAACTTGCGTAAGCATTTTCGTTATTGCGGAAGCTCCAACATGTGCTAACCCATGTGCCATCTGAACCATAGGTTGTACGAAAGCTATCGGCAGCTTCCATCTATCCATCTGTTTATTTCTCCAACAACCTTCGTCATCTAACTCTCCTTCTTCAGACCACTGCTCACGTTCTTTATCAGAGGCTGTCCTCTGTATCTCTCGTACCTCTTGCCTAGCATCATGCCATCTCGCAGCTTGTGACTTCACTACATACATGGGAGTAGTGTTTCTCTGCATCGCAGTTTCACGTGCCACGTGGTCTGCAAAGGCATTTCCTTGTCCAATCTTGTCTGTTACTTTCTTGTGTGCGCTACATTTCACTATAGCTACTTTCTTTGGGCATGGCAATGCAATCAAGAGATTTTGCACTAATTCTCCGTGCATTATCTGCATTCCGTGAGATGTAAGTAAGCCTCTTTCCTTCCAGAGTAGGCCAAAATCATGAGCTACTCCAAAAGCATAGCGGCTATCTGTATAAATATTCACACATAAACCAGTACTAAGCTCACATGCTCGTGTCAAAGCTATCAGTTCAGCTGCTTGAGCCAATTTCTGTAGAATGCGAGCTGCCTCCACTACTGTTTCAAGTGTGGTGATTGCATACGTGGCTGAGGTCGTGCCATCTGGTAATTTCAAACAAGACCCATCAACCCACAATTCACCATCCACATCTGGAAGGGACGTATCCTGCAGATCAATGCGACCCTTTGTCTGCTCCTCAGTCAGGAATATACAATCATGTGTTTCTTGTGACTGAGGCTGAGTCACCGGATAAGGCAACAAAGTAGCTGGGTTCAAAGTTGCACATCTCTTCAATGTAATGTGAGGAGCTAGCAATGTCAGTTCGTATCCTGTCAGACGCGCACTAGTTAAATGTTGCGTATTTGTTTGATTCAAAAGGGCATCAACAGCATGGGGTACCAGCACTAACAGCTTGTGTGACAAAACTATTCCCTCACTCTGTCGTATTGACACAGCTGTTGCCGCAACTGAGCGAAAACACCCAGGTAATGCTCTAGCAACAGGATCAAGTACTGCTGAAAAATAAGCACAAGGACGTTTACTTATCGCAATGTAACTGGACTAAAACTGACAATGCACATCCATCCTTCTCATGTACGTAAAGTGTAAAAAGTTTTGTGTTATCTGGTGTGCCTAACACTGGTGCTGAACAAAGAGCTTGTCGTAACTGTCGAAAAGCACTTTCACATTCATCTGTCCATGGAAGAGGTATGGGGGTATCTTTCGTCAAAAGTGCTAACAAGGGCTTTACAATGTGTGAAAATCCCAAAATCCACTGCCTACAAAACGAAGTAAGACCCAAGAATGCACATACTCCTTTCTGTGTTGTGGGAGCTGGCGTATCTAAAATGGCTTGTATGTGATCTGATGTCAATGCACGTCCCTCCTTAGACAAAAGGTGACCTAAGTGGGTTACCTTTGGTCTACAATATTGCAATTTCTTTCTAGACACTTTATGATGATGTAAAGCAAGAAAAGAAAGCAAAGATAGCGTACAGTTTTCACATTGTTCTGGGGTGTCGGCTGCCAACAAGATATCATCGACATATTGTATGAGAGCCACACCTTCGGGCAAAGCAAAAGAATTGAGTTCTCTTTTTAATGCTTGACTGTAAATACTCGGACTCTCAGTATAGCCTTGAGGAACTCTACAAAATCAATACGATCGATTATTCAAAGTGAAACCGAACAGATATCGGCTGTCAGGATGAATAGGGATCGAAAAGAAAGCGTTCTTCAAGTCTATTACAGAAAATGTAGTAGCAGTTGGGGGAACCAAAGTAAGGAGTGTTGTGATGTCAGAAACCACAGGATACTGTGGTACGACAATCTTATTCACTTCCCTCAAATCTATAATGAACCTGTAAACTCTTGTATCAGTGTCTCTCTTCAGGATTGGAAGAATCGGACTGTTAAAACATTAAATGGGACTTCCTCGACAACCCCAACTTGGATGAGATCATGTACAATACGTATGAGTGCTTCCTCACCCTCCTGTGAAATCCTATATTGTGGCAAACGAGGTAACACAGCCCCCTCCTTGACACTAATCTGAACCGGTGGGATAACCATTTGACCCACATCAGTGTCTGAGGTGGCCCATAAGGTTTTGGGAAGTGAAGCTAATGCAATCTCTTCATTAACCACACAAATTCTTTTAGGCTCGGAGTAGTTATCATTCAAAATGGCACGCACTCCTTCAGGGAAGCACCGTATCGTGGCTCTAAAATACTTCAACATGTCAAGACCCACAATGTTATCTGGTGTATTTGGAGAAAGCAAAAATGGACATGGAGCACTAAATTTATCAACGTGGAATGCAAGTGGTTGTGACAATGGGCTAAGGGAAGGTGTTCCATCGAAACCTATCGAAGTAATAGTCGTGCCAGACAGGGGAGCCCTCGGAACAAAATGTTTAGATAAAGCGCTACGAGTAGCTCCTGTATCAACCAGAAACTGATCAGTAGAGCCCAAAACGTGTGCTGTAACATAGGGACCCGTGTTATCTACCCGGACTTCAACTGGTTCCTTACCCCATCCTAGGCGATCCTATGCGTGAGCGGAATCGTAAAGATCAGGCCGGACATAATCAGACACTTGATATTGATTTCGTCTATCAAAAGTATTTCTATCATCCTGCGTTCACACATTCGTATCAGATCGGGCACGATCATTTGTAGTTCCCCTAGGCCCCGAAGACCCTGAACGATTTCTCGTTTGTCCACGCCCTCGTGGATTCTGCTGGGCGCGTAACACTGGACAATCAGACATCCAATGGCCAAATTCCTTACAATACGCACATTGATCAGTAGCCAAATTTGAATGATTGTAGGAGGAATTAGGAAATCATTGTCCACCTCTATCATAACTCCTATCATAACCTCTATCAGAGCCTCTAGAGGGCGGTCCATAAACCTGGGCCAACATAACCTTCGTTTTTATTTCTTTAGATTTCTTATCCTCACTACCCTTTGCTTCTAACTCTTGACGCTCATAATATTGAGCCATTGTTAAAACGGATGCTGGAGAGGAGGTAGTCCAAGAACTTTCACTAGCTTTTAAACTGCTAGCTATCTGTGGTAGAATATTCGTGACATATTTATCAACAAACAAATGTCTGCCAGTATCATCCATTAAAGACTGACCGCTAAAGTCGTGAAAGGTTTCCTCAAAACGTGTAAAGAAATCAGAAACCGATTCATCTGCTTTTTGTTTGCATGATGCTAAAACAGTCCAATCAATCTTTTTAGGGGGAATAACTGTTTTAAGTTTAGTTAAAATCGCTGCAGGAAGATCTAGTATTAGCTGATGCGGCTTTTGGGCGGGCTCTCTTTCCGCGTCTATTCGTTCCAAATCTTTCCATTCGGCCCCCAAAGTAACACGGTCATCAATTTTACGAACAGTCCGCCACATATCTGGGGGCAAAATTAGGCCGAAAAATAAATCTATATCACATAGGGTCATAGTACAAGAATTTAAAGCGCCTTCAACTTCCTCATAAAAGGCGGCTGGATTTTTACGCGGATCAGGCAACGCTAATTTAAGTGCCATCACATCTGCTCTATTCCAAGGAGTGTACACCCAATTATAAATAAAATATCTCTTAGAATCCTTTAGGAGGAACATACAAGGGTGCGGCTTCCCGCATAGGTCTCATTTCGATTGGTATTCTCTTATCTGTCATGAAGATAGGAGACTGCGACTCTCCGGGTGGATTGGGCTGTGGAACGGCGTCCGCATTCTTTTTCTGCTCCTTCAGATGGAACGCCTCATTTCGTAATTTAACCAGTCGTCTAATCACGTCTTCTACCTGGGAATAAACAAAAGAGCCATCACGTAGCTGTTTACGATCATTTGCTATATCATTAGGTTCTAAGACTGAAGAATGTTTTCGAAACATTTCGATAACTTCATCAGCAAATGTCGCAGAAAAATATATCTGCTCCTTTTCCGACCAATCCCTTATGATAGCTAAAAGATCGGGAGCAGAATCAATATTACGTAATGCTTTACGAGCAGCTTGTCTGAGTTCGGACGAACGCTCAACAGATAAGATAGATCGAGTGTCCCACGCTTTCCGTTGGTCTGTGCCAGAATCCTCGTCATGTTCGGCCGGAGCGGACGGAACGGCATATGGAGGTGGAGGTCGATCTAATAACAAAAAATCATCTTGCGGTTTATTAAGGACAGGATAGAGAGGCTGTCGGACAGGATATTGGCCAGATACCTGCAACCTATGTTCTTTCTCCTCTCGCTCCTTTAACTCTTTCACTTCTTTCTTTCGTAATTCCAGCGCTTTCTCATACACATTCTTTCGCTCTTCTTTTTCAATCAACGCTTGCTCACGCTTCTCTTGCTGTCGCACTTCTTTCTCCCACATACGCAAACATTCAAACATATCACGTCTAGACCTTCGCTCAAACATACATTGCTCCACATACTCAATCTTTCGCGCATCAAATGACCCATATAGTTGCCATCGAAACTCAGGATCCTTTTTGGTATACTTGTGCCACAACGTGCTGTACATTATGGCAGAAAGACCAAACTTCACATACATATCCCTATTAGGCGTCCCTTCCGGGGGAGCCGGCTGTGATTCCTCAAGTCTCAAATTGGTACCCTTACAAAAGCAGCACAACCTTCGAAGTGCGCTGAAAACAGGCATGCCAAAAATATTGCAAAATATACAATATTATACACAAAGTAGCGCTTAAGGTACTTTCTTAGTACGTTGCGCCGTTCAAATCAAATAGTTGAAGAAAAGTCTTCTCATTGCCCGCCTATATGAGTTGCAACACATATATCCATACAAGTACAAATACAAATTAGACTAGTCTATTCCAAGTACAAATATGCCACAGCAAGCGTTCCTAAAAACTACCTTACCATACAGGCATCCAAAAACCTACAATAGGTGCCGCAACACGGCTCTTACCAATCATAGGCTGTCCAGATTCCAACTGCCAAGTTCTAAATTCGACCAAACGGTCACTGCACGGCAGACCAACAGAAGAGATCTCAGTCGAGGACCGGCGCCGCCTGGATGGTCGGATCGGAAACGAGGGAAGAAACGCCTCGGGTGCCAAGACTCAGGTCTCCTCTGGCAGCGATCGCGTCCATGGCGAGGTTCCAACCTTCGTCACAACCAATCCTTCGGGCATCTGAGTCGCCGATGAGCCCAACGTGCCGGCGCCAATTTGTCGTAGCAAGCCTCAGCCAGGCCCGCTAGTGCAAGGGGTTCGCCCTTCTCCGCACAAAAGTCCTCAGACAAGATGAAAGAAGTTGGCACGGAAACTGGAAATACAAAACATATTGTTTATTACACCTCATGAGGTGGTGCTACAATTCAAACAGCACCCTGCGGTATTGCAAGAAGTAGCACAAAGGGCTACTGAACGCATGGTTTATTTATACCCACACAGGGGCACAGAAGAAGGCGGTACAAGGCATAAGAGCACATTTTATGTCCATATTAGGCAATATCGAGAAGCATAATCGATCAGTGGGAGTAGCTAACAACCTTGGGGTCTCGGCTAACACATTCCAATCTAAGGCTAACCATTAACAGATGCGGGCCCTAACGGTCAGCGACAAAACAAGGGGATGCTAATAATATAGCCTGTTGCTGGGCAGATTCGAGTGCCATGGGCAGGAAGATAGGACGAAGCACATGGTCGACACGAGGTAGCGTGTGGCAGACAAAATGGCTGCCATGAATCCAAAATGGATGCCGCTAAATGTCAAGACAATGGCCAAAACTAAGATGTCTTTTGCTAACGCTCAACTTAATCGCTGCTAAATTACAACACTTAGGGTCTGGGCCTTCCCCCGTCGCCCCGTCTTCACCTGCCTTGCTGGCTCCTGGGGCTGCTGTCTCCCCCTGTGCGGCCTCCTCTGGTGATTCCGTCTCGCCCTGTTGTTCTATTTGGGAGTTCTGCTTACTTCTGCCGGGTGCCTGTTTAGCGCTACCCTTTATGTCTGGCCCTCGCTCTGTCTCCTTGTTGCCTCCCCGTTTTTCTAAGGCCCATGGTGGATCCCCCCAAAGGAGGATACCACCCCCGGCCTCTGCCACCATGGCATCCATGCCAGTGGCCCCAAAGCCTCCCCTTGTAAACCCTGCTGGTCCCTCCCTTGCCCTAACTGCCGGGGGGAGATTAGGCCAGGGCCCTTGCATTGCCAATTGCTCACGCCCTGCTGCGTGCCCACATTTACTATTTGCCCTGGGCCCTTCTCCGCTAGGCTATCATGCTGCACCTGTCCGGACCCTGCTGCTCTTCCTGCGATGCTTACCCTTCTCTGTGCTGATCTGACCACAGTGCAAATCCTGGGAGGCCGCCATGCTGGCTAAAGACCCCTCATCCTCGCTGCTCTCCTCGGCGTCGGAGCTGGACACCATCTCAGGGGATGTCGGCCTCCTGCTTTTGGCTTGTGCACCCCTGTGCCCGCCTTGTTCCGCCTTCTTGGCCACCAGGACCCTGGCCCTTGTCTCCAGTTTCTTTAGGGGGGCAGCCGTTTTGGCTGCATGCCCCTTCGCACCGGGTCCCTTGGTGGGTGGTGCTTGGGGGATGCCAGCCGCTGTTTCTTCCCTTTCCTATGGGCTTCATCCTTGATCTGCTGGTCAACCCATGAATTCCCTTTCAGAGCTACCAATGCCCTGGCTCTGTCCAGCATTGCTTGTAGGTCCTCGTCCAGCTCTGGGCCGTTGTTCCCTCTTTGCCTCTTCTGCCTCTTCTGGGGAGTTTCTGTATCCCTTTCAGTGTCCCTAAAGCAAGCAGGGAGCCGTGTCGCCCTGCCGTCTGCCGCCGCTTGATGGCCACCCTGCTGGAATGTGACTGGGTGTTGCTGAGCTATATGATCGGGGGCTGTGCCACCAACAAACCAATTTGGTTGCTTGCAGCCTGCTGCTGAGCTACCAGCTCAGGGGATGTGACACAAAACACTCCTGCGTGCTCAGGACCAAAGGTCCTTTTTCCCAACCTGGGAGTACTGTATGAGGTCCCCAAGCTGACGCTGTAAATTATAATCCACAAATATTGTATCCTTGACTTAACGGGGGCAAATCCATTCTCTCACCTCCACAAAACGGTCTCCTTTGGTTCGTGTATTCAGCGACCCCAGTGCTCTTGCCCCTTTCTGATCACTGCCTGGGGCTCACGCTCATGGGCGTCCGCAGAAATTTTTCCAGGGGGGGGCAAAATTTTACTTCATCACCATCCTCCGACATGATTAAGCACGAGTATTAAATAAATAAAGTTGCATCACAAACACACACGTTTTGTCTAACCAACTGAAACCGTGAACCCTAATACATAGCATAGCATTCCTCTAAGTACCTATATTTCACAGAGCCCGAGATGTACTTTAACAAAAATAGGCATCTTCCCCAATTAAATAAACAATTTATTGTACCGACACTTTGAGGATACCAAAAATAAGCAAAACATGCCGTAATCTGACTGCTATTTTAAGCAACATTTTGTATTTAAAAGGTGTAAACCAACTCCAAAGAGCAAGAACGTCAATGTCCATTGCTTAAATCCTTACAAAACATAAGGATTATGGTTTTAAAAGACCACATTCATGAACATAAAGCTGCAGTACACATTTTATAAACTAATATAAGGAAAACAGTTGATAAGGATCACATTTTTTCTCTCTCTAGTTCTGCCACTCTTACATTGTTCTTAGCCCTAATACCTCCATGCTCTACTCTTTACCTCTCATCTTCCCTCCTTCCCTCTCATATTTGCTAGCTGATTCTGCCCCTCTTACATTCACACCTCTCTTCCCTGCCCTACTCTTCACTTCTCAACTCTCTACCCAGTCTTAATCTTCTCTGTTGGTTATGCCATTCTAAATACAGCTATGCCTTTTCCTTCTCCCCTTTTCTTTTATCTATTGCTGTTCCTACCCCATTACATACACCTCTCCCCTTCCGCCTTCCCTCTCCTCTTGCTGATTTTGCCCTTCTTACATCAACCTCTACCTCCCTGATCTAATCTTCATCTCTAACCTCTCACCAAGCCTTTAACGTTCTCTTGCTGATTCTGCACATCTTACATCCACCTTCTCCTCGTCTTTCCCTCTTCATCCAACCTCTTAATATCTCTTGGTGGTTCTTCTCTCCTCCATCCACTTCTCTCTCTTGCCACTCTGCCTATGTGCTCTTGCTGGTTATGTCTCTCTTAAAGCCATAACTCCAATCCATGCACTACCTTCACTACTCATCTCTCCCCCAGCCTTATAACTTTTTTTCACTGGCTCTGCCCCATTTACACCTTCTCTACATTTTCGTCCTCTGAACACTCTATTAGTTTCTCACTGATTTTGCCACTTACACCACCTATTTCCATTCATCCTCTACTCTTATTCTCGTCTCTTCCTCAAACCTTATTTTGTAGATTGTGCCCTTTAACATCAAACTCTCTGCTATCCCAACTTTGTTGCTTCTCTTTCTCATTATGACCCTCTTATATCCACCTTTCTCCTCCATGATGTATGCCTCGTCTCTCCCCCTGCCTCTTACCTTTCTCACTGATTCTGGCCTTCTGCATCCACCTCTCACCATTTCCTCTCTCTTCTCTGTGTAAGGTTTCTTGATTGTTCCGCTTCTCTTACATATACATGTCCCATCCATGTACTGCCATTCACTTCTCAATTCTTCCTCCAGCCTCCTAGTGTTTTTTGCTGGTCTACCCCCTTTACACCCACCTCTTCTCTTATACCTCCCTGCCTCTTACCTTGTCTCACTGTTTCTGCCTCTCTTATATCCGCTTCTCCCTTCCACTCTCGACAATTCACTTTATCTCTACTACTGTCTCTTTCCTTTCTGCCTCTTTACACTCACCTCTTACCTACCTACTGAACCTTTCACCTCTCATCTCGTCACAGCCTCTAATGTTCTCTCACTGGTTCTACCTCTCTATATTCTACCTCTCCCCTGCCTCTCTACCCCTGCCTCTTACCTGCTGTTGGTTGTCCTGCCCTCTTACATCCAACACTCACCATACCCTCTCCATGACACAAGTTCTGCTGATGGCTCCGCTTCTCTTATATCTACCTCTCCTATCCAAGCACATACTTTCACCTTTCATCTTTCTCTCCAGCCTCAACTTTGTTTACTGGTTCTGCCCCCTTTATGTCCACCTCTCCCTTCCATGCTCAACTCTTCATGTTTTATTTCCTCTTACCTCTACCCTCAATTCACTGTTTCTGTCCCTCAAGCTGCCACCTCTGCCCTACATGCACTGCTATTTACCACTCTTCTCCTCGGCCTCTTACCTTGCTTCACCTCTTGTGCCACGACGCAATACAGGCCCCTGCAGCAAAGATGGTCCCACAACACTTCAGGAGGCCTCCAACCCATCACGGGGCTCCCATTCAGCCCAGGGCCAATGAATATCTGTGAGATGTAGGAGACTCAGAGGCCCATTATCACATTCTGCGGAGTGGAACCCCATAATTTTGGGTTACGCCACTGCTCTTGTTTTATTTACAACATTCTCTCCCCTTCCATCCTGCCACTCTCCCCAAGCCTGTTACATTTCTCTTTTGCATGCTATTCCTTTTACCTAACCAAAGACTCTTCTCTTCTCTCATTGATTCTGCCATTACATACACATCACTCCTTCCCCATCTCCCTTTCCTTAAGCATCTTGTTCTATGTAGTTGTTTTGCCCCTTATTTTCAGACCTCACCTCTGCTGCTCTGTCATCTCCCCCACCTATTACCTTCTTTTGTTTGTCTAGCCCCTTTTAGATGTGCCTCTCCCTTGATACTTCTATTAAAAGCAAAAGTGGACACCAGACCTCCTTAGATGTACCCAGGAACACGGGAATTCAGTATTTCAGATATGAACAAACATGATGCCGGGGAGTAGAGCAACCTTTTCAGATGTGTAAAACAAGTAATGGAGAGTGGCTTGAGGGGTTATAACTTGGAAGTATCTTGGAGGGTTTGTTGCACTCCTCTCAGGGTGGTAAGAATGGATGTGGGGTCACCCCTCCTTACCTCCTACCAACTCAATGTTGTCATCTCCACTATTATTTTACCAACTCAATTTTTCATTATTCCTTTTTTATGTAAATTACATAAAAATAAAAAAACACAAATGCGCAGATCTACAAGAAAGTGCTGCAGCGTGGCACCGCAGGACTCTTTGGCTGCGCCTCGCTGCGGAACTTTCAAAGCACAGGAATGTGACATATCTACTATGATATGTCGCATTCCTGTGCTCTCCCCTGCGCTGGCGCAGAAACAGCTGCCATGCGCCGGCGCAGGCACCCTTTCACCATGGTGCAAGGATGCCTGCACCATGGGGAGATTGCTTTTGTGAAGGAAGGGGCCCCTTCCTGCACAAAAGCAATCACTGCAGGCATTTTCCTCTTTCAATGTGTGCTGTAGAATGCAGCACACATTGAAAGAGGAAAAAACGAGGAGAAATGAAAAAATGTCTTCTCGTTTCTCTTGGCTACGCCACCTCTATGGTGGCACAGCAAAATGACACATTTCCAGGTTTACGATTTCTCGTAAGTCTGTAAATGCATCAGTGGACATGGGTGTTGCGTGGGAACACCCATGTCCCGCCCCTAACACGCAAAGTGTTGCGTGAACAGGGGTGATATTTACAAGCACAGGTTAAGTCACGCAGGATGACTTTACCTGTGCTTGCAAATATCCCTTAGCAGTCTGCGCCACCGGTGCGTCACGCAACGTGATGCATCGGCGGCGCATGGGGCTTGTAGATGGATGTATGATGCTGCATCGCAAACGTTTTCATCGCAAACATTCACATCGCCGTCTTTACATCGCACACACATTCACAACGCACGCTGTCACAACGCAACCCATTACTTCGCTCCATCATTTAAATGCATACAAAACACAATCACTATACACACAAACACCACGCATGCTTTAATATCACATTTTTTTCCCGAAATAACACACACCACTCCAGCACGAGCACACCCCTCCGGAGTGGCGGTGGCCCTGGTGCTGGTCGCGACCAGTGGAGAGCCCCTAAGGAACCCGTGCACGGAACTACAAGGTCCCGGAGAAGGCCCTGTGACCCTGCTGGCAAGAAGAGTGTGCAGCGAGGTGTTTTGGGCCTGGTCGGCCGTGGCGCAAGGCCCGGATCACACTCACGCCAGGCCAGCTCCAGAAGCTTCTACAGCTCATTTGTCAGTGCAGTACTCCCGGAGTGTCCTGGTTAATCTACACACCACACAGTGTCCCCCTCATCGGCTTGATTATGCATGCATGGTGGCACTTCAGTGGTAGGAAGCCTTTTTATTCTGCTCTGTGGTGGGCTTCAACTGTGACCTTGAGATCAGTGTAGTTTACATCGGCGTCACTCAGCTGCCTCACTATCACCCAGTTGGCGTCTGCGACATGTGCACTTGCGCCCAGGTGCGCTGGCTACTGACAACGAGTAGAGAAGTTGAACAATTGTCCCCTGGCTCACTTTAATGACAGGAAGGGTCATCCTCCCACATTCACAAGTATCACGTTGTGGTTTCACTTTTAAGACTAATACAATACCAGCTACATGCCAGCAGACTCAACAACATCATGTAATACTTGATGGTTGCTACCAGCCTGAAGTTGCCATCCATTGCAGAAGCACAAAAGAGCCAGCAACGGTGGCAGGATTATCAACTCTTCAGGTAAAATGACATTTTGCCCTTGGAGCGCTCCCCCAACACTAATTTTACAATGCCAATTCCTATCCTTTTCATTTGATTTGGAGCCACGGTCTGGTTGTGGCCTGAAGCATCAGCTGTATCCTGCCTTATGGAAATACTGGGGCCAGTTGCACAAGTTACTACTTGTGTAACGATATATCTGTAAGAGACATTAGTTAGTGATAGATAGAATATCCCCAGGCGTCACACTGGATCCGGAAATGTTTTGCGTAGCAGTACCCTAGCGCGTCGGTAGGCGTCGTCTGCGGCTCAGCGTCCGTCGTCGGCGTTGTGAGCGCCGTGATGACGTCGTCGGAGTACTTAGACGCCGCCTCCGCGTGCTAACACCAGTTCTTAGACACAGCTTTTCCACGCCAGAAACGCAGAGCCATGTTAAAAACCAACACTGGGGCCATTGAAATTAGGGCCCTGAAGGGGATGACCTTAACCCTAGATATCGGTTCGCAGAACGGGGAGGATGGGTGGGTTGGTAAGGAATCTATCACTAACTAATGTCTCTTACAGATATATCGTTACACAAGTAGTAACTTGTGCATCTGAAAGAGACAGGTTAGTGATAGATTCCTTACCTTAGAATAGATACCCCAGCAATACCAACCCCAGTGGTGGGTCTGCAAACCAATAATCACAGCAGAAAGTCCTGGAGGACGGAACAGCCAAAGAAGCCATCCCTCCGGACTTGACTGTCCAGGCAATAGTGTCTTGCAAACGTGTGCAGCGAGGCCCACGTAGCTGCCTGGCAAATGTCCTGCAGGGGCACTCCCCGGCCCAGGGCAGTTGTAGTTGCCGTGGCTCGAGTGGAATGAGCCCGCAATCCAATAGGGGGCTCCTTTTTAGCCAAGGAGTAACATGCCTGGATACACAAGATGATCCACCGAGAGATGGTCCGCTTGTGCACCGCCTTTCCCTTCTTAGCGCCCACTTAACCAACTAAGAGTTGGTCGTCCACCCGGAACTGGCGTGTGCGATCCAGATAGTAAGAGAGCACACATTTTGGGTCCAGACGGTGGAGCCGCTCTTCCTCTTTAGAGGGATGCGGTGGCGGAAAGAAGGTGGGCAAGGTGATAGACTGCCCAATGTGGAAGGCCGTGACAACCTTGGGCAGGAAAGATGGCCTAGTCCACAACACAACCTTGTCCGGATGGACAGAAAGGAAAGGGGGTTTTGAGGAAAAAGCCTGGAGCTTACTCACTCTCCTGGCAGAGGTGATGGCAACGAGGAAAGCAGTCTTCAGAGTAAGAAGGCGGAGAGGGCATTTGTGAAGTAGCTCAAAGGGAGCGCACATCAGAAATGTAAGAACAAGGTTCAAGTCCCACTGAGGCATCACAAACGGAACAGGAGGAAACATGTGTGTGATGCCCTTCAGAGAACGATTTACAATAGGGGACTTGAACAAAGAAGGTTGATCAGGCAGCCTTAGAAAGGCTGGAAAGGCAGAAAGGTAGCTCTTGATAGTGCTCAGAGCAGAGCCCTGCTGGGCAAGAGAAAGAAGGAAGAGAAGAACCTCAGAAAGAGGGGCAGAAAGTGGATCCACAGCCTTTGCTGTGCACCATGCCACAAATTGATTCCACCTGCAGGCGTATACCTATTATGTGGAGGGACGCCTGGCTGCCAGAATGACATTACAGACTACAGTAGGCAAGTCAAATGGCCTCAACTGTCGCCGCTCAATCTCCAAGCATGGAGGTGGAGACTGGACAGGTTCGGGTGGAGGACCGTCCCCTGCTGCTGCGTCAGAAGGTCCTACTGAAGAGGCAGACGAACCGGGGGATCGACTGACATACTGAGTAGCTCTGGATACCAGTACCTTCATGCCCAGTCCGGAGCCACAAGGATGACTTGGGCCCGGTCGCGCTTGATCTTCTTCAGCACTCTGGGCAGAAGTGGTATAGGCGGAAAGGCGTACAACAGACCGCAACTCCACTCGCGACGAAAAGCGTCTCCGAGCGAGTGTCGCCTTGGAAATTCCAACGCACAGAACTGATGACATTGCGCGTTCTCTTCGGTGGCGAATAGATCTAACCAAGGCTCTCCCCACTGCTGAAAGAGGCCTTGCACCACGTCCGAGTTCAGACGCCATTCGTGATCCATCATGCACCGACGACTGAGCTCGTCCGCCCTGGCGTTCAGAGCTCCTGCCAGGTGTTGAACCACCAGGGTCACGCCCTGATGTTCCAGCCACTGCCAGAGGCACAGAGACTCCAGGCAAAGGGTCCACGACCCCACCCAGCCCTGTTTGTTGCAGTACCACATGGCGGTGAACACCTGCACTACACTCCACCGTACAGAGGGGAGGAATGCCTTCAGTGCTAGACGAATCGCCCGCAGTTCCAAAAGGTGGATATGGAGCCGGGACTACCCCGGAGACCAGAGTCCTCTGATCTCCGCCTCTCCCATGTGGCCTCCCCAGCCCTGGAGGGACGCGTCCGTCACAACTACGTGCTCTGGTTGGGGAAGGGAGAGGGATCTGCCGCTGACCCAATCGCGGTCCGTGAGCCACCACTGCAGCTGTCTCGCAGTGCCCTCCGAGATCAGGACATGGTCGGATAGGTTGCCCTGATGCTGAGCCCACTGAAACTTCAGGTCCCACTGCAGAGCCCGCATCCGCCACCGGGCGTGATGCACCAGGAGGATGCAGGAGGCCATCAGCCCCAGAAGCCGCAGCGTCAACCTGACCGAGACCCGGGATAAAGGCTGAAAGAGAGGAATCAGAGCCTGAATATCCCGGACCCGCTGCTCGGATGGATAAACCCGAAACTGCGCCGAGTCGAGAACCGCTCCGATGAAGAGGAGCTTCTGAGAGGGACACAGGTGTGACTTCGGCACATTGATGGAGAACCCCAGCTGGTGCAGGAGGTCTGCCGTTGTCTGGAGGTGGCTGACGACTGTCTGGGGCGAGTCCGCCTTCAACAACCAGTCGTCGAGGTAGGGGAAGACTGAAACCCCTAACCTGCGCAGATGAGATGCGACCACCGCCATCACCTTTGAGAACACCCGTGAGGCGCTGGTAAGGCCGAAGGGGAGCACGGTAAACTGAAAGTGCTCGTGGCCAACCGTGAACCGCAGGTAGCGCCGGTGGGCCGGCAGGACGGGGATATGGAAATAAGCGTCCTGCAAGTCCAACGCTACCATCCAGTCTCCTGGGTCCATGGCAATCAAGACCTGAGCCAGTGTCAGCATTTTGAACTTCTCCTTCCGGAGGAAGCCGTTGACGTTCCGTAGGTCCAAGATAGGGCGTAGGCCCCCTTTGCCCTTCTTGGGTACCAGAAAGTAGTGGGAGTAGCAACCACACCCTACTTCTGGCCCAGGAACGCGCTTGATGGCCCCCTTGGCCAAGAGGGCCGTAACTTCCTCCTGCAGAAGTTGCAAATGATCCCCCGATACACGGTGGTACAGCGGTGGCATGGCTGTAGGAGTCACCTCTAAGGGGAGGGAGTAGCCCCTTTGGACGATTTGCAGCACCCACCTGTCTGATGTGACAGTTCGCCAGTGGAGGAGGTGATGGCGAACCCTGCCCCCAACTGGCGACACATGGGCCTGAAATCACGGACTAGGAGGGTTTTGAGGCGGATGCTGCGGGGGAAGGTGTGGACTGTCCTCGCCGTTGTCCCCGACCGCCGCCACGGCGGTTTCCATGGCCGCCACCGCATTGGGTATTACTCTACGGTGCGTGGCTGGTAGCACGTGTGGGTACACCCCTTCCTTGGCCACGAAAGGAGCGAAAGGCACCCGATTGCTGGCGCGGGCCGAGAGGCCCAAGGACTTGGCCGTAGCCCTGGAGTCCTTAAAGCGCTCAAGCGCATGGTCTGCCTTGTCGACAAAAAGGCGACGGCCATCAAACGGCATGTCCATGAGTGTGTTCTGGACATCAGCCGAGAAGTTGGCGGACCTCAACCAGGCGTGGTGACGAATCGCCACCGTCGTTGCCATCGCTCTGCCCAGTGAGTCGGTGGTATCCAGTCCACACCGGATAGAATAAAGTGCTGCATCTCGGCCTTCCACAAGGGCTTGGCCGAGTTTAGCCCGTACCTCCAACGGGCATTCTGGCAGCACGTCTGCGACCGTATCCCACAGGGAGTGGGTGTAACGGCCCAAGAGGCATGTGGTGTTGGAAGACCGCAGTCCCAGACTCAGGGAGGAGAATACCTTCTTGCCGTATTGCTCATACTTCTTGGATTCCCTGTCAGGCGGAGCCGACGGAAATGCAGTCTGGGAATTCGAAGCCTGAATAACCAGGCTCTCGGGGGTGGGGTGGGTGGACAGGAAACAAGGGTCGCCAGGGGCCGGGTGGTGGTGTCTGGCCACGTTCCTATCTACAGAAAAACCTGTAGCGGGCCTGGACCAAGTGCCCAAAAGAACGTCAGTCAAGGTCTCATTAAACGGCAGCAGAGGCTCGGCCGAGCTTGACTGCAGTTTAAGGACCTCAGTGAGGAGGTTAGTCCTCACGGCCGCGACGGGGAGCTCAAGGCCCAAGGCCTTGGCTGCCTGCGTCAGCACCACACAGTAGGCTGCCCCCTTCTCCGTAGCCACGGTAGGAGGTGAGACAAAACCAGTGTCCGGCGAGGTATCCAGACCACTGGCATCCCCAAGTCCACCTGTCCAGTCCTCCTGGGACTGACACTCCCGTGTCAGAGGGTCCTCAGACCCCTCCCAATTCTCCTCATCACCCATCTCCTGATATTCAGGGGTGTCAAAGGATGAGGCCAGTTCATTGAAGTAAAAGTCTCCAAACGGCGTTGAAAGCGGCGCCCAGCGGCACCGTTCCGGTGCCGGAACCGGAGCGAGGGAGGCATCGGGACGGCCCGTCTGAAGACGGCGCCGGGGGTGACACCTGAGGGACCGGTGCCGGGGAGTCCGTTAGGTCAACCGGCGATGACCCGGATCCGGAACCGGATCCAGTGGGGGCCTGCGGCGCCGGGCCCGAAGCACCCGACGGCATCGGGGCCGATGCCCCCGACCCGCTAGAGCCCCCAGATGGGTACGCTGGGCCTGAAGGCACCGCGGAGTCTGCCGGGGGAGTGAGGGATCTCATGGCCATGAGGAACCGCTCGATCTCCTCCAGGGACCGGAGGGTATGGGGCAGGACGCGACGCCCGCGACTCCAACGGAGCCGCGTGGGCGGTGTCACCCGAACCCCCGGTCGCGTCGCGCGAGTGTCGGGGGGAGTCGGAAGAGCAATGACGTCTCTTCGACTTCTTGTGCTTACCTGACGACTTCCACCCTGAGGAGTGATGTTGACTCCCAGAGCTATGATGGCTGCGTTCCCGTGACCGGTCCCTCGACCTCCGTCCGGACCGGGACCTATCGCGGCGCGGGGCCGACTGCCGGAGCTCGAGTCGCTTGCGGGACCGCTCCCGCCTAGCTTTCGAAGTTAAGGCCCGGCAGTCGGAACAGGTCTTGTCGTCGTGGTCGACGCCGAGACAGTGGAGACACCGACGTTGAGGGTCGGTGACCGACATCAGTCAGTCGCAGTCCTCACAGGGCTTAAAACCTGCCATCCCTATTGGCACCGTTCGGAGTCGAAGACTCGAAAAATGATCAAAAGGGATCAAAAAAGTTTAGTCAAAAAATGACTAAAGTACCACTTTTTCCGGATCTGCGCTGCTGGCGCGGAAAAAAGAAGAACTGACGTCAGCATGCGGAGGCGGCGTCTAAGTACTCCGACGATGTCATCACGGCGCCCACGATGCCGACGACGGATGCGGAGCCGCAGACGACGCCTACCGACGCGAAAGGGTACTGCTACGCAAAAAAATTGCGGATCCAGTCTGACGCCTGGGGATATTCTAAAGTAAGGAATCTACCACTAACGTGTCTCTTTCAAATAAGGCAAAACTACAGACCTCTGGTTTATGTAGAGGTCCAGAAACAATGGTACAGTATAGGAACTATTCTGGGCATTTCAGTAGCCAGAGAACATCTACCACGCCCCTGAATCAAAAATTATTTTAGATTCCATCATAGCTTTCTTTCAGTGTAAATGTTCATCCACTTGCAATGTGATGGTGATGGTTCACACACTTGTGTTGTGTAAATGGTTTCTGCCCAATGCATTTTGGGCCCTTCTGGCCTTTCTTCGGGGGCTATATCTGAATCCTGTTGGTGCTCGTTCAATTGGAATCGCTGCAAAGTGCATTACTTTGAACTTAATGCGAAACGAGAACCTCTCAACAGTTTCACAACACTTCTTTACGACTACACCAGCTGCTCCACTACCGAAAGTGTTTTCTGTGATAATAACAGATGAGATGATGTTGTCTAGAGTGACTATGTCCATGAGATTTTTTGTTGATCAAATGCACAGATAAGAGTTTTACAAGGAAAACGTTTGTATTGTAATTAAGTTGTGTGATGTGTAAAACCGCAATGTTTAAATGGTAACATTGTTGTGCGATGCGATGGCGATGGTTCACACACGTGTGTAGTGTAAATGGTAAATTATCATGCGCGGTTGAAACCGATGCGATGGCGATGTAACAGCATGGCGATGCAATGTGATGCAATGTAACAGCATGCGCGATGTAAAAGCATGCATTGTTAAGGTTGTCGCGATGTAAAATGTGCGTTGTAATGCACCTGCGATGTTGTCTCATCATTGTAATGGCTTTTCGCCCTTGTAGATCTGCCCCCAAGTGCTGATATTCAACTGATGTCACTATTTATGTTTAACTCTATTTCTCTATTTATGTTTCTTTTGGATGCACATGCTTGTTTGAAAAAAACAAGAAAAAAGTTGCGAAAAATAGAAAAGAATAGCCTCTCTCTCCATTTTCTGCTCTTCTCCTTTTCCCTTCATTGAAACTGTGCAGCGCTGATTGTGACACTAAGGTCACTCGTTTTTATTTTGGTGTGAGCCCTGCCTTTCATTAATGCAGGGGCAGGGCTCACTTCACACCTAAGGCCTCACTTCACACCTAAGGCCAGTTCAAGCATCTGCAATTATCATGCAGATGCAGCGTTTATGATAAGAGAGAGTTGCTGATCACGGCCACAAAACCAGCCCTGCCCAGTCTGCCACAGCGGAAAGAAATCTGGGGGTCATATTACACTTTCAGCCCATGGCAGCATGGCCAGGAGAGGGGGCCCCCCCCCGCCTTGGGCCTTGCAGCTGCACCTGGACTGAACACATCAAGGGAGGGCGCTGCCCACCGGACGGACTTGTGATCCAGGGGGGGCAAGTGCCCCTCCTTGCCCCCCCTGCGACGCCCATGCTCACGCTGTAGATCGGGCCTGCCCCTTTTGGGTCGTGCAGCGTAGTCTCGACATAGGCTCGGCATCACTGCTGTTCTGAAAACCAGTCAGCCCCTCGCTGAGGTGGGAACGGAAAAGCCAGGTCGGGATCGCTGATGTCCTGGACCTCGTTTCAACTGAACGCTGCAGGTACCTCTCAACTCGACAGCCGGGTCCACGTCGCCTTCCTTTCCTCTTGCTGCCGGAGGGGATTGAATGCTGGAGGGGGCTTCTTGCCCGCTTCTCAATCCCCTCTGCGGCTTGCAGACTGCTCTCCTTATTGGGGTCACCTCTTTTTTCCAGGCTTACACCCCGGGGGAGGAGGCTTCCCGCCTCCGGGCAGCATTTGGCCAGGTCACCATTGGGTCTGGCTTTGCCTACGCCGACCCGGGCTCCAAACAACAAACACCTAGGGGCAGTTTCTGAGCGAGGGCGTCGGGGCTCCGCCCCCTTTACTTTCACCCCCTGTTGACTGCTGCCAAAGTTAAAAAACAAACTGTTTAATATGTTAGTTAAAAGAAAAATGTGCACACACATTTTTCTCGGGACTGCTGTTTTTGCCATGATTAGTCTCAGAGAGACTCTCTTGACAGTGACACAGTGCCTGCCAGCACACAACTTTTCCTGAACATGCTGTCTGTGGGGGAAACATCATTTACCACGAAGGCATTACCACTACTAACATTTACCACGTGACACTTACCACGCAGGGTGCCTTCCACGCAGGGTGCCTTCCACGACGTCTTTACCACGGGCTGGGGGGGAGATGTGGTATTCCTTCGAGTCGTTCTGCGTGGGCTTGGGGGGCAGAGGGGGGCTGGGGGGGGTCTCCCCCCCCAAAAATAACAAGGGGGGGCTGGGGGGGGTCTCCCCCCCAAAAAATAACAAGCAGTTTACTTTAAAAAAAATAACGAACATAATTTTAAAAGAAAAAGGAAAGAGCCTCCCCCAAAGACGTGCCGTGTACGTCAAAAAAACAGTCCTTTTTTTATTTTGGTATACGTGTTTTGACGCTTGTTTCAATGGAGGATGGAAGTAAGGGCTCGTAGAGAAAGACGTGCAGGTAAGACGTTTCTAGGCGTAGTAAAATCCTACGTTGTAAATACCAGCGTGGTAAAGCCACTTGCGATGTAAAATTCGCGTGGTAAAGCCATGCGTGGTAATTGAAATCGTGGTATAATCATATATTCGTCTGTGGGCGAGGCCAGAAACTTAGTTCAGAAGCTAATGTATTTGCTGGGCTGAGGAGCTCACAGCCCTGATGGTTGTGAGGTCAGAAGCTCGGCAGAAACATAGCCAAAAGGACCAGTCTCCACCTCCTGACAACGTGAGGGAAAAAAAGCCCCGGGGGTTTTAAACTTAATCCCTGTAGCACAAGGGCTTCATGTCAGTCAGAAAATGGAGAGGATGGTCACCCCACCCTTTCTCAACTCGTCACGGGGGGTGGGTCCTGCCCCGTGAGGAGTTTGGAAAGGGTGGAGTAAAGGCTTCAGGCAAGTGGGATGCCGAGAATTCGAGTCTGAGCAGTTTATCATCTTTACTTTGAACACAAACTGCGCAAACTCGAGTTGTCTGCTTCCTGCGCTGCTGCCAATGGCAACTTGGTAAGCAAACATAGATTAGTTGCTATCAAGGCGCAGGCATGTTAAATTCACTAATTAAATTCTGTAAAACAAGCAATACACTTCAAGTGTATTGCTTGCTTTACAGAATTTAATTATAAATTCTGTAAAACAAGCAGTATTGCTTGCTTTACAGAATTTAATTAGTGAATTCAGCATGTCACTGTAAAATAAATCACAAAAACAATGTTAAACAAAACCGGAGTCTGTTTTCACAGATAATTGTTGCACGAAGTGTTTGTTAACACAGTTGAAAACATATTTTGCGTGCCCGAGGTACATGATTCCCCAATACTTTCCTTAACAAAGCCGAAAGCATTATGAGGGGAGGATTAAAAAGGGACCGGGGACAGCTGCTTAATTCATCATCAATAACGGGCTCTTTCAGGTGTGTGGAGTACTCCGAGGCCCATCCGACTCCCGGATTGGTTGCACTGTGTGGGCAAACTTTGCCTCACTCACTATGGCTGCAGTCTTGTGTCTCTGTAATGTTGAATATTATTTTTGTTAGGTCGGGGTCTTTATTTACTTGAAATTTCGTCTGAGACTGTGAAAGACACCTTACAGACATTATGTGATGTGATTATGTGACTGATGGATTTCCATGCTCTTTGCTGACTATACGGATGAAACAATGAGAACTGCAATTCATACTGATTTTTTTCTTCTTTTTATCTTTATTGATGACTTTTTTCTTTTTGATTGTGTGAAGCAGGTTTCCATAACGAATTCCATAACTTAACCAAATATTTCTTTTAGCACGTTGGGAAATGGTCACCAGACTCCCAAAACATGCTGTCTCCACCTATAGTGATTCTCAGCACCCATTCTCCTCCCCACACAGCCCAGCCTCACCACTTTCAAACGTCACCAACCGCCACTGCAAACACCACTGAGATCTGTCCAGGAGGCAATATGATACAGTGTCTACCCCAAACAACACCAGTGTGGAGTTCAGCTTGATTGTAACTCCCCAAATTTCCGTAATGGTATTAGTCATGATCTCGTAGTACCTACAGATTGAAGGGCAGGTAACAAACATGTGTTTGCTGTTTGCTTCAAGAAGGCCACATCTTAGAGTGGGGTTTTTTTGCAAATCTTGCAATCCTGTGGGGAGGGATTCCAAAATATGCTGTTATGGGTCAAATAATGGTTCAATTTTAGATTAGCAAGCTTAATCATCCCAATATAGCTCCTACAAAGAGTTGGGCTCCCCCTATCTAGATGATCTTGTAAATCTGAGCCCATTGTCTCTGTGCCTATCCATCAGCCTTAACCCGCATGCAACCCTAAACCAATAGATCATTCAAGTTTGTTTCTACTGCTACAAAGGACTACCTAACTAATCTGGTAAGCTTATGTAAAACATAGTTTCATGGTCCTGGGAGCCCATCAGAGATTGGGGTGCAGTACCATCCCCTCAGATTGGGAGAAGGGTAGGTCCATTCTGAATAGCACTTTGAGCAGCTGATATATGCAAAATCGCTGAATTTCTGTATACCACTGTTAGAAATGGGGGTCTCTAGTTCGCAAGGGTTTGCACCTTTGTCCAAGTAGTGACCCATCCTTTTATTCAGGATAAGGGAGTTACACTCCTAAAATAACCCCTGCTCACCCCCTTGGTAGCTTGGCACCCGCAGTCAAGCTTATTTTAGAGGCAGTGTGTAAAGCTTTTGCACATAACCAACAGTAATACAGTGAAAGCACTACAAAAGGACACCACACCAGTTTAGAAAAATATCCAATATTTTTATATACTTAGATAAGAGCAAAAACGATAAAAATCCACAATACAGTTACAGTACTTAGAAATCTTCAGTCATCAAAATAGACTTGATATTTAGTTCCTTGAATTCGATAGCTCTGTCTGGGGTTATCACGGCATTGTGAACAACAAATCCAGACAGTACTGGCTGACCGCGGCATTGCAGGCCAGCTACGGTGTCAGGAAGACCCGCAACACAGTAATTACAAGCCTGAGTTCCAGTGCGCACCGTTGTTGTCAAGTGCGCAACCAGAACCCCACGTTAGGCCAAGAAAGGACACTGTCCGAGACAGCCCTGCTCACGCCCGTAGCAGTTTGACACAAGTAGCCAGGCTTATCTCCAAGGCACGAGTGTTCAGTATGTGCAACCACGCCCACAGCAATCCCAATGATGTCACCACAAATGGACTCCACACGAGTTTGTATAAAACGAGTATACTTTATATAAAAAGATATACGAAATGACCCCACAATACAACACCCACAAATATACACTGGGTAATAGTGTTTCCAGTGGGTTTGGGCGGTCCTAATCCCTAACCAACAGTTACGCTGACTTTAAACCACTGTCAACAGGTTAGGTACGTTGTACCACTAGATTCACACACGTTGCAAAGTACAAGAAATACTGCTCTACTTAATGATGGGTTGCTTTACAGTCCCACAGTGAAACAATACAAAGCGTAGTGCCTAGATCATGTACTGAGTTAACACAAGAAAATGCAAATCGGTTCACTACCAGCATGCTCTGTTCAAGGAAGGAACACAGCCATGCGTCCAGTGACAATTACGTACAGTGTGATCAGAAAACAATGCAATGCGTATCACCACCAGCATGCCCTATGCAAGGAAAGAATAAGGTAACGCATCACAGTGCAATTCAGTACAGTGCAGTAAACAACCAATGCAGTGCGCTACACTAGGATCCCATATCCTGAAAGAGAAACATAACATAGTGCATAGCGCATTAACCCCTGAGTTTGTTTAGCACCTCTAGTGTCAGACTTAGTTCAATAGTTCGTTAGCAGCAAATATGCAAAGTGTTATACGACTGTTTAGGAAGATGTGCGACTGGTTGCCCCCAACACAGATCAACGATGACACACAAGTTCCACTCCGAGCCCTGGCCCCTCTACTGCCCTGTCCGAGACCAGCACGGACAGAGATTTGGGCTGAAGCAACAGGCGCACACAGTTGCCAGCAGCGAGAGGCCAAGAGAGCGTCCTTCCGGGCCCACACCCCACCCATGCAATGATACACTTTACCTGGGGTGGCGCGAACCCACTCTCCTCTCCTGCTGCAGCGGCTTGGCCTCACTCCAGAGCCTTGTCGCCATGGGCAAGGCGCGTTCGGGCCTGTAGTTCAGCTCCTGCGGGGCTGCCAGTCCGGGCCGCCAATGTTCAACACAAACTCCTTCCATGGAACCTTTCCCACCACGCTGGGGCTACCCCACGTGCCTTCGCGGGCCCGATCACTTGGCCCCCCCTCTCCATCGCTGTCAGGACTTCTCCGTCTCCTGGTGCACCCGGTCTTCAGGTGCTCTCCACTAACGCCCGGGTCGCACCACGACACGGCCCACTGCAGCGCCCCTGAATCTCACCTCTCCTCCTGGTGCACACGAGGTACCCGGCGCTCTCCACTAATACCCTGGCTGCACCACCACACACCAGCCTGCGTGCTGGAGACTCACTCCTTCTTAGTGCCCATGATGTCCCGGCACGCTTTACTACTACCCGGACTGTGCTGCAACACGCACCCCCTGCGCGTCCCGAATCTCGGCTCTTTTTCACAATGCTCACAATCCACAGGTGCTCCAACACCTGTAGCCGCACCAAGACACGCACCCTGCGCGTCAGAGTCTTGATTAGCTCAGGGTGCCCACAATCATCTCAGGCACTCCTTCTGAGGTCTCAGGCTGCCACGAAGCGGTCTCACCACTGCGCCACTTGAGACTTCCTGGAAACCTTTATGTTTCTGTGTTTCCAAACAGGGAACCAGCTCACCTCGGGTCCTTGGGGTTCAGGACGCAGCATACAGCAAAGTCCTTCTCAGGAAGAAGGGGGGACACGATCCACTGCAGCCCCCCTTGAGTCTGTCAGCCGGTGAAGAGCTGCAAACTGACCACAAGCCCCAGATCGAGAACGACTCCTCAGTGCCCGACATCGCCATCGCCATCCCAGAGGGCTACAAGATCACCCGAAGAGACCGCGGCAACCAGACTGGAGGAGACATCGCCATCATCTACAGAGACACCATCCGCATCGCGACCAACACCGACGACACCCTGACAACCGCCGAACACCTGCACTTCCAGATCCACACGGACCCCAAAACCACCCTCAGAGGCACCCTCATCTACCGACCCCCGGGACCACGCACACAATTCAGCGAAGACATCGCCGACTACATCAGCCCGCACGCCCTCCCCTCCGCTGACTTCATCCTCCTGGGGGACATCAACTTCCACCTGGAGAACAACAACGACCGCAACACCACCACCCTGCTTGACAACCTCGCCATCCTCGGACTCAAGCAGCTGGTGACCACCCCCACCCACCTCGCCGGACATACACTCGACGCTGTCTTCTCTTCCAGCAAGGACATCGTCTTCAGCCACGCCACCGGACTCCACTGGACGGACCACAGCTGCGTCCACTTCACCTTCAGAAGATCCACGATCCACCACCACCAGCAACAGGTTGCTCGAAGAAACTGGAACAAGATCACAGCAAACCAGCTCGCCACTTCCTTGAGCCAACACCCTCCCGCCAGCTCAGCGAACCCCAGCCAGGCCGCCGACAACCTCACGAAGTGGATCAGCAACTGCGCAGACGACCTCGCCCCACTGAGGACCCCGCCTAGCAGACCCGGCAGCAAGAAGGCCCCATGGTTCACCGACGAACTCAAGAGCTCCAAGAAGAACTGCCGAGCCCTCGAGAAAGCCTGGAGAAGGGAGCCAACACCGGACAACATGACCACCCTCAAGCTCGCCACCCGGAAGCACCATCAACTGATCCACGCCACCAAGAAATCAGCATTCAAGGACCGGCTGGACAACAACGCACACAACTGCAAGGAACTCTTCAACATCGTGAAAGAGCTCTCCAACCCCAACGCCGGAATCAACGACATCACCCCGTCGCAAGACCTCTGCAACTCCCTCGCCTCCTACTTCCACAACAAGATCGCTGACATACACAACAGCTTCAGCCCACAAACAACGCTCCCCACGACCGCACCAACGCCCCCCACCACCACCCTCAGCGCCTGGACCCAGATCAACACAGAAGACACCATCTGCACGATGAACTCTATCCACTCCGGATCTCCGACAGACCCCTGCCCTCACCACGTCTTCCACAAGGCCGACGCTGTCATCGCACCCCACCTGCGGGACATCATCAACACCTCCTTAGACACCGCCACCTTCCCTGAGAGCTGGAAGCACGCCGAAATCAGCGCTCTACTAAAGAAACCAACAGCGGACCCCACCGAACTCAAGAATTACCGCCCCATCTCGCTCCTCCCGTTTCCAGCCAAAGTCATCGAGAAGACCGTCAACAAGCAGCTGGCCGCCTTCCTCGAGACGAATGGATCCCTCGACCCCTCACAGTCTGGCTTCCGAGCCAACCACAGCACCGAGACTGCCCTCATCGCTGCCACCGATGACATCCGAGCCCTGCTGGACAACGGCGAAACAGCAGCCCTCATCCTCCTAGACCTCTCCGCGGCGTTCGACACTGTTTGCCACCGCACCCTAGTGCAGCGCCTCAGCAACATCGGAATCCAGGAAAAGGCTCTGGAGTGGATCATCTCCTTCCTCGCTGGAAGGACACAGAGAGTACGCCTGCCACCGTTCAGATCTGCAGCCACGGAAGTCATCTGCGGCGTTCCTCAGGGCTCCTCGCTCAGCCCCACCCTCTTCAATGTCTACATGAGCCCCCTTGCGGCCATCGCACGCCAACACAACCTCAACATCATCTCCTACGCCGACGACACCCAGCTGATCCTCTCCCTGACCAACGACGCCGCCGCCGCCAGAACCAACCTCCACGAAGGGATGAAAGACGTAGCCGAGTGGATGACGACCAGCCGCCTGAAACTGAACTCAGACAAGACGGAAGTCCTCATCCTAGGCTCCTCGCCCTCCGCCTGGGACGACTCCTGGTGGCCCCCCGCCCTGGGCACCGCACCCAAACCGACAGACCACGCACGCAACCTGGGCTTCATCCTGGACTCCTCCCTCTCCATGACCAGACAAGTCAACGCCGTCTCTGCGTCCTGTTTCAACATCCTGCGCATGCTACGGAAGATCTTCCGGTGGATCCCCACCGAGACCAGGAAGACGGTCACCCAGGCCCTCGTCACCAGCCGACTGGACTACGGCAACGCCCTCTACGCCGGAACCACCGCCAAGCTCCAGAAGAGACTCCAGCGGATCCAGAACGCCTCAGCCAGACTCATCCTCGACATCCCCCGACGCAGCCACATCTCCGGACATCTGAGAGACCTGCACTGGCTCCCCGTCAACAAGAGAATCACCTTCCGTCTCCTCACCCACGCACACAAAGCCCTACACGACCATGGCCCGAGCTACCTCAACAACCGCCTCAACTTCTACGCTCCCAAAGGCCACCTCTGATCGACCAACCACGCCCTCGCCGCCGTCCCCCGCATCCGAAGAGCGACAACAGGAGGAAGGTCCTTCTCCTACCTGGCCGCCAAGACCTGGAACACCCTCCCGACCGACCTTCGCCTGACCCAAGACCACCTCTCCTTCAGGAAGAAGCTCAAGACCTGGCTGTTCGAGCAGTAGCGGCACCCCAACCCCCCCCCCCAAGCGCCTTGAGACCCTCCGGGTGAGTAGTGCGCTCTATAAATGCCTTGATTGATTGATTGATCACGAAGCAGGGGTCATGTGTCTTCCGCAGCCTATTCAGCAACTCTTCCCAAGGCAGAGGTTTTCTTCCGAATCGTGGACAGGTCAAAGCCGCCAGAGACACGACTAGTCCACGGCATCTTCAAAGTGCTCCCAGCACTTCTCCGAACAATACCGAGAACGTTCTTGACAACATTGTCAACATGACAAAACCTAACCAAAGTCTTGGGTTACAGTTCTTCCAGTTATATCATTGTCGTTGAAGTTTCCTTGTGCTCAGAGGTCCCTAAATCAGTCTTGCGTATCTCCCCCCCCCCCCCAGTGTCTCCGTTCTCTCTATGATACTGTGGGACTGGATCTTTAATCACTCGGAGGGAGATGGGTCTATTATTTTATGGCTCTGAACCAGGTCTCTTCACCTCGCAAAGCCTCTCCTTCTCCCCGCTCCAGGTGCTGGACAGCCTGGCGCCGTCTCCACCCCTCCCCCTGGGGCACGACCTCCCTCAGCCTTTCTTACCTCTCCAATATCCAGGCAGGCAATTCACACTCGGCTGAGACATGCAAAAAGGTCTAAAGCACAAACTCTGCCGTTTTCTCAAACAGCCATTCTGGACACACAGAGACAAAACCATCTACCCAAAAAGATGCATCATTACGCTGCGAGTTCAGACATACCAAACTTCACTGTTCCATTTCCAATCCTTGGGAAACTAGGCTAACAATACTACACCCAGCCTCCTCCCTTCTGTCCTATGGGCAGGATGGCCTTTCACCAGGGAAAATGAAATGGAGCCTTTTCCACTGTCAGGGCCTAGCACCCACACTGGCACAGGTCCTGCCTTTTACCTACACTGCACCCTCCCTAGGGGTTACCCAGGATGTCCTACAGGGGTGCCCCATGTGTATGCAAAAGGGAAAGTAAGGCGTGACAAGAGGTAGCACTTGTCAGGGCAACATGCTAATTTAGCATAATGCGGCCCTACAAGGAAGACATATGTTCCCTCTCTGCGCACTAGTACTAGCTCTAGCTCACACACAGTGCATATCACTTAGGGATCTTGCTAGTAAGGCAAACATACCAATCAGAGACAATCAATCACCACTACAATTTATACAGGAAACATCTGTACTTGCACACTGATTAGCAGTGGCAAGTACCTTCAGCATCTAATTTCACAGGAGGCAAAGGCAAAAAGTCAGGGGTAATCATGCCAAGCTATGCCAGGTCTAAAAAGTACCTTTAGAAATGCAGGGCGTCAGCAACCTCTCATTGAGCTCCAAAAGCACTGCATCTGCAGGCATGGGTCCCGGAGGTCAGTGCAGGAGTCATCGGGCCCTTGAAGTCACACGCGTTGCAGATCGAACTCCTCGCAGTTTGAAGTCAGGAGTGACGGTTCGGCAGGCGTCGGGTGCTGTGTGGTCGTGCTGAAGGCAGCAGCTCGGTGACGGTCGTCCAGCGGTGTAGGTGAGACCAGGGCTGCGGTGCGAAGTGATGCGGTGCTCGTTGCTATGCTGACAGGCCACGGTGCAAGCAGCAGCGTCGTCATTGCTGAAATGCTATAGTCGGCTGCCGAACAGGAGTCGATGGCGCCAGCATTGGTAGTCAAAGGCTGCGGTGCGGGATGAGGATGGTGCATCGTGTAACTTATGAGTGATGCCCTTGAACCACAGTGCAAGTAGCAGGGTCGTTGTCAGTGTGGAGCGATGGCGTCGGGGATACCAGGGTAATGGCGTGAGGCGGTTTGGAGTACGGTGCCCACAGGTCACGGTGCAAGCAGCAGCTCGGTAACAGCATCAGGTGGCATCATCGTAAATACCAGGGTTGCAGTGCAGCATTGTGGCAGGGCCCTCTGCTGTGACTTCAGGACACAAAGTCGGCAGTGGCGCAGCACAAAACACACAGTCCCCAATGCTGATGGCAGAAGAACTTGAAGTCTTTGCTGTTCCTGAGACTTCTTGAACAGGGGGCAAGCTCTACCTCAAGCCCTTGGAGAAACTCACAAAAAACATTGCAGAAGGTTTAGTCCAGTACTTTCACTGCCCAAGACAGAGCAGCCACTGAAGTCCAACACAGCAAAGCACACAGCAAAGTGGTAGTCTCACCTCACAGCTTCTGCAGCTCTTCTTCTTGGCAGTCTTCTTGGTACCAAGAGAGTTCTAAAGTTTAGGGGCTTGGGCCCCACTTTTTATAGCCCAAAATCTTTTGTTCTTTGGGGGCACAGAGTGTCTGTGCCCAGCCAGAACCAGTTCTGTCCTCTCTGGGGCAGCTTCCTGGCAGTAGATGGAGACAGTATTGTCTGAGGAGACAGCATTGTCAGAGGCAGACCAGGCCCATTCAGGTGAAAGGAACTCTCTTCCCCTACTCTAAATGCAGCCCAGGTATATTCAGCCCATCCCTGACCCATCTAGACTCTCTGGAGCCACTTATCCTCCCTAGCCCCTGTCATCCTAAAGCCAGACAGTCAATCCACAAACCCAGCAGATGTGCACAGGATGGTTGAGCAAGAAAATACCTACTTTCTAATATTGGTATTTTCAAACATAGAATGTAAAACTCACCTTCACTAAAAGATGAATCTTTAGATTCTGAGTTCAGGAATACTAAACTTTATTTTTCTACCTTGTTTCTAGGGACAGTTATGTTTATAAGATGTTATACAGTACAATACAATAAACAAACTCCCCATTCCGTCTATGGGAACAGGCAGCCTTGCAATAGTGAAAAACGAAATTGGTAGTAATTCACTATCAGGACATGCTACACACACCAGGGCATGTCCTACCTTTCACATACACTGCTCCCTGCCCACAGGGGTACCTTTGGCTTACATTAGGGGTGATTGACACGTAAGAAAATAAATGGAAGGTTAGGGCCTGGTAGTGGGTGCACTTGCCAAGTCAACATGGAAGTACCAGACTGCACACAGCCTGTGCAATGGCAGGCCAGAGTTACATTTACAGGCTGCTTGTGTGGGTGGCACAATCTGTGCTGCAAGCCAACTAGCAGCATTTGATTTATAGGCCCTGGGCACACAAGGTGCACCGCACTAGGGACTGACTAGTAAATCAAATCAGCCAATCATGGAAACACCAATACATAATAACAATTTACATCAAGAGCACTTGCACTTTAGCACTGACCAGCAGTGACAAAGTGCGCGGAGACACTAAACCAGCAAAAACAGAGTCAAAACCAGGCTGCCAGAAAGCAAAAAGTCAGGGAAAACATGCCACAAGATGCCAAGTCTAACAACCACAGATTTCTTAACCAATCTGGGGCAATGAGAATGACTTGGGCTTGGTCCTGGAAGGTCTTCTTCAGAACTCGAGGAGCCAAAGGGTTGAGGGAAACAAATATGGCAGCTGAAAGTTCCACCTCAACTGAATTGCTTCCCTCAAGGCTCCTATCCACAGATACTAGAGGCCAAATAACTGATGGCATTGAGCATTTTCAGAGAAGGCAAACAAGTCAAACTGAGAAGTGTATTCTAGTATACATTTATAGCAATAGTTGCATAATTTTGGGAGAAACAAAAAACTGTCCTTGGGAAAGTGACTAACTGAAATAAAATGGCGTCTTGAAGTATGGTTGAAATGCTAACTTAGAGGGGGTGAGTAAATAATAAAAACAAGTCTGGAAACGTCAAGGGACGCTGACTATATACAAAGGGGAAAAAGCCAAGTCAATATTCCATAAATAGTCTAAAAACAAGAATTTAATGTCTTTAAAAAAAATAAAGTTATTCCCACGACTGCCTACCTGCCCTGTTTTTTGCAGTACCACATGGCAGTGGTGCTGTCCATGATCACCTGCAAACATTCCATTGATCAAAGGAAAAAAGGCTATCAATGCCAGTCAGATTCGCCTGAAGCTTCAGCAAGTAGATGCAGACCAGAGTCCTCTAGTTTCCACCTAACACAGGTGGCCTACCCAGGCCCAGCGTGATATATCTGACAATACAGTCGGCTCCCAATTGGGAAAGGTGTGTTTTTTTCCCTATCACTGCAGGTCTTTTGCAGTTCCCTTTGAGATGTCAACCAGGTCAGAGAGATTCCCCTGATGCTGCACCCACTGGGACTTCAGGTCCCACTACAAATCTTGCATGTGCCAACAGGCATGTGTCGCTACCAGGATGCAGGAGGCCATGAGGGCCAACAGTCTCAGAATCAGTCTCACCAAAATCAGGATAGAGTCTGAAACATCGAAATCATAGCCTGAATGTCCTGGACTTGATACAGAGGCCTGAAACTGCACTGTGTCCAGAACAACTCTGATGAACGGGAGCATCTGATAGAGAGTCAGGTGTGACTTTGGCACGTTGATTGTGAATCCCAGCAAACCCAGGAGGTTAGCCATAGTGTGAAGTTGGGTACCGATGCCAGGGGTGAACCTATGTTCAACAGTCAATTGTCGAGATTGAGAAAGACTGGAACCCCTGATCTCCACGGATGTGCTTTGAACTACCGCTATCACCTTGTGAATTCCCGAGGGGCATTGGTAACGCCAAAGGGGAGCACAGTGAAGTCATAATGCTTGGAGCCCACCGAGAACCGCAGGTAACACCTGAGGACAGGGAGGACGGGGATGTGAAAATAGATGTCTTGCAAGGTCAACTCCACTATCCAGTCTCTGGGGCCAAGGGCAGACAGAACCTGAGCCAATGTAAGAAATTTGAACTGCTCCTACTCTGGAGGAAGTTGAGATGTTGCAGGTCTAGAATACAGTGAAGGCCTCAGTCCTTTTCGGGCACTAGAAAGTAGCAAGAAAAGCAACCATGACCTACTTCTGATGTTGGCACCCTCTCAATAGCTCATTTGGCCAAAAGAGTCAAAAGATATGATGGAGCAAGGAGAGATAGTCATTTGTCAGCCAGTTATGAGAAGGTGGCATCAGGTGGAAGGGGCTTCCAGAAAAAGGATAGCGTAATGAATGATTTGTAAATCCACTTTTCCAATGTTATGGACTGCCAGTGGGGCAGGTGATGGCGAATCCTGCCTTGCGCTGGGTGCTCATGCGGGTATGAGTACAAACTAAAGGGGGTCTGGAGGCTGCAGCTGCCAGGAGGGTGGCAGACTGGCTAGACCTCTGGCCTGTGGCCCCACGTGGTCTGTGGAAATGGCATCTCTGGCCATGAAAAGGCTGGGAATCCTTTTTGGCCTTGGTGGCTGGATGGGAAAGGATGCAGCTGGTAGCCCCTACTGTAGCCACAGAAGTGGCAAAAGGCAGACTGGGGTTGGCTATGCATAGGCACAAAGACCTTCAATCAATCAATCAATCAATCAATCATAGCATTTGTAAAGCGCACTACATACCCGTGAGGGTCTCAAGGCGTTGGGGGGGAAGCTGCTACTGTTCGAAGAGCCAGTTCTTGAGGAGTCTCCTGAAGGTTAGAAGGTCTGTGGAGCGGAGCTGGCGGGCGGGGGTGTAGAGGCCGAGTCGTCTGTTGAGGTACGCTGGTCCGGTGTCGTGGAGTGCCTTGTGTGCATGGGTGAGGAGCTTGAAGGTTATCCTCTTGTTGATGGGGAGCCAGTGCAGGTCTTTCAGGTGGGGTGTGATGTGGCTGCGGGGGGGATGTCGAGGATCAGGCGTGCGGAGGCGTTCTGGATGCGTTGGCGTCGTGTCAGGAGTTTGGCAGGGGCTCCTGCATAGAGTGCGTTGCCGTAGTCCAGTCTACTGCTGACGAGGGCTTGGGTGACCGTCCTTCTAGTTTCGGTAGGGATCCACTTGAAGATCCTGCAAAGCATGCGGAGGGTATTGAAGCAGGAGGAGGAGACGGCGTTGACCTGCTTTGTCATGGAAAGTGTGGGGTCGAGGATGACCCCTAGGTTTCGTGCGTGGTTGATGGGTGTAGCGGGTGCTCCTAGTGCCGTTGGCCACCAGGAGTCATCCCAGGCCGAGGGGGAGGAGCCGAAGATGAGGACCTCTGTCTTGTCCGAGTTCAGCTTCAGTCGGCTGTCCCTCATCCAGTCGGCAACAGCCTTCATTCCTTCGTTGAGGTTGGTTTTGGTGGTGTGGGGGTCCTTGGTGAGTAAGAGGATCAGCTGGATGTTGTCGGCGTAGGAGATGATGTTTAGGTCGTGCTGTCGGGCGACGTGGGCAAGTGGTGCCATGTAGACGTTGAACAGCATTGGGCTAAGAGATGAGCCTTGGGGTACGCTGCAGATGATTTTGGTGGTTTTGGAGCTGAAGGGGGGGAGGCGGACGCTCTGGGTTCTCCCGGAGAGGAAGGAGGTGGTCCAGTCCAGGGTCTTCTCTTGGATTCTGACGTCGTGGAGGTGTGCTCTTAGTGTGCGGTGGCAGACTGTGTCGAAAGCGGCTCACAGGTCCAGGAGGATGAGGGCCGCGGCTTCTCCATTGTCGAGCATGATCCTGATGTCGTCGGTGGCGGCGATTAGGGCAATTTCGGTGCTGTGGTTGCTGCAGAACCCGGACTGGGATGGGTCCAGGATGTAGTTCTCTTCTCGGAAGTTGGTTAGTTGTTTGTTGACGGCCTTTTCAATGACCTTCGCCGGGAACGGGAGCAGGGAGATGGGTCGGAAGTTCTTGAGGTCCTTGGGTTCCGCCTTGGGTTTCTTTAGTAGGGCGTTGATCTCTGTGTGCTTCCAGCTCCCCGGGAAGGTCGATGTCTCGAAGGAGATGTTGATGGTTTTCCACAGGTAGGGTAGGATGGTGCTGCTGGCTTTGTTGAAGATGTGGTGTAGGCAGGGGTCTTCTGGGGATCCGGAGTGGATGGTGTTCATGATCTTGATAGTGTCATCGTCATTGATGTTGGTCCAGGCGAGCAGGCGATTGGTGCGGGTGGTGGTCGTGGGAGCGGGGCTGTCGGATGTTGCCGAAGTGGTGACGGTGTCAAATCTGTCATGGATGTCTGCGATCTTGCGATGGAAGAAGGTGGCCAGCGAGTCACACAGGTCTTGTGAGGGTGAGATGTAGTTGGTGTTGGAGCTGGGGTTGGGGAGTTCCTTCACGATGCTGAAGAGTTCTTTGCTGTTGTGTGTATTGTTGTCTAGGCGGTCTCTGAAAGCGGTCCTTTTGGTGGATCTGATGAGTTGGTGGTGTTGGCGGGTGGCGTTCATGTGGGCTGTGTAGCTTTCCGGTGTTTTTTTGCAGGTCCAGTTTTTCTCTAGTTTACGCCAGGTTCGCTTGGAGGCCTGGAGGTCTTCGGTGGTGGTGTGGGTGTTGGCAGGCTTCTTGAGCGGGGCGAGGGTGTTGGCGCAGTCGTTGATCCATTGTCTGAGGCTGGGGGCTGCGGCGTCAGGGTCGGTCGGGTCTGCGGGTGGGCTCTGGCCGAGGGCGGTGGTTAGCTGGTCCTCGGTGATCTTGCCCCAGCTACGGCGAGACATCTGCTGGGTGCGGAGGTGTATGGTGGGTTTCCGGAAGGTAAAGTGGATGCAGCGGTGGTCGGTCCAGTGGAGTTTGGTGGTGCGGTCGAAGAAGACGAGGGTGCTCGCAGAGAAGATGGGGTCAAACGTGTGGCCGGCGGAGTTTGTTGGTGCTGTGACGAGTTGTCTGAGTCCGAGGTTGCCATGGTTGTCGATCAGGGTGGAGGAGTTGGTGTCGTTGTTGTTCTCGAGGTGGAAGTTCAGGTCCCTGAGGAGGATGTAGTCCGTAGAGGCGAGGGCGTGTGTGCTGACAAGGTCAGTGATGGAGTCGCTGAACTGCGGTCGGGGTCCGGGGGGTCTGTAGATGAGGGCGCCTCTGAGGGTGTCGTTGGTGTTTGTCGAGACTTTGAGAGTGTTTCTGTGGATGGTGGCGATTCCTCCTCCTGTCCCGTTGGTGCGGTCCTTGCGGGTGATCTTGTAGCCTTCCGGGATGGCTATGGCGATGTCAGGTGCCAAGGAGGGGTATCAGACAGGTCTTCGTCAGGAAGGGGACGTCTGGGGCGTTGGTGTCGAGTAGGTCCCAGAGTTCGACGGCATGTTTGCACGTGGAGCGCGTGTTGAGCAGGATGCATCTGAGGGTTCTTCTGTAGGCGGTTTGGCGGGCCGGATGCTGGTGAAGTTGCAGTTGCGGCAGGAGAAGGGTGCTTGGGTGCGTTTCGGGATGGCCAGGCAGCAGGTACGTGATCGACCAGTGTTGAGTGCGTGGAGGTGTGCTGGAGCCGCAGCGTAGGCGGGCATCGTGGCATTCGCGGGAGCCAGGGGGTCCTGGCGCTGGGCGCGGTCCAGCTGCAGACAGGCGCAGACAGGATTGCTTTTGGCACGCCTTCGGTGCGCCAGCGGCTTGGTCACTGCGCGCGGCCTCCATGTAAGGGTTAAGGGAGGGAGGAGCATCTGGGAGGTGGGAGCGTGGCGGCGAATGGGCGCTAAGGGGGCGGGCCGTAGGGGAAGGCAGCGGCAGGAAAGGAAACGGCGGCAGTGGGCACAGCGGATCGCAGGACACAGGGGGTGAAAAAACAGAACAAAACAAGTTACCACAATTGCACGTTGGGAGGCAATAACAGTGGTGGAAACAGAGGAGCAGCAGTGAGCGAGGTGGGGAGCAGCCTACCCTAAACCAGCTGTAGCTCTGCTGTCTTTATAGCATTCCAGTGCTCAGTCTGCCTTTTTGCCAAAAAGTTGAAAGCTGTGAAAGGGCATGTTTATGAGGGCAGGCTAGATAACCCCTGAAAAACCTGTGGTTCTGAACCATGCATGGCGTCTGAGTGCCATCAACAACACAATCACTTGGCCTAGCAAGTTGGTCATGTCCAGTCCACATTTGATGGTGAAGTTTGCTGCATCTCACCCATTAGCAATAGTTTGGGTGAGCATGGTTCGGGCCTTCTTCAAGACCATGGCAGGCACTTGTACAACAGAATTCCACACAGTATGAGTGTATCGGCCCAAAAGGCATGCAATGTTCACCAACCTCAGTGATAGACTGGCGAAAGAGTACATCATCTTGCCAAAGGTTTTCAACCTTTTGGATTCCCCATCCAGCAGTGCGGTCGAAGAGAACACGCGAAGGTTAACTCAGGAGGTAGAGGCTTGAACCACCAAGCTCTCTGGGTGGATTGCTGTGTGAGGAAACTGGGATCACCAGGAGTGGGGCGATGGCAGCGATCAATCGTCATGGTCTTGGACCAGGCTTCCAGTAAGACATCTGTGAGGACTTTGTTGAATGGAAGGAGAGGTTCTGTGGGTGGAACACCTTGCTGAAGCACTTTTGTCAGGACCTTCATCTTGACTGCAACTGAGGGCAGCATAAGTTCCAGGACCTCAGCCACCCATTGTACCACCACTGCAAAAGTGTCTACCTCCTCTGTAGCCAGGGTAGGAGGACAGACAAAGCCAGTGTCTGGTGAGGAGTCCAAACTACTGGCATCGTCAATTCCTCATACCAGTTGTCCTCTGGTTTTTCAAGGGGGTGATGGAACCTGTAAGGAAATTCATACCCCTACTAATCACCCCCCTCCACAGGCCTATTAAAAGAAAAGGGCACTGACTCTTACTTGGAAGGCATGGTACCAGACAGAGTCTGTGCAGGGAGACACCAATCTGGCTCTGTATCGGAGTTGGGAATGATGATAGGGTTGCCGCCACCGAAGGGCATCAGCGGCATCAGGAATGAGGGCACTGTAGCGAGCTCCATGGAAGGTCACAGTCTTGCAAATGGAGCCACTCCAGTTCCAGCAATGGATCCATGAGGCAAAACTAGCGCACAGGGTGAACTCACTAACAGGAATATAGTAAAGGTTCTTCCCATACCCATGGGGACGAAAAGTGCATGGCCTCATTAAACTGCTTGAGTTGGGCAGGGGTTATTCTGGGAAACTCTGTGAGGCGCGGAGTGGACTTAAGCACAGGCTCCACAGTGAAGCGAGGCCTCAAGGGTTGTCGTTCCAACGTCTCATCATAGGACTTGGTCCGGTGCAGTGAAGTTGAAAAGCACATTGACTTCTTGGACTTCTTAAGCTTGTGGGACTAGGAAGACGACTTGGACCTGGATGAAAATTATCGGAAGCGGCTCCACAAGTGGTCCTGGGACCTTTGGCCAGACTGGGAATGAGAAAGTCGCAGGTTCGACCCACGTCAGGCAGTGAGGAGCTTTAGGTAGCTTTCCCACAGTACCTTCAGTTTCATGGTGCAACAGTCCTTGAAGGTCTTGGAGTCGTGGTTCGATTCCAAGCACCACAGACAAACTAAGTGCGGGTCCGGTAAAGACATCTGCCTGTGACAGGCACCAGAGAGTTTAATATGCTCTAGTTTCTTAGAGGACATCCCTAGCATACTAGGAGAAAGATCTCAAAGATAATTATGACAAAATGTCAAAAAAAAGTCAGTCATAAAATTGACTTGGAGTATCTCTCTCTGTATCTGCGCAGACTGGCACGGAAAGAAAAGAACTGGTGTCAGCGCACTGGGGTGCAGCCTATAGAGGCATGGCGCATGTCACTTCCGACGTGGATAGCAACGAAACAGAGGCAAAAAACGATGCCACCTACCAGTGTGCAGGGGTACTGCGCAAGATTTTCAGGATCTAGTCTGACACTTGGGGATTATTCTAAGATAATCTGTGGCTAGAAGTCTCTATCAAATTGAATATTCAAAAAATACACTTTACATCTCTCAACCTCTTCCAGCTGACTATAGAGGTCCAGCAATGCAGCTTTCAGGATTCTCCTGTACAGTGGCATCATGTGGGGTGCTTAGAATATGGCTGGGAGTAGTCCATAATGTCCTCTGATTATATTTGGGCCCAGCAACTGAGGTCCACTCAGTGATTACAGCAAAGCTTCTCCCACTGGGTTTGTCCCCCCACTACACATCCGAGTATGGCAATGTTGCAAAGATTATAGCCTGTCCTGCATTACTCAAATGAGTCTCCAGACCCTCATAAAGCTTAGGGTACTGTTGAATGACCTCCCAGTAGTTATTTCTAGGTCCTAGTTAGTGAATGGGTGGGCTTCCTTATCAAGTCCCTCTGCCATGTTGGGGGTTAGATTTTTTGCAGCAGAATGGAAGAGGACGGTGTTGTACTGAAGATAGTATGGCTCAGAATGATAATAACATTCTGACTTCCTCTTCTTGTATATAATTTCCTGTTTGCTGTAGTAGGAGGAGGTCTCCGCCCGACTGCACAGCCTCTGTCCCACAAGCGGACAGATACTCTGGAGTCGGGTGGAGGTCTGTGCAGTCGGGACAGAGATTTCCACATGTGGGAAGAAACCTTCTACATGTGGAGTATCGCCCTCCACATGTAATTTAAAGGAATTATCTAACAATTAGGAATTCAGAGACCCACCCTGAGATGGATCGGCTCCTTCCTCTCCAACAGAACACAACAAGTCTGACTCCCTCATATACCTCTGAACCCAAGAAGCTTGTTTGAGGAGTTCCCCAGGGATCCTCTCTCAGCCCAAACCTTTTCAATGTGTACATGGCACCCCTCGCCCACATCATAAGAGCCCATCACATCAACATTGTCTCCTAGGCAGATAAAATACATCTCATCCTCTCCCTCACTGAAGAGAACAACACCACCAAGACTAATTTTACACTCATACATGACCAACTTGGCCAAAAGTATGAATGAGAACTGCCTAAAACTCAACACAAACAAAACTGAGATCCTGATCTTTGGAAACAAGAGCTCCACATGGGACTCCTCCTGGTGGCCAGCCAAAACTGGGACCCACGCTCACCTCCACAGACCACAGCAGAAAGCTCAGTATCATCCTAAACAGCAAACTCACAATGAATAAACAGGGGAACACAGTGACCTCACCCTGCTTCCTCATTCTTAAAATACTCTGCTTGATTTTCAAATGGCACCCAGGTCCGCATAACCAGCAAACTAGACCACAGCAACATGCTCTACCTTGCCATCTCCAACTAGCTCACATAAAGACTCCAAACCATCTAAAACACTGCTGTTAAACTCATCCTAGATGTCCCCAGAAGGGCTCACTTCACTCCTTAACTCACTACCTCGTCTACGCCTATAAAGCTCTCCACAACACCGGACCTCAATAACCAACTTCAGCTCTACCATTTTAGTTGAAAACATTAAGTGAAAAAACAACAGTTGTCTCAGGATGGTATATCTGGACAGGGTAGTAGTATTCCACAATTCAACATAGACAAGAGACTATTGTTCAAGTTGTATCGCAATTGTTCAAGTTGGAGCTATTTGCATTGTAAATGCCAACGTTTTTCTTACCTATGCAATAGATATGTCCTCTCCACCTTAATAAAATAAAGAACTCTGTTGTGTATGTTTTTGTGTAGTATTAACATAGTTATGAAAAAAAGAAATATCCTTTCCGTAATAAAAACACTAACCAATTCTGATTAGGACAGTTTTAAGTAATTAAAATTTCTTCCTGGCACAAAACATGGCTTATAAAAAACTTGACATATTGTTATGTTATGTTATGTTATGTTATGCGTTTTTATTGGGCGCACAGATGCTCCAGCCAAGGAGCGTCCTGGCGCCAGACAAGGCAGCTGCACAACTCAACGAAACAATAATCAAGCACAAATAAACTAAGGGAATAAAAAGGTTTTCACCGCTCGGCGAAAAGAGAGCAGATCCCCAAGGGCACGAATCGCCGGGGGAAGGGAGTTCCACAGCACCGCTGCCCGAACTTTAAAGGAGCGCCCGCCAGCTCTACTCCGCTTAAAGCGCGGGACAACAGCCAGTTCTAGATCAGCAGATCTTAAGGCTCGGGCTGGAATGTAATGGGCCAAGAGTGTCGACAGAATCACAGCTGGAGACCCCTTCAGGATCTTGTATGCGACACAGAGGACCTTAAACTGGATCCGCTGGGCCACCGGGAGCCAGTGCAATGAGCGCAGAGTGCTGGAAGTGGGGCAAGATCTAGGTATTCCTACCACCGATCTTGCTGCAGCGTTCTGGATCCGTTGCAGACGTCCAATCTCAGCCTGGTTCAAACCTACCAACAGGGAGCTCGCATAATCCAGCCTAGAGATGACAGTGGCTTGGATCATGAGCTGCCTCGTGGAGGCATCGAAGAACTTAAGCACTGGACGGAGACCGCGCAGAATACCAAAACAGCAGGCCGCCGTACGCTTGGTATGGCAAGCAAACGTAAGGGACGGGTCCAGCCAGACCCCGAGGTTTTTAAGCTCGGCAACTGGGATGGGAATCGAACCCAGGTCCCCTGGCCACCATCTCTCTCCCCAGCGTTCCGGTTGTTTGCCGAAAATCATGACCTCGGTCTTACTAGCGTTCAACTGGAGACAGTTGGACGTCATCCAGCCGGCGACCGCCCGCAGTCCTTGCTGGAACCTGGAGGCATCAACATCGGCATCCCCGCTGATCGTAACCGCTAGCTGGGTGTCATCGGCGTATGACACCATTGTCATACCCCATTGCCTGACAACCTCAGCTAGCGGCCTTACGTAAAGATTGAACAGCGTAGGACTCAACGAGGAGCCTTGAGGAAACCCCAGGTCCAAAGGATGGTATTTGGACTGGTACGGCGGGACGGTCACGCTAAAGGCACGATTGGCTAAAAAAGACCGGAACCACTGGAGAGCGATGCCGGTGACACCAACATATGTTGTTTTGTTTCACCTATTGAATATGTTTTTGTTGTTTTTAATACTAGAATACTTGTATCCAATGTATCTAGTGCTGATATGCCAAGATATCAGCTTCAAAGCACGTACATAGAACAAGTAACAATAAATACTAAGTAGACAAAGATAAAACAAAGGAGGACAACAGAGTATAACAACATGTTCAGGTGTGTAACTGCCCTATTTTGTTTCTATTGTTGTGTTTTCAGCTCCTCAATGTTTCACATGTTTAGTAGTAGTTACTGTCACAGATATTGCTCTCAGTAAAGCACTTTCGCCCACCGTCTGGGCCTTTTATGTGCCATATTTCAGTTCAGTTCATAAACTTTATTCGGGTAACTTGGTACCCATAAAAGCACAGCATCATAGCAAATTAAATGACAAACGGAGAATTAGCAATACATGGTAATAAAAAGATTACAATGATATAACCATAACATTTTTAGAAAATTAGATAAGTTAAAAAGAACATCATTGATAATAAATAAATAAAGTACTGTTATATAAAACATTATTTCATCCTGCATTAATACAGAAATAATCTATCATAATAAAATCTCAGGAATCGGGCATGGTCTTACGTGCTCTAGTGGCGATTCTCAAAAATGTGCTGATACGGAAAATCAATTCTTTGTCAACCAGAAAAACTAAACATGAGTAAGCATTATCCAGACTAATGGGCCTTCTCTTTTTGAAAAATGGATGTCAAAGCCACTTTATATATTTTATATAATATTTACAGAAAAATAAAAAGTGTAAAATCGATTGGCCACTCTCCCCATCACAAGGGGATGCAACGTGATCAAGGTTGGAGTGGTAACCAAGAGGTAAACACAGTGCAAATCTGACAGTTCCTGCTCTTAAACGGAATAGTAGGCTCTTTTCCCAGTGGCTCATGGTAGGGTGAGATATGTAGGTAGAGGATGGTGATACTGATCAACGAACATGTAACTAAGAACAGAAGATTTCTTACATTCCAAGCCAATCCTTTCTGTGTTATATAAAGAATAGAGGGCATCTCGTAGCCCTTTTTTGGGCACAGTTTCGACTGTACTTGGGTTTGAAGCTTTGGTGCACTCCACTCAACCAAGGAATGTCCATCCCTTCCTCACACTTAACACAGTCATTAATAATTGCTCTGGTTAGGGAGGCTGCCTGGTTCTTCCAAACTGATAACCAAAAAAGAGCCGGTCGGGCACGTATGAAATCCGATATGAAGTTAAGATTAAGTTCTCTGTGACAAATATATTGTGGGGTGGAGAATGGGATGCCTAGCGTTTTCTGCAGAACCTATTTTCTTCCTGCTGAATACAGGAACTATTTACAATACCCCATATCTCCACCCCATACATAGCCACAGGAACGCACTGTAATTTAAAACATTTTTGAATGGCTAAAATAGCACCAGTGGCCTTTGGGCAGGGAAGGCTAAGGATTGAATTGATGGCCTTTGAGAACTCGCTCCTGGAATGAGCAAGATGCTCAGTCCAAGGGCCGTCAGCAGCAAAGACCAACCCAAGATAAATAAATGTGCGGGTACTTGTCAGTTTCTGGCTACCCACAACAATGGAGCTTAGCTGACGCTTCCCAGGACCACAAGACATTAGAAATTAATTTTTTTAATTAACACATAAATCCAAACTATCCATATACTTGACAAAAGTCTGTACTAAAATGTGCAGGGCGTTCGGGGTGCAGCCTATAAGGACCGCATTGTCTGTGTATAATAACACAGGAAGAGTTTTCCCATTAGTTATGGGGACATCATGAGTCAAAGTTTTTAGCATATTGTTCAACCCATTAATGTAAATAATAAAAAGGAGGGGGGCCAAGACACAGCCCTGTCTGACCCCCCTTCCTACCTTAATGGCTCCACCCATGCTAATCCTCACCCGCGCCTGGATGTCTTTATTAAGGTACGCTAAAAAATGTACCAAAGGCTTGTCCAGCCCATATGCCAAAAGGATTGTCCAAATCTTTGACCTATTAACAAGGTCAAATGCCGAGGACAAGTCCATAAAGACCAAATAGATCAGGGACTTCCGCGCAATGGTATATTTCCCAATGACCAAATTAAGGTTGAGACATTGTTCGTTTTGTGCCCACCTTGCTACGGAAGCCTAACTGACAGGGCTCTAAAATACCATTTTCCTCTGACCAGCCTAAGATCTTATTATATAAAACTCTACCCAGTATTTTTAGAGTATTGTCAATTAGTGAGATCGGCTTATAATTGCTAGGCTGGGACCGATCCCCCTTTTTAAAAATTGGAACTATGATACTCTTGGCCCACGTATCTGGTAGCGTGGCGTGGGTTAGACTATTAAAAACATCCAGCAGTAATGGGGCCCACAAGTCTGGTTTCCATTTTATTAGGTCAATTGGCAGCCCATCAGGCCCAGGTGCTTTGTTCCCAATTCTCTGATGGATAGCCTTCTCTACTTCAGAGATAGTAAGCTCTATGGTGGTCAGGGGGCCAAAGTCATATTGATCTGTCTCTGGTGAGGGGGTAGCGTAAATTTTTGAGAAATGATTTTCTCAAGACTCACTAGAGATATTGCAGCTGATGGAGGTTAGTAGCTGACCCATCGATCGGAGGTCCCTTACTGTGGACCAGGAGATATTACCCTTTTCTATAGTGGCGGCCTGTGATAGGTCTTCCCAGTGTTCATTTAGGAGAGCTCCCTTCTTGTTTAAAATTATATTTCCCCTTGCCAATTGCACATCTATGGCACACCTTGGGTTAGATGACAATGCCCTGCGGAGGTTCCTATTAGACAATGAACACTCACGGTCGAACCATATAGGATTGTTTCCTTCCGGGAGGGCAGGTTTCAACAGGAGAGTTTTGGTGGCCAGGCAGAGTTTAGAAAAATCCTGGACTACCTCGGTGTGTGCGGTTTGTAATGACAAGCAAGAACTGATGAGATGCATGTTGCCCTTGACTAATGTTCTAAACAGTTCGCCACTATCAGCGCCCTTCCAAATTAGCCTTAAATTGTTAGTTGATGGGGTGAGGTTTTTGGCCCTGCATTCAGAAGAAAACACGGGCCGGAATGCCGATCTAAATACTATTTTAATAGGGTTTTGATCCCCATGATCCGTGGCAATGACCTCTGCGGCCATTAGTTGGTCTTCAAGAGAAGGGGAAATAAAAATAAAATCAATAGTTATACAACACCCCCTTCCCCTGAATGTTGGTAATTTGTGGTTGGTGACATTAGCACCATCCACCAAATCCATAACATTGGCCAAATTATGTGATCTTAAGAACATTGCCAGCTCTGCACCCCTACGAAAAGGTGGACCAGAGTTGCTTATCCCTACGTCTTGGTCCATATCAGTGAGTTTAGCATTAAAATCTCCCCCCAAGAGGATCCTAATAGGCTCCTCAATGCTTTGCAGGCTATCTAGGTTAGAAATAAAATCAAAGAGTCCAATGAAGTTCCTATCAGGGACAGAATGGAAATCATTGTTATAAAAATTTACCCAATAGAAACAAACTCTCCTTTTAAAAAACACAACTTGGTAGTTTTTACTATTGGTTGGTAATGCCTTGAAACTGCCTCCTGCAGCCACAATGATCCCAATAAATAGGCCGCTTGATGGTCTGCCCAATTTGGGGCTTGAGGCTACTACACTAAAACAGTGGAATCCTTCGATATACAAGTCGTTAGTGGCCCAGGTCTCCTGGAACATGACTACGTCTTGTTCCTTTATTACTCGCGGCCAGTCCTGGTCGCCAAGCCTGGATTGTAATCCTGCTACATTCCAATTTAGGATGCTCAGGTCAGTTCCCCTATTAGCCCTAATTAAAGCTCTGTAAAGGGCACGGGTGGTCCGTGCCACAGAGGAGTTGCACAGCCATATGCACAAATGTAAATGATATTCACACATAATCCATATTTTCTCCAAGTTCATCCAATTTTTATTCCAAGTTATATTCCAATGTTTTACTCGTTTTTTCATTGTTGTTTCACCATCACGTCAAAGACACGAAGTTTTCAAATTTTTATGCATCTTAATACTCTGAGAGTGCCCATCCGGGCTTAATCACAGGCAATTGCTTAAAACTTCAAGGTTCCAGAACAATCCTTTCTACCCAATGCATTTCGGTCGACTTGACCTTCTTCGGGGGTATCTACAATGTTAAAAGCAGGTTTTAATAAACGCTCTATTAATAAAAGCTCCATTAGTAAAAATGCAACAACAACCAAATCATCCAAGTGTCTCTCCTAGTTCATCTGTGCTACAACTAAACAGTGTATATTAACTCTTGCGCGCGCTGTTGGCTACCCCGTCCTGTATTCTTAAACTTAGCCCATGAGGACTGCCTGGGCTAAGTTTAAGAATACAGGACGGGGTAGCCAACAGCGCGCGCAAGAGTTAATATACACTGTTTAGTTGTAGCACAGATGAACTAGGAGAGACACTTGGATGATTTGGTTGTTGTTGCATTTTTACTAATGGAGCTTTTATTAATAGAGCGTTTATTAAAACCTGCTTTTAACATTGTAGATACCCCCGAAGAAGGTCAAGTCGACCGAAATGCATTGGGTAGAAAGGATTGTTCTGGAACCTTGAAGTTTTAAGCAATTGCCTGTGATTAAGCCCGGATGGGCACTCTCAGAGTATTAAGATGCATAAAAATTTGAAAACTTCGTGTCTTTGACGTGATGGTGAAACAACAATGAAAAAACGAGTAAAACATTGGAATATAACTTGGAATAAAAATTGGATGAACTTGGAGAAAATATGGATTATGTGTGAATATCATTTACATTTGTGCATATGGCTGTGCAACTCCTCTGTGGCACGGACCACCCGTGCCCTTTACAGAGCTGAATAATTCAGATGCTTGTTTGGGACGGAGCATTATGGAGTGCTGCACGCTAAAATGGAGAAAATATCGACAGAAACTTTAAATCGGATTAGGCAAAAGAAAAGGGTGTGCTGCAGGACTATTTACAGTGCAGTTTATTGAATCATGTCCCTAACCCTGCCAGAGCACCCCGCTGAACATAGTATACAGATTACAATTGGAGCCACTGAATATTCACGTCAAAGACTCATTCTTTGAACATGAAGGAGCAACATTTCTGGAAATACCAACAACGTACTTTGGTTTTAAGTGAACACTCAGAGCACTGATTCACAACGTGACACTAATATGTTGTTTTTTGAAAATCTTGTAATTCATTCGATTATCTCAGCGGTGATTCATATTGTTTATTTTCATGTTCATGTTCAAGTTTATAAATGCAGACAGGGTATGGGGAAACTGTTAGCACAGTACATTTTGAGTTGCAGGGCGATTGAAGGGGAGGGTGCACTTTAAGAAACACAGCGAGGCGCAGAAACCACGTGATAAAGAAACGAACACAGGTGGGTGGAATGGGTTATAAACCGTTATGTAGAGAGTTAGGAAAACTCAGCACGCAGTTGAAGGGAGATGAGGAAAGCGAGGTGGTTTAACATTCAGAACGGTTGAGCAGGTATGTTCAAGGATTGATGGTGGGTTTAGAAAGGCAGACGTGGGTTGCACTTTAGTAGATTGTTTACTTTAGTCTCAATATATTGGTCTCGAGCGCGAGGGTCACCGAGAGGGCACATTATGATCATGTGAAATGGGGCAGTCCTCATGGGCTAAGTTTAAGAATACAGGACGGGGTAGCCAACAGCGCGCGCAAGAGTTAATATACACTGTTTAGTTGTAGCACAGATGAACTAGGAGAGACACTTGGATGATTTGGTTGTTGTTGCATTTTTACTAATGGAGCTTTTATTAATAGAGCGTTTATTAAAACCTGCTTTTAACATTGTAGATACCCCCGAAGAAGGTCAAGTCGACCGAAATGCATTGGGTAGAAAGGATTGTTCTGGAACCTTGAAGTTTTAAGCAATTGCCTGTGATTAAGCCCGGATGGGCACTCTCAGAGTATTAAGATGCATAAAAATTTGAAAACTTCGTGTCTTTGACGTGATGGTGAAACAACAATGAAAAAACGAGTAAAACATTGGAATATAACTTGGAATAAAAATTGGATGAACTTGGAGAAAATATGGATTATGTGTGAATATCATTTACATTTGTGCATATGGCTGTGCAACTCCTCTGTGGCACGGACCACCCGTGCCCTTTACAGAGCTGAATAATTCAGATGCTTGTTTGGGACGGAGCATTATGGAGTGCTGCACGCTAAAATGGAGAAAATATCGACAGAAACTTTAAATCGGATTAGGCAAAAGAAAAGGGTGTGCTGCAGGACTATTTACAGTGCACCCTAATTAAAGCTGGCATATCATTATGAGATGGGAGTGTGGTACCTAGATGGTCCTCCTCATAATCCTGTGTGTTGGTCGTCAAAAGTGGTTGTCAGTCCTGGGCATCTAGGCTAGAAAGTGCATGAAACGTATTGGCTGCCAGAGGTAATGCTTAAACATCCCTAAACTGTATGGATGGTGGATTATAAAAATAGTCTAAAGTGAGTGCACAAATACCAGTACTTTGTGTGGAAGAATGCTCTCAAACACTTAATAAATGAACCATTTGCGGTCTACAGAAATTGAGGACGATACAATCACCGTTAATATTTTTGTCCGATTGGCCAACCCACCCTACCCTCCTGGCCATGATGATTTCATCCATAGAGGAAGGTTAAAAACCTTTATGTTTACATAACCATTCTATAGATTTCTTGTGGAGATCTGACCAAGACTCCCTCTGGCCCCCAACAAGATTGCACATAGGGACTGGAAGCCGGGGGTAGACTCAGGACATCAGTATTTGGGCTCAAGCGTATGCCCCTAGAACAATCCATGACATCTCTGCTTGGGTCAGCCGCAGTAACAACATGCTGTGACTGGTTATAATTAACGTTCCTAGGGCCAAATTTAGGTTAATTGCATTTTGCACTTGTGGCATATCTTGACTTTCCCTCTGTACGGGAGTGGGGTTCAGCATAGGAAGTTCATTTGGGTTACAACAGGATACACAAGGGTTAGCAAGGAGATTATCCAAAGGAGGGACGGTACCCATCAATTGCGAATCGGACCCATATTTGTTAACCACAGATCTTACAGGGGTCCCGCCCACATATCATTGACAACATGGTTCATCTTTCCACCGCTTAGATTGTCCATAATAGAGTCCAAGGGCCATATGTAGGTAAAAGTAAAATTCTAAATTCCTAATACCGAATTTTACCGTTTCAGTATTAAGAATTTGGAATATCCGATGTAGGTAAAAATGCGGTAATTTTTACAGAATCGGTAAAAATCGGAAAAAACATTACCGATTCCTTAATACCGATCGGTATTACCAAATCTGTATTACCGAAACGGTAAATACCGACAGGGCCGGACTGGCCATAGCGGGCACCGGGCAATCCCCCGGTGCGCCGCATGGCTGGGGGCCAGTTTTGGGCCCCTGGGGGCCATTTTTGTTACAGGGCAGCAAAATCGTCCCTGAACCAAAATCGGCCGAAAACCGGCCCGGGGAAAGAGCTCGGCGGCACCTCCAACCCCCCTGAGTGGGGGTGGGGGGTAGGCCAAGCACTTTTCCAGGGCCGGTTGTGGTTCCCAGTCCGGCCCTGAATACCGAATTGGTAATTCAAAACACCAGCAATTGAGGAATCAGCCAATCCTGTGCATCCACCCCACTTCCCAACCAGGAAGTGGCCACACCCATGCAGGTGCACTGAATCAGAACCTTCTGGAGAGGCTGGGAGTGCAGAGGAGAACACAGGAGCCACTGGGAGAACTTTTCCTGTAAAACCTGCACAATGGCTAACAAGGAGACAGACAAAGAAGGTGCTGAAAGGAAGAGAAAGGTAAAATTCAGCGAAAGGCAGCTTCAGGTCCTGATTGAGGAGGTGGTCAAACAACATACAAAGCTGTTTGGGAAACAGTCCTTGCAAGTGGCTGAATCAGAGAAAAGTAAGATCTGGCTGGGAATACAGGCACAAGTGAATGCCATAGGAGTGACCCCCCGGGATATGTAAGTACTTGAAAAAAAGGTGGTATGATGTCAGGAGCCTCACAAAAAGAAGATGGCTGAGAAAAAAAAACAAGCCAGACAGACAGGAGGAGGAAGGAACAGGGCGCCTGCACTGACTGCACTTGAACAGCTTGTGGAGTCCACCATAGAGCCTGAAAGTGTCTGCGGAATCAGGGATGCAGACAGCTCAGCCAGAGCTGCAAACAAACAAGGTAAGAAGGATGCACACCAATCTGCGCCCCCCATTCCCTATCCCCATTCCCCAATGAGGCTGTGTGAATCCCACCCCAGTACAGGTTTTACTAAACACCAGTAATACATTATGGGAGATGTAGTCAGTGTAACATGTATCATGACAGCCATCACACTGAACACCAAGGGATGTGACATACATCAGTGATAAGCAAGCAGAGGACAGAAAGATAGTGTGCCAGAAATGAAAATGTATTTTTGCTACGTAGGGCTGCCAGACTAGTGAGCTAATGTACAATTTGTGTCCACAGGTGAGACATCGGCAGGGCTGGACAAGACAAGGCAGGAAGGGCACCCCAGAAGGAGAGATCGGAGGAGGCCAGTGCAAGTGCAGGGCACACCACACCACCACCACTGGCATCACCACCACTGCCAGCATCACCACCACTGCCAGCATCACCCCTTCTGCTAGCATCACCACCACTGCCAGCATCACCACCACTGCCAGCATCACCACTACTGCTAACATCACCACCACTGCCAGCATCACCAGCAGCAACACCACCAGCAGTGGCAAGACCCAGGAGGCATGCAGTTGCCACACTCCCAGAGATGAAGTCGTCCTTGGAAGAGACCAGGGGTGGAGAAATCTCAACTGTGCCAGTGGATGGCAGTAATGCAGGGTCGTAGTCCACCTCAGAGAGATCACACACAGGTGCCAGACACCGCAGGGCTAGGGAACCCAGTCCACCTTTGCAGGGTGAGGAGCATGGTGTCTTTGCAGGGCTGGAGGCAAATATAGTCAAGGTTCAGCGCCTGCGAGGGAAGGCACAGTACAGTCTGTAGAGCGGCAAATGAGACACCTGAACACTAACGTGGTGAAGATTGAGAAGGGCATCAGCACTATAACCTCCACGCTGGATGAGGGCATGAAGGAGATGGCTGAGGGCATGAGGCACATGTCCCAGTCAGTGATGCTGTCACAACTGCACTTGAAGTGCTCCTAACAACTCAGGCTGCCAATACTGGTGCTGGGGATGGGGGGACAGTGAGAAGACGACCAGTCGCAGCAGCTTAACGCCCCCTGCAACTGAGACCAGGGGGAGCAGCAGACGTCATGGTGCTGGCATTGGATCCATTGGCAGTGAAGACAGTCTGCTGAGGGAATCAAGCAGTGTTGTGCGCGACCGCAGGCGTTAATGCAGCCCACACTTTGTGTACCTAATTGGGTGACTTAACCCATGACATCCTCTTAGGGTTGTCACAAATAGGACTCGCAAGTTGAGCCCTTTGTGTAGTGGCGTAGTGCCCAAATATTAAACTACGTCATTCAAATGCAACAACTGGCTGTGTCTCCTTACTTATTCAAAAATGGTTGCGTGTGATCTCTGCCCGTCTTTGTCTCCCATGTTGTGCTGGCGCCACTCCTGCTGCGTTGGGCTCTGGCTCAGCAAATTCATCATCATCGTCCTCAGAGTCCGTTAATTCACCTTCTGTATCTTTCTTAGTGGCAAGGTTGTGCAGCATAGCACAAGTTGCAATGATTTTGCAGCAGATGAAGGGTGTGTACTGACGGGCGCCTCGGCTTTTGTGGAGGCAGCGGAACCTGCTTTTCAATAGTCCAAACGTGCGCTCCACGACGTTGCATGTTGATTTGTGTGCCACATTGTATCGTGTCTCACTTGGGGTTGATGGGTTTAGGTAAGGAGTGAGAATGAATGACCGCACAGCATAAGCGCTATCACCTAGGAAGAGAGTGGCATTAATTACAAACACCAACACATTCATCTACAGTAGCCATCAGGATGTGTCACAGTGATTTACCTAGCAGGCATCCTTCTCCAAATTCTCCCGCAGCGAGGGGTGTGTAGATCCCACTGTTCTGGAAAATGTATGAGTTGTGGGTGCTCCCTGGAAATTTGGCCACAATGTCGGTGATTATGTTGGCTGCATCGCAGATTACCTGCACATTTATGGAGTGGGTGGATTTTCTGTTTCTGTAGATATACTCTGTGGCTGCAGGTGGGCAGATTGGAATGTGTGTCCCATCAATGCACCCTATGACATGCGGGAACTGTGCCATTTGGTAAAAGTCTTGGTTTTTGTTTTTTAGCAGTTCCGCCTGTGTGTTTGGGAAGCTTATGTAGTGATGCATTCTCTGCATCATGGCATCCAGGAACTTCTTGAAGAAATGAGACAGGCAACTCTGTGACACCCCACCTACCGCACCTATCACACCCTGGTAACTGCCAGATGCAAGTAGGTGTAGGCTACAGAGCACCTGCACATGCTGTGGTATGGCGTGCGCCCTTGGTGTTGGATGCTCCAGGAGTGGGTGCAGGTCCCTTATCAGATCCAGGATGGTGTGCGGATGTAGCCTGTATCTTTCATGGATCTCAGCCTCAGTCAGTTGGAAGAGTGTGATGTGCTGTCTGTAAACGTGCTCCTCCCGTCTCCAGATCCTCGCTTCTGCTGCCTGTAGCCGTAGCCGCCTTGCAATTACATAGAAGGCCGCCATAGTGATCACAATGTTGCATTTTGGAACTGCTTATATACACTGCACCTGATTACCACCTGCTTTCAGTCAGTGTTAATTACCGACTCCTAAATACAGAATTTCACGATATTCGGTATTACTGAATTTTCCTACATCTCTTTTATCGTTTTTACCGTTTCTTATTTACCAATTCGGTATTTGCATGTTCGGTAATTCCGATTCGGTAAATTAGAAATCGGTGATAATTAATCGGTATTACCGATTCCTTATCACCAATTCCTTCCCTACATCGCGCATGCCTACATACCGGTCGGTAATGGTGAAATTTACCGATTTTCACCGTTACCGACCGGTATTTGGGCCACCTACATTTGGCCCCAAATGCTTTAATTTCCCCCAAAGCAGATCAAAATGTTTGTCGATCACTCCTTAATGTTAGCCAGCGTGGTTTCAAGTACTTTCATTGCAGGTCCTGTAAGTGTGGTTTCCCGACAGCGCCCTTATTAGCCTCATTACACAAAAATACTGGAATGATGTCTGTCTGGGTAGCTACTGAGTTTGTAGTGACAGCCACATCATCATTTGAGCTGCTAGCAGATTGACAACCTTTTACATTTTTGAATTTATACTTAGCGTTGCCGGTGTTTCTCTTCCTTTTAATGGGTTGAACACTTGGTTTAACATTCCTTTGGGACTTTGCAACCTGTCCCCTGGTATGAATGCAGGTCGCACCTGTGACAGACGTGTTAGGTGAGTCCAAGAGTAGCAAAGGTGAATTAGGGGAAACAAAATCGGTCCTCGCTAGTGATGTGTTTTCTGTGTTTTTACGTGTAGCGTTAGCTGACACTGGTCCCCCTAACGATAGACGGGACTGTAGCGTGGCAGGGTCCTGAGACAGCCGTCTCTCGGTCTGTTCAATTTTATGCGTTAGGAGCGACTCAGCCCTCACAATGAATGGATCTAGGGTCCCAGTTACTCCTTTAGATTTGCTCATTTTGTGTCAATGAGTGCCGAATGCTTAGCTAAAAGCGCGTTGGCCCTGCCTCCGCCTCACTCGCGGCAACTGCAGGCTGGAGCAATGCACTCTGGGGTTGTGTTCCTCCCCAGAGTGTGTGGAGCAAGGTAGGTGGTGCTGTGATGGCCGCGTAGCCCCTGGACCCTCGTTCCACCAGGGGTTTGGAAAATAGTAGATGAAGCGTTGCGGACGTCCAGAGAACACGGGGCACAGCAAACAAGCAGGTGACAAGATGTGCTATAAACAAAGTCCAAATAAACATAGTTTTACAGAGACACTCACACAAACGTTCAGGCATAGAAACACGCAAACACAGACAAACACATACACATACATGCTCACATTCAGGAACACAGCCAGTTGCAGCCTCATACACAGATACATGCAAACACTCAAGCAAACAAGCAAACATTCACATACACACACATGCACACACACACACACACACACATGCAGGCATCAGCACATATATACAAACACAGACAGAGATGTGCACATAGACATGCACCTAAGCAAGCATGCACATACATATACAAAATTACCAAGGGGAAATACATCTACACACATGCATGCACATATACAAGCACACACACTCCTACACACGTGCACACTCAGACACACACGTGTGCAGGCATGCATGTGCACACTCACAATTATCGTGTCATCAGGTTTGTTGGAAAAACAACAAGTGATGGACTGAATGTGGATCAATGTCACACACTCCCCCAGTCAAAAGATCTGGGCCCAAATCCATCGTTTTTTTGCACTCCACACCACCCTGGGTTAGACAATGGCGATATGCAAATCAGCTCTGACCCTGTTGCCCCATGGGAACAGTCCAGTCCGAACTACAAAAGCCATGTCCTTCGCAGAACGGAATCAAGCATCCGAGGACCGGACCGGTTTCGAGGTAACACCTCTCTTCAGCCCGGCTAGCTTGACTCCAAGTGGTGTGGAGTGCCTGGGACCCACGTCTGGGCATCCCCAGCGCACTTAGGGCGGCAATTGCAAAAACAACAAGTGATGGACTGAATGTGGATCAATGTTACACACTCCCCCAGTCAAAAGATCTGGGCCCAAATCCATCGTTTTTTTGCACTCCACACCACCCTGGGTTAGACAATGGCGATATGCAAATCAGCTCTGACCCTGTTGCCCCATGGGAACAGTCCAGTCCGAACTACAAAAGCCATGTCCTTCCCAGAACGGAATCAAGCATCCGAGGACCGGACCGGTTTCGAGGTAACACCTCTCTTCAGCCCGGTTAGCTTGACTCCAAGTGGTGTGGAGTGCCTGGGACCCACGTCTGGGCATCCCCAGCGCACTTAGGGCGGCAATTGCAAAAACAACAAGTGATGGACTGAATGTGGATCAATGTCACACACTCCCCCAGTCAAAAGATCTGGGCCCAAATCCATCATTTTTTTGCACTCCACACCACCCTGGGTTAGACAATGGCGATATGCAAATCAGCTCTGACCCTGTTGCCCCATGGGAACAGTCCAGTCCGAACTACAAAAGCCATGTCCTTCCCAGAACGGAATCAAGCATCCGAGGACCGGACCGGTTTCGAGGTAACACCTCTCTTCAGCCTGGCTAGCTTGACTCCAAGTGGTGTGAAGTGCCTGGGACCCACGTCTGGGCATCCCCAGCGCACTTAGGGCGGCAATTGCAAAAACAACAAGTGATGGACTGAATGTGGATCAATGTCACACACTCCCCCAGTCAAAAGATCTGGGCCCAAATCCATCGTTTTTTTGCACTCCACACCACCCTGGGTTAGACAATGGCGATATGCAAATCAGCTCTGACCCTGTTGCCCCATGGGAACAGTCCAGTCCGAACTACAAAAGCCATGTCCTTCCCAGAACGGAATCAAGCATCCGAGGACCGGACCGGTTTCGAGGTAACACCTCTCTTCAGCCCGGCTAGCTTGACTCCAAGTGGTGTGGAGTGCCTGGGACCCACGTCTGGGCATCCCCAGCGCACTTAGGGCGGCAATTGCAAAAACAACAAGTGATGGACTGAATGTGGATCAATGTCACACACTCCCCCAGTCAAAAGATCTGGGCCCAAATCCATCGTTTTTTTGCACTCCACACCACCCTGGGTTAGACAATGGCGATATGCAAATCAGCTCTGACCCTGTTGCCCCATGGGAACAGTCCAGTCCGAACTACAAAAGCCATGTCCTTCCCAGAACGGAATCAAGCATCCGAGGACCGGACCGGTTTCGAGGTAACACCTCTCTTCAGCCCGGCTAGCTTGACTCCAAGTGGTGTGGAGTGCCTGGGACCCACGTCTGGGCATCCCCAGCGCACTTAGGGCGGCAATTGCAAAAACAACAAGTGATGGACTGAATGTGGATCAATGTCACACACTCCCCCAGTCAAAAGATCTGGGCCCAAATCCATCGTTTTTTTGCACTCCACACCACCCTGGGTTAGACAATGGCGATATGCAAATCAGCTCTGACCCTGTTGCCCCATGGGAACAGTCCAGTCCGAACTACAAAAGCCATGTCCTTCCCAGAACGGAATCAAGCATCCGAGGACCGGACCGGTTTCGAGGTAACACCTCTCTTCAGCCCGGCTAGCTTGACTCCAAGTGGTGTGGAGTGCCTGGGACCCACGTCTGGGCATCCCCAGCGCACTTAGGGCGGCAATTGCAAAAACAACAAGTGATGGACTGAATGTGGATCAATGTCACACACTCCCCCAGTCAAAAGATCTGGGCCCAAATCCATCGTTTTTTTGCACTCCACACCACCCTGGGTTAGACAATGGCGATATGCAAATCAGCTCTGACCCTGTTGCCCCATGGGAACAGTCCAGTCCGAACTACAAAAGCCATGTCCTTCCCAGAACGGAATCAAGCATCCGAGGACCGGACCGGTTTCGAGGTAACACCTCTCTTCAGCCCGGCTAGCTTGACTCCAAGTGGTGTGGAGTGCCTGGGACCCACGTCTGGGCATCCCCAGCGCACTTAGGGCGGCAATTGCAAAAACAACAAGTGATGGACTGAATGTGGATCAATGTCACACACTCCCCCAGTCAAAAGATCTGGGCCCAAATCCATCGTTTTTTTGCACTCCACACCACCCTGGGTTAGACAATGGCGATATGCAAATCAGCTCTGACCCTGTTGCCCCATGGGAACAGTCCAGTCCGAACTACAAAAGCCATGTCCTTCCCAGAACGGAATCAAGCATCCGAGGACCGGACCGGTTTCGAGGTAACACCTCTCTTCAGCCCGGCTAGCTTGAATCCAAGTGGTGTGGAGTGCCTGGGACCCACGTCTGGGCATCCCCAGCGCACTTAGGGCGGCAATTGCAAAAACAACAAGTGATGGACTGAATGTGGATCAATGTCACACACTCCCCAGTCAAAAGATCTGGGCCCAAATCCATCGTTTTTTTGCACTCCACACCACCCTGGGTTAGACAATGGCGATATGCAAATCAGCTCTGACCCTGTTGCCCCATGGGAACAGTCCAGTCCGAACTACAAAAGCCATGTCCTTCCCAGAACGGAATCAAGCATCCGAGGACCGGACCGGTTTCGAGGTAACACCTCTCTTCAGCCCGACTAGCTTGACTCCAAGTGGTGTGGAGTGCCTGGGACCCACGTCTGGGCATCCCCAGCGCACTTAGGGCAGCAATTGCAAAAACAACAAGTGATGGACTGAATGTGGATCAATGTAACACACTCCCCCAGTCAAAAGATCTGGGCCCAAATCCATCGTTTTTTTGCACTCCACACCACCCTGGGTTAGACAATGGCGATATGCAAATCAGCTCTGACCCTGTTGCCCCATGGGAACAGTCCAGTCCGAACTACAAAAGCCATGTCCTTCCCAGAACGGAATCAAGCATCCGAGGACCGGACCGGTTTCGAGGTAACACCTCTCTTCAGCCCGGCTAGCTTGACTCCAAGTGGTGTGGAGTGCCTGGGACCCACGTCTGGGCATCCCCAGCGCACTTAGGGCGGCAATTGCAAAAACAACAAGTGATGGACTGAATGTGGATCAATGTCACACACTCCCCCAGTCAAAAGATCTGGGCCCAAATCCATCGTTTTTTTGCACTCCACACCACCCTGGGTTAGACAATGGCGATATGCAAATCAGCTCTGACCCTGTTGCCCCATGGGAACAGTCCAGTCCGAACTACAAAAGCCATGTCCTTCCCAGAACGGAATCAAGCATCCGAGGACCGGACCGGTTTCGAGGTAACACCTCTCTTCAGCCCGGCTAGCTTGACTCCAAGTGGTGTGGAGTGCCTGGGACCCACGTCTGGGCATCCCCAGCGCACTTAGGGCGGCAATTGCAAAAACAACAAGTGATGGACTGAATGTGGATCAATGTCACACACTCCCCCAGTCAAAAGATCTGGGCCCAAATCCATCGTTTTTTTGCACTCCACACCACCCTGGGTTAGACAATGGCGATATGCAAATCAGCCCTGACCCTGTTGCCCCATGGGAACAGTCCAGTCCGAACTACAAAAGCCATGTCCTTCCCAGAACGGAATCAAGCATCCGAGGACCGGACCGGTTTCGAGGTAACACCTCTCTTCAGCCCGGCTAGCTTGACTCCAAGTGGTGTGTTGGGACATGATATGACACCAGACCAATTGTTGAGTTAGTATTTTCAGCGGATCTCTGCGGCTATCTTTCATTTTTAAAGCAAAACACAGATCAGTTTCAGGGTATAAGTGGCCTTTTCTTCTACAGTTCAGGGTCTGCGGAAAATCAGTTGAAGACAGCAGCCTTGCAGCCCTGTTGCTGCCAGCAGGCTTGGATTCTCCTGGCTCTGGCTTTGCCATCTTGCTCAAGTATGGACATACTTACGCAGTGCTACATAATAACCTACACATGCACACTCAGACACATACACACACCAAAGTACAATCACACACACGCATGTAGAAATGCTCGCACACGTATAGAAATACACACAGACAGGCATCCACATACAAATAGGCACATACACACACATAAGCACAATCAAACATGCACATTAACTGACAACATTGATGCTCATACAGAGGATTAGACATGTATGTTAGGTGCTGGTTTTTGTTGCATCGTTCTTTTCCCTAAACCTGTTTTCCTGAACGTTGTAGCTGAGATGAATGTTTATTCTTTATAGGTAAATGATGTTTCATCCTGATGCTAAATAAGTCTTGTCACCGCGCCAGGATACTTTCTTAGTAATAGAGCGCGTTATAAAAGCCTTTAAAACATAACATAGTGATCTAGCGAGGCCGCCTGTGAAGAGTTGAAATTTATAACAGCGTCTGTAGAAATGATCACTAATTACTGGATTAGTGGAGGGATGGGAGGACTGACATATGGAGATCTTAAACACTGGAGATAGTGGACACTAGGGTATGTGTGACATTTTCATAATTACATTATAATTATGAGTGACATTCAATGACTATGAGTGACACTATTTCACGAGCAAAATAAAGCATATACACATGTATATATTCGTTTCCCTGCCTGCTCACATAGTTTGGAACTGGCTCCAGCACGCTCAGGATTGCTTGTTTGAGTTTTTATTTCAGCCACATACTGTCAGGTAACTCGTTTCGACTGCACAAGCGGTCTACATATATATATAAAGATTCCCACAAGGCTGATCATTAAATCCAAACTCTTACTTTCATAGGTAAATACCAAATTACACTTTTCAAAAGAAACATCACTCTCTATAACCAGTGTATGCCCCTTCTGGGCTGGCTGCTACTTACCCACTGATGGGAAATGCTGCTCAGTGCTTGACTCTTTGGCCCTGTTGGCATTGTATAGGTCAGCTGACCCGCATAGGTCACAGCTAGCCAAGGTTGTATTATTAATGGTGCCCAATTCGCTCAACGGTCACCTATCCAGGCCAGTCCTCTATTGTTGCTCCAGTCGGGGCACTGCCAACAAGACCTCACCCCTCTCATAAACTGGAGCTTGCAGGAGGTATAATAAAGATGAAGGCCGAGTCTCAGGGCCCAGCGGAATGTAGAATAGCTTCAGTCAGTAATAGGGGCATAGCAAAAAACAGGAGTCAGGCCAGAAGCTCCCGCCAGGAAACCAGAATGCCAGAGGGAAAGGCAGCCGCGTCACGCCTCAACAGCAGGCCAATCCGCATGAGATGTACTGCACTGGGGGGAGGCATATCATGAAGTGGGTTCAAGCAGTTAGAGCCGCCTGCCTCTACAGCCCTGTGGCAGAGTACCAGTGCAGTATAAGCAAGGGGGGTAGGTAGCAGGAGTGCGCACTCACCGGAGATCCCACGGGGCTTGCCGCAGGGGCCGATGCCAGAGGCAGCTGAAAGTGACCACAAACTAAAGTGGTATCAAACATTATACACCAAAGAGTTACTAGAAGAAGCTGCAGCAGAGTGAGACATACCCACTCCCTCCACAAACTGTCTCACTTACAATTAGAAATGCTGGCCGCCCGGCAGGTTCAGCCTCTCAGGCCCAGCAGCAGCTGTATAGTGGTGTGCTCTGGTATCAATGGCCTGCCATGGACCATGGGTTGCGGTCCGGTCACGGTCATCTGCAGTCTGGTCGCAATCATCTTTCTCATGCTTTTAAACAAATTTTAATTGCCACTGGCTGCAGTGTAGTACAAATTCATTTCATGAAATGCAGCCTCCCGCTTGTGATGGAGCAAGGATTTGCACGTAATGCGACTTGCTTGTATTCAGTCCTCTTGACATAACGTTAATGTACTAATCAACTTGTTTGTCCTATTAATATTACATTACATGACATCTAAATGAAGCTTGCATATGTTTTTTTACTAACGATAATCCGCTTGCATTAATATGGCCGCTGCTACGCTGGATTTTCTACTGCGCATGTGTCTGTCACACTCACGTGACATGACGTAATCTTTGCTTTGGAGGGAATCTTTTGCTTCTGCACACTAGAACTAAGATGGCTGCTCTGTGTTACAGCACAACTACCAACACTGCTATCACCAGTACCACAAATAGCAGTACCACCAACAATAACAGTAATACCACCACCGATACCAATACCACCACCACTACCACCACCACCACTACCACCACCACCAATACCAATACCACCACCAAAACCAATACAACCACCACCACTACCACCACCAATACCACCATCACCAATACCTCCACCACCAATACCACTACCACTACCAGTACCACCACGACCACTACCACCACAAATACAACCACTGCCAATACCAATACCACCACCAACACCACCACCACCAATACCAATACCACCAGCAATACCAATGCCACCACCAATGCCACCACCACTAATTCCATCACCAATACCACAACCCCCAATACCACCACCAACACCAATGCCACCACCAATAGTACCACCGCCACCAATACCACAACTACCAATACCACCATCACCAATACCAGTACCACCACCAATACCAGTACCACCACCAATACTGCCACCATCAATACCAGTACCATCGTTAATACCACAACCCCCAATACCACCACCAACACCAATGCCACCACCAATAGTACCACCGCCACCAATACCACAACTACCAATACCACTATCACCAATACCAGTACCACCACCAATACCAGTACCACCACCATTACTGCCACCATCAATACCAGTACCATCGCCAATACCACAACCCCCAATACCACCACCAACACCAATGCCACCACCAATAGTACCACCGCCACCAATACCACAACTACCAATACCACCATCACCAATACCAGTACCACCACCAATACCAGTAGCACCACCAATACTGCCACCATCAATACCAGTACCACCACCAATACCAGTACCACCACCAATACCACTTTAGTGTAGTTCCTATTTCCCTAATAGGCTCTGTGCATTGGAATAATATACACTATTGTTTTGGCATAGGACTGAGGTCTGTATGCCCCTATCGAGTATATTAAACAAAATTAATTCGCGGAATGGTTGAAGCTCAGCCATCTGAAACTCAACTCAGACAAAACAGAGGTCCTCATCCTCGTACAATCTCCATCCGCCTGGGACGACTCCTGGTGGCCCACGGCGCTGGGCACTGCACCGACACCCACAGACCACGCTCGCAACCTGGGATTCATCCTGGACTCCTCCCTCACGATGACCAAGCAAGTCAACGCAGTCTCGTCCTCATGCTTCAACACCTTGCGCATGCTCCGTAAGATCTTCCGGTGGATCCCCACCGAAACCAGAAAGACGGTCACCCAGGCCCTCGTCACAAGCCGTCTGGCCTACGGGAACGCCCTCTATGCAGGAACCACAGCCAAACTCCAGAAACGGCTTCAGCGCATACAGAACGCCTCCGCACGACTCATCCTCGACATCCCTCGCCGCAACCACATATCCGCCCACCTGAGAAACCTGCACTGGCTCCCCGTCAGCAAGAGGATCACGTTCAGGCTGCTCACCCACGCACACAAAGCACTCCACAAAATGGGCCCCGAATACCTCAACAACTGCCTCTCATTCCACACCCCCACCCGCCAGCTGCGCTCCACCAGCCTCGCCCTCGCCACCGTCCCACGGATTCGCAGAACCACCACCGGAGGAAGATCGTTCTCCTACCTGGCAGCCAAGACATGGAACTCCCTCCCCGCACACCTACGACTGATCCAGGACAATCTCACCTTCAGGAGACACCTCAAGACCTGTTTATTTGAGCAGTAGCGGCACCCCCCCCTTCAGCGCCTTGATACCCTCACGGGTGAGTAGCGCGCTCTACAAATGTAGTGATTGATTGATTGATTGATTGATTGATAAAGTGTCACCTGAGAAATTACAGTTTTGCACCACATCCGTGAAATATCTGGGGCACCAGATAGAAAGAGGTGTCAGATGGATTACTTCAGAAAGAATCAGAATAATCAAAAACATGAATTTACCTCAAACTCAGAAAGAAATCAGAATGTTTCTTGGAGTTGTAGGTTACTGCAGGCAATGGATTGTGGGAATTGCAGTCCTAGCAAAACCATTGATACAAATGACAAATAAAAGAGCAAAAGACCCAGTGGAATGAGATGATGAAAGCATGACTGCTTTCTTGAAATTACGAGAATGTCTGTGTACAGCTCCAGCATTAGGGATGCTTGACTATTCAAAAGATTTTGCACTATTCTGTGACACACAAGATAATTGTGCACTTTCAGTTCTGACCCAAACTCACGGTCTGATGAGACGTCCTGTGGCATATTTTTCTTCCACACTAGACCCAGTAGCATCTGCATTGCCAGGATGCCTGAAAGCAGTAGCTGCAACCTGCATGAGCATTGAGCAAAGTGAGTCCATTGTTATGGGACATCTAGTGACAGTGTATGTTCCACATGCAGTTGTGATTTTGTTAACAAGGACCAAGACTCAGTGCCTCACTCCTAGTCGGCAGACTAAGTACGAGCAAATTATTGTAGGTGCAGGAAATGTAACCATTGCCAGGTGTAATATCCTGAACCCAGCAACACTGCTACCTGATTCACACTTTGCAGAAGTGAAGGGAGAAGTCGAACATGATTGTATCGACCTGACTGAATACAGTACAAAACCACGTCCCGACATAAGAGAAGAGCTTTAATTGATTCTGAATATGAGCTATTTGTAGATGGCTCATGTATGAGACATGAGGAAGGAGGTTTGAGTGGTGCCTATGCAGTGTGCACGTTGGGGGGTCCAGTTGAAGCATCCTATTTACCCGGAGACAAGTCTGCACAAGTAGCCGAATTGATTGCATTAACAAAAGCCTGCAAATTTGGGAAAAATTGGAAAGTAACCATTTACACTGATAGCCAGTATGGTTATGGGGTTGTGCATGACTATGGCCAATTATGGATGCAAAGGGAGTTTCTGACTTCTTCAGATACTCCTATTAAAAATGGTCATTATGTAAAAGATTTGCTTGAAGCAATCCAATTGCCAAAAGAAGTGGCTGTGGTCAAGTGTGCTGCTCACAATCTGGAAATGATAAAGTGACAGCTGGTAACCGATATGCTGACCAATTTGCCCAACATTGCGTAAAATTAAAAATGGCTGTAAACAAGAAAATTGAAGTGGGTGAAAACAGCTGCCAACTTATGTTGCTAGAAGGCGTAAAAACATGGGAGGTAGTGAGGGATTTGCAAAATGAAGCAGAACCGAAAGAAAAGGAAGAGTGGAGAAAAATAGGTTGTCAGAGAAGGGTTGAAGATGGTGTCATTGTTTACCTTGATGGTAGGCCTGTGTTACCAGACTGTATGCTTGCTCCTATGGCTAGGATGTTCCACAGAGATTCCCATTTAGGGCGAGATGCCATGATCAGGTTGTTTAGACAGAGTTGGTTTAATGTGAGGTTCAGGAATGTAGCAGAGAGTTTTGCCAGAGGCGTCTATTTTGCCAACAAATGAATCCGGGAAAGAAAACTGTAGTGTTACCAGGAAAGATTGGGAAGGCAGAAGGTCCCTTCATACGATTACAGATTGATTTCATTTAGTTACCCCCTTGTCGAGGACTAAAATACATTCTTGTCATTGTTTGTTTGTTTTCAAAATGGATGGAATGATAGCATCACTGTAGCCAAACTCCTACTCAGAGAACTCATACCAAGGTTCGGTTTTCCAGTAACAATTGAATCAGACCAAAGCTGTCCTTTTAATAATTAAATAATTGGCCTAATATGTGAAGCATTCAACGTTAAGCAAAAGCTGCACTGTGCATACCGCCCTGAGGCTTCTGGAGTGGTAGAACAACTGAATGGCACAATCAAGTCAAGATTTGGAAGATGTATGAATCTACCCGATTAGAGTGGCCAGATGCTTTACCTCTTGTTCTGATGGGACTCAGAAGTATTCCAGACCGGAACACAGGCTTGAGTCCTCATGAAATACTAATGGGAAGAGCAATGAGGCAAGGATGGGTGCCAGGACACAAGCTGATAAATATATCTTATGATTTAGTACTGGAGTACTGCAAAGAACTGGCTGACCAAGTGCGTTCTATCTCTCACCAAGTTGGGGAAGACGCTGTCACCAGACAAGCAACTCCAGCACATGACCTGAACCCAGCTGATTGGGTAGTTTTAAAGAAACACGCTCGAAAATCCTACCTTGCACCGAGGTGGGGAAAACCACGACAAGTAATTTTGGTTACCACCGTAGCTGTAAAGTGCGAAGGAGTTCCACACTGGATCCATGCCAGTCACACAAAAAGAGTGACTGAACCTGATGAAATTGAAGCTGAAGGTTGTGCAGCTGAGGGGACTCAAGATGCCGATCCTGAAATAGCTGAAGAGGAACAACCAAGCATCAGTCAAGATGATTGGATTCCAGTATTTAACATACCTGCAGAATACGTGAGAACCAGAAGTAAGATTTATCTAGACAGTCAGAGTGATAGTGAGGATAAGATAGGTCTAGAAGAACGTACTCAGATTACAGAAATCCAAGCTAACAGTAATTCTGAGGAGGACCAGATAGTCTGAAGAGGGACAGATAGCTATTAGGGCAGAAGCTCAGGCAGAAGAAAATCAAGGGTTCGAAGACCTTGAGCAGGACCAGATAGGAGTAGAAAAATGGGTTCAGGAAGAAGAAGGTGAATCAAATCAAAGTCAAATTCAGCAAACACCTGAACAAGGCCAGATTAGTAACCAGGCAGAAGAGACAGAAATAACACCTGGACCTGGTCAGATAGAGAGGGATACAGAAGACAGCATTGAAATAGATGTGCCACAACTGAATGAAAATAAGAGAGCACTGGAAGAAGGCCAGAGTACAGTGCCAGCTAAAAGGCTCAGAAAAGGAGACAAGTGGCCTAAGTTTTTCAAAAGATTGAGATTTCATCTAAAGACAATAAATACAAAACCAGAACAAGTAAATGAAATAACAAGTCAAACTGAAAAATCAACAGTTCAACCAAGAAGGAGAAGTCCACGACTGAAAAGGCTGAATAACAAATTCAGAGGCCCTGAATGGACTTACATTGTCCGTGAAGATTTTGAAAACTTAGAAATAAGTGATGAAAGTGATGACGAATTAGTTGTTGATCAGACTGACGGATAAGTGAGACCCACTTGAAAAATTTCACAGGTTAAATGACTGTGTAAAATCTACAAAGAGGGGTTAAGTCTCCTTGGTCAGAAATGGCTGATCATACTGTTAATGGAAGACCGAAAAGAAATTGTCTAAATGCTGTAGAATATGCACATGTAGTATAGTGATAGTACTCATAGTATGGTTAGGACTGACAATAGCTATTCCTTACATAATGAGTAGAGACATGAAGAATAATACTAATGAGTTACAAACGATAGATACAACTAGAAGAATAGATACACAAGAGAAAGCACTTAGCATTAAACAACAGAAGGTAGATTTAGAAGCATCAGATGAGGAATTAAAAACAGAACTTACTTAAATGTATTTGCAAACCTATTAGTACATTATGTAGAAGCTATGGAAATAGAAGATTGCTATGTTTGTATGAACTTACCTACTTCGGTAGCCAAAGGTGTGACTTACCATCATTTACCACTAACATATGATATTTCATGTAGTATTTTAGCTACTTTATTCTATAAGAAAGGACCTTTGCAGTATTACTATTATAATTCAGATGTGATATTTTCCGAACATCCTATACATAGTAACTTGAATCCTGTACATACTAAGAGTGATGTAACACGTTATATGGGTGAATACTTTCTAACTATAGGTACAATAGATATAGCTGAAGCACACAAGAATAATTTAACATGCTTATTACAAGAAAAAGCGAAAATATTTTTTAATATGATTGAGAAAAGGAGAGAGGATTTTCAAAGAAAGGCAAATGATAAGGATCGTAAAATTCCTAAATGGGCTGAAAATATAGGATTGACCCCCAAATGGCAAGACTGATGCTGCTATTTCGAAAAGAAGGGGAAACTCTGTCTCTACAGGGAAAGAACTAGTTATTATAACAATATATTCATTGGTTCCAGTAAATGTGATCACAATTATAAGGTAATTGGGGGTTGGGGTTTCAAAGATGGAACTGAACCTGTGTTTCCTCGAATTTATTTTATATGCAGAAACAAAGCTTATTAAAAACTACCAGATCATTGGTATGGGAGCTGTTATTTTGAAATAGTCTTCCCAAAGATATATCATGTAAACAAAATCACTGGAAACAATGAAGAAACGAATGGAATAATACGTAGCAAAAGAGCTAGTTTTGGAGAAATAGTAGGTGATATATTTAGTGCATTGATACCTACAGTGGGAGTGGCTCTGAATACGCAAAGAATTTGCAGATTGTCAACAGTAGTGGATCAGTTATCAGATGATACTGCTGGAGGGTTTTTTAATGGTCGATACCGAATTGGTTGCAATCAGATCAATGGTTGTACAAAATCAACTTGCTCCTGATACATAATTAGCAAAAGAGGGCGGAGTCTGTAGAATGTTGAAAGCGCAACATTGTTGCACTTACATACCTAACAAAAGTGTTGAAATTAAGAGGTATGTAAGAAATATTACTAATTTGGAAAAAGAGCTTAAACCACCCGAGGTTGATAGTGCATGGAAGAGACTTACTGATGGTCTCTCCTCTATAGGTAGTTGGCTTTCTAATGTAGGCAAAAGTTTTGTAGGTAGAATACTGATGCCAATGGTGGGAATAGGCTTACTGATTTTAGGGATAATAATTTGTTGCAAATTTCGGAAGCACAAAAAGACATATACAGTAAATAAGAGAGGGAAAAAGAGAAATATTGATGAGCTTGAATTAGAAGAGTTGATTGGAAATATATACAAGAAAGTAAAAAACTTTCACACAAACAATGAAAAGAAACAAAATAGAAAGTTTGAAAAAATTGAGCTGGGTGGAATGTGAAAAGTTGGCATCTGTTCCAATAATTGGTGATGATATAAAATAATAACAAAAAGTGAAAGGGGGCCCAAGGGAATTTAAAGACCAGGCAAGGACACATTCCCTTAACTGAAATATACAACACAAAAGTGTCAATGGGTCTGAAAAAGAAAGTCTAAATGTGACACATTGAACCTATTCTGCCTGTGACACCCTACCTGAAAACAAAGAAAAACCTGAAAAACTGGGAGGTACCCTGATCTTAATGTGATCTAAAAGGATACCCATCAGTCACCACACGGAACCGCCCTTCATCATTTGGGATTCCTTGTAGACCATTCACTTGGAAACCTACCGGTAAATATGGAAGGTGAGATCTTATAACCTCCAAATAACCTGGTAGTAACCAGAGTGGTCTTGGTATAGATGGTACTAGTTTGTAGATAAATGTATGACTGATTTGCAGTGCATGTGAAAGATATAGTGATTGATAGTGAAAGTAAAATTGGGTGAGGGAGCAAATGTGAAATTTTATTCTGTGTTCTGCTCGCTCCACCAATGTTAAAAGAGCAGCAAAAGTAGCCTTAACAAATAACTACATGGATGGAAAAAATGGTCAACATGTTTCAGCAGCAGTGTTGGACTAATGTGTCCATTGCCTTCATCAGGACCTAGAAATACATTATGCTAGTGCAATAAAATAGTGAAAGATAAAAGATAGAAAAGATAGTGACTGCATGAATATCATGCTTCGACAAACACAGAGATCACCTGATTTCCTAGGTGTTGTCTTGACCTGTTGCAGTTATATTTGCATGTCACTGGTAGGAAAAAAATAAAAATACAGACATACAACAGGTAAATGGTCACATAGAAATAGACATATTGTGATGTAAATGATTGACATATTCTCCTTAAACATGAATGTTTATACAAAAAATAGGTTTTGTTATCGTTTTCTAACATGGAGGCACATTGTTGTTAATCCTACATGTGACTAAAACTTACCCTAATCATAGGAGTTTACGGCTACGCCTCACCTGGCAACGGCTCAGGGGACGAGTGAAGGACCGCTCTGTTAAAAAGGAAGCAAACACAATGAAATCGTAATTGCTCCCTGTCCTCAAGGGATAGTATGCGCACCTAGTAAAGCCAGTTAGTCCAAAGGTGGTTAAGGGGTGAGTGTTTCTAGTCATCATATAACGAGGCTGTATGAGACCATTTGGAAGGAATTAACCTTTGGCATCTGAGATGGTATTATAGCAAGGAATTATATACTTAGTCGGGTCTCACATCCACACGTAGCGCAGTGTTGTATGTTAGATCAAACCGATAGATACAGCGCCAAACACTGCCTGTTTTATAAAGCGCTGTCGGCGTATGTGCAAGCGTCTGGACATCTTTCACAGCGTAGCCCCGCGTGTACTTTAAGTTGGGATGTAGCGCAAAAGAGTAGCCATCCCTAGTTGTAAGTCGTATCTTGTTATCCGTGTAAAAAGCTAAAAGCTAAACGCGGGAGCCATTCAAGGGAAAGGTCAAACAGAATCAAACTCACCTCACCGTCGGTACTTCTCTGCCGGCTTCTGAGCCAGAGACGAATAAAGTTAACACATATTTAGCGCAATATAAGAAGATGTATTAGCGCTACATAATAAACCATGTTGGCACTAAATAGAGACTGTTATAAACACAAAGGTAGGAGCAAAGAAAATTGCTTGAAAAACTCGGGCGCTACATGTCCTCAGCTGGGAAGACTCTGGTCTCCACCTTAGTCTTCTCAAAAATAGATTATGGGAACGCTCTCTTTCTTCACACCCAGAAGCGTGTCATAACTAAGCTGCAATCCATTCAGAATGCGGCTGCCAGGATCCTTCTAAACATTCCTCGCCGCAAATCCACTACTCATGGCATCCGTCAGCTCCACTGGCTGAGAGTTGAGAGCCGCATAAAATTTAAGGCCCTCTGTATTGCATATAAGGCAGTACATGGCATAGGACCCAGGTTCCTGACTGAAGCCTTTCAGCTTTATGTCCCCAGAAGGCAATTAAGATCGGCTAACATCAGTCTCCTCTCTGTGCCACGTACAAGAACGGCCACTTGGGGAGACAGGCGTTTTCTTGTAGCCACACCAAAACTCTGGAATCTTTTGCCACTCGCCATCAAAACTGCCCCGAACCTGATGAGCTTTCGCAGGCTCTTAAAAACTTGGTTGTTTAACCAGTAAGAGGATAGCTGAATTCAGTAGCTCCACAGCACCGAGACACCTCAGGGTATTTGTTGCGCTATAAAAGTTGCGTAAATAAATAAATAAACATATAGTTGCCTCTGCAAAGCATCTCATGTCAGCGCAGCCTTTATAAAGATAGCTCTGTTGCACCCTGAAGCAGTATCGTGGTAGCTCGACCTATTTTCATGTAAAGAATATAAGGGAACACCTTCAGAGAGGGTGTGTGTAATACCTCAAACCTAGCTCACAGTCTAATTACTATGTAACACTCAAAGTAAAGGGGCCAGTAGCCATGGGAGGGTGCAAATGACCTTGAAAACAAGGAGAGGGGCTCAAAAAGTCCAAAGAGACAGAGCACCAAAGTTGACAAACAAATTAGAGAATTCCCTTTGGACTAGGGAGCTTGAATTCACTACATTCAATATCTATGCTGTCACTCTCTATTGCATTTCATACTTCGAACACCTCCATAAGGAATACAGAAAAAATATTTATTAAGAAAATATACAATTAATACAAATTCAAGATAAAAAATCACAGTGTCAAATCATCAAATTGAGTACATATTAAAAACATGTCAGGATCACATAATGCCCTCTGGCTATAAAAAACATAATCAAAATACATACATCCTACTTTGAAAAATTCATAATTACAGCAAGAATCAAATACTAAATGGAAGGATCATAGATGAGGCAAACCAATTGTGCCTTTGCAAGGTTAATTCGAAAGTACTGTAAACAAGGCAAGGAGCAATAAAATCTGGCCTCTGTACTTCTTGTCCCAACTCGAATTTAACAAAGCTTTATGCGTTGACGCGTTTCGGTGGGACCAAATCGATAATGCCACCTTCTTCAGGACTTGGCAAAATAATAGTCCTTCCTTTTGTTTCTTAGTTTCAATAAGTATATCTTAATTTAGTTCCTGCTGTCCCAATATGTTAAGTAGATCTGATTGGTCAGGGCTGGAGACCAGCTTAAAGGGCACACGCCTTAACAAATATGATGAGAAAGGCCTTGTTTCAATTGCCTGCATTTTAGATAAAAAGTCTGTGTCTTAGATTAAATTGAGAGACTGTGATGTTCAGGAATCCTGGGATATTGTTTAAAAGTCTTATACTTGTAGCGCTGTCACAAGTGTCGATAGAAAGAGGAGAGAAAGTGCCTAAGCAAAATCTAGGAGAAAGGGCTAGGGTTAGTAGAGATGGAGAAGCAGAGAGAGAGCATACATGAGGGAATGGAAAAAAGGATGAACTCAAAGGGAAGGAAACAGAATAACACGATTCATGTGTGAGATAAAAATGTAAATGACAGCAGTGTCATTTCTATCACTAATCAAACCACTTCGACCTAAGTGTGTTAATCATCTCGCAATAAGGTGTCACTCAAAGTGTCACAAATATGACATGGAAATGTCACACATATAAAAACTGCAAACAAAGGATTGCCACACATGAGCAAAACATTGGCAGCGCTGTTAAATTGAAGTTATAGTTAGGGTGGTTTATAACACCATAGCTTATGTTTAAAAAAAGGCACTTAAACTACTACACTTCTCTAATAGCCTCCAATACTCCCAGAATTACAGAGAGCAATGGGTTTAATCGAGTTATCAAACCCTCAGCCAGCAAACAGTGGGATGACCAATGACGTCTGGAGTGGACACCTGGGCTTCTGCCCAGTTAAAGCGTAATGAAGATAAAACCGAAATCTTACTGTATGGGCAGTGTCCTTCACATTTTAGAGAATCCCTGTGGCCCGTGGACTCTCCCTTCCCTAACTCCGTGGGTAACCCGGCAAAAAATCTCGGGGTGTGGTTTGGGGAAGACTTAAAATTTGAGGCCCACATTAAAAAACGTACCTGCGGGTGCTTTGGCACCCTTGTGGCTCTTTGGAAATTTGTTCCTCTTCTACCTAGAACGGCGATAGAAACAGTGGCGAGAGCGCTTATTCTCTCTGCCTTGACTTCGCCAATGTCCTGTTTAGTGGCTCCACGGCATATTTGACTAACCGTCTTCAGATAATCCAAAATGCGACTGCCAGACTCCTTTTTAACATCTCTAGGACTAGTGTTCGTCTCCATTTGCGCAGTCTGCACTGGCTTCCGGTGTCTCAACGGATTATCTATAAGACCCTTACCTTCGCCCACAGAGCCATTCATGACCAGGGCCCTCTATATCTGAGGAAACGCTTCTCTTTCTATCTTCCCAATCGTCCCCTGTGCTCTGCCACCCAATATCGGTTGGCGGTTCCACGGTTCAAATGCTCTCGTTTTGGTGGACAATCCATTGCTGTTAAAGCAGCTGTGGCCTGGAACTCTCTACCTTTGGCCCTTCGCGCTAATCAGAACTATTCACTCTTTAAAAAAGCACTGAAGACTCGCCTGTTTAAAAAGTCATTTTAATTATCTGTCTTTTTTTCTGTAGCCTCTGCCCTGCTGCATCGCCCCTACGTGCCAGGATACTCCAGTAGTAATTGAGCGCGTTATAAAATCCTATATAACATAACATATAGTTTAGGGGTGGCATAGCAAGGGTGCTATTGACCCTAAAGCATGCCAAGGAAAGGCATTCTTAGCACCTGGTTTGGTATAACAAAACTAAATATTTCGGGGTTACAGTGCACCTTGAGAATACTGGGCTCCAGTGCCGTTGCAACTGCATCAATATTTGTTATTTTTTTGGGGGGGGGGTGCAGTTCTAATTTGTTTTTTAAATAGTAGGAACTTGGACAAATGGCATTAGTGCACTATACATAAGGACAGGATGTTTTACATAACAGGCAGATGCTACACAATTTTAAGGCACAGGGAAGTTTGTGCTATGCCAGAATCACAGGATGGTGAGCTTGATACCTGTTTCACTCTTTCGTCAGCACACAACACTCGTGCCCTCATTTATGGGGACTTGGCGTAGGGCAGCGCAGCCCGTCACCTTACTGTGCTGCCCTACGGCAAAGTGAAAGGCAGGTGCACCTTATTTATGTAATACGTTACATTCCTGTACTTCCTCCCTGTGGTGGTGCCGTTTTGGCAGCCATGCGCCAACACAGGCATCCTTGCACCATCAGCAGGATTGTTTTTGTGCAGGAAGGGGCTCCATCCTGCACAGAAACAATCCTAAGAGGTGTTTTCCTCATTCTATGTGTGCTGCAGAATGCAGCATGTAGGAAGCTGGCTCTTTTTATAATGCACCAAAAATAGGTATATTGTGCAGAGAGTCCAGGTATCCCTTATGAGTGGGCAGGGTTTGCTTTAACAATCCCCAAAAATGCTCTTTTTGTGATAGCGTAGTTGAACAGCATTAGGTGTATCAAGGAGGAGTGTTAGACATTTGTTACAGACACTGAGTCAATTAATGATGCACATACTCAAAAAGGAGATCTACACCAATTTAGAGATATCACTGTCTTACAGGTATACTGAAATACACTTGCACTGGGTGAAGTATCATAATTTTTCAGTATAAAGCAGTGCACTTTTATCTTTAAAAGAGGTAATTTTATCCTATGGGAAAGAAACATATACTGCATATGGGCACTTAGTGGCGACGTAAATGACTGTTCTTCAGGACTTAAGGCAAGTATGGGGCAAGGTCCAAAATAGCACCAACAGATCACCTCAGGAGGGTCTGAGGCATCCCGGTGCCAAGGTGTAATTAAGTGCCGGATGCCCAGTTTAAGTCAGTGAGAAAATGTCCGGTCTGAAAGAGGCTACTAGCAGTTACTGGGAGGTCAGGCGAACCTACTGGGAGGCCCAGTCTCGGGTATGTAGGGACACAGTTAGTCCACTGGAACTCGTACTGGTGGACTCAACTGCTGTGCTGGTTTTTCTGGCAGGGGTCGCACTCAGGAGGCACTTACGGTTGTAGGGAGGCCAGCAAAAACCGTCTGCAGGCAAGGATTGGGGATCCGTCTGGCCAAACCCAAAGGTGTGCTCAGCTCTTAAGGTTCTCAGGACCCCATTGGAACAGTTGGTCCACTTCTCTAGGGCTGTAGTGCTCGGGTGCAGTGGTGCTTCTTGGAGACAAGTTTACAAAGTTAGTGGCTCTAGCGGTTCCTGCTGTCTGGTAACAGGGACTGCAGGTGGGGCTGGCGGGCCAGTCCATTGAAGCGCAAAGGGTGGATTAACTCTTGATGGTCTCTGTTCCTCAAGGGCACCGTCGGATCATAGCAAATCGAGCTGGTGGAGCTCATGTTCAGTGCTGTTTTGTCCAGTCAGATTGCGCTGCCAGAGACTCTTGTGTGGGTCTGCTGGGGCCTGCATACGTGCAGGGAAGCAGCTCCTCTGCTCTAAGGGAGGTGTTGCTGGTCAGGTGAAGTCGTGGGTCACTCTTTCACATCTTTTGGAGGTGACACCAGTTTCTTGATAAGCTGGGTCTATGCAATTGTTGAGGACAGCAGGCAGGCAGGCTGGCAAGGTTGGTGCCAAGTCAGTTCCTGCTCCTCAGTTCTAGCGTTGTCGACTCTTCTTTGTCCTTCTTTCTTCTCCAGGTAGACAACTCTAAATTCCTGGTGTCAGTGAGCCACCTAAATATTCCATTTAGGGGCATTAAGGGAAGTGAAGGGTAGTAGCCAATGGGTTACTTACTGCTGGGGTCGCTACACCCCCTAGATGGCCACTTCCTGTGGGGAGTGGGCTTCACCCTGTCCCAGAGTTCCAAATTTCACAACAACCAAGATGGTGAAATTCTTATTTTCATCTTCACTTCAGGTAGCCCACCCCATCAATCAATCAGGAGCTGGTAAAGCACAACTACTCACCTGTGAGGGTCTCAAGTTGCTAGGGTGGGATGCGGGTTGCTCCGTAGTGTGCTGAGGTCATCTGAAGAGCCAGGTCTTAAGGTCCTTCCTGAACTGGGGCAACGTGGGAGATTGCCGGAGGTGAATGGTTGGCTGTGAGGCAGGCGAAGGACTTTCCTTCCGTTCTAGTCTTATGGAGAAGTGTGGCTCACTGGTTAGAGGAGGCAGACCTGGAAGCAGAGGTCAGCCCGGGACCAGGGTTCAATTCCCGGCTCGGCGGGGTCTTGAGTCCTAAAATGTCCATGGACTCCACAATTCTCGCTCCGGTGCCTACTCGATTCACGGGTTCACACTCTGCGACTCTGGGCAATAGCTTGCTTAATCTCCACAACGGCCCCTCGCGGCGGGATGCCTGGCTTTCACCTTGCGGATACCCTGCCGGGGTTATCTCACAGGGGAATACCAGGACGGGTTCCCTAAGCAAGCGCTTAGAAACCGCTCGGTGATTTGCGCTATATAAATTCCTGTACATTTACATTTACATTTACATTGATGGGAGTGACGGTGCCCAGAATGAGCTGGGCTGATGACAGGTGTCTTTTTGGTGCGTGGAAGGAGAGTTGACTGTTCAAGTAGGCGGATCTGGTGTTGTGAAGGGCCTTGTACGCGTGGGTGAGGAGTTAAAGGTTATTATTCTTTTGCCTGGAAGCAAGTGGAGATCGCGCAGGTGTTGGGTGATGTGACTGCGACAGGGGATGTTGAGGATCAGCCTGGCTGTGGCATCAGGACAGTCTGGAGTTTGCGAAGGAGTTTCTTATTGATGCCAGTGTAGAGAGTGCTGCCGTAGTTCAGTCTGCTGCAGATGAGTATGTGCATGATGTTTTTTTCTGGATTTGGTTGGGATCCATCTGAAAGTCTTTCGGCACGTGTAGAGGGTGTTGAAGTAGGATGAGGATACAGCATTGATCTGACAGTTCATTGTGAGCAATGAGTCTAGTATAATGCCGTGAATTTGAGCGTGGTCCGTCGTGGTGGGGGGATTTCTGAGGGTGTAGGGCTACCAGAATTCATTCAAGCAGAGTGGGTGGAGCCAAGAATGAGGACTTCTGTCTTTTGGGAGTTGAGTTTCAGGTAGCTGATATTCATCCAGGTGGCGACGGCTTTCATCACTGTTTGGTGATGTTGAATTCGTTGGTGAAGAAGATGATCAGCGATGGTTGCGAGGGGGGCCATGTAGATGTTGAAGAGGGTGGGGCTGAGGGAGGAGCTCTGGGGAACTCACAGTTCGTCTCTGTCAGGTCCGAGAGGTAAGGAGGGAGTCTAACATGCTGATTTCTGCCAGTGAGGAAGGAACGTATCTAGTTGAGGACCTTGCCGTGGATGACGACGTCATGGAGTATGATGCCTAGGGTGTGGTGGTAGACTGTCATATGTCGCTAAGAGGTCCAGGAGGATGAGGGCTGTCGGTTCACCCTGGTTGAGGAGGGAGCGGATGTTGTTGGCGGTAGCAACTAGAGTGGTCTCAGTGCTGTGGTTGCTTCAGAATCCGGATTGGGAGATGTACAGGATATTGTTAGCTTCGATGAACTTTTCTTACTGGGTGTTGACGGCCTAAATCCATTTTGGGTGATGTCACATGAAAAGGTATCTGGAGTGTTGAGGCGATATTGGTTGTCAAAGTTGTCATAGATCATCTTAATCTTATGGTGGAAGAAGGTGCTGAGTCTGTTGCAGAGGTCATGGGAGAGTGGGATGTCTGTTGCTATGCTGCAAGGTTTGGCAAATTCCTTGATGATGGAGCTCACGTCTGAGCATACCCTGCCAACTTATGCCAGAAACCGGTCCTAGGAAGCTTGAATACGGTCCAGGGAAGGCATGGCTTGGCAGTTGAGGCTGGACTGTTCCCATGAGGCACAGGGTCAGACTGATTTGCATATGGCCATGTCTGAACTGGGGTGGCAGAGTGGGCTAAAGAACCGTGATGGATTAAACCCAGATCTGTTGACTGGGTGTGAGTGTTTGATTGGTTCAGATGCTCCGTCCATCTCCACCCCCTTCTGTACCACTTTGTTCGCCATAAGTTGGCAGGGTATGCTCAGACGTGAGTCCCTTGCTCACTTTGCCACTGGATTCAAGCAAGCCTGGCTGAAGACGGCTGTAATACCAGAAACCGGTCCTAGGAAGCTTGAATCCGGTCCAGGGAAGGCATGGCTTGGCAGTTCGGGCTGGACTGTTCCCATGAGGCACACGGTCAGACTGTTTTGCATATGGCCATGTCTGAAATGGGGTGGCAGAGTGGGCTAAAGAACGGTGATGGATTAAATCCAGATCTGTTGACTGGGTTTGAGTGTTTGATTGGTTCAGATGCTCCGTCCATCACCACCCCCTTTTGTACCGCTTTGTTCGCCATAAGTTGGCAGGGTATGCTCAGATGTGAGTCCGTTGCTCACTTTGCCACTGGATTCAAGCAAGCCTGGCTGAAGACGGCTGTAATGCCAGAAACCGGTCCTAGGAAGCTTGAATCCGGTCCAGGGAAGGCATGGCTTGGCAGTTTGGGCTGGATTGTTCCCATGAGGCACAGGGACAGACTGATTTGCATATGGCCATTTCTGAACTGGGGTGGCAGAGTGGGCTAAAGAACGGTGATGGATTAAACCCAGATCTGTTGACTGGGTGTGAGTGTTTGATTGGTTCTGATGCTCCGTCCATCACCACCCCCTTTTGTACCACTTTGTTCGCCATAAGTTGGCAGGGTATGCTCAGACGTGAGTCCCTTGCTCACTTTGCAACTGGATTCAAGCAAGCCTGGCTGAAGACGGCTGTAATGCCAGAAACCGGTCCTAGGAAGCCTGAATCTGGTCCAGGAAAGGCATGGCTTGGCAGTTCGGGCTGGACTGTTCCCAAATAATCCTCCTGCCCTCCCTAAGCGCCTTGAGACCCTCTGGGTATGTAGTGCGCTATATAAATTCTTTGACTTGACTTGACTTGACATGAGGCACAGGGTCATGAGGTTCCGTGACGATTTGACTCGTGTTTTTAACATTGTCGTAAATACATAATTTTGGTATCAGTGAACCGCAAATGATCCATTTAGTATACCCTGGTATTTTCGCGATGCTACGAGCAAGAGCACTCCTGTTACCAACACATTTGTGATTTACCCATGGCATCCATCTTAGAACACGGAAGCCATTTTGTATTCCTTGCCCTCACATAGTCAATGGACACGCAATGACTTCTTTTTATTTAAGGACACGTAGGCCTTAACCGGCGATTCACCTTGCTAGTGACACGTGCACCTTAGGCCAGCAACGCTGTGGCAGCATGACTCGGCAAGAACTGCCTCCCCAGCCTGAGGCCAGTCCTGCTATACTGGTTCTTGTGTTCGTTGGCCTGATCATGATTAGGCGGCCGAAGCTGGTAACCGTGCCCATTTACGACCCACAAACATTTTTTATCCTGTCTTTCTATCTTCTGCACCTGGCTCTGCTCCTTTCCTTCTGGGCCTTTATTAGGGGGAGGTAACGAAATTTACGATGAGGCGGTCCGGGTCTTGAATGAAGAATTGACATGGGATTATGATGGACTAGTGGGAACCCCTCATTCGTAATGTTTTGACATCAGATACTGTTGACGATTCCTGTGCAACGCCAAGTATTTATTGTTTAAGACACGAATGTTTAGAACTGTGGTAACATGTAAAGAATTTGCCTGAAGCCCAATATTTAGTATATAAGGAGCAACCCTCTTTGTACAAATTGAACAGGCTCCTAGATACTGCCCATGTGTAGTTTCTGTGACTTCTGTGTCCCTGCAGTAATAAACCTTTGGTCTTTGACGCCACCATCGAGAAGCCCGTGTTTCTGTTTGTTTGTGCACCGAGACAGGTGGAACTCCGGGGTCTTCGGGTGTTATCCCTGACACCTCTGGACGGAACCAAAAAGTCCAGAACTCCAATTGGCGCCCAACGTGGGGCGACGTCATTCGGTACCGGTCCAAAAGCCTGAAGAGTTCGAGGAGCTTCGTGTGAAGATTTCAGAGGGAGGCGCCCCACTTCATCGATCCCGGCATATCGCAAAAGTGGCCCCGACGTTCTCTTCCACGAGGGTTCCCGTTCAGACGGCTGCAGTGGTCCGTTGCCTTGACCGTCGCCCTGTCTTGGACCCGAGGTGCAGTCCTCAGTACGGCGAAACGTGACGGGTTTCTCCTTGGTGACGTCTTCAGTGCCTCAGTTAAGTATTCAGTGGTTGCTAGTTGGTTATTTTGTAAGGGTTGCTCCTATTTGGATAATCCTTTTAGTTCTCAGTTCAGTTCAGTTCTGTAAGGTTATCACTGGTTATTCTGGTTACGATAATCATTCTGTTCAGTTCAGGTATCGATACATTTGTCAGTTCTGGTAGGCCTAAGTTCTTGATTCGAGTGCGCATCTTTTCTGTTTGTGTCTTGTTTGTTTTGTGTTCCGGATTATAAAATGGTAAGTCGGAAAAATTGTATGTTGTCTTGTTTTAGTTGCAACAGTGATTCCCAGTTGGAGGACTCGTGTTTGGTTCCTCCGATTGGAACTCCCCTTTATGATCTTTATTGCAAGTTTGGTGTGGGCCCTATCTCTTATAACGAGATATGGATCCACTACACAGAGAAAGATGGTGTCCTTAGTTGGCCACTACATGGTAGTTTTGAACCTGAAGTTCTCGATAATCTAGAAAGAAGGTTGTTTAAGAAGAAAGCCCGGCCGGCAATGTTTGATTCTTTCCGTTATTGGCGAAAAGAATCTAAACAGAGAGAAATTAAAAAGTTGAAGAAAGAACAGAAAGAGCAAGAGTTGACTTTAGAACAGTCTGCTAGGCAGCTGCAACTCAACGAGTCTGAGAAAGCGATGGAGGTGGCCGATAGAGAGCATAATTTAGCGATAGACAAGTGCTATCCTGCTTTGCCATCGAGTACGGCTAAGATAGTAGAGGACCCTGAAAAGGATCCCCTGTTGTCTTACTTGTTACGATCACCCCCACCGTATGCACAGGGTGCTACGGCTCCACCTATACCGAATGTTCAATTACCGGTTGCTGGACAACCTGGTGTCCCTGTTCCCACTCCCCTGAATCAAGTTCCTGTACCTCCTGTAGTCAATATTAATGTTCCTTCGACAACCCCTCTTCTAGGGTTGCCGGCTTCTTTACCTATGCCTGTGTCGCTCACACCTGCTACTTCACAAGCTATTTTTTCTGCTACTCCTACTGTTCCTGATCTATCTGTTCCAACTACTACTCTATTCACTACCTCTGCTAATATTATGACTCCGCTTTCTGTTCGTCGAAGAATCACTGATTCTGTCTCTAATATTCTATCTCCCTTCTATAAAACTCTGATTAAGACTCCTACCTCTGACTCTGTGCAGAGACGTAGTCAGCTTCCCAGTACTGAAGAAAGAGGAATATTAGATTCCACTGCTCTTAGATGGGTTTCGAAAGTTGGAAGATATAATGTACAAGATGTATTAGATACATTTATGCAATGGAACGAACCGACACAACGATATGTGTTCGATGAAATGTGTTTCCTTCTACGTGAGGAATTGGAAGAGGATGACCCTGAATCAAATCTAGGAGAATTAATTAATGTTCAGAAAGAGTTTGCTGCAGGTATGATAGTTGGACAAAATATAAAAGAAGCGATGGAACTGATTTTAAGTTATAGGAATGACCCATCCCTTCGTTCACCGAGAGAATTAGAGAGACGTAGTACGAAACAAAATCGTCAATATCCAATGAGAGAGGTTCCACCAATTTGGCGTGAAGCTGTGCAAGCTAACGCAAACCTTGGTATTGCAGCCGCTCCGGCCCAATTCCAGAGAGTCTGGATACATATTCCATGGAAGCGAGCTGAAGTATTAGCAGTGAAACAGGCCTTGCCAGATCCGCGTAAAAATCCTGCAGGGTACTACAAAGAGTTGGCTCAAACAGTTGACGCTTGTGTATTGAATTTGGCTGACATAGATCTGCTATTTGGTAATGTAGTACCGCAACCAATTTGGGCTAAAATTCGTAAAGAGAATCATCCAGTTGCCCTAGGTGGTGACTGGGCAGCTATAATTGCAGCGGATGGTCAACAAATAGGTGGTTCCAAACCTGAACCTTTAATTGCTAATTTGCCTGGTAGAATAATCGATTTAATGAAAACCTTGATGCCAGCATTGCGCGTTAACTGGGACAAATTGTCCGCGTGCAAACAAAAGAAAGACGAAAGCGTCTCCGACTTTTTCACAAGATTCGAAGAGACTTTCGTGGATCATAGTGGTCAGGATATGAGCACAGAAGGAGGCCAGAGATTATTTGTTGATAAATTTGTGCACAATCTGTTGCCAGAACTTAGTAGTAAATTAAAGAATTCTGAAAGTGCGTGGGCTGTCTCTACGACTGCGCAAATACTTGCGACTGCTCAGTACTATGAAAATAGGGATAAAGAAGAGAAGGAAAAATCAGATAAAAAGACGAAAGATTTAAAAACTAAAGTACTTTTACAGCAAGCTTATCCGCCTCGCATGAATCAAACTAATATGCAGCAAGGGTCATATCAAAGAACGGATTATAATTTTCAAAGGCCACAATACCAATGGAATCAATGTGCTTATTGCAAAAAGGAAGGTCATTACAAAAGTGAGTGTCCAGTTCGAACGCAAAATAATGCTGCGGCAGCTCAGAGAGGTCGTGGTAGTTCTATGCAAAACTCTAGAGGTCGAGGACGAGGTGCTATGCCTCCGCAGACGAGTGATCGCCCCTCTAATTATTTCGACCAGCGAAATGGACAATCTGCCCAACAGAATAGGTCTCCACAGTATCATGTCGAAGACTATTATGAAACTAGTGAGGAAGTTCAGCAAAGTGAATACTAGGACAGCCATGGACAAAGAGAGGGAGTAGTATCAGTACCAGTAGATCAGAGTGGGCCTTATGTCGCAGTAGCAACATCAGGTATAGTCGAACCGTTTCTGTTGGATACTGGTGCAGCAAAAAGTTCTATCATACATGCAAAACTCCCTGGCGCACCTTTGTCTGGCTCAACAAACGTTTCAGTAGGTTTTTCGGGCGCCCCTGTTCACAACCCTGTTTCTGGTCCTTTGTCTATTTCTGTTGGACCCCATCAATTGAAAGCACCCCTGATTTTGACGACAGGTTGTAACGAAAATCTGCTTGGTTTAGACTTGTTAAAACGCCTGTACGCGACATTGTACTGTTCTCCAGCAGGAGTACAACTTACGTTGGGTAAAAGAATAATCTCTCCGATGTACTTGTCGATGGATGCGCTCCCACCAGAGCTGCGTTCACTCCCTGATACTCTTTGGGCGACTGGTCCTAATGATGTAGGTCTATTGGAAATTCCACCCTATGTAGTAACTTTGAAAGCAAATGTTAAACTTCCACGAATTCCACAATACAGAATCTCTAGTGAAGGTGAGCGTGCGCTCCTACTGATAGTACAAGACCTGATCAAGAAAGACGTTATAGAAGAAACTAGAGGTAATGTCTGTAATAGTCCTGTACTGCCTATTTTGAAACGAACTGACCCTACAAAGCCTCCAGTATATAGGTTTGTAATTGATCTTAGAGAGGTTAATAAAATTGTGATCCCACAGTTTCCTGTGGTTCCAGACATTACTGCATTGTTAACGTTGATTCCTGCTACAGCAGCATGGTTTTCAGTTGTCGACTTGAAAAATGCCTTTTTCAGCATTCCGATAGCCGAGGAAAGCAGAGATATCTTCGGTTTCTCTCTAGGAGGACGAAGTTTTAGATTTAAACGCGCTCCACAAGGTTATTGTGAAAGCCCATCCATTTACAGTCAAGCATTAAAAAGCCAGTTAGATTCCTTCGTACTTCCTAGTGGTTCTGCTTTAGTACAGTATGTCGATGATCTTCTAGTGGCTGCCGATGACAAGGAAACTTGCAAAACAGCTACGATTTCTTTATTGCATCACTTGTCAGATTTGAATCACAAGGTGTCACCTTCAAAAATGCAATACTGCTGCCAAGAAGTGACCTACCTAGGTCATCTCTTGTCAAAGGAGGGAAGGAAGTTGACCCCAGAGAGAATAAAAGCAATTACACAGATGAACGTTCCTAGCACGCAGAGAGAAGTACGTGCCTTTTTGGGTATTACCTCATATTGTAGGCAATGGATCCCAAATTTTTCTCTTCTAGCAAAACCATTGGTAGCCTTGACTGGGAAAGGTGTTCCGAGTCCGGTACCATGGTCTGCTGAATGTCAGCAGAGTTTTTCTGAGTTACGAAATGCACTGTGTTCAGCACCTGTATTGGGTACACCCGACTACAGTAAGCCATTCACGCTCTATGTCCACGAGAGAGAAGGTTGTGCATTGAGTGTTTTGACGCAGAAATTTGGTGATAAACAACGCCCTTGTGCGTATTTTTCATCAACATTAGATCCAGTAGCTAGAGCGTTGCCTAGTTGCTTGAGAGCTACAGCCGCAGCTGCAGCTTCCATTCGACAATCTGCTGGTTTAGTAATGAACAACATGCTAGTAGTTATGGTTCCTCATGCTGTGGATACACTCATGAACCGAACCAAGACGCAACACCTTACCAGTGCTAGATTATCAGGTTATGAACTGACACTGTTAGCTAGTCATATTCAGATCAAAAGATGCAATGTATTGAATCCAGCAACATTGTTGCCGACTAGCCAAGAGTCGAGTGATTCCGAACCACACGACTGTTGTTTCAAAACTGAGGAAGAAACAAAAGGACGAATCGATCTAAAAGACACTCCGTTGTCAGATCCAGATGGCACGTTGTATGTTGACGGGTCTTGCTTCAAATTGGAGAATGGTGATGTGACTGCTGCTTATGCAGTAACAACTTTGAGTACGATTGTGGAAACTGCAAGAGTGAGTCAGAATTCTGCCCAGGCTGCAGAATTGACCGCGCTAACAAGAGCGTGCGTTTTAGCTAAGGGAAAGAGAGTGAATGTGTTCACAGATAGTCAGTACGCGTTCGGCGTGACCCATAGTTTTGGCCGTTTGTGGAAAGAAAGAGGTTTCATTACGTCCCATGGGACTAAGATTCAACATGGTCAGCTAGTTAATGACTTGTTGGAATCTCTAACCTTGCCGACTGAAGTTGCGATTGTGAAATGCAGTGCTCATAAAGCAATCACGGATGATGTTGGTCGTGGGAATGCTTTTGCTGATGAGATTGCAAAACAGACAGCTAGAAATATGATGAGTAGAATGTATGTTGCAACGTCTGCAAGATGGATTTCTGAGTCTGGAATGTGTGAGAACACAGTGGAAAGCGTGAAGGAAATTCAGAAAGAGGCGACTGAGGAGGAAAAACTTGCATGGAGAGAGAGCACGGGTAAATTGGACTCGAGTGGGTGTTGGATTGACTTGTCGGAACAACAGCGTTGGATGTTGCCTGATGCGTATGTGCTTGCAGTAGTAACGATGGCACATGGAACAGCGCACATCAGTTCAAAAGGGATTTGTAAGATGTTGGCTCCGGTCTGGAAGAATGACGGGATTAGTAAGTGTGCAGAGAGAGTGGTGAGAAATTGTATGGTATGCTTGATGCATAATCCTAATTAAACAACAGGGGGTGGTGATGGACAGAGTTTCTGAATTAAGCAGAATCTCTCACCCAGTCAAGAGATCAGGGCTAGATCCAACACCGTTTTTTAGCTCATTGCACCATCCCAGTTTCAGAACCTGGCTGTATGCAAATTAGTCTGTCCCTGGCCCAGTGCATCATGGGAACAGGGCAGACCAGACTACAAAAGCCAATTCTTTCACTGGGAAGGAAACAAGCTTCCGGGGACCGGTTTCTGGCATTACAGCCGTCTTCGGCCCGGCTTGCTTGAATCCTGATGGTGCAATGAGCAAGGGATGCATAATCCTGGCAAGGGAATCCCCACACCTGCAGGTCACTTCGCTCCTCCTTCCTGCCCCTTTGAGGTGATCCAGCTAGACTTCATTCACATGGATCGTTGCAATAATCTGAAATACGTCCTAGTGGTAGTTTGTGCTTTCTCCAGATGGATCGAAGCATACCCGCTAAAGGACAATACTGCCTTATCCACTGCCAAAATTCTTCTTAAAGAATACTTCCCCAGATACGGAATGCCACGGATTGTATGGTCAGACAACGGAAGTGAGTTCGTAGGGAAAGTTATGCAGAGTGTGTGTGCCGGCCTAGGGATTAGACAGAAATTTCATAGTGCGAATCATCCCCAGTCCGCGGGTTTAGTCGAGGGTTACAATGGCACCCTTAAACTGAAACTCGCTAAGATACAAGCATCCACGGGTTTGTCCTGGCCAGACGCATTGCCTTTGGCTTTGCTATCAACAAGAGCAACTGTACATTCTAGAGTAGGGCTTAGTCCTTACGAAATAGTTTTTGGCCGCCCTGCAAATGTTTGGGGGGTACCTAGACCGAAAGAATTTAAGCAGCTGGAATACCCAATGTTAATTGATTACCTTTTCGACTTGACTGCTAAATTGAGTCTTATTCACCAACAGGTTTTCGATGCATTGCCAAAGCCACCGGAGAGTCCAGGCCATCAGCTGAAACCGGGTGATCAGGTGGTCATCAGAAATTTTGCAAGAACAAAAAATCTTCAGCCCAGATTCATTGGCCCTTTCCAAGTCCTGCTAGCAACGAGAACTGCTATTCGTGTGGCCGGAAGGAAAAATTGGATCCATACGACACATGCTAAACGTGTGCCTCTGCCACTTCCTTACGACAACTGGGTAAAGAAAGGAATCGGTGCCTCTGAAACGGAACAAATCCCCAGGTTCATACCTTTCAGCGATGCAGAACTGATCACGGATTCACCAAATTCTGACTCTCCTCCTGAAACTGCTCTTTTGAACCCTGAACATTTGTCATCCACACCCAATGAACATTTGCCATCTGCGAACGTGAACATTGCAACGTCAGCTGAAAATACATTGTTTCCAGATCAGACAGCTCCTGCAAAACTGAGATACAACTTACGTTCTCGCAATATGGACAAATAAAGCAGGAAACTGCCTATTTTCAGATTTGAATTTGCTATACATTGCCTCCAGCCAGGAAGTTTGCTAATACTTTGTATTGTTTCTTTTTGTTTTAAAATTGCCTTGCCGTCTGGGTAGCCGTAGGGTCGTGGCTGTGTGCCTAGTTGAATCTGCGGGGGTCAGACACAAGGTCGATCTTTCTGTTAGTTCTGGGAACTCCCAGGGCTGATAGAGGCATTTTCATCTACGTACACATCATCAGTGGTCGCGAACGGTCGTAGAAGATGGAGCTTCCTGAGCTACAACGAGAAAATGTAATTTATGTTCGCAGAAATAGACTGTACAGAATACTACACAGCAAATGCTTTCTAATGCAATGTGCAGTTACATTTTTAATTGTTTTGATAACGTTGGTGGGTGGAATCGTCTTTGGTGTACATTTGATTTTTATGCCAGTAACTACAGTACCTCCCCTTGATCCTACTACTTCTACGGTTTCTTCTATGCATTCTTTTCACTCATTTCCTGAACACGAACAAGCTCGACGCTCAGAATTTATTAACAATACATTTGTACAGCTCTTGCATCAACACCAACTGATAGTTAATACTACAGACTGCTGGGTGTGTGGCTTGATACCTCACACTATGGATAAAGGCATTCCCTATCTAGTCTTGCCTTTCAGCTATAATGGATCATTTCAGGCCTTTCAGACCATTTTTTCATATGCCCTTGAGACCTATCCTCCGCGTCCACCACGGTCCACTAAATACAACTCAGCCAACAAAGCTTTAGTCCAGGGAATTATTGATATGATTAAAGACGTCAATAATACTCCATCTTATCCTAGAGACGAATTACTGATGTATTTGAGTTGGAACTCTACAGAGTATCGCCTTAGTTTGGGAGAAAGCAAGCGTAAAAGCTCCACTTCAGTTTGGGTCGTGCCTCACCGAGGTCAGGTCTGTTTGCAAGGAAATGGGAGAAATCCGAGAGCTCAGCTAGGGAGGAGTGAGTGCGTTGAGACTTACGTATTTCCGTCTAACTCCTCCCCTGCCTTTCTGACTGCTAGGGGTACCTACTTCATTTGTCAGGACAGAGCATATACATGGCTGCCTGCTGACTTTTCAGGTTCATGTTATATTGCTCGACTGTTACCCCCGACATACACTGCTTCTTCAGATTATCACAAAACCAGAGTAGCAAGAGGTGTCTTCAGCAAGGAAGATACCGCTGGCCAAGAAGCTGGAGACTTTTTCAAAGGTTTCCTTCCGTTTTGGGGGCCTATGGCCAATAGTAGAAATCTTCGTCAACTAACACGGGTAGTTGAATCTACTATTACAGAAACTGCTGGTGCCCTTAGTAACTTAACAGCTGAGCTTCAGGCGGATCTTCTCATGACGTTGCAGAACCGTATGGTTCTGCAACGTAATACTTGCAGATCGAGGTGGGGTATGCAGAATGATCCAATCGAGCTGCTGTGTCTTTATTCCAAATAATGCTCCAACAGTCTATGAAGCAATCTCTAAGCTACATAAGATTTCCGACTCTATACACGTAGATAAGGGAAACTGGTCCTTCATGGAGTGGTTTTGGACTCTGGTATCAGCGTGGGGATGGAAGGTTCTGATGGTTATTGGTGTCATCCTAGTATTTCTGTTCTCGTGCTGTCTTATTATCCAATGCGGTCCCGCTCTATGTAGCCTCTGTGCTGCAACCTGTTTCAGAAAACCACCTGCATTAGGAGAAAAGGCACGAGACAGGATGATGATACAACAACATGTCACTGACCTAATGAGCATAGAATTAGACTCTGACTCTGATATAGACTGAGTAATTGCCTATGTAAGGGCAAAAGGAGGGTCTGAGGTTCCGTGACGATTTGACTCGTGTTTTTAACATTGTCGTAAATACATAATTTTGGTATCAGTGAACCGCAAATGATCCATTTAGTATACCCTGGTATTTTCGCGATGCTACGAGCAAGAGCACTCCTGTTACCAACACATTTGTGATTTACCCATGGCATCCATCTTAGAACACGGAAGCCATTTTGTATTCCTTGCCCTCACATAGTCAATGGACACGCAATGACTTCTTTTTATTTAAGGACACGTAGGCCTTAACCGGCGATTCACCTTGCTAGTGACACGTGCACCTTAGGCCAGCAACGCTGTGGCAGCATGACTCGGCAAGAACTGCCTCCCCAGCCTGAGGCCAGTCCTGCTATACTGGTTCTTGTGTTCGTTGGCCTGATCATGATTAGGCGGCCGAAGCTGGTAACCGTGCCCATTTACGACCCACAAACATTTTTTATCCTGTCTTTCTATCTTCTGCACCTGGCTCTGCTCCTTTCCTTCTGGGCCTTTATTAGGGGGAGGTAACGAAATTTACGATGAGGCGGTCCGGGTCTTGAATGAAGAATTGACATGGGATTATGATGGACTAGTGGGAACCCCTCATTCGTAATGTTTTGACATCAGATACTGTTGACGATTCCTGTGCAACGCCAAGTATTTATTGTTTAAGACACGAATGTTTAGAACTGTGGTAACATGTAAAGAATTTGCCTGAAGCCCAATATTTAGTATATAAGGAGCAACCCTCTTTGTACAAATTGAACAGGCTCCTAGATACTGCCCATGTGTAGTTTCTGTGACTTCTGTGTCCCTGCAGTAATAAACCTTTGGTCTTTGACGCCACCATCGAGAAGCCCGTGTTTCTGTTTGTTTGTGCACCGAGACAGGTGGAACTCCGGGGTCTTCGGGTGTTATCCCTGACACCTCTGGACGGAACCAAAAAGTCCAGAACTCCAGTCAGACTTATTTGCAAATGGCCATGTGTGAACTGGGGTGGCAGAGTGGGCTAAAGAACGGTGATGGATTAAACCCAGATCTGTTGACTGGGTGTGAGTGTTTGATTGGTTCAGATGCTCCGTCCATCACCACCCCCTTTTGTACCACTTGTAATGTACAGCAGTGGAACTAGGCATAACAGTGGCATATCTGCTCATGCAGATATGCCCTCACATGTGCTATAATGCACACTGCCTTATGGCTCCAAGGCATAGGGGAGACTTACATATGGCCCATGCAGAGTCTGTGGCATGGCGAGTGTGCCATGTCATATTTTCAAATTTGGTTTGCGCCATGTCAAGCAGCCTGCAATGGCAGTCTGTATGGACTATATATGTGGTCCCCAATGGTGCCATAATATTTGCTGCAGCCCTTAGGGACCCTCTTTAGTACCCATGCCCTAGGTATCTGAGGTAGCATTTACTAGATACTTACAGGGTGCTAAAGTCCTTAGCCAATTGTAGCACAATTAGACTTTACCCTGTTTTAGGGAAGGAGCACTGGCACTGAGGTCTGGTTAGCAGGCCTCGGCGCACTGTTAGAGTTGAAAATCAGCATCCAGTAGCTAAAAAGGGGGCAAAAAGTGGGGGGACTACTGCAACAGAACTCCAGTTTCCTACACAGCACATCTAGAAAGAAGAAAAAACGAGTAGAAATAAAGATATTTCTCCCCGTTACGCCTCACCTCGGGAGGCAGAAGGATCTGGTGCTTCCCCAGGTTTATATGCTCTTGTATACCTGATGCAGCACTGCAACGCCCATGGAACGCCTCCTGGGCGCAGAGTAAGGCAATGCAGCGATTTGAACTGCCTTGCCTCCTTACTCCAAATCTATGAGGCCATTTGGGGGCTTGGCTAACCGCCATGCATGGCGGACACAAACTAGGAGAACTCCTTGCCCGGTCCGGCGGATCCTGTGGTATCCTGCGGAGCTGGGCCAATCTAATCCCCAACAGCAATCACATAGTAGTGTAAAGGCTGAGAGGAGAGCTGTCTAGTCCTGAGATGCAGGAAGTGGCATATGGCAAAGATGAGCACTGCGTACTATATAGCTTGCCGATCTGGGCCTACCTGTGGGGCCTGCCCTCGTGACGGGGGACCTGGCACTGGGTAGGGGAGCCAGTGCATCGCCATGAGTGGAGCAATGCGAGGTGCGGCATTCCTCCTTTCTCCTCGATTCCTCTCCCTGCGGCCCGGGGCTGTGGGGGTGCAAGGGAGGTTGAGGCATCCTGCTGATGGAACTGGCAACATTATAAAATGGCGGCCGCCCCGGGCTGTACCTCATCTGCCGGCCTAAAATACTAGAGTGCAGGTGCCCTCCTCTCTTCCGGCCTGCTGAATGCTGTGTGACGGCCAGGGCACAAGTCCTAATAAAAGAAGTGGGGGGATGCTGACGTCACAACAGGAAGTGACGTCACGAAAGGTAGCTTGCACTCAGTTGCAGTTTATAGTTATCGAGCTCCCTGTAAAATAAGTGGGGGGACGCCGTCCACCCGTGTGGTACCCCGACTCGAGCCCTGGTGACGGCCTTACATTATTGCCGGTAAGTGCCGGATCGGGGAGCAGCGGATGTTGGTGAGGGGCGAGGGCCCTGTATGTGCGTGCAGCAGTGACCAGGACTGGGACACCTGAAGAACACAGCTCCCTTGCAGATGGAGTGCTGTGGCCGTGGACTGCAGGCAGAGGGCGGCGGTGGCCCTTCTCTTCCCCCACCCTCCTTCCCGTTTCTGGATTTTCCTCCTCTTCGGTGTTGGCAGCAATGGCTTGGGGGTTTTTCTCCTCCCCGTCCCCTCCTCAGAGCGTGAAGAAGTTGTCGGAGGCTGCTGCCGGGGGCCACGGCCCACACACCGGGTGACCGGGCTGTTCTGCTGCCTTGCTTTGGGCCCGTACTGGTGGAGAGACGGGGGGGCCTTCCCTCGGGCAAATGGACTGCGGAATTAAGAGAGACCCAGCCCGGGAGTGCAGTGGAGGCCGTGTTTGGTCCAGCCCTGCGGTGGCTGGAGAGGCAACCCAAGGACTGTGGCCCTATGAGACACACGGGGAGATGAGGGGAGAGGCGGGGGGCGTGACTTGCGAGTACTGGTTTGTGGCTCGCACCCCCTGACCCCCTCCCTCCCTTCTCAATTGTGGATGCCAATGCTGGGAGGGTGCCTATGATGCTGTTGGAATGTGGGGGGCTGTTGGGAGCTCCCTGAGTGCTGCATGGAAGTGGGCAGAAGAGCCCACTATGCTGCTAGGAGTGGCCCTTGGGATGAAGGGCCTTCGGATTTGGCAATAGACCTTCTTCCCCCTCCCCCCCCCACCTGGTGTAAGCTGGGAGCCAGACAATGGTCTACTGAGTCTGGGGGGCAGCATAAGTACACAATTTAATTAATAAAACGAAATTCTTAGCGCGCACTGCATGGCAAAATGCGATGCAGTGCGTGCTACGAATTTCGTTTTATTAATTAAATTGTGTACTTACCTGCAATTATCCATATGCCGGTTTTTAGCACCCTCCACCCTGCCCCTCCCCGCCTCCCTGCCCCACCATAACTCCCTCCACGGGTTGCGGCTGTTGTAGGGGTAGATGCCCAGAACCTTGCCAGAGCACGGCCCTGGGGGCTTCCAGCTATGAATTAAAGACAACGCTGGTCCACTCCACTGAATTGAGTTGACAGCAGCCAGGCATATGAACCCATACACTGTTTATCCAGGCACGCGTAGTAAACCCTGCCTTTCGACAGTGACTGCGCCATGTCTGGGTTGCGACACTTACCTGGCAAGAATCCTCAGCTGTACGCCAACTGTGTATTGCTGACAATATAATTCTATATGCCAAAGACCTACTCAATGATCTAGGGCTGATCACGGACATCTTTAGCCAATTTGAGCTGGTCTCAGGTCTGGCCATCAATGAGGCTAAATCGTAAGCCTTCTTTTTTCACCCTGGCACGCGCCCAGACTGTTTGCAATTTGGGCAGCTCTCTTTAACAGTTATGCAACATACTTTCAAATACTTAGGCATAAATATATACAGCGATCCGCAAGACTTAATAGGGCAACCTGACCAGAGTGATTAGGGTGCTCCCATCCCAGGCGGCCTTCTGGATCTCGCATATTGCTATGCAAGCCAACTACAGGGGCTCTCATTCTGACTGGCGGGGCGCAATCTGCACAAACTGGGATACACAGCCCAGGATGTCAGGCGCTGGACCTTACAAACACTCCTGCTGCCTCGATTCCGGGTCCCCCAGGATGCCCCTGCGCTATTACGCACAGCACTGGCATACTGGAAGAAAGCACTACAGTTTATGCGCCTGTGCACCGCATATTCAAACAACACACTTGCTACTCGATATACCTACGCCCACAGGTCTCATCACAGAATGGAAAACCCGCAGCTGGTCTGAGGGAGAAGTCACTACAATAGGGGTACTCTTCAGTGCCGGGGTTCTCATTGATCACACAATGTCACAAGGGAAAATGGGGTCTCAGGGAATTTTTATATGACATATGCAGTACTAACTGCATACGTTTGGAGGCACTGGGCTCCTGCAAGAGAAGAACCTCCGACACATGCACTCGTCCAAGCAATGTATCTAATGGGCGAGGGGCGGCATCTCACAAAGTGGCTCTATAAAGGTATTCGGGCAGTTGCTGGGATTGCACTCACTGATTTGCGTAACAAATGATCTGCAGATCTAGAGAAGGATCTGACAAGCAGGGAATGGACCGCCTTGTTAGAGTACCCAAAAAAGGTGTCAGTAACGCCAAATTTAAATGTATCCAGCACATGCAGCGTATGTTCCCGCACACACACTAATATGGCAAATGGAGAATTTCCAACAGCTCTGTGCTGTATCAGCAAACAGCTCAGTAGTTATTAAATAGTCATAAGTCTGGAAAATAAAGGATAGACAATAGGTCTGTCCCTCACAAAGAGTGGTTTCTTGCACCCACCACTAGCCTGACAGAGTCAACATACTGTGTAGTTGTTACAGTTATTGTAAATTAAAATATTTAAAATAACGCGCTTTCTTCGTTTTAGGTCCACTTTTAAGTAGAAAAGAGGTAATTTCCAACAATTAAACAATTATATGGATCTCTACAGAAGTTTTTGTTACAGAAGATTAACACAAAACGGGTTATTAATTGGTTAGGGTGAATCTATGTTTAAAGTCAGCCAGCGACCATAATGACATCCCAATTTGTCATTTTCTGCCTGGGAGTGAAAAAAAATCCCATTATATATGCAGGGTTAATTGGGAGCGATCTACAGTAGAAGTCCATACCTTTATACTTACTTTCGTTTGTCTAATTAAAAGAAACGTCTACAGTTCCGTCTTGAAATTCCACTGTTTAAATGTTTCAGCAGTATCGGAAATGTATTAACAAATGGGGAAATATCGACATCTGCTGGCTATAAAGTAAAACAACTGAAAATAAAATCTGAGCAATGGAGACGCAAGTTTGAGAAAGCCGTGGATGCCTAAATGCTGCTCGGGAGATAAGGGCTGGACTGGGAACCCAAAGCAGCCCTGTCAAATTTTGTCAGATCAACCCCCCATACGGTACATAGCGAGCGAGCCTGACCACTACAAGGGAGTTAGGGGGGCTCCCTCCAAGAGAATATGAGGGGAAAAACAAGCAAAAAATGTGCATTCTACAACACATCTTTCTCATAATATATTGAATTGTATTCCTTTTTTAAAGCAAAGTAAATGATGGCCTTACAGTGCACCAGGATATGGCCATCTTTATTGGGGCTCTTCGATCATTATCTCACTATCACCCTCCAACAGTGCCTTCTCATCTCGCTGTAGCCACTCTCTCACATGTATTTCATTTGTTTTATAGCGCCTCTCATACCAGTGTAGGGCACAGTAACAACAAGATCTGTGTGACAAAAGCAGTAACCCACTGACCTATGCACGTATAATATTGTTCTGAGATCTGTCTAGTACCCACTCTTTGCAGCAAGCATATTAACCCACAACGCTACCTTAGATGAGTCAAAGCTGCCACTAGACACAACTTTGATCAGGAGGTACATTGATCACCAGAGTTATGTTGGCACTTTTATTGTCTGAAAATTGTTGGATATACAAGGAACACTGCAGTGTTTTTAAAACTGCTGCACTGCTGAAACAAACAGCCCCTAGTAACAAAATCAGTCATCCCCCGGCCCCCACCCCTAATTCCAGTCTCCCACGGAAACGCCCGATGCCCGGTACAACCAGTTAGGCCTTGTAGGAGATCTGAAATACGGACTGATTAGACTATAAAATGCCCTGAATGTGCTCCAAACGCTTACATTCAAAAGTGTACTTCAGCACTCCTCCAGGCATGGACTTGAATTCAAGTAAAATCTCTCTACGGTGTGGGCATCTGTTGCACAGTCAGTGCCTTATGACTCATCATTTGACTAACACAGTTCTGCTTTTAGGGAAAGCACTCAGGGCTCTTTGTATGCGTGCTGCACTGTGTAGCATGCATATAAAATGGGAAAAGCTTTCCCCCGTGTCTAAGTATAGTATTTTGGACAGAAAGAGTACCCTTCCTGTACAAAACCTATGCTAGACTCACAAACCTTAGCGCTAAAGTGGTGCGTGGCGTACGGCTGTAATCAGCGCTGGCGCAACGGGAAGGCGAGAAGAGAGTCATATCTTTGAAAATATGTCCCTCTCTTGTTCCTTCCCTGTCGCACAATGCAGCGCAGCGCAGCAAACATGACAAAAGCAATTTACATGTGCATTAATTGGAGAAGAGAAAAATGTCATGTAAAAATAAGAGGTATGTAGCCTACTATCACATTCATAACTCTGATACAGTCATGATACTGCAGAGAAGGAATAGCTACAACTAAAAGGGAGATTCAAAGCATCCCAGACAATATGGTATACTAGATCATATGTATGAAATGCTCGGGTAGAGGTTAGTGTGCGGGAGACATCAGCCAATCGATACATAAGTAAATGATTTCAATTGGCAGGGCCTCAAGAAAAACAAATGAGGACAACACTAAGGGTAAGCATTTATTGACCCAACACAGCATTGAAGATCTAGAAACTGAAGTACTCAAGAGTAACTTCAAGATTGCTAGAAAAAGGAGCACTCAGAAACATAAATTCAAGCAGTTGTTCAACACACTGAAAAGAGGTTTGAGGAGGCACTGCACATTCATGAGCTACTAATATGACTGAAAACATGTCACTCCTTTCTTTCTACTCTCAAAGATATACTGGTAGTGCTGCGTGAGCTGACTCTCCAGCAAATAATGTAACACACGAAACAAGCCACGGTCCGGGTTAGGAGGAGATTAGTGTGTCATGCAGTGGGAGAATTACCTTTTTAGGAAGGTTTCCCTCACACACCAGGGGTGTCATGCTTCATCATGGGGGTGCCTCCTCACAGGAAGACCTAGTCTTCGTGTGGGCTACAACCCCCTCTCCACGAGGTAGGAGCTCAGGGATGTTTTTATTTGATCAGGCAGGGTATACTAAACCCCTATGTAAGCAGGTGTGTGTGTGTGGAGCAAGAAAGTGCAGTGCTGCGATGTGAAAAATTAAAACTGGCTACAGGGTTAGCTATATTGTGACTTTCTTCAGCTACCCGGTGTCAGGATAAAAAACAATGAGGAGCTGATGACACACATGCCGACATTAGAAGCACATGTGTAGCTAGATCAACATGTTTCAGCCAGGAGGATCTAGGTAGTGTTGCGGCCTTCTTCAGGGTCAATTTGCTCAGCTACTGCAGTTATACAGTGTGTACGTGAAAAAATTATTTGTAAAAACACGTAGGAGTATAGTATACCCTGCCTGATCAACTAAAAAACATCCCTGAGCTTCTCCCTTGTAGAGAGGGGGCTGTAGCCCACATGAAGACTAGGTCTTTCCTGTAATGAGGCACCCCCATGATGAAGCATGACACCCCTGGCATGTGAGGGAAACCTTCCCAAAAAGGGAATTCTCCCCCTGCATGACACACTAACCTCCTCCTAACCCGGACCCGTGGCTTGTTTTGTGTGTTACAACAATAGTTATATAAATCCACAATCGATGACAAGGTTTAACAAAAGCTCCTCGTCTAGCTAGTGATTGTTTTATCCAAAACAATTCATGCCTTACTTGGGCTGAGGAAGCAGACTTTGGTAGTTTTTCCAGAATATCACCACTTCACCCAACATTATCTTACCTCTGTATCATATAGTCAGAATCAATTTTGAATTTATCACTGTTATCAAGGCCTTTACATTGAGCCCCCACAAGCTTTCCCTCAAATTATAAAAGGCAAAATGCAATTATTCTGATTTTGCATTAATAGCTTTTTTGTTCAGCAAAGGAGCCTCTCGAGTCCAATTTGAACCGTAGGTGCACGCAGGTTCCTGTTTCTTTAATGTTTGACCCATTGAGGTGCCACTTCCCCTGTTTAGATATTTGGCAATTTAAGGGTATTACTTTGGTCTTTTTGAGGTTGATTTCTAACAGGTTGTTAACCGAGTACTCAGCAAGCCTATTAATCAACCTTTGCAGGGTTTCCCTTATCAAGCAAAGGACATCTTGCACTAAGGCATTCTGTTGCTGTCTCAGGCCGGGTTAAGGTGTATGAGCACTGGCACCACTGCAGGAGTAACGCTTAGTGACTCAAGTGCAGTGTGTGTGTAGGATCAGGTCACGATATTAGCAAAGGAATCTATTTCAGGCTTAGGATAAGTAGAGGGGGTTGACTGCATGTAGTAGCCTAGAAATGTCTGCGTGTTGTAGGCTTGGCGATCATAAAGTTTGCCCCTGTTCCACGTCCCGCATCTTATTTGTTTTTTCCGAGTTCATCTTTAGAATATTTGTATTACTGGAATTCCTATACTGCGATTCTTTGTGGTTTCTCCTTGTGCTTTCTTCATCTCCTCTTATGTCAAGGGTAAATCCTTGTTATCCCTCCAAGTAGTTCCTTCAGAGCAGATGCTAAGCATACTGTTGCTGAAGTAATGTAGTAATTTTGCTAAGATTCTCCATTCGTTCTGTGACCATCACACTCAGGATTTCTGGGTATTTTCCAGGGGAACCACTGTCTAGAGGTTTATACTGACTCTGTAGGAAAACTAGCATTTGGTGGCACCAGTGGCGAATCAGTGATAATCATTTTGAGGACACGAATGAATGGTGCCATTCCTGGCCCAAAAACTAGCCTTGGCATTCTGGAGCTAATCATTAGCATTTTAGGCCCACCATATAAATGTATGGCTTTTGGCTGCCCTATCATGGCATAATTGGTGGGATATCTTGGAATATTAGGCCCATTCATGGCAGGAAGGTGCAAACATTGGCAAAATGGTGTTCAGGGCATATTGGTGAATATTTTTGGCATATAGGAGCATCCATGGAATGATGGTACCCAAAGCCCCCTTGGTATGCTGCTGCCGCTGCCGTGATAGTGGACGTTTCTGGCTTATTGGGGGCAACCATGGCATTAGATGGTGTTGCATGGGCAGGTCAGACTGACTGTATCCATTTGTGGCAGTGGCACATATGAATACTTGTTGAAAATAGATGTTTATGTACTGAAGATATATTTACTATACTAAAATGAATGATGTACGAACTTGAACTTACGATCCTCCAACAATCTTTTTGCTCATCGGCTGGAGGATTTTGAGAGTCGGGCTAGACGCAATAATGTATGTATTATTGGGGTCCCTGAAAAATCGGAAGAACCCGCTGCAGACCTTCTTGTGGAGGACCTCATCCTAAATCACCTCGCCCCCAAAAGCCTGAGTAAATTCTTTGCGGTGGAATGTGCGCACAGAGTGCCGGGCGGGAAGCTGAAGCCGGGTGCCCCTCCGTGGCCGATCATCGCCAGAATTTTCAACAGAGATAGAGACGCTATTCTGCAGGCATCGCGGGTGGGCGGCCCCATGAAGTTCGAGAACACTACGGTGAGCTTCTACCCGGACTTCACCCAGTTCGTTCAGAAGCAAAGGATGGGGTTTCAGGGGGTGAAGCGACGACTGAGGGACATGGATTTGAAATTCGCGATGCTTTTCCCAACACGGCTGCGTGTTGAATATGAGGATCCGACGTTTTTCTTTGACCGCCCTGAGAGAGTGAGTGACTGGCTTGATACATTGCCTACGCGGCGTGATCGCACGGAACATTCTGGTGGAGCTGAAGGCGGCCCATCGGAGCAAGAATGAGCAGTGGTGTCCGGTTTCCGAACATTGTGCATAACATACAGCTGTGGTTTGCTGACTTTTATATTTGCGTGACTTATGGTGGAACACCCAGGGGTGGCGGGGGGAGTGGGACTCTTTCCTCCTCCGGGTTTCTTTTTGTAGACTAGTTTAATGGTAGGGCGAAAGGCACACTGCAAGTTGGGGTGGCTTTTGAGTCTAACGCAGGGGTGCAGGGTGGGGGGTGTTGTATTGTGCTTATGTTGGGGGGCGGGGGGGTTTGGGTGTGTTTCATTCTTTCTCAAGGCAACGTATTGTTTTACTTCTGGATCTGGGTGTTGTGTTCGCTGTGGGATGGGTTCTGCATCCGCTTCTAGGATGGGGGTAGGGGGTTGAAATTACTGTGTTGGAATGTTAACGGGTTGGGGGATAGGATAAAACGTGAGGTAGTGTTGCAACTGTTGAGACGCCTCTCCCCTGATGTAGTGTTATTGCAAGAGACACACTTGATCGGAAACACTTGTTATGCTATGAATCGGCGAGGATATCGTCTTGCTGTACATTCTGGGTTCACTACTGGTTCTAGGGGGGTGGGTATTCTAGTTAAGAGCTCGCTCCCCCTGGAGATAGACGACATAATCCTTGACGACAGGGGGCGCTATGCTGCTCTCACTGGTAGGTGGGAGGGGAAGACTGTTTCACTGCTTTCTGTATATGTCCCACCTGGTCTGCAGACTACGACTTTTGCTGATTTGGCGCGGGTAGTTCTGGGGCTGCCAGATGGCATCTTGGTGATGGGTGGAGATTTTAATTCTGTCATCTCTGGTAGGGAAGATCGGTATCCCCCCAGGGACCTCACGAGATCACAGTCTTGGCTGAGTGGCTTTCTGGAGACGCTGGGACTAGTAGACTGTTGGAGGTTGATGCATCCGGGACAGGCACAATACACTTTCACTCGATTGCCCAGGGTAGTCACTCCAGACTAGATTATGTCTTGATGCCTGCAGCACAGGCCTCGTCAGTTAGGGAAGTTAGACATCTGGCTCGAGGTATCTCAGATCACTCCCCACTGTGGCTCCTGATGGACAAGAAGATGGATGCTGAGGGACGGGTGGCCCCGATTAATCCCTGGTATCTCCGTAACCCCAAAACCGGGGCGGAGTTGGTTAAGTCTCTGGATCAGTATTTTGCTGAGAATGAGGGGTCGGTGTCCTCCTCTGTTTCACTGTGGGAGGCATTTAAGACGGTTATCCGTGGGCAGGCACTATCGTTAATTGCTGGTGCCAATAAAAGCAAAAATGAAGCGGTGGTCCGCCTCGAGACCGAAATAGCTGAGCTGGAAGGGGATTTGGAGCTAGGTATTACTCGTGACAAGGTCCATGTCCTCAGTCTCAAACAACTTGATTATAGGGCGTTGGTAACAAACGCCGCTAAAGATATGAGTAGAGAGCAGCAGGAACGGCTGTATAATGTGGGAGACAAGGCTGGGAAACTGATTGCGTGGTTAGATAGAAAGGAGAGGGCAAGTCGTGTGGTTCCTGTGATTGAGAGAACTGATGGAGTGCGAGTGACTGACCCTGTTGAGATTGTCGAGTGTTTTGCTGAACATTTTCGAGATGTGTATTCCCCAGTTTCCGATAGACCTGAGGAAGACTCCCATTTGTTGTAGCGAGACATTGCGTTACCTTGTCTGTCAGACTCAGATAGAGACTTGATGGACGCAGCACTTTCGGTTGACGAGGTGGCACTCGCTATTCGTTCTGTCCGTTCAGGAAAAGCAATGGGCCGCAATGGTCTTCCCATCGAGCTTTACAAGCTGCGTCCTGACAAAATGGCGCCATATCTTTGTGATATGTTCCTGGAATCGCGAGACATTGGCTCCCTTCCTCGTGATCAGCGTCTTGCGACCATTGTGGTGCTTCATAAGGAAGGGAAGCCGCGGGATCGCTGTGCGTCCTATAGGCCTATTTCGCCTCTGAATGCGGAACCCAAGATCCTCGCAAAGTTGCTGGCAAACCACTTGATAAAGGTAATCAGTGACTTGATTCATCCGGATCAATCCGGTTTCATTCCACATCGTAATACAGCACTGAACTTGAGGCGCTTGCATGGCGTTCTCACGAGAGCGGCGTCACTGCGTGAACCGGCCATCTTGGCTTCCTTGGACGCTACAAAGGCCTTTGATACAGTGGAATGGCCGTACCTTTGGGCTGCTCTGGCGAAATTTGGTTTTGGTCCTGGTTTCATAGGCTGGGTGAAACTTTTGTATGAGGAACCATTGGCGCAGATTCTAGTGAATGGTCAAGTGTCTAAGTCCTTTGTTCTTGGGAGAGGTACGCGGCAGGGATGTCCGTTGTCTCCGCTTCTTTTTGCCCTTGCCTTCGATGAGGGGTATTCAGTGGACCCCGGAATTTGAGGACCGCATATCGCTCTATGCAGACGATATTTTGTTGTACCTCACGCTGCCTCGGAAGTCGTTGGTTGTATTGTTTGATGTGCTAAACTCGTTCGGAAGGAACTCCGGCCTTGTGATTAATTGGACCAAGTCCCGCGTGTATGTGCTCTCGGGTGACATCCCTCCTTTACCGCGCGGGTGTCCCATCCAGGTGACGCAGATGGGATTTAAGTATCTGGGGGTCTTTATAAAGTTAGACCCCGGGGTTCGTTACGATCGCAATCTGCTTCCTCCGCTCCAACGGTTAAAGTCTGACATTGTGGCCTGGCGCAGGTTGCCGCTATCCCCCCTCGGGCGTGCAGCTCTTTTCAAAATGATGTCCTTGCCGCGGTTTTTATACGCTCTCCAGAACACGTTTGACGTAATTCCGGCGAGCTATTTTCGGGAGGTGGAGAGTTTGCAGAGACGGTTGATATGGGATGGGCGTTCGCGTATTGCCCTCGCCAAGCTGACGCTTCCCTGGTATGGCGGCGGTATTGCACTTCCGGATATCAGGCGATATTATTGGGCCTCTCAGCTGGGAGCGATCAATCATGGAATGTATGGTCCAGCGTTAAATCCTGCGTTTGAGATGGATAAGTGGTTGCTACCGGGTGGGGATTATAATAGGTCGCTTTATTCCAAATCTGCTGTAGGGAAACTTTCGGGACCCACTAAGATAGCGGTGCGAGTGTGGCACTATGCGAATGCGGCAATGGGATGGAGGGATCGACTGACCCGGGCTACTCCGCTCTATGCGTCTGAAAGATTGGGTAGCCTGTGGAAGACGAAAGGATTTGAGAAGTGGGATATGATTGGTATTTGTAGGGTGAGTGATCTCTGGGCCAAGGGCAGGATTAAGACTTTTGAGGCTTTGAAGGTAGAATATAAGCTGAGCGACAGGGAATTCTTCCGTTATGCGCAGATTCGCCACGCGTTGAGTTCGGTTTTTCCTGAAGGTGTCGACATCCCGAAATCATCCCCACTTGAAGATCGGGTGCTTGATGGCTATGTGCCCGAAAGCACTATTTCTTTGATACATAAGAAATTGATCAACGATCGAGCGGACCTGTTGGCGCAACTCAGAGAGGTCTGGACCAGTGACGGTTTAGAGTTGGATGATGAGGACTGGCAGTCGGCGATATCCTCACCTAAGGAGGTCGCGATTCCGGCCCGTCTCCGACTCGTCCAGCTTAAGATCCTATATCGGATTTATGTGACTGGCCCTCGCCTGATTCGTAAGGGTTATTCTGTGGATGGGGTGTGTAAACGTGGTTGTGGTTTACTTGGTACTTTCCTCCATATAATTTGGGAGTGTCCGGAAGTGGTTGTGTTTTGGACTCGAGTACATGCTGTGATGGCGGAGGTCACGGGTGTCGCGCTGTCGACAGAGGCCAGGCGTTGTCTGTTGAATGTATGGGAACCGAATGACAATGATGTGGCACAGACGCAGTGGGCGACCCTTGGGAATATGGTTGCCAAGAGAGACATTGCGCAGTTGTGGGGTTCCCAGAGGCCGCCCACGGTCTCTGCTTGGAAGGAGAACATGGACTGGTGTATGTTTAGAGAGAAGACGGTGTATGTGGCGTGGGGCAGACCTAAGAAGTGGGGTAAAATCTGGGGTCAATGGAAGTCCTACCGTGGAGATATATGCACAGCTCCCCTTGCAGATATTCTGGATGTACCTCTTTCCCCCTGACCCGACATTCCTAGTGTTGTTTAGCCTATATGTTTTTTTACTCTCCTTCCTCCGTGAACGCATATCCAGCTGTACTGCTTTTTATTGCCTTGTCTGTTTGTTCTTTATTAATAATAAACAGAGTTACAAAAAAAAAAAAATCCAAGTCCCTGTCGGGTATCGTGTTCAGAGTGTCTCCGACCTCCTTCCAATAAATTTCCAATGACGGACACATCCACAGCATATGGCCCAGTTCCACACCTACTGTTGCACATCTCGGGCATGCTGCAGCGTCTGCGCCAAAGTACCTTTTGATCTTTCCCGGCGTCAGGTATGCACGGTGAAGGATGTAGAAGTGCACCAGTTGGAATCTAGCATTGCGCGTGCTCTTCCAGGCCCTCCGCATTATCTGTGTCCATACCGTTTCAGGGATATCTTTGCCTATATCGGTTTCCCACTGTCCCTTCGGTGCCTCCATAGGAGTAAGCCCTTCAGTAATCATTTTGGTGTAGAGGCACGTGACTGCCTTGAATGTTCCCGCGGCCATCATAACATACCGGCACGCCATTGTCGTTTTTGGCTCCGACAGACCCTCTCTCCAGTGCTTCTGTATTGCGGGCGTCAGTCCAGCGTGTAGCAGGAAGCCCCCTCCAGGTAGGTCGAACCGTTCCAGGAGCGTTGGATATGGCAATAGAGCTCCGTCCTCATATAAGTCCCCTAACACCTGGATACCTGCTTCCTCCCAGTCCTGCAGGCGTGACCAATCGCCACCATGCGGCAACGCCGTCAGCATCCCCAGTGGAATTTTGGGGGCATAGGGATGTAGTACTCCCGCCCTTCGCTGCAATCGATTCCAACACAGTCTGATTGGTTTTTCTTCTTGTGTTAGATCTCTAAGATCTAGTTTTTGCTGCAGCGCTATAAAAGAGAGAACATGGCGAGGAATACCTCGGCCCCTGTTATTCTCTGGGCCCCTGAATTCCCGTGCTACCTCCTGTGTATAGACCTGTAGTTGAGCTGCCAAGTAATATAATTCGAAATCGGGGACCGCTAGCCCTCCCTCCGCCTTAGGTCGTAGTAATGTCGTTAATGTCGTTAATGCTACTCTTCGGCGTCCCGCTCCCCAAAGGAAGGACACAATCATGGACCTCAGAAGTCGGAAGGTAGCAGCAGGTACCCACACTGGCAGCGTTCTGAAGTAGTATAGGAACCGTGAAAGTGCCACCAACTTAAGCAGCGCTATGCGGCCCGCCATAGACAGTGGGAGAGTAGCCCAGAAGGACATGCTGCTCTTCAGTGCTCTTCAGTGCTCTTATTCTACGGCCAATATTGCCTTCCAATAAGTCAGTTGGCAAGTGGTAAATGTGCACACCCAGATATTTCAGGCAACAGGGCTCCCAGCGCACCGATCTGGCCGTAGATGGTTGAGTTTACCCCTGGCGTACAGGGAATAAACACGTCTTGGCCCAGTTTACTTTCAGGCCCGATATTTCGCCGAATCTCGTTAGTAGGTTTTTGGCTCCCATCATCGCCTCGTCGGCATCCTCAAGAAAAAGCAGGAGATCATACGCGTATGGCGATATGTATTGTTGACCAGTCCTACTTCGTAATCCTCCGTAGTGATCACCTGTGCGGATTGACATCGCAAGAGGTTCTACTGCCAAAGCAAACAGCAGTGGAGACAACGAGCATCCCTGCCTCGTGCCCCTTTCTACCGGGTATTGTTGTGATATCAACGTGCTCGTTTTTACTCTGGCTACCGCTGAGGTGTAGAGCACAGACGTCCAACTCAGGTAATCTTCACCCACTCCGAAGCGCCTCAACACTGCATAGAGATACTCCCATTCAAGGCTGTCAAACGCCTTCTCTATGTCCACGGAAAGTATCATTGGGTGCCGGGCCTCAAGATGGCCCCCCTCCAACAACCGCAGCAATTGGCGGATATTTGAGGTCGTATGCCGCGTGGGAATGAATTCAGCCTGGTCCTCATGCACCAGTGTTGTCATATGCTCCAGCAGGCAAGATGCTAGAATGCTGCTAAGTATTTTATAATCAGTGGTTAGCATCGAGAGTGGTCTGTACGACGCTGTATCTCCACTCTCCCTCCCTGGTTTCAGTAAGGGTATTACCAATGCTTCCCGCATGGACTGAGGTAATTGCCCCAGTTGTTTCGCTTCCCTATAGACCTCCAACAATCTGGGCGTCAGAAGGTCAGTGTATCTGCCATAGAATTCAATGGGTAGCCCATCCAAGCCCGGGGTTTTGTTGCATGCCATACCTTTTATGGCGCGTCGTATTTCCCCTAGCTCTATATCTTTGCCTAATGCTTTTGCTTGTTCATGGTCCAATTCTGGGAAGCAGAGTCCTTCGAGAAAGGTATCTATGGTCGGAGTGCCGATTGCTAATTTGCTCCTGTACAGAGTTTCATAATTGCTCGTGAAGCATTGCGAAATCCCTGTTTGGGTGTAAACCTCCCCACCGTCTATCGTACGCATAGATACTATAGGGGTTCCTCTCTGTGTGGGGTTGGCCAGCCAGGCCAGCAAGGTCCCCGCTTTGTTGCCCTCTTCGTGGGTCCTAGCCGTATACGCTTTGTAGTCAAAGCTACGCAAGCGCTCTGTTTCTGTTGCCACCGCTTCTTTCGCCTCACTGACCTTTCCGTGCAGCTCGGGGTGACCAGGTCACGATAGTTCTGCATCGCGGAGTTTCTTATCAGCCCTATCTAGGTCATCTAAGAGAACCTTTCGTACTCCCACCTGGTTCCCTATGCAAAATCCTCTCAAGACGACTTTGAAGGCGTCCCATTCCGTCGCCCTCGATTCGGTCGTGCCAGCATTGTCCTCAAAGTACTGTATGATCCTTTCCTCTAGTGCCCCCTGAAAAGGGGGGTCCTCTAGCGTCTCCGGGCGCAGCTTCCAAGTTGGGACACAGGAGGCGCTAGGGAACCACTGCATAGTAAGTAATAAAGGGTTATGGTCCGACAACGTTCTCAACAAGTATTCAGTCCTCACAATTGCTGGCATTAGGTCTGGGGAGCAAAGCATTGCATCCAGTCGCACATGGAGTTCATGCATACCTGAGAAGAAGGAGGAATCTCGGTCTTATGGATGTTGTGTACGCCAGATGTCTATTAGTCCCCACCTCATTTGCCATTCTATTCTACCTTTGGTGATGCGGTGTGTAGGAGAGTCTGCCAGCGGGGGGTGTGACCTATCAAGTGAGACGTCCAGTACAGAGTTAAAATCACCTCCCATTAGCATTGGCCCTACAAGAAAGTGTGCCAGGGACCCGGACAGCCTCCCCAGAAAAGTTAGCTGATCAACGTTGGGTGCATAAACACTGCAGAAGGCTATGTCTTTACCCCATAGCCGTCCCGCTATTGCCACAAACCTACCCTCTGGGTCTATAACTTGCTTGGTTAATTGAAATGGGACTCCAGCTCTGACCCAGACTAAGGCGCCCCTAGCAAACGCTGAGTATGTAGTATTAAATACTTGGCCCCTCCATCTGCGCTGTAGCACCATCCCTTCAGCTCGTGTCAAGTGTGTTTCCTGGAGCAAGGCAACCTGCACTCCTCTACGCACTAAGTAGGCATGAATTTTGTGTCTCCGTGCCATGGTGAGTAGCCCCCGCACATTCCAGGTTATACATCTTAAATTAGATAGATCACCCATTGTCCCACAATGTCCTGTGCGTTCCACTATTACCACACCCTAGTCTCCGTAGGAGTGGGTGAACGTCAGTATCGATGATGAGCCCCCCCTCCAACTTCCCATAACAAAATAAGCCCCCCATTCCCCCAGAACAGGACCCAGTAACCTCCATCTAGCTCCCGTCCAAACACTCCCAGTTAACAACATCCGACTAACCCAACAGAAGTCGCTGTGGGTGTGCCTTAAGGGCAATATGGGAGGGTTGGTCGCCAACGGGCAGCCACCCAAACCGAGGCTCCATACCAGGCGATCGAGCCCCAAATAGTGAAGCAAATTCAAATTCAAATCTTTATTTCGATCGAAAAGATCATAAAAGATATATAATAGCACATCATTTTAAAAAATTTCAAAGCATCAATAATTCAGTTGTGTTGAATACATAAATTTAAAAGATGTTAAAACATGAACAACAATATATCAAGGTAAGGAATTTTCAAGAGTCTCCTGCCATCTTTAAGTAGCGAGCTCGAGCATGCCACATTGCTGTTAGAAATTTGGCTAGGGCAAACACAATTGGTGGGGATAAATCTGTTTTTAGAATTCTTAATGCGGGGAGAAATGTTCTGAAACCCAAGTTTCGAAGCAGGGGGACGAGCCAGAATTGCCTGCTTTTTCGGTAGGCTCGACAGAAAAGGATAACATGTACTTCGTTCTCTTTGATGTGAGCACAAGCAGGGCACTTCTCATTTGGGGGCCGGCCAGACCATGCTGAGGTGAAAGACATTAGAGGTAGTGTCCCATACCTCCATTGCAGGAATAGTTTTCTTGTTGAAACAGGAGACATTCCGTCCAGGACACTTTCAAAATTGTAGAAATCCTTGATCATAATGAAACAATGTGTCAAGGAACCCTCTCGTGCACTGTCCAGGACTATGGAAAGCATTTTGTCGTAATATACTCTAGAGAGTACTTTCCTTGGGATCCTGGTACTTGTTCGTTCTGGATTGGACCACAATTCTGGTATTCCAATGGTCTCGCATGTTCTCTTGATATATTTTAACCAAGGGACCATGGTTGCGTTAGATAAAGATAAATATTCCTGAAGCTCAGCTCGATAGGAGGTGAGGTCTTGGCTACTCCAAATGCGACGCCAAAATAATATGGGTTTGAGCCCTAGTTCCTCCGTGATGGGCCTCAAACCCAAGTGATTCAGAAAAGGGGGTGGTGATGAACAGAGTGCCTGAATTAAGCAGACCACTCTTACCCAGTCCAAAGATCAGGGCTTGATCCATCACCGTTTTTTAGCTCACTGCACCATCCCAGCTCAGAACTTGGCTATATGCAAATTAGTCTGTTCCTGTCCCAGTGCAAGATGGGAACAGGGCAAACCAAACTACCAAGCCAATTCTTATACTGGGAAGGAAACAAGCTTCCGGGGACCGGTTTCTGCCATTTCAGGCATCGTCGGCCCGGCTTGCTTGAATCCTGATGGTGCAATGAGCAAGGGACTCACATCTGAGTATACCCTTCCACGCTTATGGTGGACAAAATGATTCAGAAAAGGGGGTGGTGATGAACAGAGTGCCTGAATTAAGCAGACCACTCTTACCCAGTCCAAAGATCAGGGCTTGATCCATCACCGTTTTTTAGCTCACTGCACCATCCCAGCTCAGAACTTGGCTATATGCAAATTAGTCTGTTTCTGTCCCAGTGCAAGATGGGAACAGGGCAAACCAAACTACCAAGCCAATTCTTATACTGGGAAGGAAACAAGCTTCCGGGGACCGGTTTCTGCCATTTCAGGCGTCGTCGGCCCGGCTTGCTTGAATCCTGATGGTGCAATGAGCAAGGGACTCACATCTGAGTATACCCTTCCACGCTTATGGTGGACAAAATGATTCAGAAAAGGGGGTGGTGATGAACAGAGTGCCTGAATTAAGCAGACCACTCTTACCCAGTCCAAAGATCAGGGCTTGATCCATCACCGTTTTTTAGCTCACTGCACCATCCCAGCTCAGAACTTGGCTATATGCAAATTAGTCTGTTCCTGTCCCAGTGCAAGATGGGAACAGGGCAAACCAAACTACCAAGCCAATTCTTTTACTGGGAAGGAAACAAGCTTCCGGGGACCGGTTTCTGCCATTTCAGGCGTCGTCGGCCCGGCTTGCTTGAATCCTGATGGTGCAATGAGCAAGGGACTCACATCTGAGTATACCCTTCCACGCTTATGGTGGACAAAATGATTCAGAAAAGGGGGTGGTGATGAACAGAGTGCCTGAATTAAGCAGACCACTCTTACCCAGTCCAAAGATCAGGGCTTGATCCATCACCGTTTTTTAGCTCACTGCACCATCCCAGCTCAGAACTTGGCTATATGCAAATTAGTCTGTTCCTGTCCCAGTGCAAGATGGGAACAGGGCAAACCAAACTACCAAGCCAATTCTTATACTGGGAAGGAAACAAGCTTCCGGGGACCGGTTTCTGCCATTTCAGGCGTCGTCGGCCCGGCTTGCTTGAATCCTGATGGTGCAATGAGCAAGGGACTCACATCTGAGTATACCCTTCCACGCTTATGGTGGACAAAATGATTCAGAAAAGGGGGTGGTGATGAACAGAGTGCCTGAATTAAGCAGACCACTCTTACCCAGTCCAAAGATCAGGGCTTGATCCATCACCGTTTTTTAGCTCACTGAACCATCCCAGCTCAGAACTTGGCTATATGCAAATTAGTCTGTTCCTGTCCCAGTGCAAGATGGGAACAGGGCAAACCAAACTACCAAGCCAATTCTTATACTGGGAAGGAAACAAGCTTCCGGGGACCGGTTTCTGCCATTTCAGGCGTCGTCGGCCCGGCTTGCTTGAATCCTGATGGTGCAATGAGCAAGGGACTCACATCTGAGTATACCCTTCCACGCTTATGGTGGACAAAATGATTCAGAAAAGGGGGTGGTGATGAACAGAGTGCCTGAATTAAGCAGACCACTCTTACCCAGTCCAAAGATCAGGGCTTGATCCATCACCGTTTTTTAGCTCACTGCACCATCCCAGCTCAGAACTTGGCTATATGCAAATTAGTCTGTTCCTGTCCCAGTGCAAGATGGGAACAGGGCAAACCAAACTACCAAGCCAATTCTTATACTGGGAAGGAAACAAGCTTCCGGGGACCGGTTTCTGCCATTTCAGGCGTCGTCGGCCCGGCTTGCTTGAATCCTGATGGTGCAATGAGCAAGGGGCTCACATCTGAGTATACCCTTCCACGCTTATGGTGGACAAAATGATTCAGAAAAGGGGGTGGTGATGAACAGAGTGCCTGAATTAAGCAGACCACTCTTACCCAGTCCAAAGATCAGGTCTTGATCCATCAACGTTTTTTAGCTCACTGCACCATCCCAGCTCAGAACTTGGCTATATGCAAATTAGTCTGTTCCTGTCCCAGTGCAAGATGGGAACAGGGCAAACCAAACTACCAAGCCAATTCTTATACTGGGAAGGAAACAAGCTTCCGGGGACCGGTTTCTGCCATTTCAGGCGTCGTCGGCCCGGCTTGCTTGAATCCTGATGGTGCAATGAGCAAGGGACTCACATCTGAGTATACCCTTCCACGCTTATGGTGGACAAAATGATTCAGAAAAGGGGGTGGTGATGAACAGAGTGCCTGAATTAAGCAGACCACTCTTACCCAGTCCAAAGATCAGGGCTTGATCCATCACCGTTTTTTAGCTCACTGCACCATCCCAGCTCAGAACTTGGCTATATGCAAATTAGTCTGTTCCTGTCCCAGTGCAAGATGGGAACAGGGCAAACCAAACTACCAAGCCAATTCTTATACTGGGAAGGAAACAAGCTTCCGGGGACCGGTTTCTGCCATTTCAGGCGTCGTCGGCCCGGCTTGCTTGAATCCTGATGGTGCAATGAGCAAGGGACTCACATCTGAGTATACCCTTCCACGCTTATGGTGGACAAAATGATTCAGAAAAGGGGGTGGTGATGAACAGAGTGCCTGAATTAAGCAGACCACTCTTACCCAGTCCAAAGATCAGGGCTTGATCCATCACCGTTTTTTAGCTCACTGCACCATCCCAGCTCAGAACTTGGCTATAGGCAAATTAGTCTGTTCCTGTCCCAGTGCAAGATGGGAACAGGGCAAACCAAACTACCAAGCCAATTCTTATACTGGGAAGGAAACAAGCTTCCGGGGACCGGTTTCTGCCATTTCAGGCGTCGTCGGCCCGGCTTGCTTGAATCCTGATGGTGCAATGAGCAAGGGACTCACATCTGAGTATACCCTTCCACGCTTATGGTGGACAAAATGATTCAGAAAAGGGGGTGGTGATGAACAGAGTGCCTGAATTAAGCAGACCACTCTTACCCAGTCCAAAGATCAGGGCTTGATCCATCACCGTTTTTTAGCTCACTGCACCATCCCAGCTCAGAACTTGGCTATATGCAAATTAGTCTGTTCCTGTCCCAGTGCAAGATGGGAACAGGGCAAACCAAACTACCAAGCCAATTCTTATACTGGGAAGGAAACAAGCTTCCGGGGACCGGTTTCTGCCATTTCAGGCGTCGTCGGCCCGGCTTGCTTGAATCTTGATGGTGCAATGAGCAAGGGACTCACATCTGAGTATACCCTTCCACGCTTATGGTGGACAAAATGATTCAGAAAAGGGGGTGGTGATGAACAGAGTGCCTGAATTAAGCAGACCACTCTTACCCAGTCCAAAGATCAGGGCTTGATCCATCACCGTTTTTTAGCTCACTGCACCATCCCAGCTCAGAACTTGGCTATATGCAAATTAGTCTGTTCCTGTCCCAGTGCAAGATGGGAACAGGGCAAACCAAACTACCAAGCCAATTCTTATACTGGGAAGGAAACAAGCTTCCGGGGACCGGTTTCTGCCATTTCAGGCGTCGTCGGCCCGGCTTGCTTGAATCCTGATGGTGCAATGAGCAAGGGACTCACATCTGAGTATACCCTTCCACGCTTATGGTGGACAAAATGATTCAGAAAAGGGGGTGGTGATGAACAGAGTGCCTGAATTAAGCAGACCACTCTTACCCAGTCCAAAGATCAGGGCTTGATCCATCACCGTTTTTTAGCTCACTGCACCATCCCAGCTCAGAACATGGCTATATGCAAACCCAAGTGAAGCATCTCAATGACCACCCACCCCCTAATTTCAATCAAGCAGTACTTCCCACAATATACAGCGGACCTTCCGTTACAGTCTATACGGAGAACCCATACAGCTCACCGGATGCTTCTAGCCTTCATCTATCATTTCCTCCGCTGTCGCCGGAGTGACCACTGGCAGAGGCATACTGTCTGTTTCAGAGCGTTCAGTGTCTGAGCGGTCACCACCTTTCTCCGATTCCTCTTCTTCCTGTAATGGTGAATCTCGTGGTCCTGAGAGGGTAGACACCACGTCCAGGACTCCCTGCCGCTCTGCTGTTGTCTCTGATAGTGATGGCCTTCTCAGACCCCTCTGCCTGTTTCGGATCCGCCGCGATTTCCGTTGTGGCAAGCCTTCGGAGCCCAATCTGGGCCGGTGGTCGAGAACGTCTTTCCCGGATTTGTAAAGTTCAAGCCAGGCGCAGGCATCATCAGGAGTATCGAAGAACTTGGTGGTATCGTCCACGATGACTCGCAGCCGAGCCGGGAAGAGCAAGGAGTACAGCAGGCCCTCAGCTCTCAGTTCTCGTTTGACTGCTAGAAAAGAGGTCCGCCTTCATTGCGTTTCATACGTGTAATCCGGAAAGATATTGATTTTACTATTCTCCACCTGATAAGGACCATTCACTCGTGCATTCTGGAGCAGCAGATCCCTGTCCCGATAGTGTAGCAGTCGGGTGACCACCGGGCGTGGGGGACGACCTTGTTGTGGTGGCCTGGCCGGGACCCTATGAGCCCTCTCCAGCGTGTAGAAAGATGACAAACCCTCCTGTTCCACCACCGTTTGGAGCCAGTCCTCAAGGTATCGCACCATGTCCTTCCCCTCCACTTTCTCCGGCAAATCAACTATCTGGATATTGTTCCGGCGATTACGCCCTTCCGCCTCCTCCGCTCGTCTCTCCAGCGTACCTATGCGGCCCAGCACATTGGTCATAGTGGCTGCAAGGCCTTTTTGCGCTGGTTCAAGGGTGTGGACCGTGTCCTCCACCTGTTTAACCCTATCAGTCAATTTTCCGTGATCGGCCCGCAACAGTCCCAGGCCCGTGGCCACTTGCGCAATGTCCTGTTGGAGCGCCGCTCGAGGGTCCGCAATTGCTGACAGGATTTTGTCCAATTGCAGTTGCAATTGAGGTTCTCGCGACTGTCCGGGGTTATAGTGATCCCCTTTGTCTGGTGTCTCGGTGTCCGACGAGGGTTGGGCACCGCCCTTGGTCCCCTTCGGTTTTCCCATGCTGGGGGTGTACAGTCCGGCGTCCCGGCAGGGGTCAGGGAAATGCAGCCGCCAGTCGCTCCCGAGTCCACGCCCTAGGGGCCCCCCTAACTGCAATCTGGGCACAAGGAGTGTAAGGCCCCCCAGCAGCAGCACCGTGATGTGGATCCAGAAAGGAGCTGTCAAGGCTATGTCGATACGGGTACTACCCGCAGCAGTTCGGGCAGGGTAGATTCCGCTCCAGCGGTGCGCCCTGGTGCACGCAGCAGGAGTAGCCCAGCGGCATGCAGCGGTCAAGCCGACAACATCTATGGGTACCGTCGTCTGCCGTCCAACAGCGTGGCACCAGCCCAGGAATGGTCCCCCTCTAGGCCAGTCGGCGTGTGTTCCTCAGCTGCAGTGCAGTGGTCTTTTGGGTCTCACCGTGAGCGCTGGGCAGGCCACCCCATGCATCAACGTAGGGCCTGCTTACCTCTTGGGTGCCCAAGAGTAAGTCAGAGCCCATGGACCCAGGGAAAGAGGAGGCAGAGGTGACCTGCGCGCATCCCCTAGTACCGGCCGGCTGTTCAAAATGCCTCCCAACGGCGGAGTTTCTGCGTTGTGGTTGGTGTGGGGGCCCTCTCCACTCGCACGCTGGGCCAAAGCCGATCCAGTACCGTTGCCAGCGCCACAGGCCGCTGTATATCACCCGCAGACCTACTTCAACTACCCAAGTTTGGAGTACGGGCAATACCAGGAGTTTCGTCGCGGGGTCCTGCCGCCCGTCTTTTTGGCACTCCGCCGTGGGGTCCCACCACGCCGCCTCACCTCCGTCTCCCAGTGCGCCACTCCCCGACCTGTGATCTCCCTGCAGCAGTCCCAGCTATTGCCTCCAAGTTATAATGCCCGCCCCCTATCGCCGCAAATCCGGGGGCAAACTCAATCGAAGTGATGTCCCACCTCTGGGCTGCGGGCCGCCAGGCACTGGTAGGGCCTCTGCTTATTAGCACTCCACAGCGCGGCTTTGTGACGCCCAGCTCGTGGGCCTCGCAGTACCAGAGAACCTCGCCGGGCCTACCTCCCTAGGTAGATGGGTGGGGAGCTGTAGGGATCCGGGGGAGGACCCGCGTGGCGTGCCGTGGTACTGTCTCGGTGAACTATGCGTTTACGCTGCTGCCAGATCGCAGAGCTTACACCCCCCTCGCACTGGGGGACTCAGGATTCCCCTTTAGTCTGCGGCTGCCGGGGGAAGAGGGGTCAGTGTCTCTGATCGCCGGTCAACAGGGCAGTGGCTGCCCAGGGCTCAGTGCCTCCACTCCCCACAGGGACGCCTCTCACCTCCACAAGCCCGGGTTCGGCAGTGTCCAATGTGAGAAAGGTTCGGCGAGAGGAACAAAATCGTCTTTTCTCCTCCATACAGGCCTGGGGAGCTGCCGCGCGGCCCTCAGGAGCGAGCTGATCGAGCAAGCGCCTCTTCCTCCCGTGCGATTCCCCCGGGCAGCAGCCTCACCGCAGGACATGGACCGCCCTCCGATTCCAGTTTCGGTGCGCCCGTGGGTCAGCAGGGCCTCTCGCAATCTCGGGCATCCGGGGAGTCAGCCCGTCCTCGCGGCTGCCATCTTAGATGCATCCGGTGGTGGGTTGCCCCGGGCAGCGTGCCAGTGGTTTTCCGCGTGTTTGGTGGTCCCCGGTACAGCACCCTGTAGATCCGCCGTTGGGGACACCCTTCCCCCGTCTGTACAATTGGGATCAATAGAGCCGATTTTTCAGGATTTCTGGATGCTCGATCGCGGAGCTCAGCGCTCAGGCGACCTCCACCATCGGCGTCCAAGCCACGCCCCGAACAGAACTTTTCACATAAGGGAACTTCTTAAGTCCAAAAGCAAATTTGTATGGTCCAATGCTTGTCAGCAAGAGTTTTCTGATTTCAAAGACGCTATTGTTTCTGCCCCTGCCCTTCAAGGGTTTGATCCTCAGGGAAAAAATATAATTACTACTGATTCAAGTGGTACTGGTATGGGTGCAGTTTTTTCACAAATTGATAAAAAAAGGGTGTGGAATCCTTTGTAGCTTATGCTTCTAGATCCTTATCTCCTGCTGAATTTTGGTATGTAGTAATTGAGCGTGAAGCACTTGCTTGTGCTTGAGCCTTAGAACACTTTCGCACATTTGTTTGGGGTAGTGAAGTTACCATCAAATGCGATCATAAACCGCTCGTTAAGGTTTTGTCTAATGTTGGTATGATAAATGTTTCGGCAAAATTCTTAAAGGCATCAAGAAATTAGATACTGAGACTGTCATTGCATTTTTTAATGAAGTTTATCAGAGGGTACACCTGCAACCATAATTTGTGATAATGGAGTGTAATTTACTTTGGAAAATATGACTCTACACTTATCTAAATGTGGCATCAATGACTACATCCCTTTACAATCCCAGTGGAGATGGTTTGATAGAAAGTTACAACAGGGTGTTGAAAGATGCTAATCAAATAGCTTTTCAAAATAATATTCTATTGGAAATTCAAATGTTTAAAACTCTTTGGGCTTATAAAGTTGCAATTGTTGATTCAACCAAGTTTTCTCCAATTGAGCTCATGAGAGGGAAAAAACCCAGAGCTGAGTGGTATCCTGGTTGGGTCAAGGATTCCGGTGAAGTGTATTGGTCATCTTCTGATGTAAAAAATACTCTCTCTCTAAAACATGACAAGTACAAGAATCTCTATGACATAAAACATAGCACGAAAAATGTTAAACTCTCTGTTGGTTAATGGGTTAGAGTTAAAAAACCTGGTTTTGTGAGGAAAGGTGTCGGCAAATTCTTTGACCATTAACGAACTGCAAGCCTAAAGAAAAATGCTGTTATTTTAGAAGATGGTAAGTGTTGGAACCTCAAGAGAGTTGCCTTGTGCAAGGTCCCTATAGCTAGCAGTTTTAATGTCAAACAATTTAAGGTTTTGAATGACTCATCTAACGAATCACATTCTCACCATGTTGAAGGAAAGTAAGACAGCAACCAACATAAAGTTTCTCGAGTTAAGACATCAACGATCGTGGAAAAAGAGGCATCAGACGTCCTGTCGCTTTAAATGATTTAGGTTTGCGAATAAAATTTTAATTGTTGTAAAGGAGGAGATGTGTAGTCTTCTACCTTACCTCGTGGGACTCTCGTGCTCAAGAGGGCCTGCAAGGAAAGAGCACAATCTGTTGACGTTTGTCGGCCAAACTGTTGACTTGACTTTCAAATCCCCAACGGCACCAGTGGGTAGTTGTTTGTATAGGTTAGCTCCCGGTGGCATGTTCATTTCATATGTCCGGTTGAGTATTTTAATAAATATCTTTTCTCACCTTAAGAAGTTTATGTGTATTCAATACACTTGCTTGGGCTGGTTAAGCAGACTTTGGTAGCTGAAACAGTTGTTTGTATTGACAGTGCATATTACGAGCTTCTCCAGAAAATCTTGATCCTCAGCCAAAATTATGTCACCTCCGTATAATATAGTCGGGATCAATTTTGATTTCATCACTGTTATCAATGCCTTTAAATTGTGTTCCCCACAAGTTTTTCCTCAAATCATAAAAGGCAAAATACAATTATTCTGATTTTGCATTAATGGCTTTTTCGTGCAGCAAAGGAGCCTCTCAAGTCCAATTTGAACCCTAGGTACATGTAGGTTCCTGTTTCTTCAATGTTAGACCCATTGAGGCGCCATTTTCCCTGTTTAGACATTTAGCAATTTAAGGGTATAACTTTGGTCTTTTTGAGGTTGATTTCCAACTGGTTGTTAATCAAGTATTCGGTGAGCCTATTAATGAATCTTTGCATGTTTCCCTTACCAAGCAAAGGATATCCACTGAGGCATGATGTTGCCGTCTCAGGCCGGGTTAAGGTGTATGTGCACTGGTACCACTGCAGGAATAATGTTTAGTGGCTCAGGTGCAGCGTTGGTGTGTAGGATCAGGTCAGGACATTAGCAAAGGAATCTATTTCAGGCTTAAGATAAGTAGAGGGGGCTGAATGCATGCAGTAACCTAGAAATGTATGTGTGTTGTAGGCTTTGCGACCATACAGTTTGCCCCTGTCCCGCTCCTTATTTGTTTTTACCCTGAGTTCATCTTTAGAATATTTGTATTACTGGAATTCCCATACTGCGATTCTTTGTGGTTTCTCCTTGTGCTTTCCTCATCTCCTCTTGTGTCAAGGGTAAATCCTTGTAATCCCTCTGCTCATCACAACTAGTTCCTAGCTGCTAAGCATACTGTTGCTGAAGTATTGTAGTAACTCTGCCAAGGTTCTCCATTCGTTCTGTGACTATTAAACTCAGGATTCTTGGTTATTTTCCGGGAGAACCACTGTTTAGAGGTTTATACTGACTGTATATAGGGAAACTAGCATTTGGTGGCACCAGTGGCGTATCAGTGGTAATCATTTTGAGGACATGAATGAATGGTGCCCTTCCTGGCCCAAATACTAGTCTTGGCATTCTGGATGTAAGCCTTAGCATTTTGGGTCCACCATGAGAACGTATGGCTTTTGGGGACGCCCATGGTATAGTTGGTGGGATTCCTTGGAATATTGGGCCCATTCATGGCAGGAAGGTGCAAATAGTGGCAACATGGTGTTCAGTGCATATTGGTGATTATGGTTGGTATATAAGAGCAATGCATAGAATGATGGTACCCAAAGGCGCCTTTTGTATACTGCTGACGCTGTTGTAATAGTGGTAATTTCTGGCTTATTGGGGGCAACCATGGCATTAGATGGTGCTGCATGGGCAGGTAAGACTAACTGTATCCATTTGTGGCAGTGGCACCTATGAATACTTGTTGAAAATAGATGTTTGGGTACTGAAGATATATTTACTATACTAAAATGAATGATGTGGTGCAATAGCACACAACTGAGTATTAATTATTAATATATCTGCAACCCTAAATCTGTAAGAGTAGTGTCTCCGCAACCTGAGTGATAGCACTGCTGCATGAGCCTGTACGATCTGGCTAGCTCTGTATGCGATGCCTGAGCTCGTGAGATCTGTTTATTTAATTCTTCCTTGCACGGATACTCGGTTATGGTAGGCCACGTAAAATGTACTTACATGAACTAGTTGTTTTACTTATGGCTTTTTAGACACTCAAACAACGCCAGCTACCACTAAAAATCCTAGCATTTCCTAGTGTGACTCAAGTTGTAAACGTGGTTCAGGGAATTATGGATAATTTGTATCAGGAGTCAGCTTTGAATCGAAAGAACAGAAACATGCTTCGACTGATAAATAGCATTTAATGTTGTACAAGTTCAGTGCGAATGAATCAGTCACAGAATCCATTTTCCGTGGTTTAATTAAAAGAGCACACATTTATATAAAAATATGGTTCCGGTAAATATACAAATATAGAGCTGCTGCAATTAAGTCGATGAGTCAGCTGCAGAAGTACGCACCTGGCCTCAATGTAGTGCAACAAAATTAATCAAAGTCAGACAAATTAATATCATCTGTCACCAGTGGGACTCGAGAAGTAATATCGGAAGTCGCACAAAATCTATATTTAATTGAAAACACGGTCGTATGAACAGGAACGTTATGAAATTATTCTATAATCCAAACTAAAATAAAAGCAATTCCAGAACTTCTGCACTGCCCGATATGAATTTCCGGTTATTACCGTTATTTTAATTGGAAATGCCACTTCAGCGATGACTGAGGAGACAAACACAGATGGAAACACTTGGTGACAGTCAGCCTTCTCCTTGAAAGGGTCAAGATAGCAAACAACATATACGTCTCTTCAAACTATGTTTCAACCGTCCAGGTACAATGTGCTTTGGGAGCGTTGTACATCTTGTACTAATACAGAGATTTGATTAAATAATATGCAGATTAAATGAATTTTCAGCAAAAGTCAGGATTGTTCATCCTTCCCAGATTATAATAACATTCTAGATTGCAATGTGAACAGTTATGATGTGAAATGATCTTGAAAATGTTTGGAAAAGTGAGGCCCACATTTTTTTTTTTAAACTCACAATGGCAATTACAACAAATATATACCGTATGAAAATGCAGCAGGGCCACATAGAACAGGAAAGGGTAGGGTGGATGAAACATAAGTCAAACAAGCATGCCAATATCAAGATGATGACGGTAAATCATTTGGTCCTTGGGGAGAAACCAAGGGTGGTTTACAAAGGCAGAGCTTAATTTGAGCAGGTAGTTTCCAGTGCTCTGCACTGACACTTAATTGTCTACACCGCACTTGTGGCAGTCTGCCACCAGCTGGCGCTGCATGGTTAATTTAGAGATGATTAGAAGAACAGTTACTTATTAAATCAATATATATTAATAATGACTATTACCTGCCCCCCCCCCCAAGTCATTCTTAAAGCTTGGGTGGCCTGGAAGAGTAGAAGTGTGATGGTTAGTGGTTGTGTGTTACTATCATGGGCAACATGCTAGGAGCAATGTGTGGTGCAGGCTGCAGTGGCCACCTGACGAGAGCCCTGGCACTCTTGTGTGTTTTCTTTACAAACTAAGCACTATTTATAATTCGATCTAGGTAGATGATTTCGTTCGGTTTCCAAGCACGGTCACATTCGGTTTGTGGGAAAGCGCTGAATGCAGCACAATAGGTGTCATCCAAGCCTCATTTGGAGTATCTGATTATTTCCAAACAACATGCAGGTTACTTGCTGTGATGTTCTAAGACAAGCCACTAGTCCAATTGGTTCCAACAGATGTCACGCTTCATTGTAATTCGAACTATGGCACATTTTTGAGGATGATTAAAACTAGGCATGGATTTTCTACTAATAGCAGGTTCCGTATTACCTCACTTGGTCAATATCTGCAATCTTTGTGTTGCTAACTCAAGTAGCACTGTCCACTTGAATGTGTATACTGCCGAATTACTAAACGATGTTACAAATGTATGAAACGCATGCCATGTCTTCTCTCTGTCAAAATGAAAATACTCTTGTTTTAGAAATTAGTGCTTCTGGTGTGAAACTTGAGCCCTGATGGAAGGGCGGGCAGAGTGACTTATCCAGTGTCTCTGTTTCTTTCCCTCGTGCCCCACTACCTTTCCCCATGTTCCCTGCTGACCAGCACAGCATTCTTTGCATGGCTGTCACTGGATTCAATTATGGTAAGAGAGTGACGTGACTCCTGTTGGATCCTAATTGCCAGGTCTTGCAAACGTGACAAAAGCAATTTACATGTGCATACATTGGAGAAGGGAAGAATGTCATGTAAAAATAAGAGGTATGTAACCTACTATCCCATTCATAATTTCGATACAGTCATGATACTGCAGAGAATGAATAACTACAACTAAAAGGGATATACACATTATATCATACGGTGTGAAATACTAGATCATATGTATGAAATGCTTAGGAGGAAGTGGTTAGTGTGCTGGAGACACCAGCCAATCAGTACATAAGTAAATGATCTCCATTGGCAGGGCGCAAGAAACTAAATGAGGACAACACTAAGGGTAAGCATTTATTGACCCCACACAGTATTCAAGATCTAGAAACTCAAGTACTCAAGAGTAACTTCAAGATAGCTAGAAAAAGGAACACTCAGAAACATTAATTCAAGCAGTTGTTAAACACACTGAAAAGAGGTTTGAGGAGGCACTGCACCTTCAATAGCCACTAATATGACTGAAAACATGTCACTCCTTTCTTCCTACTCTCAGAGGTATACTGCTGGTGACATTCTGTCCTGACATGTGACAAACCTTCCTCCAAGCCCCAGGCATACATAGCATTGACTTGATCTGCAGTTGGCTCCACTCAACCCGTCTACTTTTCTTGAGGCACCGACTTAAATGCAGCTGCCTTTACCCAGGTTCTGTCAGTGTTATAACTGTGCCAGGAATTTACCAGACAACGGAATGCAGTAATAAGAAGGCAGTGCGCCTGGTTTCAATCCTCAGTACATGAAGTGGTAGTACAGCTTTGATCCCTGTGCTCAATGCATGGGAAGGTATGTCTCCCCTCGCGGCTCAGGCCATGTTGGCATTTATGCGTTTGCCCATAGTACCATCATGGCAACCGGCCCCCACCCCTCTTAGAATGCATCCCGCAAATAACAACACTCCACACATGTGTTAACTTGGGAAAAACTGCTGCAGGTTTATTCCATACTACGTTATGTAATCATCGTGGGTTAGCTTACGGGCGATCCAAGCATTCCCGCCACCTGCCCGCCTGATGAGCCAAGCAGCACTGCGGCGAACCACCTATGTACTGCCCCTTCTGGTAATCCCTTCCAGGATCACTTGACCATTGGTCACTTGTACTCACACCCCTTTCGGGCGGAGCGTAGCTAGGCAAGCCCCCAGTTGTTCAGGCCCACAACTGCCCGAAGGACTAACGGGGCACCGACATGGTTTCCAGGAACCTGCCATGAGGCTCCTGGGCTCTGGCACCCCTATGTGCCGTGTTGAGGTACTCTTCTGTACCCATATGCTACCAGATCACCCTGTAACTCCTCCTACAATGAAAAAGTAAAACATTAAAACGTTCTTGCCATATCCCTCACTCCGACACGCTGGGAAAGCGGTAGCGTGGGAGATAGCATGTCCCCTCCTGAAGCTCCACGTCACGCCCGGTGCACCAAAGAGGCACGGGAAATGGCGAGGGGGGCTTAAGTACCCCCTGCCCTGCCTGATGCACCGGACGTGACATAGCTCCCCACGACCCCCGACGAAACTCCACCTCTCGGCATCCCCCCTTGAGGACAAGGAGGGGGGAAAAGGGGGGACGGGGGAAGCCCAATGGTACTAACAGGCCGACCTCTTGAGCGGCCCCCTTCGGTGGCCTGGGGCAGTAACATAGTACCATCATGGCAACCGGCCCCTACCCCTCTTAGCATGCATCCCGCAAATAACAACACTCCACACATGTGTTAACTTGGGAAAAACTGCTGCAGGTTTATTCCATACAACGTTATGTAATCATCGTGGTTTAGCTTACGGGCGATCCAAGGGCAGGCAGCATTCCCACCACCTGCCCGCCTGATGAGCCAAGCAGCACTGTGGCGAACCACCTATGTACTGCCCTTTCTGGTAATCCCTTCCAGGATCACCTGACCATTGGTCCCTTGTACTCACACCCCTTTCGGGGAAAGCCACCAGTTGTTCAGGCCCACAACCGCCCGAAGGACTAACGGGGCATCGACACGGTTTCCAGGAACCTGCCAAGAGGCTCCTGGGCTCTGGCTCTGGCACCCCGATGTGCCATGCTGAGGTACTCTTCTGTACCCCTATGCTTCCAGATCGCCCTGTAACTCCTCCACAGCTCTGGCGGCGGCAACCGTTGCCGCCAGGGCCCCCCACTAAACCGTTCTTGTCCTATCCTACACCCCTACTGCGCCAAAGATTCCAGTAATACTAACAGGAATGTCCATCACTAGGCAAATGAGACCATGAGCAAGGCTGCCCTCCAGTACTTGACCAGCATCCCTTATTCATTATAGGAATTACACCCGCTCAGCTCCCTCTGGTGAAGCCCCGTAGGCATACCAGCTTAGAGAATCTGTCTGATACAAACAGGGCGCACTGTCTTTAACATGGTGCCTATCATTTGATATGGGGGGTGCCACTCACCGCCTAGGTCCTTTGAACCTCCAGGAGCGCACCATTTTCCCCCAGGCGTACCTCTAAATGGAACTGGCTCCATCCCGCTGTAACGCTCCTAATGGGTAAATGTGACCGAGGATGACTTTAAACCAACCGCTTGGTGTTCCCATAGTGCTTGGCGCCTTGTTCCCCATTTTTGGGACGGCAGCACACTAGGATGGCTGACCGCATCCCCACCAATCATGGTCAGTGTCGGAACCCAGGTTCCCAGTTTCCTGCAAGCTGCAGCACACTTCCAGTGTGTCCGACAGGAGGTACCACAAACCGCATTGGTCATGAGAACATAGGAAGCACCCTAGTCTCGCCTGGGAATGCCTCTAAAAGGTAGTGGCTTCACAAGCTGTAAGGCCAGCGACCCACCTCTTACCTCCATTAACTGGTTCTTGCTACTTGGCACCCTAACTGCGCAGCCATGAGAACATAAGCAGCGCCCTAGTCTCGCCTGGGCATGCCTCTATAAGGTAGTGACTTCACACAGCTGTAAGGCCGGAGACCCACCTCTTAAAACCATTAACTGGTTCTTGCTACTTGGCACTCTAGTGGTTGAAGCTCTACCTTTGGATTGAAAGAACTGCCCTTGCTTGGATTGAAAGACTACTGGATGCTTCCTAAGGGTTGAAGACTTAAAGCTCCCACCCATTTTGACCCCAATGCTTGGGGAAGACCCAGGTGGTAATCAGGCCCTTCGTAGTACATCTACCCCAGCGAAGACTAACACTGTATTTGGGACACCAGGGCAGGAGATGCCCCTTCAAGTCTCAGGCTCTAACCCATGGTAGTAGGACCCAGGGGGGCAGGCCAGTCTGTGGGAACTAGATGTGAACTTTCAGAGCAAATCCATGCCCCTTCATGAAATTGAAAAATGCCGAAGTCAATAATACCCTGTCGCCATATGGCTCCAACGCTGTGTTACCAAACCTAACTGCACACCTGTTAGATGACATCTACACCACCCGCCTGCTGCCCTGACTAAAGCGCGGGAGAAGGGGTCTTCTGACGCGACCTGGAACCTGCCCTAGGGGCAGAGGGATGCCCCCCCCAGTGATATCTGGACATGCCTCTATATGGTGCCAACCGGTGTACTTCCTGTAGGCCCTTGTAGACGATTGCCCTATGCAGTCACAGCCTATCGCAGAGCCTCTTTGTGTATACGATTCTAGGGTGACTAAGTCCTAAAAGGGGGCCCCTCTTACCTGGATGATCCCCAGTACCAGGGTACCGACTGATGGCCAAATGCTGCGACAGGCAATGAACATGGTGCAATTTTAACCTATCTCATGCCCTACCCGGCCGCTTGGTGTGCCATTTTGCCTAAACCAAGACAAGGGTGGGTCACCCCCTCCTAATAGCCTGCCAACCCCTCCGTCGTCTGCACTGACGAATGCTGTGTCGGCAATTTTAACCTTTCTCATGCCCTATCCGGCCGCTCGGTGTGCCATTTTGCCTAAACCAAGGCAAGGGTGGATCATCCCCTCCTAATAGCCTGCTAACCCCTCCGTCGTCTGCACTGACAAATGCTGTGTCGGCACCTCCTGGATCCGTGGTCAATGCATGAATGTGGGAGACCCATACGCTGGCATTTTGCATAAGCTGATTGTGCCACCGGCTGGCATTTTGCAGTTTCTGTTCTTGCCTCCAGCTTTGACTGGCATCATGCCTGGACAATATGGACCCATACACCCGAAGCATTTGCCGAAAACTTTCAGCCAAAACCAGCTTATATGTGTGTATCGAAACCCAACTTCTGGTACTCATCACACAGGAGGATAATCTCTGCCTGTGCCTGTCGAGCTCTGAACCTGTGAATGTGAGATCAATCACGGGCCCCAGCACGTACCATACAAGTGAGTATTGCCCGTAAATTGCTGTTGTGCTGTGCGAGATCTCGGGATGACGATGGGGGATCTCTCTCACAGCTCACCCTCTTGTTCCATATGGTTACTCATCCTGTCACCCCAGAGCTGTGGCCAGCCAGGGCTATTGGTTTTGTAGCTGATTGGTATTTGCATAAGGTAATTAAGCGACAACTGTGACTATTTAGTAAGACTATCCACTTTCCATTCTGAAATGATCAGACTGAGCCAAGGACATAGTACCTTCCTGGGTTTTTCAAGTGCGCTACACTTATCTGTGCATCTACCCTTTGCTCAGTGGATGGGGGCCTCATTTGTTCATAAAGGCACTTGAAATTAAAGAGGACAAACAACACAGTCCCAACAGTACCTATTCCACACTGAATCTTGCACCGGTCCACCTGTTTTTTGTTATCCTTGGCAGGGGCAAAGTGTGTTGCAAGCTACAGGCCTCCCGCCCGAATCCCCTATGGGCAAAGAGCAGGGGGGGGGTCAGCGTTACAGTGTTACGATGTAAATGACCCGGTGCTGTTCTGTACCCCTTAGCCCTCGGGGGGCCCATTGCCCAAGGCTGGCCCTTACCCTGCCCTCCGTAATCTGGACATCCGTACACGCCCCTCACACCCAGCACTCAAAACAAATTGCCCTTCGCCTCTGCCACACTGGCACAGCCTCACCCGATAGTTCGGGGGGGGTCCCGAAACCCCTTGCCAGTACAATAGGGCGATGACCACGCTCATTAGTGGATCTAGTTCAAAGTCGATGGCAGGGGATATGTCATCAAAACATAATGATCCTGGCTGCCAGGGTATTGTAATGCTATATGTGGCAGTTTATAAATTCATTGTAGTGAGGGATAATTCACCAGCTTGAGTGACACTTTCATGCGGGCATAATTAAGCAATGGAGGCAATGAAGACATGTGGTTGGAGGACCTGCTGTCAAACCTAGTAACATGCCAACTACTCCCAAACAATTGTGCACGTGTGACCATTCAGGCTGTTGCGGGCACCAAGTCCTAAAAGGGTAGCCTAGGCAGCAGGCAATATATTTACTGTCTGTTGAAATAATAATTGTCCGTTGTTGTGGTCAGCTCTAGAACAAAGATACAGCGCCAAGTAGTGGCGGGCTGTCACCAGCACCGGGGTCGACAAATCAGTGACGGTGCTGTGGACCGGGTACCATAAGGCCAACTACTGTGGGAAGGTGAGGTCACCCGCTGCAACCCTGCTTTGCACGGCATAGCCTAGCTCCATTGACCTGGCTGAGGATTTGCCTTACCCTGGAGTTGACGCATTTAGTGCGAGGGTAGGCCGGTCCCCCATTACAGCTAACCGACACCAGGTGCAGACTCATGATCATGTAAGAAACGAAAGGTACCCAGAAATGTCCTCACAACCCACCAGTCGCCCTAAGTTGTTTTGACTTCAGTGGATCCGTTCCTAGCCCACACGCACTATAGGGAACATTAGGCATATGTTCTAATGATCTAATTATGGAAACCTGTGTATGTCCCCTGCGTTACTGAGACACACTTGATTGTGGACAACCCCATGGGGCAAGCAACGTCTTGACACCATGGTGCCTAGCTGCCAATAGTCTCCGATATGTGTTTACATCTGAAATTCCTCCGGGATAGTGATGTGCTTTAAACATGTAGCAAAGCAGCAACTCATTAGTATTACTGCAAATAATCAGCCACTCCCCCATTTCTCATAGGTGCGGTCCCTAAGAGCGCTCAGCTCACTGGACCATTGTAGGTCCCGAAAACCTAATAACTGCCCCGGTCATAAAGTGCGCTCAGCACCGCACCAATTTCAAACCCTGAGGGCCCCCGGCACCGCCCTAACTTGCGGCCATAGCGCAATCGGCACCGCAACAGATACACCTGAGAGGTGGATGGGGGCTGGGACGAATCTGCGGTGTCCCCTTTGCCCCAGCATCCCCTTACAGCCTTGCAAACAGCAAATCGCACCCACGGTATGGCTAAATTTGTGCCAGTAAAATCCTGAGCATATCGAGGTGTGCCGCCCGACTAGTATTTTGCTGTTTTGGTCTTTGCATCCAATACTAATGCAGCAAGAATCATTCCCTGACATGTCAGGGTTGTGAATTTGTCAAGGAGTTGGTTGCATGAGGTAATAAGCAGCAACTGTAGCTTGTTCTTAAATTAAAAACGTTCACTTGCAGCGCATTGACGCATGACGCCTTGCAGTCATGCCATATGCAGTTTAAAGCCACATTCCATTTCAATTGTAAAGGTGACTCACCTGATGCTGTTACATCGGGCATTGTAGTACTTAAAATTCTGGACCTGTGTTTTAAACATCGGCGTATCATGACGATTTTGATATCAGCAGACCGAGAATGACTAGTACACTATGCACAAGCATTTTCGTCATATTCCAGTGACGATTTCACCTTGAAATCGCAGTTTTCGTCCTGAACCCTCTGGTTCCATTTTGTGTACGGCAGCCATTTTGTGAGTTGCCCTCACATAGGCCAATGATTAAGGCCAAACACGATCCTGAAGGACACGTACACCTTTCCTGACTTCTCTGCGACCTGGGCAAGCTGACTCCCCTGCCCAAGGCCAAACCTGTTCGGTCAGTTCCTCTCCCAGTGGCCGAACGAGATAGTATCAAGGCACAACATGCCATAAACCTTTCATCACACACAAACCACGCCTAATCTTGCACACACCTTTCCCTTTTTCCTACTTTATGACTTGCTTTACGAGGAGGAGGTGCCCGTTTTTATTGGGGTTTTGTCGATATCTGATGAAAATACTGGGCCTTGCCGGGTAATTGATTGTGGGCTGAACAAACTGAAATATGGGCTTGTCATCATGACTCTGCTTTTTCTTTGTAGTGAAAATATGTGAATGGTCAACTGTAATGTAAAGAATGTTTGCCTGAAGCATAATATTTGTATAAAAAGAGAAAGCTGGCTTTGTAAGATGGAGCAGTGTCCTGAGAATATACACCGTGTTGTACTTCTAGGATACCTGTTACTTGGTTGCAGCCAATAAATTCGATCTTTGACTTCACCTAGAAGACTCTGTGTTTCTGTAGTCTGAAACAGGAAGGGCCGGATGTCTTAGGGTGTTGTCCCTGGCACCGCTGGGTTACCGGTTCGTTACCGGTTCTGAAAAACCCAGTACTTCAGTTGGCGCCCACGTGGGGCGATATCAGCGGTACCGGTCCAAGCCAGAGGTTCGTGAGGAGCTTCGTGTGAAAATTCTGGAGGAAGGCCGTCACTTCATCGACCCCTGCATGTCGACGTGGTCCGAAAGTCTTTGCTGCGAGGTTCCCCACTTCCCGACGGCTACGAAGGACTGCTGCCCTGACTATCGCCCTGTTTTGGACCCTTGATGATTGGTAGAGCGAAACGATAGACGAGTCTTCTGGTGACATCATCGATACCTCAGTTAAGTATAAGTGGAGCGTCTCCCAGTCCTTAGTTGGTTCTTAGTTTTGGGTATCCCCTTGGGATCTTTGATTTGGAATTTGCAAGTACCAAAGCCGAGGGACTTGTGTATTCACGAGGCTATCGTATGCGATACTCCTTTGAAGTTTGAAGCTAGACTAGAGAGCGAAGATGCCTGGTCTTAGCAGACTTGGAAACTTGTTTTGTCTTTGTTGTAATAGGGATTCCCGACTGGAGGACTCATGTCCGGTTCCTCCGATTGGAACTCCAACCTATGAACTGTATGTGAAGAATTGAGTAGGTCCCATCACATATAATGAAGTATGAATCAAATACACCAGAAAGGATGGTGTTTTAAAATGGCCCCAATATGGTAGCTTTGACACGGAGGTTCTAGATAATCTAGAAGTTAAACTTTTCAATAAGAAAGCCCGGCCGGCGATGTTTGACTCTTTCCGCCTATGGCGTAAGGAAGCCAAACAGAAGGAAATTAAATTAGCGAAGAAAAATAAGAGAGAAAGGGGTATCTCGTTAATGCAAGCTGCTATGCAGTTTAAAGATAACGAAGAAGAACAGATGAGCGAGCAGTTGCACAGGCAACGTAAAATGGTAATCGATAAATGTTATCCAGTTTTGCCGCTTCTTCAGCAAGATGCAGCAAAAGAACTTGAAAAAGACCGCCTAATGTCGCATTTATTGAGTTCGCCACCCCCCTATGCGCAGAGTGCTACTGCACCTCCGCAGCCTTTAGTTGTGCAACACCCGATTGTTGTGCCTCAAGTTCTTCCACAACAGCCAGCTCCTCTTCAGTTGGCTCCTACTCTTCCGGTGCAGCCTCCTAAAGGGCCACCGCCTTTGACATCTGCTCTGCCTTTACTTCCTACAACTTTGACCACTATATCGACTACCACTCCTGGTATTTCTCCTGACACTGCCTCTGCATCTACCTTGCTTCACTCTGTTTTTCCGCCTGTCCTTTCATCAACCTCTCCCTCTGTTCGCCAGAGAATGACTAGCACTGTTGCTAGCCTTCTATATCCTCTCTTTGGAGCAACAGGTGTGACCCCTGTCTCAGAGCGTAAACAGTTACGTAGCCAACTGCCTGATTCTAGGGAGAAGGAAACATTGAATTATTTGGCACATAAATGGGTTACTGACCCGATGAGATATGAGCTAGAGTCTGTTATGGATGTCTTCCATCAGTGGGAAGCACCGAAACAGAGATACGTTTTTGAGAAAATGTGTACTTTTCTTTGTGAGGATTTAGAGGAAAATGACTTAGAACCTAATCCGCCTGAGTTGTGTTGTGTCCGGTTTGAGTTTGCAAAAGGCACGATTGTGGGTTCCGATGTTGAGAAAGCAGTTGCGACATTGTTATCATTCAGGCGTGAGGGTGTTTCTCGGTCGTTGTTTGAGTCTGATTCCTCTGTTAAAAGGAAGGTGAGACAATACCCAATGAGAGAAGTTCCTCCGGTATGGAAGGACGCCGTTGCGGCTGATGTAGCTAATCACGTTGATGCTGTTCCAGCACATTTTCAGCGTGTCTGGGTACATGTTCCATGGAAGTGAGCTGAAGTCTTGGCCCTTAAACAGACATTGCCTGATCCCCGTAAAAATCCTGCAGGGTATTACAAGGAATTGTCACAGACTGCAGGCTCTTGCATTATGAATTTAGCGGATATAGACATGTTGTTTGGAAATGTTGTTCCACAGCCTTTATGGGGGAAAGATTCGTCATGCGGATCATGATCAAGAGTTAGGTGACTCATGGGCTAATATTAGTGCTGTAAATGACCTACAAGTTGGTGGTGCTAAACCCGAACCTTTAGTGGCAGACCACCCTGGTAGGATAATTACTTACATGAAGACTTTGATGCCTGCGATGCGAGTGAATTGGGACAAATTGTCTGCATGTAAGCAGGAGAAAGATGAAACAGTGTCTGATTTCTTCACCAGGTTTGAAGAAACGTTTATTGACCACAGTGGTCAAGATACGAGTACAGAAGGTGGTCAACGGTTGTTCGTTGACAAGTTCGTGCATAATTTGCTTCCTGAGTTGTGTATGAAATTGAAAGATTCAGAAAGTTCTTGGGCCGTTTCCTCTTCAGCACAGATATTGGCTACTGCCCAGTATTACGTAAATTGAGATAAAGATGAGAAAGATAGAGCAGACAAGAAAACGAAAGAGTTAAAAACAAAGGTTCTTTTACAGCAGGCGTACCCGCCTCGTAGTGGTCAGAGTAACTATCAGCAGCCTCAGCAGTTTCAGAGAAACATGCAAAGGACCGAATATCCTCAACAACGTTTTCCTGTAGGCCCTAATCAGTGTGCATATTGTAAAGAAGAAGGCCATTTTAAAAGTAGCTGCCCTGCTTTATCACAGCGTATAAATGGTGTTTCTAGCGCACGAGGTCGAGGTGTTCGACAAGCACCTAGAGGTAGAGGACGTGGAAATTTCCTACAGAACGGGAGATCCTTTCCGCCTCAAAATTCAATGAATAGGTTTGCTCAGCAGAATAACGTGTCTGGTAGGACAGCTCAGTACTATGCTGATGACTACTATGCAGAAGATGAGAATATGGAAGGTAATGATTGCTAGGACAGCCATAGACAAAGAGAGGGAGTTGTTTCAGTTCCAGTAGATCAGAGTGGACCTTACGTTGAGGTGATTACATCAGGTGTGTCAGAGCCTTTACTGGTGCTACAAAGAGTTCTATTATGCACTCTAAACTCCCTGGCGCACCTTTGTCTGGCGAAATGAATGTTTCAGTAGGTTTTTCTGGCGCCCCGGTTAGGAACCCGATTTCTAGTCCTATGTCCCTTTCTGTTGGACCTTGCGAATTCGAAGCACCCCTTATTCTGACGACAGGTTGTGGTGAAAACTTGTTAGGACTGGATCTTTTAAAAAGATTGTATGCAACTTTGTACTGTTCTCCTTCGGGACCGGGAGTACAACTTACACTGGGTAAGAAAGTGGTTTCTCCAATGTATTTGTCGAAGGATAAACTTCCGACAGAATTATAATTTCTTCCTGATATTCTTTGGGCTACTGGTCCTAATGATGTGGGTCTTTTGGAAATACCGCCATATGTTGTGACATTGAAAGCCAATGTTAAAATGCCACGCATTCCCCAATACAAGATCTCTAGTGAAGGTGAAAAAGCGTTGCTAGCAATCATTTATGATTTGATTGAAAAAGATGTAATTGAAGAGACAAGAGGCAACGTTTGCAATAGTCCTGTTCCGCCTGTTTTGAAGCGTACCGATCCTTCTCAGCCACCTGTTTACAGATTCGTGATTGATCTTAGAGAGGTGAATAAAATAGTTGTGCCACAATTCCCAGTTGTCCCTGATATCACTGCCCTATGGACTATGATTCCAGCTTCTGCGACTTGGTTCTCGGTGATTGACTTGAAGAATGCTTTCTTCAGCATCCCGATTGCCGAAGAGAGTAGGGATATTTTTGGCTTCAGTTTAGGAGGTCTAAGCTTCCACTTCAAACGCGCTCCCCAGGGCTACTGTGAAAGTCCATCGATATATAGTCAAGCTTTAAAAGCACAGCTTGACACAATTGTTCTACCAGATGGCGCTACCCTTATTCAGTACGTTGATGATTTGCTCGTTGCTGCAGATACTGAGGCGATTTGTAAAGAAGCCACGTTGTCTTTGTTGCATCATTTGTCTGATTTACATCACAAAGTGTCTCTTTCCAAATTGCAATATTGTCGACAAGAAGTGACCTACTTAGGTCATCTCTTATCGAAGGAGGGAAGGAAACTGACCCTAGAAAGAATTCAGGCAATAGCGAAATTGAGTGTGCCTAGGACACAGAGAGAAGTGCGTGCTTTCTTGGGCATTACATCATACTGCAGACAATGGATACCGAATTTTTCTTTGTTGGCCAAACCTTTGGTGGCATTAACTTGTAAAGATACACCGCATCCCCTCCCATGGTCTGAAGAGTGTCAGAAAAGTTTTTCCGAATTGCGCAATGCATTATGTTCGGCTCCTGTGTTGGGTACCCCCGACTACAGTAAGCCCTTTACATTGTATGTCCATGAGAAAGAAGGTTGTGCATTGTCAGTGTTGACACAGTTGTTTGGGAACAGGCAGCGCCCATGCGCGTATTTTTCATCGACCTTAGATCCGGTAGCTAAAGCGTTGCCGAGTTGCTTAAGAGCCACAGCAGCAGCAGCTGTTTCTATTCGACAGTCTGCTGGTTTAGAGATGAATAATACATTGATTGTGATGGTTCCACATGCAGTGGACACGTTGTTAAATAGAACCAAGACACAGCACTTAACTAGTGCTCGGTTGTCAGGTTACGAGTTGACACTGTTAGCGAGTCATGTACACATAAAGAGATGCAACACGTTGAATCCAGCTATGTTGTTGCCGATTGAAACAGAGTTAGATACTTCTGAACAGCATGATTGTTTTCTCAGAACAGAAGAAGAAACGAAAGGGAGAATAGACCTTCAGGACACTCCTCTTGTGAAGTGTGATGGTACCTTATGGGTGGATGGTTCATGCTTCAAGCTTCCGAATGGTGATACGACTGCAGCATATGCTGTCACGACTTTACAAACGATTGTTGAAACTGCACATATCCCACATAATTCAGCTCAAGCAGCAGAGTTGATTGCACTTACGAGAGCGTGTGTGTTGTCGAAAGGAATGAAAGTGAACATATATACCGACAGCCAGTATGCATTTGGTGTGGCTCACAGTTTTGGACGATTGTGGAAAAACGTGGGTTTCTAACTTCGCATAGAGCTAAGATACAGCATGGTCAGTTGGTGAATGAGCTTCCCGAGTCACTTACCTTGCCGTTGCAAGTTGCGATTGTAAAATGCAGTGCACACAAGAAGGTGACTGATGATGTTGGTCGTGGAAATGCATTTGCTGACGAAGAAACAGCAAGGGATGTGATGAGTCGAATGTATGTTGCAGGCCCTGCAAGATGGATTGGTGACGTTGGAATGTGTGAAGACACGATAGAGAGTGTAAAGTCTATTCAAGCTGAAGCTACAGAGAAAGAGTTGAGTGCATGGAGAGAGAGTAAGGGTAAATTGGATGTGAATGGTTGTTGGGTTGAATTGTCAGAGCATCAGCGATGGTTGTTACCCGATGCGTATGTGCTTGCAGTGGTCACAATGGCCCATGGAATGGCTCACATCAGTGTGAAAGGGATTTGTAAGTTGCTGGCTCCAGTATGGCAAAATGCTGGAATTCCTAAGTGTGCAGAGAATGTGGTCAAAAATTGCATGGTGTGTCTGAAATACAATCCTGGTAGGGGAACCCCAACTCCAGCTGGTCATTTTGCGCCTCCAACGTATCCGTTCGAGGTTTTGCAGCTAGATTTCATCCACATGGAAAGGTGCAACAATTTAAAATACGTACTCGTTGTTGTGTGTGCCTTTTCGAGATGGGTAGAAGCATATCCCCTGAAAGACAACACTGCCTTATCCACAGCAGCTAAAGCCCTTGTCAAAGGATTCTTCCCTAGATTTGGAATGCCGAGAATGGTCTGGAGTGACAATGGGAGTGAATTTGTGGGTCGAGTGATGAAGAAAGTATGTGAAGGGCTAGGCATCCAACAGAAATTCCACGCTGCAAATCACCCCCAATCAGCTGGAATAGTAGAGTGCTACAATGGCCCATTAAAACTAAAATTGGCCAAGATTCAAGCAAGCTCTGGTCTTAAATGGCCTGATGCCCTTCCTTTAGCACTCCTATCAACCAGAATGACTGTGCATTCGCAAGTGGGACTTAGTCCCTATGAAATCATGTTCGGCCGCCCGGCCAACATATGGGGAGGGCCAAGGCCGATAAAATTCAGTGAGATCGAACACCCTGTACTGCTTGACTATTTGTACGAATTGACGGCTAAATTGCGTGTTTTACACCAACAGGTTCACGATACTCTGCCTCGGGTCTCTGAAGCTCCAGGTCATCACATCGACCCTGGATCCTGGGTGCTGGTCAAGAACTTCCAGCGAACAAAGAATGACCAGCCCCGGTGGTGCGGCCCTCATCTAGTTCTTCTCTCAACAAGATCAGCCGTTCGAGTGGAGGGGAAGAAGCACTGGATCCACGGTGTACACTGAAAGAGGGTGCCTTTGCCTCTACCGTACGACCGGTGGGTCCAGGGGGTGTCGCTGACTCAGAGACTGAAACTGTGCCTCGATTTCTGCCTTTCAGTGATGCACGTGTAAAAGGAACAATTTCTGAAAAAGAAAGTGACAATCTCTTGCAAGAAGCTGTGCCGCCGTCAATCCGATTGGACACTACAGAGCCTGAACTCCTGTTTCAAGACCAGACAGTACCTGGGAAGAAACGTTATAATCTAAGGCCGAGAACTATGGACAAATACAATTTTTCCTTTTCTTTGCTAAAATTTGAAAGTGCAGCTCTCTCATCTGAGAAACTTTTTTTTATTTTTGTTTTTCGAACCACCATCCGGGTTCAGCTGTAGGGTCGCGGTTGCCCAAGTCTTCGGGGTGCAGCTGAAGACGTTAGGTCGACAGTTCTGGTTGGTCTAAGGGAGTTGCCCTGGTGACAGAAGCATTCCTTAGCATAGAACACCCTACCACCGTGAACAGCAATTAGAGAGGATGGAGTTTTTCGAGATGGAGAGACCTGCCAAAACAATGAACTTTGAAGCCAGAATTTGTAGAATGATGACCAAGAAACGCTTTTTGATATTATGTATTTTCACGTTGCTCAGTGTAATGATGTTTTTTATAGGATATGTTTTATTCTCTTTTCGAGTGACATTTGTACCCACTACGCAGCCCATACCTCCTCCTACTGTTTCCTCGCATTCTTTCCACTCTTTTTCTGAACATGAGTCTGTTAGGAGATTAGAGTTTATTAATAACTCCTTCGTTCAGCTTTTACACCAACACCAACTAGTGATGAACACGACTAACTGTTGGGTGTGCGGTCTTATGCCTCACACAACGGATAAAGGTATCCCTTATCTGGTCCTGCCATTTAGCCACAATGGTTCTGTGTGGGCATACAGAACAATGTTCATTTACGCACATGAAGTCTACCCCCTACGTTTGGTGAAAGATAATCCTAAGAATAGTGCTCTAGTTAAGGGTATAGTAGACATGATAAGGGAAGATACTTCCTATTAGACTATCCCGAGAGATGAGACACTACTTTATATAGGATGGAACGTGACCGGATATGGAGTTACTCTGAGTGAGAAACAGCAAGCTAAGAGATCTTCCCCGATTTGGATTGTACCCCATCAGGGTCACCTATGTCTGCAAGGTAATGGCAAGAATCCCAGAGCTCAGTTAGGGAAGAGTATCTGCACTGAAACCTATGTTTTTGCTTCCCAGACTTCCCCTTCGTTCTTAGCAGCTAAGGGTACCTATTTCATCTGCCATGATAGAGCCTATACATGGTTGCCCCCTGACTTTTCGGGCACATGCTTTGTTTCGTTCCTGTTGCCTCCCACCTACACAGTGGCGGCAGATTACCATAAGACAAGAATAGTTAGAGGTGTCTTCAGTGAAGAAGACACTGCAGGACAAGAATTTGGAGACTTCGTGAAGGGTTTTCTGCCGTTCTGGGGACCCATGGTTAACAGCAGGAACATAAGACAATTGACAAGGGTGGTTGAATCCACCGTAGTTGAAACTGCCGGTGCCCTTAGTAACTTAACTGCTGAGCTCCAGTCGGATCGTCTTATGACCCTTCAGAACAGGGTCGCGTTAGACGTCATACTTGCAGACCGAGGTGGGGTATGTAGGGTGATCCAATCGAGTTGCTGTGTTTTCATTCCAGATAACGCTCCAACAGTGTACCAGGCCATCTCCAAACTACATAAGATTTCTGAATCTATTCATGTGGATAAAGGAGATTGGTCGTTGATGGGGTGGTTCTGGGAACTGTTATCCGCCTGGGGATGGAATATTCTGATGGTCATTGGGATGATCTTAGCCATTCTTTTCCTGTTCTGTCTGTGCGTACAGTGTGCTCCTGCAATATGTGGCCTCTGTGCCACATCATGTGTAAGGAAACCTGTATTGAGGGACGAGCTAAGTAATAGGATGATGCTACAGCAACATCTCAATGACTTTATCAATATAGACCTGGACTCAGATTAGCATGAGTATAGGTTATTGCCTATGTAAGGGCAAAAGGAGGGACTGTAGTACTTAAAATTCTGGACCTGTGTTTTAAACATCGGCGTATCATGACGATTTTGATTTCAGCAGACCGAGAATGACTAGTACACTATGCACAAGCATTTTCGTCATATTCGAGTGACGATTTCACCTTGAAATCGCAGTTTTCGTCCTGAACCCTCTGGTTCCATTTTGTGTACGGCAGCCATTTTGTGAGTTGCCCTCACATAGGCCAATGATTAAGGCCAAACACGATCCTGAAGGACACGTACACCTTTCCTGACTTCTCTGCGACCTGGGCAAGCTGACTCCCCTGCCCAAGGCCAAACCTGTTCGGTCAGTTCCTCTCCCAGTGGCCGAACGAGATAGTATCAAGGCACAACATGCCATAAACCTTTCATCACACACAAACCACGCCTAATCTTGCACACACCTGTCCCTGTTTCCTACTTTATGACTTGCTTTACGAGGAGGAGGTGCCCGTTTTTATTGGGGTTTTGTCGATATCTGATGAAAATACTGGGCCTTGCCGGGTAATTGATTGTGGGCTGAACAAATTGAAATATGGGCTTGTCATCATGACTCTGCTTTTTCTTTGTAGTGAAAATATGTGAATGGTCAACTGTAATGTAAAGAATGTTTGCCTGAAGCATAATATTTTGTATAAAAAGAGAAGGCTGGCTTTGTAAGATGGAGCAGTCTCCTGAGAATATACACCGTGTTGTACTTCTAGGATACCTGTTACTTGGTTGCAGCCAATAAATTCGATCTTTGACTTCACCTAGAAGACTCTGTGTTTCTGTAGTCTGAAACAGGAAGGACCCGAAGTCTTAGGGTGTTGTCCCTGGCACCGCTGGGTTACCGGTTCGTTACCCAGGGGCAGATTTATGTTAACTGGCGCATCCCCAGGGATGCGCCAGTTAACATGCGCCACAGTGCGCCACTGCTCCGCCACCCATGGTGCGCCGCATTTATGATGCGGCGCACCATGGTGCAAGGAAGTAAGGATGCGTGACGCATCTCTCGGCGTACGGGCGGCGCATTGCAGGAGTCATGACTCCTGCAATGCACAGTTTTTGCACCTATTCAATGCATTGTGCGTCACCCTTACGCCTGCTTCAAGCAGGCGTAAGGAATTGACGTAGAAAGTGGCTGAGTGAAATCTCATAGATTTCACTCAGCCACTTTTTAGGAGGCGTTCCTGCGCAGGAACGCCCCCCCCCTGCGCAGGAACGCCTCCTTATGGCGCAGGGGTTTCCAACGTGACGCATCTCCTAGATGCGTCACGTTGTAAATAGGGCGCATTGTTTGCGCCGCCGTTGCGTCATATTACGTGACGTAATTGCGGCGCAAGGAGGCGCAAGGGCATCATAAATCTGCCCCCCAGTACTTCAGTATTGACAACGGAACTCCTTATGTTTTTATTAGACTCTCGCCCTGCTGGAATCATTACATCTTTACTGCAGGCGAAGGGCCCTGCATCGCATGCTTAATGCCATTCACGCTGGCCCGATGACTGCCGCGGCCCGCGAGATACCCCCGCTGGGCTGGACCGAAGCCAAAGGGGCCGGCCAACCACGTTGCCCCCCCCCAGCAGGGGACCACAACGGACTCCAGGCATGGAAGGCCATGAGGGCGAGGGCAGTGGACTGCACTGGCAAACGCCTGGCTATTCCGCGTCTGTGCATGCCAGCGGCCGGGGTACGTCCACCTCACTTGGCCCCACGCAATGATTGAACCTTTGCTAATTGAGCTCTTCAACCAAGGACGAGAACCACCGCCCCGTACCCGGTGGCGGTGCCCTAGGCAAGCTTGATCCCCCTGCGCCCGGAGGTGTGAAAGCCGCTAGCAGCTGCTGCCCGCGGGCCCACGCCACCCTCCAGCTCCGCCGCCCCCCTTCCCCCGTGACATATGGCGCCCGGGGACCATGCATCGCTCGCTGTGCCCGTGCACAATCAGACGATGCCAACTGCTGCAGTTGAGGCATAGTCGTGGATAAAAACCCCTTACAATTGAGCTCTAGGCTGGCCCCTCGCAACCCTAGAGGGCAAAGGCCTATTGTGCGCCGATATCACCTCGCGGCGTGTGTGGAGAAGGACGCGGCACAATCCCCTAAAAGAGCCGCGGGATGAGGCAGAACGTGCCTTGAAATAACTGTAGGGGCCGTTGATTAATCCTGGGGCCTCCTACCGGCGAAGCACACGCTCTACCACTGAGCTACTTCCCCTGCTAACGCATAGCCTTTACCATACTAGTGGCACTGTGTTAAGAGGCCATGCCCCCCTACAGTGCCTAGTCGAGGAAACCTGGAATGCCGCTAGGGTAATGACGACCATAACAGCGCTACTCCCCATTGCACCAAAGTGCTGATGTAAGGCCCAGTCCCCAAAGGACGTCAGGGACACATGGGTGCTGGTCATGCCGAAATCGAAATTACATGGTGAAAAGTAATTCTTTACTGTATACAATAGCGCACAAACTCCCCCTGAGATCTCAGAATGCTTTACAATCACATTTCAATTGATGTAAGAGCAAGGGGTAGCTAAAGCAGACCAAAACCCTAAAATAACATGTTTACAATCAACGTCATCCTGGCTTCTGACTCACCAGAAACTAAGCTGAGAATGACCTCTGCTCTGAGGAGAATCGCGAAGTGCTGGGAGCGCTTCCCGCCAAAACCCGTTAACACGTATTACTTCTCCGGAGAACACTTACTTATTATGCAATCCCCCTAGCGATGTTCTGTTAGCACGCACTGTCGATAAAATATAAACTAACATAGCTTTTTTTTTTTAAGCTTGTTAAAGCCCAAGGGTCTGTGTTGCCAGTGCTTGTCCTGTTTTATTGTTTTGGTAAAACAACAATTATTCGGGATGCTCTGGTGCCCTGTCTATCTGCAGCCTGGTTAACTAAACTTGCTCGGAGCTCCTGCCAGCTTATAAATTAATAGCTTTTTAAATAAGGGGCTCCGGCGATACTAACAAGGTCCTTTGTACCATAGACGCAGCAATCCTGTCATGCCTGGAGATTGGAAGAGCCGCGGGGAATGGGCAAACTGAACCCATACATACGGGTGCAACACTGTGTGGGAACTCTCGGAGCAAGGGGAGCCAGAATCCTGATTATTTGTGCAACGTTTTAACTCCGACCTTCACGGTGATTTTACTCCTTTATGACCTATCACCGCGCTATCGGTCCCATAAGGGCAGGCTTAAAAAAGGGTGGGGGGCGCCTGTTGCTCTCTAGCCCCCGGTCCTGAAACCCCGCCACCCAAGGGCAGGAGTCCAGCCCTCTTCGCCTCAGTGCATGCCGGGCCTGCACGAATAAGCGGCATGCCCAGGACCGCCCACATGTCCAAGTGAGCGCAGCCCAATCGCATGGCCTCCGCGAGCCTGGAGCTGCCAGCCTACAATGCCCACGATAGCACCCCATAGCGTGTCGGGCTAACGAGCGGAGGCGCCATTTTGCCAATCGTGACCACGAGGGGGCCGGGGGGGTTCATCGGCCTGTCGATGAAGCCGCCATTTTATTTCAGACCACCAATGACTTTCTGCCGTGGCGCGCTGGAAAGTGCTCGGGAAACGGCCACTACAACGCGGCCGTTTCAACGAAAACCTTAACCACGCATGCATTACAACGCATGCGTGGTTACAACGAAAGCCTTTACCACGCATACGTTTACTACGAGGTACGTAGTAAAAGCATGTGTGGTAAAGGGTACAATTAAAAAAATAGGGGGTGGGGGGGTTCCCCCCCAAAAAAACCACTAACCTTTAGTCGAGATGTGCAGACAATCGGCGTCGTAGAGGAAGGAAGCGGCCGTTTCTTATTTACTACGTATGACGTCACCACGGAAAAATACGTGGAAAAGGATAAGCGTGAAAATAGTATTCCGTTGTAACACATGCGTGGTAAAGGCATGCGTTACAACGGAGTTCGTTGCAAGAACATACAACCAAAGTGCTCACCACGGTGTCTCGCCCTGCTCCATTACGGCATCTTATGCGGAGACCAAGACAGTAAGACCGGTCTGGGGGGGAGGTAGAAGGGGGGATGGCTGCCGGTAGCAGCCTGAGTCGTACCGCATTAAATCACGGACCGTGGCCGCGACCGCTTGCGGTATAGTGAAGCAGCTACCTGTGCCTGATGGAAGACTGACGCGCTTTCCGAGCCCCCCCACCACCTGTGATCACGGGCGGTCCGCCTCATGACCCCCATCAGCTAAATTGCGTTTGCCCCGACCATGCCCCAGCGGTGCAGGCACACCGTTGCTCGCACCCCCTAATGTGGGGGGTCACACCGCTCTTTGGAACCAAAGTAACACCGGGCCATGACTAAAAGAACGACACCCGCAAGCCCGTCACCGCCGGAGCCTCGCCGCGACACCCCTGACCCGACCAGCACAGGGGGGACGTGGGGGTGCACCGCTGCCCAGGGCCGGGGTAACTATGGCAACCCCGGGGGCCTCCCAGGACTGCAGATAACTCACCCCCCCGCGCGGCGGCCCGCACCTAAGCAGGCCGCCCAGCCCAGTGTCAACCCCCAGAAGGGGGGGAGCGGGCGGAGGGGGGGTGGTAAGATCTGAACTCACCATGAGACAGATCAAAAACTCCTGGGCCCGAAAAGATAGCGTGTCCCCTCCAGAGGCTCCATGTCACGCAGGGTGCACCAAAGAGGCTGGGGAAATGGTGAGGGGGCTTAAGTACCCCCTGCCCTGCCTGATGCACCAGACGTGACGTAGCACCCCACGACCCCCGACGAGACTCCACCTCTCGGCACCCCCCCTTCAGGACAATGAGGGGGGGGAAGCCCGATGGTACTAACAGGCCGCCCTCTTGAGCGGCCCCCTACGGTGGCCTGGAGCAGCCACAGAGGGGTGTTTCACAACTTCCATGGTGCGCCATTCTTGAAGTACAGTAATGTAGGAATGGAAAATTGCAGGGGAAGAACGATGTCAAATGGGTGGTTCTTCTCGTGCCTCTTAACTAGGACCCGCTTAAGGAGACACCTGAAACCTTTCACATGTAGATTAAAAGCAGGGTGGCACCATGGCCAATGGTAGGAGTTGTCCTTTCCTCAGGGAAACAAGAGGAAACATGGTGTAACTTTACAAAGTCCATCATTGACAACAGGATACTAAAAATATCCACGTGGACTGCAGCATTTGAACGTTTGTAGGCACTTTCAATCCTGGTGGAGCATCCTGTCCCTGTTGCTTGCCATATTTTGTATTTAACTAAGCCCAAGCTCCCCGATATATCAGTTGGTCTAGGTGTGACAGGTATTGGGGATCAGAAACGTCTCGTCATCTGTTCTTGCTGCCAAGAGATTTTGCCACAACTCAAAAAATAAAGAATGCATGATTTTCACCCATGACGTGGCAATCCTGTACTGGACTGTGGGAATGGCCTTGAAATCTTGCTTATCCACCAAGGTATTCAAGTTTTGGGGCTCTGGCAGGAAGGGTGTACATGGAAGCTGGGATGAACAAGCCAGAGATCATCAGCAAAGCACATATCACGTTACTCTTACCAGTTCAGTTCATTATTAGTTAATTAGTTAATAAAAAACATAAACATACACAATACAATCAATGTAAAAAAAAACTCCTCCTTACGTCTCCTGCTTAGTCAACAAAGCTAAGCAATTTAAAATCAATACATCTCTCCATCAATCCGAAAAGTGCCAATAAATCATACATAAAGTGCACTGTGCAGGCATCAGAGGACATACTGTGCAGGGGAGCATACACAGGTTAAAATCATAAACCTTAGTGTATTACCGGGGCTAGACATAATTAATTAAAAAAAAATAATCATACTGTATCAACCTGGCTTGGCACAAGACAATTTTTCATGAGTGCATTGTTCGAGCAACAACGAAATGCTATAACAGGGCAGCAATAACAGTTTAGAATCATAAACCACCCTACATCCTGTATCTGAGTGCAGGAAAATAATGCAAAGAGTGCATTGTGTGAAAGACAAATGACATACTGTGCAAAAGAGCATGAACAGTTTAAAATCATAGAACAACCTACATCAACCGGGCTAAGCACTAACAAATCGCCCAAAAGAGTGCATTTTGCGAACATCAACGGAGTGCTGTGAAAAAGAGCATTAACCGTTCAAAGTTATGGATCATATTAAATCAACCGGCCTAAAAACAAAAAAGTTGTGCAAACATAAGCAATACTGTGCAAATAAGTATAACTATTGAATCCTTTCCTATGTACACTCCATAGTGCTTTGTTTAAACTGACCAATGCGGAGCACCCAAGCATTGATGAGATAGGGGACAGGGTGTTGGAGAGTAGGATCTGCTTCTTATGGTTACCCCCACTTTTTGCTGATGTAACACTGTGTTTGACTTAGACTGGGGTCCTGGATAGCAGGATCCCAGTCAGTCTATCAGCTTTCTCCTATACATTGATTGCATGTACTTTAGGTACACTCCAGATTGGATACTGGAGTACCCTTATAAGTCCCTAGTATATGGTACACCATGTAACCAGGGCATAGGTACCCCATAGTCCTCCCAGAGGCTGCGGCATGTATTATGCCACCCTGAGAGACCATTCAAACTGGCACCACAGGTCTGCTACTGCAGCCTATGTAAGATGGTGCATGCACCCCTTACTTAGATATATGTTACCTATATCTATTCTAAATTACTGTACATATAAACCTATAAGTCACCCCTATGGCAGGCCTTATCAATCCTGAAGGCAGGGTGCTGGGTTTTGTGTGAGAGGGTGCCCCTGCATGAGCAGAGCCCCTCTGCAGCCTTCAAAACCTATTTTCCGGGGTTGTCTGTGATGCAGCCTTACCATATATACTAAAGTGCATTATAACCTTGCGGTAAATGCTAACTTTAAAACGAATGGTTAGAAACGTGTTGTGTTTGGTGTCAAACACCTTGGAATCATACCTCCACACCAGTAACTGGTGTGGGAGGTATGATTCCTCCCTTCTCGAACCACTACAGTGGGTCAACGGTCTACCCGGTGCCAGCTTTCTCGACCTGGGCAGCACAAAATGGATGCTGCCAGCCACAGACACAAGTCTGCCCTCCTGCTGCTGAGCTGAGCTCGGGCAGGGGGAAGGCCTGACAATAGGTTTTCTGTCACAGGGTGGTGTGCCCACCACCCAGACAGGCTTTAGTGTATTGGGGCTGGGTGGGTGCACTCTGAGAGTGCCTGAGAGTCTGCACTGGGGGCACATTTGATGTCCATGTGCATAGTCCAGCTCAAACCGGTTGCAGGAGCCATTTGCCCCAGCTCTGGCATGAAACTGGACAAAGGCCATAGGTGTAGCCTCCCCTCTGTCCTGGCCCTCCCCTTGGAGGTTCCCCAAAGTTTGTCCAACCCCTTCATTGGGTATAAAGTAGGAATCCGGACTACAGGACTTTCGATTTTTACCTGGACTAAACTCTGCAAGCAGAAACCAAGTACTTCGATGGTCTACACTTTGCTGGCCGACAGAAGAATCTCCCTTGGAGTAAAGGAATTACTCCCCTGCAGAAGCAGGTATCTTAATTCATCTGACTGGTTTGCATCTCCCAAGCTCCTGACGACTCTGAAGATTTATGAAACACAGGAGGTGGGTTCCCAAGCATCTCTAAGGTTAATCTGCTCTCTCAGCAATACTGAGACCTGTATCCCTCGTGGGAACCCGAACCTCTGTGCACCGTGTTCTTTTGCAGCAGCATATGCTTTTTGGCAATCCCTGAGACTGTGCTTTGGGCTACATGTAGGCCTGACCCCGAGCAGTATTTCCACTGAAGATTTCCGGCTCCTCTCCACGGGTGCTCCGTGGGCCTGTACTTCGTCATTCAGCTTGAGGTCCCTTTGCGATCCCTGGTCCGTTGCCTGTGGGTCCCTGCAAGGGTAACTTTGATTTCCCATGGGCTTTCCTGGTTGCTCCAGACGTACCCTGACTCCCCATAGCTTGGAGAGTCTCCAGGTCTTGGCTGGTCCTCACCGTAACTTGTTTCCTCTGGCCGCATGGGTTGCGTTTGCCATGGCTTATTGGTGTTCAATCTGGACACTGACCCCTGAGCACTCTACATCCTTTGTGGGACAGCTCACCACCGGACTTTGGTCATCCTTGACACCCCTTGGTCCCCGTGGCTGCAGAGTCAAGCATCCAATCTTCACATCTGAAGCACCCGATATCGGTGGGCATTCGTCTACCAAACCCCTGGTCACCCTGGAGTGACCCAGACTCTGTCCCCTCTGTTTTCAGGTTCTTCTCACCTCGGATCTAGGCTTAGATTCCACCGGACACTTTTCATCTTCCCGGAAGCAGCACTTCTTTGCATCATGCCATTGAAAACGACGAAGGTTTCTGACACCACTTGACCCATATGCACCCGGCTCCCCTGGGATAGGTAATACGGGTACCTCAGTACTCACAAGGCTGCTGGCCTTAGAACCTTCTATGTTCCAAAGGGTTTGCTTGAAGTCCTCTCTGAAGTGTCCCTAAACTGTAATTTTCCAACCGCATCTTTCCCATAGAGTTCTACGGAACAGGAGTCTGTGTTCTCACACTGCACCTGTCCTCCGTGGGCTCCCTGTGTCACTCCTTTGGGTCCCAGCGATTCTACATGCTCAAGGCACTGAGTTTAATAAAGTTGTTGTTGTTATACCATTTTATTAGTATATGGTTCGTTCTCCCCCTGGAGCCCTTGTGTATTGTGCTATTTACTGTCATTCTATTGATTAAGTATTGTGTGCCTTGTGCTCTAATCCCATAAAGAGGTTAGTAGAGAGTGTTTAGTAATAAATACATATATTTTATGTATCTTTTGTGTGGTTCTCCTTTCATTTGATTATTCAGGAGGTTCTGATCTGGTTAAACAGGCTGCTTTACATTCCTTCAAGACTAAGCCTGAAGGCTGCTCTCCATAGCTATCACTAGGTTAGCTTTCTTAAAGGTTAATTTTAACCTAATCACCATAAGGGTTGTTTGGACTGGTACAGGGTGCCCACTTTAACTAATGGACAGCATATGCCAGGCCAACTTCTCACACAGGGTTCCTAATACCCATCTTCTAGCAACCTCTCTAAATAACCATTTCACAATAACACTGGGATAGAGGTCAGTAATTCTCTTTTTTTCTCTCCCTAGCTGCTTATCATTAAATAGTGACCTTCTAAAATCCTAATGGGGTGTACTCTTGTGTGAGCCATAGAACACAGCTCAATTTAAAGTGTTTTTATCGGATTGTAGGAAGGTATGATCCTTCTGCATGGTTACCCCCACTTTTTACATGGTGCTCTGCTGTTTCTAACTAGTCTGACTGGTGTCATACAAATCAGGACCCCAGTCTCTCTGCTTTCTCTCTTAAATTGTTATGGTAAGTACTTAGGTACATCCTAGATTGGATACTGGGGTACCCTTATAAGTCTCAAGTATATGGTACTAAGGTACCCACGGCATAGGTCCCCCAGAGGTCCCCTATAGGCTGAAGCATGTGTTATATCCCTACAGGCCTGCCATTGCAGCCTGCGTAAGCTGGTGCTTTTACCACTTACACAACATATAGGTTTTCCTATATGTAGGGTCACTGCACTTAAAGCCTATAGGTCACCCCTACAGCAGGCCTTTTCAATCCTGAAGGCAGGGTGCTTGGTTCTATCTATGAGGGTGCCCCTGCATTAGCAGGACACCAATACAGCCTTCGGAATCCATTCTCTCGGGTTGTAAGTGAGACAGCCATTAAACATATATAGGGGCACTACGTCATTACGCGTCATTATCTCGAACCTGGCTGTAACGAACCCTAGCGTGTTTGGTATCAAAGCACTGTAAAGGCCCTCCGTTAGGTCCGCAGTGCTCCCTTTACCAGTATTCCATATCAGGACCGCACAACATGGCTGCTGCCGTCAAGATACACGATTCTGCCCTCCTGCTGCTGAGCCAAGCTTGAGCAGGGGAAGGCAGGACATTAGATATTCTGTCGCAGGGAGATGTGACCACCAGCAAGACAGGGTTTAGTGTATTGTGGCCGGGTGGGAGCTCTTGCCAGCGCCACTCAGGTTGCTTGAGGGGCACCTATGTTGCCCTCCTCACATAGTCCAGTTCAAAGCATCTCAGGGAGCAGGTGGCTCCAGCTCTGTCTCGAAACTGGACAAAGGACATGGCAGTATCCTCCCCACTGTCCAACCTCTCCCGTGGGAGGGAACCGTGAATCGTACCAACCCTTTCCTTAGGGTACTTAAGGGCTTACCTGAGGGTGGGGCCTTGGATTCATCATGGGGCATGATCCAGTTCAGATACCACTTCAACTTTGACCTTCTGGGCACTCTGGCCATCGCTCTGGGCATCCAGGATGCAAACGGGAAGACTCCTGCTGCCCTGATCTCTTCGCCCTGCACGTCTGCTGCAAAGTCCGTGCCTGTGATCCATACAGGAAACCTTCCAAGGCCTGTGGGTATCCAAGACACCTGAAGGAATCTCCCTTGAAGTGAAGGAGTCACTTCCCTGCATCTGCAGGCACCGCAACTAAGATGACTGGTCTGCTGATCCTGGGCTCCCACGGACTATGATAAGCTCAGCAACACAAGTGGTGGTTCTTCACATCCCGCAAGGCCTGCTCTTTCCTCTCACCAAGTTTATGACCAGTATCGCTCATGGAGCTGCAGGAACTGAACTCCTGTGCCCTGGGTTTGACTTGCCGCTGCAAAGGCTTGTTGGCCACTTTCCATCAAGATCTTCAGACTCCTACTAGCCCAAACCTCAAGAATCTCCAGAGACTAGAATCTTTGACCATACCACATTTTTTGCACTGTGGGCCTGCTTCTTTGCTAGCTGCTCGAGGTTCTCTTGCGACTCCAGTGCCTCCAGCCTATTGGTCCTGTCGAGGTTCACAATTGAATTATTTTGGGCTCCCCTCATTGCTCGGGTCTGCCCTGACTCCCCTGCTTGTGGTGAGTCTCCTGGACTTTGCTGGTCCTGACTTTGCACCTTCTTCTACTCTTTCATTGGTTGCAGTTGCCAAGGCTTGTTGGTGCTCCCGACAGACACCAACCCCTCAACTCCAAACGCCCGACACAGGAAGGCTTGTGTACAGCTCCTTGTCTTATATAGCCTCGCCTGGTACACACAGCTGTAGTTTCAAGGTCACCGTCAGCTCTCCTGCAACTCCCAACATCGGTGGCGATTTGTCTTCCATGCCTCCTGAACACTCCTAAGTGGCATAGACTCTGTCTCCTCCGCTTGCACATTCTTCACATCTTGAATCCACCATTGATTTCCCATCGGATACTATCACCTTCTCCATCAGCGGCATTTTTCTGAAGTCTCCCATTGACAACAGTTTCTGACACCACTTCACACCTATGCACTCGTCGTCACTTGTGCAGGTATCCTAGTTCCTAAGGTATCTACCAGGTGGGTGGCTCTCCAACCTCTTGTCTTCCATGGGGTTTCTTCAGGTTCCACTGGGAAAGGTCCTCCTATTTAAAATTGCAACACAACTTACACATCGATTTGTATGGAGAACACAGTCATGTTCCTACACTGCACACGACCTCTGTCGGGCTCCTAGATACTCACCATGGGTGGTTCCTTTGGTCCCCGGCAATTTTACGTCCTCTGACTATTGTCTTGACTCGATTTGTGGCTCACATAGCACTATTTTTGTATATGGTTTGGTCCCCCCAACGGGGACCACTGTGTATATTCTGTGCTATTTACCTGTTTCTGAGGCAAAGTATTGTGTACATTGTGTATACCTCCAGATAGGAGATATCTGAATGTGTTAGTGAGTGTCTTATAATAAATACATATTTTTATAAATACACTGTGTGGTACTTTTTCACTCAATCTATACCTATAAGATTATGTTCTGGTAAAACAAGCTGTTTTACACTCCTTCTGGACTAATCCTAAAAACTGCTCTCCACAGCTACCACTTAGAGAACTTTCTAAGGTTGTCTAATACCACTAAAATCCCCATAAGGGTTGTCCGGATCAGTGCAAGGTGTCTACTTACAGAAGTGTACATCATATACTGAGTCAGCCTCTCGCAATGATTATTAGAAATTACACCAGTCGAATGTTCAGTATAAAGTTCTTTGGATTTAAAGCATCTATGGCAGTCAACCTACAGGTTCTTACTTACAGGGCTAAAAACTCTTTATGCAGCAAAGTCCTCCGATGTATCAGCAAGTCAGGAAAAATGTGAAGAATATGCAGGAATGCTTCTTATCTCTGATGACACACATGAAATAATATATCCTCCGGTTGGGCCTTCTTATGTCACTTGGGTGTAAAGTGAAGAGTTGGAAGGAGATTGCATTGTATTTTTATAATTATCCTCTTAATGGACAATGACAATGCTGCCTTAAAGTAGGACTGTTCCTTGCTGGTATTGTAAGAATGTATTACTACCCATCCATGTGCTTGCTTTGACAAATTTCATTTTATACTCTAGGTGGCTTTTCTGCTGTGTGCATTTATTCTGAGTTTTCTTAAAGGTATAATTACTTATGTGCAGTTGCAATGAATCTGGTATACCAAGATTCTCTATAATTCCTTGTAAATACTTTCCTTGTAAATACTTGGCCAATTCACTTTTCCCCGTTGCAGATTGATTTCCACCCAAGCAAAATGTGCAAGGAACTTTCAGGGGTACTCCACAATCGATGACCACTTTTAACAAAAGCCCCTCGTCAAGCTAGTGATTGTTTTATGAAAGAAAATTCAAGTCTTGCTTGGGCTTGGTAAGCAGACTTTGGTAGCTGAAACAGTTGTTTGTATTGACGGTACATATTACGAGCTTCTCCACAAAATCTCCATCTTCAGCCAACATTATGTCACCTCCGTATAATATAGTCAGGATCAATTTTAATTTTATAACTGTTATCAATGCCTTTAAATTGTGCCCCCACAAGCTTTTCCTCAAATTATAAAAGGCAAAATGCAATTATTCAGATTTTGCATTAATGGCTTTTTTGTGCAGCAAAGGAGCCTCTTGAGTCCAATTTGAACCCTAGGTACATTTAGGTTCCTGTTTCTTCAATGTTAGACCCATTGAGGCGCCATTTTCCCTGTTTAGAGGTTGATTTCCAACTGGTTGTTAATCAAGTATTCGGTGAGCCTAATAATGAATCTTTGCACGTTTCCCTTACCAAGCAAAGGATATCCACTGAGGCATGATGTTGCCTTCTAAGGCCGGGTTAAGGTGTATGTGCACTGGTACCACTGCAGGAATAATGTTTAGTGGCTCAGGTGCAGCGTTTATGTGTAGGATCAGGTCAGGACATTAGCAAAGGAATCTATTTCAGGCTTAAGATAAGTGGAGGGGGCTGAATGCATGTAGTAACCTAGAAATGTCTGTGTGTTGTAGGCTTGGTGATCATACAGTTTGCCCCTGTCCCGCACCTTATTTGTTTTTCCCCTGAGTTCATCTTTAGAATATGTGTATTACTGGAATTCCCATACTGAGATTCTTTGTGGTTTATCCTTGTGCTTTCCTCATCTCCTCTTGTGTCAAGGGTAAATCCTTGTAATCCCTCCAAGTAGTTCTTTCAGAGCAGCTGCTAAGCATACTGTTGCTGATGTATTGTAGTAATTCTGTCAAGGTTCTCCATTCGTTCTGTGACTATTAAACTCAGGATTTCTTGTTATTTTCCAGGAGAACCACTGTTTAGAGGTTTATACTGTCTGTGCATTGGAAAACTAGCATGTGTTGGCGTCAGTGGCGTATCAGTGGTATTCATTTTGAAGGCAAGAATGAATGGTGCCCTTCCTGGCCCAAATACTAGTCTTGGCATTCTGTATGTAAGCCTTAGCATTTTGGGTCTACCATGAGAACGTATGGCTTTTTGGGGACTCCCATGGTATAGTTGGTGGGATACCTAGGAATATTTGGCCCATTCATGGCAGGGAGGTGCAAATATTGGCAAAATGGTGTTCAAAGCATATCGGTCATTATTTTCGACATGTATGAGAAATCCATGGAATGATGGTACCCAAAGACGCCCTTTGTATACTGCTGACACTGTTGTAATAGTGGTCATTTCTGGCTTATTGGGGGCAACCATGGCATTAGATGGTGCTGCATGGGCAGGTAAGACTGACTGTATCCATTTGTGGCAGTGGCACCTATGAATAGTTGTTGAAAATAGATGTTTGGGTACTGAAAATATATTTACTATACTAAAATGAATGATGTGGTGCAACAGCACACAACTGAGTATTAATTATTAATACATCTGAAACCCCAAATCTGTTAGAGTAGTGTCTCCGCAACCTGAGTGATAGCACTGCTGCATGAGCCTGTACGATCTGGCTAGCTCTGTATGCGATGCCTGAGCTCGTGAGATCTGTTTATTTAATTCTTCCTTGCACGGATACTCGGTTATGGTAGGCCACGTAAAATGTACTTACATGAACTACTCGTTTTACTTATGGCTTTTTAGACAAACAACGCCAGCTACCACTAAAAATCCTAGCATTTCCTAGTGTCACTCAAGTTGTAAACGTGGTTCAGGGAATTATGGATAATTTGTATCAGGAGTCAGCTTTGAATCGAAAGAACAGAAACATGCTTCGACTGATGAATAGCATTTAATGTTGTACAAGTTCAGTGCGAATGAATCAGTCACAGAATCCATTTTCCGTGGTTTAATTAAAAGAGCACACCTATATATTAAAATATTGTTCCCGGTAAATATATAAATATAGAGCTGCTGCAATTAAGTCGATGAGTCAGCTGCAGTAGTACGCACCTGGCCTCAATGTAGTGCAACAAAATTAATCAAAGTCAGACAAATTAATATCATCTGTCACCAGTGGGACTCGAGAAGTAATATCGGAAGTCGCCAAAATCTATATTTAATTGAAAACACGGTCTTCTAATACGTATGAACAGGAACTTTATGAAATTATTTTACAATCCAAACTAAAAGAAAAGCAATTTCACAACTTCTGCACTGCCCGATATGAATTTCCGGTTATTATCGGTATTTTAATTGGAAATGCCACTTCAGCGATGACTGAGGAGACAAACACAGATGGAAACACTTGGTGACAGTCAGCCTTCTCCTTGAAAGGGTCAAGATAGCAAACAACATATACGTTTCTTCAAACTACGTTTCAACCGTCCGGGTACAATGTGCTTTGGCTGCGTTGTACATCTTGTACCAATACAGACATTTTTGAAAATAATATGCAGATTAAATGAATTTTCAGAAAAGTCAAGGGTTGTTAATTTTCCTCAGAATATAAAAACATTCTAGATTGAAATTTGAAGATTCATGATGAGAAATGATCTTGAAAATTTTTGGAAAGTAAGGCCCACATTTTTATTTAAAAAAAAGATCACAATAGGAATGACAACAAAAATGTACAGTATGAAAATGCAGCAGTGCCACATAGAACATGAAGGTGTAGGGTGGATGAAACATGAATCAAACAAGCATGTCAATATCAAGATGATGACTGTAAATAATTTGGTCCTGGAGGAGACGCGAGGGGTGGTTTACAAATTCAGTGTTTAATTTGAACTGGTGGTTTCCGGTACTCTGCACTGGCACCTAATTGTCAGCACTGCACTTGTGGTGATCTGCCACAAGGTGGCGCTACATGTCTAATTTAGAGATGAGCACAACAAGTTAATTATCAAATCAATATACTTTAACAATGACTATTACCTGCCCCCCAAGTCATTCTTAAAGCTTGGGTGGTCTGGAAGTGTAGAAGTGTGATGGTTAGTAGTTGTGTTGTTACTATCATGGGCAGCATGCTAGGAGCAATGTGTGGTACATTCTTTAGGCTGATTACAACTGGGGATGGATTTTCTACTAATAGCAGGTTCCGTATTACCTCACTTGGTCAGTATCTGCAATCTTTGTGTTGCTAACTCAAATAGCAATGCCCACCTAAATATATATACTGCTGAATTACAAAACTATGTTTCTAATGTATGAAACGCAGGCCGTGTCTTCTCGCTGTGAAACCGGAAATACTCCTCTTTACCCGCCTACTTGGTGGAAGATTTCCAAAACATAATGCACCCTCTCCCCATGAATGCAGGCTACCCAAAGCAGTAGGCATAACCCCACAATATCCTGTATTCCACCATGACATCTCAACAGTAATTACACTGAGTAACACCACAAGGAAACAGAGGTGAAAAAGAGTGAATCCCATGGAGCAACAGGCAGAGAGCTAAAGGGACAGATGAGAATGACCGTCACAGGACCATTCAACATCCCTTACCTCACGGAGGAACACCTTCCTCGTGAGGGTCTTCATGACGTGTTAAAAGAAAGCATCGGGGCGTGGCTGCGGCGCCACGCAAGATGGCCGCATAGAGGGGTTTCTCCGCCGCAACGGACCTGCCTTCATAGCCTTTCCTGCGGTTTATTTATTTATTTATTTATTTTTGGCATTTATAAAGCGCGGCGTGTACCCGAAGGTGTCTTGGCGCTGATTAATTTGCCAGCTCGGTGTTATTAAGCTTAGTTGCTCTGATCTCGTGCCCCATACCGTAAAACTTATTTGTTGAACAGCCATGTTTTCAGTTTCTTACGAAATTGGAACAATGTGGGACATGATCTGATGTCCTGAGGCAGAGTGTTCCAGAGTTTGGAAGCTGCTACCACAAAGCGTCGATTTCACGGAGCCTCTCAAGGCGTCGTTTCACGGAGCCTCTCAAGTTATTTATGTCGCCCAGCTGAATCGAATGTGAGCTGCGTTTAACGCGCTCCTTTTGGTCATTTGTTGCCAGCGCAGCATCAGCTGTTTGAAGCCTTCGCGATCCGGAGCCTGCTGCGTCCGCCATTTTGCAGAGCAAATTCTCAACATGAAGCTCCGCATCTCGTCATGGCAATTCGTTTTTCACAGGTTGGCTCCCCCTATGTTTTCAGTCATATCTCTCCTGCTTTTTACACCTCCTGCTACATAAATGGAGCGTGTCATTATTGAAATGGCATCAGTTCTCTCTTCAAGCTCTATTATTCCTGTTTTTCACAAGGCATCACAGGAGACTGGCTGATTAATGACATTTGTGGATCCCTGTAAAACGGAGAGTGCTTCTCATTCATATGTCTTTGTTACCTCAATGTCCTGACGCTTATCCTCCTTCACTTGGGGTAAACATCACTTACAACGAAACTTTTACAACGCACTAGTATTATAACGCGGTCATTACAACGCAAACTATTACAACGCATTGCGCTGGGGGGCGCTCTAGGATAGGGAATAGATTTAATTTACTATCCAACACCTTCCCTACTATCCACGGGGACTGGAGTTGGAATAGTAAATTAAACTATTCACTATCCAGCGCCCAAAAGCATTATGCGTTGTAAAGGTATGCGATGTAAAAACCACGTTGTAAAGGCAGGCGTTGTAATAGCCTGCGTTGTAACGTCATACATCCTTCACTTGGATGTACAACTTTCGTTTTAACCATTTGTATGGCTATATACTGCATTTTCCACAGGATTTCGTGGAAATACATTTTTCCAATACCTTTGTCATGACTTTATTTATACTTGTCCTCCTCTATATTGTACCACATTTCCAAGCAGTACTTTTCTGAACAGTTATCTCATTATTATCTACTGTGATATACTTACTGCTTTCCAATGTTACTCTTGGCTTCAAGAAACTTTTTATTTATTTTCCCATTTCTGCCATCACTATTGGGAAGCTGTGTTTTAATGCAATCCATGCTTACTTGTTTCATATGCACCGCACTTATTTTGGTAACATTGCCCTTCTTTTAGACATTTAGGTCTCCTACTTTACTTAACAAGTAGCAGTCATTTTCTTTATATGGGCAAATTGCGTAAACCAAAGTTCATCTTTATCTCCTCTAAAACTCCTCAAGAGACGCCCACTTCGTCATGCAGTGTCTCTACATTTGCGGATCAAATGGCTGGTGTATCTCCGCATCGTTCTTCTTCAACACAATCAACATCAACTAAATCTTCTCCTCCTAATGCTTTTTGTAAGCATCTGAAACAAGATCCTCCATCACCAGATAAACCATACTCTACCATTTCTATGGAATTTATTTTGGAGGAGATATGTGCTCTGCGCCCCTTTGTTGAGGAAACTAATTGGGACATGCAACTTTTGAAAGACAAATGGGCGACTATGGATAAAAGGATCACATCGGTGGAACAACAAATTTCAGTGGTACTATCCAATTCTCAACGCATCTCTTCTCTGGAAAAATCGGTCCTTCCCCTCCAGCAACACACTGAGGATTTGGAAAATAGAAGTAGGAGGGTCAACCTTTGCATTTATGGATTGCCAGAATCTTTGGAGGGTGATGATCCTGTGAATTTTTTCACCTCTTTCATTCCAAAGTTGTTGGACATGCCTCCCGCCACTTCTCTTAGTATTCAGAGAGCCCATAGACGTGGTCCACGTTCATCTGAATCACCGTAGCCACGAGGAATTATTATTCTGTTTTTTTTAATTTACGGACCTCCTTTCAGTTATTTCTGCAGCCAGATCCAAACGTCAAGTCTCCTGGATGGGCCAGATAGTGTTCCTCACTCAGGATCTTTCCAACGCTACAGCATCCAGAAGGAAGGAGTTTCTGAATCTTTGTGCACCTCTACGTTCTCTTGGTGCTAGATATGGCTTGTTCCATCCCTGCATCTTCAAGGTCACTCACCAAAATAGAACATGGACCTTTCAAGATCCTGGAGAACTTAAGAACTTTATTCATCCTCAATCTAATGGTGCCATGGATACTTCCACTTCTTCTTGTGGTTGATTGTATCATCATTTCTATTTGCTTGTGCTTGTTTTTCTTCTTATAGAATTTCTGATGGTGTTGTCTATTCAGGTTACCTTTAGATATTTCATATACATTGTTATCTCTTCTCTTATTGCTTACTCTCTTTGATTACTTGTTCTGTTTGTTTGTTGCATACACTGCCTTGTACACCCCTTTTTTAATTTTCCTATTGTCACTTGTCTTTTTCTATCCTTATATAGGTTGACAAGGTTTTCTCCCTTAGTCCAGGTGGTTCGTCTTCTTTGGTCTATTGTCCTGGTGCGGTTTGGATTCCCACCCGTTGCCTAGTTCGTCTTGTTGAGAGTCGCCATTACCCCAACTTCCTTTTGTCTGTTTCCTTCAGGTACGTTTCTCTCAGTCGTCCTTTTGGATATGTACTGTCTCTTCTTCTGTCTTCTTCTTTTTTTCCTTACCTTTCCCTTCCTTCCCCTTCTTCCCATTCATTGGCTTCCAATCTTTATTCTTTGGTTCTATGTGTTTACTCCTTATTGTTTCTCTATCTCTATCATCTCCCATTTTCAACCAGTTTTTTGCCTGCTTCATTCTTCCCTACTTCTACTCTTTGGTTCTATGTATTCACTCTCCATCTTTTCTCTTTTTCTATCAATTCCCTACTTCCTTTTTTTTCCTTACTCTATTCCACTTTTTGATGTTTATCTTTATATTCATCCCCTTTTGCTCTTTTTTCTATTTTTCGGCTATTTGCTAAGCATACATTTTAATGCATTTCTTGTTTTTCTTAATTTTGTATTTACTATAACTTCAGAGTTGTTTCCTGGAATGTGAAAGGTTTTATTAATCCCATTAAACGGCAGAGAGTTCCTTCCCATTTAGCTTCTTATAACCCTGATTTAGTCCTTATACAAGAAACTCACCTTACTGAACTTGAATCTCTTAAATTAAAAAGGAATTGGGTTGGTACAGTTTTATTTCCCCACTCTACCAACAAAACGAATGGAGTTGCCATTTTATGTCATAAAAAATTAAAGTGTAAAGTTCTCTCACAAGATAACGATAATGATGGTAGATGGATACTAACTAAGTTGCTTATTAATTCTATACCTTTAACTGTTTTTAATGTTTATGGTCCTACCCAACCTGACTGTTCTTTTTGGCCTTTAATTACAAGCAAGTGTATTCAATATAAAGATGATCTATTTATTTTAGGTGGAGATTGTAACCATTCCTAGATCGCAAATCTTTAGTCCATTTCATTCCTCACAAAACGCATAAGCAATTTCTTGACACTGTTCTGCAATCACATTTTATTGACTCTTGGAGACTTTCTCACCCTGACACTTTGGATTATTCTTTCTTTTCTCCTCCTCGTGCATCTTTTTCCCGACTGGACTATATTTTTCTCTCTCCGAACCTATCTCAACATCTACTTTCTTCCTCTATTGAACCCATAGTTATTTCGGACCATGCTCCCATTGTCACAGGCCTTGATTTACTTCTGCTGCATCCCAAGCCGTCTCGCTGGTGCTTCAATAGCACACTTCTTAATGACTTAATGATTCTCAATTTTCTTCTTCATTCCGTGTTTTTATTAATGACTTCTTTTTGCTTTATTCTGCTCCTAATACCCTTCCTCGTATTCTCTGGGATTCCTTTAAAGCCACTGCAAGGGGATTCATTATTGATTTTGTATCTAGGAAAAAGAAACATTTTCTTCAGAAACGCAAATCCTCCCTAGCACACATAAAATCTTTGGAACATAAGTTCTATACCTCTTCGGATAAATGTATGTCACCAGCTCTTTTAAGAGCAAAATTAGAATTTAACAAATGTACTACTGACAATGCATCTACGATTCTCCTTCGTAGCAGTGCTTGCTACTATGGTGGTCGTAACAAATCTGGGAAACTCTTAGCTAACTACCTCAAATCTCGTAAAGAGCGTACCCTTATAGATTCTATTTACTCTCCTGATAATACTCTCTTGCATAGAGATAAAAAATATTGGACCAATTTCAACAGTTTTACCAACAGCTCTATACTCCAGAATCTCCTCCTACTCCTTCTCTTATTCAGGATTACTTTGAGCATCTCCCTAATCCTTCTAACTCCTCTTATCCCTATCTCAATTTTCCAGCTCTTGAAAGGGATCTTTCATTACAGGAACTTTCCGTTGCCTTGACATCCCTTACTAAGGGGAAAACACCTGGTCCTGATGGTTTCCCCATTGAATTTTATTTACACTTCTCTGATCTTTTACTTCCCAAACTTTTAACACTTTTCCAATCATTCTTTTCATCTGGTAAAGTCAAGGGTACCTTTCAGGATGCCACTATTTGTCTGATTCCGAAAGATGGGATTTTGTAAAAACTACCGTCCAATCTTTTTAGTTAATGTGGACTATAAATTGTTTGCCAAATTTATCGCATTACGTTTAGATCCCTTTATGCCACATCTTATTGGCAAAGAACAGTGTGGCTTTGTTAAAGGTAGACTCACCTCTGATAACTCTCGTCTCTTTCTTAATGTCTTGAATAAAGCCCCCTCTCTTTCGATTTCTTTGGCCGCTATTTCTGTTGATGCGGAAAAAGCTTTTGACAGGGTTGATTGGTCTTTTTTGTTCGCCTCATTACGCTGGCATGGTTTTGGTCCCAAATTCATTTCTCTCATATCCTTGCTATATTCTGCTCCCCAAGCCTCAGTGCTTGTCAATGGTCAACTTTCTTCATCCTTTTTTCTTCGGCGGGGAGTACGTCAGGGCTCCACTTCTTTTTGTCCTTACTCTTGAATCATTTCTGTCCTCCATTCGTAGCAATACATCTATTTCTGGTTTTCCCTTTGGTGACAACCAATTTAAACTTTCTGCATAGGCAGATGATATGATATCCTTTTGTTTATTTGTAATCCAGAAATGTCCACTCCCCCTTTGCTTTCTGAATTCAACTCCTTTTCTCAAGTCTCAGGTTATAAGATTAATTCAGATAAGACTGAAATTCTTCCCCTAACCAGAACTTGTCTTCCTCATCTTTTCTCCTGAACTGGCTTTGCCTGGAATAGCTCAAAGATTAAGTATTTAGGTATTTTGTTTTCTAACTCCATTTCTTCTTCAATTAAATTAAACATGTCCGCAGTTTTATCCCGTATTGATCAATTGTTTTCCTCTTGGAACCCTCTTTTTCTTTCCTGGTGGGGTTGCTTGGACTCAATTGAAATGATGATAGCCCCTATTCCAATTTATATTTTTTCCATGTTACCTGTTCATATCCCTGCACTTTATTTTAAACGTATCGATTCCTCACTTTCGAAGTTTCTTTGAAAGAATAAAAAGTCTAGAATTTCACTTGTTGCTCTTCGTAAATCTAAACTGAATGGTGCGGTTAAATTTCCAGATTTGTGCCCTTACCATAAATTATTTTCTCTACTTCAGGCATCGCGATGGCTTTCTTCGGAACCTACCCCTTTTACTCCTCTTTGGCTACTCATTGAACAATCTTAAATACTACCCTTTTCTTTAGATGAGGTGGTGCGTGTCTCTTCCAAATCTCCCTGTACTTCCTTTCCTTTATACAAATATACTTCTTCTCTTCTAAAAACCCTTACTTCTCCCGTCTAATATCACACGTGAATAATTTTTTAACGCCCCCATTTGGTATAATTCTCTTATTCTTTTAAATAATAGACCCATCTTTTGGCCCTCTTGGAGATTGAAGGGCGTCATTTGGGTTAACCATCTCTTTGATGGTTTATTACCTTGTTCCTTTCCTCAGTTTCAGCTTTTATTCAATTGCCCTCGATCTTTTTTGCAGAAATTCACTATCCTTATGGCAATAATTCTTGATTGTTACTACTCCCTCCCTTCATCGGCATCATTGTCACCTCAATCTTCTCTTCTTACTATTCTTGCTACTCTCCCAAAAGTATCTCTTATTTATAAATGTGTTTCTGCTCCTACTCCAGATCGTGCTAAAACCAAAGTGGAGCTTGCTTGGGAAGCGGATTTCGATTTTACGTGGTCTGTTGCTCTTTGGGATAAACTCTGGTCCAGATCTTTAAAGATTTCTCGTTCTGCTTCCCTCACTCAATCCTTATTCTATCTATATCATAGGCTCTATCTTTCTCCTCTTGTTTTGTCCCGCTACATACCCTCTTCTGATTCTAAGTGCTGGACTTGTGATGCCTTATATGCTGATCTTCTTCATATGCTCTTCTTCTGTCCTGTTGTTTCTTCCTTTTGGGAAGAAGTTTGGTTATACCTTTCTCGTATTTTTGCACTCTCTATTCCATACTCACCCTCTATTCTTTTTCTGGGTAGTCTCTCTGACTCTTTAGACCTGCCTGCACATTCACACGGCCTTTTTGACCTCATGCTTGCTCTTGTATTCCAGCATATTTCATCAAATTGGAAATCCCTCACAAATATTTCCATACAGGGTTGGTGGAACACTTTATGTCACTTTCACAGGCTGGATGTCGCCTTTGCATCTTCCTGCAAACCTATACGTAACACTGATCTTTACTGGTTACCTCTCACCATATACCTGGATCACATAGCTCTGACAAAATCTACTAATTTCAACTCCGAAAACTTTAAACCTCCTTAAAGGACCTTTACTCTCTCCCTCTTATTATCTTATCATTTACGGATTACACATGCTTAGTTATCCTTTCATGCTGTTTATTTTGTATTGCAAAACATGATATTTGTTTATTTGCCGTACTTATCTGCAATATCTTTAATATTATACTATGTAATGATTTTATCCTTCCCCCTTACCCCTTCTCCTTTCTCCCCTTTCTCTTTAAATCCCCATAAAATGCTTTTGTTATCCAATCATTGACATAAGCACCTATTGTTCCTTACTCTGTTTTGAAATCTTTTTTACTGTTTTTTTGCTGATGTCTTTGTTTGCTCATAATCTTCTTTAATAAAGCTTTTCATACATAAAAAAAGAAAGCATCATCTCTTTTATAGCAGGAAGTTGAGGCAAGTTCATGAGCCAAACTCTCGGGTAGAATCAAATACGCATCCCAATATATGGTTATTTTGCACACCCTGGCACCTTACTGTGGACCAATCGATTGGAGCCTGATTTACATATAGCTGGGTCCAGACTGAGGTGGCATGGTGTGGTCTGGCATGCGGCATGTCTAATTACCAGTGGCTGATATTAATACAAGCATTGCATCCATATCTCTTTGTATACTCTCGTCTCTCAAATACAACAGTCATACAAGGAGCAATGAGGGCCATACAGACATTAAAACTAATCCAGAAGATCCCTCAACTCATCACACAACTGACACCAGATACTCTCTTACTCCTGTACCCCTAAAGGACTGCACTCACCATTATCCAGGTGGTGCTAAAGCGTTACATACTTAATAGGAAAAAGATCCATTCCCTTCAGATATGCTAATAAACTCCCGCCAACAGAGGATAAAGAGAAGCTGTGCATTGGCACACTATTCATACTCTTGACCAACAATATCAATATGCACACATTTATGCACTCTTAACCTAGCCAGCAGAATGGCATGACTATTGGTTAAATAGCATCCCTTCTTTGTTGAAGGAAAACAAAATTACAACTATGTTTAGTGAAAATAACTAGACACCCGAAAGTAAATCCCTTCATTGTACCCTGTAAAAATATTAATCTGTAGAATTAATCTCCTGGAAAATACAGCAGACGAGCCAACCTAATATCAACAACTAGAAGACTAGAAACTAGAAAGTGTAGAACCGCATTTGAGGAGCTATCATTAGCTTCCTGTGGCATCCAGGTTCAAAGAACCCCATTACTGTTTCATGAGTCATGACATAAAAATGCCCCTCCCAACCTACTCTAAAGTATTCTGACCTGCAGACCAGACAGATATATCAGATCAAATAAAACAGAGTTAACAAATCATCAACGGAGAAAAGTTCTTCTCAGCGGCCTCTCCAACAATGACAAGTTCCCTGCCCAGCCACCTTGAGAAACACACCGCTGTAGTGTGGTGACGGTCAAGTCTTTCCAGCCTCGGTTTGAGACCGTAACCGGAAGGGCAGCCATTTTGTTTAGCGGCCGAGCCCAGAGCGAGCAGGAGCTTCCCCCCGGCGCTCCGTGATAATAAAGGCATATTCACTTGAACATCGTGGCTGCAGAGTGTTATTCACATAAGGGGGTACTTCTATAAATGGCGACGAGGCGGGATCCGGACCCATTAAAAAAAAAACGAACGTTAAAAAACAAAATACCCCAGAACTCTGGCAATCATCACGGAGCGTGGCAGAGGGAGATAACCGCGCCGGGCCTCACCACAGACACGGAGGGCCAAAACGACCAAATCACGGCGGCTACAGGCCCAGGGTGCCACTTACTCCAGCGGGAGCACCAGTAAGAGCCGACTGGCAAAGGGGGAGTGCACGACGTGTCTGAGGGGGCGAAAAGGGAAAGAAGGCGAGCAGGTGACGCCACACTGAGGGCACCGCCTTAACATACTCACTACAAGGGGCATCAAAGCGCACAAAAACCACGAGAAGCAAGGTGGTAGCGGACACCCCAGCCCATATAGGATAGGCGGGGAGCAAACCTGGATTCCCGAGGGGCATCTGGCAGCGACGAGGGCAGCCCCACCCAGGGGAGAAGAAGAGAAGAACAGCTAGCTCCTGGCAGCCCACCTAACGACAACGGACAAGCCCAAGCCAATCCAAGGGGCAACGAAAAAATGGCGACATCCTTCACGTCGCTCACCAGCATGGTACCGTTCCTACCAAAGAGGGGCGAACCCACGATGCCGTGGGAGGACTGGAAGAGGTACTTTCTGAATTATTTAGCGGCATTGGAGGAGGAGAGTGAAGCGGAATACTCCAGCCCGCGTAAGTTGAAGATATTGTTGCATAACCTTGGGCCAGAGGGTATCAGAGTGTACGACAACATTGTAAAGGCAACGAGACAAGCAGCGGATACGGACGTATTCCAAAACGCACTTGAAGATATAGATGCTCATTACAGGCCAGTTGTGTGTGTGGCCATTGATCGTTGCAATTTCTTCCAGAGGGAGCAAGAGTGCGGCGAGACCATCGACGAATATGTAGCGGCCATGCAGAAATTGGCTTTGACGTGTAAGTTCGGAGCACTACACGATGAACTGGTAAGAGATCAAATAATCATGCATACGTCCAACACAGCGGTACAAGAAAAACTGTGGGTAAATGGAGATGCACCCCTGAAGGATATATGGGCCCTAGTGAAGAAGGCGGAATCATCCAAAAGATGCGCAGAAGCGGCCAGAAAGGACACGGGCAGCAAACAAACAGTATGCCGAGTGATGGTGAATAATAAAGGGGACAAAACTAAACAAATGGGACCACCTAGGAGCCAATTCACAAAGAGGAACCAGCAAGGGGCCGGAGCAATGCAGAAAAACAATTGGGAGAGGAAGACAACTTGCTACAGGTGTGGAAGCACAGCAAACTTAGGAAACGACAAAGCATGTCCTGCATTCAGGGCGAAGTGTGCGTTCTGCGGAATATTTGGGCATTACGAGAAAGTATGCAGAAGGAAACCCAAAGGAGCAGCAGTCAAGTACATCGACCATGGGAGCGCTGACGACGAAGAGGCGCAAGAAGGAAACGACTACGAGGAAGAATTTCTCTACATAGGGGACCAAGTGCTGGATGTGGACTGCAAGGGCTCCAACAAACGAGTGTTGAAAATGAACATGGGTGGTGTAATGGTTGACATAGTGGCGGACTCAGGATCGCCCATCACAATAGTGCAAAGGAAGGTATGGGAAGACGAATTCCAAGGAGCAATAAAGAAGTAACTACTTCCCATGGACGTGAGACCTGTCACCTGCACAGGACAAAGGATACCTATGGTTGGGTATTGCCCGTTACTGTTTGAGTTCAGAGGACACAAGGCTGAATGCAAGCTGTATGTGTCAGTGAAGGGACCGTCGGTACTCGGATGGAAAGATCAAGGGGTCTTGGGTATCAAACTCAACCCGGGTGGCGTGGAAAAAGTTCTGCTGACGGACACTGAACAGGACCACGAAGGAGAAGCATGAAAGAGAGAGTACCCGGAAGTGTTTTGTGGGAAGATAGGAAAATTGACTAAATTCATGCACATGATACATTTGAAAGAAGGAGCAAAACCGGTGAGCCACAAGGCTAGAAACTTCCCATTCCGATGCTGTGAAGCGGTACAAGAGGAATTAAACAGATTGGAGAAAAGTGGCATAATAAAAGCCATCGAAAGTGCTGAATGGCTATTGCCCTTAGTGGTGGCGCAAAAACCCAACGGACAGATGAGGCTGTGTGTGGACCTCAGAGAACTAAATAAAAACATACTCATTGACAAGTTCCCGTTGCCTCGCATCAACGAAATGCTCACGAAGACGAAAGGAATAAAGTGGTTTTCCACCGTGGATCTATCCTCGGCTTACCATCAGATAGCATTGCACCCCTCGTGTAGCCACCTCACTTCCTTCATCACGCCGTTCGGGTGTTACAAATTCGTAAGGATGCCGTTTGGACTGGCGTCTGCGGCGGCAGTCTTCCAAAAATTGATGCACAGACTATTCCAAAAGGTGGAAGGCGTCCAATACTTTCAGGACGACATACTCATAATGGGAAGATCTAAGCCTGAACACAATGACAAACTAAATGCCGTACTTAACATACTTAAGAGAAATGGACTCACTGCGGAGTGGAGGAAATGCAAGTTCGGAGTACCATCAGTGACATACTTTGGACACGAAATCAGTGAGAAAGGTATTGAGCCCAAAAGAGCTAACATGGCGGCGATAAGAGATGCGCCTGCCCCGTCTAGGAAGGAGGATGTGAGGTCATTCCTGGGGATGGCAGAATTTTATAGCAAATTCATCGCACACTTTGCAACAAAAACCCACCATCTCAGACAACTGTTGAAGGAAAAGAACGGATTCAAATGGAAAAAGGAAGAACAAGAGGAGTTTGAGGCGTTAAAGAAGGAAATGAGCGAAGCTGTACCACTCAAGGGTTTTGACCAGGCAGCTGCTTCGATCCTTACCACCGATGCCAGTGACAGATGCCTGGGAGCAGTGCTTATGCAGAAGGCGAGCAATGGAGAAGTCTCTACAGTGTCCTTCGCATCTAGGTCATTGGCGCCCAATGAAGAAAAGTTCAGTGTAATTGAAAAAGAGATGTTAGCCGTGGTATGGGCTATGGAATGTTTCAGGCAGTTCCTATGGGGAGCTAAGTTTCTGGTATGCACAGATCATAAGCCCTTGATAAAGGTACTCACTTCCAACGGTCACGCACAGGTGACTCCGCGAATAGAAAAGATGACGCTACAACTGTTGGATTATGTATATGAGGTAGAGTATATACCAGGTCCAAGGAACAGGGTGGCTGACTTCTTAAGCCGGGCTGCTGCCAAAGAAGGAGTGGACGAACAAGAACCCTCCGGATGGGAAGGGTACATGGTAGCAACCATGCAAGATATGGAACAAGTAATCAGTGAACAGGAATGGGCTGAAGCGTACAGCCAAGATGAAACCCTCGAGGCGATCAAGGGATATGTGACGCACGGATGGCCTGATAAAGGTCATCTGGACAGCCAGATGAGGAAGTATTGGGAAGTGAGAGAGGAACTGTCGATTGGAGATAATCCCATCTTCCTCCTGAGAGGGGACAGAGTGATACCTCCCCAGAGACTGGTGGAACACTTATTGACAATCCTACTCGAATGGCATCAAGGCATTACGAGAACCAAGGCATTGGCGAAACAGGCATACTGTGGCCAGCGATTGATGCCCAAGTGGAGAAGTATGTGAGAACGTGCGAATCGTGTTCCCGAGCGGACAAATCGCAAACCTTGATAAGACCACCTTTGGGAAAATTTCCGGTGCCCAGTAGTCCATGGGAAATGGTATCCATTGACATCATAGGGTCAATTCTAGACATTGAAGGAGTGCAGAAATACGCCATTGTGATGGAGGACAGGTACTCAAAGTGGCCAGAAGTGGAAGTAAAAGAAACGGTGGACACGGACGCAGTGTTATTGTTCCTTAATGCCATATTCCTAAAGGAAGGAATTCCCAAAGTAATAACTTGTGACAATGGACCGCAGTTTGTGTCAGCCAAATGGGAAGCGTTCATGGCCCGAAATGGCATAGAGGTAAAGCACACGCCCATCTATCACCCAGCTGGAAATGGATTGGCCGAGCGGTTCAACAGAGTGATCATGGGGACCATTCAGGCAGCAATCAGCGCTGGGCAAGATTGGGAGAAAGAATTGCCCAAAATGTTATGGGCATACCGCATCACCCCAGGGAGCACAGGATACAGTCCTTACAAAGTTCTGAGAGGAAGAGAACCATTTACCAAGGACAATTTGGAGTGGAAGCACATGGTAGTAAAAAGTAAGTGGTCTCCTGCCGTGGTGAAAAGGAATTTGGAGAAGGCACAGAAAGTATACGGCGAACACTACAACAAGAGGCGACATGTACAGGGAGTGACCCTGGAGAGGGGAGACTGGGTGAGAGTGAAGGAAGCGACGATGAAAAGGAAAGGTGAAAGCAAGTTCACACCTCCTCTCAAGGTCATTGAACCATATGCAAGATCAGCCTTGTTGAGTGACGGCAAAGTATGGTCTCAAGACAGGATGGCGAAATGCAACAAAATCCTCAAATGGGAAACGTCCATGGCAGGAGGAGTGCAACCCGTAGGAGATATGGAAGAGCAAGGAGGAGCAGGAAGAAGTGCAGAGCAGAGAACGGAAAATGAAAACGATAATGCCAGGGATGGAGAAGACATAGAAACAGGAGAAGAGACTGCCTGGGAGGATAGTAGGACGGAGTTGAACCAGAGTCAAGGTGAACTGGCGCAAGGATACAACAACTGGATAAGTGGACAGGACACCACTCTGGGAACTAGTGCCGGAAGAGGAGAGAAAGGAATGGTGAGAACGAGAGCCGGCAGAGTGGTGAGAGTGCCAAGGAAGTTCGAGGACTTTACAATGAGCATCAAGTAAGACTGTTCTAATAAAATGTCTTTCATTGTTGAGGGTACTAAAGGGGGGGAGATATGTGGTGACGGTCTAGTCTTTCCAGCCTCGGTTTGAGACCGGAACCGGAAGGGCGGCCATTTTGTTTAGCGGCCGAGCCCAGAGCGAGCGGGAGCTTCCCCCCGGCGCTCCGTGATAATAAAGACATATTCACTTGAACATCGTGGCTGCAGAGTGTTATTCGCATAAGGGGGTACTTCAATATGTAGCAGAGAATTAAAAACATGATTTTTCTGGAACCAAAATGAACCACAGGTTCACTAAGTAAGCTTCATCTGTCTGACTTTCTTCCCAAGGTAAGAGACACACTTTACTTATTCAATTCTTTGTTATACTCCTAACACAATGTATAATTGTGTATTTATGGGTATTCATAAGCTCCTATCCAACTAATTGCCACTATGTTAACGGTCATAAATACACCCCTTTCAAGAGCAGGAATACACCATTTTCAAGGGAACATTCCCAGATTTTGGGGAGCTATATGAAGCGGCTCCTCTATAAGGAAAAATATGGGACATGTGGGCAAACGTGTCATTGCAGAAAAGTGATGCTGTAATTGTTCACCATATACAATCATGCAGTCGGAAATGAAACGCACACACGCAGCCAGGAATTCACCAGCCTTTTGATGAAAGAAGTCAGGAAAGCTGAAACTACTTTGCTTTTTGGGCGCAACCTCGCGAAGTGTTACTAATTTTTGAAAGACGCAAACGTGCACCCAGACGCGGCGCAAATGTACGAACTTCTGTAGTGACTCTGGCCTTCAGTAGTGAATCCACATGGTGCATATTCCAAATAGGTGCAGATAATGAGACATTGTTAAAGTTTTGAATAACCGAAAATACCTACAAGGCTCTGCTAGGCAAGCAGTAGACTAATTCATAACAGTAAAGTTGTTTGGTCTGACTAATGTTAGTTATAGTTAATGACTCAGTAGAACTTAATTTTTTATTTAGATCAATTCAAATATAGCTGACATATTTATGGTTTTCTATAAACCTCTGATAAACTACTGCTTAACACATAATTATAGAACTATTCTATTGGAACAAGTTTCGGTAAGGCAAAAATAATTTCCTTTAAATCTGTAGTCCGACAATAACAGAACAACAAACGAACAGCTGCGCACAAAAAAAATGCACTCTTCGAGCTAAGTGAAGATCACTTTGCATTTAAATAGGTCTCCGTGTCCTTTGATCTTAGGCGCGCATAATATTCCCTCACTGGAAGAACGTGTTCTCATTTCATTTATTCAAAGAGGACCAAAAGCCTCTCCAACTGCTGAAATTATCCCTGTTCGTGTTGCAGTTCTTGAAAAGTGGTTGACATCGCTTCAAAGCAGTGAAAGCGAAGTGTGCAAATTCCACATCAGCCCGGCAGCTGTGAAATATATGCAGGGTGGACTACAGCAATGGAGCGGGCATAAGGTTAAAGATACATTTATTTTATAGGTATAGTTACCACGACTTGAAGGTTCAACTGAGGTGAACCGTGTTTCCAAATGAATGACAGGTAGTATCTTGGAATTCTGACTCACTGCACAGTCCAAGCAAGAAGATGCACCATGAGTGGTTATCTGACCTCAAAAATGAAGAGCTCACCGATCCTCAAATTCCCTGACACAAACCATTCAAGCATCAGGACTACCATTAGCAGCCCATCATTCCCCACACTGCCTTTTAGAAGATAGTTGTTGGGGAAGAGGGGCGTTCCGGCACCTTTAAAGATGGAGGCACTGTGCTGAGCTCCATGCCAGGTCCAAGCCTTCTTTTGGGAGCGGTACGCTGGCGCGGGCATTTAAACGAACATGTGCTGACGAGCAGCCTGGAATAAGCTGGTTAGCCGCCTGAGGCACTTTTGCCCGGCTTTGAAGGACTCACTCAGTTGAATGCAGAGGCAGCGCCCACCATTTTGTATAGCATTTCGAGTTTGCCTCCGCAAAATACTTCCTTACATAACGTTTAATTAACATTGTTTCAGCAGTTTTACTCTACTTAGGCTGTGCTTCTATAAGGGAGGTTTGGGGGCAGCCGAGCGCAGGGAGGTCTGCCCCCCCAGGCAGATTGGAGGGGCAGGGCTGGCCAGGTGCCGGCCATTTTGTAGTTGTTGGGCTGTTTAGCTGTAGCCCAAATAGAGCCCAATTATAAGGGTCCGCAAGGGTTGCTCCCAGCCACCATTTTAGCTTTGGTGACCTGGTGGCAGGGAGCAGCGGCAGCGTAGTTAGAAAATAATTTCTGGTAGTTCGTTTTTGGCCTTATTAAGGACAGTTTAGCTTAGTTATCATTACAATGGAGGAATACCGGGTTCTTGAAGATGTGCGCCTGCTCAGTGAGGCGGGCGGCTGGATCTCTTGATCCCGGCCACCGCAGGCCCATCGCGCCCACCTCGATGAGCGGCAGTGGGAGTTGTAGCCTGCACCTCTCCAAAGAGGGGAAAGATTAGCTCAGTAAGTAAGAGGGAACACTTGTGTGCCAGGAGAGAGGCCCCTGGGTTGAATGCAGTGCCGGATCCTCGTGTAACGTATGAGGCTCCGGCGAAGGAGGGCGGGGGTAGGGCCACTACAGGCCACAGGTGCTCCTCAAGTGTGAAGCAGGGAGGGGTGAGGAAAGGCGTCCTGTCAGCTACAGGGCCCGAGGTGGTTGTGACCGGGGCCTCCAGAGCAGCAGCGCATAGTGGAGAGTTAGCAGCATTGCTGCTGAGAAGAGGAGGGGTACGGGGTGAAGAGTGCACACCCCAGGCCAAGGACGGTAATGGGACTTGCGCTGCAGGGGCGAAGGAGGCCAATGGGAGGGGCGGTGCAAAGGGAGACAAGGCATTAATTAAAGATTCCCCCATGGAGGGCAATGGTTTTCACATAATGTCGGCACCCTCATTAAGAGAAGGAGGGGCTCATAGGGGTGGCAGCGGTGATCCCAGGGTGGGCATTGTTTGAGGGGCTTAGAGAGCCAACAACCTCTGATTTTGGGGAAGAGGAAGATTGCCCAGGAGTGTGGAAGTCTGGAGGGGGCAGTAAGGCCTAAAAGGGTTTGGATATTTTCACGTCCTGGAATGAGGAGGTGAGGGGCAGGTGGATGCTTGCATGTCACAGGGGTCTTTTGGGGTGGAAGAGAGGGGCAGAGGCAGGAAAAGGGGATTGGAGGGGGGAGGGGACTAGCCTTGTGAAGAGTAGTGGGGGCACGGGGTTAGCCCCAGTGCAGGGTCGGCCATCGTCAGGCCTTGCCGAAGGGCTGAAATGGAGTGAGGAAGATGAAGGGGGGTAAGTGACAGTGAGGTGGGCAATCTGATCAAGGTAGGTTGGAAGGGGGCTGAGAGTACAATAGGGTAGGGGAAAAAGAGGAGATGGGAGCTAGGGTCTCATCGGCCCAGCACACCAGACCAGTCGTTTATGATTCAGATGGAGGAGAGGCACAGAGTTACAGACTTGGCTGAGCTGGGAGCGGCTTGCTGGCGCCGAGGAGAAGGGAGGGCTGAGCCTCAGGCTGCATGCCCATTAATATCTGAGGATCCTGTCGCGGCCGGCATATGTAGGCCCAAGCGGCCTCGCTGGCCCCAACACACGACGGACCTCGGCGGTCTGCAGTGACAGAGGAGTGCACGGGCAAACAGTCAGTAGGACAGGTGAAATACCGGAAGGTGCAGTCGGCAACTCCAGAAGCAGTGAGACGGAGGCCCAGCAGGGCCCACCATGTGGAGACACAGGGCGAATGGTGCGAAGAGCTGGATTTTGATGAGGAGATCCTTGAAGAGGGCGAGTTGCGGGACGAGCAAGAAAGGGCAGGGGTGACAGAGTAATGTGTTGGAGCCTGCGAAGAGGCCGGGTACGTTTTTATCGACCTCAGGGCCATTGGCGAGGCGGACTGCAGCAATACAGGCAATACGGGCACCCTCCTTGGCACCAGGTAAGGCAAAAGGTCTGATGGGGAAGCCAGTAATGGTGTCGACTGGAATAGGATGCGGGGTCTAGGGGGTGAGCAGGGTAGGTTGCAGAATGGTAAGTATGTATCAGACGTAAATGCAAGCAATGAAGAAGGAGGTAAGTCATGTGGAACCAGAGGAGAAGATAGCAAAGACACGTACAAAGTGGATAAAGGAGAAAAAGAGGTTGTTGGGATAAAAGACAAATTAGAGAGTAAAGAGTTGAAGGAAGATCAAGAAACTCCCCTATATGTGTGTATGTGTGTCACCAAACCACTGGGAGCTCATTTGATGCTAGCAACCAAGAAACGCTTTAGGAATGAAGAGTACTTCAAAACGCTTATGCTTTTGCATAGGGAGGTGAGAGCAAAAGAAGGGTCAAAAGAAGAGGAGTATGATTTGGCCACGCGGCCGAGGGTCCCATCGACCAAAATTGGACAGCTGCGTTTTTGATCTATGCAAGTGTTTATTGTAAAAATATCCTGAGCATAGCGCTATTTAAATACATGGACATTATTTGGAAAGCCCAGATTACAGTTGGGGTTTACGGGTGGGCGCAATATGGTGAGGAGTTTAGAGCACGTATGGCATGGGACCCCCAAAGCAAATGGGGTGAGCTGGACACAGCTTTGTGGCAGCACACTATGGGGGTGTCAAGAGCGGGTAAGACCATTTTCACAGTTAGTGGGCTTCCATTCGTTTACCGGCCCTTTCAGGGGAAACCCAACCGGGGAGGGGTGGGAAGTACTGGAAGGGAGCAGACAGGGTCCGGGGCCATCCTGCTGGCATTTTAACAAGGGACTTTGCACTCAGGAGTTTAATAAATTCCGCCACGAGTGCTCGAAGAGCGGGGGTCGGCATGCGCTGGTCAACTGATTCAGGACAGGGGGTGGTTACCATCAAAGGAGCCAGCAGTGGCAGCAAGGGGGAGACAATGCAGGGGGGTAGCAGCAGCAACACCTTACAGGAGCAAGGGTGTCTTGGGGGTGCTCAGGGGCCTGGGCAAAAAGGGCTCATACTCCGGTTAGGCCGGAGAAGTTGGAGGCAGCGCTACAGGGATATCAGGACCACATGGCTGCAGGAATTTTGATGGAGGGTTTCAAATGGGGTTTTCGTTTTCGTTTGGGTTATGGGGACCAAGGCCCAGAAGATTGACGAAGAACCTACAGTTAGCAAAAGAACATAAACAATTGGTCCAAGACAAGCTAGACAAAGAAGTGAGGGAAGGAAGAATGGCTGGGTCTTTCGCGGATTGGCTGATGGAATACTTGATTGTGTCACCCATTGGGGTAGTACCAAAAAAGGTACCTGGGCAGTTTTGCCTGATTCATCATTTATCATGTCCAGAAGGGAGATCAGTGAACGATTTTATTGATGAAAAGAGGCCGCGATATCATACTCATCAGTTGACGTGGCCATGTCACTTGCAGTGACAGCGGGCGCAGCGGCTTCAATAGCAAAATTCAACAGACCTTGGAAAACTGCAAAGAACTGACGGGGGAACTGGGGTGCCGTTGGCACCGGAAAAGACAATGGGCCCCAGCATGGCACTTTCTTTTCTAGAAATTGAAATTGATTCGGGAGTAATGCAGGCACACTTGCCAGAGGACAAGAAGCTAAAAATGTTGGAATTGCTAAGTGTCATGCTAGCTTGGGTAAATGTGACAGTCAAGGAGATACAGATCCTGTTGGGCCATCTTAACTTCGTATGCAGGGTGGTGAGAGTAGGGAGGACTTTTTGCAGGAGATTGGGATGGCATTGGCAGGGCAACAACCACCTCACCATCATGTACAGGTCTCAGCAGATGTGAAAGAGGATTTGAGGACGTGGTGGGTATTTTTACAGTCTTTTAATGGGATCCCGCTGGCAAGGAAGGAGGATTTGATATGGGATGTCCAAATATATTCAGATGCAGCAGACAGCAAGGGTTTGGCCTTTTTTGGCAAGGGAGATGGTGCGCAGAACAGTGGCCTGCACAATGGAGTGAAGGGGGTAGGAGTATTGCCTTTCTGGAGTTTTTTTACGGAGGTGGTGGCAGTGACTTAGTAGGGTGAACAGCTGGCGCACAAGGAAGTGACATTCAGAGTAGACAATATGGCAGTTGTTGACATAGTTAACTGACAGTCAGCGAAGGAGGAACAGGTTTTGAAGCTGTCAAGAGTGTTTGTGTTGGGTTGTTTACTCCATGACATAGCTTTCAGGGCACAGCACGTCCCGGGTGTGGACAATGAATAGCGGATGCTTTGTCTCATTCACAGTGGGGGAGATTCTGTCGGCTAGCCAAGGTTGCCGACAGAACTCTGACGCCCATGCCACAGCAGTTGTGGTATATAGGCAAATAAGGATGCTACAACTGGTAGGGTCACTGGCAAATTCTACTAGGGTAGCTTATAGTCTAGCATGCAAAGAATTCCTGGTTTCAGGTGCCCAGCAGATCGTTGATAAGGAACAAAGGGTGGAGGATGTCATTTAGTTCATACTAGATATGATCAGTAAAGGATTATCTAGGATCACAATAGCAGGGAAGCTAGCAGGGTGGCCTTTGTGGGCAAGCTGCTATGGGGCTATCCACCATTAGCAGGTGAAGTGGGAACAAGTATTATAGAAGGATGGGCTAGGGAACCGGGCCAGAAGAAGTATATCAGGAAGCCTTTGTCTTGGCGGCTATTAGGCAGGGTGCTAAAGATGTTGCCAAAAGTATGTACGGATGACTTTGAGACTTGTTTTTTTCCACATAGATGGTGTGGATGTTTTTTGGCGCATTCCGGGTATCAGAATTGTTGAGGGACAGAAAGAGTGGGGGGTTAGGTGGGAGGATGCGGTTCCTCATAGCTTGGGGGTACATATATGGTTGAAGACGTCTAAAACCGAGAGGTATAGGTAAATGGGTTTCGCTCCAGGCCATAGTGCCTTTGCTCACTTCTCCATGCAGTTGGGAGGCACGTTGGCGCGCTATGTCCAAGGGTTTGGGGGGTCAGTTTTCAAACATGCTAATGGAAGTAGAGTGACAGCCTGCCAGCTACTAGCGGTCTTGATGAAGACATTAAAGGAACTGAAAATCACCAGCGCGGAATTTGGTACGCCTTCTGTCTGAATTTGGGCAGCGTCAGAAGCTAACAATAGAGGGTGGGAGCAGGGAGACATCATGCGGCTGGGGCACTGGTCTTCTGAGTGTTACCGCATTACCTGCGAAGGGATGCCGGGGAGTAGCGCAGTTGGCCACAATGCATAATCTCATGCAGATTTTTCTCATTTCAGGTTTGGTGGCTGGCCCCTCTTTCAGCTGAGATGATATTTAGGTAGTTGGGCACTCTTTCGTGAAGTGGGCTCTACTCCAGGCCCGCAAGAGTTATTTCGGACAAAACTTAGGGGCAGATTTACAATAACTGGCACATCCCTGCATATCAGCAGGGATGCGCCAGTTATTGTGCGCCACCATGGATGCGCCGCATTTACAATACGGCGCACCATGGGGCAAGAATAGACAGATGCGTGACGCATCTGATGCCGGAAAGGTGACGCATTGTTGGACATCTACAATGGGGATGGAGAGAAAGGGGGAAAAAAAGGGGGGCCCTGGGGCTCCGGACGTCAGGAGAGCTACAACCGGAAGGTTTGAGTATTCAATATACTCCTTGTGCGTGGATATTGTTAAAAGTTAAGAAGTCCTTGCTGACTCCGTGTTTTAATCGCAAGCGTAGTAGCCGGCAATCTTGCCCAAATCCGAGCTTCAATCACGGACGCTGGTGCCGGTTGACTCTCGCACGCATCAATCATGGAGATGTAGCTCTCTTGACGTCCGGAGCCCCAGGGTCCCCCTTTTTTCCCCTTTTCTGTATGGTGCCACATTACTCACAGTGGTCTTCTTGGCGCCCTCCCCCACCCCTTTGAATTCCTCCCTTCACCAGTCCTGATGAAGACCCCGCAGTAAGGTGCAAGTGATCCTACACAACCTGGGGTCGAAACGTCAACATATTATTTGTTTGTCCTACCCAAGTGCAACAGATCATTTTGGCTGTGTTGAAATAACTGGGATAGGAGCACATATATATGTTTAGGAGTAATTGATGGCAATAATAGTATACCCATATGATGTCAACTTACAAATGTACTTATGTGACCACATGTGATTTCTTCAAAAACTTTCTCTATACCACCACAACCCTCACCATTACTATACCCCTTTCGCCCCTTTCCCTTTTCACCCACAACTTCACTTTGGGCAATTATGTGTTCTACAATACAAAAATGTATGCGTAATTAGTTTACAACTGAGGATGTGAATAAATAACATCACTCATGGAATAGAGTGTTATTAGTTTGACTCTGATTATTTTTTGACTTTTGTCTCTGTGTTAAAGAGATCCTGCAACTGGGACCCCTTTATATGTAACACTGAATTACCCAGGTCCCAGCACTGTTGGGTCAACCCATATTCTGTAACGCTTGCTGCTTCTGTCTTGGGCACTGAAAGGACTGGACTTTGCTTTCTACAGCCTGCTTCCCAAGGTTCTCTAAGGGCTTGTCTGTGCTTGCTTCCTTTAACAAAGTGTCAGGGCCATCAACGACTTCATCTGCAGCCCCTAAACTTGGAGGTGGTGTGCGCTGTGAAGAACTAAGAACATTCACACATCAACCTCCAGCGCCTGTTTTACTGATGCAGCACTGCCATGTGGTTGAAAACCCAATGCTTCTCCATAGTGCGGCCGAAGAATTGATGCAGCACCTGCCATGCAGATGAATGATCACCAAGTCTCGAGCACCGTGTCATTGACTTCCGTGGCACACGCTCTGACTCCAACGCAGGCCCAGCTGTGCGGCTGAAGAAATCAATGCATCACCTGTTCGGCTGCCGCCACATCTACTCAGTGTGTCTGTATTTTCAACGCGTAATCCCTGTGCACCAAGTTCTTCATCGACGTGGCCCAGCAGGAAGGAACAGAGGCTGTGTGTCTGGAGAACGACGCATCACCTCCCCTCATAGTAAGGAAATGAATCATCTCCTCACCTGGCAGTAAGGAATCAACGCATCACCTCCCTTGGCAGTAATTAATAGACCCATCACCTCCCCTGAAAGTAAGGAATCCACGCATTCCTTTGCTTTTCGTGTGCCAGTTTTTATATTTGATTTTTGACGCATCCTAGGTACATTGTGATAAAAGTGAAGCACAATATGGACTGAAATATTTTGAACCTTTTAAATGTGATATCTCTGATGTGTATCTTGGATTTTTGTCATTTTGGTATTGTTTTACTCAGATAAATATTGGTTATTTTTCTAAATTGGTGTGGTGTCCCTTTGTAGTGTTTTCACTGTGATACTGTGTGGGTATGTACAAATGCTTTACACTTTGCCTCTGAGATAAGCCTGACTGCTCGTGGCAAGCTACCAAAGGGATGAGCAGGGGTTATCTTGGGTGTGTATCTCCCTTACCCTGACTAGAATAGGGGTCACTACTTGCACACCGTGAAGCCACTCCCAAATAGAGACCCTCATTTATAACAGGAAAAATTCTCCAAATCTATAGCCTTCCTAAAGGAACTGAAGGCTCTGATCCCATTGCTTACTTTCAAACATTTCTTCCAAAACTTCTGGATTTATCTAATGCCACAGCCCTCAACATAAAAAGAGCTTACAGACTTGGCCCAAAGATCTCAACTAGACCCAGAGGAGTTATTCTTCTCTTCCTACAATATACTGATCTCCTATCTTTTTTTTTCTGGCAACTGCATCCATTTAACTTTCTTGATAGAAAACGACCAGCAGATTAAAATACCAGAATGAATTTAGCATTCTCTAGATTCCAGTCCATAGAAATTGTCTTCCACGAGCACCCGTAGACAATAATATATATTTTTTAATTTTGTATTTTCAGTTAAATGACCACAGAAGGTCCTGATTTTATATTAAAAACAGAGCTTTGGACTATACCATTTCCAGCTGAAAGGCAATATGTCTCTCCATGTGTTCCCTTACCTGGCGTGTCAAGCAGTTTGGTGCTTACTTTCCCTCCATGTTAAAGAACAGTGGATGTTTCAGCACCCAGGCATGTTGTGCTGCATAGCTTAATACATATAAGGTCCAAAAGGCGAGATCGAGTGCATAGCAAATGCTTGTTGTTAATGGCATCTATCAAATGAGATCATTTCCCCTTATTGACAAGAGAATGTCAAGGTTGCCCCTTATCCCGTCTTTTATTCATCACTGCACTGGAACCTTTCCTGACCAAAAATCGACAAGGCCCCAACAATTCTGGCCATCAAATTAGCAAAAGCCATATTAAATGATCCTTTTATTCCGACAGCATTCCTCTGTATTGATCCTACCCATCTTCCTCTGTTCCATACTTCATGGAACAGGATTCAGCTTTTTTTTTCACTATTTAGGTTATACATTAAATACTGAAAAATCAGATAGACTTCCTTTAAATATCCACTGTATCAAACAACAGTTTGCTTCTGTTGATTTCACATCACAGCATTCTAAAATAAAGTATTTGTAGTTCACAAGTAGCATTAAAGACATTATTACATTACATTTTAATCATATCATTAAAACCAGAGGACGGTGGGTCGTATCGTCCCATTTCACTATTAAATATAGAAAACAAAATACTGCCGTCCATCCTTGCGGCACGTCTCTTAACTGTTATCTCCCCTCTGATCCATGGAGATCAGTCTGGCTTTATGCCGAAATGAGCCACATGCTACAACCTGCAATGAGTGGCTAACTGGATGGATGCTGATCGGGACTGTGAGAAGGCGCACCTGCTCCTTTCCCCGGACGCTGACAAAGTGTTCAACACCATTCACTGGCCTTGTATGAGGCCTGTGCTGGAGAAATTTGGATTTGGCATGGGGTTTAGGGGCTGGGTGGCACTATTATACACTGATCTGGAAGCTAGAGTGCGGGTGAATGGAAATCTCTCGGGCACATGGCCTCCCCTGGGCTGGGTGGTTTTGTGGACGTAGCTCGATTTTTGGAAGCAGACAGCATATCCTTATATGCGGACGATATACTATTATATCTGACAAACCCGACTGAAACACTCCCTCAAATCCTACATATTTTTAGATCTACGTGTGACATGCAGGGTATAAGATCAACTGGAGTAAATCTACTTTATACCCAGTGGGGTGGAGGGGTGGAGCCCCTGACCTCACCTAGCTGCCTGCGATGGTCGACATAAGGATTTCATACCTGGGCTTCTACATTACCACTGATGTGGCCACTAGCATAGCTCGCAACATCAGGCGGGTCTTTTCAAACATCCAGGAAGGTGTTGAGAGATGGAGAAGGTTTCCACTGGCGGTTATGAGTAGGGCTAACATGTATGAAATGATTAGGCTTCCCCAGTTGCTTTACATATTACAAAACACCTATACTAAGTTACCTGAGACGACGTTCAAAAGTATAGATAACAAGCTCTCCCTGCTTCTTTGGGATGGGTCCCATCCACTCATTGCACTTCAAACACTACAGAGAAACCCCTATAATGGGGGTTTGGCCATCCCGGACATTAGGGCATACTTTAAAGTCTCACTCCTCATTGTAATTAATGAATGGATTCACGCATCCGCGGATCATCTGGCGTATAGGCTGGAAAGGCTGCAATTTAGAGAACTCACCCACCTACATTATCTCTACGCAGGGTAGGGACGTACTCAGTTGTTACAAGTGACCCAGAGGTCACTAGAGGCAACTGCATCCATTTAACTTTCTTGATAGAAAACGACCAGCAGATTAAATACCAGAATGACTTTAGCATTCTCTAGATTCCAGTCCATAGAAATTGTCTTCCACGAGCACCCGTTGACAATAATATATTTTTTTTAATTTTGTATTTTCAGTTAAATGACCACAGAAGGCCCTGATTTTATATTAAAAACAGAGCTTTGGACTATACCATTTCCAGCTGAAAGGCAATATGTCTCTCCATGTGTTCCCTTACCTGGCGTGTCAAGCAGTTTGGTGCTTACTTTCACTCCATGTTAAAGAACAGTGGATGTTTTAGCACCCAGGCATGTGCTGCATAGCTTAATACATATAAGGTCCAAAAGGCGAGATCGAGTGCATTGCAAATGCTTGTTGTTAATGGCATCTATCATATGTGATCATTTCCCCTTATTGACACGAGAATGTCAAGGTTGCCCCTTATCCCCTCTTTTATTCATCACTGCACTGGAACCTTTCCTGACCAAAATTCGACAAGACCCCAACAATTCTGGCCATCAAATTGGCAAAAACCATATTAAATGATCCTTTTATTCAGACAGCATTCCTCTGTATTGATCCTACCCATCTTCCTCTGTTCCATACTTCATGGAACATGATTCAGCTTTTTTCTCACTATTTAGGTTATACATTAAATACTGATAAATCAGATATACTTCCTTTAAATATCCACTGTACCAAACAACAGTTTGCTTCTGTTGATTTCACATCACAGCATTCTAAAATAAAGTATTTGTAGTTCACAAGTAGCATTAAAGACATTATTACATTACATTTTAATCATATCATTAAAACCAGAGGACGGTGGGTCGTATCGTCCCATTTCACTATTAAATATAGAAACCAAAATACTGCCCACCATCCTTGCGGCACGTCTCTTAACTGTTATCTCCCCTCTGATCCATGGAGATCAGTCTGGCTTTATGTCGAAATGAGCCACATGCTACAACCTGCAATGAGTGGCTAACTGGATGGATGCTGATCGGGACTGTGAGAAGGCGCACCTGCTCCTTTCCCCGGACGCTGAAAAAGTGTTCAACACCATTCACTGGCCTTGTATGAGGCCTGTGCTGGAGAAATTTGGATTTGGCATGGAGTTTAGGGGCTGGGTGGCACCATTATACACTGATCTGGAAGCTAGAGTCCGGGTGAATGGAACTCTCTCGGGCACATGGCCTCCCCTGGGCTGGGTGGTTTTGTGGACGTAGCTCGATTTTTGGAAGCAGACAGCATATCCTTATATGCGGACGATATACTATTATATCTGACAAACCCGACTGAAACACTCCCTCAAATCCTACACATTTTTAGATCTACGTGTGACATGCAGGGTATAAGATCAACTGGAGTAAATCTACTTTATACCCAGTGGGGTGGAGGGGTGGAGCCCCTGACCTATCCTAGCTGCCTGCGATGGTCGACATAAGGATTTACATACCTGGGCTTCTACATTACCACTGATGTGGCCACTAGCATAGCTCGCAACATCAGGCGGGTCCTTTCAAACTTCCAGGAAGGTGTTGAGAGATGGAGAAGGTTTCCACTGGTGATTATGGGTAGGGCCACCATGTATGAAATGATTACGCTTCCCCAGTTGCTTTACATATTACAAAACACCTATACTAAGTTACCTGAGACGACGTTCAAAAGTATAGATAACGAGCTGTGCCTGCTTCTTTGCGATGGGTCCCATCCACTCATTGCACTTCAAACACTACAGAGAAACTCCTATAATGGGGGTTTGGCCATCCCGGACATTAGGGCATACTATAAAGTCTCACACCTCATTGTAATTAATGAATGGATTCACGCATCCGCGGATCATTTGGCGTATAGGCTGGAAACGCTGCAATTTAGAGAACTCACCAACCTACATTATAACTACGCAGAGTAGGGACATACTCAGTTGTTACAAGTGACCCAGAGGTCACTAGAGGCATGGAAAAGTGCTGAGCAGCAAATGAAGTGGGACCGGAAAACAACCAGAGAGACCCCATTGTGGGAGGGAACTAGATTGACCGAGATTGGGAAATTACGAGGCTTTAAGTGCTGGTACTTGATCAATATATCTAAAATAGGCGACGTTCTGGAGAAAGGGGTGTTGGCCTCTTTCAATTCACTCCAAGCCTGATACCAACTTCATGACACTCAAGCAAATGCATACCTCCAGTTGAAGCATGAATCGGTTGCTGAGGGAATACATGGGGAGACGATACCGGAATACGCCCCGCTAGAGGGTTGACTCCTGCAGGAGGAGATCCCAGCCAAGGCCATTTCATTAACCTACTAAACATTGCTTAATAATATGCCGGATAAATTGGGTCCACTTCGTACCAAATGAGAACGGACTGTTGAGGAAATGAACGATATTGACTGGGAGGCGGTGCTTATGCACCCACGTGAGGTGGCAATCAAATTGAGGTTGTGCCTCATCCAATATAAAAATCTGCACTGCACTTATTTTGACAGAGCACAACTGCATAAAATAGGGAGAGCGGCGAGTCCGGATTGTCTTAGGTGCCAAACGGAATGTGGATCATTTACATACTCTTTGGTAATGTAATGCAATCCAACTTATTGGGGACGGATTGTGAGGGAGCTGAATAACGTATTGGGAATCCAATTGGAATTGGAGCCAAAGTTTCTCCTTCTGGAAATCCCTACGGAGGTGGACATCCTGAGACACAAACTCATATTAGCCAACTTGGGGTTGGTGGTGGTGGTGGCCAAACAAGATATTGATATGTACTGGGGGGGGCCAACAACTACCTACACTTCAGGAATGGTGGGCAAGCCTGGACATGTACATGGTGGCGGAACAGGTGACATACAGGGCTAGGAGTTGCCCTCGGAAATTTCGAAAGATTTGGGCACCATGGATAGACTACTATGGGTTGGACGTGAAGGGAGAGGAAGAAGGATGAAGAATAATGTGAGAAAGGTTGGGAAAAAACCTTGCACGATGTAATGTTTGTTCCTGCTGTTGGTTGCCACAGGCTCTGTCAATGTGAATGTTTGATTTTCTGTGCCCAGGTCAATCAAACCCAGATACAGACTAACCTACAAAATACATTGTGCTATTATAACTGCCTTACAAGAATGTGGTGAATTTATATTCCTCATGTATTGTGTACTCATGCTTTATTTGATGTTTTGTTTTTCGTAAAAAACAAAATAAAAATATTTATTAAAAAAAATCATATCACTTAAACATTACCCAATACAATTACCAGATGAAATGCATTATTTCTCTCTTGGAGGAGTAAAATGGTCTCCATTAAGCTTATGTTATACCCTATTATTTTATGCACCATTTCAATGATTCCAACTCAAATCCCAAATTCATATTTAAAAAAATAAACTTGCTATTCTCCAAATTCTAATGGAACTGTAAGACATCTCTGCTAGCTTTGTCAACTTTAATGAAAGTCAAATCTGAAGGAGGCCTTGATTTCCCTAATTTCAAACACAATTATTCTGCCTTTTCCTAAAAACAATCTGCTCTGTGACCTAATCCCTCTCACTTCTCCTATATCCTATTATGGCTTCTGCTGGAAAAATCTCTTATAGCCCATTTTAATTTTCAAGAAATATTATCATTTACAACTTGTATTTCTCAATTGTGCAAACCTTTCATTACCCACTCACACCATATTTTATCATCTCTACATTCTTTTACTCACACATCTCTTCCCAATCTTCTTCAACAATCTATTTGTCACCATCATATCATCAAAATTAATAACTGTTTTCAACTATTGAAAACCCTTGTGGAACAAAAGTATATACTGGGTGAATCAACCTTTTGTTAATGATCAAATGCTATCCTTTCCAGAGTTTAGAAATACTTTCTCCCTACCCTCCTTGTTTAAGAAACAATATGAACTGCTTCATAAACCTTTAACACCTCTCATATATAATATCTCTCAAAAATCTTCTCCCCTTACAGATTCAGTCTCACTATTCCCATTACTAACTACTACTCCCAAAGCCTCCACAATCTACAACGCACAAATCCCCGATGGATCTAAGTCAAAAGATGAATGAACATGGGAGGTGAATTTACTGAAGTGTTGGCCTATTGGTTTATGGGGCAAAATTTGGACTATGATCCATAAATCTTCCAGAGCTGCCAATACTTTACAATCCCTTTTTTCCAGTTACCAATATTTATTGCTCACTCCTACCACCCTTCACTGATTCTCCCCAGACTCAAGTCCATCTTGTTGGTTTTGCAACACCTCGTACGCTGATTTAAAACAAAAGTGCTTTGACTGTCCTAATATTCATTTGTTTTGGAAAAGAGTTTGTAATCAAATTAATACCATTTTTAAAATCAACATTCCATTTTAGTTTTCAAATATTTTTCTAGGCAGTGATGCTCCAGATTGGTCTGAGCTCACTCAAGGTCATAAACTGGTGGACCTACTATTAGCTATTGCCTTCAGTTTGATTACTTCTAATTGGAAAATACAAAAGCTGGCAGTTTTCAGTCTTGTTGGGACACTGTATATATAGACTTGATACTAACTATGTAACACCTATTTTTTGTACCTATACAACATGATTTACTATGGCTTTCAATTATTACATTTTTATCTAAATCTAGTTTACTCGCCAGTAGGGCAACTCTTGATGAGACCCAAAAACCTTCTCTGACTCATTACCCATTACCTTTCTGTTTTTAGTTACATGCTTATTATTGTACAGTTATAACTATGAAATGTCTACAGGTTTCCATAATTTATCATTCTGTTAATTTGTATGCACTACCTTTTTGTTCCATCCCTTCCCCTCTCTCCCTTATATTTCACACAACAAAATTGTGATTTTAAACATATATTCATATTTTCACATCTGTAAACAAGGTCCTCGCTATTGTATTGTTTCCCTTTCTATTTCATTGCTTTGCTGTGTAACTATTTTAAATACACTCAAACCTAAAAAAGTCGATAGTTAAGTCATATTTGATATTTTTAAGTTCTATTTCCCAGCACAAAGCTATCTGAACTGTCACCCTGAAACGCCAACAACCTGAACAAAGAAGACACTGGCCCTGTTTCTGGGTAGGACCCTGATTATGAGACAGTATTTTCTGACTCTTGCACAAACCCCTTTAGGGGTTCGAATTTTTAGCTGGGTGGTATTTAATGCACTTGCTAATTACCGGGTGAGTTACATAGCACACCCTTTGTTAAATTTTGGCACATTAAACCAGCCTTAATTTAACAGGAGAAAAGTGCACAGTATGCTATTTATTGGGTGTGATAAATATAACCCGTAGGATTTGAGGCCTCTATTGCATGATAACCCCATTTTTCGGCCGAGCCTAGCAGCAGCGTGCATGCACTGCTCGCGCTGCAGTACTGCTTGAGTAGACTCTGGGTAGAAGCTGTGCCCACTCTCCTCCCATATTTTTCATTGGCTTGTGTCATTGTCTTTCGTAAATGCTGCTTCGGATTCGTTAATAGGTTTGTTAGTCCCTCCTTAGTACGGCCTTGTCTTAATTTGTACCCTCCCATGGCGCCTGGCCCTTTTACTTCGGTTGTTAGACACACATGACCTGTTATTTAGTATGTCAGCACTATTTACTTTATTGAGTTGCTCTTACTGCATGCCAGACATGTGCTACTTGTGTTTTTTTAAGCTGCACGGCTGCCCGCGTAACACGGGCGCCTGCTTTGAATCACTGTAACCCGACATTATCTTGTGTCAGTTTCAAAACCCCTCCAAGTAAAATGGATTTAGAAATGATTAGCAAATTAAGTCATGTGAATTTCATGTAGTACATAATCCTGGGCTATTGGGCCAAAGCTGACAACAGCACATCTGTGATACATGTCATCTGTACTAAAGCCACCTGCTGGGTTGTTTTCAAAAGCCTGTTTTATTAACAACAGCACCACCACCACTAATACCTCCACCACCAATATCAATAGCACGAATACCACCAATCCCACTACCACCAATACCACCAATACCACCACCTCCATCAATACCACCACCATCACCACCAATACTACCACAACTGTACCACCTCCTATACCACCACCACTGCCAACACCACCACCAACACCAATACCACCACCACCATCAACACCACCAATACCACTACCACCACCAATACCACCACCACCAATACCACCACCATCACCAATACCACCACCAATACCACCACCACCATTGCCCACACCAATACTACCACCATCACCACCAATACCACCACCACCAACAATACCACCAATAACACCACCATTATCACCACCATCAATACCACCACCACCAATACCACCAGTACCAATACCACCACCAATGCCAATACCACCACCAATACCACCACCAATACCACCACCACCAATACCAATACCACAACCACCAATACCACCACCACCAATACCAGTACCACTACCACCCATACCGGTACCACCACCACCACCAAAATCAATACCACCACCACCATCAATACTACCACCAATACCAATACTGCCACGACTAATACCCCCACCACCAATACCAACACCACTAATACCGATCCCACCACCCCAATACCAATATCCCCACAACCAATACTGATACCGCAACCATCACAATTACCACCAATACCACCACCACCACCAATACCACCACCAACAATACCAATACAACTACCTCCGTGCCTCTCGCTCACTAGTAATAGCAGGGGCACTGTACAAGGCCAGAGCTGCAGCTGAAAACATCCCTCCCTCCCTCCATGCCTGCCAAAAAGCACAGCACACCCTGAACTTGGAGGTGAAGCCAGGGCCCTGCTACAGCACAAAGCTATCTGAACTGTCACCCTGAAACGCCGATAACCTGAACAAAGAAGACCATGGCCTTGTTTCTGGGTAGGACCCTGATAATGAGACAGTATTTTCTTACTCTTGCACAAACCCCTGTAGGGGTTAGAATTTTTAGCTGGGTGGTATTTAATGCACTTGCTAATTACCGGGTGAGTTACATAGCACACCCTGTGTTAAATTTCGGCACATTAAACCAGCCTTAATTTAACAGGAGAAAAGTGCTCAGCATGCTATTTATTGGGTGTGATAAATATAACCAATACCACCACCACCAATACCACCACCATCAACACCACCACCTCCATCAATACCACCAACACCAATACCACCAATACTACCACAACCGTACCACCACCTATACCACTACCACTGCCAACACCACCACCACCACCAATACCACCCCCACCATCAACACCACCAATACCACTACCACCACCAATACCACCAACACCAATACCACCACCATCACCAATACCACCACCAATACCACCACCATTGCCCACACCAATACCACCACCAATACTACCACCATCACCACCAATACCACCACCACCAAGAATACCACCACCACCAATAACATTACCAATACCACCACCATCAATATCACCACCACCAATACCACCAGTACCAATACCACCACCAATGCCATTACCACCACCAATACCACCACCATCAATACCACCACCACCAATACCACCAGTACCAATACCACCAGCAATGCCATTACCAACACCAATACCACCACCACCAATACCACCACCACCAATACCACCACCATCAATACCACCACCAATACCAATACTGCCACGACTAATAACCCCACCACCAATACCAACATCACCAATACCGATCCCACCACCAATACTAATACCGCAACCATCACCACCATCACAATTACCACCAATACCACCACCACCACCAATACCATGACCAACAATACCAATACCACCACCTCCGTGCCTCTCGCTCATTAGCAATAGCAGGGGCACTGTACAAGGCCAGAGCTGCTGCTGAAACCATCACTCCCTCCCTCCATGCCAGCCAAAAAAGCACAGACCACCCTGAACTTGGAGGTGAAGCCAGGGCCCTGCTACAGTTGGAATGTTTAGTTTTTTTAGGCCAAAGATAGCAATAACCTTACGCAATGCCACACTGCACACTCACATCAAAGAGAGGGCAGGAAATACCCCCCTCCTGCTCTTCCTCCTGAGCGGCAACAGTGTATTCACAGAGCGAAAGGTGTTGGAGCACTTTGTTAGTGTTTATAGCTAGGATCATATGTAACTCTCACTTCACACTTTATGTCTGTGTAATTTACAACACTTACACATCTTCTTCACTGCACTATTTATCACTACTTTGAAGACGTCGCAGGCCGGTCTCGTCCTCTGATATTTACAATCTAACAAGCGGTCAAGAAGGCCCTTTATTGCAATGCAATAGGTATTGCATTTGCGAGAGTTTAAGATAATAGTATGTTAAATGACAGTGCCTTTTATTTATGTTTTAAAACGCAAAACATAAATAAAGGGCTTGTCATTTACAGTGCCAATAGCTAAAACTCGTGTGAATGTGAGACCTATTGCATTGCAAATGCTTGTTTCTGATTGATGCTGCTATTTGTTTTACTCTGCTAAGCGGGCCCTGGTGCATGAGCTATGACCTCTAAATATGTCAAAATTGGCTGTACTCCTCATTGGCATATTTAGTATACCTACAAACACCTAGTATTTGTTACAAGTGCACCCGGGGACTTTAAGTTAAATTTTACTAGTTAACTACAGCATCTACTGTGCCACAAAAATGAAAAACATGACTGCAAACCTGCCACCACCAACATGGCTGTGAAGGTTTAATTAATAATTCTAAATAACCCCTTCTAATAGGCCTATACCCCCTGTTGAAATATTAATAAGTCACCCCTAAGTAGGCCGAAAATTCGCAGAAGGTAGGGTGCATGATATTTAAAAGTTGACAACAATCCAATATGGTCGCACACTGCTCCTCCTACCAGCGAGTTGGCCCCTGGGCATTATGGTAAATGCAGTTCGTTCCAGCGTGAGCGCTTCTGGAAAAATGTCGAGTATATCCACCGTTGTGCTGGCCTTCCCTGGACACTTGTTTCGAGGTCGTTACCTCTCATCAGCAGGGAATAGGCATGTGTATGGGGCTGCTGCGTAGGCTGCCAAAAGTGTTCTCAGGTCTTGATACCTCTCGCGGCGCGCAGGTGCGTAACCATGAGCTCGTCATCTCGACCGGCTAAAGGGAGCCTTAATAAACAACAATCCAATATGGTCGCACACTGATCCTCCTACCAGCGAGTTGGCCCCTGGGCATTATGCTAAATGCAGTTCGTTCCAGCGTGTGCTCTTCTGGAAAAATGTCGAGTATATCCACCGTTGTGCTGGCCATCCCTGGACACGTGTTTCGAGGTCGTTACCTCTCATCAGCAGGGAATAGGCGTGTGTATGGGACTGCTGCATAGGCTGCCAAAAGTGTTCTCAGGGCTTGATACCTCTTGCGGCGCGCAGGTGCGTAACCATGAGCTCGTCAGCTCGACCGGCTCAAGGGAGCCTTAATAAACAACAATCCAATATGGTCACACACTGCTCCTCCTACCAGCGAGTTGGCCCCTGGGCATTATGGTAAATGCAGTTCGTTCCAGCGTGTGCGCTTCTGGAAAAATGTCGAGTATATCCACCGTTGTGCTGGCCATCCCTGAACACGTGTTTCGAGGTCGTTACCTCTCATCAGCAGGGAATAGGCGTGTGTATGGCGCTGCTGCGTAGGCTGCCAAAAGTGCTCTCAGGTCTTGATACGTCTCGCGGCGTGCAGGTGCGTAACCATGAGCTCGTCAGCTCGACCGGCTCAAGGGGGACTTTAAGTTAAATTTTACTAGTTAACTACAGCATCTACTGTGCCACAAAAATGAAAAACATGACTGCAAACCTGCCACCACCAACATGGCTGTGAAGGTTTAATTAATAATTCTAAATAACCCCTTCTAATAGGCCTATACCCCCTGTTGAAATATTAATAAGTCACCCCTAAGTAGGCCGAAAATTCGCAGAAGGTAGGGTGCATGATATTTAAAAGTTGACAACAATCCAATATGGTCGCACACTGCTCCTCCTACCAGCGAGTTGGCCCCTGGGCATTATGGTAAATGCAGTTCGTTCCAGCGTGAGCGCTTCTGGAAAAATGTCGAGTATATCCACCGTTGTGCTGGCCTTCCCTGGACACTTGTTTCGAGGTCGTTACCTCTCATCAGCAGGGAATAGGCATGTGTATGGGGCTGCTGCGTAGGCTGCCAAAAGTGTTCTCAGGTCTTGATACCTCTCGCGGCGCGCAGGTGCGTAACCATGAGCTCGTCATCTCGACCGGCTAAAGGGAGCCTTAATAAACAACAATCCAATATGGTCGCACACTGATCCTCCTACCAGCGAGTTGGCCCCTGGGCATTATGCTAAATGCAGTTCGTTCCAGCGTGTGCTCTTCTGGAAAAATGTCGAGTATATCCACCGTTGTGCTGGCCATCCCTGGACACGTGTTTCGAGGTAGTTACCTCTCATCAGCAGAGTATAGGCGTGTGTATGGGGCTGCTGCGTAGGCTGCCAAAAGTGTTCTCAGGTCTTGATACCTCTTGCGGCACACAAGTGCGTAACCATGAGCTCGTCAGCTCGACTGGCTCAAGGGAGCCTTAATAAACAACAATCCAATATGGTCGCACACTGCTCCTCCTACCAGCGAGTTGGCCCCTGGGCATTATGTAAATGCAGTTCGTTCCAGCATGTGCGCTTCTGGAAAAATTTTGAGTATATCCACCGTTGTGCTGGCCATCCCTGGACACGTGTTTCGAGGTCGTTACCTCTCATCAGCAGGGAATAGGCGTGTGTATGGGGCTGCTGCGTAGGCTGCCAAAAGTGTTCTCAGGTCTTGATACCTCTTGCGGCGCGCAGGTGCGTAACCATGAGCTCGTCAGCTCGACCGGCTCAAGGGAGCCTTAATAAACAACAATCCAATATGGTCGCACACTGCTCCTCCTACCAGCGAGTTGGCCCCTGGGCATTATGGTAAATGCAGTTAGTTCCAGCGTGTGCGCTTCTGGGAAAAATGTCGAGTATATCCACCGTTGTGCTGGCCATCCGTGGACACGTGTTTCGAGGTCGTTACCTCTCATCAGCAGGGAATAGGCGTGTGTATGGGGCTGCTGCGTAGGCTGCCAAAAGTGCTCTCAGGTCTTGATACTTCTCGCGGCGTGCAGGTGCGTAACCATGAGCTCGTCAGCTCGCCCGGCTCAAGGGGGACTTTAAGTTAAATTTACTAGTTAACTACAGCACCTATTGTACCACCAAAATGAAAAACATGACTGCAAACCTGCCACCACCAACATGGCTGTGCAGGTTTAATTAATAATTCAAAATAACCCCTTCTAATCGGCCTATACCCTCTGTTGAAATATTAATAAGTCACCCCTAAGTAGGCCGAAAATTCGCAGAAGGTAGGGTGCATGATATTTAAAAGTTGACAACAATCCAATATGGTCACACACTGCTCCTCCTACCAGCGAGTTGGCCCCTGGGCATTATGGTAAATGCAGTTCGTTCCAGCGTGTGCGCTTCTGGAAAAATGTCGAGTATATCCACCGTTGGGCTGGCCATCCCTGGACACGTGTTTCGAGGTTGTTACCTCTCATCAGCAGGGTATAGGCGTGTGTATGGGGCTGCTGCGTAGGCTGCCAAAAGTGTTCTCAGGTCTTGATACCTCTTGCGGCGCACAAGTGCGTAACCATGAGCTCGTCAGCTCGACCGGCTCAAGGGAGCCTTAATAAACAACAATCCAATATGGTCGCACACTGCTCCTCCTACCAGCGAGTTGGCCCCTGGGCATTATGGTAAATGCAGTTCGTTCCAGCGTGTGCGCTTCTGAGAAAATGTCAAGTATATCCACCGTTGTGCTGGCCATCCCTGGACACGTGTTTCGAGGTCGTTACCTCTCATCAGCAGGGAATAGGCGTGTGTATGGGGCTGCTGCGTAGGCTGCCAAAAGTGTTCTCAGGTATTGATACCTCTCACGGCGCGCAGGTGCGTAACCATGAGCTCGTCAGCTCGACCGGCTCAAGGGAGCCTTAATAAACAACAATCCAATATGGTCCCACACTGCTCCTCCTACCAGCGAGTTGGCCCCTGGGCATTATGGTAAATGCAGTTCGTTCCAGCGTTTGCGCTTCTGGAAAAATGTTGAGTATATCCACCGTTGTGCTGGCCATCCCTGGACACATGTTTCGAGGTCGTTACCTCTCATCAGCAGGGAATAGGCGTGTGTATGGGACTGCTGCATAGGCTGCCAAAAGTGTTCTCAGGGCTTGATACCTCTTGCGGCGCGCAGGTGCGTAACCATGAGCTCGTCAGCTCGACCGGCTCAAGGGAGCCTTAATAAACAACAATCCAATATGGTCACACACTGCTCCTCCTACCAGCGAGTTGGCCCCTGGGCATTATGGTAAATGCAGTTCGTTCCAGCGTGTGCGCTTCTGGAAAAATGTCGAGTATATCCACCGTTGTGCTGGCCATCCCTGAACACGTGTTTCGAGGTCGTTACCTCTCATCAGCAGGGAATAGGCGTGTGTATGGCGCTGCTGCGTAGGCTGCCAAAAGTGCTCTCAGGTCTTGATACGTCTCGCGGCGTGCACGTGCGTAACCATGAGCTCGTCAGCTCGACCGGCTCAAGGGGGACTTTAAGTTAAATTTTAATAGTTAACTACAGCATCTACTGTGCCACAAAAATGAAAAACATGACTGCAAACCTGCCACCACCAACATGGCTGTGAAGGTTTAATTAATAATTCTAAATAACCCCTTCTAATAGGCCTATACCCCCTGTTGAAATATTAATAAGTCACCCCTAAGTAGGCCGAAAATTCGCAGAAGGTAGGGTGCATGATATTTAAAAGTTGACAACAATCCAATATGGTCGCACACTGCTCCTCCTACCAGCGAGTTGGCCCCTGGGCATTATGGTAAATGCAGTTCGTTCCAGCGTGAGCGCTTCTGGAAAAATGTCGAGTATATCCACCGTTGTGCTGGCCTTCCCTGGACACTTGTTTCGAGGTCGTTACCTCTCATCAGCAGGGAATAGGCATGTGTATGGGGCTGCTGCGTAGGCTGCCAAAAGTGTTCTCAGGTCTTGATACCTCTCGCGGCGCGCAGGTGCGTAACCATGAGCTCGTCATCTCGACCGGCTAAAGGGAGCCTTAATAAACAACAATCCAATATGGTCGCACACTGATCCTCCTACCAGCGAGTTGGCCCCTGGGCATTATGCTAAATGCAGTTCGTTCCAGCGTGTGCTCTTCTGGAAAAATGTCGAGTATATCCACCGTTGTGCTGGCCATCCCTGGACATGTGTTTCGAGGTAGTTACCTCTCATCAGCAGAGTATAGGCGTGTGTATGGGGCTGCTGCGTAGGCTGCCAAAAGTGTTCTCAGGTCTTGATACCTCTTGCGGCACACAAGTGCGTAACCATGAGCTCGTCAGCTCGACTGGCTCAAGGGAGCCTTAATAAACAACAATCCAATATGGTCGCACACTGCTCCTCCTACCAGCGAGTTGGCCCCTGGGCATTATGGTAAATGCAGTTCGTTCCAGCATGTGCGCTTCTGGAAAAATTTTGAGTATATCCACCGTTGTGCTGGCCATCCCTGGACATGTGTTTCGAGGTCGTTACCTCTCATCAGCAGGGAATAGGCGTGTGTATGGGGCTGCTGCGTAGGCTGCCAAAAGTGTTCTCAGGTCTTGATACCTCTTGCGGCGCGCAGGTGCGTAACCATGAGCTCGTTAGCTCGACCGGCTCAAGGGAGCCTTAATAAACAACAATCCAATATGGTCGCACACTGCTCCTCCTACCAGCGAGTTGGCCCCTGGGCATTATGGTAAATGCAGTTCGTTCCAGCGTGTGCGCTTCTGGAAAAATGTCGAGTATATCCACCGTTGTGCTGGCCATCCGTGGACACGTGTTTCGAGGTCGTTACCTCTCATCAGCAGGGAATAGGCGTGTGTATTAGGCTGCTGCGTAGGCTGCCAAAAGTGCTCTCAGGTCTTGATACTTCTCGCGGCGTGCAGGTGCGTAACCATGAGCTCGTCAGCTCGCCCGGCTCAAGGGGGACTTTAAGTTAAATTTACTAGTTAACTACAGCACCTATTGTACCACCAAAATGAAAAACATGACTGCAAACCTGCCACCACCAACATGGCTGTGCAGGTTTAATTAATAATTCAAAATAACCCCTTCTAATAGGCCTATACCCTCTGTTGAAATATTAATAAGTCACCCCTAAGTAGGCCGAAAATTCGCAGAAGGTAGGGTGCATGATATTTAAAAGTTGACAACAATCCAATATGGTCACACACTGCTCCTCCTACCAGCGAGTTGGCCCCTGGGCATTATGGTAAATGCAGTTCGTTCCAGCGTGTGCGCTTCTGGAAAAATGTCGAGTATATCCACCGTTGGGCTGGCCATCCCTGGACACGTGTTTCGAGGTTGTTACCTCTCATCAGCAGGGTATAGGCGTGTGTATGGGGCTGCTGCGTAGGCTGCCAAAAGTGTTCTCAGGTCTTGATACCTCTTGCGGCGCACAAGTGCGTAACCATGAGCTCGTCAGCTCGACCGGCTCAAGGGAGCCTTAATAAACAACAATCCAATATGGTCGCACACTGCTCCTCCTACCAGCGAGTTGGCCCCTGGGTATTATGGTAAATGCAGTTCGTTCCAGCGTGTGCGCTTCTGAGAAAATGTCAAGTATATCCACCGTTGTGCTGGCCATCCCTGGACACGTGTTTCGAGGTCGTTACCTCTCATCAGCAGGGAATAGGCGTGTGTATGGGGCTGCTGCGTAGGCTGCCAAAAGTGTTCTCAGGTATTGATACCTCTCACGGCGCGCAGGTGCGTAACCATGAGCTCGTCAGCTCGACCGGCTCAAGGGAGCCTTAATAAACAACAATCCAATATGGTCCCACACTGCTCCTCCTACCAGCGAGTTGGCCCCTGGGCATTATGGTAAATGCAGTTCGTTCCAGCGTTTGCGCTTCTGGAAAAATGTTGAGTATATCCACCGTTGTGCTGGCCATCCCTGGACACGTGTTTCGAGGTCGTTACCTCTCATCAGCAGGGAATAGGCGTGTGTATGGGACTGCTGCATAGGCTGCCAAAAGTGTTCTCAGGGCTTGATACCTCTTGCGGCGCGCAGGTGCGTAACCATGAGCTCGTCAGCTCGACCGGCTCAAGGGAGCCTTAATAAACAACAATCCAATATGGTCACACACTGCTCCTCCTACCAGCGAGTTGGCCCCTGGGCATTATGGTAAATGCAGTTCGTTCCAGCGTGTGCGCTTCTGGAAAAATGTCGAGTATATCCACCGTTGTGCTGGCCATCCCTGAACACGTGTTTCGAGGTCGTTACCTCTCATCAGCAGGGAATAGGCGTGTGTATGGCGCTGCTGCGTAGGCTGCCAAAAGTGCTCTCAGGTCTTGATACGTCTCGCGGCGTGCAGGTGCGTAACCATGAGCTCGTCAGCTCGACCGGCTCAAGGGGGACTTTCAGTTAAATTTTACTAGTTAACTACAGCACCTATTGTGCCACCAAAATGAAAAACATGACTGCAAACCTGCCACCACCAACATGGCTGTGCAGGTTTAATTAATAATTCAAAATAACCCCATCTAATAGGCCTATACCCTCTGTTGAAATATTAATAAGTCACCCCTAAGTAGGCCAAAAATTCGCAAAAGGTAGGGTGCATGATATTTAAAAGTTGACAACAATCCAATATGGTCGCACACTGCTCCTCCTACCAGCGAGTTGGCCCCTGGGCATTATGGTAAATGCAGTTCGTTCCAGCATGTGCGCTTCTGAAAAATGTCGAGTATATCCACCGTTGTGCTGGCCATCCCTGGACTCGTGTTTCGAGGTCGTTACCTCTCATCAGCAGGGAATAGGCGTGTGTATGGGGCTGCTGCGTAGGCTGCAAAAAGTGTTCTCAGGTCTTGATACATCTCGCGGCGCGCAGGTGCCTAACCATGAGCTCGTCAGCTCGACCGGCTCAAGGGAGCCTTAATAAACAACAATCCAATATGGTCGCACACTGCTCCTCCTACCAGCGAGTTGGCCCCTCGGCATTATGGTAAATGCAGTTCGTTCCAGCGTGTGCGCTTCTGGAAAAATGTCGAGTATATCCACCGTTGTGCTGACCATCCCTGGACACGTGTTTCGAGGTCGTTACCTCTCATCAGCGGGGAATAGGCGTGTGTATGGGGCTGCTGCGTAGGCTGCCAAAAGTGTTCTCAGGTTTTGATACCTCTCGCGGCGCGTAGGTTCGTAACCATGAGCTCGCCAGCTCGACCGGCTCAAGGGAGGCCTAATAAACCCAGTCCAGAAAAAGATTATGAACCCATAGAAAATACCCATCAGCCCACTCAATAGTGGAACTTCGTCATCTGGGATTTTTTGTTTGGAAAATTGGTGTCCAATACGCCCTTCCTCAGATGGAACCTGAGGCTAGCTTAGGACCCAATGGTTGAACCTTCAACCAGAGAAGATGACAGAGTATGAAGGCTGATAGGGCTTAGTTGCAGTGCTTTAGAAAAAGTGTAAGAGAAAACAATAGTAATCCAAGTGATTAAAAATACCTATCTTCATGTCAATAAGGAAACTTTATTATGTGTGCCCATCAAGATGGTATAGTTAAAAGCAGAGTGAAAATAGCTGTGAAAATATTTGCTATTTACCATAGATGTTAGTTGGTCAACATGTTTCAGCCTCTCCAGGCTTTCGTCAGGACCTATAATTCACTACTGCAACACTTACTTTTTGTGCTGTGAAGGACAGACTATAGATATTCTTAAAAATTGTGTATCATCTCCTGTAGAACAACATAAACACAGAGAAAACCATACAGCAACAAGTTATGGTAATTTCAACGATAATCGTTAGTTGGTGTTTTAACATACATGTACATTCTATTGTATGATTTATAACTTACCCAATATTATGGGATGAGAGACCTCACCTCACCTGGCAACGGCTCAGGGTAAGGAGGCCACGCACTATAAGGGATTGATAAAAATAGTATGTTTTAGTTCATCTCATTATTTGTTTTAGTTCATCTCATTGTTTGAATAGATGCATCCAGATTACGTTCTAGTACAGACACAGGATGGCAAGAAAGAAGGCCAAAGCTTGGATGACTTCTATAGTATGGTATTTCAATCCAAACCTCAGTCCTGATCATTAGAAGTAGCAGACACGTGACTTTATACCCCGAGTGTTAAAGGCACGCTTGTATCTTAATGCGTTTCATTCCCACTGAAGCTAACGTGTACCCTTCCTGGAATCCGACATTTCTGATAGAAAGTCTGATAATATACGTCGGAAGGGAAGAGACAAGTGAATCAGGCACAGTTTTCGCTTCAGACAGGTCCATTATAAGTGCCCTTTCACGATTCTAAATAGTAGTACAGACTCAGCCAGTATTTCGGGCAAAGACTAAACCGCAAGACCTACCGCCGCCTGGAGCACACTCACCTCTCCGTCGTTACCTCGTGCTTCACCGAGCCGAGGGGGAGGTGATGGCCCAGTGCGGTGCGTGCGGTTAAAAGCGCGGCCTGCGGACCTTGGAGAGAGCTGCCTATCTTCGCAATCCGATAGGCTCATGTATTGAGCCAATCCGAAGGTGCATGTCGACAGCCCTATTTACTCATCATTGGTCGTAGGTGCCTTCCTGTTTAACCGATTGTAATATTCCTTAAAAAAAAAAAAAAAAAAAAACATTTCCCATTAAACGACTGTTTTTAATGACTGGGGACAGTGCGTTTACAGTTGTTTCCACACTCTTGTTTCGATAAGGAAGTGAGATCCCACACATGACTCATAAACAGAAAGGAACAAATCCTTTTATGGCATGGTTCAGCCGGCACGTGTCTTGCTTATAAGCAAAGCCATGTTGTTACTGGAGGTGCCATGGATTGTGTTCTATCATCAGGGCACATTTACAACTGTATCCAGGGGATATCATCGTTCAACCCCTCTGTGTCACATTTCAATTTGTGAACCCATCTCTGTTCCTTTCTTAGTAGAAAATGGGATACATTAGTGACATGTTGAGGTATATAGGGTTGTTCCAGAACCACCCATCGTATCTCATCTGCATGGTGTTTTGCGGTGAGGAAATGGGAAGTCAGGCGGGTCGCCTGTTTGTTACGCCTGATTGTGCTTTTATGTTCTTGTATACGTAACTTAATTTTCCTGGTCGTCATTCCTATGTATCTCAAACTACATGGACAGGTAATTAAGTAAATGACTCTCTCGCTGTTGCAATTAGTGTGACGTTTCAGCAACCATGGTCGCGTAGTGCCAATGTCTACATTTAGAGTTCTTTGCGTTTGGGGACACACTGAACAATTCCCACAGGGGTGATGTCCCTGAACTCGAGGGAGATTCCATAAAGTGGGGATGGGTTCCTCTGTAGTGTGTCGCGGTCTTGTGTGAACCAGTTCGTCCCTTAGATTGTTTCCTCTCTTGAAAGAAAAAAGTGGTAGAGGAATGTTTTCTCCAGCACTATTCAAAATCCTCCATCTTTGTCTTATGATTTTTTGGATCTTAGAAGATGAGGTATTGAAAGTTGTGACACATGCCAGTCTGTCCAGAGGTGGTTTGCTGACTGGGGGTGCCAAGAGCGCCTCACGGTGGTTCTTTTCTGCCCGTTTGAGAGATTTTTTGACCAGCGTTCCTGGATATCTCCGTGTTTTCAATTTCATCGAGAGATCTTTTGCTTCTGAGTGGAAATCCACTTTATCTGAGCAGTTCCTGCGAACCCTCAGGAACTGACCGAATGGAAGGTTTTCTCGAAGAGAACGAGGGTGATGGCTGTCAAATCTCAGCAAAGAGTTGCGCGCCATGGGTTTTCGATACAGAGTGCTCGCTAGATGTCCATCTTGTGGAAAAATTAGGAGATCTAGAAACGTGAGTGCAGTTTTACTGTGATCCAGGGTAAATCTGAGATATTGATTTTGGCTATTGAGCCAACCTTGAAAAGACAGTAAAGATTTTTCATCTCCTCGCCAGACTAGAAGAATGTCATCAATATACCTTCTCCACATCATCAATTGATGAAGGTGAGGGTTGTTGGTATTGAGGACATGATGGGTCTCGAATTGATGAACATAAAGATTCGCCAGACTGGGAGCAAATTTACTGCCCATAGAGGTACCTGATACCTGTAGGTACAGGTCATCTTCAAAGGCGAAGAAGTTTTCTGTCATAGCAATTCTGGCTAATTCCATTATAAAATGGATAGGTGTTATCGTGTCTGGGGCAGAGTTCTCCAGAAGTTCTCGAACCGTTTCCAGGGTGTCTGTTTGAGGTATACACGTATACAAAGATTCGACATCAAGGCTAGCCAGTATGTCTGAGTCTGTGTCGAACTGTACCTCTGGAAGTAAGCGGAGAACATCCTTCGTGTCTTGTAGGTACGATGGCATCGTCTTAACCAATGGACTCAGAAAAACCTCCACAAATGAAGATAAGGGTTCTAAAAGAGACCCTATGCCTGAGATGATAGGGCGGCCTGGCGGTGGTCTGGTTGGTTTGTGAATCTTTGGCAAAGTATAGAAGTAAGGAGTGATGGGAAATTTCGTTACTAGAAAAGTTGCCTCCTGTGTCGTAATCCAGCCTTCTGTGCTGGCCTCTTCTATTAGGTGTTTGATCTCATTGGTAAGCCTCATTGTTGGATTCTCATCCAGACGTGTATAGAACTGGGTGTTTCCTAGTTGCCTTAGACATTCAGTCCGGTACGCGGTGGTGTCCTGGACAACTATGGCTCCTCCCTTGTCCGCTGGTTTGATCACGATATTGGTGTCTTTGGACAAGGTATCAAGTGCATTTCTCTCTGATTTTGACAGATTTTGATAGTTATCTTGTTTAGAGAAATCCAGAGATTTCAAATCATTCAGTACAGCTGCTTCAAACTCACCTACTTTAGGCGGTACTTGATGGAGCAGTGGCATGAAAGTGGACTTCACCCTCAAACCTGTATTCCTGTCTATGGTTTGTTCCTCTGAATCTTTGCCTTTGAAAAGGTAGTGCAATCTCACGGTTCTGAAAAATTTCTCGATCTCCCCTCGAATTTGAAAAGAGTCTCCACTGTTGGTAGGCACGAACCCGAGACCTTTGCTGAGTACCTTTTGTTCATTGAGGGTCAGTATCCGAGTACTAAGATTCACTACGAGGTCTTCTTCAGCTTCAGGGACAGTAATTGTTGGCCTCATTTGCTGCGGGCTGTGGGAAGTTCTTGCTCGTCCGCCCATTGGACATGACCTTGTCCCCTCCGTCTGCCTCGATTCCAGCCTCGGCCCTGTCCTAAAAAAGCCTGACTGTCAAAATATTGAGGTTGCATTGGATAGTGCGACATTGGAGGAGGGAATTGGGGATATCCCCATGGGGCTGGCGGCCACCATGGTCCTGCTTGGTACATATTGCCTCGCCCATTGTATCTGCGATTTCCTCGATTTTGGCGACCTTTCCCTCTCCATTGGTTGGGACTGTTCTTATCAGTGTCTGAAGAATCCGAGTCTGAGGAGGTAGCATAGGAAGAACCATGTGTTTGTTTCTGTTTATTAGAGTCATTAGGGTTATAATTCTCACTTGTGTACGGGTATGTTTTTTCATGTGAGAATTTCTCTAAATCCTTTTTAAATTTCTCTATTTTTGCAAATAATATTGGGTCCCTATATTCCTTGTTTGCTTTATTGGAGTCTTCCTGTTGTTTTTCGAACTTTTTTGTTGTTAAAGTGGTTTTTATTTTCCCTTCAAGGACTTGAATTTCAACTAGGATGGCATCTGCAATTCTTTTAGCTGTTGTGATAATTAGAATGAGCCAGTCCCTAGTGCAGCGCCAGGCTATTAGTGACCAGTCTTTAATAAAGGCCTTATCCGTAAGGAAAAGTCTTGGCGCATTCGTTACTATAAGTCCTGTGGGTGCACATTTCCCATGTAGATATTCAGCCATTATTTGGCCATGTACTGTTGTACGAGAGAGACTCTTCTTGAGATTTAGTACTGTTTCCCAATCCCCTACCACTGCTGTAGTTGTGGGGGGGAGTTGGTCTAGCATGCTAGGGTTCTCACTCAAGATGGAAGATAGAAATTCGTCATCAAAACCTAGGCCACCAAAGTCTGCCATTGTGTCACTAGAAAGAGAGATGAATCAAAAAGAAGATGAACAAAAAGACAAAATCCGTGCACCATTAGATGGATGCAGCAGCCCCATACACATGCCTATTCCCTGCTGATGAGAGGTAAAGACCTCGAAACACGTGTCCAGGGATGGCCAGCACAGCGGTGGATATACTCGACATTTTTTCAGAAGCGCACATACTGGAACGAACTGCAATTACCATAATGCCCAGGGGCCAACTCGCTGGTAGGAGGAGCAGTGTGCGACAATATGGTTTGTTGTTTATTAAGGCTCCCTTGAGCCGGTCGAGCTGACGAGCTCATGGTTATGCACCTACGTGCCGCGAGAGGTATCAAGACCTGAGAACACTTTTGGCAGCCTACGCAGCAGCCCCATACACACGCCTATTCCCTGCTGATGAGAGGTAACGACCTCGAAACACGTGTCCAGGGATGGCCAGCACAACGGTGGATATACTCAACATTTTTTCAGAAGCGCACACACTGGAACGAACTGCATTTACCATAATGCCCAGGGGCCAACTCGCTGGTAGGAGGAGCAGTGTGCGACCATATGGATTGTTATATTTAAAAGTTGGACATGTAAAAATATAATGTTAAACATGTATTTACAGTGACAATTACCTAAAATAATTTTTGCTAATGCAGGATTGGCTGTTGCCCAGGAAAGCAGTGGGATATAATATTCAAATTAATAATGTTATCTCTGCGTGAAAACCATATAAAAAGTTAATTCTTTGACTTTTTAAAATATTTATTCCAAATCCAATTAATTGGTAAAGTCGGATTTACAACAAATACTTTCGAAAAGATACTTTCAAAAAGTCAACTTCAACCTGCCTAAAGCCTCTAAAAGCACATTTGCCTAAGCTTGCAACTGTTACAAGGGAGCTGAATGGCTCCTTGATGAGGTGTGACCTTACTCCCAGAGCTGAGATAGAGGCCTTGGATGTGGGGAGGTGTTTTGTTCCTCTGACAGAATTACATCTGGGCTCTGCCCAGGAGCCTAATTAACTTCAAATGATGCTTACCCTGCCACTGCCAGAGGTAGCTAACACCTGGGCCTGCCTCCCTTTTTTCTTCCTAGCCAGTCAGCATCAAATTCCAGTGGCCTGACTTCACAGTAGCAGCGCTGCACTCAACATCTGAGTCCGTCGACGCTGTAGCCACTTCAACTCCAGTTCGCAGCTCCCTCTACGCTGCTGTCAACGACGAATAGAATAAGACCTACAGGGCACAGAAAAGTGAACTTCTCCTGTCGGAGCTTTTCCCACTTATATCAATGGCTTCAGTGAGGCTCCATCTTGACACAGAACTTCGTTGACACCAAACCCCAATATTTCCCAGACAGCCCACTGCCTGCCTTCTTAGAAGACTGTCGATGTAGACAAGGTAACTTTTCTACCCGGACGAGCCTAGTCCTTGTGTCCGACCCATGGTCCTTCATGGTTAGCCTGAAACCTTACCTGTGCCCATGTCTAACATGACCATTTTCCTGTGGTTGATGCTTTGTGCTTCATGGCATGATTTTTATGGCAATGTTTCAAAAATCATATTTCCAGTTTCCTTGATTGGAGTTTTGTCATTTTCTTTTAATTGTGTTCATTAAATTATTCTCTATTTTTATAAATTGGAGTGACATATTTATTGACTTGTGCTTTCAACTTTTTAACTGTTTTGGTACTTCTAAATGCTTGGCACAGTTTCTTAAGTTAAGCCTTTCTGGTCAGTGTCATAGCTACCAGAGGTTCAGCTCAGATTTAAATTACTGATACCTTTACTGGACCTAATAAGAATAGTGACATTATTACTTGTTACACCCCAAGTAATAATCCACTTTGTTAGAGGTGGTAATTATAGGACCTGATATTTAACAATACCCGATGGTATGTTTTTATCGGATGTTATAAATAGCGCCTATTCTAAGTTTTTGGGGAATAGCACGTGGATGTGGGTGCTTAATGCACCAAAATCAGCATTTTACAGTAAATATCATACCCCTTTACCCTGTTGAATTCAAACAGGTTTGACCTGCCAATATTTAGAAGAGTGAGGTATTTAACACACTGGGTAATTATTCGGTGTGTTAAATACCACCCAATTCAGAACTCCAAGCTCTAAGCAAACAGGTGTTAGTACAGGGGTCAGAAAACACCTACCTACTCATAATCACTGACCCACTGATCCTACCTATAACCTACAATCACTTGAAAGGTGCTGTATTATAGAAAGTGCCCGGGGGCACAACGGGCATGTTGCCCCTGGGGCATGTGTGAGCACACAAGGCAGGCATGTGAGCCCGCCTTGTGTGCCCCCAGAGCCCCTGCTGTAATACAGATACCTCATGCGCACATGTAGCGCCAGCACTATCTCAAGAGGACTTTCCCTTATTTGACAAGGGTGCGTGGCCCAATGCAAATTAGGGAATCTCTTTGCCTCTGTGCCTGCAACATATTATGTGTGTGGGTGCAGAGGCAAACATGTCTTTAGGAGGTCCACTAAAAGTGCGCCACAAAAAGGTAGCGCACTTTCAGTGTGCCCGGTAAAAGCAGCCCACTGGAGGAAATAAATATCCCTAACTCACTTTAGGAGCTCTAACAAGATATCAGTACCAAACCTAGGAGATTGGTTTCCTTCATGCTGCTTTTTATTGTTATTTCTCAAAAATTTACAAAGTTACGAGTTTCTGGGTGTTTATTGCATTTTGTAGCATAGAACGCAACTCTCCCTTAATGCCCCTGTGAGATTTTGGGTGTTTAATATAGTATGGCTGTGCAGCCTTACCATGAAATACACTCACAAAAACAGTCAGGCTCGTTTGTACAACTTTAAACTCTACCCTGGGTAGCTATGGCTTCAAGAAGCAAGGCTTGAAGAAAGGAACCAGTGTAAAGCATTTAACAGTATCAAACAACAAAATAAGAAAGCCATGCAACACAAAAGAAATACAACACCAATTTATAACAATAGATCATATTTATATGAATGTTTAGAGTCCAAGATGAGCAAAATCCATCCGAGGGTTACAGAGATACAGATTTTTAAAGAAACAGTGTTCCCTGAAAAATCCTTTCGCATAAAAGTGTTCCTGTTAAGAAGTATATAACATACATGTGCTACTTAACAATATATAGCTCTCTGCCTTAGGGCTCCATAGACCTTTCTTAGGGGAGATGTACATATATTGTTAAGGGAAGTGGGGCCTTTGCCATTAGTTTAAATGGTAAAGTCGAATTAGCAGTGTTACCACTTCACTTCTAGTCTTCAGTGTCAGGCTGGGAGCACTGTCTTTTGAAGAGCTTGAAGCACTTCCCTGAAATGGGCCATGTGATCCTCCCAGGGGGAACTAAAGACAGCAATATCATCCAGAAATACTGCACTAAAGCTTTCCAAACCTGAAAGTACTCTGTTCACCTGCCTCGATGGTGGCAGGTCAAAGGTGATCAGAAATTTGGCAGCCCCCAACTTATCTATGAGCTCATTGGATCTTGGAATTGGATAAGCATCCGTCTTGGTGACTACATTCAAGCTTCTGTAGTCCATAAAGAATGTCATCTCTGGCTTTCCTCTCTTGGGATTTGGCTTAGGAGCCAGAACTACGGGGCTAGTCCATGATGTACTAGAGGGCACAATCACCCCCAACTCTAGAATCTTTGCAACCTCAGTTTTGGTGCTAGCTTTGACCTGGTCTGACAACTTGTATGTTTGGCTCTTGACAGGCAAACTGTCACTGGTATCCATATCAAGGATGCACCATGTTGTCAAACCTAGTGTCAAGGAAAAGAGCTCAGCAAACTGACTGAGCAGGTTGTAGTAGCCTTTTTGCTGTTGCCGTGTTAAGGTGGAAGAGAGGAATACTCCTTCCACTGAACCATTTTTGATATTGATAGGCAGTACGTCACAGAGAGGTTCACTCTCTTCCTCTTCTCCATCTGTCACCATGAGTATAGTGGTGTCTGCTTTGTCATGATGGAGCTGGAGCCTATTCACGTGTGTCACCCTTTGGAGGTGTCTGGGGCGCCCAAATCATTCAGGTATGTGACTTCCCCCCTATTCTCTAAGATTGTTAAGGGCCAGTCCACTTGTCATAGAGGGCTCTGGGTGCTACAGGTTCTAGGACCCTTACCAGTTGTCCAGATTGGTACTCACACATAGAAGGCTTCTGGTCATACCAGTGCCTGACAAGCTCATGGCTGGCCTCCAAGTTTTGGTTTGCTTTTTTCATATATTCAGCCATTCTGGAGCGAAGACCTAATACAAAGTTCAAAATATCAAGTTTGGGCCCTTTGAAATGTCTTTCCCAGCCTTCCCTCGCCAAACTTAAAGGACCCCTTATAGAGTGTCCCTATAGTAGTTCACATGGACTGAAACCTACTCCTTCCTGAGAAGCCTCCCTGTATGCAAACAGTAGGCATGGTAGAAGAATATCCCCTCTCTTTCTGAGTTTCCCAGGTAAACTCATCATCATGCCTTTCATTGTTTTGTTGAACTTTTCTGTGGGGATGTTTGTGGGTTGTGAACAGATGAGTCACTCCACATTCATCCCACATTGCTTTCATATCTGCAGACATGAAGTTGGTGCCTCTATCTGAGATGACCTCATCAGGGAACCCAACTCTGATAAGAAATATGAACGAGGGCCCTAGCTAATGTAGGAGCAGCAACTATCCTAAGGAAAAATGCTTCTTGATATCTGGGGGCATGGTCCACTATTATCAAGATAAACCTATTGCCAGAGGCAGTAGGGGATTATAGGGGGCCAACAATGTCAATTCCTACCCTCTCAAAAGGGGTCCACACCACGGGCAGTGGTATATGGAGAGCCTTTGGCTTGCTACCTGCCTAGCTACTGGCCTGGTAGGTGACACAGGGTTGCTCCTTGACTTTTTCTGATATCTGGAGACAATATAAATGATTGACCAGCCTGGTTTGGGGCCCCTTGCCTCACTGCACAGGATTCCCTCCTCCCAGTAAACCTTATAGGTTCCAGTGACATGACCTTTCTTTTTGACCGCCAGAGGCCTTCAAGAGTGGGACAAGTCTTTTGTCCCTGGCTCAAGGCCGCCCTGGGGAGACCATGTGCTCCTTGCAGTTCTGCCAGGTCAGGCAGATTTATCAAAGATGCCTCTTTCACTACTGTTCAGACACCAGACCCTCTCCCTGAGGCTCATACTACTCCTGGTTTTTTGGACTTTGGGAAGTGGCCTTCCCAGACTGCCTACCCTTTCTCTTTGTACTAGGGCTTTAGGCCACTTTTACAGGCTCCAAAGTACCTTGACTTTCCATGAAAGCCTCTTGTGCTCTAGGGGAGACAAATACCCACTCTGGGAGACCCAGTATTGCTGCATGATTCCTTCTCTCTACCTCTGCCCAGGTAGAAGTTTCAAGGTTGTTGCCCAACAGACACCCCGCTAGGATGGCAGGGAACACAGCTTCTTTCTTAGGGCCAGTAACTACTCCTCACTCAAAGTCTACCACAGTTATGAAATGGGACTTTGCAACATTGTCAGAGTTGGCTATCTGATGTTGCTCATTAGAAATGATCTGACCTGGGGAAACCAGCTTAGCCGCAACTATGGGGTTGTTGGCACCTGTAGTCCTCAAGTCCTGAACTTCGGTCCCATTGATTCTCGGCCACTGCCCCTCTTTTACCATGCTGGCCCGCCAGTGGGCCAAAGGCTCACTTTCCTCCCCAACTACGGAAATTAGAGTGGCTTCAGTATAACCCCTGCAATCTCCATAGGCAACTTTTTACTCTACAATGGCAATGCCCTTGGGATGGTCACCAGATGTTGAATTTTTACTGCATGGAGAATCTCCCTATTAACAGTCATAGCACACCCCAGCCTTTGTTGAGTTAGGTACCCTCCCCGCAGTCCTTTGACTAGGATGTGGCTCCGTGCTCCACTCCTAGGGCATCCTTTGGGGATTTTCTGTCTTTTTTAACGTGGCCCTATCTTTCCCTTGAAGGGGGTCTGTCCTCCTTTCTTGTATTCACCACCTTTTAACTTTTTGGGCAACCTAGTATCTACCCACTTTCCCAGCTCTCTAGGCCTAGATAGCTTAGAGTCTATCAGATCCTAAAGTAACTTCTCTGATGTACAACTTATCAGTATGTGCTCTTTTTCCACAAAATTATGGAGCCTCTCTTAGGTATCCACACTGTTACCTTTAATCCAGCCATCCAGTGATTTCACAGAGGCATCTACAAAGTCCACCCAAAGGCCCCTTATCTGTGGTCCTGAACCTTTGCCTCTGGGGTGAGACCAAATAACTTGATTAGTGCATCATTCATGTGGGTGTATGACCCTGCCACCTCATCCTCCCCTGTCAGTAGCCTATGTCTCCATACTGCTGGTACTAACTTCCACAATAAGGAACCACAATGTTGGGTACCCACCTTTCTCACCATGGGAGCTCTCCCATAGGATGCCAGCCACTTGTCTATATCACCCCCTCTATATCTTTAGGAACAATTCGTTTGGGCAACGTGGTATCATAGGCAACCTCTGTATTTACCTCTGGTTCTTTGTTGCTGCCACCTTGTCCTTTTGGTTTCATCCTCAGCTTGACCTTTCTCTTCTCTAGGGCCAATCTTCCTTCCTGAAGATTCAGCTTCCTCTCCTGAATCTCTAGAAAGCTTCACTGGGCTTCTAGGTCTTTAGGTTTCTTCACAGAAGTGAAGCTCCTTTCACTCCCAAGTAGGGAGGCATGCCTTGATTGGATTGTGGTGGCCACACTCTCATTACCCCCCTCTGTTTCAAAGAGATCTCTGCCATCATCTTCATCCCAGCTGTCAACACTAATGTCTTCTTCTAGTTGATCCCGAGCATTCCTTACTTCTTCTCAGGCACTGAGGAGTCTTCTCCTTGTTGGTTGTGATCCCTGAGCTAATTTGCTTGAGTTAAGGGTGCTGTCCTTGCACAGCACCCTTAACTCAGTGATCGTTAGTGTGGCTAGGTGGCGAGGTCAATTTCCTTGTTCTTCTTCTTTGAAGAGTTTGCAAAACTTTTTTTCATTTTTTTGTAGGCTTTTGTTGACTTTTTATCTTCTGGAAAACGGTGTCTTGAACATACAGAATTTTTGAACTTGAGAAGCGTTTTACTCCGTGCTGACTTGGCAGGTCCTGTCAGTGGTTGCTGACCTATTAATTGTCTGGTACAGCTAAACACAAGTTCTGGATACCATCACTAGGTACCACGGTGAAGATCTGGGTGTATCATATGATATGGCTGTGCAGTCTTACTGTGAAATACACTTACAAAACTGTCTTGGGTCCAGTCAGGCTTATTTTCACAACCTAAAGCTCAACCCTCGTTAGCAATTGCTTGGAGCAGCAAAGCTTGAGCTAAGGACCTAGTGTAAAGCATTTAACAATAACAAACAACAAAATAGGAAAGCCACGCATCACCAAAAAAATACAACACCAATTTATAAACAAAGATCTTATTTTTTATGAATTTTTAGGGTCCAAGATGAGCAAAATCCACTGGAGGGTACAAGCAATACAGATTTCTAAACAAATCTTAATTTATAAATCCAACCACAAACGAGCATTGGTAATCATCATGTTTTAAAGTTTGTAAATGTTTTTGGGCTACTCCAGCCCAACGTGGGTGACCAAATCTGACAGAGCGAAGGCTGGGGGGGGAATGGGGTAGATTTGGACAGTTACATGGCCACCTGAGTGTTTTCTAGTCCAGTTCCACACTTTACAGCACAACAGCCATAGATCTCAATGGTGTGGTCCTGATGCTGAGGATCCTGGAGATGAAAATGCTCAAGGATGCTCTGAGTACTGTGCATTCAACAGAGGTGCCTTTGCTGTTATTCCCTTGTTCACTGGTGACGTGGGGTGACTTTAGCAACAGTGGTCAGGTTCTGTCAAAGTCCTCTTTGAAAACCTAAAAGCAAACCTGCGACTGGGCTACAAGTCATCATGTACAGAGGTCCCTGCGAAATCCTTTGGTGGTGGCCTCTTGGGTGACCAATCAGGACTCAGACAACACTCCTGAGTCCGGCTGACTTGGGTACAACTTTTGACCATCAAGGATCGGTCTCTTGCAGTGCCCAATTGCAGCTAGCAGCAAATCTTCTGTGGTGGCTAGCAACTTGCCGGTGTGGGCTACTTCAGCTGTGCTGACCCTGGTGCAGGTTCCAGGGGGTCAGTCTACTGTTACTTTGAGTCACTCCTTTGGTCTGTGGCTGGGGCACAATTTTTTCACGAGCCAGATTCCACAGGTACAGTCCTCTCTTCATTAGCTCAAGGTGCAGCATATTCAGTCCAGCCGAGAGTGCAGCCTCTCATTGCATATTCTAGCAGCAGCATGACACAGTCCTTATTCCAGTTTTGACATTATATGAATTGGGGAGCGCCAGGGGTGCTATATTTATTCACAGAAAGTTTCCTGAGCGGATGACATCACTAGCCAATTTTGCTACCGGGTCACCTCCTTTTTGGTGATGACTTTCTGGCTATATGTTGCATACAGCATTCCCAGAATGCACTATTCTGCCCCTCCAAGATGGTAGGACCCTTCCTCAGATGTGAGGAGCTTAATAAGCTCCTGTTAAGACTTCCCAGGCAGGCAGAATGCTGTCCATGGGCCATTGCCCGGGTGAGGCTCCAGGTCCGCTGGGTCACAGAGTGGCAACTTTCTAAAAGTTGCATGTCTTAAGTAATTAAATTAAATGTGACCTAGGCATCAGAGCAGGTTTAATGCCACAATTAATTTGGTACCACACAGTACTAGTTAGGTAGTTCCATTCATAAGTTAGCCAGGCTGAGGGGACAGCCGGTAACCATGTGTAGGCAATGGTGAGCCCAGTGTTTCCACAGCAAATTGACAATTTAGAAGTGTTGCTGATAAGAGATATATAAAATACATGTCCTACTTAATATACAGCTCCCTGTCATAAGGCTCTACTGGCCTTCCTTAGGGGAAACCTACATATATTGGTATGGTAAGTGCAGGCTTTGCATTAGTTAAAATTGCAAAGTTGAATTAGCAGTGTTTCCACTGCCCTTCCAGTCTGCAGTAGGAGGCCGGAAGCCATTTTGTACATTGTTGCATGCAGGGTGGCACAAAAAGTGCTGCAGCCCTGAGTTTGTGCCCTGGTGTAGTGGACCTGCTTGCTGCATTGAAGATGAGAGTAAGGCCAGCCTCTACGGTGGCCTAACAGGAAATAGTGGTGAGCGCTGGAAGACTCTGTCATGCAGCAGTTGCAGAGTTTTTGCCGAACTCTGCACTCCAAATGGAGCGCGGAATGGCAAAACTCTGCAAACTCCACAGGCAGAGTGGAGTTTACCACCCGCCCCCACTTTTGACAGTGATAAATGCAGGTGAGTTTGCTAACCTGTTATTCAGTTATTCAGTGATAAAGAAATTGAGTTCTATCTTGTATTTTATAGCTGTAACTTTAAGAGCAGGATCCTGCAGACTCCTAATATTAGTATTGTACTGGTGGCTGTGACATCAATGCAGCCTGGTGGAAAGCTACGCTATGATTGATGGTATTGTTTTGTTTGGTTCATGAATTTTCTGCAACTCTGATTCTACAAGTAACAACTAATGTGATCATCTCAATCAATGCTTAACAAACACTGTGGCAGGAGCAGCTCCAACATCCTTGCCATAATATGCTGCATCCTTGAGGCTGAGGTTGAGTTTTTCATTCACTACCTCCTTCAACATCACCTTGTTTTCCTCAATTCATGCCCTTAACATTTCACAGAAAAAACATGCTTATCTCCTTTTTCTAACTCTACCTTCATAATGACTGCGCTTATTTCATACCACACTTGATTTTCTCATAGCTTTTTTGCTCTCACAAATCTATTTACCAGTGTTTCATGTTTTACATACCCTACCCACTGGGATATCATATACCAATTCACTACCTGATCGCTATACATCAATGGGACATGCAGGTAATGTATTAAAGGGCTGTGAAACATTCTTCCAGCTTCAGGGCACAAAAACAGGCTAAATCCGCCACTTAAATTGCCATTCAGTACTAACCCAGACAGGCCTGTGAAGACTGAAGACATCTGACACACAATGTCGGTCAGTGCAGGACTCTAATATAGTCCAAATGGGTATCCCAAGCAGTCATATACTCTGAGCCCCGGCATCCTATACTAAAAAAAGGATGATTTTAATGCAATGCATCTTGGCAGATCTCCCTGTTTGACATATCATAATGGCAATCTTTCAAAGAAGTATAGTAACACAATCTATACCTGCAGATCTCTGATTCCACCTCACTCTTTCTCCACGCCTCTTACCTCCCCGGATCCATAAGATCTCAGAGTAGAAGACCTCCTGCCACAGCCAGCATACGAAATCAGGTTGCGAGTATGAAAGAAGCTTATCAGAGCTGCCAGCATACCACAAACTATAAAAGAAAATATAGGCCTGATTTATGGAATTTTGGCTTAGAGCAGTGCAGCAAGACACCTTGCTGCTCTGCCATACACCAAAGTGAAAGGGAAGGAATGCACCGTTTTTAAGCAATACGGTTCATTCCTATCCTTTCTGCCTGAGCTGTCATCATTTTGGAAGCCTAGCATCAACGTTGGCACCTTTGCAGCAAGGTGCAAAAGTGCCTTCGTTGCAGGCAAGATTGTTCTTGTGCATTAAGGGGCACCTTCCTGCACAAAAACAATCATATGGAGCATTTCCCTCTTTCTACAGAAAGAGGAAAATGAGGAAAAATAAACATATTTCTCCTCATTATGCCTGAAGAATGGTGGACAATAATCATGGGTAAACGTGCATTAATCTGGAAGACCTTGTATTTAGCTGGAAGATATGCACATTGCTTCATAAGACACTGTTATTAATCTATAAAAAAAATGTATGAACATAAGAGTAAGATAAATCGAAACATGTTAGGATGGAGTACTCTTTCAAAAATTAAAAATAAATGTTTTAGGGGTTCTTTGTGGTAAATGTGTTGGAGGGGTCACCATTAGATGTGTTGTTGTGATATGGTTGGTGGTAGTGGTTCACGATCGCACCTCTTAGTACGAATGTATGTGGAAGATGTCCTTCAACAAATCATCAAAAGGTTGTTCGGGTTGTGCTATATTGACACCCAACACCTTACTACCAGGCTGCCGCAGTACGTGCAAGTAACAGCTGTGGGACGGCCGGGTAAGGGGGGATTTCAAGGCATGATGCTGAGGTCAAATTAATAATTTATTTGATTTTCCCTCAGCATCGTCCCTCAAAATCCCCCCTTACCTGGCTCGACCGCCCTAACGATGTTATCTGCATGGACCGCCGCTCCTACCAGGGGTGCCAACGCCCACTGGTCCAAGGATCCACTGTGTAAACAACATAAAGGAAGATATCATAGCACTCAATTAAAAGTCCAAAACTCAAAAGTCACTCCATAAAGTAGGAGTTTTTGTAAATGTTTCAAATGTGTTGTTTGTTGTAGAAAGTAATCAGGTATCTGGGATCTTCTATACATGCGTATTGAAAAACAGCAGAAAAAAGCCGACATGTGTTTCATCACATAGGGGCACATGCATCAAGCTAATTACCGGTCGCCAATGGGCCGATTCGCAGAATCGGCCCCTTTGCAACCGGTAATTAGCCAGTTGCGAAGCATCAAGCCCAAACCTATTTGCAAGATAGGTAACACAAAGTTTGTGAATACCTATTTTTCAAATGCAGTTAGGGAATCGCAATTTGCGTTTCCCTAAATGCAATGCAAGTAGCAATCTCAGATTGTGACTATGCATTAAGGAATCGCAAATTACCATCAACTTCAAGCTGATAGTAATTTGTAATTCCTCAGCAAAATAAAAAAAATAGAATTTTTCTTAGTACCATGTGGTGCACACACATGCCCCAAGGGCATGTGTATGCGCCACATGCGCCACATGTGCACACATAACAATTTTGGGGGTGCATCAGGTTGGCCTTTTGGTCCCCTAGCACCCTTGAAATTGCATTTGCAATTTGTGATTAGCTATTTGGTAATCGCAAATTGCAAATAGTTTCCCATTCATTGCTATGGGCCTTTAGGCCTATAGAAATGAATGGGAAAACATTCCCTATTGGAAATGTGTAGGAATAGCTATTTATTTTAGCAAAACCTACATGCGTAGGCAATTGCGATTCCTTAATAGCAATTCCTTAATAATCGCTATTAAGAAATCGAAAATGCTTACCTTGATGCAGGTGCCCCATAGAGAGTTCATCAAGTCTGTAAATTATGTACAGTCATATGATCAGTCAGATATTTCTTAAAAAGATTCAGAAACAAGATTGCATTTCATCCAGGTGCCCAAGAAAGGAAGAAGCTATAAAACCCATTTTCAGAGAAGATAGGAAATCAGAATACAAGGAGAGAACAATAGTGTCCCAAAGAGTTCGTCAAGAACAAACTTTAGTGAGTTCGTCAAGAACAAACTTTAGTTAGTTCTATAGATATTCAAAGCTGAATATGGATAGTTATGGTAGTTATACCTAAAAAGTCTGCCGGGAACACGAAGGGCCCGATGTAGGTAGGCAAATACCGGTTGCTAACAGCCGAAAATCGGTAATTTCGGCCGTTACCGACCGGTATTTGGAAAATGAGATGTAGGTGTTAAAAATGTACCGATTCGGCAAATATGAATCTGTAAAAATCCGAATCGGTATTTACAGATTCCTTATTTACCGAATCGGTATTTGCCGATTCCTTATTTACAGAGTTCTTATTTTCCGAATCGGTAAATAAGAAATTGAAAAAAATGCCCATCAAGATGTAGGAAAGGCCAAAAATATCAAATTCCATGAAATTCGGTATTTAAGAGTCGGTATTTACCATGGACTGAAAGCAGGTGGTAACCAGGTGCAGGCTATAAAAAAGGGCCCAAAATGCAACAGTGTTGCAAGAATGGCGGCATTCTATGTGATTGCGAGGTGGCAAAGGCTACAGGCAGCAGGATAATAATATAATAATCCACATTTGTAAAGCGCACAATCACCCGTAAGGGTCTCTAGGCGCTGGGGGCCGTCGGGAAGATTAAGCAAGCTATTGCCCAGAGTCACATGGTGCTGGGCTAACCTGCCGCCGGAGCCGGGGATCGAACCCTGATCCCCAGATTCCAGCGTCAGTCGCCCTGGCCGCGGCGCCACACCTCTCCCTGGAGAGAGGGTATGGAGAAGGGAGGAGCAGGTGTACAGGCAGAGGATCACCCTGTTCCAACTGGCTGAACCTGAGTTACTGCAGAGGTACAGGCTACACCCCAGAACCATCATGGACTTAATTAGGGACCTCCACCCATACATGGATCACCCAACACCACGCCATCCCACCCCATGTGCAGGTGCTGTGTAGCCTACACCTGCTTGCCTCTGGGAGCTACCAGAGTGTGATAGCTGCAGTAGGTGGTGTGTCCCAGAGTTGCTTGTCCCGTTTTTTCAGGAAGTTCCTGGATGCCATGACGCAGAGAATGGAACATTACATCCGGTTCCCTGAAACACCTGCGGAACTTGCAAAAACAAAAACTGACTTCTATGAACTGGCACACTTCCCGCATGTGATAGGCTGCATAGATGGAACCCACATTCCACTATGCCCACCTGCAGCCACTGAACACATCTACAGAAATCGTAAGTCAACGCACTCCATCAATGTGCAGGTGATATGCAATGCTGGCAACATCATCACAGACATAGTGGCCAAATTTCCTGGGAGCACGCACGACTCCTACATTTTCCAGAACAGCGGAATATACACACGGCTTGTTGCTGGAGATTTTTGTGATGGATATCTGCTAGGTAAATAAGTGTAACACACCCTGATATGAATGGCAGATGTATGTGTCATGTGTATGTAACTCATGGACCTCTCCTTCCCTCCTAGGCGATAGTGCATATGCCCTGCGTTCCTTTGTGCTCACACCGTACCTCAATCCAACTAACAGAGCCGAAAGGCGTTATAATGTGGCACACAGGTCAATCCGCAATGTAGTGGAGCGCACATTTGGACTCCTCAAGAGCAGGTTCCGCTGCCTCCACAAGAGTGGAGGTGCAAGACAGTACACCCCCATCCTGTGTTGCAAGATTATAGTGACCTGTGCCATGTTGTACAATCTTGCCACCAAAGAAGGCACAGAGGTGGAGGTGACACATCAAGAGGACATTGATGATGACCAAGAACATGCAGACCCCCAAGCAACAGGAGCAGCAGCAACAGATGGAAGATTGAGACAGACAGAGATTACACGTCGATATTTCTAGGTAATGTATGACACACAGACAGGTATAGTGTTTGACGAGTGTAGTTTAATATTCACTACATCATGATTACAATGGAAAAGCCATCAATGTCCATGTCCATGACTGTGTGTGCTCAGTTGCCGTCACTGTGTGCAGTCCTGTAGATTTTAGGCAATTTTCAATGCTTACGCCCACGCACTACATTGCGGGATTTACGTGCCTGGGTTTCCATATCTCGGCTGGGGCCTGACTCAGCATTGCTGCGCCTGACGCTCCTGCGCACCTCTGGTACAGGGGTGCTGGAGCCACTCCTGCTGGTGGACCCCCCTGTCTCCTCCACATCCGTGTCACCAGCATTGCGTGTTTGAGTGGTGAGCATCTGCTCCATCACAGAGGTCACTCTTCCCATGCCCCGTGTCAAGTCTGTGCAGCAGTGCACAATTGCATCCTGCATGGATATTGAGCAGCGGCACAGTAGTGATGTAGCTGTAGCAAATCTGTTCAGTGCCGCATATACTGCCGCCCCCTGCGACGCTCTAGTTGATCCCTGTCCAACTTATCAAACAGTACACCCATGTATGTAGAGATGTCTGACATCCCCTTAGAAATTGCCTCCAAACTACAAGCAATGTGGCCTATTCCCTTGGCTATGTTTGACATTTTATTGTTCATGCTGCGCACCTGCCTATGCACGGCGAACAGTGCCTTGGCCTGCATGCGCTGTACTTTGACCATTGTGGCCTCCAGGTCACAGAGTACGCTCCCACCTTCCTGCCCATCGCCACCCTCACGTGCCCTCCTGCCAAGGACACTGGTGCGCGCAACGCCTGCTGAAATCTTTGGTCTGGCCTTGTCAGCCACAGGTGCAATTGTTTGATTTTCTACATCCTCATCCTCCTCATCTGAGGTTTGAGGGATCCTCTGAGGGGCCACATCAGGCCTACTTGCCCTTCCCTGCATGGACGACCTGGACGTTGGTTTTGGTGTAAGCGGTGTGCTTTCCAATTCAGGAGATCCAAACAATAGAGGTGATAGCGGGACAGGTGTTGAGGCTCGCTCTGGTGTTGAGGCTTCCTGGGTTGTGTTGTTGCCTCCTTCTACTGCGCTATGACCTGTGCTATGTTTCTCTTTTTCTCTTCTGTTAGTTGCTGGTGCCCTCTCCTCCCTTGCTGGTGCTGTACTGCGTGAGGAATCTCCTGTGGAATCAAACGGACATAGTGTCATTGTTGTTGTTCACCTGTGTGTAGTTCTTAAATAAATTGTTTACACACCTTTGCCCAGTGTACATTGTGTGTTTGGAGATGTGTGTGGCATGCCTTGCTGAGTCTTGTGGTGTATGCATTGCATGTATGTACTCATGACTACGTTTACCATGATATATTGCTGGCCCCAAGTATGAGCTGTTCTGGAGTGTAATGATTATACACAGTGGGGTACGGGTTCAGGGTAATGGTCGTGGATTAGGGTACATGCATCTTACCTTGTTTCTTTGTTGCTCTTGCTGTACTGTCCAGGTCTCCAATCCCATGGATGCATTCTGGCTCCAGGGTTGTTTCAACAAGCTCCTCCATCTCAGTCAGTTTTGGTGCTTTGCTCCTGCCACCTCCTGTCACACCAGCCTCCTTTTTTTGGGCAGGAATCTTCTTTTTTGTTATGATGCGCAGGTCATACCATCGTTTTTTAATGTCATCTATCTCCCTGTGCGTCACACCAATGGCATTGACTTTGCCCTGTATGCCAAGCCATATGTTCCTCTTCACAGACTCTGCAACATGCAGAGACTGTTTTCCAAATATTTGGTTGTAGTGACTCACAATTTCTTCTACAACCACCTGCAGTTCTGCTGGGCTCAACTTGATCTTTCTTTTGCGCTCTCCACCATCCTTTTGCCCTTCCTGAGACTCCATTCTGTTGCACAGCTTGGCTCTGGATGCTCAGCTCCTCTCACCTCAGCTCCTTTGTTTGTTCAGTTGCTGTGCACCTGCGTGGGTGTGGCCACTCCCAGGTACTGGGGAGGGGTGCTTCATTCTGATTGGTTGGGTTCTCTGGGCCTTGGTTGTGGGGTGTGTAGGGTATCCCTGATTGGTTGGCAGGCTCACATGTCGATTTTCCAACTTCCGAATCGGTATTTACCGATTCGGAAAAAACAGAATCGGTAAATCCCATTCATTCCTATGGGCCACAAGGTCCATAGGAATGTATGTGATTTACCTAATCGGGATTTTCTGAATCGGTAAATACCGATTCGGTAAATACCGATTGGATATTCCGAATTATACCGATTCGGTAAAATTTACCAATTTTTTTGCTACATCACGTTTTCCGATTCTTGATTACCGATTCGGTATGCGTCGGTATTTAAGAGTCGGAAAAAGAGATTTACCTACATCTGGCCCGAAGTGTGGAGTTTTAGAATAATACCCCACAATCGATGTTGTGAACGTCAGTATCCACCAAGTGAACCAGCAAGGATAAGTGATACATAGTGGGGCAGGAGGGAGATAAAGTACTGACTTTGGTAAATAAAGATATGTCAGTTGGCAATTCGCGATCGCAGTTAGAGAAATGCTACTTTATGGATTGACTTTTAAGTTTGGACCTCTAATTGAGTGCTATGATACCCTGATTTTTATTGGCAGTAGGGTGGCAGACCACATTGCCTGCTTCCCTTTTAACTTCACCACCCACTCATGAGGTATTTACCCCTCCCATGCAATCTGCAGGGTGAGAACCTGGCATCCTGTTTTATGGAGGTGCACAGTTCTAGATGATACGTAGCAGTTTCATGCCTTGTTACATTCAGTGTAGCTTCTTGATCACTGCATGAAACTACAGGGAGCCCAAGAATAACCTGAAGCTATCCTTTCTTCAGAAATACCCGAAATTCTTACATCAGAATTACTCCAGAAGGGAAATGAAAAAAAATATGTCAACCATATATTCACCAGTGTCTTAAAACTCTACCAGCACGGATGCCTTCTCCCACACCCAATACAGACTCCTTTGTTAAAGAAAGTTTAAACAACATCAACCAACGTTGAAGAGAAATGTTACAATTTTGATGAGTATAGTGGATCATGAAAAAGACACAACTTCATGGAGTAGGAAAGGTAAGTTTACCTACAAGGGTCAGGATGTAAAAGACTTCAACATGTATTACTTACTCTGTGGCAAAAGACGCCCCTGTGACCTAAAACTCAGGCTCGAAATGTTTTGCTCAAGCTGACAAAGGTGAACATACTGTGGTGGATAATGCGGCAGAGACCTTTTGAAAAGTTTAAAGAATTCGTCATTTAAGCCCTTGGCAGAGAATTTTTAATAAAATGCATAATTGAAATAATGCAATGTAATCAACTTATAATTAAATTGAGATATTTTCTTGAGAAGCTCTTTTTACTTTGAAAATGTAGGCCTCGGTTTTAAAATGGCTGTTGCTGTTTTCAGTCATGGTTTCCTGTGCGCAGTTTGTTCTCTTTATCTTTTTCCTACCATGCACTCAGCATACAATACATATTTTGTAAACAAAGTTTGGAAACAGTGTCACTTTCTTATTTACTACATGATGTCTCGTTCTCAAGCTTCGTTTGTATGCAGGGTTAGCAACGTGTAGTGTGTTAAGGCCTCACTTATTATTCTCAAGAGAACTTAACCCAGGGATGTGCACTGTATTTTGTGAATCTGTGGTAAAGTGTTGAATAATGTAACTTTCAATCAATTAATGAGGGAATTGCAAGAGTGCTACTCACCCGTGAGGGTCTCAAGGTGCTGAGGGGGATGGATGGGTGGGAGGGGGGGGTATACACCCGTTACGACGCAACTTTTACTCCGCACTACCATTACAACGCGGGCATTACAACGCATGGCATTACAACGCATTGCGCTGGGGGGCGCTCTAGGATAAGAGGTAAGTTTAATTTACTATCCAACACCTTCCCTAGGGTCCACGGGGACTGGAGTTAGAATAGTAAATTATACTTACCACTATCCAGCACCCCAAAGCGCTATGCGTTGTAACGGTATTCGTTGTAAATACCGCGTTGTAATGGTACGCGGAGTAAAAGTATGCGTTGTAACGTCATACATCCGGAGGGGGGCGGTGGGTTCCGTGCGCAGCTACATGCAGCCGAAGAGCCAGGTCTTGAGAGTCTTCCTAAAGGTGTTCAGGGAGGGGTGTGTCTGATGTCTGCCGGTATCTCATTCCAGGTCCTGGCTGCAATGTGGGAGAATGATCTTCCGCCTGCTCTGGCTCTGTGGATGCGCGGGGTTTCACCCAGTGCGAGGTTGGCAGATCGGATGTTTATTTTGGGTACATGGAAGTTTATTCTGTCGTTGAGGTATTTGGGTCCGTTGTTGTATAGGCATTTGTAGGCGTGGGTGAGGATCTTGAAGGTGACTCACTTCTCCACGGGGAGCCTGTGGAGTCTCCACAGGTGTTGGCTGATGTGTTTGTGCCGGGGGATGCCGAGGACGAGTCTGACCGCGGTGTTCTGTATTGTCTGGAGTTTGCGGAGAAGGGACTTGTTGATACCAGCGTAGAATGCATATCCATAGTCCAGTCTGCTAGTGATGAGTGAGTGGGTGACTGTCTTCCTAGCTTTTAGACTTTAGAAAGTGTATCGTTCATTCTTTCACCTGATTTGTTAATTGTGTGATATCCCTATGTAATTGTATTCACATATAGTTCAGTTGTATTTTTTATTATAAAAGACACACTTTCTTGAGGGTGTTGGGCTCACTCTCCCATGATCTTTGGAAGGTGACACTCTGGGGCATATTAACAAAGGCTTACGCCACCGGAACGTTACTTTTTTTCGATGTTCTGGTGGCACAATGCCCTGCTCCATATGTACAAAGTGGCGTTAAACCACTTTGCGTTGCTTAACGCCGCTTTGTAAATATCGTCCCCTTTTACGAAGGTGTCTGCATGAAAGGGGCATGTAATGGGTGATGCTGTGGGCATTGCAACACCCATTGCTTTTTTACGCTACCCCAGATTTATAAGGATGTGTAAATCTGAGGCAGCACCAAAAATTAATGCCACCCTGCATTTTTTTCAGTGACACAGCACGGTGCTGCTAAATTTGACGCAGCGCCGTGCAGCGCTATTTCCTTGTACATATCTTTCCTGTTGGTCGGACCTCTGTCTTATGACTCACTTAATTGAGATGAATTATATTTTGCCCTGCTATTTCGTTATTGCATTTTATTCTGAGTGTTATGCCTCTATATAATAGATGACTAACTGAATCCTTGCCTTTTAATTTGCTTTCTGTAATGATTTTAAGCTTTAATAAAACCTTGAGGTTTTACCTGTACAACTTGTCAATCATTATTATGAAGTCTAATGTGCTTTGCATTTAATTCTGAAATGTTACTTGATAATAAATTAATTTGAATGATCAGATCCAGAGATGAGCAACACAATTTATCAGGGATTAAGTCCTCTCCCAGAAAAAACGCAACATCACCATAGTACATCCATTGTCTAGAGTCTCAAAGACATGCACCTCTTCTTTTCCATAAAAGCCAATGCAGGCTACTGCCTGTGCAATATATTTTTTAGCCATTGATATGCAGATGCTAATCAGTGTGAATCTTCTATTTATCCAGGGCTCGAGTCAGGGTACCATGCGGGTGGACGGCGTCCCCCACTCGTTTTGCCGTCCTCCCTGCCCAAAAGCTGGACTTTCAATGATGGCACTTCCTCGTTTCCAAAATAGATTGGGAATAAATATCTGTTAACACTTACATGATAACTGGGTGTTGGATTTGGCCCTTTTTGGCAGGTTCACCCCTGAACATTTTGCCTTAAGCTCTGACATGGTGGTAGTGATTTTAGGCCTCTGCGCACATTAGCACTGTTGCCCAGTGTAAAGTGCGTGCTCTCTCTGAGTGCGTGTGGTGAGATTGGCCTGCCATCCCATAGGAATGTATGGGGGATATGTGTCTCCATGGTAATTCCTGGCATGAGGGGAGTGCAAGGTCGAGTTTAGTATGTGCGAAATCGTGAGAAAAGCTGCGCAATGGTGTGCGCAGATTTATGGTGACTGGTGGAGAAATGGCACTTTTAGAAGTTGGCATTTCTGTGTGCTATGTGTCTACTACATGATGTGAATTGCATGTCTGGCTTGTGAGTGACAGGTGCTGGATGATTTGAGTGGCTCCAGGAGCCAGGATGAGTCTGCCCAGTGATGAATAGGGAGATCTGCATGTAGATGGGAGGGAGGAGTTGCACCTGGGACCTGAGAAAGACTGTGCCTTCCCTCCACAATGCTGGCTCCACCTCCTGAGGTGTGTCTAATGTCCCTGGCCTGTCCTGTGAAAAGAAGGAAGGAGTCATGTACACAAAGTGCTCCCGAACCAGTTGTATCTGGTTCCCCCAAACCCTGCACCTCTGCACAAAGGGAAAATGTTGTATAAATATAGTGGCTGTTACCCCATTTAAATGTTCAGTTCTAGGTTGCTATTCCTGTCAGGGCGTGCTGCTGCTGGGACCCAGAGGGGGCACCATGAGGGCTTGACTCCCTGGGCCCTGCATTGCCCTTTTCACCTGTAAGGACTTCTTGGAACCCTTTTGCCTTTTTCTTCCCAGCTTCCAGGACCCAGGACCATTGCAGCATATTTTTCCCCCTGTTGGCGCTTTTTATGTTTTATCCCAAAGGGGAGCGCTGGGCTTTGATTCCCCCATGACTGAGGAGCGCTGGAGCTTTGCAGCGATATCCTATGCACCGCTCCTGAGAGGGGATCCCCCTTTAAGGATTCACCCGTTGTGCACGCCGAGGGAGCGCCCACCCCGCTTGTCCTCTTATTTTAATGGCGGGAGCCCACCCCGCTTATTTCCTTATTTACGGGCGGGTGCCCACCCCGCCTCCTTTATGAGCTTTGTGGGTGCCTACCCCGCTTTTTTCGTGATTTCAACTGCCGGTGCCCACACCGCATCTGTGCCAAAAAATGAACCACCACTGCGGCCCGAGTCGCGGCCAGCGCGGAAGTCAGGGAACGATGTGCCGGGCGATGGGCGGGACTTCCGGTTTTGCGGAGGAAGTCCCGCGCACACCCCAGCAGCCTGAGGAGACGTCTGGAGCCCCACAGGCTCCATGCTGAAGTCCCGGTCCCAGGAGAGGGACCATGCGAAGAGAGGAGTGCCGGCCCTGGGGCCCACAAGGAGGCCCAGAGGAGGTCGGCGCCGGGAGAGAAGAAGAGCCGGAGAGCGGGTAAATGACCGCTCTTCTTGTAGACACCTCAGCGTGAGGATACTGATCAGCCCCGTCTGGCAGCGGGCCGCTCCAATGCTTGTGGGTCCTAGTTTGTTTTAGGAGCCAGAGTGCTCCAGCAAGGGCTCAATAGTATAGGGGCCCCTGTGGGCCAGAGTGCTTGGGGGCATTAACTATTTACAGAGCCCCGTGTGGCTCCAATGTTTTTTAATTAACTATTTACAGAGCCCCGTGTGGCTCCAACGTTTTGCATAACTATTTTTCAGAGCCCCGTGTGGCTCCAACGTTTTGTATAATTATTTTTAGAGCCCTGTGTGGCTCCAACGATTGGCCTATTTGTTTTCAGAGCTCAGTGTGGCTCCAACGAAGGGGGCACATTTGTTTTAAGGGCCACTGAGAGCCCATGCCACATTTTAATATTTCCAGCTGCCCAGCAAGTAGTGGGCGGCTGCACCGTTTAGGTTATTCTTTATTTGGGGATATACCTTTTAAAGTTAAGAGTCAGATGCACTCCTTTGCCCCATACCTTCACAGCTGCGCAGCACTTAGTGCCAGCTGCAACGTTTAGGCCTGCGCAGATTGCGCATCCTTGACTTTCGCTGCATAGGCAGCGCGCCCTGACTTTTGGACGTAGGGCATTTGAGCCCCTTTGAGATGGCCAGTTGGCCAGGGGGACTATTAGGTTTGAAGGGCGCCAGGCCCTAAGGTGATTATATAGGTGCTAGGAAATGTAATTTATATAGTATGTTTTATGCACCCTGATTTATGCCTCTAGATGTGATTTTATGATTATGAGGTTTTGCATACTGTGTTTATGTCTCAGTTATTCTCTACTGTGGTTTAGGTGTTGGAGGGACAGTTTTTTAGGGGGTACTTGGGATCTTCACCGAATGACCGAAGGACTGATTTAGGAGCAAAAGGGGCACCTTAATTTGAGGTGGGATGCACGGGAATGCTCATTCTAAAATAAAGGAAACAGATGCGTAAGTCATGGAAACCAAGCCAAAATATTCAACATATTTATTTAGAAGGTGCAACTTCAAGAATGAGGCATTTAAAATACAAAATATAAAATATAATGACCTCGCATTCCCAGAGATCAGACTCAGATCAGAAGGCACTTTTAAATGGAAGCATTGAAACCAATGAAGAAAGAGACGCTTCAGCTAATGCGATGTAATATAACATGTACAGACTAAAAAACCTCGAGGACACATCTATAAATGCAACATAAGTAATATGATTTAAACCTAGGAGAATGTTCTCAGAATGCAAAACTCACGTTTGAACCAAAAATGAATCAGCCTTGCAAGTGTAATTTAGGCATTACATTCTCAATAAGAAAAAGCCAATTTGGAGACAAAATAGCATACATAGCATTTACAGCAAATATATTGGCAAGTTAAATTGTATCCTCAAACACAAAACAAGAGCTCTTGGGAAGCACCCACATCCGCCTGCCATTTACTAACAGACAGCTGGGGTAGTCCGACGAGAACTGTGTGGGCTCCCCTTTTATACTCTCTAAGGCTATGAGAAGCGTCTACAGTAACGTCATCTCACCCCACTTCTACCTACGTCACTTATAGCATGGTTTGCACATTTATCAGCAGGTAGACTAGGTGAAAAGTTATATTCACAGGCCAAGCGCTCATCGTAAATTGCATAGGGCAAGCAGAAATATATACATATATGGATATGTGTCCTGGTTATTCATCACCCCAGCTTGACGAGGCTGCGGTGGGAAACTTCCCTTTTTCTCATGTACAGACCCAGGATGTGACGAGCCATATTTCAACACAAAAGTGAGACATTGAACTCTGCGCCAGTGAACTTCGCACACGGGTAGGTTGGGGGCTCTTTAGTTTGGAGTAGGAGGCCTCGCTGAGAGAGGCTGGCTGTGATTCTTTTCTTAGTCAGACAAGCTCAGAGCCTGCTGCTCAGTAAAGATGGGTGCAAAAGTTAGGTCAACTTAACAAAAGGCCTACAAATTAGGCTGGCAGGCCCTACGTAGGGGCTCATACTTCAGGTTTGGGCAGAATGGGCCCGGGGTACCCGTTGATAAAAAATAGACCCTCTCTCATTCCCTCCTCTTGTTCATTTATTGAACAAAATCCTTACAGCATATCTTTCAAGTCTTTGAGGTATTACGTAATGGCAGCAGGGCTGCATTTAGTGTAGCCCTATTATTGTTACCTCTACAACTCCCATAAGTGCTACGTCATGCACAATCCTTGCACAATCCCTGTTCTATCTTTGATCTCCCTTTGCAAATTATGCTTTCCTCAGGAGGTGCAACCGCTACGGACTCGGTGTGCTGACTGAAGAGCATATCGTACATTAGGACAGACATGTATGACATCGTAACACATGCTGCTTTCTGTGTGAGAGTCCCGTTGGTGCAAACATAACATCCTGCCCTGTCAACTGTCCCCCTGTCCCATCTTTATCAATGGCTATTGATTCAATTTGGTACAATATCTCTATTTCATTTAAGCAGTATCTCAGGTATAACACTGTGATCACAATACACCTATGAGGAACTTAGTCATTACAATAGTAGCAATGGGGTTCAATGCTGCTAGTAGCACCCATGAATATTTTCTCTGAGTGTTCTGAAAGTCTTGAGCAAGTCTTGAGCAAGTCATGAGGCATTGTTTCAATCATTGGTACGTGTGGCTTGTGTGACTAGTTGAAAGAATGTCTTATTTTCTGCTGTACTTGTACTCTTTACAAAAAAAGTCTGCTGAGTAATAATGTAGAGCCACAGAGATGATACCTGTAAACAGAGAAAGTAACCGTTGGTGCCTGTCTTCAAGTAATTTGAGAGGTTTGCAAGTACTTCTATTACTTAGGCACATTCAATATGAAGAAAACAAACTGATGAAGAGGTAAAGATGTCTCGTTGTCACAACTTGTAGACTGAGGGGTTTGGGGCGTTGATGTTTCCAGACGTTCTTTAAGTGATGTATCCTTGGGGCCCGCCTACACACTCTTCCTTTCACTGCCGTGTAGTTGTAGCATGTGCAACCCTTCAGGATCAGCTTGGTATACCAGTCACACTTGGTAGTTTCCGTGGAACACATGTAGTTTCTGTGTGACTGCTTGCCCCTTGTACAACCCCTCAATCACATGTGAGATGAACGCTGGGCAAATGTCAGAATCAAAGGTACTTAAAAGCGCAGTATGAACTCTTTTAGGAGGCATTTGGCAATAGTTTGTGCATTGCTGTTCGTGCGTTGGCATGCCTTAGTCCATTTGCTGAACATGCACACAATAACCAACACGTACTGGTAGTTTGAGTAGGGGGGTATGTTGATGAAGTCCATTTAATGTGGGGAAATTAAGTGGCCTGGGGCAGTGGAAGTCAGACCATGGGAGCAAGCATTTTCGTTGGTAAGCATATCTTTCCATTTGGGCCTATCTGTATTCCCTCTTCTGTTTGCCTCCATCCTCCCCTGTTCCCTTCTTCCTTTCTTCCACCCTTTTCAATAATATATTTAGGGTCATAGTGCATTGCATATCATCATCCTTCACCTTTATATCATTATATCAAGTGGAGTAGGAGCAATTTGAACCATTGTGTACTCATAATCAGTTAATGTCATTCCTTTTTGTACATCTGCATCAATATATTCTTTACGAATTCATACATAGTCCTTGGAGGAAGTGTGTGCAACACACTCTACAATTGAAACTTTGGTAGCAACAAGCCTCGAAATAGTTGAGCCATAAAATGGTGCATGCCGCAAATGGTGGCCAGCAAAGGAAGAATTAAAACATTATACTATAGCTTGACCCAACAACAAACACAGATGGAAATCTGTCACAGTAACACCTTTAGGAATCAAAACACGCATAGTTGTCAAACTGTGTCCATGGATGTGGAATTCTTATGAGGTCAAGAGCAACAATTTTTCCTTGGGACTAGTGGACCCTAGCCCCTACAGTACAAACCCTTTGGCTTCCAATCTACAGTACCACATTATAGATGACCTGACCCAGGACACCCCCCACGCCGCATGGCTCGCCAGCTGTAGCACGTCTCTGCCCCGGCGCCACAGGTTCGTCCCTGGCCTCGGTGCCCCTCGCTGCTACTCGTTTCTTCCTTTCCCCGCTGTTGCCCTCATTTTGTGAATTTCGTGATTGTACTTATCTTTATTTCTGTTAAAGAGATTTTGTGCCTTTACGTTAGTATTGTACCCCTGGTGTGCCCCCCCAGCTCCCCGCCGCTGCTCCCTCGCGGCCCGCCCCCTTTTTCTTTCTGTAACCCCATTAGCCACCCCGCTCCCGCCTTCCAGCTGCTCCTCCCTCCCACTTCGCCTGCTATGGAGCCCAAGCCTACGCGCAGCGGGCGCACCGAATGTGCGCCAAAGGTGCGCCCGCCAAAGGCAAGCCCGTCTATGCCCGTCCGCGCCTGGACCATGCCCAGCGCCAGGACCCCTGGCCCCCGACGATGCCAGTGCACACGAAGAACTTACAACGCCACCACCCTCCACGCACTCAACGCCGGCCGAAACCCCTCCTGCTACCGAGCCACCCCAAAACGCACCCACGGACCCTTCACCTGCCAAGCCTGCCAATTCACCTGCCTCCGAACCTGCACCGCACCCGCCAAGCAGAGCACCAGCAACAACCACCTCAAGTGCATCCTGCTCAACACCCGCTCCGTCCACAGGCACGCCGTCGAACTGTGGAACCTCCTCGACATCGCCTTCCTCACAGAAACCTGGAAGAACGCCTCCTCAGCCCCCGACATCGCTGACATCGCCATAGCCATCCCGGAGGGCTACAAGATCACCCGGAGGGACCGCATCAACCAAACCGGAGGAGGCATTGCCATCTTCCACAGAAACACCATCCGCATCACGACCAACTCCGACGACACCCTCACCGCCGCCGAGCACCTTCACTTCCAGATACACACCGACCCCAAGACCACCCTCAGAGGCACCCTCATCTACAGACCCCCGGGACTACGCACGCAATTCAGCAAAGCCATCGCAGTCTTCGTCAGTCCACACGCCCTCACCTCCTCAGACTACATCCTCCTAGGGGCCCTCAACTTCCACCTGGAGAACAACAAGGACTGCAACACCGCCGCCCTGCTGGACAACCCCGCCAACCTCGAACTCAAGCAACTGGTAAACACCCCCTCCCACTACGCCGGCCACACGCTTGACTCCGTCTTCTCCTCCAGCAAGCACATCTCCTTCAGCCACTCCACCGGACTACACTGGACAGATCAGAGCTGCGTCCATTTCAACTTCAGGAGAACCACGACCCACCATCACCCGCAACAGGTTCCCCGTAGAAGCTGGAACAAGATCACAGCTGACCAGCTCACCACCGCCCTCAGTCAGAACCCACCCACCAACACAACGGACCCCAACGAAGCAGCCCGCAACCTCACACAGTGGCTCACCAACTGCGCCAACGACCTCGCACTACTGAAGATTCCTCCCAGCAGACCCGGAAGCAGGAAAGCCTCGTGGTTCACCACCGACCTCAAAAACTCCAAGAAAACCTGCCGCACCCTTGAGAAAGCCTGGCGCCACGACCAGACAGCAGAAAACATGACAGCCCTCAAGAACGCCACCCGCAAACACCAGATGATCCGCACCACCAAGAGGACAACATTCAAAGAACGACTGGACAACAACACCCACAAAAGCAAGGAACTCTTCAGCATCGTTAAAGAGCTCTCCAACCCCAGCGCCAGCAACAACGACGTCGCACCCTCGCAAGATCTCTGTGACTCACTCGCCTCGTCTTTCACCGCAAGATCGCCGACATACACAACAGCTTCCGCGCACAGACCACGCACCCTACCACCGAACCAGCGCCCCCCACCACCACTCTCCGGACCTGGACCCCTGTCAGCACCGAAGACACCACCCGCCTGATGAACACCATCCACTCCGGCTCCCCTACCGGCCCCTGCCAACACCACATCTTCAACAAAGCCGACTCCATCATCGCACCCCAACTCCAGAACATCATCAACAGCTCCTTCGCATCCGCCACCTTCCCGGAGAGCTGGAAACATGTCGAGCTGAGCGCCCTTCTGAAGAAACCCACCGCGGACCCCACGGACCTCAAGAACTTCCGCCCCATCTCGCTCCTCCCCTTTCCAGCCAAAGTCATCGAGAAGACCGTCAACAGACAACTCTCCGCCTTCCTCAAGACCAACGGATCCCTCAACCACTCACAGTCCGGCTTCCGAGCAAACCACAGCACCGAGACCGCTCTCATCGCAGCTACCGACGACATCAGGTCCCTGCTCGACAAAGGGGAAACTGCTGCCGTCATCCTCCTAGACCTCTCAGCAGCCTTTGACACCGTATGCCACCGCACGCTGATACAGCGCCTCAGCAACACCGGAATCCAAGGAGCGGCACTGGAGTGGATCATCTCGTTCCTCGCCGGAAGAACCCAGAGTGTCCGCCCCCCGTTCCGATCCGCGGCCACCGAAGTCATCTGTGGCGTCACACAAGGATCCTCACTCAGCCCCACCCTCTTCAACGTCTACATGAGCCCTCTCACAGCCATTGCTCACCAACACAACCTCAACATCATCTCCTACGCCAACGACACCCAGTTGATCCTCTCCCTCACCAACGACCCCGCCACCACCAAAGCCAACCTCCAGGAAGGAATGAAAGACGTCGCAGAATGGATGAAGATCAGCCGTCTGAAACTGAACTCAGATAAGACGGAAGTCCTCATCCTCGGACCATCTCCCTCTGCCTGGGACAACTCCTGGTGGCCCCCTGCCCTGGGCATCGCACCCAAACCAACGGACCATGCATGCAACCTGGGCTTCATCCTGGACTCCTCCCTCACGATGACCAAGCAAGTGAATGCCGTCTCGTCATCCTGCTTCAACACCCTGCGCATGCCCTGAAAGATCTTCCGATGGATCGCCACCGAAACCAGGGGTCACCCAGGCCCTCGTCACCAGCCGTCTGGACTACGGGAACACCCTCTACGCTGGAACCACAGCCAAACTCCAGAAAAGACTCCAGTGCATTCAGAACACCTCAGCACGACTCATCCTGGATATACCTCGCCGCAGCCACATCTCTGCCCACCTGAAAGACCTGCACTGGCTCCCCGTCAACAAGAGGATCACGTTCAGACTCCTCACCCACACACACAAGGCTCTCCACGACACGGGCCCGAAGCACCTCAACAGCCACCTCACATTCTACACACACACCCGCCAGCTCCAATCCGCCAGCCTCGCCCTCGCCTCCGTCCCACGATTTCGGAAATCCACAGTCGGAGGAAGATCCTTCTCCTACCTGGCAGCCAAGACGTGGAACTCCCTCCCCACTCACCTACGGCTGACCCTGGACCATCCCTCCTTCAGGAAACAACTCAAGACCTGGCTGTTCAAGCAGTAGCGACCCCCCCCCCCTCAGCGCCTTGAGACCCTTATGGTTGAGTAGCGTGCTATACAAATTCTGCTGATTGATTGATTGATTGATCAGGGACAGGGATTGTCTGCAATAAAGGTAATATTTGTGTCCATGTGTTAATGCTGTTCAAACTTGTAATTATTGTTCATAAATGCAAAGGCTTTATTATTATGGTGAGTGCTCTAAGTAAATGTTGTAAGCTCAGACTGCACTACTGACAGTGATTAGAGTATAAAAATGTGTACACACGTTTTCAATATTTAAGAAAGTGAGGCTATGTATATTGCTCTCAAAATGGTCTTCAATTAGATGCCGATATTTGCAGGAGCTTGAAAGCAAGGCTGATAATTCTTTGCTTTTTGAAATAAAATGTTCACAAAACAAAAATGCAAAAACATTTTGCTAAACTACTGTAATAAGGTAGAAAGGTACCATTTCTTTGCAAAAAATAAACAAGCATTGGTAAAGCCAATGAAATTGTTGGTTAGCCTTTTGGCTTTGTCAATGCACAAACGTTCACCCATGTCTCTGGATTATGTGCAGATATACAAGTTTTGTGAATTCACAAGGCTACAGAAGTAGGCCAAGAAACAGTACTCCTAGAAAATATTTGTGAACTGTAGTTAAGCATGAGCAAATATGCAGGTGTAGATTTGCACAACCGAAAATCTGAGTTATTGCAAGTTCCTAATACTCCTATCCTTTGTAGTCCCTGGTGAATGCACTGCATAATGCATTTTAGCACATTCTACCTTACACTCTATATTATTACAACAATATTCTCCTCAACTCTGAAGAACCTAGGAATAAAAAACATTAACATACATACACATTATTTCTTTTAGATACATATATAAAACAGCACTTCTTGCGCCATTAAAATAGTCAAAACCCTTCAAAAACGCAATACACCTAGTGCTATATATATATATATATATATATGTATATATATATATATATATATATATACATCTGCTTGTGAAAATGGCGGTGTTCCTGTTGCGGCTGATCACCTGTCTTCTTTCTCTTTGAACTCAGGAATGACTGGGCCCTTCTCCTTCTGCCTGAACACCTGAGTAGAAAGAAAGTTCACAGCGCGTGTTAACTTATACAATGACATGTCTTCTTTCATAATTTCAATGCCACTGTGTGGTCTAGTTGATGTGACCTATACATATATTAATTGATCAGGGAGAATTATATGGGGCGTTAAGTTGTTGTCAGAACATTGTAATATTTGTGAGTGAAAACAGAGTGATCCATGGGCAATAAACTATTTTTGCTTTCTTTAAATTATTTTTTTATTTTTTTCCTCTCTATTTTTGTGGTGCTTATTTTGCACTTATTTACTTCTAAGCAGTTCTGTTCTGGCATTGCTGAAAGTTATTGCTGCTTTAATATCATAATGGACACGTTGTCTAGCTGTCATCCAAACGTGTGGGAAAATGTAGTAGGCCTTAGCCTGTGGCATGATAAATCTTTCCGATTTGTATTTTATTTCTAATCAGACACGAGGTGATGAATACAATAGCATTGAGCCTATGTAAGCAAACATCTTGAAGACAGGAAATCCAATACACTTCTTGGAGACGCAGGGAAGTCTCCAATAACAATAATGTTGCAAAACCTCTAATCATTTATTAACTAAGAAAGCGAAAGAAGAACCCAAACATTGTACTCTAATAGTTCCCAGGAGATAGAAACTTTTAGGGGAGAAAAAAACCACGCAGTGGTCGTACTGCAAAATATATGCAACCACCTCTTAAAGTCTGCAACTCTACTTTTAAAAGGTCTCTTTAAATCCACACATTTTTATTCTGACAATATTGTAATACTGAGCATTGCTTACTCCATGCATACGTCCTTTAACATTGCAATCTACTTTATATCTACACGTATTATTCATTCTTTTGTATTTTCCTAGCACTGGGGCATGTGTGAAGTAATATTGTTCTGGTGTCTACCTGTAGTAATCTATTCCTACGAATCTCTTGTTATCTCATATTTTGAAGGCTGCACACAGCTTGTGCATATGGAAATCTGTCACAGTAACACCTTTAGGAATCAAAACACGCATAGTTGTCAAACTGTGCCCATGGATGTGGAATTCTTATGAGGTCAAGAGCAACAATTTTTCCTTGGGACTAGTGGACCCTAGCCCCTACAGTACAAACCCTTTGGCTGCCAATCTACAGTACCACATTATAGATGACCTGACCCAGGACACCCCCCACGCCGCATGGCTCGCCAGCTGTAGCACGTCTCTGCCCCGGCGCCACAGGTTCGTCCCTGGCCTCGGTGCCCCTCGCTGCTACTCGTTTCTTCCTTTCCCCGCTGTTGCCCTCATTTTGTGAATTTCGTGATTGTACTTATCTTTATTTCTGTTAAATAGATTTTGTGCCTTTACGTTAGTATTGTACCCCTGGTGTGCCCCCTCGCTCCCCGCCGCTGCTCCCTCGCGGCCCGCCCCCTTTTTCTTTCTGTAACCCCATTAGCCACCCCGCTCCCGCCTTCCAGCTGCTCCTCCCTCCCACTTCGCCTGCTATGGAGCCCAAGCCTACGCGCAGCGGGCGCACCGAATGTGCGCCAAAGGTGCGCCCACCAAAGGCAAGCCCATCTATGCCCGTCCGCGCCTGGACCATGCCCAGCGCCAGGACCCCTGGACCCCAACGATGCCAGCGCACCCGAAGAACTTACAACGCCACCACCCTCCACGCACTCAACGCCGGACGAAACCCCTCCTGCTACCGAGCCACCCCAAAACGCACCCACGGACCCTTCACCTGCCAAGCCTGCCAATTCACCTGCCTCCGAACCTGCACCGCACCCGCCAAGCAGAGCACCAGCAACAACCACCTCAAGTGCATCCTGCTCAACACCTGCTCCGTCCACAGACACGCCGTCGAACTGTGGAACCTCCTCGACATCGCCTTCCTCACAGAAACCTGGAAGAACGCCTCCTCAGCCCCCGACATCGCTGACATCGCCATAGCCATCCCGGAGGGCTACAAGATCACCCGGAGGGACCGCATCAACCAAACCGGAGGAGGCATTGCCATCGTCCACAGAAACACCATCCGCATCACGACCAACTCCGACGACACCCTCACCGCCGCCGAGCACCTTCACTTCCAGATACACACCGACCCCAAGACCACCCTCAGAGGCACCCTCATCTACAGACCCCCGGGACTACGCACGCAATTCAGCAAAGCCATCGCAGTCTTCGTCAGTCCACACGCCCTCACCTCCTCAGACTACATCCTCCTAGGGGCCCTCAACTTCCACCTGGAGAACAACAAGGACTGCAACACCGCCGCCCTGCTGGACAACCCCGCCAACCTCGAACTCAAGCAACTGGTAAACACCCCCACCCACTACGCCGGCCACACGCTTGACTCTGTCTTCTCCTCCAGCAAGCATATCTCCTTCAGCCACTCCACCGGACTACACTGGACAGATCAGAGCTGCGTCCATTTCAACTTCAGGAGAACCACGACCCACCATCACCCGCAACAGGTTCCCCGTAGAAGCTGGAACAAGATCACAGCTGACCAGCTCACCACCGCCCTCAGCCAGAACCCACCCACCAACACAACGGACCCCAACGAAGCAGCCCGCAACCTCACACAGTGGCTCACCAACTGCGCCAACGACCTCGCACTACTGAAGATTCCTCCCAGCAGACCCGGAAGCAGGAAAGCCTCGTGGTTCACCACCGACCTCAAAAACTCCAAGAAAACCTGCCGCACCCTTGAGAAAGCCTGGCGCCACGACCAGACAGCAGAAAACATGACAGCCCTCAAGAACGCCACCCGCAAACACCAGATGATCCGCACCACCAAGAGGACAACATTCAAAGAACGACTGGACAACAACACCCACAACAGCAAGGAACTCTTCAGCATCGTTAAAGAGCTCTCCAACCCCAGCGCCAGCAACAACGACATCGCACCCTCGCAAGATCTATGTGACTCACTCGCCTCGTTCTTTCACCGCAAGATCGCCGACATACACAACAGCTTCCGCGCACAGACCACGCACCCTACCACCGAACCAGCGCCCCCCACCACCACTCTCCGGACCTGGACCCCTGTCAGCACCGAAGACACCACCCGCCTGATGAACACCATCCACTCCGGCTCCCCTACCGGCCCCTGCCAACACCACATCTTCAACAAAGCCGACTCCATCATCGCACCCCAACTCCGGAACATCATCAACAGCTCCTTCGCATCCGCCACCTTCCCGGAGAGCTGGAAACATGTCGAGCTGAGCGCCCTTCTGAAGAAACCCACCGCGGACCCCACGGACCTCAAGAACTTCCGCCCCATCTCGCTCCTCCCCTTTCCAGCCAAAGTCATCAAGAAGACCGTCAACAGACAACTCTCCGCCTTCCTCAAGACCAACGGATCCCTCGACCCCTCACAGTCCGGCTTCCGAGCAAACCACAGCACCGAGACCGCTCTCATCGCAGCTACCGATGACATCAGGTCCCTGCTCGACAAAGGGGAAACTGCTGCCCTCATCCTCCTAGACCTCTCAGCAGCCTTTGACACCGTATGCCACCGCACGCTGATACAGCGCCTCAACAACACCGGAATCCAAGGAGCGGCACTGGAGTGGATCATCTCGTTCCTCGCCGGAAGAACCCAGAGTGTCCGCCCCCGTTCCGATCCGCGGCCACCGAAGTCATCTGTGGCGTCACGCAAGGATCCTCACTCAGCCCCACCCTCTTCAACGTCTACATGAGCCCTCTCACAGCCATTGCTCACCAACACAACCTCAACATCATCTCCTGCGCCAACGACACCCAGTTGATCCTCTCCCTCACCAACGACCCCGCCACCACCAAAGCCAACCTCCAGGAAGGAATGAAAGACGTCACAGAATGGATGAAGATCAGCCGTCTGAAACTGAACTCAGATAAGACGGAAGTCCTCATCCTCGGACCATCTCCCTCTGCCTGGGACGACTCCTGGTGGCCCCCTGCCCTGGGCATCGCACCCAAACCAACGGACCATGCATGCAACCTGGGCTTCATCCTGGACTCCTCCCTCACGATGACCAAGCAAGTGAACGCCGTCTCGTCATCCTGCTTCAACACCCTGCGCATGCCCTGAAAGATCTTCCGATGGATCCCCACCGAAACCAGGGGTCACCCAGGCCCTCGTCACCAGCCGTCTGGACTACGGGAACACCCTCTACGCTGGAACCACAGCCAAACTCCAGAAAAGACTCCAGTGCATTCAGAACACCTCAGCACGACTCATCCTGGATATACCTCGCCGCAGCCACATCTCTGCCCACCTGAATGACCTGCACTGGCTCCTCGTCAACAAGAGGATCACGATCAGACTCCTCACCCACACACACAAGGCTCTCCACGACACGGGCCCGAAGCACCTCAACAGCCACCGCACATTCTACACACACACCCGCCAGCTCCAATCTGCCAGCCTCGCCCTCGCCTCCGTCCCACGATTTCGGAAATCCACAGTCGGAGGAAGATCCTTCTCCTACCTGGCAGCCAAGACATGGAACTCCCTCCCCACTCACCTACGGCTGACCCTGGACCATCCCTCCTTCAGGAAACAACTCAAGACCTTGTTGTTCGAACAGTAGTGACCCCCCCCCCTCAGCGCCTTGAGACCCTTATGGTTGAGTAGCGTGCTATACAAATTCTGCTGATTGATTGATTGATTGATCAGGGACAGGGATTGTCTGCAATAAAGGTAATATTTGTGTCCATGTGTTAATGCTGTTCAAACTTGTATTTATTGTTCATAAATGCAAAGGCTTTATTATTATGGTGAGTGCTCTAAGTAAATGTTGTAAGCTCAGACTGCACTACTGACAGTGATTAGAGTATAAAAATGTGTACACACGTTTTCAATATTTAAGAAAGTGAGGCTATGTATATTGCTCTCAAAATGGTCTTCAATTAGATGCCGATATTTGCAGGAGCTTGAAAGCAAGGCTGATAATTCTTTGCTTTTTGAAATAAAATGTTCACAAAACAAAAATGCAAAAACATTTTGCTAAACTACTGTAATAAGGTAGAAAGGTACCATTTCTTTGCAAAAAATAAACAAGCATTGGTAAAGCCAATGAAATTGTTGGTCAGCCTTTTGGCTTTGTCAATGCACAAAAGTTCACCCATGTCTCTGGATTATGTGCAGATATACAAGTTTTGTGAATTCACAAGGCTACAGAAGTAGGCCAAGAAACAGTACTCCTAGAAAATATTTGTGAACTGTAGTTAAGCATGAGCAAATATGCAGGTGTAGATTTGCACAACCGAAAATCTGAGTTATTGCAAGTTCCTAATACTCCTATCCTTTGTAGTCCCTGGTGAATGAACTGCATAATGCATTTTAGCACATTCTACCTTACACTCTATATTATTACAACAATATTCTCCTCAACTCTGAAGAACCTAGGAATAAAAAACATTAACATACATACACATTATTTCTTTTAGATACATATATAAAACAGCACTTCTTGCGCCATTAAAATAGTCAAAACCCTTCAAGAACGCAATACACCTAGTGCTATATATATATATATATATATATATATATATATATACATCTGCTTGTGAAAATGGCGGTGTTCCTGTTGCGGCTGATCACCTGTCTTCTTTCTCTTTGAACTCAGGAATGACTGGGCCCTTCTCCTTCTGCCTGAACACCTGAGTAGAAAGAAAGTTCACAGCGCGTGTTAACTTATACAATTACATGTCTTCTTTCATAATTTCAATGCCACTGTGTGGTCTAGTTGATGTGACCTATACATATATTAATTGATCAGGGAGAACCATATGGGGCGTTAAGTTGTTGTCAGAACATTGTAATATTTGTGAGTGAAAACAGAGTGATCCATGGGCAATAAACTATTTTTGCTTTCTTTAAATTATTATTTTTTTTTTTTCCTCTCTATTTTTGTGGTGCTTATTTTGCACTTATTTACTTCTAAGCAGTTCTGTTCTGGCATTGCTGAAAGTTATTGCTGCTTTAATATCATAATGGACACGTTGTCTAGCTGTCATCCAAACGTGTGGGAAAATGTAGTAGGCCTTAGCCTGTGGCATGATAAATCTTTCCTATTTGTATTTTATTTCTAATCAGACACGAGGTGATGAAAACAATAGCATTGAGCCTATGTAAGCAAACATCTTGAAGACAGGAAATCCAATACACTTCTTGGAGACGCAGGGAAGACTCCAATAACAATAATGTTGCAAAACCTCTAATCATTTATTAACTAAGAAAGCGAAAGAAGAACCCAAACATTGTACTCTAATAGTTCCCAGGAGATAGAAACTTTTAGGGGAGAAAAAAACCACGCAGTGGTCGTACTGCAAAATATATGCAACCACCTCTTAAAGTCTGCAACTCTACTTTTAAAAGGTCTCTTTAAATCCACACATTTTTATTCTGACAATATTGTAATACTGAGCATTGCTTACTCCATGCATACGTCCTTTAACATTGCAATCTACTTTATATCTACACGTATTATTCATTCTTTTGTATTTTCCTAGCACTGGGGCATGTGTGAAGTAATATTGTTCTGGTGTCTACCTGTAGTAATCTATTCCTACGAATCTCTTGTTATCTCATATTTTGAAGGCTGCACACAGCTTGTGCATATGGAAATCTGTCACAGTAACACCTTTAGGAATCAAAACACGCATAGTTGTCAAACTGTGCCCATGGATGTGGAATTCTTATGAGGTCAAGAGCAACAATTTTTCCTTGGGACTAGTGGACCCTAGCCCCTACAGTACAAACCCTTTGGCTGCCAATCTACAGTACCACATTATAGATGACCTGACCCAGGACACCCACCATGCCGCATGGCTCGCCAGCTGTAGCACGTCTCTGCCCCGGCGCCACAGGTTCGTCCCTGGCCTCGGTGCCCCTCGCTGCTACTCGTTTCTTCCTTTCCCCGCTGTTGCCCTCATTTTGTGAATTTCGTGATTGTACTTATCTTTATTTCTGTTAAATAGATTTTGTGCCTTTACGTTAGTATTGTACCCCTGGTGTGCCCCCCCGCTCCCCGCCGCTGCTCCCTCACGGACCGCCCCCTTTTTCTTTCTGTAACCCCATTAGCCACCCCGCTCCCGCCTTCCAGCTGCTCCTCCCTCCCACTTCGCCTGCTATGGAGCCCAAGCCTACGCGCAGCGGGCGCACCGAATGTGCGCCAAAGGTGCGCCCGCCAAAGGCAAGCCCGTCTATGCCCGTCCGCGCCTGGACCATGCCCAGCGCCAGGACCCCTGGACCCCAACGATGCCAGCGCACCCGAAGAACTTACAACGCCACCACCCTCCACGCACTCAACGCCGGCCGAAACCCCTCCTGCTACCGAGCCACCCCAAAACGCACCCACGGACCCTTCACCTGCCAAGCCTGCCAATTCACCTGCCTCCGAACCTGCACCGCACCCGCCAAGCAGAGCACCAGCAACAACCACCTCATGTGCATCCTGCTCAACACCCGCTCCGTCCACAGGCACGCCATCGAACTGTGGAACCTCCTCGACAACGCCTTCCTCACAGAAACCTGGAAGAACGCCTCCTCAGCCCCCGACATCGCTGACATGGCCATAGCCATCCCGGAGGGCTACACGATCACCCGGAGGGACCGCATCAACCAAACCGGAGGAGGCATTGCCATCGTCCACAGAAACACCATCCGCATCACGACCAACTCCGACGACACCCTCACCACCGCCGAGCACCTTCACTTCCAGATACACACCGACCCCAAGACCACCCTCAGAGGCACCCTCATCTACAGAGCCCCGGGACTACGCACGCAATTCAGCAAAGCCATCGCAGTCTTCGTCAGTCCACACGCCCTCACCTCCTCAGACTACATCCTCCTAGGGGCCCTCAACTTCCACCTGGAGAACAACAAGGACTGCAACACCGCCGCCCTGCTGGACAACCCCGCCAACCTCGAACTCAAGCAACTGGTAAACACCCCCACCCACTACGCCGGCCACACGCTTGACTCCGTCTTCTCCTCCAGCAAGCACATCTCCTTCAGCCACTCCACCGGACTACACTGGACAGATCAGAGCTGCGTCCATTTCAACTTCAGGAGAACTACGACCCACCATCACCCGCAACAGGTTCCCCGTAGAAGCTGGAACAAGATCACAGCTGACCAGCTCACCACCGCCCTCAGCCAGAACCCACCCACCAACACAACGGACCCCAACGAAGCAGCCCGCAACCTCACACAGTGGCTCACCAACTGCGCCAACGACCTCGCACTACTGAAGATTCCTCCCAGCAGACCCGGAAGCAGGAAAGCCTCGTGGTTCACCACCGACCTCAAAAACTCCAAGAAAACCTGCCGCACCCTTGAGAAAGCCTGGCGCCACGACCAGACAGCAGAAAACATGACAGCCCTCAAGAACGCCACCCGCAAACACCAGATGATCCGCACCACCAAGAGGACAACATTCAAAGAACGACTGGACAACAACACCCACAACAGCAAGGAACTCTTCAGCATCGTTAAAGAGCTCTCCAACCCCAGCGCCAGCAACAACGACATCGCACCCTCGCAAGATCTCTGCGACTCACTCGCCTCGTTCTTTCACCGCAAGATCGCCGACATACACAACAGCTTCCGCGCACAGACCACGCACCCTACCACCGAACCAGCGCCCCCCACCACCACTCTCCGGACCTGGACCCCTGTCAGCACCGAAGACACCACCCGCCTGATGAACACCATCCACTCTGGCTCCCCTACCGGCCCCTGCCAACACCACATCTTCAACAAAGCCGACTCCATCATCGCACCCCAACTCCGGAACATCATCAACAGCTCCTTCGCATCCGCCACCTTCCCGGAGAGCTGGAAACATGTCGAGCTGAGCGCCCTTCTGAAGAAACCCACCGCGGACCCCACGGACCTCAAGAACTTCCGCCCCATCTCGCTCCTCCCCTTTCCAGCCAAAGTCATCGAGAAGACCGTCAACAGACAACTCTCCGCCTTCCTCAAGACCAACGGATCCCTCGACCCCTCACAGTCCGGCTTCCGAGCAAACCACAGCACCGAGACCGCTCTCATCGCAGCTACCGACGACATCAGGTCCCTGCTCGACAAAGGGGAAACTGCTGCCCTCATACTCCTAGACCTCTCAGCAGCCTTTGACACCGTATGCCACCGCACGCTGATACAGCGCCTCAGCAACACCGGAATCCAAGGAGCGGCACTGGAGTGGATCATCTCGTTCCTCGCCGGAAGAACCCAGAGTGTCCGCCCCCCGTTCCGATCCGCGGCCACCGAAGTCATCTGTGGCGTCACGCAAGGATCCTCACTCAGCCCCACCCTCTTCAACGTCTACATGAGCCCTCTCACAGCCATTGCTCACCAACACAACCTCAACATCATCTCCTACGCCAACGACACCCAGTTGATCCTCTCCCTCACCAACGACCCCGCCACCACCAAAGCCAACCTCCAGGAAGGAATGAAAGACGTCGCAGAATGGATGAAGATCAGCCGTCTGAAACTGAACTCAGATAAGACGGAAGTCCTCATCCTCGGACCATCTCCCTCTGCCTGGGACGACTCCTGGTGGCCCCCTGCCCTGGGCATCGCACCCAAACCAACGGACCATGCATGCAACCTGGGCTTCATCCTGGACTCCTCCCTCACAATGACCAAGCAATTGAACGCCGTCTCGTCATCCTGCTTCAACACCCTGCGCATGCCCTGAAAGATCTTCCGATGGATCCCCACCGAAACCAGGGGTCACCCAGGCCCTCGTCACCAGCCGTCTGGACTACGGGAACACCCTCTACGCTGGAACCACAGCCAAACTCCAGAAAAGACTCCAGTGCATTCAGAACACCTCAGCACGACTCATCCTGGATATACCTCGCCGCAGCCACATCTCTGCCCACCTGAAAGACCTGCACTGGCTCCCCGTCAACAAGAGGATCACGTTCAGACTCCTCACCCACACACACAAGGCTCTCCACGACACGGGCCCGAAGCACCTCAACAGCCACCTCACATTCTACACACACACCCGCCAGCTCCAATCCGCCAGCCTCGCCCTCGCCTCCGTCCCACGATTTCGGAAATCCACAGTCGGAGGAAGATCCTTCTCCTACCTGGCAGCCAAGACATGGAACTCCCTCCCCACTCACCTACGGCTGACCCTGGACCATCCCTCCTTCAGGAAACAACTCAAGACCTGGCTGTTCGAGCAGTAGCGACCCCCCCCTCAGCGCCTTGAGACCCTTACGGTTGAGTAGCGTGCTATACAAACTCTGCTGATTGATTGATTGATTGATCAGGGACAGGGATTGTCTGCAATAAAGGTAATATTTGTGTCCATGTGTTAATGCTGTTCAAACTTGTATTTATTGTTCATAAATGCAAAGGCTTTATTATTATGGTGAGTGCTCTAAGTAAATGTTGTAAGCTCAGACTGCACTACTGACAGTGATTAGAGTATAAAAATGTGTACACACGTTTTCAATATTTAAGAAAGTGAGGCTATGTATATTGCTCTCAAAATGGTCTTCAATTAGATGCCGATATTTGCAGGAGCTTGAAAGCAAGGCTGATAATTCTTTGCTTTTTGAAATAAAATGTTCACAAAACAAAAATGCAAAAACATTTTGCTAAACTACTGTAATAAGGTAGAAAGGTACCATTTCTTTGCAAAAAATAAACAAGCATTGGTAAAGCCAATGAAATTGTTGGTCAGCCTTTTGGCTTTGTCAATGCACAAAAGTTCACCCATGTCTCTGGATTATGTGCAGATATACAAGTTTTGTGAATTCACAAGGCTACAGAAGTAGGCCAAGAAACAGTACTCCTAGAAAATATTTGTGAACTGTAGTTAAGCATGAGCAAATATGCAGGTGTAGATTTGCACAACCGAAAATCTGAGTTATTGCAAGTTCCTAATACTCCTATCCTTTGTAGTCCCTGGTGAATGCACTGCATAATGCATTTTAGCACATTCTACCTTACACTCTATATTATTACAACAATATTCTCCTCAACTCTGAAGAACCTAGAAATAAAAAACATTAACATACATACACATTATATCTTTTAGATACATATATAAAACAGCACTTCTTGCGCCATTAAAATAGTCAAAACCCTTCAAGAACGCAATACACCTAGTGCTATAAATATATATATATATATATATATATATATATATACATCTGCTTGTGAAAATGGCGGTGTTACTGTTGCGGCTGATCACCTGTCTTCTTTCTCTTTGAACTCAGGAATGACTGGGCCCTTCTCCTTCTGCCTGAACACCTGAGTAGAAAGAAAGTTCACAGCGCGTGTTAACCTATACAATTACATGTCTTCTTTCATAATTTCAATGCCACTGTGTGGTCTAGTTGATGTGACCTATACATATATTAATTGATCAGGGAGAACCATATGGGGCGTTAAGTTGTTGTCAGAACATTGTAATATTTGTGAGTGAAAACAGAGTGATCCATGGGCAATAAACTATTTTTGCTTTCTTTAAATTATTTTTTTATTTTTTTCCTCTCTATTTTTGTGGTGCTTATTTTGCACTTATTTACTTCTAAGCAGTTCTGTTCTGGCATTGCTGAAAGTTATTGCTGCTTTAATATCATAATGGACACGTTGTCTAGCTGTCATCCAAACGTGTGGGAAAATGTAGTAGGCCTTAGCCTGTGGCATGATAAATCTTTCCTATTTGTATTTTATTTCTAATCAGACACGAGGTGATGAAAACAATAGCATTGAGCCTATGTAAGCAAACATCTTGAAGACAGGAAATCCAATACACTTCTTGGAGACGCAGGGAAGACTCCAATAACAATAATGTTGCAAAACCTCTAATCATTTATTAACTAAGAAAGCGAAAGAAGAACCCAAACATTGTACTCTAATAGTTCCCAGGAGATAGAAACTTTTAGGGGAGAAAAAAACCACGCAGTGGTCGTACTGCAAAATATATGCAACCACCTCTTAAAGTCTGCAACTCTACTTTTAAAAGGTCTCTTTAAATCCACACATTTTTATTCTGACAATATTGTAATACTGAGCATTGCTTACTCCATGCATACGTCCTTTAACATTGCAATCTACTTTATATCTACACGTATTATTCATTCTTTTGTATTTTCCTAGCACTGGGGCATGTGTGAAGTAATATTGTTCTGGTGTCTACCTGTAGTAATCTATTCCTACGAATCTCTTGTTATCTCATATTTTGAAGGCTGCACACAGCTTGTGCATATGGAAATCTGTCACAGTAACACCTTTAGGAATCAAAACACGCATAGTTGTCAAACTGTGCCCATGGATGTGGAATTCTTATGAGGTCAAGAGCAACAATTTTTCCTTGGGACTAGTGGACCCTAGCCCCTACAGTACAAACCCTTTGGCTGCCAATCTACAGTACCACATTATAGATGACCTGACCCAGGACACCCACCATGCCGCATGGCTCGCCAGCTGTAGCACGTCTCTGCCCCGGCGCCACAGGTTCGTCCCTGGCCTCGGTGCCCCTCGCTGCTACTCGTTTCTTCCTTTCCCCGCTGTTGCCCTCATTTTGTGAATTTCGTGATTGTACTTATCTTTATTTCTGTTAAATAGATTTTGTGCCTTTACGTTAGTATTGTACCCCTGGTGTGCCCCCCCGCTCCCCGCCGCTGCTCCCTCGCGGCCCACCCCCTTTTTCTTTCTGTAACCCCATTAGCCACCCCGCTCCCGCCTTCCAGCTGCTCCTCCCTCCCACGTCGCCTGCTATGGAGCCCAAGCCTACGCGCAGCGGGCGCACCGAATGTGCGCCAAAGGTGCGCCCGCCAAAGGCAAGCCCGTCTATGCCTGTCCGAGCCTGGACCATGCCCAGCGCCAGGACCTCTGGCCCCCGACGATGCCAGCGCACCCGAAGAACTTACAACGCCACCACCCTCCACGCACTCAACGCCGGCCGAAACCCCTCCTGCTACCGAGCCACCCCAAAACGCACCCACGGACCCTTCACCTGCCAAGCCTGCCAATTCACCTGCCTCCGAACCTGCACCGCACCCGCCAAGCAGAGCACCAGCAACAACCACCTCAAGTGCATCCTGCTCAACACCCGCTCCGTCCACAGGCACGCCGTCGAACTGTGGAACCTCCTCGACATCGCCTTCCTCACAGAAACCTGGAAGAACGCCTCCTCAGCCCCCGACATCGCTGACATCGCCATAGCCATCCCGGAGGGCTACAAGATCACCCGGAGGGACCGCATCAACCAAACCGGAGGAGGCATTGCCATCGTCCACAGAAACACCATCCGCATCACGACCAACTCCGACGACACCCTCACCGCCGCCGAGCACCTTCACTTCCAGATACACACCGACCCCAAGACCACCCTCAGAGGCACCCTCATCTACAGACTCCCGGGACTACGCACGCAATTCAGCAAAGCCATCGCAGTCTTCGTCAGTCCACACGCCCTCACCTCCTCAGACTACATCCTCCTAGGGGCCCTCAACTTCCACCTGGAGAACAACAAGGACTGCAACACCGCCGCCCTGCTGGACAACCCCGCCAACCTCGAACTCAAGCAACTGGTAAACACCCCCACCCACTACGCCGGCCACACGCTTGACTCCGTCTTCTCCTCCAGCAAGCATATCTCCTTCAGCCACTCCACCGGACTACACTGGACAGATCAGAGCTGCGTCCATTTCAACTTCAGGAGAACCACGACCCACCATCACCCGCAACAGGTTCCCCGTAGAAGCTGGAACAAGATCACAGCTGACCAGCTCACCACCGCCCTCAGCCAGAACCCACCCACCAACACAACGGACCCCAACGAAGCAGCCCGCAACCTCACACAGTGGCTCACCAACTGCGCCAACGACCTCGCACTACTGAAGATTCCTCCCAGCAGACCCGGAAGCAGGAAAGCCTCGTGGTTCACCACCGACCTCAAAAACTCCAAGAAAACCTGCCGCACCCTTGAGAAAGCCTGGCGCCACGACCAGACAGCAGAAAACATGACAGCCCTCAAGAACGCCACCCGCAAACACCAGATGATCCGCACCACCAAGAGGACAACATTCAAAGAACGACTGGACAACAACACCCACAACAGCAAGGAACTCTTCAGCATCGTTAAAGAGCTCTCCAACCCCAGCGCCAGCAACAACGACATCGCACCCTCGCAAGATCTCTGCGACTCACTCGCCTCGTTCTTTCACCGCAAGATCGCCGACATACACAACAGCTTCCGCGCACAGACCACGCACCCTACCACCGAACCAGCGCCCCCCACCACCACTCTCCGGACCTGGACCCCTGTCAGCACCGAAGACACCTCCCGCCTGATGAACACCATCCACTCCGGCTCCCCTACCGGCCCCTGCCAACACCACATCTTCAACAAAGCCGACTCCATCATCGCACCCCAACTCCGGAACATCATCAACAGCTCCTTCGCATCCGCCACCTTCCCGGAGAGCTGGAAACATGTCGAGCTGAGCGCCCTTCTGAAGAAACCCACCGCGGACCCCACGGACCTCAAGAACTTCCGCCCCATCTCGCTCCTCCCCTTTCCAGCCAAAGTCATCGAGAAGACCGTCAACAGACAACTCTCCGCCTTCCTCAAGACCAACGGATCCCTCGATCCCTCACAGTCCGGCTTCCGAGCAAACCACAGCACCGAGACCGCTCTCATCGCAGCTACCGACGACATCAGGTCCCTGCTCGACAAAGGGGAAACTGCTGCCCTCATCCTCCTAGACCTCTCAGCAGCCTTTGACACCGTATGCCACCGCACGCTGATACAGCGCCTCAGCAACACCGGAATCCAAGGAGCGGCACTGGAGTGGATCATCTCGTTCCTCGCCGGAAGAACCCAGAGTGTCCGCCCCCCGTTCCGATCCGCGGCCACCGAAGTCATCTGTGGCGTCACGCAAGGATCCTCACTCAGCCCCACCCTCTTCAACGTCTACATGAGCCCTCTCACAGCCATTGCTCACCAACACAACCTCAACATCATCTCCTACGCCAACGACACCCAGTTGATCCTCTCCCTCACCAACGACCCCGCCACCACCAAAGCCAACCTCCAGGAAGGAATGAAAGACGTCGCAGAATGGATGAAGATCAGCCGTCTGAAACTGAACTCAGATAAGAAGGAAGTCCTCATCCTCGGACCATCTCCCTCTGCCTGGGACGACTCCTGGTGGCCCCCTGCCCTGGGCATCGCACCCAAACCAACGGACCATGCATGCAACCTGGGCTTCATCCTGGACTCCTCCCTCACGATGACCAAGCAAGTGAACGCCGTCTCGTCATCCTGCTTCAACACCCTGCGCATGCCCTGAAAGATCTTCCGATGGATCCCCACCGAAACCAGGGGTCACCCAGGCCCTCGTCACCAGCCGTCTGGACTACGGGAACACCCTCTACGCTGGAACCACAGCCAAACTCCAGAAAAGACTCCAGTGCATTCAGAACACCTCAGCACGACTCATCCTAGATATACCTCGCCGCAGCCACATCTCTGCCCACCTGAAAGACCTGCACTGGCTCCCCGTCAACAAGAGGATCACGTTCAGACTCCTCACCCACACACACAAGGCTCTCCACGACACGGGCCCGAAGCACCTCAACAGCCACCTCACATTCTACACACACACCCGCCAGCTCCAATCCGCCAGCCTCGCCCTCGCCTCCGTCCCACGATTTCGGAAATCCACAGTCGGAGGAAGATCCTTCTCCTACCTGGCAGCCAAGACATGGAACTCCCTCCCCACTCACCTACGGCTGACCCTGGACCATCCCTCCTTCAGGAAACAACTCAAGACCTGGCTGTTCGAGCAGTAGAGACCCCCCCCTCAGCGCCTTGAGACCCTTATGGTTGAGTAGCGTGCTATACAAATTCTGCTGATTGATTGATTGATTGATCAGGGACAGGGATTGTCTGCAATAAAGGTAATATTTGTGTCCATGTGTTAATGCTGTTCAAACTTGTATTTATTGTTCATAAATGCAAAGACTTTATTATTATGGTGAGTGCTCTAAGTAAATGTTGTAAGCTCAGACTGCACTACTGACAGTGATTAGAGTATAAAAATGTGTACACACGTTTTCAATATTTAAGAAAGTGAGGCTATGTATATTGCTCTCAAAATGGTCTTCAATTAGATGCCGATATTTGCAGGAGCTTGAAAGCAAGGCTGATAATTCTTTGCTTTTTGAAATAAAATGTTCACAAAACAAAAATGCAAAAACATTTTGCTAAACTACTGTAATAAGGTAGAAAGGTACCATTTCTTTGCAAAAAATAAACAAGCATTGGTAAAGCCAATGAAATTGTTGGTCAGCCTTTTGGCTTTGTCAATGCACAAAAGTTCACCCATGTCTCTGGATTATGTGCAGATATACAAGTTTTGTGAATTCACAAGGCTACAGAAGTAGGCCAAGAAACAGTACTCCTAGAAAATATTTGTGAACTGTAGTTAAGCATGAGCAAATATGCAGGTGTAGATTTGCACAACCGAAAATCTGAGTTATTGCAAGTTCCTAATACTCCTATCCTTTGTAGTCCCTGGTGAATGCACTGCATAATGCATTTTAGCACATTCTACCTTACACTCTATATTATTACAACAATATTCTCCTCAACTCTGAAGAACCTAGGAATAAAAAACATTAACATACATACACATTATTTCTTTTAGATACATATATAAAACAGCACTTCTTGCGCCATTAAAATAGTCAAAACCCTTCAAAAACGCAATACACCTAGTGCTATATATATATATATATATATATGTATATATATATATATATATATATATACATCTGCTTGTGAAAATGGCGGTGTTCCTGTTGCGGCTGATCACCTGTCTTCTTTCTCTTTGAACTCAGGAATGACTGGGCCCTTCTCCTTCTGCCTGAACACCTGAGTAGAAAGAAAGTTCACAGCGCGTGTTAACTTATACAATTACATGTCTGCTTTCATAATTTCAATGCCACTGTGTGGTCTAGTTGATGTGACCTATACATATATTAATTGATCAGGGAGAACCATATGGGGCGTTAAGTTGTTGTCAGAACATTGTAATATTTGTGAGTGAAAACAGAGTGATCCATGGGCAATAAACTATTTTTGCTTTCTTTAAATTATTATTTTTTTTGTTTCCTCTATTTTTGTGGTGCTTATTTTGCACTTATTTACTTCTAAGCAGTTCTGTTCTGGCATTGCTGAAAGTTATTGCTGCTTTAATATCATAATGGACACGTTGTCTAGCTGTCATCCAAACGTGTGGGAAAATGTAGTAGGCCTTAGCCTGTGGCATGATAAATATTTCCTATTTGTATTTTATTTCTAATCAGACACGAGGTGATGAAAACAATAGCATTGAGCCTATGTAAGCAAACATCTTGAAGACAGGAAATCCAATACACTTCTTGGAGACGCAGGGAAGACTCCAATAACAATAATGTTGCAAAACCTCTAATCATTTATTAACTAAGAAAGCGAAAGAAGAACCCAAACATTGTACTCTAATAGTTCCCAGGAGATAGAAACTTTTAGGGGAGAAAAAAACCACGCAGTGGTCGTACTGCAAAATATATGCAACCACCTCTTAAAGTCTGCAACTCTACTTTTAAAAGGTCTCTTTAAATCCACACATTTTTATTCTGACAATATTGTAATACTGAGCATTGCTTACTCCATGCATACGTCCTTTAACATTGCAATCTACTTTATATCTACACGTATTATTCATTCTTTTGTATTTTCCTAGCACTGGGGCATGTGTGAAGTAATATTGTTCTGGTGTCTACCTGTAGTAATCTATTCCTACGAATCTCTTGTTATCTCATATTTTGAAGGCTGCACACAGCTTGTGCATATCCGAAAACGTATTCCTTATCGCCTCTCCCCCATCTGCACATAAACACATACATATTCCTTCACTTAACTGCACAACGTGAAACCTGAAACACTGTATTCAATCTCGGCTTCCCCTGTTACCAAACTGTGTGATCTTAGGCAACTCATTTCTCTTGTTCACTTCCACAGACCAACGTATTTTTACACATACATATTTTCTTTCTTCTCAATCTCATTATTCGCTGTCAAACACAGGAAGTCTGTTCCTTGTCTGGCTCTACGCCCAGGATCTGCAGTCGGCTAGGAATGCTACTTCTGAAGGCAGCCCAAGAAAAAATCTATAAACTTTTCAGCACCACTTAATATCTAAAAATATGTGTTGTCTCTAATTGTAATATGCGAAATATGTATAGCTTATTTTAAAATAGCATAGCTTTCTTGTAAAGCGCACGTTCACTCAGAATGGTATTTTGACGATAAACAGCAGATCTGTATTGGTCCCCAACTCAATGGTATTCATTTCATCCACCTCAGAAGGATGAAATGCTCAATAGACCTAGTAGCATATGAACCTGTGACTATCAAGTCAACCAAAGGCTCCCACAAACCCAACCCACCTTCATTATGTGTCATGCACGTTGTGTAAACGCCGTATATTCTAGTCTTTTGCTCCAAAGGGCCTACAATGATGTATTGGACCTATATTTATCCAAAACGAAATGGGATGTAACTACTGTGCATTCCATTCCATCGTTTTATTTCTTGCTTGTGCCTGCCCCGGCTGCTGCTGAATTTGGGAGGTAGGAGTAAATTATTTTGTATTTAGTTGTAAAGTACTGCAACATTTGGTGTTATCTACAGTGTGAATTATAATTGGCCATTCAAATAGAGAGCTATTCATATGCATTTGAAACTGAAAGTATCTTCTTTTATGCCAGGAAGCTATATTACTTATATTGATGGCATTTTCAGTCTTTTAACATTGTGGGCCACAGAAAATTGTATGTACTATGTTAAGCCTATGATCCAAAAATATCAAAGCGAATAGCTCCATTTTACCTGGTATTACATCTTCTATCATTGTGCTCTGGGTGGTAAGGGGCGGCAGTCCTTGACCTCACCATATTTTGTAATTTTTTCCATTATGTGGCTGGTCTATCATTTTATGCTGGGCCAAGTCTAAGGCGTAATAGCAACCAGAAAACGTAGATTGGTGGCTGTGTGTTGTGGTGAGAAATGAATGCGAACGCCTTCTTCCCCCTCTTTCTGCCACTTGTCTGAATATTCAAGTGGGTGAATTTTATTACTAACTAGCAGCCCGTCCCGACGTTGTCCGGGGAGGCTTTGCGAGGTGAGAGGTACTCACCAGTATCGCGCACCCCGGACACGGGCACCCCAGCAGCATTCTTGCACCCCTGGGCATGTTGATGTCAGGTGTCGGTTCTGCGCTCCTGGCCTCTCCTTCCGCGCTCCTGGCCGCTCTTACCTCTGGGCAGGTCCCATGTAGCCTGTACGCCCTGACGCCATCGGCCACACGCCTCTGTCGGGGGTCGGTTCCAGTTCCGCGCTCCTGGCCGCTCCTCCCCACGCTCCTGCCCACACGGCATTGCGCCTCTCGCAAGCCGCGTTCATATCACCTTATTCTCATGTACAGACCCAGGATGTGACGAGCCATATTTCAAAACAAAAGTGAGACATTGAACTCTGCGCCAGAGAACTTCGCACACGGTAGGGTGGGGGCTTTTTAGCTTGGAACAGGAGGCCTCGCTGAGATTCTTGGTCAGACAAGCTCAGAGCCTGCTGATCAGTAAAGATGGGTGCAGTAGTTTGGTCAACTTAACAAAAGGCCTACAAATTAGGCTGGCAGGCCCTACGTAGGGGCTCATACTTCAGGTGTTGGCAGTATGGGCCTGGGGAACCCCATGATAAAAAATAGACCCTCTGTCATAGTTGTGAGTTATTCCCTACTGCGGTTTATGTTAGTACGTTTATTTCCTAATGCGAGTTATGTTTATGAGGTTATGGTCTACTATGTTTAGGATTATGGGGTTGGCGCAGAATATATTTCTCCCCTGAGATGATACTGTACAACGGGCATGTGTGTGCGCCACATGCGCCACATGTGCACACATGCCAATTTTGGGGGTGCATCAGGGTGTCCTTTTGGTCTCCTAGCACCCTTAAAATTGCATTTGCAATTTGTGATTAGCTATTTGGTAATAGCAAATTGCGAATGGTTTCCCATTCATTGCGATGGGCCTTTAGGCCTATAGGAATGAATGGGAAAACATTCCCTATTGGAAATGTGGAGAAATCGCTATTTATTTTAGCAAAACCTACATCCATAGGCAATTGCGATTCCTTAATACCAATTCCTTAATATTCGCTATTAAGAAATCGCAAATGCTTACCTTGATGCATGTTCCCCATAGTGACTTCATCAAGGCTGTAAATTATGTACAGTCATATGATCAGTCAGATATTTCTTAAAAAGATTCAGAAACAAGATTGAAATTATTCAAGGTGCCCAAGAAAGGAAGAAGGAATAAAAACCCATTTTCAGAGAAGATAGGAAATCAGAATACAAGGAGAGAACCATAGTGTCCCAAAGAGTTTGTCAAGACCAAACTTTAGTTAGTTCTACAGATATTCAAAGGTGAATATAGATAGTTATGGTAGTGATACCAAAAAACTGTGCCGGGAACACGAAGTGTGAAATAATACCCCACAATCGATGCTGTGAACTCCAGTATCCACCAAGTGAACCAGCAAGGATAAGTGATACATAGTGGGGCAGGAGGGAGATAAAGAACTGACCTAGGTAAATAAAGATATGTCAGTTGGCAATTCGCGATCGCAGTTAGAGAAATGCTACTTTATGGATTGACTTTTAAGTTTGGACCTCTAATTGAGTGCTATGATACCCTGATTTTTATTGGCAGTAGGGTGGCAGAACACATTGCCTGCTTCCCTTTTAACTTCACCACCCACTTATGAGGTATTTACCCCTCCCATGCAATCTGCAGGGTGAGAACCTGGCACCCTGTTTTATGGCGGTGCACAGTTCTAGATGATACGTAGCAGTTTCATGCCTTGTTACATTCACTGTGGCTTCTTGATCGGAGCATAAAACTAAAGGGAGCCCAAGAATAACCTGAAGATAGCCATTCTTCAGCAATACCCGAAATTCTTACATCAGAATTACTCCAGAAGGAAAATGAAAAAAATATGTCAACCATATATTCACCAGAGTCTTAAAACTCTCCCTGCACGGATGCTTCCCCCCACACCCAATACAGACTCCTTTGTTAAAGAAAGATTAAACAACATCAACCAACGTTGAAGAGAAATGTTACAATTTTGATGAGTATAGTGGATCATGAAAAAGACACAACTTCATGGAGTAGGAAAGGTAAGTTTACCTACAAGGGTCAGGATGTAAAAGACTTCAACATGTATTACTTACTCTGTGGCAAAAGACGCCCCTGTGACTGAAAACTCATGCTCGAAATGTTTTGCTCGAGCTGACGAAGGTGAACATACTGTGGTGGATAATGCGGCAGAGACCTTTTGAAAAGTTGAAAGAATTCGTCATTTAAGCCCTTAGTAGAGAATTTTTAATAAAATGCATAATTGGAATAATACAATGTAATCAACTTATAATTAACTTGAGATATTTTCTTGAGAAGCTTTTTTTTTAACTTTGAAAATGTAGGTCTCGGTTTTAAAATGGCTGTTGCTGTTTTCAGTCATGGTTTCCTGTTCGCAGTTTTTTCTCTTTATCTTTTTCCCCACCATGCACTCAGCATACAATACTTATTTTGTAAACAAAGTTTGGAAACACAGTGTAACTTTCTTATTTACCACATGATATCTCATTCTTAAGCTTCGTTTTTATGCAGGGTTAGCAACGTGAAGTGTGTTAAGGTCTCACTTATTATTCTCAAGAGAACTTAACCCAGGGATGTGCACTGTATTATGGGAATCTGTGGGACAGCGTTGAATAATGTATCTTTCAATCAATCAATCAATGAGGGAATTGTAAGCACGCTACTCACCCGTGAGGGTCTCAAGGCGCTGAAGGGAGTGGGTGGGGGGGACGGTGGGGCCGCTTGCAGCTACGTACAGTCGAAGAGCCAGGTCTTGAGAGTCTACCTGAAGGTGATCAGGGAGGGGCGTGTCTGATGTCTGCCGGTATCTCAGTCCACGTCCTGCCTGCAGTGTGGGAGAATGATCTTCCACCTGCTCTGGCTCTTTGGATGCGCTGGGTTTCAGCCAATGCGAGGTTGGCAGATCGGAAGTTTCTTTTGGGTACATGGAAGTTTATTCTGTCGTTGAGGTACTTGGGTCCGTTGTTATATAGGCATTTGTAGGCGTGGCTGAGGATCTTAAAGGCGACTCTCTTCTCCACGGGGAGCCAGGGGAGTCTCCGCAGGTGTTGGCTGATGTGTATGTGCCGGGGGATGCCAAGGACGAGTCTGGCAGCGGTGTTCTGTATTGTCTGGAATTTGTGGGGAAGGGACTTGTTGATACCGACGTAGAGTGCATTTCCATAGTCCAGTCGGCTAGTGATGAGTGAGTGGGTGACAGTCTTCCTTGATTTTAAACTTTAGAAAGTGTATCGTTCATTCATTAACCTGATTTGTTAATTGTGTGATATCCTTATGTAATTGTATTCACATATAGTTCAGTTGTATTTTTTATTATAAAGACACACTTTCTTAAGGGTGTTGGGCTCACTCTCCCATGTTCTTTGGAAGGTGACACTCTGGATTATATGAGCAATGGCATTGCGCCACCGGAACGTCACTTTTTTTTCGATGTTCTGGTAGCACAATGCCCTGCTCCATATGTACAAAGTGGCGTTAAACCACTTTGCGTTGCTTAACGCCGCTTTGTAAATATCGTCCCCTTTTATGAAGGTGTCTGCATGAAAGTGGCATCCAATGGGTGTTACTGTGGGCATCCCACTGCAACGCCCATTGCTTTTTGACATTACAACAGATTTATAAGGATCTGTAAATCTGAGGCAGCACCAAAAACTAATGCCACCCGCATTTTTTTAAATGACACAGCACGGTGCTGCTACATTTTATGCAGCGCCGTGCAGCGCCATTTCCTTGTACATATCCTTCCTGTTGGTCGGACCTCTGCCTTATGATTCATTTACTTGAGATGAATTATATTTTGTCCTCCTATTTCATTATTGTATTTTATTCTGAGTTTTCTGCCTCTATATGATGGATGACTAACTGAATCCAGGCCTTTTAATTTGCTTCCTGTAATGATTTTAAGCTTTAATAAAACCTTGAGGTTTTTCCTGTACAGCTTGTCAATCATTATTATGAAGTCCAATGTGCTTTGCATTTAATTCTGAAATGTTACTTGATAATAAATTAATTTGAATGATCAGATCCAGAGAGGAGCAACAAAATCCATAAGGGATTAAGTCCTCTCCCGGGTCCTCAAAAGTGCTTTAATTTGCCATTAGAGAAAAAGTGCAACATCACCAAAGTACATCCATTGTCTAGAGTGTCAAAAACACGCACCTCTTCTTTTCCAAAAAAGCCAATGCAGGCTACTGCCTGTGCAATGTATTTTTTAGCCACTGGTATGCGGATGCTAATGAGTGTGAATCTTCCATTTATGTATGATCCACATGCCAAGATCCAATAAAGGAAGTGAACTGCAGATGACAATTTTGCAGCACTTGTGAACCACTGCAAAATTACTGGTCCTCATAACTCGTTGGCAGTTTGTGTATGGGCTGATCAAACAGACTGCCAGCAGCCAATCTGAATGGCCCTTACAAACTTAAAAACAGATCGATTTCCTCGGATTCATTTTTTGGTCAATCTTTTTACCCAGCACTATCCAAGAACCTGTATAATATAAGATCAAAATGGCTAACTATAAAATCATAAATAGCGTTTCCGAAGCTTTAACTTTTTTATGTTTTTATATATTATGTACTTCCGTTATTGTTCTTTCTGTAGAGGAAAGTTTCAATTTAAAAAAAGTGTGTTTAAGGAATTTTTAGGCAATAAAATGTATTGACCTTTTCAGTGTTGTTCACTTTCTTAATAAATGTTGAGACCTTCATTAAAAAAGAACTGGAAACACTTTCTAAAACTTGCGTGCAGTTTACAGGACATGCTCAGTGTGTTCATACTTTAACTGTATGGTACATTGTTGATATAGCGACCGAGGTGGGGCTGAGTTAACACAGTAAAACACAAAATCACACTCAGCTAAGCCTTATACCACCATGTGCAGGGCCAGCTTTTGCGCTGGTGGCGCCCAGTGTGACACTCATTTTTGGCACCCATTCATCCCATGACTGCCTACTCCAATTCCCTCACTACCAGCGGGGAAAAGTGCCCCTCACCTCTCCAATCATAAGTTATTGCTAAACACAGAGCGCCCTCTGAGGTCAGAGACCTCTTCACAGGCCAGCACCCAGTGCGGCCGCACCGGTCGCACTGCCCTAATGCCAGCCCTGACAATGTGTAATCACTTTTGTGTTTTGGAGATAGAGCCAACATTTTAGATCACTTCGTGCACAGCTGCTTCCTGCACCTTCCGGTTCTGCTCCTTGAATAATGGGTGAAGGTAACTTGTGGTTTGGATTTAACTTGAAGGAGTGCAAAAGTGTAATAGAGGCTTTCTTCGCTATCCGTACATACTTTCAGGAGTTGACGTCATTTATTTATTTGGGTCATTTACAAAGCGCAGTGTCACCCCAAGGGTATCCATTCCTGGCGCTGTATTACGCATCTACAAGCACATAGCGCTGGAAAGAAAGTGTGTCAGTGATCCCCAGCAACATGGCAAGTATAATGTTTTAGACACGTTCTACTCTATTGGGAAGAGCCATGTGTTTAGTCTTTTCCTGAAGTGCAATAGCTCCCCCGACTGTCTCAGGGTTATTGGGAGTTTGTTCCATAATCGAGCTGCCTCTGTCATGAATGCTCTTCCTCCAAATCTCGTTTTGTTGTACCTCGACATGCTGGCCAGGTTGCTGATGAAGAGCGTAGATTTCATTTGGGGGCATGCCAATTAAGTCCATTTTGTAGGGGAGCTGGTCTGAGGCCATGGAGGGCCTTAAAAACAATACAGAGCAATTTAAATATAATTCTCTGTACCAGTGGCAGCCAATGAAGTTCTTTCAGGGACTGAGATGCAGACTACGACCTGCATTGTCTATTTAGGGCTAACTTGGCTGCCACCATTTGTACTCTCTGTAATCTCTTAATTAAGAAGATTGGATCAGCCGCGGCCGTAGTAGGTGACAGGCAGGGCAGTGACGTGGGGAGGGAGAGGGGCAGGGTGGGGGGAAGTAATGTATGAAATAAGGACTTTAACAGGTAAGTAAACATATAAATAAATAAAACGAATTTCGTTTTGTGCACTGCATCACCAAATGCGATGCAGTGCGCGAAACGAAATTCGTTTTATTTATTTATATGTTTACTTACCTGTTAAAGTCCTTAATCCATACATTACTACCCCCTACCCTGCCCCTCCTCCTCCCCACATCACCGCCCTGCAGTTACAACTACTACCGGCCGCGGCTGGATTGGATCTCCCAGTAGCAAAGCATTGCAATAATCCAGCCAGCTCAGAATTGCACTTCGAACCACTAGTGCTCTGGATGAGATGGGGAGCATAAGGAGTATCATGTGCAATGCTCTGATGCGGAAGAAGCAAATTCGAGCCGCTTTGTTTACTTGAGTTTCCAGGCTGAGCTTGTTATCAAAAATTACACCCAAGTTCCGAACAGTCTCTGAGGGCACCAGGGGCTTGTCTGATGGTATGCACCAGAAAATCGAAGGAAGGGGAGTTAGAACTATTATCACTGGGAAGCATTGAATCTCTGTCTTATCACCATTAAACTTTAGTGTATTGGCCTTAAGCCATGCTGCAATACTTTGCATGCATTCATGGAAAGTATCTAGTGACAGTGATTGATCCCCTTCCAAAGACAGGATTAGTTGGGTTTTATCAGCATAATTGATTGAGTTGATTTTGTATGCCTTAATGATTGGGATCAGTGGGCTCAGGTATATGTTGAACAATATGGGACTAATTGCAAACCTCTGTGGGACACCATGTTTAACCCCTTCTATGCTGGTGACGGAACCACTCCGTCACCAGCCACGGGTGGGCTGTGCTAATGACGGAGTGGTTCCGTCACGGCCCGGTGCGGCGCGTTCTATTAGGCAGGCGGGGCCGTGACGGAACAACTCCGTCATTAGCACAGCCCATCCGTGACTGGTGGCGGAGTGGTTCCGTCACCAGCATGTCGGTGCCGCGCGGCCCCCCTACCCCCCAGCGTCACGGCGGAATTACCGCCGCGGCCAAGGGTTTAAGGTGCTTGCATTCAAATCAGCACGGGGGAGGGCTAAGGCCTGCTGTCTATTAGGCAGATAGAACTGCAGCCACTTTACCACTGTGCCCCCACTCCAATGAAGGAGAGCTTATCTATGAGGATATCATGGTTGACCGTATCGAACGCGGCAGACAGATCCAGTAGAATCAGTTTGACCGTGTGGCCTTTGTCTGTTTGCATTCTAAATTCATCCATGACTGTTAATAGGGCAGTTTTGGTTCCGTGCCCTGGCCAGAATCCAAACTGCTCATCTTCCAATACATGGTTGTTTTTTGTAAGAAGTGAGATAGTGTTTTGCTGATGAAACTTTCCAATATTTTCACTGTGTAGGATAAGACAGATAGTGGCCTGGACATGGGATATAAGGTTGGCTTTTTTCGAAGTGGCATGACTATGACCTTCTTTTAAGGCAATGGTACTACTCCACTATTCAACTATGAGAAACTTCCCTCGTCATCACTTTCCATACCTGATGAGGTAAAGGTCCTGTGGAGACCCTGAAGAGATGTTCAGCACTAGCTTCTTGAAATCGTCCTCTGTTAAAGTCTCTAAGTGTTCCAGGACCTTCATCTGATTCGTATGAGGCAGTGTCATACTTGAGATGCATGGATGGGGTTGTGCCTGCATCTATGTGGTCAGTTGAGAGAGACTCAATTATAGAGGTGGTGTCTTGTCCATCTATGTTTTTGCACATTTTCTCCTCAAAGAACATTCGCAATCTATCAGAAAGATCTTGAGAGGCAGAGACCTGGTTATTTAGGCATTCTGGTTTAGAAAGATCTTGCTTTATTATGAATACACTTCTAGAGCTGTTGGGCGCAGCCAAGATAGCGTTAGAGTAGTATTCTGCTTTGGCTCAGGTAATCTCTGTCTTATATTTATGCATGGCCTCTTTTAGAGCAATGTTGTCTTCTTCCACATATAGGGGCCGATTACGATGGCGGACGGACGGCGGTCCCGCCATTGATATTATGATGCAACCGCTACTGTGGCGGCCGCATCGTGTATCTCTGACATTGTGGCCGGTGCTGCTGGCTGCAGCACCCGCCGCAATGTCTGAAATGCACTGTTTGCATTTCCCTGCACTACGTGGCAGGCACCAGACAGTGCCTGTCACCTGAAGCAGGGAAATGCCCAATGCACACCCACCTGCCCCCTTCACAAGGGGGGCCCGCTACGGGCCCCCAAATGCAATCCCCGGCACCCTGTGAATGGCGGTTTCACTGCCATACACCGGCTGGTGGGGAGGCATCATAATATGGTGGATGGTGCCTGCTAGGCACCACCACATATTGTTGATGCAGGGTGTGTCTGCCAGGCAAACATCATTATCTGGCAAGTTACGGTCTTATCATTCAATACTGAAATCGCCCATCATTGCTAAAGTTTGATGTAAAGTCTCAGGAGGGAGCCCATAGGGTACATTCAATCTCTACTCACCCCTCGAGATGGCCCCAGTCTTACCTATCCGTCGGAGCCTCAAAGCTCAAGCCTGAGTCTTTGGGGGAGGCACCAGAATGACCAGTGTGAGATAATGGAACACACCATGTAGGTCTTAGGGAATAGAGTATTACTCTAATGATCCAAACTCAGAAATCGGCTCGCACAAAGACAAAGGGAAAGGCCTGTGACATTCCAGGCTCACTATCTCTCCAATACTATTGGCAGGTCAAGAGAACAGGGAATGCTCGCCAGCAAATGTAGGTTTCCAGTGTATGTAAATGGAAATTGGGGGGTTCAAACCTCAGTTAAAGAAGTTGAATGTGGACATAAGTGTTGAGGTGAATTATCAACCAACTTATTGATTTGTTTTTTAACAAATCTATTCAGAAAGTGAAAAATATCTGGCTTGTTGAATTTTCAATCATCTATAAACTCTGAACCTGTTTTACTCCTTCTAGCTGTGCCTCAAGCCAGGAATGGGAACCAACATGGCCCTAGATTCAGCATGGATGAGGGCTTACCTCATTTTAACAGTTCTCTCTTTGATAGGTAGACCATGAAATTCTGATCCATTGGTTCGCAAAGTTAGGCATTGGGTGGGGCTGTACTGATTCTCCTTCTTCTCTGTTGGGGCCATCATTAGCTTCTTTGGCATGAGAGTAGTTTCGCCTGCTAATAATACCCAGCGGGTTCTGTGGTTGGATCAACCACCATCTAAGCTTTAGCTCAATGTTCATTGTTGCCTGTATGCCATTGTCCTAATAATTTCAAGACAAATCTGCCTAGCATATCAAGCTTATTATGAGCTTGCTCATCAAGTTCGCATCTTGGGCAGATTGGCTTGGCAGGTTTGTCCTAGTCCTCTGAAGGTCTTGAAGTCCATAATGTTCTCTGCTTTTCAGGAGTGGGTCCAGTTAGACTTAGGCCACCAGAAGGGCCCATATCAGGACCAGTTTTTACTGGTCGTCTGGGCTATACTTTCTCTGCATTTCTCTGCCACTTCCTCTACTATGTTTTTTTTTTGGTCATCCCACACTTTACCCTTCTGAAGCTTGGTGGGATGGTTTTTCTGTTCTTGCCCCTAGCTGTGGAAGAATCTTTCACTGATTGTTTTCATAAAGTGGGACTATTACAACTTTTTCCATTAGTCCACCTTTGTCAATAAGTGGTTTACTAGTGGGAATTGAGGTTCACCATAAGTACTAAAGAATCTATCTAGTTAGTCGGTTATTAGTTAGAGGGATTGAGATTCACCACAAGTAATAAAGAAGCTATCTTGTTAGATGCAGTTAAAGGTTTCCGTGATTTAAACCTGACCTCAATACCAAAACGCAATAAAAATTTCACTCCATTTTATAAAATTAGAGATTAATTTATTGATCAAAATGACACCTAAAGAACAGCAGAGATATGAATTTTTAAAGTGGAACGGATACTCCAACCAGGTTCGATCTGAACAGGGATAATACCTTGGCCTGAATATGAGTGTGGTGGATGAGATACTCTGTCACAAATGTGGCGGATATCCAGTCCACTGTATGACAAGCTCCATAAGATATTATGGAATTGTAATATGGTGTACAGGATAGCTGTCACGTTTGTGACACACTAACTCTGTCTGCAAACTCGTAATCAGGCCCTTAATCTTCTTTTTGGAAGTCAAAGTCCTTCAGTGGGGCAAGCCAGATGGCTGTATTCTAGGAGTGCTCCATGGTGCCATTTACGGATTGGGTAAGGTTCTCATGAAGCAATTGGTTTGGCATGAAAAACGTAGAGCAGGAAAATTTGAATTTCATGGCCAAAGAATTCTTCTCACTAGTTGGATAATTTTGATGCCTTGAACTGGTCAAGATTTTAACATTTGAATTGTCCAGTGGAGCAAGGCTGAGGGATGTGTCCAATAATTGCTCTATTAGGCTGAATACCTTCTTGCTACAATGGATTGGCTGCTGTGGAGAAGCTCAGAGCGGAGGAAACCTGTTCCATTAGCCTAGCAAGGTCGCATCATGGTCAGATTGGCTTTGCAGGTTTGTCCTGCCCCTCTGAAGAACTTGAAGTTTAAAAATGCTATCCCCTTCTCATGAGTGGTAGAAGATGTTCAGTTAGACCCAGGATATGAGGAACAGCACTCAAGCACTCAGAAACCACCAACAGGTCCTCGATCAAGACCAGTTGGTACAGCTCAGCTGGGCACTGCAGGAAATAGTGATTAATGCATTTTGCAGCTTTTTGTGACCATGTCCCTTACACAGGATGTCAGCCACCTGACCTTTTGAGTCCACTTATCAGGCCTGGGTGCATGTGGGAGCAATTCTTCCAAATTAATTTCAATTTCAATTTCAATTTCTCAAACAGCAGGAGCAGTCCTTCTTCTCTTCTTCTGCTGGTCCAGAGTATTTGAAATAAGGTGTCACTGGATGCCACATTTATTTCTGGCACTAGCTTGTGTGTGTGTGTGGGGAGGCGGGGGGGGAGGGACTCCTGGTCACTTCCAAAACAATTGAAGAAAAGTTCCCATGGCTAATTCTACCAACATTTTAGCAGTTCCCTACTGCAAAAATCACACAGAGCTCCTCACCTCCTGAATTCAAAATGAAGAAACTCTTCTTCCTTTGTGCACAGACTGTGTATTCACCCAGAGGTGTGGCCATAGTAATGAGCAGCTCAAACTGTGTGGTTGGTCGCTCCAAAACAGTTCTGGGGGCAGCTTTTCCCCACTGGGGTTGGTGCCTGACTTACTGGCAGAACAAAAGAAGGGACCAGTGCAGGTGTGATCTACTTATGACAGGGGATGCCTCTTGGAAATAAATGTAGTTCCTGGGCACAGACCAACTGGTTTTCCTGCCAGAGCAACAAGAACATCCCCTCACTCCAGGCCAGTGCCTCTACTCTGAGAACCCACCTCATCAGGGCTATTCACCAGTTGGTTGACAGTTGGAGGCTAATGCAGATTAGTGTCCGGGGACTTTGGACAGGGAAAAGGTAACTTTCAGAAGTCCCTTTTCATTAATATTTAAAATCCAACTTCACCATTAAGTTGGGCTTTAAATAAATATTAAAATTGTAGTTTAGTAATTCTTCCAAGTCGTCCCTAACCTCAAAGAGCAGAATTAACATTTAATATTGTTTTTCAGTGTTTCTCTGTGGGCCAGCCAGTTGTCCTACTGTCTAAATAGCTATTGGCTGTTTCAAGTGAAGGGTTACTTTAACTTGAATATCCTGCATTGTTTACTTATACACACCATGCACTTTGTCTTATGGGCTACATGGCTTAAATAGAGGTGGCTTATTAATGTTTAAAAGATGGGGGTTTCTCCAGTTGGAAAGGGTAATTTTGACAGGCTGGTTTGCAGTTTTGAAACTATAACAGCAAGGCTACAGTGGTAGGCCTGGAGCCTTGTTTATCTTGTCACAACAGGGAATGGCACAGTTGTGCTGGAGTCCGTAGGCAACATTTAACTTTCTATGCCATTGGTGTACTTAGACACTATCTACTCTGACCTCATTGGAAAGTTATATATGTCTGGCAGGGATTTTACATGTTTTAATGGCCAGAGCAGATACAAAGGGCACTAGACAGCATAAGTGCCCCAATGTGAAGAGTCCAAAAACCTGCAATAAAATTCCACCAAAAATGGGGAAGCCTCACCAAAAGGGGCATTTTCTCATACAACCATTCCCTTGGCAGTTCTTCTTGTTTTTGAGTGGAAATGATGTAGAAAAGCTTCCTCCATTGGTAGGATCAGCCAAAATGGTCTTTCTGCCAAAGTAACAAAAACACCTCTGCATACGCAGACCATTGTCTCTTCTCTGTATGCATTTTTCACACCATATCAGGGCTGCCAACCAGCGAGTGGCAGTTGATGGCTAATGCAAATTAGCCTGCCAGGGCTTCTGGAAGGAAAAGCCAACCTTCTAAAAGTCCCTTTCCCTCAACATTTATTAAAAATCTAACAACAACATTATAGTGGGCTTTGAGTAAATATTAAACTTGGGGGCAGGTGTACGACCATTTTTTTCGGTCGCAAACGGGAATTCGTCCTGTTTGCGACCGCAAAAATGGTCACCCCATGTACAAACCATATATTGCAAATTGCTAACCAATTAGTAACTGTCAAAATATGGATTGCAACTGACTATTAGGAAGGGGCACGACAAGGGCGCCCATTCCCAATGGTGAGTGCACATGTCATGTACCTTTGTTTTGCGACCGCATTTGCGGTCACAAAACACTTGCAGTTTACCACCCTTTTCAAAAGGGTGGTAAACCATTCAGAACCGGAAGGGGTCCCCAGGAGACCCCTTTCCCTTTGTGAATAGGTGCCTAAATATGTTTTAAGAGCAGGTAGTGGTCCCAGGGATCACTGCCTGCCCTTAAAAAATGAAACTTAAAAGTTTAATTTTTCTTTTTTAAATGCATCCTTTTTCCTTTAAGGAAAATGGGCTGAATTTAAAACAACAAAACTGATTTTTAGAAAAAGCTGTTACATACATGGTAGTCCGCTGACCCCAGCAGGCCACCATCTCTGTGAGTGCTAGCCATTCCCAATGGGGTCGCAAATTGTGCTTTTCTCATGAATATTAACGAGGCATGCAATTTGCGACCCCATTGGAAATCGCAAACAGTGTCTGAGACCCTGTTGTACATTGCATTTTGCGACTTGCAAATTGCGACTCGCAAAATGCATGCTTCGTACATCTGGCCCATACTTATTTACTCATTAATTTCCTAGCTGGTCCCTAGCCTGAGATTGTAGAATTAATGTTTAATATGGTTTCTAATGTTTCTCGATAGTGGGCAGCCAGCGTTTCTACTGTTAAAATTTCTTTTGGGTACTAGTCAGTGTAAAGACATATTAACTTTACATTTCTACAAGTTTTACTGTTAAACAGCATGCACCCTGTCCTGTGGGCTACGAGGCCAACATAGAGTTGACCTATTAGTTTTTAAAAGGGAGATTTTCAACAGTCAAAAGGGTTGATTTTGACAGGTTGGGCTGTGGTTGTAAAACTGCAGTTACCAGGCTACAATGGTAGGCCTGGAGTATTGATTGTCTTGTCATACTAATGAATGGCACAGTAGTGCTGGAGTCCATATTTGATATTTAACCTTGCTTAGGCACACTATATACTATGGCCTTACAGAAAAGTAAAATATGGTATTAAGGAGTTAGCCAATTTCTACATGTTTTATGAATCAGAGCACATTTACTGGGCACTGGACATCAGTGTCCATGTGTGCTAAGTTTAAAAATCCACAATAAAATTCAGCATAAAATAGATGACCACGCAAAATAGACATTTTCTCACATCTCTGTTAGGTTCTCTAGTTTTATTAGGAGGATCACAATGCCCTCAGCCGATAACCCACTTAATAACATCCAGGACACTCTCATGATGCAGGTTGACTGCAGATTCATTTGTCTCTTAGACAGGATATTTCCTCGAGTCATCTACACAGGTCTCAGCTAGTTGGGCCTTGACCTTGTCACCCATGTTAGTAAAAGGTCCTCTCCACTCTGAAGAAGTTAGGGAGTAGCAGCAGGACCCTCACCTCTAGAACTAGGCTACATTTTGCATTGCATGAGCAGAAGCTTAAAGTCCTTGTCCATTTAATACACATCTGGTTAGACTGCGTAATGATCCTTTAAAGGCCAAAATAGTTGCCAGGTACAGTGCCGATAGGGTTACTACTTTAGGGAGTGCCTAATTTGCAAACCAATAAGTGCCAGGGCCCTCGTCAGGAGGTCACTGCACCTTGCACCTCACATTGCCCCTCCCAGTGCTGTCAATTGCAAACCAAAACAATTACTAATCATCACACTCCTACAAGTGTGGCAATGCAGACTATTCCAGGCCTTCAAAGCTATAAGGATGGCTTAGAAGCAGTCAATAGCCATTTTTAAGGTATATTTATTAATAAAAAAAACTGCTGTTGTGCTCATTTTTAAAGCAAACACAAGGAGATGACGTACGGAGCACTGAAACTTTTCAGACACTCACCCCCAGTCACAGATCTGGGTTGAATCCATCATCATTCTTTAGCTCACTTCGCTACCTCAGCTTAGACCCAGCTATATTCAAATCAGTCTTGACCCTGTGCCTCATGGGAACAGTGCTCATCTTTAACCCACTGTTTGCTGAGGATGTAACCGTTCCATCCTCAGCCACGGTGGGTGTATGCTGAGGATGGAACTGTTCTGTCCTCTGGATTTGACCTCGAAATCCCTCTGCTATTTACAGGTCTGAGGAAGAGCTTCCCCAGCTTTCCAAAGCATTTTTTCTTTCAATGCATTGACGATTGGTGCGTATAGCACACTGACGACATTACATTGAAAGTGAAACTGAAATTAGCTGATCGGCTCATTTCAGTTTCACTGCTTTGGTGATTGTGGGGCTATCTCCAGCTCCCGAGCACCAAAACACATGGGAGAAGTCTTGTTGGAAAGTGGAGAAGCTCCCCTTTCCAATGGTACCCTTCCTTAGTCAATCCCTGCTTGGGGCTTGCTGAAGGAGGGTGATCTGTAAGCAGGGATTCACCCACTAGACACCAGGGAAGGGGTAGAAGCCCATTGGCAAGGGCCTTTGCTCCCCCCAATGATTTTAGGCATATTCAGTCTTTCTGCCCCCATAGGGGTCAGAAAGCCCACTAGGAACCGAGGAACTTAATAATGTAAATTTAGTGGTGAGGGTTGCCCTGCATAGACATTGTGATGCCTCTACCCCACCCAGAAATCGGCACAGTCTTTCTGCCCAGCCTGGGGGGGCAGATGTGGGCAATAGCCCCCGATCTGCCCAACCCAAAGGAAGCAGAAAGCCCACTTTGAACCAGGGATTACATTTGCATGTAAAGTTAGGGTTGGGTGCTTCCCCGAATGGGCATTGTAATGTCCCACCTCTCCCAGAAATAAGCACTGTCTTTATGCCCCCCCTCCCCCCATGGGCAGATGGGGGCAATAGCCGGGATCTCCCCCCAGAGGGGCAGAAAGCCCACTAGACACCAGGGATTCATTTTGTTCAATATGTAGGGGTGGGGGGCTGCCCAAAATGGGCATGCCAAGGCCCCCGTCATCCAAACATAAAAGGGACAGTCTTTCGGCCCCCCCTCTCCCCCAGAGACAGATAGTGATTATTACCACTGATGTTGCCCCCAAGGGGGCAGAGAGTCCACTAAACACCAGGAATTTAGTTTTTTATAGAAGAGAGGTGGGGGCTGCGGACAATGGGCAAGATTTTGCCCCCACCCAAAAGAAATTAAGTGAAAAGTATTTTTGTCCTCCATGGGGGAGATGGGAGCACTTACCCGCAATCTGCCTCCCCCAGGGGGCAGAAAACCCACTAGGCACCAGGGATTATTTTTAGGCTCATCTGTCCCCAAGTGGGGTAGAAACCACAAGATACCAGGGAAAGTTTCTGTGTTTATGTGTGACCTGGAGTTCGTCTGACGGTTTGCATGTACTGGCATTTTGCTGGCTCTGTGTGTGGACATGTGCTTGCCTGCTGGTGTGCAAGGACTGGCACTTGGTTGGCAGAGTGCATGGACTGGTGCTTACCTGGCGGTGTGCGTGTATTGGAGTATGGCTGGCAGTGTGCGTGAACTGACGCTTGGCTAGCAGTGTGTATGGATGGCACTTGGCTGGTGGTGTGCATTGAATGGTGTTTGACTGGCGGTGTGTGGACTGTCGCTTAGTTGGCAGTGTGGCTTGCGTGGATCCCCCAGTGTTTTCATACCCAGAATCCTCTGTGGACCTCGACAATAGCTCAAAAGTCATCTTTTAGTCACATGTTTGTGTGGGAAAGCTAAAGGCTCGAGGAGCCAGCACAAATTTCCTATCACCCATTGTTCCCCTTGATCTGCTGATGAAGATTATGGCTCACTTGTGTGGTTGCTCGAAACAGCCTAAAAACATATATACAAAAACTGCCCGTATGGACACATTTTGGTGCCCGTTTAAGCTATACATGTTTTTGACTCTTCCCTGTTGCAGGCACTCAGCCCACCCACACCAGTAAGATAACAGTTTTATTGGGAAACTGAGGGAATCAAAGGGTGGTAGGAAATTTGTTCCAGCATGCTGATTCCACACAGAATTGTGAGAAAAATATGGTTATTTTAGCAAACTTTTAGGTTAGCAGGGGATTCTGTGTAAGAAAGTCACACCTCCCTAGACACCCCAGGAGTCTAGTTTTCAGAAATGTCTGGGTTTGGCAGGTTTTCCTAGATGGCTGGCGAGCCAGTGTACAAAAACGCATGTGACCCCCTTTCACAACCAGGTCATTTTGTGATCGATAATTTTGATGTTTCTACAATACATTTTGGGCCCTTCTCTGTCGCTGGCACTTGACCCACCCACAAAAGTGAGGTAGCATTTTTATCGGGAGACCTGGGGGATCACTGAGTGGTAGGAATTTTGAGCCTGAACAGTGATCACACAACTTTCCCACACAGAAATGTGAGGAAAATGGGACTTTTTGTTAACTGAATTTGAGATTTGCAGGGGATTCTGGGTAAGAAAACATTGGGGGATCCACTCAAGCCTCACCTTCCTGTACTCTAATGGAAGTCTAGTTTTCAGAAATGGGTTTGATAGATTTCTCTAGATGGCTGCCAAGCCTGGGAACAAAACCCAGGTGCCCTCCTATCTATCACAAAACAACCTGTTTTTTGCAAAGGGGGCTTCTGCATTTTGGTTCCGGGCTCGGCAGCCATCTAGGGAAACCTACCAAACCCAGACATTTCAAGTGAGGTATACTTTTTATCAGGAGACCTAGAGGGAACACTAAATGATAGAAAACTTGTGTCTGCTGTTGATCCCACTACTTTCCCAAACAGAAATGTGAGAAAAATTTGAATTTTTTTGCTAAATTTGAGGTTTGCATGGGATTTTGGGTATAGCCATGCATGCCTCTGTCATACAACTGGAAAAAAGTGATGTGTCCATGTTGTGTTATGGGCTGTTTCCAGGTGCTGGCACTATGCCTACCCACACATGTGCGGTACCCTTTTTATCAGGAGACTTGGGGAAATGCTGGGTAGGTGGAAGTTTGTGGCTGCCCACAAATTACCGAAATGTTTTACAAAGATTGAGATTTGCAAGGGATTCTGGGTACCAGAACCTGGTGAGAGCCACACAAGTCACTCCCTCCTGGAGTCCCCCGGGTGTCTAGTTTTCAAAAATACACAGGTTTGATAGGTTTTCTGAGGTGCCAGCTGAGTTAGGGTCCAAAATCCATAGCTGGGTACATTGCAAAAAAAAGATCAATTTTCTCTGGAAAAATGTGATTTGTCCACTTTGCATTTTGGGCCGTTTCCTGTGGTAGGCACTAGGCCTACCCACACAAGGGAGATATGATTTTCATCAGAATACTGGGAAATGCTGGATTCCAAAAGTTTCCATCACGGAAATGCTAGGAAATGTGTTTTTTTGACAAAGTTTGAGATTGGCAAAGGATTCTGGGTAACAGAACTTGGTGAGAGACACACAAGTCACCTCATCCTGGATTTCCCTGAGTATCTAGTTTTCAAAAGTGGGCAGGTGTGCTAGGTTTCCCTAGGTGCTAGCTGAGCTAGGTTCCCAAATCCACAGCTAGGCACATTGCAACAAAAGAGTCAGTTTTCACTGGAAAAATATGATGTGTCTATCTTGCTTTTTGGGCTATTTCCTGTTGTGGGCGCTAGGCCTACTCACACAAGTGAGAAACCATTTTTATTAGGAGACTTAGAAGAAAACAGAATAGTATAACTAAGTGTTATTACCTATTGACTTTCTTTAAAAAATATATATATTTTATTTCATCACCAGCATTGATTATACTGTCATGGTTTATCACCTCCGTGCTTTATACTAAGTGCATGGATTGCTTGGCATGCATTACACATATCTGATATGTTAAAGATTATATGATTATTTCTTCAAACAAATTATGCTTTCTAAATTGTTTCCTGGTATGTAACAGGTTAAGTCCATCTTGCACATGCAATTAGTTTTGTAGCATAGTGTATTATTTTTGTCTTATTAATCTCTTTGTTTTGATGTGTATATTCTGAAAAGTTCCAGAAGAGTATTCTGGAAAGTTTCAGTGGCGTCCTGAAGAATCCCCGCCCTGTTGGGTGTGGTCTTATACTATAAAAGAAGACTGCAGTTGTGAAAATGTGCTTGTTATTGAGGAACTTCCCTGAAGCTGGTGAATTGATTTGGGACAGCAGCTGTTTTCACTATGTGCTGGTTCTTTCCTTGATGCTGGCTTCCTGAAGTGAAGAGTTAATTGTGGTATCTCTGAAAACTTCAGGCTGGATTTATCTAAGCTCCAGGGATTCTGGATACCAGAACCTGGTAAGAGCCACACAAGTCACTCCCTCCTGGAGTCCCCCGGGTGTCTAGTTTTCAAAAATACACAGGTTTGATAGGTTTCCCGAGGTGCCAGCTGAGTTAGGGTCCAAAATCCATAGCTGGGTACATTGCAAAAAAAAGATCAATTTTCTCAGGAAAAATGTGATTTGTCCACTTTGCATTTTGGGCCGTTTCCTGTGGTAGGCACTAGGCCTACCCACACAAGGGAGGTATAATTTTCATCAGAATACTGGGAAATGCTAGATTCCAAAAGTTTCCATCAGGGAAATGCTAGGAAATGTGTTTTTTGACCAAGTTTGAGGTTTGCAAGGGATTCTGGGTAACAGAACTTGGTAAGAGCCACACAAGTCACCTCATCCTGGATTTCCCTGAGTATCTAGTTTTCAAAAGTGGACAGGTTTGCTAGGTTTCCCTAGGTGCCGGCTGAGCTAGGTTCCCAAATCCACAGCTAGGCACATTGCAACAAAAGAGTCAGTTTTCACTTGAAAAATATGATGTGTCTATGTTGCTTTTTGGGCTATTTCCTGTTGTGGGCACTAGGCCTACTCACACAAGTGAGGTACCATTTTTATCAGGAGACTTACAAGAAAACAAAATAGTATAACTAAGTGTTATTACCTATTGACATTCTTTAAAAAAAATATATATTTTATTTCATCACTAGCATTGATTATACTGTCATGGTTTATCACCTACGTGCTTTATACTAAGTGCATGGATTCCTTGGCATGCATTACACATATCTGATATGTTGAAGATAATATGATTATTTCTTCAAACAAATTATGCTTTCCAAATTGTTTCCTGGTATCTAACAGGTTAAGTCCATCTTGTACATGCAATTAGTTTTGTAGCATAGTGTATTATTTTTGTCTTATTAATCTAAACGGCCCCTCGCGGCGGGATGCCTGGCTTTCACCTTGCGGATACCCTGCCGGGGTTATCTCACAGGGGAATACCAGGACGGGTTCCCTAAGCAAGCTCTTAGAAACCGCTCGGTGATTTGCGCTATATAAATTCCTGTACATTTACATTTACATTTACATTTACATTTACATTTACAATCTCTTTGTTTTTATGTGTATATTCTGAAAAGTTCCAGAAGAGTATTCTGGAAAGTTTCAGTGGCGTCCTGAAGAATCCCTGCCCTGTTGGGTGTGGTCTTATACTATAAAAGAAGACTGCAGTTGTTAAAATGTGCTTGTTATTGAGGAACTTCCCTGAAGCTGGTGAATTGATTTGGGACAGCAGCTGTTTTCCCTATGTGCTGGTTCTTTCCTTGATGCTGGCTTCCTGAAGTGAAGAGTTAATTGTGGTGTCTCTGAAAACTGCAGGCTGGTTTTATCTAAGCTCCAGGAATCAGGTAGGAGATTTGCCTTTGATGTATTTTTTCAGCATTTGCTTATTTAAGGAAAAGACATGGCTCACTCGTAAATAATAAGCAGCAAGTTTTGGTTCATGGAAGATTGCGAAAATAATTAAGCAGCTTGTTTTCCAGATATTTTCTCTGCAATAGTGCAACAGCACTTAATTAAGTTTAAAGACATTTCGAGAGATACAATGTTTTAAGCACATTTGGAAGGTGATAATGTTCACAGTCTTTGAAGGTTTAAGAGAGAATTATCTGTTTACAAAAATTCAGCCAATTAAAAGTAGTTTTGCAAGTTGAAGAGCAATAGAATCTCCAAAGACATTTATTTAAGTTAATAAACCTTGTTATTTAATAAAAAACAGTTTACAGACTTTGAGACTGTAACTCTTAAAACTGAAAGCTACAGTGGATTAATAGCTACATTGAGAGTATTCAAGGATAACATTTTATTTACAGGAAAGGACAAGGGTATGGGTATATATATATATCGCCAGTAGGTAGTTATAGTTAGGACTTAGCTACCATAGGAAATCCGCAACATTCTATTGGGAATAACTCTGGCACCGGTTGAGGAATTTGCGTGTAATTTTCCAAAATATTGGCCAGCTCCGCTCCGCTCCTTCCCTGAAAGTTTTGGGGGCATTCGTGAAGTGGGGGCTGAGAAAAAAGGGAGGTCCCAAAACGTGTTTTCCCCATGTTAATTTCCATAGGACGTTCTGACATGTCTACAGCCCGAACCGCTGAACGGAATTACGCCAAACTTTGCAAAATTGTAGGGACTGGTATACAGATGTGCCTTTGCTATATTTGGTGAAAATTGCTCCAGTGGTTTTTTGGAAAATTAACTTCAAAAACACATATATATCTATAGGCGCGCTCTGAGCGCTCACCGGTACGCGTACCGGGGAGCGCACCCGGTGCGCTACGGGAGTGCGCGAGTGGAAAGCTGATTGGCTGTTGGATTTCTGTCAACATTCTAAACAGTCCGGAGAGTCCGCCATCTTGTGTCTCGGGTAGACACCCCCTGGCCCCCTAGGTTTTCTGAGGGGGGCCTAGAAGGACCCTGAAGGGCAAAAAAAAATTATTATTTTTTTAATTTTCGCGGGGTAAGTGTTGGGTGCGTTCCCAGGTGCGCTCTCCGGTACGCGCACCCTAAGCGCACCATGGGGAAAAAGAGTGTAAAAAAATAGAGAAAAATACAAGAGAATCACCTTCCGCCTCCTCACCCACGCACACAAAGCCCTACACGACCAAGGCCCGAGCTACCTCAACAACCGGATCAACTTCTACACTCCCAAGCGCCCCCTCAGATCAACCAGCCACGCCCTCGCCGCCGTCCCCCGCATCCGAAGAGCAACAACAGGAGGAAGGTCCTTCTCCTACCTGGCCGCCAAGACCTGGAACTCACTCCCGACCGACCTACGCCTGACCCAAGACCACCTCTCCTTCAGGAAGAAGCTCAAGACCTGGCTGTTCGAGCAGTAACGGCACCCCCCCCCCTACCCAGCGCCTTGAGACCCTACGGGTGAGTAGTGCGCTCTACAAATGACCTGATTGATTGATTGATAATTTAGAGTGCTTAGAGGTAGGATAGCTCTGAAAAGAGCTGTTGTGTTATGTGGGTGTTTTTTGTACCTACAAATAGGTATCAATGCAGAGTCTCAAATTAAAGAGGAAGACTCTATTCCCCTCATCTGTAAAGTGTACACCATCTCTCCTATAGATGCCTTGCATGTTGTAACGCAAGTTGTTGTGGTAAATGGAACCCAGACCATAATCTCTGAGGAAAGCAGAAACAGTTTTATTTACATGTTTCCTTGCTTTCTCAATCTGTGGACAAAATTGGTTGGACCAGTTCCATTTTTGCCTTTGGCATACATTAAAAAATACCAAGGCAGTTTTTTGGAAAAAGTGACTTAAATTGCCCAAAGATGTCCTTTAAAAGCATATCCAGACCTACCCCAGTCAAAGTGCCTAGGCCATTTCCACCACAGTGCACAATTATGAGGTCAGGGTGTGGAGGATGCATAAAGGATTTTCTCAATGGTATCAATTGGTGACTTCTTAATCCTCTCTGTCCAATCCACACATTGTCCACATTTGGTAAATCAAGGTTGTAAATACCTCTGTTGCTTGCAAATTTTTCACTCCAGAAGACATAGCTATGACCTACAAACCAGACTTTTGGCATCTTGAAGGTAGATGTGGTTGTATTCAGATGAGTTGTGGAAATGAAATGGCAGTTTCATTATTTAAAAAAGTGGTTGAGATTCAGTGCACTTGAAAAACAAGAAATGATTGGTGCTTTCTTAAAATTCACCACTCAAAATTAGGGTGCATGCTTTTTTATTTTAAAGAAGTCATTTCAATGGTTGAGAAAAAGTCATTTAAAGAAACATTACACTTGATTAGCTAGTACATTGAGAGGTCAAACACCCTTGCTGGATTTTTTTGCAACATTGTATGATGAACTTATCAACTGTGTGCTGGGTTAGGAGGGAGTTACCATGGTAACCGGGTGAATGAGCACTGGGGGGGATGGGTGAATATTATGTGAGTTTCAAAGTGTTTCAATGTACAACCAATTAAAATGTGCAGTTTGGTTTTGAATTTGTGTGGGAAGAATTTTGATTGGTTATGTACAAGAATATGGGTCTGAAATGAGAAAGAATCTGTGCCATTATTATGAGGCTCCAGTGAAAGAAGCATTATTCAGAGATTCTGCTTAAGAAAATCTGTTGAGTGTGACTGACACTGTTCTACATCTTTCAAAGCATTTTTAAAGGTGAGTAATGATTCTTTTAATAAAGATAGAGTGCTGTATGCACTATGGGGAAGATTAAGAAGCATATTGTGCTTCTTTATTCTTGCATTTTGTGTCATGTTTTTTTATAATGTTGTTTAAAAATAGAATGGTGCAAATTGGAAATGTATTTTGAAAATGAGTTAGGTTTCTGCTTTGTTTCTGTAGTGGTCATTTATATGAGCTGTACTTTGTGTCAAAAACGATTTAGTATTGAAAATATTTTGTGGAAAAAAGTCTGCTTTTTAAATTTTGGTGAAGGATCACACTGAGTTTCTGTTTGAAATAAGAGAAAATATTTTCACATTTTTTAATAATGTCACCTGTGCCTTGTAACAGTTTGCCTCATTTAGCTTAAAGAGTATTTTTTGCTTGTGTCTCACTTTACTCTGTGCCTGTGTGTTATCTGATATATGATTCATTTAATGAACATACACTGTTGTATGCAGTATAGGGAAGATTAAGAAGCATATTGTGCTTATTTATTCTTACATTGTGTGTCATGTTTTTTTGTAATGCTGTTTAAAAATTGTATGGTGCATATTGGAAATGTATTTTGGAAATGAGTTAGGTTTCTGCTTTGCTTTGTAATGGTCATTGAAATAGGCTGTGTTTTGTGTGAAAAACAATTTACTATAGAAAATGTTTTCTGGTAAAAGGTATGCTTTTAAATTTTTGTCAAAGATCACACTGAGTTTCTGTGTGAAATAAGGAATTACATATTCACATTTTTCAATAATGTCACCTGTGCCTTCTAACAGTTTGTCTCTTTTAGGTTAAAAGGTACTCTGAGCCTGTGTTTCATGTCACTTTGCAAGTGCATAATCTCTCTTTTTCTGTGTGTCATTTTTGTCCTATAAAGTGTGATCTTAGGCACATGATCAGAATGTTACATATAATCTACCATATCTGTCTCTGCCAACAGTATGTGTGTCTCTGCCTAAGATCACACTGATGGGTGAATCAAGCTTCACTCACAGTGTGATCTTAGGCACATGATCAGAATGTTACATATAATCTACCATGTCTGTCTCTGCAAACAGTATGTGTGTCTCTGCCTAAGATCACACTGATGGGTGAATCAAGCTTCCCTCACAGTGTGTTCTTAGGCACATGATCAGAATGTTACATATAATCGACCATGTCTGTCTCTGCCAACAGTATGTGTGTCTCTGCCTAAGATCACACTGATGGGTGAATCAAGCTTCACTCACAGTGTGATCTTAGGCACATGATCAGAATGTTACATATAATGTACCATGTCTGTCTCTGCCAACAGTATGTAAGTGTCTCTGCCTAAGATCACACTGATGGGTGAATCAAGCTTCACTCACAGTGTGATCTTAGGCACATGTTCAGAATGTTACATACAATCTACCATGTCTGTCTCTGCAAACAGTATGTGTGTCTCTGCCTAAGATCACACTGATGGGTGAATCAAGCTTCACTCACAGTGTGATCTTAGGCACATGATCAGAATGTTACATATGATGTACCATGTCTGTCTCTGCAAACAGTATGTGTGTCTCTGCTTAAGATCTCACTGATGGGTGAATCAAGCTTCACTCACAGTGTGATCTTAGGCACATGATCAGAATGTTACATATAATCTACCATGTCTGTCTCTGCAAACAGTATGTGTGTCTCTGCCTAAGATCACACTGATGGGTGAATCAAGCTTCCCTCACAGTGTGTTCTTAGGCACATGATCAGAATGTTACATATAATCGACCATGTCTGTCTCTGCAAACAGTATGTGTGTGTCTGCCTAAGATCACACTGATGGATGAATCAAGCTTCACTCACAGTGTGTTCTTAGGCACATGATAAGAATGTTACATATAATCTACCATGTCTGATCTGCCAACAGTATATGTGTCTCTGCCTAAGATCACACTGATGGGTGAATCAAGCTTCACTCACAGTGTGATCTTAGGCACATGATCAGAATGTTACATATAATCTACCATGTCTGTCTCTGCAAACAGTATGTGTGTCTCTGCCTAAGATCACACTGATGGGTGAATCAAGCTTCACTCACAGTGTGTTCTTAGGCACATGATAAGAATGTTACATATAATCTACCATGTCTGATCTGCCAACAGTATATGTGTCTCTGCCTATATCACACTGATGGGTGAATCAAGCTTCACTCACAGTGTGATCTTAGGCACATGACCAGGATGTTACATATAATCTACTATGTCTGTCTCTGCAAACAGTATGTGTGTCTCTGCTCATATTATTTCACTGTCTCTACAGACAAAAAAAGGCTACCTATATATTAGCAAGACATAACATTAATTTCTCGTTACATGTAACATCCTGGTCATGTGCTTAAGATCACACTGTGAGTGAAGCTTGATTCACCCATCAGTGTGATCTTAGGCACATGACCAGGATGTTACATGTAATCTACCATATCTGTCTCTGCAAACAGTATGTGTGTCTCTGCTCATATTATTTCACTAATCAACTAAGCATATTATTCAGCCAGATCCATTTCAAATCAACATATATAACACACCCTGGATCTTGATTGCACAGCTTTGAGTCTATTTCAGAAGAAAGAGACATAACAGACATGCTGCCTAAGATTTCCTACTAGTACATGTAGTAAGCAAATTATTCATCCAGATCCATTTAAAATCAAGCTTGACTCACAGTGTGATCTTAGGCACATGACACACATGTAATGACAGACATACAAAGAGAGAAATGACACGCATAAAAAGAGAGATTAATTATGCACATGCATAGTGACATGAGATACAGACACAGAGTACCTTTTAAGCTAAAAGAGACAAACTGTTCGAAGGCACAAATGACATTATTGAAAAATGTGAAAATGTAATTCCTTATTTCACACAGAAACTCAGGGTGATCTTTGACAATTTTTTTTTAAAGCCAGACATTTTACCAGAAAACTTTTTACATAGTAAATCATTTTTGACACAAAGCAAAGCACATGTAATGTAAATCAGCCTTTTGTTGTATACTAGTGTTTATATTGTTTACTTATTGTAATTTGCTATGTAATATGTTTGTAGTGGTCTATAATATGTTATTTTTTCTTTACCACAGATTATAATCATCTATACAAAGGAAAAACAATACGCCATCCAAACAAAGACGTGAAAAGCAATATAAAAAGGATTTAAGGTCTAAGGAAAGAAAAATACAAGACTCATCCAAAACAAAATCTTCAGTGAAAAAAAATAATGCTCCTGGTAAGCAAACTAAAAATTTTCTCAGGAACTTATTGAAATGTCAAAAAATAAAACATATGACTTCAAAGAAAGGTAAGACACCTTTAATTACAAAGAAGAAAGTGTGTCCCTCCAAAAACGTTAGATCTCTAGAAGGAGATGATATTGTCTATGGCAATAGACGGAGAAATCAATTTATTGAAATTCGTAGACGAATGTTTTATAACAGAATTATATCCAATTTATTAAAAAATGTAAAACGGTATAAAAAAAAGACCGCATTTTACAAGAAAAAAAAACATAGTTAAGATTGTGGATGAAGCATTTAAAGTGAAAAATAAATTGTTTAGTTTAGTAATGAATAGAATTCGTACACTAGATAAAGTAATCAATGTGTTCAAATCAAAATGTAAGTGGAGGAAAGTAATTAATCGGACTAATTTTGGTGATGTTTTTTCTGGAGAATGGAAGCATAGTTCAAGTTGTGAGCCATTTTTTAATGAAGAAAGTTACTTTCAGGATAATGATTTGGTGCATGCAGTTGACACCAGTGGTCGAGCATATGAGGTGAAGGACGGTTGTCCGGTTGAAAAAGAAAAGATTGTGCCTAGAAATACAGAAGAGGTGTTAGCTGATGAAGTTTTAGGGAGATGTCCTAAGGCTCCAGTGTATACTTGGAATTGTAGTAGTATTTGTAGTGTGCGACAGGATTCAATTGATTTGTTTCGCAGTTTCTTACGGACATATACTAAAAAAAGTGTAAAACAAAAAAATTAAATTTTACAAGAGTTAGATCCTTGTAGAGTGAGAGAAAACACAGGTTTGCAAGGGCATTCACTGGCTTGTCTTTCAAGAAAAGTATGTCAGAGTGTTTTTCGCCATTTTAGGATGTTAGCAGTGCATCATAATAAAGTGAGGAAATTAGTGAGAAGGTTGTATTATGCAAAAAGTCCAGCACTTAAACTAAAACAGTTAAACAGTGCTCTTTTGCATGGAACTGAATTAGATGTGAAAAACATTTGTGAAGAAATTGAGTTTTGTTACTTTGGTGAAAAAGAGGACAGTGCAGAAATTGATACAGTAATAGAAGGTAATGTAGAAGAGAATGTAGAGATTTCAAGTACAGAAAATTTTGAACATGAAATTACAAAGTTTAAGGTCAATTCAAGTGAAAGGCCTAATTTTACTAGTGTGTGTTGTCAACGAACTCATTATAAGCATCAAACTAGATTAGTTGATTTATATGTAAAAAGCGAAAAGATAAATAATAATGAGTGGAAGGATTTTGCAACTTATTTGTTGGTAGAAAATTGTTTTGATTTGGGTTCTGATCAACGTATTTGTAAATATTGTTATAATAAATTAAATGAAAACAGAATGCCTGCTAGAGCTGTTCATAATAATCTGGAGTTGGTAGACATTCCTTCTGAATTGATGGATTTAAATACCTATGAGTCTATTCTGATTCAATGTGTGCATCGTTTTCAGGCTATTGTTCGCATGGAGCCTAAGACAGGGAAATTGCCTCCTTCAGATTTAGAGAGAGGATTAAAGGGAAGAGTTGTTTATTTGCCTCTAGATTTTAAGAAAAATATTGATACAATTGGTGTCGAAAAAGTAGAAGGGGAACCTCTGGTTATTCTAGTTAATGGTGTTCCGACAAAGAGTAAGAAAATCTGGCAAGAATTAGTGGATGTTAGGAAAGTCAAAAAGGCAACGTTGTATCTGGTAAAAAATAATCAGTACTATAAAAATGTGTATGTCGGAGAAGAGGAAACAACTGTAGAAGACGACACTGATTTCTCAGCTGGGCAAATTGAAAAAGTTGATGTCTCTAGAAGTGAATACATTTATGAACATTGTAGTGTTCATCCATTGCATTCCAAAGAAGTAATGGGGAATGCTATTGTCTTGTTTCAAATGAAAGAAGCCAAAGGAAGTCCCATTAGTGTATGGGAAGAATATTTGGAAGCTCGTTGTTTTCCACAGTTATTCCCAACAGGTGAAGGTGGACGATATGACGACCGACCTGTTCAAATTCCTGAATCTGAATACCGGACTTCAAGATTATATGCAGAAGATCCAAGGTTTCGTCAATGCATTCCATATTTGTTCCATCTACTGTTTGAGAGTGACTTGTCTGGACTTTCTTATGCAGTAAACCATATACTGAAAAGTATAGCACATCTACAAAATGTTTCAGCAAGGGACTTTATGGATAAAGTGAAACTGCAAGACAGTGTTTTGGAATCTCAGCTAATTAATCTCATGGCATGTCAGTGTGGTACTAACGAGTATGGGTACCGTCGTCATGGGGAATTGAAATGTATGCTAAGAAACTTAGGAACTCCTACATGGTTCCTCACTCTTAGCTGTGCTAAGTATGCTTGGGAAGACTTACTTGAATTTCTACGAGAGGCAAATAAAAACATTGAAAATATTGAATACAAGACACCTGGAGAACTGTGCTCTTTGGATCCAGTTAATGTATGCAGGTATTTCAATCATAGGTTTGAAGCTATGATGTCTTTTATTACAAAACAAAAAAAATCCTGCGCTTGGAGAGGTGTTGGATTACTTTTGGAGAAAGGAGTATCAAGCAAGAGGTGCTCCTCACATACATATGCTGCTGTGGATTAAAGATGCACCAACATTTGGAACAGATTCAGATGAGAAAGTGATGAGTTTCATTGAGCAGTATTCTACATGTGCTGTTCCGAAAAGTACAGAAGAAAACAATTTAAGACATCAAGTTTTACGCTTTCAAACCCATCATTGTGGGAAATACTGTCGTCGAAAATACAAATCCAAGGACAAGTTCTACACGAAATGTCGTTTTGCATTTCCACGTCCAGTAACATCGAAAGGAAGAGTGAACAATTTTATGTCTTCTCTACAACATACTGTGACAAGAAAATCACCTAAAAATACATACAACCTAAGACGAAATGAGGAGTCCAAATACATAAATGACTACAACCCAGTCATTTTGTCCATGTGGAATGCTAACATGGATATTCAATATGTTGTTGATAACTCTATTGCTGTGGCTCGATATGTGACGTCTTACATCACAAAATCAGAAAAGACGGAACTGAAGGAAATGTGGGAGGAGATTTCACATGAAAAGAGTCTAAGCAAGAAATTATACAGTTACAGTCTGAAGATGTTGTTGCATCGAGAAATTGGAGCATACGAATGTTCTGATCGGTTATCATCAGCAAGTCTATATGCCAAATCTAGAACCATCATTTGGGTGAGTCTAGGTCTTGCTGCAACAATAAACCGAGTTTTGAAATCTGTACAAGAAATTGAGAATTTGGGGGAGAAAGAACCAGACAGTACAGATATTTTGAAGACAAACATGTTGGATACATACTATCCAAATAGAAGTAGTCATTTTGAGAACGTTTGTCTCTATGAAGTTCTGCAAACCTATACTTTTAAGAGGAACGTCACAGAAGACATCAATAAAGGTGTATATGCTGTAATTGGATGTGAAGGCTGTCTAGTGAAACAAAGAAAAGGCCATTTGATTAATCATCGAAAATTGAGTTGTGAATCTCCAGACAAAAGGGAATTTTATTACTTCGCTCTTTTGCAACTTTTTAAGCCTTGGCGTAGAGAAGAGGAACTACTTTGATATTTTCTTACTTACGAAGATTCGTTCAATGCAACCAAGGATACCATAGAATGTCCTGTTTTGTCAAATAATCTGCAAATGTTGAACGAGGAAATACAGCAAGAAGCTACAATTGCAGCAGAGATTGCTAGAGACAGTTCTCAAGACAGTCAGAGTTCTGCTTCATTGAGTCAGGATCCACTAGGAGGACCAATTATACAAAATGAAGCTGCCACTGCCATGGATGAAGTGGAAAGAGCCATAGAACTAGTTCAGGAGGATGTAGTTAACTTAGAAGATTTGGAAAAAGAACTAAACGGTGAGCAGAGGCAAATATATGACGAAGTCACATAACACATTGAGCATGGTTTATCTCATGAAAAAAAAGAGTGTTCATGTACATCATTTATGCCTGTTCGACTGTACGTGAGTGGAGAAGCAGGAACTGGAAAAAGTTTTCTGATTAAAACAATTGCAACGTATCTGCAGAAAAGAACGGAGTCATCGCTGTCTTATGTTGTTACCGCTCCAACTGGGTTGGCAGCACACAACATTAAAGGGATTACTTTACATCGCTTATTGATGCTGCCAGTAGAGCATGATAATGAATTACAATACCACGAGCTATCTGGAGAAGCTTGTTGGGAAGTTTCAAGAGTCCTAAAGAAAATGAAACTTCTTATCATTGATGAAGTAAGCATGGTATCAAATGTAATGCTTGCTTTTGTGCATTTAAGAACGCAAGAAATTCTTAAAACAGAGTATGATGTGTTATTTGGAGGCAAACACATCATCGTTTTTGGAGATCTACTGCAACTAACTCCAGTGCAAGGACAGCCAGTGTTTAAAATGCTTACACATGAAGATACCAGGAAGTGAATCTCCAGACAAAAGGGAATTTTATTACTTCGCTCTTTTGCAACTTTTTAAGCCTTGGCGTAGAGAAGAGGAACTACTTTGATATTTTCTTACTTACGAAGATTCGTTCAATGCAACCAAGGATACCATAGAATGTCCTGTTTTGTCAAATTATCTGCAAATGTTGAACGAGGAAATACAGCAAGAAGCTACAATTGCAGCAGAGATTGCTAGAGACAGTTCTCAAGACAGTCAGAGTTCTGCTTCATTGAGTCAGGATCCACTAGGAGGACCAATTATACAAAATGAAGCTGCCACTGCCATGGATGAAGTGGAAAGAGCCATAGAACTAGTTCAGGAGGATGTAGTTAACTTAGAAGATTTGGAAAAAGAACTAAACGGTGAGCAGAGGCAAATATATGACGAAGTCACAGAACACATTGAGCATGGTTTATCTCATGAAAAAAAAGAGTGCTCATGTACATCATTTATGCCTGTTCGACTGTACGTGAGTGGAGAAGCAGGAACTGGAAAAAGTTTTCTGATTAAAACAATTGCAACGTATCTGCAGAAAAGAACGGAGTCATCGCTGTCTTATGTTGTTACCGCTCCAACTGGGTTGGCAGCCCACAACATTAAAGGGATTACTTTACATCGCTTATTGATGCTGCCAGTAGAGCATGATAATGAATTACAATACCACGAGCTATCTGGAGAAGCTTGTTGGGAAGTTTCAAGAGTCCTAAAGAAAATGAAACTTCTTATCATTGATGAAGTAAGCATGGTATCAAATGTAATGCTTGCTTTTGTGCATTTAAGAACGCAAGAAATTCTTAAAACAGAGTATGATGTGTTATTTGGAGGCAAACACATCATCGTTTTTGGAGATCTACTGCAACTAACTCCAGTGCAAGGACAGCCAGTGTTTAAAATGCTTACACATGAAGATACGAGGAAGTGCCTAGGAAGCATTGGAAATGTTAACATATGGTTAAATTTCAAATATGCAGAACTGCTTCAAAATATGCGACAGGTAAAGGATGAAGATTATAAAAATATTCTACAAGATGTAAGAATTGGAAAACTAACTGAGCATTGCAAAGAAGCTTTACATGGACGATTAATTTCAAATTTGTTTCCAAAAGAAAACATTCTCCCAGAGAATATGTTTATGAAAATTCCTGAAAACAAATCTGTTATATGCTTGATGCCAACTCTAAAAGAATGTTCAATCTTCAACAACAAAATGTTAAAGTTGGAAAATCAAGAGATTGTAAAACTGGAAGCTATTGATAAAATAGAACATGAAGGAGCAACTATTGTTTTGTCTGAAAAGTTGAAATCAAAATTGGATTCTTTAGACAATATCTAAAACTGCTGATTTGGAAAAGACTCTGTATGCATCTTTAAATTGTCGTATAATTTTACGACGTAATTTACATGTGGAAAGAGGTTTAGTAAATGGAGCAATGGGTCATGTTGTTGATTTTGTGAATTACCGAAATAGAGATGGAATTGAATTTATAAATATTAAATTTGATGGTATTGAAGAGGTACAACAAATCAGTCGTTGTTCTGCACGATTTTTGCTTGTGAAAGATTTATATGTCCGCCGAAAACAGTTTCCTGTTTCTTTGGCATATGCAGTGACTATTCATAAATATCAAGGTTTAAGTGTAGATACTGCTTTGGTGAATATTGGAAGTTCTGTGTTCAAGGAGGGTATGGCATATGTTGCTTTATCTCGAGTCAGAACTTGATCTGGATTGTACTTGATTGATTTTGATAAGACAAAGATAAATGCAGATCTAAATTGTGTAAAAGAATATAATAGGTTAAGAAGAGAGTATGCTCCAAATTTACCTCAATATCCTCTATTTGAAAAGCGTGTGTTAGGCCGAAAAAGAAGAAATGAGAAAAATTGTAGTGAAGTTGTAGCAAAAAGTAGATGAACCAGTAATTGTAAGCAGAAAGGAAAAGGATTCAGGTAAAGATGTTGTTGGATTTCAGTTTGAAAACAGTTCTGGTGTCAACTGCTATGCTAATGTAGTGGTTAACATTGTTTTTTTTCTCCAAACTGTACAAGAACAGATTGCTGAAAATCGTGATCAAACATTTTGTTGTTTATTACATTCTGTGTTTGACAAATGTAGCAGTGATAGAACAAAAATACAAAGTGTTTCTGAAATTCGAAATGTTTTAGACATATGTTCTGGTCAAAAACTATTTTCACAGAATATTCAGCAAGATTGTCAGGAATTTCTAATGTATATGCTTGTTGTTTTACAAGATGATGGTGTAGATGTAGAAAATCTTTTTGGCCTTTCTTATAAATGGCAGCATGACTGCGACAATTGCTCCTTTAGAAAGTAGTACTACAATAGACACTGAAAGATTTATATATTTGACTTTACCAGACTGCAAATCAGTGTCATTTAATAATCTAGTTAGACAAGCAAATCAAAGCATGGTCTGTACTCAATGTAAATCTGCAATGCTATCAACATTATTTAAACAAAGATATGGACAGTATGTAATTTTAATGTTCCAAACTGATGGAACTAAATTGACAACATTAATTAAAAATGTTGTGGCTTCTCAATTATCAATTTCAGGAAGAACTTTTACAACTGCAGCAATTATTTACCATGATGGTCCTTCAACAACATCAGGACATTACACAGCTCATTTAAAATGTCATAAAGGATGGAAACACTGTAATGATACTCAATTGACTTTCAAACAACGTTTGCCTTCTGACTTACAAAATTCTTACCTAGTGTTCTTACAACCGAAATTTTAGGGAAGGTAATTGGCCTATGAAGATTGCAGCAGTTATTAAAATTTAGTTTGCTGTTCAAAATTACTTTCCGAGTGACAGTGATGAAGATAATCAAAAACATGTAGTTCTGATAGAGGTAGTATATGTATTTCACATAGTGTGTGCAGTGAGTATTATAGAAAATATTAGTAAAAAGTAAGCTAGAGGTGGATATAAAACTATCGTTTCATAATGTAAAAGATGTTGGACCTTTTCTTTCAGAAACTCGGGTAAATGAGAGATTAAGAATACTCTTGACTAATTTCCAAAGAAAAGGACTTTCCATATACTATTAGGCCTCGTGGAGAAATAGACGGATCAAAAGTGAGTTAAGATATGTTTTTTCAAAATGTTATATTATTTATTCAAAAGTTGTATGGGTTTTTTAAACACAATCATTTTGATTGTGCTTTTTTTTGCCCGCTGTTATATGATGAGTAGTATTGAAGTCACTGTTTTAAGTGAAATTCAATATATTCTGAGAACAGCAAAAATAAACCATATAACATGTTGTACAAATTATTTTGTATTTGTATTATCTAATATATATTATTCTCCCCTTCTCTTATGCTCACTCGCCTATTTCCACCCTCTATCACTCCTCTTAACTCACCCTCACTGGCCTTTTCTCACTCTCCCTCACCTGAAATGAAATGAAATGAAATATGTATTTATAAAGCGCGGTTGCTGCCCTGGGGCGTCCAAGCGCTAATAGAAGGTGTATTTGCTGAATAGAAGAGGTTCTGCTAGGAGAATTAATGATGGGCATTAAACAGGAGGGGTTTCAGCTGTTTCCGGAACGAGAGGAGGTTGGGGTTGGACCTGAGTTGGAGGGGAAGGGAGTTCCATTGTTTGGCGGCATTGAGGGAGAACATCCTGACACCAGCTCTTGCTCTTTTTATTCTGGGCACTAAGGCCAGAAAAGACTGACTTGATCTAAGATTCCTGGTGGGGTGGTACTGGGTTATTAGTTGGCGGCCAATTGCTGGACCTGTGCGCCAAAAAGCCTGGTGGGAGATGCACATCGCCTTGAAGGCGATTCTTTGTCGTACAGGTAACCAGTGCAGCTTGTTCAGCCCCGGTTTGGCTGATTGTCTGCGGGGCAGCTGGAGCAGTGTTCGGGCGCTGCAGTTCTGCACTATCTGCAGCTTTCGTAATGTGTATTCCGGGGCGCCGAGATACAAGGCATTATTGAAGTCCAGCCGAGATTGAATCAGGCCCTGGACGGCTACCTGTTTGGCCTCCATAGGCAGGAGAGGGATGACTTTCCTCAACATCCGGAGAAGACCAAAACAAGTTGCGGACAGTTTCATGGCCTGAGTGTTGAAGGAGAGAGCCTTATCCAGCTAGACCCCCAGGCTCTTTATGTTGTCTTTGGGGGCTGGTGGGTTGCCTAGGCAGGGAGGCCAGAGAGAGTTGAAGTATACCGGAGATGTGGGCCCCAGGAGCATCAGCTCCGTTTTATCCCCATTGAGTTTAAGGGAGGATGATGTCATCCATCCCTTAACTGCCTCCAAGCATTTCAGTAGTCCCAATGAAGATGATTGGCCGTCCTCCTGCGCCAGAGAAACCACTAGCTGAGTGTCATCAGCGTATGAGATGATTTTAATGCCAAACGGAAAAACAACCTCAGCCAGTGGTTTTATATAGATATTAAAGAGTGCAGGGCTTAGGGAGGAGCCCTGCGGGACTCCACAGTTCAATGGCCTGCTTGTTGAGACAGTATCTCCATCAAAAATCTGGAAAGACCTAGAGCTCAAGAATGATTCGAGCCACTGCAGTGCCCCGCCTACTATTCCTACGTCCGTTAAGCGGCTCAGCAAGGGGACATGGCTGATCGTGTCGAAGGCAGCGCTCAGGTCAAGGAGGACCACTGCCACTGATCCCCCTTGATCTAATATCTTTCGAGTTTCCTCAGTGACTGCTATCAGAGCGGTTTCTGTTCCGTGCTTAGGTCGGAAGCCTGTTTGAGTGGCGTCTAGCAGCTGGTTATTCTTGAGAAAGTCCATTAGATGGATGTGGACATGTTTCTCGAGAATTTTGCTCACCCATGGGAGCAGGGAGATCGGACGGTAGCTGCCGGGATCCTCAGGATCAAGGTTAGGTTTTTTGAGCAGAGCCTGGACCTTGGCCTTTTTCCATGCAGGCGGGACAGTGCAGGAGGTGATGGAGGCATTTAAGAGATTCATTATGGTGGGAAGCACGACTTGGCTAGCTAACAACATTATCTCTGGCGGGGCTGGATCGCATGGTGATCCTGATTTTACTTGGCGAGCTAGTCGGTCCAAAGATTCGGAATCTAACAGAGGGAAATGATCTAATGTTACCAGAGGTTGGAGGGACGCCACCTCCAGATTCCCCTGTCCCAGTGCCCTAGGGTTAGTTACTGCAGCCGGGAAGGAGGAATCGTTTAAGTTTAACTTCTGGTGAAAAAATTCTGCCAGGTCGTTGCAGTGAGCTGAAGTTTTGGCAGGAGGCGTGATCGAAGTAGAGATTTTAGTGAGGCTTTTTACTATATGGAAGATTTCCTTAGGTTTGGACTTAGCTTCCATGATCTTACCTGAGAAATAGGCAGATTGAAAAGATTTTACATCGCTTTTGTAGGAGTTGATTGCCTCTCTATATTGAGTTTTTGCATCTGGTGCGTAGTCCAGGCGCCACCTTTTTTCTAATTTCCTACAGAGACGTTTTTTATCTCTGAGGGATTTTGAGAACCAGGGGGCAGTTTTATGTGAATGTTTTGATGTGACTTTACGGATGGGAAGGGTAGCTTCAAGGGATTTTAATATCCAGTCCTCATATTCTTGGTTGGCTATGCTCGGGTCCTCATTGCGAAGGGGACAGGTGTGCATCAACTTGTGGAGCCAGAGGTCAACTGGTAGTCTGGCCCAGTTTCTGGAGTTCCTGACCAGGGGGATGGGGGTAAAGATTTGCACGTGGTCCATGGCAAAGGAATGAGGGAGTGGTCTGTCCAGGGCAGGCAGATAGATTGACCGACCACTAGTTCAGTGCAATTGCTGAAGATTGGATCCAGGAGGTGACCTTTGATATGTGTAGGTACATCAACCCGTTGGTCTAACTGAAGGGCCGCTAGATCGTCCATCAGTTCCATAGCTATGTGGTCGCGAAAGGTGTCAAAATGTAGATTAAGGTTGCCTAACAATGTAAAGTTGGAGCTAGTAGTGACCTGTTCAGCTAAAATGGCTGGGAGCGATTTATGAAATTGTTTGGGCAGGCCCGGGGGACGATAGACTACGATGCCGGAGAAACAGTTGTTGGGAGAAAAGTCAATACTGAAAGCAAGGCTCTCACAGTCTGGGATAGAATCGGGGGTAGTGCGGCAGTGATACTGCTCTTTAAATATGATTGCTAGGCCTCCTCCTCTCCCTTCAACCCGATCTAACCGGGTGATTTGGAAGCCTGGGGGCAGGGCTGTTATGATATCCGGCTCGGAATCTGGTGTCAGCCAAGTTTCTGTCAGAAAAACTGCGTCTGGCATGTGTTCTTCTAGCATGAGAGCAATTTCCGTCCTGTGTTTGGGTAGAGACCTGCAATTTAGCAATAGCATATGGTACTCATGTTTCGTGACCCGCGGCTGACTGTCAGTGAATGTATGTCTGCACCCCGGGCAGATCAGTGGCAGTTCGGTGGCCGTAGAAGTGTGTAGACAGCCCTGCGTCTCTATAATTCTCATACTATGAAGGGTGTCTGAGCTGTATACCCTTGTGTGTGAGGAGTGAGATGCAGGGGGTATGGCCCCGGGTCCCGCTCGGTCACGGACGGGCGCAGACGGGCTTGCCTTTGGCGCGCCTTCGGTGCACCGCCGGTGCGCCCGCTGCGCCCGACCGCTGCGCGTCCGGGGAAGGCACATCTTAAAATAGGAAGGGGGGGTGTGGCCTGAGGCAGTGGGCGTGTCCTGACTCAGGGCTTCCTCGGGGATGACGGGGATCCCTCTATGACCCGCTGCAGCGTCTAACTCGGCTGCGCGGGGAGAGGTGATCAGGTGAGTCAGGGCTTTCCAGCAAGTTAAAACAGAGTGTAAACACAATACAAAGTTTTCCAATTTTTAAAAATGAGCGTGGCTCCCGGCTTCCGCCTCAGGAGTTCGTCAGCTACAACCTACAACACGCGTGTGCAGGAGCGCGAATTAAGTAGTGGTGGAGGGGGGCGTGGCTTGAGGCAATGGGCGTGTCCTGGCTCAGGGCTTCCTCGGGGACGACGGGGACGACGGGGATCCCTCTACGACCCGCTGCAGCGTCTAACTCGGCTGCGCGGGGAGAGGTGATCAGGTGAGTCAGGGCTTTCCAGCAAGTTAAAACATAGTGTAAACACAATACAAAGTTTTACAATTTTTAAAAAATGAGCGTGGCTCCCGGCTTCCGCCTCAGGAGTTCGTCAGCTACAACCTACCTACCTCCCTTTCCTTATTCCACTTTCCTCACTTATCCTCTTTCTCCACTCCTTCACGGCCCTTTCCCTCTCTCCCATCCACTACTTTCCAGCTGTCAGTTACTCTACTTCACTCCCCTTCCCCAGGTTTCCTTTCTTTGTTCCCTCAATAATTCCCCTTCTCTCACTCACCTTACTACACTTCACTCACTCCTTCTCTCACTTCCTCTGTCCTCTCACATCCTCACTCCTCTACCCTCACTCCCTCTCTCTTAGCCTCACTCTCTCGATCCTCTCACTCTCTCACTCCTCTCCCATCATGCTTACTGTCTAAAACTCACCCACACTCCTTTACTTACCTTTCTTTGCTGTCTCACTCAGTCCCTTTCTGTCACTCTTTCCTTCACTACCTCTATGTTCTGACTCCTTCACTTCCCTTGTCTCATGCTCACTTACTTTTATCCTCTCTTTATTTTCCCTTTTTCATCAACCTCACTGCCCTTCACTCACCCTCCCTCACCCTTGTTCCCTTACTCCAGTTCCCTCACTTATTCTCATTCATCATCCTTAACTACCCTTCTTCTTTCTCTCCTCACGCACTCACCTTTTCCCAGTCCCTTTTTTTTCACTTTTCTTCCCTTTCTTCCCTTCCTTTGCTCCCTCAGTCATTCTCCTTCCCTTACTCACCTTACTGCCCTTTACTCTCTCTTTCTCTCACTCCCTCTGTTCTCTCATATTCTCACTTGTTTTCCCTCACTCCCTCTCTGTTACCTTCACTCCCATTGTCTCCTCACTGTCTTACGACCATACATTCACCCTCACTCACCTTCCATGCCTCATTGTCATTAATCCACCGTTATTCACTCCTGCTTCTCTGTCACTCACTCCCCTTTCTTTACTTCCCTTTCTTCCTTTAGTTTTCCTAATGCACATTCCTTTAGTATCTTACTCATCTTCACTTCATTTCTCTCTCCTGCTCTTGTTCACTGTCACTGAATGTATCCATGTCATTATCCTTTTAGTAATTTGCTCTCTCTCTATTTCTTTTTAACTCTCTCTGACCTTCACCATTCCTTTGTTTTTCTTTCTGAGTCCTTCACTTCTACTTTATCTCTTACTAACCTTTTATGACTTTTAATATCCTACTTTGTCTCTGGTATTGTAAAACATATATTATAAATATTCTAACTTAATTTTTTTCCTCTTTCACAGATATTAAATTTTCTGAAAATATGTAATTAAGTTTACATTACTTAAAAGGTAAGTTTGACGTACAAAATTTACTTTCCCTATACTCTTTTCCTTAACCTCACTACTCTTCTCTGATGCTCCCACACCCCTGTTCCCTTATTGCGCTTGCCTCACTTATTCTGAATCCCCACGTTTACTCCCCTTTTCCTCACTCCTCTCTCACACTCACCTTCTTTCAGACCTTCTCCTTTACTTTCCTTCCTCTCTCTTCCCTTTGTTCACTCCTTTACTCTTTTCCCTTCCCTTATTCTCCTTACTCCACTTCACTAACTCCTTTTCTTACTCCCTCTGTCCTCTTACTTCTACACCCCCCTTCCCTAATTCTCTCTCTGTTAGCCTCATTCTCTCCGTCCTCTTAGTCTCTCACTCCTCTTCTGTCACACTCACTCCCTATAACTCAGCCATACTCCCACACTCACCTTCTTTCAGACCTTCTCCTTTACTTTCCTTCCTCTCTCTTCCCTTCTTTCGCTCCTTCACTCTTTTTCCTTCCCTTACTCTCCTTACTCCACTTTACTAATTCCTTCTCTTACTCCCTCTGTCCTCTTAGTTCTACACTCCCCTTCCCTCATTCTCTCTCTGTTAGCCTCATTCTCTCCATCCCCTTAGTCTCTCACTCCTCTTCTGTCACACTTACTCTGTATAACTCAGCCATACTCCCACACTCACCTTCTTTCAGACCTTCTACTTTACTTTCCTTCCTCTCTCTTCCCTTGTTTCGCTCTTTCACTGTTTTCCCTTCCCTTACTGTCCTTATTCCACTTTACTAACTCCTTCTCTTTCTTCCTCTGTCCTCTTAGTACTAAACTCCCCTTCCCTCATTCTCTCTCTGTTAGCCTCATTCTCTCCATCCCCTTAGTCTCTCACTCCTCTTCTGTCACACTCACTCCGTATAACTCAGCCATACTCCCACACTCACCTTCTTTTCAGACCTTCTACTTTACTTTCCTTCCTCTCTCTTCCCTTGTTTCGCTCCTTCACTTTTTTCCCTTCCCTTACTCCCCTTACTCCACTTCACTAACTCCTTCTCTTACTCCCTCTGTCCTCTTACTTCTACACTCCCCTTCCCTCATTCTCTCTCTGTTAGCCTCATTCTCTCCGTCCCCTTAGTCTCTCACTCCTCTTCTGTCATGCTCACAGCCTATAACTCAGCCATACTCCCACACTCACCTTCTTTCAAACCTTCTCTTTTACTTTCCTTCCTGTCTCTTTCCTTCTTTTGCTCCTTCACACTTTTCCCTTCCCTTACTCTCCTTACTCCACTTCACTAACTCCTTCTCTTACTCCCTCTGTCCTGTTAGTTCTACACTTTCCTTCCCTCATTCTCTCTCTGTTAACCTCATTCTCTCCATCCCCTTAGTCTCTCACTCCTCTTCTGTCATGCTCACTCCCTATAACTCAGCCATACTCCCACACTCACCTTCTTTCAGACCTTCTCCTTTACTTTCCTTCCTCTCTCTTTCCTTGTTTCGCTCCTTCACTTTTTTCCCTTCCCTTACTCTCCTTACTCCACTTCACTAACTCCTTTTCTTACTCCCTCTGTCCTCTAACTTACTCACTCCCCTTTCCTCACTCTCTCTCTGTTACCCCTATTCTCTCCGTCCTCTTAGTCTCTCACTCCTCTTCTGTTACGCTTACTCCCTATAACTCAGCCACACTCCCTCACTTATGTTTCTTTCCTCCCTCACTCAGTCCTCTACTCTCACTTTTACCTTCACTTTCTCGGTCTCCTCACTCCCTTACTCCCCTTGTCTCACGCTCACTTGCCTTTATCCAGTCTCTATCACCACTCTTTCCTCCACATCACTGCTCTTCTCTTGCCCTTCCACACCCCCCTTCCTTTACTCCGTTTTCTTCACTTATCCTCATTCCCCTTGTTCACTCCCCTTCTCCTCATTCACCTCCCACACTCACCTTCTTTCAGTTCCCCTACTTCACTTCCCTTCCCCTTTCGTCCCTTTCCTTGCTCCCTCACTCATTTTCCTTTCCTCTCTCACTGCACTCCACTTCACTCACTCCTATAGAATTTGTAAAGAATACAGTTCTTTTTGGAGAATTGGAGGTAGTTCTAAAAAGAACTGTTTTTTTTCTTCTTTTTTAGGTTTTTTTCTGAACAAAAACAAAAACAGGGAATGCCAAACCGCTCAACAGAAGCAAAAAAAAGGTGAAAAATTAGGGCTGGGGAGGGCATCGGTGTTCTTCCCTTTTGCGTGCAATGAGCGTGATACTCTGCTCACCGTAGCAAAGCAGTTCATCACATTGCTTTCACTTGATAGTGATGTCACTGAAAACAGGCTGTATGTTCGGGATCAGCTCCACTGCTCTCCCTCTCCCCGATGTTGTGGCTCCTCCAGTTGATGTTGAGGCACCATCCCTTGGGGGATTACGTGCTAGGTCTCTGACACTCTACCGGGCATAGTTCTGGGGGTGCCTCCACTGAAAATGGCGAATCATTGTGGAGTTGCCAAAACTGTACTTTCTTCTAGGGTCACCCCTGGAAAGAACTGTTTTGCAGATTTTACACTCCACCTTTGGAGCATTAACCTTCTTCTCTCCAGGTGGTATGGAAAAATGTTTCCATATAAAGTGCTCCTTCACCTTGGGTTGAGGAGGCTCCTCCTGGATGAACTCATCCGAGTCCTCACTGCTGCTGGGTGGTCTGGCAGCCATTATTTTCACTAAATGGAAGAACAGAAAGGAACAGGTCTTGCTGTCTCCAAAGTGAAAGAAGAAGTGAAGGAAATGGGTGGAGTTTTCATTACTTGTAAAAAAAACTGTTAACAATCAATGAAAAGAGTTATTTTAAGGTCACATGACTTGACGCGCTTACACTACGCGCACCGGAGCGCTTCCGGGGGCGCTTACGCAGCACGAACGTAGGCGCTTCCGGGGGCGTTTACGCGGCGCGCCTAAATGACGTTTTGCTAGCTTTTCGGAAATGCATTTAAAGTTAAAATACTTTTTTTAAAATCAAAAATACTACTTTTATAAGTATGCTACTGAATGTCTTGCATTATTTTTTATTTTAAATACATACTTTTTTTTTCCCCCCCGTGGAAATAGCGCTCTCGGGTGAGCTTACCGGTGCGCGCACCCTGAGCGCTCCAAGACAAAATGATAAAAAAAATACCTATATAAAAATACATTGGAAAAATTATTTTTGAAAATAAATAAATAATAATAATTAATAGTTATGAAAAAAAGCTAATAAAAAAAATCAGTTTAAAAATCGTAGGTTACAAACTCGATATACAAAGGATTTAGCTTTTAAAAAACCTTTGAAATTCACTGAATTAATCATAGGTTTCAAACTCGTTATAGTTAGGAATTAGCATTTAAAAAACCTTTGAAATTCACTGAAAAACCATAGGTTTCACAATCGTTATAGTTAGGGATTAGCATTTAAAAAACCTTTGAAATTCACTGAAATAAACATAGGTTTCACACCAGTTATAGTTAGCTAAACATTTTACTCATACAAAACCATTGAAATTCCCACGTTATAGTTAGTTGGACTCACTATAACTCGCGCGCCCGCAATCCACTGCTGATGATGTCACATATTACATCATTCATGACATGGTCAGTGACATCACTGTAATAGTAATCAAATCTTTAGCCATGTTTTTTAATATAATCATCTATACAGTATCAAAACTGTAAAGTATAAATAATCTGCATAGAGAAACAAATACGCACAATCTCATGCCGTTGCAGAATGTATAATATAAAGGAGATCAAAATATAATAAATGTAAAAAATACTGTTTTTTCCTTTCTTTTATAAATTATTGTTCAATAAAAATGCACAAACCTTATCTGTACCGTGCACTCTGTTTATGATTTAGTGTTCCTATTTTCCTGTCAGTAAATTTCCGCCTTATAACCTTGTTCCTAATTATTGTATTGACACACGGTTATATATCCCGAAATTAGGAACTCTAGTCGGGGATACCCCTTTCCTTTTTTTCATACAGTGACATCACTGATGACTTCTCAAATTACATCACTGATGACATCACTGATGACATCATCCATGTGATAATACAATACACCTCCTCACACTCTAATCTAACCTTTGATACATCCAGTGTTAAATACAAACTACCATTCCTGAAACCATTGACACAGCAATACCAGTTACCACATAAGCACTCACTGATTCGTAGGTCTACACACACATCCACCCATTCACCCATACAATCACTCATACATACAGTCACTCATCAATACAACACTATCATATGCACTCATACACCTATACAGACACTCACACACTGCCACTCATCCATGGAGTTACTCACACACCTATTCAGTCATGTAAACAATCAAACACACTCCCATTTCTTCATCTATACAGTTATACACACAAAACCTTACTTATTTAAACATATACTAACACATACTTACTCTCTTTTACAATCACTGATACAAGTACACATTGATAGATACAGTCACTTATGCAATCACAGGCTATCATATAAAGTCATTTTTATATGCCAACTCTCACATGCACTGTGTTTTACATATGTACTTACTTGGACATGTAGCACTGAGATATCCATTCACTCACCAACACACCCATGCAGACAGTCAACCGCCTATACAGCTGTTTCCACATGCACTCTTGAACCCATACACCAAGTGAATCAACTGCTCACACATCTATGCACAGAGTCACACACCTCCCAGCCACCTCCACACACACTCACCCTCACATACAAATACTTGGGCAACAAATCAATAACACATGTAGCCACTCATATAGCTACTGATCAACAGATGCAGCAACTTACACAACAACAGACATAATGATGCACACATTCAGACACTTTAGTCAGTAACCCATGCATTCATTAAGACACATTTAATCTGTCACTCATACAGTCAGTCACGCATCTACTAAATCCTTCATCCAGACACTCATACATAAACTCATTCTTCAATATGTAAAACTTATTTCAACTTTACAGAAACACAAATTCACTGGATGATGTCATCAGTGATGGCATCAGTGATGTCATTTGAGATGTCATCAGTGATGTCATCAGTGATGTCACTGTCCATGTCATGAATGATGTAATATGTGACATCATCAGCAGTGGATTGCGGGCGTGCGAGTTATAGTGAGTCCAACTAACTATAACGTGGGAATTTCAATGGTTTTGTATGAGTAAAATGTTTAGCTAACTATAACTGGTGTGAAACCTATGGTTTTTTCAGTGAATATATATATATATATATATATATATATATATTCACCGAGAAAAAACATAGGTTTCAGGGACGTTATAGTTAGTTGGACATTTCACTCATACAAAACGATAGAAATTCCGCTGTTATAGTTAGTTGAGCTAACTATAACTCGCGCCCCGGCAATGAACTGCTGATGACGTCACAAATTACATCATTCATGACATGGTCAGTGACATCACTGATGACATCTCAAATGACATCACTGATGACATCATCCAGTGACTGTGTTTCTATAACATGTAAATATGTTTTATTACCTACTGGCGGTCGCCAGTAGGTATATATAGTTAGGATTTTTTCTCTATGGGTTTTTTGAAAATTCGGTCTAATAACTTTGGCGTTTGTGGACGGAATTGGCTGAAATTTTCAGGAAAATGGCACATTTTGTTTCTGAGCAGCCCCTGAAAATTGGGGGGGGGGTTCGTCCAGGGGGGGTCGAGAAAAAAAGGGGGTCCCAAAACGTGTTTTTAACATTGAGTTTTCCATAGGGCGGTTGGCCTCACTTTTAGCCCGAACGGCTGAATGGATTTGCACGAAACTTGGCAAAATTGTAGGGACTGGTAGCCCGATGTGCCTTTTGTAGGTCTCAATATATGTGCTACAGTGGATTTTGAGAAATTAACGTTTAAAAAAAGATATATATCTGTAACAGCGGACCGGGCAGCGCTCCAGGACGCGTACTTTTCACGCAACGGAGCTTTGTGAAGCGAAGCTGATTGGTTCTCCGGCGTCTGTCAACATTCCAAACAGTCCGTAGCGGCCGCCATCTTGTCTCTCGGTAGGATCGAGAGACAAGAGGAGGCCAAAGCGAAGGGGCAAATGACCATAAGGGGGAATAGTAGATCCTCGCTGACCCCCTAGGTTTGATGTGGAGGTTTTAAAAGGGCTCCGCGGGGCAAAAAAAAAAAAAAATAATAATAATCGAACGGCTGAATGGATTTGCACGAAACTTGGCAAAATTGTAGGGACTGGTAGCCCGATGTGCCTTTGCTAGGTCTCAATATATGTGCTTCAGTGGATTTTGAGAAATTAACGTTCAAAAAAAGATATATATCTGTAACAGCGCACCGCTTCGCGTACTTTTCGCGTTACGGAGCTTTGCGAAGCGAAGCTGATTGGCTCTCCGGTGTCTGTAAACATTCCAAACAGTACGTAGCGGCCGCCATCTTGTCTCTTGGTAGGATCGAGAGACAAGAGGAGGTCAAAGCGAAGGGGCAAATGACCATAAGGGGGCATAGTAGATCCTCGCTGACCCCCTAGGTTTGATGTGGAGGTTTTAAAAGGGCCCCGCGGGGCAAAAAAAAAAAATAATAATAATAATCGAACGGCTGAATGGATTTGCACGAAACTTGGTAAAATATTAGGGACTGGTAGCCCGATGTGCCTTTGCTAGGTCTCAATATATGTGCTTCAGTGCATTTTGAGAAATTAACGTTCAAAAACAAGATATATATCTGTAACAGCGCTCCGCTTCGCGGAGATAAAATTATATCTGTATTACCTAGCTGTTGCTAACACCAGTTAGCGACGGCTAGTAGGAGATAGCGACCATCTTGGGCCCCACTTTGCATGTGAGTGATATTTATCACTAATGACATGCAAAGTGGGCATGCCAAGATGTTAGCGACTGGAAACAGTCGCTAACATCGCTATCTCCTATTATCAACTTTTGGAAATATTCGAGATAAGCGCGAATATCTCCAAAAAGTAACAGCTGCCCTGAGCAGTTCTTAGCCATGTTATCCAATGGGAGGTGGATAACATGGCTAAGAGCATTAGCTTGGTAATGCATGAATATCGCTGAGTTTTCAGCGATATTAATGCATTGCGGTCGTTTTTTATCGTATTTGCGATAAACCTTGATAATAGCAAGGTTTATCTGCGATAATTTCTGACGGTAAAAAAATCTTTGCAATGCATCGTTAGGGATAAATATCGCTTAACTTTGGTAATATGCCCCAACGTCTGTTAACGTTCGATTCGAAGGAAATCAGGAAGTGTTGAAAAACATTGTCTGCGCCATCTTGTCTTTTTTCAAATGCCACACTTTTGTCGTGCACGGCAGCCATTTTAGATGCCTTGACCAGACCCACTCTGTGCACGCTGTCGATCCTTAGCATGGCTCCCCACCCTCGCAAGCATCTCACCCAGGCAGTGGTCACCCCCGCTCTCTGTCTTATGCATGGGTAATAAACCTCCCCCCATCTGCGCTGCTCTTCCCTGAGAATCACACCCTGTGCCCGCCCGACACCTCCCTTTCGCCCTATTCACTACCGCACCCTCTGACACTCCTTTTCCTCTGTGTCCGATTGTCCAGGCCGGTCCTAGGCTATCAGCTAGCCCTGCAGATGTAGTTTATGGCTACAGCTGTAAAGAATCACCCCTCTTCAAAGGAGTTATAGTAGATCAAGGCCCACACTCGATGAGATCCGTCACAGCAGAAGCGTTGCTATTATCTGAAAACCATCCTGTATTGTGATTGGGGAGGGGACCGAGCGTGAAGCGGAAGATTCCAGGGATGACTCTTTGCACATCAAAGTTTTTACAATTATGTGTCACATTAAAAATATATAGCACTCCGATAAAGTAGTAAGATTATAAAACTTTAATAATTTATAAATATATACAAGAAAACAAAAATAGTGATAACATATAAACATTTTTAGGGAAAAACAACGAAGTAGCGGTCGGCTGTGCGAATAGTCCCAACGCAGCACAACGTCCAGATTTCCGGCGTGGGGCGTCGCGGGGGGTGGGTCATCAGTAGCAAACTGTTGTGCGAATAGTTCCAAGGCAGCAGAACGCGCCGAAATCTAGATGACACGAAAGTGATGTCTAGTAAGTTGCCACCCAGCAAATAACGGCGTGGGGCGTCGCGGGGGGTGGGTCATCAGTAGCAAACTGTTGTGCGAATAGTTCCAAGGCAGCAGAACGATGGCACCAAGGTGATGTCCAGTAAGTTGCCGCACTGGTTTTGGTATCCTACAATGCTGCTCCGAATAACGGCGTGGGGCGCCCCGGGGGAGGCGGCGTGAACGGGCCTCTCCAGGTGGAGTGTCATCTGTTGTAGTGGGGCGCCCCTTTACCGTTTCAGTTGCCATTCCGTCCGTTTTTGGTCCACTGTGTCAAAAGCCGCAATTCAGCTGAGTTGCGCCCACTCTTGCGGTGCAGCGATAGGCGGCTGTCACAGGACTCTCAAAATGGCGGCAGGCTCTTTCCTTTTTGGGCCTGGTCCACTGAAATGGCCCTGGGACACCTTGGAAATCGGACGCTTGTCTGCTAGGTCTTGGACCCCATTCTCGAAAGCGTCCCCTCCGCCTTGAGAATTCATCAAAAGTTTTGGGGGCCCCGACTCCTGCAGGCTTCCGGTGGGGAGCGGCTGCCATGATTGCTCGCGGAATGACCACGACGGAGCTACGAGATGGTGGTGCTCTCATGCTGATGCCAGTTTAGTCTGAAACATCCAGAAACAAGGTGGGGCTTTCATCGTTTGGGAAAAAAAAAAGTTTTCATCCAATGAAAAGTGTTGTTTTTAGGTCATATGATCAAGCCTTCCATCATTAGGAAACCAAAAGTAAAATGAACCAATGAAAAGTTTTATAAACAAGTCACATGACCTGTTATGCGGCATAGGGTATAAAATGCGGAGAAAATACGTTGGTACGTGAGGCGGCGTCAGTAGCGGACCGATGTGCGAATAGGCCGAAGGCAATACAACGCGCCAAGATCCGGATGGCACCGAGGTGGTGTCCAGCAAGTTGCAGCACTGGTGTGGCCATCCTACAATGCTGAAAGTCGGCGTGGGGCGCCCCGTTGGCCTGTGAGTTTGCGTCAGTAGCGGACCGATGTGCGAATAGGCCGAAGGCAGCACAACGCGCCAAGATCCGGATGGCACCGAGGTGGTGTCTAGTAAGTTGGCGCACTGGTGTGGCCATCCAACAATGCTGAAAGTCGGCGTGGGGCGCCCCGTTGGCCTGTGAGATGGCGTCAGTAGCGGACCGATGTGCGAATAGGCCGAAGGCAGCACAACGCGCCAAGATCCGGATGGCACCGAGGTGGTGTCTAGTAAGTTGTCGCACTTCTGTGGCCATCCTACAATGTTGAAAGTCGGCGTGGGGCGCCCCGTTGGCCTGTGAGATGGCGTCAGTAGCGGACCGATGTGCGAATGGGGCCAAAGGCAGCGCAACAATATTTTCTGACTGACACCACAAGGCGCTGAGATGCCAAGATCCGGATGGCACCGAGGTGATGTCTAAGTTGCGGACTGATGTGCGAATGGGGCCAAAGGCAGCGTAACAATATTTTTTGTATGGAAGATACCACTAGGCGTTGAGATGCCAAGATTCGGATGGCACCGAGGTGATGTCTAGCAAGTTGCTGTACTGGTGTGGTCATCCTACAATGCTGAAACTCGGCGTGGGTCGCCCCATTAGCCTGTGAGATGGCGTCAGTAGCGGACCGATGTGCGAATAGACCGAAGGCAGCACAACGCGCCAAGATCCGGATGTCACCGTGGTGGTTTCATAGTTGAGAGGCACTTCATCTGCAGTGGGGCGCCGAGATCCGGATGGCACCGAGGTGATGTCTAGCAAGTTGCTGTACTGGTGTGGTCATTCTACAATGCTGAAAGTCGGCGTGGGGCGCCCCATTAGCCTGTGAGATGGCGTCAGTAGCGGACTGATGTGCGAATGGGGCCAAAGGCAGCGCAACAATATTTTCTGAAGAGAAGACACCAAAAGGTGCTGACATTCCAAGATCCGGATGGCACCGAGGTGGTGTCTAGCAAGCTATGCAGTTGAGTTGTGTGCGCACTTGCGGCGAATAGGTCGAAGGCAGCATAACAATGTTTTTTGAATAGAAGACACCACAAGGCGTTGAGATTCGGTTACCACCGAGGTGATGTCTAGCAAGTTGCCGCACTGGTGTGGCCATCCTACAATACTGCTCCGAATAACGGCGTGGGGTGCCCGAAGGGGGGGGGGAGCCGGCGTGAATGGGCCTTCCTAGGTGGAGGCTCGTCTGCTGTAGTGGGGCGCCCCTTTACCGTTTCAGTTGCCATTCAGCTGAGTTTCGGCTGCTCTTGATGCTACAGCGACAGGCGGCTGCAAGAGGACTCTCAAAATGGCGGCCTGTTCTTTGGATTTGGGCCTGGTCCACTAAAATGGCCCTGGGACACCTTAGAACTCGGACGCTCGATTTTTTTTTCCTTTCCTGTACATGCAAAAAAAGGTAAATGCCCGGTACGTTACACGCTTCATCTGCCACGATGAACTCTCCAGAGGAACCGAAAAAAAATATAGTTGTGGTAACTATACCATGCATCGTCATATGGAGAGGTGGCACCAATTAATTATAGTGCTGCATAAAAGAGAGATTTGGAGGAGAACCCCTGACCTGCTAGTACATTCATCAAAGAAGTGGCACTGAGAGCTTCAGAGGCAAGGGAAACGGTCCCAAATATTTAGAAGAACTTTGGAAAGATTAAAATGACATGTTTAGATTGTGGCAAATTAATTTCATGTGGACAGATGAGTGTTACTCTAATAAATACAGCATATGAACATCATCATAGTCGATGGTTGGTAGAGACATTTTGACTATATCCTGGACCTGCCCGTCCTCGCCCAAAATGGCGCCGGAATAAATGGGACTCGTAACTCCTTGTTGTGTACTGGTTGCAGAACCTTGAAATCACGAGATACGTATGCAGTTTTGAAGCACATGGCGGGCGGGGACGAGAATTGATTGACTATTTCGACATCCCTATTGATATTAAGTTCTGATGTGTTATTGATTACTGTACTGTTGAAAGTTCGAATTAACGTCACCCATGGTACTTGCCCGCAAATGTATATCTAGATAATTTTATTGTAACTGGCCCTGTCGTATTTTAATTATAAAATGTACGTCCACCGATTCCGTAACTGTTAGACACCTTAGTTCTTGCAACCTAATGGCCCGCCCGTTACGTTCCTCTACAGTGTAAATGTCTATTCATCATATACGATTACAGTTTGCTCTGTGGCAGGCCCACGTGGTTATAGGCTCGTATTTGTATAATGAAATTTTCACAATAAAGGTTTTTAAAAGAAAACATGGTAGTAGTATATACATTGGTAAAGTTTTTAATAATAGTGACTGTTTTAGAATCATTAAAAGGCAAGTGAAATAAAGCAGACCAATTACATGAAGGGTAAAAGGTATAATACGCAGGAACGCAGTAAAGATAAATGGTCAAGGGCTGTTGTGTTTTCTATTCCTGCAACATAAAGTGATCGATAAGAATCTCATATTCAGGCGTATCGGCGACTAAGACAGCAGGTCGACCCTCTTTTGCTCAACGGCTCCGTCATGGGACGAAGAAACGCTCTTTTTCTCGAAAAAAGAATATATTTTACTTGCAGGACAGTTGTAAAATTTCCGGGAAAGTACATTAGCCTGGAACATTATAACATATATTTAAGAAAAAATAATGTTCGGAAGTAATGAAAAGCGTAATTTTTAGGTCATATGACCAAGCCTTTCATCATTACAATAAGAAAAGTAAAATGAACCAATGAAAAGTTTTATTAACAAGTCACATGACTTGTTATGCTTACGTTATGCGCTGCACGCCCCGGATGACTTCCGGATGCGCTAACGCGGCGCGTCATATGACGCATTACGCGACAACGCAGGTACAGAATATAGTCAAAATGTCTCCACCAACCAGCGGTCGGAACACAACCCCTTTCAGCAGGCTAAATAGTTCTGTTAAATGACAACAGAAGGGACAGGCAACAAGAACCATCAGTCAAAGAGGGGAGGGCTAGTTCTTCTCTACCGGGTTACATTGGGGCGCTACCGGAACTGATCGAATTGGTAGTCTACAGTGTTTCTGGATGTTTCAGACTGAAGCTGGGGTTAGCATGAGAGCAGCACCATTTCGTAGCTCCGTCGTGGTCATTCCGCAACCAATCATGGCAGCCGTTCTTTATCGTTATTTTGGGCGGGGTGGGTGGCGGAGCCGAGCTGTTTTGCAGCCATCATTGTGTGGAGTTCAGTTCATCTCACTAGTTTTGTATTTGTCATGAGGGGTTGTTCCTAATGTTTCTATTTTAGCGAGGTCAAAAAGAGATCCCATTAGTGGCCTACTGATTTTGCTCGATTCCTTTTCTTTTTTTTTACACGATTTTTCGTTATCTGCAAAGACTAAACAGAGTATTGCGACTCTGTGTTTGTTTGTAAATAGAGAATGAACCAAAGAGAACTAATTCTAAAACAGTAAATACTTGGATAACAATCAATCAAATGGAGAGAGAAGCAGGCACGACGGATTACAACGGGGGCAAAGGCCTGCGTTAACTACCTTTCACTATCTGCAAAGAGAGAGTACTCCTAATAGAAATGAGGGGGGGGGGGCACCATTCAAAGCAGATCAGTGTGCATAAACACGAAAATGTTTTCACTTACCACGTACTTGACATTCGACAGCTTATGATATTTGCTATTAAAAAACCATTGAAATTCACTGAAAAAACCATAGGTTATAGACCATATATAGTTAGGAATTAGCATTTACAAAACCTTGAAAATTCACTGAAAAAACCATAGGTTATAGACCATATATAGTTAGGAATTAGCATTTAAAAAACCTTATTTTACTCACACAAAACCATTGAAATTCCATATATAGTTAGTTGCACTAACTATATATCGCGCACCCGCAATCCACTGCTGATCATGTCACATATTACATCATTCATGACATGGTCAGTGACATCACTGATGACATCACTGATGACATCTCAAATGACATCACTGATGACATCACTGATGACATCTCATTTGACATCATTCTTGTGCTAATACGATAAACCTCTTCAGACTCTAATATAACCTTAGATACACTCAGTGTATACAGACACTCACACACTGCCACTCATCCATGGAGTTACTCACACACCCAGTCAGTCATGCAAAGAAACAATCTCACCTCCATTTCTTCAACTATACAGTTAAACACACCTTACTTATTGAAACATATACTATCACATATTTACTCTCTTATACAATCCCTGATACAAGTTCACAAAGAATCGATACAACCACTCACTCATTCAGTGGCTCTCATGCACAGTTATTTATATATGCCAACTCTCACATGTACTGTGTTTTACATATCTACTTACTATGACATGTAGCATTGAGATATCCATTCACTCATCAATACACTCATGCACACAGTCAACTGCCCATGTAGCTGTTTCCACATGCACTCTTGAACTCATACACCTAGTGAATAAACTGCTCACACATCTATGCATAGAGTCACACACCTTCCAGCCACCCCCACACAAACTCAATCTCCCATAGAAATACTTGGGCAACCAATTAATAACACATATAGCCTCTTGTATAGCTAATGATCAACACATGCAGCAGTTTACAGAACAACAGACATAATGATGCACAAATTAAGACAGTTTAGTCACTAACCCATGCATTCAGTGAGACACATTTAATCACTCACTCATACAGTCAGTCACGCACCTACTAAATCCTTCATCCAGACACTTATACATCCACTCATTCTTCAATTTGTAAGACATATTTTAACTTTACAGAAACATACAGTCACTGGATGTTGTCATCAGTGATGTCATCAGTGATGTCATTTGAGATGTCATCAGTGATGTCATCAGTGATGTCACTGACCATGTCATGAATGATGTAATATGTGACATGATCAGCAGTGGATTGCGGGTGCGCGATATATAGTTAGTGCAACTAACTATATATGGAATTTCAATGGTTTTGTGTGAGTAAAATAAGGTTTTTTAAATGCTAATTCCTAACTATATATGGTCTATAACCTATGGTTTTTTCAGTGAATATATATATATATATATGCCAAGGTGTATTAAAGAATGAATGGGTGTATAAGAGTCAGGATGCATGATTAAGTAGGTGTGTGACTGACTGTATAAGTGAGTGATTAATTATGTCTTACTTAATTTAATGCATGTGTTAGCGACTGATACAGACATTCACACAGTTTAGGTTGTCAGATGGTGTGTAAGCGGTTGCATGGTTTGGTTAGCAGCTAAATGAGGATCTATATGGACTATTGATTCCTTGTCTGCCTGAGTGTCTGTGTGAGTGGGTGGGGAGTGTGACTCTGTGCATAAATATGTGATAATTCACTGTGTATATGTGTTCAAGTCTGTATCTGTGAAGGGCTGTATGTCTGGGTGAGTTTGTGTATGGGTGTCTTGGTGAGTGAATGGCTGCCTCAGTGGTAAATGTGTGAGTAACTGCATATGTGAAAGGCAGTATATGTGTGTGTTGGACTGTATAAATTACTATATGTGAGAGTGAGTGATTGTGAGAGTGAGAGTGCCTGTATGGATCAGTGTGTGCTTGTATTAGTTATTGTATTAGAGTGAAAGTATGTGTTAGTATATCTTTGAATAAGTGTATGTGTATAACTGTACAGGTGAGTAAATAAAAGTGTGATTCATTATTTCCATTACTGACTAGGTGTGTGAATAACTCTATGAATGAGAGGCAGTGTCTGTATAGATATGTGACTGGATATGATAATGCGGTAGTGATGGCTGACTGTATGTATGAGTGACTGTATGGGTGAATAAATTGAGGTATGTGTAGACCTAGGAATTAGTCAGTGGATATGTACTAACTGGTATTGGTGCTTTCATGTTTTCGAAAAATATAGTCTGTATTTTAGAGTGGGTGTATCAAGTGTTATATTAAGGTCTGATGAGGTGTATCAGATTGTCACATGGATGATGTCATCAGTGATGTCATTTGAGATTTCATCAGTGATGTCACTGCGCATGTCATGAATGATGTAATATGTGACGTCATTAACAGTGCGTTGTGGAGGCGCGAGGTATTGTTAGCTCAACTAACTATATCAGCGGAATTTCTATCATTTTGTATGAGTGAAATGTCAAACTAACTATAACGTCCCTGAAACCTATGGTTTTGTCTGTGAATTTGTAAGGTTTTTTATATGCTAATTCCTAACTATAATGTCTGTAAAACCTATGATTTTTCAGTGAATTTCAAAGGTTTTTTAAATGCGAATTTCTAACTATAACGTTCCTGAAACCTATGGTTTTTTCAGTAAATTTCAAAGGTTTTTTTAAATGCTAATTTCTAATTATAATGTTCATTAAACATATCTTTTTTTTGTGTATTTTAATTATCATCCCATTCTCAACCTCATGAAAACTGCAAATCTCACCACTCTTCCATCGATACCTTTCGCCACCAAAATTGCCACAAATAAGAGCCACAACTAACGCTAATGATATGCAAAGTAGGCTTTACTGTGCAAAAAAAACATGAAAACACCACTTCCCTATATTTTAAACAACCAGCAAAATCTGCAATGTGATCCAAAAAGCAGACGATAAGTCGACTTACCAGTAACAAATTAACATCAACCTTTAACTGGTGTAATGAGGTTCACTATCTACTGCGTGAATTAGCCCCAACTCACAGCCACATCTAAAGAACAACATGTGATTGAGCTACTGATCATGCAGCTCCGACATTCAACAAGCCCACAACACCCAGCGCCATCACCACCAGAACCTCCCCCTTGCCATCCCCCGCTACTACTAACGAGGCAGCGCAAAACGGGACAACGGACCTTCCCAAAATTCCTTGGCCCCTCAGCCGCACAATAGCTGAATGTTGGGAGATGTGGCAACCAACTATATATGAAGAAGGCAAGTCACTCATCAATAATAATGCACACAATGCCAAGTGTAACGCTGATGTACTGCACAGACATCACTATGCAAACCACAAACCTCTCCATGTAGAGATATGTATGATACTTGCAGTGTAGTGCACCGTGGGCGCAACCATGTTACCTCAGGCAGTGGGGAAGATCTCGGTCATTTAGCTGTGTTGTCCCCCTCTGGAAGCGGAAGCGGAGTGGGCTGGTCCAACGTACGCCACTCCAGCATAGGAGTATGAATAGATAAGCCAGGCCCTGGGTGTGGTTGACTTCTGGGAAGACCAACGAGTCTGCAGAGCGGCGGCACTCACCATGGCACGTGGCTGCCACCATGACCCCGGGCCTCCTCCGCACAAGACCCTACGAACCCAGCAGCAGAGTACCGCAGACTTATGTCTGTACCGACTACTGCCTTCAATCTACACTGCGGACAGCAGGGTTCACAACTTGAATTCAGCCTTGATTTATTAATTGCACAGAGAATTGTACTCTATGTCCTCGGATTTTGTCAAGAAGAAGTAACAAAAAGCATTCCTCGATGTCCATGCTAACTACTGCCTTCGATCTATACTGTGGACAGCAGGGCTCACAATTCAGATGCAGTGGCAATTGCAGATGACGCAGTCCAGTTCGCAAGACCCGTTGCTCCCAGTGCAGCCCGCTGGGACCACGCATCATCGCAGGATGCGCACACGCTGAGTGCTTCAGGTGCTACTAACTCATTGCACTGTAAGTCAACTCCACGTGGCATAATCAAGGTAAGACATTGCTCCCAGTGCAGCCTGCCGGGACCATGTATCATTGCAGGGTACGTACACGCTGAGTGCTCCAGGTGCCACTAACTGTGCAGCTCAACTCAACGCCACGTGGTTGTGCACCCATTCTGACCGCTGCCTGTACCCTACACTGGGGTTACACGGTTCACAATTCAAGATTAGCAGCAACGCAAATTGTGTAAGAGACTATAATGGGTTAAGAAGACCAAATGCTCCCAATCTGTGCAGCTTAAGTCAACATCACCTGCCTGTGAGCCTTTGCTGACCGCTGCCCCCAGTCTACACTGTGGAAGACCAGCGACACGTGGTGCCAACTAACCCTGTTCAACGCAAGCCAATCCCACATGTGTAACTGGTTCCTGAGTCCTGAATAGCAGCGACCCCCAACTTCGTGGCAGCGACCACAGCCCCTCACCCCCTTTTATTAGTGAGTATTTACAGATTGAAGTCTGCAGACAAATGGTGCCACTGAACCTGCACTACACAGGCCGGTGGTGCCACCAACATATGCACATGCCTGTGGGCCCTTCCTCATCGCTACCTCTGGCCTACACTAGGGTCAGCAGGCCTCAGAATTCAGATACAGTCCTGATTCCACACAACGCTGTCCAGTAGGCAAGACACATTGCTCCCAGTGCGACCCGTCCACATCAACCATTGACACAGGCTCATTCGGTCTCAATGCTTCTGGTACCATTAACCCAATTTAACACAAACCAATCCAACATGTGTAACTGTGTCCTGAGTCCTGAATGGCCGTGACCCCAACTTCGTGGCAGCGACCACAGCACTAGACTCTCTTCAGTCCTATTTGTTGTTCTTTTCTTTAAATACTTTTTTTATATGTAGATCTTTACATGACTAAGATTCTTCTTTCTCCAACCGCACAGGGACACTTCCGGGCTCAAGAAGGTTTTTGGGGGTATGTTGGTAATGTGGGAAGAGGGTACGTTACCTGCTAATGTGGGGAGAGGGAGCGTCAAAGGGTTATCGCTCACAGAAATAACTCCGATATCTTTTCACAAATGTCTCGGACAGATGCCAGCTGGCGGACTGAATCACAAAATGTTTTTTTAATACTTATATAATGTGAGTTATGAACAGTTCGGACCCAGGCTCGCAGAGTGACAGCTGTGGCCCCTCAGCTTGACTCCCAGACGCAGTACTACAAGCCGTCCATGTCATTGTGTCTATCCCTGCCCTGTTCCATCGCATGCCACCCCACTCAGATTACGTTCTGACGTTGGCCCCACATAGCTACCTGTCGCAGGCATACTTGCTGTTGGTGTGCAGGTCAGTGGTCTAGTTCTCAACATCTCACAGCCACTCCCTGAAGGCATGTTTGCACACACACCACACCCATCCGGAACATGCGACACAGGCCATGTGACCACGCAAATATAATAGATCGACAACGTCACATCCTTTATTGCCGGTGCTGACTAGCTGGCGAACGCTCCACGGGTCTCAACCATAAAGAGTCCATGAAAAGTTGCGCAGAAGGTTAGTCGCACCCTCAGCTGTATGGCCGTCAGCGGCCTACCATCCCCTTGGTGCGGACTTCATATGCATAGGGTTAGTGCCACCCCAAACTCATGTGGCCATCAGGAGCCTACCACCACCTGGCACGAACTTGAGTTCCACAGGCTTAGCTGCACCAAACCCTGAGGTGGTCTCCGCCAATGACGACTCAGGACTCAGCGACATGTGTGAGATCTGCTGGGCCGTGAAGAAGCTGTAGTGGTCTCCACCATTCAGGACTCAGCAACATCTGGGAGTTCCGCGAAGAAGCTGATGTGGTCTCCGCCATTCAGGACTCAGGAATCAGTGACATCTGTAAGATCCACGCAGAATCTGATGTGTTCTCCGCCATTCAGGACACGGGACTCGGGACTCAGCAATACATCTGAGATCGGCGGAGTATCTTATGTGGTCTCCAGCATTCATGACTCAAGACTCAACAACACATCTGAGATCGGCGAGGTTTTGACAGGCACGTGGAGTCCACCCACTGCTGCACACTCCGCTGGCAACAGGTAATTATTTCCTCCTGGATGCGCAGAGGCGACAGAGTGAGTCTCTCTCTCTCTCTCTCTCTCTCTCTCTCTCTCTCTCTCTCTCTCTCTCTCTCTCTCTCTCTCTCCCTTCTCTCACTTCCCTCTCTTCTCTCTCTCTCTCTCACTCTCTTCATTCCTTTCCTTCTATCTCTCTCCCCCTTCTCCCTTTCTCGTTCCCTTTCTTTCCTTCCCTCTCTTTTTCTCTCTGGCTTGTTTTCCCTTCTCTGTTTTTCTCTCTCAGTCCTTTGATATGCGCATTACACACGTCCTTATTTTGTGTTTTATTTTCCAGGCTTTGTCGTCGACATCCATGGTCCACACAGCACTCTTCCCCCTTGTTGTTTTCTATTATGTTTGTTAAATGTTGTTTATTGGTTTATATTTTATATATATATATATATATATATATATATATATATAAATAAAAAAATACAATTTAAAAATAGTTTATGGTTTATATACGTTTATAAAAAAATTAAGTTTGACAAAAAAAATTAACTTTTCGGTTGTTTTCTTAACTGCTGTGTGACTCTTTCTTGTTCTTATTACTGTTATTTGCTGGTATCCACCATGGTGTTAAATTTTGGAGCACTTATCGTGGGAATACTGGTGATCTTTGCAGTTTGCACCAACTTCTGAATACTGTGTTAGATTTATCTCAACGTAAGTTTCATTAAAGTGCTGATAATGAAATGCAGAATAGCCAGCGGTGCTAAAGACAAGAGTTGCACCTTTGCGATTTATTCAAAATACTAAAATCCTGTATTGAATTGCACTGAGGTAGTGCCTCCACTTACAGTGTACACACAAAATCAATGAAGAAATCCTATTGTAATTATATTAATTAGGAATAGTGCGTCAGGTGCTGGATCTTGACGGGATACACTGCCCAGTTCGTGGATTGTTCTGCACACGTAAAAATGACATCACAACTTTCACAACTGTAATGCGAAATTCATTCATATGATAACCCACATTACCACCAGGAATTTTACACCTGTTTTTGCTGGTGTTAAGCAGGACGACTACCTGCAGCATGAAAGGAAACACAGCCAAGAGCCACACCAGAACACCCACAGGTACCATAGAGTCAATGAGCATGATACTGGGATACCCATGAGGGCCACAAGACTCATCACAACAACCCCGGGACCACCAACGACCCCCAAACCCGCATCTGAGCAAGTGTGTCCGCGTGGTTATTGTGTTAGCATGATAAGCACGGGCCCTGCAACATCACAGTGTGCAGTTTTTAGCAGACGTTACCATGTCACCTCAGCGTTGGCAGTGACCCTGGACATGTAGCTATGCACGCATCCTCCTGCAAGCACAATACACGTGTGCTGGTCCGGCATAAACAGGTCAGCGCAGGGTTGTGCCTATCCGGCAAGGGAAACGGGGTGTCTTGGACATGTCCGTGTGCAGGAAGTATGGTAAGTGTGTCTCTGTGTTCTGGTGTGGCCTGCCACAAGGGCCGCAGCAGACGATGTTGTAAAGTGGCATACACCACCACCAAACAGCACTTTCATGGTGTAGTTCGAATGCCGCAGGACATGCAGGAATAGGCATTACAATGCTGTGCCGTACAAGTGCACGGGATACAACAGCGCACCGTACAAAAGTGTGGGGGTCTCGTGGGAGGGAGGAGCATCTGTTTTGCAACGTAACACAGTCAACCCGCCCATGTGCCACGTGCCGGACATCTCATCCATGATGACCACAGTTGCAGACATCCCACAACACCCAAGACCGGCCTTTGTACACATCCTGTATGAATGCAGCGTGGTTTTCACTTCTATGCTCATTCAGTGGTGTGATGTTGCCAGGTTGTGTGACTTATGCTCCTTGTTGGTGTGTTTCATTGTGGCCATTCTTTGTCTATACTTGTGCTGTACTTCATTGTATATGTGTGCCATTGTACCCATCTCCTCCCGTCCCCCAACTCCCTGCTTCTTCCTCTTCCTGGTGCTGTTTCTACAATTTTATTCCTCCACACATAAATACAAGTAAAGAACAAATTAGAATACTTCCTTGATTCTTTTACGTTTTAAAACCTCTCTCTATTAGTTTCTTTTTAATTTTCCATATAAACAGTTTTTTTCATATTCAACAACACATCGAAGTCAGCAATGCAACGTATTCTATCAACACACTTTCTAGAACATTCTACAACACGTTCAGGTTAAAAGTTCATAATTTTTTTGAAACCTAACGATATTTTTTGCAACATTTTCTCGAACATTTAACATCACGTACAGGTTAAAAGTTCACAATTGTTTTAAGTTCGAACAGTGCCTTCTAAATGCAAGTAGCAGGTTTGGTTGAGTTGAGCAAATGTTATCTTATAATATGTACTCCACGTTAAAACTGCTTTTTCTTAACCAATCACAAACATGCTTTTCCACAAAACGAATGTGCACCCTACTTTTTAAAAAACAATGCTTTTCATCTCCCAATCAGGTATCGTTTTGTATGTGAAAAATAACTAGTTCCCCATCTTTAAACATATCTCTTATTCTACGAAGATACTGCATGAGCTACAGACATCTGTCCATACCTTTCAGCCATACCTTCAAAATGCTAGTGTGGATCGTAGGACATAGCTATGTTTTCTGGTGCAGAACAGAGACGTATTGACTTTGGCCTAGGTTTACAAAATGTGGACATTAAATTGTTTGCACAGAGAGGATTGAAGTGGCACCAATTGTTGCCTTTGGTTAAAACCTGTTTGCATCTCCAAAACCCTGATCTCATGATTTTGCACTGTGGTGGAAACGACCTAGGCACATTGACTGGGGTAGGTTTGGAATGCTGATGAAGGACACCTTTGGACAATTGATGTTACTTTTGCCTCAAACTGTCTTTGTATATTCCAATATATGCCAAAGACAGAAGTGGAAATGTTCAAAACAATTATATCTTCAGATTGAAAAAACTAGAAAGAATGTCAACAAAGCTGTGGCTGCATACCTCAGAGACCACAAAATGGGGTCCATCTACAACAACAACATACGTTTTGATATGGCTGATATCTACAGAAGTGATGGTGTACACTTCACAGATCAGGGAAATCGAGTTTTCCTCAATAACTTGAAGCTGTGCATCCACACTTATATGTAGCTCCAACTAATGAACACAAGGGCTCTTTAGAGCCACCCTATAACTTACGACTTAGGCCCGCTATTTTGGGGCCAGGTAACGGCAACTCCCGGACCCTCGCTAAAATCTATTCTCCACACAGCTGTGGCGCAGCGGCCACACCATCTCACTTTGCAGCACAGAGTTCTCGCTTTGATCACCGGCTCTGCTCACACTTAGGGGTCAGTCGTTTGCGCTTTACAAATACTGTATTGATTTACCTTCGCACTCCCTATACAACACCACCTAAGCACCATATACAAGTAGGACAGGTGTGGCACAACGCCCAGAGCACATGACTTCACAGCATGGCACACACACTTTACGCTAACGGTTTCATCCCAGAGTCCAGCAGCAGCTCAATTTAGGAGCATGACTCTAGGCAATACCTCACTTAATTTCCGTACCCAGTACTTTCAGACCGGTAGGGGTCAGTAGTTCAGCGACTTTACCCTGACTCCTTTAGCAGCTCAGCTTACGCCCCCAGCGCCATCACACCTATAGGAATGAGTAGTTTGCACTTCACAAATACAGAATTGATTTGATACGCGCAAATGTACCTTTGCACTCCCTGTATAACACCCCCTAAGCACCATACACAAGTTACAATGTTCGAATCAAAAGTTCCTCCGAGTAGCTATAACTAAATGCTCACACTACTTGGACAGATGTGGCACAGCAGCCAGAGCACATGACTTCACAAAATATGACACACAGTTTGGACTCGCGCTTTCATCCCTGAGTCCGGCAGCAGCTCCGCTTAGCAGCATGAGACTCTAGACAGTACCTCACATATTTTCCGTACCCGAGGACTTTCAGACCAGTACGGGTCAGTAGTACGTCTTAATAGTTATAAACACATGCTGACACTACTTCCACAAGTGTAGTGCAGCAGCCACGGCACAGGACTTCACAGCATAAGATACACAATTTGTGATCACGCTTTAATCCCCGAGTCCCGCACCAGCTCACTTTAGCAGCATCAGACTCTAGGCAATACCTCACTTAATTTCCGTAGCCCACCACTTTCAAACCGGTAGGGGTCAATACTACTCTTCACACCCCCTCTATAGCACACCCTAAACACCCCACAGAGGTTACAGTGCTCCTACCCTCCTCTTTCCCACTTTTTTTGCCCTTTTACTCGCTTCAACTGAATCACAAAATGGCCGCCAACACTTCCTAGTTGCAACCGCTTGCACCACTCGCAGCCAATCAGCAGCAAGCTCGTAATGCCTCAGCCAATCAGATGGCAGAATTCCCAAATATCAATATCTGTAAATTTCGATAATTCTCCAAACCTACTGAACGAATTTACACCAAAAAAACAAAAGTGTGCTTTCTAGACCAATACACTTCTCTCTGCCAAATTTGGGGTAATTTCGACCTGTTGCCTTGTCTAAAGTTTCCTATGGAAATTAACATGGAGAAAACACGTTTTGGGACCCCCCTTTGATCTTGCCACCCCCCTTGACCTATCACGCCCAAACTTTTAACATAGGAGCTAATATGAACAAAACATTTATTTTGAAAATTTCATGAAGATTCACCAAACAATGCCAAAGTTATGAGCAAAACAAAAAATGCTCTTCCTATAAAAACTTGGTCCTAACTACCGTCAGTTGGTAACATATATATATATATATATATATATATATATATATATATATATTACCTACTGGCGGTCGCCAGTAGGTATATATAGTTAGGATTTTTTCTCTATGGGTTTTTTGAAAATTCTATGTCTAATAACTTTGGCGTTTGTGGACGGAATTGGCTGAAATTTTCAGGAAAATGGCACATTTTGTTTCTGAGCAGCCCTTGAAAATTTGGGGGGGGTTCGTCCAGTGGGGGCCGAGAAAAAAGGGGGGTCCCAAAACGTGTTTTTAACATTGAGTTTTCCATAGGGCGGTTGGCCTCACTTTCAGCCCGAACGGCTGAATGGATTTGCACGAAACTTGGCAAAATTGTAGGGACTGGTAGCCCGATGTGCCTTTTGTAGGTCTCAATATATGTGCTCCAGTGGATTTTGAGAAATTAACGTTTAAAAAAAGATATATATCTGTAACAGCGGACCGGTTAGCGCTCTGGTTCGCGGACTTTTCGCGCAACGGAGCTTTGTGAAGCGAAGCTGATTGGTTCTCCGGCGTCTGTCAACATTCCAAACAGTCCGTAGCGGCCGCCATCTTGTCTCTCGGTAGGATCGAGAGACAAGAGGAGGTCAAAACAAAGGGGGAAATAACTATAAGGGGGCATAGTAGATCCTCGCTGACCCCCTAGGTTTGATGTGGAGGTTTTAAAAGGGCCCCGCGGGGCAAAAAAAAATAATAAAAATAATAATTGAACGGCTGAATGGATTTGCACGAAACTTGGCAAAATATTAGGGACTGGTAGCCCGATGTGCCTTTGCTAGGTCTCAATATATGTGCTCCAGTGGATTTTGAGAAATTAACGTTCAAAAAAAGATATATATCTGTAACAGCGCTCCGCTTCGCGTAACGGAGGTTTGCGAAGCTGATTGGTCATTCTGTCACTGGGCTATAGTTGGGCTACATCTGGCTGATATTTGGGCTACATTTGTTTTTTTGTGTGTCTGGCGGCCATCTTTGGGCTACATTGGGCTACATTGGGCTTCATTGGGCTACATTCGGCTAATTAGCAAATAGCTCATCGCAAACTAGGAATGGTAAAGAATCGCTATTTATTCCTTAAAGTTCGCTATTTAGGAAATGCAAATAACTTTGATGATACATATGGCGGTTCATCTCTAACAAGATAAGAAGCATAGGGATAGATTTATGATGACTGGCGCATCACCAGGGATGTGTTAGTCATTCTGTGCCGCTGTTCCGTCACCTATGGTGTGCTGCATTTACAATGCGGCGCATCACGGGGCAAAAACAGCACAGATGCGTGATGTATCTGTGCCGTAAAGGTGGCGCATTGCTGGAGTTGTATCGCAAGTGTGATGAAGGTCCAGCAAGGGTCGGGGGTGCCCCTGTCGCAGGGTTTCTGTTCTCACACAGAACTGTGGACAGAGGATTGGAACCTCGGCGAATTAGGGTGTCCCAAAACTCACGTTAGTAATCAAAAACTATTTAGCAAGCTAGGTACAGTGTCACATTGGATATAACAAACTCTCAATGTTTAGACAATCCAGAATATGAACTTATAGTACCTCAGGATACGTGGAACTCATGAACAGTCGGTCGTTATATATTTCTTAGAAACCAGAACATGGAGTTAAGAAGAACACATGTGTATTTGAAATGTTTATTTACTAATGCCGTCTTCTCAGGCGTAGTACCTTAGATAATAAAAGTACACATATTATCAGTAGCAAAATTACCAGCATAGTTACTAGTACATAAAAAGTGAATGGTGATAGTATGTTAACATGCTGTAAATGAATAAGAGTTAGCAACACTTATAAGCAGCCGCGGGCCGTGGAGGGAGTTACGGTGAGGCAGGGAGGCGGGGAGGGGGAGAAGCAGGGTGGAGAATACAAGTACACATATTATCAGTAGCAAAATTACCAGCATAGTTACTAGTACATAAAAAGCGAATGGTGACAGTATGTTAACATGCTGTAAATGAATAAGAGTTAGCAACACTTATAAGCAGCCGCGGGCCGTGGAGGGAGTTACGGTGGGGCAGGGAGGCGGGGAGGGGGAGGGGCAAGGTAGAGAGGGCTCCACCCTGCTTCTCCCCCTCCCCGCCTCCCTGCCCCATCGTAACTCCCTCCACGGCCCGCGGCTGCTTATATCTCACCCTCCCTAATACACATATTATATTATTTGCTAAGAAGGTCTCTTTGTGTTGGTTTAGGGCGTGCCCATACTTTAGTGTCTTAGATTTGAAGGAATCACATCAGCATACACCAGCTCTCTCTTCATGTGAACCGCATCAACTGTTGTGTATGTGTGTTCGGCAAAGCAATATAAAACCCGCCTCATGCCCAGAATTGGCAGAAGTTGCACTTATGTTATGAGTATGAAGTCGTGGAGATCAGACCTCATAACAATTCTGTATCGTGTTGTTCTTGAAACTTTAGCACTCGCTGTACAGATATAGTTTAACAAGCAAAGCAGATAGTAGAGCAATAACATATTATTCTCATGTAAACCACGATGAACTACTAGGTTGAAAGCTAAAGCAACAACTAAATGTCGTGTGCAGAAGTTGCAAAAAAGGAAAAATGGCGTTTAAACCGGTAATGAGCCCATGCTAACTTAACACGGTGTAAAGATATCCAGGACCTAGATGACACCTCCTCATGATCCGGAAACGAACTGAATAAGATAATAGAAGTGCCATCTCATGAGAGCAGATTGCAAGTTTATATGTGGACGGTCCGCAAGGTAAAGCATTAAAAACTAGGAAAATTCAATGCTAAAGAAAAATAAAACAGCCAAGTACTTTATCGAGTCTTAAGCCAATAGGCAAGGTAAATAATAAAAACTTGACAATTAAGTCAATGAATTGTCAATGAAATGCTAGTACTCAGCATATGAAACATGAAAAAGGTCTATGACATAACTGTGTATGCAAAATAAGCTGCAACAGCCTCCAACAGGAAGTCACCGTCTTCATCCGAAAACAGTTCAGCCATCCAATTTAAAAGCGGAAAAGAACATACGTGCTCTCCCAGCACCGGATCCTCTATCACCATCAGAGGACAGCTCGGTGGGTTTTCAAGAAAGCTGTGTTCCAAGAAAGACTGTGCTGCCGCCAGTAAATTCCAGGGACCAAGTAGTCCATGCATCAATGCCACAGCCATAATCCTTTCGCCAGGACAAATCAACTCGTGAGTAATGATAGGAGTCATCAGCTGATTAAAGTCGACGTCAGGAGAAACCGGTCCGCAGAGACACAAATCAATGGCCCAATCGAAATCACAGGTCAGGCAGTGAAATACAGGCTGGACACAGGTGAAGTAGGAGAACCGAAAAGATAATCCATATGCCGTGCTTAATATCGCCAACGGCATTGTGCCATAATATTCTAGCATGCGATTGCGGAACAGTGTCAGCAGCTGCAGGGTCGGAGGTTGCATAGGAGGGACATCCATATTTAAAAATGTAAAAAAGTACAAGAGCGTCCGCTGGTAATGCAAGTAAAAATGCAATCCACGAACCAGAGTGGAGAAAATGGAATGAAAGGGAGCAGGGATGACTCCAAAGATTTTCTCAAATGAAGTCACGAGACCACTGGTAACAACTTTAAAAAAGTGTGCCAGGGATTTTGTGGAGGATGCGTTAAAGATAGTCGGAAACATGTTGCTGAAATTGAAAGGCAAACCTGTGTACGGGTGTTCGCTATGTGAAGTACGAAAGTTTCACGGGCCGAACTCAAGGCCACCTCTCTCTGAAACAAAAGAGCTCTTATTCTTGTCATGCCGTTGAAACGTGTCCCAAGGTTGGTATTTGTGGCCAGATTGAAAACTCCCTATGTTCATGTGTGGGAGGAAATAGAACATTTCTGCAGCAAATAACCCGTTCACTTACTGTTACGATAAAAGGAATACTTTTAATTAACTCAGAACAATCTTCATTATTGAGCATCAAATAACTACCATTTTGCAACAACTTGAACGTGGGGATGATAGCAGGAACTGGCGTGCCTTGCATCACGCAAGCCATATTTGGTCGCTGTTTGTTGCATGAATCGTGTAACTGTATGTGCCTACACATTAGTGAATGATCTGGCGTCTCAGTGCATTCCTCTCCATTCAGATAAACTTCTTGATCATCTTTGAAACATCTGTATGTGTATGGAAGCGACCAGACCTCATGAACAAAAGCACTACCTAAAGGTTCATAAAGACCTATTGGTATATATTTCATACAATTTGAAAACTTATATAAAGCAAAAGGCAGCGTTATTAAACCGTCGATAAGGCATGGTGCCAAAAAACCCGCAATCCTCTGCTGATGATGTCACTGAGCATGTCATGAATGATGTAATATGTGACATCATCAGTAGTGGATTATGGGTAATAGTATCTCTAGTTTACTCCCCTATAGCTGTCTTTCTTTTAACATAAGTGTGTGTTTCCTTCCCTTATACTTACTGTTTTTGGTTCGCTTCCAGTTCGCGTACCAGCGAGCGAACTAGGAAGCGAACTAAGAGAAATAGAGGTTGGCACAGTTCCAAATATTGTACCAATTTTTTAATAACGGGGAGGTAGTTCTGAAAAGAACTTTTTTTTTTATTTTTCTGAACATTTTTTTACTGTAAGGTTCCCGATTCGCGAAGCGGGAACGAAGAAAAAAAAATATTTAAAAAAATAATTATTCATAAACATATAAAATATATTTTTGGATTTAAAGAAGAATAAATTTTACAGCTACAGATATTAGCTGTTAAAAAACCAATGAAATTCACTGAAAAAACCATAGGTTATAGACCATATATAGTTAGGAATTAGCATTTACAAAACCTTGAAAATTCACTGAAAAAACCATAGGTTATAGACCATATATAGTTAGGAATTAGCATTTACTAAACCTTATTTTACTCACACAAAACCATTGAAATTCCATATATAGTTAGTTGCACTAACTATATATCGCGCACCCGCAATCCACTGCTGATGATGTCACATATTACATCATTCATGACATGGTCAGTGACATCACTGATGACATCACTGATGACATCTCAAATGACATCACTGATGACATCTCACTTGATATCAATGATCACATCACTGATGATATCATTCATGTGATAATACAATGCATCTCCTCACACTCTAATATAACCTCCGTTACACCCAGTGTTAAATAGAGAGTATCATTTTTGAAACCATTGACACACCAATACTAGTTACTACATACGCACTCACTGATTCCTATGTCTACACACACATTCACTCATACAATCATTCATACATACAATCACTCATCTTTACAACACTATCATATGCACTCATACACCTATACAGACACTCACACTCTGCCACTCATCCATGGAGTTACTCACACACCTAGTCAGTCCTGAAAAGAATCAATCACACTTCCATTTTCTTATCTATACAGTTAAACACAGAACACCTTACATTTTTGAAACATATACTAACACATAGTTACTCTCTTATAGAATCACTGATACAAGTACACATTGATCTGCACAGAGTCACACACCTCCCAGCCAGCCATACACACACTCAGTCTCCCATACAAATACTTGTGCAACCAATCAATAACCCATATAGCTACTTATATAGCTACTGATGAACACGTGCAGCAGCTTGCACAACAACAGACATACTGATGCACACTTTTAGACAGTTTAGTCACTAACCCGTGCATTCAGTAAGACGCATTTAATCACTCACTCATACAGTCAATCACGCACCTACTAAAACCTTCATTCAGACACTTATACATCCACTCATTCTTCAATATGTAAAACATATTTAAACTTTACAGAAACACATAATCACTGGATGTTGTCATCAGTGATGTCATCAGTGATGTCACTGACCATGTCATGAATGATGTAATATGTGACATCATCAGCAGTGGATTGCGGGTGCGCGATATATAGTTAGTGCAACTAACTATATATGGAATTTCAATGGTTTTGTGTGAGTAAAATAAGGTTTAGTAAATGCTAATTCCTAACTATATATGGTCTATAACCTATGGTTTTTTCAGTGAATTTTCAAGGTTTTGTAAATGCTAATTCCTAACTATATATGGTCTATAACCTATGGTTTTTTCAGTGAATATATATATATCCACACACAGTCCGCCAATAAGTGTCAGCCGACACAAGCAGGAGCACAACGCAAGTTCTGTGCAATAATCCTTTTATTTTTGTAAATCAAACATCCCCCCTCCTAGCGTTGACAGACACGTTTCGCCACTCTGGCTTTATCAATGTCAAATGCATTGATAAAGTTACACAATTTTAAAGTGAAAAAGTGCGTGTGCAGGTTAAAAACAATGGTAAACATGAAAGAGGGATAATTCAGTGCTTATAGCAATGTATGCAAGTCGGCCATCTTAACATGTTTTACAAATTCATTCGATACACCATGTCAAAGGCACTCTGTTCCTGGATATCAGCATATTTTTTAGAGTTTTGAGATAACATTTAATGACATAATGTCAGAAGTATATCCAATACTCAGAAAATATCAACATAGAAAGATACCGAAAAAATATAAATGCCGATCTTACTATTGATATCCATAGGCCTATCCGGTCTTATCGATAAACAAGACAAGAAAAAAGTAAGGAAAGTAATATGATTGTTTAACAATAATAATATAAACAACGCATGGCCTGAGTATGAGTGCACAAAGTTACCACGGAGAAGGAAGATAGGGATCATCATCATTCATCATTCTTGGGTGACAATCATTATACAAATCATAGTTAATACTAATGTGACCAGAATTAGAACTACAGAATCCTTAATCCAAAATAAATAAAATCTTCGGTAAGTAAATGGACTTAGTTTCATGGCTTGGGTTTAGCACAAACTGAGAGAGTAAAAGACAGTATTCCATATATCTACATATATCAACGTAGTGAATCGATCCTTTGGTCTGCTGTGGCCGCCCCCGCCCCCCACTGACAAAACGCTGAGAACGCGACAACATGCAACGAAGCCCTGCCCCTGGAGCCTCGCGGGCGAGAAACGCGGATACAGGCCAAGGAATACGGCCGAAAATCACCGAACATTACTGCAAATTATACCGCGATTATACCGCATTTAATTATATAGCGCGCATGGATGGGGATCTGATAGGTACTCGGGATCCCTTTAGCGCCATAGGGAGCCTGCTGGTAATCTCCCGGTGGCACCTAGCGCATAGCGCTCTTTGATTCCTGCCTGCTTCCAACCTGCCCCCACCGGTAACCCCCTGCTTGCAGAAAAAACACAGGAGGGTAAAAACAGGAACAGGAGTAGGAGCAGGAGCAGGAGGGGCAACCAGCTCTGAGAACCCGGAAGAAGCGCATGGTTGTTGGTGTGGCGGGCGAGGTGGGCTCAAGGCACAGCAGAGGTAAGTGTGTGGATGGTGGTCGTGTTTTTAAATTTTCAAAAGGAAAGTAACTTTGGTTAACGTTGGGTAAGGGGTTTTAAATCAGACCCGACCTGAGAGCAAGCGGTTTACTCAAACCCAGATATATTCCCTATCAAAAGGCTAAAGGCTCCAAAAAGGAAACAGAAAAATAGCAAGGAGGCCATAGAGCAAAGCCCTGTGGGAGGAGAGCCCTATATGGAGAATAGAACTTTAGAAGAAAGCCTGGAGAGCCTGGAAAGCCCCAAAGAAGGGATAAAAGAAGTGGCCCAAAGGAGGAAAAATAAAAAAGGCTCTAAAACCACAAAAGGAGCAATGCAAAATAATAAAGGAAGCTTATCACCCTCCAAATTAATAAAGGACTTTGGAGGGAAGCACTATAAAAAAGTAGTTCCTGCTACTAAACCCATGGTAGGCGAAGAAGAGCAGCTGAACGAAAATGTTCTAATAGAATCCAGTTAAGAATCACTGGAGGTATCGCAATTGAGGAACCAATCGCTATTCAGCCAAAATGAAATAATAATAGGACCGCGGCTCTCTTCATCACCCAAGCTGTTCTCATCACAGGGGCAGGAATTGGAGGATCTGGAAGTATCTGGCCTAGCAAAAACTGACAGCGTAGACCCGATACCAGACTGGGGTGATGTATCGGTGCCAAAGGCGCTATGGCCACATACGAATATAATCCAAGCGCACCAGCAGACTTTGAGAACCGAGGAACAGAGATAACTCCGAGAGGAACAGTTCATATGTCTTTGACATTTCTGCAACTCTCTCTTCCTCAATGATGGGCCTACTTTTGATGCTTCAAAAAACCCTGCAGGGGATACTTGAGGTTACAATGTTAAATAATAGGGTGCTGAAATTACAAAAGGCTCATTTACAAAAGATAGAGGAGGAATTACAAGGAATTAGTGAGCAAATGCCTTCCATGCTGAGACCTGTCCTAGACCCCCAGTCAACAGAAAAAGATGGGGGTATAGAAATAAAAGAACCAACACATAGTGTATATGTACCTAAATGCCCGATGTTGATAAAAAGAAGAGAAGGCAATAGGAGATACAGTCAATTAAGGCTGAGAGGTCTCTTAAAAAGAAAGATATATAGAAAGAGTAAAGAAAAAGTAGGAAAAAAGGAAAGTAAAAAGAATAGGGTGGAAGTACCAAATCTAAAAACAACCCTTCGGAAGTTGACACCTCCAAAAAAGGAGAGAGAAGTGAATAAGAGAAAGGGACAAAATACTAATAAAATGGAATGTGTTACTAAGAGACCAAACAAGGAACCTCTAAAAATAAAATCAACTTTAATATCTACCAATATGGGTATTAATATACAAAAAAAAAGCATCAAAACCATGATACAGCAGGACAGGGGCAGGGGAAAATGGAAGTAAAAGGTGGGACTGTATGGAAGAACAATAGGACAGGATTAGAATCCCTAAAGATAGAAACAGAAATAGGAGTTAATAGGTAGCTGTATTTTGAACCGGCTCAACAAGTAAAAAAAGGAAAGAAAACAAGGAAGCTGGTACCATTAAATAGATCCCAACTCCTATACGCATTCGCAAAATGTCCAAGCCTGTGGGGTTTCGGAACAAAAGATCTGAGACAGGTGGGATTCATAGAAAATATACAAGGAAAGGAAATCTCAAAAGTGTCTGTCTATATTCAGATCTAGTAAGATTGGCAATTGAGAAGGCAGAGAGGGAGATTCTACAGGAGGGTATACGATTAGTACCTGAGAAAGAACTAGAGGTAAAAAGTAACCCAGGTAATGGCTTCCTAAATTGTCAAGCAGGGATTGGTAAGAGACAGGTGAGAATATGGGAGGGGAATGAAGGGGGGGGTAGAAAACCTGAATATAGTAGTAAACCATTCAGCTCTTGATAAATCTTGGGGCAATTGGAGTCTTAGAAGTAGCCACGCAGGTCCATCCCAGTGGCTTCAGGGAGGCATGAAAGAAGAAGGAGGTCTAAGTGGGGTCGAATAGGATGATAAGGTGTCGCATAGCCTTAAGTTTATATCATGGAATATAAATGGACTCGGGGAGTTGACAAAACCAGAAGCTATAAATAAGTTAGCAAGAAATGTGGGAATCTTGTGTTTGCAAGAAACATGGCTATGCGACGAAACCCCAACTTTTGATGGGTTCATCCAGTTAAATTTCTGTATTCACTGTAGTGATTGAACTCAGCCTCTCCTGCTGCCCTGCTTTTCTGCGCCGGGATGCCCCTGGGTAACTGAGCGCATTACAAATTTTATATAATAAATTTTATATAATAATAATAAATTGACCAGCTAATAAAAAAAGGTTTGTGCACCCAGCAGGAGGAATCATGACCCTCTTGTCTACGAAAGTTGCAAAGAATATGTTCGTACTAAATGTAAAATGTAAATGGCTACTTGCATGCAGGGTATCCTTGTTGATAAAAAAAAAACATATGAGAATGTTATTGTTATAAATGTGTATATGCAATGGGGGGACACCAAGGAATATGGAACTGAAATGGAATATTTTAAAGAAGACCTTGACTCTTTATGGGAAAAGCATGGGTCGGATAAATTTTTTATCAGGGGGGGACTTTAATCATAAATTGTACCCAAAGAAGGTTGATCTTTGGCATAGTGAAATCCTGGAGGCATATGGAATAAAACAAGCATGCCTTTCATCTTGCGATCCCTCAAGCCAGGACTTGGCATTAGGAAATTACCTAGGGACTAAGGGTCTGATCAGCCTGAATGGGAGACTAGAAAAGGATAGCCCCACACAGAAAACCTTTTAAAAAGTTAACCAAAATTGTCCAATAGACTACATGTTTATGTCTGCATGGAATTTCTTCCTCATAAGAGGATTTGAGGTACTCCAAAGCGAAGAAAGTGATCATAACCCCTTGCAGTTGGTGCCCTCTAGAACACACACTTCCAAGTCTAGAAAGTATACTGATGAAGAGCTTATATCTGCACAGAATTTCAAATTCACATAATTATTATTCAACGTTTGAATGTACTTCATTGCTGTCTCTATCGACCCTCTCCATACAATAAAGAGGTCGTCGATATATCCATACCAGGCAACCACATTTCTAGTCTAATCAATCAATCAATCAATCAATCAGACATTTATATAGCGCACTACTCACCCGGAGGGTCTCAAGGCGCTGGGGGGGGGGGGGGGGGGGGGAGTGCTGCTACTGCTCGAATAGCCAGGTCTTGAGCTTCTTCCTGAAGGAGAGGTGGTCCTGGGTCAGGCGCAGGTCGGGAGGGAGGGAGTTCCAGGTCTTGGCGGCCAGGTAGGAGAAGGACCTTCCTCCTGTTGTCGTTCTTCGGATGCGGGGGACGGCGGCGAGGGCGTGGCTGGCTGATCGGAGATGTCGTTTGGGAGCGTAGAAGTTGATGCGGTTGATGAGGTAGCTCGGGCCTTGATCGTGTAGGGCTTTGTGTGCGTGGGTGAGGAGGCGGAAGGTGATTCTTTTGTTGACGGGGAGCCAATGCAGGTCTTTCAGATGTCCGGAGATGTGGCTGTGTCGTGGGATGTCGAGGATGAGTCTGGCTGAGGCGTTCTGGATCCGCTGGAGTCTCTTCTGGAGCTTGGCGGTGGTTCCGGCGTAGAGGGCGTTGCCGTAGTCCAGTCGGCTGGTGACGAGGGCCTGGGTGACCGTCTTCCTGGTCTCGGTGGGGATCCACCGGAAGATCTTCCGTAGCATGCGCAGGATGTTGAAGCATGACGAGGAGACGGCGTTTACTTGTCTGGTCATGGTGAGGGAGGAGTCCAGGATGAAGCCCAGGTTGCGTGCGTGGTCTGTCGGTTTGGGTGCGCTGCCCAGGGCGGGGGGCCACCAGGAGTCGTCCCAGGTGGAGGGCGAGGAACCCAGGATGAGGACTTCCGTCTTGTCTGAGTTCAGTTTCAGGCGGCTGGTCGTCATCCACTCGGCTACGTCTTTCATCCCTTCGTGGAGGTTGGCTCTGGCGGCGGCGGGGTCGTTGGTCAGGGAGAGGATCAGCTGGGTGTCGTCAGCGTAGGAGATGATGTTGAGGTTGTGTTGGCGTGCGATGGGCGCGAGGGGGCTCATGTAGATGTTGAAGAGGGTGGGGCTCAGCGAGGATCCCTGAGGGACGCCGCAGATGACTTCGGTGGCCTCTGACTTGTACGGTGGTAGACGGACTCTCTGTGTTCTTCCGTCGAGGAAGGAGATGATCCATTCCAGTGCCTTCTCCCGGATTCCGACGCTGCTGAGGCGCTGCACTAGGGTGCGGTGGCAGACAGTGTCGAATGCTGCGGAGAGGTCTAGGAGGATGAGGGCCGCTGTTTCTCCGTAGTCCATCAGGGTTCGGATGTCATCGGTGGCAGCGATGAGGGCGGTCTCGGTGCTGTGGTTGGCTCGGAAGCCAGACTGTGAGGGGTCGAGGGATCCATTCGTCTCGAGGAAGGCGGCCAGCTGCTTGTTGACGGTCTTCTCGATGACCTTGGCTGGGAACGGGAGGAGCGAGATGGGGCGGTAATTCTTGAGTTCGGTGGGGTCCGCTGTAGGTTTCTTCAGTAGGGCGCTGAGTTCGGCGTGCTTCCAGCTCTCCGGGAAGGTGGCGGATTTGAAGGAGGTGTTGATGATGTCCCGCAGGTGGGGTGCGATGACAGCGTCGGCCTTGTTGAAGACGTGGTGAGGGCAGGGGTCGGTTGGAGATCCGGAGTGGATGGAGTTCATCATGCGGATGGTGTCTTCGGTGCTGATCGGATTCCAGGCGCGGAGGGTGGTGGTGGGGGGCGGTGGTTCGGTTGTGGCGTGCGTCGGTTGAGTGCTGAAGCTGAAGCTGTTGTGTATGTCCGCGATCTTGTTGTGGAAGTAGGAGGCGAGGGAGTTGCAGAGGTCTTGCGAAGGGGTGATGTCGTTGTTTCCGGCGTTGGGGTTGGAGAGCTCTTTGACGATGTTGAAGAGTTCCTTGCAATTGTGTGCGTTGTTGTCCAGCCGGTCCTTGAATGCAGTTTTCTTAGTGGCGCGGATCAGTTGGTGGTGCTTCCGGGTGGCAAGCTTGAGGGCGGTCGTGTTGTCCGGTGTTGGTTCCCTTCTCCAGGCTTTCTCGAGGGCTCGGCAGTTCTTCTTGGAGCTCTTGAGTTCGTCGGTGAACCATGGGGCCTTCTTGCTGCCGGGTCTGCTGGGCGGGGTCCTCAGTGGGGCGAGTTCGTCCGCGCAGTTGCTGATCCACTTCGTGAGGTTGTCGGCGGCCTGGCTGGGGTTCGCTGAGCTGGCGGGGGGGTGCTGGCTCAGGGAAGCGGCGAGCTGGTCGGCTGTGATCTTGTTCCAGCTTCTTCGAGCAACCGGTTGCTGGTGGTGGTGGATCGTCGTTCTTCTGAAGGTGAAGTGGACGCAGCTGTGGTCCGTCCAGTGGAGTCCGGTGGCGTGGCTGAAGGTGATGTCTTTGCTGGATGAGAAGACGGCGTCGAGTGTGTGTCCGGCGAGGTGGGTGGGGGTGGACACCAGCTGCTTGAGTCCGAGGTTGGCGAGGTTGTCGAGCAGGGTGGTGGTGTTGCGGTCGTTGTTGTTCTCCAGGTGGAAGTTGATGTCTCCGAGGAGGATGTAGTCAGCGGAGGGGAGGGCATGTGGGCTGACGAAGTCAGCGATGTCCTCGCTGAATTGTGTGCGTGGTCCCGGGGGTCGGTAGATCAGGGTGCCTCTGAGGGTGGTCTTCGGGTCGGTGTGGATCTGGAAGTGTAGGTGTTCGGCTATAGTCAGGGTGTCGTCGGTGTTGGTCGTGATGTGGGTGGTGTCCCTGTGGATGATGGCGATACCTCCTCCAGTCTGGTTGACGCGATCTCTCCGGGTGATCTTGTATCCCTGTGGGATGGCGATGGCGATGTCGGGCGCTGAGGAGTCGTTCATCCAGGTTTCCGTGAGGAAGGCAACGTCAGGGGCTGTGGTGTCGAGGAGGTTCCAGAGTTCGATGGCGTGTCTGTGGACGGAGCGGGTGTTGAGCAGGATGCACTTGAGGTGGTTGCTGCTGGTGTTCGGCTTGGCGGGTGCTGGTGCGGGGCAGGTCCGGATGCAGGTGAACTTTTAGGCGTGGCAGCTGAAGGGTCCGTGGGTGCGCCTCGGGGTGGCTCGGTAGCATCCAGGTATCCCGCCGGTGTTGAGTGCGATGAGTTCGGTGGCGTTGTAGGACAGTCGGGTCGTCTCCCGTCGGTGGGGGCCAGGGGTCCTGGCGCTGGGCGCGGTCCAGGCGCGGACGGGCTTACCTTTGGCGCGCCTTCGGCGCACAATCGGCGCGCCCGCTGCGCGTTCGCACGGTCGCCATATATGGCGAAGTGCGAGGGAGGGCGGAGCAGCTGGGAGGCGGGAGCGGGGAGGGTACAGAAAGAAAAAAGGGGGCGTGGTTAGCGGCGGTGGCGGGAAGCGGGGAGCGGGTTGGGATGAGACGGGGGGAGCGCGAAACAGGCAAACAGGCAAAAAACAAATACAAATTCACAATAAAATACAATAAATGCAGAGGGGCACAGGTCAAGATAGCAGGGTAAAGGAGCCTGCAGGTCAGGCGAGCACAGCGCTACGCCGTAGGAGACCACGCCGCTCGGAGGCAGGGGGCGTGGTCACACGGCGGCGGCCGGGGCAGCGAGGCAGGCAGGCGGGAGGCACACGCAGCAGCTGGTGGCCGTGCGGCGCGGGGGTGTCCTAAACTAGGTAACACTCACCTGCGTCACACGGTCGCCATATATGGCCAAGTGCGAGGGAGGGCGGAGCAGCTGGGAGGCGGGAGCGGGGAGGGTACAGAAAGAAAAAAGGGGGCGTGGTTAGCGGCGGTGGCGGGAAGCGGGGAGCGGGTTGGGATGAGACGGGGGGAGCGTGAAACAGGCAAACAGGCAAAAAACAAATACCAATTCACAATAAAATACAATAAATGCAGAGGGGCACAGGTCAAGATAGCGGGGTAAAGGAGCCTGCAGGTCAGGCGAGCACAGCGCTACGCCGTAGGAGACCACGCCGCTCGGAGGCAGGGGGCGTGGTCACACGGCGGCGGCCGGGGCAGCGAGGCAGGCAGGCGGGAGGCACACGCAGCAGCTGGTGGCCGTGCGGCGTGGGGGTTTCCTAAACTAGGTCACACTCACCTGCGTCGCACGGTCGCCATATATGGTCAAGTGCGAGGGAGGGCGGAGCAGCTGGGAGGCGGGAGCGGGGAGGGTACAGAAAGAAAAAAGGGGGCGTGGTTAGCGGCGGTGGCAGGAATTGGGGAGCGGGTTGGGATGAGACGGGGGGAGCGCGAAACAGGCAAACAGGCAAAAAACAAATACAAATTCACAATAAAATACAATAAATGCAGAGGGGCACAGGTCAAGATAGCGGGGTAAAGGAGCCTGCAGGTCAGGCGAGCACAGCGCTACGCCGTAGGAGACCACGCCGCTCGGAGGCAGGGGGCGTGGTCACACGGCGGCGGCCGGGGCAGCGAGGCAGGCAGGCGGGAGGCACACGCAGCAGCTGGTGGCCGTGCGGCACGGGGGTGTCCTAAACTAGGTCAGTCTAGATGTTATTCTCCACAGCCCATGCCACCTGCTCCTCCCACCAGCCCACGAATAAATTTGCGTAGCTGGGGCGAAGCAGGTGCCCATCGCTGTCCCGGATACCTGTCGATAATGTTGACCCTGGTACAGACAAATGTTGTTATTTAAACAGAATTCCAGAAATTCCAATATCATGGTATTATGGTTGACAAACTTTACTGGCCTGTTCTGTAAGAAGTATCGGACTGCCTTTAAGCAAGGCCTAAGCGCACCGTCCCGATCACGTGCTGAATGCTAATTGTCTGTCAAGTGATTGTCAAACCAGGCAGGAAGTGTTGGCAGCCATATTGTGCCTCAGTAGATGCGAGGCTGAAGAAGTCAGTGGAATAAGTGTGCAAAACATATAAAGGGGGCAGGGTAGATATACCCTTACCCTCTAGACCTGCTTAAGGGGTCCCACAAGGACATCCAGGGTCAATTTTTTTTTTTAAACAGCAAAGTACGCGCAGGGTGTGCGGATCCAGCCATAAAAAATAAAAAATAAAATGGAGCTTCTTTAATAATTAGCCCCCGGGGGGCCAAATTCCAGGGGCCAAATTCTTAAATTTTGTGGGGGGCCCAGAGGGGCCCCCGATCCCCGGGGACCGCCACCCCCCAGGGCCATGAAATAAATGGCTCCAAGGCCCCCCCAGTAAAATACGTGCCGGGGACCACCATCCCCCGGGGCTTTGTGTATTGTTGGAGGGGGACCACGCAACCCCCCCTCCTGGATCCTTGTTGTGGCTCTGGGGACCGCCACCCCCAGGGCCAGCTCCTGTAGTGTCCTGAGGTACCCACCCTTGGAACACTGCTGTTTGCTATGAGAGTCCGGTAGCAAACTTGGTTTGGATTTTCAAAGAGAGAGCAGGGAAACCTGCTCTCTTTCAAAATCCAAACCAAATTACTTTTCCACACGGGGAGCTGCATGTTGGCAGCTCCCCATGTGGAAAAGCAATGCCGGCTCCCGAAGGACGCAGGGAGCTGGCTGGGACAGTGGGGGCATTGGGGCTCCCCCCACGGTCCCCAACGTTTTATATAGACCCCGGGGGATGGGGTCCCCGGGGATAATAGAAATTAGTGATAGGTGCTTTTTTTTACGGTAAAATTAGGAGTCGCACAAGCAGCGCTCAGCGCATCCTCCTGGGGTGCACGCGGTGGATGCACGACTCCTAACATGTAGGGTGCGCGACTCCAGCATGTTTGGTGCATGAATTATACGCGTTGGGTGCATGACTCCGACGCGTTGGGTGCTCGTCTACAAGCAAAAAAATATATACATTTTTCAGATATACATCAAGCTTATGTGTTTAGATCTTGGGTGGCTCTAAAAAGACCCCTTGTGTTTATTGAGAGATTGTGGTACCTACAAATAAGTACCTATTCATAGTCTAAAGTTGATGAGGAAGACTCTGTTACCATCATCTGTAAAATGTACACCATCTCTCCTATAGATGCCATCCATATTGAAAGGCAGATTGTTGTGGTAAATGGACCCCATCCTATAATCTCAGATAATAGCAGAAACAGATTTATTGACATGTTTCCTAGCTTTATCAATCTGTGGACAAAATTGATTGGACCAGTTCCATTTCTACCGTTGACATTTGTTAGAATAGACAAAGGCAGTTTGGTGGAAAAGTGACAAAAATTCTGTGAAGGTGTCCTTCATAAGCATTTCCAGACCTACCCCAGTCAAAGTGCCTAGGTCATTGCCACCACAGTGCACAATTACGAGGTCAGGGTGTTGGAGATGCAAAAAGGATGTAACCAATGGCATCAATTGGTGCCACTTTAACCCTCTCTGTCCAGTCCATTTAATATCTACAATCATAAGTTCACCCAGTGTCTCTCCTTGTAGTAGTCTAATCATTCAGTCAGTATCCATGTACTTATGCAGCGAGCCAGTCCTTAGGATATGGACTGCTTTCAACTCCTATGCACTATGCATGTAGTGGTCTAACCACCTTTTCACTTGTGTTTCAGGCCTACAATTCCCCAGTCAGTATTCATGCAGTTCACCAAACATCCTGTGGCTGCTCTTGCAATCCCATAGTGACTGTTTCATTACCATGTACTAATCCATTCACTAAAGTAAAAGTCAACCAATTATAGATTCACCCAGTGTATCTCCTGGTAGTACACTAATCATTCAGTCAGTATCTATGTGCTCATGCAGCGAGCCAGGCCTTAGGACATGGACTGCTTTAAACTCCCATGCACTATGCATGTAGTGGTCTAACCACCTTTTCACTTGTGTTTCAGGCCTACAATTCCCTAGTCAGTATCCATGCAGTTCAGCAGACATCTTGTGACTGCTCTTGCAATCCCATATTCACTCTTAAAGTACTATGTACTAATCCATTCACTAAAGTAAAACTCAACCAATTATAAATTCACCCAGTGTATCTCCATGTAGTACTCGAATCATTCAGTAAGTATCTATGTACTCATGCAGCGAGCTAGGCCTTAGGACATGGACTGCTTTAAACTCCTATGCACTATGCATGTAGTGGTCTAACCCCCTTTTCACTTGTGCTTCAGGCCTACAATTCTCCAGTCTGTATCCATACACTCCAGCAAACACCCTGTTACTGCTCTTGCATTACCATAGTGACCTTTTCAGCTACATATAGTAAGTATTGAAATACACAATGGCATGAGTTTGCACACAGGTGAAGAAAGGAGAGATGGACGGAGTAGATATGTGTGGTAAGATGCTCTGTGGGCGTTTTAAGATACAAGATAAAGTTAACATGAATACTGAGTGTCACTGGGGCAAGCTAACCCACCAGATATGTGCAGAAAGTGCCAGAGAGTTGCATTGCAGAGAGGTATAAAATAGGACACAGCTTCAGAGCACCTCTCTGCAACGCACCTATATGGTATTTGATAGAGAGACATGGCGGGCTAATAGGGCTGAGGTACTTTCAGGATTAAAAGAGACAAAGCTCCTTAACTTAAAACACGTCACAGAGTGTGTTTGCACATGTCACATCAGGCCCCATCCCTTCCCTTCACTAATCTATAAACGTGTCCTATCAGTTTGCCAAAACGTAAGTACTTATAAATGTATCTTCTGTTTGCAGTACTGAAATTACTGTACTTATTACTTGTATAGTTAAGGATTGGTCTAACTATTAATCCCAGTACTAATTAATTTCTTTATATACTATGCAAACAAATCTGCAAGAAGCTACACAGTATTAATATAGTCTTGAAAACACCCAGTTTATACCAATATAGTTTTGGAATCTCACTGTCATAGGATATTGTACCTATTGAAGAACCGCAATCATTTCAATCCTTCTTCTTTTAGCATCTTTGCAGACATAAGTATATGCTTACCTCCTATCACTCTCATGCAATTTTTCAAGCAATTAACTAGCAACATGTTGTTATTGTAACAGTCTGCCAATACCTAAGCACTTATGGGGCAAACTTAGAAGCATTGTGTCCCAACAATATGTCTCTTTTTGTAACATAGTTATAGCGCAAGACACTCTTTCATATTTACAAACAGAGGAAAAGGCAGTCTGTGTACCTTTTCTTTTCCATGTAAATACAACCTCATCATACATACCACTTTGCATTGAAAAGGCGTTCTATAGGTGTTACTTTGAGTGTTTGCACAGAACACTCATAGAACAAGACAGATCTCCGGATTTATCAGAAATGATAAATCTGGACATGTGTGTGAATGCTGCAAAATCCTCCAATTGGTGTAGCAAGGCACAACAAGGAGGAATATTTTAATTTCTCCTCATTTTTTCTCTTTCAATATATGCAAAATGCACAGAATCCAATGAAGGAGAAAAATGCCTTCACTGATTGTTTTTGTGCAGAAAGGTGTGTCTTTTTGCACAAAAACATACCCCACATGACACTGACATCCTTCCACCATGGTGCAAGGGTGCCTGAGTCACCACATGGCTGCAGTTTAAGCAGCAGTGCAGAGGGAAGCACCGACTTGCAACATATTTATGTACATATGTTGCATGCCTGTGCTTCAGAAGTACCACAGCACGCTGCAGCTAAAGAGCTTACAGTGTCATGCTGCAGCACTTCCTTACAGTTCTGCACTTATACATTCACAATACACCACAAATGCATTATTTCAGTCAATTATCCAGTACAACCCTTCAGACAGTAGTGGAGACAGCTCGCATACCACAGAAGTCGGCTCAAGCAGCTGAGCTAATAGCTTTAACACGAGTGTGTTAAAGCTCGTGTGAACATCGATACAGACAGCCGCTATGCTTTTGGAGTGGCCCAATATTTTGGCCTACTTTGGAAGGAAAGAGGCTTCCTTACGTCCCACGGGATGTAGATAATGCACGGGGAATTAGTGCATAATCTCTTGACTGCACTAACATATCCAAAGAAGATAGCTATTGTAAAGTGTAGTGCACACAAGAAAGTAACTGATAAAACAGGACAAGGTAATGCCTTTGCAGATCGCGTAGCTCGTGAGACTGCAATGCAACGAAGCACTACTTCCATGTATGTAAGTGAAGTTACAAGCTGAGCGATGGCATGATGCTAGACAGGAAGTGCTAGATGTACAGAGATCTGCTTCGGTAGCAGAACTTGAGCAATGGGCCAAAGAAGGAATATTGGACGATGGGGGTTGTTGGCGCAACAAATACATGGATAAGTGGAAACTGCTTGCAGCCTATTTACAACCTATGGTTCAAATGGCACATGGGCCGGCACATGTTGGAGCTCTACCAATTACGAAATTGCTTACGTAAGTTTGGGAGCATCCTGAAATTGCCAGCACAGCTAAGAGAGTAGTACATTCCTGCTTGATCTGTTGGCAGTATAATCCTGGTAAAGGCACACAAACTCCTACAGGAGGGTTTGCTACACCGACTGTACCTTTTGAAGTTTTGCAGATGGATTACATCCAACATGAACGCTGCAATAACTTAGAGTATGTACTAGTGGTGGTATGTGCCTTCAATAAATGGATAGAGGCATATCCTACAAAGGATAATACAGCTCTCACTACAGCGAAGGTGCTTCTAAAGGAGTTTTCCCCTAGATATGGTGTTTGTAAACTTTTGTGGAGTGAGAACGGACCTCATTTTATTGGGCAAGTTGTTGAGCAAGTCCTGAAAAGATTAGGGATCAAACAGAAATTCCATGCAGTCTTCCACCCGCAATCAGCAGGATTAGTGGAGAGGTACAACGCTTCACTGAAGCTGAAATTAGCGTAAATACTGGCTTCCACGTCTTTGAAGTGGCCAGATGCACTACCTTTGGCATTGTTGTCCATAAGATTGGTGCCACATTCACGATCTTGGCTTATACCATGTGAAGTGGTATTTGGGAGACCGATGAACATTTGGGGAGTTCCTAAGCCACGCCCCATACATGATGTACCTTGTGTTCTGATGAATGATTATTTGGCACAGTTAACCGACAGTTTGATCTCTATTCATCAACAGGTTCGAGAAGCTCTTTCTGACAGGTCTACAGGTGAGGCCCACGATCTCCGACCTGGTGACCAGGTTATGGTCAGACTTTTCTAGAGGTCGAACAGCTTAGAGCCGAGGTGGCGAGGACCACAGTAAGTGCTTTTGGCTACGAGGACAGCAGTTCCAGTGATGAACAGAAAGAACTGGATCCATAGCACACACTGCAAGCGTGTGTTGCCTACCTTGGTGGAACCTGCTGTGCTGATCGACCATCGAGAGATTCTGGATATGGAGAAAAACCAAGCCATCCCACCTGACGAATCTGAGGAAGTCTTCCCGGACCACACGATTTCTGGAGCATCGCGATACCAACTGAGACCAAGGAAAGAGCCTGCATTGTCGAAAAGGACTGGTTGAGCTACCGCCCTGGGATGGTGAAACGGAGTGCAAGATTGGGATGGTGAATCAGTCCTGCGAAGTGACACCCGTCTTGACCCTCGGTGAAGAAATCAACGGCTGCCCAGGGATAAGAGCTCCAACTAATGTTTTTTTTTACGACTAAATAATCATGTCTGCTGAAAGATCAAAAGTTGCTAAGATCTGCAATAAGAAAATCATTTGTGCTTTAGGGTTTGTTGGTGCTATGGTGGTTATGGCAGCAATTACATGGTATGTTGAGAAAGTGGCTCCTGTTCGAGAGCTTTTGATCGCCACTACTCCAGTACCAGTCGAGCGCCACTACTTTATGCTTCCCTACCATGAGCAGAAACATCTACAATCCTACCTAAACAAAACGTTCATCCAGATGTTGCATCATACTCATAATGCCACGAATACTACCAACTGTTGGGTGTCTGGGATGATACCTGCACACCAAAAGAAAGGAGGAACACCTTTCATTCCTCTTCCTTTTTCACATCATGGTTCTTGTTAAACCTGGTTTGCGCTTTTGTTTGCCTCTGAAAGGGTCAACATTACAGAGATGAAAGTGGGACAAATCAATTATCACCTTAATAAAGAGTGATATCCTGATGAGAATGGTTACCCTCAAACTAGAGGAACTAAATGGGAATGGGAGGAGTACCAACCTGACAATATTTCCATGCCACATGTTTGCACAAATACGAGGACTATAAAGAACTAACAACCAGATTCATCAATGTCCCAATCTGCGAAACCTAAATTCCGAGAAAAAGCGAATCGCAATTAAGAATTCGCAGATTGGCATTCATGAATATTTGCGATAAAAAAAGCGAATCGCAATCGGCCGCATCGCCGATTGCGAGTCCCCGAAAATCGGTAAATATTCGCATATTCGGCCGATACCCGTGTTGAAATTGTGATTTCGCATTTTAGCGATATCGCAAATTGCAATCTCGCTAACTGCGAGATCGCAAAAACGGGAAGTCGCATCCTGAGCACAGTGATGACATCACAACCAGGAAGTAGGCAGGTTCCATCCTCATTCAGCAGTGAGAGCCTGAACTGGAAGCATCATCATCAGAGGTCCCCTCCAGTGTGCCTACAGGAGTTTTTCAGGAGACACCCCAGTGGCAAGCATGTCTGAGGAAGCTGCAGCTGGATCTGCCAGTGGGAGAAAAAGAAAAATTAAATTTTCTGAGCAAGAGCTGGAATTTTTAATAGAAGGAGTCTGCAAGGACTACAATTGGCTCTTCGGGAAAGACTCCAGAAGGGTGCCCGAGGCGGATAAAAGGCGGCTATGGTTGCGCATCCGCGCTAAAGTTAACTCTGTGGGGGTCACCCAGCGCTCCGTGGTCGAACTTAAAAAACGCTGGTATGACCTCAGAGGGCGGTCAAAGGAGAAGATTGCGGAGAGGCTGGGGGAGCGTGTGGCGACAGGTGGAGGGGAGCCCACTGTCCCACCGAATCCATAAATCCGCAGGCATGCGTGGGTGTGACACAGCTTGACTCCTCCCGACCCACCCAAGACACACCAGGTAAGTGCCATGCGACTGCGACCCCCTGTCCCCTAACAATGTCCATGACTCCAGAGCCTCCCATATCAAACCCCAGTCATGCAGCCAAAGCACACCACTAAAGCGCTATTGCATTGTGGGACATGTAGTCTGACCACAATTACCATCTTGCCCCAATATGCCAGACATGTTTAGTGAGAGTCAATCCTGCAGCGACTCAGGGAATGGTAGTCTGCATGCATGTAGGAAGCCTAAACGTGTAAGAAACATGTCACTAATCAACGTCCACTTTACATCACAGGTGGTGTAGAAGTCCCCAGCACAGACAGCGATGGCCTGGTCATGGACATCACGGAGGACACAGAGGGAGACACTAATCTATCCCCACAGCCCGGACCATCAGGGCAAGCTGCCGCACCAGCGGCCATCACACCACCTGCCCCTGTGGCCAGTGCCCCCCCTGTGCCACCACGCGCTTCAGTAGCACTGCCCGTCAGACAACCACCAGTGGGGCCTGCAACACCAGCAGCAGTTCGCCAACCAACCCGCCGCCCTGCGGCTGTGAGGAGTCAGTCCAGCGGACTGGTGAGGGGTCAGCGCACCAACAATTCCCGTGCTGGTAGGGGACAAAATGTGCGAGCAGGTGGGCTCTCCATCGAGCGCCAGATGCTACATGTGCATCAGACGCAGGCCCGTCATCTCGGGGCTATCCACCTCCAACTGGACAAGACCGCCCGAAATGTTGCAGTTATGTCAGACCGCATGGAGAGGATGACAGCTGTTATGGAGGCCAACACACAGGCCATGAACAGGCAGCGGGATCTCAATCCCCGCAGACACCACCAACTGCTGACCCGCCTGTCAGCATACACGCGGTCAAACTACATAATAGGGAACGCAACCTCCCAGCTCTCGCGACGCTCCTTGGCCATGCAGGTCCAAATGGTCCAGTGCTGCCAGGACGTTGCGAGAGCTCTGGAGCATGTGTCAACAGCAGTCCAGGGCACGCAGCCTGCCGGCCATGGCCAGAGGGGGGGGCTGACGCCACAAGTGAGGCTACATCCAGCCATAGCAGCCAGTCCATTCCACCTGTGGTAGCACCCCGCCGCAGCAGCAGGCCCTCTGCTGCCTTACGGCCTAATCAAGAGGAGGATGGGGAAAGGAGGCTGGGAGCATCTGCCCAGAGGCGGCATTGAACATTATAACATTAAAATGAGGGGCCATGCTGCTGCTACAAGCATGCCCTCCTGATGAACAGACATATGACACAATATGTCAATCATGTACCAGTTAGCAGAATGCCCAGTTTATTGTGCTGTAACAATTACATAAAGTTCTGACTAACTTAATCTGACTCATGTCATTATTAATGTTGTCATGCATGAGTTAGGTAATGGATGTGGGGAGTGGGTGCACTAGAAATAGTTCATGCAGATTTGGTTGCGCCGAATGTGTCCTTCTGCAGGATTCTCGCCACGTGCATGACGCACATGTGCAGATGGTCGGTTGTCCCCTTCCGACTCACTGTCAGAGATGTCAACACGTATCCTGCGCTTGGTTGTAATGTTGTGGAGGATTGCACACACGGCCATGATGGGGCAGCAGACCTCTGGCTCGTATTTGATGGCCTCACCAGTCTTGTGCAGTATGCGGAATCTGCTTTTCAAAAGCCTAAATGTCCTCTCAATGCAATTTTTTGTGCGTATGTGTGCTGCATTGTAACGCCGTTGCTGTGGTGTTGCAGGGTTGAGGTATGGTGTGAGGAGGTACTCACGGAGAGCGTAGCCGCTGTCACCTGAATGATAGGAGCAGAGGGTGAGTGCCTGTGCGGCGCAGCTACATTATCACAGTGTAATATTGTGGGGCATGTGTACTTACCCAGTAGGTGTCCTTCACCAAAGTCTCCCCTGGCCAGTCGTGTGTAAATGCCACTGTGCCGGAATATGAAGGAGTCATGTGTGCTCCCCGGATACTGTGCCACTATGTCCGTGATGATTGTCTTTGCATTGCACACCATCTGGATATTGAGGGAGTGGTATGACTTGCGGTTGCGATACATGTATTCCGTTTTTGCTGGTGGGCAGATGTGAATGGGGTACAGTCAATGCATCCTATTATATGTGGAAATTGGGCTACATTGTAAAATTGCAGCTTGGTGTCATTCAAGTCCTGTTGGCTGGTGGAGAATGAGATGTGGTGGTGTAGGGAGAGGTGTGGCGCCGCGGCCAGGGCGACTGACGCTGGAATCTGGGGATCACGGTTCGATCCCCGGCTCCGGCGGCAGGTTAGCCCAGCACCATGTGACTCTGGGCAATAGCTTGCTTAATCTTCCCGACGGCCCCCAGCGCCTAGAGACCCTTACGGGTGATTGTGCGCTTTACAAATGTGGATTATTATTATTATTATTATTATTAGCCGGGTCAGCATGGCCTCCAGGAAACTCCTTAGGCAGCGGGACATGGTGGGCTGGGATATCCCCCCTGCGACAGCGACTATCCCCTGGAAGCTTCTGGAGGCCAGTAGGCGCAGGCTGCACAATACCTGCACATGGGTGGGAACGGCATTGGTCCTCCTTGTTGGGTGCTGCATCAGGGAGTCTAGGTCCTGGATCAGCTTGATGATCATTGCCCCATTTAGGCGGTACTTCGCGTAAATTTGCTCCCTGGTTTGGCCCAGAAGGGTGACCTGCACACGGAATATCCGCTCCTGGATCCTACGTCTGTTCCGTGATGCTCGCTGTAGCCTTCCCCGCCTGACCACCATGTAGAGTCTTGGCATTGTGAGAGTCCTCAGGCTCCAGCTGCATGTCCTTAAGTGTGTTTGGTCAGGCCTGCACCTGTTTGTAATTGGCTAATGTTTTTTTGAATTTTTTTTTATATTCTTACTGGTTACCACCTGGTTTGGGTTCTCCTTAAAATGCGCGTCGCAAATTGCGATTTTAGGGTTTTTCGCAATATGTGATGTTTCTTGAATGGCGATTGCGATTATTTTGCGAGTTCGCAAATGAATTTGCAGAATCCATGGTTTATCGCTATTTCAGATTCGCAAATGGGCTTTTTCCTGGATTCTGCGAATTTATTTGCGGACTCGCAATTTTTAAGTTGCGAATTCGCTATTTTGTGTTTTTCACTATCATGAATCCCTTTCTTTGAAATTGCGATCGCAATTGCTATTTCGCAGCTATTGCGATCGCAATTTAGCTTCATGAATCTAGCTGATAGGACCTTTTGTAATTTCTGTAACTAGCGCTAAAGCAGACTCATGTATTAATAGTGTTGGGAGAATTCCAGTGGGAATAAGTGAATGTACTGCAATTCTAACCATTGAAGGTGCGAATAACAGCAGTTTTACGTCTTCACATAATACTTACTTCGTGTGCGGAAATAAGGGCTATTATCAACTACCTGTTGGGTGGTCAGGGGTCTGCTATGTGTCCTTTTTGTCGACCCCTGTGTTTCTGGCACCTGCATTGTATCACCGTAACTTTAAACTTTACAATGACATTTCCAAGAACAGAAATAAGAGGACAATAAGTATTGGAGAAGTTGACCAAACTGACACCGCTTTGCAACAATATGTCGACTAACTTGTGCTTATTTTTCTTCGTGGGTGCTGCATTGAACAGTAGAAAGATAAGGCGATTGGCTCATGTTGTGGAAGCTGATACCAATCAGAAAGCAATGGCATTTGGGAACATTACAGAGGAGCTGCAAGTGGCGAGGATTGTAGCACTCCAAAATCGTATTGTACTTAATGTGATTTTGGCTGAACGAGGTGGTTCATGTCGCATCATTGGCAGCAGCTGTTGTGTTTTCATTCTGGATCACTCGCCTTCAGTATATGATGCAATCTCTAAACTACATAAGATTGCTGCGGAGATTCACACAGAGACTGGTACATGGACTTTTTCGAACTGGTTGTGGACACTCTTTATTACTTGGGGCTGGAAGCTACTGATTATGCTATGTATACTATTGGTGATACTATTTACATGCTGTATATGTATACAATGTGGTCCCATGCTTTGCTTTATTTGCATCACTGCTTGTACACCTGCTAAAAGAAATGTTGTAGAAATGAAAGCCCAACAAATGCTATATAAAGAGGTCACTGAACTGATGAGCATTGATGTACAGGATGCATATCTAGATTACCCCAGATGAACGAATGCCTTCAGCTAATGCTAAAAGGGTTGTCTGTTGTAATTTGGCAGTGATTGGGTTTGCATTAGCAGAAGCCATCCTGTATTTAGAGGCTATTTTGTTTGCCATGTGACCTGGGCCTATATAAGGAAAGGGAGGGAAACTTTCCAGTCAGTTGGGGCATCACTGACCTGGGGAACCCACGCAGGAGTTTTAGGCGGGAGGGCCTAGTTAGGAACCTATGCTACTGGGAGTGACAGGATTTAGGTGCTGCCTCTTAAGCTGGGTGAGGTGTCCTAGACTAGCCCCCTGATCTGGCCCAGCGTAGGGAACCCCAGGGACCATCTACAGTGACCTGCAGAGGAAGCCTGCCTGCAGTCCCCAACTCAACCCCCCTTCAAGTAACCAGAAACAAGAAACCAGCAGCTATTTACAAGGGTGCAAAAACCATCAAGCGCCAAGAAAAAGAAGACCTTCAAATTATCACAGGACTGCTGTGGAATCAACCAGGTACTGGACTATGCTGCACCTGTGCCCCCCTGCCCTCACCTGGGTCCCTGTGCTATTCTGCCACTGTTGTGTGGCCTGTCCTGAGGCAAGTGTCTCCTGAAGTGAATGCTAAGCGCTCCTCCTTCATAGTGCTAGCCCTGAACTGCCAAGCCTGTCTAAAGCTGAGCTGTACTGCTCTACAGCGCTCCCTTGCCGTGCCCCTGTGGAGCGCTGACTGAAACTGTCCCCCAGGCGCTATATTGCCCAAGCGCTGTGGTGTTCCTGAAGCGCTGTACTCCTGAGAAGCTATTGCTGTGATTGCCCCCGCAGCGCTGCGGAGACTGAGCGCGCTGCGGAACTCACCGCTATCGCGGGGCTGGTGTCCTCTGTGTTTTGCCCCCGGGCGGCCCCCGGTGCCAGGAGGGGGCCGCCGCCGCATTGCTGAGTGCTGACATCAACGCCGCGGCCCGAGCGCCGCTCGTAGAAGACCTCCGCTGACTGAGGTACCCCCCCTCGGCGGCCCCCGGTGTGAGAAGAGGGCCGTGCTAGGCCTGACAGGCCCAGAAGCCGTTCTGCTGGCCTCACGTGACGGGGGCGCGACAAGCCACGCCCCCGCCGAGCATTGATTGGCCGCACGGTCGAGCCCCTCTACAGCTGCGCCTCGATTGGTTCCCGGGCCGTGGAGGCTGTGGAAGGCCCGGGAACCGTTTGTCATTGTCGGGGAGGGCTCCGAGAGAGAGTCCGAGCCCCCCCCGACCTGCCAGTGCAGGCCCCTGAAGACCGGGGCAACGTCTAGGGTGTAGGGAGGCCCAGAGGAAAGCGCCGGAGAAGCGTGGGCCACCCCGGACCGGCCCACAATTCACCGGAGGGTAAAACGTTTCAGCAAACAGCCTTGCATTAGGAAATTACCACCATTCCATTACTCCGCACCAAAGATTTCATAGGCCCCCATGAAATGTTCATCTTTAACTACTGAAATGCTAATTCTCTAATGAGATGTTATTGTAACAGGTTTAATTGATTATTGAACTGTCCCCTTATCTCCTCTCCTATGAAATGCTTTGATGACTAATGCTACTGTGATTTTCCACTCCTGAATCTTAATCTTATATAAAAGTTATTTGATTTTTAATCAAACACACTGGAGTGGCGTCAGTCATTGCGTGCCTTTTATTGTCTCGGTGGGTGTGTGCTGTGTAGTCACTTAACACATAAGCTTTTGTGTGCCTACCTGCTCGTGCCAGGCTACCCCCGGGGAACTGGCGACCCCAGTTCCTACACTTAGCCTCTTCAATCTTTGCACATGCTCAGTTGAGCTTGCAGCTGTCCTTGCAGCTGCTGTTAGTCTGTAAATGTCAGGATGTGTTCACCAGAATTAGCAACTGTTAGCTCCTCCCACTTGTTGACTGTGCATTTTCTGTATGACCTTATATGTACCTATAACCTACTACTTGTACTTGTACCACTGTCATTTGAGCCCCTGTGTGGGTATAAAAGGACCAAGTTCCTTCCATTTAGTGTACTACTTCATACATTGCCGAAGGGTGTTGTGTGAATGTAGTTCCACCTCATGAGATTAATAAACTTTGTATTTTCTATTCCAGTTTCTGTGCTAACTTCTATCCTATTGGTCTGAGGACTTGTGCAGAGAAGGACGAACCCCTAGCACTGGTAGGCCTTGCTGAGGCCCACCACCACAGTCAGAGGTATGAGCAGGGCCACTGGAAATATGTGACTGTTTGGCTGCACCGACTTTCGCACAATTATACATTTTCTGCATTAGCCACATAATGAATCATCTGCACCCTAATCTGCAGATTTGAACACAAAAAGCCTCGTTTCTAGCTGAAACGGGTCAAACGTTACCAAAAATGCAGCGACAAGTGCTACACCGTGGTGGAAGGCCCTTTGCAAACCTAGAATGGTCACTTGTTACTTATTGCTGTTAAATTGGGACTAATGGTGTGCAAGCCACTCTTGCTTCCCTCCGCGCCTCTCTTACCTCTTTATTCATTTCTGTTGCTTCTTTCTGCACGTTTCTTTCTTCCTCGGCACTTCTCTTGAACCCGATCTGCAAATCTCTTATACTTTCTGCACCTCTCTTCCCTCTTTCTGCACCTCATTTGCTTCTTTCTGCACCTCTGTTGTCTCTTTCTGTACTCATGTTCCCTCTTTCTGTACCTTTCCTGTCTGCTTTGCAACTCACTTGCCTCTTTCTGCACTTTTCTTGCTTCTTTCACCACCTCTGTTGCTTCTTTCAGCAATTCTTTTGCCTCTTTGTGCACTTCTCTTGCCTGTTTCTGTACCTCTCTTGCCTCTTTTTGCACCTCTGTTGCTTCTTTCTGCATTTCTCTTGCCTCTTTCTGCACCCCTGCTGCTTCATTCTACACTTTCTATGCTTCTTTCTGAACCCGTTGTCTCTTTATGTACCTTTTTTGTCTTTTTCGGCATTTTTCTTGCCTTTTTCTGCACCTCTCTTCCCTCTTTCTGCACATCTGTTGCCTCTTTTTGCACCTCATTTGCTTCTTTCTGCACCCCTGATGTCTATTTATGCACTCGTCTTCCCTCTTTATGTACCTTTCCTGCCTGTTTTTGCATCTCACTAACCTCTTTCTGCTTTTTTCTTGCTTCTTTCTACACCTCTGTTGCTTCTTTCAGCAATTATCTTGCCTCTTTGTGTACTTCTCATTGCCTATTTCTGCACTTTTCTTGCCTCTTTCTGCACCCTGTTGCTTCATTCTGCACTTTCCATGCTTCTTTCTGCACCTGTCTTGCTTCTTTCTGAACCCCTGTTCTCTCTTTATTTACCTATTTTGTCACTTTTCTTGCCTTTTTCTGCGCCTCTCTTCCCTCTTTCTGCACGTCTGTTTCCTGTTTCTGCACTTCTCTTGCCTCTTTCTGCACCCCTGTTGCCTAATTCTGCACTTTCCATGCTTCTTTCTGAACCCGTTGTCTCTTTATGTACCTCTTTTGTCTCTTTTTGCACTTTTCTTGCCCTTTTCTGCACCTCTCTGCCCTCGCTCTGCACATATGTTGCCTCTTTCTGCACCTCATTTGCTTCTTTCTGCGCCCCTGTTGTCTATTTCTGCACTCGTCTTCCCTCTTCATGCACCTTTCCTGCCTGTTTTTGCATCTCACTAACCTCTTTCTGCTTTTTTCTTGCTTCTTTCTACACCTCTGTTGCTTCATTCAGCAATTCTCCTGCCTCTTTGTGTACTTCTCTTTGCGTATTTCTGCACTTTTCTTGCCTCTTTCTGCACCTCTGTTGCTTCATTCTGCACTTTCCATGCTTCTTGCTGCACCTGTCTTGCTTCTTTCTGAACCTCTGTTCTCTCTTTATGTACCTCTTTTGTCACTTTTCTTGCCTTTTTCTGCGCCTCTCTTCCCTCTTTCTGCACGCCTGTTGCCTGTTTCTGCACTTCTCTTGCCTCTTTCTGCACCCCTGTTGCCTCATTCTGCACTTTCCATGCTTCTTTCTGAACCCGTTGTCTCTTTATGTACCTCTTTTGTATCTTTTTGCACTTTTCTTGCCCTTTTCTGCACCTCTCTTCCCTCGCTCTGCACATCTGTTGCCTCTTTCTGCACCTCATTTGCTTCTTTCTGCACCCCTGTTGTCTCTTTCTGCACTCGTCTTCCCTCTTTCTGTACCTTTCGTGCCTGTTTTTGCATCTCACTTGCCTCTTACTGCCCTTTTCTTGCTTCTTTCTACACCTTTGTTGCTTCTTTCAGCAATTCTATTGCCTCTTTGTGCACTTCTCTTGCCTGTTTCAGCACCTCTCATTCCTCTTTTTGCACTTCTGCCTGTTTCTGCACCCCTGTTGCTTCATTCTGCACTTTCCATGTTTCTTTCTGCACCTGTTTTGCTTCTTTCTGCACCCCTGTTGTCTCTCTGCACTTCTCTTCCTTCTTTCTGCACGTCTGTTGCCTCTTTCTGCACCTCATTTGCTTCTTTCTGCACCCCTGTTGTCTTTTTCTGCACTTGTCTTCCCTCTTGCTGTTCCTTTCCTGCCTGTTTTTGCATCTCACTTGCCCCTTACTGCCCTTTTCTTGCTTCTTTCTACACCTCAGTTGCTTCTTTTAGCAATCTTCTTGCCTCTATGCACTTCTCTTGCCCATTTCTGCACTTCTCTTGCCTCTTTCTGCACCCCTGATGCTTCATTCTGCCCGTTCTAGGCTTCTTTCTGCACCTGTGTTGCTTCTTTCTGCCCCCCTGTTATCTCTTTCTGCACTTGTCTTCCCTCTTTCTGTACCTTTCCTGCCTGTTTTTGCATCTCACTTGCCTCTTTCTGCACTTTTCTTGCTTCTTTCTACACCTCTGTTGCTTTTTTCAGCAATTCTCTTGCCTCTTTGTGCACTTCTCTTGCCTGTTTCAGCACCTCTCTTGCCTCTTTTTGCACCTCTGATGGCTCTTTCTGCACCTCACTTGCTTCTTTCTACACTTCTCTTGCCTATTTCTGCACCCCTGTTGCTTTATTCTGCACTTTCCATGCTTCTTTCTGCACCTGTCTTGCCTCTTTCTGCACCCCGTTGTCTCTTTATGTACCTCTTTTGCCTCTTTCTGCACGTCTGTTGTCTCTTTCGGCACATCATTTGCTTCTTTCTGCACCCCTGTTGTCTCTTTCTGCACTTGTCGTCCCTTTTTCTATAGCTTTCCTGCCTGTTTTTACTTCTCACTTGCCTCTTTATGCACTTTTCTTGCTTCTTTCTACACCTCTGTTGCTTCTTTCAGCAATTCTCTTTCTTCTTTGTTCACTTCTCTTGCCTGTTCAGCCCCTCTCTTGCCTCTTTTTGCACCTCTGTTGGCTCTTTCTGTATCTCACCTGCTCCTTTCTACCTTGCTCTTGCCTCTTTCTGCACCCCTGTTGCTTCATTCTGCACTTTCCATGCTTCTTCCTGCACCTGTCTTGCTTCTTTCTGTACCCCTTTTGTCTTTTTATGTACCTATTTTGCCTCTGTCTGCACTTTTTTTGCCTTTTTCTGCACTTCCCTTGCCTGTTTCTGCACTTCTCTTGCCTGTTTCTGTACCCCTATTGCTTCATTCTGCGCTTTCCATGCTTCATTCTATGTACTTCTCTTGCCTGTTTCTGCACTTGTCTTGCCGTTTTCTGCACTCCTGTTGCTCCTGTTGCTACTTTCTGCACTTTCCATGCTTCTTTCTGCACCCCTGTTGTCTCGTTATGTACCTCTTTCTGCAATTTTCCTGCCTTTTTCTGCACTTCTCTATCCTCTTTCAGTACCCCTGTTGCTTCATTCTGCACTTTCCATGCTTCTTTTTACACCTGCCTTGCTTCTTTCTGCACCCTCCTGCCTCTTTCTGTACCTCTCATGCCTCTTTCTGTACCCATCCTACCTTTATCTGTACCATTCTTGCCTCTCTCTCCACCCATCTTCCGCACCTCTGTTGGTTCTTTCTGCACTGCTCTTGCTTCTATCTGTTCCTCACTTGCCTCTTTCTGCACTTTTCTTGCTTCTTTCTACACCTCGGTTGTTCAGCAATTCTCTTGCCTCTTTCTGTACCCCTCCTGCCTCTTTCTGTAGCTCTCTTGCCTCTTTGTGCACCTCTCCTACCCCTTTCTGTACCCCTTTTGCCTCTTTTTACACCTATGTTGGTTCTTTCTGCACTGTTCTTGCTTCTTTCTGCACCTCACTTGCCTCTTTCTGCTCCTCTCTTGCCTCTTTCAGCACCTGTGTTGCTTCATTCTGCACCTGCGTTGCTTCCTTCTGCACCTCTTAGTCAGTGGTCGTTTTAATCCCTCTGCCCTATTATGTCCTGGGGCCACACAGGGGAGGTCATGCCAATCACAGCGGTACCCCCAACCCATAGTGTACCCTAGTATATGTAGGTGTTTTCACTGTATCCTAAGTGTCTTTCAGCACAGCACTGGCTCCAGGCCTGGTGAGTCAGTTACCACCAGTACCCGTCAGCAAAAAGGTGGGGGCAAAGGATGACTTTGCAACAAGGCCTCTTTCTGTTCCTCTGTTGGTTCTTTGTTCACATCTCTTGCTTCTTTCTGCACCTTTCGGGACTTCTGTTGCCTCTTTCTGCATTTCTCCTCTTTCTGCGCCTTTCTCCCTCTTTCTGCACATGTCCTACCTTTGTAGGCATAGATAGACATTAGCATTTAAAAAACCTTTGAAATTCACTGAAAAAAAACATAGGTTTCATGGACGTTATAATTAGAAATTAGCATTTAAAAAACCTTAGAAATGCACTGGAAAAACACAGGTTTCAGGGACGTTATAGTTAGTTAGATATTTCGCTCGTACAAAATGAGAGAAATTCAGCCGTTATAGTTAGTTCAGCTAACTATAACTAGCGCCCCCACAATGCACGGCTGATGACGTCACATATTACATCATTCATGACACGGTCAGTGACATCACTCCATTGCTGAAATGTAGGCGCCAGCGGATCCTTCCATGCCATAGATGAACACGTTACTTACCTTTGGTACCGCTTTTTCTGGTGGATACAGTATCTGCCTGTGGATTCCTCACCTTATGAATATCTCCTGCGCCAGCAGCATTCTGAAATGTTTTGTAGCTCTCCACGCCGACAAGGACGACGTCACAGAAGCATGTCTCCGCTCGCGACTCCGCTGACGTCACCGGAGCCATAAGAGAGCCTTGTCGGCATGATGACGTCAGTTCTGCCCTTTTTTTCCGTGCCTTCAAAGCACACGGACGGTTCGACACAATATATATAGTATACACAGTATTCAAACCCAACACACAAAGTGTGAAATCAATGCAGTAAAGCAAAAAGAATTAAACATTTCTATTGAAAACAACAGTCATAAAATAACATCATTGTAGGTATACAAGGGTGGACAACGGGGAGGCGGGTGGGTCAGTGAGGAATCCACAGGCAGATACTGTATCCACCAGAAAAAGCATTACCGAAGGCAAGTAACTGTTCTTCTGATGGATACATTTGCAATGGATTCTTCACCTTGTGAATAGAGCCCCACAGCAGTCCCCACTCCCGTAGGACGGAACGCGCAAAGTGTCCATCCCTCCTCACTCCTGAATCTAAGCAATAATGCATAGCGAAAGTGTGGAGGGAGACCCAAGTTGCCACTTTACAAATGTCCTCAACAGGAACACCTCTAGATAAGGCAGATGTAGAAGACTTTGCCGTGGTGGAATGAGCTCTTAAACCCCCTGGAGGTTCCTTACCGGCCAAAGAGTAACAAATCTTGATGCACAAGACAATCCATCTGGAAAGTGTGCGCTTGTGCACCGCTCTGCCTTTCCTGCAGCCAGCAAAGCCCACGAAGAGCTGGTCATCCACATGATAGTCTCAAGTCCTATCAAGGTAAAAACTCACCGCCCTCTTAGGGTCCAACCGGTGAAGCCGCTCCTCCTCCTTGGAAGGGTGAGGGGGAGGATAGAAGGGAGGAAGGATAATGGACTGCCCCAGATGGAAGGGAGTTACCACCTTAGGCAGAAAAGCAGCCCTGGTCCAGCGAACCATTCTATCAGCATGAATAGTCAAGAATGGGGTTTTGAACTCAGAGCTTGAATCTCACTTACCCTCCTTGTCGAGGTAATAGCAACAAGAAATACAGTTTTTAAAGACAATAGTCTCAAGGGACACTTGCGTAAGGGCTCGAAGGGAGAACCCATCAAGTAGGTTAAGACAAGATTTAAGTCCCATTGAGGCACAATAAATGGAGTGGGCGGATATTTGTTGGTAAGACCCTTAATGAATGGTAACACAATGGGCGATTTAAACAATGACGGCTGGTCCGGCAAGCAAATGAACGCCGACAAAGCTGATAAATAGCCCCTTTCAGTAGCCACAGCATAGCCCTGCTGGGCTATAGAAAGAGCAAATTGAAGGATGTTGGATAAGCGAGCCTTGAAAGGGACTTCTCCCCACACAAATGAACACATTTGGACCACCTATAGGAATAGATAGACTTGGGGGAGAGACGTCTGGCGGACAAAATAACGTCCACCATGTCAGAAGGAAGAGAAAAAGAATTCAGGTTGCCCCGTTCAATCTCCAGGCATGAAGGTGTAATTTCTGGAGGTGGGGGTGTAAAACCTGCCCCTGCGACTGCGAGAGGAGGTCTGCCCTGAGAGGGAGACGGAGCGGAGGGCACGAGGAGAGGTGGAGTAGATCTGTGTACCACACCCTTCTTGGCCAACACGGTGTGATCAATATGACTTGGGCCCGGTCTTGGCCAATCTTCCTCAGAACCCGAGGAATCAAGGGTATGGGAGGAAACGCGTAAAGGAGTTGTGATCCCCAACCCAACTGAAATGCGTCCCCCAAAGCTCCCTGCATCGGATACTGGAGACTGCAGAATGATGGGCAGTGAGTGTTCTCCTAAGTGGCAAACAGGTCCACCCGAGTAGTTCCCCACGTCCAAAAGACGTGAAGAACCACTTCCCGGATGAAGCCTCCACTCGTGGTCGGCGGAGAACTGCCGACTGACACCGTCTGCACGCACGTTCAGAACTCCGGCCAGATGATTTGCCATCAGACAAATCCGATGGTCCCGAACCCAGGACCAGAGACACAGAGCCTCTCTGAAGAGACAACGCGACCCCACTCCTCCCTGCTTGTTGACATACCACATCGCAGAAGTGTTGTTCATCAGGACTTGAACCGACTGACCGCGAAGGGAAGGGAGGAAGGCCTTGAGCGGCAATCGTATCGCCCCCAACCCCTAGAAGGTTGATGTGGAACAACCTTTTGTCTTGAGACCAAAGACCCTTGATCTCCAGATCCCCCAGATGAGCACCCCACCCTAGAGTGGAGGCATCCGTGATCACTGTGGCCACCGATGGAGGTAGATGGAAGGGCTTTCCTCAAGACAGATTGCCCTCCACGCTCCACCAAGATAGATCCGCCGCAGCTTCTCTGGAGATCCTCACAGACTCCCCGAGATCCCCATTGTCTTGATACCACTGCCTGCGGAGGCACGACTGGAGCGCCCTCATGTGCCAGCGTGCATGGTCGACCAACAAATGCAGGAAGCAAACAGATCGAGCAGATGAAGGACCTTCAGGACTGGAACGATCGCTCTGTTGTAAAACAAGGGAATCATTTCCTGAATGTCGAGAATCCTTTGTGGAGGAGGAAATGCTCAACAAACAGTAGTGTTCAGTACTGCCCCTATGAACAGGTTGCGCTGAGAGGGCACCAGGTGAGACTTGGGCACATTTATCGAGAATTTGTACAACAGCTGAGTTATAACCTACAGATGATGAAGCACCTTCTCTGGTGACTCCACTTTGATCAGCCAGTCGTCCAGATAGGGTAAAACCGGAATCCCCGATCTCCTGAGATGGGCTGCTACCACTCCCATCACCTTGGTGAAGACTCGAGGTGCAGTAGTAAGTCCAAACGGGAGGACCGCAAACTGATAATGTTGCGACCCTACCGTAAAACGGAGATACTTTCTGTGCAACTTCAGGATCGGGATCTGAAAATACGCGTCCTGCAAGTCGATCGACACCACCCAATCTTCCTGTTGCAACGCTTGAAGAACCTGCACAATTGGTGAGCATCTTGAACTTCTCCTGTTTCAGAGAAAGGTTCAAGATCCTGAGATCCAGGATTGGACGTAACCGGTCATCCTTCTTGGGAATCAGGAAATACCGGGAGTAGCATCCCTGACCCCTTTCCCACTTTGGAACCACCTCTATTGCACCCTTTTTCAGTAAATGTTAGCACTTCTTCCTGCAGGAAAAGAAGGTGGTCCTCCGAGCAAGCCCCTTGATAAGTTTTTGGAGGGAATTCCCAAAAGGGAAGAGCATACCCATTCTCTACAAGATTGAGAACCCAAAGGTCTGTAATGACCGAGTACCACTCTTGAAGAAAATGAGTAAGCCGACCCCCCCTCATGATCCAGAATGGTGGATCTAGGGCTGCCTTGCTGTGGTAAGAGGAGGGGAGGTGTAGGAAGAGGAGGAGGAGGGCTGACGGCCTCGTGGACGACCTCTTTTCTTGCCCCTGTAGGATTTGTATAAGGTGTTTTGCTGCTGCTGTTGCTGCTGCTGAGGCTGTCTATAGGTCCGAAAGGACGACCTCCCAAAACCTCTGTACCTCCTGAACGAGGAGCCTCTAGACTGAGCCGGAAGACCCAGAGACTTGGCTGTTGCTTTACTGTCTTTAAACCTCTCTAAAGCTGCATCCGCTTTTTTGCCAAAAAGTCCAGAACTATCAAAAGGGAGGTCCAAAAGTGTAGCCTGAACATCTGGGGAGAACTCTGATGATTTAAGCCATGCACTCCTTCTAGTAGCCACAGAAGATCCCATGATTCTGGTGACAGAGTCAGCAGTGTCTAAACCACTTTGAATGACCTGCCGGGCAGTCGCTTGAGTATCTTGCACGACCTCATTAAAATTTTGTCTGTCTTCTTCGGACAACTTAGGTGCAAGTTGTTTCGCTGAGTCCATTAAAGCATGGATATAGCGACCCAAAAGACAGGTGGCATTAGTGGACTTTATGACCATGCTTGCCGAAGAAAACACTTTTGTTAGCAGACTGGTCGAGTTTCTTCGATTCTGTCAGCTGGAACTTGTGGAAAGGCACCAGAAGATCTTTTTGAGAGGGCAGCTTGGACCACTAGGCTCTTAGGAGAAGGATGGGATGTTAAAAAGTCCGGAACCCCTGGAGCTGCCCTGTATGTCCTGGCAATAGATTTAGAAACTGCCGGAGCTGAAAAGGGCTTGTGCCAGACCTCCATTACAGGCTCAGTGATGCCCTCATTAAAAGGCAGTAGAGGCTCTATTACTGAAGAAGGCGAATGAAGAACTTCTGTCAAAATATTAGATTTAAATTCAGTAGTGGGAAGCTGAAGGTCTAAAAGTTGTGATGCGTTTTTATTACTATGTGGTAGGGAACCACATCCTTTGAAGGAGCATCAGATGTAGGTGAAAGTTTCCACTCTGGAGACACATCAAGGCCACTTGCTTCCCTTAACTCTCCAAAATAATCATCTGAATCTTGAACCTCACCTTCCTCCATTTCTTCCAAACAAAACCTCTGCTCCTCTAGAACCCTCTGAGCTTCTCTCCTAGACCTCATTCTGGGTACCGGCATCGGTGGAGCCAAGACCGACTCCACAGGGTCCGGAGCCGGCGTCGTACACGGATCCGGCGGCACAGCCTGCGCCGATCAAGGTCAAGCTGATGGAGCCGGAGATGATCAAAATGGCGTTGATGTCCTCGGCACCGGGAAATGCCAAGACGGCGCCGCCGGAAGAAATGGCATGAAGGGGGCCTGGGCATAGGACTGAGGATCCCCCAGATTAAACGCTAATGAACCCATGGGACCCGAAGGTGCTCCAGAGGGGTACATAGCCCTATGGAAGACTCCATACATAGCATTAAGATAATGTGAGGGATCTTGACCCGGGCCAGGGAATGGATGATAGTCCCCTGGGACAGATTCCGGTGTTGGCGTTACTGTGTTCGGGCCAGCCGGCGCTGACGGCGGAGCCAATGGAGTTGCCTGCTCATCCGGCACAGGAACCTCTTCCACTGGAGCCGGAGAATGTTCCAAAGTCGGTGAATGAACCGGCGTCGGAGATAGAGCTGGAGAAGCTGCAGGCGAAGCCGATCTTGAAGGAGAAGCCTGATTCGAGGGAGAAGGAAACACGAAGTCCTTACGGCGTCGAAGAGCTGGAGAGTTCGACTTTGGCGCCGTTTCTCTATCAGAATGGTGTTTTGAAGAATGCCTCTTCTTCTTCTTATGCTTCTTGGATCTAGAAGCATGTCCCGACGTCGACTTCGAGCCCGACCTCGACCTGGAACGAGACCTCAACCTTCTTCTACCTCTTTTCTCCTTCCTCATGTTCGCCATGAAGAGTTTTGCTTCTCTTTCCTTCATCGCCTTGGGATTCTTTTTCCTGCCAGGAGGCACATCCCTCAACATTGTGATCCAACGACAGACACCGGACACAATCTTTGTGCAAATCTGTAATGGACATATGCCCTGCGCACTCCCTACAGGGCTTGAACCCGGACTTCCTCAACGACATCCTTGAAAAAGAAACAAGAAGAAGCACAGAAATACAGCCGAAAACACAAAGTAGGCAGTGAAACTACAGAGAGTCCAAGAAAAACCGTTAGCGTCGATGCCGCGGAAAAAAAGGAAACTGACTTCATCACGCCGACGAGGCTCTCTTATGGCTCCAGTGTCGTGAGCTGAGCCATGCTTCTGTGACGCCGTCCTCGTTGGCGTGGACAGCTACAAATTCCGAATGCTGCTGGCACAGGGGATATTCACAAGGTGAGGAATCCACTGGCAGATGTATCCATCAAAAATACAAATTCTAACCACTGCCATGGCCAGGAATGAAAATTATAGATATTCACCAAGTGTTTCATTCTTCCTAACCCCCAGTAGCATTAATTCTGGAGTTAGAGTTATCTTTCTTTTCAAAGACTGGTCTAGGAGCTTTTCTATTTCCCTTAAAAGGATTTCTAAACAGGGACATGCTGCAAACATATGTACTTGGTTGGCTTCAGTACTGCCACAGCGAGGGCAAATGATCCCAGTTTGCCCCCCCATTGAGCTATTTTTGCTGGGGTATAGTATAATGCAAAAGAGCGTTTTGTAGTGCTGTGCTTGTAATCTGGCTGAGCATTCTAGGGAATCCAAAAAGCTGCCGTGATCTGTACCGAGCTTTTGTTCCCATTTTGCCCCTTGCTTCACCTGGTGATCCTCCAGATCACTTGAGTTGTTTATAACTATCAGTGTCTTCTGCTGATTGAGTAAATACCCTGAAATCTTTCCGAGTGCCAGAGCTTCATCCCCTATTACCACAAGTGCTCTTTGGGGATCTGGTGTGACTACTGCCAAATCATCGGCGTTTGCAAGGATTTTTGTTTCTCATTCCTGAAATCTCATTGGCTTGATACTGCTGTTTGTGTCAATCTTCCCAATCAGGGAATCAATATATAATTCGAAAAGAAGGAGGAGCACAGGCAACTCTACCTAGTCCCCATGTAATCCATATTGGGTCTGTGTGACCTCCATTCAGTCTTAATCAAGCCAATGGGTTCCTGTATAAGCCCTGAATAGCTTTAATAAAGCCCTTTCTTATACCAAACCGTTTTAGAGGACCCCACAGATAATCCCAGGAGACCCTATTAAACTCCTACTCGGCATCCATAAGGATCAATGCTATAGAGTCTCCTGAGACAGCCGCTGCATAGAACAGTGTTATCACCCTTCGAATGTGTTCTGCAGTACCTCTGCCAGGTATAAACCCATGCTGTCAGGGGTGGATCACCTTACCAATGATTAAGCTTAGTCGTGACGTAAAAAAAGATTATCATTGAGGCCTGGGCCCATGACTCTGGAACAGAATTCCCTATCTGAACCTGTCTGAATGTTTTAATCATGTTGGGCCCTAGAACATTGAAAAAGGTTTTATAGAACTCAAAGAGAATCTGGTCCGGTCCCACTGCCTTACCAGAAGGGAGGTCATTTAGTTCTCTTTATGATTCTTCCTCTGTGAGGCAAGTCTCTAATGATTCTACATCTTCAGAGGGAAAGTGTTCTAGGTGAGCACTTTCAAGATACTCTCTGATGGAATTCTGTTCTACATTCAGTCCCTCTTGGTATAATTTCCTATAATATTTTTAGAATTCCTCCCGTATACCTTGAGAGTCTATCACCAGATTTCCCCCTTCGTCTTGGATCTTGTTTATATCTCCCATCACTCTTTTTTGTCTTTAACGTCCTAGCAACATGTGTCCTATGCGTACATTGAGCTTGTAGCATCCCTGTGGCCATTCCAGGAATTTTCCGCTGCCTTGGAAGACAAGATTTCACCAATTTCGGCTCTGCTAGTGTGAGTTTGTGTATTTTTAATCTGGCAAGCAAGGGCCTGGGTGTTAGCAGAATGCTGCTACTACAAACACAATTCTACTATATGCTCAGTGTACGGATCTAAGAGTGATGACCCTGAAGTATTGGAATTTCTTAATGCTGAGTTATAGATATGGCCATCACCAGTAATTCTATGTGGGGATCTGAATATTAACGATCTTGGTGGATTATTGGGGGCAAGTATTGGAAAATATTAAGGCCAAAAGAGTAATGTTTATAGTGCCCTCATATCATTAACTCAAGATAATAAGCTAGTAAATATATGGCCACTGTTGAAACCCACCGACCCGGAAGCATGTATTTCTCTGCCCCATTTAAATCAGTAGCACATTAGACTACTTTCTTATTTTGCGCCAACTGGTTCCAAGGTTTAACATAGAAAAATCCTCCTGAGTCTTGTCGGATCATAACACCCTGGTACTGGCTGCCACTTTTATAGGGGTGGAAAGGATAGAGACAACCTAGACATTTGAAAGAGCTTTACTGAAGCATCGAAGGTTAATTTTACATGTGAATAGCTGGATAAGGGAGTTAATGGACATTAATAGGAATAGTGCAAGTAGTGGAGTGGTCTGGGACGTGCTCAAGGCTGAGTCAGGGGGGGAAACACTTAGCTATAGCTTGCAACACCAAACAATGAAATCAAGCAGGTTGAAACATTATATAAAGCATTGGCAGGGATTAAAGAAGAACTGGTTGGTGGATAGCTTTGGGGACACTCCTAGAGAATACCCATTGACTTTCAATGCCTTCCAAATGTAAAACAGTGTGAAAAAAAAGCCTTTTTGAAAAATGTCCTCTAATTCACATACCCACAAATTTGGAGATGTGCAAATAACCACTGCTTCGAAACTCCATATGTTGTTCCCATTTCAGAAATACATTGGTATTCTTAATCCCTATTTTTTACTCTTTATATTTTACCAAAAGAATTACTGTATACCCGGTACACAATGAAAAATCATTGCAAGGCGCACACCATGTATTGGCTCTGGGGTACCTCGGGTTCTTGGTGAACCTACAAGTTCTATATATCCCCGCAATCAGAAGGGTGCAGCGGACAAAACGCTACTTTGTTTTTGAAAAATCTGCCATACTTAGAAGAAATTACAGGTGAAAATGTAGGCACAAATGGCTGTTTTATCCAATTCAATTTCAATATTTTTTTTATGTCAACTGTTACTTTGAATAGGAAAACCCTGAAGGATCTACACAAATGACTTTTAAGGAATGCATAGCTTTCCATGATCCATTATTGGTTTTCCACCCATTTCTACCACTAACTAGAAGGAGGTCGAAAGCACAAACAATAAGAAAAATAGGCTATGTCCCAGTAAAATGCCAAAATTGGCTGGGAAGATGGGAATTTTAGCATTGCAAACCCTTCATTGATAACATTTGCAGGGAAATAACAGACACTTTCTTCTGCAGCACTTTTCCCAACCTCCCCTCCCCCAATAAAAACAACATTTTGCTGCATTTTGAATAATTTCTCAGTCCCTTCCAGGGCAATCCACAAACCCTGGATACCTTTAGAATCCTTGGGATGTTACAAGAAAGGTACGCACGTTTGGCATGGATACGTCATGTGGACAAAAAGTAACAGGTATCTAAATGCAAACTACCTCAAATAGCCATAAAAAGGCTTAGGACAGAGGGAATAAAGGCCTAGCAGTGAAGGGGTAAGATTATACAGACAGCACCACCATGTGGCAGATTGTTAGAAGCCCCGGTATTAACAATTAAGTACCAGTGCCATGCGCTGGAACCACTGTTTCAAATTAAGCACTGACTTTAGGGAAACAATGTATTGGCAAAAGAAAAGGTAGCATCTGCATAGGCTTCCTAAACGGAATAAGAGAGATCATAGTGACTAATTGTCAAATAACTTGGACTAGGAAATTGTATATCAGACATTCCAAAGGAACGTTAAGCTGCTGCTAGGGAGATCATGGCCTGAGCAGCACAGGCAGCTAACTTAACTTCAGTCAATTGCTGTTACAGGGAAGATCTCTGGTGTCAATATGCATTTTGGCTCAAAACCGACATTGTTAAAACTACTGTGTACAGGGCAATGGCTCTGGTTTCTACCCCACGGGCGAGAAGCTTGAATGTCTCTTTCAATAAACAAACAACTATATTCCAGTGCTACATGTGATGGGTCCTTAAAGAAGGAATCACTCACATAGCACATATTATTTTTTAATACACCTAATACAGCCACACAGCACCCACATGAAGGAAGCAAAGGACCTTGGTTATGAGGGCCTGGAAGGATTTCCACAAGAGAGTCAGTAGAGAATCCACTTAAGATGAAAAAGCCACTTGCAGCCTGTTAGTCTCATATCCAGATGGGGATGAAGTTGCCAACCTTTTGGATATGTAGGAGAACACTCTGGATATGTCTCAAACCCAGCAGAGACTTGTGCTTTGCTGGGAGTGCTATGCATACATGTGGAGCACCTGGGTTCGAAGATATCAAATCACCTGGGAAAACAAAGGGTCATTCAGGAAATTTCAATAAGCATTAGCAAAGTAAATTGGTCTTGCCTCTGGGACCGATTGACTTTGTCAATGCCTTTTTGCAAAACAATTCAATATTGGCAACGTGCTGTACAGCATGGAAAAAAGACAAAATAGCCGCAATGATGCATTTTTCTATGTATACGCATGGGTGATCATCTCAGCAAATGCGGTCTGCTAGGCTTGACCTAAAATGACCTGTCATTCGATAGGCGAGAGTCGCAGGGCCTGCCTGACCTAGTATCTCTGACTCAGAGTTGATGGGGAGGTCACTTTGGGTAAATCAGACAGCAATGATATGAGTTCAGTGGAACTCCTGGAAATAATATGGCAATAAGAATCTGAATCAGAATTTTCTTTAGTCTGCTATGAACCCCCATGAAAGTGTGCAAAATATGTGCAAAATAGCAAAGAATACATACAAATTATTTCAAATGAAGTAATAAAAACATGCTCCAAAAGATCTTCAAGTGGATCCCTGCTGAGTCCAGAAAGACAGTAATCCAGGCACTCATCAGCAGCAGACTCAACTATGGCAACGTACTCTTTCTGGAATCACCAGAAAGCTCCTCAAGAAACTGGAGAACATTCAGAACGCCTCCACCAGACTCATCTTCAATATCCCTTACCACAACCACATCACTAGAGACCTCCACTCGCTCCCAGTCAACAAAAGAATGTCCTTAAAGCTCTTCACACATGGCTACAAAGCCCTACATGACGCCGTACCAGCATACCTCAACCACTGCCTTGCATTTTATGCACCCACCAGAGACCTCCGCTCCGCCCAACTGGCCCTGGTTGCCGTCCCAAGTATCTGCAAGACCACGGCTGGAGGAAAATCATTCTCCCTTACAGCAAAGAGCTAGAAAACCCAGCCTCTCCACCTCATGCAATCACAGTCACTGCTGCATTTCAGTAAGGACCTCAAGACCTGGCTCTTCGACTGAACCACAGTGCCTTCGACAGATCAGCAGTCTCCCCTAATCCTCCAGAGCCTTGAGCCCCTATGGGTGAGTAATCACCCCACACAAATCACGTGATTGATTGATTGAAGTTACACTTAATAATATCAAACGGTACACCATCCGGCCCGGGCGCTTTCCCTCCCCCACTCTTCTGGATGGCGGGCTTTACTTCCTGTAATGAAATTGATGACAATAATGGTGCATCCCCTGGCCATAAATGCAGACCGAATGGCCTGGAGTAAGAGTAAATTTTTCCAAAGTGTGCCACTCAGTCCTCCCCATTTATGTGACAACTAACCGCTGATCCACGTTGATCTAAAGCGTGCATATAAGATACAGCCTTCCAAAATGACTTTCTGTCGTTAGTGCGAGCAGTATCACTTAGAAGGGACTACTGCTGGGAAATAACCTCTTTCATCTTCCTATTTATAGGCTTATGCTGAAAGGACACTAAACTGCGATCACAGGGCTGTATATTTAAAGCCCTTCAGAGGAGTCAGTTTGCGCATGAACAATCATGATTAAACCATTGAAGGCACCCAGATTCTTGTCCGATTTGTTTAGAAGGAGAGAATCTAATCCTCTCACAGAGGGCAACAAAGGAGGTAACAATTTCTCCACCAGCATAACGCTCTCGTAAACAGTGCAGAATCATATGCACGTTTACAGATGCCATCAGAGTAAGGAACTTGGATGGATCTGGCAGCTTCCAACATAACCTAAGGTTGATAGTAGATGTAGTTACATTTTCCAGAGCTATCATCTCTTGAGAAATCTCCCTCTATGGTGCCTTCAAGGTTATTTCAATTGGATTATGATCCCCATAATCAGGTGGGACAATGGCAAGATATAACAGCATTTCCCTTAGATTATGAGAGATAAAAATATAATCTATAATTCAAGGACTATTTCCTCCTCTAGAGGTGGACAGACCCTGTGTATTCTTGCCGACCTACTCCATAACCTTGTACAGGTTGGCAGATGCAATTAGAGCAAGAAATTCTTTTTCTGGTGCATTGGGTTGACTAACATCGGCTAAAACACCCCCAAGCCACTGACATGGGATCTTGGCATTAAAATCACCACCCAGACCGAGATAAAGCTGCTGATCCTGTTGAGATTTGGCCTCAACTTGTGTAGAGATGTATGAAAATAAACCAATACATTTTTGGTTGTGCACATCCATAACATAACATTGTTGTAGAAATTAATCAAAAGAGCTCGAAGAGCTTATAGACTCTGTGCGGCTACCGATCAGAAGACCTGAAAGAGACACGTTAGTGATAGATTCCTTATCTTAGAATATCCCCAGGCGTCAGACTGGATCCGGACATTTTTTGCGTAGCAGTACCCTTGCGTGTCGGTAGGCGTCGTCTGCGGCTCCACGTCCGTCGTCGGCGTCGTGGGCGCCGTGATGACGTCGTCGGTGTACTTAGACGCCGCCTCCGCGTGCTGATGTCAGTTCTTCTTTTTTCCGCGCCAGCAGCGCAGATCCGGAAAAAGTGGTACCTTAGTCTTTTTTTTTTTTTTTTTTGGGGGGATCAAAAACTTTTATTGCAACATTCAATTACACAGCGGAATGCCTACAACCCATTGGGCTGGCCGCTATACACTTATATCTGGTCCGTTTTGGTTTCGCCATAATTACAGTACTACAGTAGAACCATTTCGAAGACATAAGGAACAAAATGCCAGGAGTTGCAGTCTGTTTAGTCACAGGTCTTGGCATGTAAATCAGTCCGCCAATGAATAACGGGTGTCAATTTCCCAGTTTTATAACCATTCAAACAAACAAGGTAACTGTTAGGAACTAGATCGTGGTTCAAGTCAGTGTGATATTGATCATTCGCAATCCTCTTGTCTAGGCGTTTCAGACCAGAGCCTTCTGTGGTTTCGTCAATTCCCCCTATGATTGAAGTCTATGTCTAAGCCTGCATGCCCATGACGTGGAATCTATGCATTTCAGGTCCTATTGCCCTACGAGGTGTTATCTAAAATGACCCCCCTTCCGTATCCGGCCCCATTGATCCCAGTCATCGCTCATTCAGCTATCCCTCCTCCCCGTCCGCATCTGATTCATCCAGGTCATCCTCCGGCAATGGGTCACATATTTCACCCCTGTAAATATTCCATTTCGACCAGATTTTATTCCATTTCCCCGGGCAAGCGCGGCTAGAGTACACCGCCCTTTCCGTTACCATTATCCTGTCCATGTTCAAACACCATTGTGACTTGGTCGGCGTTTCTGGAGCTCCCCAACGCTGTGCAACATCTCTTTTCGCCACCCCCAGTCCCACCGTGACCCAAAGTCGTCCATGCCGTGAGAGATCAGTAGGGTCCCAAATGTTGAGGAGGCATCTCCTCGGGTCAGGTAACAGTGTTAAATCAAGCGTTTGTGAGATCGTGCGTAGTATTTGTTTCCAATATTCTTGAATTCGGGGGCAGTCCCATATGGTGTGGAAGAATGTACCCTCCTCCCCGCATCCACGTAGGCAGTAAGGGTGTTCTATCCTGTGTATACGGTGTAACATTGTCCTAGTATAGTATACCCTATGTACTATCTTCAATTGTACTAGTCTCAATCTCGAGGAGATGCCGACTTCCCTAGGTGACGCCAGTGCCTCACTCCACTCATGTTCATCCATCCCACCTGTGTCCCCCTCCCACTTCGCCTTCAATGTCAGTGTTGGGTCTGGTGAATTATTAAGTAATTTGCGGTAGATAAGGGATGTGGCGCGTTCTACCATATATTCGGTAAGGAGACGATCCTCTAGCGGGGAGGACTCCGGCAAGTCGGTGTCCACTGGCAGAGCCGCTAGTAGTGCGTGTCGTATCTGGATGTATCTGTAGAGTTCCCTCTCACTGAGGTCATATGTTTCCTGCAATCTAGTGAAGGGCAGAACTCCGCCCCTTTCCCAAAGATCTCCTACCGTGGAGATCCCTATAGTGTCCCAAAGTGAAAATCCTTTACTGTTTCTCAGGTGACCGAGGACTCGGGAGTCCCACAGTGGAGTCATCTTGGTGATTACCCCCTTCCATCCCAGTGCAGTTGTCGCTGCGTGCCAGACCGCGACTGTCAATCTGGTGGGTCCCGTTAAGGAGCGAAGTTTGCAGCGGTCATATAACGGAGCCAACATGCTGTCAGAGCCCAGTTGTTCCCTGTCGGCCCGGAACGCTGGCTCACCCTGTGAGGCGTGTAGCCAGTGCTTGACGGGTTTAAGGTGAGCTGCCCAATAGTACAATTTCAAGTTGGGTAGGGCGATGCCCCCATCAAACCAACCTCTATGTAGTTTTGATTGGGCGATACGAGCAGGGTGGGTCCCCCACAGGAGGCTGGATACCAATGCTGCCACCGTCTGAAAGAATTTAGGGGCTATCGGGTAAGGCGCGTTTTCAAGGACATATAAAAACCTGGGCAGAGCCATCATTTTGTAGAGTGCGGCTCGTCCCAAGAGCGTCAGCGGAAGGGCCGACCAGAACTTGACATCACGTCTGAGTCTGTCTACGTGGGGTTTCAAGTTCTTTTCAATGAATTCAGTAGGGTCCCTCGTGATATGGATGCCTAGGTATTTGAACAAGGAGCTCGCCACTCGGAGAGGGCAGTTTGGGTCAAGGGCTGGAGCTTGTCCTTGCAGAACATATAGTTCCGATTTATTCCAGTTCAATGTATAACCCGAGACCCTGCCATGGACCTCACAAAGCTGAAACAGGGCCGGAATTCCGTTGGTTGGATTAGTCAGGTAGACCAGCATGTCGTCTGCATAGAGGGACAGCCGATCCTCCCAGCCCTCCCTCCAGCAGATGCCCCGAAGCAGCGGCGAAGTTCTAATGAGCGTGGCGAGGGGTTCCAGCGAGATCGCAAATAGCAAGGGAGAGAGGGGACAACCTTGTCTTGTACCCCTACCCAGTGCGAACCTCCGTGAGATATGGCCGTTAGCCACCACTCTAGCCTCCGGGTCAGTATATAGCAGTCTGACCCAGGCAATGAAGCGGGGCCCAAATCCCAGGCGCGACAGCGCCTCGAACAAGTATTCCCACTCCACCAGATCAAACGCCATCTTGGCATCGAGGGCTAATATTACTGCCTGGGACGCCACCGAGTCTGCCCTGGCCAACACGCCATGGAGGCGTCGTAGGTTCAACGCCGTATTCCTGTGCGGCATAAACCCAGACTGGTCCGGGTGGATCAGTGAAGATAAATGGGGCAAGAGTCTCATCGCCAGGAGTTTAGCGAGTATCTTTGCTTCTACGTTGAGCAGGGAAATAGGGCGGTAGGAGGAGCAGTCCTCCGGAGGCTTGCCCGGTTTGGGGATGGTCACTATAGTCGCTAATCTTTGGTCAGGCGGGAGTGTGCCCTTTTCCTGACAGTCTTTAAACATGGCCAACAGATGCGGACTAAGGGCCTCAGGCATTGTTTGATACCACTCTACCGGTATCCCGTTAGGCCCTGTGGCCTTACCCGGGTTTAGGGCCTGAATAGCTAAGTGAATTTCCTCAGCGGTAATATCTGTCTCTAGTTCCCCTGACACCTCCGGAGACAGTGTTTGAACCTCGATCGGTGCCAGCACGTCTCTGGCCATTTCAGAGGTGATCACTCGGTCAGGGGTGTACACCTGTTCAAAGTGGTCTGCAAGGAGATCCACAATTCGCTTCGGGTTGGTATGCAGTGTGCCGCACTCGTCTCTCAAACGCGGGATTCCCCTAGGATTCCCTTCCCGTTTATCGAGCCATGCCAGCAGTTTCCCGGCTTTATCCCCTACTTCGTAGATCCTATTCTGGGTGTCCGTCAGTTGACCCTTGATTTGCAGGCGTAGATGGTCGTTATAGAGCTGTTGTTGTAGTGTCAGTGCGTGCAAGGTAGAAGGAGTGGGGCACTGTTCGTGCGTCTTCGTTAATTCCTGCAGAGTCAGGTCTATGCTATCTAACTCCCTGGCCTGTTCACGCCTGTGCCCTGTGATGGTGTTTATGGCTTCCCCCCTCAGGACTGTCTTATAAGCCTCCCACAGTATTTCGGAGGAGCGCACTGAGCGTACATTTTCAGTAAAATACTGTGATGTGGCTTTCACGAGAGCTTTACGGACCTGGGGAATCTTGAGAGAAGCGGCCTGTATGGGGAACAGTCGCCTGCGTGTTTTCGTCTGTGAGGAAAGTGTGAGTGTAAGTGGAGAGTGATCCGAGATCCCTCGAGGGTGAATCGCCAGTGCCTCCGCGAGGCGGTGACCGTCCCCCAGAGTCACAAAGAGGTCAATTCTCGACAAACTCCCATGTACTGAAGAATGAAAGGTGTATTGTCTAGAGCTGGGGTAGAGATGTCTCCAGAGATCAGTCAAGCCCATGGCAGTGAAGAAGCGCTGGAGGCGGGGGATTCCCCCCGTGGGGGCCTGTGCGGGGAACCTACCAAGTTGTGTGTCAAGAATCGCGTTAAAGTCCCCTCCGAGGATAATCTCCCCCTCAGGGAGAGCCAGAATAAACTCCCCCAGTTTAGGGAGGTGTACTGAGTGCAATGCCGGGGGAATGTATACCGAAACCAGGTTGAGAAGTTTCCCCTCCCACTGTCCCTGCAGGGCTGCAAAACATCCCTGGTCATCAGTTTTCGTGAGTAGGGGTATAAACCGTGTGTTTTTCTGTATCAGGATTCCGGTGCCTCTAGATCCGGACGTAAAGTCCGAGTGAACTAACATTTTGTACCCTCGCCTATCTAAGGCCTTAACCGCTCCCCCGGTTAAATGCGTTTCCTGCAGCAGTATTATCATGGGTTTCTGTCTCCTAATTGCGGTATGGACAAGCCCCCGTTTAACCCTATCCCCCAGTCCTCTCACGTTCCATGACATGACACTTAAAGCAGGGCACTGCGTCTCGACATCCACCTCACTCCTCACTGGACTGGAAACAGCTGCCATTGAATATTCTGGGGTCGAAAGTGTAGTGGCGGGGAAGTGATACCCGGGTAGCGGGTGTGTGTGTGCCCACGAAGGATCAGGAGGATCCCACGGGGGGCATTCCCCCCCCCGTTCCCCTCCCTACCCATGGCTGAACCACTATCCAAGGCCCTGGTGGAAATTACGTCTCCCTGTGCCTTTCTCTTGTCTAGCTTAGCTCCATATGAAAGCCTAGTTACTTTGGTGGACCATACATGTTCGTTCCTAACTTTAACAAAACCTTCCCCCCCAAATGCCCCCTCCCTGCATCCCTGCCTAACGGACTTTCAACTGCCCGCCTCCCCAACTGAGCAGAGTGCTTCACCTGTCCCACAACCAGAGTACTTGCGTGTAAGGGGGGAGAGTGTCTCCCTGAGCAGGCGGCATCCCTGCGTGCTTCTGGGGTAGAGTCGCCAGAGTCCAAACATCGCTATGAAAGGATTGCACGGTGATCAGCAGTTGTCAGAGAAGCCATCGTCTGAGTAGGGGTCACTCCTCTTCACCGTTTCCTGCCACTCCATGTGAGGGCGATCCTGTTGCTCCATTCCGGCCGGAAGATTGCGAGCCCGCCCCGCTGTGACCACCGCGGTCGCCATGTTGTCTGGGCGGTTTTCGCTGTCGGTCCACAGTATGCCACCCCTCCAGCCAGTCCCGGGCAGCATCTGGGGTGTCAAAAAACCACACCTTCTTGTCCGCCACCACACGTAAACGGGCTGGAAATTGCATCGAATATGGTAGTTCTTTTTCCCGCAGTGTTTTTTTTACTTCCAAGAATGTCCTCCTCCTTCTGGCGACCTCTGCCGTGTAGTCCGGGAAGAACGCCACCCTCGAGTTTTGAATCTGGATGTCCGGTGTCACTCTTGCGGCCTGTAGAATGGCGTCGCGGTCTCTAAAATTAAACAGTCTTGCCAATATTGGCCGAGGTGGCACACCAGTCTTAGGCTTCCCCCCCGGCACCCTGTGGGCCCGTTCCACCGTGAAGAAGTTTGAGAGTCCTTTAGGCTGGAGCTTGGTCTTAATCAATTCCTCCACATAGAGGTCCATTGCGCCCGTAGTTTCCGATTCCGGCACCCCTAAAATTCGGACGTTATTACGTCTAGAGCGCCCTTCCTGGTCGTCCAGCTTTTCGCGAAGCAGTTTGTTGTCCGTCTGCAGTCGTTCCATTGCAGTCTGCAGTTCCGATACATCCTCGACCAGGGATTTGACGACCACTTCCATTTGTTTGACCTTTTCAGACATTTTGTGGAGGTCTGCCCGGATCAGCGTGACCTCAGTAGCCGTAGCACCCACTGTGGCTTGCACTTGTGCCAACGCAGCCAGGACGTCCTCAATCGTGGCCTTCTTGGCGCCCTCCGTCTCCGTCGTTTTCCCACCCGTTCTGCGTTGTTCCTGGGGCGGGGAGTGCCTGTCATACGCAAATTTGTCCAGCTTGGCCTGTGTGGCATTTTGCCTGGGGCCTCTTTGTGACATGATGCTATGGGTGTCCGGAGCAGGGCAGGCGTGACACCCTCTGAATCGCAAGGTCCGTTGCGAGGGCGGACAGGCACACCGCTCGCGCTCTCGGTCGTAGGTCTCGGCCACAGCAGCCCAGCGGGTACTTTAGGGCGCCGCGACCCCAGACGCCCAGCGACAAAGGTCATGCCACGATGTTCACCACCCTCCCGGTCGGCGCGGTGCTGCGGGCCCAGCTAGGTGAGCAGGCGCGACCCTGTGTGTCGTTATTAGAAGGTCTCCTGCCTGGCGTGGGTGTCCTGACGATCCCTCTCCCCTGGCCGGAGACACACCGGAAAGATGAGGAGGGGGGCGGAAGACAACCGCTCCCCCAGCGTCCACGTTGCGGAGGGTGAGATCACTGAGGTCGCGGGGTCCCTCTCAGGTATCCGGGGCCCCGGCCCCACCGCCTCGAAACTGGGGCCACTGCTGGAGAGACGCGACGCGCGTCCGGCGTCAAATATGGCGGACCCTTCCTCACGATCCGCGGCGTATGGAGGTTCCGGGGTACGTCTACAGCCCCCTGTTGTTGCTGCCGGGGGCCTCGGTGTTCCCCCCCCCGTCGCTGGGCTTCCGGGGAAAGAAAGGATCACGGCCATGCGATCAGCTCCGGTGATGAGCCGGCACTTCCGGCCAAGCGTGACCGCCGGGAGTCGGCTTCCGGCCGGATCCAAGGGCCACTGTGGTACCGCCGCCCCCAGGCTGCCGACAGGCCTCACCAGGTTTCAGACCCCGTCGATCGTTCTGGGGTTACCAACTCGGCGCATCAACCGCAAACTTGCAGCGCTGGATGCAGCGTGGACTCCGGTTCTCCTCCACCCCGTCTGGCACCGTTAGTCACCGGATAAATGTGTCGGATCAATGCGGGACGCCTCTACCGCTCGGGAGCCTCTCTAAGGTGCAGCCGCCATCGATGGCTGCTAGCCACGCCGCCCACCTTAGTCTTTTTTGACTAAACTTTTTGATCTCTTTTGATCATTCTTTTTTGAAGTCTTCGACTCCGAACGGTGCCGGTAGGGATGCCAGGTTTTAAGCCCTGTGAGGATTGCGACCGACTGATGTCGGTCACCGACCCTCACTGTCGGTGTCTCCACTGTCTCGGCGTCGACCACGACGACAAGACCTGTTCCGACTGCCGGGCCCTGACTTCGAAGGCTAGGCAGGAGCGGTCCCGCAAGCGGCTCGAACTCCGGCAGTCAGCCCCGTGCCAGGAAGGGTCCCGGTCCGGACGGAGGTCGAGGGACTGGTCGCGGGAGAGGAGCCATCGGAGCTCCGGGAGTCGACATCACTCCTCAGGGTCGAAGTCGTCAGGTAAGCACAAGAAGTGGAAGAGACGTCATCGCTCTTCCGACTCCCCCCCCGACACTCGCGCGACGCGGCCGGGGGTTCAGGTGGCACCGCCCACGTGGCTCCGCCGCAGGCGTCGCATCCGGCCCCATACCCTCCGGTCCCTGGGCCGCGCGCGACACCGGAGGAGATCGAGCGGTTCCTCATGGCCATGAGGTACCTCACTCCCCCGACGGGCTCCGCGACGCCTTCAGGCCTAGCGGACCCGTCTGGGGGCCCTATCGGGTCGGGAGCTTCGGCCCCAACGCCGCCGGGTGCTTCGGGCCCGGCGCCGCAGGCCCCCAATGGATCTGGTTCCGGATCCGGGTCGTCGCCGGTGGACTTGACGGCCTCCCCGTTGCCGGTCCCTCAGGGCGCCGCTTTCGACGCCGTTCGGAGAGTTCACTTTCCATGGACCGGCCCCATCATTTGATAACCCTGGGTACCAGGAGAAGGGTGATGAGGAGTATTGGGAGGTGTCTGAGGACCCTCTGACACGTTAATGTCAGTCCCAGGAGGACTGGACAGGTGGACTTGGGGATGCCAGTGGTCTGGACACCTCGCCGGACACTGGCTTTGTCTCACCTCCTACCGTGGCTACGGAGGAGGGGGCAACCTACAGTGTGGTGTTGACGAGGGCGGCCAAGGCGTTGGGCCTTGAGCTCCCCGTCGCAGCCGTGAGGACTAACCTCCTCACTGAGGTCCTTAAACCGCAGTCATGCTCGGCCGAACCTCTGCTGCCTTTTAATGAGGCCTTAACCGACGTTCTGTTGGGCACTTGGTCCAGGCCCGCTACAGGTTCGCCTGTAGATAGGAACATGGCCAGACGCCACCGCCCGGCCCCGGGCGACCCTTGTTTCCTGTCCACCCACCCTACCCCTGAGAGCCTGGTGATCCAGGCCTCCAATTCCCAGACCGCATTCCCGTCGGCCCCGCCTGACAGGGAATCCAAGAGGTTTGAGCAATACGGCAAAAAGGTATTCTCCTCCCTGAGTCTGGGACTGCGGTCTTCAACACCGCATGCCTCTTGGGCCGCTACACCCACTCTCTGTGGGATACGGTCGCGGACATGCTGCCTGAATGCCCGTTGGAGGTACGGGCTAAACTTGGCCAAGCCCTTGTGGAAGGCCGAGATGCGCCACGTTATTCTGTCCGGTGTGGACTGGATACCCCAGACTCTCTGGGCAGAGTGATGGCAACGACTGTGGCGATTCGTCACCACGCCTGGTTGAGATCCGCCAACTTCTCGGCTGATGTCCAGAACACACTCATGGACATGCCGTTTGATGGCCGTCGCCTTTTTGGCGACAAGGCAGACCATGCGCTTGAGCGCTTTTAGGACTCCAGGGCTACGGCCAAGTCCTTGGGCCTCGCGGCTCCGCGCCAGCAATTGGCTGCCTTTCACTCCTTTCGTGGCCACGGAAGGGGTGTACCCACACGTGCTGCCAGCCACGCTCCGCAAGGTAATACCCAACGTGGTGGCAGCTGTGGAAACCGCCGTGGCGGGGGTCGGGGACAACGGCGAGGTCAGTCCACACCTTCCCCCGCAGCATCCGCCTCAAAACCCTCCTCAAAACCCTCCTAGTCCGTGCTTTCAGGCCCATGTGACGCCAGTGGGGGCAGGGTTCGCCATCACCTCCTCCACTGGCGCACTGTCATGTCGGACAGGTGGGTGCTGCAAATCGTTCCGAAGGGGCTACTCCCTCCCCTTTGAGGCGACCCTTCCAGCCATGCCACCGCAGTACCACCGCGTATCGGGGGATCATTTGCGGCTTCTGCAGGAGGAAGTTACGGCCCTCTTGGCCAAGGGGGCCATCGAGCGCGTTCCTGGGCCAGAAGTAGGGTGTGGTTGCTACTCCCACTACTTTCTGGTACACAAGAAGGGCAAAGGGGGCCTACGCCCTATCTTGGACCTAAGGAACGTCAACGGCTTCTTCCGGAAGGAGAAGTTTAAAATGCTGACATTGGCTCAGGTCTTAGCTGCCCTGGACCCAGGAGACTGGATGGTGCGTTGGACCTGCAGGACGCTTATTTCCATATGCCCGTCCTGCCGGCCCACCAGCGCTACCCGCGGTTCACGGTTGGCCACGAGCACTTTCAGTTTACCATGCTCCCCTTCCGCCTTACCAGCGCCCCACGGGTGTTCACAAAGGTGATGGCGGTGGTCGCAGCTCATCTGCACATGTTAGGGGTTTCAGTCTTCTCCTACCTCGACGACTGGTTGTTGAAGGCGAGCTCGCCCCAGACAGTCGTCAACCACCTCCAGACAACGGCAGACCTCCTGCACCAGCTGGGGTTCTCCATCAATGTGCCGAAGTCACACCTGTGCCGCTCTTGGAAGTTCCTCTTCATCGGAGCGGTTCTCGACTCGGCGCGATTTCGGGTTTATCCACCCGAACAGCTGGTCCGGGATATTCAGGCTCCGATTCCACTCTTTCAGCCTTTATCATGGGTCTCGGTCAGGTTGACGCTGCGGCTTCTGGGGCTGATGGCCTCCTGCATCCTTCTGGTGCATCACGCCAGGTGGCGGATGCGGGCTCTGCAGTGGGACCTGAAGTTTCAGTGGGCCCAGAATCAGGGCAACCTGTCCGACCACGTCCTGATCTCGGAGGGCACTGCGAGACAGCTGCAGTTGTGGCTCAAGGACCGCGATTGGGTCAGCGGCAGATCCCTCTCCCTTCCCCGACCGGAGCACGTAGTTGTGATGGATGCGTCCCTCCAGGGCTGGGGGGGCCACATGGGAGAGGTGGAGATCAGAGGCCTCTGGTCTCCGGCGGAGTCCCAGCTCCATATCAACCTTTTGGAGCTGAGGGCGATTCGTCTAGCACTGAAGGCATTCCTCCCCTCTGTCCGGGGGAGTGTAGTGCAGGTGTTCACGGACAACACCACCGCCATGTGGTACTGAACAAACAGGGCGGGGTGGGGTCGTGGACCCTTTGCCAGGAGGCTCTTCGCCTCTGGCAGTGGCTGGAACGCCAGGGCGTGACCCTGGTGGTTCAACACCTGGCAGGTTCTCTGAACACCAGGGCGGACGAGCTCAGCTGTCGGTGCATGATGGATCACGAATGGCGTCTGAGCTCGGAAGTGGCGCAAGGCCTCTTTCAGCAGTGGGGAGAGCCTTGGTTAGATCTATTCGCCACTGAAGAGAACGCGCAATGTCATCTGTTCTGCGTGTTGGAATTTACAAGGTGGCACTCGCTCTGAGACGCTTTTCGCCGCGAGTGGAGTTGCGGTCTGTTGTACGCCTTTCCGCCTATACCACTTCTGCCGAGAGTGCTGAAGAAGATCAAGCGCGACCGGGCCCAAGTCATCCTTGTGGCTCCGGACTGGGCAAGAAGGTACTGGTATCCAGAGCTACTCAGTATGTCAGTCGATCCCCCGGTTTGTCTGCCTCTTCGGGAGGACCTTCTGTCGCAGCAGCAGGGGATGGTCCTCCACCCGAACCTGTCCAGTCTCCACCTCCATGCTTGGAGATTGAGCGGCGACAGTTGAGGCCATTTGACTTGCCTCCTGAAGTCTGTAATGTCATTCTGGCAGCCAGGCGTTCCTCCACAAAGTCGGTATACGCCTGCAGGTGGAACAGATTTGTGGCATGGTGCACAGCAAAGGCTGTGGATCCTCTTGCTGCCCCTCACTCTGAGGTTCTTCTCTTCCTTCTTTCTCTTGCCCAGCAGGGCTCTGCTCTTGGCACTATCAAGGGCTACCTGTCTGCCCTTTCAGCCTTTCTAAGGCTGCCTGATCAACCTTCTCTGTTCAAGTCCCCTATTGTAAATCGATTTCTGAAGGGTAACACACACACATTCCCTCCTGTTCCGTTTGTGATACCTCAGTGGGACTTGAACCTTGTTCTTACATTTTTCATGTGCGCTCCCTTTGAGCCTCTTCACAACTGTCCTCTCCGTCTTCTCACTTTGTAGACTGCTTTCCTGGTCTGCCAGGAGAGTGAGTGAGCTCCAGGCCCTTTCATGTACTCCTCCTTTCCTTTCTGTCCATCCGGACAAGGTTGTGTTGCGTACTAAGCCATCTTTCCTGCCAAAGGTTGTCACGGCCTTCCACATCGGGCAGTCTATCACCTTGCCTACCTTCTTTCCGCCACCGCATCCCTCTAAAGAGTAAGAGCGGCTCCACCGTCTGGACCCAAAACGTGCGCTTTCATTCTATTTGGATCGCACACGCCAGTTCCGGGTGGACGAGCAACTCTTTGTTGGTTACATGGGCGCTAAGAAGGGGAAAGCGGTGCACAAGAGGACCATCTCTCGGTGGATCATCTTGTGTATCCAGGCATGTTACTCCTTGGCTAAAAAGAAGCCCCCTGTTGGATTGCGGGTTCATTCCACCCAAGCCACGGCGACTACCACTGCCCTGGGCCGGGGAGTGCCCTTACAGGACATCTGTCAGGCAGCTACGTGGGCACCGCTGCACACGTTTGCAAGACACTACTGCCTGGACAGCCAAGCCCGGAGGGATGGCTTCTTTGGCCGTTCTGCCCTCCAGGACTTTCTGGTGTGATTATTGGTTCGCAGACCCACCACCGGGGTTGATATTGCTGGGGTATCTATTCTAAGGTAAGGAATCTATCACTAACGTGTCTCTTTCAGATGCACCAGTTACTACTTGTGTAACAATATATCTGTAAGAGACATTAGTTAGTGATAGATTCCTTACCGACCCACCCATCCTCCCCGTTCTGCGAACCGATATCTAGGGTTAGGGTTATCCCCTTTCAGGGCCCTAGTTTCAATGGCACCAGTGTTGGTTTTTAACATGGCTCAGTGCTTCTGGCGCGGAAAAGCGTTGTCTAAGAACTGACGTCTGCACGCGGAGGCGGCGTCTAAGTACTCCGACGACGTCATCACGGCCCCCACGACGCCGACGACGGACACGGAGCCGCAAACAACGCCTACCGACGCGCAAGGGTACTGCTACGCAAAACATTTCCGGATCCAGTCTGACGCCTGGGGATATTCTAAGGTAAGGAATCTATCACTAACTAATGTCTCTTACAGATATATCGTTACACAAGTAGTAACTTCTGCTTTAATGCATCTGGACAGATCGCCTAAGTCTCTGCCAGAGCAGGACGAGGTGGCAGGAAGGCTAAATTACATAAAAACCATTGAAATCTATTGAGTTCGTTTCCCAGGTCTACTGCAAGAGAACAATGTCACACATTTTAACAAACTTTTGCGAATGAGGCATTATTAACTTAGTATGAAGCCCTACGATGTTCCAACAGAATCATTTTAGCTCAATGATCTAAACAGGCAGAATTAAAACAGTATGAGTTGGGGCAAAGCATTCATGGGCTGAGCAGGAGGAACTGGGCAAGACATTGGCTGGGCAATGTGTTTCATTCTGTGTACCAACACTGTCAAAATTGCCATCAATGCTGGATAATGTTTCCCCCTCCAACGCATGAAGGGGCCTGGTGACACGATCTACAAGTGATAGATCCTCCCTCTGAGACAGGTCAAGAACATAATTCAGAGGTCGCGAAGGGCAGTCAGCCAACTTCATATGGCGGTCACTGATATAATTTGTATCCACATTCTCCACATTGTGCTTAAAGTTGTCATAGCGGTCATCAACATTGTCTTTACTCATATTGACATAGTTATGCATGCCTAGATCATGGCGTACATCGACATTGTTTCTACTGGTAACAATATTGTCATTCATGCATGGATTATGGCATACATTGACACTGTTACTGCGAGTATCGAAACTGTTTGCGGATCACCGACCAACCCCTGCCCACACCACGTCTTCAACAAGGCCGCCTCCACCATCGCACCCCAACTCCGGAACATCATCAACACCTCCTTCAACACCGCCACCTTCCCGGAGAGATGGAAGCACGCCGAGCTCAGCGCCCTCCTGAAGAAACCTACAGCGGACCCCACCGACCTCAAGAACTTCCGCCCCATCTCGCTCCTCCCTTTTCCTGCTAAAGTCATCGAGAAGATCGTCAACAGACAGCTGACCGCCTTCCTCGACACGAACGGATCCCTCGACCCCTCGCAGTCCGGCTTCAGAGCCAAACACAGCACCGAGACCGCCCTCATCGCAGCCACCGACGACATCCGGACCCTGCTCGACAAGGGGGAAACAGTGGCCCTCATCCTACTGGACCTCTCCGCTGCGTTCGACACTGTCTGCCACCGCACCCTAGTCCAGCGCCTCAGCAACATCGGTATCCAAGAGAAGGCACTGGAGTGGATCATCTCGTTCCTCGCCGGAAGAACACAAAGAGTCCGCCTCCCCCCGTTTCGCTCCAAGGCCACCGAAGTCATCTGCGGCGTCCCGCAAGGATCTTCACTCAGCCCCACCCTCTTCAACGTCTACATGAGACCTCTTGCAGCCATCGCACGCCAGCACAACCTCAACATCATCTCTTACGCCGACGACACCCAGCTGATCCTCTCCCTCACCAGAGACCCCGACACCGCCAGAACCTGCCTACACGAAGGGATGAAAGACGTCGCCGAGTGGATGGACAGCCGCCTGAAACTGAACTCGGACAAGACGGAAGTCCTCATCCTGGGATCTTCGCCCTCCGCCTGGGACGACTCCTGGTGGCCCCCAGCCCTGGGCACCGCACCCAAGCCAACCGACCACGCACGCAAGCTGGGCTTCATCCTGGACTCCTCCCTCTCGATGACCAGACAAGTCAACGCCGTCTCCTCATCGTGCTTCAACACCCTGCGTATGCTTCGCAAGATCTTCCGCTGGATCCCGACCGAGACCAGGAAGACTGTCACCCAGGCACTCGTCACCAGCCGACTGGACTACGGAAACGCCCTCTACGCCGGAACCACAGCCAAGCTACAGAAAAGACTCCAGCGCATCCAGAACGCCTCCGCCCGACTCATCCTGGATGTCCCCCGACGCAGCCACATCTCCAGCCAGCTGAGGAACCTGCACTGGCTCCCCGTCGACAAGAGGATCACGTTCCGGCTCCTCACCCACGCACACAAGTCTCTCCACGACCTGGGCCCCAAGTACCTCAACGACCGCCTGACCTTCTACGCGCCCACCCGCCAGCTACGGTCCACCAGCCTCGCCCTCGCAGCCGTACCACGCATCCGAAGAGCCACCGCCGGAGGAAGATCCTTCTCTTACCTGGCTGCCAAGACATGGAACTCCCTTCCCATCCACCTTCGGCTGACCCAGGACCATCTCGCCTTCAGGAAACAACTCAAGACCTGGCTGTTCGAGCAGTAGCATACTCCTTCCCCCAAGCGCCTTGAGACCCTCCCGGGTGAGTAGTGCGCTATACAAATGGAATGATTGATTGATTGATTGGTGTAGATTAGGGCATACATTGACATTGCACTTATGGGTATTGACATTGTTATGCGGGCACAGGTTATGGCATGCGTTGACAGTGCATTTTTGCTATTGCCGTTGTTGGGCCTTAACACATCACGGTATTCTTTGACATCCTATTTACCCATTCCAATATTTTTTGATTTTTTTTATTGTAGCAAGGAAAAGAGAAAATCAGTGGCAGCGACCGTCATAATCTTATGCATTCAAAGACAGAATGAAAGTTCTAGTGCCCTATGTCAAGAAATGTGTAAAAACTGTTATTATTTAAAGGAGTCTAACTTCTTTGTTACAGAGGATGGAGCATTACATATCTTTTCCTGCTACCCATGCTGAACTGGTTCAAACAAAATCTGACTTTTACCAGATGGCTCGATTCCCCAATATAATTGGCTGCATAGATGGCACGCACATTCCCATTTGTCCCCCTGCTGCCACAGAATATATCTACAGGAATAGGAAGTCCACCCACACCATCAATGTGCAGGTGATTTGCAATGCAAAGTGCGCCGTCACTGACATTGTGGCAAAATTCCCTGGGAGTACCCACAACTCCTATATTTTTCAAAACAGCGGCATCTATGCACGGCTGACTCCAGGGGAATTTGGTGAAGGATACCTCCTAGGTAAGACACGGCATAGCTGGGATGTGGCAGTGGCCAGACGATTAATGGCCGTATTGTGGACACGGGCCTCCCTGCGCCTTGTGTGTTCCAGGCTGTTTAGTTTTGAGCAGAGCTGGGTGATGGAGTTGCTCATCTGCTGCATTCCTGCAGCAAGGTCCGCAATGTTTTTGCCAACCTCCTTATTGGAATCAACAATGTCTCTGATGCCCTTCCCCATGTCTCCTATTTGTTCATTCAGGACTCGGAATTGGCGATGGCAGGCCTGAATGGATTTCCCCTGCATCCGTTGTATGCGCACCATGCTCCCCTCCAGCCCACGGAACACAGTGCCATCTCCACGTCCACCTGCACTGCTGGGTCTGCGTTGCCTTCTGCGCGAGGTGACTGGCTCATTGGTGGACTGCAGTGCAGCAGGACTCACAGCTACAGTGAGTTGAGCCTCACCCTCTGCTGCCTCCATTGCTGGTAGTGGGGCCACAACACGCCTCCTGGCTGGTGGGGTTGCAGGAGTGGACATGAACAGTGTTGGGGAGGCTTCTGGAGAGAAAACCAGGGGAGGGGATTGTGAAAGGTGTGGGGAGTGCGGCAACTCTGGGGTCTGCAGTGTGTCTTCTTCATGGGCGCTGCCAGTGGTGTCACCCTCCTCCTGCGAGGCTTGTACTTGGCTTGGCCCTGCTTCATCACTCGCCTCCCTCGCTGGTGCAGTCCCTTCTGTCTCTGTGGGTTGACTGCCTGATTTTGCCCCTAGGTATAAATAAGCGTATATCAACTGGGTGATACTATATCACAGTCACTACAATAAATGCTTTACACATTTCACTTTCATTTATCTGCATTACTTTCAGAGACTTGCTGATGTCTGTGCAGTTACACATGGTCTTAGATTGGCTGACTACATTTCCCATAATGCATTGCTCCTGTATAGTGCTGCCAGTACTGGACTGGGGTTGGCTTGTGCACAAAGGGTAAAGGGAAGCAGGTTGGTATGGGGTGTCATGCTGCACTTGCGTCTTACCTTTTTTTGTTGCTCTGGCTGAGCTGTCGACATCTCCAAGCCCCAGGACACTGTCTGCCTCGATGGTTGAGGCCACCAACTCCTCCAGGTCTGTCAGGGGGGGCGCAGGGTTTCTTCCTCCACCGGTGACACCAGCCTGCTTGTGTATTTCAGACATGTTCTTTTTGGTGAGGCTCCTGATGTCATAAAAGCATTTTTTCAAATCCTCAATATTCCTGCTTGTGACTCCCACTGCATTGACTTTTTCTGCAATTGCCAGCCACATTTTACGTTTTGCAGACTCAGTAACAGTGAGGGAGTGCCTGCCAAATAGTTGCCTGTGAACTCTCACAACCTCCTCCACCAGTACCTGCAGCTCCATGCTGCTGAACTTAATTTTTCTCTTCCTCTCTTCCTCTCTGCCTTCTGACTCTCACTGCTGCTTGCCATTTTTCTTGTGGTAAACTTTCAAGAAAACTCTCCCTGCTGCTCTGTGTCTCTGCTCAGCTCTGACTGCCTCTCCATAACCTTCTAATTAGTTGCAGCTGCCTGGGTAGCCACTTCCTGGTAGGGAAGGGGAGGGTGGTAGCACCTGATTGGCTGTTTTCATTAGTTTCACTTTTGCTTGCTTCCAGATTCTGAATTTACCGATTCGGTATTTACCGATTCGGTATTTACCGATTCGGTATTTCCAATGCATTCCTATGGGCCTTTTGGCCCATAGGAATGAATTGGTATTACCGATTCGGTAAATACCGATTCAGGAGATACCAATTCGGTAAATTCCGATAGTCAGATACCGAATTTTACCGATTCGGTAAAAAATACCGATTTTTTCCCTACATATCATTTACCGATTTTTGAATACCGAATCGGTAAAATTCGGTATTTAAGAATCGGTAAATGACATTTACCTACATCTGGCCCTAAGACCTTAACCATTAGGACATACATGACTCCGGACTCTACAGCCTCAAAACATATCTATAACATTCGCACCAAAAAGTGCAGATGTTGGCATTTTGAAATCCTTGATTTGAGAAACCATTGCATTGTGAATCTCTCTCTCCCTTTGTCTTCCATCCCAGAACAGGATGGAAGGCATTGAGGGAAAGACAGGAACAGAGAGATTGGTAGAAAGACAGATGGCAAGAGAGCGAGAGAGAAGAAACTATTTTCAGCCTTTGGGCAAAGATTTGTTAATACTGGAAAATACAATATCAATCCGTATCCTGATGAATGTACATATAGATACGAACTCGCATCACCCTTGTTGAGTTTACTCGACATGGCCTCCCCCTGAACCCAGAGTCAAAAGTACATGGTGAAGCAGCCGTGTGAGGTAGGCCTGAAACAACTGATGGACAGATTAACGTAACACTTAGACAAACGCCCAATTGATTCCACAGTTAGGCAGCAACACCACAATGGTATTAGGAGATTTGCCTGCACAAAACACATTTGCTTGGAGCGTCAAACTTTCCCAAAACACATTAAAGTCAGATGCACCACTTAGGTAGGAACACTAAGCCAATCAGAACACAGCATGCACAGTACATGCAGTGATAACACGCGCCCCATGACGGGCATCTGGACATGTACCCACTGGCCTCACATTGTGCTAATGCAAGGTCAAGACCGATCTGCGCATCTCCAAATTTATGGCCCTGTGAATTGGCACAGATTGTTGTCTCTAAAGGAATGTACAACTTACTTTATGATGCTTCATTTAATGTACTAAATGATGGCTGAAACCAATGTACTTTGAGTCAGCCTTCAGACACCAACTCTGTTTCCTGCTCTCCCGGGTGCTGCGTTTAATTAAAGCAACTGTTCCTGTTTTGCCAAACAACTCATATATTTTCTTTTCAATATAAATTCACATTTGAGCAACAATATACTTAAAATTAGATATTTTTGAAGAAAGTCAAAAGAAAAATGTATTTGCCAATAACAAAAAAAACAAGCTCACCTTTCGGTATATAACTTACGCATTTTACTCTTTGTAGCTGCCCAGACATTTGAACACACACATGAGATTGAGACTACAAGATTCGAACACTTAATCTTCACAGGTTGAGTCTAGGACCTTAACCATTAGGCCACACATACCTTCTGACTCTTGAGCCTCAAAAGCCTCAAAACATAATTATAACATTCGCAACAAACAATGCATATAGTGACAGTTTGAAATCCTTGATTTCTGCAGGGGCAGCTTCTCCATTTGAGCAAAGGAGCGTCACTTCACAAGCCCCACAGCTGAAAAGTAAAACAGTAATAAAGTTCATTTATTACAGTTTTACTTTTCAGCAACCCATAATCTTAGGTGAATGATATATATAAAATTAGATACTTTTGGACAGAGTGAAAAGAAAAATGTATTTGGCAATCAAAAGAATGAGCTCACCATTCATAATATAACTTAACGTTTATAATTATTGGAGCTGTTAAGAATTTGGAAAATCACACAACTATTTAGATCCCAAGACTCAAACCCTTAACATTCAGAATAAGATTCTAGGACCTTAACCAGGAGGCCATGCATGACTCATGACAACTGATCCCCAAAAACATTTGTATAAAATGTGTGCCAAACATTTTAATATTCTGACTCCATCTTCCATCGCAGAATGAGATGGAAGACAGAAAGGGGGAGAGAGAGAGACAGAGAGAGAGAGAGAGACTGGAAGAGAGATATTGAAAGAGATAAAGAGAGGAAGGGCAAGAGAGAGAGAGAGAACAAAAGTTGTTTTAGCCTTTGGTATATGACACACTTAAAGTGACATAATTTTGGACAAAGTGAAAAGAAAAATGCATTTACCAATTGTGAGAAGTTGGCCTGATGTGCAGTGCTCACTGTTCTAGTGATCACTATATATCAGTCCAAACAACCCTTATTGATGATTGGTTGTAAGTCAACCTTATAGACCAGCTATCCTAGTAGCATGGATACGAGCAGTCTAAGGTTAAGACTCTAGAGGGCGTGTTAAGCCAGCTGTTTTACCATCACATTACCCTTGAACACCCAGTGAAAGGACACCACACAAGTTGTTATGAAAATAAACAGTGTATTTATTTATAACAAGACTACCCTGACTCTTTATGAGACAGGGAGCTAAGCACACAACAAAACTCTTATAAAAATACTTAAGTTAGCACAGTATACACAAATGCCCGAGGGGCACGAAAAACCATATACTCTGAAAGTGGCATGCGAAATTACTAGCAGGTAAGTACAGTACTAATAGGCTTTGGAATCGCTAGGACTTGACTAGGGAATCGTTAGATTACTTCTAGGAGGCCCAGGGAACTCGGGTGCAGAGTGTGCACTCTCACGCGGGATGCGGGACAAAGTCTATGATAGCTAGTAAAGTTAAAGTTAGTGTTCACGGGCGAACCCGACCTGGTAGGGAGAAAACGACAGTGGATCCTGACCCTTGGATAGTGAGGCTATGCTGGGGCACCGAAATGCCGAAGTTACCTAGCCCAGGGGCTGCAGCTGCATATGTCTCAAAAGACGTCGGGAATCCTCGTAGACGAACCAGGAGCCTGGAAGAAAGATGCTGGCAGGCGACCAGTGAAGAGAGTTCGAGGGGATCCAAGCCTGGATCTCGAAGATGGATGATACCTGAAAGCAGAGGGGACCAAGTTCGTGACTACTAGCCAGTAGTCAGGGGGCACCAGGAGGGCACCGGATGGTAGTCACCTCGGCTAGGTGAGTGGGCGACGCTGTGCTCTGCAGATCTCCCGGACCAGGAGGCGTTGTCGGCGACCAGGATGGAGGGGCGAGCTGTCCCACGATGGATGAAGCTGTCGGCGTCGAAGAACCCAGGATTGGGCAACAAAGCCTTGGCTAATTCAAGCCCATGCGGTGGACTCAAAATGGCGTCTTGAGTGGACCAGGAGGGTCCGGGGTGCTCCTCTTCTGGAAGGGAGCAAGAGCCAGTCTGGAGCAACCAGACCAGCAGCAGTGATGTCGTCGGGCATCGTTCAGAAGGCCACAAGCCAGCGGGCTAGTAGCCAAACAACGCGGTGAGCAGCAAAAAGCAGAAGGGCCCCACGCCGATCGTGGAGATGCTGGGGGGCTGCTCTTCGGTGCTGGAGCTGCTCAGGGTTGGGGCTTCTCGGACCCCAAAGCACTCGCCAGGAGATTACTCGGCGGGCTTGCTGTGAAGAAGTCGTGCAGTCTTGGCAATAGTCGGTCCCTTGAGGTCTCGTCGCACTCACGGTTCTCAGCTTGGCTGTAGAGGTGAGTAGAGGTCGGAGGTGCCAGGGAAGCCGGGTCTTGTCGAGCTGGGAAGTCGGATTCCGGAGGAAGGACTTACAGCAGACCGCAGTGTTCTTAGGATGGTGCCTGCGGATGCAGGGTGACTACTCCTTAGTCACAAGGGAGAATCTTGAAGAAGAAATCTTGAAGTCCTTTCGCAGAAAGTCGTGTCTTGATTCCAAAGATGATCTAATCTGGAAGGGGGCCTGCTCCTACCTTTATCTGAGAAAGGGGGCTGGCACGCGACTAAGTCCTGCCCTATGGGTGGGACCAGGAGGGGGGTGGTTACACCCCTCTCCTTTGGCGGGCTTTCCCCAGGCCAGGGGCTGGAGTGCCCCTGGAACTGGTTTCAGCCGGCCTATGCACAGTGAGCACCGGGGTGCCACTTGCAGTCACCTTCCTCTGTAGCCCTGCCTACCTGGAATACACAAAACCCTGTCTGGGACGGTGCTGGCACCGCCCCTGGCAGGAAACCCTTTGTCCTTGCCTCCTGCTCTGGGAGGACTCCCAGCAGCAGGAGGGCAGACTTGTGTCTCGGTGGCAGCATCCATTTTGTGGATGCTAAGGCTCTGTCTGACTTTAACCGGGGTTACAGGTTACATACATGTCGTGTCCCTCTAGAAGGGTGGAATGCTAACCCCGTCGCCAGAATTGGCGAGGGGTTAGTATTCCAATTCGTATGACACCTTACTCGACATGTTTTGATAAAGCGATACCAGAGTTGGCATATAACCGCGAGGATTATAATGCACTTAAGAGTATATGGTATGCGATATCATGGAAACGGCTAAGGGATGGATCCCGAAAGCCGCAGACAGGCTCAGCTCATGCCAGAGCACTATCTCACACGATTCCAAGCACTCTGCCTTCAGGATTGTCAAGGCCTGCCATAGGAGTGACTGATAGGAGATCTGTGTGTCCATTTTAGGGTTAGATATAGGTATACTATATCTAAAGCAAAGGGTGATTACACCACCTTGCCCCAGCTGTCGTGCAGCCAGTTGTGTCAGATTTGGATGGCCAGCCAGGGGTGGCATAATACATGCTGCAGCCCCTGGTAGGCCCTGGGTACACCTATGCACTGGGTACCTAAGGTACACTGTACAGGGGCTGATAAGGTGACTCAGTATCCAATTAGATATGTACCTAAGGTACATGGAATCCATTTTACAGAGAGAGCAGTAGGCCTGGGGTCCTGAATAGCAGGGCCCCAGGTCAACTAAGTCAGAAAACCAGCAAAACACCAGTCAAAAAGTTGGGGGCAACCATAGTCAGGGTTCTACCTTCCTACATAACCCCCCCCCAAACGAAAGGAGATAAGGCTATCCTTGCCAGGTAAGCCTATATTGCCTGAGTGGCCATATAAGGAAGTACCAGCACTGGCATGGTTACCCCCTATCTCATGGTCCACTAAGCAATCCCTCACCCTAAGGGTATCTGAGGGTCTCCACCATAGGGAATCTCTACCTGTGGTGTGTTTTGGCAAAGGAAAAGGCTGGTGCTGAAATGGAGTACTGAAGTGAGGCTCCACTAATTTTGGGCTCTGCTTCCTCCAATCATTTTCCACCATATAGGCCTTTCTTTCCAAGACTGAGTTGTTTTGGGCTCTCAGGGTCAACCTCTGGCTACCTACAGCTGGAGGTTGGGTCCCTCTGTTTGGCTTACTGGAGGGACAGGTCAGGTCTGGGCCCCTCAGGTCCCAAGTTTGGCTGTGCCCAACAGTGTCCATCTGTGGGAGGTCCCTAACTAAATTTAAGGGGGATCCCTCAGGAGTTGGTTTTATTTTCACTTGGCTAGGACTACTAGCTTCAGTGCCCTTAATCTGCTGATTGGGGAATTCTTTTGGACAGGGGACCCTGTGGGGTCCAACACTGGCCTCCCTGACCTCTACAGCCCTGGGCTGACTGAGGCAGGGTAGAGAGGGGCAGGTTACCTGCTCCAGACTGGGTCCCACCTTGGAAGGGTCCACTGACATCAGGGGCTCTGCCAGGCTAGGCCTGACTACCTCTGGGGCAGTTCCTTCACAAGGGGTCGGATCAGTTCCCTGAGGAGGCTGATCCTTTCCTAAAGTCTGGTGGGAGGGAGATTTCTCTTCCTCCTCAATGCTCTCTGTCTGAGTGGAGTGATCCATAGTTTCAGGCTTCACAACACTATTATCTGTCTGAGTTTGAGCTGTGGCCATCACAACTCCACCAACCTTTTCAGGAGGGGGCTCAGTTTGGGTGTGGGCTGTTACCATTACAGCCTTGACAACCTGTTCTGGGAAGGAAGTTGTCTGAGATTGGGTTGTGACTGGCACAACCCTCCTGACCTGTTCAGGGAGGACATCTTGGACTGGGGCTGTGGCTAACACTGCCCCACTAACCTTACCATGGGGGTTTACCATTCTAGAATGGGTTTCTTGCTCTACCTCAGCCCAGGCTGAGGTCTCTAAATCATTCCCCAGTAGGCAATCTACAGGCAAGTTGGATGACACTGCCACTCTCTTGGGGCCAGTGACACTTCCCCAGCTGAGATTTACTACTGCCATGGGATGAGTTTTCTTCACTCCATCAATGTTTTCCACCTGGTATGTGGCACCAGGTAAAAGTTGCCTTGAGGGGACTAGACTCTCAGTCACCATGGTGATGCTAGCCCCTGTATCCCTATAGGCCTCAACTTTCATTCCATTGATGAGGGGCTCCTGTCTGTACTTGCCCAAAGTGTTGGGACAAGTTGTGAAGTTGGCAAACCCCATGCCAGTCTCACAGACAAGAGTATCTGAGTTTGGGGACTTGGTTAGGCCAGAGTCCCCAGGAACTCCCAAAGTAAATGCACCCAAATTCTTGGGGGCACTCCCACCACCTGGGGGATTACTACTAGTAGTAACCGGAGGTTTAGGAATGTTACCTGGGGGTATGTTCTCCTTATTGTTATTCTTTGGGCAACTGCTGTCAGTTTTTAAATGACCCACCTGTTTACAGGGATAACAGTAAGGCTTTTTCTGGTTATTGGAAGGATTCTGGGACCCACCCCCCTCAGAGGATTTTTGGGGCCCTGATGTGGTTTGATCTGGAGATTTATTCCCACCCTTCTCTTGAGGCTTGGTTGATTCCTTTTTCTGGTCACCACCTTGGTTCTCGGGCCTAATCCTGGTTCTGACCCATTTGTCTGCCCTCTTACCCAATTCTTGGGGAGAGGTCAGATCAGAGTCTACCAGGTGCTGGTGTAATAACTGGTTCTGACAATTATTTAAGACTTGCTCTCTCATAATAAGATTATATAATCCTGTGAAGTCAGTAACCTTGCTACCCAGTAGCCAGCCTTCCAAAGCCTTAGTGGCACAATCAACAAAGTCAGACCAGTCCTGAGACTGAGTTTTCTGGGTGTCTCTGAACAGCAACCTGTACTGCTCAGTGGTTAAGCCAAACCCATCAACCAGTGCATTTTTCAGGACCTGGTAATCATTAGCATCCTCCACTCTTGTAGTGAGGAGCTTATCTCTACCTTTACCATCAAAGGAAAGCCACAGTATAGCTGCCCACTGACTTTGGGGGATGCACTGTACAGTGCAGGCCCTCTCCAAAGCAGCCATCCATTTCTGGATGTCATCCCCTTGTTTAAAGGGGGGCACTATCTTAGTCAGGTGTTTAGTATCTAAACCCTTCTCTCTATCTCTTGGGAGATTGCTGCCACCAGTGGGAGCTAACCCACTCATCTGCTGCTCTCTAGCCAAGGCAAGCTTCTCTTTGGCCAGGGCAATTTCTTCCCTTTCAATCCTCAGAGTAGCCTGTCTCATCCTAGCTTCATGCTCCATTCTCTGAGGGGAAGTCAATCTCCTCTGGGGAGAGTTCCTTCTCCTCTGAGAAGAGGCACTAGAGTGCAGAGATCTATTGGAGTCCCTAGAAAGAGATCTATCTCTCCTAACTCCAAGGTTAGGCCTACTTAGGGTCAGTACTGGGGGTCCCCCGGATCCTAGCCCAAGCAAGTCTAAGTTGGCCCTAGTTAGCCTTCTGACTACCTCAAGACCTTTGTCTACCTCGTCCCCAGAGAGTTCCTCTTGATCCTCCTCCTCAACTGCATTGGCAATGTTGGGGAGGTCTGGATCCCCAGAGGTACCCGCTAAGGCTGGCATATTCCCATCTAGCTGAGAAAGCTTTCTTGCATCATAAGTCTCTAAGAGACCTATTAAAAAGGGAATGGTGGGGTTAGACCCCTGTTTCAGTTTCCTGGAGGTACACACTTGTCTCATCTCCTGAAAACTGAGAGCTGCATATCTTGATTTGACCTGTGGAGGGTCAACATCCACAAGGGGAGTCTCAGTAGATTCTCCTTGGGTAGACATGCTTTTTCTAGTGAGGTGTAAGTGGTGCACTTACCTACACTATATGTTTGCCTACTGATCCCTTGCTAGAGTTGTAGTTTAGGGTGTGCTAGGCCCTAGGAGCTACAACAGCTGGTTCAGTAGAACTCAGAGTATTCTAAGCTAAGTTATATGTACCTTTAGTACTTATGTGATCTTTCACAAGATATTCTTAGGATATGTGTGGTAAAACAACAGCAAGCTCAAATCCCAACCGCTGCTCACCAATGTGAGAAGTTGGCCTGATGTGCAGTGCTCACTGTTCTAGTGATCACTATATATCAGTCCAAACAACCCTTATTGATGATTGGTTGTAAGTCAACCTTATAGACCAGCTATCCTAGTAGCATGGATACGAGCAGTCTAAGGCTAAGACTCTAGAGGGCGTGTTAAGCCAGCTGTTTTACCATCACATTATCCCTTGAACACCCAGTGAAAGGACACCACACAAGTTGTTATGAAAATAAACAGTGTATTAATTTATAACAAGACTACCCTGGCTCTTTATGAGACAGGGAGCTAAGCACACAACAAAACTCTTATAAAAATACTTAAGTTAGCACAGTATACACAAATGCCCGAGGGGCACGAAAAACCATATACTCTGAAAGTGGCATGCGAAATTACTAGCAGGTAAGTACAGTACTAATAGGCTTTGGAATCGCTAGGACTTGACTAGGGAATCGTTAGATTACTTCTAGGAGGCCCAGGGAACTCGGGTGCAGAGTGTGCACTCTCACGCGGGATGCGGGACAAAGTCTATGATAGCTAGTAAAGTTAAAGTTAGTGTTCACGGGCGAACCCGACCTGGTAGGGAGAAAACGACAGTGGATCCTGACCCTTGGATAGTGAGGCTATGCTGGGGCACCGAAATGCCGAAGTTACCTAGCCCAGGGGCTGCAGCTGCATATGTCTCAAAAGACGTCGGGAATCCTCGTAGACGAACCAGGAGCCTGGAAGAAAGATGCTGGCAGGCGACCAGTGAAGAGAGTTCGAGGGGATCCAAGCCTGGATCTCGAAGATGTATGATACCTGAAAGCAGAGGGGACCAAGTTCGTGACTACTAGCCAGTAGTCAGGGGGCACCAGGAGGGCACCGGATGGTAGTCACCTCGGCTAGGTGAGTGGGCGACGCTGTGCTCTGCAGATCTCCCGGACCAGGAGGCGTTGTCGGTGACCAGGATGGAGGGGCGAGCTGTCCCACGATGGATGAAGCTGTCGGCGTCGAAGAACCCAGGATTGGGCAACAAAGGCTTGGCTAATTCAAGCCCACGCGGTGGACTCAAAATGGCGTCTTGAGTGGACCAGGAGGGTCCGGGGTGCTCCTCTTCTGGAAGGGAGCAAGAGCCAGTCTGGAGCAACCAGACCAGCAGCAGTGATGTCGTCGGGCGTCGTTCAGAAGGCCACAAGCCAGCGGGCTAGTAGCCAAACAACGCGGTGAGCAGCAAAAAGCAGAAGGGCCCCACGCCGATCGTGGAGATGCTGGGGGGCTGCTCTTCGGTGCTGGAGCTGCTCAGGGTTGGGGCTTCTCGGACCCCAAAGCACTCGCCAGGAGATTACTCGGCGGGCTTGCTGTGAAGAAGTCGTGCAGTCTTGGCAATAGTCGGTCCCTTGAGGTCTCGTCGCACTCACGGTTCTCAGCTTGGCTGTAGAGGTGAGTAGAGGTCAGAGGTGCCAGGGAAGCCGGGTCTTGTCGAGCTGGGCAGTCGGATTCCGGAGGAAGGACTTACAGCAGACCGCAGTGTTCTTAGGATGGTGCCTGCGGATGCAGGGTGACTACTCCTTAGTCACAAGGGAGAATCTTGAAGAAGAAATCTTGAAGTCTTTTCGCAGAAAGTCGTGTCTTGATTCCAAAGATGATCTAATCTGGAAGGGGGCCTGCTCCTACCTTTATCTGAGAAAGGGGGCTGGCACGCGACTAAGTCCTGCCCTATGGGTGGGACCAGGAGGGGGGTGGTTACACCCCTCTCCTTTGGCGGGCTTTCCCCAGGCCAGGGGCTGGAGTGCCCCTGGAACTGGTTTCAGCCGGCCTATGCACAGTGAGCACCGGGGTGCCACTTGCAGTCACCTTCCTCTGTAGCCCTGCCTACCTGGAATACACAAAACCCTGTCTGGGACGGTGCTGGCACCGCCCCTGGCAGGAAACCCTTTGTCCTTGCCTCCTGCTCTGGGAGGACTCCCAGCAGCAGGAGGGCAGACTTGTGTCTCGGTGGCAGCATCCATTTTGTGGATGCTAAGGCTCTGTCTGACTTTAACCGGGGTTACAGGTTACATACATGTCGTGTCCCTCTAGAAGGGTGGAATGCTAACCCCGTCGCCAGAATTGGTGAGGGGTTAGTATTCCAATTCGTATGACACCTTACTCGACATGTTTTGATAAAGCGATACCAGAGTTGGCATATAACCGCGAGGATTATAATGCACTTAAGAGTATATGGTATGCGATATCATGGAAACGGCTAAGGGATGGATCCCGAAAGCCGCAGACAGGCTCAGCTCATGCCAGAGCACTATCTCACACGATTCCAAGCACTCTGCCTTCAGGATTGTCAAGGCCTGCCATAGGAGTGACTGATAGGAGATCTGTGTGTCCATTTTAGGGTTAGATATAGGTATACTATATCTAAAGCAAAGGGTGATTACACCACCTTGCCCCAGCTGTCGTGCAGCCATTTGTGTCAGATTTGGATGGCCAGCCAGGGGTGGCATAATACATGCTGCAGCCCCTGGTAGGCCCTGGGTACACATATGCCCTGGGTACCTAAGGTACACTGTACAGGGGCTGATAAGGTGACTCAGTATCCAATTAGATATGTACCTAAGGTACATGGAATCCATTTTACAGAGAGAGCAGTAGGCCTGGGGTCCTGAATAGCAGGGCCCCAGGTCAACTAAGTCAGAAAACCAGCAAAACACCAGGCAAAAAGTTGGGGGCAACCATAGTCAGGGTTCTACCTTCCTACACCAATCAAAACGATTCATTATGTAACTTAACAGTTTTTCTTTCTGTAGCTACAGAGACCTTGAAAATGCACCTGACCATTGAGTCCCCAAGACTCAAACTTTTATAGAGTGAGCGTGTAGAAACGTAATCATTAGCCTACAAATTACTTCTAAACCATCAGTCTGCAATACGTATGTATAACAATCACATCAGACATTTTGATACACTGATAGATTTAAATCCTTGATTTGAGAAACCATTCCTTTGTGAATCTCTCTCACTCTGTCTTCCATCCCAGAATGTTATGGATAACAAAACGAGAGGGAGAAAGGAAGAGAGTCATTGAAAGAGATAAAGAGAAAGGGGGTGGAGAGATGTAGGAAGGTGGATATCTGACTATATGGTTACCCCAACTTTTTGCCTAATGTTTTGCTGGTTTTCGACCTAGTTGGCCTGGGATCCTGCTATTCAGGGCCCCAGGCTATCTGCTCTCCGTATAAAATGGACTCCATGTACTTTAGGTACATACCAGATTGGGTATTGGGTCACCTTTGTGAGACCCCGGTATAGTGTACCATAGGTACCCAGGGCATAGGTGCATCCAAGGCCTACCAGGGGCTGCAGCATGTATTATGCCACCCATAGCTGGCCCTCCAAACTGACACCACAGGCTGATCACTCAGCGGATCACTGAAAAAATATCGAATACAAAAATATAGACAAAAAAAATATTGAAGTAAAAATATAGAAAGATAAAAAAATCGAAATCCTATCTACAAACAGGTAAGTACAAAAATATTGAATAAAAAATATCGAATAAATATATATACTTAATAAAAATATCGAATTTATTAAAATAACTTACAAATAATTAAAAATTAATGAAATAATAACTATAATTAATTAAAACATACTTAAAAATAATTAAATAACTTAAACATTATTAAATAATTAATTTAAGTAAAAAAAATACATCATGATTTTTTAACACATATATATATATTAACATATTAATTAAAAATATATAATATTTTTACTGTAGCATACCGAGAGGTTAAAATTGACTATTACCACTCCAGCAACTGAAACTGTAGGGTAAACATTGGATAGCGTAGGGGTAAAAATTACTATTCCCACTCCAGAGAGTGCAATAGTAGGGAAAGCGTTGGATAGCGTAGGGGTAAAAATTACTATTCCCACTCCAGAGGGTGAAACAGTAGGGAAAGCGTTGGATAGCGTAGGGGTAAAAATTACTATTCACACTCCTGTGGGTGCAACAGTAGGGAAAGCGTTGGATAGCGTAGGGGTAAAAATTACTATTCCCACTCCAAAGGGTGCGACAGTAGGGAAAGCGTTGGATAGCGTAGGGGTACAAATTACTATTCCGACTCCAGAGGGTGCAACAGTAGGGAAAGCGTTGGATAGCGTAGGGGTAAAAATTACTATTCCCACTCCAGAGCGTGCAACAGTAGGGAAAGCGTTGGATAGCGTAGGGGTAAAAATTACTATTCCCACTCCAGAGGGTGCAACAGTAGGGAAAGCGTTGGATAGCGTAGGGGTAAAAATTACTATTCCCACTCCAGAGGGTGCAACAGTAGGGAAAGCATTGGTTAGCGTAGGGATAAAAATTACTATTCCCACTCCAGTGAGTGCAACAGTAGGGAAAGCGTTGGATAGCGTAGTGGTAAAATTTACTATTCCCACTCCAGAGAGTGCAACAGTAGGGAAAGCGTTGGATAGCATAGGGGTAAAAATTACTATTCCCACTCCAGTGAGTGCAACAGAAGGGAAAGCGTTGGATAGCGTAGGGGTAAAAACGTACTATTCCCGCTCCAGTGAGTGCAACAGTGGGAAAAGCGCTGGATAGCGTAGGGGTAAAATTTACCATTCCCACTCCAGAGAGTGCAACAGTAGGGAAAGCGTTGGATAGCGTAGGGGTAAAAATTACTATTCCCACTCCAGTGAGTGCAACAGTAGGGAAAGTGTTGGATAGCGTAGGGGTAAAAATGACTATTCCCACTCTAGTGAGCTTAACAGTAGAGGAAGTAAATATTTAATATATTAATAAATATAAATTAAATATCAATAAAAAAAATATTACAAGTAAATACCAACTTAATACAATTTAATAATTAATCAATTAAAAAAATATTAATTATTAAAATTCATTAACTATTAAAACAAATTAATTACCAATTTACAATTAATTAATTAAAAAATTAAATTTTATTACCAATTAATTCAAAATAAATACCAATAAATAAATAAAAACATTTAATTAATTACAATTAAATAACTTCCCACCCTATTCCCCTATAAACCCACAACCAGCTACGGAAAATAAATTGATTACATTCACATAATTATCAATCAATCCATTAATAAAAATGAATTACCAATTAAGAATTAATGAATTACCAATTAAAAATTAACAATTTTTTCAAAATAAATACCAATATATAAATTAAAATATTTAATTAATTAAAATTAAATTACTTCCCACCCTATTCCCCTATAAACCCACAACCCGCTACAGAATTTTTTTTATTAAAATTCACATAATTATCAATTAATAAAAATTAATTACCAATTAAGAATTAGTTTATTACCAATTAAAAAATAATTAACAATTTATTCAAAATAAATACCAATACATAAATTAACATATTTAATTAATTATAATTAAATTACTTCCCGCCCTATTCCACTATAAACCCACAACCCGCTACAGAATTAAATTACGCAAAAATTAAATAACATAAAATTCATTACTTAAAATAAATGTAAAAAATATATACACTTTTCACACATATACTAACATAAAAAACACTTTAAAAAACTCGATATTATTAAAAATTCATAACCTATGTTATATACTTCGATATTTTGACTTTCTATATTTATAAAAATCGATATTACATTACTTACCTTAAAAACGATATTTTTGATGACTATATTCTGTCCATTCGATATTTTGTCCTTTCTATATTTTGAAGTCGATATTTGGGTAATTCGATATTTTTTACTCAATATTTTGTCTGTATACCCCCCCAGCTTGGGTAAGGTGGTGTAATCACCCCTTACTTAGATATAGTATACCTATAGCTACCTTTACATATAGACACATATACACCTACAAGCCACTCCTATGGTAGGCCTCGACAATCCTGGAGGCAGAGTGCTTGGTTTTATGTGAGAGGGTGCCCTAGCATGAGCTGAGCCCCTCTGCAGCTTTCGGAAACATCTCCTTATAGCTGTTCTATGATATAGCCATAGCATATACTCTTTTTAAAAAAAAAAAAAAATCTTTGTAAAGTTTCAGTACACAACAACACTTCTGCACATTTTCGCATTACCCCATGTAAAACATTACCGAGAATCTTTTGGTTACACAGCTTTTAGACCAACAACCCAATTCGGGCAGGCAGTGACTTACACCATATCTTATGCATTCCGGACCGGGTGACCATAATTCCACTTTTCCACTTACGATGTTACCCCTCGTTAATTTTTTATTGGCCCTGTAAGTGGTGCCCTCCAGAATCCGTATTCCACTGTACTGTTACGAAAGGGTGCTCAGTGTGTCACCCCGTGTCTCTTCAACGCTCCCCCGCTCTACACCACTAAGGCTCCTAACCTCATTTTACTTGTATGCTTCCCAGGGCCAAATCGTCCCTTTCCCAATGTGTAGTACCACATCCCAACATACATCTTCCTAACAGTCGACCTCCTCACCGTCACTCGCACCTGCAGTTCCTGCGCGCGCCCCCTCGTCTTCGCTCGTCTCCCCGGTGTCCCCCAGTTTATATATCCTGTACAATCCCCAAAAATTCTTAGGCCTGCTGCGTGGTGGGAGCAATTCACTATATTTCTCCGTCTGCGTAGAGCAGTATAGCATATCATGTGACCACCTTTGAATTGTTGGCACCGGGCCCCTCATCCAGCACAGAGCCACAACCCTTTTTGCCAGTAGTAGTCCCATATCCACAAGTCTGGTTTTGCCTTGGGCAAATTCTTGGAATATCCCAGCAATGCAATTTCTGGGTCCGGGGCCAGTTCCACCTCCACTATCCTCCCCAATTCCTTAAAAACCTCCCCCCAGTATGCAAGTATACCCGGGCAGTTCCAAGCTAGGTGTAGGAAGTCCGCTGTCTGTGCTCGGCACCGCTCACACGTCGCCTCTTCTCTCAATCCATACCTACATAGCCGTTCTGGCGTGTAGTAAACTCGATGAAGAAATTTAAAATGTATAAGCCTATGTTTCCAATGTAGTGAGATTAGCTTTGTATTCGAGCAACAATACTGCCACATCCTGTCATCAATTGTTATCTGTAAGTCCCTTTGCCAGCCAAGGCGTGCTGTTGTGTACGCATGTGCCCTGTGTGCCATAGCTATTCTATAGATGTTAGTGACTATCTTACGAGGGGAGTTGGTTTTAATGACATATGCTAATTCGGGGATTTCTGGAGGCTCCTGTACATCCTCTCTGAACGGATGTATGACATTACAACGCATTCTTTTACCACGCATGCCTTTACAACGCGGTTTTTACAACGCATGCCTTTACAACGCATAGCGCTTTGGGGTGCTGCATAGTTAATAGTTTAATTTACTATTCCAACTCCAGTCTCCGTGGACACTAGGGAAGGTGTTGGATAGTAAATTAAATCTATTCCCTATCCTAGAGGGCCCCCCAGCGCAATGCGTTGTAATGGTTTGCGTTGTAAAAGTTGCGTCGTAAAGGCACTGCGTGGTAAAAGTTGCATTGTAAAGGATGTTTCCCTCTCTGAACTGCTCCAGCATTGCACGTCGCACCCGGTATAACTGGAATCGCTGCATCTGCGTGACCTCCCTTGCCCCCTCCTGTACCTGTTCCCAGGATTTTGCTACCCCATCTTGGAAAAGATCTCCGGCTAACTAAATATTCAGCTCTTGCAGAGCTTTAATGACTCCCCTATCCCTACACGGAGCCAGCTAACGAACCCACTCTAAAGGCATAATCGGTGCATATAGCAATGCTCCAGCCTGTTTCTTTGGTAAGTAATGCCACGCATGTCTAGTTGCATTCATTGAATCAAGGAGGGCTGTCTAACGGTCTGGCTCCTCAAAAATCGTCGCCTTTGGTGGTTGTGGTGCCGCAAACAGCGTCACCAGACGCAGAAATGGCATACCGACCTCCCCATGTATCCAGGTATGTAAATGTGCGCACTGCGCCGCCCTGTAATAGAGCTCAAAATCCGTTGCTCCTAAGCCTCCCATACTATAGGGTAAAAAGAGGACCTGCCATTTCACCCTCGCCTGTTTACCCGCCCATGCCAGCTTTAACATTAGTTGAGTGAGTCTTTGGAAAAACGCTTGTGATAGCACCATTGGAATATTATTGAATAGGAACAGCATCCTGGGCAAAACTACCATCTTCATGATGGATATTCTTCCCATCAGGGACAGGGGAAGCTTGCACCAGGCCTCCACATCGTCTTCCAGTTTATCCATAGTCGTGCCATAGTTTTCTCGTAATACCATTTCTGAGTCCGTGGTCAGGCGAATTCCCAAGTATCGGACTGAGTCAGTAGTCCACTGAAGTGGGTATTCCATTTCGAATTCTTCCGTGACCGGAGTCAGTGGAAAAACTAAGGACTTGGCACAGTTGACTTTTAGCCCTGAGAGCACACCAAAGTGCACCACCTCCCTAAGCACGGCCGTCAGATTCTGCTCTGGATTTCTCACATACAGTAGTGTGTCGTCAGCGTAGGTACATATTACTATGTTATACGTCGGGAAACCGATGCCCTCATGACCGTGATACTCCCTAAGAGCACACGCCAATGGCTCTGCGACCAAGGCATACCACAATGGAGAGAGTGGGCAGCCCTGTCTTGTGCCCCTAGTGATGGCGAATCGGTCAGTGACTAAGTTACCTATGCATACTCTAGCGGTGGGTTTGTGATATAGTGTGCCAATTAGTTGTAAAAAAAACGGTCCCAGTCCCATCCAAGTCAGAACCTTGCACATGAACGCCCACTCGACCGAGTGGAATGCCCTTTCCATATCTAGGAACACTGCTACTGCTTTAACGTCCTGCCATACATGCTGCATGGTGCCAAATACTGTGCGGATATTATATGTGAGATTCCTGTCTGGTATAAATCCCGCCTGTTCCGGTGCAACCAACAGCTTAGACAGTGGGGCTAAGTGATTGGCCAGTATCTTTGCCAATAGTTTTGTGTCCATATTGTCAACGGGCGGTACGAACTGCACTCCTCCGGCGATTTCCCTGGTTTAGGGATTGCTACGAGTATCGCTTCTCTCATGGATCTCGGCATGGTGCCTTCAACACACAAATCGTTGAAGAGTGTGGCTAAATGGGGTAACAATATATCTATGAAAGTTTTATAAAAGTTGGCCGTGAGGCCATCTGTCCCCGGTGCACTGCTCGACTTCATGCCCGCCAGGGCTTCAAGAATTTTGTCTCTTTCTATCGGGTGCATTAAGAATTCTCTATGTATATCCGAAAGGAATGGTAGTTTTATGTGTTCTAAAAAGTCCTGCATTTCGTCCTCTTTGTGTAAAGGCCTGCATAAAATTGTCGGAATCTCTCTGCAATATCTGCTCCTTCCGTGATGAGTTCTCCATCCTCGGATCGCACCTGCGTAATCAAAGTTTTACCTCTTTTTGTTTTCAGGATCTTGGCCAATACGGAACCCGGCCTCTCCCCTTCCCCGTACGTGCGAGCTGTGGCATATTTTCCTAAATGTTTGATCTCGCTATCCGCCGCTTCATGATACTCCTCTAATACGACCTTTATTTCTTCTTCCCGCCCCCCTTCCCCAGTCCTCCCTTGCAGATCCTCCAATTGTTTCAGCTTTTGTTCTAGATCCTTCATTCTCTGCCTAATGGCCTTCAGTACCCCAGAGTGCTTGGTCATCGCAATACCGCGTATATAGACCTTGAAGGCTTCCCACACTGTTTGAAAACTATCTACCGAGCCTATATTAGCTTCAAAAAAGATTTCTATTGCCTCCGATAATTCTCCCCTGAATACAGGGTCTAACAGTGAAAACGACAGGAAGCGCCAGGTAAACGGGGGTATAGTTTTCTTAGGAGTAGCCACTGTCAGTAGTACAGGTGAGCGATCCGAGAGTGCGCGCAGCAGGACTTTACAGGTTTGGACATCTGCTAACAGCGAGGCTGAGACCAACCAATAATCTATGCGTGTATGTACATTATGGTAAGCCGAGTAGTGTGTGAAGCCCCCTGAGGTCTGGTTACGCTCACGCCACACATCTTCTAGGTCTATGCACGCCATCACCCGTTTCATCTCCCTCGCAGCCGCAAGCCATACCATATACTCTTAAGTGCATTATAATCCTCACGGTTAATGCTAACTTTGGTTTGGCTTTATCAAAACATGTCGTGTAAGGTGTCAAACACTTTGGAATACTACCCCTCCCTGCCAATTTTGGCGGCGGGGGTAGCATCCCACCCTTCTAGAGGGAAAATGCATATATGTTGCTGCTTTACCCGATTAAAGTTAAACAAATCCTCAGCATCAAAAAATGGATGCTGCTGCCGCAGACACAAGTCTGACCACCTGGTGCTGGGGGAAACTCCGGCAAGGGCGGCCTGAACAATAGGTTTCCTGTTCAGGGAGGTGCCAGCACCTCCCCAGACAGGGGTTTTGTGTATTGGGGCAGGGGGGGCGGCATTCAGCAAATGCATCTAGACATTGCCTGGGGCACACAAGGTGCTCCATGCATAGCCCGGTTCAAACAAGTTGCTGGGGCATTCCAGCCCCAGCTCTGGCACGAAACTGGACAAAGGGAAAGGGGTGTAACCACCCCCTTCTCAGGTCCACCCATAGGAGGGACCTAGGCAGGTAATCCAGCCCCTTAGCTTAGTATAAGTATAGGAGCTGTGTCCCCAGGACTTTAGATTATCCTTGAAAGAAACTTTGATACAGAACTCTTGGACCTTCGACGTTCTATTCCGACTAGAAGACTGAAGACATCTCCCTTGTGGTCAAGGAGTGACCACCCTGTGCAAACAGGCACCACCAGTAACTTGCCAGTTTGCTTTGTTGACGTTCCCGCCGGAACCCAAAGACTCAGAGACACAGGAATGGGATTCTAAGACTTTTCTAACTCCGACCGACATCCAGAGCAAAGCTGAGACCCGTGGCAGACAAGAGAGACGTGGGACCGGACACCCTGGACATCCTGTATTTTGCTACCAGCTCGACTACCGAGGTACCCTTGCAGTTGTGCATTGGGGTACGAGAAGTCCCAGACCCGAGCACCATTTTCATTGAAGCTTAGCCCTCCACACTCCACGAGTGCCGCGTGGGGCCTGCTCTTGCATTTCAGCATGATGCATCTTCCCAGTTCCTTGCCCGTTGGCTAGTGAGCCCCCTGAAGTCTTCCTTTTTGAACGAAACTGCTTTCCTGGTTGCTCTAGGCTTGCTCCAGCTTCCCTTCAAAGGAAAAGCGCCACAGACCTTGCTGGTCTGCAACAGAGCCAATCTCGACATCCTGCATGGGTTGCGGTTGCCAAGGCTTGTTGGGTCCAATCCGGATACCGACACCGCAGTCAACTAGATCCATCTTGGGACAGCTCGTATCCAGCTCCTGGTCATCGTCGATGCCTCCTGGACCTCGTCGCTGAAGAGACAAACTCAAACTCTTCACCTTCCAGCACTCAACATCGCCTGGTTCCTTCCTGGTCACTGGCTAGGGACCCAGACTCTGTCCCCTCTGCTTTCAGGTTCTTCACATCACCGATCCACCCTTGGATCCGACTGGACACTTTTCCTCTGGTCACCTGTGTGAGGAGTTGGCCTGATATATGATGCTCACTAGTTCTAGTGATCACCTTGTATCAGTCCAAACAACCCTTATGGTGATTGGTTGTAAGTCAACCTTATAGACCAGCTATCCTAATGGTAGCATGGACAAAGCAGTCTTAGGCTAAACTCTTTTGGCATGTGAAGCCAGCTGTTTTACCACAATATAACCCCTTGAATACCAGATGAAAGGACACCACACAGGTTGTTATGAAAATAAACAGTCTATTTATTAATAACAACACCTCTGAACTCTTTATGAGGTCAGAGGGCTAAGCACATGACAATCTCTTACGAAAAATACGATAAGTTGCACAAAATTACAATGGTGCCCTAGGGGCACGACAAACCATATACTAAGTAAGTGGAATGTGAAAGTCGATAAAGGAAATGGAGCTGTCCAGAGGCTGTAGGATCGATGGGACCACGCTACACTAACTTCAGGTAAGTAATAGGAGGCCCACGGAACGCGTGTGCAGAGTGTGAACTCACACGCGAGATGCGTAACAACATCTATGGACAGTACAGTTCAAGTTTAAGGTGAGTACGGACAATCCTGACTGGATAGGACTAAAACGACTGTGGAACTGGACACTAGGACAGTTAAACTACCCTTGAGCACCGAAATGCTCTTGTTACCTCACCCACGGACGGCGGGTGCACAGGTGTCAAAGTGCGTCGGGTTCTCGCGTTGAAGTCTATGGAGCCTGAAAGAAAAGATGCTGCAGGCGACCGGGAGGAAGATGTCCGGTGCAATCCAAGGGTGGATTGTTGAAGAAGGAGACCTGAAAGCAGAGGGGACATTGTTCACAGTCACTAGCCAGTGACTGGAGTGGAACCAGGAAGGAACCAGATGTAGACGTCGCGCTCAGGTGAAGAGTGGACGCTTGACTCTGCAGCCACGTGGACCAGGAGGTGTCTTCGACGACCAGGATGGAGGCACGAGCTGTCCCACGCAGGCTCTCGCTGTCGGCGGTGTTGGATCCGGGATTGGAGGCAACAGGCCTTGGCAAAGGCAACCCACGCGGTGAGTGAAGAAAGCGTCTGGTGCGGACTAGGAGAGTCCGGGGTGCCCCTCTTTTGGAAGGGAGCAAGGGCCAATCTGGAGCAACCAGATCAGCAGTGAAAATTCAAAGGTTCGTCGTCTAGGAGGCCACTAGCCAGCCGGCAAGTGACCAGACAACGTGTCGAGCAGGAACCAAGCAGAAGGGCCCCACGCAGATCTCGTGGATGCTGGAGGGCTGATCTTCGGTGCAGGGGCTGTTCGGGGCTGGGGCTTCTCAGTCCCCAAAGCACTTGGTCGAGTTTACCTCGGGAGTCATGCTGGAAGCGAAGTGCAGTTTCTTTCAAGATGGCCGGTCCCACGTGTCTCGTCGCACCCACGGGTCTCAGCTTTGCTGCAGATGTGAGTTGAGGTCGGAGAGGTCTGGGAATCCGGGTCTCGTCGGGCTCTGAAGTCTGGATCCTCGAGGGAAGACGACAAAGGGAAGCCGCTGGACGCTTGATGGTGCCTGCTTGTGCAGGGTGGACACTCCTTGTCCACAAGGGAGATTCTTCAGTCTTCTGTGGAGCAGAACGTCGAAGGCCAGAGTTTCTTCTTGTTGAATAGTTCAGGATAATCTAATTTGGAATGGGACCAGCTCCTACCTTTATTCTCCTAAAGGGGGCTGCACTACTGACTAGGTCCCTCCCCTGGGTGGGACCAGGAAGGGGGGTGGTTACACCCCCTATCCTTTGTCCGGTTTCGCGCCAGAGCTGGGGCAGGGATGCCCCAGCAACTGGTTTGAACCGGTGTATGCACAGGGCACCTTGTGTGCCCCAGGCATGTCTGATTCCTTTCAGGCCTCCCTACCTCAATACACAAAATCCTGTCTGGGGTGGTGCTAGCACCTCCCAGGCCAGGAAACCTTTGTCCAAGCCATCCTCGCTGGAAGGACTCCCAGCAGCAGGAGGTCAGACTTGTGTCTGTGGTGGCAGCATCCATTTTGTGATGCTGAGGCTCGAGTTAACTTTAACCGGGGTTCACAGTTACATACATGTTGTGTCCCTCTAGAAGGGCGGAATGCTACCCCCGTCGCCAGAATTGGCGAGGGGGTAGTATTCCAAATCGTATGACACCTTACTCGACATGTTTTGATAATGTTATACCAGAGTTAGCATTTAACCGCGAGGATTATAATGCACTTAAGAGTATATGGTATAGCGTTATCATGGAACAGCTATTAGGACTTGGTTCCGCAAGCTGCAAACGGGCTCAGCTCATGCCAGAGCACCATCTCACATAATTCCAAGCACTCTGCCTTCAGGATTGATAAGGTCTTCCATAGGAGTGACTGATAGGAATATATGTGTCCATTTTAGGTTTATATATAGGTATACTATATCTACAGCAAAGGGTGATTACACCACCTTGCCCCAGCTGTCGTGCAGACAGTTGTGTCAGTTTTGGATGGCCAGCCAGGGGTGGCATAATACATGCTTTAGCCCCTGGTAGGCCCTGGGTACACCTATGCCCTGGATACCTAAGGTATACTGTACAGGGACTGATAAGGTGACTCAGTATCCAATTAGATATGTACCAAGGGTACATGGAGTCCATTTTAACAGAGAGAGCAGGAGGCCTGGGGTCCTGAATAGCAGGATCCCAGGCCAACTAAGTCAAAAGCCAGCAAAACACCAGGCAAAAAGTTGGGGGTAACCATAGTCAGATATCCACCTTCCTACAACCTGCCGCACTTCTTTGCAGCTCTCCATAGAAAACGACGACGAAACCCGACACCAAAAGGCACCTATGCAACCGGCTTCCCTGGGTGAGTTAACACGAGTACTCCGGTGCTCCCGTGGGTCTTGACTCTCGAAGTGTCCTAGTCTGAAGGGGTTTTACCGTAGTCCATCCGGAAGTGTCCTTAAACAGTAACTTTGTAACTTCTTTGTTTCCCATTATAAGTCAATGGTAACTCGCGGCTGTTTTTAGACACTGCACGCGTCTCCCGTGGGCCTTCTACTTCCTAACCGTTGGTTGTTTAGTGTAGCCCCAGCGATTCCACAGGCCCTAGGCCTGCTGACTAACTCTCACGTGGTTCTTATAACACTTCTTTAGTATATGGTTTGTGAGGCCCCTAGGGCATAACTGTATTTGTGCAACTTATCGTACGCTAATTGAGTAACTTGTGATGTACTTCGATCTCTGACCTCATAAAGAGTGCAGAGGGGTTGTGTTAGAAATAAATACATATATATTTGATATATACCTTGTGTGGTGTCCTTTCATTTGGTATTCAAGGGATTATAATTGGTAAAAGAGCTTGCTTCACATGCTCTCTGAAGTCTTAGCCTACGACTGCTGGTCCATGCTACCACTAGGATAGCTTCTCTATAAGGTTGACTTTACAACCACCATCAATAAGGGTCGATTAGACTGGTGCAAGGTGCCCACTAGAATAGTGGACATCATATGCCAGGCTAACTTCTCACATTGTTGTGCGGCGGATGGGATAAGAGCTTGCTGTTGTTTTACCATATAATCTTGAGATATCATTTGAAAGATCACATTAAGGTACCTGTAGGTACATATAAATCAAGTTCTTATAATACGTAAGTTCTACTGAACTTAGCAGTTATAGGTGGTAAGGGCCTAGCACACCCTTACTACAACTCCTAGAGAGGTTCTAGTAGGAAAGCATTTAGTGTAGGTAGGTGCACACACCACACCTCACTAGAAAACGTCCTTGGAAGCAGGCCCTAGTGGACCTCTTCAAGAAGAAACCCAGAGGGTACCTTCTAAGTATGACTCATTCACTTTTCATGAGTTGAGAAGCCTGTGTGCAGTCAGAAAGTTGAGACAAGGACAGAGTCCAACCTTTAACCACCTGGTATATATCTTAGTGGCACATGATGTAGAGAATGCATCAGACCCAGGTAACCAAGGTAGTAGAGAGGGGGGGCATCTTTCAGCAGAGGAAAATACTACTGGAGATGATCCAGTGGTCTCTGATGAAGATGATGACCAGGATGAAGCTGGTGAAGCTCCCCTGGGCAACCTAGGACTATCTGGAGGTGGAGAGGGCGCAGGGAGGCCCCCTTCCACTCACCGCAGTAGGCCTAACCTAGGAAACAGAAGGCACAGATCACACTCCAGTGGGTCTGATCATTCTGATTCCTCAGTAGGGTCCAGTGCCTCTGCTGTGAGGAGGATGACTTCCCCTCAGAGGAGAGAGCACAAGGCTAGGATGAAGGAAGTTAAGCTGAGGATCAAGAGGCAAGAAGTTGCCCTTGCAAAAGAGACCCTGGCTCTTGAAAGAGAGAACAAGTTGTGTGGACTAGAGCCCACTGGTGGCAGCATAGTACCTAGAGATAGGGAAAGGTCTCATGACCATAGAAACCTGAACAAGATTGTCCCTCCCTACCAGATTGGGGATGACATCCACAAATGGATAACTGATTTAGAGAGGTCCTGCAAAGTGCAAAAGGTCCCCAAGGAGCAGTGGGCAGCAGTCTTGTGGCTCTCCTTTTCAGATAAAGGCAGAGATAAGCTCCTAACAGTTAGTGAACAGGATGCTGACAACTACACTCTCCTGAATAGTGCTCTGATAGATGGGTTTGGCTTAACCACTGAGCAGTACAGATTGCTGCTCAGAGACACCCAAAAAACACAGACTCAGGACTAGACTGATTTTGTAGATAGTGCTACTAAGGCTTTGGAGGGCTGGTTGTTGGGCAGCAAAGTACAAGACTATACAGGATTGTATAATTTGTTTATGAGGGAGCAGATCCTTAATAATTGTCAAAACCAGCTTTTGCACCAACACCTGGTGGACTCTGATCTGACCTCTCCCCAAGAATTAGGAAAGAAGGCAGACAAATGGGTCAGGACCAGGGTGAGGCCTAAAAATCACGGTGGTGACCACAAGAAAGATTCTACCAAACCTCAAGAGAAAGGTGGGGATGAATCTAAGGACAAATCCACTTCAGGGCCCCAAAAATCCTCTGAGGGGGGTGGGCCCCAAACTCCTTCCTCTATTGCTAAGAAACCTTATTGTCATATATGTAAGCAACCTGGCCATTGGAAAACTGACAGCAGTTGCCCAAAAGCCAACAATAAGGAAAATATTCCTCCAAGTAATACTCTAATGCCTCTTGTTACTACTAGTAGTAATCCCCCAGGTGGTGGGACTGCCCCCAAAAATTTGGCTGGGTATACTTGGGGAACTCAGGTGGACTCTAGCCTAACCAGGTCCCCTACTACAGCAACTCTAGTCTGTGAGAATGGCATGGGATTTGACAACTTCACTGCTTGTCCCAACACCTTGGGCAAGTACAGACAGGAGCCCCTCATCAATGGTCAGAAAGCTGCGCCCTATAGGGACACAGGGGCTAGCATCACTATGGTGACTGAGAGACTAGTCCCCTTAGAACAGCTTTTACCTGGGTTCACATACCAGGTGACCAATATTGCTGGAGTGCAGAAAGATCATGCCATGTGAGTGGTAAATCTCAGCTGGGGAGGTGTCACTGGCCCAAAGAGAGTGGCAGTGTCTACAAACTTGCCTGTAGATTGTTTACTGGGCAATGATCTAGAGATCTCAGGGGGGCGTGGTTACGCACGCGACCGACATGGACGCCAGCGGGTAGAGCTCCGTGCCGAGCTCCCCTTCCCGGTGCAGTTATCCTGCGAAACACCGGCCGCAGCCGACCGGAAACTGCCGGCGCTGCGGTGGGGGACCATCATCAACAGCCCCACCGACTTTGGAGAATATCGGAGCACCCGACCCGCTCCGGGAGATTTGCTGAGACGCGGCCGCGCACGCCGCTTCCACTCCCGGCGTGCGCCCGGGAAAGCCCGTGGCTTCGCTGCTTCCGACGGGCCCAAAGGTGCGGCCTGCTTGTGGTGCCCGCGAGGCCCGCCATTTCGACCGGCCCCAGCATCCTAAGCCTCTCACTGGCCACCGCATGGCACAGGCACGCACACGCTACCGATCCCGGTGCCTACACAACTGAGCGGCGCTGGGAGACTGAAAGGCATTGGCAGGAGAGCTGGGATCCGGAGACCAGAGACACGGAATCGGCCCCCTCCGCGCCCGAGGATAGGCGGCTGGCCCGCGAGACGACCCGAGACAGGCTCCAACCCGCGGAGGGCACGGACGGGCCGTGCAGCCGGAGGAGGTGAGAGGCGGAGGCCTGGGCAATGGCGGTGGCTGAGGTCGGGAACACGGCCGGGGCGTGGTAACTAGTGAATGCCCCTGGAGACAGTATACACGCCCGCCGCCGAAACGCAACGAGGAAGCACCGCCGCCCGTCACTAGTTGAACCCCACGTGGTGCGCAAGGCCCTGAGGAGCCAGCCGGTGAGCCTGTGATACTCCTAAGGGGCGGACACTAACTGTGCTGCACACTCACGGGGCAGCGGTGAACCACCAGATGCTGGACACTGCAGGGTATTTGCGCCGTGGCCCGGGATCGACCGGCTGCCCTCCTCCTAGCCACACACTCTACGAGACAGTCCTGAAAACCCAAGAACCCGAGCTCTGCCTCGCCCATCGAAGACGGGCCTCGCTGCTGTGGACGCGCCCGCGCCCCAGCACAGATGTCTAACGGACCCAGAACCCGAACCGGCACCGGGGGTGCCAACTCCAAGGGCAAGATGGATAAACCTGGGAAGAGCACTGACCCGGATCAAACGACGGCGAAACTGGACACCATGTTAGCAGCCATGGAACGACTGGAGGAGTCCATCCAGCTCATCCGCACCTCATTGGCCACCAAAATAGATAGCGTGGTCATAGACTTGACGTACTTGAGAGCGGACCACAAGAAACTGACGGACCGCACAGTGTCCCTGGAAAACGATGTGAAGGAACTCCGACCCCAAACCAGCCAATCGACCAAACACGTCCAAGACCTGCTGAACAGGGTAGAATTTTTGGAAGATAGGGCAGAGGATGCGGAAGGCAGGGCACGAAGAAACAACTTGCGTCTTGTGGGGGTCCCGAAGAAACGGGAAGGAAGGACCCCGGAGGAACACATGGAACAATGGCTGCGGGACCTGCTGCCGGAGGGGACACTCTCGCCGTACTTTATGGTGGAACGCGCACACCGTGTCCCCACCAAGCCACTAGCGACAGGCTCCAACCCGAGGCCCATGCTGCTACGAATACTGAAATATAGGGACAGGGACTCCATCCTGCGGGCAACGCGCAAACTCCAGGAGATCCGGATTGAGAATACGTCAGTGATGTTCTTCCCGGACTACACTGTACAAGTGCAGAGACAGCGACACGATTTCCCTTGCAGTGAAAAAACGCCTACGGCAGCAGGGCCTATAGTACTCTCTGCTGTTTCCCGCTAAACTGAGAGTATTGGCTGGAGAGCGAACCCACTTCTTCACTGATCCCACCGAAGTGGAGGCATGGCTGGACAGCGGCACGGACACAGACCCCAGGACTGCGACGGGTCCCATGCCCAGACGACAGACCGGAAGCGCCCGGAGGAGACGCAGACCACGCCGAAAAACACAGTCTGGCGCACGAGGAACGGCGAGGACCCCCCCCCAGAGGACGCCATGCAGCAGGAGAAACAGGACGCCCTCCGTCTGGTGATGGAACTGAGCCGTTCCCCTGCACAGAGCGAGACAGCGGGTGGTATTCACAAGACTCGGAGGAAAGACCGGATGTTACGCCCCAGACGCAGAATACATTAGCTGAAAGCACCACAGGGCCTGCGCATTTGGGGACACGTGCCGAGAGACATTCCAACAGGTGTGGGGGAATGGACGGACAAGAACTCAACCCCGTGAGCAAGAGGGGCACCCTCATCGACAAATGGCAGCGTCGGCCCTGCACACAGTATGCAGTGTGGGCGCGCATCTGTGGCCTCCCCCAGTGACCAAGGCACTCGGACACGACCCAGGCGCCCACATTTACCCGACACACTCACGCGGAGAAGACATTCCTGGCAGGCGCCATCCTGAGACACGTAAAGTATTGTGAATTGATGCATGTGTGTATGGGGGCCCCTGTATGCGAAGATGGTCTGGACTGCCACATACCCCCCGGGAGGGTGGAGGACCTCTGAGAAACGACTTTGTTGGTTTGATACCACGGTTACGGTGCGCTTTGCACGCCTGCCCCCTTTTGATTTAGACATTGTTGCTCTCCTCGAGAGTATGGACGAGAGCACGTTCCGCACCCGACCTTTTGGTATTCTATGCGTTCACCATGTTTAATGGTTCACTGTTCCACTAGTCATGTTTTTTCCCTTCCCCCCCCCCCCTCTATTGCTGTGGAGTGTGGCCACGGCCACGCTACTGATGTGTGGTGCTGGGAACAATTGCTCAATGGGGATGTGGAGCTCGGGGGGCGGCGTCGGGGAGACAAGAGGCGGGAAACTGTTGAGAAACTGTAATGTCTGCCATTAAGATATGCACGTGGAATGTCAGGGGCATGCACACACCATCCCGACGCTACCAGATCTACTCATACCTCAAACGCCACCACATACATATTGCCCTCCTGCAAGAAACGCACCTCAGTGACTCGGAAACCTGCACTTTACGCCGCCGATGGCAGGGACAGCTGTATGCCACGCGCTACTCGTCTTACGCTAAGGGGACACTAGTGTGGGTCAGACCAGGCACTCCATGGACGACACTGGACACGCATGTGGATCCCGGGGGGAGGTTCGTGGTGATCCATGGCAGGTTAGACGGAAGCCCGCTGGTGCTGGCCTCGGTGTACGCACCCAACACGGGCCTGGCGGCTTTCCTTGCACAGTTGTCTGCCGCGTTAGCTCCCTGGCATGGTATCCCGTGGGTGCTGGGTGGGGACTACAACAGCACATTGGATTTGGCCCTGGACCGATCTCACCCCCCACCGCCCAACTCACATGCGCAGGCAGCTGCGAGCACCCTTCAGGCGTGGTCCACACAATGGGACCTGCAGGACGCGTGGCGCAGTCGCAATCCACACACCAGAGCCTATTCGTTCTATTCTGGGGCACATACTCTACACGTGCGTCTAGATAGATACATGGTCACCAGTGAGATCCTGCCTCATGTTACGGACACCTGCTATATGGGCTGCACACATTCTGACCACAATCCTCACACCCTGAGTCTGGCATGGGACTGCCCCCGACCCCCGACACCTACCTGGCGGCTACAACCCGACCTACTACTAGATGGCCAATTTCGAAGCTCCATAAGCACACAAACAGCGCAATATTTTGAGGATAATGCTGGCACGGCATCGACCCCGCAGATTGAATGGGACGCATTCAAAGTGTTATGTTATGTTATGTTAAATTTAATTTCTATAGCGCACGGCTACTCGAAAAGAGTGTTCCGGCGCTTTATTTTGGCAGCTCAGAGAAAAAAACATAACACCATAAAAAACATTCATAAACAGGAAACAAAAAGGACACACTAAAGGTTAAAAAGCCAGGTTTTAAGGCCCTTCCTGAAAAATAGAAGATTAGATGTACCGCGCAAGGCCAGAGGCAATGTATTCCAGAGCTGTGGGGCCCTCAATCTGAAGGAGCGCCCCCCGATACGGGCCTTCATCACTCGGGGAACCACGGCCAAAAACAAAGATTCAGACCGCAAAGATCGAACCGGGCGGTAGAAGACAAGCCTGCGCTGCAAGTACTTTGCTCCAGAGCCAAAAAGCGCTTTATGAGCCAGGGTCAGCGCTTTGAACATAATCCGCTTCCAGATGGGCAGCCAATGAAGCGACTGCACCAAACCGGACACTCTGGCTCGCCTATGAAGGCCAAAGATGGCGCGAGCCGCAGAGTTCTGCACAACCTGCAGCCGCTGTACAAGATAGTCCGGAAGACCTAGATAGAGGACGTTGGCATAGTCCAATCTGGAGCCAATTAAGGCTTGCACGGTGATCTTTCTATGCTCTTCTGTGAGCAGAGGCAAAAACTTCCGGAGCATCTTAAGAATGCCGAAGCAAGTGCCCGTCAAACCAAGGATCTGGGATCTCAATGTCAGATCATTGTCAATCTTGACTCCCAGATTTTTTGCCACCTGGGATGCCTGTGCAGGGGGGAACATATCCGCCGGCCACCAAGCCTGCCAATCAGGATCAAAGGAACAGCCAAAGAACAGCACCTCCGATTTATTGGAATTACATTTGAGGCTGTTCTGCTGAAACCAATTGAAGACTATCCCGAGACAGCCCCGAATGCTCTCTCCGTCAAAAACCTGATCTTTCCTACACGTGAAGAGCAGCTGGGTATCATCAGCGTAGGAAACGATCTGGGCCCCAAAGGACTCCACCAGTGCCGCCAAAGGGGTCATAAAGATGTTAAAAAGAGTCGGGGGCAGTGCCTGGGCACACAGGCTCTCACGCGCCGTCGAATAGAAGCAGATCTGAAACGCCTAGAGACAGACCTGTTGCAGGCGGAGCAGGAAGCAGCTGAAGGCGAGGACGCCAGATTATTGGAGGCGCGTGCGGAACATGACAGGCTGATAGACAGGTTGAAACATGTTAACTACACAGCACATTCGGCCCGCACACATCACACCGGCGATAAACCCGGCAAACTGCTGGCTTGGTTGATACAGCGTGAGGAGCGAATGTCACCTGTAACGGCGATACACTCGCCTGTTGGTCCTGTGGTATACACTCAAGCAAAGATCCACGAAGCCTTTATAGCGCACTATCAAGCGCTGTATAGGTCCCGCCTATCGAACCCGCACCCGAACATCGCCGAGTACCTAGATGGGATCACGCTGCCTGTCCTTACGGCGGACCAGCGCGACGACCTCGGGTCACCCATGGTAGCGGACGAGCTGCGTGATGCCATCTTTGCCCTCTCGAACGGCAAAGCCCCCGGACCGGATGGACTGCCGGCCGAATATTATAAAGCATGCTCTGATATACTGATACCAGAGCTCCTCAAAGTGTACTCGGCAGCACTGGATGATTTAGCCTTGCCCCTGTCCATGAATGAGGCGACACTGGTGTCGCTTCTCAAACCGGGTCGAGATGCCACAATCCTAGGATCGTACAGACCTTTAGCGCTCCTGAATATGGATTACAAAATCCTAGCATCGGCCCTGGCCAGACGTCTGGCGCCTCTGGTGCCCTCCCTGGTGCATGGCGACCAGAATGGCTTCGTGCCCACTAGGTGCACCTCCCACAACATCAGAAGGCTGTTTCGGATACAGGAATACACGGTGCAGGGATGGCCGAGATCAGGGTGTTTAATTCTTGATCTCGAAAAAGCATTTGACTCGGTTGAGTGGCCCTACTGCTAGAAGTACTGCGTAAATTCGACCTAGGTGATGAATACATCGAATTGGTCGGACTGCTATACAGGAGCCCCGAGGTACGCGTCCGCACGGGTAAGCTACTATCAGACGCCATAAAGGTCCGACGTGGCACCAGACAGGGCTGCCCGCTGTCCCCACTGCTCTTCTCGCTGGCAATCGAACCCCTCGCTGAGGTATTGCGCAACAGTGGGGCGAACTGGGGCATACCGCTGGTGGACGGCACGCATATTGTCTCGCTATACGCTGACGACTTGCTCCTGTATTTCAGGGACCTCGCGAACTTGCCACCGGAAATCTCAGAAGTCTTCCGAACCTTTGAGGCCATGTCGGGTCTCAGGGTGAACTGGGCCAAATCGGGAGCATATTCATTTGCACCCGACATCCCGTACCCCGGAATAAGAATCAATGGCGAACAGCTGCCGTGGCATGATACCACGTTCAAATATCTGGGGATCTATATATACAGGACGCACCCAGACATCCTGGATGGCAACCTGACACGCGCCGTCGCGTCCATCAGGTCGCAGATAGCCTTTTGGAAGACTCTCCCACTTAATGTGCCGAGCAGAGTGACATTGACAAAAATGATAGTGCTGCCCAGACTCCTATACTACTACGCCAACATCCCAGTGTACGTCCCAGCCCGTGCGTTTAAGGAATTAGAAACAATGATCAGGGAGCTGATCTGGAACACCGGAAGGCCCAGAGTGGCACTAAGCAAATTATATGCGCCAGTCGAAGCGGGCGGCCTCGCAGTACCCAACCTAGAGCTCTACTACCTAGCAGCGCAGCTACAATGAGTGACGGCCTGGCTCTCGGGTAGGAACCTAGGGGACACAGCCACATCCGCGGACTCGCTTTCCCTCCTGCAGATACACTCACTATTCCACCCACTAGCGAACACGAAGCACCGTCCACAATTCCATGTAGACGTGGCTGTGAAGTGCTTCACCAGAAGCCTACGACTCACTAAATATGTTAAACCCTATGCCCCAGCGCTTCCGCTCCTGGGTACGCCTAAGGCAACAACCGTTGCCACGGAAGCCGCACTGGAACACTGGACACGTTCGGGAGTAGACACCATGGCGGACTTGTATACCGACGGCACCCTAATCCCCTTTGCGACGTTGGTTAGCGACACAGGCATCCCGGCGGGACAGTTCTTACAGCACGCCTCCATTGTGGCGGCGTACACACGACGATGGGGAAACATCACTGATGAGCCCCCTACACATCAACTGATACAACACCTGCACATCATGGGGGATGGTTCACATGTGATACGTTGGTCAACTCAAGCGTTATTGTCACACACACAGCATACTCTACAACCATTGCGGGCCAAATGGGCGACTGACAGGGGGAGGGACTGGACGTACAAGGAGTGGGCAATGGTACTGGCAGGCCCCAAAAACGTCCCCCGCAACGCACGCTTTAAGGTGATTCAATTCTACATATTACACAGGGCATACCTCTCGCCAGACAGAATCAACCAATACTTCCCGGGTGCCACAGCTAGCTGCCCGAGATGCACGCTTCATGGAGCGGACCTGCTACACATGCTGTGGCACTGCCCACGGATACAAACATACTGGCGGTCGGTGCTACTGATCCTCGAGCAATGCACAGATATGCTACTACCGCACACATGGGAGGCATGCTTGCTGGGCATCTACAGGAGGACCGCCCTTAATAAAGTCCCCTCCTGTTTTTGGGACCTTGGCCTCCTTACAGCCAAAAGACTGCTCACCAAGCATTGGAAGCGCACGACTCCACCCCTAGTGCAACACTGGCGCGCCTCCCTAGACAACTGGGCAAAGGCAGAAAGCATCGTCCTCCACAATGAGGAGACAGCGGGTTTGCGACAGTTCCCAATAGCCAATTTATGCCTTTGCGATGTGGACAGCGGCCTTGACGCCCCTGGCCGAGACACCCATGCACCACCGGGAGGGGAGACTGTCGCACCCTCAGTAGACACCACACCCTAACGGGCGAGATGACGCCCTCCACGCCTTCCTCCCATCTCACGCCTCCAGCGCACCACCCCGCGCCCTCCTCGCACTAGACGAGCAACGACATGTACACCTGATGAACTCCCTGAGACCCGCTCATGTCACGGCATTCCCATCGCAACACACTCCACACGCCACCGAGCTTGATGACCACACCCCACCCCAACCCCCCTTCCCTGTTTCCATGTTCCCCCTACGGAGCACACGAGGTTGGACTGACAAAGATGACTCACTGAGTGACGGACAGCTACATTGCGCGCTATGCCCCGCGACCATTGCCTGCACACGTATGATATGCTTTTCACTTTCCCTCTCCCCCGGCATAATTAAAACGGGATGTCTGTACACAGCATGGTCTGTACCGCGCCTATTGCGGCCTCCAGCGGCACCTTGCCCTTATACCATCCCACTGGACATACACTTGTTACATGAGATGAATCACAATCACAAGCCATGTCCCACTGAATTGATCTCTCAAAGCCATCTTTATCCTGGCTGATGGTTAAGGGATTATATGGCTACAGACATCACACCCCAGTGGGGCACACAGAAAGGAACTGTTGTAAGTTTCCAGCGATGTTTTCCTCCCCCTTTCTTTTTTTTTCTCAGCTGCGACGGATGAGAATTGAGAAGATTGTAATGTATGATGCAGTCACTGTATTTGTTCCTTACTGCTAAATCGCAATAATGACTTCTGCTTTGCCCTCCACCAACTACGGCTCTGTATTGTTACTATATGTTGAAATAACAATAAAAAATATTCAAACAAAAAAAAAATCTAGAGATCTCAGCCTGGGCTGAGATAGAAAAAGAAATCCATTCCAAAATGGTAGGCCTTCCTGAAACGGTTGGTAGGGCTGTGATGGTCACAGCCCAAACGCAAACAGATTTGTGTGTTGTGAAGTCTGAAACTATGGATCACTCCACTCAGACAAAGAGCATTGGGGAGGAAGAAAAGTCTCCCTCCCACCAGACATTAGGTGAGGGTCAGCCTCCTCGGGGAACTGATCCCACCCCTTTTGAAGGAACTGCCCCAGAGGTAGTCAGGCCTGGTTCTTATACCACCTCTTTAGTATATGGTTTGTGAGGCCCCTAGGGCATAACTGTATTTGTGCAACTTATCGTATGATAATTGAGTAACTTGTGATGTACTTCGATCTCTGACCTCATAAAGAGTGCAGAGGGGTTGTGTTAGAAATAAATACATATATATTTGATATATACCTTGTGTGGTGTCCTTTCATTTGGTATTCAAGGGATTAAAATTGGTAAAACAGCTTGCTTCACGTGCTCTCTGAAGTCTTAGCCTAAGACTGCTGGTCCATGCTACCACTAGGATAGCTTGTCTATAAGGTTGACTTTAAAACCACCATCAATAAAGGTAGATTAGACTGGTGCAAGGTGCCCACTAGAATAGTGGACATCATATGCCAGGCTAACTTCTCACAAGAGAGAACATAAGTTATGTTAGCCTTTGGTGAATGACATACTTAAAATGAGATATTTTTGTACAAAATGAAAAGACAAATGTATTAGCCAATCAAAATGAAAGAGCTCACCATTCATGAAATAACTAAAATTATTACTTTTTGAAGTTCCCCCAAAATTTCGAAAATGCACATGAACATTTAGACTCAAAGACTCAAGCACTTAACCTTTAAAGTGAGACCACCAGCCCACACATGACTCGTCTTTTGGTGCTTAGAACATAAGTCTAACATTTACGCCACATATTTTGATACATTGATAGTTTGAAATCATGAAACGTAATTGCAAACATCTAGAGAGACAATGGCCCACCAGCTAAAAGCCCACAGGCCGACTCACCATAAAATCAGCCTTCAACAAGTACCATCAAAGCCTCAAAGACATTAAAATTCGTGGCCTGGTAGACTGAAGCAAAGCCTGATCCAACCACAACAAGGAACTGTTAAAAATCTTCAGAGTGTTCTCATGCTCGTTGTAGGAAGGTGGATATCTGACTATGGTTACACCCAACTTTTTGCCTAGTGTTTAGCTGGTTTTCGACCTAGTTGGCCTGGGGCCCTGCTATTCAGGACCCCAGACTAATTGCTCTCTCTGTAAAATGGACTCCATGTACCTTAGGTACATACCTAATTGGATGCTGGGTCACCTTATCAGCCCCTGTACAGTGTACCTTAGGTACCCAGGGCATAGGTGTACCCAGGGCCTACCAGGGGCTGCAGCATGTATTATGCCACCCCTGGCTGGCCATCCAAAACCGACACAACTGGCTGCTAAGACAGCTGGGGCAAGGTGGTGTTTTCACCCTTTGCTGTAGATATAGTATATCTATATCTAACCCTAAAATGGACACATATACTCCTATCAGTCACTCCTATGGCAGGCCTTATCAATCCTGAAGGCAGAGTGCTTGGAATTATGTGAGATGGTGCTCTAGCATGAGCTGAGCCTGTCTGCAGCTTGCGGAACCAAGTCCTTATAGCTGTTCCATGATAACGCTATACCATATACTCTTAAGTGCATTATAATCCTCGCGGTTATTGCTAACTTTGGTATAGCATTATCAAAACATGTCGTGTAAGGAGTCATACACTTTGGAATACTACCCCCTCGCCAGTTCTGGCGACGGGGGTAGCATTCCACCCTTCTAGAGGGATAAGACATGTATGTAATTGTGAACCCCAGTTAAAGTTAAACTGAGCCTCAGCATCACAAAATGGATGCTGCCACCACAGACACAAGTCTTACCTTCTGCTGCTGGGAGTCCTTCCAGCGAGGGAGGCTTGGACAAAGGGTTTCCTGCCTTGGGAGGTGCTAGCACCACCCCAGACAGGATTTTGTGTATTAGGTAGGACAGGTCTGAAAGGAATGAGACATGCCTGGGGCACACAAGGTGCCCTGTGCATACACCGGTCCAAACCAGTTGCTGGGGCACTCCAGCCCCAGCTCTGGCGCGAAGCCGGACAAAGGATAGGGGGTGTAACCACTCCCCTCCCTGGTACCACCCCTGGGAGGGACCTAGTCACAGTACAGCCCCCTTTAGGAGAATAAAGGTAGGAGCTGGTCCCATTCCAAATTAGATTATCCTGAATTGAAACTCTACAAGAAGAAACTCTGGACTTCGACGTTCTGCTCAACAGAAGACTGAAGAATCTCCCTTGTGGGCAAGGAGTGTCCACCCTGTAACTGCAGGCACCATCAAGCGTCCTAGCGGTTCACTTTGTCGTCCTTCCTGCCGGAACCAGACTTCAGAGCCCGACGAGATCAGGACTTCCAGACCTCTCCGACCTCAACCTACATCTGCAGCACAGCTGAGATCCGTGGGTGCGACGAGACACGTGGGACCGGCCATCTTGAAGAAACTGCACTTCGCTTCCAGCACGACTTCAGAGGCATCCTCGAGAAAGTGCTTTGGGGATTGAGAAGCCCCAGCCCCGAGCAGCTCCTGCACCGAAGACCAGTCCTCCAGCATCCACGAGATCTGCGTGGGGCCCTTTTGCTTGGTTGCAGCTCGACACGTTGTCTGGTCACTTGCCAGCTGGCTAGTGACCTCCTAGGCGACGATCCAAGAAATCTACACTGCTGGTCACGTTGCTCCAGACTGGCCCTTGCTCCCTTCCAAAAGAGGAGCACCCCGGACCCTCCTGGTCCACTCCAGACGCCGTTTCCACTCACCGCGTGGGTTGCCTTTGCCAAGGCCTGTTGACTCCAAATCCGGATCCGACACCGCCGACAGCGAGAGCCTGCGTGGGACAGCTCGTGCCTCCATCCTGGTCATCGAAGACACCTTCTGGTCCACGTGGCTGCAGAGACAAGCGTCCACTCTTCACCTGATCGCGACGACAGCATCTGGTTCCCTCCGGGTTCCATTCCGGTCACTGGCTAGTGACTTTAAACACTGTCCCCTCTATTTCAGGTCCTCTTCTTCCTCGATCCACCCGTGGATCGCACCAGACATCTTCCTCCTGGTCGCCTGCAGCATTTTTCTTCAAGGCTCCATTGACTTCGACGCGGAAACCCGACACACTTTGACCCCTATGCAACCGCAGCCCGTGGGTGAGGTAACAAGAGCATTTCGGTGCTCAAGGTTAGATTAACTCTCCTAGTGTCCAGATTTCCAGTCGTTTTAGTCCCAGATAGTAAAGACTGTCCGTACTTACCTTTTTCGTAAACTGTACTGTCCATTGACTTTGTTCCGCATCTCGCGTGTGAGTTCACACTCTGCACACGCGTTCCGTGGGCCTCCTGTTACTTACCTAAGGTTAGGATATTGTACTCCTAGCGATCCTACAGCCTCTGGACAGCTCCATTCCTTCTATCGATTTCCTTATACCATTTACTTAGTATATGGTTTGTCGTACCCCTAGGGCACCATTGTAATTTTGTGCAACTTATCGTATTTTTCCTAAGAGATTGTCATGTGCTTAGCCCTCTGACCTCATAAAGAGATCAGAGGTGTTTGTTATTAATAAATATATTGTTTATTTTCATAACAACTTGTGTGGTGTCCTTTCATCTGGTATTCAAGGGGGTTATATGTGGTAAAACAGCTGGCTTCACATGCCAAAAGAGTTTAGCCTAAAACTGCTTTGTCCATGCTACCATTAGGATAGCTGGTCTATAAGGTTGACTTACAACCAATCACCATAAGGGTTGTTTGGACTGATACAAGGTGATCACTAGAACTAGTGAACATCATATATCAGGCCAACTTCTCACACTTGTTGGAAACAGAGAAAGCAATATCTCGATCTCAGAAACTCTGCAACACCCTGGTGGACTACTTCCACAACAAAATATCCACCACCTACAGTAACTTTGAACCCCAGCCCACTGACCTCTACAGCCTACTAACATGGACTGACACAACTCACAATCCTCCACATAACAGCAGCTCACCAAACAAAGCACCATGGCCATAATAAACGTCATCCACTCCGGAGCACCCACGAACCACTTCCCCTATTACTCCTTCAACCTCAGGAGCAAGGAGATCAGCTGTGAACTCACCTCAATCCTCAATGCATTCATCATCATGACCACCTTCCCTGATCAATGAAAACATGCAGAGATCAGACCCCTTCTCAAGAAACCATCAATCGACCCCAGAGAACTCCAGAACTACCGCCTCATCTCTCTGCTCACCTTCACCTTCCAAAGTGACCGTCAACCGACAACTCACAGAACACCTAGAGAACAACAACCTGCTGGATACCTCTCAGACCAGCTTCTATGCCAGCCACAGCACCAAGACTGTCCTGATCAAAATGATGTACAGGGAGCAGCAGGGGCGATTGTATGACGTTGGTGATAAAGCGAGCAAGTTGTTGGCTTGGTTGGATAAGAAGGAGAGAGTGAATCGTGTGGTACCTATATTGGAGATGTCTGATGGTGAGTGCGTCACGGACCCTGTTGGGATCGTTCAGTGCTTCGCGAACCACTTTGAGACTGTGTATACCTCAGTCTGTGATCGAGACGAGGAAGATTCTCATTTACTGTTGCGGGATATCGCTTTGCCTCGCCTTTCTGACCCGGATAGGGACCTCTTGGACTCCCCGTTCACTGTGGATGAGATCGCAACGGCGATCCGTTCACTTCGTTCGGGTAAGGCGCTGGGCCCCAATGGTTTGCCTATCGAGCTGTACAAGTTGCGGCCCGACAAAATGGCGCCTCATTTAAGAGATATGTTTCTGGAGGCCCGGGAGTCGGGCTCCCTTCCTCTAGACCAACGGCTTGCTGCCATTGTTGTTATTCCTAAGGAGGGTAAGCCTCGAGACCGCTGTACCTCCTACAGGCCTATCTCTTTGCTCAACACCGAACCCAAGATACTGGCAAAGACGCTGGCTAACAGATTGGTCACTGTGATCGGAGACCTGATCCATCCGGATCAGTCCGGCTTTATCCCGCACCGCAACACGGCATTAAACCTGCGTCGACTCCACGGAGTTCTCGCGAGAGTTGGGGCGCTTACGGAACCAGCCATTTTAGTCTCTCTCGACGCTACCATGGCCTTCGACACGATCGAATGGCCCTACCTGTGGGCGGCCCTCTCAAAATTCGGGTTTGGGCCGGGCTTCATATCCTGGGTGAAGCTCCTTTATGAGACTCCCCTAGCCCAGGTAGTGGTTAACGGGCGAGTTTCTAGCGTCTTTGAGCTTGGACGGGGTACCCGGCAGGGCTGTCCGTTGTCTCCATTGCTCTTTGCTCTCGCTCTTGAACCGTTGGCGGAATGGCTCAGTTGGGAACCGTCCATGCGGGGCATTCGATGGTCCCCTGACTTCGAGGATCGCGTCTCTTTGTACGCAGATGATATCCTCCTATACCTTACGTCACCGCAGAAGTCCCTTAACGTGCTTTTTGACGTCCTTGCCTCCTTCGGCAGGAACGCCGGTCTCGTTTTCAATTGGGCTAAATCCTGCATCTACGTTTTGGCGGGAGATCTCCCTCCGTTACCGCGTAGATTTCCAATTCAGGTAGCGAGTACCGGTTTTAAGTACTTGGGGATTTATATTTCCATGGATCCAGTTATGCGTTATGATCTTAATTTGTTGCCCCCTCTTCAGCGACTTAAATCTGATGTAGCTCGCTGGCGTAGGTTGCCGCTGTCACCCCTTGGCAGAGTGGCGCTCTTTAAAATGATGTCTTTGCCCCGTTTCTTGTACGCGCTACAGAACTCCTTTGACCTTATTCCCTCCAGTTACTTCCGTGAAGTGGAAACCTTGCAGAGGCAACTTGTTTGGGATGGACGTGCTCGTATCGCCCTACCCAAACTCACGCTTCCATGGTTTGATGGTGGCATAGCCCTCCCAGACATCAGACGTTATTACTGGGCATCCCAGCTCAGCGCAATCAATCATGCGACCTACGCCGTGGGCCCGGTCCCGGCTTTTTCCATGGATAGGCATATTCTTCCGGGAGGATCTTTCAGTAGAGCACTGTACTCTAGTGTTCGCCGTGGAGCACTGACCGGTCCCACTAAGATTGCTGTGAGAGTATGGCGTGATGCGAATGCGGCCCTGGGTTGGTGTGGTAGATTTACTCGAGCCACCCCTCTGTATGACTCGGAATGCTTGGGTTCTTTGTGGCGGACGAAAGGGTTTGATAAATGGGACATGATTGGCATAAGTAAGGTTGGTGACTTGTGGTCAAAAGGGACGGTCAAGCCCTTCGATGCACTGCGGCTGGAGTACGACTTGAGCAGCACTGAATTCTTCCGGTGCGCTCAGGTCCGTCATGCCTTGTTGTCGGTGTTCCCAGTGGGCACCGATATTCCGGAATCCTCCCCTTTAGAAGACCGCATCCTGGATGGACATGTACCCGACAGTACGATCTCGTTGATTTACAAAAAACTTATTAACAACAGGGCCGACCTACTGATTCGCCTTAGAGATGCATGGTGCTCTGACGGCTTGGAGTTAGACGACGAGGACTGGCAGTCGGCTTTGTCTTCGCCCAAAGAGGTCGCTATCCCTGCCCGACTGCGGTTTGTCCAATTGAAGATACTGTATAGAGTGTATGTTACGGGGCCTTGTTTGGTTCGTATGGGATTTTCCGTGGATGGGTTGTGCAAGCGTGGCTGTGGTATGACTGGTACCTTTCTCCACATACTGTGGGAATGCCCGGCGATGGTACGATTTTGGGCCAGGGTGCATGACGTCATGAGGAATGTTACGGGTGTGCCCCTGCTTCCCGAAGCCAGACGCTGTCTGCTCAATGTATGGGAGCCTAATGACTACAACACTGCGCAGACTAGATGGGCTGCCCTTGGTAACATGGTCGCCAAAAGAGACATTGCTCAGCTTTGGGGTTCGCACAAGCCGCCTACCCTGTCCGCTTGGAAGGAAAACATGGATTGGTGCATGTTTCGAGAGAAGACTGTCTACCTGGCCCGGGGACGTCCCAGACAATGGGGTCGTATCTGGTCCCAATGGAATGCATACCGGGGTAATATCTGTACTCCCCCCCACGATTTGTCTACCGAAGAGTCTTTGTCCCCCTAACCTACGTTCACTTGTTACCTCTGATCTATTTACTGTCTGTCCCCTCACCTGCCCCTACCCCTATCTCCATTGATTGTCATATACTGATTTATATTGAGCTCTGCCCACATGGTTCCGTGATGTTGTACCATGAATACTTCTATGCCTTGTGAAGTTTTTTTTTTTTGTATGTCTGTTATTTTCAATAAAAGTCTTTAAAAAAAAAAAAAAAAAAAAAAGACTGTCCTGATCACTGCCACTGAAGATATCAGAACCCTCCTCGACCAGGGTAACACAGCAGCGATGATCCTTCTCAACCTCTCACCAGCGTTCGGCACCGTATGCCACCACACCCTCATCAAAAGACTCTACCACATCAGGATCCAAGGAGATGCCCTCAAATGGATCGTATCTATTCTCACAAAACAAACCCAGAAATCCACCTACCTCCCTTCACGTCGGAGCATCAACTGTAGCATCCTGCAAGGTTCATCCCTGTGCTTCTCCCTGTCCAACAACTACATGTCGCCCCTGGCCGACATCGAAAGAGCTCATGGCCTCAACATAATGTCCTATGCAGATGACACCTAGCTGTCAGAAGACCCAACCACCACCAGGACCAACTTCCACAACTGCATGATGAGAATCGCAGACTAGATGAAGACCAACTGCCTGAAGCTCAACACCAATAAGACGGAGGTGCTGATCTTTAGAAGCAACACCTCCCCTTGAAACGACACCTGGTGGCCTCCTGAATTCGGACCCACACCGACTGACCACACCCAATCTTGGCATCATCCTTGTAAGCAAATTCACCATTAAACACCAGATCAACTCCTTTTCTTCCTAGTTTCCACACCCTTCACATGCTCAGAAAGATCTTAAGATGGCTCCCCGGTGACACCTGGAAAACGGTCACCCAAGCATTAGTCAACAACTGACTCGGTTACGAGAACGCGCTCTAAACAGGAATCACCACCAAATTGCTAAAGAAACTCCAGACGATACAGAACTCAGTTGCTATACCCATCCTCAACCTCCCCAAACAGACCCACATCACCCCCAACCTGAAGACCTCCACTGGCTCTCCATCCAGAAAAGATGCCAATTCAAGATGCTGATACATGCCTACAAGCCCCTCCACATCCCGACCAAGGACCATCATACATCAACCACATCATGAACTACCACTAACCCACCAGATACCTGCACTCAGCCTCTCTCGCTTCACTCACACTCTCTGCATCTGCCAAAGCTACAGCGGAGGACTCTTCATCCTACTTCGTCACCAAGTCCTGGAATGACCTCCACCTCCGAACAGCATTCTACCTCACGGAATTCAGAAAGGGACTCAAGACCTGGCTCTTTCACTGATTGCAGTAGGCTTCCAGTGTCTCGATACCCTCATGGGTGATTAACTGTGCTCTACAAATCCCGATTGATTGATTGAGTGCCTCATTGTGTGGCATTATTTTACTTTTTTGCGGCATAATTTAATCAACGATGCTGCATAATTTGGTCCTCCTTTATCAAATTATTTCAGTGGCCCTGCCTATAAGTTAGACTAACAGTAGTCACAGAAGAATGTAATGGTTACGATCAGAAAAATACTTACGCTAGTGCAGTTTCATTTCAATCAACGACGTAGCTGTTGCGTAACACTAAGACACCTAATTTATATCATACCATTTATACTTTTTTAATGGTACTTATGGGTACATACTTATTCTAAGTGAAAGTCTAGATCCAACATACACAATCAGATTGTGGAATAAGTCTCAAAAGTAAAAAGTATATTTTCACAGATAAACGTCATTTTTGAGGGCTGTCAGTTCGGCCCTGTCTTCAAGCCTTATCTTTACAGGTTTGGATCAGAGTACAACATGTGCCAGATGACGTGATCCAAGGATAATCAACTTTATTCAGCATTTTAAAACAGCAAAGAGAATTCATTTGCGGCAGCTCACAAATCAACATGTACAATGAGTCAAAATCAGCAGTGCATATGGGTAGGGTCAGTCCACTCCAGTCCGACAATATAGCTTGTGTGGTAATAACATCAACTCTGAAAACAGTTTGTGTATCTGGGTTCACGGCGGTATCGTGTTAAACCACTTCACCCATATTTTAAGGAACAGTTCTGGAGAACCCCGGGATTCAAATAGGGCCTCCTCCTGGGCACCGCACCAGTTCACCCCCCTCCTCCATCCCCCCACAGTGGGTGCCGCATTGCGTGACCAGTGTCGTGCTATGTCATTTTTGGCCACGGCCACCGCTGTTCCCTATAGGCGTTTATCCAACCTAGTGCCATCCAGGCCATTGAAGATGCCTAACAGCATTCGCAGCGGGTCATGAGGGACCTCCCAGCCCAGGGCCTGTGAAAGCCCAAGGACATTTATTATGGGAAAAACAGTTGCGCAAAAAGCTGAAAACAGCAAGTGGCCCATATGTTAAATGATGTATGCCTGGGGAGAGGAACAAACTTTGTTACGCTATTAATAGCAGTTGGAAAATGTAAACACTTGGTGACACTGCAAGGCGCCTTAGCACCTATATACCTAGCAACAAATTAAAAATGTGCATCTAATTTAAAAGAATGTTTGCCTTTCATAATAGGCTTATATTTAACATAACACCCGAGTTCCATTTCTATAAACTCTACACGGCTCATTTACAGAAGATGCATTTTGATAAAAGTGAGATTGAAACTTTTGGTAACATTGGAACTGGATTTAGAGGGCACAATCTGAGATAAAGTCTGCTATTCGGGGAGACTATCTCGCTCTGAGCCTTCAACAATGCGATTCTAAAAACACAAAAAACGTAAGTTCCAACTTCATTTCTTCCAGAGGCTCAGAACATTAACGAAAAGGCCGTCATAACTCCGAGTGGCCCTTTTTGGCATATCTGGAAACAACTCCTCTGCTGCTTCCAGCCCTCCTTTTTGGGTTTCGCCTGCCGAAGGCTGCGCTCTGCGCAGCTTTTCGGCGCAGGCGAAATCCTTTGTTTACAATAAGGACTTCGGGAACGTCCCCCGGCTACCATTGGTTAGCTCCATAAATGGAGGCTAGCCATTGGGAGCCGGATCTGTCCGTCAAGGCCGGACCAGATTCGGGGGCGTTCCCGCGATTTTTTCCCTCTCCACCCACTTCTGTTCGTCATCGCGGCGGTGGGTGTGTGTTATTTATTTTTTTTGGAGTCGGCCTGTTTTCTTCTTTTGATACGTGTTTCTTGTTGGAGTTGGCTGCAAGATTCGAGTTCCCACGAGGCAATCAGGTAAGGAGCATTTTGTTTTATAAATGTGTTTTCACGTTCAGCCCCCCTCCCCGTGTGCCCGTTCCCGCCCCTCCCTCCCCTTTCACTCTCCGTCTGCCTCGCTTTGTATCCTCTGACGTTCAGCCCCCTTCCCCGTGTGCCCGTTCCCGCCCCCCCTCCCCTTTCACTCTCCGTCTGCCTCGCTTTGTATCCTCTGAGGTCCATAATATTGTTTGGTTTCACACAAGCCCCGACTTTCTTTTGATGTGCAAATCTCCCCACTTTGAACCCCATTCACCACGTAAACTGCTTCTATCTTGTTGTTTGTTAAGGAGGAAGGGGTGGGGCGTGCAGAGTACAAAAAAAATGTGTTCGTTTGTTTGTCTATGCAGTGCTAGTCTTTCTTCTTTGTCTTTTCGACAGCATGGGGAGGCGGGATCCGAAGCGTGCTCTGCCATTTCGTCCGGGTTTCGCAATGGTGAGGGGTTGATGGCACTCTTTGGTCTTGTAAAGGCGATCAAAGGGAACTTGTGTGATCGCTGGTCTGAATTTTGTGGACATGAAGAACCGCCCTCCGGTAGCACGTTTTTTTTTAGTTTGACCGAGCATCTCAGCCCCTTCCGGTACGGACGGCACACTTTATTTAGCACAGGAAGGGGCTCAATGCTTTCTTCCGTTGGTTCTAGGACGGGTGGGTATTATGTGAATAGTAGGTTTGAAAATGATTATGGTCGAGAAATTCGCGTTTTAATTGAGTTAGGGATGCCGCCATCATTGTGCGCGTCGCCCTCTCCAAGAATAGTTTATGGCCGGTGGAGCCTTTTAATCGTAGGCGCTGGAGACGGTAAATGCTGGCACGCATCTTGTGGTGAGTTAGACAGTAATTAAGTTCGCAGTTAGCTCCTGCGAGATGCCCTTAATAGTGGAGCACAGCTGCCCGCCCCGCGTGTGTGCATGAGTGTGTGTTTGGGAGGTGCCGTTTCCCACAGCTCTGATCTAATTCAGACGAAACTGATTGCAATGTCCGTCTGTCTGTGTGCCTGCCGTGATCGGCTGTCTGCCTGCCTGCAGTGTCCGTGGTCCGTCTGTGTGTGTGCCTGCAGTGTCCGTCTGTCTGTGTGCGTGCAGTGTCAGCCTGTCTGTCTGTGTGCCTCCAGTGTCCATCTATCTGTGTGCCTGCAGTCTCTGTCTGTCTGTGTGCCTGCAGTGTCTAATGTCCGTCTTTCTGTGTGTGTGCTGCAATGTCAGCCTGTCTGTTCGTTCCCCCAGCAAAAAAAAGTGAGCACCTACTGTCAAGGCAACCACAGTATCATGGAGCAGCCCCTCTCCTATCTGTTCCTTCCTTCAACAAATCTCGCACCGGGTGAAACGCCGAAGATGCGCCACTCCGTGCCAGCAGGAATAAGAAACAACCCTTGTGTCTAGGTTTACAATGTCAACCGGCCAGGATACGGTGCCTGTCTGTGTGCCTGTAGTGTCCATCTGTCTGTGTGCCTGTAGTGTCCGTCTGTCTGTGTGCCTGTAGTGTCCCGCTGTCTGTGCGCCTGCAGTGTCCATCTGTCTGATTGCAATGTCCGTCTATCTGTGTGCCTGCGGTGATCGGCTGTCTGGCTGCCTGCAGTGTCCGTGGTCCGTCTGTCTGTGTGTGTGCCTGCAGTGTCCGTCTGTCTGTGTGCGTGCAGTGTCAGCCTGTCTGTGTGTCTGCAGTGTCCGAGGTCCGTCTGTCTGTCTGTGTGCCTCCAGTGTCCGTCTATCTGTGTGCCTGCAGTCTCTGTCTGTCTGTGTGCCTGCAGTGTCTAAGGTCCGTCTTTCTGTGTGCGTGCTGCAATGTCAGCCTGTCTGTTCGTTCCCCCAGCAAAAAAAAGTGAGCAACCACTGTCAAGGCAACCACAGTGTCATGGAGCAGCCCCTCTCCTATCTGTTCCTTCCTTCAACAAATCTCGCACAGGGTGAAACGCCTAAGATGCGCTACTCCGAGCCAGCAGGAATAAGAGGACTTTGCAAACAGCAAGAAAAACTGGAGCACATTAAAACTTGGCTGCGCAGCCATGTAAGAGGCAGGGCATGTCTGCGCTTGTGCAAAGTAGTATATTATAACCAGCCACGTAAGAGGGCCGATCTGCGCTTGCGCAGAGTCCCCATCTCCAGACCTCACACGCGTCACCCAGCATCACAGGCACTGGTCACGCTCGAACCCACGCCATCTTAAACCTTTGCACCTAGGGTCTCCGTGCAAACCAGAGCGCTCCACAGCCTGGGGATGAAGTGCTGTGTAAATGTCACAGTGCAGTACATGGTATAGGCCAATTCTACTACAGTACCTGCTTCAGTGCACACTTGCACTGAGAGCAACTGCTGTGCTGTGACAGCTGTGTGGGCGGATGGCTGTGAGAGCTGTGAGAGCTGTGTGGGCTGTGTGGGCTGTGAGAGCTGTGTGGGCTGTGTGGGCTGTGAGTGAGAGCTGTGAGAGCTGTGAGAGCTGTGTGGGCTGTGTGGGCTGTGTGGGCTGTGTGGGCTGTGTGGGCTGTGAGAGCTGTGTGGGCTGTGAGGGCTGTGAGAGCTGTGAGAGCTGTGAGGGCTGTGTGGGCTGTGTGGGCTGTGTGGGCTGTGAGAGCTGTGTGGGCTGTGAGGGCTGTGAGAGCTGTGTGGGCTGTGAGAGCTGTGTGGGCTGTGAGAGCTGTGTGGGCTGTGAGGGCTGTGAGAGCTGTGAGAGCTGTGTGGGCTGTGAGGGCTGTGTGGGCTGTGAGGGCTGTGTGGCCTGTGTGGGCTGTGAGAGCTGTGTGGGCTGTGAGAGCTGTGTGGGCTGTGAGAGCTGTGTGGGCTGTGAGAGCTGTGTGGGCTGTGAGAGCTGTGTGGTCTGTGAGAGCTGTGTGGGCTGTGTGGGCTGTGAGAGCTGTGAGAGCTGTGTGGGCTGTGTGGGCTGAGAGAGCTGTGTGGGCTGTGAGAGCTGTTGGCAATGTAAATAACAATGCCATTTATTTATAAGTAAAAAAAAATAAAAGAAATGTCATGAGCAATGCCAATAACTCTAACTTTGCCAAAGGCGAAACCATTGCATCGTAAATGCTTGTTTAGGTCTGCTTAGACAGCGCATGTGTGGTGTCTTCGGGCCAGCGCACAGCGGCCGCACTGCTGTACAACATGGCTAAAAGACTATGACTGCGCCAATTCAGATTTCACATAGCCCTACATGCATTGCATTTAATCCATTATTATTAATGTGGAAGGATGCACCAAAACAGTTAATCAAATGACGTGAAATATGATTGTTCCTATTTAGTGATCAAAGATTTGATTGAAAAAGTCTCAAAGTAATAGCTGATAGAGACTGGCACAACGTCTACTGGCCTCGTGCATATTGGAAACAGTAGATCGACCGTATAAGCACTTGTGGAGCCAATTAATCGCGCCTTCGAAAGAGCTAAAGTACATTCAATTGCCACGCATTGAATTGATTATCCAATGCAGTGGTCGAAGTTCATGCAGTGGTCGAAGTGGGGGAAAAAAAGTTGGGGAACTGTGGGTGGAGATCAGGGGGCGGTAACAACCCGAGGATTAGCTGAGTGGGCGGAGTCAGAGGTGTGGCCTGAAAGAGCAAATCATTCAAATAGTGTTTTTTTGGCATTTCACTACCCAGCTGCAGCTTATTACGTTATTTAATTCAGCCAATGGATACACGTTTATTTCAGGTTTAATACGAGTTATTGACATTAAAATACATTCACAAAGTGGGATTTGTTTTCAATCACAGAATGTCCCAAATACGCTTAAAAGAGGAATCACAAGCCACTTGACTCCGAGCCATGGAGTTTCTGTCATCAGCACTTCTCCCTTTTTCCACAGGTGCAGTTCAAACATGAATGGTAAAATATCCTAGTTTGCTAATGTTTTCTATACAATTATGGCTCTGCAACATTTGCCACATAATGCATCCCCAGCTGGACAATTTGATAATTTTAACTAATAAATTGTTTGTAGCTCAAACGGATCAAAAGTTACAAACAATCGTGACTTGTGTTTCTGCGAAGTGGACAGCTCTTTGCAAAGGTTGACTGATCACGCTTCTCACTGCTGCATTTGTATGTTGCACTGCTACTAATAAGGCAAAATATTTGCAGACTGTTAGCATGTGTAAAATAAAATATACATTATTACGCTTCAGTTTTTTTTTGCTGCATAATTTAGTCAACACTGCAGAATAATTTTGTCCTCCATTGTTACATAAATCCAGTGGTCCCAAAGCAGCATCACATGCTTAAAGTGCTTGTGCATGAAGCAGAAAGACCATGCAGTTTGTAAACTAAGTTTGGTGTGCGTGCAAATCCTGCATCGCCGACCCCTGGTGAGTTGCACCTACTACTGCTGAAACAAGGCCAGTAGAGGTACCAATGGCTGCAGCGGACTGGTCTCAAGGGCAAGGCTGGCTTCAGCACTGGCGGAGCTCTGTGCGACAATGTTTGAGGTTCCCCCAAGGACTCCCTCCGCAATGGATTCCCTCACTACCACCCTTTAACAGTGCCCCTCAAGTCTCCATAACCACTTTCTCGCTCCGATGCATTTAATTTGATTTACAGCACCACCAATACCAGTGTAGGGTGTCAAAGCACATTACATCACACACATTACAGAGAGACAATCAATCATATGTGTGTAAATCACTCTCTAGGAAATACATAAGGAAAAGTACTACATGGTGTAGGAGTCACAGGACACTATACTAGTACGCAGTATGGTTTATTAATAGTGATTGGTCTGGAGAAACACAAACTCTGTATTTAGAACGTAATACCATGGTTGGGGGTTCTCTTTAATAATCTGAATTGATTTTATCCATATGAACACCCTTTGCAACATTAGGATGCTCAAAGACTAGGGGAAAAACATAACTCTCAAATGTATACCTTGCAGTTTAATTGCAGCTCTTAGATGACAGTTAACAGCTCACTGTTCTATGTTAGGATATTGACTTATAAACTGCAAGTAGGAAAAGGATCTCTCTGACAAAAGCAGTAACCCACTGACCTGTTTACATTATGTGTACTTTGTGATCTGCATGGTACATGCTGTTTGCAGCAGGCACATTAACCCTCTGCGCTAACTTTCCACGAGTCAAAACTTCCCCTTGACAAACCTCAATCTCTTTCTAGGAAGAACTTTAATCACCGGAGTTATCATTACATTTTTATTGTTTCCAAAAATTGCTGGAGGCCAGGAAGGAGGCAGCAAGTGATTTTAGAAACATAATATCCTTGCAAACATGACACCCCCCATCCAAGTCAGTACCGCCAGGAATGGTACACTTCTCCACCCATGGAAAACAATGGTGTTTAAAGAAAGGCGAGAAAAGTAAAGTAGCGCTTCACTGGCAAACTTAGTAAAGTGGCGATAATATGTTTGGGTGAATAAAGTCAATCTACCAATTTTTAAAGCCACTCTATCTTTTATTGTATTGTGTTTGCATTTGTGTAGCGAGTATTACCCCATACGAGGCGTCAAAGCACTTTTTCTGGGAGTAGCACGGTACTCCGGAACCCATAAAGGATTAGTGGTGAATTAGTATAGTGAAATATGAAAGTAATTTGAGTGGTGGATATGTTAGTCTGTTACACAAACGGGAGTGGGCGGGCATTCAGTGGTCTGACTGAAAGGAGCGGACATGTTTCTGAGGCTGGGTCTAGCTGGTGGCCCCACACTGCACAGCCCTGGGAAGGGTGCATCACCAACTTAATCACTCTCGCCACCATAGGCAGATCTACTCCTTCTCCTGCTCGACCAAGGGTTGCCCAGCCCACAAGAGAGTAGTGCAGAGAGCTGGCCCAACCCTCTCTGTAACCACTGACCCAAGGACACACAGTGGCAGTTTTAGCTTAAGCACTTAAGTATCCTAGGAGTAGGTGTGGGAGGTCGAGGCTGCAGCACAAGAGCACACGTCAGCTAGGGCCCAACAGAGCTGTGTCTCCGTGCTCCAGCCCTCTGGATAGGCAAACATAGTATTTCTGCTGATTGACATGGAAAAATAAAATGTGCTGCAGTTCACCTCTAGAGCAGGCAAGGAAAACAGGTCTCCTGAATGGACAATATATTTCATATATTTGAAGTGAATGTGAACATTCAGCCAATAATGTCCACATATAATGCATAGAACATAAAAGTAATTGTTAACTACCCTTTAATTAGCATTAAATACTGCGTTAATTACTTCCCAAAAGTACTCGTTTGATCGCCCTCAGAATAATGAAAACACAAGTTGGCCTGGCAGGGATTAAATGTATGCTACGGGCACGACATGCAGATGATTGCAGCTTATGATTAACACACTTTGCTTTCTTATCAGTAACAGATAAGAAAGCAAAGTGTAACAGTAACAGAACCTATGCCCTAAAGGTGGTCACTAAATCTCTAACAAATGTGTGAGCCCACGGAGCACTCTGCTAGGATTCAACCATGTGACATACAGATCACGCACAGTGCATTGCATCAAACACACTGACAAACTGAGCTATTCCATTAGTTTGAAAGAAACCAGTGACTTTGATTACACGGATCGCTGCAGCAAGTCCCTTAATCCACAGAGATATTTTACAATCTGATTCATCTGGCCCACATACAAACATAACAATAGCTGAGTGAGGTAATGATTCTATTGAGGAAATCTGTAAAGCAGTTGAAACCCATGGATTCCAGTGCCACTGTGGTCAGCACAGCTTTTCCTCCCTCCAAGGTTGATTAATTAAAACAACTGAGATTGGGACAAAAGACACGGATTAATTACAGTGTTACATAACAAAATGTCTGTTATACCCAAATACGCTTTTGGCTTCTTTAAAATTTGACAACAGGATAGTACCTCAAACAAGCATTTGTAATGGAATAGTTTCAATAAGTGAGGAGGAGCAAGACATAAAGAGAGGGAGAAAGTGGGTGGGTGCAGCTGCTGGGGGTGGGGGGGCAGCTGCCAGCCACTTGGGGCGGCAGGGCTGCTGCCAGCCGCAGAGCGGGAGAAGTGGACACTGCATCTCTCTCCCTCTAGGCAGAACATTAATCACCGGAGTTATCATTACATCTTTATTGTTGCCTTCTCTGGGCAGCAGAGGTGCAACTAGAGCCAATTTTGGAGGTTGGCGGGCTATGAAAAATTTCAGTGGGGGGCTGACTCGTCTAGTAATATGCAGAGTGGAGATGCAGGGGCTCTAAGAAGGACTGAAAAGCAACACAGCCTCGTTAGCAAGTAAATGGTCTTTTAAAGACCTGTGAAGTGCGGGTGTGACTGTGTGTGCCGGGTAAGCTGTCTCAGCCCAGGCTGACAAACACGGGTGGGAGGGGGGGGGGCAATGGGCACGCCTTCTGGACAGGAAACAGAGTCCTTTACCTTCTCTGCCAGTCCTGCCTCCCGACCTGCCACGATCGGCAAGCCTTAATTATAGGCCTTTGCTATTTCTGGCTCTGGGACGCGTGTTTAACTAAAAAAAGTAGGGGAACGTGCTCGGCTAAATAAAAGAAGTAGGGGCACGCCGTGCCCTGCCGATCCCACCCACTTCGACCACTGATCCCATGCATATATTTTATACAGAATGCAATCATTGCAAGATAAACAGGGCTTCTCCATATGTGCTGCCACAAATGTAATGTCAGCTGGGTGCGTCACAAGCGCCCACAAGATGGCTTAACTCTCCCGGTCGGCTCTAGAGGATGATCGGGACCACAACGCTTCTTCTGAATGTTTTCGCCTCAGAGCCTGGGCCAGAATTTGATGTCGGAAGGTGGGCCCCTCCCTTACAATCTTTTTTCAGTAACTAGTGTACTGCGTTGACACTGAACTCCTCCTGCAGTGTGGCTTGTCTCAGAGGACACCGCCATTTTGCAGTCCTGTGAGGATTTGCATGATGTGTCAGAGCGGCTAGAGATCACTATTTCTTCACCTTTGTTCACTAAAACATCGATGTTACAAGCACAGTAAGAGACTCAATATATTTCTTCAATGGGCGATATGTTTTTCCCTGGATTTCTTCGACATGTGATCAATGCATAGTACTGGTTATATTCTCATGTGTGTCTGAGTGGATTGGGCTATGCTACAGCAGCTATAGCCGTGTGTTGGTTTCTTAAAGGCCTCACCTTCATTATGTCACATACTGCACTCCATGGCATGTCAACTGCTCATGCCGTTACCTGGGTCACAATTGATTTCTTGGCTCATAAAATCTTTAGTTGTTTTGGTAAGACAGTGGCGTAGCAAGGGGGGAATGGGGGTGGTGCTCCCTGGGCGGCATGAGTTTTGGGGGTGGCAGCCTCCCCGTGGTCTTACCTGCAGCCCAGAGTAGCAAACGCTGATTTGTTCATCTGCACCCCCCTACCTCTCCCTGTCCCACTGTTTTTACGGCCGCCGCTATGTTCCAAAGCCTGGAACCACCACAGGTGGCAGGAGGCCTAGATACGGTAAGAACAGCGCACACCTGTTTGGTCATCGCCCTCGCTGCACCACAAGACTAGCAGTTCAAAATATTCCTTTTCTTTATGGTTAGGTCCTTGAGGCAGAAGGACAGAGTTACAACTCACACGTCTCCTATCAAAAGTATCATACGTCCTAAAAGCCACTAAGGGATCTTGTTCCCCAGACCATGTCAGTTCTTATGGAGAGCTCCTGCAACCTAGGGATGGGGTGTTGTAAAACTGCATCTGGAACACTACCAGAGAAATCTCAAAGTCTTCTTCTAAGTCACCACCACCATTTACCCTGGACAATATAATGGAAGAATTAAGAGCTTTAAAATCCGTCATTGAGGGAGCGAACCTCCCTTCTGCACATTGAGAAATGTTCCTCTCGGGACCAGCGCATTACAGCTGTCGAACAGAGAATTAGTGATGTGGAAGACTCACTCCCTGTGGGTTCTCAGGTGGCAAAGCACATATAGCTACTTAAGCAGTCCAAGAACACCTGGAAAATAGGAATAAAAGAAATAGCCTAGCTCTTTATGGTGAGTCCCCAGACCTTGGTCCAGGGATCTCACTCCTCCCTCCAGCTCCCCAGCAGCTCAGCGGGGCTCTGTGCCGCCTCGCTCCCAGCCAGCCCTCCTGCTCAGGGTTCGAGTCCGCCCGCCCTCTGTCCCTGCTTTTGCCTCTGTTCTGGTTTTTGCTTCTAATTCACTCTTACTCTCCGAGACTGCCACTGTAATTCTGCTCCCATTCCTGTTTTTGCTTCTAATTCACTCTTACTCTCCGTGACTGCAACTGTATTTTTGCCTCTTCGTCTTCTGCTCCCTCCATATTTTTTTCCCACCATTTCACTGCTATCCCTGACCCTCCCCTCCCGCCCTACTCCTGCCTCCAGCTCATCGTCCCTCCCCCTCCCCTTCAAATGGCGACACGGCACGGTCGTGCAGCGGACGCGCGCAGCGGGCACGCCGCTTGTGCGCTGAAAGCGTGCCTAAGGCAAGCCCGTCTGCGCCCGTCCGCACCTGGACCGCGCCCAGCGCCAGAACCCATGGCCCCCGCACCCATGGCCCCCGCGACCTCCACATCGTCCGTCTCTGCTACGACTCCAGCACCCTCCACGCACTCAACACCGGACGAGCACTCACCTGCTACCTGGCTGCCCCGAAGAGCACCCAAGGGCCCTTCTCCTGCCAGAACCGCAGCTTCACCAGCATCCAGCCCAACAACCCATCGACCAGGAAAGAACCCAACCACCTCAGCTGCATCCTTCTCAACACCCGCTCCGCCCGCAAACACGCCATCGAACTCTGGGACCTATTCGTCTCAACCTCCCCAGACGTCGCCTTCCTGACAGAGACCTGGCTGAACCCCTCCTCGGAACCCGACATCGCCATAGTCATCCTGGACGGCTACAAGATCACCCGCAGGGACCGCACCAACGGAATAGGAGGAGGAATTGCCATTGTCAACAGGAACACTCTCAGAGTCTCGACCAACACCAACAACACTCTCAGTACCGCCGAACACCTGCACTTCCAGATCCACACAGACCCAACACCACCCTCAGAGGAACCCTCGTCAACAGACCCCCCGGACCCTGACCACAGTTCAGCGACTCCATCGCCGACGTCATCAGTACACACGCTCTTGCCTCCACAGACTACATCCTGAACTTCCACCTCGAGAACAACAACGACACCAACTCCACCACCGTGATCGAAAACCTCACCAACCTTGGACTCAGACAACTCGTCACAACACCTATCCACTCCGCTGCACACCCGCTTGACCCCATCTTCCCCGCAGGCTACCACGTTACCTTCAGCCACACCACCGAACTCCACTGGACCGACCATTGCTGCATCCACTTCACATTCAGGAAACCCACCACGCACCACCGCGCCCAACAGATGCCCCGCTGCTGTTGGAGCAAAGTCACCGTACACCAGCTAACCACCACCCTCGCCCAGAGCCCACCCTCCGCCCCCGACACCACCGCACGCAACCTCAGACAGTGGATCGACGACTGCACCAACACCCTCGCCCCGCTCAAGAAAACCTCCATAAGCCACACCAGCAAGAAAGCCCCCCAGGGCTCATGCCTCAGCCCTACGCTGTTCAACATCTACATGGCACTGCTTGCCCATGTTGCCCGACTACACGACCTCAACATCATCTCCTACGCCGATGACACCCAACTGATCCTTTCCCTCACCAAGGACCCCCACACCGCCAAAACCAACCTCCAGGAAGGAATGAAGGCCGTCGCTGAATGGATGAGGTACAGCCGACTGAAGCTGAACTCGGACAAGACGGAGGTCCTCATCCTCGGACCCACCACTTCGGCATGGGACGACTCCTGGTGGCCGACCGCACTGGGAACAGCTCCAACACCCACCGACCATGCACGCAACCTAGGGATCATCCTCGACACCACCCTCTCCATGACTAAGCAGGTCAACGCCGTCTCTTCCTCCTGCTTCAACACCCTCAGCATGCTCCGCAAGATCTACAAGTGGATCCCCACCGAAACGAGAAGAACGGTCACCCAGGCCCTCGTCAGCAGCAGGTTGGACTACGGAAACGCACTCTAAGCAGGAGCCTCGACAAAACTCCTGAAAAGGCTTCAACGCATCCAGAACGCTTCTGCACACCTGATATTAGACATCCCTCGCCACAGCCACATCACACCCCACCTGAGAGACCTGCACTGGCTTCCCGTCAGCAAGAGGATAACATTCAAGCACCTCACCCACGCACACAAGGCACTCCACAACACCGGACCAGCATTCCTCAACGGACGGCTCTGCTTTTACACCCCCACCTGCCAGCTATGCTCCGCCGACCTTGCCACAGTCCCCTGGATCCGAAGAGTAACCTCAGGCGGCAGATCGTTCTCCCACCTCACCACAAAGACCTGGAACACTCTCCCCATCCACCTACAGCAGACCAAAGACCTGCTGACCTTCAGAAGACTCCTGAAGACCTGGCTTTTTGAGCAGTAGCAGCTTTCCCCTCCCCCAGCGCCTTGAGACCCTCACAGGTAAGTAGTGCACTTTACAAATGCAATGATTGATTGATGGTATTCCGGAGAATTGAGAAGGTACCAATATAATCTCCTTTTTGCAAAGGATCAGCCCTACTATTGTTCAATTACCTGACCATAGTCAGCTTAATATTCAATGAGCATACCGCCTGTGTCCTAAACCTTCTGCCACAGCTTCTCATCAAAGACCTAGAGGCATCATTATCCTTTTCTTGCTACACATCAAATTAATGAATATCCTCTCAGCAACTCAGCAAGCCAGACCTCTCCAATGGTCTGGCCACAAGATCTTTTTCTCGCAGGATGTTTCTATTGCAATGGCCGCAAGGAGGAAATCCCTGCAAATTCCGACACCTTGCATGCATTCTTTGTGCCCCAGTCAGAGAGAGCGGGAAGGGTCAACTGGCTCTGTGGCTCCATTGCTACCTCTTGCCATCTGTCTGTCCCCCAGGCAATTTTAGAAATATTTTCTTAGTTGGTCAGGTTTTGGCGAGCTGCTGGCAATGGCATAGGTGGGGATTTCAGCATTTCAATGGGGTCCTCTCCACTTACAGCATCCCTTTCTAACTAGCGGCTGGATGACAGGTGGCAGTAAATCAAAGCCCCAAGCTGTAGTTGTCAAAATAACTGATGTGTTCATTAACACATACCCTGGTGTTTTTTAGGTCGAGCCTGAGTCACACATCCATAAATAGAACCCATATTATCACTCATTCACTGAGTAAGACTCCGCATAGTGTGTTTTTGAAAATCTAGACCGACCTGTAGCATCACAAACGTAAATTCTGTGTTTTTTAAAAATCAAAATTTGACACCAAGAGGTTTTATTTTCTTCAAAGTCATAACAAAGCCTTAGTCATCACCGAACACAGACCAGTTCAATTCCCACTCACAGTTTGAACATTTTATACGATTAGTGCAACCTACTGTACTGTCCAGGTATGTTTCATTGCATGAATAACTGCCTTACCTCGCAGTGACTACAAACCAGCACGAGCACCAATATTGCCAACCTTTTTCTAATGTGATATTTACTTATCACTCGAATTACCGAAGACAAACAGTAACTCTTGGGAAATCCTTTTTCCAGAATAAATCAAATGAGTTTAATTAAATGTTTTCATTAAAGTGACCATTTCAATAGTCGCAAATTTTTTGTTTTTTGTATACAACACAAAACTTATTTTTCAATTCCACATCACATATAATTAGACATAATCATCCAACATAACAACTTTCACTCAAGACACTCATACATCACAGCACATCAATATATACAACATATATATACGTTACAACAATATTTACAAATTCCTGGTCAAAGTGAAAAATAGCACTGGAAAAATACAAATACAGAAGTTTATATAATTTGAATTCAATCCGATATTCCTAATGCTTGTAGGGGGGGTCTACGCGTTTCGATATCCCCTTAATGTGGGGAAATCTCGTCAGGACCATGTGCCTGTAAGTAAAGGACAAAAATGGATCAGCCTTAGGGGGGAGGAGAAGCCCGGGGTGTGTCACAACAGTGTGGGTGGGAAAAAATCCTACCTCTTGGGTGCTCAGGTTCCCTTTCTACAAGATGTCACTGCAAACGAGAACAAAACGTCTATTTAGGCTCTGATTCCAATGCTGAATAAACACTATGTCATTCTCTGATTCACACGTGCATACTTACATCTCTAAACTACTGGGGTCGAATGCGGGTTGAAGGTGTGGAAATCTGTAAGAATTAGGTAAGGGTTTTAGCGCGGACAGGCGGGTGTTTGCATTAAGTAAAAAGCAGGTGGTGAGCGGTCTTACTTGTTTAGTGTCGGCGTCTTCCGGGATCAAAGTCCGGGTTCTGGACGGCCGGTGCGTCCGCAAAAGTGTAGCTGGAATGAAACGGAGACCTGAGTGAGATCTCTGTCAGCACCTTATGTGCCTGCTGAGTCTGAGCTGCAATAGCGCAATTCCTTTACCTCTGAATGCAGGTCGGGATGACTCAATCGAGGTTTCTATGCGGTCTCGCCTCTGTTAGTTGATGCCGGAACCAGCGTCGGCTGAAATGCAAACGGAGACCTGAATGAAATATCGGTCTGCGCCCGGAGTGCCTACTGTGTTTCAGCTGTAGTCGCGCTGATGTATTACCTTTAGATTCCGTTGCCACTGACTTGATCAGGGTTTCTGCTTAATCTCGCCTTCGTCACTGAGTGCGAGTGCAGGCTTCGGCTATGCAATGTTGGAGTCCTCGCGTGTTTGCGTTTAACCCACTTCCTGGTTCCAAGGGTTCTGGGAAATGTAGTGTCTAACATGGGTCGTCATGACGACGATTAGTTTGCAGGGAAACAGATCAAGTCCAACCTCGTGTACTCGACCTATATGGCTCAGGTGGAGGAGACAGTTCTGCAAGAAGCAAATATCAATGTTTCTATATTTACAAACGGTAAATTTCAGAAAGTTCATTTAACCCGTTTGTCGCCGTATTGAACTTGACAATTAGCATGGCCTCATGGCGTGACAGTTTATCTTCAATATCTCCACCTCTGGAGTCTTTTTCAATTTTTGAGATCACTGTCCACTTAAGATCTTCTAATGTGTGGTCGTGATTTTTCCAGTGGTTGACTAGTGGGGCAGTCGTCACATTCTTCTTTATTCTTGACTTATGTTGGGTAATGCGACATCTCACCTCCTGGCTCGTTTTTCCGATATATAGTTTTTCACAAGGGCATTTTATGCCATATATTACATACCTCGATTTGCAATTGGTGAAATTGTCATGCCTCCAGAATTTATGTTGGTGTTCAAACACTTGTCCTTCTTCAGTGCTTGCACAACAGATGCAAGCTCCACATCTATGATGGCCTTTGATGGGTGGTAATCCTAGCATTGTCCCAATCGTAGCTATTTTCTTTTTAATACCTGCTCTAACCAAATGGTTTGAAATGCTTTGATCTTTTTTGAAAGCAAAAAGCGGTTTCTCCTTTAGCGTTTCGTCGATGTTTTCCACCAGATGCCAGTTTTGTAGAATCGTTTTTTTGAGCTGGTTGGAATTTGGGCAAAACGTTGATACGCATACTATCCTGTTGAGGATTGGTTTGGCTTTTTGTACTAGTAACGTTTCTCGGGGAATCCACCATACCCTTTTCATTGTTCTCCTTAGCAATTTCTTGGGGTACCCTCTTTCGGCTAGGTTGTCCGTCAGGTTGGAGGCGTGAAACATGTATTCATCCTTAGAATGACAATTTCTTTTGATTCGGAGGTACTGTCCGAACGGGAGGTTTTCTTTTAAATTACGTGGGTGGTTGCTTGTGAAGTGTAGCGCCCTATTTCTGTCCGTCTGTTTTTTGAAAAGTGTAGTCTCCAAGCCACTATCTGTGGGATAAACCTCCACATCGAGGAATGCCATTTTTACTTTCGAGAAGCTCATGCTAAATTTTATTTCTTCCGTTCTGGAGTTGAGCCACTCGTGGAATTTTTGTAGCTCTTCTTCATTCCCTCTCCAGGTGATGAAGACGTCATCGATATAACGGCTCCAGCTCGTTATATGATGGGCAAATGGATTATCCTGGTATACAAATTTCTCCTCATATAATGCCATATAAAGTACGGCTAATTCTGGAGCAAAGGGGCAGCCCATAGCTACTCCACTTATCTGGTAGAAGTATTCTCCATTGAAGTTAAAGTAGTTCCGTTTAAGAGCCATAGATGCTAGTTGAATTATAAACTCAGTTGGAACTCTAGTTGGTCTAGGTCTTTGATCCAAATAGAATTGGATAGCATCCAGGCCATCACTCTGGGGGATCTGAGTGTACAACGAACAAACGTCCATTGTAACCATCAAATCTTGGTTTTGTTCAAAATCGATAGTAGGAAGTCTGTTGATGAAATCAGATGTGTCACGGAGAAAAGATTTGACTTCGGACATACAAGGTTTAAGGAAGAAGTCCACGAATTTAGAAATAGGTTCAAAAAGCGACTCGCACCCGGAGACAATCGGTCTTCCGGGGGGGGCATTTATGTCCTTGTGGATTTTAGGTAGGACGTAAAATAAAGGTGTTCGGGGGCACGTACATTTCAGGTATTCGAACTCTTTTTTGCCAATAATACCATCTATTAAACCTTTCTCCAACATGGGTTTAAGCTGTTGCTGTAATTCAATAGTAGGGTCTTTTTGTATTTTCCTGTAGCATCTTGGATTATTGAGTTGGCTCATAACCTCTGTTATATATTTTTCGGTGTCCCATACAACGATTGATCCTCCTTTATCCGCCTGTTTGATTATAACTGACGTGTCTTTTTTTAGGTCTTCCAGCGCACTTTTTTCAGCTTGCGAGATATTAAATTTAGTCCAACTACGTTTGCCTTCCATTTTAGTTATAGCTGACAAGATTGTTTTTTCGAAAGTCAGAACCTCCTTTGCAATTTTATTTGCTGGTGGGCAAAATGATGACTTTTTTCTCAGTCCTGTAACTTCTGTTGTTGGATTAAATGTTGTTGATGCAAAAAATGATTTTAATTTAATTTTGCGGCAGAATTCCAGTGCCTCTATTTTCATTTTCACAAAATTAGTGTGTCGCGTTGGGACAAAAGAGAGCCCTTTTTCCAAAATGCTAGTTTCTGCTGGGGTCAAGATTTTATTAGACAGATTGAAGATCGGAGACACTACCAGTTTTTGTAGTTCTGCCTCCGAGTCGACATTTCCCATGGTTGGTTGTAGCGTGGGCGTGCTCGGTTTTGTGGTTGGCCTCTTCCTAAAAAAGGCGCCGATGAAGGACCTGATTGTTGTGCTCCTCTTTTATTAGCTCCTCTCCTCTGGTTGTCGCTATCTCCCTCACTGCTGCTTGAGGCAGATGAGGTGTCTGAAAACGAGATGAATTTGTTTGTTGATCTCCCTTGGAATTCTCCTAAATATTTCCTTGAGTCCGGTCTGGAATAGAAATCAGTTTGCAAATATGGATATGTCTTTTCCAGATTAAAATTCTTTTTGTCCCTTTGAAATTGATTCTCTTTCTGATTTATTGTATAATCCTTGAACTCTAGGATGTCTTTTGCAACTTTTTCAAGTAGAGTTTTTGCGTCCGTAATGAGCTGATTTTGCTCAATCTCTGTTTCCAAGGTTTTTATCTCCTCCAATTGTTGAAGCGAAAGTCTTTGGGCTGTCTCCACCGTTAAGACCATAAGGTCTCGACTACACTTGGTCTCGATGAAACTGTAACCCTTTTTATATATCGGAAGAACTACAAAAACTGGTAGTGTCTCCGATCTTCAATCTGTCTAATAAAATCTTGACCCCAGCAGAAACTAGCATTTTGGAAAAAGGGCTCTCTTTTGTCCCAACGCGACACACTAATTTTGTGAAAATGAAAATAGAGGCACTGGAATTCTGCCGCAAAATTAAATTAAAATCATTTTTTGCATCAACAACATTTAATCCAACAACAGAAGTTACAGGACTGAGAAAAAAGTCATCATTTTGCCCACCAGCAAATAAAATTGCAAAGGAGGTTCTGACTTTCGAAAAAACAATCTTGTCAGCTATAACTAAAATGGAAGGCAAACGTAGTTGGACTAAATTTAATATCTCGCAAGCTGAAAAAAGTGCGCTGGAAGACCTAAAAAAAGACACGTCAGTTATAATCAAACAGGCGGATAAAGGAGGATCAATCGTTGTATGGGACACCGAAAAATATATAACAGAGGTTATGAGCCAACTCAATAATCCAAGATGCTACAGGAAAATACAAAAAGACCCTACTATTGAATTACAGCAACAGCTTAAACCCATGTTGGAGAAAGGTTTAATAGATGGTATTATTGGCAAAAAAGAGTTCGAATACCTGAAATGTACGTGCCCCCGAACACCTTTATTTTACGTCCTACCTAAAATCCACAAGGACATAAATGCCCCCCCCGGAAGACCGATTGTCTCCGGGTGCGAGTCGCTTTTTGAACCTATTTCTAAATTCGTGGACTTCTTCCTTAAACCTTGTATGTCCGAAGTCAAATCTTTTCTCCGTGACACATCTGATTTCATCAACAGACTTCCTACTATCGATTTTGAACAAAACCAAGATTTGATGGTTACAATGGACGTTTGTTCGTTGTACACTCAGATCCCCCAGAGTGATGGCCTGGATGCTATCCAATTCTATTTGGATCAAAGACCTAGACCAACTAGAGTTCCAACTGAGTTTATAATTCAACTAGCATCTATGGCTCTTAAACGGAACTACTTTAACCTTAATGGAGAATACTTCTACCAGATAAGTGGAGTAGCTATGGGCTGCCCCTTTGCTCCAGAATTAGCCGTACTTTATATGGCATTATATGAGGAGAAATTTGTATACCAGGATAATCCATTTGCCCATCATATAACGAGCTGGAGCCGTTATATCGATGACGTCTTCATCACCTGGAGAGGGAATGAAGAAGAGCTACAAAAATTCCACGAGTGGCTCAACTCCAGAACGGAAGAAATAAAATTTAGCATGAGCTTCTCGAAAGTAAAAATGGCATTCCTCGATGTGGAGGTTTATCCCACAGATAGTGGCTTGGAGACTACACTTTTCAAAAAACAGACAGACAGAAATAGGGCGCTACACTTCACAAGCAACCACCCACGTAATTTAAAAGAAAACCTCCCGTTCGGACAGTACCTCCGAATCAAAAGAAATTGTCATTCTAAGGATGAATACATGTTTCACGCCTCCAACCTGACGGACAACCTAGCCGAAAGAGGGTACCCCAAGAAATTGCTAAGGAGAACAATGAAAAGGGTATGGTGGATTCCCCGAGAAACGTTACTAGTACAAAAAGCCAAACCAATCCTCAACAGGATAGTATGCGTATCAACGTTTTGCCCAAATTCCAACCAGCTCAAAAAAACGATTCTACAAAACTGGCATCTGGTGGAAAACATCGACGAAACGCTAAAGGAGAAACCGCTTTTTGCTTTCAAAAAAGATCAAAGCATTTCAAACCATTTGGTTAGAGCAGGTATTAAAAAGAAAATAGCTACGATTGGGACAATGCTAGGATTACCACCCATCAAAGGCCATCATAGATGTGGAGCTTGCATCTGTTGTGCAAGCACTGAAGAAGGACAAGTGTTTGAACACCAACATAAATTCTGGAGGCATGACAATTTCACCAATTGCAAATCGAGGTATGTAATATATGGCATAAAATGCCCTTGTGAAAAACTATATATCGGAAAAACGAGCCAGGAGGTGAGATGTCGCATTACCCAACATAAGTCAAGAATAAAGAAGAATGTGACGACTGCCCCACTAGTCAACCACTGGAAAAATCACGACCACACATTAGAAGATCTTAAGTGGACAGTGATCTCAAAAATTGAAAAAGACTCCAGAGGTGGAGATATTGAAGATAAACTGTCACGCCATGAGGCCATGCTAATTGTCAAGTTCAATACGGCGACAAACGGGTTAAATGAACTTTCTGAAATTTACCGTTTGTAAATATAGAAACATTGATATTTGCTTCTTGCAGAACTGTCTCCTCCACCTGAGCCATATAGGTCGAGTACACGAGGTTGGACTTGATCTGTTTCCCTGCAAACTAATCGTCGTCATGACGACCCATGTTAGACACTACATTTCCCAGAACCCTTGGAACCAGGAAGTGGGTTAAACGCAAACACGCGAGGACTCCAACATTGCATAGCCGAAGCCTGCACTCGCACTCAGTGACGAAGGCGAGATTAAGCAGAAACCCTGATCAAGTCAGTGGCAACGGAATCTAAAGGTAATACATCAGCGCGACTACAGCTGAAACACAGTAGGCACTCCGGGCGCAGACCGATATTTCATTCAGGTCTCCGTTTGCATTTCAGCCGACGCTGGTTCCGGCATCAACTAACAGAGGCGAGACCGCATAGAAACCTCGATTGAGTCATCCCGACCTGCATTCAGAGGTAAAGGAATTGCGCTATTGCAGCTCAGACTCAGCAGGCACATAAGGTGCTGACAGAGATCTCACTCAGGTCTCCGTTTCATTCCAGCTACACTTTTGCGGACGCACCGGCCGTCCAGAACCCGGACTTTGATCCCGGAAGACGCCGACACTAAACAAGTAAGACCGCTCACCACCTGCTTTTTACTTAATGCAAACACCCGCCTGTCCGCGCTAAAACCCTTACCTAATTCTTACAGATTTCCACACCTTCAACCCGCATTCGACCCCAGTAGTTTAGAGATGTAAGTATGCACGTGTGAATCAGAGAATGACATAGTGTTTATTCAGCATTGGAATCAGAGCCTAAATAGACGTTTTGTTCTCGTTTGCAGTGACATCTTGTAGAAAGGGAACCTGAGCACCCAAGAGGTAGGATTTTTTCCCACCCACACTGTTGTGACACACCCCGGGCTTCTCCTCCCCCCTAAGGCTGATCCATTTTTGTCCTTTACTTACAGGCACATGGTCCTGACGAGATTTCCCCACATTAAGGGGATATCGAAACACGTAGACCCCCCCTACAAGCATTAGGAATATCGGATTGAATTCAAATTATATAAACTTCTGTATTTGTATTTTTCCAGTGCTATTTTTCACTTTGACCAGGAATTTGTAAATATTGTTGTAAAGTATATATATGTTGTATATATTGATGTGCTGTGATGTATGAGTGTCTTGAGTGAAAGTTGTTATGTTGGATGATTATGTCTAATTATATGTGATGTGGAATTGAAAAATAAGTTTTGTGTTGTATACAAAAAACAAAAAATTTGCGACTATTGAAATGGTCACTTTAATGAAAACATTTAATTAAACTCATTTGATTTATTCTGGAAAAAGGATTTCCCAAGAGTTACTGTTTGTCTTCGGTAATTCGAGTGATAAGTAAATATCACATTAGAAAAAGGTTGGCAATATTGGTGCTCGTGCTGGTTTGTAGTTATATTTGAGGCTTGTCCTTATTGCCATTGAGCCCAGACCCTGTCTTGGTATTGTTACCTCGCAGTGGGCACTGCCCTCACTACAATAAGAACCATCACTTCTCCCCAATCATATGCGTTTTTTTCTCTCACTTTAATTGACCCTCTCTCTTTCTCTTGTATTTTTCCTCTTGTCTTTCACCCCCTCCTCCCCTATTACACAACTGTCCCCCACACAACGCCCCCCTGCTCTAACAATGTCTGCCTTTCTCTTTCTCTGTGCACCTCAAACACTGCAGGGTATGCATGTTTATTTACTCAAACGTAAACAAACCTCTTTGTAGGCTCCACTTATTCTAAATGTAATTAAAGTTGATCAATTATTTAATGTATTAATCTTCAGAGCACTCCTAACAGCTCACATACCACGTTATCTGCCTAATTCACAGTCACATTTATAATCACTGCCGCACAGTCCATTGCAGTAATGTGCGATAATATAATGCATGGCTAAACACTTATAAAATCCCAAAGGCGAGACCGATTGCATTACAAATGCTTGTTGTTAGAGGTGGGCTGCCACCTCTACCATGCAGCGGTTGACAGATTCTGACTAACTCTCGCTCCAAGCGGACGATGGACTGAGCAAAACTTCGCCGGCGGAGAGGAGTTTTACTGCCCACACCTGGAAAAAAAGGCCACCTTGTGCTGTAATTCAGGCTTTCCACTGGATCCATTTTGAGGCAGGTGGCCGATGTTATTAACCTGGTGTATGCCAACATGTTTAACACCTCACTGCAGATGGTCTAGGCCCTAAGACCTGGAAACAGGCAAAAGTAGTCCCTCTTTTAAAATAAAAATAAAAAAAAACAACTGCGGATAGAGCTGCATTATCTCACCTTAAAACTATGTGTCTTCTGCCTGCAGCACCAAAAATTTCGGAAAAAATTATTAATGCTCAACTATCGGAGCACTTAAAGACTGATAAGCTATTACATCCCTCGAGGGGTTCAGCTCTCGACATAGCATGGAAACAGCGTGTTGAGAATGGCACATTCCATCAAATTGATTTTAGATCAGGGTGACAATGCTGCTTTGATATCACTAGATCTTTCAACCTCGTTTGATACTGTATCTCACAAGTTTCCGGTGCAATGCTTGTCAGAATTTTGGGTAGGTGGTCAGCCTGGAATTGGGTTACCTCATTTTAGGATCAAAGAGAGAAGGCTTAAACAGGGTATACCTGAAGGATCCTCGTCGAGTCCAACACTGATTAATTTCTACATGCCCCCCCTCTGCCACTTTAGTGGAATTGATTGGCATTAAGATCAGATCATATGCTCAAAAGAGACTTTTATCCTACATGGGTGGATTCATAACAGCTAAGGAAGCCTTGCGGGGAGTGCTGGACTGGATGAGAATAAACAACTTGCAGTGCAACCCAGACAAAACAGATGTCCTGTTATTTGCTCCAGATCCTATCCTTAGCTGGGAGGGGAGCTGACCTAGGGAAATGTCCGCTTCCAGAGAGCCAGCATTAAAAAAAATGTTGGTATTACTTTCATGGGATGCGCAGATAACGATAGTACATGCCTTGGTTATTTCTTAGCTCGACTATGACAATGTGCTGTATTTGGGCCTTCCTGAACATCTCCGGCATTTGCAATGTAGACAGAATATGACTGCTCGCTTTCTATTTAAACTCACACAACAGGCCTCAGTCTCCGCTTATCCGGCAGAGCTACACTGGCTGCCAGTCAGGAAAAGAAGAAAGAAGATTGTTCAAGACTATGTTATTGGCCCAACTGTTTTCTTATGGAACAGTGCCTCTGCCAGACAGCGTCAATACCACCAAATAAAAGCACTATGTTCTATGGATGCCGGGTTGATGGTGGTTGTATGAGTAAGGAGAGGTGGATCCTCCATTACAGTGTTGGCAGTGCCAGCCTGGAATGGTTTAGCAATTTAAACTCAGGGACATGCAGAATGAACGCAGCTTCTGAAAATGTTAAAACACATCCACTTAGACTATAGAGAATTTGTAACTGGGATGTCTACCTGCTGTTCAGCACCCAGACACTGAGTAGCTGTGCGCAATACAAGGTCAGTTATTCATTCATTCTTCTAAGGGGCCTACCCTGTGACAAGCAAATATTAGGCGACGCTTGAAAAGCTCTAGCTTTTGTCTCCACAGTCAGGCCAACTTCAAACCCAGTGGGTGGAAAGCTATCCCCAGAAACGTTTTTGAGTTACCACAAAGGAGGACTGCTCATTACCCTGATGACACCTCGGGGTGGGCACACAGGCTTTGGACATAGCATGGAAACAGCGTGTTGAGAATGGCACATTCCATCAAATTGATTTTAGATCAGGGTGACAATGCTGCTTTGATATCACTAGATCTTTCAACCTCGTTTGATACTGTATCTCACAAGTTTCCGGTGCAATGCTTGTCAGAATTTTGGGTAGGTGGTCAGCCTGGAATTGGGTTACCTCATTTTAGGATCAAAGAGAGAAGGCTTAAACAGGGTATACCTCAAGGATCCTCATCAAGTCCAACACTGATTAATTTCTACATGCCCCCCCTCTGCCACTTTAGTGGAATTGATTGGCATTAAGATCAGATCATATGCTCAAAAAAGACTTTTATCCTACATGGGTGGATTCATAACAGCTAAGGAAGCCTTGCGGTGAGTGCTGGACTGGATGAGAATAAACAACTTGCAGTGCAACCCAGACAAAACAGATGTCCTGTTATTTGCTCCAGATCCTATCCTTAGCTGGGAGGGGAGCTGACCTAGGGAAATGTCCGCTTCCAGAGAGCCAGCATTAAAAAAAATGTTGGTATTACTTTCATGGGATGCGCAGATAACGATAGTACATGCCTTGGTTATTTCTTAGCTCGACTATGACAATGTGCTGTATTTGGGCCTTCCTGAACATCTCCGGCATTTGCAATGTAGACAGAATATGACTGCTCGCTTTCTATTTAAACTCACACAACAGGCCTCAGTCTCCGCTTATCCGGCAGAGCTACACTGGCTGCCAGTCAGGAAAAGAAGAAAGAAGATTATTCAAGACTATGTTACTGGCCCAACTGTTTTCTTATGGAACAGTGCCTCTGCCAGACAGCGTCAATACCACCAAATAAAAGCACTACGTTCTATGGATGCCGGGTTGATGGTGGTTGTATGAGTAAGGAGAGGTGGATCCTCCATTACAGTGTTGGCAGTGCCAGCCTGGAATGGTTTAGCAATTTAAACTCAGGGACATGCAGAATGAACGCAGCTTCTGAAAATGTTAAAACACATCCACTTAGACTATAGAGAATTTGTAACTGGGATGTCTACCTGCTGTTCAGCACCCAGACACTGAGTAGCTGTGCGCAATACAAGGTCAGTTATTCATTCATTCTTCTAAGGGGCCTACCCTGTGACAAGCAAATATTAGGCGACGCTTGAAAAGCTCTAGCTTTTGTCTCCACAGTCAGGCCAACTTCAAACCCAGTGGGTGGAAAGCTATCCCCAGAAACGTTTTCGAGTTACCACAAAGGAGGACTGCTCATTACCCTGATGACACCTCGGGGTGGGCACACAGGCTTTGGACATAGCATGGAAACAGCGTGTTGAGAATGGCACATTCCATCAAATTGATTTTAGATCAGGGTGACAATGCTGCTTTGATATCACTAGATCTTTCAACCTCGTTTGATACTGTATCTCACAAGTTTCCGGTGCAATGCTTGTCAGAATTTTGGGTAGGTGGTCAGCCTGGAATTGGGTTACCTCATTTTAGGATCAAAGAGAGAAGGCTTAAACAGGGTATACCTCAAGGATCCTCATCAAGTCCAACACTGATTAATTTCTACATGCCCCCCCTCTGCCACTTTAGTGGAATTGATTGGCATTAAGATCAGATCATATGCTCAAAAAAGACTTTTATCCTACATGGGTGGATTCATAACAGCTAAGGAAGCCTTGCGGTGAGTGCTGGACTGGATGAGAATAAACAACTTGCAGTGCAACCCAGACAAAACAGATGTCCTGTTATTTGCTCCAGATCCTATCCTTAGCTGGGAGGGGAGCTGACCTAGGGAAATGTCCGCTTCCAGAGAGCCAGCATTAAAAAAAATGTTGGTATTACTTTCATGGGATGCGCAGATAATGATAGTACATGCCTTGGTTATTTCTTAGCTCGACTATGACAATGTGCTGTATTTGGGCCTTCCTGAACATCTCCGGCATTTGCAATGTAGACAGAATATGACTGCTCGCTTTCTATTTAAACTCACACAACAGGCCTCAGTCTCCGCTTATCCGGCAGAGCTACACTGGCTGCCAGTCAGGAAAAGAAGAAAGAAGATTGTTCAAGACTATGTTACTGGCCCAACTGTTTTCTTATGGAACAGTGCCTCTGCCAGACAGCGTCAATACCACCAAATAAAAGCACTACGTTCTATGGATGCCGGGTTGATGGTGGTTGTATGAGTAAGGAGAGGTGGATCCTCCATTACAGTGTTGGCAGTGCCAGCCTGGAATGGTTTAGCAATTTAAACTCAGGGACATGCAGAATGAACGCAGCTTCTGAAAATGTTAAAACACATCCACTTAGACTATAGAGAATTTGTAACTGGCATGTCTACCTGCTGTTCAGCACCCAGACACTGAGTAGCTGTGCGCAATACAAGGTCAGTTATTCATTCATTCTTCTAAGGGGCCTACCCTGTGACAAGCAAATATTAGGCGACGCTTGAAAAGCTCTAGCTTTTGTCTCCACAGTCAGGCCAACTTCAAACCCAGTGGGTGGAAAGCTATCCCCAGAAACGTTTTCGAGTTACCACAAAGGAGGACTGCTCATTACCCTGATGACACCTCGGGGTGGGCACACAGGCTTTGGACATAGCATGGAAACAGCGTGTTGAGAATGGCACATTCCATCAAATTGATTTTAGATCAGGGTGACAATGCTGCTTTGATATCACTAGATCTTTCAACCTCGTTTGATACTGTATCTCACAAGTTTCCGGTGCAATGCTTGTCAGAATTTTGGGTAGGTGGTCAGCCTGGAATTGGGTTACCTCATTTTAGGATCAAAGAGAGAAGGCTTAAACAGGGTATACCTCAAGGATCCTCATCGAGTCCAACACTGATTAATTTCTACATGCCCCCCTCTGCCACTTTAGTGGAATTGATTGGCATTAAGATCAGATCATATGCTCAAAAGAGACTTTTATCCTACATGGGTGGATTCATAACAGCTAAGGAAGCCTTGCGGGGAGTGCTGGACTGGATGAGAATAAACAACTTGCAGTGCAACCCAGACAAAACAGATGTCCTGTTATTTGCTCCAGATCCTATCCTTAGCTGGGAGGGGAGCTGACCTAGGGAAATGTCCGCTTCCAGAGAGCCAGCATTAAAAAAAATGTTGGTATTACTTTCATGGGATGCGCAGATAACGATAGTACATGCCTTGGTTATTTCTTAGCTCGACTATGACAATGTGCTGTATTTGGGCCTTCCTGAACATCTCAGGCATTTGCAATGTAGACAGAATATGACTGCTCGCTTTCTATTTAAACTCACACAACAGGCCTCAGTCTCCGCTTATCCGGCAGAGCTACACTGGCTGCCAGTCAGGAAAAGAAGAAAGAAGATTGTTCAAGACTATGTTATTGGCCCAACTGTTTTCTTATGGAACAGTGCCTCTGCCAGACAGCGTCAATACCACCAAATAAAAGCACTACGTTCTATGGATGCCGGGTTGATGGTGGTTGTATGAGTAAGGAGAGGTGGATCCTCCATTACAGTGTTGGCAGTGCCAGCCTGGAATGGTTTAGCAATTTAAACTCAGGGACATGCAGAATGAACGCAGCTTCTGAAAATGTTAAAACACATACACTTAGACTATAGAGAATTTGTAACTGGGATGTCTACCTGCTGTTCAGCACCCAGACACTGAGTAGCTGTGCGCAATACAAGGTCAGTTATTCATTCATTCTTCTAAGGGGCCTACCCTGTCACAAGCAAATATTAGGCGACGCTTGAAAAGCTCTAGCTTTTGTCTCCACAGTCAGGCCAACTTCAAACCCAGTGGGTGGAAAGCTATCCCCAGAAACGTTTTTGAGTTACCACAAAGGAGGACTGCTCATTACCCTGATGACACCTCTGGGTGGGCACACAGGCTTTGGAAAAGGAAAGAAGGGTTGCCCCATATCGGATCTTGAGGTTAAGGGGCACTGTGGGATTGTTTGCTGTAGGGGAAAACAACTAGAACTGCTGAAAGAATGGGTAGGGTTGCCCTGGGAAACATTTACCTTTTTGGTTAGGGAGTGCCCAGGAGTCTTTCCCATCCAAAGGCTGGTGAACCAAACAAAACTGGGCCATCAACAAAGCCTTCCTCAGCACATTTTCGGAAAGTGTGAAAGAACAGAATTGGACTTGGATCGCTGTATGTGACCTGTGAGAAGATGTGAAGGACTGGGCCTGCTCCTCATTGTACCCAGGACAAAGACGTGTACTTCAAGGGTCATCTGCCTGACCTGTTGTGTGGCTACAGGGAAACAAAAAGCTGCAAAAAGCCTTTTACCTACAATTCCAGGCTGACAAGTGGCAACTGGAACTTGGACTGGACTTTGCTGGTGGTCTTGGCTTGGCTCCCTGAGTGGGGATTCCCCTCCCTCTGAAGTACTGGGTTTTTCGGAACCCAGGGGTGCCAGGGGTACACCCTAAGACTTCGGGTTCTTCCTGTTCTAGACTACAGAAACTCAGAGTTTTCTTGGTGAAGTCAAAGATCGAGTTTATTGGCTGCAACCAAGTAACAGGCGTCCTAGAAGTACAACACGGTGTATATTCTCAGGAGACTGCTCAACCTTACAAAGCCAGCCTTCTCTTTTTATACAAAATATTACGCTTTAGGCAAACATTCTTTGTTTTACAGTTGATCATTCACATATTTTCACTACAAAGAAAAAGCAGAGTCATGATGACAAACCCATATTTCAGTTTGTTCAGCCCACAATCAATTACCCGGCAAGGCCCAGTATTTTCATCAGATATCAACGAAACCCCAATAAAAACGGGCACCTCCTCCTAGTAAAGCAAGTCATAAAGTAGGAAACAGAGGCAGGTGTGTGTAAGATTAGAAAGGGTTTGTGTGCGATGAAAGGTTTATGGCATGTTGTGCCCCGATACTATCTCGTTCGGCCACTGGGAGAGGAACTGGCCGAACAGGTTTGGCCTTGGGCAGTGGAGTCAGCTTGCCCAGGTCACAGAGAAGTCAGCAAAGGTCGACGTGTCCTTCATACTCGGGTTTGGCCTTAGTAACCGGCCTATGTGAGGGCAATCACAAAATGGCTGCCGCTCACAAAATGGAACCCAAGGGTTCAGGACGAAAACTACGTTTTCAGGGTGAAATCGTCACCCGAATATGACGAAAATGCTTGTGCATAGTATGCTGGCCATTTTCGGTCTGCTGATATCAAAATCGGCATGATACGACGATGTTTATAACACAGGTCCAGAATTTTAAGTACTACAGTCCCTCCTTTTGCCCTTACATAGGCAATAACCTATACTCATGATAATCTGAGTCCAGGTCTATATTGATAAAGACATTGAGATGTTGCTGTAGCATCATCCTATTACTTAGCTCGTCCCTGAATACAGGTTTCCTTACACATGATGTGGCACAGAGGCCACCTATTGCAGGAGCACACTGTACGCACAGACAGAACAGGAAAAGAATGGCTAAGATCATCCCAATGACCATCAGAATTTTCCATCCCCAGGCGGATATCAGTTCCCAGAACCATCCCATCAACGACCAATCTCCTTTATCCACATGAATAGATTCAGAGATCTTATGCAGTTTGGAAATGGCCTGGTACACTGTTGGAGCGTTATCTGGAATGAAAACACAGCAACTCGATTGGATCACCCTACATACCCCACCTCGGTCTGCAAGTATGACGTCTAACGCGACCCTGTTCTGAAGGGTCATAAGACGATCCGACTGGAGCTTAGCAGTCAAGTTACTAAGGGCACCGGCAGTTTCAACTACGGTGGATTCAACCACCCTTGTCAATTGCCTTATGTTCCTGCTGTTAACCATGGGTCCCCAGAACGGCAGAAAACCCTTTACGAAGTCTCCAAATTCTTGTCCTGCAGTGTCTTCTTTACTGAAGACACCTCTAACTATCCTTGTCTTATGGTAATCTGCCGCAGCTGTGTAGGTGGGAGGCAACAGGAACGAAACAAAGCATGTGCCCGAAAAGTCAGGGGGCAACCATGTATAGGCTCTATCATGGCAGATGAAATAGGTACCCTTAGCTGCTAAGAATGAAGGGGAAGTCTGGAACGCAAAAACATACGTTTCAGTGCAGATACTCTTCCCTAACTGAGCTCTGGGATTCTTGCCATTACCTTGCAGACATAGGTGACCCTGATGGGGTACAATCCAAATCGGGGAAGATCTCTTAGCTTGCTGTTTCTCACTCAGAGTAACTCCATATCCGGTCACGTTCCATCCTATATATACTAGTGTCTCATCTCTCGGGATAGTCTCATAGGAGATATCTTCTTTAATCATATCTACTATACCCTTGACTAGAGCACTATTCTTAGGATTGTCTTTTACAGAACGTAGGGGGTAGATTTCATGTGCGTAGATGAACATCGTTCTGTATGCCCACACAGAACCATTATGGCTGAAAGGCAGGACCAGATAAGGGATACCTTTATCCGTTGTGTGAGCCATAAGACCACACACCCAACAGTTAGTTGTGTTCATTACTAGTTGGTGTTGGTGCAAAAGCTGAATAAAGGAGTTATTAATAAACTCTAATCTCCTAGCGGATTCATGTTCAGGAAGAGGTTGAAAAGAATGTGAGGAAACAGTAGAAGGAGGAGGTATGGGCGATCTAGTGGGTGCAAATGTCACTCGAAAAGAGGGCAAAACATATCCTATTAGAAACACTATTACACTGAACAACATGAAAATGCATAGTATCAAAAAGCGTTTCGTGGTCATCATTTTACATATTCTGGCTTTAAAGTTCATTGTTTTGGCAGGTCTCTCGATCTTGAAAAACTCCATCCTCTCTAAATGCTGCTCGCGATGGTAGGGTGTTCTATGCTAAGGAATGCTTCTGTCAGTCCAGGGCAACTCCCTTAGACCAACCAGAACTGTCGACCTAATGTCTTCAGCTGCACCCCAAAGACTTGGGCAACCGCGACCCTACAGCTGAACCCGGATGGTGGTTCGAAAAACAAAAATAAAAAAAGTTTCTCAGATGAGAGAGCTGCACTTTCAAAATTTAGCAAAGAAAAGGAAAAATTTTATTTGTCCATAGTTCTCGGCCTCAGATTATAGCGTTGCTTCCCAGATACTGTCTGGTCTTGAAACAGGAGTTCAGGCTCTCTAGTGTCCAATCGATTTGATGGTGGCACAGCTTCTTGCAAGAGATTGTCACTTTCTTTTTCAGAAATTGTTCCTTTTACACGTGCATCACTAAAAGGCAGAAATCGAGGCACAGTTTCAGTCTCTGAGTCAGCAACACCCTCCTGGACCCACCGGTCGTACGGCAGAGGCAAAGGGACCCTCTTGCAGTGTACACCATGGATCCAGTGCTTTTTTCCTTCCACTCGAACGGCTGATCTAGTTGAGAGAAGAACTAGGTGAGGGCCGGTCCAGCGGGGCTGATTATTCATTGTCCGCTGGAAATTTTTCACCAAAATCCACGAACCAGGATTAATGGTGTGACCTGGATCTTCAGACACATGAGGCAGAGAATCGTGAACCTGTTGGTGTAAAACACGTAATTTAGCCGTCAATTCGTACAAATAGTCAAGCAGTACAGGATGTTCGATCTCACTGAATTTTGTCGATCTTGGCACTCCCCATATGTTGGCCGGGCAGCCGAACACGATTTCATAGGGACTAAGTCCCACTCGCGAATGCACAGTCATTCTGGTTGATAGGAGTGCTAAAGGCAGAGCATCAGGCCATTTAACACCAGAGCTTGCTTGAATCTTGGCCAATTTTAGTTTTAATGTGCCATTGTAGCACTCTACTAGTCCAGCTGATTGGGGGTGATTTGCAGCGTGGAATTTCTGTTGGATGCCTAGCCCTTCACATACTTTCTTCATCACTCGACCCACAAATTCACTCCCATTGTCACTCCAGACCATTCTCGGCATTCCAAACCTAGGGAAAAATTCCTTGACAAGGGCTTTAGCTGTGGATAAGGCAGTGTTGTCCTTTAAGGGATATGCTTCTACCCATCTCGAAAAGGCACAAACAACAACGAGTACGTATTTCAGATTGCTGCACCTTTCCATGTGGATGAAATCTAGCTGCAAAACCTCGAACGGATACGTTGGAGGCGCAAAATGACCAGCTGGAGTTGGGGTTCCCCTACCAGGATTTTATTTCAGACACACCATACAATTCTTGACCACATTCTCTGCACACTTAGGAATTCCAGCATTTTGCCATACTGGAGCCAACAACTTACAAATCCCTTTCACACTGATGTGAACCATTCCATGGGCCATTGTAACCACTGCAAGCACATACGCATCAGGTAACAACCATCGCTGATGCTCTGACAACTCAACCCAACAACCATTTGCATCCAATTTACCCGTACTTTCTCTCCACACATTCAACTCTTTCTCTGTAGCTTCAGTTTGAATAGACTTCACACTCTCTATCGTGTCTTCACACATTCCCACGTCACCAATCCATCTTGCAGGGCCCGCAACATACATTCGACTCATCACATCCCTCGCTGTTTCTTTTGCGATTTCATCAGCAAATGCATTTCCACGACCAACATCACTGAGCTAAGCATCAATGAGCTTCTTAAGTCACTGACTTTGCCCTTGCAAGTTACGATTGTAAAATGCAGTGCATCTTGTCTGCACTGCATTTTACAATCGTAACTTGCAAGGGCAAAGTCAGTGACTCAAGAAGCTCATTCACCAACTGACCATGCTGTATCTTAGCTCCATGCGAAGTCAGGAACCCACGTTCTTTCCACAATCGTCCAAAACTGTGAGCCACACCAAACGCATACTGGCTGTCGGTATATATGGTCACTTTCATTCCTTTCGACAACACACACGCTCTCGTAAGTGGAATCAATTCTGCTGCTTGAGCTGAATTATGTGGGATACGTGCAGCTTCAACAATCGTATGCAAAGTCGTGACAGCATATGCTGCAGTCGTATCACCATTCGGAAGCTTGAAGCATGAACCATCCACCCATAAGGTACCATCACACTTCACAAGAGGAGTGTCCTGAAGGTCTATTCTCCCTTTCGTTTCTTCTTCTGTTCTGAGAAAACAATCATGCTGTTCAGAAGCATCTGTCTCTGCTACAGTCGACAACAACGTAGCTGGATTCAGTGTGTTGCATCTTTTTATGTGCACATGACTCGCTAAAAGTGTCAACTCATAACCTGACAATCGAGCACTAGTTAAGGGCTGTGTCTTGGTCCTGTTCAACAACGTGTCCACTGCATGTGGAACCATCACAATCAATGTATTATTCATGACTAAACCAGCAGACTGCCGAATAGAAACAGCTGCTGCCGCTGTGGCTCTCAAGCAACTTGGAAATGCTTTAGCTACCGGGTCCAAAGTTGACGAAAAATACGCGCATGGGCGCTGTTTGTCTCCGAACAACTGTGTCAACACTGACAATGCACAATCTTCTTTCTCATGGACATACAATGTAAAGGGCTTACTGTAGTCGGGTGTACCCAACACAGGAGCCGAACATAATGCATCACGCAATTCGGAAAAACTTTTCTGACAATCTTCAGACCATGGGAGGGGATGCGGTGTATCTTTACAAGTTAATGCCACCAAAGGTTTGGCCAACAAAGAAAAATTCGGTATCCATTGTCTGCAGTATGATGTAATGCCCAAGAAAGCACGCACTTCTCTCTGTGTCCTTGGCACACCCAATTTTGCAATTGCCTGAATTCTTTCTGGGGTCAGTTTCCTTCCCTCCTTCGATAAGAGATGACCTAAGTAGGTCACTTCTTGTCGACAATATTGCAATTTTGAAAGAGACACTTTGTGATGTAAATCAGACAAATGACGCAACAAAGACAACGTGGATTCTTTACAAATCTCCTCAGTATCTGCAGCAACGAGCAAATCATCAACGTACTGAATAAGGGTAGCGCCATCAGGTAAAACAATTGTGTCAAGCTGTGCTTTTAAAGCTTGACTATATATCGATGGACTTTCACAGTAGCCCTGGGGAGCGCGTTTGAAGCGGAAGCTTCGACCTCCTAAATAGAAGCCGAAAATGTCCCTACTCTCCTCGGCAATCGGGATGCTGAAGAAAGCATTCTTCAAGTCGATCACCGAGAACCAAGTTGCAGAAGCTGGAATCATAGTCAATAGGGCAGTGATATCAGGAACAACTGGAAATTGTGGCACAACTATTTTATTGACCTCTCTAAGATCAATTACAAACCGGTAAACAGGTGGCTGAGAAGGGTCAGTACGTTTCAAAACAGGCAGAACAGGACTATTGCAAACGTTGCCTCTTGTCTCTTCAATTACATCTTTTTCAATCAAATCGTAAATGATCGCTAGCAACGCTTTCTCATCTTCACTAGAAATCTTATATTGGGGAATACGTGGCATTTTCACATTGGCTTTCAATGTCACAACATATGGCGTTTTTTCCAAAAGACCCACATCATTAGGACCAGTAGCCCAAAGAATATCAGGAAGAAATGACAATTCTGTCGAAAGTTTATCCTTCGACAAATACATTGGAGAGATCACTTTCTTACCCAGTGGAAGTTGTACTCCTGAAGGAGAACAATATAATGTCGCATACAATCTTTTCAACAAGTCCAATCCCAACAAGTTTTCACCACAACCTGTCGTTAGAATAAGGGGTGCTTCGAATTAGCAAGGTCCAACAGAAAGGGACATAGGACTAGAAACTGGGTTTCTAACCGGGGCGCCAGAAAAACCTACTGAAACATTTGTTTCGCCAGACAAAGGTGCGCCAGGGAGTTTAGAGTGCATAATAGAACTCTTTGTAGCACCAGTATCCAACAGAAAAGGCTCTGACACACCTGATGTAATCACCTCAACATAAGGTCCACTCTGATCTACTGGAACTGAAATAACTCCCTCTCTCTGTCTACGGCTGTCCTAGCAATCATTACCTCCCATATTCTCATCTTCTGCATAGTAGTCATCAGCATAGTACTGAAGCGTCCTACCAGACGCGTTATTCTGCTGATCAAAATTATTCATTGAGTTCTGTGGCGGAAAAGATCGCCCGTTCTGTAGGAAATTTCCACGTCCTCTACCTCTAGGCGCTTGTGGAATACCTCGACCTCGTGCGCTAGAAACACCATTCAAACGCTGTAATAAAGCAGGGCAGCTACTTTTAAAATGGCCCTCTTCTTTACAATACGCACACTGATTAGGGCCTACAGGAAAACGTTGTTGAGGATATTCGATCCTTTGCGTGTTTCTCTGAAACTGCTGAGGCTGCTGATAGTTACTCTGACCACCACGAGGCGGGTACGCCTGCTGTAAAAGAACCTTTGTTTTTAACTCTTTCGTTTTCTTGTCTGCTCTATCTTTCTCATCTTTGTCCCTATATTCGTAATACTGTGCAGTAGCCAATATCTGTGCTGAAGAGGAAACGGCCCAAGAACTCTCTGAATCTTTTAACTTTTTACATAATTCGGGGAGCAAATTATGCACAAACTTGTCAACGAACAACTGTTGACCACCTTCTGTACTCATATCTTGACCACTGTGGTCGATAAACGTTTCTTCAAACCTGGTGAAGAAATCAGACACGGTTTCATCTTTCTTCTGCTTACATGCAGACAATTTGTCCCAATTCACTCGCATAGCATGCATTAAAGTTTTCATGTAATTAATGATCCTACCAGGAAGATCTGCCACTAAAGGTTCGGGTTTAGCACCACCAACTTGTCGGCCATCTGCAGCACTAATATTAGCCCATGAGTTACCTAACTCCTGATCATGATCCGCATGACGAATCTTTCCCCATAAAGGCTGTGGAACAACATTTCCAAACAACATGTCTATATCCGCTAAATTCATAATGCAAGAGCCTGCAGTCTGTGACAATTCCTTGTAATACCCTGCAGGATTTTTACGGGGATCAGGTAAAGTCTGCTTAAGGGCCAAAACTTCAGCTCGTTTACAAGGAACGTGTACAAAAACACGCTGGAAATGTGCTGGCACAGTATCGATGTTATTAGCGAGATCAGCTGCAACGGCATCCTTCCATACCGGAGGAACTTCTCTCATGGGGTACTGGCGCGCTTTCCTCCTAACAGAGGAATCATGCTCAAACAACGACCGAGAAACACCCTCACTCCTAAACGACAACAATGTTGCAAGTGCTGTTTCAACATCAGAACCCACAATTGTGCCTTTTGCAAACTCGTACAGTATACGACACAGCTCAGGTGGTTTGCATTCTAAATCATTTTCCTCCAGTTCCTCACAAAGAAAAACACACATTTTCTCGAAAACGTATCTCTGTTTTGGTTCTTCCCACTGATGGAAGACATCCATAACAGAATCTAGCTCATATCTCGTAGGGTCAGTAACCCATTTGTGTGCCAAATAATTCAATGTTTCCCACTCTCTAGAGTCGGGCAGTTGACTACGCAACTGTTTGCTTGTTGAACCAGGGGTCATACTAGATGCCCCAAAAAGAGGAAACAGAAGACTAGCGACAGTGTCAGTCATTCTCTGTCGAACAGAAGGAGAAGTCGACGAAAGAACAGGAGTAAAAGCTGAGTGAGGCAAGGCAGATGCAGATGCAGACGCAGTAACAGTAGGAATATCAGAAGAGGTAGTCGATGTAGTAGGCAAGATCGCAGGAATTACAGGGAGAGCAGGCAGCAAAGTCGGCGGCCCTTGAGGAGGCTGCGCCATAGCAGTAGGAGCCAGCTGAAGAGGAGCTGGCGGCTGTGGAAGAACCTGGGGCACAACAACCGGAGGTTGCACAACTAAAGGTTGCGGAGGTGCTGTAGCACTCTGCGCATAGGGGGGTGGCGAACTCAATAAGTGAGACATTAAAGGATCTTTCTCAAGTTCTTTTGCTGCATCTTGCTGAAGGGGCGGCAAAACTGGGTAAAATTTATCGATCGCCATTTTACGTTGCCTGTGCAACTGCTCACTCGCTTGTTCTTCCTCATCATCTTTATATTGCATAGCAGCTTGCATTATCGAAATACCCTTTTCTCTTTTATTCTTTTTAGCTAATTTAATTTCGTTCTCTTTGGCTTCCTTACGCCACAGGCGGAAAGAGTCAAACATCGCCGGCCGGGCTTTCTTCTTAAAAAGTCTAACCTCTAGATTATCTAAAATCTCCGTGTCGAAACTACCATATTGGGGCCATTTTAGAACACCATCCTTTCTGGTGTATCGGATCCATACTTCATTATATGTGATGGGGCCTACTCCATGCTTCACATAAAATTCATAGGTCGGAGTTCCAATCGGAGGAACCGGACACGAGTCCTCCAATCGGGAATCCCTATTACAACCAAGACAAAACAAGTTTCCAAGTCTGCTAAGACCAGGCATCTTCGCTCTCTAGTCTAGCTTCAAACTTCAAAGGAGTATCGAATACGATAGTCTCGTGAATACACAAGTCCTTCGGCTTTGGCACTTGCAAGTTCCAAATCAAAGATCCCAAGGGGATACCCAAAACTAAGAACCAAACTAAGGACTAGGAGACGCTCCACTTATACTTAACTGAGGTATCGATGACGTCACCAGAAGACTCGTCTATCGTTTCGCTCTACCAATCATCAAGGGTCCAAAACAGGGCGATAGTCAGGGCAGCAGTCCTTCGTAGCCGTCGGGAAGCAGGGAACCTCGCAGCAAAGACTTTCGGACCATGTCGACATGCAGGGGTCGATGAAGTGGCGGCCTTCCTCCAGAATTTTCACACGAAGCTCCTCACGAACCTCTGGCTTGGACCGGTACCGCTGATATCGCCCAACGTTGGGCGCCAACTGAAGTACTGGGTTTTTCGGAACCCAGCGGTGCCAGGGGTACACCCTAAGACTTGGGGTTCTTCCTGTTCTAGACTACAGAAACTCAGAGTCTTCTTGGTGAAGTCAAAGATCGAGTTTATTGGCTGCAACCAAGTAACAGGCGTCCTAGAAGTACAACATGGTGTATATTCTCAGGAGACTGCTCAACCTTACAAAGCCAGCCTTCTCTTTTTATACAAAATATTACACTTTAGGCAAACATTCTTTGTTTTACAGTTGCTCATTCACATATTTTCACTACAAAGAAAAAGCAGAGTCATGATGACAAGTCCATATTTCAGTTTGTTCAGCCCACAATCAATTACCCGGCAAGGCCCAGTATTTTCATCAGATATCGACGAAACCCCAATAAAAACGGGCACCTCCTCCTAGTAAAGCAAGTCATAAAGTAGGAAACAGAGGCAGGTGTGTGTAAGATTAGAAAGGGTTTGTGTGCGATGAAAGGTTTATGGCATGTTGTGCCCTGATACTATCTCGTTCGGCCACTGGGAGAGGAACTGACCGAACAGGTTTGGCCTTGGGCAGTGGAGTCAGCTTGCCCAGGTCACAGAGAAGTCAGCAAAGGTCTACGTTTCCTTCATACTCGGGTTTGGCCTTAGTCACCGGCCTATGTGAGGGCAATCACAAAATGGCTGCCGTTCACAAAATGGAACCCAAGGGTTCAGGACGAAAACTACGTTTTCAGGGTGAAATCGTCACCCGAATATGACGAAAATGCTTGTGCATAGTATACTGGCCATTTTCGGTCTGCTGATATCAAAATCGTCATGATACGACGATGTTTATAACACAGGTCCAGAATTTTAAGTACCACACCTCAGTCCTGCACCCCCCCCCCCACAGCCTAGATTTTTTTTAATTTAAGTGTACTCCTGTGGTTGCATAGGAACTAAGTAAAAGCTTGGAAACTTATGCTCCACAGCTCCAGATTCATGGGGACTTAGCACGAAAAGTACTAGCCGGAAGTTCCACGATAAAAGGATTGAATTTCAGATTTGTCCCCCTGAAAAGATCCAGCATCTCTGGAAAAAAAAAAGACAAAGTTCCTATTTGTTTAGGCAATTTAAAGCTTTTTTCCCAGGAAAAATCTCAAAAGCTCCAGACTGTTAGTGGACCAAACTGTGGTAGGTTATCATGGCAGCAACTACAACTTTAACATTTGTCCCACAGGGAGACAACTGTTTCTCCACAAAAATGACAAGTGACTTTTTGGATTACGATTTTTAAGCTTTTTCAAACATTTTGACTTTCAGACTTTCACCAGGACCAATCCACTTGGTTTATATAACCAGGACTCGATGGCCATCAGCCTAAAATCAAGCCTAGGTCTCAGCCTACTACTTTTATAGGCTATCATTGGTGCTTTGTTCTTTTTGGTGCCATTTTTTTAAATTATTAATCATGCTATATTAGAGTACAAAATAAAGAATAATGACACGTTAATAACTTTCAGTGTCAAATATATGACCAGCAGTTCAAAAGGTCAGCAAAAACAGAGTATGCCAATGGAGGGTCTCACTAAGACCTTATATATATAAAAGATTAAGTTGATCACACCAGAAACTTAGAAACCTAAATACCTGAGTATTGCAAGGGGGTGGGCTGAGGGGGGTAAGGGACAGTTAAGTTGAAATGAAATTTAGTTTTATAGACCTCTCTATTACCCAAAGGTGTCCAGGCGCCGAGATTCAGGTGACCTGGATTCAGATCCAGGTCACATAAATATTTGTGAAACAGCCAGGTGACCTATGGTAGTATGTTGGAGGGTGTCAGTTATACGTAGTGCCTAGTGGCAAACACTGTACACTTATCTTACTAAGGCGGTGGCACCTGCAGCATTAGAGCTCATGGAACGCCTCCGCTTTGTGTGTTAGAGGTCATCTCCCCATTCGGTGTGCCCCTAGCTATTTGTCGATCATCATGATCTGTACCTCTGCTACCAAGTCTGTCTATTGCGCTTCCTCCAGGAGGCTCCCCAAACGTCCATGAATTATATCTAACTGATCATTAATTCTATGTATGATCTGTTAAAATTCTGCTATTTGGTACATTTCTCTCAGCCATGTCTCCACAGATGGGGACCAGTCTGTTTCCTCGAGATGGAGCATGCATACTTTTGCCACCACCAAGGCCGGTGGTAACCATCTTCCTCTGCGTTATTTGGATGTTCCGAATTATCATGCAAAAGTGCTGCACTCCTGTTCAATAGATAAATTATGTCTGTAGTGCTGGTTATTCTGGACCAGACTGCGTCCCAATGGGTATGGAGAGCTAAGCAGTCCCTCAGTATGTGGAGGATGCAGCTGCATGTAGCGCGACATCTCAAACACCTAGAGTCACCAGTTAAGCAGGATTTGTGTAGTTTTGGTAGTGTCAAGTGTCACCCAAGCAAGATATTGAAATAACTAAACTGAAGCTGAGCTTCACGGAGGTACAAGAAATGTGTCCTCAACATTTTATCCCAGTCCTCTACCATGTAAGTCATGTCAAGTATCTCTACCCACCATTTCTGTTGGTCGTAAGCTAGCAGGTGTGACAAAGTAGCGTAAGACAAGATTTGACACAGTCCAGAGATCACACCTTTATAAGTGCCCCAGTGTACGAAACTAGGATCTGCTTTAATGGTTACCCTCACTTTTTGCTTGTGTCAGTACTATTTTTTTTTTTTTACTACTCTGACTGGGATCCTGCATTTACTGTGGTTCCTCCCTAAATTTGACATGGTAAGTACTTCTGTACCTTCACAATTGGCTACTGGTGTACACATGTAAGTCCCTATTATAGGTACTGAGGTACCCAGGGTATAGGTACACCAGAGGTCTCCCATGATTTGCAGCATGCATTATGCCACCCATGAGAGACCACTCAAATTGAGACTACAGGACTGCCCACGCAGCCTGTGTAAACTGGTGCTAGCAACACTTACGACAGATATAAGTTTTCTTACTTCTGAGGTCACTACACTTAAAACCCTGAAGTCACCCATAAGGCAGGCCTTTCAATCCTGAAGGCAGGATGCTGGGATACAAGTTTGTGGGTGCCCCTGCATGAGCAGGACACCCCTAGAAACCCCAGAGTCGATTCTCCAGGCTTTGTAAGTGCGGTCCAAGATTTTGATACATATAGTGGCCATCCATCATTACAAGATGGCTAACTTTATAGTGGTTGGTAGAAATGAGGGTCTCTAGTTGGCAATCCTTGCACCTTTGTCCAATTAGGGACCCTTCTTCCTAGTCAGGGTAATGCCAATACACTTCTAAAATAACCCCTGCTCACCCCCTTGGTACCTTGGCACAAACAGACAGGCTTATCTCAGAGGCAGTGTGCAAAGCATTTGTGCACACATACAGCAACACAGTGAAAACACTACAAATGGACACCACACCAGTTTCGAAAAATAAGCAAAACTTTATCTAAACCAACAAGACCAAATACGACAGAAATCCAACATACAATACTGTAAAACATAATTACTTTGCAAGATAACCTTCAATTTGCAAGAATAGCAGAAGAACACAGTCCTTTCGAGTCGGTAGCTCAGTCTGGGGCTACCGTGATGCTGAAAACTACAGAGTCTAACAGTTCCAAATGACTGCATCAGTAGGGGCCAGCTAAAGCGTTGACAGACTCATAGACAGTACCTTTCTCCTTGCGGACGAATCTGTGGATATGAGTCGTCAGGGCAACCATTGCGGTTGCGATGTGAAATGGAAGTGGTGCAGCATGCAGTGCCCTCACAGCGCGGTGCAGGCAGTAGCTCGGTGACGGCCATCCAACGGCGGCGGTGAGACCAAAGCTTACGATATGGAGCGAGGTGGTACTCGATGAGGTGTAGGCGATGTAGCCGGTCGCTGTTCGGGTCGGGCAGCAACAGTGTTGTGGCGTGCGGGCAGAGTGAAACGAGGCGGTGCGGAGTGCAGTGCCCACAGGACGTGGTGCAAGCAACGGCTCGGTGACAGTCGCCCAGTGGCGTCGATGAGACCAAGGCAGCGGTGCGACGTGTGGTGGTGCCTTCGGTGACTTCAAGACAGGGGACCAGCGACGGAGTCGGTGACCGAGTCGCCGGCTCTTTTCTTCTGTGTAAACTGAAAGCAGTGGTTGTATAGACGACGCCCAGGTGGATGATGAAGTGTTTGCTGTTCCTGAGACTTCTAGAACAGGGTGCAACCTCTGCCTCAAACTCTTGGAGATACATTGTCAAGTACGATACACACACATTTCCTCTCCTTGCTAGAGGCTGCACTCGGAGCAGTACTTAATGCGGGTAGGTGGAAATCTCATTCCTTCTTGAACCTCAGCCACGCACATCGCGCTGCGCGTTAGAAGCGGGCTGCCACTGGCTACTTCCAATTTTAAAAACGCCTGTTTTGTCGCTTTGTTTAAATCCTGATTAGTCCGTTTTTCCCCTGATTTTAAAAAAACATAGTTAGAACTGTTAAAATATTTTACTGTCCCTTACCTGTGCTTCTTTTGCCACGGACCGCTTTCTTGCACTGTGGCACTACGCCACTCTCACTGCCACTTGGGCAGCCCGGTCCAGCGCTCTGTTGACCTGGGGGCCATCTTGGGTGGGGCGAGCTAGTCGCTCTTCAGCTACTGGCTGAAGCAGAGCACGTGGACTCGCTAGAGGCTGCACTCGGAGCAGTACTTAATGCGGGTAGGTGGAAATCTCATTCCTTCTTGAACCTCAGCCACGCACATCGCGCTGCGCGTTAGAAGCGGGCTGCCACTGGCTACTTCCAATTTTAAAAACGCCCGTTTTGTCGCTTTGTTTAAATCCTGATTAGTCCGTTTTTCCCCTGATTTTAAAAAAACATAGTTAGAACTGTTAAAATATTTTACTGTCCCTTACCTGTGCTTCTTTTGCCACGGACCGCTTTCTTGCACTGTGGCACTACGCCACTCTCACTGCCACTTGGGCAGCCCGGTCCCAGCGCTCTGTTGACCTGGGGGCCATCTTGGGTGGGGCGAGCTAGTCGCTCTTCAGCTACTGGCTGAAGCAGAGCACGTGGACTCGCTAGAGCCCTTAATAAATTGTAAGGATATGACGCGCAGCGTGTACGCGCATCGTGGGCGCCGCAGTAACGCCGGAGTCACGCCAGAGTCCAGCCCGTCTGCGCCCGTCCGCGCTGAGGACGCGCTGGGCGGCTGGACTCTGAACCATGACTCTTACAGACCTTCCCCCCATAGTTATTCCCTTCAGGAAATGCTGCGCCTAAAACCTCGCATTTTGGGATGTATGCATACTTTTGAACCTGCTGACTTTCTCACCCCTCTACATTGTGGCTGCTATCTTAACCCTAGGTCCATCAATCCCCTCCAACACTCTTCCTCTGATCATTTGGACTCTAGTAGACCTAGGAGCAAGGGAGTAGAAGGCATTCTGATTAATGCCCGCTCCCTTGTTAAAAATAAGATACTGTTCAGGGAGATGGTTTCGGATAGAACGCCTGACCTTGTATTTGTCACCGAAACATGGGCTAAGGAGTCGTCTGGTCCTGATTTAATTGAAGCAGTCCCGGAGGGGTACTGCTTGGCTAGACTTGATAGGCAGGGCCGAGTGGGAGGGGGCATAGCGATCCTTTATAAAGATCATCTACAATGTCATATTGTACCCATCCCTGACTTCCCAGAGTGTTTTCAAGCACTTCATTTCACTATCAAGGAAGTACAGCGCCCTTTCCTCAATGGTATCCTATTATATCGACCACCAGGCCCGCGAACTGGCTTCATTTCCAGTCTCCTGCAGGTTCTGGAACCATACTTTGGTCGGGAGAATTTTACCATCCTTGGCGATTTTAATTATCACCTAGAACGACATGATGTTTCCGATACTTTAAATCTTACTGAAGGGCTGGCGTCCTGTGGACTTGTGCAGTTAGTCCAAGGGGCTACTCATCGGGCGGGCCATTTGTTGGACGGAATTTTTTCAAATGACGTCCGCCTTACCACGAAGGATCCACTGCACTTGTCCTGGTCTGACCATCTTGCAGTACCATTTCACCTGCAGTATGATGGGGAGGAAGGAGGCAAAAAGGGAAATCACGTTGTGGAAACGGCGAGAAACTTCAGGAATATTCACAGTCACTCGTTTGAGCCCTGGGCTGTTAACCTTTCTACCACCGGCATGGATAATGTACAGACCGCAGTTGGTCATTTTGAGTATGTTATCACTGAGGCTCTGAATGAACTGGCCCCTACACTGACCCGCCGTCGAGCTAGGAAGAAACCATCCGCCCCGTGGTTCTCCGACTCCCTCAGGCTTCTCAGACAAGAGGTAAGGAGGAAGGAGAGGCTGTGGCACTCCAGCTGGGACCTTAAAAATAAGGAGGCCCACAAACTCCTTATTAAGAAATATAAGGCTGAGATTGTGCAGGCTAAACAGGATTACTTTGTGACCCTGACAGCCTCACTTTCCTCACCGAAGGAGCTTTTTAAAATTGTTGATTCCCTCGTCAATTTACAGGCCCCTGACCCTGTCGTACCTTCGCAGGACTTATGCGACAGGATTGCCTCTTTTTTCCACACGAAGATAGAGGACATCCACCTAGCTCTTGAAAAACAAAGAGCCTGCATCAGTGTGTCTACTGTCACGGCTGAGATAAACACGCCAACCACTGACTCCTCCTCATTGGGTTCCTTGGATTCTTTTCCACCTCTTATTCTTGAGGATCTTGAATTCTTGACTAATAAAATCAAATCCGGTTCTCCTATGGATACTTGCCCACTAAAAATCATTAAGCAGTGTCGGGAGACCCTTTTACCACCGCTGCTGGAGATAATGAATCTAGCTATAAGAAATGGTGTCTTCCCGTTGGAGTGGAAGAAGGCAGTGGTAAAACCACTGCTAAAAAAGGCCTCCCTTGACCCGGAGGTCTTAAAAAACTTCCGCCCAATTTCGCTGCTCCCCGCTCCGGCTAAGATGCTTGAAGTTCATCTGAACAAGCACCTTGCGGCCTTCGTGGAATGTTCGGGCTGTTTGGACTCCTCTCAGCATGGATTCAGGAGGGAACATAGTACCGAGTCGGCCCTCACCATTGTCCTCGATAACATCCGTAGGACAGTGGACGGGGGTCAGACCACCCTCCTGGTCCTTTTGGATCTGACTGCGGCCTTCGACACCCTCTCTCCCTCAGTACTTACATCTCGTCTGAGGGACGTGGGGGTGGGGGGGGGCTGCTTTGGATCTACTGACCTCCTTCCTTGCTGGGAGGGAGCAAAGAGTCAAACTGGGTGAGTTTCTATCTCCATCCCGACCTGTGCTATGTGGGGTCCCTCAAGGGTCGGCTCTTAGTCCGACCCTATTTAACATCTATGTGACCCCACTGGCCAGACTTATAAGATCTTTCGGGATGGAGGTAGTTTCCTACGCTGATGACACCCAAATCCTCGTCTCTCTCTCCCATTCAGATGTGCAGACCGCCTCCAAGTTTAGATCTTGTATGGAGGCGGTTGGTCACTGGATGATTCAGAACTCCCTTAAACTGAATGGAGAGAAGACTGAGGTAATGGTGTTTGGAGGGAACAACAACATCTGGTCAGATAGTTGGTGGCCTAACTCACTTGGAGCTTGTCCTTCCCCCACCATTTCGGCCAAGAACTTGGGGGTGATGATTGATCCAGCTCTGGACATGAATGGACAGGTGAGCAGAACCATCTCCACCTGTTGGGGCCTAATACACACCCTGCGGAGGATCAGGAAATATCTTTCGCTCCAATCCAGAAAGCAGGTAGCTGTGGCTCTAATAGGCTCGCGGCTAGACTACTGTAATGCGCTGTATGCGGGGCTGAATAAGAGCCTGCTGCAGCGCTTACAGGTGGTCCAAAACGCCACGGCAAGATTTGTCCTGGATGCCCCCAGACGTACATCGGCTACGTTAGCCAGGAAAACATTGCACTGGCTTCCGGTAGAACACCGTGTACGGTTCAAGGTCCTGTGCATGACATATAGAGCCATCACAAATAACAGTGACCTGGGAGTAAGCTCCATCGTTTCCAACTACATCCCTGGAAGGAACTTGCGTTCCTCCGGGAAACTGCTTCTGTCAGCCCCTCGTATAAGAAAAGCCAAATGGGGTGGCAGGGCTTTTTCCACCCTTGCCCCCAAATGGTGGAATGAACTCCCTCTCGACCTTAGGTCCCTACCCACTTTACAGGCATTTCGTGGTGCACTTAAAACTCGCCTCTTTCTGCAAGCTTATGTGTAGTGGATGAATGGTTTTATTTTCTGATTTTATTGTTAGGCGCCTTGATACCTTCGGGTTATTGTTTTGCGCGTTATAAATTATTTTCATTCATTCATTCATTCTTGGCAGAACTTCTCCTCAGGCTTCTTCCAGCTCCTCTCCTTGGCAGAGGTTCCTCTTGAAGTCCAAAAGTGAACTCAAGTTCAGGGGTCTGGGCCCCACTTTTTATATGACAAAATCCTTTGTTCTCTGCAGGCAGAGAGTGTCTGCGCTGAGGCAAAACCAGTTCAGTCTTCTTCGGCCCAGATTCCTGGCAGGAGGTGAAGACAGCATTGTCCAAGGCAGACCAGGCCCATTCAGGTGTGAAAGAAACCACCTCTCCCAACTCTGAATGTATCCCAGGTCTATTCAGCTCAGCCCTGACTCACCCTGGAAAGGCAGGACACACCTCACCCCCCAAGTGGCTGTTGGAACAGAATCCACATCCCCAGCCCCTGTCACTCCAAAGCCGGACAGTCAATACACAACCCTAGCAGAGGCCCACTGGATGGCTAAGCAAGAAAATATAAATTTTCAAAAAGTGGTATTTTCAAACCCAGAATGAAAAATCATCTTTACTAAAAGATGCATCCTTAGATTCTGAGTTAAGGCATTTTAAACTCCACCATTCTATCTTGTTCCCACGGGCAGTTATACTTAGAAGATGTTATATGTAAACTCCCTATCTATCCTATGGAACAGATAGCCTTTCAACAGTGAGAAACAAAATTGGCAGTTTTTCACTATCGGGACATGCCACACACATCAGGGCATGTCCTACCTTTCACATACAGTTGACCCTGCCCATAGGGGTACCTTGGGCATACCTTAGGGGTGACACACATTTAAGAAAAGGGAAGGTTAGGGCCTGGCAAGTGGGTGCACTTGCCAGGTAGACATGGCAGTACGAACTGCACAATGGCACTGTAATGACAGGCCTGAGCCCCTTTTACAAGGCAGCGTTTGGGGGTGGCAAAATCTATGCTCAAAGCCCACTAGCAGCATTTGGTTTACAGGTCCTGGGCACACACAGTGCACTGTATTAGGGACTTAGCAGTAAATCAAATAAGCCAAGTGGGGGGACACTAATCCATACCAACAATTTACAGTGGGAGCACTTGCACTTTGGCACTGAACAGCAGTGGCAGAGTGCCCAAAGCATCTAAACCAGAAAAAACAAAGTCCAACACACAGTAAAACACAGGAGGCAAAGGCAAAAAAATACAGGGGAAACCCACGCCAAGGATGCCAGGTCTAACAGTGGCCATGCCGAACCTGGGAATGTTTGTGATCAAACATGTTAGAATCATATCCCAACACCATTACCAGTATTGGAGGTATGTTTCCATGCACTGGGGAGCTCCACCGAGAAGCCGTACTCCAGGTAACAGCCTTCTAGGGTCAGCCAGCAAGCTAGTGCTGCTGCCGACCACACACACAATTCTGCCCTCCTGCTGCTGAGCTGAGCAGGAGAAGATAGAACAATAGGTTTCCTGTCACAGGGAGGTGTGACCACTTCCCAGGCGTGATGGCGGCCGGCGCCGTGGCCTGGTGAGGCCTTCCCGGAGAGAAGCGCTGCAGTCCGACGGCAGCTGGCCCTGAGGTGCGTGAGCCAGTGCACGGGCCGGATTGCCTCACAGCCATCAAGAGGAGGCGGCGGGGAGCGACAGGTCAGTGCAGTAGGGACGGCGACGTGGGCTGGTGGGGCCCCCCTGCTGCGGAGTGCCACGACCTGCCGGCGGCCGACCCTGAGGTGGTGCGGGTACCGACCCACGGGCCGGACCTGATTTGCAGACGGCTGGAGGAGCGGTGAGTCCCCTGTAGGAGCAGACGGCACAGCGGCGAGTGCAGTTCCCCGGCCTTCCCACACCGGGGTCAGTGGTGCCCGGCTGCGGTCTATGGCGGAGAGCGGAGGCCTGCGTGGGACCCGGGGAGGCGGTGCAAGACAGGCGGAAGGTGCTTGGCTGCTGCTCTGGGGGACCTGAGCGGACATACCTGGAGAAGCGAGGCAGATCGCCGGGACCATCTGGGGTGAGCGGCGGGTGGTGGACTGCGCAGCGGCCCTCTGGTGGCTGCGGCAGACCATCGAGCCTGCTGGTGGCGCGGCGGGGGCTATTGTGGGGAGCGTTGACTCAGGCAGCACTGGGGGACTCTAGCCATTGCCTGCTGCTGTCCAGTGTTGGGTCCTGATTCCCGCTCTCCCCGCGCTGCTTACTAGCTGCCAGGTGAGCCCCCATTTTGAACCGATTGGCGAGTTGTCCTGGTGGTCCTGCAGGCGAGCGCAGCCAATTTGAGGTCCGGCCTGGAGGTTCCAGTTGGCGCCTTGTGGCGAGCGCCTAGGGGTCCTGCAGGTGAGTGCCACCATCTCGAGGCCTGATCTGGACGCCCCCAGGGACTGGCGATGTTGCGAGAGGCCTCCCTCCCCTCGCCTGCGCTGCTGCCTATGGACTTGGAGGGAGTTTGAGGCAGACTGGTGGTGTGCTGGCAGTGCGGTGAGGACCTCTACCTTTTGCGGTGCTGGGATCTGGTGGGGGCCGACTGTGAAAGTGGCAGTGGCGTGGACTGGCGCACCCTTCGCTTGGGCTATCCACTGAGTGACTCCTGGGTGCCAGCTGGCCCTGGTCCTGGCGGGATCTGGGGGGTGCTGTGCAGTGCCTGAGTTGGTGAAGAAACGGCTAGGCCGAAGCGCTTGTTGTACAAGGACGGTTTTCATGTACTGTTGGCTTGTTAACAGTGCCCAAGGTGAAGGGGGTTGCCGCGAGCAGGTGGACAGCACACCCCCGGACTGCCCTGCAAGAACACTTAGTAGAGGTTGCGCTGCTCGCTTGTTCAGGCCAGGGACAGGGGGGAGAGCGTGGTTTGGTGGGAGGACCTGCCACCTGCCAGTTCTCTGTTTTTGCTGGCTCTGGGGGGTTTGGGGCTGACGGAGGGTCTTAACGCACTTGGTCCTCTAGATACTTCCCTACTTACAGCCCGTTAGGCTTTTTGGGGGCGGGGCTTGGGACTGGACCTTCCCTGGGCACACACTATCTGGCAGGGGCAGAACACGCTGATAGACTACCGTTGCGGACCTGGCGATGACGCGGCCCAAAGGGGGCAACATCGATCAGACGGCGGCCTCTACAGGCAATTCAGTTGTGGCAATGTGGGGTAAAGCCGGGGCATCGGCGCCTGCTGAGGAGCCACCACAAGCTGCTGGAGACACAATGCCAGTGACCCAGGCCTTTATGTCCTCCTTCATGTCCGAACTCAAAATGGAAATAAGCTCGCTACTTTCTGAGGTGCACTCCTGTGTACGGGAACTGCGGAAGGAGGTCACCGATCAGCGGGACCGGGTGGATGGACTGGAGAAAACAGTTGATGCTCGCATGGAGGATCAGAAGCAACTGTGGCAACGCCTGGCGGCGCTGGAAGAGCAAAGCACAAGTTACTACTTGTGTAACGATATATCTGTAAGAGACATTAGTTAGTGATAGTTTCCTTACCTTAGAATATCCCCAGGCGTCAGACTGGATCTGGAAAATTTTGCGTAGCAATACCCCTGCGCGCCGGCAGGCGTCGTCCGCGTCCGTCGTCGTTACCGGCGGAATGACGTCGTCAGAGTACTTAGACGCAGCCCATGCGCGCTGACGTCAGTTCTGATACACAGCTGTTCCGCGCCAGATACGCAGAGCCATGATAGAACCAACACTGGTGCCATGAAACTAGGGCCCTGAAAGGGGATAACCTTAACCCTAGATATCGGTTCGCAGAACGGGGAGGATGGGTGGGTCGGTTAGGAATCTATCACTAACTAATGTCTCTTACAGATATATCGTTACACAAGTAGTAACTTGTGCATCTGAAAGAGACACGTTAGTGATAGATTCCTTACCTTAGAATAGATACCCCAGCAATACCAACCCCGGTGGTGGGTCTGCGAACCAATAATCACACCAGAAAGTCCTGGAGGACGGAACGGCCAAAGAAGCCATCCCTCCGGACTTGGCTGTCCAGGCAGTAGTGTCTTGCAAACGTGTGCAGCGAGGCCCATGTAGCTGCCTGGCAAATGTCCTGCAAGGGCACTCCTCGGCCCAGGGCAGTGGTAGTCGCCGTGGTCTGAGTGGAATGAGCCCTTAGTCCAACAGGGGGCTCCTTCTTAGCCAAGGAGTAACACGCCTGGATACACAAGATGATCCACCGCGAGATGGTCCGCTTGTGCACCGCCTTTCCATTCTTAGCGCCCACGTAACCAACAAAAAGTTGGTCATCCACCCAGAACTGGCGTGTGCGATCCAGATAGTAAGAGAGCGCACGTTTTGGGTCCGGACGGTGGAGCCTCTCTTCCTCTTTGGAGGGATGCGGAGGCGGAAAGAAGGTGGGCAAGGTAATGGACTGCCCGATTTGGAGGCCGTTACAACCTTGGGCAGGAAAGAGGGTCTCGTCCGCAACACAACCTTGTCCGGATGGACAGAGAGGAAAGGAGGTGTAGAAGAAACAGCATGGAGCTCACTCACTCTCCTGGCAGAGGTGCTGGCAACCAGGAAAGCAGTCTTCAAAGTAAGAAGACGGAGAGGACAGTTATGGAGCGGCTCAAAGGGAGCACACATCAGGTAAGTAAGTACAAGATTCAAGTCCCACTGGGGCATCACGAAGGGAACAGGAGGAAACATGTGTGTGATGCCCTTCAAAAACCTATTTACAATTGGGGACTTGAACAAGGAAGGCTGATCAGGTAGCCTTAAGAAGGCGGAAAGGGCAGAAAGGTACCCCTTGATAGTGCCCAGAGCAGAGCCCTGCTGGGCAAGAGAAAAAAGGAAGAGGAGAACCTCAGAAAGGGGTGTAGAGAGTGGATCCACAGCCTTTGCTGTGCACCATGCCACAAATCTGTTCCACCTGCAGGCGTATACCGACTTTGTGGGGGGACGCCTGGCTGCCAGAATGACATTACAGACTTCGGGGGGCAAGTCAAATGGCCTCAACTGTCGCCTCTCAATCTCCAAGCTTGTAGGTGGAAACTGGACAGGTTCGGGTGGAGGACCGTCCCCTGCTGCTGCGACAGAAGGTCCTCCCGAAGGGGCAGACGAATCGGGGGATCGACCGACATGCTGAGTAGCTCAGGATACCAGTATCTTCGTGCCCAGTCCGGAGCCACAAGGATAACCTGGGCCCGGTCGCGCCTGATCTTCTTCAGCACTCTGGGTAGAAGTGGTATAGGCGGAAAGGCGTACAATAGACCAACTTCACTCGCGACGAAAAGCGTCTCCGAGCGAGTCCCGCCTTGGAAACTCCAACGCGCAGAACTGATGACATTGCGCGTTCTCTTCTGTGGCGAATAGATCTAACCAAGGCTCTCCCCACTGCTGAAAGAGATCTTGCGCCATGTAGGAGAGTGGGGTCTGCAATCCTATGGTCACCCCAGATTTTTGCTTTTTGCTTCAATGGTTTACGACTTTTCCTGGCTGTGGGCCTGCTAATCAGACCCACAGCCTAGCTGTTCTCTCTCTAAATTAACAACAATGTGCTTTAGGTGCATTTACCAATTGGTACTGGGCCACCTTATCAGTCCCTGTACCCAGGGCATAGGTGTACCCAGGGCCTACCAGGGGCTGAAGCATGTATTATGCCACCCCTGGCTGGCCATCTAAAACTGACACAACTGGCTGCATGACAGCTGGGGCAAGGTGGTGTAATCACACTTTGCTGTAGATATAGTATACCTATATCTAACCCTAAAATGGACACATATATTCCTATCAGTCACTCCTATGGAAGGCCTTATCAATCCTGAAGGCAGAGTGCTTGGAATTATGTGAGATGGTGCTCTGGCATGAGCTGAGCCCGTTTGCAGCTTGCGGAACCAAGTCCTAATAGCTGTTCCATGATAACGCTATACCATATACTCTTAAGTGCATTATCAACCTCGCGGTTAAATGCTAACTCTGGTATAACATTATCAAAACATGTCGAGTAAGGTGTCATACGATTTGGAATACTACCCCCTCGCCAATTCTGGCGACAGGGGTAGCATTCCACCCTTCTAGAGGGACACGACATGTATGTAACTGTGAACCCCGGTTAAAGTTAACTCGAGCCTCAGCATCACAAAATGGATGCTGCCACCACAGACACAAGTCTGACCTCCTGCTGCTGGGAGTCCTTCCAGCGAGGGCGGCTTGGACAAAGGGTTTCCTGCCTTGGGAGGTGCTGGCACCACCCCAGACAGGGTTTTGTGTATTGGGTAGGATAGGCCTGAAAGGAATGAGACATGCCTGGGGCACACAAGGTGCCCTGTGCATACACCGGTTCAAACCAGTTGCTGGGGCATCCCTGCCCCAGCTCTGGCGGGAAACCGGACAAAGGATAGGGGGTGTAACCACCCCCCTTCCTAGTCCCACCCAGGGGAGAGACCTAGTCAGTAGTGCAGCCCCCTTTAGCAGGATAAAGGTAGGAGCTGGTCCCATTCCAAGTTAGATTAATCCTGAACTACTCTACAAGAAGAAACTCTGGACTTCGACGTTCTGCTCCACAGAAGACTGAAGAAATCTCCCTTGTGGGCAAGGAGTGTCCACCCTGCAACTGCAGGCACCATCAAGCGTCCAGCGGCTTCCCTTTGTCGTCTTCCTTCCAGGATCCAGACTTCAGAGCCCGACGAGACCCGGATTCCCAGACCTCTCCGACCTCTACCTACATCTGCAGCGCAGCTGAGATCCGTGGGTGCGACGAGACACGTTGAACCGGCCATCTTGAAAGAAACTGCACTTCGCTTCCAGCACGACTCCCGAGGTAAACTCGACCAAGTGTTTTGGGGACTGAGAAGCCCCAGCCCCGAGCAGCCCCTGCACCGAAGACCAGCCCTCCAGCATCCACGAGATCTGCGTGGGGCCCTTCTGCTTGTTTGCTGCTCGACGCGGTGTCTGGTCACTTGCCGGCTGGCTAGTGTCCTCCTAGACGACGAACCTTCGCATCTTTGCTGCTGGTGTGGGTGCTCCAGACTGGCCCTTGCTCCCTTCCAAAAGAGGGGCACCCCGGACTCTCCTAGTCCGCGCCAGACGTCTTTTCCACTCACCGCGCGGGTTGCCTTTGCCAAGGCCTGTTGACTCCAATTCCGGATCCGACACCGCCGACAGCGAGAGCCTGCGTGGGACAGCTCGTGCCTCCATCCTGGTCATCGACGACACCTCCTGGTCCACGTGGCTGCAGAGTCAAGCGTCCACTCTTCACCTGATCGCGACGACAGCACCTGGTTCCTTCCTGGTTCCACACCGGTCACTGGCTAGTGACTTTGAACATTGTCCCCTCTGCCTTCAGGTCCTCTTCTTCACCGATCCACCCTTGGATCGCACCGGACATCTTCCTCCTGGTCGCCTGCAGCATCTTTTCTTTCAGGCTCCATTGACTTCAACGCGAGAACCCGACACACTTTGGCACCTATGCACCCGCAGCCCGTGGGTGAGGTAACGAGAGCATTTCGGTGCTCAAGGGTAGTCTAACTGTCCTAGATGTCCAATTCCACAGTCGTTGTTGTCCTACCTAGTCAGGATTGTCCGTACTTACCTTTAACTTGAACTGTACTGTCCATAGACGCTGTTCACACTCTGCACACGCGTTCCGTGGGCCCCCTATTACTTACCTGAAGTTAGTGTAGCGTGGTCCCATCGATCTTACAGCCTCTGGACAGCTCCATTCCTTTTATCGACTCTGCCTTTCCACTTACTTAGTATATGGTTTGTCGTGCCCCTAGGGCACCATTGTAATTTTGTGCAACTTGTCGTATTTTTCGTAAGAGATTGTCATGTGCTTAGCCCTCTGACCTCAAAGAGTTCAGAGCTGTTGTTATTAATAAATATACTATACTGTTTATTTTCATAACAACCTGTGTGGTGTCCTTTCATCTGGTATTCAAGGGGTTATATTGTGGTAAAACAGCTGGCTTCACATGCCAAAAGAGTTTAGCCTAAGACTGCTTTGTCCATGCTACCATTAGGATAGCTGGTCTATAAGGTTGACTTACAACCAATCACCATAAGGGTTGTTTGGACTGATACAAGGTGATCACTAGAACTAGTGAGCATCATATATCAGGCCAACTTCTCACACGCCACATCCGAGTTCAGACACCATTCGTGATCCATCATGCACCGATGGCTGAGTTCGTCCGCCCTGGCGTTCAGAGAACCTGCCAGGTGTTGAACCACCAGGGTCACGCCCTGATGTTCCAGCCACTGCCAGAGGCGCAGAGCCTCCTGGAATAGGGTCCACGACCCCCCCCCGATCTGTTTGTTGCAGTACCACATGGCGGTGGTGTTGTCCGTGAACACCTGCACTACACTCCCCCGGACAGAGGTGAGGAATGCCTTCAGTGCAAGTCGGATCGCCCTTAGCTCCAGAATGTTGATGTGGAGCCGGGACTCCGCCGGAGACCAGAGGCCTCTGATCTCCGCCTTTCCCATGTGGCCTCCCCAGCCCAGGAGGGACGCGTCCGTCACAACTACGTGCTCCGGGTGGGGTAGGGAGAGGGATCTGCCACTGACCCAATCACGGTCCGGGAGCCACCACTGCAACTGTCTTGCAGTGCCCTCTGAGATCAAGACATGGTCGGACAAGTTGCCCTGATGCTGGGCCCACTGAAACTTCAGGTCCCACTGCAGAGCCCGCATCCGCCCCCGGGCGTGATGCACCAGAAGGATGCAGGAGGCCATCAGCCCCAGAAGCCGCAGTGTCAACCTGACCGAGACTCGGGATAAAGGCTGAAAGATCGGAATCAGAGCCTGAATAACCTGAACCCGCTGTTCGGGAGGATAAATCCGAAACTGTGCCGAGTCCAGGACCGCTCCGATGAAGAGGATCTTCTGAGAGGGACACAGGTGTGACTTCGGCACGTTGATGGAGAACCCCAGAAGGTGCAGGAGGTCGGCCGTAGTCTGGAGGTGGCTGACGACTGTCTGGGGCGAGCCCGCCTTCAACAACCAGTCGTCAAGGTAGGGGAAGACTGACACCCCTAACCTGCGCAGATGGGCTGCGACCACCGCCATCACTTTCGTGAACACCCGTGGGGCGCTGGTAAGGCCGAAGGGGAGCACGGTAAACTGAAAGTGCTCGTGGCCTACCGTGAACCGCAGGTAACGCCGGTGGGCCGGCAGGACGGGGATGTGAAAATAAGCGTCCTGCAAGTCCAACGCTACCATCCAGTCTCCGGGGTCCAGGGCAGCCAAGACCTGAGCCAGAGTCAGCATCTTGAACTTCTCCTTTCGGAGGAAGCCGTTGACGTTCCGTAGGTCCAAGATAAGGCGTAGGCCCCCTTTGCCCTTCTTGGGTACCAGAAAGTAGTGGGAGTAACAACCACACCCTACTTCCGGCCCAGGAACGCGCTCGTTGGCCCCCTTGGCCAAGAGGGCCGTGACTTCCTCTTGCAGAAGTTGCAAGTGATCCCCCGACACGCGGTGGAATTGCGGTGGCATGGCTGGAGGGGTCGCCTCGAAGGGGAAGGAGTAGCCCCTTCGCGCGATTTGCATCACCCACCTGTCCGACGTGACTGTGCACCAGTGGAAGAGGTGATGACGAACCCTGCCCCCCACTGGCGTCACATGGGCCTGAAAGCACGGACTAGGAGGGTTTTGAGGCAGGTGCTACGGGGGAAGGTGTGGACTGGCCTCGCCGTTGTCCCCGACCGCGGTACGGCGGTTTCCACAGCCGCCACCGGGCTGTTGAACATTCTGCGGCGCGTGGCTGGCAGCACTTGTGGGGGCGCCCCTCCCGTGGCCACGAAAGGAGTGAACGGCACCCGTTTGCTGGCGTGGGGCCGAGAGGCCCAAGGACTTCGCCGTAGCCCTGGAGTCCTTAAAACGCTTAAGCGCATGGTCTGCCTTGTCGCCAAAGAGGCGACGGCCATCGAACGGCATGTCCAGAAGAGTGGCCTGGACAGCGGCCGAAAAGTTGGCGGACCTCAACCAGGCGTGGCGTCGAACCGCCACCGTCATTGACATCGCCCTGCCCAGTGAGTCCGTAGTATCCAGCCCACACCGGATGGAATACCGCGCTGCATCTCGACCCTCCGCAAGGGCTTGGGTGAGTTTTGCCCGGGCCTCCTCCGGACATTGTGGCAGCACGTCCGCGACCGTGCCCCACAGGGTGTGGGTGTAGCGGCCCAAGAGGCATGCGGTATTGACTGACCGCAGTCCCAAACTCAGGGACGAGAACACCTTCTTCCCGAATTGTTCATACCTCTTGGATTCCCGATCGGGCGGAGCCGCCGGGAATGCGGTCTGGGAAGTGCAGGCCTGGATGACCAGGCTCTCAGGGGTGGGATGGGTGGACAAAAAGCAAGGGTCGCCCGGGGCTGGGCAGTAGCGTCTGGCAACATTCCTATCCACAGGCTGACCTGTGGCGGGCTTGGACCAAGTGCCCACAAGAACGTCACACAAGGCCTCATTAAACAGCAGCAGAGGCTCATTGGAGCATGCCTGCGGTTTAAGGACCTCAGTGAGGAGGTTAGTCCTCACGGCCGCGACGGGGAGCTCAAGGTTTAAGGCCTTGGCCGCCCGCGTCAATACTACACTGTAAGCAGCCCCCTCCTCCGTAGCCACGGTGGGAGGGGAGACAAATCCAGTGTCTGGCGAAGTGTCAAGTCCACTGGCCTCCCCAAGCTCAAATGTCCAGTCCTGTTGAGACTGGCACTCCTGTGCCAGAGGGTCCACAGACCCCTCCCAATCACCCTCGTCACCCATCTCCAGTAGTTCAGGGTCAACAGATGGGGCCGGTTCATGGAAATGGAAATCTCCAAACGACGTCGAGAGCGGCGCCCAGCGCCGGAACCGGACCGAGGGTAGGATCGGGGACGGCACCCATAGAAGGCGCCGGGGGCGACACCCGCAGGGCCGGCGCCGGTGAGGTTGTGAGGTCGACCGGCGACGACCCTGATCCGGAAGCGGATCCAGTGAGGGCCTGCGGCGCCGGGACCGAAGCCCCCGACGGCGTCGGAGCCGAAGCACCCGACCCGCTAGGCCCTCCAGCCGGGGCCGTTGGGCCCGGAGGCACCACGGAACCCGGCTGAGAAGGGAGGGACCTCATGGCCATGAGGTACCGCTCGACCTCCTCAGGCGACGCACCATGCCCAGGGACCGGAAGGTGTGGGGCAGGCGGCGACGTCCGCGACTCCGTCGGAGCCGCATGGGTGGTGTCACCCGAACCCCCGGCCGCATCGCGCGAGCGTCGGGGTGGGTCGGAGGAACAATGATGTCGCTCCGACCTCTCATGCCTCTTACCTGAGGACTTGGATCCTGACGACTCATGTCCACTCCCGGAGCTGCGAGGGCTCCGACCCCACGACCGGTGCCTCGACCTCCTGTGGGACCGGGACCTGGAGCGGCGCGGGGCCGACTGCCGGAGCTCAAGTCGCTTGGGGAACCGCTCCCGCCTAGCTTTAGACGTCAGGGCCCGGCAGTCGGAGCAGGTGCGGTCGTCGTGGTCGAGGCCTAAACACTTCAGACACCGGCGATGGGGGTCGGTAACCGACATCAGTCGGTCGTACTTGGAACAGGGTTTAAACCCGGGCATCCCTACCGGCACCATCGGAGTCGAAGACTCGAGCAAAGAAATGATCAAAAGATCAAAAAGTTTAGTAAAAAATGACTAAGGGGTAGAGCTTCTCCGGATCTGCGCTAGCTGGCGCAGAAAAAAGAAGAACTGACGTCAGCGCTGCATGGGCGGCGTCTAAGTACTCCGATGACTTCATTCTGGCGCTAACGACGCCGACGACGGACGCGGAGCCGCAGACGACGCCTGCTGGCGCGCAGGGGTATTTTCCGGATCCAGTCTGACGCCTGGGGATATTCTAAGGTAAGGAATCTATCACTGACGTGTCTCTTTCAGATATATAGAATTACAAGTCAAACAGGAGGACCTAGAAAACCGAAGCCGCCGGAACAACCTCCGTATCCGGGGGGTCCCTATCAGGGCGGAGGGGAAGGACATCATGACCTACGTGGCGCAACTCCTCCACGAGGTTTGGGGGGACGAGGACGCTTCCCCGCCAGCTTTGGACCAGGCCCACCGAGTTTCCGGGCCCGCGGGGAGACCGGGTCTTCTCCCAGACATCCTGACACTGGTGCATTTTTTTACTGAAAAGGAGGCTATATTGAAGGCGGCGAGGGACAAGCCAGATCTCAGCTACGAGGGGCACAAGATTCAAATTTTTCAGGACCTGGCTCCCAACACCCTGCACAGACGACGAGCTTTCAAGCCAGTGACGGAGAAGCTGCGGGCCCTCAACGTCTCTTACCAGTGGGGCCATCCCTTTGCCCTCATCTTTCAGTGGGAAAACAAACGTAGAGTAATCAGGTCCTACCGGGAGGCGGCGCAACTGCTTAGATTACCGGAGTCGCCCTGGGACAGCTCTTCTCGACAGCAGCGCCAGGAGCGGATCCCGGGCAGGCCTCATGGACTACTGTGCTGCGCCACCGCCGCTCCCCTCCACTAGACGAGAGATCTGCCTCGCAGGCCAAGCAAGGCATTATAGCGCCCATCCACCCCGTGACCTCTCGACCAGCAGTAAGCCGGCACCTCTGCTGACAGTGGCTTCTCTCCCCTGGATCTGCCCTGGGTAGTCAGTCTTATGCCTGCGCCCCAGCTCCCGATTGGGGGGGTGGGGCACCGGGGCTCTAGTGATTCTAGCTCTTGAGACAACTTTAGGCCCCCCCCAGGCTGTTCCCTAGGGAGTGAAATCTCCGAAATGCGTCCGAACCCTTGGGTAGAGGATGCCCTGGTAATGGAACAGTACAGTGTGGCTCTGTTGGCCTTTGTTGACCTTCATTGCTGGGTGGCCTGGTTGGTCGCCGTTAGAGCTCTTGATCCTCTCTCCCTCTCTTGGCTCTTTACTGACCCTCTTTCTCCTCTTTTCTCTTTCTTCTGTGTGCGGTGGGTGGGGGTTCGGGAGGCTGCGGCCTTCTGAATGGGAGGTGATGGGAGAGGTCTCTTCTGAGTTCATAATCTTGCAGTGGTGGGGATGGGGAGCGGGGGTGGGCCCCGGTTGACGCACAGCATGACCGCAACCTTGACTATGCCCTTAAAGATCTTAACTTTTCATGTTAAGGGCTTGAACTCCCCCAACAAGCGGAGGCAAATATGGCGCTACCTCCTCCAGCAGAGCCCCAACATCATATTCCTACAGGAAACTCACTTGTTGCGAGTGGATACGAAGCGCATGGTGCACCCTAAATATCCTCTCCAGTTTTGGGCAACGGCTGACTCTAAAACGGCGGGTGTGGCAATATTGTGCAGGAATGGCTTCAGGCGGGGGGACACTGAGCCTTTTCGGAGTGGGGATGGGCGCTTTCTTAAAGTCACAGTGGGAGTCGGAAGGCGAAGGTTCACTCTATGAAATCTATATACACCCAATCAGATGCAGGATAGATACCTCCAGACACTTTTGCGGGAACAGATACCATGTGGTGACCCCTCTTTGGTGTTGGGGGGGAATTTAACTTAGTCTGGGATCCAGACATGGATCGGAGTGACGCTTCGTTCAGAGGAGCCGGGGCCATGTCCTCTGCGCTGCGTACACAGATAACAGAACTGGGGCTGATAGACGCGTGGCTCTAACATTGCCTGGGGTTGAGGGACTACTCATTCTACTCCGACGCTCACCGCTCGTACTCTCGCATAGACTTCTTATTTGCCTCGCATGATTTGGTGCGGGACATGCTAGGTGCCTCTATGTCGGATATCTTGTTGTCTGACCACGCTCATGTTGAGCTGTTCTTGCAGGACCCGGCTGCTTGCCCTGCTCGGGATGGGCGTTGGTGTTTGCCGCCGAGTATTCTCCAGGATGCAACCGACGTTGAAAGCATCCGAGCTGCCATTGACTCTTATTTTACTAGTAATGATATCCCGGAGACACCCTTTCCTGTCGTGTGGGACGCCTTCAAGGCCACGATCCGGGGCCATATTACCTCTCTATCGATCGCGAGAAGGCGTGAGGCTGGTAAATTAGAAGACAGCTTGGCGAAGGACATAAAGCGAGCTGAGCTACAGGATCGGGAGCATTCCTCACTAGAGTCCAGGAGGCGGCTCGCCAACCTAAGAGGGCAGCTCAGGCTCTTGCGCACTAACAGGGCAGAGCACTCTCTGCTGGCGCTGAAGCAACACTACTTTGAGGGAGGAGATAAGGTGGACCGTCTGCGGACGGGGAGACTGAGAGCGCGTGCGGCCAGGGCCCACATAGCCAATATCCAGCTCCCGGATGGGAATAGGGCTATTTCGGAGAGAGACAAGCGCGAGGCATTTTGGGGCTATTATGCCGCCCTGTATCAGAGGGAGACACCCTCTACGGCTGTGGTCGAGACCGTTCTCACTAGCTACGAGGGGACGCCAATACATCCATTGTGTGCGAAGTCTCTAGAGGACCCTATCCTCGAGGAGGAGATAACTGCAGCCGTGAAGGACCTCCCTTTGGGGGAAACCCCGGGGCCGGATGGCCTACCCTTGGCCTTTTACCGCACGTTCCAGTCACAGCTTCGACCTTACATTCTGAGGTTGTTCAACTCTTTCACAGATATCGAGGGGCCGTCCCCCGACATGGGCATGGCGGAGATTGCGTTGATACCAAAGCCGGGGAAGGACCCCACGCTGTGTGCATCTTACCGCCCCATAGCTTTGCTGAATACCGATCTCAAAATCTACACTAAGCTTCTCGTGAAACGCCTAGATCCCTATATGCCGGGGCTTGTGGACCCGGACCAGGCCGGCTTCATCCGCAAACGTCAGGGAGCGGACAATGTGCGTAAAATCGCGCACCTGGTGGGGAAAGTGCACCACTGGAAAATCCCGGCCTGCCTTCTGTCGCTGGACGCGAAGAAGGCTTCTGACCGGGTGGACTGGACCTTCCTTCGGGCAAACCTGCAAAAGGTTGGGCTGGGTCCGAAGATGATCACGAGGATCATGGCTCCATATGTAGGGCTGCAGGCCAGGATTCAGGTCAATGGTCAACTTACGGCGCCGCTTACTATTCATAGGGGTACCAGGCAGGGGTGCCCCCTATTGCCCCTGCTCTTTGCTCTTGTGTGGAGCCCCATGCCAAGCTGATTCGTTGAGCAGCCGACATTCATGGTATCACTCATGGGTATCACTCATGGCGGCCGGGAAAACAAGGTGGCGCTTTTTGCGGACGATCTTATCCTCACGCTTACGCGCCCTCGTTAGTCTCTTCCGGCACTGCACAAGGTCCTCTGCCTCTTCGAGAGGGCCTCTGGCCTCAAGATCAACCACGACAAGTCCTGGGCCCTTAATCTTACCATTCGAAAGAGGAGATACCCCCTCTGAGAGACATGGTGCCATATCAGTGGGCCGAACACCATGTTCGCTATCTAGGCGTCCTGCTGACCCCCTCCTTGGACACATGGACATCGGAGAACTGGCGGGAGTGTCGCAGAGCGGTCCTTGAAGACCTACGGCGGTGGAGACCCCTGATGTTGTCGTGGTTGGGCAGACTCAAAGCCATCAAGATGTCTGTCCTCCTCAACATCTTGTATTTGTTCCAATGCCTTCCCACTCCTGTCCCACTCCATTGTATACGAGGCCTGCAGCGAGAGCTCACGTCCTTTATATGGGGTGGAAAGCGGCCCCAGTTCTCACAGAAGCTCCTTATGACGCCGCAGGATAGGTGGAGGACTAGCCTGCCCTAATTTAGTGGACTACTATGGAGCCTCGCACCTCCACTTCGTGGTGGAGTGGGGGGTGAGGGAGAGCGAGAAGGGATGGCTGCATATGGACCGAGCGGTTACGGGGCGAACCATCTGGGACCTGGTGTGGCTACATCGGACGGTCCGATCTAAGAGCGCTTATATGGCGGTGCCCACGAGGACAGTCCTAGAAATATGAGACAACATAGCTGTGTCCAGGAGTCTCACCACGTTTCCATCCCCACACACCCACATAGCGGGGAACCCGCTTTTCCCGCCAGCCCATTGAACCCGCGCCTTTGACAAATGGATGCAAGGAGACTGCAGGGTGATCTGCGACCTATACGAGGAGGACACACTTAAGACCTTTGACCACTGTCGGAAGGAGTTCCATGTACCACCAGAGCCGAGACTGCAGTATGCCAAGCTGCGACACTGGATCTCCGAGGGGGGATTGTACCAGGCGGCTACACACGAATTTACCCATTTTGAGAGGCTGGCGCACTCTGGGGGGATCAAAAGGGCTGATCTCTCAGACATACCAGATTTTATAACACCCGCCGGCTATACCCTCTCAACCATACCAGCACCAATGGCAGCTGGCGATCGGCATGGACTTTAAACCCTCGCAGTGCGATAGACTTTGGCGAGACATCCCCAAGATATACCAGAGCATTCCGCAGAAGGAAAATGCTTACAAGCTCTTGACTCAGTGGTACTATACGCCTCAGCGACTCCATACTATGTTTCCTACTTCCTCTCCCCTGTGCTGGAGGTGTCAGTCTGCATCTGGGGATTTTGTTCATGTCTAGTGGGCGTGCCCAATACGGACTGTTTTTTGGAAGGAGGTCCTTAGCCACATCAGGGGGGTGCTGGGGTTTCCCCTGCCTGAAGCCACGAGCACAATCTTACTTGGCATCACACCTGCCAGCCTTAAGGCACTCACCCGCAGTGACTGGATCCTGACGCTCCAGATGCTGGGAGAGGCTAAGCAGCTTATAGGCCTATACTGGAAGAGAACTGAGGCCCCCCCAATTGCAGCCTGGTTTGTACGTCTCTGGCATGTCATAACAATGGAGCTTTTTACAGCGTGACTGCAAGCACGTGACACGCGATTTAAGTCAGTCTGGCAGCCCCTAGTCCAATACCTTTGCTCTGTAGAACATGCGCGTCACATGCCTACCAGGCTCAGAACGCTGCGCCTCTTTGAAGATGCTATTGCTCCTCCTGACCCCGGTAGGCTACTTCCCTAGACACCCCCGGAGGCGGGGGCGTTGCCTTGGGACTTCTCTGTTGCTCCCCCCTTAGCGCACACTCTCTTTGCTTTTGCTGTCCTTTACTCTTCTCTCATCTCTAGTGTTCTCCCTCCCCCTTTTCTCTTTTTCTCTTCTTTTCATTGATTCTTGGTTACTCTTATGGCTACCGAGCCCCGTTGGGCTGCCTTTAAATGTTGGGCTAGTTGCCGTTGACTTCTTGTCACTGATTTAGGAATCCAGATTGTCTGCATATCTGAAAGATACAACAGCTTGCATCATGTCACACGGCCGGCCCCAGTGGGGTTGTAGGCAAGACGCTGTGTAAAACATTGCTTTTCTGTGCAGGCCCTGAGGCCCCAACACTGAGTTACTTCTCGGCCGGCCCTGTTCAGGGTTGTAGGCTTAACGCTGTGTATTACCATATCTGCAGCAAGTGTTATGGCCTGAAAATAAAATAGACTTGAATAAAATACAGAGTTCACACCGCCATATTCCAAAATTGAACAAAGGAATTACCTATACCCTCCCACAAAGGAGAAGGCCACTAACTTGTGCATTCCAAAGAATATACCATAAACTCAGAATTTACCAGCATAACTGTTCAAAAATTGAGTCACTTATAATAAATATAAAGTCTGCTCAAGAAGGGAAAACGAACTGCACCGATTACCCTGGCTAAGAAAAACCGGAGGAGCATGTAAATATAACAGAACACAAAAAAGATTAAACAAACAGCTATTAGTTCACAACAATAGCCCTTAAAAGAGCATATAACAAAGTCCAAAGCCCTCTCTGAAGCCAACGGGACAGTATGGAAAATAGGCTGAAATACGCCCGGAACTTTGGAGCGGAGTGTGAGCAACAGGGCCAGAATAAAAAATATGCTGCGGTGGGCATGAAAAGACACGGGAGAGGCCTTCAGACCAATAACATAAGCAAGGTGGGTTCTGCAAGAGGGACAAGGGAGGGGAGAGGAGATTTATGAGCGGTGGATTTCATATCAGGCCAATATAAACGGGCTCTCTAACAATTTCCTGGGCTGGTACTCCCTTTGGGCCCTGGAGGTGGAGACTATAACTTAAGTTTGTGCGCTGGGCAGAGTCACAAGTCAGTTTTGGAATCACAAAGCAATGCAATGGAAGGCATGCCTGGCTGCTAGGATCGCAGAGGGCAGAATCCGGGCCCCCCGTGACATCGGATGGACCGTGAGAGGGACCCACCTCCAGGAGGGCCATATCTTGACTGCTCTGAGGGTCCAGCATAACAAGTGCCCCCAGAATCGGTGGCCTGCGGGGTGTATCGGCGGTACAGAAGTTACCCTTGATGGACTGGTCAGCTGTTACTGGAGACGGAGGCAAGAAAATAACAAGGCCTCCATTAATAAGACCTTGTGACACAGTGAGTAAAGCGCATATTACATCTGAGTGGAAAACTGTACTTACTACCAAGACACAGTCACATAACCATGGATGCCTGTCCCTAAAATGGCGGCTCCTCGTGACATATTACCTCAAATTCAACAGCGAGATGCCACTAATTTTCCTGACAACTGCCTGTTGTTTTCAAAATCAGGCCACAACCTAAATGGGTGCGGGGAAACCTCATCAGACCCCTTTGAACCCCCCGTGGAGGGCAATGGTGAGATCTAGTGTCCTTTTTAATAACTATTCGGAGTCCGGCCCTTCCTTCCCTGTTAACCTCTGTCATTCTTGGCACACTCACGGTGTGGAAAAGGAGCCCAGGATGCCCAACCCAAACATGGCCGACAGTGGTGACTTTTTCCCCACTTGCTGATCTTTTACTTCTACTTACAAAACCCTGACACGACTGTGCCTGACCTCAAGAGGACGTCTGGTATTTTCCATGGCTCCCCCCCCGCACTATTCTGACATTCCCCTGAGTATACTTGACCTGTACCCGGACAGCGGAGTTCGAGCATTTTGTCCGATGCCCTGCCACGTCTGTGCCTGACCTCAAGAGGACGTCTGGAATCATCTCGGACCATGGCTCCCCCGTACTATTCTGACATTCCCCTGAGTATACTTGACCCCTACCCGGACAGCGGTGTTCGGGCATTTTGTACGACGCCCGGTGGAGCTGCTCTGTTCAGCTAATTGAGAAGATCGGCCTTGATTCATCCCCTGACTATCACCTGCCCAGCCGGACATTGGACACAGTTTCTCCCATTCTCCCTGTCTCGCCCTCCCCCCCCCCTGCGTATTTCTGCCGTCCTGCCTTTTCTTTCCATCTTTCTGACCGATTCCCTTGGGAGCTTCCTAAATTGCTCTAGGGGAGACTGGCTTTGGATTTCCTCCCTGGCCATCACCTCCCCTTCCTGTCTTTGGGCCGACTTTCCATTTATCTCTTATTCCATCTCCCCCCTCGTCCACTCCTTCACTCCCCCTCTCCTCCTTTCCCTCTCTACTTGTCTCGCCCGGAGTACACATGATCTCTACCCTGACAGCGGAGTCCAAGCATTTTGTCCGACGTCCGGAGGAGCTGCTCTGTTTAGCTAATGAGGAGATCAGCCTTGGTTCATCCCCTGACCGGCACCTGTCCAGCCAGACCTTGGCCACAGTTTCTCCCCTTCTCCCTGTCTTGCCCCCCCATCGTATTTCTGGTGCTCTGCTTTCTCCTCGTCGACTTTCTTTCCAGCTTTCAGACTGATGACCGTTAGAGCTTCCTAGAGAGCTATAGAGGAGACTGGCTTTGGATTATCTCCATAGACGTCACCTACCCACTCGGTCTTTGAGCTGACTTTCCCTTTTCTCTTTTCCGTCTTCCCCCCTCGTCCTCTTCCCTTCTCACTCCAACTCTCCCGTTTCCCTCTTTATTTGTCTCTCCGAACATTGGACACAGTTCTTCCTCGTCTTTCTGCTATGGCTCCTTTCTCCCCTCCTTTCCTACAAATTCTCTCAACTTCGTTGTTTGTTTACTGTACCTTATTACGCTATTGTAACGGATGTAATTTGTAACGCAATGTTCCTCTGTTATAGTGCTCTGATACCTACGGGTCTAGCCAGCGCTTTATAATCCTTTTGATGTACCTTCTAATGCAACGTTCATCTGGTAATGAGCTCTGATACCTATGTTATAGTAACATGTTTTCTCTACACAATTGCTTTCAGCCCTGAAGAAGTCACGGTTGTGACAAAATGTGTTGGCAACAGGCAATTCTGTAATCTTTTAATGGAATATTGAATAAAGAAAGTTTTAAACCTTCAATCAAGACTTTGAAATTGTTTATCTGTGGGAAGTTTCCAAATGATTTTTCATCCAGAGCATGACTCTGGCGATGGGAAAAGGCATGAACAACAGGGACACCAGTCACTGGCCTCGACCCAAGATCCCAGGAGAATATCATACAGAGACTCTCCGTAAGGCAGTAATGGTTCAACATCCATGACACCCTGGTGAAGCACCTAAGCCACCTTGCAATGCTGGAGAAACAGCAGCAGAGCCCTGGGAATGCAAGGGAGAAGATACAGGAAATGCAGTACTCCAAGCACAGAGTTGAGGTCTTCGATTGGTGCAGAGGACGAACCAGTCGATGTGCTTACAGTCAGAGTACCCCCTACCTTCTTGGGGTCCAAAGGTTCTCAATGGGGAGGCATGGACACAAAAAAGGCCTGCAGGGCATGATAGTATGCCTGCATCTTGGTCATACTCGTCCCGGCAAAATAATGCTAAAGAGTACTCCCAAATGTAATTTTAGGTCTAGAGGAGGAAGAAAAAAGCAACAATAAAGTACAAATACCTCTATTCTGACCTGTATGATTCTGTGCAATGAGTAAATCACAAGATATTACGCAGTGGACGCTAAATGCAGGAAAAAGTTTTTATTTTATTTAGTCATATTCTTCTTTACTTTTCCATTTTACTTTTTGTTTTTTCATATTTTATACATATATTCTTGTGTAAATAAATTTAATCAACATTTCATGAAGAACCCCATGTCATAAATATAAAAACATCTCTCTCATTCCATCATGCATACTACTACAATCCTTACCTGGACTATTGAAAAACTAAGACTATTAAGTACAACAGAAATTTAACACAAAAACATCAAACAGAAAAGAACTGCTGAGGGTCCCCTATAAATATATACAGCATCAAATGTTACATATTCTTTTCACTTCTTGTTTTTACATTGATCATTTTCATTTTTCTTTTTACATTCTTTTTTGCTTTTTATATAGGGATCTCAGATGCGTACGGCCTACGTACGTTTTGGTGATTTAAGATATTTTTGTTCACCTTCCTCAGGGCCAACACGTGACTAAACAAACAAAACACTTGTATTCACTCCGATTAAAACCTGGGAGTTCTTTGGTATCTAGAAAAAAGACACATTAAGTACAAAATTAATTACAATACTGTTGTGTGTGTCCACTGCAACGCATTTATTAAAAAGTTATTTTTGTGCCATAGTATAGTGGCCAGGCTAAATATGTGATGCCCGTGTTACTCTGTTTTAGAAACAGCAAGTGATGAGGTAGAAGACATCCAGAATGTTTAGTAGGTATATATGAAGAGGATGAATAGAAGAGTGTTTCAATTTGTGCCTCCACCAGATGAGAAACAGAGAACAGACCTAGTTGTAAGAGAACATGCACCCATGCTGTAGCCTCATGTCATTTATAGTTGGGTTGGTTCAGGTTCATTATAGGGGCACAGAAAAAATCTGCGAGCTAAAAAATATATAATACCTTTGTGAGACTACAGGGATGGATATTTCTACAATCTTTTTATACGCTTCCCAGATATGATATTCCGTGTAGTCTGCTACCTATAAGTAGAAAGCAATGACAAAATTAAAAAAGATTATTTATGATTGCCGAGAAGGAAGAAACTAGTAGGTTATAAGTATGACGTAGTCATCCATAGATAGAGGGATAGAGCTCTAGAAGGAATTCTAGGGAATTTTCAATACTTCGTGTTTCCTAGTTGCTCCAATTGGAGGAGTCCAGCAAAGACAATCTGCAAGATTTAATTAAAACTCTATGTATCTTTTGGGGGAGCATCTGAATCTCTGTTAGTAGTAAATATTTTAATATATAATACTCTACCTTATTTACTTTGCCAGGGTAAGGCTGGACCGTTGCGACCAGTTATCAATCAAATTAGAGTGAATGATTCTTCTCTTTTCTTTCTCTGCCGTTTCTGTATAGGCAAAACACAATTGAGACTAACTTATTGGGGGAGTTTAAACGCCATAGTTCATTGACGCCATGCTATGCATCAATGTTTTGCGCATTTTAATACTAGTAGTGCAGGATGCATTAAGGTACTCAGTCTAGCTATATGTGACGATATATGCGACATTTAGAGCTATATTGCGAAATAGGGCAGAAGAATTGATATAATGCTGCTTCTGCATGATTGATCCTAATGAGTGAAATAACTGGCAAGCCAAAGGTTAAACTAAGCGCTGTTGTCGATTAGGTAAAGATTTCGTGGGTATTGGTCACACTGATAGAGCTACAAATCAAGCACGGACTGCAACCGCGGGTGTTGGACTTGGGCCTTAGGGCAGGTTCACCCCTAATCTTTTTGCTTTAATTTGTGACCCTGTGGTAGTGATTTTTGGGTCTTGGCGCACTTTTTCCCTGTGTCCCAGAGTAAAGTGCGTGCGTGTAGTATGGCTGGCCTGCCCTCCCATAGGAATGCATGGGGAATGTGTGTGTCCATGTTAGTTCCTGATGTGTGGGGAGTGCAGGCTCGAGTTTGGTATGTATGAACTCGTGAGAATGAATGCTGCGCAATGGTATGTGCGGCTTGTATGTGTCTAGAAGGGAAGTGCTACTTCTGGACATTGATGTATGTGTGCAGTGAGGATGCTGGAGGGTGATTGGCTGGAGCTGGCTGGCATGCCAGGCTCCAGGAAGTCTGGATGGGTCTGCCCGGTGGTGAGTGTGAGATCAGCATGAGTGATGTGTGGGAGGAGTGCACCTGGGTCCTGAATGGGCTGGGTTTTCCCCCACACAATGCTGGCTCCACCCCCCTGTGGTGTGTCTAACGACCCTAGCCTCCCCAGTGAAAGAAAGGGGTGGTTGGGCCATCAAGGGTACTCCCAAACCAGCTGCGACTGGTTTCTCCCCCACCCTGCTCCTCCAAACAAAGGATTTAGCTGTATAAAAATGGGGCGGTGTCCCCATGAAGTTGTTCTGCTTTTGGATCCTGCCAGAGGGGGCTGTTGCTGCTGCTGGGGCCAGGAGGACCGCCACTTGGGGTGTCTCCCTGCCTGGAGACCCAGTGTGCTGGCTCTGGCCCAGCCTTGCCCCCTGCCTGCCTCCAGCCCTTGCTGGAGCCTTGTCCTGTCCTCCAGTGCTGGGGAGCACTGAGGACTCCTTGCCTGCAGCCCTGAGAGCGCTGCTCTCTGCCCTTCAGCGCTGGGGAGCGCTGAAGTTTCCTGCCTAGCGCTTGAAAGCGCTTTATTCTGGCCGTAGCGCTGTGAGCGCTGTATTTTCTCCCCTGGCGCTTGGGAGCGCCTGTCCTTCGCTGAGTAGCGCTGCTAGCGCTTTGAGTACCTTCGCCGGTGCCCACCCGGCATCCTTTCACCCCGTGAGGTGACCGAGCGGCGCGGGTGCCACTCCGCTCATTTGCCGCCTTTACTTTGCCCGTTTTTATGATTTAATCACTGAGGGAGCCCACCCCTCGTGAAAACCCCGAGATCACCGCCGCAGCACCGGGCCGAGCAGAAGGAGCTGCCGCGTCATAGACCGGCCGCGCTGGGACTGGCCCAGGCGGTCGAGCCTCCCGCCGCGTCATCGGGGGAGGAGAAGAGAACCAGGAAGCGAGGCTCCCCGAGTGGAGAGGAGCCCGGCGGCGGAAGGTGCAGGCGGGGCTCCATTGTGATCGAGGAGCCCGCGCCACCCAAGAGAAGAGAAGCCGGCCGTGTATCCCGCCTCCCGCAGCACCAGTGAAGTCCCGGTGAGTGCGGGGGCGGGTTCTTTGTTTGTTCTTTGAGCGGCCCCATTGGGAGAGGGCCGCTCCAACGAGAGGGGCCAATTCTTTGTTCGCGAGCCAGAGAGGCTCGAGGGGCCTATGTTAATTTGAGAGCCCCAAGGCTCTGAGGGGCCATTCTGTTGGTGAGCCTGCGAGGCTCAGACCCAGCCCCATCGTTCTCTGAGCCCCGAGAGGCTCAAGGCATTTCCTTCCATGACGAGTCCCGAGGCTCCCGCCCACAGTTGATTTACGCGCCTGCGAGGCTCAAGGAAGGCATTCCTTTGTTCTTGAGCCCAGAGAGGCTCTGAGGGTGCCCCTTCCTTGCTTTGCGAGCCCAGCGAGGCTCGAGTGCCCATTCTTGTTCGAGGGCCCAGAGAGGCTCAGGGCGCCATTTCTTGCCTAGAGCCCAGAGAGGCTCAGCAGTGCCACAGTGGTGGTTCTTGAGCCCACGAGGCTCCAACGTTGCCCAGCAGTATTTACAACTGTCCAGCACTTAGTGGACAGTTGCTACGTTTAGGCTTTGTGTCTGTGCTGCCTGCGCAGCCTCCCCTGACATTGAGACTCAGGGCATTTAAGCCCCTTGCGAGGCCAGTTGGCCTGAGGGACAATTCTAGTGTTGTGCTACAAGCACCCTGCGCAATTTATGAGTTACTGCTTATGTGATTTCTGCGCAAATGTTCTACCTGCACCTCTGAATGTGTTTTAATGTTTCATGTGCAATTGTTTATTACCTTTGCTAAAAGTGACCTGCTTAGGTGATTCTTTGTTTTATTCCCCTTTGCTAAAAGTGACCTGCTTAGAGGAATGTTTGTTGTTACCTTTGCTAAAAGTGACCTGCTTAGGTAATTGTTTATGGTTTATTCCCCTTTGCTAAAAGTGACCTGCTTAGAGGAATGTTTGTTTACCTTTGCTAAAAGTGACCTGCTTAGGTAATTGTTTGTTTTATCCCCTTTGCTAAAAGTGACCTGCTTAGAGGATTGTTTATGTTATTACCTTTGCTAAAAGTGACCTGCTTAGGTGATTCCTTCTGCTTTTATTTCCCTTTGCTAAAAGTGACCTGCTTAGAGGAATGTTGATGTTTTATCGCCTTTGCTAAATGTGACTTGCTTAGGTGATTATTTTAGGTTTCCTTCCCTTTGCTAAATGTGACTTGCTTAGGTGATAGGTTTTCCTTCCATAGGTCCTGATGATAAGGTCCTAGTTCCCTGCGTGATTTCCCTACAGTGTTTAGGGTGGCGTAGGAGGTATTTACCCTTTACCAGTAGTTACTGGTTGTATGCTACATTTACTATTTCTGTGTTACCGTCATTATATGTTTATGTGCTAAGTGTTATACCTACAAGTGCTATTTCTAAAAAGTGCATACCCCTGACAGTGGTCCAGGTGGCCCTGTCCTGTACATAATCCCTTGTAAATCTTGCCCGTGCCTGTTGGCACATTGTAAAGTATGTGTGTTATCTAATGTGTTTTTATTATTATAATACAAAGGCTATTTTTGATATAACCTTGTGTGGAGTTTCCTTTGTGGTGGGCCTAGGGTGTTGTCGCTGGGGTGCGCGCGCAAACGCTTTACACATCGCCTCTGAGATTAGCCTTGCTGCTCGCGCCACGTTACCTAGAGGGTGAGCAGGGGTTGCCTTGGTGTGTGACTCCCTTGCCCTGACCTTAGAAATGGCGATCCCTGACTGACTTTGGCGTGAGCCTTGGCCGGCCGGGGGTCCCGTTTCTAACATTGGTGGCAAGCGGTGCGGATTGGACTTGCGTTTGCGCTGTACCACAGTGGCGACAGGCCACACTTCAAAACTCTGCAATTTTAGATAACCACATTTTGGGGATTATTGTTTTTTAGGGAAGATCAGTATTGCTTCTCCTGAAAGGTGTCATTTTGTAATTTCTGTCCAGTACATTTGTTCCCCGCCCTGCTTCCAGAGTTTGGTACCTGTGTCTTTATGGTCAGGTTGAAAAGTCAGGGGTGGTAGAAACTGCCTTACCAGTCCGAGGGGAGGGTGTGTGTGAATGAGTGGTGTGTTACACTGGACAGTGGAGTGCAAGTTCTCTGAGATAGGAATCTTGCTGAATTGTGTAATTGTATACTCCTGTTTAGCTCAGACCCCCAGGTTCCCTGTGTCAAACTCTTCTTGAGAACGTCCGCCAAAATGGAGCCTGTTTTTGATCTCTGTTGTCTTTTTAGGTACAGTAGGTCAGAGCTGGTCAGATTCTGTGAAGAGGGCGGCATGGAGGTGAGTGAGTTGGATACTCAGTCCCAGCTTAGGGACAGCCTGATCCTATGGCAAAAGGGTCAGTGGGATCTTGAGCACAGTGAGAGAGATAGGGCCCGGGCCGCACGTCATGAGGATGGTGAGTCTGTTGGGAGCCCTGAAGAATGTGAGTTGTATGATGATGACAGTGGATGGATATATGCAGATAGTGAGGACCCCATAGATAGGGAGTCCCTTGCTGGGTCCAGTGTCAGTATCAGCGCCCCATCCCTTTCCCTGTCCCCAGAAGAGTGGTTGGATAGGAAGGAAGAGCGGGAGCATCAGCTAGCGATGGAACAGCTCAGGTTGGAGCATGCCAAGCTAGAGGCTGAGAGGGCCTTGTTCAGGGAGAAGGTAGCCCTAGAGGATAGGTTATCCCCTGAGTGCAGTTGTGGTTTTCTGGATTCCCCAGGGAGGGTTGAATCCAGTGGTGGCAGCTATTTAAGTGTTAGTGTAGACAGTCCCACTCCCAGTTCCCCGAGTATGGTACCTGTTTCCCTAGAAGAGGAGTATAGGTTGCAGTTCAGGGACAGTAGGAAACTGTCTCACCATTCTTGGGAGGAGTTTACAGAGGACTGTCAGTGTGCACTGATTGAGTGGATAGAGGTTCCCACGGGACCTGAGTATTACAAACTGTTTTGTCTTATTCTCAAGGAAAAGGTGCTCAGTCATTGTCGGCCGGAGTTGCGGCAACACCTGTTGAGGTTGACCTTTGATCCTTGGGAGCTTGCAAAGGAAGCAGACCGATGGGACAGTGCGAGAGGTTCTTTAGAGTCACTAGTGAGTGATTCCAACAATAGTGGGTCAGGTGTCCTCCAGCCCAGTGTGGTGGAGTAGGGTGAGAGTAGCCCAGCTAGGTCCCAGGTTAGTGAGGAGGGTGTAGGGGCTGACTGCCTGCCTCAGTGGAGCGGGAGTGAGTGTGTGACCGAGAGTCCCCAGATGCCCAAAGCCCTGTCACAGAGCCTGGATGGTTTCTTTAGGGAATACCAGGATGGGAACCTAAGCTTGCCTGTTAGTTCACTTGAGGGAGATCTCCTAGTGTGTAGAAGACCTGGAGCATCTGTAAGCGGAGCTTCTATGGTTCTAGAGTCTGGCAGTACCGCTCCAGTAGGGAGGGTACAGGAGTCCAGCGAAAGGAGTGATTGGGGGATAGTATGTGAGTCCCCAGAAGTCCTGGAGTGCCAGGCATTGGTTCCACCAAAGGTTCTAGACCGGAGGTTGGAAGGCCAGGTTCAGGATCCGCCTGACCTGAAGGGTGGGACTACTGTAATCAGTGTCCTGACCAGTTCTTTTTCCAGAGGTACCGCCCCGGTTGGGAGGGAGCAGGACTCTGGAAGGGGGTGCAGAGGGTGGGAGAGCCCACCTCTGACCCCGGTGCAACCTGAGGGGTTAAACCCTAGGTTGGGAGAATTGTGTTTAGAGGGTACCCCTCGCAGGAGGAGGAGAAACCCTAGAAGAAGAGGTAGGGGGAGGAGAGCCTTCCCTGAGACTCCTGGTCCGCCTGAGGTTGTAGACCCTAGGCTGGAGAACCAGTGGCAGTCTAGCCCTGTCTTGCAGACAGGAAGGGTGGAAAATGGCTATTATGTGCCAGGGGTTACTACCCCCCACTTTGTGAGTAGGCAGGATCCAGTGGTACCTGGATGGCCTAGGGCCTGGTCCTGGCCGAGGGCAGCTGGAGAGTATCAGTGGGGTACCCCAGTTAGTCCCTACAGTAGTTTTAGAAGGAACCCTAGGGGTTCACCGTGGCGTAAAACAGGAGGGTGTCCCTGCAGTTGTGGGCCCGCGTCCGTGTTTTATCGCCCCAAGCAGGGAAGCCCATCACGGTGGTGATTGGTCTGCCCTGCGCTTTGGCTGGAAGGGGGTTGTGTTGGACTTGGGCCTTAGGGCAGGTTCACCCCTAATCTTTTTGCTTTTATTTGTGACCCTGTGGTAGTGATTTTTGGGTCTTGGCGCACTTTTTCCCTGTGTCCCAGAGTAAAGTGCGTGCGTGTAGTATGGCTGGCCTGCCCTCCCATAGGAATGCATGGGGAATGTGTGTGTCCATGTTAGTTCCTGATGTGTGGGGAGTGCAGGCTCGAGTTTGGTATGTATGAACTCGTGAGAATGAATGCTGCGCAATGGTATGTGCGGCTTGTATGTGTCTAGAAGGAAAGTGCTACTTCTGGACATTGATGTATGTGTGCAGTGAGGATGCTGGAGGGTGATTGGCTGGAGCTGGCTGGCATGCCAGGCTCCAGGAAGTCTGGATTGGTCTGCCCGGTGGTGAGTGTGAGATCAGCATGAGTGATGTGTGGGAGGAGTGCACCTGGGTCCTGAATGGGCTGGGTTTTCCCCACACAATGCTGGCTCCGCCCCCCTGTGGTGTGTCTAACGACCCTAGCCTCCCCAGTGAAAGAAAGGGGTGGTTGGGCCATCAAGGGTACTCCCAAACCAGCTGCGACTGGTTTCTCCCCCACCCTGCACCTCCAAACAAAGGATTTAGCTGTATAAAAATGGGGCGGTGTCCCCATGAAGTTGTTCTGCTTTTAGATCCTGCCAGAGGGGGCTGTTGCTGCTGCTGGGGCCAGGAGGACCGCCACTTGGGGTGTCTCCCTGCCTGGAGACCCAGTGTGCTGGCTCTGGCCCAGCCTTGCCCCCTGCCTGCCTCCAGCCCTTGCTGGAGCCTTGTCCTGTCCTCCAGTGCTGGGGAGCACTGAGGACTCCTTGCCTGCAGCCCTGAGAGCGCTGCTCTCTGCCCTTCAGCGCTGGGGAGCGCTGAAGTTTCCTGCCTAGCGCTTGAAAGCGCTTTATTCTGGCCGTAGCGCTGTATTTTGTCCCCTGGCGCTTGGGAGCGCCTGTCCTTCGCTGAGTAGCGCTGCTAGCGCTTTGAGTACCTTCGCCGGTGCCCACCCGGCCTCCTTTCACCCCGTGAGGTGACCGAGCGGCGCGGGTGCCACCCCGCTCATTTGCCGCCTTTACTTTGCCCGTTTTTATGATTTAATCACGGAGGGAGCCCACCCCTCGTGAAAACCCCGAGATCACCGCCGCAGCACCGGGCCGAGCAGAAGGAGCTGCCGCGTCATAGACCGGCCGCGCTGGGATTGGCCCAGGCGGTCGAGCCTCCCGCCGCGTCATCGGGGGAGGAGAAGAGAACCAGGAAGCGAGGCTCCCCGAGTGGAGAGGAGCCCGGCGGCGGAAGGTGCAGGCGGGGCTCCATTGTGATCGAGGAGCCCGCGCCACCCAAGAGAAGAGAAGCCGGCCGTGTATCCCGCCTCCCGCAGCACCAGTGAAGTCCCGGTGAGTGCGGGGGCGGGTTCTTTGTTTGTTCTTCGAGCGGCCCCATTGGGAGAGGGCCGCTCCAACGAGAGGGGCCAATTCTTTGTTCGCGAGCCAGAGAGGCTCGAGGGGCCTATGTTAATTTGAGAGCCCCAAGGCTCTGAGGGGCCATTCTGTTTGTGAGCCTGCGAGGCTCAGACCCAGCCCCATCGTTCTCTGAGCCCCGAGAGGCTCAAGGCATTTCCTTCCATGACGAGTCCCGAGGCTCCCGCCCACAGTTGATTTACGAGCCTGCGAGGCTCAAGGAAGGCATTCCTTTGTTCTTGAGCCCAGAGAGGCTCTGAGGGTGCCCCTTCCTTGCTTTGCGAGCCCAGCGAGGCTCGAGTGCCCATTCTTGTTCGAGGGCCCAGAGAGGCTCAGGGCGCCATTTCTTGCCTAGAGCCCAGAGAGGCTCAGCAGTGCCACAGTGGTGGTTCTTGAGCCCACGAGGCTCCAACGTTGCCCAGCAGTATTTACAACTGTCCAGCACTTAGTGGACAGTTGCTACGTTTAGGCTTTGTGTCTGTGCTGCCTGCGCAGCCTCCCCTGACATTGAGACTCAGGGCATTTAAGCCCCTTGCGAGGCCAGTTGGCCTGAGGGACAATTCTAGTGTTGTGCTACAAGCACCCTGCGCAATTTATGAGTTACTGCTTATGTGATTTCTGCGCAAATGTTCTACCTGCACCTCTGAATGTGTTTTAATGTTTCATGTGCAATTGTTTGTTATTACCTTTGCTAAAAGTGACCTGCTTAGGTGATTCTTTGTTTTATTCCCCTTTGCTAAAAGTGACCTGCTTAGAGGAATGTTTGTTGTTACCTTTGCTAAAAGTGACCTGCTTAGGTAATTGTTTATGGTTTATTCCCCTTTGCTAAAAGTGACCTGCTTAGAGGAATGTTTGTTTACCTTTGCTAAAAGTGACCTGCTTAGGTAATTGTTTGTTTTATCCCCTTTGCTAAAAGTGACCTGCTTAGAGGATTGTTTATTTTAATACCTTTGCTAAAAGTGACCTGCTTAGGTGATTCCTTATGCTTTTATTTCCCTTTGCTAAAAGTGACCTGCTTAGAGGAATGTTGATGTTTTATTGCCTTTGCTAAATGTGACTTGCTTAGGTGATTATTTTAGGTTTCCTTCCCTTTGCTAAATGTGACTTGCTTAGGTGATAGGTTTTCCTTCCATAGGTCCTGATGATAAGGTCCTAGTTCCCTGCGTGATTTCCCTACAGTGTTTAGGGTGGCGTAGGAGGTATTTACCCTTTACCAGTAGTTACTGGTTGTATGCTACATTTACTATTTCTGTGTTACAGTCATTATATGTTTATGTGCTAAGTGTTATAACTACAAGTGCTATTTCTAAAAAGTGCATACCCCTGACAGTGGTCCAGGTGGCCCTGTCCTGTACATAATCCCTTGTAAATCTTGCCCGTGCCTGTTGGCACATTGTAAAGTATGTGTGTTATCTAATGTGTTTTTATTATTATAATACAAAGGCTATTTTTGATATAAGCTTGTGTGGAGTTTCCTTTGTGTTGGGCCTAGGGTGTTGTCGCTGGGGTGCGCGCGCAAACGCTTTACACATCGCCTCTGAGATTAGCCTTGCTGCTCGCGTCACGTTACCTAGAGGGTGAGCAGGGGTTATCTTGGTGTGTGACTCCCTTGCCCTGACTTAGAAATGGTGATCCCTGACTGACTTGGCGTGAGCGTTGGCCGGCCGGGGGCCCCGTTTCTAACAGCGGGGATGCTGACATAGACTAATATTTTGGCGTTCGAAACTATTTCCTTAAAAACACATAAATACAATTGACAAAGCGCGCCCATATATTACCGGTCACAAAACGATTGCATGTGCCGATAGTTGTCTTACCGATTTTGGAGCAGCTGAGATAGGACCTATCTCAGTTTCCATAGTTTGTATTCTCCCCAACAGTCCTTCTACTATGTTATCCTGACCTTTAGTACAACCAATCTCACGCACGTAATGTCAAACGTAACTTCGTGAGCAATATAAAATAAGCCTATCAAAAGCTGCACAATCCGAGGCATCCAAACGAAGAATTCCCGTATATGTGCGAGCTGCTCCAAAATCGGTAAGACAACTATCGGCACATTCAAGCGTTTGTATGTTTGTCTTGATGAACGTACACTAGCGTCTCCTGATACAAAATAATTATTGTGCCCCCACGGCCGCTGCTTGTTTTCGAGCCATAACCCCAATAGCGTGACCAGTAATATATGGGCGCGCTTTGTGAAAGCGTTTATATGTTTGTCTTGATGAACGTACGCTAGCGTCTCCTGATACGAAATAATGAATGTGCCCCCAATAGTTTCGAACGCCAAAATATTCGTCTATGTCAGCATCCCCGCGGTTGCAGTCCGTGCTTGATTTGTAGCTCTATCAGTGTGACCAATACCCACGAAATCTTTACCTAATCGACAACAGCGCTTAGTTTAACCTTTGGCTTGCCAGTTATTTCACTCATTAGGATCAATCATGCAGAAGCAGCATTATATCAATTCTTCTGCCATATTTCGCAATATAGCTCTAAATGTCGCATATATCGTCACATATAGCTAGACTGAGTACCTTAATGCATCCTGCACTACTAGTATTAAAATGCGCAAAACATTGATGCATAGCATGGCGTCAATGAACTATGGCGTTTAAACTCCCCCAATAAGTTAGTCTCAATTGTGTTTTGCCTATACAGAAACGGCAGAGAAAGAAAAGAGAAGAATCATTCACTCTAATTTGATTGATAACTGGTCGCAACGGTTCAGCCTTACCCTCGCAAAGTAAATAAGGTAGAGTATTATATATTAAAATATTTACTACTAACAGAGATTCAGATGCTCCCCCAAAAGATACATAGAGTTTTAATTAAATCTTGCAGATTGTCTTTGCTGGACTCCTCCAATTGGAGTAACTAGGAAACACGAAGTATTGAAAATTCCTTAGAATTCCTTCTAGAGCTCTATCCCTCTATCTATGGATGACTACGTCATACTTATAAGTAGGTAATATCGACATATGACCTACTAGTTTCTTCCTTCTCGGCAATCATAAATAATCTTTTTAAATTTTGTCATTGCTTTCTACCTATAGGTAGCAGACTACACTGAATATCATATCTGGGAAGCGTATAAAAAGATTGTAGAAATATCCATCCCTGTAGTCTCACAAAGGTATTATATATTTTTTAGCTCGCAGATTTTTTCTGTGCCCCTATAATGAACCTGAACCAACCCAACTATAAATGACACGAGGCTACAGCATGGGTGCATGTTCTCTTACAACTAGGTCTGTTCTCTGTTTCTCATCTGGTGGAGGCACAAATTGAAACACTTTTCTATTCATCCTCTTCATATATACCTACTAAACATTCTGGATGTCTTCTACCTCATCACTTGCTGTTTCTAAAACAGAGTAGCACGGGCATCACATATTTAGCCTGGCCACTATATTATGGCACAAAAATAACTTTTTAATAAATGCGTTGCAGTGGACACACACAGCAGTATTGTAATTCATTTTGTACTTAATGTGTCTTTTTTCTAGATACCAAAGAACCCCCAGGTTTTAATCTGAGTGAATACAAGTGTATTGTTTGTTTAGTCACGTGTTGGCCCTGAGGAAGGTGAACAAAAATATCTTAAATCACCGAAATGTACGTAGGCCGTACGCATCTGAGACCCCTATATAAAAAGCAAAAAAGAATGTAAAAAGAAAAAAAGGAAAAGAAAGAAAAATGAAAATGATCAATGTAAAAACAAGAAGTGAAAAGAATATGTAAAATTTGATGCTGTATATATTTATAGGGGACCCTCAGCAGTTCTTTTCTGTTTGATGTTATTGTGTTAAATTTCTGTTGTACTTAATAGTCTTAGTTTTTCAATAGTCCAGGTAGCGATTGTAGTAGTATGCATGATGGAATGAGAGAGATGTTTTTATATTTATGACATACTCATCCCGGCTCCAGGATAAGGATGGAGGCTCGGAGGTCAATCAATCAATCTATCAAGGCATTTATCGAGTGCGCTACTCACCCAAAAGGGTCTCAAGGTGCTGTGGGGGGTGGGGAGTGCTGCTACTGCTCGAACAGCCAAGTTTTGAGTAGCCTCCTGAAGGTCTTCGGTCTGCCGTAGGAGGATGGGGAGGGAGTTCCAGGACTTGCCGGCAAGGTAGGAGAACGATCTGCCGCCGGTGGTCATTCTTCGGATGTGGGGGACGGTGGCGAGGTCAGCGGAGCGGAGCAGACGGTTTGGGGTGTATAAGGTTAGTCGTCTGTTGAGGTATGTTGGTCCGGTATTGTGGAGTGCCTTGTGTGCGTTGGTGAGGAGCTTGAATGTGATCCTCTTGTTGACAGGAAGCCAGTGTAGGTCTCTCAGGTAGGGTGTGATGTGGCAGTGGCGAGGGATGTCAAGGATCAGGCGTGCGGAGGCCTTCTGTATGCATTGCAGTTGTTTCAGCAGTTTGGCCGTGGTTCCTGCATAAAGGGCGTTTCCGTAGTCCAGCCTGCTGCTGACGAGGGCCTGGGTGACCGTTCTTCTTGTGTCGGTGGGGATCCACCTGTAGATCTTTCAGAGCATGCGGAGGGTGTTGAAACAGGAGGATGAGATGGCGTTTACTTTAGGTCATGGAGAGTGTTGAGTCGAGGATGAATCCTAGGTTGCGTGTATGGTCGGTGGGTGTCGGTGCTGCACCCAAAGCAGTCGGCCACCAAGAGTCGTCCCCAGGCTGATGTGGTGGAGCCGAGGATGAGGACCTCTGTCTTGTCCGAGTTCAGTTTCAGACGCTGTTCTTCATCCATTCAGTGATGGCTTTCATTCCTTCTCGGAGGTTGGTTTTGGCAGTGGGAGAGTCTTTGGTGAGGGAGAAGATAAGCTGTGTGTTCTCTGCATAGGAGATAATGTTGAGGTTGTGCAGTCTGGTGACGCGGGCGAGCAGGGCCATGTAGATGTTGAACAGGGTCGGGCTGATGGATGATCCTTGGGGTACGCCGCAGATGACCTTGGAGGCTTCGGATCGGAAGGGGGGAGGGGAGAATGCTTCTTGAATGCACAAGGATGTGAGCTTGAGCAGACACAAAACCTGTAGGATTGGAAAATGCATTTGAGTCATGAATCTCGGTGATCTTCTGAATAGCCATGATTCGCTGAGGAGAAGGAAAGATCTTTATATGGGTCATATTGGCCAGCACCACACCTATGAAGGGCAGCTTCATGCTGGAATCAGGTGAGACTTCTGTACATTGATGGAAAAGCCCAAGTGCTTCGGAGGTGCTCATTAAATAGCACAAGGGATTCAGCTTTCACAAGCCAGTCATCCAAATATAGAAACAGATAGACTCCCGACTGTTTCAGGAAAACTACCATACATGCCAGCACGTTTTGGGAAAACACAGGGCTTGATTGTCAGTCTGAACAGCAAGACAATGAACGGATAGTGCTGGGAACCTGTGGTGAACCTCGGGTAACACATGAGTGAGGAGAGTTGGCAGATGAAGGGAGGTGTCCTGAAGAACCAGGGATGCCAGCCAATCTCTCCTGTTCAGAGTCAGTGAGGCTTGGCTCAGGAACAGCATCTTAAACGTGTCCTGATGCATTAACAAATACAGAAGGATGAGATCCATAATGGGTCTCAGGCCGTGATCCTTCATTGGGCTCAAGAATAAAGGGAATATCATCCTGTGCCACAATCTTCGTGCCCCTCCACCGCTACGGCTCCTTTGCTCAGCAAGGTCAGGGCCTCAGACTCCAGAATCAAGGCTTGATGGAAAAAGGGAATCTGGAGGCAGGGACAGGAAGGGCAAATCCTAGACCTTCTGGATTAACTGTGTGTCTCCGTAGTGTGTCATGATTTTCTGGCAGTAGATGCGTAATTGGGTAACCTACCCAAGCCTCTCTGGAAGACGCTGCTTGTGGGGGGATCAGAGTCTTAAATGCAATGCACCAGAACTGGCACAGGATGAAGGTAACTCGATCTACTGCTGTTGACCACAACTCTTAGAGCTATCCATGCCATGAAAAGATTGGTATTTTTAATGACATGTTTTGACCAGTTGTGAGGGCTGGTTCTTTAGGGACTTCTAAGTTCTGAAATAGCCCAGGAAATTCCCAGGCAGTGATCTATAGCCTTGCTATACCTAAAACGTTCCAGATAGGAGTCAGCCATTCGCCATCAAAGAGCCAACGCATCTCAAAAGAAACCACAGGAAAGCATCCAGGCACAATGGCAAAGGGTGATGGATCTGGCCACTGTATTCACTCAGTCCAAACCTCATGTCAGGGTCTGCTTTGAAGCATTCAGGTTCTGCTTTGAAGCATTCATGAGACGACTGAACAAATCGGAAATAGGCCTCTTCGTGTCCTTCTGTAGGCTTACGACAGCCAGTTTGGCGAATTCCCACAATGAATACACACAGAAGCCTACTTGGCTTGTGGCATTTGCTATACAAAGAGAAAGAACTGCTGACACAAATACCCTCTGGACCATGCTGTTCAGTCACTTTGACTCTCTATCCAGATAGGCCATGGCACAAGACAGAGGGGTACCATTTAGAAGACGAAGCCAAAACCACCAGGCTCTCTATGTGTGGGAATAAGACTTTTGGGTCACCTGAAGCTGGCTTATTGAGTCTGGCAATTTGTCTGTGAACTGCTGGACCTAAGAAGGTATTTCCCAGACAGCCAAAAAAGGTTCCAATAGTGCTTTGTTAAATAGGAGCACGGTCTCTATAACTGAAGAAGTAGGCTGCAGATTTTCATCAAAATATAGACTTTGTTTCCTAGGAGGGCAAAGTCAATTCCACAGTTTCTTCAGCTTTATGCACCACTTTGGTAAAGGAGGACACTTCCTCTGTCAGGGACCCAGAGTGGTAAAGGGATGCCCTATTTTGGAGAAGTACTTGCCCATTAGTATTTTGCAGGTCAAGGCAAAGGGCAGCCTTTGAGTAAGAAGATGATGAGGGTTATTTCCTGTCAATCAGCATCTTCTGTGTGAGCACGTTCTTTACTAGGCATGTTTATGGCATCAGAGTTGAAGCCAAAGCCAAATAAGCCCTCTGTCGGGGCAAATATCTGTCCTTTAGGAACAGGACTGTCTGTCAAGACAAGCTCTAAAGTCCTGTTTTGTTACCCCGTGGTTATTTCAGCAGACTTATAGGTAGGTGCCAGAAGTGACATAGATTGCAGGACGGTGATGAATGCAGGACGAACAGGGGATGTCACAGAGGTCTGAGGCTTCTTTCAGAGAAGTGTGGCCAGAACCCTGGAATTACTAAGTCCAAAGAAACTGTCCTTGGGGAGTGGTCCATAGGGTACTGAGCAGTCCTAAATGTATCCGACATGGCCGGTTGTAAGGCCTTGACCTATGCAGATCAGAATATGGAGCACGGAATGCTAGCTGGATTTTCTGCCGCTTCAGAATTGGCCCCGATGATGAAAAAGAGCCAGGCGTTGGAAAACAGTAAAGAGACACCGAACCGTTGTTTTGTTATGAGTATTTGCATCTGTTACTATCCCAGTTATCCAGGCGCTGAAGCAGTGGAGAGACTGGCACACCCTATATATGGATAGTGGAGGTGTTCGAAGAGCTATATTTTCAGCTTCTTGCTGAATTTAAGAATTGAGTCCTGGAAACAGGATTGTTTCCTCAGGGAAGAGGAGTACTTCTCCTTCCTTTGGCACTTCTTGTACTTGTAGGAAGACCTCTTGTGAGATAATTCCGGTCAAGAGTCTTACCTGTAGGGGGAAGAGTTACTCCTTGGGGTATCCCTGAGCCCACTGGTCAAAAATAACTTTGCTTTCTGCTCCCCGACTGCCTTCAGGTGTATCAGGGAACACGAGTCGCATGCTGTGGAGTCCTGGTCTAATCCAAGACACCAAAAGCAGAGGTCACGTGGATCCTATAGAGACATCCTTGAAAAGGCTTGAAGCTTGAAACTGTTCGAGGAGATGTTTGGCCTAGTCATTGTTGTAACTGAATGTGCATTTGTGGGTGAAGCAATAATAGAGAGCTCCGTACCAAGTCAATAAGTTACAGAAAAATAGGAATTGACATCAGTGCACAGTTTTGCCTGTATTATATGCTGGCGATGTCATGTTTGGTGGGTGGAGTCGCGTCTGAACCTTTATGGCACCACCTGCCATAGCGCAAGAGTTACTACAGTGGAATACAATTTTTGTGACTAACCTAAAGAATCTGATTTATTCTTAACGTGAGAAATCGGCAGGGAGATGTATCCATCAGTAATATGTTAGACATATGTGTGAAAACAATGTCGGAAGTACACCTCAGACAAGGTTCTGGCAGGCGGGTCGAGCCTTCCTAAGGAAGACCTCTGACCCACCCAAGGCCCATTTACAAGTAGAAAAACATATTTTTTATTTTTCCTGATCATTCACATGGGTCAAAATTGCAAAAACATGGGTCTCCAGCCACACTTTCTGAGACTAACTGTTTAACTTCCATGAAACACCAATGAGGTGGGCTACTTGAAGTACCTCGAGACAAGACTGAAGTCCGTGGGGATGGTGGCTGTTAACACACACACGTAAGAAGCAAGGGTAAAGGTGAGACATCTTTTCTATGAAAAAAGAACCACAAGTTTCCATTACACAGTAATAAAGAGATGGAATATGACCAGAGTCGCTGGGATTTTGTGATTCTGTGGATGTGTTGGTTTCCACATAATTATGGATTAGCCGCGCCTCTCCCACTGTCCATCATCTTCTGCATAATTTTCAGATTTTTAACAAAACAAATTGTTTTCAGCTCAGACGAATGTATCAAAAATACTACCAAGTGTTGCCATGCAGCGGCAGGTCTTTTGTCATGAAGAGGCATGTCTTTCTGTTGCTGATTGCGGTGTTAAACTGCTATTAATGAGGTCAAACCTTTGCCCACACAGTATTAACGTGTGAAAATGAAAAAATTGTGACTACTTTTTCACAAAAGGTCGCTTAATTTTCCTTTTTTTTAGCATTATTTAGTACACCCTGCCACTTAAGTTGGTCCTCCCTTGACAGATAATTACAACAACTAATCACAAAAGGAAGGTCCCAGGGGTATATTATAGACTCTACCTGTTGAATCCCCTGAACAGAATTGACACCAACAAAAATCAACAGTGAGTCTGCACACACTAACAAAGTACCCAGAAACAAAATTCTAAGGAAAAGTTTATCAAAAACGAGTTCCCATCAGTCCACCATCGAGACCGCCCTTCATCATCTGGGATCTCTTTAGACACATATAACTATTGCTGTTAAAGGTGAAAAAACCTGCACTGGCTGATAACAAACCATGTACCAGGAAAAACCACAGCAATTATGTAGGATGTGAAGAAAGGCATGTCTGGTGGAGTACTGAATAGCAGTGCAAAGAAAAAGTGTATGTGAAAAGAATAAGAAAAGGGGTTCTAAAATTAGGTAGTGTTCAGGGACAACAATTTTAATAAACACCGTCACACTCCTAAATCAATAAAAACAGTGCAATTAAGTGGCGTAAGAAATAACCACTTAGTAGATGTATAAGGTCGACATGTTTCTGCAGTCTAATAGAGTCTCGAGATCTCCTGCTGCTTCCTCAGGACCATTAGTGCTACTGCTAGATAAGATCAAAGGATCAAAAAATAAATAAACCATATCACCTGGATAGTGTAGGTTACTGTGTAATCATCTTCCCATCCTAAATATAAGAAGAAAAGTGTAAATGTAAGTCACTAAAAATTATCAGAGAGTATCTGGGTACAGTGTGAAACATACAAATAGCATGCAATGTTATGCATACAAAATAGTGTGATGCCAGTCAAGTGAAATTACTGACCAGCAAATGGACCGTCTAAGTCAGTCACCACTCACCAATTGTGAGTATACAACATTAGGTTCACTCACCCACTCGATGGGAAGGAAAAGCCCCACCTCACCTGGCGCGAGCTCAGGTAGATGGATGCACCGCACTATGAGAAAAATAACACAAACATCGATGTAAATTACACCTGCTGGTATTCCCGGGCAAACCAGTCTTCGCATGCGCCACCTCTAGCGCCAAACAACACAAGCCAAAAAATCAACAAACTGGCCGCTTGCATCTCTAGTTACAGAGGGTATGTTCTCTGGAGCTGTCAGCTTCCACAACCGCTCATTCGAGTTTACAGCATATTTAGCGTGCTAACAGCTAAGTCAGGCTCTCATCTGTTATCCCAGCTGCTGCACACCCAATCGTTGTCATTAATTCACATAATTCTCAAGGCAAAACGCCTATCCGTGGGAGCTATAGAGCTATCTGCTTCCACAACCACTCGTTACTGACCCCAGCTATTTTAGCGTGCTGACAGCTTAATCACGCTCTAATATGAAATACCTGCCGCTGCACACCCAAGTAATATAAAATGCAGGGCAGCTCACCTATCCGTCGGTACACCGGTCGTCCCTCTAAGCTCAATCTTGGGGAGGAACCGACTCGGTGTACCGGGAGGTGCATATGTCAACAGCCAGCTTCCGCGTCAGGCAGGGGGCGTGTGCGGACGTGCACCATGCGCGGTGACGTCACACGCAGCGCGACAGGCGCGCTGTTGCACATAGGGAAATGTAGTTTTCCAAGACATTTACAGACTAGAGAGTAGGTTCGAATCCCGGCCGGGCTCGAATTTACAGCCTTGATAGATAGATCTTCTTAGATTGTAAAATTCTAGTCGTAATTGCACAACTATTAGAACAATCGCCATATTAACCAGGACAGTCTTCAATCCTTAAATAAAGATGCAGATAATCCAAAATAGTCACCCCCTCTATTGCACCACCAGGCATTCCACTCAGAAATAGCTATTCACGCTATACCGCATTGCTTGTAAGGAGTGTGTGAGTGAAAACACTACATGGCATTACCATCCAGTATCAGATCAGAAAGGGCTAATGAATTAGGCCAACCTATTTGAATTATATACATATGTGTACATCAGATTAGGATGCCTAATATAGTATGTCGGAGAAGTGTTTCAACTATTGTTTCAGATGACACAGACACTCAAGCCAAACTACTACTTTAAATACAGGTGCTGAGTCAGATCTTGAACACTTGAGTTCATGAAGAACTGTAGTACGTGGAAGGATGCCTACTATTTACAACGGCATGCACGGAATTTCATCATTTAACCCACATGCATCACTCCGAAGTCTGTAAACCCATTTCTGTTCACATTTGAACAGAAATTTTGAGATGTCAGTTACAGAGGGAGGAATCCATGGTTGGTCCAATACAGTCCACGAGATGTCTGAGGGCTGGTGACCCACTTGTAGGAAGTGATTCGTCAGTTTCGTTGCTTGTTTACCACAACGAATTGAACTCTTATGCTCAGAAATTCTAGTTTTAATTTTTCTGGTGGTCATCCCCACGTAGTTCAATTTGCAGGGGCATGTTATAAGGTAGATTAGGTTCAAACTGTTGCAATTGGTGAACCTTCTCAGTTGCCATGGTCTGTTAGTACCTATGTCTATAGTGAGTGTTTTCTTAGTTTGTGGACAAGCCGCACAGCTACCACAAGGATGGTGTCCATTGACTGCGGGTAAGTCCCATAGAGTGCCGACCGCTCGGGGAATTGAAGTTTTCGGTCTGGTATGAACCAACTGGTCTCTCAAATTGCGGCCTCTCTTGAAGGCAAACAAGGGGGGAGGTATTGAATCCGTGCCCGTGTTGAGGATCTTCCAATGTTTGGTGACAATGTTTTTAATTTTGTTGGACAGAGTGCTGTAGGTATTCACACAGGTGATCCTCTCTTGTTGTACTTTCTGGGGTAGTATTTCTAACAGGCTTTCCCTGTTGTTATTAGCTGCCCGTTTCCTCGCACGACTGATGAGGTGTTTAGGGTATTTCTTTTCCCGTAAATTCACTTAAAGGGTTTGGGAGTGTTCACAAAAAGCTGATTTGGTTGAGCAATTCCTCTGAATACGGAGGAATTGCCCAAAGGGTAAATTATCCCTCAGTGATTTGGGGTGGAAACTCTCATAGTTGAGCAAGGAGTTCCTTGCCATTGGTTTCCGATATAGTTCGGAATGTAGGCCCCCTCCTGATGCAGAAATTAGCAAGTCCAGAAAGGGCAATTGATGTTGGTGAAACTCAATAGTGAATTTGAGGAATTGATTCCTTTCATTCAACCAGGTATGAAAGAGACGAAGATCGTCTACCGTTCCCCGCCATACGACAAAAATGTCGTCAATGTATCTTTTCCATACTCGCAGACACTGTAGATGGGGGTTAGTGTCTGCGAGTACGTGTGTTTGTTCGAAAGTATGGACATACAGGTTAGCGAGACTGGGAGCAAAGACACTTCCCATGCTCGTCCCGCTAACCTGCAGATAGATGGATTCCTCATACTCGAAAAAATTCTCAGTCATGGCAAGAGTTGCCAATGTCATGATGAAACTGACTGGAGTAATTGAATTGAGTTCTCCATTGGTCAGAAGACCTTCAATGGCTTCCAGTGTCTCAGCTTGGGGGATAGATGTATACAAACTCTCTACATCAAAGGATACTAGGAGGTCAAGATCTGCATTGAACTCAATGTCTGGCAAGATCCTTAGGACATCGTTGGTGTCCTTAAGGAAAGTAGGCATTTCTCGCACAATGGGCTGCAAGAAGACATCTACGAATGTAGACAGAGGTTCCAACAGTGAACCAATCCCCGATATGATGGGTCTACCGGGTGGGGGGCGTTGTGTTTTATGTACTTTTGGCAATGTGTAAAAGTACGGCATCTTAGTATTGATAGTGCGTAGGTATTCAGATTCCTTTTGTGTTTTCCACCCTTCTGCAAGACCTTCCTCGACAATGTGGCCGATGACCACAGTTAGTCTCTCAGTGGGGTCACAATCCAATTTACGATACGCCCTAGTATTGTTCAATTGGCGCATACATTCCTCACGGTATGTATCTGTATCCATAAGGACGATTGCCCCGCCCTTGTCCGCTGGTTTAATTATCACCGACGTCAAATTGGCCAGTTTCATTACGGCCTCCTGTTCCACTTTGGAAAGGTTCATAAAGCAGTTTTGAGGTTGCAGGTACAACTGTCTAAGATCATGGTCCACAGCTTCTTCAAATGTCTGTACCTTGGATGGTAACCCGACTAGACTTGGGTTGAAAGTAGAGGGTCTCTTGAGACCAGTGTTCTTTGTATCTGCTCCCTGTGAAGTAGAGGTTTTGTTCGCAAACAAATAGTGGAGCCTGATTTTCCTGAAGAATTTACCCATCTCCGTTTGTATGAGAAACGGGTCACCCTTGTTCGTTTTTACATATCCCAGTCCTTTATTAAGGACCTGTTCTTCAATGTGTGATAAGGAATGTTTGCTCAAATTTATCACGAGGCTGATGTTCCCGCCTGTTCCCGCGGGATCTTCTTGCCGTCCCTCAGTTCCATAGTTGCTGGTGCAAAGTTCCAACGCACTTGGCCTTGTGGTTGGCTTCTCCGCCGGCCTCTCGGGCGTCCAAAGCCCTGTCCTAAAAAAGACTGCTGATTAAAGTCTGGGTATGCTTGTTGTGGTCCAAAGGGGCCTGGCGGGGGAAATGTGGGTGGGCCCCATGGTGATGGTTGCCACCATGTAGGACAAGGGGGTTGACTATAGTAGGGATTGTAACCTCTTTTGTTCCTCCTGTTAGCACGTCCTCTCGCTCCCCCTTTGTAGCTGCCCTGGTTAGAAGAGTCAGAATCGGTAGATGTCTCATCCGAATTTGACGTACCATAGGTGGATCCACCTGTACGTCCGTTGTTATTGAAAGCTGCAGGGACATAATTGTCACATAATTACAACAGCCATGCATAGGACAGAAACAATCTAACAGGAATTTGCCATCCCAAGAAAAGAAATTGAAGATATGAATACAATCAATGTATATCTTAGTAGTTTGTTTTATTTTCTTCCTGCTGTGATCCTATTCTTAACATAAATCATTAAATAAAAAAATCCACTGCCAATGCCACACATTTTGAGTTTTGTGAATTGAAAAGACTATTCCAGGTTTCACTAACACAACACATATACAGCATGGGCAGGAGCAGTGCAAGTTCCAGTTATACAAACAACAGCATTGGCAGCACTGTCCGGCCTACTCCCATTCTCCAGAGGTGCTACCAGAGTATAACATACTTAGAAGTCTTAAGGCACAGATGATCTCTTTGTATCACATAACTAACACTAGATTATAGGACTGCGGTAACCCCTAAACCGATAGGATAATATAGTGAGTTAGCACATCCTGCTAAAATGTTCCTCCAATCTGTGGCTTTATAAGTACAAATAATGCTACTCAGCATTTCATTTTTAACTGAAGATTCCTTCAGCAGGTGCTGTAAAAAGTTGTATGTCCTGTCTTAAACATAGAAATTATGAGCTTCTAGGTGTCCCAAACAAAACACATAATTGGAGTTTCAGATAATTGTGTTTTGGCGCATTTTGAAAACACATCGCACATACCCCCGCTTAAACCACTAATGTTATGAACTATCAATTAACTTGCATCTGCGGGTGTGGCGGTGTCCTTTCATCAAAAGTCAAGAAAACCCCAGGTCTCCTGCTTCCACAACTGTGGCTCTAAAGGGTAGTGACCTTAATCAAAAATTCTAGACTCTTGACAGCTGGAAATGGCGATGGGAATGGTGCAGAGATGTGAAATGGAGGGTAATCAGAGAAGAGTGTAATTAGCAAATGCTAAACAGCTCTGGGACGGAGAAGGGGTGTTAAGAGGAGAGTGGTAGAAGACAGGGAGAAGTGAGGGTTGGTTGGCGATGGTCATGTAACAGGAGAGATTAGCGGGAGAAAGAAACAGCAGCAGGTAACATGCAGGTCACAATTTAGAAAAGACAGTTCAGTCTTAAGACCCTCAGATGAGCTATGCATTTCCACTTTGTTCACCCTCAAAGGACTGACAGCCTGATATTGTTTGAAAAACTAGCTACCAAATTACAATTCCAGTTGTAATCCTCAGAATATGTGCTCTTGGCACAATTCGGAAGTGATGGAAAGCACAGGCTCACATTTAATGTTTGGCCGGTTGCCAACTTTGATTGTTATTACACTTATTTGAAGTGAATGGACAGCAGTAGGAACTATAAGCAACTTCAAAAAGACGCACACGTCTTTACGATCTCTTTCAAATATGCAGGTCTCCCAAGTCGTTGTAGATCTTCGGCATGCAAACACTGTATAATCCAGGCCTTGGTGCTGCTGCTGAAAGAAAGGTTGAGCACTGCCAGTGGAGAAAAGATACAGGGCAGCAGGATTGCAAGGTCCATTTACACACACCCACACAAGCACAGTCGCTTGTACAGAAGCAGTTCAAGCTTCCTTTACATTCACAAAGTTATTAGCCCGTTGCCAGCACCAGTAAAGGAAAGGCTGACAGAAGAGGGATAAGTGGAGAGAGTCAAAGTTGAGATGGAGAGAGAGGAGGTTCCGTTTCAGAAGGGATGTTGACATAGAGAGAGGGAGATAGCTAGGAGTGTGGCAGGGAGAGGAGGGTAAGGCAAACAGAGGAGGGTAAGGCAAACAGAGGAGGGTGAGGCAAAGAGAGGAAGGAGGATGAGGAAGAGAGAGAGGATGGCAAGGTGAAGAGGCAGAGAGGGAGAAGGATGAGGAAGAGGGAGGAGGGTGAGGAAGAGAGAGAGGATGGCATGGTGAAAAGACAGTGAGGGAAAGAGTGAGAGAAAGGCTTGGCAGAAAAAAGTTAAAGAGAGGGAGAAGAATGAAGTGGAGACAGTAGAATAAGATGGCAGTGGAAGCACAGTGAAGTGAGGAGATTAAGGCAGAAAGAGAGGAGGGTGAGGTGGAGAGAAAGAAAGAGGGGGTCACTGCAGGAAAACTGGGGGACTTCATGGCGAAAGAAGGGTGAGACAGAGAAAGAGGAGGGTGAGGTGAAGAGAGATTACAGTGAGGCAGAAAGATGCAAAAGTTGGGAAGAGCAAGGTGAGGTTGAGACAGGAGGGTAAGTCAGAGAGAGAGGATGAGACGTAGAATAAGAATGGTGTGGCAGAGAGAACGGAGGATGTGAAAGAGAGAGCCAAAGATAAAGAACTTCAGTACAAAAACCCTTATAACAGAGTTAAAACTAGTAAACACGACCCCCACAGTAGCCAAAGTATTCATCTTCTTCCCAAGAAGCCCATTTGGCATGCCCAGATCCAGGTCTCAGACAGAAATCTATTCATCGTCACGGCCCACCCATGTTTTTTCACGGCCCTCCCAGATCCCACATCCTGCAACAGGGCCTGCAGCACAGGCACGTCCCATGTGATAATTCACTATCTGGATAATACTGCCAAACGCGTATGTACACCAATGCTTGAATTTGTCTTCCTAAGATGGAGACAATTGCAAAAAGTACATGTTTGGGGTGTGGGAAGGCCAAACTTAGGAGGACGAGTCAGAAGTCATGCTACCCTGTCTGTGGAAGGCACCATCTTCGCGAGGGTGAACGAGTATTGTAGAGCCCACCATATCTGTCTGCACAGCTGCTCGCCAACAGGGTATTTTTAGGCCAAGAGAAAAATGTGATATAGAAGACTAATGCATATCGAAATCTTAAACCACCAGGGGCCTAGGCCCTTTTGTACAGACACCCCATGTGTATTGCGACCCAATACCAATATTCCATTCATGGTGGATACTGTATACTTTTTGTGTGTGAATTATATAATGCACAGTACAGCACAGAAGTAGCAGTCTTAAAGACAACCGATACCAACGCCGCACTGTTGAAAAAAAAAAAAAAACAAGTTTAACAAGCACTCCATGCTTTAGACCCCAAGAAAATACAAAGCGGCTGGAAGATTACGCTTTTTGCTTAAAAAATAATCTGTCTTTATTCCGTAGGTTGTTTGTAAACCGTCAGGCCGCTCAGCTTTATGGGAAGAAATAATCTGTTTCTATGGTTAGAGCAAACAAAACAGGAAACTTCCAGTGAATCTCAGAACAAACAATGACAACATGAATGACAATGATAACCAGGTGGGCAAAATAATACACAGACCCCACTGCATATGATAGTTACTGCCGAAAAGTAACGGGGCCCAAAGAAAACAACATTCAAAAACCACAGAAAATGTAAACGTTAGTCCCCAACTCAGAAATACTACGTATAGACTCCATCCTGGCTAGAACTCACGTTCCCATGGTGACATCGTGGTAACTGCTATTTGCAACCCATGCAGCCCTCATTTTGTACTTTTGATAAACAGCAATCACTGGCCCCTTAAACTGCATTGTTTACAGGTTACTAACTTCATACTGAGTATATAGAAACTAGCTACATAAGTTTGTTTATTCGCAGACCTGGCAAAGTGCTAAATCGAGATTCTATGTGGTAATAATGTTTATACAAAAATCCGGTGGGGAACAATACCACCATGTGAGAAGAAATGGGTAGAATAAAATGAGCTATGTCCTTGAGGAAGACGAATAGGAACGGTTTTAAATGTGATCGAGAGCCCGGGCCATCACATACGATACTACGTACTTTAAAGCTTATTTGTCATAAACTCCGCGTTCACCTAAGAACGCCTCTTCACCATAATGACCCAGGAGATGTTTTTCCACAAATAAGCAATTGCAGAAAACATTTGTTAAAAACTCAAAACAAAAAGACTGGCCCGAAAGGACGATCCGTAGCACTGGCCTGCTTTGTGAGGCAGTGAAGTTTGCATTGCATTTGAATATATTTTGATCCCTTTCATGCTCCTCTTATCACTACACGCGGAATGTCAACTTCCACGGCCTTCAGAGGGCTGGAATGGAATGCTTCTTAAATCCAGAATTTGCACGGCAGATATGGCTGAGGGTAACCATGTGGGTGACACTGCCATGATCTAAACTGAATTCGCTGCTGACGACAACTAGATATTACATAAGTAGGAAATCCCTGGCCTGAACTTGCATCAACAACATTCATTATTCCCGAGAAAGATTACACTTAAAACAAGAGCGTCCACTTTATTCTCGTTCCTTGACATTCGGACGGGCCTCTGCGTCCCTCACTTCTGCTACTTGCATCTCTACCCTCCCCAATTGCTCAAGTGAAATGCTGAAAACATGCCCGCCCCACCGCTCACTACGTAGATGTGAGCAGAGCTGGGCAGCAGTTCCGGACGTGTCAACCAATCCTCTGGTATTTTTATATCCAGCGCCAACTTGTCTATAGAAACTGCACACTCCCTGGAATCAGCCTCATTACTTAGCTCACTGTGTATTTTTCTGCATTTCACGGTAAACAAGGATTAAAAAGAATGTGTGTGCAGCAGGAGCATCTGAACCAACGAGTGGTCACCGTTTGCTCGTCTGTCACACCCGTTTCTTTGAGCAATGGCCGCTAACACGTTCATGCTCAGTTGTGCCCCAAATGCAGTGGAGCAGAGGGGAGATTTGCAGTCCCTACGAACGTGGTGTCCTTCAAACCACATGCACGTTTCTCACACAACTTTCAACGTTTACTTGCTCAAGAAGTTTGCTAAAACTACTCGTATATACTACCAGTGTGGAGACATTATTAAAAGAATGGCCTATCTACCCCAATTATTAATGTATCGTCCTTCAACAATGAGTGACTTAATACTGAGCATGTCTCCAGATTACCCTGGGAGCAGGACATTGCACCTCCCTCCAGTGATGTGGGGTGAGGTGTTAAAGTGACCCAACATTCATAAATGCTGTAACGTGGAGTGAAAAACAGCCTCACTCTTCAGCAAGACTGACTCAGATTAAAGTGCAGTGAAGATGGCAGTTTTTGAACTTCAGCGGTTTGCCCTGTAACGTCCAAAGCTATACAGATTTCTTTCCGTTTTCCGAGCAACTGTTGAGCTTGGAGTTTCCAAACAGTGGGAAGTAACACTTCGGTTTATAAACGTCCTCTTCTTTCAAAGTGCTATTCACGCCAGCAACGTCATCCATCATTTCATTTCCTCTCAGATATGCTGGATTCACTCAACAGTTCAGACCCAAGCCTGTCCAATGGTCTGGCACCATGAGGAAGTATTTATCCATTGCTTCGCAGAACCTGGTTCGGTACAGCTCCGGAGAAACCACCGTTGGCATTTTACCTGACAATTTGAGAAAAACATACTCTTAGCAAACGCATTTTGTTTTTTTATCAAAACTGTAGATACATATACAACGATTTACATGAGCATATGAAATGTCTATAATGTACTAGTTCTTTTGTAAACTGACGCTAGTGTTCAACACAATTAACACTGTTCCTGTTATGCATCTCTTTCTTCATCCCGTTGTTTGCTGGTGAATGAAGGTCGATTGCTTGTCTCATGTTTGAACTTTCCTTTCTTAATGAACACGTTACTTACCTTAGAATATATTCCCCAAGTATGATTCTGGATCCCGAAATTCTTAAGCAATATCTCTGCCTGCAGGAAGGTGGCACTGATCGGCTTTGCATCAGCGAAGTTGGAAGTGACGTCGCGGTGCCCATATAAGTGCCAACTTAGTGTGCTGACATCAGTTTCTTTCATGACCATTTCCAAGTAAAATATGTGGAGCTACAAAAAAACAATGTTCTGACCAGAGTACAGGATCTTTAAAGTTTAGAGCCCAGTCAAATAGTGGGTAGAATGGGAGGGTTGGGGAGGAAACTGCGGTTGGATAAAGTCTCTACCATAAAAAGGTGTTATCAAAGGTAAGTAACTTGTTCTACTGCTACAGACTTCTAACTGCAGATTCCTCACCTTAGAATAGATACCCAAGCAATACCTGCCTGGTGGTGGGTCTGCAAACTGGTTCAAACCAGAAAATCCTGTAGGACCAAACAGCCAAAATACAAGTCTGGACAGACCTGACTGTCCAAGCAGAAGAACTTCGTAAATGTGTGCAAGGAGATCCACTAAGCGGCTTAGCATAGGTCCTAGACAGGTAGCCAATGTGCCAATGCAGTAGTAGCAGCCTCCGAACTCGTGGAATGGGCTCGCAAGCCTTCCCAGAGGCTGCCTCTTGGCTAATGTGCAGCAGATCTTAATGAGTAGTACAATCCATTGCATAGCCTTGCCCTTTTTCGCTCTAGGGAGCTTGATGAAGAGCCGATCATCCACTCAAAAGTGTTTAGTGCGATTAATATAGAATGAAAGAGCTCTCTTTGGGTCCCGGCGATGGTCAGTCCTACATGGAAGGATGAGACGGAGCGAAGAAAGTAGGCAGAGTGATGCTCTGGCCATCATGAAATGGGCTGACAACTTTCAGCAGAAAAAGAGGCACGGGTCTTAAGAACCAATTTGTCAGGAAAAAAGCAGGAGTACGAAGGGTGAAATGAGAGAGCCTGAAGCTCGCTCACCAGTCTGGCAAATGGAATAGCCACCAGGAAGACCGTTTTTATAGTCAAGAGCTGCAGGGAAAAGCTTTGGAGAGGCTCGAAGTGGGCACACATGAGATATGTGAGGACCAGATGAGGCATTACAAAAGGAGCAGGCGGGAGCAAAAGTTGCAAATCTCTTAAAAAAAAAAAAAAAAAAGAGTCACAACCGGTGACATGCATGAACAGGGATAATTGATTTGGTAGCCACAGGCAAAGTTGAAATGCCTGACACGTAACCCATCACAGTGCCCAGGGCAAGGCCCTCCCGGGCTAGAGACAACAGAAACTTCAACAACTCCCAACAGTGCAGAAAGGGGTCCACCTGGTGTGAGGAACACCAAACCAAAAGAACAAGTTACCTACCTTCGGTAATGATGTATCTGTAAGAGACATAGGTTAGTTATAGATTCCTTACCATAGATTTTGCCCCAGGCGTAATACTGGATCCAGAGAATTTTTTCTCAGCAGTACCACTGCACGTCAGTAGGTGGCGTCGGACGACTCCACGTCGGTCGCCAGCTTCGTGGTCGCTGAGATGACGTCACAGTGCCAACTTAGATGCAGCCCCTGCATGCTGACGTGAGTTAGGACAACTTTCCACGCAAGAAGCGCTGAGCCATGCAAGACACTGGTGCGCTTCAACTAGGGCCCTGTAAGAGAATACCTCCCTAGAAGTCAGTTTGCAGAGCGGGGAGGATGGGTGAGGCAGTAATGAGTCTATAACTAACCTATGTCTCTTACAGATACATCATTACAGAAGGTAAGTAACTTGTTGATCTGAAAGAGACAGTTATAGATGCCTTACCTTAGAATTGATACCCCATCAATACCATCCCCGGAGGAGAGTCTGCAAACCAAGTTCACACTAGGAAGTCCTGGAGGACCGAACGGGCAAAATAGCCGTCCCTCCAGACTTGGCTGTCCAGGCAGTAATGTTTAGTGAACGAGTGCAAGGAGGCTCACGTGGCTGCCTGACAGATATCAAGAGGAGGGACTCCACGTGCCAGTGCAGTGGTGACTGCCATAGCTCTAGTGGAATGAGCATGCAGCCCCACTGGAGGTTCCTTTTTTAACAAAGTGTAACAGATTTTGATGAAAAGGACAACCCATTTAGAGATGGTACGCTTTTGAACAGCCCATCCTTTCTTGGCACCTACATAGCCAATGAAGAGTTGATCATCTACCCGAAAATCTATTGTGCGGACAAGGTAGAAAGAAAGCGCGCGCTTATAGTCCAGGCGGTGGAGTCTCTCCTCCTCCTTGGAAGAGTGCGAAGGTAGGAAAAAAGTGGGCAAAGCAATAGTTTGTCCAATGTGAAAAGATGTAACCACTTTTGGAAGTAACAAGAGCTTCGTTCAAAGCTCGGAGAAGAAAGGGGGCTTGGAAGAAAGAGCTTAAAGCTCACTCACGCTATAAGCAGAATTAATGTCAACAAGGAAGGCCGTTTTCAAAGTAAGGAGCCCGAGAGGGCCGTTATGAGGGGGCTCGAAGGGAGCACACATGAGATAAGTAAGAACATGATTCAAGTCCCACTGGGGCAATATGAACGGAGTTGGAGGAAACAGATGAGTAATGTCCTCAAATAATATATTTACAAGAGGGGACTTAAACAAGGAAGGCTGATCATGCAGCCAAAGGAAGGCAGAGATATCCGCAAGCTAACCTTTAAGAGTGCACAGACCAGAGCCCTGCTGAGCCAAAAGAAAAAATACATACAAGAGGACCTCAGAAAGAGAGGCAGAAAGGAGATTCACAGCCTTTGCTGCATACCATGCCACAAACTTGTTTCATCTACAGGAGCATACCGATTTAGTGGAGGGATGTCTGGCTGCCAAGATGACATCACACCCTTCAGGCAGAAGGTTGAAAGCTGTCAACTGTTGCAGCTCAATCTCCTCGCAAGGAGGTGGAGGCTGGACAGGTTAGGGTGAAGCACCCTTCCCTGCAGCTGCGACAGAAGATCCTACCGAAGGGGCAGTCTGAGTGGAGGATCGATGGCCATGCTCAGGAGCTCTGGGTACGAGAATTTGTGCCAAGTCTAGATCCACAAGAATACCTTGGGCCCGGTCGTCCTTAATCTTCTTCAGCATTCTGAGCAGAAGTGGCACAGGCAGAAATCTGGTTGGGGAAGGGAAAGGGATCCTCCTCTGACCCAAGCTTAGTTTGTTAGCCACCACTGCAGTTGTTGTGCAGTTCCCTCAGAGATCTGGACGTAGTCGGAAAATTCCCCTGATGCTGCACCCACTGGAACTTCAGGTCCCACTGCAGAGCCTACATAGGCCATCAGGCATGATCCATCGGCAGGAGGCCATGAGGCCCAACAGCATCCGGGTCATTCTCACCAAAATCTAGACTAGAGGCTGAAACATCGGTATCATAGCTCGAATATCCCAGACTCGCTGCTCGGGACGATAGGCCCGAAACTGCACTGTGCCCAGAACAACCTGATGAAAGAGAGAATCTGAGAGTGGAGTCAGGTATGACTTCGGCACATTGATAGTGAACCCCAGCGAATGCAGGAGGTCCTCTGTAGTCTGGTGGAGGGAGATGAAAGCCTGGGCGGGCCCACCTTCAACAGCCAGTCGTCAAGATGGGGGAAGACAAACCCCTGATCTGCACAGATGCGCTGCGACCACAGCGCACAAGTTACTACTTGTGTAACGATATATCTGTAAGAGACATTAGTTAGTATTAGATTCCTTACCTTAGAATAACCCCAGGCGTCAGACTGGATCCGGAAATTTTTGCGTAGCAGTACCCTTGCGCGTCGGTAGGCGTCGTCTGCGGCTCCGCGTCCGTCGTCGGCGCCGTGATGACGTCGTCGGAGTACTTAGACGCCGCCTCCGCGCGCTGACGTCAGTTCTTAGACACAGCTTTTCCGCGCCAGAAACGCAGAGCCATGTTAAAAACCAACACTGGTGCCATTGAAACTAGGGCCCTGAAGGGGACAACCCTAACCCTAGATATTGGTTCGCAGAACGGGGAGGATGGGTGGGTCGGTAAGGAATCTAATACTAACTAATGTCTCTTACAGATATATCGTTACACAAGTAGTAACTTGTGCATCTGAAAGAGACACGTTAGTATTAGATTCCTTACCTTAGAATAGATACCCCAGCAATACCAACCCCGGTGGTGGGTCTGCGAACCAATAATCACACCAGAAAGTCCTGGAGGACGGAACGGCCAAAGAAGCCATCCCTCCGGACTTGACCGTCCAGGCAGTAGTGTCTCGCAAACGTGTGCAGCGATGCCCACGTAGCTGCCTGACAGATGTCTTGCAAGGGCACACCTCTGCCCAGGGCAGTGGTGGTCGCCGTCGCTCGGGTAGAATGAGCCCGCAGTCCAACCGGGGGCTCCTTCCTAGCCAAGGAGTAGCATGCCTGGATACACAGGATGATCCACCGGGAGATGGTCCTCTTGTGCACCGCTTTCCCCTTCTTAGCGCCCACGTAACCAACAAAGAGTTGGTCATCCACCCGGAACTGGCGTGTGCGATCCAAATAGAATGAGAGCGCACGTTTTGGGTCCAGACGGTGGAGCCGCTCTTCTTCTTTAGAGGGATGCGGTGGCGGGAAGAAGGTAGGCAAGGTGATGGACTGCCCGATGTGGAAGGCCGTGACAACCTTGGGCAGGAAAGAAGGTTTGGTACGAAGCACCACTTTGTCCGGATGGACAGAAAGGAAAGGTGGAGTACAAGAAAGAGCCTGGAGCTCACTCACTCTCCTGGCAGAGGTGATGGCAGCCAGGAAAGCAGTCTTCAAAGTCAGAAGGCGAAGAGGACAGTTGTGAAGTGGCTCAAAGGGAGCGCACATCAGAAATGTAAGAACCAGGTTCAAGTCCCACTGAGGCATCACAAACGGAACAGGAGGAAACGTGTGAGTGATGCCCTTAAGAAATCTGTTAACAATAGGGGACTTAAACAAAGAAGGCTGATCAGGTAGCCTGAGAAAGGCTGAAAGGGCAGAAAGGTAGCCCTTGATAGAGCCCAGAGCAGAGCCCTGCTGGGCAAGAGAAAAAAGGAAGAGAAGAACCTCAGAAAGAGGGGCAGAAAGTGGATCCACAGCCTTTGCTGTGCACCATGCCACAAATCTGTTCCACCTGCAGGCGTATACCGACTTTGTGGAGGGACGCCTGGCTGCCAGAATGATGTTACAGACTTCAGGAGGCAAGTCAAATGGCCTCAACTGTCGCCGCTCAATCTCCAAGCATGGAGGTGGAGACTGGACAGGTTCGGGTGGAGGACCGTCCCCTGCTGCTGCGACAGAAGGTCCTCCTGAAGAGGCAGATGAACCGGGGGATCGACTGACATACTGAGTAGCTCTGGATACCAGTACCTTCTCGCCCAGTCCGGAGCCACAAGGATGACTTGGGCCCGGTCGCGCTTGATCTTCTTCAGCACTCTGGGCAGAAGTGGTATAGGCGGAAAGGCGTACAACAGACCGCAACTCCACTCACGACGAAAAGCATCTCCGAGCGAGTGCCGCCTTGGAAATTCCAACGCGCAGAACTGATGACATTGCGCGTTCTCTTCGGTGGCGAATAGATCTAACCAAGGCTCTCCGCATCGCTGAAAGAGGCCTTGCGCCACGTCCGAGTTCAGACGCCATTCGTGATCCATCATGTACCGACGGCTGAGCTCGTCCGCCCTGGCGTTCAGAGAACCTGCCAGGTGTTGAGCCACCAGGGTCACGCCCTGGCGTTCCAGCCATTGCCAAAGGCGAAGAGCCTCTTGACAAAGGATCCACGACCCCACCCCGCCTTGTTTGTTGCAGTACCACATGGCGGTGGTGTTGTCCGTGAACACCTGCACTACACTCCCCCGGACAGAGGGGAGGAATGCCTTCAGTGCTAGACGAATCGCCCGTAGCTCCAACAGGTTGATGTGGAGCCGGGCCTCCGCCGGAGACCAGAGGCCTCTGATCTCCGCCTCTCCCATGTGGCCTCCCCAGCCCTGGAGGGACGCGTCCGTCACAACTACGTGCTCCGGTTGGGGAAGGGAGAGGGATCTGCCGCTGACCCAATCGCGGTCCGTAAGCCACCACTGCAGCTGTCTCGCAGTGCCCTCCGAGATCAGGACGTGGTCGGAGAGGTTGCCCTGATGCTGGGCCCACTGAAACTTCAGGTCCCACTGCAGAGCCCGCATCCGCCACCTGGCGTGATGCACCAGCAGGATGCAGGAGGCCATCAGCCCCAGAAGCCGCAGCGTCAACCTGACCGAAACCCGGGATAACGGCTGAAAGATGGGAATCAGAGCCTGAATATCCCGGACCCGCAGTTCGGGCGGATAAACCCGAAACCGCGCCCAGAACCGCTCCGATGAAGAGGAGCTTCTGAGAGGGACACAGGTGTGACTTCGGCACATTGATGGAGAACCCCAGCTGGTGCAGGAGGTCTGCCGTCGTCTGGAGGTGGCTGACGACTGTCTGGGGCGAGCCCGCCTTCAACAACCAGTCGTCGAGGTAGGGGAAGACTGAAACCCCTAACCTGCGCAGATGAGCTGCGACCACCGCCATCACCTTCGTGAACACCCGTGGGGCGCTGGTAAGGCCGAAGGGGAGCACGGTAAACTGAAAGTGCTCGTGGCCCACCATGAACCGCAGGTAGCGCCGGTGGGCAGGCAGGACGGGGATATGAAAATAAGCGTCCTGCAAGTCCAACGCTACCATCCAGTCTCCTGGGTCCAGGGCAGCCAGGACCTGAGCCAGTGTCAGCATCTTGAACTTCTCCTTCCGGAGGAAGCCGTTGACGTTCCGTAGGTCCAAGATAGGGCGCAGGCCCCCTTTGCCCTTCTTGGGTACCAGAAAGTAGTGGGAGTAGCAACCACACCCTACTTCTGGCCCAGGAACGCGCTCGATGGCCCCTTTGGCCAAGAGGGCCGTAACTTCCTCCTGCAGAAGTCGCAAGTGATCCCCCGATACACGGTGGTTCTGCGGTGGCATGGCTGGAGGAGTCGCCTCGAAGGGGAGGGAGTAGCCCCTTCGGACGATTTGCAGCACCCACCTGTCCGACGTGACAGTGCGCCAGTGAAGGTGGTGATGGCGAACCCTGCCTCCCACTGGCGTCACATGGGCCTGAAAGCACGGACTAGGAGGGTTTAGAGGCGGATGCTGCGGGGGAAGGTGTGGACTGACCTCGCTGCTGCCCCCGACCACCAGGACGGCGGTTCCCACGGCCGCCACCGCGTTGGGTATTGCCCTGCGGTGCGTGGCTGGCGGCACGTGTGGGCGCACCCCTTCCGTGGCCACGAAAAGAGTGATAGGCAGCCGATTGCTGGCGCTGGCCCGAGAGGCCTAAGGACTTGGCCGTAGCCCTGGAGTCCTTAAAACGCTCAAGCGCATGGTCTGCCTTGTCGCCAAAGAGGCGACGGCCATCGAACGGCATGTCCATAAGCGTGCTCTGGACATCCGCCGAGAAGTTGGCGGACCTCAGCCAGGCGTGGCGTCTGACCGCCACCGTCGTTGCCATCGCTCTACCCAGCGAGTCAGTGGTATCCAGCCCACACCGGATGGAATATTTGACTGCATCCCGGCCCTCCACGAGGGCTTGGACGAGTTTGGCCCGTACCTCCAACGGACACTCTGGCAGCACTTCCACGACCTTATCCCACACAGAGTGGGTGTAACGTCCCAAGAGGCAGGCGGTGTTAGAAGACCGCAGGCCGAGGCTAATAGATGAGAAGATCTTCTTCCCATACTGGTCATACCTCTTGGATTCCCGGTCCGGGGGTGCGGACGGGAATGCGGTCTGGGAATTGGAGGCCTGGATGACCAGGCTCTCGGGGGTAGGGTGGGAGGACAGGAAACATGGGTCGCCCGGGGCTGGGCGGTGGCGTCTGGCCACGTTCCTATCTACGGGCGAACCCGTAGCGGGCTTGGACCAAGTGCCCAGCAGAACGTCGGTAAAGGCCTCATTAAAAGGCAGCAAAGGCTCGGCCGAGCTTGACTGCGGTTTAAGGACCTCAGTGAGGAGGTTAGTCCTCACGGCCGCGACGGGGAGCTCAAGGCCCAAGGCCTTGGCAGCCCTCATCAGCACCACACTATAAGTTGCCCCCTCCTCCGATGCCACGGAAGGAGGGGAGACAAAACCAGTGTCTGGAGAGGTGTCCAGGCCACTGGCCTCCCCAAGGTCTCCTGTCCAGTCCTCATGAGACTGACACTCCCTGGTCAGAGGGTCCTCAGACCCCTCCCAGTCCTCTTCATCACCCATCTCCTGAAATTCAGGGTTCTCAACCAATGGGGCCTGCTCGCAGAGAGAGAACTCTCCAACCGGCGTCTGGAGCGACGCCGGAACAGGAACGAAGGTGGAACCGGGGACGGCCCCGCCCGAGGCCGGCGGCGACACCTGAGGGTCCGACGCCGGGGAGGTCGTCAGATCCACCGGCGACGAACCAGATCCCGAAGGAGGACCAGCAGCATCCTGCGGCGCCGGGCCCGAAGCCGGCGGCGGCGTCGGAACGACTGGACCCCTCGGCGCCGGGCCCGAAGGCACCGGCGGTGTCGGGATAACGGGGACCTGCGGCGCCGGGCCCGAAGGCGTCGGCGGCGTCGGGGCCAAAGCACCCGACGGCGTCGGGGCCGGAGCCGCCGACCCGCTAGGGCCCCCAGACGGGTCCGCCGGGCCCGAAGGCGCCGCGGAGCCCGTCAGAGGAGAGAGTTTCCTCATGGCCATGAGGAAGCGCTCGACCTCCTCCGGCGTCGCGTTTAGCCCAGGGACCGGAGGGTGTGGAGCTGCACGCGGCGCCCGCGACTCCGTCGGAGCCGCGTGGGCGGTGTCACCCGAACCCCCGGCCGCTTCGCGCGAGCGTCGGGGGGAGTCCGAGGAGCGATGACGCCGCTTGGACTTCTTGTGCCTCTTACCTGACGACGACTTCGACCCGGAGGAGTGCGGCCTACACTCAGAGCTGTGATGGCTCCGAGCCCGCGACCTGTCCCTCGACCTCCCATGGGATCGGGACCTCTCACGGCGCGGGGCCGACTGCCGGAGTTCGAGGCGCCTACGGGACCGCTCCCGCCTGGCTTTCGAAGAGAGGGCCCGGCAGTCGGAGCAGGCCTTGTCGTCGTGGTCGACGCCCAAACACGACAGACGCGGTGAGGATCCGTGACCGACATCAGCCGGTCGCAATCGTCACAAGGTTTGAAGCCGGGCATCCCTAAAGGCACCGTGTCGGAGTCGAGAGACTCGAATAGGATCAAAAAGGATCAAAAAGGTTAGTCAAAAAGTGACTAGGGTTACTGCTTTTTCCAGATCTGCGCTTGCTGGCGCGGAAAAAAGAAGAACTGACGTCAGCACGCGGAGGCAGCGTCTAAGTACTCCGACGACGTCATCACGGCGCCCACGATGCCGACGACGGACGCGGAGCCGCAGACGACGCCTACCGACGCGCAAGGGTACTGCTACGCAAAAATTTCCGGATCCAGTCTGACGCCTGGGGTTATTCTAAGGTAAGGAATCTAATACTAACGTGTCTCTTTCAGATTATCACTTTCGTGAACACCCGAGGGGCACTGGTAAGTCCAAATGGGAGCATAGTGAACAGAAAATGGTCATGGCCTACCGTCAACCGTAGGTAGCGTCTGTGGGCTGGCAAGATGGGGATATGGAAATAGGCCTCCTGCAAGTGCAGCTCCACCATGCAGTCTCCAGGGTCGAGGGCAGACAGGACCTGAGCCAAAGTTAGCATTTTGAACTTCTCCTTCCAGAAGAAGTGATTGAGGGCCCTGAGGTCTAGAATAGGAGGCAGGCCTCTGTCCTTCTTGGGCACAAGAAAGTAGTGGGAATAGCAACCACAACCTACTTCTGGTGCAGGACCCTCTTGATAGCTCCCTTGACCAAGAGAGCTGAAACTTCCTGGCAGAGAAGAGCCAAATGATCCTCCGACATGTGATCGAAAGATGGTGGCATGGTGGGAAGGGTAATCTCGAATGGGAGGGAGTAGACCCTGTGGACTATTTGCAAAACCCACCTGTCCGACGTAATGGTTTGCCAGTGGGGGAGGTTATGGCGAATCCTGCCGCCCACTGGCAGTTGGTGGCCCTGAGAGGTCAGACACGGAAGTCTTCGAGGCTGCTGCCTGGGGAGAAAGGGTGGACTGGCCCGCCCGCTGGCTCTCAGACCAGCGAGGTTGCTGAGTCCTGCGTCCGAGACCACGAAGAGGCTGGGCAGCTTGCGTGGACCGGTTGCTAGACGTACGAGTTACTTACCTTCAGTAACGATGTATCTGGTAGAGACGATTCTAGCAGCAGACTCCTTCACGTAGAATTATCCCCAGGCGTGAGACTGGATCCGGAAGTCTTTTGCCACAGCGTACGTGACGTCAGCAAGGTCACATAAGTCCCACCCAGGCGCGCCTACGTCAGTTTTCTTCGGAGAACTTTTCCGCACCACAACGCGGAGCCACAAGACAAAAAACTGTGGGAGCATGGGAACAGTGTTCGAAAGAGCAGAAAAAAGAGAATGGAGACAAATGACACCATAAGGAACAATGGCAGAGCAGGCAGGGGCAGAAGAAATAACAGAGCAGAGCCCTGAGGAGCCACCCTGCCAGTATGTAGACAGCCGTCCCCCTCTTCTTCCCCGTGTCCCGGACACAAGGGACATGCATAAAAAGTCATGACCCATGTAGCAGGCCAATCACCCTCATCCAGAAACAAGAAAGGGGAGTCAGTCCCCAGACAAACAGGAACAACAAACCTCCAAGCCATCCTAGCATAGAGGGCAACCACCCCCCAAGGAACAAAGGCAAGCCATGGCCAGAGGACCCCTATGCAGAGGTTAGCAGAGGGGCCAGGACCCCTAGCAGCAAGAGGAAGGGAAGGGAGGAGAGGGAAGGAGAGATTGAAGGCAAACCCCCCAAACCTGGAGTAGCGGGGCACAAGAACACCGTAACCTCATCCTCCAAGAACCAAGAGGAGGAATGAACCGCAACCAGACAGAGCCACTCGTCAAGAGCAAAAGAAGGCACTCACAGGAAACACAGTCCCCCACCGGGAGGCGAGCACCGAAGACCAACCCAGGGTCCTCGCAGAACGGGGAGGAAGGGTGAGCCGTGAAGAAATCTGCGACTAGAATCGTCTCTACCAGATACATCGTTACCAAAGGTAAGTAACTCGTACATCTGATAGAGACTACTAGCCGCCGATTCCTTCACATAGAATAGATACCCTAGCAATACCCACGGGGAAGGAGGGTCTGCGAAAGGACCCCACTAGCCTGGAAAGAATAGAGGGTCCCACAGGGGACCATATCTGTGGGCCAGGTAAGTAACCTCATCCCCGCCAGGCCAGAGGAACCCCCACAAGGAGAACACCACCAACCCCAGAGGATGTAGGAGGAAGAAAAAAGACTGAAGAGGCCCGTACCCTCACAGCAGAGGAAACAAGGGCAAGGTTAGAGAGGCCGAAGCACCCCACAACCTTACAAGGCAACAGAGCTTCAATCCAATGCTAAGACAGGAGGAAGAAGAGGAGGAAGAGGAAGAAGAAGAGGAGGAAGAGGAAGAAGAAGAGGAGGAAGACGAAGAGGAAGAGGAAGAGGAGGAAGAGGAGGAAGAGGAGGAAGAGAAAGAAGAGGAGGAAGAGGAAGAAGAGGAGGAAGAGGAAGAGGAAGAGGAAGAAGAAGAGGAGGAAGAGGAGGAAGAGGCGGAAGAGGAAGAAGAAGAAGCCCAGAGGGCCCAAGGAAATGAGGGAAAGGAAGGCGAGCCCCCTCCTGATGGCAGGCAACAGGCCAGCCAGAACGGCGCCGACATTCGTAAGCCGCCAGAAGCAAGAAGAACAGCCCGGGGCCCTAGAAAGACCGGGCAGTCTATGCCTGACAAGGGAGCACTCAATCACCCCAGCCCTCAGGAAGGTGAGAAAATGCCCAGCCACACCCCTACGAAGGGCCACACACACGACCTCAAGAAACAAAAGAAAAATACAACGCCATGCAGAACAGACACCCGAAGGCGGCCAGAACTCCCTAGCAGAGCGCAAGCTACATAACAGCTACCACTACCACACATAGGGTACATTAAGTCCCAAGACATGGGAACCCTCTTTGTAAGAACTTCCGCATGCAGAGGAAAAAATATATAGAGCTTTGGGGAAAGAAGCCCCCACGGAAGGCTTGTCAAGCAGCCCAAGAGAAAAACAGAAGGCCTAATCTCAGGGCCAAGTCTGTGCAAATAACTCAAGCAGATAACACACAATAAACAAAGGGCCGTCCAGCAGCCAACAAAGTCACAGCCCAGGCAAGGAGGACTCCAGTGAGCATAAAACACATCTCATAGCAAGGGCAACCGGTCCAAAGAAAGGTCCAGAACCAGCTCAACTCAGCAGTCACTGAGGAGAGGAAGGAGGAGGAGGAGGATAAGGCGGAGGAGGAGGACGTAGCCCTGCCAGGAACCGTTGGCCGCTAACCGTTAGCCGAGGCATGAAACAACAGGCTGCCATTGAACTGAAGATCAATCAGCCGCTCCTGAATATTTTCAGGGAATACGCCATCCCGGAGCCAAGCATGGCTACGGAGGGCGACTGAGGAAGCCAAGCCCGGCCCAGCACCTCCGAGATGTTCAGAGCAGAGCGCAGAATAAACGCCGCTAGCTCCCGGCCCTCCAGCGCATGATGCCGTAAATCCACCTGAACCGTCTCCTGGGATCCAGCAGATCCCAAACACTCAGCCGAGTCCCACAAACAAGAGGAGGCCCTAGCCAACACACGTAAGGTGTTAAGGGCCCGTAGGGAAGTGCGGGTCGAGGCGAACATGTTGCGACTCCCGAGTCCAACCAGCAAGCCTCCCAGGACGGCGGAGTCAACAGTGGCGGAAGGGAGGGAAAAGCAGTCCGCAAAAGTGGACTGGAGACAGAGGGGTGGAGGGAAAGACACGCCGGGTCACGCGGCGCCGGGAGTTGCCAGTGCAGAAGGTGGTGAGGCACTGGATCCCCCTGGGGCAGGGTGCCTCCAAGTCCCCGTCAGGGAAGAAAGGAGCGAACCCTCAAAGGAAAGCAAGATCTCCCTCCCACCAGAGCCCTGGTGAAGAACCTCCAAAAGATGGTCTGCCGGAAAGTGAGCAGCCGGGTCACCCATGCCCAGGATGCCCACCGCCGTGGACACTGTGTCACCCAAGGCCGCACCCGCCTCCATAGGGCCCCGCGGTGGAGGAAGCAGCTCCTCTGTGGGCGATGGCTGCAGATTAAGGCGGCCGTCCCTGAAGCCAAGCGGTGCGGGCAAAGGCCAGACCTGGAAGTCGGGAGGAACCGAAGAATGGGGGACCTGCCGCTGCTCTGACGAACATCTCTGCCTCGAAAATGGCGAGGAGCTGCCCTTCGACGATGCCGGTGAAAAGGACACCACGCGGCGGCCTGTCTCCGGGGAGGATGACACCAAAATGCAGCCAACCTCCAGACCCCTGTGCGTGACTGTAGAGTCCACCACCCGAGGCCGAACGGCGTCACCATACAGTGCCGACGGCCAGATCCGAGGTAACCAAGGGGTGGCGCCTGAACAGCGCCGGCTCAACCTCTGCCAAGGCAGCCGCCTACGTGGAGGAACGAGAAGGACCAGGGGAATGACCCTCCGCCAGCCGCGGCCAAGAATGCGTTGGAGGTGGCCCAGCGATCCATGCAGCACCGCCAGAGCCGACTCAACCTCCGACTCGCCCTCCGATGAGGCAGCCCTTTCGTGGAGGGGCAAGAAAGGCTCGGAGCAGGACGAGGGGTCCCCATCCTGCCTCGACCCAGAGCGGGACGTGGAGGGTCCACCGAACCCTGTGGTGCAGCCCGCACCAGCAGATGCCGGTCCCGTGGAGGCGTCAACTCAGCCGTGGGCAAGACCTTCGCCTGCCCAGAGGGCCGCATCACCCGCGGAGAGCCCACGCCCCCGCCAGGCCTAACACCAGCCCCGGGGACAAACTACGACACTTACTCACTGGGGAGCGACGCTCTTGCGACATCAGAGAAGGGCGAGGACAACTACAACAGCCGTATCTGAAGCCGTCTGCCGAGGCTGATCGGGGAGAGGAAGCCGACCTTGAGAGGCGCGCTGAGAGTAGTTTGATACGGAGCTCCCGCCGCGACTTCGGCTTCAACTGTTGGCATGCCGCACAGTCAGTGGTGACGTGATCCTCCCCCAAACACCACATACAAATGAGGTGAGGGTCCGTCGCCGACATAAGACGCCCACACGACGTGCAAGTCTTGAAGCCCGAAGGCATTCGAACACTGTTCCACCAAAAATTAGGCAAGGTTAAGAAAAAGGGCCCCCCAAACAGGCCCGTAGCAGAGACCGGATCCGCGTTGCATGTGGAAAAGGAAAAAACTGACATAGGCGTGCCGGGGTGTGTCTTATGTGACCTCGATGACATCACGTACGCAGACAATGCCTGGGCGGAGTTGCGTGATGCCGCCCCGCCCCCGGCCCACAGGGATGCTGTGGCAAAAAGTTTCCGGATCCAGTCCCACGCCTGGGGATAATTCTACGTGAAGGAATCTGCGGCTAGTAGTCTCTATCAGATTGGGCCGGACGGGGCGGGCTGCCCCTTCCGTAGCCATGAAAGGGGCGTAAAGCAGACCGGAGTGGAAGGGAAGGCGCAGCTAGGTCCAAGGATCTGGCTGTAGCACGAGAATCCTTAAAGCGCTCCAGCGCCCAGTCTGCCTTACGGTCAAAAAGGCGACGGCCATCGAAGGGCATGTCCATTAAGGTTTACTGAATATCCCCCGTAAAGCCAGACATGCTCAATCAGGCATAGCACCTAAGGGCTACCGACGTGGCAATCGTTCTGTCTAGTGAGTGGGTAGTATCCAGTCCACATTGAATCGTGAATTTAGCTGTGTCTCTCCGGTCTGCCACTGCTTGGGAGAGAATGTCCCAGGCCTCCTACGGGCACTGAGGCAGCACTTACGCGACCGCGACCATATCCCAGATAGTATGGAGTATGCGATAATCATGGACCACAGTCTTCAGCTGGAGGAAGAGAACATACACTTCCCAAGATGATCCAGCTTCTTGGTTGCCGGGGGGAGCAGAAGGAGGGAATGCGCCTTTGGAATAAGAGGCTTGGCCCACCAAGCTCTGGGGGTGGGGGGAAGGGTGTAAGGTGAGGAAAACTGGGGTGCCCGGAGCCGGGCGGTAACGGCAGGTAATCGTCCTTTCCACAGGAGCCCCAGTGCTGGGCTTGGTGCCCAGAAGGATGACAGTGAAGGCTTAGTTGAAGGGGAAACGGGTTCAGAGAAGATTGCTGCAGGCTGAGACACCTCTGTCAGGAGATTAGTCATGACCGTCACTGAAGGGAGCACCAGGCCCAAGGCCTCGGCTGCCCTTCGCACCACTACAGCATAATACGCTCCATCCTCCGTAGCCATGGTAAGGGGAGAAAGCATGCCATGGTCTAGAGAAGTGTCCAGACCACTGGCATCACCCAAGTCCTCTCTCCAGTCCGGCTCTTCAAGCTGGTCTGCCAAAGAATCCAGCAACATCTCCCAATCCTTTTGGGCAACAGGAAGCACCGGGGATGAACAGGGGAACAAAAGGACCCTCTGGCATTGGATTCGATATTGACGGGTCGATCTCAGGGGTGAGGATGGGGACGGTGTAGGCTGGGGACACGGCCGACGTGGGGGAGGGGCGGCTCCAGGATAGATCAAGTAAGGTCGACCAGTGTCAATCCTAATCTAGGCCTGGATCCGCTGGGGCCCTCTGGCACTGGGGCTGCCTGCATCGAAGGCCCAGGACCCCCGACCAGCTCCTTGGGCATGAAGGTGCGCCGTCAGAATCGGGCTGCCTAAAGATACTGTGGAAGGCTTCGTAAAATGCACAAAGTTGGGCAGGGGACGCCCTGGCTCCCGGAAACAGAGGGAGGCGCAGAGACATCCCTGAAGGAGGCACCGAAGACGGAGCTTTAGAGCGACAACGCTCCGGATCCCACGTCATGTCAGCCGACCGACTGGGAGAAGGCAAAGAGAGCAGGTGCTTCTTCGCCTTCTTCTTGTGCTTTGAGTTACCCAAGGAGTTCGAAGATTTGGAATAGGACGAGGCGTGATGGCTCTGCGAGAGGTATCAAGACCTTCCCCGCGAGTGAGACCGGGAGCGACGCAGAGCCAACTTCCGGGCCTCCAAAAACTTTCAGGACCACTCCCAGAAAGACGTTGGAATTATGGCCTGGCAGTCGGAGCACGATTACGGGTCAGGTCGCACTCCACACGAGGTGCAGGTCTGTTACAGACATCAGTTTGTGACAGGTCTCACAGGGTTTAAAGCTGGTCTAACATCCCTAGCGCACCAGAAGTGGAAGACTTGAAAAGAAGTTGACAAAATACCAAAAAAGCTTAGACAAAAAGTGACTAAAGGGGTAGCTCTCTCAATATCTGCGCTAGGCTGGCGTGGAAAAAGAAAGAACTGACATCAGCGCATAGGGGCGGCTTGTAAGTAGGTCATCGTGCCGACCACAAGGACAGACACATACCAACGTGCAGGGGTACTGCTCAGAATAAAATCTCCGGATCCAGTCTGAGGCCTGGGGAAAATTCTAAGGTAAGTAATCTATAACTAACTGTCTCTTTCAGATACTTATTCCAACAGCAGACTTAGACAGTCTTAGTGGAGGGGTGCTTGGCTGCCAAGATGACAAAACAGACCTCAGGAGGAAGATTGAAAACTGTCAACTGTCGCCGCTCCATCTCCATGAATGAAGGTGGTGAATGCGGTACAAAACTCTACCCTGTGCTGCAACAAAAGATCTTTCTAAAGGGCCCGCTGACCGGAGGACCAATGCCAGTCACCACTGTCAGTTCTGAGTGGGAAAGGGAGAGGGGTTTGCCTCTGGGTCAATCACAGTGTATCAGTCACCACTGCAGATACTGTGCAGCCCCCTCCGATATATGGACCAGGTCGGAGAGATTTTTATAATGCTGTGCCCACTAAGACTTCAGATTCCACTGCAGAGCCTGCAGTGGCATACTGCACTAGTAGGATGCAGGAGACCATGAGAACCAGCAGACTCAGAGTCAGTTTCATTGAAATCCAGGACAGAGGTTAACATGTCAGAATCACTTCCTGGATATTCTAGACTTCCTGCTCTAGAGAATAGGCATTGAATCGCAGTGTCTAGAATGGCTTAGATTGAAGGGAGTGCCTAAAAGAGGGGTGAGGTGTGACTTCGGCACGTTGACAGTGAACCCCAGCGAATGCCTTGGTGAGCCCGCCTTCAAAAAACAGTCATCGAGGTAGGGGAGACTGAAACCCCCGCCCTCCGTAGATGGGCAGCAACCACTGCCATCACTTTCATGAACAGCTATGGGGCACTAGTAATGCTGAGAGGGGGCACCCCAAACTGGAAATGCTTATGGTGCACCATGAACCTCAGATAACACCTGTCGACCAGCAGGGTGGGGTTGTGAAAATGTGCATCCTGCAGGTTCAGCGCTGCCATGCAGGTTCCAGGCCAGACAGAACCTAAGCCAATGTGAGCACCATGAATTTCTCTTTTCCCGGAAAGTAATTGAGAGGGCGCAGATCTAATATAGAATAGAGGTATTCATCCTTTTTTGGGCACCAAAAAGTAGCGGGAGTAACAACCATGCCCAACTTCTGGTGCAGGCACAAACTTGATGGCTCCTTTGGCCAGGAGAAGCTGTACTTCCTGACAGAAAAGGACAGAAGATTCTCCCTCAGCCATTCTTAGGATGGTGGCAAAGGCTGAGGGGTTTCCACAAATGCAAAGGCGTACACCTTTTGCACAATGTGAAGCACCCACTTGTTGGAGGTTATCGCTCACCATTGGGGTAGATGGTGCCTGGCCACCAACAGCATGACTGTGCTGAAAGGAGGGCACACTAAAGAGACTTCGAGGTTGCGGTAGCCAGAGGAGTGGGGGACTGGATAGTATGCTGGGTTTGATTTCTGCTTTCCTCTTTGGTATCTCCAATCCCATCCATGAAAGGACTTAGCAGGTTACTGTACTGGCGGGTACAGTTGATATGGCGAATTCCATTTGTGTCCTGGCCATGGCTGCAGTTGGGTCACGGTTGGGGAGAAGAGACTGCTGCTCAGACCAAGCAGACTGGGAAAGCCCGAGAGATCTGGCAGGGCCCCTCTTCTACCCTCTTCCCCGGACAGCCATTTACCCTGTTTTCCTGACAGCCCTTGAGTGCTGTGTCAGCTTTGTTGCCAAAAAGGAGGGTCATCGAAGAGCATATCAATCAGAGAAGCTTGACATCCAACGAGAACCCAGCGGACTGCAACCGGGCGTGGTGACAGAGCACCACTGAACAAGCCATAGCTCTGCCAATGGAGTCTGAAGTACCTAAGCTATATCTGATAGCAAACTCTGCTGCATCCTGACCATCTACTAAGGCTTGGTTGAGGATAGCTTGGCCCTCCTCAGAAAGCATGTGAAGCAGCTGTGCAACGGAGTCCCATAACGTATGGGAATATCAGCCTAAGAAGCATGCGATGTTCACAGCCTGCAAGGCTAGTCTGGTTGAAGAGAAAATAGGCTTCCCTAAGGTGTCAAGCCTCCTGGATTCCCTGTCTGGAGCCCCTGTGCAAGGTTTGGCCCAAGCCCCTAGGAAAACGATGATGGCTTTGTTAAAAAAGAGCAGTGATTTCGACGAACTGGCTCCTAAATGAAGCACCTCCATTAAGACATTGGTCTTGACAAACAAGTTACTTACCTTCGGTAACGATATATCTTTAAGAAACATTAGTTAGATAGTTTCCTTACCCTAGAATCAGACTGGATCCGTAAAAGTTTGCGTAGCAGTACCCTTGCGCGTCGATAGGCGTCGTCTGCGGCTCCACGTCCGTCGGAGTCGTTGGCGCCGGGATGACGTTGTCGGAGTACTTAGACACCGCCCTCGCGTGCTGACGTCAGTTCTTATACACAGCTTTTCCGTGCCAGAAACGCAGAGCCATGATAAAAACCGACACTGGTGCCATGAAACTAGGGCCCTGAAAGGGATGACCTTAACCCTAGATATCGGTTAGCAGAACGGGGAGGATGGGTGGGTCGATAAAGAATCTAACTAACTAATGTTTCTTACAGATATATCGTTACCGAAGGTAAGTAACTTGTTCATCTGAAAGAAACACGTTAGTTAGATTCCTTACCTTAGAATAGATACCCCAACAATACCATCCTAGGTGGTGGGTCTGCGAACCAAGATCACACCAGAAAGTCCTGGAGAACGGAACAGCCAAAGAAGCCATATCTCCGGACTTGGCTGTCCAGGCAGTAGTGTTTAGCAAACGTGTGAAGCGAGGCCCACGTAACTTCCTGACAGATGTCCTGCAATGGGACTCCCCAACCCAGGGCAGTAGAAGCTGCCCTGGCCCGAGTGGAATGGGCCCTCAGCCCAACAGGAGGCTCCTTTTTTGCCAAGAAGTAGCAAACCTTGACGCACAAGACGCCCCACCGAGAGATGGTTCGTTTGTGCACCGCCCATCCCTTCTTCGCGCCCACGTAACCAACAAAGAGCTGGTCCTCCACCCGGAACTGGCGTGTGCGATCCAGATAGAAAGAGAGCGCACGTTTTGGGTCCAGACGGTGGAGCCTCTCCTCCTCTTTCGAGGGATGCGGAGGCGGAAAGAAGGTGGGCAAGTTGATAGACTGCCCTATGTCGAAGGCTGTGACTCGGCAGGAAAGAGGGGCGCGTTCTTAAAACAACCTTATCTGGATGGACAGAAAGGAAAGGAGATTTAGAAGAAAGAGCCTGGAGCTCACTCACTCTCCTGGCAGAGGTGATGGTAACCAGGAATGCAGTCTTAAGAGTCAGAAGACGAAGAGGGCAATTGTGAAGTGGCTCGAAAGGAGCGCACATCAAAAAAGTCAGAACCAAGTTCAAGTCCCACTGAGGCATCACCAAAGGAACAGGAGGAAACATGTGAGTGATGCCCTTCAAGAATCTATTTACAACCGGGGACTTGAAAAGAGAAGGCTGATCAGGAAGCCTTCCGAAGGCGGAAATGGCAGAGAGGTAGCCCGTTATAGTGCCCAGAGCAGAGCCCTGCTGGGTAAGAGAAAGAAGGAAGAGGAGAACCTCAGAAAGGGGGGCAGAGTGTGGATCCACAGCCTTTGCTGTGCACCATGCCACACATTTGTTCCACCTGCAGGTGTATACCGATTTTGTGGAGGGACGCCTGGCTGCCAGAATTACATTGCAGACTTCAGGAGGCAAGTCAAATGGCTTCGACTGTCACGCATGGAGGTGGAGACTGGACAGTTTTGGGTGGAGGACCGTCCCCTGCTGCTGCTACAGAAGGTCCTCCTGAAGAGGCAGACGAATCGGGGGATCGACTGACATGCTGAGTAACTCGGGATACCAGTATCTTCGTGCCCAGTCCGGAGCCACAAGGATGACTTGAGCCCGGTCGCGCCTGATATTCTTCAGTACTCTGGGCAGAAGTGGTATAGGCGGAAAGGCAGACCTCAATTCCACTCGCGACGAAAAGCGTCTCCGAGCGAGTGCCGCCTTGGAAATTCCAACGCGCAGAACTGATGACATTGCGCGTTCTCTTCTGTGGTGAATAGATCTAACCAAGGCTCTATCCACTGCCAAAAGAGGCCTTGCGCCACGTCCGAGTTCAGACGCCATTCGTGATCCATCATGCACCGACGGCTGAGTTCGTTCGCCCTGGAGTTCAAGGAACCTGCCAGGTGTTGAACCACCAGGGTGACGCCCTGGTGTTCCAGCCATTGCCAGAGGCGCAGGCTTTGGCAATGGCATTTTTTTTTCACTCAGCACGCCGACGAGGTCATCACAGCGTCATGGCTCTGCACGCGACTCCGCATGACGTCACCGGAGCCATAAGAAGACGTCGTCACCGGAGGCACAAGAAGAGCACGTCGGCGTGATGACGCCAGTTCCACCCATTTTTTCCATGCCATCAGGGCACCGACCATAGAGACAATGTATACATAGTTCACAGAATTCACACAAATACACTCAGTGTAAATTAAAATAAGAAAGCTTACATTTCAAATAAGCAAACAATGGACAAATAGAGGCAATAAAGGTTTGAGTACACAAAATAAGTCAAATAACAAAAAACTCATCTTTTAAGGTATAAAAGGGTGGACAACGGGGAGGCGGGTGGGTCAGTGAGGAATCCACAGGCAGATACTGTATCAAACAGAAAAAGCGTTACCAAAGGTAAGTAACTTGTTCTTCGATGGACACATCTGCCTGTGGATTCCTCACCTTATAAATAGAATCCCACAGCAGTCCAACTCCCGGAGGGTGTCTACCATTCTAAACCAAAAAGTCCTGTAAAACAGAGCGCGCTAAATGGCCGTCCCTCCTCACCTCGGAATCTAAGCAATAATGCTTCGCGAAATTGTGGAGGGAGGCCCAAGTTGCGGCTTTACATATGTCCAACACAGTAACACCTCTAGACAAGGCAGAAGAAGATGATTTAGTGCTGGTGGAATGAGCTCTAATGCCTACAGGAGGCTCCCACCAACCACGGAGTAGCATATCTTGATGCACAAGATAACCCACCTGAATAAAGTGCGCTTGTGCACTGCCTTTCCCTTCATATGACCAGCATATCTTGACGGAAGTCCTTTGTTCTGTCCAAATAGTAGTTAATCACCCTCTTTGGATCCAAACGATGAAGTCTCTTTGGATGAGTGAGTGGGAGGAAAGGAAGTAGGAAGGGTAATGGGCTGACCTAAGTGGAAGGGAGTCACCACCGTAGGCAGAAAAGCAGCCCTGGTCCCGAGTACCATCCTTTCAGCATCTATGGTCAGAAAGGGAGGCTTTGAACTCAAAGCTTGGAGCTCACTCACCCTCCTAGCCAAAGTGATAGCCAGGAGAAAGACCGTTTTAAATGCCAAAAGTCTCAACGGACAACTATGCAAAGGTTCAAATGTACAACCCATGCAAAAATGTTAACACCAGATTCAAATCCCATTGGGGCATAATAAAAGGAGTGGGAGGTAACACATTTGTCAGACCCTTAAAAAATGTTAAGACTATTGGAGACTTAAAAAGGGAAGGTTGATCAGGCAAACACAAAATGGCAGACAATGCAGACAAATATCCTTTAACAGTGGCCACAGCACAACCCCGCTGAGCCAAATGAAGATACAAACAAAGAACATCCAAAAGATAAGCTTTCAAGCGATAAATAGATTTCTCTCCGCACCGTTTAACACATTTTGACCACCTGTAAGAATAGACAGACTTGGTGGAGTGTCGCCTGGCCGATAGTATAACATCCACCACATCAGGCAGGAGAGAGAAAGAATTTAAGTTGCCCCGTTCAATCTCCAGGCATGAAGGTGTAGGCTCTGGAAGTGGGAGTGAAGAACTTGCTCCTCCATCTGAGAGAGGGGATCTGCCCTGAAAGGGAGACGGAGCGGAGGGTGCGACAAGAGGTGAAGAAGGTCCGTGTACCACACCCTTCTTGGCCAATCCGGGGAGATCAATATAACTTGGGCCAGGTCTTGGCGAACCTTCCTCAGAACCCGAGGAATCACGGGTATGGGAGGAAACGCGTAAAGGAGTTGTGAGCTCCAACTCAAATTAAACGCATCCCCCAACGCTCCCTGCGTCGGAAACTGGAGACTGCAGAATGACGGGCAGTGCGCTTTCTCGAGAGTGGCAAACAGGTCCACCTGGGGTGTTCCCCACGTCTGGAAGATGTGTTGAACTACCTCCTGATGAAGCCTCCAGTCGTGGTCGGCGGAGAACTGTCGACTGAGACTGTCCGCACGCACGTTCAGCACCCCAGCCAGATGATTTGCCATCCACCAAATCTGATGGTCCTGAGCCCAAGACCAAAGACGCAACGCCTCTCTGCAAAGACGGTACGACCCTACTCCTCCCTGCTTGTTGAAATACCACATTGCGGCAGTGTTGCCCGTCAGGACTTGAACCGACTGACTGCGAAGGGAAGGGAGAAAGGCCTTGAGAGCCTAACGCATCGCCTGCAATTCTAGAAGGTTGATGTGAAGCAACCTTTCCTCTGGAGACCAAAGACCCTTGATCTCCAGATCCCCCAGATGAGCACCCCACCCTAGGGTAGAGGCATCCGTTATCACTGTGGCCACCGATGGAGGAAGATGGAAAGGCTTTCCTTGAGACAGATTGCCCTCCAAGCTCCACCAAGGCAGATCCGCTGCAGCTTCTCTGGAGATCCTTACAGACTCCCTGAGATCTCCGTTGTGTTGATACCACTACTTGCGGAGACACCACTGGAGCGCCCTCATGTGCCAGCGTGCATGGTTGACCAACAGGATGCAGGAAGCGAACAGACCGAGCAGTCGAAGGACTTTCAGAACTGGAACAACCGCTCCATTGTAAAAAAAAAGAGGAATCATTTCCTTAATGTCGAGAATCCTTTGTGGAGGGGGGAAAGCTCGTCACACAGTGGTATCCAGTATTGCCCCTATGAACAGGTTGCGCTGTGAGGGCACCAGGTGAGACTTGGGTACATTTATCGAAAAACCCAATTTGTACAATAGCTGGGTTGTAACCTGCAGATGACGACGCACCATCTCTGGAGACACTGCCTTCAAGAGCCAGTCATTCAGGTAAGGGAAAACCGGGATCCCCAACCTCCTGAGATGGGCAGCTACCACTGCTATCACCTTGGTGAAGACTCGATGTGCGGTAGTAAGGCCAAAAGGAAGGACCGCAAACTGGTAATGTTGCGACCCAACTGTAAAACAGAGATACTTCCTGTGAGACTTCAGGATTGGGATATGAAAATACACATCCTGTAAATCGATGGACACCATCCAGTCCTCTTGTTGAAGCGCCTGAAGAACCTGCGCTAGGGTAAGCATTTCGAACCTCTCCTGCTTGAGAAACAGATTTAAAATTCTGAGGTCCAGGATTGGACGCAACCTGACGCCCTTCTTGGGAATCAGGAAATAACAGAAGTAGCAACCCTGACCCCTTTCCTGGTCCGGAACCACCTCTAACGCACCTTTCTGTAACAGGGTAAGAGCCTCTTTCTGAAGGAGAAGCAATTGGTCCTCCGTGCAAAACCCCTGACAAGGAGGGTAAGGAGGGGGAAATTCCCTGAAGGGAAAAATCGTACCCATTTTCTACAAGATCCAAAACACAAAGGTCTGAAGTTATCAACTTCCAGTCTTGTAGAAAATGGGTAAGCTGGCCTACCACAGGGCCCACATGATCCAGAATGCTGGATCTAGGGCTGCTTTCCTGCATTACCGTTAGGGGCAGGGGAGGTAGAGGATGAAGAAGAAGAGGGATGCTGTCCAGATCCACGAAGGCGACCTCTGCCTTTACCTCTGTAGGATTTATACAAAGGGTTCTGTTGCTGCTGTGCGTTGACAGGAACGAAAGGAAGATTTCCCAAAACCACGGTACCTTCTGAAACCATAGACTCTTGAGTGAGACTGAAATCCTAAATATTTTGCCGTGGCCTTACTGTCCTTAAACCTCTGCAAGGCAGAGTCAGCCATTTCCCCAAAAAGCTTAGAGCTCTCAAAAGGAAGATTCAAAAGAGCAGCTTGCACATCTGGTGAAAATCCAGAAGACCTCAACCATGCATGTCTCCTAGTAGCAACAGATGAACCCATTACTCTTGCCACTGAATCTGCAGTGTCCAAACCCGACTGGATCACTTGTCGAGCAGCGGCCTTAGGGTCCGCCAAAACTTCACTTAAATTACCCCGATAAATTAGGAAAAATCTGCTGGGCAGAGTCCATAAGGGCGTGAATATATCTGCCCAACAAACAAGTTGCGTTAGAGGATTTCGAAGCCATACTAGCTGACTAAAAGACTATCTTCGCAGACTGCTCAAGCTTTTTTGAATCTCTGTCAGCTGGTGCTTGAGGGAAGAAACCCATAGACTGCTTTGAGCATGAAGCCTGAACCACCAAACTTTGAGGTGAAGGGTGTGAAGAAAGAAACTCAGGGTCCCCTGGAGCTGGTCTATACCTCCTAGATACAGATCTAGAAACTGCAGGAGCAGAAAGAGGATCACTCCAAACCTTGAGTATTGGTTCTGTCAGGGCATCATCGAAAGGCAAGAGAGGCTCTACCACAGATGAAGGAGAATGAAGCACCTCTGTAAGCAGATTAGGCTTACATTCAGCCATAGGAAGCTGTAAATCCAAAAGTTCAGCTGCCTTCTTAACGACAATATGATAAGGTGCAACATCCTTTAAAGGAGAAGCCTTCTGTGATGTAAAATCCCCTTCTGGAGAAACATCCAAACCACTAGCCTCACATAATTCTTCAAATAAGTCCTCAGACTCATAAATTTCACCTTCCTCCATGTCACCAGCCTGGTACCGCTCTTCTTCGATCAACCTTTGTGCTTCTCTACAAGAGCATACCTTCGGCTGCGGTGTCGGTGGCGCCATTCTCGGCGTCGATGGCGGATCTTAAACAGCAGTCTGCGTCAAACAAATCCATGAAGAAGTGACGCCAGATGGAGCCGGAGACTGCCCATACGGCGTGGACAGCGTCGGCGCCGGAAACTGCCATGACGGGGCCATCTGCATATATGGCATAAAGGGGGTCTGAGGATAATGCTGAGGCACACCCAAATTAAACGGCAATGGACCCATGGGACACAAAGGTGCACCAGAAGGGCATGAGGCTCTGGCAAATACTCCATACATCGCGTTCAAAAACTGCGATGGATCCGAACCAGGAGCCAGGAACGAAGGATACTGCGCCGGTTCGAACTCCGAACGAGGAACCTCTGGAGTCGGGACCACTGGAGTCACAGGTGGAGCCACAGGAGCAGCAGGAGTATCATCATCCACTGGATTCGAAGTACCATCCAGAGCCAGAGACTCTCCCGATGCCGAAGTCTGCGCTCGAGTGCCCATATAAGGAGAATGGACTGGAGTCACCTGTGGAGATTCAGAAGGAGATACAAAGTCCTTGAACCGACCTCGAGGAGATGGAGAAGGTGACTTTGAAGCTAGAGTCTTCGATGAACGATGTTGAGAACCATGACTTTTCTTCTTCTTGTGCCTTCTCTTTGAGCCATGCGAAGTCAACGACTTTGACCCCTTTCAACCCCTTTTCTCCCTTCTCAGCTTGGACATATAAAGTTTGGCTTCTCTTTCCTTCAACGCCTTCGGCTTCATTTTCCTGCAGGAGGAACAACCTTCGACGTCTTGCTCTGATGAGAAACACCAAATACAGTCATCATGCGGGTCAGTTATTGACACATGATCTCCGCATTCCATACAGGGCTTGAAACCTGACTTCCTCTGAACAGTCATGGCTAAAACAGAAACAAAGAAGCACCCGAAACAAAGTATCAGGTAGAAAGATAGGAGAGTCCAAGAAAATCCGTGAGCGTCAACAGCGCGAAAAAAAGGGAACTGATATCATCACGCCGATGTGGTCTTCCCATGGCTCCGGTGACGTCATGCATAGTCACCTGCGGAGCCATGATGCTGTGACGACCTTGTTGGCACTGAGAGCTAGGAAAAATTTCCGTGGGATGCTGGCGCAGGGGGATATTCATAAGGTGAGGAATCCACAGGCAGATGTGTCCATCTGAAACAAAAATGTTTCCATGCAGCCATTTCAAAGTTAGCATTGACTGCGAGGTTATAATGCACTTAAGAGTATATGGTCTGGGTGCATCACTGAACAGCCCCAGAGAATAGATTCCGAAGGCTGCAGAGGGGTCCTGCTCATGTACAGGCACCCTCTCACACGAAACCAAGCACTCTGCCTTCAGGATTGATAAGGCCTGCCATAGGAGTGACTGATAGGTTTATATGTACAGTGAATAAAGGTAGATATAGGTAACCTATATCTTAGTAAGGGGTGCATGCACCACTTTACCCAGGCTGCAGCAGCAGTCCTGTGGTGTCAATTTGAAAGGCTTCCCAGGGGTGGCATAATACCTACTGCAGCCCCTGGTAGGCCTTTGGGGGTACCTATGCCCCAAGTACCTGGTGTACCATATACTAGGGACTCACAAGGGTACCCCAGTAACCACACTGGAGTGTACCTAAAGTACATGCAATCAATTTAGAGAGAAAGCAGCTAGGCTGGGGTCCTAGATAGCACTAAAGTCGAAAAACAGTGAAACACCAGCAAAAAGTGGGAGTAACCATAGTAAGCAGATCCTACTCTCCTACATAACCCTCCCCCCCACCAAACGCAGGGACATTAAAGTAACCTTGACCAGTTGAGTCTTCATGTTCTAAGTGGATATATCTGGAGAGTCCATCCGCTTGGCATGGTTACTCCCGGTCTATGTTCCACTGTATAGTCCATCCTCTGTAGGGAAATGGACGACCTCAAAAGTTTGGGGTTTTCACCCTTCATCTGCTTTAGCCACAAGAAAGGCTTATGGAATGGAAATGGATGGAAAGACTTTTATATAGCGCATGGCTACCGGGGGCATCCCAGCGCTGCAGCAGGACTACGATAGGGAGGAGGGGAAGTACTCAGGAAAAAAACCAGGTTTTCAACTGCTTCCGAAAGACCAGGTGATTGGTTTCCTAGACCTTCTGATTCTGGGGACCGTTGCCAGATAGAGATCGTCCGAGCGGAGACATCTAGAGGCATTAAGGGGTCTGACTACATCCTTGATAAGAGGGGGACCAGTTCCCTTCAGAGATTTGTGGGCAATACACAGTGCCTCAAAGTGGATTCTCTCCTGTACCGGGAGCCAGTGGAGGGATCGAAGGGCGGGTTTAGCTGAACATTGGCGGCTCGTACCAATGAGCAGTCGTGCCGCTGAATTCTGCACAACTTATAGCTTGTTGATGACAGAGGTAGGGGCACTCAGATAGAGAGAGTTGCCGAGATCTAGCCTAGACAGGACCAGGGCCTGGATCAGAAGTTTTTTGGTATGATTGGGAAGCAAGGGGAGGATTTTCTGGGTCGTTTTAAGAATGCCATAGCATGCTGCAGCGGTCTTGCTTGCTTGGGTTTTGAATGAAAGTTCATGGTCCAGCCAGATTCCCAAACTCTTCATTTCAGTTGTGGGGATGGGGGCTGGACCCATGCATGCTGGCCACATGGTGTTTGATTTGAAACTCAGCTGGTTGCCTAACACTATCAGTTCGGTTTTGTCACCGTTTAGCTTCAGATGGGAGAGACACATCCAGTTAGTGACTTCCTTGAGGCAGGAGTGGGGGTCGATGGGTGACTGGTCTGATTTAGTTCTACAACCAGCTGAGTATCGTCTGCGTATGTGACAATATGGACCCCGAAGGTGAATACAATATCCGCCAACGGCGCCATGTACACATTAAAGAGAGTGGGGCTCAGGGAGGAGCCCTGGGGAACTCCACGTTGAAGGGAGAGGGGTTTGGAGAGGGTATCTCCTTTAAAAACTTGAAAATGTCTATTTTCTAGGAAAGACTGTAGCCATGCCAGAGCTAATTCTGAAACTCGAGCCTTCTTGAGATGGTGAACCAGAATGTGGTGGTTCACAGTGTCGAAGGCTGCGCTAAGGTTGAGGAGTATGATGGCAGGGGACCCTCCATGGGCAATAATTTTCCTGGCATTCTCCACCACTGCAAGAAGAGCAGTTTCGGTACCCTGATGGGGCCGAAAGCCAGTTTGAGAGGAGTGAAGATGACCTTGGGATTCCAGAAAAGCTGAAAGTGAGTTGTTGACGTGTTTTTCTGCCAGCTTACTGATGCAGGGGAGAAGCAAAATGGGGCGATAGTTGCCCAGTTCCGCAGGGTCAAGGTGAGTTTTTTTTAGAAGAGCCTTGACCAGAGTGTTTTTCCATTCTGCAGGTACTGAGCCGGCTGCTAGTGAGATGTTAATTAGGTGGGTAATGAAGGGAGTGATAGTGGGTAGAACTTTTTTGAGAATGTTGAGTGGTGCGGGGTCAAGCGGGGACCCACTTTTAACAGCAGATAGTGCTAAATTCTGGGCTGTGGTCAATCAACCGTACTTCGTTGACTCTAGCAACAATGTCCTAGATTGTGGCATTCAGGAAGACAAGTGGCTCACCCATTGTAAGTCAGTTTATGAACAGGAGACGACAGGGGTTGATGTTTCAACCCCGTTGAATAGTCACCCATATACTTTAGTGGTGACTGAGGCTGAGGTGGCTGAAGCCATCAGTAAAATGACAAGTAATAAGGCCCTGATGGCGTACCAGCCGATCTTTTTAAGTCCAACATAGCAATATGGTCTAAAGTTTTATATAATGTATTTAATAGAATTTGCAAATCCGGTATCCCTATGACATGGTCGCAATCGGTCATTGTACCTATTTTTAAAAAAGGTAACAGAGGTGACCCGGGTAATTACCGCCCAATTTCCCTTATAGATTCTTCAGTGAAGGTCCTAGGCAAAGTGGTTCTGTGTAAATTAACTAATTGGCTTGAGGAAACGAACTCTCTGTCTGCATTACAGTATGGGTTCAGAAAGGGGCACAGTATGATAGATCAAAGATTGCTGATTGGGAAGTATACCATAGCGAAGCAAGGCTGCTTGTATATAGCATTCATGGACCTGTCGTCGGCCTTTGACCGAGTGAACAGGTCCAAGCTATGGGGTTTGCTCCTAAAGATGGGTATCGATGAAAATATAGTATATTTTTTAGCCGATCTCCATAGGGACCTCACAGCCATAGTGAGATACGATCGTAAGGGGAATTGTACGGGCAAGATAGGTATAACCAACGGGTCATGCAAGGATGTACTTTAGCTCCCCTATTATTTACCCTATATATCAACGAGTTGGCCAGTGTGTTAGGAGTAGCTTGCAAGGATGTCCCGAGGGCAGGCAAGTTCCCCATTCCCGCATTATTATATGCGGATGATGCCGCTCTTTTAGCGCGCACGTCAGTAGGGCTACAAAGTCTTTTAAATTCATTTTATGAGTTTATGTCCTCCCTGGATCTTAGCGTCAATTATACCAAATCTCATGTCATGGCCATGGGTACTAAGGGCAGGCATAGGAAGCTGATGACACTCCACTGTAATGGAAATAAGTTATCGAGAATAACTAGATTCCCATATCTGGGGGTGGTTTTTGATGAAAGTTCCACCTGGCTTCCCCAATTGTCCGAGAAAAGAAATGCTTTTGTCCGGTCTATTTTTGCAGTTTTGGGTTTTTCCCGCAAATTGGGGGTAAAACCATTGCAGGCAGTGTTAAAGGTTTATGCCGCCAAATGGGTTTCCATAGCCATGTATGGCGCAGATCTATGGGGTTTTAAGAACGCCAAGTTGTTACAGGTGGCAGAGGACAAGTTTTTGAAATCCATTTTATCAGTACCACAATCGACCTCTGGTTTCATAGTGCACCAAGAATGTGGGGTGGAATATCTAGAAGACCGGATTGCTATTGGACCCCTATTAAAGTAGATTGCGGTTTGGATGAACCCGGAATTGGAGGTGAACCATGAGATCCTGAGGGACTGTCTTACTTTAGAACATTGGGACTCCATTCCATGGCTAAAATATGTTAAAAAACTTGCAGCCTCCTTAGGTCGCCCAGAATTATTTGATGAGCCGTCCAAATTGGTCAAGGGAGACTTGAGATGGGTCAAGACCGCATTCAGGCTGCACAAAGGGATGGATAGAGAAGGTCACGAGTTGACTAAGTCAACCGTGAGAGCCCATCAGTTAGTAGTAACAATAGATCATGACCTAGAACCGTATCTGAAGGTTGTTAACAATGCTAACCATAGATATTTACTAACCAAGTTTAGGCTGAACAAACTTCATTTCCTTCTCTCTGGGCGCCCATGCTGGACCAAGGCATCAGAATTAGAATTGTGTTCTTGTGATGGATTTTCGATAATGGACACTGCTCACTTCATGTTCTTTTGTGGTTATTTTACGGACATTTGGAAAAAATTCATTGTACCCCTACTAAAAGATAAAGGGTTTAGACAAGTGAAACCGGCCTTAATGCATCTTCAGTTACTGTCCAATATGTGGGAAATCATTAATGTTGCTACATTTTTAACCATAGCCATGAGACTAAGGAAAAAACTATTCAGTTCTAGATAAAAGTCTTGCATGGTCTATTTTTAGAGTTTGTAAATAATGGGGGGAGAGGGGGGGAGAGGGGGTAGAGGCACTGCCTTAACCCTACTGCTCCTTTTCTTGGAGGCACCTGGTCCATTCTTCCAGAATCCAGGGCCTGTTCAGCTTTTGACATTTTGGCCTGTGACGTAGTCACAGCAAACAAATGTGCAGGGACATCTAACATTTCTGCATGGGTCCTGAGCTCAACTTTCGGACTGGCTGAAGTCTCTAAATTATTGCCAAGCAAGCAATCTATCCACAACCTTCTTGAGGCCAGTCACCCTTCCCCAGGAGAAATTAACAACTGCCAGGGCATGGTTGGTCCTGGCATTGCTAGCATTGGTCACTTGATTTGATTATCAAATTTGTAGAGCGCACAAATGCCAGAGGGCGTCTTGGCACTAGGAATTACTTAAGCCTGCCGGAAGTGGGAGAAGAAAAGTGCGTTAGAAGAGCCGGGACTATGCTGAAAAGAGCCAAGTGTTTAAGGTCTTACGGAAAGATAGCAGTGATGGGCTGTTTTTTATTGATACTGGTATCTGATTCCAGGTTTTTGCTGTGTGCAGCAAAAAGCTTCTCCCCCCCATCTTAGTTGTTTAAATCTGGGAGTCTTGAGTAGCTTAGCACTGCTAGACCTGAGGGTCCTAGGCGGATTGTATTGTTTTAGGTTAATTTTCAGAAAATGGGAGCCTGACCCATGCAAGGCCTTATATGCCAAGCACGCTGACTTAAATTGAATTATTTTCTCTATTGGTAGCCAGTGGAGACTTCTCATTCTGTGGGCCACCGGCTCAAATCTAGGGATGTCCAAAACTAGCCTTGCTGCAGCGTTCTGGAGGCGCTGAAGCTTTAACAGTAACTGTTTTTGAAGCCCTGCATACAGAGCGTTTCCGTAATCCATTTTGGATAATGCCAGCAAGCAGAGCCTGTAGAAAGAGACGCAAAAAGAGGGTCAATAGACCTTTCTGTATGCCATAATACAAATTTCTGCCAATGGCAGGCAAATGCGGTCTTAGTGGAGGGCTGCCTGGCTGCCAAAATAACGTTACAGACTACGGGAGTAAGGTCAATAGTTATCAACTGTCGCAGCTCAATCTCTACTCAGAGGCGCAGAGTAGATAGGTTCGGGTAAAGAACCCTCCACTCCTGCTGCGACAGAAGATCCTCCCGAAGGGGCAGCATGATCGGAGGATCGATACTTATTCTCAGATTCTCTGCATACCAGATTTGCCTTGCCCAGTCCGGAGCCACAAGGAAGACTTGGGCCTGGTCGCTCCTGATCTTTTTCAAGAACCCTGGGCAGAAGTGGTATGAGCGGAAAGCAGGCCTCAGCTCCACTCGTGACGAAAAGAGTTGCTGAGTAATAGCTGCCTTGAAACACCAGTGTGCAGTCCTGCTGACACTGCGCATTCTCTTCAGAGGCAAAGAAATCAAACCAAAGTTCACGCCACTGCTGAAGGAGACCTTGTGCCACCTTCGACTGGATACACCATTCGGGATCTGCTAGGCATCGACAGGTGAGTTTGTCTGTCCTGATGTTCAGAAAACCTGAAAGATGTTGAACCGTGAGGGTTATGACCTGCTGTCCCAGCCATGTTTAGAGACACAGGGCCTCTTGACAAAGGGTCCATAATGCCACCCCTTCTTGTTGCAGTCCAAGGACCTCAACTGCCCTCTTTACCACCATGGCATAGGATGCCACCTCCTCCATAACCACTGTTGGCGGAGAAAGCATGCCAGTATCTGGTTAGTGGAGAAGTGTGGCTCAATGGTTAGAGCGGCAGAACCTGATGCAGAGGTCTAGCCTGTCATGGAGTCTCACTCAGCAACTCTGGGCAATAGCTTGCTTAATCTACACAACGGCCCCCACAATGCTAAGGATGCCTGGCCTCCACCTTGGGGGTGCCCAGGAGTGGACACCTCACAGGGAAAGCCAGGATGGGTTCCACAGCGGTATTTGTACAAGCGCCTTGAGACCCTTGCGGGTGAGTAGTGCGCTATACAAGTATCAATTTAAATTTACGTTCCCTATACAAGTCCAAGTTCTCCAAAGAGACATCCTGGTGTTCCAGAGGGTCCATAGACCTCTCCCATTCCTCGTCTGAACCTAGCACATCTTGAAAGTGCTGAGGTGACAACATAGAACCTCTGGGATTAATCGACACTGGAATCGGCGTCGAGCGACATTGTTCCGTCTCGGTCTCGTCGGAGATGAGGATTGGGTTGGCCCGGCCGATTGGCACCGATAGTGGCGCAGGCACAGACTTCGGGTACGACGCTAGGTAAGATCGCAATGGCATGACCCGCATCGACACAGATCCAGGATCGAATCCTTGAGGCCCCACTGGCGCCGTGGCCGCAAAGTCTATTCTGGCTCCGGCTCTGTGCCTAGAGTGTTGGTGCTCCTTATCTCTCTCATCTCATCGAAGGGCGACAGCTGAGGTGAAGATGAAGTCCACTTGGTGTTCTTATGCTTCTTCCCTGAGTGTTCTGAGTATCTTGACGGGGAAGAAGAGGACTTAGGCTCCGGGAGCGGTCCCACTACCTCCTCATCTTTGATAGGGACCAGGACCTCCGTGGAATCTCACTGGATGGTGTCGACTGCTGGGCCACGAGGAGCTTCATCGCCTGCTCCCGCAAGGTCTTCGGAGCCATGGCGCAGTAGTACGAGCATGACTTCCAATCACTGTTGCGCTCAAGACACCTGAGACAAACTAGGTGGGGATCGGTCATCGAATTCATGTGGTGGCAGATACAGCATGGCTTGAAACTGGTCTTCCTCAAAGACATCCCTCGCACACAAAGTGAATTTTATTTTTAATTCGACAAAAGTCCAGAAAAAACATGGCAAAAAAGCGGCACAGGGTTAGATCTTCCCGGATTGGCGCTTAACTGGCGTGGAAAGAAAAGAACTGGCATCCCTGCTATATAGGCACCGCAATGTCATGACCAACGCTACTGATGTAGCAGACGTCCTGCGGAGCCGAATGCACCCATCCAACACCGCGCGCAAGGGGTATTGCTCAGCAAAAGTTTCCGGATCCAGCATGACGTCTGGGTAATTCAAAGGTAAGGAATCTGCAGTTAGAAGTCTCTATCAGATGCTGTCAACTGCCACCTCACAATCTCCATGCAGGAGGTGGAGGCTGGACAGGTTCAGGTGAAGTACTGTCCCCTTCTGCTGTAACAGAAGTACTGCCCGATTGGAGGATTGATGGCCATCCTCAGAAGGTTGGAATATCAGACTCTTCGTGCCCAATCGGGAGCCACAAGAATGACTTGAGCCCGGTCATGCTTGATCTTCCTGAGCCCTCTGGTCAGAAATGGTATAGGCGGCAATGCATAAAGGAGGCCGAAGCTCCACTGGTCAGAAGTGGTATAGGCAGAAATGCATAAAGGAGGCCGAAGCTCCACTCAAAACAAAAAACGTTGCCAAGCGAGCGCCGACCTAGAAACTCCAACGCGCAATACTGCTGACATTGCGCATTCTCTTCAGAGGCAAACCGATCTAACCAAGGCTCTCCCAACCGCTTGCGCCACTTGTATTGTATTGTATTGTATTGTATTGATGATTTGTAAAGCGCGTTGGCTACCCAGGGGCGTCCCAGCGCTGTAAAAGAAGTGAGTTGGGCTGGAGAGGCTGGAGTAAGAGAAGCTGAGTGAAGAGTTAAATTGGAATTTTACTGAAGAGCCAACTTTTTAATAATTTACGGAAGGTGAGAAGATTAGGTTCTGATCTGATAGGGAGGGGAAGGGAGTTCCAGATCTTAGCCAGGTTGTAAGAGAGCGAGCGGCCTCCACACCTGGCCTTCCTGATGCGTGGTACTGAGGCGAGGTGGGAGGTCGCAGATCTGAGTGGGCGGGAGGGTAGACAGGCTTTCACCAGGGGGGAGTTAATAGAGGGGCCTGTACCCCAGTGGGATCGGTGTGCGATGCACATGCTCTTAAGTTCGATTCTGGATCTCACCGGGAGCCAGTGAAGATCCCTCAGTCTGGCTCTGACTGAATTTCGGCGAGGGATATCCAGGAGAATTCTTGCCGCACAGTTTTGAATGACCTGGAGTCTATTAAGTGTGGATTGTGGGGCCCCAAGATATAGGGCGTTTCCACAATCGAGACGGGAGAGGATCAGGCCTTGAACCATTATCCGTCTTGAATGAAACGGAAGGAGGGGGAGAATTTTGCGGAGAAGTCTCATCAACCCGAAGCCGGTGGCAGCAAGCTTGGTGGCTTGGTAGTTGAAGGTTAGAGTGTGGTTGAGCCAGATGCCTAAGCTCTTGATTTGCTCCTTGGGTTGCGGGGGGCTTCCTAAGCAGAGGGGCCAGATGGGATTGATGGATTTCGAGATGTTATTTCCAAGGAGCATTATCTCTGTTTTGTCCCCGTTAAGTTTGAGGTAAGAGCTAGACATCCAAGCAGCGACGGCTTCAAGGCAGATATGTAATCTGTGATGAGAGTTCAGGGGGGGGTCCAGTGCTACCACTAGCTGCGTGTCGTCCGCGTAGGTGACGATTTTCACGCCGAATGGGCGGACGACATCAGCTAGGGGGCGTAGGTAGACATGAAAAAGGGTGGGGCTCAGGGAGGAGCCCTAAGGCACTCCACAAGTGAGGGGTTTACTGGCTGAGGTGAAGTCCCTTTCAAAGACCTGGAAGGATCTGTCCGTAAGGAAAGACCTCAGCCAATTGAGTGCTGTGCCTGACACTCCTATTTTCTTAAGCTGGTGAAGTAGGATGTTATGATTGACAGTGTCGAAGGCAGCACTTAGGTCGAGTAGGACGATGGCTGTGGACCCGCCATCGTCCAAGATCCTTCGTGCCTCCTCCGTCACTGCAATAAGTGCAGTCTCCGTACCATGACGGGGCCTGAAACCGGTCTGGGAGAGGTCTAGCATGTTGTTGGCTTCCAGGAAGTCAGTAAGAATGATGTTTACATGCTTCTCGAGGAGTTTGCTAAGCCATGGCAGAAGGGATATAGGTCTATAGTTAGCGGGGTTGGATTGATCTAGATTCGGCTTTTTTAATAGAGCTCTAACCATTGCCCTTTTCCATGGAGGTGGAACGGTACCAGTCTGGAGGGAGGAGTTGAGCAGGTCTTGTAAGGTGGGCGAGATCAGATGGGTTATCTGGGTGAGAGCACTGGGAGGAGCTGGGTCGGTGGGTGATCCAGATTTAACCTGGCTCATGAGTTTTTCCAGTTTGGTAAGTTATAGTGGGGGAAAACTATTGAGAGCGCAGGAGGGAGCCGTCATGTGATCTGTGTTGACGGAGTCTGAGATCAGGGTAACGGTGGGAGGAAAGGAGGAGTTGATGGTTTCTATCTTTTGGTAGAAGAACTCAGCTATTTCCTCGCAGTGGGTCTGAGTATTATTGTGATGCTTAGGGGCCTCAGGAAGTTGCAAGAGGGATTTTGCAATCTGATAAATCTCCCTAGGTTTCGATCTTAAGTTCAAAGTATTTAGCCTGAGCTAGATGGATATTTACTTTGTAGTTTTTGATTGCCGTTCGATAGCTTGCTTTATCTGCTGGAAGGTAATTGAGGCGCCATTTCCTCTCGAGTCGTTTACAGACACGTTTAGCCTCACGTAGATCGCTCGTATACCACGGGGCAGTGGGATTGCCCCTTTTAGGGTGGGAGTTTTTTTGTGGTAGTACCGTGTCTAGGGCACTGCTGATCCAGTTGTTATAGTTCTCATTGTCTAGAGTGGGAGCGGAGGTGTTAATTGGTTTAGTGCCTTGAAGGAGATCCTGCCACTCAGTTAGAGGGAGTTTGGACCAGTTACGGGAGCGTTGAGTTATCGGGGGTTTGGGGGGGAGGTGAAGGGGCAAAGTCCAAGTGAGTGGGATGAGGAAGTGGTCAGACCAAGGAAGGGGGAGGGAATTCCAACCTGGAGGTTTTTGCAGTTGCTAAAAACCGGGTCTAAAAGGTGTCCTTTTTGGTGGGTGGGCCCAGTAACGCGTTGGTGTAATTCGAGGGCGATTAGGCTAGAGGAAAGTTCTCTGGCTATGGAGTCATTTGGGTCGTCTAAGTGGATGTTGACATCGCCTAAGATGGTAAAGTTGGCAGAACTGACTGCAAGATTTGCTGCTATTGAGGAGCGATCCGAAAGAAACTGTCCTTGTGGTCCTGGCGGTCGATATATAAGTAAACCCGAGAAGGTATGTGTGGCGCTGAATTTTATAAAAAACGGAAGGCATTCACAGAAAGTTTATAGGGGTGCTAGTAACAACGTAATCTGATTTATGGATTACTGCCAGGCCACCGCCAATACCCTTTTTACGGTCTAGGCGAAGTAGTTGATAACCGGGTGGGAGCGCTTGAACCAGTTCAGGTTCAGAGTGTTCCTGAAGCCATGTTTCTGTGGCGAAAAGAACATCTGGGCTCTTCTCCTCCAACAATAAGGCGATTTCCGTGGAGTGTTTGGGAAGTGAGCGGCAGTTGAGCAGTAACATCAGAATTGATGTTGATTTCTTTGTACTGTGGGTGGAATGAAATCCACACTGATTACAAGCGGGGTGCTGGGTAAACGGGTCCCACGTGTGTAGACAGGGTGAACTAACTGTCTGGTTTAATTGGTGTAGGAACTGTGGGTGGTAGGTGATGGGCTGGCATGTTGGACGAGCAGGGGGGAGGCCCCTGGCCCCGGTCGGTCGCGAACGGGCACAGACGGGCTTGCCTTAGGCGCGCCTTCGGCGCGCAAACGTCGCGCCCGCTGCGCAACCGGAATATGCACATGATTTATACTGCTCCGGGGTTGTCGGTCGAGGTGGCGTGGCCTAAAAAGGGGCGTGGCCTCTGCTCGTGGCGAGAGGGCGCGAAGGGGTGTTGGCGACCAGCGTGCTGCGTCAGCGCTGGCTCTGCTGCGTCTAACAACTAGTTTCCCCAAGTGAGTGAATTTAAAAACACAAGTATTCTGTGACAGTCAAATTCTAAAAACACAATTAATCTGTGACAATATTTTTTAAAAATAGTGCCTCGCTCCCGGCTTCCGCCTCAGGCGCACAACTCTCAGCTTTGCTCGGCGCCCTAATTCGGCGTCTATAAGTATGAGTCGACCGGGGGGGGGGGGGCCTAAAAAGGGGCGTGGCCTCTGCTCGTGGCGAGAGGGCGCGAAGGGGTGTTGGCGACCAGCGTGCTGCGTCAGCGCTGGCTCCGCTGCGTCTAACAACTAGTTTTCCCAAGTGAGTGAATTTAAAAACACAAGTATTCTGTGACAGTCAAATTCTAAAATTTGGAAAAATTGGGAGTCAGCGGGCCATCCCGTTGTCTAAGTGGTAATGTAATGCACACTTTCACTGGGAACCCACTTGGTTCTCTTCTGGTAAATTCGTAAACAATAATAGTCCATTCACTGGTTAATCTCGTTTCAAAACTTTCATGTTTATTGATTTCATTTCATCTTTTAATTACTGCGAATCCTTTTGTATCCATGACATTTCATGTTAACATTTCCCATTTACCCAATGCATTTCGGGTCTATGGTGACCCTTCTTCCGGGGTCTCGGTGCAGGCAGGTCACTTCTGCAGGACGCCTCTCTTTCTGAGTGAATGGACTATTATTGTTTACGAATTTACCAGAAGAGAACCAAGTGGGTTCCCAGTGAAAGTGTGCATTACATTACCACTTAGACAACGGGATGGCCCGCTGACTCCCAATTTTTCCAAATTTCGTAAAGTGTTTTCAGACTAAACACTAGGTGAATGTTGCACAACAACGAACGGGTTAATTAAGAAGAAGAAAAAACAAAAAATTAGAGTGCTGGATGGACTCAATAAAGTTTTAGTCAAATTCTAAAAACACAATTAATCTGTGACAATATTTTTTTTTAAAATAGTGCCTCGCTCCCGGCTTCCGCCTCAGGAGCACAACTCTCAGCTTTGCCGGATGGAGACGACAATCATGATCAACCAGGCACCGACGGCTGAGTTTTTAGGCTCTGGCTTTCAGAGAACCTGCCAGGTGGTAAAACCATCAAGCATATGCCCTGATGTGCAAGTCATGTCCAGAGGTGAAGAGCCTCCCAAACAAAGGGTCCACGACCTACCTCGCCATGTTTGTTGTAGTACCACATGGCAGTGGCATTGTCAGTGAACACCTGCACCACTTTCTCTTTGAGAGAGGGAAGGAATGCCTTCAGTGCCAGTATGATCGCATGGAACCTGTAAAAGGGAGATTACTTCGGGTGTCCTTGAAGCCCACAAGTCTGAGGAAGATGAAGCACAGAGAGACAGGACTGTGGTCTGACCCTTTAACCTCCTGCCCTCTCATTCCGAAAAAGACACTGGCAAAGATTTTTCGTGACAGTAAATTAATGGCACTTTGTTGCCGACCAGACCATGGACCACTAACGGAGTCTTTTCTACGCACTAAGGACACTTACAGCTTTGAGCCAGCCCTAGACAAACTATATCCTCCTCTACTAAGGAAACTGTATTTGCAATGGAGGCACGGGTCCCTCCCATTACGAGAACTTACAAGCAAGTGGAGTGAACAAGCAGTCAGTGTATGTCCAGCTTGTAGAATGGCCAATGAATCTGAGCTCCATATAATTTTCTTCTGCCCGGCCTACAGTGAGCCTCGTAAAAAATGGGTTGTCCCCCTATGCAGAAATTTGGGATTCTCTAAGTGTTTGGCCGCGTTCAGAGTTCTGAAAATAGATCTGTCGGACCAAATCGTCTTCGCAGTGGCTAAATATCTAGGTGCAATGTGGTCCTTGAGGAGACAATGCCTTAAAGCTGGTCACTGACTCTACTGTACTAAAATGTGAAATTCGCACTAGAAATTTCCTAATGGACTTTAATGACCTTGTACAGTTTAAATTTTTATTTCTGAAGTTAATGAAATGTATTTATGTCTTTTAGGGTGAAAATTCACCGAAATAAAGATTTTATGAATGAATGACAGGACTAAGAAGACTTGGAGAACAGAATGATGGATTAAACCCAGATCATTGTGACTGGGGGTGAATGTTTGCATTGTCCAGCATTCCGTCCTTCAATTGTTTCTTTTGCATATGTCGCCCTAAGTGGGAAAGGTATGCCCAGAAATGGGTCCCATACTCACTACACCACTGGATTGAAGCTAGCTTGGCTGATGAAGGGTGATGCCCTGAAACCGGTCCCAGGAAGGAACAGGGTCAAGACTGATTTGCATATGGCTGGGCCAAACTGGGGTAGTGTGGTGAGCAAAAGAATGATGGATTAAACTCAGATTCTTGTGACTGGGGGTTAATGTTTGCATTGTCCAGCATTCCGCCTATCAATTGGCTCTTTTGCATACAGCCAGTTCAGGAGCAGCAGGAGTCCTCCTAGATGCAGTCTAGGTTCAAGGCGAAGTCTAGCAAAGTCCAAGTGTCCAGACGGTCGAAGTGTGACAGCTTGAGACTTGTCCCAAGATGAATCTGAGGACCCACCCATAGTTAAGCCCTTTTATACCCTCAGAAATGGGTTAGGACGACACAGGCATCCGTCTTACAAGAGGGACTGGACAGAGGGGAGGATACTCACCATGACCTTTGTCCAGTTTCATAGCAGAGCGGGAGCCAAGGTATCACAAAACTGGTTCCAACTGGAGTATGCAAGGAGAGCACCAAAAGTATCCTTCAAAGCAGTCTGGTGGTGCTGGCAAGCACAGCCCAGCCCAAAACACCAAGTACTGTCTGGGTGGTGGTCACACCTCCCTGTGACAGGATATCTTTTGTCCTAACTTTCCCTGTTCAAGCTCACCTCAGCAGCAGGAGGGCAGAATCATGTGTGGGGTTGGCAGAAGCACTAGCTTGCTGGCATACCCTGGAAGGCTGTTACGGGAGTACTAGGGGCTTCCCGGAGGAGCCCCCCAGTGCATGGAATCATACCTCCAACACCAGCAATTGTGTTGGGTATGATTCCAACATGTTTGATACAAAACATGCCCAGGTTCGGCACAGCCACTATATAAATTGTCATTGCGTAATGATGCCACTATATTTATCAAAATGGCTGACCACACTAACAAAGCCTGGAGAATCGACTCTAGGGTTTGTAGGGGGTGGCCTGCTCACGCATACTGGGAGTTGGTCATTATGAACTCCACAGCTCCATAATGGCTTTACTAAAAACTGGGAACTTTGGTAGCAAACCTCTCAGCACAATAAACCCACACTGATGCCAGTGAGGGATTTAATGTAATATGCACTCAGAGTGCATTTTAGAGATGCCCCTAATAACAACAAGCCCTGGTGTGTTTCCTGAAGGGCTGCCCACAATTTGCTACCACCAGACAGGTTTCTGGACTCCTGGGTAGAGGACCTCTACTCTCTGGGCCCAGACAAAAATCCCATCCTGGGCAGAGGTTTCATGCCTCATTCCCAAGGATGGGCTGGGTCCACAAAGAGGAAGCTTCAAAGTCCTGCTGCCTTTGTAAGCTGCCCCTGCCTTTTGCTGCCCCCAGTAACTGGCTTCCACCAGTTCTGATCCCCACTTTTGGAGGGAGAATCAACGATGAAACTAAGTTAGGATGAGAGGTGCCAGAAGCAGCTGTCTGGACAATGAATGTTTTGGAGTAATCAGTACTTTGCAGAATTGGAGCAGAGCACATGGCCTGCTTCAGGTCATCAAATGCCTTCCGACAGCTAACTGTCCTCTGAACTTTCATAGGCATCCTTTTGGAAGTGAGATCATTAAGGGGAACCACTATGGATCCATGCCCCTAAACACCTGTAGTAAGCAGTGAGGCCCAGGAAAGCTCTGACCTGAGTCTGGGTAGTGGGAGAGACCCAGTCCATTATGGTCTGGATTTTGCTCTCCAATGGCTGAACTTGGCCTTCGCCCACAAGGTGGCCCAAGTATATAACTTTGCTCTGCCCTATCTGGCACTTTTGTGGCCTTGATAGTAAGGCCTGCCTTTTGCAGGGCCTCCTTAACATTATTGAGGTGGTCTAGGTGATCCTCCCAGGTGGAACTAAAGACAGCAATATCATCTAGATATGCTGCACTACTGGCTTCCAGACCTGCGAGGAATTTGTTCACCAACCCCTGAAATGTGGCAGGAGCATTCTTCAAGCCAATGGGCATTACAATAAATTGATAATGCCCACTATAGGGTTGAAAATGTTGTTTTGGGCTTGGCATTCTTAGAGAGTCTGATTTGCCTGTAGCCAGAATTCGGGTCAAATGTACTTAGATACTTGGCTGAGGCCAAAGTATCAATTAGCTCATCTGCCAGAGGAATTGGATGGTCATCGGTCCTAGTGACTGCATTGAGGCCTCTGTAGTCCACACAAAATATTCTCTCTCTTTTACTATCTTGGGTGTGAGGTTTTGACACAAGGACTACTGTACTATCCCAAGGGCTATCTGAAGGCTCAATGATCTCCAAGTCTAGCATCTTTTGGACATCTGTCCTGCTACAATCTCTGACATGGTCAGGCTGCCTGTAGATTTTATTTTTCACAGGCAGACTGTCATCTGTGTCACTTCATGGATACACCAGGTAGTTTGACTGCGAGTCAGAGAAAACAAATGGGCAAACTGATTGAGGATTTTCCTGCAATCCGATTGCTGCTGGTAAGTGAGGCTGCCTGACAAGGTTACTCCATCAACAGATGCAGAGAAAAAATTAGGGAGAGGATCACTCTCGTCCTCCTGCCTCTCATCAGTGGCCATGAGGAAGCTCATGTCAGTCCTGTCAACAAAGGGCTTTAGGCGGTTCACATGAAGTACTCTGTGGAGACTTCTAGGGGTTTCTAGGTCAACTAAGTAGGTGACCTCACCATTGTTTTCAATGATGGTGAGGGGGCCACTCCATTTGTCCTGGAAAGCTGCTGGGGCCACAGGCTCCAACACCCACATTTTCCATCCTGGCTAGTAAACAGTAAGTGCAGCCTTTTGGTTATGCAAAGCTTTCAGAAGCTTCTGGCTGGACTCAAGGTTTTTGCTGGCCTTCTTCATGTACTCAGCCATACGTGAACGCAGGCCAATTACATAGTCCACAATGTCATGTTTAGAAGGTTTGAGAGGCTGCTCCTATTCCTCCTTAACCAAACACAATGGACCCCTAACTGGATGTCCAAAACAAGTTCAAATGGGCTGTAGCCCATACCCTTCTGAGGAACCTCTCTGTAGGCAAGGTAGTAAGCCATCGCATTTTTGCCTCAGCTTTTTTGGGAGCCCATGATCATACCCATGAGGGTCTTGTTGAACCTTTCAACAAGCCCACTGCAATGTGGATGGTAGAGTATGGTAAACTTGTAGTTTACGCCACACTCTTTCTACAAAGCGTTAATGTAACTAGACATGAAGTTGGGATCTCTGTCTCTTAAGACCTCCTTAGGAAGGCACACTCTGAAAAAAAAAGACTCCCAGAAGGGTCCTTGACACACAGGAGCTGTAGTGGTCCTAAGGGAATAGCCTGTGAATACGTAGTAGCATGGTCCACCACCACTAGGATATAACTGTGTCCAGGTGCTGTTGGAGGGTTTACGGGACCAACAATGTCGGCCCCTATCCTCTCAAAGTGGGAGTGGAATTTAGGGGAAAACTTTGAAATGTGGCTGGGTTGGAGTCTGCGCATAACCATCAATATAGCAAACTCATCAAGATATCACATCAGCTGCTCAAAGGAAAGAGAGGAAAACAGACACCAATGTTTCAGAGTATTTCTGTAGACACAGGTTCACAGAAAAAAGATTTACAAGAATTGGGTCTCAATCCTGAGCAAACATATATAGTCAATTATCAAAAAACAAGTTCACAGGGCCATATTAGTCCAAATTCAATCTTCTTTATTTTCAAGAAGTCATCAGTTCCAAAAGACACAGGTGATTCACAGATGACTCATGTTATCACATTAGCGTAGTGGAATTAAGAGGGCCTTTGTAGTGCAACCTGACTTACCATTGGCTTGGTAAGTGACAAAGGAGCAAAAAAAATCCTTGGGGTCTTAAGACATGTGTGGCCAGTGAAAATGAGGGACAAGCCTGTCCCTAGTCTAGCTTTGCAAAAAGATGTCCTTCAAGGGGAATGTCATGTGCTAGGGATAGAAGAACCCCCCGAACGTCTGAGGTTTTACCGACCTGCTGGTGGCTCTGGTCTTGGGGTCTCTACACTCAGGGAACAGAAGCCCATCTTCACAATAGATCCTATTAGACTCACTGACAGCCCATACCTCCTCAGCAGCAGCTTGTTGTCTAGCTGTTCAACAGTGGGGCAGGACTTCAGCTCCAAACTCAAGTGTGCCCTTGGAAGGGCCCCCTGGCCCCAGGAACTCTGCCTGATCACACCTACATTCCTCTGGGGCAGTTCCTTCACAGGGGCTGAGGTCATCTCTCTCAGGAGGCTGGCTCTCACTGGGAGTTTGAGAGGAGGATAATTCCTTACTCTTCCTGCTCCTCTTATGAGCCAGCTGGTCCATCCTTCCAAGATCCAGTGCTCCCTCCGTGCCTAGCAGTTTGGCCTGAGCCCTGGTGACAGCAAATGCATTGGAAGAGATTCCCATCATCTCTGTATGTGTCCTGAACTCCACTTCAGACCATGCTTAAGTTTCTAAATCATTGCTCAACAGACAATCTAAAGGTAGGTCTGGAGAAACCGCATCTTTTTTAGGGCTAGTTTCCCCATTCCAACTGAGAGTAACAACTGCTAAGAAGTTATCAGTCCTGACATTGGTGGCGTTGGCCACTTGGTAAAGTTGACCAAGTATGATTTGTTCAGGGGTCACAAGTTTCTCTGTTAACACTGTGACACTGGCCCGTGTCCCTGTAAGCCATAGCTTCCTGGCCATTCGTCAAAGGCAGTTGTCTGTACTTGCCTAAGTAGGTTACTAGTAAAGTGGTCCATGCCACTGTCACAAACCAGGACAGCCTGAGTGAGTGTTCTGACTAGGCCACCACCCACTTCAGAACCCAAGGTTGACCCTACTAATCCCTTAGGAGCTGTACTATCACTTGTACTGGTGCTAGGGGGGCTAGTTGCCTTAGAGGCAGTGGTAGTAGCTTCCTAGGCGCTAGCCTTAGACAATTAGCCTCCCCTAGCCCATGGCCTTTTCCTTACACAGGTAGCACCAAGGTTTCTTTTCTGAGTTTTTAGACTTTTGGGACAATCCTTAATAGTTCCGTACCTTTCTTCTAGGAAGCCAGCCTTCCAGAGCCATAATACCATTGTCGCACAAGTTACTACTTGTGTAACGATATATCTGTAAGAGATATTAGTTAGTGATAGATTCCTTACCTTAGAATATCCCCAGGCGTCAGACTGGATCCGGAAATTTTTGAGTAGCAATACCCCTGCGCGTCGGTAGGCGTCGCCTGCGGCTCCGCGTCCGTCGTCGGCAGCGCCGGAATGACGTCGTCGGAGTACTTAGACGCTGCCCATGCGCGCGGACGTCAGTTCTGATACACAGCTTCTCCGCGCCAGCTACGCAGAGCCATGATAGAACCAACACTGGTGCCAAGAAACTAGGGCCCTGAAAGGGGATGACCTTAACCCTAGATATCGGTTCGCAGAACGGGGAGGATGGGTGAGTCGGTAAGGAATCTATTACTAACTAATGTCTCTTATAGATATATCGTTACACAAGTAGTAACTTGTGCATCTGAAAGAGACACGTTAGTGATAGATTCCTTACCTTAGAATAGATACCCCAGCAATACCAACCCCGGTGGTGGGTCTGCGAACCAATAATCACGCCAGAAAGTCCTGGAGGACGGAACGGCCAAAGAAGCCATCCCTCCGGACTTGACTGTCCAGGCAGTAGTGTCGTGCGAACGTGTGCAACGAGGCCCACGTAGCTGCCTGGCAAATGTCCTGCAAGGGCACCCCCCGGCCCAGGGCAGTAGTAGTTGCCGTGGCCCGAGTGGAATGAGCCCTCAATCCAACAGGGGGCTCCTTTTTAGCCATGGAGTAACATGCCTGGATACACAAGATGATCCACCGGGAGATGGTCCGCTTGTGTACCGCCTTCCCCTTCTTAGCACCCACGTAACCAACAAAGAGTTGGTCATCCACCCGGAACTGGCGTGTGCGATCCAAGTAAAATGAGAGCGCACGTTTTGGGTCCAGACGGTGGAGCCGCTCTTCCTCTTTAGAGGGATGCGGAGGCGGAAAGAAGGTTGGCAAGGTAATGGACTGCCCGATGTGGAAGGCTGAGACAACCTTGGGCAGGAAAGATGGCTTGGTACGCAACACAACCTTGTCCGGATGGACAGAAAGGAAAGGTGGAGTACAAGAAAGGGCCTGGAGCTCACTCACTCTCCTGGCAGAGGTGATGGCAACCAGGAAAGCAGTCTTCAGAGTTAGAAGGCGAAGAGGACAGTTGTGAAGTGGCTCAAAGGGAGCGCACATCAGGAAAGTAAGAACAAGGTTCAAGTCCCACTGGGGGATCACGAAGGGAACAGGAGGGAACATGTGTGTGATGCCCTTAAGAAATCTATTTACAATAGGGAACTTGAACAGAGAAGGCTGATCAGGTAGCCTCAAGAAGGCAGAAAGGGCAGAAAGGTAGCCCTTGGCAGTGCCCAGAGCAGAGCCTTGCTGGGCATGAGAAAGAAGAAAGAGGAGAACCTCAGAAAGGGGGGCAGAGAGTGGGTCCACAGCCTTTGCTGTGCACCATGCCACAAATCTGTTCCACCTGCAGGCGCATACCGACTTTGTAGAGGGACGCCTGGCTGCCAGAATGACATTATAGACTTTGGGAGGCAAGTCAAATGGCCTCAACTGTCGCCGCTCAATCTCCAAGCTTGTAGGTGGAGACTGGACAGGTTCGGGTGGAGGACCGTCCCCTGCTGTTGCGACAGAAGGTCCTCCCGAAGAGGCAGACGAATCGGGGGATCGACTGACATGCTGAGTAGCTCGGGATACCAGTATCTTCGTGCCCAGTCCAGAGCCACAAGGATAACCTGGGCCCGGTCGCGCCTGATCTTCTTCAGCACGCTGGGCAAAAGTGGTATAGGCGGAAAGGCGTACAATAGACCGCAACTCCACTCGCGACGAAAAGCGTCTCCGAGCGAGCGCCGCCTTGGAAATTCCAACGCGCAGAACTGATGACATTGCGCGTTCTCTTCGGTGGCGAATAGATCTAACCAAGGCTCTCCCCACTGCTGAAAGAGGCCTTACGCCACGTCCGAGCTCAGACGCCATTCGTGATCCATCATGCACCGACGGCTGAGTTCGTCCGCCCTGGCATTCAGAGAACCTGCCAGGTGTTGAACCACCAGGGTCACGCCCTGACGTTCCAGCCACTGCCAGAGGCGCAGAGCCTCCTGGCATAGGGTCCACGACCCCACCCCGCCCTGTTTGTTGCAGTACCACATGGAGGTGGTGTTGTCCGTGAACACCTGCACTACACTCCCCCGGACAGAGGGGAGGAATGCTTTCAGTGCTAGACGAATCGCCCGTAACTCCAACAGGTTGATGTGGAGCCGGGCCTCCGCCGGAGACCAGAGTCCTCTGATCTCCGCCTCTCCCATGTGGCCACCCCAGCCCTGGAGGGACGCGTCCGTCACAACTACGTCCTCCGGGTGGGATAGGGAGAGGGGTCTGCCACTGACCCAATCGCGGTCCGTGAGCCACAACTGCAACTGTCTTGCAGTGCCCTCTGAGATCAAGACATGGTCGGACAAGTTGCCCTGATGCTGGGCCCACTGAAATTTCAGGTCCCACTGCAGAGCCCGCATCCGCCACCGGGCGTGACGCACCAGAAGGATGCAGGAGGCTGTCAGTCCCAGAAGCCGCAGCGTCAACCTGACCGAGACTCGGGATAAAGGCTGGAAGATTAGAATCAGAGCGTGAATATCCCGAACCCGCTGTTCGGGAGGGTAAACCTGAAACTGCGCCGAGTACAGAACCGCTCTGATGAAGAGGAGCTTCTGAGAGGGACAGGGGTGCGACTTCGGCACATTGATGGAGAACCCCAGCAAGTGCAGGAGGTCGGCCGTAGTCTGGAGGTGGCTGACGACTGTCTGGGGCGAGCCCGCCTTCAACAACCAGTCGTCGAGGTAGGGGAAGACTGACACCCCTAACCTGCGCAGATGAGCTGCGACCACCGCCATCACCTTCGTGAACACCCGTGGGGCGCTGGTAAGGCCGAAGGGGAGCACGGTAAACTGAAAGTGCTCGTGGCCTACCGTGAACCGCAGGTAACGCCGGTGGGCCGGCAGGACGGGGATGTGAAAATAAGCGTCCTGCAAGTCCAATGCTACCATCCAGTCTCCGGGGTCCAGGGCAGCTAAGACCTGAGCCAAAGTCAGCATCTTGAACGTCTCTTGTCGGAGGAAGCCGTTGACGTTCCGTAGGTCCAAGATAGGGCGCAGGCCCCCCTTGCCCTTCTTGGGCACCAGAAAGTAGTGGGAGTAACATCCACATCCTACTTCTGGCCCAGGAACCCGCTTGATGGCCCCCTTGGCCAAGAGGGCCGTGACTTCCTCTTGCAGAAGTTGCAAGTGATCCCCGGACACGCGGTGGAATTGCGGGGGCATGGCTGGAGGGGTCGCCTCGAAGGGGAGGGAGTAGCCCCTTCGGACGATTTGCAGCACCCACCTGTCCGACGTGACAGAGCGCCAGTGGGAGTGGTGATGGCGACCCCTGCCTCCCACAGGCGTCACATGGGCCTGAAAACTCGGAAGGTTTCGAGGCAGGTGCTGCGGAGGGAGGTGTGGACTGGCCTCGCCGTTGACCCCGACCGCCACCACGGCGGTTTCCACGGCCGCCACCGCACTGCTGGACATTTTGCGGTGCGTGGCTGGCAGCACGTGCGGGGACGCCCCTTCCGTGGCCACGAAAGGAGCGAAAGGCACCCGATTGCTGGCGCGTGGCCGAAAGGCCTAAGGACTTGGCCGTAGCCCTGGAGTCCTTAAAGCGCTTCAGCGCATGGTAGGCTTGTCGCCAAAAAGGCGACGGCCATCGAACCGCATATCCAGAAGAGTGGCCTGGACATCGGGCGAAAAATTGGCGGACCTCAACCAGGCGTGGCGTCTAACCGCCACCGTCGTTGCCATCGCCCTGCCCAGTGAGTCCGTGGTATCCAGCCCACACCGGATAGAGTATCGCGCCGCATCTCGACCTTCCACAAGGGCTTGGGCGAGTTTAGCCCGGACCTCCTCCGGGCATTGTGGCAGCACGTCCGCGACCGTGTCCCACAGGGTGTGGGTGTAGCGGCCCAAGAGACACGCGGTATTGACAGACCGCAGTCCCAAACTCAGGGACGAGAACACCTTCTTCCCGAACTGTTCATATCTCTTGGTTTCCCGATCAGGCGGGGCCGTTGGGAATGTGGTCTGGGAAGTGGAGGCCTGGATGACCAGGCTCTCGGGGGTGGGGTGGGTGGACAAAAAGCAAGGGTCGCCCGGAGCCGGGCAGTTGCGTCTGGCCACGTTCCTATCCACAGGCGGACCTGTGGCGGGCTTGGACCAAGTGCCCACAAGAACGTCACATAAGGCTTCATTAAACGGCAGCAGAGGCTCACTGGAGCTTGCCTGCGGTTTAAGAACCTCAGTGAGGAGGTTAGTCCTCACGGCCGCGACGGGGAGCTCAAGGCCCAAGCCCTTGGCTGCCCTCGTCAACACTACGCTGTAAGCAGCCCCCTCCTCCGTAGCCACGGTGGGAGGGGAGACAAATCCAGTGTCTGGTGAGGTGTCAATACCACTGGCCTCCCCAAGCTCATATGTCCAGTCCTCTTGAGACTGGCACTCCTGTGCCAGAGGGTCCTCAGACCCCCCCCCCAATCACCTCCGTCACCAGTCTCCTGTAACCCAGGGTCAACAGACTGGACCTACTCATGGAAATAAAAATCTCCAAAGGCCGTCGGAAGCGGCGCCAGAGTCGGACCGAAGGGAAGATTGGGGACGGCGTCCACAATGGGCGCCGGGGGCGACACCCTCGGGGCCGGTGCCGGTGAGGTCGACCGGCGACCACCCGGATCCGGAAGCGGATCCGGAGAGGTCCTGCGGTGCCGGGACCGAAGTCGCCGGCGGCGCCGGGGCCGAAGCACCCGGCGGCGTCGGGGCCGAAGCGCCCGACCCGCTAGGGCCTCCAGCCGGGACCGCTGGGCCCGAAGGCGCCGCGGGACCCGGCTGAGGAGGGAGGGACCTCATGGCCATGAGGTACCGCTCGACCTCCTCCGGCGTCGTGCTGTGCCCAGGGACTCGAAGGTGTGGGGCAGGCGGCGATGCTTGCGACTCTCTCGGAGCCGCGTGGGCGGTGTCGCCCGAACCCCCGGCCGCATCGTGCGAGCGTCGGGGTGGGTCGGAGGAGCGATGATGCCTCTCCGACCTCTCATGCCTCTTACCTGAGGACTTGGATCCCGACGACCTATGTCCACTCCCGGAGCTGCGGGGACTCCGACCCCGCGACCGGTCCCTCGACCTTCCGTGGGACCGGGACCTGGAACGGCGCGGGCCGACTGCCGGAGCTCGAGCCGCTTGCGGGACCGCTCCCGCCTAGCCTTCGACGTCAGGGCCCGGCAGTCGGAGCAGGTGCGGTCGTCGTGGTCGAGGCCTAAGCACTTCAGGCACCGGCGATGGGGGTCCGTGACCGACATCATTCGGTCGCACTTCGAACAGGGCTTGAACCCGGGCATCCCTACCGGCACCGATAGAGTCGAAGACTCAAAGAAAGAAACGATCAAAAGGATCAAAAAGTTTAGTCAAAAATGACTAGGGGTAGAGCTTCTCCGGATCTGCGCTAGCTGTCGTGGAAAAAAGAAGAACTGACGTCAGCGCGCATGGGCGGCGTCTAAGTTCTCCGACGACGTCATTCCGGCGCTAACGACGCCGACGACAGACGCGGAGCCGCAGACGACGCCTACCAACGCGCAGGGGCATTGCTACGCAAAAATGTCCGGATCCAGTCTGACGCCTTGGGATATTCTAAGGTAAGGAATCACTAACGTGTATCTTTCAGATTAAGAAATCAACCCAGCAATGTCTAAGAAATTATCCCAGTCTTGAGTGTGTGCCTTCTGGGTGTCCCTAAACTTAACTCTGCACTGTTCAGTAGTGAAACCAACCCCATCTATGAGGGCACTCTTCACAACTGAGTAATTATCGGCATTCTCGTCTCTAACAATGAGGAGCTTGTCTCTACCTTTGTTAACAAAGAAGAGCCACAGGATAGCTGCCCAGTGCCATTGAGGGACCTTCTGTACTTTACATGTCCTCTCCAAAGCAGTGATAAATGTATGGCTATCATCCCCCTCCTGCTCAGGTTCCTAGTATCAAAGGATGGTTCCCTGGCTCTAGATACACTAGTGATGCCACCATGGGACTCTAGCCCCAAATTATTCCTAGCCCTCTGGAGTTCCAGGGTCTCCTTATCAAGGGCCAACGGCTCTTGCTTGAGGTTGAGCCTCTCTCAAATTTGATCGGATGTTATTCCCCCATCTAAGGATTCCTCCCTCTTGCTAGAGATAGAGGTCCCTATGGAATTAACAGAAGTAGTGGAATTGACAGAGGGGGTCTAGACATCCCCCGCATTATCTGAAACCTCACAGGAGTAACAAAGGTGGACCTACCTTTAGGGACACCCTCTGTACTATCAGTACTATTCCCAGGGGGATCGGAGTTCACCAGGGTGGAGTCATTAGACTCCTCCTTGTCATGCTCAGACTTAGGGTCACTAGGGGCAACCCCTCCTAGCCCATCTTCTGGAGCATCCCCACCCACTTTGTCTTGCCCTTATGACCCATCAGAATTCTGGAGGTCATATAGCAGAAACAGCTCTAAGAGTTGCTCAGTGTTAGGGTTACTACCTGTCTTTAACTTTCTAGAGGTACACAGGCTCCTCAGTTCCTGGAACCTGAGACCACTGTATCACGAGGGTTGGACCCACTGTGTACCATATCTAAAGACATGGTGTCTAGGTGTAATGTAGTGCTGCAGCTACCTACCCTACTGAAAACTAAACTACTAAAGATTGGAAAAAGGGTTATACCTTGACCTTATCAAGCAGTCTAAAAGTGCAGTAGAACTTGTCTACAAAAATATTTTGATATGTGCCTAATGCTAGTGATGGTTTTTCATTTAATCCACACCTAGATTAGCTGGTAAAACAGTGCAGGCTTAAATCCCAACTACAGCACACCAATGTAGGAGGCCGGCTTAGTATATGGTGCACACTTATTTGAAGCACCTAGCACTAATCCAGACAACCCTTATGGGGATTTTTATTGGTCTTAGACTACCATAGAAAGCTCTCTAAGTGGTAGCTGATGATAGCAGCATTCAGACTTAGTCCAGAAGGAGCGGTAAGCAGCTTGTTTTACCAGTACTAATCATATAGTGTAGGTTAAACTAGAATTAACTGCATAGTGTAGATATAACATAAGTATATTTATTATACACACACCCACTAACATATTGGGATTTCTTCTACACAGAGATATAAACGCAATACTGCAAATGTAAAACAGGTAAGTAAGCACAAATACACAGTGTTGTCCAGGCGGAGTGGAATAAGTATAATGCGAACTGAGACCGAAGTCGGGACTTGGGCTAGAAGACTCAGAAGAGCTGGGGACACAAGGAACCACCCAAGGTACGTACCCCGTAATCCGACGGAGGTTGTGTGCAGAGCGGACACATAGCAGCATACTCAATGCAAGTCAATGGGAAAGTCGCGGTTGCAGTTTTCAAGAGGAAGGACCCTTCCCAGTGGACCCTGAAGAATCCCCGTGGAAGATGGAAGGTTGGAGAGTCACCCACCTGTGGATCCAGAGGTTACCTACAAGAGGGAAGCCGGGTTCATAAGTGCAATGTGACGTCGGAAACCGCCGTAGACCACAATGGATTACTTCCGAAAAAATGCCGCTGGCGGAGAAGATGAAAGAATCAGGTGGAATCCAAGGATGGATTCTTGAAGAGAAGTACTTGAAAAAAGAGAGGACAGAGTCTATGCCACTCGGGAGCAAACAGGAGGCAGGAAAGACCAATGACCACCAATGATTGAAGATGCATGAGAGTTGACGGTGACCTTGTCGTTGCAGCTGTGAGGACCAGGCGACGCTGTGGAAGACGAGGAGCCGTTAATGAACTGTCCCACATCAGAAGTTGGGAACCAGGGGGTCGGTGTCAGGCAGGAGCACCAAAAATCCTTGGCAGCAGCAACAGATGTGGCAGACGAAAAAGGTGCATCGTTGAGACCAGCAAAGTCCAAGGGAGTCACCAAGTGCAGGAGAGTTAGAGCAGGCCGTGAGCAAGCAGGGGAGTCCACTGAAGCCCAAGCAGACCCTCAAGGGGACACACATGCCAAAGGCACAGGAGTCGCAAGAGGACCTTGAGCAGCTCAACCAAGATGCAGACCCAGGGTGCAGAGGATGCGGTGAGGACTAAGATCTGGACAGGAAGAGATGCTGGCGGCTGGAGCTTCTGGCAGCTCGAAGATCTCTGGAGGACAGAGTCAACAAGCCTTGGCAACGACAAGTCAACGCAGTGCACAGGAGTGCTGTACTAGCAGTTCTGGTGAGGGATACTGGCCTAAAACTTGCTGAGAAGACAGTGCAGGCCACGAGGAAGTTTCAAAACCACCACCTGGGTTGCTGAACCTTGCTAAGTCTGTGGGACGTCAGGAGCAGCAGACCGGTCAGCTTAGTTGCTGTGACTGCAGGGGAGTGACTCCTTCACTACAATTGAGATTCCTTTGGATGTCTTTGATACTCACGGGCCTGGAGAAGAACCTGGATGAAGCACAGGCACAGACGACACAGAAGACTGGCAGGATGACATGACCAGGAGCAGCAGGAGTCTTCCTGGATGCAGTCTCGGTTCCCAGGCAAAGTCTGAAGTCCCCAGTGGTAGAACTTAGAGTGGTTTCGGATCTGAATCTTTCCCCACAGCAAATCTGAAGAGCCGCAGGTAAGCCCTTAAGTACCCTAAGGAAAAGGTTGGGATGATTCAGGGATCCCTACCACTCGAGGGGCTGGACAGAGGGGAAGATACTCCCATGTCCTTTGTTCAGTTTCACACCAGAGCGGGAGCCAACAGCTCCCTGAACTGGCTAAAACTGGAGTATGTAAGGAGGGCACCAAATGTGCCCTTCAAAGCAGTCTGGTAGCACTGGCAAGCAGCCCCACCCCAGCCCAATACACTAAGTCCTGTCTGTGAGGTGGTTACACCTACCTGAGACAGGAAACCTATTGTTCTACCTTTCCCTGCTCGAGCTCAGCTAAGCAGCAGAAGGGCAGAATTATGTCTGTGGATGGAAGCAGCACAAGCTTGCTGTTAGACCCTGAAAGGCTGATACCAGGATTACAGGGGTGGCTCCCTGGTGAGCCCCCAGTACATGGGATCCTACATCCAGCACTGGAATTGGTTTTGTGGTAGGGTTTTAACATGTTTGTTACCAAACATGACTGGTTTCGGGGGAGCCAATATATAGTCAATCTATAGACTTGATGTCCACTATATGTATTAAACGGCTGACAGCAGAGCCTGGAGAATCAACTCCGCGGTTTGTAGGGGGTGTCCTGCTAATGTAAGACACCCTCACACATATAACCTAGCACCCTGCCTTCAGGATTGAAATGTCTGTCTTAGAGGTGACTGATATGTTTTACGTGCAGTGACATTAGATAAAAGGAAACTTATATAACTCTTGTAAGTGGTGCCAGCACTAAGTCACACAGGCTGCAATGGCAGGCCTGTAGTCACAGTTTGAGTGGTCTCTCATGGGTCGCATAATACATGCTGCAGCCCAAGGGAGACCTCTTGTGTACCTATGCCCTGGGTACCTTAGTACCGTATACTAGGGACTTAGAAGGGTACACCAGTAACCAATTAGGAAGGTACCAAAGTACTTACCATAGTCAAATTTAGGGAGAGAGCACAGTGACTGGGGTCCTGATTAGCAGGATACCAGTTAGACTAGTAAGAAAACAGCATAACACCAGCAGAAAGTAGGGGTAACCATGAAAGCATATCCTACTTTCCTACAAAGGGTAGAAAAGCTTTCAATGCCAGCCGGATTGCATGGAGCTCCAGTAGGTTGATGTGGAGTCCGGATTCCACCAAAGGCCTCTGATCTCCACCTCTCCTAGAAAGACGCCCCATCACAGGAGTGACACATCTATTTCTACTGTCAGATCTGGTTGGAAAGGGGTCTGCCACTGACCCAAATGCAGTCCCTTTGAAATCTGGACTACAGCCTGAGGCGTAGCTGCCTTCAACAGCCAGTGATTGAGATATTTGAAGATTGACACCCTTGATCTCCGCAGATGAGCTGCAACCACTGCAATCACCCTGGGAACACCCACGGGGTTCTGGTAATGCCACAGGGGAGCACAGTGAAGTGAAAGTGCTTGTGACCTACTGGAATCCACAAGTAATGTCTGAGGGCAACCAGGACAAGGATGTGAAAGTAGGCATCCTGCAAGTCCAATGCTACCATCCAGTCTCCCAAGTCCAAAGCAGACCGGACTTAAGTGAGAGTGAACATTTTGAACTTCTTCAGTTTGAGGAAGAAATTGAGAGGGTGCAGGCCAAGGATAGGACGAAGGCCTCAGTTTTTCTTGGGCACGAGAAAGTAGCAGCAATAGCAACAACTTGCTTCTGGAATCAGCACCCTCTCAATGGCTCCCTAGGCCAAGAGAGCCATCACTTTCTGGTGGAAAAGGGATAGGTGGTCCTCCGTTATCCTGTAGTAAAAAGGTGGCATTGAAGGAGGGTAAATCTTGACTGGGGGGGGGGGGGGGGGGGGGTAGCGTAGCCCCTTTGGCTGATCTGCAAAGCCCATCGGTCTGATGTCATAGATAGTGTGGTTGGTAATGGCAGTACCTGCCTCCCACTGGGTGCCCATGGTGGTAAAGGGGGCAGAATAGAAGGGTTTGGAAGTGGAGGCTGCTGGGGGAAGTGGTAGACTGGCCTGACCTCGAGCTGTCTGACCCACAGGTGTGTAGGCACCACGTCCTCTGCAAGGCAGAGGCTGGGAAGTTTGCTGGTATAGACGCGGTCGGAAACCCCTTTCGTTGCTGCAGAAGGCAAATTGGGGGTGATAAGTGGCCATGGGAAGGCCCAAGGACCGGGTCGTAGCCCTGCTGTCCTTAAAGTGCTCCAGCAGGGAATCTGTCTGGTCTCCGAACAGAAGGGATACATCAGAGGGCATGTCCATAAACTATGTTTGGACTTCCCCGGAGAAGACAGTTGTTGTCAACCAGGCGTGGTGTCATAAGACCACAGTTGACAAAATCCCTCCGCCCAGTGTGTCGATGTTATTCAGTCCACATCTGATGGTGAATTTAGCTGCATCCCTCCGGTCGTCAATAGCCTGGGTGAGTATGGCCCGGGCCTCCTCTAGAACCATTGGCAGCAAGTGCCCAACTGTATCCCACAGAGCATGGGAATGGTGGGCCAAAAGGCATGCAGTGTTCATGGATCACAATGCCAGGCTGGTGGAAGAAAACAATCTTTCCCACATTGAAAATGCACCAGGATTTATGTGGGAGCTGGAGGCTTGGACTAACAAGCTCTCCAGAGAAGGATGTTCTGTGAGGAATTTAGGATCCCTTGGAGCGGGCAGGTGGTAATGGGATATTGTCCTGTTCACAGGAGCTCATGTGTTGGGCGTGGACTAGGTCCCAAGTAGAGTATCAGTAAGAACTCCTGTCTGAAGTACAGCCAAGACGTTCATCTTGGATGCTACTGAGGGCATGCTAAGGTACAGGACCTCCTCACCACCATTGCGTATGAAGCTTCCTTCTCCATAGCCACGGTAGGGGAAGAAAGCATGCAGAATCTGGAGAGGTTTGCAGGTCCCTGGCATCTGTCAAATCCTCACACCAGTCGATGTTTGTGTCATAAGGCTGGTACTCCTCAGGGTCTAGAGACCTCCTCCCACACCTGCACGAGGCCTACCCCATAAGAATATGGCTCAGGCTCTGGAAGGCTTGCCTCCAGTCGGTGTCGGACGATGCTCCTCTGGCTCCGTGTTGGGGTTCAGAATGGGAACGGTGAAAGCATCAGGTGGGTCGGCATTTGAATCGGTACAGGGGAAGGTCGAGGTGGCATGACTGGTGCTAGTCCGGATCCATCTGTGGATACAAGGAGCACGAATGGCACCAGAGCCGACGATGTGCATCCAGTAGGGGCCCCTCCTGAACCCACGAGGCACAACGGTACACCAGAGGGAACAGACTGCCCAAATATGAGGTGCATAGCCTCATAAAATTATTTTATTCGGGCAGGTGTTGCTATGGCTCCCAGAAACTCGGGGAGACCCGGAGATGGCCCAGGTGCTGCCTCTAATGAGAAGCCACGCCCTGAATGTCGGAGCTCCTTTGTCTCGGCTGACGGATGAGGTGAAGTTGAAGAATACTTCGACTTATTCTTGTGGTCAGACTTACACGAATGACCCGACGACTTCAAGTGTGACGAGGATCTCTGACTCCTCAACTCCTCCCAGGACCTTCCTCTCGACCGGGATCTGGACTGGCACAACGTCGCATGTTGAGCAGACAGGTACTTGAAAGATAGCAATCAAAGCAGTCCTTTGGATCGTGATCACATTCGAGGGATCACAGGCATACAAGAAGAGGGTGTGTGTAGGAAGTAGGATCTGCTTCTATGGTTACCCACACTTTTTGCCTGGGGTTATGCTGTTTCTGACTAGTCTGACTAGTATCCTGCTAATCAGGACCCGAGTCTCTGTGCGTTCTCCCTTAAATTGGTTATGGTGAGTACTTGGGTATATCCCAGATTGGCTATTGGTGTACCCTTATAAGTCCCTAGTATATGGTACTGAGGTACCCAGGGCATAGGTACACCAGGGGTCTCCCATGGGCTGCAGAATGTATTATGCCACCCATGAGAAACCACTCAAACTGTGACTACAGGCCTGCAATTGCAGCCTGTGTAAGCTGGTGCTTGCGCCACTTACGACAGGTGTAAGTTTCCTATATCTGAGGTCACCGCACTTCTAACCTATAAGCCACCCCTAACGCAGGCCTTTCAAGGTGCTCGGTTTCAAGTGTTAGGGAGTCTCTGTATGAGAAGAGCACCCCTACAACCTTTGGAGTCCGTTCTTCCGGGTTGTAAGTGTATCAGCCAATATGAAATATAGAGTGGTCATGCCTCATTACGCAATGACCATGACATGGCTGTAACGAACACTGTCACGTTTGGAATCAAACATGTTTGAATCATACCGTTTACAGTGTAGCCTCCGCATGAGAAGAACACCCCTACAACCTTCGGAGTCCATTCTCCCGGGATTAAGTGTATAAGCCATTACGAAATAGAGTGGCCATGCGTCATAACGCAATGACCATCTAGAAACTGGCTGTAACCAACACTGTCATGTTTGGAATCAAACATATTGGAATCATATCGTTTACGGTGTGGGTGTATGATTCCATGCACTGCAAAGTTTCTCCGGGAGGCCCTCAGTGCTCCTGGTACCAGTCTTCAAGAACCGGACAACAAGCTAGGGCAGCTGCCGACCAGAGACCTACTTCTGCCCTCCTGTTGCTGAGCCAAGCTTGTGCAGGGGATACAGAACAACAGATATCCTGTCACAGGGATGTGTGACCACCTCCTAGACAGGGTTTAGTGTATTGGGGCAGGAGGGATCGCTTGCCATAACCACTAAGACTGCTTGAATACTCTAGTTCAAACTAGTTTAGGGAGCCGTTGGCTTCAGCTCTGCCGCAAAACTGGACAAAGGATATGGGAGTATCCTCCCCACCGACCGACCCCTCTCCTGGGAAGGAACCCTGAATCATCTCAACCCTTCCTTTAGGGTACTTAAGGGCTTACCTGTTGGTGGGTCCATAGATTCCTCGTGGGATTTGGATCAGATCGAAATCCGCGTCCTCTTCAACCGTCTGGACATTCTGACGGAGTGGTGCAGACCACGTCAGACTGACCACATCAGATTTCACCTTTGGAACCGAATCTGCAACCAGGAAGACTCTGGACAATCTGACACACCGGGCAGTAAACGTCTAAAAGACTGTGACAAACCGTTGACAACAATTCAGCAAAAATTGACTAAGGGGTAGCGTTTCTCTGATCTGCGCTGACTGGCACTGAAAGAAAAGAACGTACGTCAGAGTGTTAGGCCTATTTGGGCAACGTGCACATAACTTTCAGTGCAGATGATGCCAACAATGCCATGTGTAGCCAAACCACGCCACCTACTGGAGCACAGAGGTACTGCTCACTAAACAAATTCTAGATCCCGTCTGACACCCGGGGATGATTCTAAGGTAAGGAATCTGCATCTAGAAATCCCCATCAGATCTAACAACTAATCACAGAAAATGTTGCGACCCTGATGAGGTAGAACACAAACTCAGAGAGCTCTTACCAGAGGTACATGACTCTTTGAAGATGTTGAAAATAGGAAGAACATCATAAGGGTAGATGGGGTCCTGGAAAGTTCTGAGGGTCCCAGTATGGACCGGTTTGTGAAACACTGGATGCTGGATACTCTTAAAAATAAGGTGCTGCCTCTCTTTTTATTTAGTAGAAATGGCACACAAAGTGCCGGTGCCATTCCTGAAATCCGGTACTCTGCCTAGAACCATTACTGTAAGTATTTCAAACCACAGTACTAGAGATGTTATCTAGGCAGCAACTGACATACAAGAATGTCATAATTAAAGGTAATTCCAGACTTCAACCTCGCAGTGCAACAGCAGTGATTATGTTTCGACAGAGTCAAGAGAGCCCTCTGGGAGCGAGAAATCAAGTACATGTTGCCGTAGCCAATACAATTTAGAATGCTGTTCTAAAGGGGAAATCCTGCTTTTATGAAGAAAATGTGTCTACAATGACCAATAAATTGGATAAGAAAAATGAGGGCACAGTGGGGTCAATGCTCACTCATCGATCTGAAAACAAAGACGATAAAAAATATTGTTTAACAAGAAATCTAGAATAATCTACATGCCTGTGTCCTTTATTGTGCAGTAATTAATAACTTCAAGCATTATCAGAGAACAGTTGCCTCAAAACTCACCTTGTCCACCCAAAATTCCTGTTGACTTAACAACCATTTCGAGTTTTTTGTCCCATGTGAATGTGCGAATATAGTCTATTAGAAATAACAGGAAACAAAGTTACAATTTGACATCACCAGTAACTAGCATTTTTGCATTAGATTCACAACCACTCTTTCTCCTCTGGAATAATTCCCATGCAAGCCAGTCTTTGTAACCTAACATTTCCGCAATATGCTATATTAAATCCTTCATTTAATGCTGCAGGTTTAGCACCATCACTCCCAGCTATACCAAATCATCCCAGGATAGAGCCGCAATTTAAAGCCAATTATGGATGGAAATGGTACTTTTCACAACTGTCTCGTTTTGTCGTACCATGATAGCCTGACATCAATGTCTAAAGATCAGCCGTTTTTTAGTGAGGGGACGCTCTCATTATATGCTTTTTCATTCCTCTAACTCTGTGACAGTCTCCAATCTCTCAATGCCACCCAGAGGAGAACAAGTTACTTACCTTTGCTAATGTGCAGCCACAGAATCCTTACCATTTAAATACTTCTTAGGTGGCAGACTGGATCTGAAAACTTGTTGTAGGAAGCTGGCACTCTATATAGTGAACTAAATAGAAGGGCATTGTGCAGAGAGTCCAGATTGTCTCCAATTCGTTTAAAGAGGCTAAAGTAGAATAAGTTAACGCTCTCTTTTGTGGTAGTGTGGGCGAGCAGTACGGCTTACCAGGGGTTAGTGCTTATCATTTGTTGTACTCACAGAGGCAATAAATGAGACGCTTTCTAAGAATATATCTGAGACTAATTTAGAAAAATATCAAGTCTTTTTATATGTATTTTGTAACCAAAAACTTAGTTCAAAGGGAAGTTTGCAATAATAAAATCATACAAGAAAAACAAGGTTTTATAGTTGTGTGCCTTAACGCACAATGCTTTCCTATGGAAGTGTAAGATGGTAGGATCTGCTTTATGGTTTTCCCCACTTTTTGCTGGTGTTATTCTGTTTTAGGACTAGTCTGACTGGGATCATGCTAATCAAGACCGCAGACACTTTCTCCCTAAATTTGACAGTGGTAAGTACTTTGGTACCTTTCCAATTGGCTACTGGTGTACCCTTCTTAGCCCCTAGTATATAGTACTAAGGTAGCCAGGGCATAGGTACACCAGGGGTCTCCCATAGGCTGCAGCATGTATTGTGCCACCCTCGAGAGACCACTCAAACTTTGACTACAGGCCTGCCTAGGAAGTCAGTGTAAGCTGATGCCAGAACCAGTTACGAAAGCTATATGTTTTCTTATATCTGAAGTCACTTCACTTAAAACCTATAAGTTACCACTAAGGTAGACCTTTCAATCATGAAGGCAGGGTGCTAGGTAAAAAGTGTGAAGGTGCCCTGCTTGAGCAGGACAGCCCCTACATACCTCGGAGTCAATTCTCCAGGCATTGTAAATGCGGCCAGCCATTTTCATACATATAGTGATCATGAGTCACTACTCAATGTCTAACTATATATTAGCTGTGCTGAACATGGGCATGTTTGGTATCAAACATGTTGGAATCATACCCCAACACAGAAAATGCTGATGGGGTATGATTCCATACACCAGAGGGCTCCTCTGGGAAATCCCCAGTGCTTGCGGTAACAGCCTTACAGGGTCTGCCAGCAAGCTAGTGCTGCTGCCGACCACAGACACGATTCTGCCCTCCTGCTACTGAGCTAATCTCGAACAGGGGAAGGTAGAACAATAGGTTTCCTGCCACAGGGAGGTGTGACCACCTCCCAGACGGGACTTAGACTTGCCAGCACCAGCAGACTGCTTTGAAGGGAACATTTGGTGCCCTCCTAGCATACTCCAGTTTCAGCCAGTTCAGGGAGCAAAACTGGACAAAGGACATGGAAGTATTCTCCCCTCTGTAAAACCCTTACTCTGGGAGGGACCCCATAATCGTTCCAACCCTTTCTCTAGGGTAGTTAAGGGCTTACCTTTAGGTGGCTCTTCAGATGCAACGTGGGACAAGATTCAAACCAGAAACTCCTTCAACTTCAACTGCCTGGGCATTATGGACTTCGCTAGACTCAGCCTGGGAAGGCTACAGCAGCCAAGGAAGGCTACAGCTGTTCCTGGTCTTCCTCGTTGTCTGTGCCTGTGCTGCATCCAGCTACCTCTCCAGGTCTGGGGTTATCAAAGACACCCAAAGGAATCCTCCTTGGAGTGAACGAGTCACTCCCCTGCATCTGCAGGCAACGCAACTAAGCTGACCAGTCTGCTGCTCCTGACATCCCACAGACTCAGAAAAGCTCAGCAAAGCAGGTGGTGGTTCTTTCTGCAACACCCTCGAGGCCTGACCTGTCCGCTCAGCTAGTTTCAGGCCAGTATCCCTAGTCGGAACTGCTGGAATAGACCCCTGTGCATCAAGTCTATTTGCTGGTGCCAATGCTTGTTGGCTCTGTACTCCAGAGATCTTTGGGCTACAATAGAGTCCAGCATCTCTTCCTGCCAAGATCTTTGCCCTCACCGCATCCTCTGCACTGTGGGCCTGCATCTTTGGTGAGCTGCTCAGGATCCTCTTGCGACTCCTGTGCCTTCGGCCTGTGGGTTCTCTTGAGGGTCTTCTTTGGCTTCAGTGGGATCCCCTGCTTGCTTGGGGCCTGCTCGGAATCTCCTACAATTGGTGAGTCTCTTGGATCTTGCTGGTCCCAACGTTGCACCTTTTTTCATTTGCCACGTCTGTTGCTGCTGCCAAGGCTTGTTGGTTCTCAATGTCCGACGTGGGTCAGCTTGTGAATAGCTACTGGTCTTCCACAACGATGCCTGGTCCTCACAGCTGTAATAACAAGGTCACCATCATCACTCCAGCATCACCTGACATCAGTGGGCATTGCTCTTCCGTGCCTCCTGGTCATCTCCGAGCAACATAGAATCCGTGCCCACTGCTTACAGGTTCTTCTCTTCAAGAATCAACCCTTGGATTCCACTGGACTCTTGCACAGTCTTCACCAGCTGGATCTTTACAGAAGTCCTCCTTTGTGGTCTACGGCAGTTTCTGACGTCACTTCGCACCTATGCACCCGGCTTACCTGATGTAGATATCCTGCTTCCTGGGTTCTAAACAGTTGGAGTGAGACTCCAACCTTCGGTCTTTCACAGGGTTTCTACAGGGTCCACTGGGAAGGGTCTTTCTTCTTGAAAACTGCAACAGCAACTTTCCCATTGACTTGCATTGAGTATGTGGCTTTATTTCCGCTCTGCACACAGCCTCCATGGGGTTCCTGGGTACTTACCCCGGGTGGGTCCTTATGTCCAAGCTCTTCTGAGTCTTCTGGTCCAAGTCCTGAATTTGGTCGTAGGTTTGCATTCCACTTCTTTAGTATATGGTTGCACCTTCCCCAGGAGACCACTGTGTTTTTGTGCTACTTACTTGCTTACAATTGAAGTATTCTGTGTATTTGCAATTATATCTCTGGGTAGGAGATATTCCAATGTGTTCGAGAGAGGGTATATAATAAATCAACATATTTGTATAACTATACTGTGTGGTTCTTTTCTGCTTAACCTAAGTTTTATGATTAGGTCTGGTAAAACAAGCTGCTTAACACTGCTTCTGGCTGCTCTCCACAGCTACCGCTCAGAGAGCTTTCTATGGTTGTCTAAGACCACTAAATTCACCATAAGGGTTGTCTGGATTAGTGCAAGGTGCTTCACTTAAATAAGTGTGCACCATATACTAAGCCAGGCTTCTACAGGAAGGAAAATTTAAAATGCAATATAAGAAGGTACAGTAGTGTTCCCCTATGGAGTGCAGAGTGATAACGGTCCAAGGTTCAAAGCACTACCAGAAGTTTGTTGATATCGGCATGGATTCTGCTGGGAGCAGGGTGCTTGTGGGGTTGGTAGCTGGTGTGCTACGGGGAACACCTGGATACAGGCTGCAAAAGAGTACTTGTGGTTAAATCCAAAGGCTCCCAAACAGGGGCTGAGGTCGTAAGAGGCTTACGGAAAAGGGAGCACAGCCAGTTTGTGATTACCCAGACTGGGCGGGCTGGGTGCAGAACAGGTAGATCGTCTGGGATCGATGTGTAAAGGTGCTCCTCGCCGTCAGGGGCAAACAACTTGAAGATTCAATTTCAGGACTGCTGGGCCACTCATGGAGTGGGTCTCAGGGGTGCTGACTTACCTTGATGGATGCTTGCTTCCTGGACAGTTGGAGTCACGACTGGACTCTGACTGTCGGTCTTTGTGGCAGGGCGTCTGGCACCCTGGGGATTGGTGCTGCACAGCTCAGGTTGGGGCTCTTAGAGGCCACACAGCGGAAGAATATGACAGTTCACCTCGACAGTCTAGTCTTAAAGCGGCAGGCAGGGTTTTGCACCAGTCTACAGCGTGCACTCAGTTCTTGAGTTCAGCAGCTCTTCTTTGTCCTTTTCTTCTTTAGGTCAGTCAAATCAGATGTTCAGGGTCAAGTGGTGCCACCTAAATACTCAATTTAGGGGCATTAAGAGGAGTACCGGATAATAGCCAATGGGCTACCTACCTTTAGGGTGACTACACCTTCTGTATGACCACTTCTTGTGGAAAATGGGTATAACCCTGAGCCTCAGAGAATTCTAAAAAGTGGGGTCCACATCAGCTACCCCACCTTAGTAGTAGTGCTGGCAGGGTGTGGGCACACCTCCTAATCAAACTAATTTTTCCACTTGTCCTCCTGCCAAAAAGTGCGGACAAGACAGGGGGGTTGCTATCTTCCACTAGCTGGAGAGGCCTGGGTCGCATTTCAAAGGCAGAATGGACTTTGTTGCTTCTCAACCTGGAAGACAGTTCCTGCTTGGCCGACGTGGGAACACCTCTGCCAAGAGCACGTTTTTGTCCTGGCCTCTGAGCTCTCACCCATGTCTAGTGGTAGCAAGCTGGTGGAGACCAGTCAGTCAACACACAAGTAGTCTGTAGGTTTTCAGGGGCACCTCTAAGGTGCCACTTGTGTGCATTGATCAATAAATCCAGCACTGGCATCAGTGTATTAAGACAAGGTGGTTGGTACCAAACACTTTGGCGTACAGTGAAGCCAATATGAACCTGGAGAACTCATAATGACAGCTGTCCAGCCCATGTAGCTGTTAGGGCTTCCCCGTGCACGGGTAATATCGAGGGGTGAACTTGGATATCACCAGGACATATCCACTCTTGCAGATATGCCCTCAAATGGGTATTGCCTTAGGGCTGTGACTTACCTATACCACATGCAGTGGTGGCAGGCATGGCACACAGGGATGTGTGCCATGTTGATTCTTTGGTTTTCTCTGCATCAAGACATGCAAGTTGCAATGGCAGTTTCCATGATCTTGGTGAGAGGTCCATAGGGTGACCCAATACATAATAATAATAATCATAACTTTATTGTTTATGGTTATGTAAACCTTTTACAATATAAAATAGCAGGTACAAATAGACATGACTAAGTTTGTGCGAATGGAACCACATAACACATGAAAAAATCGACGTGTTTTAGGTAATTGATAACATGCTACATTACCATTTCAGTTAATGACCTACTGGGACGCGCAGATTATTTCTCTATAAAAACTGCACAACGTCGAGTTATTGTGTGTTAAATATCACAGTTTTACATCATTTAAAAGGAATTAAAATAGAAACTTGCATACCTGCAATTTTAATTGGAGATGCAAAGAAGAAGTAAAATACGGGTACGGTAGTGCAGCGTGCCAGTTTTAGCACATTGTTACCATGTAGCATGTTACGGCATTTGCTAGTTCCTCTTGTAGAAGTTGCAGATGATCCCCCGACATGCGGTGGTACTGAGGTGGCATGGATGGAGGGGTAGTCTGAAAGGGGAGGGAGTAGCCCCTTTGGACAATATGCAGAACCCTCCTGTCTAATGAGATGGTGCGCCAGTGGGGGAGGTGATGGCGCCTGGGGGTAATTCGAAGGTAAGGAATCTATCACTACGTGTTTCTTTCAGATACGTTGGTTACTGTCCCAGAGGTTTCTTTATTTCCAGAAGCTGTAGACAGAGTTCCAGGTACTGATGATGAGTTTGGCCTGGCTGGCTATGGCTAATTTCGGACCACAGCAATGCTTCCAGTCTGCTAACCCTGGCCCTCCGTAACTTATTGAACAAGGTAAGATAGGCACCAGCCTCTGCCGCCCGTTGGTCTGAAAGGCCAAATTCAAGTCTGACCTGTGCAGGGGAGAAGGATTTTGGTAATCAAAATACTTGTTTATTGATCTTAACAACAAGATTATTCAACAAGCTGTGATGTGTTCCTAACCATATGTTAGTGAGGGAAGAATTTTTGCCCTCATGACTGCTATTAACGGATTCAATCATGGTCCCAGTAGGTGCTTCACCAGTTTTGACAGCATTAGCTGCAGCATTAGGGCTTTTGCTCTGACCTCTTGTTGGTGTTTCACAAAGGAGCATCTAGAATCTAGATGAACCCCTAAGTATTTAAAGGATTGTTCCATTGTGATGCTTTTGCTGCTTTGGGACCATCCTCCTCCTTGATGTTTTTTGGTCTCTATTTTACCGCATTAGTTTACAACCTACAGTTGGTTGGCTGTTGTACAAGTACACAACTGGTATAGAAGTCGTTGAATGCCTACCCTGTGTAACTAAACAGGACAAATCGTTAGCATATAAACGGTTACTGATCAGGGAGCCGCCTATTTCTGGAGAATGACTACTGATTACTTAGAGGGACTGCAATAGAGCTGCAATAAATACATTAAAAAGAATGGGGTCCAATATTCACCCATGTTTTACTCCTTGTGATTTCATTATTTTCTTAGAGATATGGGCTCCCTCACCCAATTTAATACGGATCCATGTGTCTGAGTAGAGCTGTATTATGGACTCTAAAAAGGGTCGAAGTATCTCCCATCTCTGTAGCTTAGCCCACAGAAAGCCTCTGGCACTCAATCAAACGCCGCCTTAAAGAGCAACGAAGCAGCAGTATCGTGAAGATTTTTGAGGTAATTGTTTTATCAATCAGGACTGATATGACCGTGAGGTTGGATTAAGTCTCAGATTTAGCCACTAACTCAGTTTGATTACAAGGGATTAATCAGTCTTGTTCCACCCATGATGTTAGCTCTTCCAGCAGCAGACTGGCGTAACATTTGACAACATTATCGAGGAGGGCTGTCAGCCTGTAATTTTTTGGAGCCGATCTTATGCCTCCTTTAAAAGTTCGGTGTATTATGACACCTTGCCATGCTTCTGGTATCTGTGAGTTCGTCTGACAGAAATCAAATAGTGTTGTGAAATTGTCTGCCCAGAACGGAATGCCTTGCTTGTACAATGACTATGGCAGCCCGTTGGGCCCTGGAGCACCATCCGATCTACCTTTAGTTATGGTGCACATTATTCAAGATATGAAGGCGGCCTGATCAGTGTTGGCATAACCCAGTTGGTCCCAATGGTGGAGGGAGACTTCATTGTTTATTAATTGCTATTGTTCTGATGTGATTCGTAACTGTCTTCTTCTTCAGGGACAATGATTATTGGGAAAGCCAGCTCTTGACACAAGGATCCAGTCCCAGTTGAAATTACCATTAATTTTCTGCTGGCTGCAAGGCTGACTTCTTCAAAATGGATAGTTGAAAAAGATGCTCATTCGACTTTTGAAATATTTGCACAGTCCTGGCTTCTTTGGGCATTTATTTGCTTATTTACTAGGGAGCAAAAACCCCTAGGGTTAGAATTCTTGCCGACTTGAAGCATTGTTAACAAGAAGGATTCTGAGTGTTTGTGCTTCTCTGAGAATAGTGCCTGCCTATAGGCTCTCTGAGCTTGCTTGAAAATAAGTGCCCACCTAATCCCTGGAGACATCCGGACTTGTCTCAGGCTGAGTTTTGTTTTTTCTGAAGGTCCTCAACTGTACCTATGATGATAGTGTAATTATGGGTATTACTTTGATGTCTAAATTGAGAAAATGTTATAAGCAGGTACTCAGTGAAGATTGCCCACTCTGTGATTGGGGAAACACTGTTAGAAATGTTTGCACCTACAAATGTCCTACTTGCGATCATTATGGTGTTTTATGCACAAATTTGTCCATTTAAGACTTAGTAGGTTCTCCGTGTATACACCACTAATTATCGGCCTTGCCGCACCATAGTGTGGTAAGTTGGATGACAGGATGATCATCTGTGGACAAACATCACTCTCCGTCCGAGAATTTGCCCATTCCATCTAGGTCCATTTGGCGTCTTATCGTGCGAAAAACGCCCAATCAATATTGAGTAACCCATGTTGCGAAGTTGCAGAACCATATATTCGCCAAGCTGGGTTTAAGCTGCTCCATGATATGTTGATCTCTTCATGAATAAGAATCCTTGTAATTTTCTGGAAGACCCTGAAAAAGATTTGTATTAAAGTCCCCTGTAAGCAAGCTTTGTTAGGATGATCATTGATAAAGTCACACAGAATTTGTGTGAGGTGGTTATATTTGGTTCTTTTCACTCAGGAATTTGGGCTTATGTAAATGTTTATCAGTAGAAATGATTGCTGTGATCTTGCACTACTGACCAGAAAGCCAGGTCTCCTCAAATGCTAACTGATCGATAGTGGCTTTTAGTTTGACAGACGTAGATCAACAGCCCACCTTTTGATCTTCTGAACTGATGGGTCCTGGTGGCTAATGTTTTATATTCTAAAAAGATTTCTATTGGTAAGGTTGTCTATGTCCATATAACTTTGTGCTTCTTCAGCAACGCAATTACATCTAAAGACTGGAGTTTCTGCATGAGACCATTGATGAACAAGTTACTTAAGTTCGGTACTCCTGAGGCTCAGCCGGGAGGTTTTACTTTAAAAAACGTGTATTTTTACTTTAAAAAACGTGTATTTTCTTAAAAATTTTGTGTCATTGTGATTTTAAAAACTGCACACTTTCCCTCACCTGCATAGCGGTTTGGGCACTTACTCTTACCTCTTGACTCCCTGGCAGTCGATTTCAACACCGCCACGGGATAGAAAAACGCCATTCCCGACAGCAGCGAGCGAGCCTGCAGTCAGGCCACGCCCACTTCTTGAGGCCACGCCCCCCAAGACTACTTAAAGCGCCGCTTTTCCGCCCTCATTTCATCTGTACTCCTGAGGCTCAGCCGGGAGGTTTTACTTTAAAAAACGTGTATTTTCTTAAAAATTGTGTGTCATTGTGATTTTAAAACTGCGCACTTCCCCTCACCTGCATAGCGGTTTGGGCACTTACTCTTACCTCTTGACTCCCTGGCAGTCGATTTCAACACCGCCACGGGATAGAAAAACGCCATTCCCGACAGCAGCGAGCGAGCCTGCAGTCAGGCCACGCCCACTTCTTGAGGCCACGCCCCCCAAGACTACTTAAAGCGCCGCTTTCCCGCCCTCATTTCATCTGTACTCCTGAGGCTCAGCCGGGAGGTTTTACTTTAAAAAACGTGTATTTTCTTAAAAATTGTGTGTCATTGTGATTTTAAAACTGCGCACTTCCCCTCACCTGCATAGCGGTTTGGGCACTTACTCTTACCTCTTGACTCCCTGGCAGTCGATTTCAACACCGCCACGGGATAGAAAAACGCCATTCCCAACAGCAGCGAGCGAGCCTGCAGTCAGGCCACGCCCACTTCTTGAGGCCACGCCCCCCAAGACTACTTAAAGCGCCGCTTTCCCGCCCTCATTTCATCTGTACTCCTGAGGCTCAGCCGGGAGGTTTTACTTTAAAAAACGTGTATTTTCTTAAAAATTGTGTGTCATTGTGATTTTAAAAACTGCACACTTTCCCTCACCTGCATAGCGGTTTGGGCACTTACTCTTACCTCTTGACTCCCTGGCAGTCGATTTCAACACCGCCACGGGATAGAAAAACGCCATTCCCGACAGCAGCGAGCGAGCCTGCAGTCAGGCCACGCCCACTTCTTGAGGCCACGCCCCCCAAGACTACTTAAAGCGCCGCTTTTCCGCCCTCATTTCATCTGTACTCCTGAGGCTCAGCCGGGAGGTTTTACTTTAAAAAACGTGTATTTTCTTAAAAATTGTGTGTCATTGTGATTTTAAAACTGCGCACTTCCCCTCACCTGCATAGCGGTTTGGGCACTTACTCTTACCTCTTGACTCCCTGGCAGTCGATTTCAACACCGCCACGGGATAGAAAAACGCCATTCCCGACAGCAGCGAGCGAGCCTGCAGTCAGGCCACGCCCACTTCTTGAGGCCACGCCCCCCAAGACTACTTAAAGCGCCGCTTTCCCGCCCTCATTTCATCTGTACTCCTGAGGCTCAGCCGGCAGGTTTTACTTTAAAAAACGTGTATTTTCTTAAAAATTGTGTGTCATTGTGATTTTAAAACTGCGCACTTCCCCTCACCTGCATAGCGGTTTGGGCACTTACTCTTACCTCTTGACTCCCTGGCAGTCGATTTCAACACCGCCACGGGATAGAAAAACGCCATTCCCGACAGCAGCGAGCGAGCCTGCAGTCAGGCCACGCCCACTTCTTGAGGCCACGCCCCCCAAGACTACTTAAAGCGCCGCTTTCCCGCCCTCATTTCATCTGTACTCCTGAGGCTCAGCCGGCAGGTTTTACTTTAAAAAACGTGTATTTTCTTAAAAATTGTGTGTCATTGTGATTTTAAAACTGCGCACTTCCCCTCACCTGCATAGCGGTTTGGGCACTTACTCTTACCTCTTGACTCCCTGGCAGTCGATTTCAACACCGCCACGGGATAGAAAAACGCCATTCCCAACAGCAGCGAGCGAGCCTGCAGTCAGGCCACGCCCACTTCTTGAGGCCACGCCCCCCCAAGACTACTTAAAGCGCCGCTTTCCCGCCCTCATTTCATCTGTACTCCTGAGGCTCAGCCGGGAGGTTTTACTTTAAAAAACGTGTATTTTCTTAAAAATTGTGTGTCATTGTGATTTTAAAACTGCGCACTTCCCCTCACCTGCATAGCGGTTTGGGCACTTACTCTTACCTCTTGACTCCCTGGCAGTCGATTTCAACACCGCCACGGGATAGAAAAACGCCATTCCCGACAGCAGCGAGCGAGCCTGCAGTCAGGCCACGCCCACTTCTTGAGGCCACGCCCCCCAAGACTACTTAAAGCGCCGCTTTCCCGCCCTCATTTCATCTGTACTCCTGAGGCTCAGCCGGGAGGTTTTACTTTAAAAAACGTGTATTTTCTTAAAAATTGTGTGTCATTGTGATTTTAAAACTGCGCACTTCCCCTCACCTGCATAGCGGTTTGGGCACTTACTCTTACCTCTTGACTCCCTGGCAGTCGATTTCAACACCGCCACGGGATAGAAAAACGCCATTCCCGACAGCAGCGAGCGAGCCTGCAGTCAGGCCACGCCCACTTCTTGAGGCCACGCCCCCCAAGACTACTTAAAGCGCCGCTTTCCCGCCCTCATTTCATCTGTACTCCTGAGGCTCAGCCGGGAGGTTTTACTTTAAAAAACGTGTATTTTCTTAAAAATTGTGTGTCATTGTGATTTTAAAACTGCGCACTTCCCCTCACCTGCATAGCGGTTTGGGCACTTACTCTTACCTCTTGACTCCCTGGCAGTCGATTTCAACACCGCCACGGGATAGAAAAACGCCATTCCCGACAGCAGCGAGCGAGCCTGCAGTCAGGCCACGCCCACTTCTTGAGGCCACGCCCCCCCAAGACTACTTAAAGCGCCGCTTTCCCGCCCTCATTTCATCTGTACTCCTGAGGCTCAGCCGGGAGGTTTTACTTTAAAAAACGTGTATTTTCTTAAAAATTGTGTGTCATTGTGATTTTAAAACTGCGCACTTCCCCTCACCTGCATAGCGGTTTGGGCACTTACTCTTACCTCTTGACTCCCTGGCAGTCGATTTCAACACCGCCACGGGATAGAAAAACGCCATTCCCGACAGCAGCGAGCGAGCCTGCAGTCAGGCCACGCCCACTTCTTGAGGCCACACCCAATCTGTGCTTAAATATGTGCAACACCCGTACGCGCAGCGGACGGGCGCAGCGGGCGCGCCAAAGGCTAGCCCGTCTGGGCCCGTCCGGGCCCAGACGGACCCAGGCCCAGAAATGCTGCCGGAAACACTGGAGACATGCTCCGCGCACTTCAACCGAGAACAATCTTGGCCTGTTACCATACGCATACCGAAGGTAAACCTTTCTACTACTGTATGCGCTGCGCTCCACCCCCTACCGCATCTACAAAACCCGGACTTAAGATTGGCCTTCTTAACTGCCGTTCCCTCCCTAAACATGCAATTGAAACAAACTTGCTAATTCTAGACCATGACTTTGATTTGCTCTTTCTTACGGAAACGTGGTTATCAGACAGCACCGACTCGGACATCGTCGTGGCCCTGCCTCCAGGGTACTTCTGTCAAGCACTTCATAGACCCAAAGGGAGGGGAGGGGGGGTAGCCATAATTTTTAAGGATCATCTCACCTGTAGAACCACTGATGCTCAAATCGAGGACTGCGAAAGCTGCCAATTCTCCATTCAATTCTCCCCAGCCCACTCCCTGTCGGGCTTACTGATCTACCGCCCCCCGGGCCCCCCGGGAAAATTCCTTAACGCCCTTATTGAATCAGTCGCACAACTAGCATCCTCTGTCAGCAATTTTCTCATTTTAGGCGATCTTAACTTACATTTGAAAGACCCTACAGATCGGATAGCCGTTGACCTTCTCCAAGACCTGTCGTCACTCAATATCCGACTGGTAAACAATGAACCCACTCATGAGAAGGGACACTTATTGGATCCCGTCCTCACCAATGCCACAGCCATCACTACTAAGCCTCCCCTGATCCTCCCTTGGACAGACCACTTTCTTGTCCCAATCTCTTGGGAAACACCCCTCACCAACCCTCAAACCCCTAAAATTCAGACCACTGACAGACGGTGGCACAAACTTGCACCTGAGGAATGGGCCGTCGTTCTAGCAGAGTCCACTCCCGAGCTCTCCAGCGATCCAGCTATGGCTGACGAGCAGGTCACTGAATGGATCACCTCCTCTCTTGATGCACTCATCCCTAAAACCTCCTCTCTCAAACACCCCAAAAGAGTAGCCTCGGCTCCATGGTACACACCAGAGCTTAAAGCCCTGCGGCAAGAGTGAAAGAGAACGGAACGATCCTGGAGGAAAGTCAAATCAGAAACAAATAAAGAGATCTATTCTGCTTCTCTCCTTAATTATAAAACCACCATCCGTAAAACCAAAATCGTGTTTTTTCAGGAGCGAATAGAGAAAGCAGTATGCTCCAGCAAGGAATCCTATGCTATCCTAAAAGACCTTCTGAAAACCCCAGCACCCGGACCTAAACATTCCACTGACCCTACAGCTGACCAGACCAAATGCCAACAATTGGCGGATTTCTTTCACGGGAAAATCCTAAAAATCCTCGAGGCTATTCCCTCCGCGATTCCGGGTGAGGAACACGATCTCCCGCAACCGTCAACACCCTGCCATCTTTCTTCATGGGGCCAAGTCACGACTGAAGAAGTAGAAGACACGTTAACATCCATAAAAAGCGGCTCTCCTAAGGATCCCGCCCCACTCCGAATTCTCAAAAAGGTAGCCTCCACGATCATCCCCCCCGTGACTCACCTGATTAACACCTCACTCCAAAAGGGAGTCGTACCCCCAAGCTGGAAGGCGGCGGTCGTGAAAGCTCTGTTAAAAAAAACCTCCCTCGACCCCGAAAACCTGGCAAACTATAGACCCATCTCCCTACTCCCAGGAATCAGCAAGATTGTTGAAAAACTGGTGAATAGAAAACTTTCCCAGTTCCTGGAGGGCAATAACATACTAAAAAGCTCCCAGACGGGCTTTCGCCCAGGGCAGGGCACAGACATCGCCCTCCTAGCAGCGGTTGAAGAGGCCAGAACGCTACTGGACGGAGGAGGATCAGTGGCAGTGATCCTCCTCGACCTAAGCGCGGCCTTCGACACCGTCGACCACCGACTCCTTATCAAAAGACTCAAGGGAGCCGGTGTAGAGGGCTCCGCCTTAGCCTGGCTTACATCTTTCCTGGCTCAAAGGACCTACCAAATCTGGGAGAACAACGCCCGCTCCTCCGAAATTCCCCTCCAATGTGGCGTGCCTCAGGGCTCCTCCCTGAGCCCCACTTTATTTAATATCTATATGTCCACATTGGAGGAGGTCATCATTCCATTCGGAGTGAGTGTCGTCAGTTACGCTGACGACACACAACTGGTTGTGTCACTATCCCACCCCAAACAACAACCAGCAGATCTATTTAATTGCCTTGTGGAGGTCCATCACTGGATGAACACCTCTGCCCTAAAATTAAATGGGTCAAAAACGGAGGTTCTGCTCCTGGGCCCAAAAGGACTCACACTGTCCCCAAACATCTGGCCAGCCTGTCTGGGCCCTCCTCCAGAACCCAGAGAGGAAGTAAAGAGCCTGGGAGTGTGGCTTGACACCGACCTCTCGTTCAACGTGCAGGCAAAGAAAGTGGCCGGGACCTGCTTTGGACTTTTGAAGTCATTGAGGAAAGTCCTGCCCATCCTGCCCCCCAACTCCCAAAAGTTGCTTATTCAAGGCCTAATAATCTCGAGGCTTGACTACAGCAACGTGATATACTTGGGCGCCCCAGAGATGACCCTGAATAAACTTCAAAGAATTCAGAATACCGCGGCCCGTATCCTCACGAATACCCCTGCCAGAGCGTCGGCCAAACCGGCCTTAAAACTCCTCCACTGGCTCCCCATAAGAGAGCGGGTCAAATTCAAGGCCCTGTGTCTGGCCCACAAACTACGACAAAATCAAGGCCCCCCTGCTCTCAAGAAATTCATCGCCCCTTACAAATCCTCAAGACCTCTCCGTTCTGACACCGAAAACCTCATTGTGGCCCCCAAATTCAAGAGAGCTCGATCGGGAGGAAGGCGTTTCTCAGTCCAGACCGCACGACTTTGGAACGCTCTCCCTCGAGTCCTGCGTCTCGAACCTCAATACCTCCGGTTTAGGAAACAGCTCAAAACCCACCTCTTCCCACAGTGAATCACTCCTGGCCCGTATCTTGTTCCTTGTTCCGCCCTCCCTGTCCTCTTCCTTGTCCCTCCTTCCCTCTCCCCCTCCCTTGGTCCACTGTACTCAGGAGATAAGATTTTTTAGCGCTGGGATACCTCCGGGTGACTACGCGCTCTACAAAAATAAATAATAATAATAATAACGCATTACCTGGTATAGACTATCTAGCTGCAGATTCTTTACCTTTGAATTTCCCAGGCACAAGGCTGAATCTGGAAACTTTTGCAGAACAATACCCGTTGTACGCGACGTCAGCTGGCTCAATTCGGCACGCCATAACGAAGTCGGTAGCGTTGGTTATGACGTTGTGGTGTCTACATAAGCGCCACCCAGGTGCGGACGTAAGTACTTTTCAAATTTTCCACGCCAGAAGCGCAGGGCCATGAAATAACTGACTTAATCATGTGCAAAACTAGGGCCCTGAAAAGGGGAACTACCCTAGCCCTACAATATCAGTCCGCAAAGCGGGGAGACATGGATGGGGCTGTAAGGAATCTGCAGCTAGATAGAGTCTCTACCAGATAATACGTTACAGAAGGTAAGTAGCTTGTTCATCTGATACCTTTCAATAAGATACCCGAACCATACTATCCCAGCGGTGGGTTGCGGACTCGCATCCTAGACTTAAAAGTCTTCCAGGACTGAACGGGCAAAATATCCATGCTTGCATACTTGCCCATCGAAGCAGTAATGTTTTGCGAACGTGTGCAAAGATGCCCATGTCGCTGCCTGACTGATGTCTTGGACTGGGACACCCCGAACCAAGGCTGTAGTCGCAGCCTTTCCTCTTGTGGAATGGGCTCTCAATCCCTCAGGGGGCTGCTTCTTTGCCAACGCATAACAAATCTTGATGCAGAGAACGACCAAGCAAAAGATGGTCCTATTCTACACTGCCCTTCCCTTTTTTGCTCCCACGTATCCCCAAAAGAGCTGGTCCTCCACCACAAACTCTTTTGTGTGGTTAAGGTAGAACGACAATGCTTTTTGGTTCCAGTCGGTGGAGGCGCTTGGAGGGATGCGGAGGAGCAAAGGAGGTGGGACAGTGGGAAGTGATAGACTGACCCAGATGGAATTGGGTCACAACCTTTGACAAAAAGGATACCCTGGTGCTAAGCACCACCTTGTCCAGAAAAGACATACAATAAGGGGGCGAGCTAATTACATCGATGTAATCGCTACTAAGAAGGCTGTTTTGATGGTCAAAAACTAGAGGGGACAATTGTGCAAAGGCTCAATGGAGCACACATCAGGTAAGTGAGGACCAAATTAAGGTCCCACAGCAGCATGACAAAGGGCGGGGGGTGGAAACAAGTGAGCCAACCCTTTTAAAAATCTACTTACAATAGGAGACTTGAAGAGAGAGGGCTTGTCCGGCAACCGCAAAAAGCAGACAGAGCAAAAAGGTAACCCTTGAGAGTTCCCATGAGTTAGAATGAATAAAAGGACAGTAGAAAGAGAAGCAGAAAGAGGGTCAATGAACTTTTCTGTACAGTATATTATAAATTTCTGCCAGCAGCAGGCTTACCGTTTTAGAGGAGGGCTGCCTGGCTGCCAGAATAACATATTAGACTTCCGGAGGAAGGTCAAAGGCTATCAACTGTTGCCGCTCGATCTTCACCCATAGAGGCATAGAGTTGACAGGTTCGGGTGGAGAACCCTCCCCTGCTGCTGCGACAAAAGATCCTCCCGAAGGCACAGCCTGATTAGAGGATTGATACTCATATTCAGAAGCTCTAGGCACAAGACTCTCCTTGTCCAGTCGGAGCCGCAAGAATAACATGGGCCCGGTCACTCCATATCTTCTTCAAAACCCTGGGTAGGAGTGGTATGGGCAGAAAAGCGTACAACAGGCCTGAGCTCCATTCGCAACAAAAGGTGTTGCCGAGTGATAGCCACCTTGGAGCCTCCAGCGTGCAGTACTGCGGACACTGTGCGTTCTCTTCGGAGGTGAACAAATCTAACCATGGTTCTCCCCACTGCTAAAAGAGACCTTGAGCCACCTCTGACTGGAGACGCCACTCATAATCAGCTAGCAAGCTGAGTTAGTCCGCCCTGCTTTTCAGAGAACCTGCCAGGTGTTGAACCACTAGGGTTCTAGCCACATCCAGAGATGCAGGGCCTCTTGGCAAAGGGTCCACAACCTCACTCTATCCTGTTTGTTGCAGGATAGAGTGGTGGTGGTGTCCGTGAAAAACACCACCACCTTCCCTTTGAGAGATAGAAGAAAAGCTTTCAGTGCCAGGCGGACCACCTGGAGCTCCAGCAGGTTGATATGGATCCCGGACTCCACCGGAGACCAGCCGCCAGTGATCTCCGCTTCCCCCAAATGGCTGCCCCATCTCAGGAGTGACGCATCTGTCACTACAGCGAGGTCTGGTTGGGGAAGGGAGAGGGATCAGCCTCTGACCGAAGCTTAGTTCGTTAGCCACCACTGCAGGTGTTGTGCAGTTCCCTTTGAGATCTGGACATAGTTGGATATATTCCACTGATACTGCGCCCACTGGAACTTCAGGTACCACTGTCGAATCGCTTGGAGCTCCAACATATTTATCTGGAGCTCCGACTCTGCCGGAGACCAGTGTCCCTTGATCTCCACCTTTCCCAGATGGCCGCACCATCCCAGAAGTGATGCATCTGTCACAACTGTGAGATCTGGCTGGGGAAGGGAGAGGGGTCTGCCGCTGAACCAATCGCAGTTCATCAACCACCACTGCAGATCTTTCGCAGTACCTTCCGAGATCTGAACCATGTCGGTGCGATTTACCAAATGCTGTGCCCATTGGAACTTCAAGTCCCACTGCAGAGCCCGCATACACCATCTTGCGTGTCTTACAAATTAGGATGCAGGTGGCCATGAGGCCCAACAACCTCAGAGTCAGTCTCACCGAAATCCAGGACAGAGGCTGATATATCGGAATAATAGCCTGAATATACTGGACTCGCTACTCGGGAGGATGAGCCCGAAACTGCACTGTGTCAAGAAAAGCTCAGATGAAATGGAGCATCTGAGAATGAGTCAGGTGTGACAACTGCATGTGCTGGAGTTCTCTATAAAAGTCCCGGAGGTTCGCTGTAGTCTGAAGGTGGGAGATGACTGCCTGGATGAGGACGCCTTCAACAGCCAGTCATCGAGGTAGGGGAAGACCGACACCCCTAACCTATGCAGATGAGCTGCGACCACCACCACCACCTTGGTGAACACCCGAAGAGCACTGTTAAGGCCGAAGGGTAGCTCAGTAAACAAAGTATTCGCTGCCTACCTTGAGCCGCAGGTGAAAAATATGCATCCTGCAGGTCCAACGCTGCCATCCAGTCTTCCTGGTCCAGGGAAGACGAAACCTGAGCCAGAGTGAGCATTTTGAATTTCTCCTTTTTGAGGAAGAGATTGATGGTCCGAAGATCTAAAATGGTCTTAGCCCCTTGTTCTTTGGAATCAAAGTAGTGGGAATAACAGCCACTCCCTACTTCTGAAACTTGGGACCCTTTCTATAGCTCCCTTGGCAGAAGAGCCGTAACTTCCTCTTGGAGCAACTTTAAATGATCCTCTATCAGCCGTTCCTGACTTGGAAGAATAATAAAAGGGAAAAAAAGAAAGGTAGAGAATAGCCCTCCTGGACGTGCAAGACATACTTGTCCGATGTTATGGAGCACCAGTGGGGGAGAAAATGACGAATACTCCCACCAACTGGAATAGTGTGGTCCTGCTGAGTCAGCCTAGGAGTGCTTGGAGGCCGTGGCTGCTGGGGGCAGTGTGGTAGACGACTTCTGGCCTCCATTCCGAGATCGGAATGCATCGTGTTCACATCCATGCACAACTTGGAAGTCTGTGCAGGACGGTGGCTGGGGTAGGGCTGATGCAGCTGGAAACCCTTTCGTTACCACAAAAGAGGCAAAAGAAAGACTAGCCAAGGGGACTTGAGGAAAGGTCTAAGGGTCTAGCCGTAGTACAAAATTCCTTGAACTTGACCAGGGCCTAGTTTTCTTTTCCCCAAAAAGGTGGGTTCCATCGTAGGGCATGTCCATTAAATTAGCTTGGACATCGCCCGAAAATACAGTGGTACGAAGCCAGGTGTGGCGTCTCAGGGCCACTGTTGTTGAAATGAATCTGCCCAGAGAATCGGTCCTATCTAACCCACACCATAATACGAATTTTGCTGCATCCCTCCCTTCTTTGACTGCTTGGTAGAGCACAGGCCAGGCCTCCTCCGGGTTTTGCACAACCATCTCCCAAAGGGAATAGGAGAAACGGCCCAATAAGCATGCAGTATTCACCAACCACAATGCAAGTCTGGAGGAAGAAAACACCTTCCCAAGTGAATCTGCCGAGCGAATCGGTCCTATCTAACCCACACCATAATACGAATTTTGCTGCATCCCCTTCTTTGACAGCTTGGTAGAGCACAGGCCAGGCCTCCTCCGGGACTTGCGGTAGGACTTGCACAACCATCTACTAAAGGGAATAGGAGAAACGGCCCAATAAGCATGCAGTATTCACCAACCACAATGCAAGTCTGGAGGAAGAAAACATCATCCCAAGTGAATCCATCCTCTTGGATTCCCTATCCGGCGGGGTGGAAGGGAATACGCCTTGGGATGCCGGTCTGATGTAGAGGCCTGCACCACCAAAGTCTCTGTGGTGGGGTGTTGGCTGAGGAACTTTGGGTTACTCTGAGGAAGGCGACGGTTGCATGCAATCGTCGTATTCACAGGAGCCCCTGTGCTAGGTTTGTACCAAGTTCCTAGAAGGACATTAATAAGTGCCTCATTAAAGGGCAACAGGGGTTCGAAGTGGAAGCCCCAGGTTCAGGCACCTCAATCAAGAGATTAGTCCTGACCTGCACCAAGGGCAGGTCCAGTCTGAGGACCTCAGCTGCCCTCTTTACCAACATAGAAAAAGAGGTGTCCTGGGGGGGGGGGGGGCGCTAGAGAGCCCGAAGCAAGATGGCCACACATTAGTGCAGCTCTGCTGGTCAGAGCCAAAATCCTACAAATATCCTTCATCTCTCTGTGTCATCTTGTGGTGTGTTGTGATGGCCCCGATTCCTCTAGCCATGGGCAGCAAGTAGATATCCTTGTGACATGTCTTGGTGACCTCTACGCGCTCTACTCTGCCTGTCAGCGCTGCCTCGCGTTACCTGTAGAGGATGGCGACCTGGGCCCCGTGATCTCTGTGGCTGCATGAAGGGGCCTGCTGCATCACTTCCAATGTTACACGAGCGGCAGGCCCTGAAGCGTACGAGGTATTGTGCAATAACATCGCTACGAAGCCTTGCCGGTGAGGAGAGCGTGCGTCTAGGTCTTGGCGCTGAGTGCTCTGAGGCCGTGAGTGGGGGTTGCATGCGAGAAGAGCTCCTGTTCCCTGTTTGCCTGAGCAGACGCTACCGGTGAGTGCTGGAGTGTCGGAAATAATATTAGCCCCCTTTCCATGCTGCGCCGGCGGGTGTGCTCCCGCTGCGATCCCTGCGGAGAAGTACGGCACTCTCGGTGCCCGTCATTTTAGAGCACGCGCAGCGGGAAGGGACTGAGGCTGCTCCGGGGGTGGCTGCTGTGCCTGCATATTACCTGCTCCTGAAGTGGATCCTCACACGCTTGCCTCCGCATTACAGTGCCTGTTTTGAACAGGCTAACTACGGGGCACGCTAGTGCTCTTTTTTGCCATTTCAGCTATTCTCTCCTGGGCAGCGCTTTTCATAGACATTACAGGTGGCTTACGTCCGGAGGTAATGTAGGCTGGGAGTGACTGCGAGACGTATCAGGAGGTTATTACTCTTTGCTGCAAACAATCTAAAGGTGCTGATCCTCAAATCCCTGCGTCATTGGCATTGGGATATTACTGCCCAGGTCTAAATAATATATTTGTGCCTACAATATAGCGGAGAGCTGTGTAACTTCATCACCGTGATGGGAAAACCGGATAAGCACGTACAACCAAAGATCTCCTTTGAATCGAAACGCCTCAAACAAAAAACGCCGCAGGCAACATCAAACACAGAGACCAACATGGAGGTTGGTGGCACCAGTAAGCTGGAGCGAATGTTGCTGACCATGCAACACAGCTTACAAACCATTGATGGCAAAATTGACAGCCTTAACCTCCGCATGGACAACATGGCATCCAAGCTGGATAAGCATGGAGTACGCTTAGCGGAGGCGGAGCAACACATCTCCAACGCGGAAGACAAAGTGTACAGCACTGCTAAATCCTGTGCGCAGATGGAGAGGCTACTATCTGTAATAAATGCGAAGAACGAGGACTTGGAGGCTAGGTCCAGACGTAATAATCTGCGTGTTCTTGGAGTACCAGAGTCCACCAATGTTGGGAGGATGGAGCTATATATTGAGAATATGCTCAAAACTTTGTTTGCGCAGAGAATTTCTCCAACATGTTGGTGGTTGAACGGGCGTATAGATCCTTAGCGCCGCAACCTGTTCCAGGGGCGACCGATAATCGCCAGGCTCCTTAATTATCGAGATTGTGAGGCTGCACTTTGGATGGCGAGGGAGATGGGCACCACTAAATACCAGGGCGTGGAGGTGCAACTATTCCCAGACTTCACGACGGCGGTGCAACCGGCGAGGCGTGAGTTTCAACCAGCTAAAAAGCGTTTACAAGCGCTGAAGATACAATATGCCATGCTCTACCCAGCCCGTCTCCGAATCCAGCATGATGGAAAGACCAGATTGTTCACGACTCGAAAAGACGCTATGCACTTCATCAAGCAGCTTTAACGAAGAGAGACAGCGAGGGCGGATAGTGATGAGGCGGATAATGAAGACTGACGGATTGAACGACTGTCCAGACTGAACCGGTATTGTAGTGGTGAAGGGCGACCTTTTTAACAGCTTGTTTTATGAAAATCATTTTTTATCCTCTCATTATATTTTTTAAATCATATGTATCAATGAATATGTGCATATCAATTTTTTATTAATGTAATTAAACTTTCTACTTTATCATATAATAATTTTTTCTTGAGTCCCTTTTCTCCTTATGGTGTGTCCTTTTTCCTGTTTTTGTCAGACTATGTGTATTTTTTGGCCTGGGCCTTTACCCTTGCATATGTTTGCTTAACCCTGACCCAGGGAATTTATCTCTTTTCAGGGGGTCCCTGTTACCTCACCAGAAGGGCGACCTTTTGTCACCCTCGTTTATGATAGACGCGCTAACTTGATGACTCATTGGCTAGAGAATGGGGTTGTGATGTAATGCTATCGTTATTATTTGTCTGAGTTGGACACTATGGTGAACTATGTGCTGTGGGAGTGGTCTATGCCATTAATGGCTGTTTTACGTTGGATTACGCATTAGACCGTATGCCATGCAAGCGGGAGTTGATAGTTGTCTTGATCTGATGGATTGTATATGTTCCTGATATGGTTGCTTTGGTGTTCGGGTGGGTGGCGCAATGTACCTAGACCTGTCTGGGGGCCTTTGAGGTATCATGATTTGGGTTCCATGAAAGTAGGCTTTATTACAGAGAGAGTATCGAGTGTGCTCTGACCCCCCCTTATTACATCAAGGGGGTAAATGGGCGACTGGTGTCCTCCTTTAGGGTGTTCCCTGCACAGTTATTAAGTGCAGTTGACTACAGTGAGCAGATTAGCTGCTTGCTATGGGTTGGGTGGGGGGTTTGGGTTGGTTTTTCAGATATGTGGGTTTCCTCAGCGTAATTGGGATGCTGGGGTGGGTGGGGGGATTTGTTGGGGTGTTGTTCGGAGATTCACTCTTAATTATCAGAATACAAGGCTGGTGAATGTTTGATGCATACAGGTCACCTGCTATGTATACTGTGTATTTTGTTGCAGTGAGTGCACATGATGCAAGCAGAGGGTAACGTGGAATGTTCGGGGCTCAATAATCCGAAGAAAACCAGGTAGGTGTTGGCATACCTAGACCTTTTTTTTTTTTTTTTTTGCGGGGCGGCGCAAGAGGGGTACAGTGGCAAGACCAGCCATCGACATCTGCCCCGATGGAAACCAGGAGTACAACGAGGGGGAGGAGAGCCTAATAGTCAACCTCTCTAGGAGAGTACTCACTTCCACTGAAATGGCTATCATTGAGAAGGGTTTAGGCTTTGTTCCTACCCCTACCCCGGAAAACTTCACAGAAATGTGTGAGATAAAACAGCTCTTTCGCAAAGTACGCCTCAGGGCTTACTTCCGAGATCAACCAGCAACGGAGAAGACTGATACAGGGCTACGCAATCCCTCCACTTTCACCCCAACGGATGGGATGGTCCCCCCAGAGGTGTTGACATTTGAGAGGGCTGTATTAAGGTCCTTGGAGAATAAACCACATACCAGTAGTCATAACAACCTGAGCAGAGCTGAAAAACAGGCAGTCTTATCACTGGGTAATGACACCTCCATCGTCATTAAACAAGCCGACAAAGGGGGAGCAACTGTCATACAAGACGCCACTGACTACGACACAGAGTGTAAGCGCCAATTAGCCAACACCACCCATTACAGACCCCTTCCGGCAGATCCGACCAGTAGGTTGACCACGGACATTTCCAGCCTGATCATTGAAGGCGAGACCAACGGCTGGATCTCGAAACATGAAGCAGAGTTCCTCCTGGCGACGGACCCAGTGGTCCCTTATTTCTATACCTTGCCTAAGATCCATAAAGGTATCAGTCCAGTCCCAGGGAGATCCATCGTCTCGGGAATCGGCTCCTTATTGGAACCATTGTCCAAGTTCTGTGACGTATTCCTCCAGCCCATTGTAAAGAAAATACCCTCCTTCCTGCAGGATACAAGGGATGTCCTACGCCTCATAGACTCCATCGATGGTAGAGAAGAAGTGGACCTCCTCCTCACGCTTGATGTGGAAGCTTTATATACTAATATTCCCCAAGCAGCCACACTAGAAGCCGTAGAATCTGCCCTTATGCAGGAGGAATGGTCCTCACCTACTCCAATACCATTCATCATGGCATGTGCGAGTATTGCCCTAACGGAAAACTTTTTCCAATACGGATCACAGATGTACCATCAAATCAGGGGTACCTCAATGGGTTCTACTTTTGCTCCTAGCATTGCCTGTATTTACATGGCAACCTTTGAGAACCAGTTTATCTACCCAGAATCCAACACCTTCAGACAACATCTGACAGTATGGCGTCGTTACATTGACGACATTCTGATACTATGGAAGGGTGACCGCGATAGCTGCACTCAATTTTGCACTTGGATCAACCAACAGAACCCTTATCTGAAATTTACAGGCTCCATGTCTGAGACAGCCTTGCCCTTCCTTGACCTCACGATACGGCTGGGCCCAGCCGGTCTGAGCACTACCCTGTTCCGCAAAGACACGGACAGAAACAATCTTCTCTTGTTCAATAGTCACCACCCCAGAGCACTACGCGAAAATCTTCCCTTTGGCCAATTCCTGAGGGTACGTAGAAATTGCTCCTCTAGGGATGACTATAGGCAAGAAGCTAATACCCTCCAACACAAACTGCAAGATAGAGGATACCCCACTAAACTGATACGTGACTCCAGCAAGAGAGCCCTCAACAACCATAGGGAGGCCCTCCTTGAAGTACATCAAAAGGAGCGTGATGACCTAATAACTTGCGTCACAAGCTTCACCAGAAACTCCAACTTCATTAAGAAAACTGTGAACAAGCACTGGGGCATTCTTAACTTAGGGGGCACTGAGTTACCCAAACCAAGGTTTGCCTTTAAACGTACAGCCAACCTAAAAGATTCCCTGATACATACACGCCCTAAGAGACAACCTGGTGGTGGGCAACGGACACTGTGGCAACTCCCACCTGTTGTTGGACACTACCCGTGTGGGGGGCTGTGCGGTATGTCCCCAGTCCAGACAATGTAAAGAAATCAAGCTTACTGATTCCTTCACGTGGAAACTCAACAGACACACAAATTGCCTCAGTACCAAATGTATCTACCTCCTCATTTGTCCTTGCGACAAATTTTATGTAGGGATGACCATGAGACAGGTGAAGCTTAGAATAACGGAGCACAAAAGCAACATACGGTGCTCCAAGACCCACACGAGATTGTATGCACACTACCAATTACACAAGCACTCTGCAGACAGCATCCAATGGTTAGTGCTCGAGTCCCAACCAGCCATGACCAAACAGGCACTGTTCAGGCTTGAACAGAGATGGGTACTGCACCTTCAGCTTGATACAGTAGGGCTCAATGATGCTATTCCCTGGGCTACAGTCTCCCGATGAGTTCCCCTAGCCAGCCCCTGTACCTAGTTATAATCACACACCTCCTAGCTCGGCACAGATCTTCCCACTACAGAGGGCCAATGGCATGTCATAGGGCTTTACGTTGCAATCCCTTGGGCTATCGTCTCCAGTTAACATTCCCTGGCTAGCCCATGTACCCAGCTATCCTATGAATCTCCCCCATCCTAACTCGGCACAGGCCTTCCAACTACAGAGGGTTAATGGCATGTAATATTGTTGATGACTCATGAATGATCCTACAGAGGGTTAGTAGGCATGTCATAGGGCTCTACGTTGCAATTACCTGGGCTATCGTCTCCAGTTAACATTCCCTAGCTAGCCCATGTACCTAGCTATCCTATGAATCACCCCCATCCTAACTCGGCACAGGTCTTCCAACTACAGAGGGTTAATGGCATGTAATATTGTTGATGACTCATGAATGAGGGATCCCAACCTTACGGCCCCTAAGCACCTGACCGACCCTTGTCATCCCTTAGACGAGCCCATAACAATCCGGCCAAAAGAAGGGCTTCCTTTGACTTTCCCGGGACTTTAAACTGGTGATAGCCCCCTCTCTCCAACAGCTGTACGGTACTCCGCCCTCCCCAATTTTATCACCACTGCCTCAACCTAACACCCCACCCCTTCCCCCCCCCCCAATAATACTCGCCCCGCGCGCTAGTTTATCAGTAAGTTTTTCCCACTAAAATACCTGAATGGGACTCTGTGATTAATAGCCATCCGGTTTACCGCCAACCTTAGCAGACCTCATTCACGGCACCAGCGACCTCTCCAACATGGCCGCTATGCCTTTCCATCATTATCCGGATGTAGGTCCAGTTACCGCACTGCTTACACGCATGCGCATGACGCGCGACAGGCGCGACGTTACCGATGGCGCCTTGGCGGATCACTAATTAACCTACTTAAAGGCGGACCCCTCCGGGATCCATTACCAGCTGCTCCGCACCCTGACCAGGTGCCGCGAGCGTGAGGGGTAGGTGTCCCGCCGTTCCAGCGCCTGTATTAAGGTAAGCCTTGTCTCCATCCTCTGACCCCCTGAGGCTCGTCACAATTTTTGCAGCCCAGTTCCACTGACAGTGACGGGAGCTGCTCCCAGCCCCGAATTGGACTCGCGCCCACTCGTTATAGTGCCTCATCTACCTGATGCACTTCACCATCCTTGCAGCCCTATGGTGCTGGCGGCTACGGAGACTGTTCCCAGTCCCACCATTGACCCAAGCCACCTCTTTAATGTACGGCCAGTAGTCTAGCGGAGTGTGGGGAGTGCCCCTCTGCCCCCGACTAAACTTACTTTATTTAACCCACATTTTGAAGGCTGTGATCATCGTGGTGACCCGCAGTATCACGGCGCCGGCTCGAGCGATGCTCTAGGCTTGCAGGCATGGAGTGTCGCGTTGGTGCCGACCTTACATACTGGGCTCCGTCCTGGGGCCCCCCTGACCTTCATACACATAATGCGGACAGAGTGGTCGTCCCTCCTCCAACTTCTTGAATCTTTACAGGGGCGACTGTCTTATACCCTGGAGGTCCACTTGTGTAACTAGCCTCCACCACCAGGCACTAACATACCTCTCCTTGATGTGTAACATACAAATCAATCCCTCCCTTATATACCCTACAGGTTCATCCACCAGACAGCGCTGGCCTCACGGGAGCATGCTGCGAGGCCCGTGTTACTCTCCCTTAGGGTAAGAACCTTCCTGCTATTCTCCTAGGAATGGGTGTCACTTTGCAAGATTCGGCTACATACCTCAGATTAGTGTTTTATTTGCACTCTGGTTCCTCCAATGAGAGTTAATAATCATGCCATTACTAGACCGATTATGAAGGGAAATTCCACCCAGTTTCCGGTATGATCGGTTTCCCTACACGCCCCCCCTCACCCCTCACAGTGTGGAGAGCATTCACTGAAGTCACTCTATATCCTCTGATTATACAGTCACATAATTAAGATATGACTTGACTCGCTCTCTATTAATCATTTTTTCCCCTACCTCTAGGTCGCCTAATTAGAGCAGGACCCCGTGGCCCTCTTTGTACCCGACCCAGAGAGGTTGTATTTGCTTTTTACTACGTGAATGAGCATTTAATCGTTTGTCTTCTTGTGTAGTACTTTGTTTAGGTCCTGATGAATCGCCGGTTGGCGAGAAACATGTTGACCACACCAGGGGGTTGAGTTAGTTTTCTGTACACCTCCACAGTTTCTAGCTCCCCTCCCACCCCTTTTAATCAGGGAATCAGCCACGTTAATAAAACCCATTGTGGACTGATTCCCCTTTTTATTCACTCACTTTGCACCGACTACACTTTCTTTCGTCCTCACTCACACTCGGCAAGGAACAAAAGAACTCCGCCAAAAGAGTGCCTTTGGGCACTCCGTCAGACATTGCAGTGCCGGTCTGACGAGGAGCAGTGAGCCGATGATGATACTGGACATCCTTCAGTCAGGGTGTGTTTCACACCTAACGCTCTGGGTGTGTGAGGCTCTCTAGTTCTGACAAGGGAACCCTTCCAGTTCCTTGAATCTTTACAACCCCTCTCTTCTCCACACTGTAGTACTCTCCCCGGGGAACTTTGTATTCCTCTGTGTGCGGCATACCTAGACCGCCATAATATACAGGTGGCGTTATTACAGGAAACGCATCTCACTAAGGCGGCAGCTTCCTCTATAGCCATTAAATGGGCAGGTGCCAGATTTGCCTCCTCATATTCCTCTTATGCGCGTGGAGTTATGGTCTTAATAAAAAGGAATGTTCCCTTTACTACCACGTATGAGGAAATTGATGAAAATGGCCGCTATGTGCTTGTCCAAGATAAGCTATGTGGTAAACTAGTTACAATAGTTAACGTATATGGGCAAAATCTAGATGATCCGTATTTTTATGCTGAGTTGTGGAACAAAATATATCAGTTACCGCCTTCTGCACTTGTATGCGGGGGGACTTTAATGCGATATTAGATCCTGAACTAGACCGCTGCACTGCTTCAGACGCAGTTGGCAAGAAAGCAACACAAGCGATTCACACTGGTATGCAGAATCTCGGCCTACTGGATGTTTGGAGATTGCGACACCCTGGGGTGCAGGAGAGTACATGTAATTCCTATGCTCCGAATTTGTGGTCCTGTATCGATTACTGGTTGACTACTACAGATGTTAGCACGTGGACCCCTGGGGTTGTGCACCTTCCTCGTACCTTGTCTGATCACTCCCCAGTAAAACTCACTATAAAGCTACCCACTTACACGTCCCCTAAATTTCAGTGGCGACTGCAACCCTCTGAACTGTTAGATCAAGAATTCAGGGAGGGCGTGCGTGAGGCAGTTTGTTTTGTTGTAGAAAAGTCTTTGGAAGTCACGGGATAGGTGACTCCTCCTTTGGATGATACTGTGCATGGGCGGGGCGAGGCCAGCAGCATGGAGGAGTGAGACGTGTCTCGGCTCGGCTCCCGGCCCGCTGCGTAGATCCGACGATTTTTTCTGCCCCAAACTTCCTCACATAGCCCACAACTTTAGCCTGAACTAGCACTGGTGCCTTTGCTGTGGTAAACCCGAGTATCCTGCCAGACGGCGACCGGCAATCGGCAGGGGCGAGGAGACGGACGGAGCGGCGCTGCCGAGACAAGATGGCGACTGGGCGAAAACTAATGGCCCAGCCCTGATCCAACCCGGGATACGGAGACTCGGACCGGGGGGCTCCCCAGCTAACAGAGCCGGAAGGCAGGCGGATTCGGCGGCGGAGGAATCGGACGCTCACACCGCACCCCTGCACCCGGTGAGTGCTTATCCAGGGAGTGCCGGAGTCCGGCACCCGAGCCGGCTAGAGGGAACCCCCGGAGGCCCTTACCCCGGGAACAGAGCTCGAGCCGATCGAGCGGACTCAGCGGGTGACGCTGCGGAGACGCGGAGAGAGGCACTCCCCGCCCCCCGGGGCTGACAATAGTAGATCGGCTTGGGGAGACGCAGAGGTCCTTCCGTCGAAGGGCTGTGAGACTGGCCTGACTGCGTGACTGCCCCCTGCCTCCAGGAATAACCTGAGACCAGAGACAGCTGAAGTTGTGAGAGCCCAAACTAAAATCGAACTTCAACACTCGGAGGACCCTTGTGAATTACATGAAAAATGTGAATGTTGGTGCTTTTCCAGTGTACATGAGTAGCCTGAGAGTGAGATTGCCTTACTCCCCGATCTCACCCTGCTGAATCGTCTGGAGGCGCCCCGTCGTTAAAATTGGGTGGCAGACGGACACACCCTGCGGGAGACGCAAGGCCCGACCCCACTCGACTGCGCCGCATATCCCCTAGAACACCTAACCAGACAAGAGGGGCGACATGCGGAAGAGAGACCCGCCCGCACGGGCAGCCAGGCAGGAGACCATTGAAAGTTACACTACGGCGAGGACGCAAAGGGAGATGCCCCAGACCCTCCCGGAAACGCAACGGACACGGCCATGCTCCTGGAGGCGATCCAGGCCTCCAGGACCGATATCAAGGACTCTAGAGCAGCGCTTGAGACCAAAATTGGCGAGGTGGGCACGAGGTTTTGTTACTGCGCCAAGACTTCCGGAACCTCACCGAGAGGGTGACTACAGCGGAATCCAGAATCAGTAAAATAGAAGACTCTATCTCAACCCTCCGTAAAGAAATGGCGGAATTGCAGGCGTCCCACAGGCATCTGCTGTGGAGGGTGGATGACGCCGAAAACAGGGCAAGACGGAACAACCTCCGTTTCGTAGCCTTTAGGGAAGGCATTGAGCAGACGGACGCAGCGGCCTTCCTGCAGGACTGGCTGCGAACCACGTTCCCGCGGGCCCAGTTTTCTAACTGTTTCATTATTGAAAGAGTGCATAGGGCGCTCCTAGCGAAGCCGCCGGAGGGGGCAAGGCCGCGGCAGATAATTGCGCGCTTTTTGAACTACGCCGATAGAGACCTTATCCTCCGAGAAGCCAGAAGGACAGGTGAACTTAAATTCGAGAACACAAACATCATGATCTTCCCTGATTACAGCCAGGATGTCCAAAAGCAGAGACGATCCTACGACTCAGTCAAGGCGAAACTCCGGTATCTCCGTATCTCGTATATGCTGCTCTTCCTGGCGAAACTGAAAGTGTTGTTCAAAGGCAAGTCGCATTATTTTAACCGCCCGGAGGAGGCCTGGCAGTGGTTAGAAGAGAGACCCCTGCTTCGAGAAGCTGAGGAGGAGGGCCGCAGAATCCGCACGGAGCTGGTAGAGGCAAACTTTCGGAGAAACTCGCCTAAGACTCAAAGGTCCCAAATTCCGAGAATGCGGCGAGGCTCACACCCGTCGCCTCATCCGGATCCTCGTGCGGCTGGCCGAGGGAGAGGAGGTCGCGATGCACCTTCCGCTGATCCTAGAGTCAGAAGACAAGAGTCGGAGGACTGGCCCATCTACATGCTACAGACGCGGGAGGACTGGACAATGAACTTGTGTCGGATGTGGATGATTCGACGGACCGCTCGACGCATCCGCTGGTTGAGGTGATCCGCGAGATGGAGCAGGGAGCGACAGGCGGAACAGAGGAACAGGACATTGACACGCAAGATTCGCAATCGTGAGGAGGTTTTGGACCTACATCCGTAGCAGCAGCACGCCGCCGCTGGTACCGCGCAAGTTATTAACATCTTTCTTTCTTTTTCTTTTTATTGACTCAGTCCGTTGTTTAAGGGGTACTGCTGTTGATCTTATGGTCTTGCTCATTTCTGGCAAGACGGGACACGGTGCACAGTGCACCCACAGAGACAGTAGCCCTTGTGGACCTTACGTTTGAATCCTGGGTGTAGTTTGATTTGGGATCCTGCGGGTGGGTGACAGACCTTTACTGCCTGAAAGTCCTATTTGTTAATGGTTACATGGATGGGCTGGAAGGGGGGGAAAGATGGGGAGGGGGGTGGAAGAGGGGGGGCAGTTGAAACAGTTTTGTTGGGGGGATCTTGGTTGGGGGGGAGGAGGGACAAGTTGGTTAACTGCAGTCAAGTATTTTGGTGTCTTATGCAGCACCTCCGCACTGAAAGTCATTCCCACATCACTAGAATTGCTTATGAACACGTCACGACACACTACATAGCTTCCTGGGACACCTACCCCACGGGGGTCATCCGCCTAGTTATACACAGCCCAAGCCATGTCAGGTGATCACGACACACCCGGAGAGGGACAGAGAGGGGTTAGCATCTTGTCCTGGAATATAAATGGTCTGGGAAGCAAGATTAAGAGGGGCCTGGTCAACTCGTATTTGAAGCGTCTAGGCCCAGATAACACGCTACTACAAGAAACTCACCTCAAAGGTACTAAATGTGGCTTCCTAACTAGAGGTCGTTTTAGGCTACTGGCGCATGCAGGATACACATCAGATTCTAGGGGAGTTGCCATTATTCTGAAAAAGACCATTCCATTCCTCATAACACAGACATGGGCAGACCCCCAGGGAACATATGTGGCCATCAAGGGGATGTGGAATAGGTGTGCCTATACTATAGTTTCAGTTTATTGCACCGCCGAAGCTCCAAGCATCCACACTGAAGACGGTGGCAGATATACTGATGGAAACGGCCGATACCATCCAGATTGTAGGGGGGATTTCAATGACGTCATGGATGTCACACAGGATAGGACGGGTACGACACAGAGGGTGGGGACTCATACCCCCTTGTCCCAATGGGCGGCCATTCTAGGCCTCACGGACGCCTGGAGGTGGCTACACCCTGAGGAGAGGGTTTACTCGTACTTCTCGGGCGCTCACCGGGCCTTCTCGAGACTGGACTATGTCTTTATGGTCGAACCTTCCGGGAAGGCTGCTCACCGCCACAGAGGGCTTTCAATATCTGTGGGTGTATCTCACCTTGGATAGACATGCTTCGTACACCCGTAACATTGAGAGCATTATGGTGAACTCCGTTGCGGACATGGACCGCTGGAGACTCCTCCCTCTCACTCTTCTGGGCCGAGCGGCAATGTACAAGATGATTATTCTTCCCAAGTACCTATATGCCCTTCAAAATGAATATTATCCCCTCCCCCCAAAAGTCCTCCCCAGGATGCATGCAGACCTGAGGGCATTTGTGTGGCTGGGTAAGCAACCTAGGGTGGCATTGTCCACCTTACAGAGGCACCATTATAGTGGGGGGATTTCACTCCCGAATCTGGAGGCATATTACTGGGCGGAACACTTGGTCCCGCTAAACAAATGGATACACGCGCAGGCAGACCATCCCTCATATGCACTTGAGCGCCACAAACTAGCGTCCAGACATATTCTCTCCTATTTATATGGGGGGGTGGACGGAGATGTCTTCTACCGGCAACGGACATTACTCTTCTTGCCTGGAGGGCATCCACGAAATGCATGGGATGGGACAGGAAGCCATCGAGACAAACGCCAATCTGGCATTGCGCGTGGCTGGCGGAGCTTCACAAACTAACGGGGTATAGGGGCTGGGACGACATAGGGATCTCTACACTGGGAGATATAATCACTAAAGGGCAACTGAAGTCGTTTGCGGCTTTGACCACGGAATTTGGCCTGCACCCCACACAGGGATACAAGTATGCTAGATTGAAACATGCATGGGGGGCTTAGAATATCGATGCCGCAGACCTGGTAGAATTCGCCCCGCTCGAAGGCAGGCTCCTACAGGAACACATCCAGCAGAAAGCGGTCTCTCTAACCTATAAGACACTTACGAATAACATGTTAGGTGACCTGGCCAAGCTTCGAGGACACTGGGAGGTGGACGTGGGAGTCATGGAGGACATTGATTGGGAATTGGTTTTAACACATCCCAGAGAGGTGGCAGTTAAATCACGACTCCGCCTTATCCAATTTAACATATTACACAGAACCTACTTTGATAGGGTGAGGCTCCAGAAAATGGGAATGACAGAAGATGCTAAGTGCTTACGATGCCAGGACCCCAGGTGGGACTTCTTTCATGTCTTGTGGTCATGCTGTAAACTACAGGGGTACTGGTCGGATGTTTTTACGGAACTGTCGGCAGTCCTGGAGAGCCAATTACAGCTGGACCCCAAGCTGGCTCTACTGGGCATGACAATTGATGTGGATCTTCCACGCCCTCTGCTGACCTTCCTGGTGCTGGCCCTAGCGGTGGCCAAGAGAGACATAGCGAAATACTGGGGGGCGCCAGAGTCACCGCGCCTGGAAGAATGGAGGAGAGGACTGGATATGTATATGGCGGCTGAAAGAGTCACTTACAAAGCTAGGGGGTGTCCCAGGAAATTTCGCAAAGTGTGGGGGAAATGGAGAAGCTATCACGGGTTGGATGCTGGTCTGCAATGAGTCACTACTAGGGGTACGCACTGGAGGACAGAGAAGTTTAAAGATGTCTGTACTATGGATAATATTGTGGGAAGCCCACCTTGTGGTCCTGTATATATGTGATATGTATGCTTCGAAATGGGTGTTGCTTGGGGGGACAGCGGGTGTGGGGGGGGGAACATTTTTACATTATGGGTATGACTGCACTGTACAGGTTTGGTGAAAAAGCAAATAAAAACTGTTAAAATTTTTTTTTTAAAAAGATACTGTTGCATGGGCATCGGCTCCATCCTCAGATTGTTTTTCGCCATTAGGGAAGTGGAGGAGCTGTACAAGAGGTAGTGATGTCCATGTGATTTGCAACTAATTAAGATAATACTGAAAAAGATAAAGGTAGCCGGGGAGGCGGGTGGGCCTGTGTAACTCTGCAGCTCTACATGCCAAGAACAGATGCATACTGGTAAGTAGCATTTTCCGTTCGAGGCATATGAGCTGCAGATTACACACTATGCATAGATTGTATAGCAGTACCCATACCTAGCAGCGACCACCAGTATCTGTTGCAGTTGTTTGAAACAGTGTTTTTAGTACAACCTGGCCCACAGTGGCTTGTTGTTTAGTTTGCACATCTACACAGTAATGCTTTGTGAATGTGTGCGGTGTAAGCCATGTAGCTGCTCTGCATATGTCATCTAGGGGAATGTTCCCCAAGAATGCCATTGAAGTCCCTATCTTTCTTGTTGAGTGGGCTTTTGGAGGAATTGTGAACGTACGTTTTGCTTTTTGGTAACCTATTTGTATGCATTTAACAATCCATCTGGCGATCCCTAATTTTGATATGGGGTTGCCTTTATGTGGCGGTGAAAAAGACACAAAAAGTTGTTTTGTTTTACGAAAAGTTTGTGTCCTTTCGATATAGTACAGTAATGCTCTTTTGACATTTAAGGTGTGTAGTGCTCTTTCTGCGACTGTTGGAGGCTGCGAGAAAAATACGGGCAGCTCAACTGATTGATTTAGATGGAATGGTGAAATGACTTTAGGAAGGAATTTAGGATTAGTGCGAAGAACCACTTTGTTATGATGCATTTGCAAAAAAGGTTCTTGAATGGTAAATGCTTTTAGTTCACTAACTCTTCTGAGAGAAGTAATTGCTACTAGGAAAGCTACTTTCCAGGTTAAGAATTGCAATTCACATTTATGTAATGTTTCAAAGGGAGGACCCATTAACCTTGTAAGAACAATGTTCAAGGTCCACCCTGGTGCCGGTGGCATTCTGGGAGGAATTATTCTTTTGAGTCCTTCCGTGAAAGCTTTTATAGCTGGTACTCTAAAAAGAGATAGATGTTGTCTATTTTGTAAGTATGCTGCAATGGCAGCAAGGTGTAGTCTGATAGACGTATAGGCTAAATTACACTTTTGAAGGTGTAATAGATATCCTATGATGTGTTGAATAGATACGTCTAAGGGATTTATTTGGTTGTTTTGGCAGTATATGACAAAGCGTTTCCACTTAGCAGCATAACATGCTCTAGTAGTGGGACGACTAGCTTCTTTAATAATGTTCATGCATTCTGGAGGAAGGTTGAGGTAACCAAACACTATGACCTAAGGAGCCAGATCGCGAGGTTGAGCTGAGCTGGATCAGAGTGTCTGATCTCTCCATGGTTCTGTGTTAATGGGCGTGGAGATAGGTTTAGTTTTTGGTGTGGCACTACATACATCTGCAACAGCGTGGTGTACCACGGTTGTCTGGACCAAGTTGGAGCGACTAGAGTGAGCGTCAGGGAATGTTGTTGTAGTTTGCGTACCACTAACGGAAGTAGTGGGAGAGGAGGAAAAGTGTACTCGAATAGTTTTGACCAGTTAATCCATATCGCATTGCCTTTGGACAATGGGTGTGGGTATCTGGCGGCAAAGCTTGGGCATTTTGCGTTTTCGTGGGTGGCAAAGAGGTCTATCTGAAGTTGTCCCCACATTTGAAAGAACGGATGAAGAACTTGCGGATGAAGTTCCCACTCGTGGATCTGCTGTGTTTGTCGACTTAGCAGATCTGCGATAGTGTTTTGTACTCCTGGGACGTGGGGCTAAGAGGAAGATCTTTAGCGGTATAGCCCATCTCCATATCTGCTGTGCTAACTGAGAGAGCTGCTGCGAGTGTGTCCCCCTTGTTTGTTTATGTAGTACATAGCTGTCATATTGTCGGTGCGGACTAAGACAGCTTTGCCTGACATTTGAGTTTGAAATGCTTTTAGGGCTAGAAACACAGCTAGCAAGTGGTTGATGTGGAGTAGCTTTTGTTGCGGTGTCCACCTGCCTTGCATGGTGTGATGCAGAAGATGAGCTCCCCAGCCAGAGAGCGGTGCGTCCGCTGTCATGACTATTTGAGGAACTGGCTCTAGAAACGGTCGCCCTTTGGAAAGGTTTTTGGTGTTCCACCATTGCAGAGAACGATGAGTCCGACCGTCTACCAACACTAGGTCTGTTAATTGACCTTGAGCCTGGTTCCATTGGCGTGCTAGGCACTCTTGAAGTGGACGCATTTGCAGTCTTGCGTGAGGTACTACAAATATGCAAGATGCCATCATCCCTATGAGCTGCATGAACACTCGAGATGGTAGCGAGTGTTGCGGTTTGAATTTTGTTAGGAGAGTTTGTACACTTGTTATCCTGGCTGGAGAGGGATAAGCTAGTGTTAGTTGGGTGTTTATTGTAGCGCCGAGATACTGTTGTATGTGCGAAGGTTGCAGATGTGATTTGGTGTGATTTACTGTGAATCCCAAGTTGTGAAGCAGTTGAATAGTAGCGTGAGTGTGTTGCACACACTGGCTGTATGAGCTGGCTTTTATGAACCAGTCGTCTAGATATGGGAAGACATTAATATTTTGTCTTCTTAAGTGTGCTTCTACTACTGCTAGGCATTTGTTAAACACCCTTGGCGCTGTTGTGACTCCGAATGGGAGCACTTTGAACTGGTAGTGCTGCCCGTCTAGCACAAATCTGAGATATTTTCTGTGCTCTGTGTGGATGGGAATATGGAAGTAGGCGTCCTTGAGTCGCTTAGTCGTTTAGTACCAGCAGTGGAAGGACTTGTTGGAGTGTGACCATATGAAAATGATCCGACTGTATGTAAATGTTTAGAGGTCTGAGGTCTGGGATGGGTCTTATAGATCCGTCCTTCTTTGGTATTAGGAAATATAGGGAGTATACTCCTTTGTTTTTCTGATGCTCTGGAACTATTTCTATTGCATTTTTCTGCAGGAGGGATATTACCTGACAAATGTTACTGTTGTAGTGTAGTTCCTATTATCCCAATAGGCTCTGCGCATTGGAATAATATCTTCAATAGTATAGATGTAGGACAGAGGTTAACTAGGTCTTCTACTGTCGATATTAGACTTAAAGTTATGTGTGTGCCAGCTAGCTCAGAGTTCACTAGAAACTTTCTCGAATAGACAAGGAGGAGTTTAACCTCCCTGGATAGACAAGAAGGGATTTAGTTTCTGACAACCATAGAACATGACAACTTTGCTCTCCCCTAATCAAGAGTGTATCTCTAGAGTCGTGTGAAAACAAAAGACAACTTATTTTACTCAGTCAGTTCAGTGCATTCTTAGTTTCACCAGATTGTAGAGAAAAGGAAGAGACGGGCGTGTTCAATAAAAAGATGTTATTTATTGATCAGTCTCTTTTCTCATACAAGAGAAATGAATCGCTATTATTGCAATACTTATTGTTAAGTAAAGTGCATACAGTAATAACAGAATTATAAAATAATAGTGTAAAAGCATTGATATGGTTTCTTAGCCATATGATACTTAAAATGGATAAAATAGATACATACATATATACATTGACTAATCGTACTCAACTGGTGCTTCTAACTACGCCTACCCCAATGTACCTGACCTAAGCCTAATACGTGGGCGGGAGTAGATAAGTAGTCTGCTTCAAGAATTCTCTACAAAGGGTTATTCAGTTCAGTACCTGGGATTTAGAAGGCTGGAGGGCTGGTATCTCTATCGCAGGTCTTGATATTCCAGCTGCCTGCGAGGGCTGCTTGGAAGCACCGGAGCTGGATTTCTCGGCAGGAGAAAAGGCAGCGTCTCTCTCTCAGCGCGTCAGAAAGGAGGGGCAGCGTCTGTGGGCTTCGCTGTCAGCTGGGCTCCTCGGCAAGTCTCGCTGCTCCAATCTTGTCACCACCTCGTGTGTTTGCTTAAGGCAATGTCGGTATTATTTATACCTGAAAGGTGCCGGGATTGACGTAAGGATGACATAAATACGTCAATAAGGATGTCATACGAACTGATCGTTCGCACATTCTTTACTGAAGTTCTCGGCTAAATCAAAACAATGGCTGTGGGGATTTCCCAGGTCGTGGTAGGTTTGATTTGTTTTGAGAACACCGTATGCCTATTAGGGGGCTGGAGAAATAGTGCTTGCCTAATGAGATGCATGCGCTATGACCTAATCAGATAACGGGATTCTGTGCCGTTGTGTGGCTAATCAGATAACGGGTTTCTGTGCAGTTGAATGGCTGCTAGTTAATTATTAACCAGACAAGGGTCAGAAATAGGGGGATCGATACAGTACCCATAGTAAATACACCACACTGTGACATTGGACGCTGCTTGGGTGGTATGTTTGTGGGGGTAGATGTTAGTTCCAGACAATAACCTGATTGAATTATTTGGAGCACCCACCTGTCTGATGTGATGTTTTCCCAGGCTGGCAGGTATTGTTGGAGTCTTCCACCGACAGGAGTGGAATGGGACGGGGAAGGGGAAGGGAGTCATTGGGCAGGGGTAGAGGCAGAGCTTGAGTTGTTATTTTTACCTCTGCCTTTGTTATTAGTACACCTGTAACAACCCCTTTGAGAGCCCTTGCTGTAAGTGGACTGTGTAGGGGCTTTGTACGAGGTAGAAGCTGTGTCTGAAGTATATCCCCTGGTGGCACCTCGATAGGATGAGCGACGAAATGAACGTCTGGGAGCATGCGACTGTAGGGCTCCTATAGATTTGGCGGTGTATATATCCTTTTTCATTTTCTCTAGTGATACATGTGAGAAGTTGGCCTGGTATATGATGTTCACTATTCTAGTGAACACCTTGCACCAGTCCAAATAACCCTTATGGTGATGGTTGTAAGTCAACCTTATAGACCAGCTATCCTAGTGGTAGCGTGGACAGAACAGTCTTAGGCTAAAAGACTCTTGAGGGCGTGTAAAGCCAGCTGTTTTACCATATGTAACCCCTTGAATATCAAATAAAAGGACACCACACAGGGTATATATAAAATATATATGTATTTATTTACTAACACACTCCTCTGAACTCTTTATGAGATCAGAGGCAAAAGCACATAACAAGATAGTTAGTCAGAATACGGTAAGTTGCACAATTTACAGTTAGGCCCTAGGGGCGAAACAAACCATATACTAAGTAAGTGGTATACGTACCACGTAACGAGAAAAGGAAAGGCCTAGGGCGTAGAGAATCGCTGGGTCTACACTATCTGAACCTTAGGTTAGGAGTAGGAGGCCCACAGGCGGCGCGTGCAGTGTCTTTACACACACGCGAGAGTCAATACAAAGTCAATGGGAACTTAGAAGTTAGAAAAAGAAGGATTTAGGACTTTTCCGGTTTGGCTAGGAGGAAACAACTAAAAATCTAGACACTTGGATAGTCAATACCCTTGGGAGCACCGAAGTACTCGCGTTACTTCACCCACAGACGGCGGGTGCATAGGTGTGAAGATGTGTCGGGTTTCGTCGGTGAAGCCTATGGAGACCTGGAGAAAGATGCTGCAGGCGACCAGGAGGAAGATGTCTGGGTGGATCCAAGGGTGGATCGAGGATGAGGAGGACCTGAAAGCAGAGGGGACAGAGTTTGGGGCACTAGCCAGTGACCGGGTGGAACCAGGAAGGAACCAGACGACGTCGTAGAGCAATCAGGTGCTGTCGTGAAGCTGGTCTCCTCAGCCACGCGGACCAGGAGGCGTCGAGGACGACCAGGTGCAGGAGGCGAGCTGTCCCACGAAGGTTCTCGCAGATGGAGGGGTCGACTGCCGGATTGGAGTCAACAAGCTTTGGCAAAGGCAACCCACGCAGGATTCAAAGAAGGCTTCCGGTGCAGACCAGCAAGGTCTGAGGTGCCTCACCTTTGCAGGGATGCAAGGGCTATTCTGGAGCAACCAGACCAGCGAGTTGGTTCAAAAGGATTGTTGTCACAGAGGCTACTAGCCAACGGGCCAGCAACCGGACAACGCATCGAGCAGGACACAAGCAGAAGGGCCCCACACAGAACTCGTGGAGTGTGGAGGGCTGATATTCGGTGCAGGTGGAGCTCGGATTCGGGGCTTCTCAATCCCCAGTGCACAGCTTCGAGGATACCTCAGGAGCTGCACAGTTAGCAAGTTGTAGACTTTTCAAAATGTCCGGTCCCACGTGTCTCGTCGCCTCCACGGACCACAGCTATGCTGCAGTCGTGAAGAGAGGGTCAGAGAGGTCTGGAAGTCTGGGTCTTGTCAGGCTCTGTGCTCGGGTTCCGGCGGGAACGTCGACAATGCAAGCCGTTGATTTGCTGGATGGTGCCTGATTGCCCAGGGTGGTCACTCCTTGGCCACAAGGGAGATTCTTTAGTCTTCAGCTTCAGCAGAACGTCGAAGGTCCAGAGTTTCGTTTCAAGTTTCAGTTCAGGATCAAATCTAAAGTCTCAGGACACAGCTCCTACCTTTAAACAACTAAAAGGGGCTGTATTACTTTCTAGGTCCCTCTTATGGGTGGGACCAGGAAGGGGGGTGGTTACACCCCCTCTCCTTTGTCCAGTTTCGCGCCAGAGCTGGGGCTGGAGTACCCCAGCAACCGGTTTGAACTGGGATATGCATGTAGCACCTAGTGTGCCTCAGGCAGTGTCTCAATCTATTCAGCCCTCCCTGTCCCAATACACAAAGTCCTGTCTGGGGTGGTGCTTGCACCTCTCCAGTCAGGAAACCTATTGTCCATACCTCCGTGACTGGAAGGACTCCCAGCAGCAGGAGGTCAGACTTGTGTCTGTGGCAGCAGCGTCCATTTTGTGATGCTAGGGCTCTGGTTAACTTTAACCGGGATAGTCAGTACTAACATGTCTTCTCCCTCTAGAAGGGTGGAATGCTACCCCCATCGCCAGAATTGGCGAGGGGGTAGTATTCCAAAGCGTATGACACCTTACACGACATGTTTTGATAAAGCCAAACCAGAGTTAGCATTTAACTGCGAGGTTCATAATGCACTTAAGAGTGTATGGTATGGCGATATCATAGAACAGTTATAAGGACATGGTTCCGAAAGCTGCAGACAGGCTCAGCTCATGCTAGAGCACCATCTCACACATAACCAAGCACTCTGCCTCCAGGATTGTTAAGGCCTGCCATAGGAGTGACTTATAGGTTACTGTGTGTCTATATATAAGGGTAGATATAGGAATACTATACCTAAGCAAGGGGTGATTACACAACCTTGCCCCAGCTGAGTGATCAGCCAGTTGTGTCAGTTTGAGTGGCCAGCCAGGGGTGGCATAATGCATGCTGCAGCCCCTGGTAGGCCTTGGTTACACCTATGCCCTGGGCACCTTGGGTGCACTTGTACAGGGGCTGATAAGGTGAACCAATTCCCAATTGTGGTTGTACCTAGAGTACATGGTGTAAATTTAGAGAGAGTGAATCTGGGCTGTGGGTCTGATTAGCAGGCCCACAGCCACATCTAAGTCGAAAACCAGTAAAGCAAAGCAAAAAGTGGGGGTGACCATAGGAAGCAGACCCTACTCTCCTACACAACCCCCCCCAAACTTAGGGTCATTAAACTAACCTTGACGAGTTGAGTCTTCATGTTCTAAGTGGAAATATCGGGAGAGTCCATCTGCATTTGCATGGTCAGTCCCAGGTCTATGTTCCACTGTAAAGTCCATCCCATGTAGGGAAATGGACCACCTAAGAAGTTTGGGATTTTCACCCTTCATCTGATTTAATCATAGGAGGGGCTTGTGGTCTGTCTGAATCTTAAAGTGAGTGCCAAACAAGTATGGTCTCAGTTTCTTCAGGGCCCAAACCACAGCAAAGGCCTCCCTCTCTATAGCTGACCAACGTTTCTCTCTCGGGGTCAGTCTTCTGCTTATGAAAGCAATGGGCTGGTCTTGACCATCTATATTTAGTTGTGAAAGTACAGCTCCCACACCCAACTCAGAAGCATCTGTTTGGACTATAAACTCTTTGGAGTAATTTGGACTTTTCAGAATAGGTGCAGTACACATGGCCTGCTTCAGGTCATCAAATGCCTTTTCACAGCTAACTGTCCACTGAACTTTCTTTGGCATCTTTGTGGAAGTTAAATCATTCAGTGGTGTCACAATGGACCCATAGTTTTTCGCAAACTTCCTGTAGTACCCAGACAGGCCCAAGAAAGCTCTGACCTGTGTCTGGGTGATTGGAGTCCAGTGTCTGATGGTCTGGGTCTTGATCTCCAGTGGTTGAACCTGACCCCCACCTACCAGGTGGCCCAGGTACACAACCTTGCTCTGCCCTATCTGGCACTTAGTGGCCTTGATAGTGAGGCCTGCCTTTTGCAAGGCCTCTAAAACATTCCTCAGGTGGACCAGGTGATCCTCCCAGGTGGAGCTAAAGACAGCAATATCATCTAGATAAGCTGCACAATAGTCATCCAGTCCTGTGAGAACTTGATTCACCAGCATTTGGAAAGTGGCAGGTGTATTCTTCAAACCAAAGGGCATTACCACAAATTGATAATGTCCTCCTGGGGTCGAAAATGCTGTCTTGGCTTTTGCATCCTCAGCTAATCTGATTTGCCAGTAGCCTGCTGTCAGGTCAAATGTGCTCAAGAACTTGGCAGAAGCCAATCTATCAATGAGCTCATCTGCCCGGGGGATGGGGTGGGCATCTGTCCTAGTGACAGCATTGAGACCTCTGTAGTCCACACAAAACCTCATCTCTCTCTTACCATCTTGGGTGTGAGGTTTTGGTACCAGGACTACTGGACTGGCCCAATGGCTCTCTGAGGGCTCAATAACTCCCAGCTCCAACATCTTTTGGACCTCTGTCCTAATGCAGTCCCTGACATGGTCAGGTTGCCTGTAGATTTTACTCTTGACAGGCAGACTGTCACCAGTGTCCACCTCATGGGTGCACCAGCTTGTCTGACTTGGGGTCAGGGAAAACAGATGTCTGAAGGACTGAAGAACTTGTCTGCAGTCCTGTTGCTGATGTTCAGAGAGGCTGTCAGCAAAGACTACACCATCTACTGACCCATCATCAGGGTTCTGAGTAAGCAGGTCTGGGAGAGGGTCACTCTCTTCCTCCTGCCCTCATCTGTAGCCATGAGCAAGCCCATGTCTGCCCTGTTGACAAATGCTTTTAGTCTGTTGACATGAAGCACCCTGTGGGGGCTTCTGGGAGTCCCAAGGTCCGCCAAGTAGGTGACATCTCCCTTCTGTTCAACTATTGTGTGGGGTTCAGACCATTTGTCCTGGAGTGCTGCTGGGGCCACTGGCTCCAACACCCACACTTTCTGTCCTAGCAGGTACACAGTCAGCACAGCCTTTTGGTCATGCCAAGCTTTCTGAAGTTCTTGGCTGGCCTCAAGGCTTTTAGAAGCCTTCTCCATATACTCAGCCATCCTGGAGCGGAGACCAAGTACATAGTCCACTATGTCCTGCTTAGGCTTTTTGAGAGGTAACTCCCATCCTTCCTTCACAAGACATAGGGGTCCCCTTTCAGGATGCCCAAACAAAAGCTCAAAAGGGCTGTAGCCAACCCCCTTTTGTGGCACCTCTCTGTAAGCAAACAGAAGGCAGGGTAAAAGGATGTCCCATCTTCACCTCAGCTTTTCAGGTAACCCTTTTATCATCCCTTTGAGGGTCTTGTTGAATCTTTCCACAAGCCCATTACACTGTGGGTGATAGGGGGTGGTGAACTTATAGTTGACACCACACTCCTTCCACATTGCAGTCAAATATCCTGACATGAAGTTTGCACCCCTGTCAGAGACCACCTCCTTTGGAAACCCCACTCTGGAGAAAACTCCAAGTAGGGCCCTTGCCACAACAGGAGCTGTTGTGGTCCTCAGGGGAATAGCTTCTGGATACCTGGTGGCATGATCCACTACCACCAGTATAAATCTGTGCCCAGATGCTATTTGGGGGTCCATTGGTCCTACAATGTCTATCCCCACTCTTTCAAAGGGTACCCCCACCACAGGTAGTGGTATGAGGGGGGCCTTTGTTGTGCCACCTGATTTGCCACTGGCTTGGCAGGTAACACAGGAGCAACAAAACTTCTTGTTATCTTCTGACATATGGGGCCAGGGCCAGTGAAAGTGAGGGACAAGCCTGTCCCAAGTCTTGTTCTGGCCCAGGTGTCCTGCTAAGGGAATATCATGGGCCAAGGTAAGAAGGACGCCCTTAAATTGCAGAGGTATAACCAACCTCCTGGAAGCACCAGGATTGGGGTCTCTAGCCTCTGAATAAAGGAGCCCATCATCCCAATACACTTTATGGGTACCTTGAGCATTCCCAGCAGCCTCAGCAGCAGCCTGCTGTCTGAGGGGTTCAAGAGAGGAACAATCTAATTGAGCCTGCCTCAAATCTGCCCTTGAGGGTCCCCCTGTCTCAAGAAACTCAACTTGATCAGGCTCAAGCTCTTCTAGGACAGTTCCCTCTTAGATCTCAGAACAATCCTCCTGGGAGGGTTGATCCTCAACCTGAAGCAGGGGAGAAGGCACTGCCTTAACCCTCTTGCTCTTTCTCTTGGGTAGTGTCTAGTCTATTGTTCCAAGATCCAGCACTTGTTCAGGTAACCACTTTTTGGCCTGTGACCTGGTCACAGCAAGGACATGTGCTGATATTCCCAGCATTTCTGCATGGGTCCTATACTCCACCTCAGACCAGACTGAGGTTTCAAGATCATTACCTAACAGACACTCTACAGGAAGGTCTGAACTCACAACAACTCTTTTGAGGCCAGTTACCCCTCCCCAGGAGTAGTTAACAACTGCCATACTATGGGAGGTAGTGGCATTGCTAGCGTTGGTCACTAGGTAGTTCTCACCTAGTATGATCTGTTCAGGGTCCACAAAGTTAGGTGTCACCATGGTGACACTGGCACATATGTCCCTGAGCCATCTTACCATTAATAAAAGGTGTCTGCCTGTACTTGCTCAGATAACTGGGACTTACAGTACTTACAGTAGAGGACATTGCTATGTCCCCATCACAGACAAGAACAGCTTGAGTTGGTACTCTGACTAGGCCAGAGTCCACCTCAGTTCCCAGGGTCAACCCTACTACACCCTTTTGCTGGGAACCACCACTAACAGCTGGACTAGGGGGAACAGTTGCCTTAGGGGCAATGGTGGTTGGTGCTGTGCCCTTCTTGGTGCACTCACTAAACCAGTGAGAGACTGATTTACAGTATCCACACCAGGGCTTCTTTAGGCCTTCTTGTTTCTGTTTGTTCTTTTTGGAGCCACCCTCCCCCTGTGCCTTTTGGGGGCCTGGTGAAGACTTCTGGTCTTTTGGTTTCTGCTCATTACCCTTCTGGTCTGCCTTTTTCTGATCACCCCGCTGGTTCTGGTTTTTCTGCTTAATATTGGTTCTGACCCATTTGTCTGCTTTCTTTCCCAATTCTTGGGGAAAAGTCAGATCAGAGTCAATCAGGTATTGATGCAATACCTGGTTTTGACAATTGTTAAGTATTTGCTCTCTCATGATCAAATTATACAATCCTGTATAGTCTTTAACTTGACTTCCCAATAACCAGCCTTCCAGAGCCTTAGTGCCACAATCAACAAAATCAGTCCAGTCCTGAGTCTGTCTTCTGGGTATCTCTGAACAACAACCTATATTGTTCAGTGGTTAGGCCAAACCCATCAATCAGAGCACTCTTCAGGACAGAGTAGTTGTTAGCAACCCCATCACTAACTGTGAGGAGCTTATCTCTACCCTTTTCAGAAAAGGAGAGCCATAAGATTGCTGCCCACTTACTTTGGGGTACCTTCTGTACTTTGCAGGCCCTCTCCAAAGCAGTTATCCATTTGTGGATGTCATCCCCTTCTTTGTAGGGGGGCACAATCTTGCTTAGGGTTCTTTTCTCATAGGACCTATCTTTATCCTTAGGGATATTGCTGCCACCAGTGGGTTCTAACCCACTCTCTCTATGTTCTCTAGCACGAGCAAGCTTCTCTTTGGCCAAGGCAACTTCAGTTCTTGCCTCTCAATCCTCAGAGCAGCCTCTCTCATTTTGGCCTCATGTTCCCTTCTCTGGGTAGAGGTCATCTCTCTCTGAGCAGGGCCATGAGAGCCACGTGAAGCATGAGATTGGAGAGAGTCCTTGGAGTGGGATCTTCCTCTTCTCTGCCTCTGGTTAAGCCCACTTGGGGGTCTGTATAGGGGCTGCCCATACTGACTCCCATTTATGCTTAAGTTAGCCTGGCTAAGTCTTCTGACTGGGACCTGGCTGTTTAGCTCAAGATCAGAATCATCCTCTTCCACCCCCTCTTCTTCCTCATCCGATACTGGAGTATCAGCATTATCATCTGAAGAGGGAAGGACTTCATCTGCACTACCTGTATCACCTGTCTTAGGTGGCTGTTGAGCATCATACTCTTCTAAGAGCTCAACCAGGAATTTAAGGGCAGGGTTTGAACCCTGTTTTAGCCTTCTAGAAGTACACAATTGTCTCAATTCTTGGAAGGCTAAGGCTTCATATCTTGAAGCAGTACTCAACGGATCTACCTCTGCAGGCAGAGAACCACTGGGGTTCACTGTCTGAGACATGGTTTCTAGTGAGGTGTGGTGTTGCACCTACCTACACTGTTTGTTTTCCTACAGAACCTTTCTAGGTGTTGTAGTCAGGGTGTGCTAGGCCTAGGCTCTACGATTCAGAAAAGGGGGTGGTGATGAACAGAGTGTCTGAATTAAGCAGACCACTCTCACCCAGTCCAAAGATCAGGGCTTGATCCATCACCGTTATTTAGTTCACTGCCCCGTCCCAGCTCAGAACCTGGCTATATGCAAATGAGTCTGTCCCTGGCCCAGTGCATCATGGGAACAGGGCAGACCAAACTACCAAGCCAATTCTTCACCAGAAAGGAGACAAGCTACCGGGGACCGGTTTCTGGCATTTCAGCCTCGTCGGCCCGGCTTGCTTGAATCCTGAAGGCCTAGGCTCTACAACAGCTAAGTTCAGTAGAACTTAAGTATACTAAGACTTGTTTTTATATGTACCTACAGGTACCTATGTGATCTTTCAAATGATATCTCAAGATTACAAGTGGTAAAACAACAGCAAGCTCTAATCCCAACCGCTGCACACCAATGTGAGAAGTTGGCCTGGTATACGATGTTTACTATTATAGTGAACACCTTGCACCAGTCCAAACAACCCTTATGGTGATGGTTGTAAGTCAACCTTATAGACCAGCTATCCTAGTGGTAGCGTGGACAGAACAGTCTTAGGCTAAAAGACTCTTGAGGGCGTGTAAAGCCAGCTGTTTTACCATATGTAACCCCTTGAATATCAAATGAAAGGACACCACACAGGATATATATAACATATATATGTATTTATTTACTAACACACTCCTCTGAACTCTTTGAGATCAGAGGCAAAAGCACATAACAAGATACTTAGTCAGAATACGTTAAGTTGCACAATTTACAGTTATGCCCTAGGGGCGAAGAAAACCATATACTAAGTAAGTGGTAGAAGTACCACGTCACGAGAAAAGGAAAAGCCTAGGGCCTAGAGAATCGCTGGGGCTACACTATCTGAACCTTAGGTTAGGAGTAGGAGGCCCACAGGCGGCGCGTGCAGTGTCTTTACACACACGCGAGAGTCAATACAAAGTCAATAGGAACTTAGAAAAAGAAGGATTTAGGACACTTCCGGTTTAGCTAGGAGGAAACAACTAAAAACCTAGACACTTGGATAGTCAATACCCTTGGGAGCACCGAAGTACTCACGTTACCTCACCCACGGACGGCGGGTGCATAGGTGTGAAGATGTGTCGGGTTTCGTCGTTGAAGCCTATGGAGACCTGGAGAAAGATGCTTCAGGCGACCAGGAGTAAGATGTCCGGGTGGATCCAAGGGTGGATCGAGGATAAGGAGGACCTGAGAGCAGAGGGGACACAGTCTGGGTCACTAGCCAGTGACCGGGTAGAACCAGGAAGGAACCAGACGACGTCGTGGAGCAATCAGGTGCTGTCGTGAAACTTGTCTCTTCAGCCACGCGGACCAGGAGGCGTCGAGGACGACCAGGTGCTGCAGGCGAGCTGTCCCACGGAGGTTCTCGCAGATGGAGGGGTCGACTGCCGGATTGCAGTCAACAAGCCTTGGCAAAGGCAACCCACGCAGGACTCAAAGAAGGCTTCTGGTGCAGACCAGGAAGGGCTGAGGTGCCTCACCTTTGCAGGGAGGCAAGGGCCAGTCTGGAGCAACCAGACCAGCAAGTTGGTTCAAAAGGATTGTCGTCACAGAGGCTACTAGCCAACGGGCCAGCAACCGGACAATGCGTTGAGCAGAACACAAGCAGAAGGGCCCCACACAGAACTCTTGGAGTGCGGAGGGCTGATCTTCGGTGCAGGTGGAGCTCGGATTCGGGGCTTCTCAATCCCCAGTGCAAAGCTTCGAGGATACCTCAGGAGCTACACAGTTAGCAAGTTGTAGACTTTTCAAGATGTCCGGTCCCACGTGTCTCGTCGCCTCCACGGATCTCGGCTATGCTACAGTCATGAAGAGAGGGTCAGAGAGGTCTGGAAGTCTGGGTCTTGTCAGGCTCTGTGCTCGGGTTGCGGCGGGAACGTCGACAAAGCAAGCCGTTGATTTGCTGGAGGGTGCCTGGTTGCCCAGGGTGGTCACTCCTTGGCCACAAGGGAGATTCTTCAGTCTTCAGCAGAACGTCGAAGGTCCAGAGTTTCGTTTCAAGTTTCAGTTCAGGATCAAATCCAAAGTCTCAGGACTCAGCTCCTAACTTTATACAACTAAAAGGGGCTGGATTACTTTCTAGGTCCCTCCTATGGGTGGTTACACCCCCACTCCTTTGTCCAGGTTCGCGCCAGAGCTGGGGCTGGAGTGCCCGAGCAACCAGTTTGAACTGGGGTATGCATGAAGCACCTAGTGTGCCTCAGGCAGTGTCTCAATCTATTCAGCCCTCCCTGTCCCAATACACAAAGTCCTGTCTGGGGTGGTGCTCACACCTCTCCAGGCAGGAAACCTATTGTCCAAACCTCCGTGACTGGAAGGACTCCCAGCAGCAGGAGGTCAGACTTGTGTCTGTGGCAGCAGCGTCCATTTTGTGACGCTGGGGCTCTGGTTAACTTTAACCGGGATAGTCAGTACTAACATGTCTTCTCCCTCTAGAAGGGCAGAATGCTACCCCCGTCGCCAGAATTGGCGAGGGGGTAGTATTCCAAAGCGTATGACACCTTACATGACATGTTTTGATAAAGCCAAACCAGAATTAGCATTTAAACGCGAGGTTCATAATGCACTTAAGAGTATATGGTATGGCGATATCATAGAACAGCTATAAGGACATGGTTCGGAAAGCTGCAGACAGGCTCAGCTCATGCTAGAGCACCATCTCACACATAACCAAGCACTCTGCCTCCAGGATTGTTAAGGCCTGCCATAGGAGTGACTTATAGGTTACTGTGTGTCTATATATATAAGGGTAGATATAGGAATACTATACCTAAGCAAGGGGTGATTACACGACCTTGCCCCAGCTGAGTGATCAGCCAGTTGTGTCAGTTTGAGTGGCCAGCCAGGGGTGGCATAATACATGCTGCAGTCCCTGGTAGGCCTTGGTTACCCCTATGCCCTGGGCACCTAGGGTGCACTTGTACAGGGGCTGATAAGATGAACCAATTCCCAATTGTAGTTGTACCTAGAGTACATGGTGTAAATTTAGAGAGAGTGAATCTGGGATGTGGGTCTGATTAGCAGGGCCACAGCCACATCTAAGTCGAGAACCAGTAAACCAAAGCAAAAAGTGGGGGTGACCATAGGAAGCAGACCCTACTCTTCTACAATACATCTACGTTGGGTCCAAATAGGTGTTGCTCATGAAAGGGTTGATTAAGAATGGCACTTTGTACCTCAGGTTTGAACCCTGAGATACGTAGCCAGGCATGTCTGCGTAGTAAAACGCTGGTGTTAACTGCCCTAGAGGCAGTATCTGCTGCATCGAGTGCACACCGAATAGAGGTGTTTGTGATGTTTTCTCTCTCTTGGATAAGCTCGTTTGCTCTATTCTTGTACCTGTCTGGGAGGTGCCTCATTAATGACTCTAGCTCGTCATAACGTGCCCTGTCATATCTGGCTAATAATGCCGGTGTATTGGCGATACACCACATGTTTGCTGCTTGAGACGCTGTTCTTTTCCCTGATGCGTCAAGTAGCGTAGACTCCTTATCTGGTGGTACAGGCTCACCTGATGTTTGTGAGTTTGCTCTCTTGCGTGCATTGGAAACTACAAGTGAGTCTAATGGTACTGGACCTTTAATATATGCTGGGTCTGAGGGGGCAGCTTTATATTTTTTCTCTATATGAGGGTTAATGACCCGAGTTCTGACTGGGTCCTTGAAGACTTCAGGAGCATGCTTGATCACTCCTTTAAGCATCGGTAAAATGGATGAGGACCTTTGTGCGTTATCAAAGGTATCCGTTAGGAAGTCTTCCTCAACTGGGGCTGTATGTATGTTTACCCCATGATATTGTGCACTATGAATTCATTCATTAAACACCATAGTGTCTTCTGGTGGGGAAGGCCTTGAGGGGTATAAGTCATCCTGAGGGACATTTGGGACATCTGGGGTGGTATAATCATTCCACAGGTCAAGGGATCCTGTAGGCGTGGCAGAATCAGGTATGTTACCCCCATATCATCAGAGCTATCATCCCTGTTGTGATTGTCTGGTATGATAGAGGATGCTGGGGAATGCTGTGGTATGGGAGGATGTGGTGATAGTACAGGTGAAAGAGAAGGGAAAGGCAGTCTTAAGGGAGAGGTATCCATGTCCTTCTTTGAATGCAGAGCTGGAGCTGGTGTGTCCAGTGGTTGCTTTTTTGAAGCCAAAATTAAGTGTCCAGTGTTTGGATCCTTTGCTAGAGTCTTTTGAGCAGGGTCTGGATAAGGTAAATCCTCTGCAGGAGGTTGATCTTTTGGTGCGGAGGAAGGCTTGGGCACCGAAATGGCTTGTTTTGGTTTCTTGACAATGTCTTTCACTCGGGAAGCAGCAGTCTTTTTCGGCTCTGAAGCTTTTTCCGGTTTCGAGGATTTTTTTGGTTCCGGTATGGTTTTTGGATCCGATGGTTTTTTCGGATCCAATGGTTTTTTCGGTTCCGGTGTTTTTTTGGAATCCAAAGCTGGTTTGCTTGGTCCCGACCTGGGTTTTGGTGCCAAAGGAGTAGTGGTATGTTTCGGCGCCGATGGTTTGGATGTAGGTGTAGTCGGTGCCGTTGTCTTTTTCGGTGCCGGTAGATGTGCGCCGGCACCGTGTGAAGGCCGACTCGAGCCCGAGTCGCCTGAAGGCTTAATTGGCTTCTTAGCCGGGCCCGAAGGTGGGGCAGCAGAAGCAGAGTGACGGTGTGCACCCGAGCCCGAGGGCGAGGGTGTGACCGGGGCTTTCTGTGTCGAGGAAGTGTCGGGGTCGACGGTCTTACTTACGACCCGCTGCACTGGAGTGATGTCCTCGACATCGGAATCTTCTGCCTCGGAGCTGCTGTCAACCTCGTGTTGTTCTGGAACGTTGACGCCTTCATCTAAGATGTCGTCCGGAATCGGAGCTGAAGATCTTTGAGCCATTGTTCTCCTCGCTCTTCGGTCCCGGATAGTCTTTTTGCAGTGGAAAGAGGCACAAGCTGAACAGTCTCGTGCTCCGCAGAGGTTACACACTTCATGAAGGTCAGTGTGGGGAAACTTCGACCCACATAGAGGACACTTTTTAAATGGCGTCCTTTCTATGAGCTGGAGTTGAGGCCTAGCTAGGCCCACAGGCCTTCGACGACGACCGGAATCGAGATCCTCGATGTTGAAGAGTAGCGTCGACTGAAAGCGTTCAAAACTAAGTTTTGTAAGTTGGTGAGAATTGCGTGCTGAAGGAAATCAGTTACAACACGGGCTGCTGGAAACACATTGGAGCCCGGTGGCGGAAGAAAACAATCTGGGGATGGAGCCGATGCCCATGCGCAGGATCATCCAAAGGAGGAGTCACCTATCCCGTGACTTCCAAAAACTTTTCCACAACAAAACAAACTGTAAACATCCGGGCCCAACACTAGGTGGCCATCTATGCATAGTGTGTAATCTGCAGCTCACATGCCTCGAAGCACAAGTTATTTACCTTCGGAAACTATATATCTGTAAGTAACAGTAGTTAGTATTAGAATCCTTACCTTAGAATACTCCCAGGCGTCAGACTGGATCTGGAAACTTTTGCATAGCAGTACCCTTGCGCGTCGGTAGGCGTCGTCTGCGGCTCCGCGTCCGTCGTCGGCGTCGGGATGACGTCGCTGGAGTACTTAGACGTCGCACTCGGGCGCTGACGTCAGTTCTTATACACAGCTTTTCCACGCCAGAAAACGCAGAGCCATGATAAAAACCAACACTGGTGCCATAAAAACTAGGGCCCTGAAAGGTGATGACCTTAATCCTAGATATCGGTTTGCAGAACGGGGATTGTGGGTGGTGCGGTAAGGAATCTAATACTAACTACTGTTTCTTACAGATATATCGTTACCGAAGGTAAGTAACTTGTGCATCTGAAATAAACAGGTCAGTATTAGATTCCTTACCTTACAATAGATACCCCAGCAATACCAACCCTGGTGGTGGGTCTGCGAACCAATGAGCACACCAGAAAGTCCTGGCGAACGGAACGGCCGAAAAATTCATCTCTCCAGGCTTGGCTGACCAGGCAGTAGTGTCTTGCGAACGTGTGCAGCGAGGCCCACGTAGCTGCCTGACAGATGTCCTGCAAGGGGACTCCCCGGCCCAGGGCAGTAGTAGCCGCCGTGGCCCGTGTGGAATGGGCACGAAGCCACACAGGAGGCTCCTTTCGAGCCAAAGAGTAACAAGCCTTGATGCACAAAACGACCCATCGAGAAATGATTCGTGTGTGCACCGCCCGTCCCTTCTCAGCGCCCACGTAACCAACGAAGAGTTGGTCATCCACTCGGAACTGGCGTGTGCGATCCAGACAGAATGAGAGCGCACGTTTTGGGTCCAGACGTGGAGCCTCTCTTCCTCTTTCGAGGGATGCGGAGGCGGAAAGAAGATGGGCAAAGTCATGGACTGCCCGATGTGGAAGGCTGTGACTACCTTGGGCAGGAAAGAGGGTCGCGTCCGCAACACAACTTTATTCGGATGGACTGAAAGGGAAGGAGGCTTAGAGGAAAGGGCCTGGAGCTCACTCACTCTCCTGGCAGAGGTGATGGCAACCAGGAAAGCGGTCTTCAGAGTAAGGAGGCGAAGAGGACAGTTATGAAGTGGCTCAAAGGGAGCGCACATCAGAAAAGTAAGAACAAGGTTCAAGTCCCACTGAGGCATCACAAAAGGAACTGGAGGAAACATATGGGTGATGCCCTTCAAAAACCTATTTACAATGAGGGACTTGAACAAAGAGGGCTGATCAGGTAGCCTTAAGAAGGCGGAAATGGCCGAGAGGTAGCACTTCAGAGTGCCCAGAGCAGAGCCCTGCTGGGAAAGAGAAAGAAGAATGAGGAGAACCTCTGAAAGATGGGCAGAAAGGGGATCCACAGCCTTTGCTGTGCATCATGCCACAAACTTATTCCACCTGCAGGCATATACCGATTTTGTGGAGGGACGCCTGGCTGCCAGAATGACATTACAGACTTCAGGAGGCAAGTCAAATGGCCTCAACTGCCGCCGCTCATTCTCCACGCATGTAAGTGGAGACTGGACAGGTTCGGGTGGAGGACCGTCCCCTGCTGCTGCAACAGAAGGTCCTCCTCAAGAGGCAGACAAATCGGGGGATCGACAGACAGGCTGAGTAGCTCGGGATACCAGAACCTCCATGCCCAGTCCGGAGCCACAAGAATGACTTGGGCCCGGTCACGCATGATCTTCTTCAGCACTCTGGGCAGAAGTGGTATAGGCTGAAAGGCGTACAATAGACCGCAACTCCACTCGCGACGAAAAGCGTCTCAAAGCGAGTGCTGCCTTGGAAATTCCAACGCGCAGAACTGATGACATTGCGTGTTCTCTTCTGTGGCGAATAGATCTAACCAAGCCTCTCCCCACTGCTGAAAGAGGCCTTGCGCCACGCCACGTCCGAGTTCAGACGCCATTCGTGATCCATCATGCACCGACGGCTGAGTTTGTGCGCCCTGGCGCTCAGGGAACCTGCCAGGAGTTGAACCACCAGGGTCACGCCCTGATGTTCCAGCCACTGCCAGAGGTGCAGAGCCTCCTGGCATAGGGTCCACGACCCCACCCTGCCCTGTTTGTTGCTGTACCACATGGAGGTGGTGTTGTCTGTGAACGCCTGCACTACACTCCCCCGGAAAGAGGAGAGGAATGCCTTCAGTGCAAGTCGGATCGCCCGCAGCTCCAGAAGGTTGATATGGAGCTGGGACTCCGCCGGAGACCAGAGGCCTCTGATCTCCGCCTCTCCCATGTGGCCTCCCCAACCCTGGAGGGACGCGTCTGTCACAACTACGTGCTCCGGTTGGGGTAGGGAGAGGGATCTGCCGCTGACCCAATCGCGGTCCGTGAGCCACCACTGCAACTGTCTTGCAGTGCCCTCCGAGATCAAGACATGGTCGGACAAGTTGCCCTGATGCTGGGCCCACTGAAACTTCAGGTCCCAATGCAGAGCCCGCATCCGCCACCTAGCGTGATGCACCAGAAGGATGCAGGAGGCCATCAGCCCCAGAAGCCGCAGCGTCAACCTGACCGAGACTCTGGATAAAGGCTGAAAGATCGGAATCAGAGCCTGAATATCCCGAACCCGTGGTCGGGAGGATAAACCCAAAACTGCGCCGAGTCTAGAACCACTCCGTTGAAGAGGAACTTCTGAGAGGGGCACCGGTGTGACTTCGGCTCATTGATGGAGAACCCCAACAGGTGCAGGAGGTCGGCCGTAGTCTGGAGGTGGCTGACGACTGTCTGGGGTGAGCCCGCCTTCAACAACCAGTCGTCGAGGTAGGGGAAGACTTAAACGCCTAACCTGCGCAGATGAACTGCGACCACCGCCATCACTTTCGTGAATACCCGTGGGGCGCTGGTAAGGCCGAAGGGGAGCACGGTAAACTGAAAGTGCTCGTGGCCTACCGTGAACCGCAGGTAGTGTCGGTGGGCCGGCAGGAGGGGAATGTGGAAATAAGCGTCCAACGATACTATCCAGTCACCTGGGTCCAGGGCAGCTAAGACCTGAGCCAGTGTCAGCATCTTGAACCTCTCCTTCCGGAGGAAGCCGTTGATGTTCCGCAGGTCCAAGATAGGGCGTAGGCCCCCTTTGCCCTTCTTGGGAACCAGAAAGTAGTGGGAGTAACAACCACACCCTACTTCTGGCCCAGGAACGCGCTCGATGGCCCCCTTGGCCAAGAGGGCCGAAACTTCCTCCCGCAGAAGATTCAAGTGATCCCCCGACACGCGGGGGTACTGCGGTGGCATGGCTGGAGGGGTCGCCTCGAAGGGGCGGGAGTAGCCCCTTCGGACGATTTGCAGCACCCACCTGTCCGATGTGATGTCGCGCCAGTGGGAGAGGTGATGGCGAACCCTGCCCCCACTGGCGTCTCGTGGGCCTGAAAGCTCGGACTAGGAAGGCTTTGAGGCGGATGCTGCGTGGGTGGATGTGGACTTGCTGCGCCGTTGTCCCGGGGCACCGCCACGGCGGTTACCACGTCCGCCACCGCGCTGGATGTTAGGCTGCGGCCCATTGGCTGGCAGGACATGTGGGGGGGAAAGGCAGCAGATTGCTGGCACGGGCTGACAGGCCCAAGGACTTGGCCGTAGCCCTGGAGTCCTTAAAGCGCTCAAGCGCACTGTCTGCCTTGTCGCCAAAGAGGCGACGGCCATCAAACGGCATGTTGGACATCAGCCGAAAAGTTGGCAGACCTCAGCCAGGCGTGGCGACGAATCGCCACCGTCGTTGCCATCGCTCTAACTAGCGAGTCCGTGGTATCCAGTCCACATCTGATGGAGTACCGTGCCACATCTCGACCCTCCACAAGGGCTTGGGCGAGTTTAGTCCGGGCCTCCTCCGGACATTGTGGCAGCACGTCCGCGACCGTGTCCCACAGAGAGTGGGTATAACGGCCCAAGAGGCATGCGGTGTTAACTGACCGCAATCCCAAAGTCAGGGAGGAGTACATCTTTTTGCCATATTGCTCGTACCTCTTGGATTCCCGATCGGGGGGAGCCGTCGGGAATGCGGTCTGGGAGTTAGAGGCCTGGATGACCAGGCTCTCGGGGGTGGGGTGGGTGGACAGGAAGCATGGGTCGCCCGGAGCCGGGCGGTGGCGTCTGGCCACGTTCCTATCTACAGGGGGACCAGTAGCGGGCCTGGACCAGGTGCCCAGAAGAACGTCAGACAAGGCCTCATTAAATGGCAACAGAGGCTCCGAAGAGCTTGCCTGCGGTTTAAGGACCTCAGTGAGGAGGTTAGTCCTCACGGCCGTGACGGGGAGCTCAAGGGATAAGGCCTTGGCAGCCCGCGTCAACACCACACTATAGGCTGCCCCCTCCTCTGTAGCCACGGTAGGAGGGGAGACAAAGCCAGTGTCTGGCGAGGTGTCCAGACCACTGGCGCCCCCTAGCTCGCCTGTCCATTCCTGATAAGGCTGACACTCACGTGCCAGAGGGTCCTCAGACCCCTCCCAATCCGCCTCGCCACCCATCTCCTGGTATTCAGGGTCAAAAGATGGGGCCGGATCATAGAAGTAAAAATCTCCCATCGACGTCTAATGCGGCGTCGATCAACGCCGCTCCGGCGCTGGAACAGGACAGAGGGAGGTACTGGGGACGGCGTTGACCGTGGTCAGCGCCGGGGGCGACACCCTAGCAGCCGGCGAGGTCGTAAGGTCGACCGGCGATGACCCGGATCCGGTGGAGTCCTGCGGCATCGGTACCGAAGTCGCCGACGGCGCTGAGGTCGAAGCACCCGGCCCGCTTGGGTTCCCAGTCGCGGAACCAGACGGAGGAGTGAGCGACCTCATGGCCGAGAGGAAGGCGTCAATCTCCTCCAGGACCGGCGGGTATGGAGCAGGTCGCAACGCCTGTGGCTCCGATGGAACCGCGGGGGCGGTGTCACCCGAACCCCCGGCCGCGTCGCGCGAGCGTCGGGGGGAGTTGAAAGTGCGATGTCGCCTCTTTGACTTCTTGTGCCTCTTACCTGAGGACTTGGAGCTCGAGGAGTGGTGACTCCGGCCCCACGACCGGTCCCTCGACCTCCTCGCGGACCGGGACCTCGAACGGCGCGGGGCTGACTGCCGGAGTACGAGGCGCTTGCGGGACCGCTCCCACCTAGCCTTCGACGTCAAGGCCCGGCAGTCGGGGCACGACTTGTCATCGTGGTCGGGCCCCAGGCAATGAAGACACCGGCGATGGGGGTCGGTAACAGACATCAGTTGGTTGCAGTCGACGCAGGGTTTAAACCCGGGCATCCCTACTGGCACCGTCAGAGTCGTTCGCGCTGGAAGAAAAAAAGATCAAAAAGTTTAGTAAAAAAATGACTTACGGGTACCACTGTTCCTTGATCGGTGCTTGCTGGCGCGGAAAAAATAGGAACTGACATCAGCGCGCGAGGGCGGCGTCTAAGTACTCCGGCGACGTCATCCCGGCGCCAACGACGGACGCGGAGCCGCAGACGACGCCTACCGACGTGCAAGGGTACTGCTACGCAAAAGTTTCCGGATCCAGTCTGACGCCTGAGGATATTCTAAGGTAAGGAATCTAATACTAACTAATGTCTCTTACAGATATATCGTTACACAAGTAGTAACTTGTGCGATTGGCATATTTGTATCACCAAGAAGTCCCTAGTAAAGTGCACTTAGTGTGCCAGGGCTGTTTTTCAAAGGCTCCTAGTGGGCCTGCAGCACTGATTGTGCCACCCACATGAGTAGCCCTAAAGTGGCGTCTCAGGCTTGCCACTGCAGTGCCTGTGTGCAGTCTGTGAACTGCCATGCCCTCCTGGTCAGTGTCCCCACTGACTAGGCATAACCCTTCCCTTTCTGTGCACATTTGTCACCCCTATGGAAGGCCCAAGGTACCCCCTTAGGCAGGGTGCAGTGTATGTGAAAGGTATAGCATGTACTAGTGCAGGTGACATGCTCTGGTAGTGAATGACAGCCATTTTGTGTTTCACTATTGTAAGGCTACCTTGCCCATATGCTATCATAGGGAATGCTGGCTACAGTGGGTACCAGCATATCTTTCCATAGGAGCAAGGTAGGACATAACATTTTGGTATCCCTGTACTCAGAATTTAATAAAACATCTTTTAGGAAAGGTGTTTTTTAAATCCTGTGTTTGAGAACAGTACTTTGAGAAAGTGGCTGTTCTCTTGTCTGATCTTTCTGTGTGCCTTGGCCTGTTTGTGAATTGACTTAGGCCTGATCACGCCTGATCTTCTTCAGCACTCGGGGCAGAAGTGATACAAGCTGAAAGGCATATAGGAGGCCGCAGCTCCACTAGCGACGAAAAGCATCGTTGAGCGAGTGCCAACTTAGAAACTCCAATGCACAGATGTATCGGTGGCAAACAGATCTAACCAAGGATCTTCCCACGGCTGAAAGAGACCTTGTACCACCTCTGAGTATAGATGCCATTTGTGATCCACCAGGCAACGATGGCTGAGTTTGTCCATCCTGGCATTCAGATTGTGCCCTGATGTTCCAGCCATGTCCAAAGGCGAAGAGCCTCTTGACAAAGGGTCCAAACCTTGTTTGTTGCAGTACAACGTGGAGGTTGTGTTGTCCATAAACACCTGCACTGCCTTCCCCTAGAAGTAGGGAAGGAATGCCTTCAGTGCCAAGTGAAGCGTCCGGAGTTCCATCAGGAGGATATAGAGACAAGACTCCTCTGATCACTGCCTCCCCCAGGTGGCTGCCCCAACCCAGGAGTAATTCATCGGTCACCACCGTAAGGTCTTGTTAGGGAAGGGAGAGGGATCTGACACAATCCTGGTTTGTTAACCACCACTGCAGCTGTTGCGCAGTCCCCTCCGAGATCTGGACGTAGTCAGAAAGATTCCCCTGATGCTGGGCCCACTGGAACTTCAGGTCCCACTGAATGGCCCGTACATGCCATCTGGGTTGTTGTACCAGCAGGATGCAAGAGGCCATTAGGCCCAGCAGCCTCAGAGTCATTCTCACCAAAATCCGGGATAGAGGTTGAAACATCGGTATCATAGCCCAAATATCCTTGACTCGCTGCTCATGAGGATAAGACCGAAACTTTACAGCTCTGAGGAAAAGGAGCGTCTGAGAGGGGGTGAGGCGTGATTTTGGCACGTTGACAGTGAACTCTAGCGAATGCAGGAGCTCCGTCATAGTCTGGAGGTGGGAGACGAACGCCTGGGGTGAGCCCGCCTTCAAAAGCCAGTCGTCGAGGCAGGGGAAGACTGGAACCCCCGAACCTCGCAGATGAGATGCAACCACTGCCATCACTTTCGATAACACCCGAGGGGCACTGGTGAGGCCGAAGGGGAGCACGGTGAACTAAAAATGCTCGTGGCCTACCGTGGGTAGCATGTGGGCTCCCAAGATGGGGATGTGAAAATAAGCGTCTTGCAAATCCAACGCTACCATCCCGTCTCCAGGATCGAGGGTAGACAGGACCGGAACCAAGGTTAATATTTTGAACTTCTCCTTCCGAAGGAAGTGTGTTTAGGGCCCTGAGGTCTAAGAAAGGACCCAAGCCTTTGTCCTTCTTGGGCACCAGAAAGTAGCGGGAATAGCAACCATAACCTACTTCTGGCGCATGTACCCTCTCAATAGCTCCCTTGGCCAAGAGAGATGAAACTTCCTGGTGGAGAAGAGCCAAATTATCCTCTGACATTCGATTGAGACATGGTGGCATGGAGGGAGAGGCAGTCTCAAAGAAGAGGGAGCATGGGGGAGATGATGGCGAATCCTGCCACCCACTGGCTGCTGATAACCCTGAAAGGTCAGACTAGGAGGGTTTGGAGGCTGCTGCAAGGAGGGGGGGGAAGGGGGAGAGGGGAATGGCCTGCCCGCTGGTTCCCAGACCCGCGTTGCTGAGTCCCACGTCCACGGCCAAGCAGGGGCTGGGCAGCTTGCGTAGTCCGGTGGCTGGACTGGGTTGAATGTGGTGGGATGCTCCTTCCGTAGCCATGAAAGGAATGAAAGGCAGACTGTGGGTGATGGGAGGAAGCAGCGAGACCTAAGGATTCGGCTTTAGCCTGAGAATCCTTAAAAAGCTTGAGCACAGAGTCCGGCTTGTCACCAAAAAGGTGACAGCCTTTGAAGGGCATGTCCAGCAAAGTTGTCTCCACATCACCTGAAAAACGAGACTTGCTCAGCCAGGCACAGGGCCGGATGGCTACCAACGAGGCAATCGCTCTGCCCAGAGAGCTGGCGGTGTCCAGTCCACATCGGATTATGAATTTTGCTGCATCTCTCCCATCCAACACTGCCAGGGAAAAAATGGCCCGTGCCTCCTCCGGACACTGAGGCAGCACCTGCGCAACAATATCCAAAACTGTATGGGTATAGTGGCCCAAGAGGCATGCAGTATTTACAGACCGTAGCACCAAGCTGGAGGAAGAGAACATATGCTTCCAAAGGTGATCCAGCTTCTTGGATTCCCTATCAGGGGGTAAGGAAGGGATGTGCCCTTGGAAGAAGAGGCTAAGACCACCAAGCGCTCGGGGGAAGGGTGTTGGGAGAGCAATATGGGATCACCCAGAGACGGGCGGTGGTGGCGGGCAATCGTACATTCCACATGAGGCCCTGTGCTAGGCCTGGACAAGTTGCACAGAAGGACGTCCGTGAGGGCTTCATTAAAGGGCAAGAGGGGTTCAGAGGAAGTTGCCGTCAGTTGAAGTACCTCTGTCAGGAGCTTAGTCTGGACTGCCACTGTAGGGAGCTCAAGGCCCAAGGCCTCGTCTGCCCTACGCATCACCACATCATTGGATGCTCCCTCCTCCGTAGCCACGGTAGGGGGAGAAAGCATGCCAAAGTCTGGGGAGGTATCCAGACCACTGGTGTCACCCAATTCCTCTCTCCAATCCAGCTCTTCCAGCTGGTCTGCTAATGGGTCCCAGTCCTCATCACCACCCTCAGGGCGCTAGGGAACACCTGGGTTGAACATGGGAACAAAAGTACCCTCCGGCGTCGGATTCAACGTCGATCCCTGGGAACAAAAGTACCCTCCGGCGTCGGATTCAACGTCGATCCACCTCCGGGTCCATCTCGGGATGAGGATGGGGACAGCATTGGCTGGGGGCATGGCAGACGCTTGAGACGTCACTGGGATCGGCGCCGGGGAAGGTCGAGTAAAGTCGACTAGCGTCGATCCGGATCTAGGCCTGAATCCATAGGGACTGTGCGGTGCCGGGGACAAAGTCGGGGGCATCGAAGGCCCATGGCCCACAACCGGCTCTGCAAGAGTCAGGCTGCCCAAAGATGGAGTGAAGGGCTTCGTAAAATGCACGGAGCTGGTCAATCATCCCTGAATCAGGCACCGGAGACTGAGCTTAGAGTAACGATGCTCCGGTTCCTGCATCACATCTGCCGATCGACTGGGAGAAGGCAAAGAGCGACTGTGCTTCTCCGTCACCTTCTTGTGCTTTGCCTTACCCGATGAGTGTGAAGACTTTGACGAGGTGTGATGGCTCTGCGACTGGTCTCGAGACCTTCCACACGAGCTAGACCGGGAGCGACGTGGAGCCACTAGCGGGCCTCCAAAAGCTTTCAGGACCGCTCCCACAAAGACTTTGGATTCATGGCCCGACAGTAGAAGCACAACTCGTGGTCGCGCTCCAGGCACCAGAGGTACACGAGGTGCGGATTCATGACAGACATCAGCTAGTGACAGGAGTCACAAGGCTTGAATCCGGTCCGACGATGGGACAACCCTCGCGCACCAGGAGTCAAAGACTCAAAAAAAAAAAAAAGGTCGACGAAAGTCGAAAAAAGTTTAGTCAAAAAATTACTAAGGGATAAGCTCTCTCTGAGACACGGCATCGCACGCGACTCCGCTGACGTCACCGACGCCTATAATAGGCCCACGCCGGCGTGATGACATCAGTTCCGCCCTTTTTTCCGTGCCATCGAGGCACACAGACGGACCAATGACAGTAGATATATACAAAGTATACACAGTACACAATAGTCAAGGCAAACACACACAGTGTAAGGCAAATGCAGGAAAGCAATTGAAACATTTCCTTGACAACAAAAGAAATAAACATTACATTACAGTAACTCTGGTATAGAAGAGTGGACAAAGGGGAGGCGGGTGGGTCAGTGAGGAATCCACAGGCAGATATTGTATCTACCAGAAAAAGCGTTACCGAAGGTAAGTAACTTGTTCTTCTGATAGATACATCTGCCGTGTGGATTCCTCACCTTGTGAATAGAGTCCCACAGCAGTCCCCACTCCCGGAGGAGGGTGTCCACTCTTCTAAACCAAAAAATCCTGGAGGACAGAGCGCGCGAAGTGGCCGTCCCTCCTCATCTCGGAATCCAAGCAGTAATGCTTCGCGAAAGTGTGGAGGGAAGACCAAGTCGCGGCCCTGCAAATATCCTCTACAGGAACACCTCTAGCCAAAGCAGAGGTTGACGACTTAGCTCTAGTAGAATGAGCCCTTACACCCTCTGGTGGTTCCTTACCGGCCAAAGAGTAGCAGATCTTTATACAGAGGACAATCCATCTTGACAAGGTTCTCTTGTGGACAGCTCTTCCTCTCTTGCAGCCAGCAAAACCAACGAAGAGCTGATCCTCCAAACGACAGTCTTTAGTTCTGTCCAAGTAAAAAGACACCGCCCTCTTAGGGTCCAGACGGTGTAACCTCTCCTCCTCCTTGGAAGGGTGTGGGGGAGGATAAAAGGTAGGGAGGGTAATGGATTGACCAAGGTGGAAAGGAGTAACCACTTTAGGAAGAAAAGCAGCCCTGGTCCTAAGAACCATTCGATCAACATGAATAGTCAAGAAAGGGGGCTTGGAACTAAGAGCCTGAAGCTCACTTACCCTCCTTGCCGAGGTTATTGCAACGAGGAAGACTGTTTTAAGAGTAAGAAGTCTCATGGGACATTTATGAAGAGGCTCAAAGGGAGCACCCATCAAAAAGGTCAAGACAAGATTTAAGTCCCACTGAGGCACAATAAAAGAAGTAGGAGGGAACTTATTTGTGAGGCCCTTTAAGAACCTTAAAACCACAGGAGACTTGAAAAGAGAAGGCTGGTCATGCAAACAGAGAAATGCCGACAAAGCAGAAAGATAACCCTTAACCATGGCAACAGCAAGCCCTTGCTGAGCCAGAGAAAGGGCAAACTGGAGAACATCAGACAAATGGGCTCTCAAAGGGTCTAAAGACTTTTCCCCACACCACGTGACAAATTTCGACCATCTATAAGAATAGACAGACTTAGTGGAGTCACGCCTGGCAGACAAGATGACATCCACAACGTCAGGTGGGAGGGAAAAGGAATTCAGGTTGCCCCGTTCAATCTCCAGGCATGAAGGTGTAATGTCTGGAGGTGGGGGTGTAGAACCTGCCCCTCCATCTGAGAGAGGAGGTCTACCCTGTGAGGGAGACGGAGCGGCGGGTGAGAGGAGAGGTGGAGAAGGTCTGTATACCACACCCTTCTTGGCCAGTCCGGGGCGACCAATATGACTTGGGCCCGGTCTTGGCGAATCTTCCTCAGAACCCGAGGAATCAAAGGTATGGGGGAAACGCGTAAAGGAGTTGATTTCCCCAACTCAACTGAAACGCGTCCCCCAAGGCTCCTTGCAACGGATACTGGAGACTGCAAAATGACGGACAGTGAGCATTCTCGCGAGTGGCGAACAGGTCCACCCGAGGAGTCCCCCACATCTGAAAGATGTCGTGAACCACCTCCGGGTGAAGCCTCCACTCGTGGTCGGCAGAGAACTGCCGACAGACTGTCTGCAGGAACGTTCAGAACCCCGGCCAGATGATTTGCCATCAGACAAATCCGATGGTCCTGAACCCAGGACCAGAGGCGCAGAGCCTCCCTGCAGAGACACTGCGACCCCACTCCTCCCTGTTTGTTGATGTAGCACATCGCGGTCGTGTTGTCCGTCAGGACCTGGACCGAACGACCGCGAAGGGAAGGAAGGAAGGCCTTGAGCGCCAAACGAATCGCCCGCAATTCCAGAAGGTTGATGTGAAACAACCTTTCCTCTGGAGACCAAAGACCCTTGACCTCCAGATCCTCCAGATGAGCACCCCACCCTAGAGTGGACGCATCCGTTATCACTGTGGCCACCGATGGAGGTAGTTGGAAAGGCTTCCCTTGAGACAGATTGCCTTCCACACTCCACCAAGATAGATCCGCCGCAGCTTCTCTGGAGATCCTCACAGACTCCCCGAGATCTCCGTTGTGTTGATACCACTGCTTGCGGAGGCACCACTGGAGCGCCCTCATGTGCCAGCGTGCATGGTTGACCAACAGAATGCATGAAGCCTTCAGACCGAGCAGGCGAAGGACCTTCAGGACTGGAACGATCGCTCCACTGTAAAATAAAGGAATCATTTCCTGTATGTCTCGAATCCTTTGAGGAGGAGGGAATGCACGACATACAGTTGTGTCCAGTACAGCACCTATGAACAGGTTGCGCTGGGAGGGCACCAGGTGAGACTTGGGTACATTTATCGAAAAACCCAACCTGTACAACAACTGGGTTGTCTCTCGCAGATGATGGAGCACCCTCTCCGACGACTCTGCTTTGATCAGCCAGTCGTCTAAATAAGGGAATACTGGAATCCCTGATCTTCTGAGATGCGCTGCCACCACTGCCATCACCTTGGTGAAGACTCGAGGCGCAGTAGTAAGTCCAAAAGGAAGGACCGCAAACTGATAGTGTTGCGATCCCACCGTAAAACGGAGATACCTCCTGTGCGACTTCAGGATTGGGATGTGAAAGTACGCATCCTGTAAGTTGAGTGACACCATCCAGTCTTCTTCTAGCAGCGCCTGAAGAACCTGAGCAAGGGTGAGCATCTTGAATTTCTCCTGCTTCAGAAAGAGATTCAAGATCCTGAGATCCAGGATCGGACGAAGTCTGCCATCCTTCTTGGGAATCAGGAAATACCGGGAGTAGCATCCCTAAACCCTTTCCTGCTCTGGGACCACCTCTATCGCACCCTTTTTTAACAGAGTTTGCACTTCCTCCTGTAGAAGCAACAGGTGTTCCTCGGTGCAAAAACCTTGACAAGGCGGGTAATTGGGAGGGAATTCCCAAAAGGGAAGGGCATACCCATTTTCTACAAGATTGAGAATCCAAAGATCTGATGTAACCGATTCCCAATCCTGTAGAAAGTGGGTAAGCCGACCCCCCACCGGACCCACATGATCCTGAATGGCGGATCTAGGACTGCTTTTCTGAGGCAGGGGGGTTTGAGGAAGTGGAGGAGGAAGAGGCCTGACGTCCACGAGGACGTGCTCTCTGCTTTCCCCTATACGATTTGTATAAGGAATTTTGCTGCTGCTGCTGCTGCTGACCTTGTCGGTAATTCCGAAAGGAAGAGCGACCAAAACCCCTGAATCTTCTGCCGGTCGAAGAGCCTCTTATCTGAAGACCTAAAGACTTAGCAGTAGCCCTACTGTCCTTAAACCTCTCAAGGGCCGCATCAGCCTTCTTCCCAAAGAAACCGGACCCATCGAAGGGAAGATCCAATAAAGTTGCCTGAACATCCGCCGAAAAGTCCGAGGATTTTAACCAGGCAGACATTCTAGAAGCGACAGCAGTGCCCATGATGCGCGCCACAGAGTCCGCAGTGTCCAGACTACTTTGAATAACTTGGCGAGCTGCTGCCTGCGCGTCTGAAATCACCTCCTCAAAGTCCTTCCTGTTGGCATCAGGAACCTTTGGAGTAAGAACACGCAAAGAATCCATAAGGGCATGCATATACCTCCCCATCAGACAAGTGGCATTTGTTGACTTTAATGCCATACTAGCAGAAGAGAAGGTCTTTTTTGCAACCTGATCTTGCTTCTTTGCCTCCTTTTCACATGGAACCTGGGGAAAAGCACTAACATTCTTCTTAGAACATGCAGCTTGAATGACTAAGCTCTCCGGTGAAGGGTGAGAGGTCAAAAAGGCAGGGTCCTCAGGAGCATCCCTGTACCTCCTGGCTACACTCTTAGAGACAGCAGGAGCTGACAATGGTTTCTTCCATATCTCCAAAATGGGCTCTGTCAAAGCATCATTAAATGGAAGAAGAGGTTCCACTACTGAATTCGGAGAATGTAAGACTTCAGTTAGAATATTGGATTTAAATTCCACCGTAGGCAAAATCAATTTAAGGAGATCAGCAGCCTTCCTCATAACTAAATGATAAGGCTGAACATCCTTAGAAGGCGTACTAGAGCCTGAGGGCAATTCCCACTCTGGAGAGAAATCCAGGCTTCCTGTGTCCGCCAACACCTCAAAACAATCCTCATCCAATTCACCTTCTTCCATATCAGAATGTGAATCTAAGAATCTCCGTTCTTCCAAAAGACGTTGAGCCTCCCTTCTGGATCTCTCCTTGACACGTTTTGCAACCGGATCCACCATCGGCTCCGACGGATTCGGTATCGACGTCGGCACCGAACTCGATGGCTCAGAGGGATGTGCTCGAGGACGACTCGGAGCAGGCGACGCCGGAATCGGCGTTGATGGCTTCGGTGGAGCCGGAAAATGCCAAGGCGGCGTCGGAGCCGGCATATATGGCATAAACGGAGCCGAAGGATAGGAGTGAGGAACTCCTAAACTGAAAGCCAGAGGAACCATGGGACCCGAAGGTGCACCAGAGGGGTACCACGCCCTAGAAAAGATGCCATACATTGCGTTCAGAAACGCTGATGGGTCTTGACCTGGTGTAGGAAAGGGCGGTTGAAAACCTTCCGGCTGACCTCGGGGAGTGTCCGGATTCGGCTCTTCAACAGGCACGGAATCCACATCCTCCTGACCTTTTTCCTCTTCTCGGGCCGGGGACGGCACCGGAGACGGATTCGGAGACGGATTCGGAGACGGGTTCGGAGACGGGTTCGGAGACGGATTCGGAGAACGTACTCGCGACTCCGAAGGTGAGGCCTCACCTTCAGGTTCAGACACATCAAGAGTAACCACCTTAGAACGTACCTTCTTCGGTGACCTCGACCTCGACCCCGACTCCTTACCGGAACGATGTCGGGACTCATGTCTCCTCTTCTTATGTTTCTTCTTCGATTACGAAACATGATCCGAAGCCGATTTCGAAGACGACCCCTCTCGAGAACCAGACCTCGACCTCGATCTAGACCTCGCCCTTCGAGAACGAGACCTCGACGATTTCTCCTTCCCAGCTTTCAGCTTAGCCTCTCTTTCCCTCAGGGCCTTCGGGTTCATCTTCTTACACGAGGAACAATCATCCACATCATGGTCAGAACTTAAGCACCAGATGCAGTCGTTGTGTGGGTCAGTAATAGACATCATTTTACCGCACTCTCTGCAGGGCTTGAAGCCGGTCTTCTTTGAAGTCATCGTCGAAGAAACAGGATACAGAGAAGCAGAAAATGGCAACAAATAGATAACAAAGTATCAGTTGGCTACTGAGATTCCCGATAACCGTTAGCGTCGACGACGCGGAAAAAAGGGAACTGATGTCATCACGCCGGCGTGGGCCTATTATAGGCGTCGGTGACGTCAGCGGAGTCAAGTGCGATGCCGTGTCTCTATGACGTACAAGTCCACGTCGGCGCGAGGCTACGAAAAGAATTTCCGAATGTTGCTAACGCAAAGGGGATATTCACAAGGTGAGGAATCCACACAGCAGATGTATCTATCAGAAATGAGTGCTAATCACCACACAGATGACTATTCGTCACATTCACAGTCCATTGTGTCCAGTCCATCTTGAATTGTCTGAGCAAGAGTGCTCCTAAATTTTCAAGGAATGGCTGGCAAGACGTTGCTAGCCAAATACCAAAGGGCCTGTGTATACAGTCCCTGCCAGCAGACAGCATTCAGGGACCCCAACGCAAAACTGGAGAAGAAAAAGGCTTTCCCCAAATGTGTCAACAAGCTTTGATTCCTGATCTGGTTTACTAGGAAATGCGTAGTAGAAAATTAATTTGGATTAACTTTGTTGTTGGAAGCCTGAACCATTAAACTCACGAGAGTTGAGTGAAAGCTCAGAAAAGCCTAGTCCCTTTGGGAGGTCTATGAAATTAAGCCACTAACTGTGGGAGTCGAACATTGTTTAGACCAGGTCACAATCAATGTTTCAGTCAAAGCTTCGTAAAAGGCATTATGGGCTCTGAAGTAGCAGGCTCAGACTGCAAGACAAGACTATCAGTAGATTTGTCTTAGACTCTATCGCAGGTAGCTGAAGGTCCAACATTTCTGCTGCTCTGTGGACTACTACTGCCAAATAGGCACTCTCTTGCATTGGGGTCCAGATGGGGAGTGCAGTTATGGTTCAGAGGAAGTATCCAGGACAGAAGCATTCTGTAAATCTAAATGTAGTCCAGCATCAGTGCAGTCGAGGGAGGCAGTCGATTCGGTTTAAATAAATTAGCGTCCGTCACGCCATGGCGGACATTTTGCTTGAACAGCATCAGAATCTGATCCAAGCAAGCTTTCCAGCAAACAGTACTACCAACGTCGAAGAGGAGGCTGGGGTTCTCCCAAAGTTTGTGCTGTGCCTTGGAAATCTCGACTGATGTGAGCCAACCTAAGCACTGATCAGAAACAGGCTTTGGGGCCAGATCTGGAGCAGCCACCACTGGAGTTGAGGTTGGCACAGATGCAGTTAGAACCTACAAGGCCTCTAGCCCAGGAGTGGAGACACAAGCTGGGACCAAAAGAGGACAGGCAGAGGCACAAAAGGGTCAATGAAAGCAGGGCAGACTCCATTGACAACAGTCCAACTAGAGCTCCCTGCGGTTCATGGGGCCAAAGGCGCTCCAGATTGGGAGGCTTCTAGCTGCTGCAGGGGTTGATGATGGAACGGTTAACACAGGGTAGGCTGGGATCAGCCTCAGAGTTGATGGAGTCAGATGATGGGGGTAGAGTTAGGTTCTTCAAGTGCTGCCTGTGAGAAGTTGGCCTGATATATGATGTTCACTAGTTCTAGTGACCACCTTGTATCAGTCCAAACAATCCTTATGGTGATTGGTTGTAAGTCAACCTTATAGACCAGCTATCCTAGTAGCGTGGACAAAGCAGTCTTAGGCTAAACTCTTTTGGCATGTGAAGCCAGCTGTTTTACCACAATATAACCCCTTGAATACCAGATGAAAGGACACCACACAAGTTGTTATGAAAATAAACAGTATATTTATTAATAACAACACCTCTGAACTCTTTATGAGGTCAGAGGGCTAAGAACATGACAATCTCTTAAGAAAAATACAACAAGTTGCACAATTTTACAATGGTGCCTTAGAGGCACGACAAACCATATACTAAGTAAGTGGAATGTGAGAGTCGATAAAAGAAATGGAGCTGTCCAGAGGCTGGAGGTTCGCTAGGACTACGCTATCTTCACCTTAGGTAAGTAATAGGAGGCCCACGGGACGCGTGTGCAGACTGTGAACTCACACGCGAGATGCGTAACAACGTCTATGGACAGTACAGTTCAAGTTAAAGGTGAGTATGGACAATCCTGACTAGGTAGGACTAAAACGACTGTGGAACGGGACACTAGGACAGTTAAACTACCCTTGAGCACCGAAATGCTCTCGTTACCTCCCCCACGGGCTGCGTGTGCATAGGTGCCAAAGTGTGTCGGGTTCTCGCGTTGAAGTCAATGGAGCCTGAAAGAAAAGATGCTGCAGGCGACCAGGAGGAAGATGTCCGGTGCGATCCAAGGGTGGATCGGTGAAGAAGAAGAGCTGAAAGCAGAGGGGACAATGTTCACAGTCACTAGCCAGTGACTGGAGTGGAACCAGGAAGGAACCAGATGTCGACGTCGCGATCAGGTGAAGAGTGGACGCTTGACTCTGCAGCCACGTGCACCAGGAGGTGTCTTCGACGACCAGGATGGAGGCACGAGCTGTCCCACGCAGGCTCTCGCTGTCGGCGGTGTTGAATCCGGAATCGGCATCAACAGGCCTTGGCAAAGGCAACCCACGCGGTGAGTGGAGAAAGCGTCTGGTGCGGACTAGGAGAGTCCGGGGTGCCCCTCTTTTGGAAGGGAGCAAGGGCCAGTCTGGAGCAACCAGACCAGCAGCAAAGATTCAAATGTTCATCGTCTAGGAGGCCACTAGCCAGCCGGCAAGTGGCCAGACAACGCGTCGAGCAGTAAACAAGCAGAAGGGCCCCACGCAGATCTCGTGGATGCTGGAGGACTGATCTTCGGTGCAGGGGCTGCTCGGGGCTGGGGCTTCTCAGTCCCCAAAGCACTTGGTCAAGTTTACCTCGGGAGTCGTGCTGGAAGCGAAGTGCAGGTTCGTTCAAGATGGCCGGTCCCACGTGTCTCGTCGCACCCAGGGGTCTCAGCTTTGCTGCAGATGTGGGTTGAGGTCGGAGAGGTCTGGGAATCCGGGTCTCGTCGGGCTCTGAAGTCTGGATCCTCGAGGGAAGATGACAAAGTGAAGCCGCTGGATGCTTGATGGTGCCTGCAGTTGCAGGGTGGACACTCCTTGCCCACAAGGGAGATTCTTCAGTCTTCTGTGGAGCAGAACGTCGAAGGCCAGAGTTTCTTGTTGTTGAATAGTTCAGGATAATCTCATTTGGAATGGGACCAGCTCCTACCTTTATCCTGCTAAAGGGGGCTGCACTACTGACTAGGTCCCTCCCCTGGGTGGGACCAGGAAGGGGGGTGGTTACACCCCCTATCCTTTGTCCGGTTTCCCGCCAGAGCTGGGGCAAGGATGCCCCAGCAACTGGTTTGAACCGGCGTATGCACAGGGCACCTTGTGTGCCCCAGGCATGTCTCATTCCTTTCAGGCCTATCCTACCCAATACACAAAACCCTGTCTGGGGTGGTGCTAGCACCTCCCAAGGCAGGAAACCCTTTGTCCAAGCCGCCCTCGCTGGAAGGACTCCCAGCAGCAGGAGGTCAGACTTGTGTCTGTGGTGGCAGCATCCATTTTGTGATGCCAAGGCTCGAGTTAACTTTAACCGGGGTTCACAGTTACATACATGTCGTGTCCCTCTAGAAGGGTGGAATGCTACCCCCGTCGCCATAATTGGCGAGGGGGTAGTATTCCAATTCGTATGACACCTTACTCGACATGTTTTGATAATGTTATACCAGAGTTAGCATTCAACCGCGAGGTCGATAATGCACTTAAGAGTATATGGTATAGCGTTATCATGGAACAGCTATTAAGACTTGGTTCCGCAAGCTGCAGACGGACTCAGCTCATGCCAGAGCACCATCTCACATAATTCCAAGCACTCTGCCTTCAGGATTGTTAAGGCCTGCCATAGGAGTGACTGATAGGAGGATATGTGTCCATTTTAGGGTTAGATATAGGTATACTATATCTACAGCAAAGGGTGATTACACCACCTTGCCCCAGCAGTCGTGCAGCCAGTTGTGTCAGTTTTAGATGGCCAGCCAGGGGTGGCATAGTACATGCTTCAGCCCCTGGTAGGCCCTGGGTACACCTATGTCCTGGGTACCTAAGGTACACTGTACAGGGACTGATAAGGTGGCCCAGTACCAATTGGTAAATGCACCTAAAGTACATGGTTGTCAATTTAGAGAGAGAACAGCTAGGCTGTGGGTCGGATTAGCAGGCCCACAGCCAGGGAAAGTCGTAAACCAGGGAAGCAAAAGCAAAAATCTGGGGTGACCATAGGATTGCAGACCCCACTCTCCTACACTGCCTGCTCAACGTCTCCCTGGAACAAGATTGATAGTGTGTAGATGAGTTCCACTTGAACTTCTTGTATGAATTGCAAGACATCTCTCTCAACTTAATCTTCAACTTAGCAGAGTATCGTGACCGGGAGTGGGAGCAGTCTGTTGTTTGAAGCGCAACTTGCCCAGATTCTTGTGCTTGACGACATACAGTTTTGTCTACTGATCCCGGATTGCTTTTGTATTTATCAGGGAGCATTTGTTGCAGGTAGCTCATTGTTTGAAATGTTTGATCTTCTGAGGGACATTTTCCATAGCACTTTGTCTGTGGAAAAGCTAATTTGGGGGTCGGTGAAACACTGACAAAGTTAGGAGTGGAGCTTTGGATCTGCATTTAAAAACTCCTTGCCATCCCTTTTGGAGGCTGTGTGAGTCTGATAGCGCCACCTATAAGTGCGGTGGAGTAAATGCTGTGAAAAGCTCCAGATCCAGTATGGTGCTGGTTGGAATTCAATAGGTGAAAACTCTGCTGTTAAAAGTAGCCATCAGAAACATTATTATCATGGTGTCAAATATGCAATAGATTCACAAAAACACCCAGAAAAAAAGCAACTGTGATAACACTGTTACATACCAATAATACCAACCACCAGCTCGTCACTGGTGTCATCACGGCCCACAAGCAGAGAATAGTCAATAATGAGGTGGCTGGAAAGAAAGTGTGAATCACTGTGGATGGAAGCCCTCAAGACAGCCTTGCAGTGGGATCGGATATATAAGGGATTGTCTCGCACCATCTTGAGTAGGTTCTCATCTAGCAGCACCACATCGCAGCTCTCCTTCCCTGTTTCAGTCTTAACATTTCGATTCCTTAGTGAGCCCTTTAGGTCAAAAACCTGCCAAAATTAAGTTTTAATATTAGAAATGTTTTACTGTGTTGTTAAAATGACATCAAGATACATTGGCAGTAAATGATCAGATCATCATCTTGGATGTCAATATCTGCTAATTTAATTTTCAAATCCCTTAAGAGAATTATATATATATCCACTTGTATGCCACTTATGCTACTCTGTCATTGGGACAAGTCTCCCTGGACTTCTAAAGAACAAGTTACTTACCTTCGGTAACAATATATCTGTAAGTACTGTAGGTTAGTTATAGATTCCTTACCCCCAGGTGTCAGACTGGATCCAGAAAGTTTTTCGTCAGCAGTAGCCGTGCGCATCGGAAGGTGGCGTTGGTCGACTCCGCGTTCGCTGTTGGCATGGCGTTCGCCGGGATGATGTCGCGGTAGCTACATAGACGCCGCCCTCGCGTGCTGACGTCAGTTTCCATACCAGAAGCGCAGAGCAATGCAAGACACTGACCACTGCCGCACAAAACTAGGGCCCTGAAAGGATGTCCTTAACCCTAGAAGTCAGTTTGAAGAACGGGGAGGATGGGTGGGGAGGTAAGGAATCTATAACTAACTTGTGTTTCCTACAGATATATTATTACCGAAGGTAAGTAAGTTGTTCATCTTCAAGAAACGGTTAGTTATAGATTCCTTACCTTAGAATAGATACACTAGCAATACCAACCCCGGATGTGGGTCTGCAAACTAAGATCACACCAGAAAATCCTGGCATAGGGAACGGACAAAGAAGCTGTCTCTCCGGACTTGGCTGTCAAGGCAGTAGTGTTTAGTGAATGTGTGCAATGATGCCCACGTAGCTACCTGACAGATGTTATTAAGGGGGACTCTCCATCCCAAAGCATTGATGGCTGCTGTCGCCCTGGTGGAATGGGCGCGCAGGCCCACTGGAGGGTCCTTCATTGCCAAAGAATAGAAAGCTTTGATGCACAGAACGACCTACCTAGGGAAGGTCCGTTTGTGCACAGCCCCGCCTTTCTAAGCACCCACGTAACCGACAACGAGCTGGTCATCCGCCAGTAATTGTTTTGTGCGATCCAAGTAGAAAGAAAGTGCATGTTTTGGATCCAGACGGTGGAGCCTCTCTTCCTCTTTTGAAGGATGCGGAGGCGGAAAGAAGGTGGGCAAAGGGATGGTTTGGCCAAATTTGGAAAGAAGTAACCACCTTGGGAAGACAGGAAGGAAGGTCTAGTTCACAGTACAACCTTTTCCGGATAGACAGCCAGAAAAGGGAGGCTTGGAAGAAAGAGCTTGCAGCTCCCTAACCCTCCGGCACAGAGGTGATGGCCACCAGAAAGGCAGTTTTCAAAGTGAGAAGTCTGAGAGGACAGTTCTGTAGTGGCTCAGAGGGAGCGCACATGAGATAAGTAAGAACCAAGTTCAGGTCCCACTGAGGCATTACGAAGGGAACAGGAGGAAAAAGATGAGTAATGCCCTTTAGGAATCTATTTACAACAGGGGACTTGAAAAGAGAAGGCTGATAAGGAAGCCTAAGGAAGGCCGAAATGGCCGAAAGGTAGCCTTTTAGAGTGCCCAGAGCAGAGTCCTGCATGGCCAAAGAAAGGAGGAACAAGAGAACATCAGAAAGAGGGGCGAAAAGGGAATCCACAGCCTTTGCTGTGCACCATGCCACAAATGTATTCCATCTGCAGGCATATACCGTCTTAGTGGAGGGACGCCTGGCTGCCAAGATAACATCACAAACTTTGGGAGAGAGGTCAAACGACGTCAACTGCCACAGCTGCGACAGAAAATCCTCCCGTAGAGGCAGTCGGATCAGGGGATCCATGGCCATGTTGAGCAGCTCAGGATACGAGACTCTTCGTGCTTAATCCGGAACCACAAGAATGACTTGGGCCCGGTCGCACTTGATCTTCTTCAGCACTCTTGCCAGAAGTGGTATAGGTAGAAAGGTGTATGGAAGATCGCAACTCCACTCGCGATGAAAAGTGTTGGCTAGTGAGTGCTGCCTTGGGAATTCCAACGCGCAGAACTGCTGACAGTGGCGACTAGATTTAACCAAGGCTCTCCTCACTGCTGAAAGAGACCTTGCACCACCTCCGAGAGAAGACGCCATTCTTGATCCATCATGCACCTGTGGCTGAGTTTGTGCGCCCTGGCGTTCAGAGAACCTTCCAGGTGTTGAACCACCAGGGATATGCCCAATGTTCCAGCCATGTCCAGAGGCGGAGGGCCTCCTGACAGAATGTCCACGACCCCACCCCGCCTTGTTTGTTGCAGTACCACTTGGCAGTGGTATTGTCAGTGCACTACTCTTCCCCGGACAGAGGGAAGGAATGCCTTGAGTGCAACACGAATCGCCCAAAGCTCCAGAAGGTTGATGTGGAGCCCTGACTCCGCTGGAGACCAGAGGCCTCTGATCTCTGCCTCCCCCATGTGGCCGCCCCATCCGATAAGTGATGCATCGGTCACCACTGTGACCTCTGGTTGAGGAAGGGAGAGGGACCTGCAGTCGATCCAATCCTGGTTTGTAAGCCACCACTGCAATTGGTGTGCAGTGCCCTCCGAGATCTAGACACAATCGGACAGATTCCCCTGATGTTGTGCCCACTGGAACCTCAGGTCCCACTGCAGAGTCCGCATATGTCATCTGGCAAGGTCCACCAGCAGGATGCAGGAGGCCGTCAGACCCAGCAGTCTGAGGGTCATCCTGACCGAAACCCGGGATACAGGCTGATAGATCAGAATCATAGCCCGAATATCCCTGGCTCGCTGTGCGGGAGGATAAACTCAAAACTGCGTCGTGTCCAGAACCGCTCCGATGAAGAGGACATCCTGAGAGGGGGTCAGGTGTGACTTTGGCACGTTGATGAAAAACCTCAGCGAATGCAGGAGGTCAGCCGTAGTCTGGAGGTGGGATACGACAGACTGGGGCGAGCCTGCCTTCAACAGCCAGTTGTCGAGATTGGGGAAGACTGGAACCCCTGATCTGCGCAGATGAGCTGCAACCACCGCCATCACTTTCGTGAACACCCGAAGGGCGGTGATAAGGCCAAAGGGTAGCACGGTAAACCGAAAGTGCTCGTAGCCTACCATGTACCGCAGGTAACGCTAGTGGGCCGGCAGGACAAGGATGTGAAAGTACGCGTCCTGCAAGTCCAACGCTACCATCCAGTCTTCAGGGCAGACATTTTGAACTTCTCCTCCCGGAGGAAGTGGTTGACCTTCCTGAGATCCAAGATAGGACACAGGCCTTTGTCCTTCTTGGGCACCAGAAAGTAGTGGGAATAGCAACCATGGCCTACTTCTGGAGCAGGAGCGTGCTTGATGGCTCCCTTGGCCAAGAGTGCCGAACCTTCCTGTTGGAGAAGGGCCAGACAATCCTCCGACATGCGATGGTACTGAGGTGGCACGGATGGAGGGGTAGTCTCGAAGGGGAGGGAGTAGCGCCTTCAGACTATTTGCGAAACCCACCAGCCCAACGTAATGGTGTGCCATTGGGGCAGGTGATGGCGAATCCTGCCGCCAACTGGCTTTTGGTGGCAATGAGAGGTCAGACTAGAAGGGTTTGGAGGCTGCTGCAGTGGGGGCTGTGGTGGACTGGCCCGCCTGCTTTGCCCCCAGAACCACGGCGCTGGTTCCCACGTCCCTGGCCACGCAGAGGTTTAACATCTTGCGTCGGCCTGTGGTCCTGGGTGGGAAGTGGCGGGGCACGAATGGGGCGAAAGGCAGACTGCGCAGGGCGGGTGGTGGAGAGGCCCAAGGACCTGGCCGTAGCCTGAGAGTCAAAGCGCTCCAGCGCGTTGTCTGCCTTGTCGCCGAAAAGGTGACAGCCATCAAAGGGCATGTGTAGGAAGGTGGATACCGGACTATGGTTACCTCCAACTTTTTGCCTAGTGTTTAGCTGGTTTTCGACTTAGTTGGCCTGGGATCCTGCTATTCAGGACCCCAGGCTATCTGCTCTCTCTGTAAAATGGACTATGTACTGTAGGTACATACCAAATTGGATATTGGGTCACCTTTGTGAGTCCCTGTATAGTGTACCATAGGTACACAGGGCATAGGTACACCCAAGGCCTACCAGGGGCTGCAGCATGTATTATGCCACCCCTGGCTGGCCACTCAAACTGACACAACTGGCTGATCACTCAGCTGGGGCAAGGTCGTGTAATCACCCCGTGCTTAGGTATAGTATTCCTATATCTACCCTTATATATAGACACACAGTAACCTATAAGTCACTCCTATGGCAGGCCTTAACAATCCTGAAGGCAGAGTGCTTGGTTATGTGTGAGATGGTGCTCTAGCATGAGCTGAGCCTGTCTGCAGCTTTCGGAACCATGTCCTGATAGCTGTTCTATGATATCGCCCTACCATATACTCTTAAGTGCATTATAATCCTCGCGGTTGAATGCTAACTTTGGTTTGGCTTTATTTTAACATGTCGTGTAAGGTGTCATACGCTTTGGAATAATACCCCCTCGCCAATTCTGGCGACGGGGGTAGCATTCCACCCTTCTAGAGGGAGAAGACATGTTGTTGCTGACTAACCCGGTTAAAGTTAACCAGAGCCCCAGCATCACAAAATGGATGCTGCTGGCACAGTCACAAGTCTGACCTCCTGCTACTGGGAGTCCTTCCAGTCAGGGAGACAATAGGTTTCCTACCTGGGGAGGTGCGAGCACCACCCCAGACAGGACTTTGTGTATTGGGACAGGGAGGGCTGAATAGATTGAGACACTGCCTGAGGTACACTAGGTGCTTCATGCATACCCCAGTTCAAACCGGTTGCTGGGGCACTCCAGCCCCAGCTCTGGCACGAAACTGGACAAAGGAAAGGGGGTGTAACCACCCCCCTTCCTGGTCCCACCCATAGACCTAGAAAGTAATCCAGCCCCTTTTAGTTGTATAAAGGTAGGAGCCGAGTCCCAGGACTTTAGATTTGATCCTGAACTGAAACTTGAAACGAAACTCTGGACCTTCGACATTCTGCTGAAGCTGAAGACTGAAGAATCTCCCTTGTGGCCAAGGAGTGACCACCCTGTGCAACCAGGCACCATCCAGCAACACAACGGCTTGCTTTGTCGACGCTCCCGCCGGGACCCGAGCACAGGGCCTGACAAGACCCAGACTTCCAGACCTCTCTGACCCTCTCTTCACGTCTGCAGCATAGCTGAGATCAGTGGAGGCGACGAGACACGTGGGACCGGACATCTAGAAAAGTCCACGACTTGCTAACCGTGCAGCTCCTGAGGTATCCTCGCAGCTGTGCATTGGGGATTGAGAAGCCCCGAATCCGAGCTCCATCTGCACCGAAGAACAGCCCTCCACACTCCACGAGTTCTGCGTGGGGCCCTTCTGCTTGTGTTCTGCTCGACGCGTTGTCCGGTTGCTGGCCCGTTGGCTAGTAGCCTCTGTGACGACAATCCTTTTGAATCAACTCGCTGGTCTGGTTGCTCCAGACTGGCCCTAGCCTTCCTGCAAAGGTGAGGCACCTCAGACCTTGCTGGTCTACATCAGAAGCCTTCTTTGAATCCTGCGTGGGTTGCCTTTGCCAAGGCTTATTGACTCCAATCCGGCAGTCGACCCCTCCATCTGCGAGAACCTTCGTGGGACAGCTCCTCTCCAGCATCTGGTCGTCCTCGACGCCTCCTGGTTCGCGTGGCTGAAGAGACAAGCTTCACGACAGCACCTGAGTGCTCCTCCACGTCGTCTGGTTCCTTCCTGGTTCCACTCGGTCACTGGCTAGTGACCCAGACTCTGCACCCTTTACTTTCAGGTCCTCTTCATCCTCGATCCACCCTTGGATCCACCCGGACATCTTCCTCCTGGTCGCCTCCAGCATCTTTCTTCACAGGCTCCATAGACTTTAACGGCGAAACCCGACACATCTTCACACCTATGCACCCGCCGTCCGTGGGTGAGGTAACGCAAGTACTTCGGTGCTCCCAAGGGTATTGACTATCCAAGTGTCTAGGTTTTTAGTTGTTTGCTTCTAGCTAAACCGGAAGTGTCCTAAATCCTTCTTTATCTAACTTTTGCGTTCCCATTGACTTAACATTGACTCTCGCGTGTGTGTGTAAAGACACTGTACGCGCCACCTGTGGGCCTCCTACTCCTAACCTAAGGTTCAGATAGGGTAGCCCCAGCGATTCTCTAGGCCCTAGGCCTTTCCTTTTCTCGTGACGTGGTACTTATACCACTTACTTAGTATATGGTTTGCTTTGCCCCTGGGGCCTAACCGTAAATTGTGCAACTTAACGTATTCTGATTAAGTAACTTGTTATGTGCTTTTGCCTCAGGTCTCATAAAGAGTTCAGAGGAGTGGGTTAGTAAATAAATACATATATATTTAATATATATCCTGTGTGGTGTCCTTTCTTTTGATATTCAAGGGGTTACATATGGTAAAACAGCTGGCTTTACATGCCCTCAAGAGTCTTTTAGCCTAAGACTGTTCTGTCCACGCTACCACTAGGATAGCTGGTCTATAAGGTTAACTTACAACCATCACCATAAGGGTTGTTTGGACCGGTGCAAGGTGATCACTAGAATAGTGAACATAATATACCAGGCCAACTTCTCACAGCATGTCCATAAGCGTGGATTGGATCAGGCGTAGCGTCGAAGGGCTACTGACGTGGAAATCGCCCTGCCCAGTGCGTTGGCTGTGTCCAGCCCACAGTGGATTATAAACTTCACAGCATTTCTCCCCTCGGCAGCTGCACAGGAGAGCACGGCCCGGGCCTCCTCCGGGCACTTGGGCAGCACCTGAGCTACAATATCCCACAGTGAGTGGGTGTAATGGCTCAACAGACTTGCAGTGTTTACCGACCGCAGTCCCAAGCTGGCGGAAGAAAACATTTTCTTCCCAAGGTGGTCCAGCTTTTTGGATTCCCTATCAGGTAGTGCGTTAGAGAATGCGCCTTTGGAAGTAGAGGCTTGGACCACCAAGCTCTGAAGGGTGAGGTGTTGGGAGAGGAAGGTGGGGTCGCACGGGCAGGGGCGTTGGGCAATCACCCTGACCACACGATCCCCTGTGTTGGGCCTGGACCAGGTGCCCAAAAGGATGTCCATGAGGGCTTGATGAAACAGCAGCAGGGGCTCCGAAGCGCTCGCTGCCGGTTGAAGGACCTCTGTTAGGAGGTTACTCCTGACTGCCACTGTAGGTAGCTCGAGGTGGAGAGCCTCGGCTGCCCTACGCAACACAACTGCGCATGACGCTCCCTACACTGCAGCCACAGTAGGAGGAGAACACATGCCAAGGTCTGGTGAGGTATCCAGACCACTGGCATCCCCAAGTTCCTCTCTCCAGCCCTGCTCATAAGTCAACTGGTTGGTTAAAGGATCCCCAGACCCCTCCCAGTCCACCCCTCCTCTGGCTGCCAATCCAATTGGGGAGAGGAGTTGGCCTAACGGCTACGGAGGTCGACTTTGAATCAGGGGTACCGGGTTCCAGTCTCGTCAATGGCGCTGAACATCCTGTGGTTCTGGGCAAATCACTTAATCTCTCTGTGCCTAACAAAAATGAACTTATCCTCATGTAATGCAACTGATGCTATGTGAAGCGCTCTGATACCCGATACCGGGTCAAGTTCGCGCTGTATAAAACTTCGTAAAAAAGAAAAAATAATTTTTTTTTAATCTGGTCTCAAGGAGCCAGGGTAGAACAGGGGCACAAAAGTACCCATCGGTGTCGGATCCGGTGTCGGCCGACGCTGGTCCGACTCCATGTCTACCTCGAGGTGGAGGCCGGGGTCGATGTCTACTGGGGACACAGCAGACACCGGTGGAGGACGTTGTGCCGGTGGAATCGGCGCCGATCCGGATCCATGCTTGGATCCAAGGGGACCATGTGGCGCAGAGGCTGAAGCCGCCGGCGCCGAAGACCCAGGGTCCCCAGCCGAGTCCGCGCGCCCCGAAGGCATGCCAGCGGACTCGGACTGCCCATAGATGGTGTGTATCGCTTCATAGAAACTCCGAAGCTGGGCAGGGATCGCACCGGGTCCCGGAAAGGGAGGGAAACCCGAAGTCAACACAGCAGGCTCCACACGCGGAGCCGCGGGAGGGGCATCACCTGCATCCCTCGTCGCGTGGCCGACCGATGGGGAGAAGTCGAAGAGCGACGATGCTTCTTTGACTTCTTCTCGTGCTTCGACTTACCTGACCCTGAGTGCGAAGACTTAGATGAAGAATGGTGTTGGCTCTGTGACCGGTCCCTCGACCTCCTCCGCAAACTCGAGCGTTGCGGAGCCGACTGCCGGGCCTCAAGTAGCTTTCAGGACCACTCCCGCAAAGACGTCGGAGCCATGATCTGGCAGTTGGAGCACGACTTGGGGTCGTGGTTGCGCTCCAGGCAGTAGAGGCACACGCGGTGCGGGTACATCACCGGCATCAATCGGGTACAGGAACCGCAGGCCTTAAATCTGGGCATCCCTCGTTCACCAGGAGTCGATGGACTAAAAAAACGAATTTGACAAATGTCGAGAAAAAAGTAAGTCAAAAGTGAATGGAGGCACCGCTCTCTACAGATCTGCGCTTGCTGGCGCAGAAAGAGAAAGAACTGATGTCAGCGCGTGAGGGTGGCGTCTATGTAGCTACTGCAATGTCATCTCGTCGACCACGACGCTGACAAATGTGCAGTCGACCGACGCCACTTTCCGACGCGCAGGGGTACTGCTGATGAAAAACTTTCCGGATCCAGTCTGATGCCTGGTGGTAATTCTAAGGTAAGGAATCTACAACTAACTGTTTCCGTTATACCATTCTCTGCTTAATAAAACCTTTGATAGATCTGTCATGTTTTAAAAAAAAATTACCTCTATTGACTCCAGCCAAGATTATTGCAGTTTTAATGACTCATTTTTTAAAGTCAGTCGGCAAATCCTTTCTTACTCCTAAAATGGGATCAGTATGCATCAAAAATGCACTTTCTGAAGTCTGCAACACTAAAAATGCTAACAAGACCCTGTTTCCTCTTTTCCTAACAATTATCATACATTCATATATATATGTAAGGGAACTCAAACAGAATGCTCACATAGGATAATGTAACTTACCCTGTAAGCATCTGTTCTTGGCATGTAGTGCTGTAGATTCACATGCTGTGCATAAGTACGCCATCTAGTGTTAGGCTTGGATGTTTACAAGTTGTTTTTGTTCTATATAAGTATGAACTAAACATGTACGTAGTTCTTAACAAGGTATATATATATATATTTTTTTTTTTAAACCTACCAATCATGGTTAGGTAGGGGTGAAATATTCTGTGACAAATTTAGTTGTCATCTATTGCAAATGGGATTATCCGTTTATCGATTCAGCATTTTCTTCTGTAAACATTATTCAGAGATTATGTTTTAATACTCATTGTTTCATGTCTTAAAATGTACATACGATATGAGACCTGTTGAGTTTTAATGGACGATGCACATGTCACTTTAACTTATGAGGTTGTATTCTGTCTGGGATTATCTTGAGAGAGAGTTTGTGTCTAGTCTTTTTTCTATGGTTTACTGTAATACCAGTTTGTGTCCAATCACATGCTTTAAATGTTGAGCACTTGCACTTTAAATTCGGTTCACGCTCTCCTGGCGTCATGTGACCAAGGCCTCTGTGCAGGCCGAAACGTTATGCTGACGAAGGTGCAATAAAGAATCTCACCTGATCCTGGGTCTCGTGTTCTGTACTGCAGCGGTTCCTGAAATTTTGGGCGCCCTTTGGTGTTGAACTCTTGGGATGATATATATATATATATACACACACACATATACATATATATATATATATATATATATACTTATATATATATTTATAATTATGCAGTGTAGGAAAGTAGGATCTGCTTTCATGGTTACCCACACTTTTTGCTGGTATCAGAATATTTTTGACTAGTTTGACTGGGATCCTGCTAAACAGAACCCCAGTGACAGTGCTTGCCATGGTAAGTACTTTGGTACCTCCACAATTGGCTACTGGTGTACTCCTATAAGTGAGATAAAAGAAGAAGTAGGGGAGTCTATGTGGGTTGGTTTAATGACCTCAATATCTCATAACCCAATTTATGACAAGAAAAAATATGCAAGAGATATAAAGTCAAATAGGATGTGTGCTGTACTGAAACTAAGAGCTAGAAGGAATCATGAAACACCCAGAAATTACATGTGGCTGAAAAACTCCCATCAGACCACCATTGTGGCGGAATATCGTCACGTGGGATACGGATGGTAAATCCAGGTCTCACCCAACCAATCAAGTGATGGTGCAGAGATGGATTCCAGGGTAGACCTCTAGCCACAGTGTATTTCAGTTAGGTGGTGATGGTGTGCAGTGTTATGTGAAAAGTGAGTGAAAGGTATAAAAATAACTACTGTAATAGAAAATATGTTTCATGGGCACTGTTACAGTGTTAAGATTAAAATGACGCCACATAGTGTGAGAATATGACTATGTGAGGGCGCAGTGCAGAGTGGTCGACATGTTTCAGCTGTGCGGATAGATTTTGTCCAGCTTTCTCCAGGACCGTGATCTAAATAACAACTGCAATGTCAGTGAAAACAATATTTTATGAAAAGTGAAGCAAGGCAATATCAAATCAAAATAATCCTACCAGGAACTTGGATCCCCAATGTTGGCTGGTGGAAAATTTAATAAATAATCCTTCCCTGTAGGAGAGATCATGTACATGATACGTAGTATCAAAACTGTGTTTACATTAATCCTTCAGTTACAAAGAGTTACAATAGGGAGCACTTGCACTGTGGCACTGGACAGAGTGAAACAGTGCCCAAAGCATCTAACACCAGCAAAAACACAGAGGCAACAGCAACAAATGGAAGGGAGGCCCACACCAAGGTGCCAGGTCTAACAGGCAAGATGGATGGGAATCTGCCAGTAGGCATCCTTGAGTTTTAACCCCATTAAAGTCTTCTTGTTGAAGCAATGGGGGAACATTGTGCAAGGCTGCCATGTGAAACTGATCCAACTCGATGAATTGGTTGAGAAACCGGAGGTCCAGGATGGGCGGTAGGGTTTCATCTTATCTGGGGTAAGAAAGTGTGTTGAGTACAGACACTTACCTTGATGTTGTAGGGGCACTGGCTGTTTGATGACCTTTTTAAGGAAAGCTTGGACTTCCTCTTGTAAAAAATGACGTGCTACAAATTGAATACTTGGTGTGGTGGTATGTTGTGTGGGATGGTGAGAAATTCGAGGAATTAGCCTTGCTCAACTGCTGTGAGCACCCATTGGTCTGAAGTGATTCCTTATCCTCCCCAACAGTGTGATTTGTGATTGGAAGGAGCCTTAGGTGAGCCAGTGCTTGGGGCTGAAGGTTTCCTTCCCTGAGCCACCTTTTCTCCTAACCCTAATAATGCTGCGTCTGCAGCTGCTCCTTGAATAACCCTGGTTATTCTGGAGACCATGAAAGGCTGCTGGTATGCCTGTGCCTTGGGTGATTTTTGCTGCCCCTCGAAATGTTTACCTTGATCCCAGAGCGCCCATAGACCAGGCAATATTAGTACCTTTCTTACTTTATTCCCAACATTCCTTCCGCCTGTGTACCAAAAAGTTTTTTCCCATTCAATAGAATGCTGAGGAGGTGTTGATGAACCTCTGCTTTGAAACTTGATACGCGAAGCCAAGCATGCCTGCGCGGAAAGAAACTGGTGTTGACATTGTGTAAGGTAATATCTGCAGCATCTTGGGTACCGGGTACATTTGCGTTCACAATTACTTACCCCTCCGCAACCAACTCCTCACACCTTTTCCTATAGGCATCAGGAAGATGCTGCAGAGTGTGTCTCCAGCTTTGTCTAATAAAATATGTTGTAACATGACAGGAAAGCCACACAGTTTGCAATGTGCCAACCTGCTTCACTGCAGAATCCATTTGCTTACTCCTTCAATCTGGGGTGGTGACGTCCCCTGTGGTGTGTGCTGATGCTCTCTTTCTGGCAGTGTGGACCATTAGAGAGTCTGGGAGAGCCTACACCCCGATGTAAATGGGGTACTCAGGAGCAACTTTGCACTTTTTCTCTATACCCCTGGCCCTGACTAGGTCTTTATAATTATCATGGCTGGACTTCAACATACCCTTCAGCATAAGTAAGAGCTGAACTCTACATGTTCTGTTTTAGAGAGGGTTTCTACAAAGAAGTTGCCCTCGTCTTCAACTATGTGCATTGTATGACAGAATTGTATGCTGTAGTTTCAGCTGGTGGCGATGGTTTCATTGGGTATGGCTCTTTGTAATGATACTCAAGTGGGGTCAACATTGTAGTCTTCTCGTGCGGCATCCCCCCACCTTGCACCTGAGGGCCCCCCATATGAGTACCAACCATGAATGAAATGCATGGACCGGAGGAGGAGTGAAATGACCCTTCTGGGAACTCTGGCAGAGGTGGAGTGGGGAGGCAGTAGTGCAATTTCCTTGGTGACTGTAGGTGTTAGTGGTGAAAGGGGCAGTTCTTGCTTTGGTGTGGTAGGCGTAGGTGGAGCTGGTGGAGGTGTTACTACTTGCTCAGGGTACCCAGGCGCTTCATACTCATGTTCTTCCTCGAAAGTGAGCCTTCTCTTCTTTGGGATGCAAAGCAGAGTGGAAACCGGCATTGGCTACAGAAGCTTTGCAGAAATCTTGTCTGTCTCAAGGTGAAACGTGCCAAGCTCCTTCACCAATCTCTGCATGATGGGAACCTTGGAGAATGGTGCCAATGGGTTGTTAACCCTCAATTTTGGCTTCCGTGGTTTCGGGTTTTAAGCCAGAGGCCTGGTGTTCTTCAGCAGTGAAGGCGTAGAAGAATAGCATAGATGGTGTCTCATCTCCAAAGCTTTACTTGGCCCAGACCAGGGCCCGAGGGCAGCAGTGGACAACTCCCAACTCCCCCAGGAGCAGTGTTCTTTCCAGGCATAGGGTCCTTTCTGAGGGTGTGCCTTAACCACATGGCTGGGGTCAGTACTCATGGACGTTGACGTCTTCTTTGTTTGTGTTTCTGCTGGTGCCAGCTCCGAAACATGTACTTACTCTTTATCGTAGGCTTATGAAATACACCATCTCGGGGCTGGACGTTAGTTCAGTCACTGATGCGGCAGAGGGGCCCAAAATATCTTTAACGACATCAAAGGGACCATGCCCATGAAGAGATCCTGAGTATCAGGCTGTGGTCTATATTGCATCTTCAAATGAGTCCTTCCTTCAGTGTATTTTTGCACAGGAAGGCACACAGAAGTTGCATGTGGACTCCTGGTGCTCAGGAGAAAGACTGAGTTTACAGCCTGCATGCTTTTCGGTCCAAGGGTATTTTATATTACAATATAGGCTGAAATGAAAGGGAGTCTGCGCCATATGGCGACATTCTCTGAGGCCAAGTCCTTGACAATGGAAATGAGACTCGATTTAGTGCTATTTATGCAGCCATGGAGCCGATCACATGAATTTAAGCAAACGAGATTGCTGTCTTTTGCTGTAACTGATGAACTGAAGCAGGGCCCAAATTTGCTGCAAACGTACGAGTTACTTACCTTTGGTAACAATGTATCTGGTAGAAACAATTCTAGCCGGAGATTCCTTAACGTAAAATCATCCCCGGGCGTAAGACTGGTTCTGGAAAACTTTTTGCCACAGCATCCCTGCGCGCCGGCACCACGTAACTCCACCCTGACGTCGTTCGGGCTCATGAAGTCAGCAAGGATACAGAAGTCCCACCCCGGCGCGCCTACGTCAGTTTTCTCCTGAGAACTTTTCAGCGCCACAACGCGGAGCCATCACCAACAAAACTGTGAGAATACTGGAACAGTGTGCGAAAAACCCCGCTAACAGAAGGGAAGGAAACAAATGGTGAGGCACAGCACCATCCAGAATAGAGCCAGGCACTGAGGCACCAAGATTTTGAATGAAAGAACAGGGCACCACTACTGTAAAGCAATCCTGCAAACAAATACAACAGCCTCCCCGGGGCAAAAGCATGTAAACAATACACAGCAGACTAAGAAGACTGCACCCACCACTCGGAACTGAAAGGGGGGCACCAAGGACAGGACGGAGAGCAATGGACCATTCAACCTCCGACAACACCAGCAGGGAGAAGCCTCCCAAAAAGGTAAGGGTCGAGACCCACCCAAAGTATCTCAACCCCAAGGGCTGTCAAGAGTTAGAAGTGCAAGCAATAAAGGGAATCAGAACACGAGCGACCCCCATACTGGAGACCAGGGTGCAGGGGCGCAGTAATGCCTATAAAAGCCAAGAATGGAGCGACGACAAGGCGAGCCTCCCCTGAAGGAGAGAGTAAGAAAAGGCACTCGTAAAGGACAAACACCCGTAGACAGGCGAGTGCAGAAGACCAATAGGGCCCTCGCAGAACAGGGAGGAAGGGTGGGTCATGAAGGAAGAATTAGTTACTTACCTGTATTCCTAGTTCTCTTCCAGGGGTATACTCATCAAAGTCATAATCTATGAATAATCCCTGCCCATGTGCAGGATCCCTGAGCATACAAAAAATACGCACAAGTTACTTACCTTCGGTAACGATATATCTGTAGAAACATTGGTTAGTGTTAGATTCCTTACCTTAGAATATTCGTCAGCAGTACCCCTGCACGTCAGTAGGCGTCGACTGCGGCTCCGCGTCCGTCGTGGTGATCGTCGAATGACGTTGTTGGAGTACTTAGACACCGCCCTCGCGCGCTGACGTCAGTTCTGTGCATAGCTTTCAGCCCCAGTAACGCAGAGCCATGATAGAAACCGACACTGGTGCCATGAAATTAAGGTAAGTAACTTTGCATCTGAAACAAACACATTAGTGTTAGATCCCTTACCTTAGAATAGATACCCCAGCAATACCAACCCCGGTGGTGGGTCTGCAAACCAAGATCACACCAGTAGCTGCTTGACAGATGTCCTGCAAGGGGACTCCCCGACCCAGGGCAGTTGTAGCTGCCGTGGCCCGAGTAGAATGGGCGCGCAGCCCAAAAGGAGGCTCCTTTTTCGCCAAGGAGTAGCACAAGACAACCCACAGAGAGATGGTCCGCTTGTGTACCGCCCGCCCCTTCTTAACGCCCACGTAACCAACAAAGAGCTGGTCGTCCACTCAGAACTGGCGTGTGCGATCTAGATAGAAGGAAAGCGCACGTTTTGTGTCTAGACGGTGGAGCCTCTTTTCCTCTTTCGAGGAATGCGGAGGTGGAAAGAAGGTGGGCAATGTGATGGACTGCCCGATGTGAAAGGCCTTGACTACCTTGAGCAGGTAAGAAGGACGAGTCCTCAGAACAACACTGTCCGGATGGACAGAGAGGAAAGGAGGTTTAGAAGATAGAGCCTGGAGCTCACTCAATCTTCTGGCAGAGGTGATGGCAACCAGGAATGAAGTTTTAAGAGTTAGAAGACGAAGAGGACAGTTATGAAGTGGCTCAAAGGGAGCGCACATCAGGTACGTCAGAACAAGACTCAAGTCCCACTGAGGCATCACGAAAGGAACAGGAGGAAACATGTGAGTGATGCCTTTCAAGAATCTATTTAGAACAGGGGACTTGAAAAGAAGGCTGATCAGGAAGCCTTAAGAAGGCTGAAATGGCCGAGAGGTAGCCCTTGATAGTGCCCAGAGCAGAGCCCTGCTGGGCAAGAGAAAGGAGGAAGAGGAGAACCCCTGAAAGGGGGGCAGAGAGTGGATCCACAGATGCCACAAATTTGTTCCACATGCGGGCATATACCGTTTTTGTGGAGGGACGCCTGGCTGCCAGAATCACATCACAGACTTCAGGAGGCAAGTCAAATTTCATCAACTGCCGCCGCTCAATCTCGACGCATGTAGGTGGAGACTGGACAGGTTCGGGTGGAGGACCGTCCCCTGCTGCTGCAACAGAAGGTCCTCCTGAAGAGGCAGACGAATCAGGGGATCAACTGAGATGCTGAGTAGCTCGGGATACCAATACCTTCGTGCCCAGTCCGGAGCCACAAGGATGACTCGGGCCCGGTCTTGCCTGATCTTCTTCAGCACTCTGGGCAGAAGTGGGAAAGGCGTACAACAGACCGCAGCTCCACTCGCGACGAAAAGCGTTGCCGAGCGAGTGCCGCCTTGGAAATTCCAACGCGCAGAACTGATGAGATTGTGCGTTCTCTTCTGTGGCGAACAGATCTAACCAAGGTTCTCCCCACCGCTGAAAGAGACCTTGCGCCACGTCCGAGTTCAGACGCCATTCGTGTTCCATCATGCACCGGCGGCTGAGTTTGTCTGCCCTGGCGTTCAGGGAACCTGCCAGGTGTTGAACCACCAGGGTGACGCCCTGGTATTCCAGCCATGTCCAGAGGTGCAATGCAAAGGGTCCACGACCCCACCCCGCCCTGTTTGTTGCAGTACCACATGGCGGTGGTGTTGTCTGTGAACACCTGCACTAAACTTCCCTGGACAGAGGGAAGGAATGCTTTCAGTGCAAGTCAGATCATCTGCAGCTCCAGAAGGTTGATATGGAGCCGGGACTCTGCCGGAGACCAGAGGCCTCTGATCTCCCTCTCTCCCATGTGGGCCCCCCATCCCAGGAGGGACGCATCTGTCACCACTATGTGCTCCGGTTGAGGTAGGGAGAGAGATCTGCCGCTGACCCAATCGCGGTTTGTGAGCCACCATTGCAACTGACTCGCAGTGCCCTCCGAGATCAGGACGTGGTCGGACATGTTGCCCTGATGCTATGCCCACTGAAACTTGAGGTCCCACTGCAGAGCCCGCATCCGCCACCTGGCGTGATGCACCAGAAGGATGCAGGGGGCCATCAGCCCCAAGAGCCGCAGCGTCAACCTGACCAAGGCTGAAAGATCAGAATCAGAGCCTGAATATCCCGAACCCGGTGTTCGATGGGATAAACCCAAAACTGAACCGCTCCGATGAAAAGGAGCTTCTGAGAGGGGCACAGATGTGACTTCGGCACGTTGATGAACCCCAGCGAGTGCAGGAGGTCGGCCATAGTCTATAGGTGGGTGACGACTGTTTGGGGCGAGCCCGCCTTCAACAACCAATCGTCGAGATAGGGGAAGACTGAAACCCCTGATCTGCGCAGATGAGCAGCGACCACTGCCATCACTTTCGTGAACACCCGAGGGGCGCTGGTAAGGCAGAAGGGGAGCACGGTAAACTGAAAGTGCACGAGGCCTACCGTGAACCGCAGGTGGGCCGGCAGGACGGGGATGTGGAAATATGTGTCCTGCAAGTCCAACGCTACCATCCAGTCTCCTGGGTCCAGGGCAGCTAGGACCTGAGCCAAAGTCAGCATCTAGAACCTTCCGGAGGAAGCAGTTGACGCTCCGTAGGTCCAAGATAGGGCGTAGGCCTCCTTTGCTTTTCTTGGGGACCAGAAAGTAGTGGGAATAGCAACCACGTCCTACTTCTGACCCAGGAACGCGCTTGATAACCCCCTTGGCCAAGAGGGCGTAACTTCCTCCTGCAGAAGTTGGAAGTGATACCCTGAAATGCGGTGGTACCGACGTGATGGTACGCCAGTGGAGGAGGTGATGGCGAACCCTGCCCCCCACTGGTGTCGAATGGGCCTGAAATGCCGGACTAGGAAGGCTTAAAGGCAGACGCTGCGGGTGAAGACTGATCTTGCAGATGTCCCCCGGAACCGCCACGGCGGTAACCATGTCCGCGACCGCACTGAGACTGGGTCTGTGGCCTGTGGCTTGCTGGATGTGTGGGTGCGCCCCTTCCTAGGCCACGAAAGGATTGAAAAGCGTAAGTTTGCTGGCGTTGGCGTAGGCCCAAGGACTTGGCCGTAGCCCTGGAATCCTTAAAACGCTTCAGCGCACCATCCGCTTTGTCGCCAAAGAGGCAACGGCCATCGAAGGGCATGTCCATGAGCGTGGCCTGGACATCCCCCGAAAAGTTGGCGGACCTCAGCCAGGCGTGGCGGCGAACCGCCACTGTCGTTGCGTTCGCTCTACCCAGCGAGTCCGTGGTGTCAAGTCCACACTGGATCGAGTAGCTTGCTGCATCCCGCCTTTCCGCCAGGGCTTGGGCGAGTCGTGTCCGGGCATCCTCCGGGCACTGTGGCAGCACTTCTGCAACCGTATCCCACAGAGAAGTGGGTGTAACGGCCTAAAAGGCAGGCAGTGTTGACAGACCGCAGCCCCAAACTCAGGGAGGAGAACAGTTTCTTCTCAAACTGATTATACCTTTTGGATTCCCGATCCGGAGGAGCGGTCGGGAATGCGGTCGGAAGTAGAGGCCTGGATGACCAGGCTCTCGGGGGTGGGGTCAACGGACAGAAAGCAGGGGTTGCCCTGAGCTGGGCAGTGGCGTCGGGCCACGTTCCGATCCACAGGGAGGCCTGTGGAGGGCTTGGACCAGGTGCCCAACAGAACGGCAGTAGAGGCTCCGAGGAGCTTGCCTGCAGTTTGAGCACCTCAGTGAGGAGGTTAGTCCTCACGGCCGCGACAGGGAGCTCAAGAGCCAAGGACTTGCCCACCCGGTTCAACACCACGCTGTAAGCAGCCCCCTCCTCTGAAGCCACGGAGGGAGGAGAGACGAATTCAGTGTCGGGCGAAGTGTCCAGACCACTGGCCTCCCCCAGCTCTTCTGCCCAGTCCTGGCTCAACTGGCACTGCTGTGCCAGAGGGTCCTCAGACCCCTCCCAGCCCTGTTTGTCATCCATCTCCTGATAAACAGGCAAAAATGATGGAGCCGGGTCGTAGGTGAAGGCCTCACCCATTGACGCCGGACTGAAACTGGGGTCGACGTCGTCCGAAGACGGCAGCGGGAGCGACCCCCTCGGGGTCGGCGCCAGCGGAGGAGTCTTGAGGTCGACTGGCGATGACCCGGATCCAGTCCTGGATCCTGCACGGCCCGGCAGCGTTGTGATCGGAGTCGACGACGGCGCCGGGGACGAAGCACATGACGGTGCCGGGGCCAGAGCCGCCGGCCCGCTAGGGGTCCCAGTCGGACCCGCAGGGCCCTTAGGCGCCTCGGCAGGTTCCGACAGAGGGTAGAGCGACCTCATGGCCGTGAGGAAAGCACTTATCTCCTATGTCGTCACGTGCAGCCCAGGGACCGGCGGTATGGAGCTGGATGCGGCGCCTGCGGCTCCGCCGGAGCCGCGCTGGCGGTGTCGTCCGAACCCCCGGCCACGTCGCGCGTGCATCCGGGGTAGTCGAAAGAGCGATGACGCCTCTTCGACTTCTTTTTCGAATGCCTCGACTTACCGGAGGACTTGGTGGTGTCTCGTCGAGTGGCGATGACTGCGGGATTGCGACAGGTCCCTCGACGTCCTCCTCGACCGGAACCTCGAGCGGCACGGAGCCGACTGCCAGAGCTCGAGCAGCTTACGGGACCGCTCCCGTCTAGCCTTCGAGGTCAAGGCCCGGCAGTCGGGGCACGACTTGTCATCGTGGTCGGCCACAAGGCAGTAAAGGCACCGACGGTGGGGGTCGGTCACCGACATCAGGCGGTGACAGGCCTCGCAAGGTTTAAAACCAGGCATCCCTGCGGCACCGCGAGTCGAAGGTCGACTCGAAAAGTGATCAAAAAATTTAGTCCAAAAATGACTAGAGTACTGCTCTTCCCGGATCTGAGCTTGCTGGCGCAGAAAAAAGAAGAACTGATGTTAGCGCGCGAGGGTGGCGTCTAAGTACTCTGACGACGTCATCCCGGCGATCACAACGCCGACGACTGACGTGGAGCAGTAGACGACGCCTACCAATGCGCAGGGGTACTTCTGAGGAAAACTTTCCGGATCCAGCCTGGGGATATGCTAAGGTAAGGAATCTAACACTAACGTGTTTCTTTCTGATATATATATACATATATATGCATATGTGAAAACATATACATGCAGCCTAAAATGGCAAAAATGCCGAAATTACAAAGGTTTGCATTGTGGTACCTATACCTTCCCAACCCATAAGAAAAAGAGGAGGTAGTAACAATTGCTACACAACAATGCTTTATTGCCATAGAGAAAGCTTGTAATTGCAGGCATTTGCCTGTAGGCTGCAGCAGAGTATAAGAAACAAAGAAAAACTGACACCTTGCCTTTAAGGCATTAGAGTAGGGGTACGGTGCCTTTAGGACCTGCAGGAGACCCCTCAACCCCATGATGCACCACAGGTGGCAGTTAGATCATTTCTTTTTGACGGTGCATACGCACCCGAGTAGATCTGCAATCAATAAACAATAACTTCAAGAGAATGCTCGTCCGGGGAGGTGGGTGGGTCGCTTATGACTGATGAGTATATCCCTGGATGAGAACTAGGTTTACAGGTAAGTAACTAATCCTTCTCATCCCGGGGATACTCATCAATAGTCAATCTATAAATAGAGTAGCAAGCCCATACCCAAAGTCTCGCGGACGAGCACCAGAGCATATAGAACATGAAGTAACATCACATTCAAATAGCAGTTATGCAAACAAAGTCCTCAAAGAGGCCTGCCCTACCTGGGCTTTGGCCTGTGAATCTGAATTTAGGCAGAAAGGGATTGTAAAGGTATGTATTGAGCGCCATGTAGCCGTCTTGCAAATCTCAGATATAGGAATGTTGCGAAGGAGAGCTGCAGTAGAAGCTTTCCCTCTAATAGTGTGTGCTCGTGGTCTGCCCTGCAAAGCTTTGTTGGCTAGTTGGTAGGACAAGGCTATACAGGAAACGATCCATCTAGAAATAGATCTTTTGGAAGCAGCCAGCCTGGTATTTGTAGAACCATAGTTGAGAAAGAGCCGGTCAGACTTCCTAAGTGGAAGGGTTTTAGCAAGGTAAAACTTTAAAACCCTCCGGAGGTCTAGAGAATGTAAAGATCTCTCCGGGGGAGTGGTTGGCTGAGGAAAAAATGTGGGTAGTGTGATAGTCTGATTGATGTGGAAATCCGAGACAACCTTGGGCAGAATGCTCGGATGAGTCAGCAGCAAAACCCTATTGGCATGGAACACAGTGTAAGGCTCCTGGCAGCACAGGGCCTGAATCTCACACACCCTGCGGGTTGAAGTGATGGCTACCAAGAAAGCAGCCTTCCAGGTCAAATGCTGTAAAGATACCTTATGAATAGGCTCGAAAGGAGCACCCATCAACTTGGTGAGGACAGCTCCCAGGGAGGAGAGGGGGACCTCACTGGTGGAAACACTTTCTTAAGCCCCTCTAGGAAATCTTTGACCACAGGCATTTGGAAGAATGAGGTCTGGGTCGGAGACTTTCTATAAGCTGTGATTGCAGCTAAGTGGACACTGATGGAGGGATACTTCAGGCCTGACCTCGCCAAGTGCAGTAAATATGGAAGAATCACCTGCTCCTGATCTTGAGTCGGATCAAGAGCGATGTCCTTACACCAAAGGTAAAATCTCTTCCACTTGAAAGCATAAGACTTTCTGATGGGGGTCTCTTAGCTTCTTTAAGAATATCCACACAGTCAGCCGATAGGTCTAGATTTCCGTACTGGATGACTTCAGGAGCCATGCAGTCAATCGGAGGGAAGAGAGGTAGGGACTAAACACTCTCCCCTCGTTCTTGGTCAGCAAGTCCGGGCGGCAGGGCAGCCTCTGGTGTGGAATCTCTGACAGTTGAAGGAGATCCGGGTACCACCACTGGTGTGGCCACTCTGGCGCTATCAGGATCATTCTGGTGTTGGTCCTGTAGAACTTCTCTATGACCGCAGGGATTAGAGGGAGCGGAGGAAAAGCGTAAAGATATGTCTGCGACCAGCTAATCAAAAGTGCATTCCCCCGTGATCCCTGCTTGGGGAATCTGGACGCGAAGACAGGGCATTTCGTGTTTGCTGCATCTGCGAACAGATCGAAGTCCGGCACTCCCCATTGCTGAAAGACCTCCTGAGAAACGTCGTCGCTGAGCACCCAGTCGTGCGCTTCTACAAAGTTTCTGCTGAGACCGTCTGCCTGACGTTCAGGGTTCCTGGAAGATGAACTGTGACAATTGAGAGGCCCCTGGCCAGCAGCCACTGCCATATGGATTGGGCTTACAGAGACAGGAATCGTCTTCTGGTGCCTCCTTGCTTGTTCAGATAGAACATTGTTGTTGTGTTGTTCATCTGAAACTGAATGTGGCTGGATTGAAGAGACGGATACAGGGACTTGAGTGCCAGATGGACAGTCTGTAGGTCCAAGAAGTTGATGTGATAACTTCTTTCTGTCTCGGACCAGAGACCTTTTACCTGAAGCTAGCCCATATGGACTCCCCAGCCTTGCATTGAGGCATCTGTGACCACTGTCTGTGCTGGAGGTGTCTGATGAAAGAGGACCCCTTGTAGAAGGTGAGAACGGTTCATCCACCATCTGATGGAGACCCTGGCAGCTTGGTGGAGAGAGACACGATCCTCCCAGCGACCTGACCTCTGGGACCATTGATCTTTGAGGGACTGTTGTAACGGCCGCATAATGTAGATGCACAAGGCCATCGTCTCACAGTGAAGACACTTGCCTGGCTGTGGGACCTGCAGTGCCGAGAAGGGTGTGGCATTTGAGAAGCATTGATGACAACCTCTCCTACGAAGGACACACGCTTGCCTTTGCAGAGTCCAGGGAGGTGCCCAAATAGTGAATCCGTTGTGTGGGGTTGAGGACCGACTTCTTGTAGTTGACTTGCAACCCCAAGGAATGCAGCAGGTTGAGGCAGTACGAGAGAAGGCTCTGAAGTAGCGCAGGTGTGGAACTTTTCAGGAGCCAGTTGTCTAGGTATGGATAGACGAAGATCCTCCTCCTGCAGAGGAAGGCAGCCACCACCGCCATACACTTGGAGAATGTCCGTGGGGCGGATTTCAGTCCGAACGGAAGCACTCAATACTGGTAGTGGTGGCGAGAGACCTGAAACCTGAGAAATTTGCGATGTTTCACTGTGACAGGAATGTGAAAGTAGGCGTCCTGCAGGTCGATGGCACACATCCAGTCTTTCTGGTGAAGGTGCGGAAAGATTTTCTGCACGACGAGGATAGGTCAGTACTCTTTAGCTACTCCTCGCTTTTGGACTAGGAAGTACCGAGAGTATACCCCCTGGTTTCTTTGAAGAGATGGGACCTCCTCTATGGCCCTCTTGGAGAGGAGGATGGATACTTCGTCTCGTAACAGCAGATTTTGAAGTTGAGGAAGGTGCTTCAACTGTGGGGGCACTTGCGGAGAGGGATACTTGAACCTTAGCAAGTAACCATGCTGCACAATATTCAGCACCAATTTGTCTCTTGTTATGGTTTCCACGCTTCCAGGTGAAAAACAATATTCCCTCCTACCTGAGTGGTGAACGGGTGCGGAGGAAGCAATGCCTCCCTGTTTGGGAGGCTGCTTAGAGGTGGACTGTTGCTGCTTGCTGTTCCCTCTTCCTCTTCCTGGGCGCTTTTGATGGAATTGGGTCCTTTGCTAGCTCTGGGAGGACCATTGAGGGGTTTGAACCCTCTGCTGGAAGCAACATTTGTCGCCCTGACTAAAACGTTTTCGGAATTACTTTTGTTTCTCCAGACCAACAGCCTTGACAGTATCCAGCTCTGTTTTCATCTTGCTCATCTCCTCGTCGGCGTGCGCCCCGAACAAGTAAGAACAAAAAACAACAAGTGATGGACTGAATGTGGATCAATGTCACACACTCCCCCAGTCAAAAGATCTGGGCCCAAATCCATCGTTTTTTTGCACTCCACACCACCCTGGGTCAGATAATGGCTTTATGCAAATCAGCTCTGACCCTGTTGCCCCATGGGAACAGTCCAGTCCGAACTACAACAGCCATATCTTTCCCAGACCGGAATCAAGCATCCGAGGACCGGACCGGTTTCGAGGTAACACCTCTCTTCAGCCCGGCTAGCTTGACTCCAAGTGGTGTGGAGTGCCTGGGACCCACGTCTGGGCATCCCCAGCGCACTTAGGGCGGCAATTGCAAAAAACAACAAGTGATGGACTGAATGTGGATCAATGTCACACACTCCCCCAGTCAAAAGATCTGGGCCCAAATCCATCGTTTTTTTGCACTCCACACCACCCTGGGTCAGATAATGGCTTTATGCAAATCAGCTCTGACCCTGTTGCCCCATGGGAACAGTCCAGTCCGAACTACAACAGCCATATCTTTCCCAGACCGGAATCAAGCATCCGAGGACCGGACCGGTTTCGAGGTAACACCTCTCTTCAGCCCGGCTAGCTTGACTCCAAGTGGTGTGGAGTGCCTGGGACCCACGTCTGGGCATCCCCAGCGCACTTAGGGCGGCAATTGCAAAAAACAACAAGTGATGGACTGAATGTGGATCAATGTCACACACTCCCCCAGTCAAAAGATCTGGGCCCAAATCCATCGTTTTTCTGCACTCCACACCACCCTGGGTCAGATAATGGCTTTATGCAAATCAGCTCTGACCCTGTTGCCCCATGGGAACAGTCCAGTCCGAACTACAACAGCCATATCTTTCCCAGACCGGAATCAAGCATCCGAGGACCGGACCGGTTTCGAGGTAACACCTCTCTTCAGCCCGGCTAGCTTGACTCCAAGTGGTGTGGAGTGCCTGGGACCCACGTCTGGGCATCCCCAGCGCACTTAGGGCGGCAATTGCAAAAAACAACAAGTGATGGACTGAATGTGGATCAATGTCACACACTCCCCCAGTCAAAAGATCTGGGCCCAAATCCATCGTTTTTTTGCACTCCACACCACCCTGGGTCAGATAATGGCTTTATGCAAATCAGCTCTGACCCTGTTGCCCCATGGGAACAGTCCAGTCCGAACTACAACAGCCATATCTTTCCCAGACCGGAATCAAGCATCCGAGGACCGGACCGGTTTCGAGGTAACACCTCTCTTCAGCCCGGCTAGCTTGACTCCAAGTGGTGTGGAGTGCCTGGGACCCACGTCTGGGCATCCCCAGCGCACTTATGGCGGCAATTGCAAAAAACAACAAGTGATGGACTGAATGTGGATCAATGTCACACACTCCCCCAGTCAAAAGATCTGGGCCCAAATCCATCGTTTTTATTTCCACTCCACACCACCCTGGGTCAGATAATGGCTTTATGCAAATCAGCTCTGACCCTGTTGCCCCATGGGAACAGTCCAGTCCGAACTACAACAGCCATATCTTTCCCAGACCGGAATCAAGCATCCGAGGACCGGACCGGTTTCGAGGTAACACCTCTCTTCAGCCCGGCTAGCTTGACTCCAAGTGGTGTGGAGTGCCTGGGACCCACGTCTGGGCATCCCCAGCGCACTTAGGGCGGCAATTGCAAAAAACAACAAGTGATGGACTGAATGTGGATCAATGTCACACACTCCCCCAGTCAAAAGATCTGGGCCCAAATCCATCGTTTTTTTGCACTCCACACCACCCTGGGTCAGATAATGGCTTTATGCAAATCAGCTCTGACCCTGTTGCCGCATGGGAACAGTCCAGTCCGAACTACAACAGCCATATCTTTCCCAGACCGGAATCAAGCATCCGAGGACCGGACCGGTTTCGAGGTAACACCTCTCTTCAGCCCGGCTAGCTTGACTCCAAGTGGTGTGGAGTGCCTGGGACCCACGTCTGGGCATCCCCAGCGCACTTAGGGCGGCAATTGCAAAAAACAACAAGTGATGGACTGAATGTGGATCAATGTCACACACTCCCCCAGTCAAAAGATCTGGGCCCAAATCCATCGTTTTTTTGCACTCCACACCACCCTGGGTCAGATAATGGCTTTATGCAAATCAGCTCTGACCCTGTTGCCCCATGGGAACAGTCCAGTCCGAACTACAACAGCCATATCTTTCCCAGACCGGAATCAAGCATCCGAGGACCGGACCGGTTTCGAGGTAACACCTCTCTTCAGCCCGGCTAGCTTGACTCCAAGTGGTGTGGAGTGCCTGGGACCCACGTCTGGGCATCCCCAGCGCACTTAGGGCGGCAATTGCAAAAAACAACAAGTGATGGACTGAATGTGGATCAATGTCACACACTCCCCCAGTCAAAAGATCTGGGCCCAAATCCATCGTTTTTTTGCACTCCACACCACCCTGGGTCAGATAATGGCTTTATGCAAATCAGCTCTGACCCTGTTGCCCCATGGGAACAGTCCAGTCCGAACTACAACAGCCATATCTTTCCCAGACCGGATTCAAGCATCCGAGGACCGGACCGGTTTCGAGGTAACACCTCTCTTCAGCCCGGCTAGCTTGACTCCAAGTGGTGTGGAGTGCCTGGGACCCACGTCTGGGCATCCCCAGCGCACTTAGGGCGGCAATTGCAAAAAACAACAAGTGATGGACTGAATGTGGATCAATGTCACACACTCCCCCAGTCAAAAGATCTGGGCCCAAATCCATCGTTTTTTTGCACTCCACACCACCCTGGGTCAGATAATGGCTTTATGCAAATCAGCTCTGACCCTGTTGCCCCATGGGAACAGTCCAGTCCGAACTACAACAGCCATATTTTTCCCAGACCGGAATCAAGCATCCGAGGACCGGACCGGTTTCGAGGTAACACCTCTCTTCAGCCCGGCTAGCTTGACTCCAAGTGGTGTGGAGTGCCTGGGACCCACGTCTGGGCATCCCCAGCGCACTTAGGGCGGCAATTTGCATAAAGCCATTATCTGACCCAGGGTGGTGTGGAGTGCAAAAAAACGATGGATTTGGGCCCAGATCTTTTGACTGGGGGAGTGTGTGACATTGATCCACATTCAGTCCATCACTTGTTGTTTTTTGCAATTGCCGCCCTAAGTGCGCTGGGGATGCCCAGACGTGGGTCCCAGGCACTCCACACCACTTGGAGTCAAGCTAGCCGGGCTGAAGAGAGGTGTTACCTCGAAACCGGTCCGGTCCTCGGATGCTTGATTCCGGTCTGGGAAAGATATGGCTGTTGTAGTTCGGACTGGACTGTTCCCATGGGGCAACAGGGTCAGAGCTGATTTGCATAAAGCCATTATCTGACCCAGGGTGGTGTGGAGTGCAAAAAAACGATGGATTTGGGCCCAGATCTTTTGACTGGGGGAGTGTGTGACATTGATCCACATTCAGTCCATCACTTGTTGTTTTTTGCAATTGCCGCCCTAAGTGCGCTGGGGATGCCCAGACGTGGGTCCCAGGCACTCCACACCACTTGGAGTCAAGCTAGCCGGGCTGAAGAGAGGTGTTACCTCGAAACCGGTCCGGTCCTCGGATGCTTGATTCCGGTCTGGGAAAGATATGGCTGTTGTAGTTCGGACTGGACTGTTCCCATGGGGCAACAGGGTCAGAGCTGATTTGCATAAAGCCATTATCTGACCCAGGGTGGTGTGGAGTGCAAAAAAACGATGGATTTGGGCCCAGATCTTTTGACTGGGGGAGTGTGTGACATTGATCCACATTCAGTCCATCACTTGTTGTTTTTTGCAATTGCCGCCCTAAGTGCGCTGGGGATGCCCAGACGTGGGTCCCAGGCACTCCACACCACTTGGAGTCAAGCTAGCCGGGCTGAAGAGAGGTGTTACCTCGAAACCGGTCCGGTCCTCGGATGCTTGATTCCGGTCTGGGAAAGATATGGCTGTTGTAGTTCGGACTGGACTGTTCCCATGGGGCAACAGGGTCAGAGCTGATTTGCATAAAGCCATTATCTGACCCAGGGTGGTGTGGAGTGCAAAAAAACGATGGATTTGGGCCCAGATCTTTTGACTGGGGGAGTGTGTGACATTGATCCACATTCAGTCCATCACTTGTTGTTTTTTGCAATTGCCGCCCTAAGTGCGCTGGGGATGCCCAGACGTGGGTCCCAGGCACTCCACACCACTTGGAGTCAAGCTAGCCGGGCTGAAGAGAGGTGTTACCTCGAAACCGGTCCGGTCCTCGGATGCTTGATTCCGGTCTGGGAAAGATATGGCTGTTGTAGTTCGGACTGGACTGTTCCCATGGGGCAACAGGGTCAGAGCTGATTTGCATAAAGCCATTATCTGACCCAGGGTGGTGTGGAGTGCAAAAAAACGATGGATTTGGGCCCAGATCTTTTGACTGGGGGAGTGTGTGACATTGATCCACATTCAGTCCATCACTTGTTGTTTTTTGCAATTGCCGCCCTAAGTGCGCTGGGGATGCCCAGACGTGGGTCCCAGGCACTCCACACCACTTGGAGTCAAGCTAGCCGGGCTGAAGAGAGGTGTTACCTCGAAACCGGTCCGGTCCTCGGATGCTTGATTCCGGTCTGGGAAAGATATGGCTGTTGTAGTTCGGACTGGACTGTTCCCATGGGGCAACAGGGTCAGAGCTGATTTGCATAAAGCCATTATCTGACCCAGGGTGGTGTGGAGTGCAAAAAAACGATGGATTTGGGCCCAGATCTTTTGACTGGGGGAGTGTGTGACATTGATCCACATTCAGTCCATCACTTGTTGTTTTTTGCAATTGCCGCCCTAAGTGCGCTGGGGATGCCCAGACGTGGGTCCCAGGCACTCCACACCACTTGGAGTCAAGCTAGCCGGGCTGAAGAGAGGTGTTACCTCGAAACCGGTCCGGTCCTCGGATGCTTGATTCCGGTCTGGGAAAGATATGGCTGTTGTAGTTCGGACTGGACTGTTCTCATGGGGCAACAGGGTCAGAGCTGATTTGCATAAAGCCATTATCTGACCCAGGGTGGTGTGGAGTGCAAAAAAACGATGGATTTGGGCCCAGATCTTTTGACTGGGGGAGTGTGTGACATTGATCCACATTCAGTCCATCACTTGTTGTTTTTTGCAATTGCCGCCCTAAGTGCGCTGGGGATGCCCAGACGTGGGTCCCAGGCACTCCACACCACTTGGAGTCAAGCTAGCCGGGCTGAAGAGAGGTGTTACCTCGAAACCGGTCCGGTCCTCGGATGCTTGATTCCGGTCTGGGAAAGATATGGCTGTTGTAGTTCGGACTGGACTGTTCCCATGGGGCAACAGGGTCAGAGCTGATTTGCATAAAGCCATTATCTGACCCAGGGTGGTGTGGAGTGCAAAAAAACGATGGATTTGGGCCCAGATCTTTTGACTGGGGGAGTGTGTGACATTGATCCACATTCAGTCCATCACTTGTTGTTTTTTGCAATGGCCGAACAAGTAAGAGGCATTAAAAGGAAGGTTTAAAATTTTCTTCTGCGCATCAGGCTTGAGGTCGGTGAGGCGCAGCCAGGCTGAGCGTCGAGAACAGACGCCATGGGAGTAACCATGCGCGGCGAGATCTGAAGCGTCTGCTGCCGCACTTATAACTTGATTGGGTACTAGCCCACCTTCTAGCAGAATGTATGCTGAAGTTCTGCCAGTCTTCTTTGGGGAGCTTTTCTGTAAACCATGCCAGGGAGTCCCACAGCGACCTGTCATATCGCCCGAGAAGGGCTGAGTCACTCGCAATCTTCATGGATGAAGCCGAAGTATTGTACATTTTTCTGCCATAGGAGTCCATCTGCTTACTGTCCTTCTCCGGGGGGACAGAAGATGACGCTGACGCTGAATGAGACCTCATGACTGCTGCCACAATGACGGAATCCGCTGGTGGATCAGCTCTGAGAAACAAGGGACCCTCGGCTGGGGCCTTATACTTGTTGGCAATCCTGGATGGGACGGAACCCACCGTAGCAGGGGTGAGGAATGTGGCCATAGCTGGTTCCAAGAATCCTGGCACCAAAGGAAGCAGCAGGCTAGGAGCTGTACGATGGTGTAAGATGTCGAAGATGATGGACGTGGAAACTGCAGGGGTATGCAAAGTGATGTTAAATTTCTTCGCACCCCTACCCAGGACATCTGAGAAAGTCGTGATGCCATCGATGGGAGACACTGGCGATGGAGGAGTTGAGGAGAAGTTCGGAGAGTAGTCCCGGACCTCGTAGAGGGAGACCATGTGGGTGATCTTGTACGTTTTCTCTTATGGGGACAGTCATGATGAGAGCTGTGACGACCCCTGGACCGTGATCGGTGCGTGGAAGGTGATCTTGGTCTTCTGGGGGGAGAGTGACGACCCCTGGACCGTGATCGGTGCGTGGAAGGTGACTTTGGTCTTCTGGGGGGAGACTTGGAGGGTCTAGCAGGATCGTTTCTCTGAGGAGAGGTCCTGGAAGGCGAGTACGTGCAGGAGTAGTCCGAGCCCAGACTTCTCCGGCCACCTGTCCGGACACCTTGCAGCCAGAGAGGCGACAGACCGTAGGCCCCCTTCTCTACAGCTCTGGGAGATTTTTCCAGTGAAATCTGCACAATATGCAGTCCTGGGGATGAGGACTGCTCCCCAGATGACTATCTAGACCTGGATATTGCCTTACGCCGGGTCTCCCCTGTAGCCGCTGCAATTTCTTCCCTCAACGTCGAATATCTCGACTTCGATGAAGTCTGCTTCACCATCGGGGTCGATCGAAGTGATCTGCTATGGGAACGCCATCCCGCTCGTGACGGTGATCTCTACGTTGATCGCCTATGGCGATGCGGAGACCTCGGCGTCGACCTTCGATGTCAGCCTGGGGACCTCGAAGTCTACCTTCGCCGTCGCCCTGGGACCTCAACGTCAATCTTCCATGACGTTGTACAGGCATCGATCTTCTTGACACCGAGTGATGGGACTTCGACGATGCTCTCGACGTCAACAAGCCCACTTGCGGTGAGATATTCGCCGTCGTGACCCTCGAAGCCGACCCCCTCGAGGGAGGAGAGTGTCTCGACGTCGACGGAAGCCTCGACGGAGACTTTTCAGGTCTGTCAGAACCCACAGCCTTCGAGCCCGAAGTGCTGTGCCTCGACGCCAACTTATTTGCATGCGGCGGAGAATCTCGACGTTGAGAAGGTGATTTGTCCCTCGACGCTGAAGAGTGTCTGGGTCTCTTCGACGGCGACTCAGGAGAGGTGGTATGTCGCCGTTTTCGGTGCTGTTTGCTTGAAGAAGGTGGTTTGAAGACTCCATGGTCACCTCCATGATGGCTTCGGTCCTTCTCCAGCTGGGCATGAAGTTTTATGCGTTCCCTGTCGCGCAGAGTCCGCCTGGAAAACTTCTGGCAGTGGTACCACTGGTCAGGATTGTGTGAGGATGGAAGACACACAATACACACATAGTGTGGATCTTCCAGTGCCATCTTCTTGCCACAGGAAGAGCATTTCCTGAATAAGGCTGGCATTCTGACTGGAAAAATGTATGGTAAAACCAAAAAAACAGTAGAACAAGCCTTTAGAAGTCAGAAAATGTCGAGTTTTCTGAGGAAAATATCAATAAAATGACTTTCAGTCAAAAAAACTGAAGAACTCAAGCTCCAGGATCCTCATATAAGGAGCCGGAAAAAAGAACTGACCTAACTGCCACCTGTGGTGCATCATGGGAGCAAGGGGTCTCCTGCAGGTCTTAAAAGCATGGTACCCCTACTCTAATGCCTTAATGGCAAGGTGTCAGTTTTTTCTTTGTTTCTTATACTCTGCTGCAGCCTACAGGCAAATACCTGCAATTACAAGCTTTCTCTATGGCAATAAAGCATTGTTGTATAGCAATTGTTACTGCTTCCTCTTTTCCTTATGGGTTGGGAAGGTATAGGTACCACAATGCAAACCTATGTAATTTCAGCATTTTTGTCCTGTTGTAAACATTTTAGGCTGCATGTATATGTTTTCACATATGCATATGCATATATAAGTATATATATATTCACTGAAAAAAACATAGGTTTCAGGAGTTATATAGTTAGGAATTAGTTTTTAAAAAACCTTTGAAATTCACTCAAAAAACTATAAGTTTTAGTGGTGTTATAGTTAGCTGGACATTTTACTCATACAAAACCAATGAAATTGCTCCTATATAGTTAGTTGTACTAACTATATTTCGCGCACCCGCAATCCACTGCTGATGATGTCACATATTAGATCATTCATGACATGGTCAGTGACATCACTGATGACATCACTGATGACATCATCCAGTGAATGTGGTTTGCTTCGTTATTTAAATATGCATTATATATATAGCAATTTACATTGAAGAATGAGTGGATATATATAAATAAATATTTGGATGGAGGATTTAGTAGCAGTGTAATTGACTGTTTACTTGACCAATTTATAATGTCTCACTAAATATAGTGGATAGTGACTAAACTGTGTGAATATCTGTATCACTTTGTCAGTTGTGTAAACTGATTCTACAGTTGGTTACTAGCTATGTGAAAGTCTATATTAGTTATTGATTAGTTAACTGAGTATTTGTATGGGAGTGTGAAAGTGTGTGTGGTTCGGTGGGGGTGTGTGACTGTCCAAAGATGTGTGAATAGTTGATTCAGTAGATATATGAAGTTAAAACTACATGTTCTAACAGTTTGGGTGAGGGAATCTCTTTATGGGTGTGGTGATGAGCAAATATATTTCTCAAAGGTACAGGTCCAACAAACTAGAAAAATAAAAGGCAGTGTATGTGTCAGTTGTTGTATATAAATAAGTATACATAAGACACAATGATTGTGTGAGTGACTGTATGGATAACTGTATACTTGTAATAATGATTTTATAATTCACTAAGTATGACTTACTATCTAAATGAATAGAAGTGGTGTTTGTATAAGTGTTTTGCTAAGTAAATATGTAAGTATGATCCATTGTTTCCATAAGTGAGTAGGATGACTTCATATGTGAATAGGATGCGTGCTGTTGTTTAATGTCGATATAGATGTATACGTATTTTTGATAGTGTTCTATTGTTCATTGACAGCATGTATGAGTGAATCCATAGGTAAGTGATTAGATGTGTGTATACATCTATGAATCACTGAGTGGATTTTTAGATACTTGTATTGCTGTGACAATAGATTTAAATATGATACTCTGTATTTTACAAACAGTGATGAAAAATTGTAATAGTGTATGAAAAGGTGTATGTGATTGTCACGTGGATGATGTCATCAGTGATGTCATCAGTGATGTCATTTGAGATGTCATGAGTGATGTCACTGACCATGTCATGAATGATCTAATATGTGACATCATCAGCAGTGGATTGCGGGTGCGCAAAATATAGTTAGTACAACTAACTATATAGGAGCAATTTCATTGGTTTTGTATGAGTAAAATGTCCAGCTAACTATAACACCACTAAAACTTATAGTTTTTTGAGTGAATTTCAAAGGTTTTTTAAAAACTACTTCCTAACTATAAAACTCCTGAAACCTATGGTTTTTTCAGTGAATTTCAAAGGTTTTTTTAAATGCTAATTCCTAACTATATAAGGCCTGAAACCTATGGTGTTTTCAGTGAATTTCAAAGTTTTTTTAAATGCTGATTCCTAACTTTATAAGGCCTGAAACCTATGGTTTTTTCAGTGAATTTCAAAGGTTTTTTAAATGCTAATTCCTAACTATATAAGGCCTGAAACCTATGGTTTTTTCACTGAATTTCAAAGGTTTTTTTAAATGCTAATTCCTAACTATATAAGGCCTGAAACCTATGGTTTTTTCAGTGTTTTTAAAAAAACAAATTGATTGTTTAACTGGCTTATTAAGTGTATCTTAGTGAATACATATAATAGCGAGTAATTTTTAAATATTTAAATATATGCATGAGTGATGTAATATGTGACATCATCGGCAGTGCATTGCAGACGTGCAAGTTATAGTGAGTCCAACTAACTATAACGTGGGAATTTCAATGGTTTTATGCGAGTAAAATTTCCAGCTAACTATAACTGGTGTGAAACCTATGGTTTTTTCAGTGAATTTCAAAGGTTTTTTAAATGCTAATTCCTAACTATAACTGGTGTGTAACCTATGTTTTTTTCAGTGAATATATATATATATATATATATATATATATATATATATATATATATATATATATAAATTTCTATGGCAAAATGAAACCCCTCATTTTGTTCCTTTTCAAATTAAATGTATTAAGTGTTACCACTTTATTCCAATCAAGATGACCTCAGGTGTGCCATACGTTTGTCATAAGTAAGACTGTTAGCGTTCTAGTTGTTCTTTAGAACACTCTGGGACATTCTGTCATTGGGCTATAGTTGGGCTACATCTGGCTGATATTTGGGCTACATTTGGGCTCTTTTGTCTCTGGTGGCCATCTTGGTAGACTGCATATCAGAATTGTTTTAATGAAATATAAGAGGATTTGAGAAGTCACTCAAAATGTGCCCTAATTTTTCTTCCTTCAGCACTAATCATAATTTCTATGGCAAAATGAACCCCCTCATTTTGTTCCTTTGCAAATTAAATGTTTTAAGTGTTAACACTTTATTCCAATCAAGATGACTTCAGGTGTGCCATACTTTTGTCATAAGTAAGACTGTTAGCGCTCTAGTTGTTCTTTAGAACACTCTGGGACATTCTGTCATTGGGCTATAGTTGGGCTACATCTGTCTGATATTTGGGCTACATTTGTTTTTTTTGTGTCTCTGGTGGCCATCTTTGGGCTGCATTGGGCTACATTGTGCTACATTTGGGCTCTAACATACATATAGCCCAATGTAGCCCAATATATATTTTTTCAAAGTTAATTTTCTTAAAAAAATACTGGAGCACATGTCTTGAGACATAGCAAAGGCACATCGGGCTACCAGTACCTACAATTTTGCCAAGTTTGGTGGAAAACCATTCAGCCGTTCGGGCTAAAAGTGAGTCTAACCGCCCTATGGAAATTAACATGGGGAAAACACGTTTTGGGACCCCCCTTTTATCTCGGCCCCCGCTTGACGAATCCGCCCCAAACTTTCAGGGAAGGAGCGGAGCGCCGCGAGGCAAAGTTAAGGAAAATTTCAGGAAGATTCCTCAACCGGCGCCCAAGTTATTCCCAATAGAATGTTGCGATTTCCCTATGGAAAACAATCCTAACTATATATACCTACTGGCTATCGCAAGTAGGTAATATATATATATATATATATATATATATATATATATATATTTATTTATTTTTTTGCCCATACAGGGCAAAAACATAAAATAAAATAATAAAAAACATACAGAGTCGAGCTGGCCCATTCAGGGCAACATATGAGGACACACACTAACACCACCAAAAGGGGATATTGAAAGAAATTTCTTAAAATTATGATAGCAACACCTATAATGTAGCAACCACACTTTTGAGATTGCAGTATGGGATTATTTTCTATGTATCTATACATGTATAGATACAAAACACGGACAATTGCATTTCCCTACATAACACTTTGCTGTGAGGAACCAATTCTAGTCAATAGCTGTGCAATACACAGCTTTCTTCGTGTTTCGTAAAAGCTTTGCTTTCCCCTGACATCAGGTTTGTTGTATGTGTGAAAATGAAATAGTCGATCATGAATAATGTATAACAACATTGCTTTTAATACTAAACTTGCACTTTTATGAAACCGTTATTTTTATTGGAAATGAGAATCTAAAACATATTCCTCTACTACATTGTAAGATGGCCACCGTAGTGGACACGGAGGGATAGTCCACTTTCATTTTTTAGTAGAGAGGTGGAGCAATGGCGGGCGATATAATGGTTTCTTTAGATCACACTCGTCGACACTGACGAAGCCGAAAGGTGAAACGCGTCTGTTGGAGGGGGCAGGGGGTCTGCCAATAAATCATCTTTAAAACACGATCGGAGTGCTGTCTAATTTCGTTTGGAGACACACAGAGTTGTTGCTGGAATATAAGTATATATATATGTATTTTTTATATGCTCCGGGATCCCGCACATGGGCGGGGATTATTTATAGATTATGACTATTGATGAGTATCCCCTGGATGAGAATCTGCAGCTAGAATTGGCCCTACCAGATACATTGTTACCGAAGGTAAGTAACTCGTACATCTGATAGAGACTACTAGCAGCAGATTCCTAACATGTAAATGTAAATGTAAACGTAAATGTGTTGTACTTGTAAAGCGCACGGCTGCCTCAGCAACGGGGCGTCCCGGCGCTGCACTCATACCGCTGTGGAATACCTTCCTGGCTTTTCACTGTGAAATGTCCACTCCTGGGCACCCCCAAGGTGAAGCCAGGCATCCCAGCGCTGTTGGGGCCGTTGTGGAGATTAAGCAAGCTATTGCCCAGAGTTGCAGCGTGGGACCCATGATTAGAATAGGCACGAAGCGAGAATTGTCAGGTCCGAGGAAATTGAGCCCAAGTCCTGCCGAGGCAGGAAATGAACCCTGGTCCCGGGCCAGACCTCTGCATCAGGGTCTGCCGCTCTAACCATTGAGCCACATGTGAGAAGTTGGCCTGGTATATGATGTTCACTATTCTAGTGAACACCTTGCACCAGTCCAAATAACCCTTATGGTGATGGTTGTAAGTCAATCTTATAGACCAGCTATCTTAGTGGTAGCGTGGACAGAACAGTCTTAGGCTAAAAGACTCTTGAGGGCGTGTAAAGCCAGCTGTTTTACCATATTTAACCCCTTGAATATCAAATGAAAGGACACCACACAGGATATATATAAGATATATATGTATTTATTTACTAACACACTCCTCTGAACTCTTTATGAGATCGGAGGCAAAAGCACATAACAAGTTACTTAGTCAGAATACTTTAAGTTGCACGATTTACGGTTAGGCCCTAAGGGCGAAGCAAACCATATACTAAGTAAGTGGTATAAGTACCACGTCACAAGAAAAGGAAAGGCCTAGGGCCTGGAGAATCGCTGGGGCTACACTATCTGAACCTTAGGTTAGGAGTAGGAGGCCCTCAGGCGACGCGTGCAGTGTCTTTACACACACGCGTGAGTCAATACAAAGTCAATGGGAACTTAAGAGTTAGAAAAAGAAGGATTTAGGACACTTCCGGTTTAGCTAGGAGGAAACAACTAAAAACCTAGGCACTTGGATAGTCAATACCCTTGGGAGCACCAAAGTACTCGCGTTACCTCACCCACGGACGGCGGGTGCATAGGTGTGAAGATGTGCCGGGTTTCGCCGTTGAAGCCTATGGAGACCTGGAAAAAGATGCTGCAGGCGACCAGGAGGAAGATGTCCGGGTGGATCGAGGATGAGGCGCTAGGGGGCGCGCAGCGGGATGGCTGCCTGAATGAGCGGCTCCGCCGGGCAGATCCCAACCTGGCGATATAGGTTACTTTAACGCAAGCCGAACATGTTCACGCACACCGGCAGTCCAGGTGAACATCTGCTGCATCGATGACCAGGCTCGGACGGTCGCCACAAGCTTTCCCCAGAGTCTAGTCGCCCTCGAAAGGCGGCCGCGACCCCACAGCAACATGGCGGCAGAATGCGCGCCGGAACGCTGAGGCTCCGCCACCCGCGACATGCCGAGTGGAGACGAGAGCGCCTTGGCTGATTATAAACGGAAGACCAGGATGTGAGGTGATTCTTGGCACAGCAATGGTTGAGGGCCGGACTGAAGGTTTCACCAGGACGTATTCTTGATGCGCAAAATGGCGGCGCCCACAGACCCATGATCACGCTATTGCCAGGTACCGGCCACAAAAGCAGACACTCTAAATGCCCGCTATCAGCTCAATTAAAGCTACACTGCTGGAGTGGATGGGCATGAAATAGACAATTGGGGGGCATTGTGACAATCACCTGCGCACATATTCACTATGCAATCCACGGCGTATACAAGATGGCGGCACCCATAAATAACGAAAATGCTACGAAGCGAGCCCCTACACACCTACATGAATGCTGAAACTGTGGACAATTAAAGCACACAAACCTTGCGACCGAACCTCATGGGACTAGGTGCGGACCTCAGAAAGCGCCTAAACTTCGATTACTGATCTTCGGTCCATCGCGCCAAAACGGACCTCTCCAACATACATCAGGAGACACCGGTCAGTGAACAGTGGGCAGTCGACCTACAACACTAACGACATACTTCACTTGCTCGAAGACAACGTTTGCCACACTAGTCCACCGCCTGCAACCATGGGCAAGCTGGACAGACAACAGACAAAAATAAACTTTGAAACGCGTAAAACCTCTAAAGGCCAACCCGAATCTCTAGATGGGGACACAGCTGCAGGGGGCTTGGAGGAATGTAACATGGTGGACATCCTCAAAGCCATCAAAACCAATCTGCAGGAGATTAATGGAAAGCTAGACGGCCTAAAGGGACGTATGGATCAGATGTCTGCCACGGTTGAGAAGCATGGGGAGAGACTGGACGAGGCAGAGAAACGAATCTCCACGGTGGAAGATGACACCCGTTCCAACACTACCAACTGCACTGGCATGGAGAAGGTACTAGAAGTTATCAAGGCGAAGGCGGAGGAGTTGGAAGCGCGTTCGCGTAGAAACAACATACGCATCGCAGGCCTGCCGGAGATTACCTACACAGGGCGTATGGAGACGTACGTCGAACAACTATGGAAAGACATCTTTGGTGCGGAGGCCATGTCACCCATTTTTATTATTGAACGTGCACACAGATCGCTAACGCCAAAACCTCCGGTGGGCGCAACTCCCAGACCGATAGTTGCGCGTGTCCTAAATTACAGGGACAGAGACACCATATCGCGACTCACGAGGGAAAAAGGCGATATCACTCACCAAGAAAATAAATTGGACTTCTATCCAGACTACACATATGCCGTTCAACAAGCGAGGAGGGAATTCGCGACTGCCAAGACCAAACTTCGTGAAATGCAAATACCCTACCCCATGCTTTACCCAGCACGACTCAGAGTTACTTGGGAAGAGAAACCAGTCTTTCTAACAACACCTAAAGCTGCAATGGATTTCATTAAAAGAATCACGTCCAAGGGTAAAAAGTCAAATGGCAGGGAAAGGCAACAGGACTCTGATTGACGGTAAGATGTCGACGAATTGTGATATGCTGCGTCCCGGATAGAGGTCTCCCCTCGCCTTAGCTTCAAGGTAACAGTCATGCAGGATTATGTACATTCGACGTTTGCTGGTAAATGACTTATCCCTGCATGAACAGTCCATACTGCTGCACTATTATGTGTTAGACTGCACCGCCCTCTCTGTGTACATTGCGGTCCATATATGATTATAATGTGAGGGTATACATGGGGTCATTCCGGAGCATATATGGCAGGAAGAACTACCGAGACTATCACGAGTTGCCTTCCATGTAGACATATTCAACATCTTCTGCTGGAGGGGTTGGAGCGGGATTTGTTTCACTCGTGTATTGCTGGTTGATTCACTCACCTTTAAACCTACTAATTGCATTGTTATACATGATCTGCCCCCGCCCTTTTGGTAGGGTGGTGTATGTGCTTCCCCGGCGGTCCTCCACATGGGAGTTCCCCACAAAGTTATGGTTATCGAAGAAGTTAATTGGGGAGTATGGCTTCGGCACAGTTGGGGTGCTGATGTGGGTGGGTTTTGGGACAGTTGGGGTATTGTTCAACTTGCATCACCAGGGCATTTAAGATGCATTGCTAACTCCCTACTTGAGTATCCAGTACAGTATATTTCTTTACCCAAATTTTCAGTGAAATGTACTAGGTTAATTGTTCCTCTATTACAGATGTCACACTTATGTTACCCACACCCCCACAGATATGGCTAACACTGGCAATTTAACCCTAATGTCTTGGAATGTACGTGGCATCACCAATCCCAAAAAAAACAGACAGATTTTTGCACGGTTTAACAGACACCACATAGACATCACCCTGTTACAAGAAACTCATATAGCCCCTACTATGTGCAGGAAAATTGGTGCTAAATGGGCTGAATCTTGTCACTCCTCAACATACTCGTCTTACTCCAGAGGGGTGATGACATTGGTCAGGAAAGGCACTAACTATAAAATAAGCAGATCCATCCTAGATCCCAATGGGAGATATGTAATAATTTCTGGTGATCTGAGAGGCCAACGCTTGACGTTGGTAAATGTGTATGGCCCGAACATAGATTCCCCCGACTTTTATCAAGAAATCTGGAACCATATGCTAGAATTTGTAGGAACGAACATTGTATGGGGGGGGACTTCAACGTGGCATTAGACGACACACTAGACCGATCTGAGGCCTCCATTAAGCCGCACAGGCGTGCTAGAGGGAAACTATGGGACATAATGGAGAACTTTCCCCTCAAGGACATCTGGAGAGTTAGGAACCCAGTAGAAACTGTAGCTACTCATGTTAATGTGACACACGGCAGTTGGTCTAGGATAGACTATTGGTTGGGGTCTGATGATGTTCTATTATGGACGAAAACACTAACGACACTACCGAGGACGGTCTCTGACCATAACCCAATCACATTGCAATTACAGATACCACATTACACACCACCACCTTTTAGCTGGAGGTTCAACGCTAAGGCACTCCTAGACCCTCTATATGCAGACACAGTGGCCACCGCAATCAAAGAATACTTCCAGTTGAATGTCGACTCAGTGGATGACCCGGGTATACTTTGGGAAGTGTTTAAGGTGACTCTACGTGGGGTATGTATTAGCACTACAGTTGGAATACTGAAGGATATTAGGCACCAGATCACGAAATGCGAAGCCAGAATGAGGACGCTTGAGAGGGAATATGAACGGACGCAGAACATTGCTATCATAGGTGATCTTCAGCAGGTATACACCGAATATCAGACACATGCCTCTGATGAATTAAAATATATCACTAAACGACCTCTAGCTAGACAATTTGGGGAGAGCGGCAGGCCCGGTAGAGTAATTGCACTGAAAATCTGTGAGGGGAGGAAACAACAATTTATCACACAAATACGGGATGAAGGGGGCACTATACTGACTAAACCAGAGGACATACTCCGATGCTTTGTGGACAACTATGGCGCACTGTATGAATCCAAACACACACCGCCCTCGGAAAAAACATTCGAATATCTGCGTGATATCGCTATTGCTTGGCTTTCCGATCAGCAGCGCAAATACCTATTCATGCCCATTACAGTAGAGGAGGTAACAGATATCATCAAGTCCCTCCCAAACGGCAAAGCACCTGGCCCTGATGGGTATACCTGTGAGTTTTACAAGACATACGTAGACATGCTGGCTCCACATTTAGTCGCCATGTATGGCAATGCCTTTGATCAGGGTACATTACCTCCGTCGTTGCGTGAAGCCATGCTGATAACACTCTTAAAGCCTAATAAAGACCCAGATCTCTGTGAATCCTATCGACCTCTATCCTTACTCAATGTCGACTCCAAAATACTTGCCAAACTACTAGCGGTCAGATTACAGCCCCTAATGACTAACCTCATTCTGCCAGATCAGGCTGGGTTCATACCTACAAGGGCAACATCTCATAACACCAGGACACTGTTTCCTGTCTCCCATTATTTAACACCCAACACTAAAGCAGTGGCGGTCATGCTAGACGCCGCCAAGGCTTTCGATTCAATCGAATGGTCCTATTTACTCACAATGCTCCAACGTATGGGCTTCCCCGCTAGGTTCATCTCATGGGTAACTCTCCTCTACACTAATCCAATGGCCCGGATCCGTGTAAATGGCTACGTTTCTGACTTCTTCTGCATCGAACGTGGCACTAGGCAAGGGTGCCCTTTATCTCCCTTATTATGCGCCCTTGCGCTGGAGCCCCTTGCATGTATCATTAGGCAGACGCACAATCATTCAGCACTTCATTTCCCTGGCAGGCCATTGCATATCTCCATGTACGCAGATGATATGCTTTTATACATTAGAGACCCTGAACAGAACATGAATCCCTTACTCCGTGAATACATTAAATTCGGCTGATACTCAGGCCTACAGATTAATTGGGACAAATCCTCCATAATCCCGCTCACCGATACCACGACACGCCCCAACACGGACTTCCCACTTGATTGGCAAACTGACTCTATTAGATATTTGGGAGTATGGTACAGTAGAGACCCTGAGGAGGTTATCCGGACCAATTATGGTAAGGTATTAGATAACATAGCAGTGAAGATTGACAGGTGGATACAATTGCCATTATCATTGGCAGATCGCATTGCCATTGTTAAAATGAATGTCCTCCCCAAACTACTGTATCTTTTCAACAATATACCGATAACGCCCACGAAGGCAGTGTTCAAAAACATAACATCACTGGTTCTAAAACTCATCTGGGCCGGGAAGCAGGCACGCATGGACCTACACACGCTGACATTACCTTATGAAAAAGGCGGTCTTTGTGTCCCAGACTTCTATCTGTACTACCTTTGTGCACAGGCGCAGTATGCAGCATACTGGTACCACAAGGTCCCTTATTTGACACATACTGCGGTCGAGGAGGGGGACGCCTCTCCGATTCCGCTAACGGCTACCATTACGCATAAACGTCCACCACTACATTCAGAGGATATTAACTCGATTGATACCACTACTGCCGCCTGGAGGTCACTGGCCAGGTTAACACACAAATCGCCACTTTACGCACCAGCGCTGCGTCTGCACCATCACCCCCAGATCTCGGTCACTGCTGAACGAGTGGGTATGGATCTACTGCAACAAGCAGGCATAGACACGTTTGGAGATCTTTATTGTGAAGGTACTTTCAGACACATAGACGATCTGTCCTACATTAGCAATCAAACCACACTATTTCGCTTCACCTACTATAGATTGCAACGAGCCGTCCGCGATCTTTACCCCAACTACCCAGCGGAACTCCCTTGCCTAGAGATACTACAAGATATCATTACATCCCCCAACACGTCACATCTAGTTTCACGTCTGTATAAAAAAGCCCAGAGGGAGATACTGTTCACTTCCATTAAAGCGTGGACTCGCTGGAATGAGGCGTTACCAGATCCGCTATCCGAGAAAGAATGGTACGCGTCCTGCGCGCTAATTAGATTGCTCACTCCTAATGGTAACTTACGCATACTTCATCTAAAGTATCTACATCAAACATACCACACACCGTCACGCCTTCATAGATTCGGGTTACGAGAGGATGCCGGGTGTAAACGCTGTGGGGGACAGGACGCAGACTTTGTACATCTGGCATGGTTATGTCCAAAAATACAGGAATTCTGGGGAAAAGTTGTTACGGTACTTCAGAAAATGGTTGGGGTGGAGGTCGAATGCTCTATAAAGGTGTGCATACTGGGTCTTCTGCCCGCGATCAAGGCGGGGAGGCGTAAGTTCTGTGCTGTGTCACTGCTTCTGGACAAAAGGCAAGTGTCACTATGTTGGGGAAGTACGAGGGTTCCAAACGTGAGACAATGGCTACAGGACTTGGCATACTGTAAAACTAAACTGCAGACGTACGAGGAGGAATTACCGGTCAGATCTCGACCAAAAGACTATTGGATTTATTTAACATCTTATTTGCAAGACAATGATGTCACCGACACACTGTGAATTTGAATATGCCAAGTGTTACGTTGTGGGAGAAAAAACAACCTGACGTGGGTACTAGGGTACAATGCTTATACCTAAACTGTACTGACAATAACGATTTTTTCTTGTTCTGTTTACGTATTTCATACAAGATGGGACGATGAATGCAGAAATGTACTGGTTTATGCTGTATTTCCATTTGTGAATGGTTGTACTTTATTTGTTTTTTGAAACCTAATAAAAAGAATTTAAAAAAAAGGGTGGATCGAGGATGAAGAGGACCTGAAAGCAGAGGGGACAGAGTCTGGGTCACTAGCCAGTGACCGGGTGGAACCAGGAAGGAACCAGACGACGTCGTGGAGCAATCAGGTGCTGTTGGGAAGCTTGTCTCTTCAGCCACGCGGGCCAGGAGGCGTCGAGGACGACCAGATGCTGGAGAGGAGCTGTCCCACGAAGGTTCTCGCAGATGCGAGGGGTCGACCGCCGGATTGGAGTCAACAAGCCTTGGCAAAGGCAACCCACGCAGGATTCAAAGAAAGCTTCTGATGCAGAACAGCAAGGTCTGAGGTACGTCACCTTTGCAGGGAGGCAAGGGCCAGTCTGGAGCAACCAGACCAGCGAGTTGAATCAAAAGGATTGTCGTCACAGAGGCTACTAGCCAACGGGTCAGCAACCGGACAACGCGTCGAGCAGAACACAAGCAGAAGGGCCCCACGCAGAACTCGTGGAGTGTGGAGGGCTGATCTTCGGTGCAGGTGGAGCTCGGATTCGGGGCTTCTCCATCCCCAGTGCACAGCTGCGAGGATACCTCAGGAGCTGCACAGTTAGCAAGTTGTCGACTTTTCAAGATGTCCGGTCCCACGTGTCTCGTCGCCTCCACGGATCTCAGTTATGCTGCAGACGTGAAGAGAGAGTCAGAGAGTTCTGGAAGTCTGGGTCTTGTCAGGCTCTGTACTCGGGTCCCGGCGGGAGCATCGACAAAGCAAGCCGTTGATTTGCTGGATGGTGCCTGGTTGCCCAGGGTGGTCACTCCTTGGCCACAAGGGAGATTCTTCAGTCTTCAGCTTCAGGAGAATGTCGAAGGTCCAGAGTTTCGTTTCAAGTTTCAGTTAAGGATGAAATCTAAAGTTTTAGGACTCAGCTCCTACCTTTATACAACTAAAAGGGGCTGGATTACTTTCTAGGTCCCTCCTATGGGTGGGACCAGGAAGGGGGGTGGTTACACCCCCTTTCCTTTGTCCAGTTTCGCGCCAGAGCTGGGGCTGGAGTGCCCCAGCAACCGGTTTGAACTGGGTAATGCATGAAGCACCTAGTGTGCCTCAGGCAGTGTCTCAATCTATTCAGCCCTCCCTGTCCCAATACACAAAGTTCTGTCTGGGGTGGTGCTCGCACCTCTCCAGGCAGGAAACCTATTGTCCAAACCTCCGTGACTGGAAGGACTCCCAGCAGCAGGAGGTCAGACTAGTGTCTGTGGCAGCAGCGTCCATTTTGTGACGCTGGGGCTCTGGTTAACTTTAACCGGTATAGTCAGCAACAACATGTCTTCTCCCTCTAGAAGGTTGGAATTCTACCCCCGTCGCCAGAATTGGCGAGGGGGTAGTATTCCAAAGCATATGACACCTTACACGACATGTTTTGATAAAGCCAAACCAGAGTTAGCATTTAACCGCGGGGTTCATAATGCACTTAAGAGTATATGGTATGGCAATATCATAGAACAGCTATAAGGACATGGTTCCGAAAGCTGCAGACAGGCTCAGCTCATGCTAGAGCGCCATCTAACACATAACCAAGCACTCTGCCTCCAGGATTGTTAAGGTGTGCCATAGGAGTGACCTATAGGTAACTGTGTGTCTACATATAAGGGTAGATATAGGAATACTATACCTCAGCAAGGGGTGATTACACGACCTTGCCCCAGCTGAGTGATCAGCCAGTTGTGTCAGTTTGAGTGGCCAGCCAGGGGCGGCATAATACATGCTGCAGCCCCTGGTAGGCCTTGGGTGCACCTATGCCCTGGGTACCTATGGTACACTATACAGGGACTCACAAAGGTGACCCAATATCCAATTTGGTATGTACCTACAGTACATGGGTGCACCGGTACTGGGGCTGATAAGGTGAACCAATTCCCAATTGTGGTTGTACCTAGAGTACATGATGTAAATTTAGAGTACATCTGGGCTGTGGGTCTGATTAGCAGGCCCACAGCCACATTTAAGTCGAAAACCAGTAAAGCAAAGCAAAAAGTGGGGGTGACCATAGGAAGCAGACCCTACTCTCCTACACCACACTTCTCCAAGAAAATATGGATTCTACCAATAAATAGTATGCCCGATGTATTGTAATAGTAAAGACATAGATGACAGAAACCAATAACATGACAATCCGATAAGTACTCCTGTTAACAATTAAATGACTCTAAAGAGCAGAGAACCAGGAACATTTCTAAATGTCGGAATGCATTAAAGGGGTGCAAAGCGGTTTATACAGAACTGTTTATTATTAAGCCTTTGTTAACTTATGCATGCACTATGCCTGGTTTGTCAAGTTATGTAAACCAGATTCAAATATCATTCATTTGTGTAAATGTCATTACAGCAGGACCCAGTTCAGTTAATCTTTCATACACGTAACTGATATTTTAGTGTGCCTAGAAGATGCCACTTCATGATAAGAGGTTACTATTGTCGGCAGAAGGTTTATTTCACCAAATAAGGCAGCCATTAAAGTTTTAAATGAATGCAGATGACTGGATATCTCACCTGAGCCATTTTCCTTCCATAGAAAAGGTTCTCCATAACCAGTAGGTCAAGTTTCTTTTCCGTGTTATTTTGAGAGTTTTTGTAACCAATTCGGAACACGCCCAGAATTTTAGCCAAGGCTGTAGGCCGCTATGGATGGAACAAATACGTGAAGGCATTTAACATAAAGAAATAAACAGGTTAAATGGTATACATTTTGAGAACATTGGATGGCTCCTTAAAGGCATAACAGAATATTTTGCTGACAATGAAGGAGGATGCCTGAATAGATTTCGGGTAAAAACACACACACTCATGCACTAATTACTCACATTTAGTAGTTTCCATTCAGTATTCGATGCTTTAAAACATTTCACGCTTTAATGAGGGACAGTCTGTTCTCTCTATTGCACTTCTTTCTGTCAAGGTACGGCAACATTTGACATACATTCTCTCTTTTTGAGAAAAGTTTCTCCTAAATAGTGACGATTCCAAAGACTTTTGTACAAAGCAGAGTTTCAGCATAAAGTTCTATCTGGATTCCAGTCATTTCACAGGACTGAGACCACTTTGGATTTCAATGCTTTACGTTCTACTTGGGCAGACCCATAATGTTGGCTGTTTGCTACTAGCATTTGTGGATATTGCAACCAATGCCACCAAAAGGGCTTGGAACTCTGGTTTCCTCAGGGACAGGTTGGCTTACCAGCCTGGTGTGTTGAAAGAGGGTACTGGGTGTTTAATATTGTTTTATGGAGCTCCTCGTTTAGAGTTCAGATCTGATCTGATCTGATTTAAGACTGGGAATGTTTCTGGTGGAGTACAAGGATTTACATGCCCTGTTTAATCTCTACACACGGAATTTGCATTGGTATTCAGATGGCCATGTGTATGCAGGCCTTACACAGTATTACATACATGAGTGTCTCCAGACAAAACTGATAATGGTGAGACCATTAATAAATTATTCACCCAAATCCAAAACTAAATAGAATGTGGCAAACTGTTCCTGAATATCACCAAGCTGCAGTTCTTTAGAGAGTGTTTCTTGCAGTGAAATCTACCTGCCCAATCTAAATCCAAACTCCTTGACCCATCTGGGTGCAAATATCCCTACTCATCAGTCTGTTCTTCAATGCCATGCACCACAGGTATTTGATATGTATTTCTTAATGTCCTCAGCCCAGGAATCTTCTGTCTGGCCCTCACCTAAAGCCTCCACTTCACACGATATTTTAAAATAAGTTTAGCTGTAACTCTATGATCTCCTTCCATAATGACCCACTATCTCACTGCCACATACTGTAGGCTGGATGCCATGTGTATTTTATCAACTGTCAATTGCTTGCAAGTACCATCAACTATTTGGTTATCTGTCTACATGGCACCAATGGCCTCAAGGGCTGGGCTGGAGTAAACTGTGTATTTAAATACAAATTCCTTATAACTGTTTAGTTGGCTGATTTATCAGATACTCTAGCGTGGTAAATCAGTATGCAAGAAACACAGATAGCATGATATGAGGTCATAGATTCTGGTAAGAGGATAACCAGAGAGAGAGAGACATAGGAGGGAGTTATTTAGCGGAGAGAGATTCAAAGAAATGGTGAAATGAGTCAGAGCGCGAATGTGAGTCTGTGTTTGCTAGGTGAGGATTGTAACACGTTTTAACAGTGATAACCACAAAGCTAGATATATTTAAGTCTCACACAGGGGGCATTACTGATGGGCCTGTAGCCTAGGATTCTGTGTTCACAGTATGAGTAGTGGTGACAACGTTGACATTGTATCAGATAAAAAGTATCAATGAGCTGCACTGACTGACGTCCTACATGTTATAAATTCCAAATTAAAAGGCCTATATCATTAAAAGGTAAGATTCCTTAGAAGGTACCAGGATGCAAATTACGATCACAAGGTGGACAACTGGCAATTATGCACTGTATCAGATGTGTGTCTGTGACGGGAACAGTATCCAAGATTGATGGGCGAACAAAACGGAAGGCGATCCTGTATGAAGTGGAAGAATAAGAGCACATTTTATCCTTCGGAAGGGTTGTAAAAGTGAGTGAATTTAGAAAAGCTGTTATGTACAAGATGTTGTGTGGGCTTAGTTAGCTTCAGCTGTGCTCCAATCAGCGTTCTTTGGTTTATAAAGCAGAATCCCACCTCCAAATATCAGTGCATCATAGTCTTCATAAGGAACACTCCTATCTATTGTTGGTGATGGACTGTGGGCAAGCGATGCATATCATCACGTATTGTCAGAGTCGTTGTTTCAATGGGTGTTCTATAGTTTTGGGTAAATACTTACAGGCTTTACTCTTTCTCAACATTGATCTGATGTGACATTTGAGACTGTAACATCAACAATCTGTCCTCTCTAACAGCACTAGTGACACCGCAAGTGCTTTCAGTCCTTCATTTAAAGTTGAAATGTGATGATTCGTATCTCATGGACTGTGGTGTCTTGTACCTACCTATATGGTTAGGGAGATCTTTGTGCTCTATTGGACCCCCAAACCTTATGAATGTTTGTACAGGGATCATAAGGTGGCGTCAGTTTCGTTTTGTTGGCGTACTGCTGTGTATAAATGCTTTTATTTGTACTGTAATTACATGCAATGGTTATTATGTTGTGATGATTTAAGCCTTTTCCAAAGGGTATCTACTCAGTCATCCGATCTATTAATACGGGTCTGTTGAGTCAGAGAGGAGACCAGCTAGTGAATCTTCTAAGCTCCAATAACTTCCTAAATGCTATGGAGATTGCAGCTGTGCCCTCTAGGGATGGTCGCATAGAACCTACCTATAGAGGAAGGGGCTCAGCCTCTACCACTGACTATATTTTCATAACTGCCTGTTTAGAAAATTATGTGTTAAAAGATAGAGGTAATCCCCCCAAAGTTCAGGGGGACCACAATCAGATCAACATGACCCTGAGCTTTACACACAGACCAACATATGACCATGCCCACGGTGCTAGTGATTTAACACCCACTACCGATAACCTTCGACTGGTGTGGCGTGCCATAGATAATAGAGTAGTATTTGAAAGGATGGCAAGATTGTACCCTGATTTGATCAACACTTGTCTGACATTTAGAGAGTGTAACCCAGAGGTCGTTGGTGCCTTCTCAGAGCTTTGCACTGGCATTAAATCCTTATTGTCTAAGCCCAACAAGAAAACTAACTTAGACCCAGGTTGTTTTAATGCGGATTGCTCTGCAGCTAATAGAGCCCTTCGGTGGGCGGTTGCAAGCAAACCTAGAGATAGCTCTTTTGTTACATTGCTTAGGATAAGTTACAAGAGAGCTATCACAGCCAGAAAAGAGGAGATTATTAAAGACCACTGGGACAATCTCGTTCGGGCAAGGAATTTTGGCAGGCCGTTAAAGGCATGAGATCTCTGGGAAACCCAGTGTCGTCAATTAGTTGCAATATCTCTAGTGAGTCCTGGGAGTCTCACTTTTAGTAAGATCTATGCTGCCCCGGACCTCTGTCAAGCTATTGAGGAGAACACTCCAATCACTGGAATCCGGATTGAATTATCTGAAGTCGAGGAGGCAATTACTCAGAGTCTAGGATGTAAAGCCCCCGGGCCCGATGGCCTCCCCATTGACCTTATTAAAAGTTACCTCGACTTTTGGGCGCCATCACTTTTAACGGTTTTTAATAACCTAACTAACTCCCCTATACCCCAAACTTGGTCCTCCAGTATCATAGTACCAATTTTTAAGAAGGGGGGACGGTCGAATCTGAGTTGCTACAGGCCGAACTCCCTGATTGACAATACCCTGAACATTTTAGGAAGGGTACTATACAATAGGATCAAGTCGTGGGCTGAAGAATGCCAGGTTTTACATTCATGTCAGTTGGGGTTCAGGAGTAAAGTTGGCACTGTAGAACAATGCCTTAACCTCAATCTGATCATCAGCAAATATAATATAGCCGAGAAAACACCTGTATACCTGGCATTTATGGATCTTACGTCGGCCTTCGACTTTGTTAATAGATCCCGGCTGTGGTCAACTCTTTTAAATTATGGACTGGAGGAGTCACTGGTCTCGTTTTTAGCATATTTACATAAAGATCTACATGCCAGGGTACTCATTACCAGGGACAGTGAGGTCTCCAAAGCCATTGAAGTTGGCAGGGGGGTCAGGCAGGGTTGTGTCCTGGCCCCCCTCCTATTTATTTTAAATATTAACGATCTAAATAAGTATTTGGTGACTCTAACCCAGGATGTCCCATTTATTAATTGTAATAAAACACCTGCATTGTTATATGCTGACGATGCAGTATTGATGGGGCGCACTCCGAAAGCTTTACGCGTTATGGTTCATGGCTTTGTAGAGTTCATGGCAGCCCTAGACTTATGCACCAATTTAAAAAAATCATTCTTGATGGTGTGTGTGTCTAAGAAGCATTTTAATTCATCAATAGTTTTAAATTCAAATCAATTATTGAGCACTCGCACTTTCCCATACCTTGGTTTGGTATTCGCATCCAATGGATTGTGAAACGACCATGTGGCCTATTGCAGAAGGAAGTTTACTAATTCTATTAATACCATATTTGGGCTTCTGAAGGCAAGGAATGCTGAGGTGGTGCCCTCCATCGTTAAGATTTACAGACTTCAATGTATACCAGTCGCAACCTATGGTGCGGAAGTCTGGGGGCACTCGACCAGTGTTTGCATCCGGGGTGAAGAGAACAGATTTTGTTATAAAATCCTGGGTGCACCCATCTCCTCATCCAAGTATGCTAGTCATAGTGAACTTAACCTCCCATATATAGAAGATTATGTTAAGGCTCGCCCAACTTTATTTTGGTTGAGAGTTTGGAAAAATCCTGCAGCATTGTTGACAAGAGAGATAATTTTAGGTTGTTTGAAATGTGACAAGGGGATGGACATTCCATGGTTGGCCGCAGTTCACAAAAGTTTAGCTAGTATGAACCTGGAAAGTGTATTCCTAAATCCTTCAGACCTTAGCTCTATTAGTAGTAAATTCCTTCAAAAGACCCTGTACACATTGTATAAAAAAGCAAGACTAGCCACCGAATGTAAAAAAACTTCAGTGGCCAGATACATGCAAATTGAGAATGCGCCCCCAGCGGTACCTAGATATCTGTTAAAACCAATTGGACGCTAGGAAAGGGGCCTACTAGGACTGACAGACACTATGAAATATCTGTTGTCATTTCCTGCGGGTTTTATTACCAACCTTGATCTCCTACCCTGTCCCTGTAATATCCGATACAAACAATCAATGCTGCACTTTTTATTCTATTGTTCTTATTATTTACTTCTCACCAAAAGATTTTTTATTCCTTATTTTAAAGTCTTACACGCAATTCATTATAAGGCAGCTTACGGGATGGTGCTGGCTCTAAATGACGATGAATTAACCTTTCGGGTTGGATCTTTTTGGAAAGCGGCGGTGCGTACCCGTAACTCTATGCACCCCGGCTAAATCATATGTATTCCACTTCATGTTTTTTAAGTTGAATGGTTTTTATTGATCGTCTAACTATGAATTATGTACTGTACTACTGGAGGCTCATATTATTCCTAATGAATGTTTTTTAACGTGTACTTTTATGGATATGTTGTTTTTATCCGAATAAAGTTCATATTGATTGATTGATTGATTGATTCAAGCCGTACGAATATATTAATATTTATAACAATAGGTCAATGGTATTCTACACGATTGATTTGTTGTTGCCATTGGATCATATTTATGACCGGCATAAGATTAAGTTGAGAGCAAACAATTCCTCCAGGAACATATTTTGTTTGAAGATTACATTACACAGTTCCTTGGGGTAATACTGGGTTGCCCTGTCTTAATGGATAAACATTACACATAGGAGTCCAGTACATACAGGAAGGTTACAGAGCCACCATGTAAGACTAAATACACCAATAAATTAAATAGCTGTTCAATTATTGAAGGGTTTGTTATCCACTTCGGCAGAATAGATACTTAGGATGCCATCGGAGTTTAAGTTCTTGTGAAGCAACTTCCATTACCCCTATATTTTTAGGTCGAGCCTAGCGTTGCAGCCATGCGCTGCTCGCTTTGAAAGGCATGTAGTGTTCAGTATAGCGCGGAAGCTTCGTGGAAGCTCCGCCCATCTTTTTTATTGGTTTAGACCCTAAATGGTGCCTTCCGATTGGCTTTAGGCTTGTTAGTCCTTCCTCCTGACGGCCATGTTGTCATTTGGATCCTTCCCTGGCTACTGGCCCCTTTACTCCAGCACTTTTTTCTTCCCCGTGTCCCCCCTCCCAAGCCTCCTCCCGCAGAGCGTGACTTATAATTCCCCCCACTCCCGCGCGTGCCTTCCCGCTCACCTGCACTCCCATTTCAATGCAATAGGTTTCGCGTGCATGCGAGTCCTATTGCATTGCAAATGCTTGCTGATGTATAGACACCAGCTGAATTGGAAGTAATAATGACACATGCAACAAGATAAGGAGCCTATAGGCTCTCCGCTCAGCTTTTTTTCTCCAAATCTAACTGCTAGCCACACACCAAGAAAGGCACAATCAAACAAGAAGATCAAAACACATCTCCCTTTTGGCAGAGCAAATATACGAAAGGTAACGTTATCCCTGGCTACTATGCATAAGCGCAAAACCAAGTACATGTCGTAATGATGTCTGACAAGACAAGGCATGCAAAATCGCTGCACTCCATACACACAGAGGTAAAGAATAGCTAGGAGCAATAATACTCGGCCAAATGTGCACATGGCTTGCAAACTAGATACCCCTAGCATATTTAACAAATCAGTGGAACATCTAAAATGAGCACGAGAGGTCACCTCCACTATTCTACCTTGATTAATGCTCAAACACACAGGCACACAGTGGCTCTCAAACCATCCATTCAGACTTGATGGAGAACAGCCCGATGCATCTCAACTTATGCGCACTAAATTGTACTCAACCTCACACCCTAATAGAATGAGCGAGTCCGTAGAGCATACATAACAGGGTTCAGAACTCCATAACACACTAGGTAAGCAATGATGTGCAAAGCCAAGAACAGAACAACACAAGTAACTATTTAATATAAATAAAAAAAACTCTGACATGCAAACTCGCGCCCGATAATCTGGTGCATGAACATACACCTGGGAACCAGTGCTGACCATTTCACTAAGAGGCTCACTTTGAGTCCCGGTTAATTCTGTAAAGACAGATACCGTTAAGTCCAGTATTGATTGGATGCAAAATGATCACAGCAGCGAGCACACTGCTGTGAAACATGACGGAAAGTACAGAAAATAATAGCGCTATGACGCAGTCAACACTGGCCCCGTTATAGCGCTATTATTTTCTTTACCTCAAGTCATGGCACTGCAGTCAGCACTGCTGTGCAATATGTCTAAAAAAGATTGACAGCCAACAGATCTTGCATGGACGAAACCTATTGGCTTTGTCAATATGTTTTAACCAGCAAAATTATGAAATTTGTAAAATTGTTGTGGTTAATTCTTTCAACGGCATTGACATCATATAAAGCATCTCTTACAACACAAATAAATGCTAATGAGGTTTTGAAAAAATTCAGTTTGTAATGAAGGTAACTGTTTCACACTTTAATTTCCACTTTATAATTGCTCATCAGAAAAAACTAATTGTGCAATGTACAGCAAAGGACAAAGGATGATGAATAGAAGAATGCTGCGGAGTGTCACTGTACAAATGATTTGGTGAGAGACGTGCTGGGGAAGTGGAGCCTGCCATGTCAGGAAGATTGTCTGCCCTGCTGTGTTCTTGATCAGAAAGGAGTGGTAACATTTTCAGCCACTTCAGAGAAACAGTGTTCAGCTAAACAAATTGGACTCTGAAGTGCACAAGGGCAGGAGCGAGACCTGCTGCAGGCTTGGCTGCATGTCACCATAAAGCCAAAACTCTGGCCTCTCTATGGAAGAACTTTTCCAGGTACAGAGGACCTGTCCCACTCTTGAGCCTGAGACAGCAAGCTGCTGACCAGGAAAAGGGAGATGTCAGAGGCCTCCATGGAACCTATTGAGAGGAAGGACTCCTGTATACTGAGGCCAGAGACCCGAAAATCTAGGGCCACTGGGAGAGTGGTAATGCCTCAATATTACAGAGAGTGTTTACTCTCTCTAGCACATGACATAGCTCTAGTTGGGGTATGTCATGTGCTAGACATACCCCAGGTTAGTCACCCATTTCTACTGGCCAAGTATATCCCAGAAAGTAATGGAGTTTTGAAGCTCCTGTGTTACCTGTCAAGCCAGTGGCAAGACAGGTAGCAAACCAAAGCCCCCCTTACTTCCACTACCAGAGGTTGGGTTCCCATTTGAGAGGGTATGGATTGGCATTGTTGGTACCCTTCACCCCCAGAAAGCCTCAGGAAATATATTCATACTGGTGGTAGTGGATCATGCCACCGGTATCCTGAAGCAATTCCACTTAGGGCTGTCAGTGCTTCTGCAGTTGCCAGGCCCCTCATAAGTAGCTGATGGTGGTGTCAGACAGAAGTAGTAACTTCATGTCTGTCTATCTAAAAGCCATGTGGGCTGAGTGTGGGGTGACGGGTACTTTTACCACCCAATATGACGCACAAACCCATGGCCTAGTTGAGCGATTCAACTAGACCATGAAAGGTATGATCATGGGACTCCTTGAAAAACTCGGAAGGAGATGAGATGTTCTACTGCCATGCCTGCTTTTTTCTTAAAGGGAGGTGCCACAGACCGGAGTGGGTTTTAGTCCCTTTGAGCTTATGTCTGGCCATCTTCTGAGAGGTCCACAAAGAGGATGGGAGCAGCCTCTCAAAGTACCCAAACTGGACATAGTAGACTATCTGTTTGACCTTAGTTCTAGGAGGGCTGAGTGCACGGAGAAAGACAGGAAAAACCTTGAGGGAAGCCAAAAGTTCCAGAAGCAACTGTTTGACTAAAAGACTGCACTGGTGGTGTTCCAACCAGTGCAAAAGGTAGGGTTTTCGAGCCTGTGGCACCTTGGGCTCTGGGGGAAAGAAAAGGTGAGTTCACCTACTTGGTGGACCTTGGCACTTCCAGGAGCCCTCCAGGGGTCATCCATGTGAACCGCTTTAAACTCCTTCATGACATGGCTGATATGACCATGCTCACGATCACTGATGAGGATCAGGAAGAAGAGATTTAACCTCTCCCTGACCTCCTCTCCCATAACCTTAAAGATTGGTCTGCTGAGGGAGTTGTCTTGTCAGACACCCTCAATGCCCAACAGCAAACTGACGGCAGGCATGTCCTGAGGCAGTATGCTGATATTTTTTCTCTGACCCCTGGACAGACAACCTGGCGTACACATGATGTGGATACTGGGGAAAGCCTACCTGTCAAAAACAAAATTTACAGGCAGTCTCACATAATCAACGCAAGCATCAGAGCTAAAGTCAGTAAGATGCTGGAATTTGGGGTAATTGAACCCTCTGAGAGTCCCTGGGCAAGCCCAGTGGTCTTAGTTCCCAAGCCTCATTCCAAAGGTAGAAAACCAGATCTGAGGTTTTGTGTGGACTACAGAGGCTTCAATACTGTCACTAAGACAGATGCACAACCCATTCGAAGAGCAGAAGAGTTCATAGACAGGTTAGAGAAAGCCATGTTTCTCAGTACTTTTGATTTCACATCAGGGTACTGGCAGATTGGGCTGACACCAGGAGTAAAAGAGAAGTCGGCATTCTCCACCCCAGCTGGACATTACCAGCTTACTGTAATGCCCTTTGGTTTAAAGAATGCAATGCCCTTGCCACCTTCCAAAGGCTGGTGAACGAAGTCCTGGCTGGGCTGGGGTCTTTTAGTGCATCTATCTTGATGATATTTTTGTCTATAACTCCACTCGGCAGGATCACCTGATCCACCTTGGAAAGTTTATTGAGGCACAACAATATGTAGGACTAACTATAAAGGCAAGCACTATTCTGGACTGGGTAGCTCCAGCACCCAGACTGAAGTCGGAGCATTTCTTGGCTTACCCTGGTTTGTAAAGGGGTATGGCACTATTGTGGCACCCCTCACAGAACTGACCTACGAGCAACAACCCAAGAAATTAAACAGGACAGTGAGCTGTCAAAAGGTTTTTGACACCTGGAAGTAAGCCATGCGATTTGCACCAATTCTAAAAGCTCCAGATTACACAAAGCAGTTTATTGTGCAGACTGATGCCCCTGTGCATGGGATAGTGGTATCCCAGAACAAAGACAAAGCCGAGGACCAGACCGTTGCTTTTATTAGTAGGAGGTTATTCCGCAGGGTACATTGTTGTAGTGCCATTGAGAGGGAAACCTTTTCTGTGGTTTGGTCGCTGATGAAGCGGAGACCCTATCTGTTTGGGACCCACCTCCATGTTCAAATGGACCACAGGCCTCTCATAAGGCTGATGCAAATGAAGGGACGAAATCCAAAACTGTTGAAGTGAAACATCACCCTACAGGGTATGGACTTTACAGTTGAACACAGACCTGGGACTGACGCTTCCAATGTAGATGGCGTTTCAAAGTTTTTCCACTTAGATAATGAAGACTCGCTAGGTAAAGGTTGGTCTCATCCTCTTTCGCTTGGGGGAAAAAGGGTTGTGAGAAGAAAGTATCCCATTTTGTCATGGTCACCTACACTTTTTGCCACTGGTACCGTTGTTTTTCGACTGATGTGCACTGGGTCCCTGCTAACCAGGCGGCTGTGCCAGTGCTCTTTCCCTAAAAACAATGTAAAATGGTCTAATTGTGTTACAAATGGCACACACTTTAGCGCCTCTGTAAATCCCTACTAAGTGGTGCCCCTGGTACCTACGGCATGAGTACTAAAGAGGGTCCCCAAGGGCTTCAGTCTGCATTAGGCCACCCTAAGGCACCCATACAAATTGCATGCAGCCTGCCATTGCAGGCTGCATGACTTAATGCAAACCATGTGTGAAAACACAACATGGCACACTGTGTGCCATGACAAAGTCACTGCATATAATATATGTAAGTCACCCCGGTAGCAGGTCTTAGAGCCCTAAGACAGGGTGCATTATATTTTATGTGAGGACATATATGCATGAGCAGATATGCCCCTGTGATGTCTAGTTCTATTACTAGATATTGCAAGTGAACAGGGAAGCAATCTTAAGGTATGCACTGGCCACTGTTCATTACGAGTTACTCAACTACATACTGGCTACACCTTGTCTTAAAAAATCCATACTGATTCCAGCATTGGATTTAATATGACAGGCACCCAGAAGGCACCTTGGAGGAGTCCCTCATCCTTACTAGTGTTCCAGTGTGCAGGCTGACTGGAACAATCCAGCCTGCCACCCCAGATGAGCTTCTGACCCTCTGCCACCTTTGATAAGCAACTCTGGCTTCCTCCAGACCTGGAGAATGCCACTCCCTGCCCAAGACAGGCGGGAAATTAGCTATGCAAGTAGGCGTGTTGCACCATCAGGCTAGTCACACCCTTAAGTTGGGCTACCTCAAGTGCTGCACGAAAGAAGGGCTCCACCATCTTGGTTTTGGTGGAATTAGCAACTCTAGTACATAGTTATGCCCATTCGCTACAGGAAGTGGTCATATGGGGTATTTCAGTGACCCCAGGGGTAAGTAGCCCATTGGCTACTATTCTTCACACCCCTTAACGCCCCCTAAACAACAAGTTACTTACCTTCGGTAACGATATATCTGTAAGAAACATATGTTAGTTATAGATTACTTACCTTAGAATCTCCCCCAGGCGTCAGACTTGATCCGGAAAGCTTTTCGTCAGCAGTACCCCCAGCGTCGGAAGGGGGCGTTAGTCGACTCCGCACTCGTTGTCAGCGACGTGGTCGCCGGGATGACGTCGCGGTAGCTACGTAGATGCCGCCCTCGCACGCGGACGTCCGTTCTGTACACAACTTTCCACACCAGAAGCGCAGAGCCATGCAAGACACTGACCACTGGTGCACAAAACTAGGGCCCTAAAAGGATGTCCTTAACCTTAGAAGTCAGTTCGCAGAATGGGGAGGAAGAGTGGGGCGGTAAGGAATCTATAACTAACCTATGTTTCTTACAGATATATTGTTACAGAAGGTAAGTAACTTGTTCATCTGAAAGAAACAGTTAGTTATAGATTCCTTAACTTAGAATAGATACCTCAGCAATACCAACCCCGGGGGTGTGTCTGCGAACCAAGTTCACACCAGAAAGTCTTGGAGTACAGAACGGCCAAAGAAGTCTTCTCTCCGGACTTGGCTGTCCAGGCAATAGTGTATCATAAATGTGTGCAGCGATGCCCACGTAGCTGCCTGACAGATGTCATTAAGGGGGACTCTCTGTCCCAAAGCAGTGGTGGCTGCTGTCGCCCTGGTGGAATGGGCGCGCAGCCCCACTGGAGGCTCCTTCTTAGCCAAAGAATAGCAGGCTTTAATGCACAAAATGACCTGGAGATGGTCAGTTTGTGCACAGCCCGATCTTAGCGCCCATGTAACCAACAAAGAGCTGGTCGTCCACCTGGAATTGTTTGGTGTGATCCAAGTAGAAAGAAAGTGCACGTTTTGGATCCAGACGGTGGAGCCTCTCTTTCTCTTTCAAAGGATGCGGAGGTGGAGAGAAGGTGGGCAAAGTGATGGTTTGGCCAATGTGGAAAGAAGTAACCACCTTAGGAAGAAAGGATGGTCTAGTTCTTAGGACGGCTAGAAAGGGAGGCTTAGAAGACAGAGCATGCAGCTCACTCACCCTGCACGCAGAGGTGATGGCCATCAGAAAGGCAGTTTTCAAAGTGAGAAGTCTGAGAGGACAGTTATTCAGTGGCTCAAAGGGAGCGCACATAAGGTATGTCAGGACCAAGTTCAAGTCCCAATGGTGCATTACGAAGGGAACAGGAGGAAAAAGATGAGTAATGCCCTTAAGAAATCTTGGGACTTGAAAAGAGCAGGCTGATCGGGTAGCCTGAGAAAGGTTGAAATGGCCGAGAGGTAGCCCTTAAGAGTGCCCAGAGCAGAGCCTTCCTGGGCCAAAGAAAGAAGGAAAAGACGAACCTCAGAAAGAGGGGCAGAAAGGGGATCCACAGACTTTGCTGTGCACCATGCCATAAATGTATTTCACTGGGGGAGTATACCGTCAGTGGAGGGACGCCTGGCTGCCAAGATTACACCACAGACTTAAGGGAGGCAGGTTAAACGACGTTAATTGCTGTCGATCAATCTCCACACAAGGAGGTGGAGGCTGGACAGGTTTAGGTGGAGAACCAACCCCTGCTGCTGCGACAGAAGATCCTCCCGAAGAGGCAGTCGGATCCATGTTGAGCAGCTTGGGATACCAGACTCTTCGTGCCCAATCCGTAGCCACAAGAATGACTTTGGCCCGGTCGTGGTTGATCATCTTCAGTACTCTGGGCAGAAGTGGTATAGGCGGAAAGTCGTATAGAAGACCGCAATTTCACTTGCAACGAAAAGCGTTGCCTAGCGAGTACCGCCTTGGAAATTCCAACGAGAGAACTGCTGACATTGCGCGTTCTCTTCGGTGGCGAATAAATCTAACCAAGGCTCTCCCCACTGCTGAAAGAGACCTTGCACCACCTCTGAGTGAAGACGCCATTCGTGATCCATCATGCAACTGCGTCTGGGTTCGTCTGCCCAGGCGTTCAGAGAACCTGCCAGGTGTTGAACCACCAGAGATATGCCCTGATGTTCCAGCCATGTCCAGAGGCAGAGGGCCTTTTGACATAGGGTCCATAACCCCACCCACCCTGTTTGTTGCAGTACCTCTGTACTGCTAGAGGCACTCCTTGTAGTCTGACACCCTGTGATGACCTTTGACTACCACTATTTTAATTGACTTTGGTGTCTTATTTTATCCTAGCCTGAATGTTTGACGTCCTGCATATGACTTGTTTCTTTGAAAGGTTTCTTTCTTGTAATCTTTCAGTATTTCAGTGTTAGTTGTCAGAGTAGAACAGCCCTGCCAAGAACAGAATGTGTGGGATGTGCATTTCAAAGCATGAGAGAGAGGTGTGGAATGTACTTTTTGGTTTCAAAGTGCAGTGTTATGAGCAGTAGTGCACAAATGTGCACTGTGTTGTACATTAAGAGATGATGTACGTGATGCTATAAGCAGTGGTGCACAAATGTGCATTGTGTTGTTCATTGGTAGCATTATTAAGTTATTACTATTGGCTTTGACATGGCCTCATGTCATCCTGAATTCTGACTGCCTGGCTTGAGCTTTATCTGCGTGCAAGTTGTTTGGGTTAATCATGTGCAAGGATTGTTTTTGTGAGAGATTGTTTAATGGACCCTGGAAGGCTTTCGTGAGCTTCGTCAAGATAAAGGCTGGAACATGCAAAAATGTAGAGGGGTTCTCAAAAATCCGGACCCTGGTGTTTTCACGATATCGAGGTCCAATACCCGTGTCACAAAACCTCAACGCACCAAGACGATTTTGGTATCTATGAACCGATAATAATTAGGACATCATTCCTGTGTATTTGCGTCACAATCGAGGGTTGCCAACACCCCAAAATCGTAGTTTCCGTCCCCATCCCTTAAAACTCCATTTTGTGAATGGCATCCATCTTGTATCTTGCCCTCATGTTAAGTCAATTAAAGGTCGAGCTTGATCAAGAGGGACACGTCCACCTTTTCGTGACTTCCCCCTGACCTGTCCCAACTGACTCCATTGCCTTCGGCCAAACCTGTTTGGGCAGCTCCTCGCCCAGTGGCCGAATACGATAGCATCAATACATAACATTCCACGAACCATTCACGACATACAGACCATGCTTTCTGCAAACATGCACCTGTCCACACTCCTTGTTTATGGCCAGTTTTATGACTGGGTTGTGCCTTCCTTTATTAATGTTTCATCGATATCTGATGGGAGTTCCAGGCCTAACTGGGTAATCTATCAACAAACTGGACATCTAAAATATGGGCTTGCTTACATGACTCTGCTCTTTGTATTATTGTAGAAATATGTGTATAGCCATATCATAAACTCAGGAATTCTTGCTTGCAGCTATTATTTTTGTATATAAGGAGACGGCTGGTTCTGTAAAAACGAACAGTCTCCCGAGAACCTACACTCCGTGTGGTGTACTTCTGGGACACGTGTTACTTGGTAGCTACCAATAAAACTTGATCTTTGACGGTAACTAGAAGACTCCGTGTTTCTGTGGTCCGGAACAAGGGAGAACTCAGAGGTCCTCGGGTGCTACCCCCTGGCACCACCGGGTTCCTAAAAACCCGGCACCTCAAGCAGTGGTGGCTGCTGTCGCCCTGGTGGAATGGGCGCGCAGCCCCACTGGAGGCTCCTTCTTAGCCAAAGAATAGCAGGCTTTAATGCACAAAATGACCTGGAGATGGTCAGTTTGTGCACAGCCCGATCTTAGCGCCCATGTAACCAACAAAGAGCTGGTCGTCCACCTGGAATTGTTTGGTGTGATCCAAGTAGAAAGAAAGTGCACGTTTTGGATCCAGACGGTGGAGCCTCTCTTTCTCTTTCAAAGGATGCGGAGGTGGAGAGAAGGTGGGCAAAGTGATGGTTTGGCCAATGTGGAAAGAAGTAACCACCTTAGGAAGAAAGGATGGTCTAGTTCTTAGGACGGCTAGAAAGGGAGGCTTAGAAGACAGAGCATGCAGCTCACTCACCCTGCACGCAGAGGTGATGGCCATCAGAAAGGCAGTTTTCAAAGTGAGAAGTCTGAGAGGACAGTTATTCAGTGGCTCAAAGGGAGCGCACATAAGGTATGTCAGGACCAAGTTCAAGTCCCACTGGTGCATTACGAAGGGAACAGGAGGAAAAAGATGAGTAATGCCCTTAAGAAATCTTGGGACTTGAAAAGAGCAGGCTGATCGGGTAGCCTGAGAAAGGTTGAAATGGCCGAGAGGTAGCCCTTAAGAGTGCCCAGAGCAGAGCCTTCCTTGGCCAAAGAAAGAAGGAAAAGACGAACCTCAGAAAGAGGGGCAGAAAGGGGATCCACAGACTTTGCTGTGCACCATGCCATAAATGTATTTCACTGGGGGAGTATACCGTCAGTGGAGGGACGCCTGGCTGCCAAGATTACACCACAGACTTAAGGGAGGCAGGTTAAACGACGTTAATTGCTGTCGATCAATCTCCACACAAGGAGGTGGAGGCTGGACAGGTTTAGGTGGAGAACCAACCCCTGCTGCTGAGACAGAAGATCCTCCCGAAGAGGCAGTCGGATCCATGTTGAGCAGCTTGGGATACCAGACTCTTCGTGCCCAATCCGTAGCCACAAGAATGACTTTGGCCTGGTCGTGGTTGATCATCTTCAGTACTTTGGGCAGAAGTGGTATAGGCGGAAAGTCGTATAGAAGACCGCAATTTCACTTGCAACGAAAAGCGTTGCCTAGCGAGTACCGCCTTGGAAATTCCAACGAGAGAACTGCTGACATTGCGCGTTCTCTTCGGTGGCGAATAAATCTAACCAAGGCTCTCCCCACTGCTGAAAGAGACCTTGCACCACCTCTGAGTGAAGACGCCATTCGTGATCCATCATGCAACTGCGTCTGGGTTCGTCCGCCCTGGCGTTCAGAGAACCTGCCAGGTGTTGAACCACCAGAGATATGCCCTGATGTTCCAGCCATGTCCAGAGGCAGAGGGCCTTTTGACATAGGGTCCATAACCCCACCCACCCTGTTTGTTGCAGTACCTCTGTACTGCTAGAGGCACTCCTTGTAGTCTGACACCCTGTGATGACCTTTGACTACCACTATTTTAATTGACTTTGGTGTCTTATTTTATCCTAGCCTGAATGTTTGACGTCCTGCATATGACTTGTTTCTTTGAAAGGTTTCTTTCTTGTAATCTTTCAGTATTTCAGTGTTAGTTGTCAGAGTAGAACAGCCCTGCCAAGAACAGAATGTGTGGGATGTGCATTTCAAAGCATGAGAGAGAGGTGTGGAATGTACTTTTTGGTTTCAAAGTGCAGTGTTATGAGCAGTAGTGCACAAATGTGCACTGTGTTGTACATTAAGAGATGATGTACGTGATGCTATAAGCAGTGGTGCACAAATGTGCATTGTGTTGTTCATTGGTAGCATTATTAAGTTATTACTATTGGCTTTGACATGGCCTCATGTCATCCTGAATTCTGACTGCCTGGCTTGAGCTTTATCTGCGTGCAAGTTGTTTGGGTTAATCATGTGCAAGGATTGTTTTTGTGAGAGATTGTTTAATGGACCCTGGAAGGCTTTCGTGAGCTTCGTCAAGATAAAGGCTGGAACATGCAAAAATGTAGAGGGGTTCTCAAAAATCCGGACCCTGGTGTTTTCACGATATCGAGGTCCAATACCCGTGTCACAAAACCTCAACGCACCAAGACGATTTTGGTATCTATGAACCGATAATAATTAGGACATCATTCCTGTGTATTTGCGTCACAATCGAGGGTTGCCAACACCCCAAAATCGTAGTTTCCGTCCCCATCCCTTAAAACTCCATTTTGTGAATGGCATCCATCTTGTATCTTGCCCTCATGTTAAGTCAATTAAAGGTCGAGCTTGATCAAGAGGGACACGTCCACCTTTTCGTGACTTCCCCCTGACCTGTCCCAACTGACTCCATTGCCTTCGGCCAAACCTGTTTGGGCAGCTCCTCGCCCAGTGGCCGAATACGATAGCATCAATACATAACATTCCACGAACCATTCACGACATACAGACCATGCTTTCTGCAAACATGCACCTGTCCACACTCCTTGTTTATGGCCAGTTTTATGACTGGGTTGTGCCTTCCTTTATTAATGTTTCATCGATATCTGATGGGAGTTCCAGGCCTAACTGGGTAATCTATCAACAAACTGGACATCTAAAATATGGGCTTGCTTACATGACTCTGCTCTTTGTATTATTGTAGAAATATGTGTATAGCCATATCATAAACTCAGGAATTCTTGCTTGCAGCTATTATTTTTGTATATAAGGAGACGGCTGGTTCTGTAAAAACGAACAGTCTCCCGAGAACCTACACTCCGTGTGGTGTACTTCTGGGACACGTGTTACTTGGTAGCTACCAATAAAACTTGATCTTTGACGGTAACTAGAAGACTCCGTGTTTCTGTGGTCCGGAACAAGGGAGAACTCAGAGGTCCTCGGGTGCTACCCCCTGGCACCACCGGGTTCCTAAAAACCCGGCACCTCAAGCAGTGGTGGCTGCTGTCGCCCTGGTGGAATGGGCGCGCAGCCCCACTGGAGGCTCCTTCTTAGCCAAAGAATAGCAGGCTTTAATGCACAAAATGACCTGGAGATGGTCAGTTTGTGCACAGCCCGATCTTAGCGCCCATGTAACCAACAAAGAGCTGGTCGTCCACCTGGAATTGTTTGGTGTGATCCAAGTAGAAAGAAAGTGCACGTTTTGGATCCAGACGGTGGAGCCTCTCTTTCTCTTTCAAAGGATGCGGAGGTGGAGAGAAGGTGGGCAAAGTGATGGTTTGGCCAATGTGGAAAGAAGTAACCACCTTAGGAAGAAAGGATGGTCTAGTTCTTAGGACGGCTAGAAAGGGAGGCTTAGAAGACAGAGCATGCAGCTCACTCACCCTGCACGCAGAGGTGATGGCCATCAGAAAGGCAGTTTTCAAAGTGAGAAGTCTGAGAGGACAGTTATTCAGTGGCTCAAAGGGAGCGCACATAAGGTATGTCAGGACCAAGTTCAAGTCCCACTGGTGCATTACGAAGGGAACAGGAGGAAAAAGATGAGTAATGCCCTTAAGAAATCTTGGGACTTGAAAAGAGCAGGCTGATCGGGTAGCCTGAGAAAGGTTGAAATGGCTGAGAGGTAGCCCTTAAGAGTGCCCAGAGCAGAGCCTTCCTTGGCCAAAGAAAGAAGGAAAAGACGAACCTCAGAAAGAGGGGCAGAAAGGGGATCCACAGACTTTGCTGTGCACCATGCCATAAATGTATTTCACTGGAGGAGTATACCGTCAGTGGAGGGACGCCTGGCTGCCAAGATTACACCACAGACTTAAGGGAGGCAGGTTAAACGACGTTAATTGCTGTCGATCAATCTCCACACAAGGAGGTGGAGGCTGGACAGGTTTAGGTGGAGAACCAACCCCTGCTGCTGCGACAGAAGATCCTCCCGAAGAGGCAGTCGGATCCATGTTGAGCAGCTTGGGATACCAGACTCTTCGTGCCCAATCCGTAGCCACAAGAATGACTTTGGCCTGGTCGTGGTTGATCATCTTCAGTACTTTGGGCAGAAGTGGTATAGGCGGAAAGTCGTATAGAAGACCGCAATTTCACTTGCAACGAAAAGCGTTGCCTAGCGAGTACCGCCTTGGAAATTCCAACGAGAGAACTGCTGACATTGCGCGTTCTCTTCGGTGGCGAATAAATCTAACCAAGGCTCTCCCCACTGCTGAAAGAGACCTTGCACCACCTCTGAGTGAAGACGCCATTCGTGATCCATCATGCAACTGCGTCTGGGTTCGTCCGCCCTGGCGTTCAGAGAACCTGCCAGGTGTTGAACCACCAGAGATATGCCCTGATGTTCCAGCCATGTCCAGAGGCAGAGGGCCTTTTGACATAGGGTCCATAACCCCACCCACCCTGTTTGTTGCAGTACCTCTGTACTGCTAGAGGCACTCCTTGTAGTCTGACACCCTGTGATGACCTTTGACTACCACTATTTTAATTGACTTTGGTGTCTTATTTTATCCTAGCCTGAATGTTTGACGTCCTCCATATGACTTGTTTCTTTGAAAGGTTTCTTTCTTGTAATCTTTCAGTATTTCAGTGGGAGTTGTCAGAGTAGAACAGCCCTGCCAAGAACAGAATGTGTGGGATGTGCATTTCAAAGCATGAGAGAGAGGTGTGCAATGTACTTTTTGGTTTCAAAGTGCAGTGTTATGAGCAGTAGTGCACAAATGTGCACTGTGTTGTACATTAAGAGATGATGTACGTGATGCTATAAGCAGTGGTGCACAAATGTGCATTGTGTTGTTCATTGGTAGCATTATTAAGTTATTACTATTGGCTTTGACATGGCCTCATGTCATCCTGAATTCTGACTGCCTGGCTTGAGCTTTATCTGCGTGCAAGTTGTTTGGGTTAATCATGTGCAAGGATTGTTTTTGTGAGAGATTGTTTAATGGACCCTGAAAGGCTTTCGTGAGCTTCGTCAAGATAAAGGCTGGAACATGCAAAAATGTAGAGGGGACGTGGAAACTCCTTTCTGCCATGGAATGCTTGCTTGAAAGCTGGCCAGTCCTAGTAAGATTCCTTTGGCGCGGGGAGGAAACTCTCGAACCTTCTAGTGTATGTTTTGAGACTATAAAGCTGAGGTTTGCTGCCAGCTGAGTTGGGAGCTCACTTACAGAGTAGACTTACTGCTGCAAGACAAACGGAACTTGAATCCCAGCCGAGAGTCCGAGCCAGCTGTGAACGGGCCCCCCAGCAAGAATTGACAAGGATGTCAAGTGAACAATCTGGTGAGGTGATCTGTTTCTGACTAGTGCTATTGTGATGCATGGTTTCATTGCTGTGGTCATTTGAGGTGATTTAGTTTTGATTATTGCCATTGTGCTGTGTAGCCAGTGGCTTTGATCATTTGAGGTGTTTTCTTTGTGATTTAGTGTGTATTTCTTTCTGATCTCTTGCAGGACGTCCCATCATATCTGCTTGAGTCTTATCTCATATTATTTGGTGCTTGTTTATTCATTAGTATTATTCATGCATTTAACTGTTGCATTTACCAAGTGTGTGTGTGTGTATATATATATATATATTTGAATGTTGTGCATTTGGCATATGGGAAAACCTTTATGTTAGAGAGCATTGTGTAAAATAAAACCCTTTCTAGGTGTTTTTGTGTTATGTCTCCTGCTTTGCCATGTGTTTGAGCCACTGTGTGGGAGATCCTGTATTATTTGAAAGGCGAAGCAAGACAACCACATAGAGGTGGTGTTGTGCATGAACACCTGCACTACTCTTCCCAGGACAGAGGGAAGGAATGCTTTGAGTGCAAGACGGATCGCCCGAAGCACCAGAAGGTTGATGTGGAGGTCGGACGCCACCGGAGACCAGAGGTCTCTGATCTCCGCCTCTCCCATGTGGGCGCCCCATCGCAGAAGGGATGTGTCTGTCTCCACTGTGTATTCTGGATGGGGAAGGGAAAGGGATCTGGCGCTAACCCAATCCTGGTTTGTTAGCCACCACTGCAATTGTCGTGCAGTGCCCTCCGAGATCTGGACGTAATCAGAGAGATTTCCCTGATGCTGTGCCCACTGGAAATTCAGGTCCCACTGCAGAGCCTACATATGCCACATGGCATGATCGACCAGCAGGATGCAGGAAGCCATGAGATCCAGCAGCCTCAGGGTCATCCTGACCAAAACCCAGGATAGGGGCTGAAAGATCGGAATCATAGCTCGAATATCCCGGACTCGCGGTTTTGGATGATAAACCCGAAACTGCGTTGAGTCCAGAACCGCTCAGATGGAGAGGAGCTTCTGAGAGGGGTCAGGTGTGACTTCGGCACATTAATGGAGAACTCCAGCGAATGCAGGAGGTTGGCTGTAGTCTGGAGGTGGGAGACAACAGCCTGGGGCGAGCCCGCCTTCAACAGCCAGTCATCGAGATAGGGGAAGACTGGAACCTCTGATCTGCGCAGATGAGCTGCGACCACCGCCATCACTTTCATGAACACCCGAGGGGCACTGGTAAGACTAAAGGGGAGCCCGTTAAATTGAAAGTGCTTGTGGCCTACCGTGACCGCTGGTAACGCTGGTAGGCCGGCGGGACAGGGATGTGAAAGTAAGCATCCTGGAAGTCCAAAGCTACCATCCACTCTCCAGGGTCGAGGGCAGACAAGACCTGAGCGAGTGTCAACATTTTGAACTTCTCCTTAGGAGGAAGCGGTTGACGTTCCTGAGATCCAAGATAGGACGCAGGCCTTTGTCCTTCTTGGGTACCAGAAAGTAGTGGGAATAACAATCACGACATGCTTCTGGGGCAGGAACGCACTTGATGGCACCCTTGGCGAAGAGTGCTGAAACTTCCTCTTGAAGAAGAGCCAGGTGATCCTCCGACATAAAATTGTATTGAGGTGGCATGGAGGGAGGGGTAGTCTAGAAGGGGAGGGAGTAGCTCCTTCGGACTATTTGCAAAACTCACCTGTCCGACGTGATGGTGCACCTGTGGGGGAGATGATGGCGGATCCTGCAGCCCACTGGCATTTGGTGGCCTTGAAAGATCGGACTAGGAGGGTTTGGAGGCTGCTGCAGGGGGGGCTGTGGTGGATTGACTCGCTCGCTGGCCCCCAGAACCACAGCAGTGGTTCTCACATCCCCGGCCGCGCTGGGGCTAAACAGCCTGCGCTGGCCTGTGGCTCTGAGCTTAATGGGCCATCCCTTCCGTAGGCAAAAGGCAGACTGCGCAGGACAGGTGGTGGAAAGGCCCAAGGACCTGGCCTTAGCCCGAAATTCCTTAAAGCGCTCTAGCTTGTTGTCTGCCTTGACGCCGAAAAGGCAACAGTCCTCAAAGGGCATGTTAATAAGCGTGGATTGGACATTCCCTGAGAAACCAGTTGAACAAAACGAGGCGTAGCGCCAAAGGGCTACTTATGTGGCAATTGTTCTGCCAACTGTGTCGGCTGTATCCAGACAAAAACTTTGCTGCATCTCTCCCTTCAGCAACGGCTCGAGAAAGCATGGCCAGGGACTCCTCCGGGCACTGAGGCAGCACTTGCGCAACCGTGTCCCAGACAGAGTGGGTAGAACGGCCCAATAGACATGCAGTGTTTACCAACCGCAGTCCCAAGCTGTTGGAAGAAAACATTTTCTTATCAAGTTGATACAGCTCTTTGGATCCCGTTTCCGGGGGTGCGGCGGGAATGCGCCCTTGTCCGTAGAGGCTTGGACTACCAAGCTCACAGGGGTGTGGTGTTGGGAAAGGAAAGTGGGGTCGCCTGGGGCCCGGCAGTAGCGTCGAGCAATCATCTGTCCACAGGAGCCCCTGTGTTGGGCATGGACCAAGTGCCCAAAAGGATGTCCGTCAAGGCTTCATGAAACAGCAGCAGGGGATCCGAAGAGCTCGCTGCCGCTTGAAGCACCTCTGTCAGGAGGCTAGTTCTGATTGCCACCGTAGGTAGCTCGAGGTAGAGAGCCTCGGCCGCCCGATGCAACACCACTGCATATGACGCTCCCTCCTCCGTCACGGTAGGAGGAGACAACATGCCAATGTCTGGCATCCCCCAGTTCCTCTCTCCAGTCCTGCTCATACTCCATCTGGTCTGATAAAGGGTCTCCAGACCCCTCCCAGTGCTCCTCACCCTCGTCTGGCTGCCAATCTGGTCTCAAGGAGCCAGGGTAGAACAGGGGCAGAAAAATTCCTGTTGGCGCCGCTCCGACTGCGGGGCCCGAAGGCGAGTGGAGTGGTGGAGTGGTGTGGCTCACTGGTTAGAGGCGGCAGACCTGGAAGCAGAGGACGGCCCGGGACCAGGGTTCTATCCCCGACGCGGCAGGGTCGTGGACCAGGGTCAGCGGACTCGATAATTCTCGCCTCGGTGCCTACTCTAACCAGGGATCACACTCGGCAACTCTGGGCATTAGCTTGCCTCATCTCCACAACGGCCCCCCACATACGCTGGGGATGCCTGGTTTCACCTTGGAGATACCCAGTAGGGACCATCTCACAGGGAAAGCCAGGACGGGTTCCCCAGCGGTCTACAGCGCAGAGATACTCCTTCGGGAGTCGATTCTAGCGCTTTAGAAACCCTCAATTAAGGCGTTCCAGCAGAGTCGGGCTGCCCAAAGATGGCATGCATCGCTTTGTAGAAACTCTGAAGCTGTGCAGGGTTCGCATCGGGTCCCAGCAAGGGAGGGAAACCCGGAGACGACCCAGCGGGTTCCGCATGCAGAGCCGCGGGAGAGGCACCACCAGCATCCCTTGTCGCGTCGGCCGACGGACGGGGAGAAATCGAAGAGCAACAATGCTTTTTCCACTTCTTTTTGTGCTTCGACTTATCTGACCCCGACGAAGGGTGGAGGTGGTTCTGCGACTGGGACCTCGAGCGGCGCGGAGCCGACTACCGGGCTTCAAGTAGCTTTCAGGACCGCTCCCGCAAAGTCTTCGGGGCCAAGGTCTGGCAGTCGGAGCATGACTTGGGATTGTGGTCGCGCTCCAGGCAGTAGAGGCACAGGCGGTGCGAATCAGTCACCGACATGAGTCGGGTGCAGGAACCGCAAGCCTTAACGCCGGGCATCCCTTGTGCACCAGGAGTCGAAGGTCTAACTACTAAGTCAGCAAAAGTCGAGAAAAAGTTCAGTAAAAAATTGACTGGGGGTACCGATCTCTCTGGATCTGCGTTTGCTGGTGCGGAAAAAGAAAGAACTGACGTCAGCGAGGGCGGCGTCTAAGTAGCTACCTCGAGAACGAAGCAGAACGCTGACGAAAAACTTTCTGGATCCAGTCTGACGCCTGGGGGAGATTCTAAGGTAAGGAATCTATAACTAACTATTTCTTTTAGATTTTAGTATTTAGGTGGCCCCTTGACACCAGGAACTCAGATGCATTTGCCTGAAAGAAGAAGGACAAATCAGATTTTAAGACACAAGAACTGTACCACAGCACCAAACCTGCCACAAAACCTTGCCTGACTGCTGCTGCTCTCAAGACAGTCACCAACACCGCCTTGTCCAGAAGTGGAACAGCCTCCCCAACCCCTTGGAGGTCAGCTGAGCACTTCATCAACCCAGCAACATCTCTCTTGGAGTGGAGGAGCCACTTCCCCGCACCAGCAGGCACCGGCCACATCTGCCCAGTACAGCGTTGAGGGAGCAGCGCCCCAGGAGGAGGACTCCCAGAAGTCAGCCCCAGCTCCCCAGCGAGTACTAAGCCGCTAGACCCTCCAGGAGCTTCTGCACCAATACCCGGAACACGACAGCTTCAGAAACTTACATGCACATCAAGGAACTTCAAGAGAGACAAGCTCCACATCGAGAGTGGCCCTCTGTGTTTCTTTACCATCTTCTGCTGGTACACCAAGAACTGTGGTAGCCTCTAACTCACTGACCCGCCGGACAAAACGCAGCTACACTAAAGCGTCTCAGCCGGGCTTAAATAAACCAACGGTGTCTTCGTGGTTTTGAGACCCTCAAGAGCCAAACCCGTACCCACCCCCACCCCCCCACCCTCCTTCCCCGGGTTCTGCCAGACTGGTTTCTCAGTCCGCATTTGTAGACTTTTTCCTACAGGTACTTTTCCCATTGACTTCAGCGTGTAGAGTTCGAGGCAATCACTGCGTACAGCACATGTGCGCACAGACACCTCAGGGCAGGTAAACCTGAACTGCTGGTGCTTTCTGGGACCTTGCTCCCGACTTACTATAAGTCCAGAACAACAGTCCTGTAAGTTGTCTGTTAGTGTACTATGCAGTGGATGGTTCTCCCATAGAACAACATTACTGCGTTCTAGGCTCATGCCTCAAATATGACAGTTGTGACTTCTACAGTTTTTACTGTAATAATTGACAACGTCTAAAGTACTTACCTGTTTCCGATGATCTTGGTGTCTAAAATTATATAAAAATCAAACCTGTGTTATTTTTCTAAATTGGTCTAGGGATTCTTCTTTGGTGTATGTCTCATTTATTGTCTTAATGTCTTATTTATTCTCCATGTGGGCAAAAAATACTTAACACTACCCTCTGATAAGCCTCGTCTGGACTTTCTGCATAGGGTACTTCTTTTTCGTGCACTACATAAAAAGCCTGCTTCCTACATGCACCGAATGGCCATAAGAATGTCAGTTAGGGTTTCAATGAATGAAGTAAGAGCTCAGATGAGGCCGGTCCAGGGTACATAACTTCAGTAAGGGCATTTGTCTTGACTTCAGCAGAAGGCAGTTGAAGTAACAGGGGTTCAGCTGATCGCCTAATTACAATAGCAGAGAAATGACTCTTTCCTGTTGGAGATTCAAGGGGTGAAATCAGCCTTGTATCAGCAGAAGTATCAAACATTGGCCACTTATAAGGCCATGTATAAAGAGTCATCATCATAATTTTGGCGTAAATCCCCACTGTAATCTCCAACTGTTGGTAAACTCTGATTTGAATCAGCATCAACAATATGATAGAGCCTCCAAGGATGGCTCCACAGTAGTGGAAGTGTATTATATGAGGCACACTGTACAAGGAGTCGGGGCACGACCTTGGCAGGGGTTGAGAAGGATTCAGCTTGGGGTTAAACTTCCGAATCAGATCCTGTTCTCGCGCCAGCTAGGTCAGGACCAGCATAAAGGAAAGGCAGACCGGTGTAGGTAACGATCCCTCAATGGATAGTGGTACTGGAATCAGGTGCAAAACCCGAGACGGGTTCTAGGGGCTCAGACAGCACAGAGGACAGATTTGTCAGCATTAACCAAACTGAAGGCCACTGTGAATATTTCGAGAGCCCAAAGTCAGAGAGCTGGAAGAGTGCTAAAAGTATGCAGTATGGTCTCCTCAAATGCCTAGACATGCTGCAACATCACTGATTGCCTGGGGAATTTGTGATGCAATCAGCACCAGGTGCGAAAACGGCTCCCCAATTGGGTACTGGAAGCAAGATGGATTAGCACTTTGAGGCCCTTGCGACTTCTCTTTAGAGAGAAAGTGGAGGGACTGGGTTGAGTCCTGCTTCGACTTACCGGACAAGCTTAACCTAAAAACAACTATCACATATGTGGCCTCGGGGGCATGAATGGGCCCGTGCCCTCCACTGGGACTTACAGGAGGTTCATAACTTCTTATGATGTTGGGCAAAGTACTGCTTCACTCCTGGGTCCCAGATCACCTCAGGGTGCGTGATGGAACATTTGGAGTACACTGGAAATTAATTTGTAGAAAACCGTCAACTGAAAAAAAAGAGAGAAAGGAACTGATGTGTGCATGCAGGGTGGCATTTATATGTGGATCCACTCCATCACTTCCAGGGCATAACAAAGCCAATGTAGAGCCGCATGCACGAACTAGCGGCACACAGGGGCACTGCTGTGAAATCTTTTGGATCTAGTCTGGCAGCGGCAAACATTATCAAGGTGAGTAATCTGTGATTAGAAGTATCCAATCGAATTACATACATGCAACCTACTTGGCCCACAAATCCAGATTGTCTAGGCTATTAATGTACATATTGACAAATTGAACAATACTTAAAAACACATTTAATCATTGCCTTTCCTGAATTGTCCACATTTGTTACGAAATTGAAAATCCTCACATAATTCCATATTTCAACAAGTTAAGCTTTACATTTTATGCACAAAAAATTTTACCTTTTCTGACACAGGTTAGGTTTACTTAATAAAAAATATCTAACATATACGATGACTACCTCTGAAGTCAGGCATTCAACATCAAATCATACACGGGACAAAGCCCATACCTTCATCTGAACTGCGTTAGTGATGTATGTGAAGTAGTGAGGAGCAAAATCAAGGAAGGACTGAACTTCGAGACGGGGCATTTGCTTCAAAATGAACCGGTCATCTATAAAAGCAAAACAGATTATTTACATGCATATATAAATGATGCTTGTTTCAACACAAACAATCCAGCAATGTGAACATTCACTAGTATTTTACTTCAAAAGTTCTGGTAGTGACATTAATATTAAGCTATGTTCCAACCATGGAGCAAAATGCTTTAGCAAGTCAATTCCTAGTTTTAGTAACACAAATTAGAAACTGAATTTAGTGAGTTGTAGGGAGTTTATGAGCAACTGAAAGAGCAGATTACATTTTATGGTTGAAATGAAACCTAGGCATCATCAATGTTGAAAAACAGCTGAAATCTTAGTATACACTCCTGAAGAAAATACTATCTTTATGTGGAAATGTCTGAAAATTAACATTTGAGTCTTACAATAATATACAGTTTTTATGAACTGCAAAATTGATGTTTCCTTTTTGAAGTAAATTATGACACAAAAAAAATTATATTTTTAAATTAGTGCAGCTATTGGTGCTCAGTGCACTGGGTGTATTTTGGACGAATATGATGATTTACTGTGTAGCAACGATTAAAGTCTCCATCAGCATGAAAGAGATGGTGTAAGTTAGGGTTTATCTGGTCATTACATTTTATGCACTGCAATCATTATTGGAAAGCTTCGCTTTCAGTGTTCTCCAATAGCAATAATTGAAGCGAGCCTCCATCGGAAGCATGGCATACGGAGGACTATAAGTAAGATAGGAAAATACTGGTTTATCTGTTCAATAAAAATGTTGTATGTTTAATATGGTAACTCAAAATCCTAATTCAATAATGGAAACATAAACACATCAGTAGAACCTAAACAACTCTTAACTCTAACTAGATATAAAATGGAAGTACATTCCACACACTTTATTTGGAAGAATAATTAATCAGTACAGTCATGCAAAGATGACCCCCTACATTTCATTAAAAAAACTGGCAAAAAATAGCTGTTACCAACAGACCACTGAATTTCTAATCCTCTGTTTTTAGCACTCCGCCCCAAAAGTAAGATCAGGGTTGACGAGCACTGTAAAAACAAGAAACGGTTTCAAGGATAAACTTAAAAACAGCACAACTCAACAATAAAAAGTGGCTGTAATAAGATAATTGTAAATAACACGGGAAAATATGTACAAATGAAGGGTGTATGACACTTTGGGAAAGCTAACAAATGTATGGTTGGTGGTATTGCACTCTGTCCTCAAATTTGACCACTTGGTCGGTACGTGTGCTGCACTAGATTGGTGCCTGCTAGAACCCAACAATACAATGAATATGGCCTGGGATCACTAGATCACCAGGACTCCAGCGCGCACTAACTAAATTAAAATTTTCAAAGTTTTCCAATTATTGCATTTTTAATCCATATGCTTTGTTTTTTGCATCATTTCATTTTAAACACGTAAAGTATAATCAAATGTAATATATACATAAATAATATACAATTGACATATCATATCATACATTTTTCACAAATCTTTATGCACAACACAATTATATATACAACCCAATGCATTTCGGGGTTATGAACCCCTTCATCAGGGGCCTATAAAAGAAAAGAGAAAAAGGAAACCTATTTAATTACGATGCTTAAAGAAGGGTATTCATTTACTGTATAAAGTCATATAGCGTTCTCTTACCTAAATAACTGGTTGCAAACTTATTGCATGGTCTACATAGTTTAGGGAGGATCTAAAAAAATGTATAATCAAATGAGTATCCAAACTAGCGCTATGAATAGCACAAGATATTACATAGTGCTTGTATATAGTTACCTCACATCCGGTAGTTGAAAAAGACTACCTATAAATAATTGAAAAACATAAGTTTGCCATGAGCAATCCGATAAATCATTGTCAGTAAACCACAAGGGTTTGTTTGCCATGTAATGAGCGCAAGGCTCTATGCTCACCTCAAGATCTGTGCTTCTTATCAACGGTGTTTAAAGGGAATCTGACAGAATAAATAAATGAAAAACGTTGAGGGACCTCTCATGCGTGATACCACCGTGTTACGTACTGGTCAGTTTCCAAATCAAAATACTGAACGTTATTTTACCTGCGAGTCTTTTTGTGTTTCACGGAGTCTCGCTAACCCTCAGCTTACTCCCATGCTACAAATAAAATGAAAGCTGCGTTTAGCATTCGGTTAGTTGAACCGATTACCATCAGGTTTAAGGGGCTCTCATACAACTAAACGCTTACCGGAGATGCATAGAAGGTGGCGTTGTACCGGCGTCTTCCCTCACTGCTAACACCGAGGACGATAGTCCTTCGTTTATGTTAATGCGGTTAACCTGATGCTTCCAAAACGAAAAACGGACTCAAGCATAAACCGATGGCGGCCATATCTAAAGAGGGTTATTCTCAACTGATTATCTATGGGTTACGAACTAATGGACTAAAGGGAGCATATTAAACAGATGACTGAATGGCTTTACTCGTGAATGACTACATTCGGATAATACCCGAAGTCATATCTACTCATTCTATGGCCAATAGGGGCGAAACAGATAAGGAGAAGTAAAGAAAAAGAGGGAGAAGTAAAGAAAAAGAAAAAATATCATTTGATCACATCTACATTCTTTTGTTATCAATATGAATAGTCCAAATGACAATTAAATCATATCTGAAATCAAGTGGTAACACTATGTGTATTTCAACCTATTCTAGGCACCACTGTGTAGGTTATACCCTGCGGGAAATTAGCTGCAATCTCTGATTTAAACTAAAGGAAACATATCATGTCCAATTTGTCATTGAGCCCATCTGGAACTAAAGTCTGCAATTTCCGAATCCAAAAGGTTTCTCTTCTGAGTAAGATTTTTGCATTGTCTACTCCCAAACGTTGTGGGACTTGTTCGATAATTTGAAATCGAACCTGTGCTATGGTATGGCCTTTTTCAACCCAATGTCTAGCCAATGGTGAAGTCATATTCTTATTTCGAATTCTGCTTTTGTGCTCAGCCAAGCGTATTCTCATCTTCCTGTCGGTTTTGCCGACATACAATAATCCGCAAGGACATTTAATGGAGTATACCACGTGCTCTGCGTTGCAGTTTGCCGAATGTCATAGACTTATTTGTTCTCCTGTTTTGGGATGAGACAATTTACTTCCACTGATTACGTTATTACAGTTCTTACAGTTAAAGCATTTGGTTGTACCTCTAGGGTTGGCTGTTTCTAATTCCATGTCATCTGGTCTGTTCAACAATTCTTTTATGTTTCTTGACCTTGAGTATGCAAAAAGGGGTTTCTGGTCATAAAGATGTTCAAAATCACTTTCCATTTGTAAAATATCCCATCTTTTAAGTATTGTCCTTTTGATTTCTCTTGTTGCCGTTGAATATTTTTAAACGAATACCATCCTCTTTTTTGAGTCCTTGGTCTTTTTTTGTAACAGTTCTGCCCTTGGTATCGTTTTAACCCTTTCCATTTGCAAGTCAATTAGTTTTTCGGGATAACCTCGATTTAGGTAACAAAGTTTCTGTTTTTCAAAGCTTTTGGCACATTGAGTATCATCAGATGCTATCCTTTTTATTCTCATAAATTGAGACACTGGGAGATTGTTTTTAAGGGTTGTCGGGTGGAAGCTTCCATACTGAAGTGCAGTATTCTTATCAGTTGGTTTTCTGTAAAGTTCAGTGTGAATCTTATTACCATCCATTTTCACCTGCACATCCAGAAAAGGTAGTGTAGTGATACTCATTTGGCTTGTGAGTTGAATCCTTGGATTAATTAGATTTAAACTCTGTATGTTGCGCTTGAGGTCTTCCATTGGTTTCTTCCAGACGAGAAAAACGTCATCAATGTACCTTTTATAGTACAGAATGCCAGTTTGCCATGTAATGTCTTCCAAGATGTACTCCAATTCAAATTTCGCCATAAAGATGTTTGCGTAGATACATGCCCCAGGAAAACCCATGGCTGTGCCGCTTAATTGATGAAATACTCATTTTGCCATACGAAGTAGCTGTTGCTTAAACAAAATTCTAGTAGTTGTAAAATTAGGTACTTCGTTTCAAGTGGTTTGTCCATTCTCAACAGTGCCCATTCCATGGCTTCAAGGCCCAATTGATGAGGGATCGATGTGTAAAGTGACACAACGTCTATTGTGCACAATACTAGGTTTTCTTCAGTTTGTAGATTCAAAGAAGTCACACTTCTCAGGAAGTGCGAAGTGTCCTCCAGATATGTTGGCCAGTCTTGCATGGGAAAGCTGGCAGCATCAACCACCATCAAGGCACCATACCACCACAGAAATTACACTGAGCAGCATACATTTGGTACCCCTGATGGGGACTTCATTTTCCTTATTTTTTTCTATGCCCTGAGAAGCAGAAATGTAACTGACAATACTGGAACCCTGGTTAAAGGCAGAGTTATATTGAATTTCTGCAGCATGGCCTCTTTGGAGGCTACAACGTGATGCGGATACAAAGAAAGTCGGAGGAACTCAGGCATATTTTTTCAAGCATCTGAATGCATGCCGAGGAGAAATACTACGCTGGAGTCGGGTCCAGTAGACACAGATTTTGGTGACCTCACCTTACACAGGAGCACTTGGTAGTTGAGGCGTCTCAGTTGTGTTTCTTGTGCTATTCTTTAAAGCCTTATATTTAGATTTACACAATGAGGGCGAAAAGGAGAGCGACTAGCCTTGTTTCTTGTATTTGCGGATGGAAAATTTGAATTCCCATCTCCTCAACATGTCCAGGTACAGAGCAAAATTGCTATAGGACTTGAAGTCATTTTGGCCCTCAGATAACATAGACAGCATGCAGGTCTGTGCAGAACATCTGCTCCCTACAAGGTTTGAAGCCTGTAGTCTTCTGTGGCCATATCCCTGCGACACTGCCAGGATAAATGTATTTGTGTAGTATTTGTTCTGTAATTGAACAACATTGGTAGTAATAGAGCTCAGAATCCAGGTCTGTGTCAAAGTGCACGTAAAAGAGAGGTACAGAATTCAGCACCCAGAGTTGGTGCCTATATGCAATTCTGTATTGTCATGGCTAGGGTGGGGCGGAGCCATAATGGAGTTCGCAGTGTTTTTCCAGATCCAGTCTGGAGACTTAAAGGATTACATAAGTTGAGCATTTTACAGGAAGAAATAAGCGTCATAATTACAGTAAATTGCAGCAAATCAACATGATGGCTTTTCTGCTGCCCTCTGTGCATATTTTCCAAATAACAGTGCCTTTCTTATGTATGGCAATTGTACTCTTGAGGACCCCAGGACCCCAGCTGGCAATCTCTGGTTGACTGAAGCCCCATGAACACTGTTACTAGAGTAAGAATTCCAGGTGGCAGTGATTTTTGGCAAAATTCTGTATACACCATGCTTTTGGAAATACGGAAGGAGAATGCAACACACAGTTTTAGGTCTCGCCTACGCAGCGTGCATGCGCTGCATAGGAAAGAGACCTTTAGCTATCGGTTCCCTTTTTCGGCCAGAAACGTGCACGCGTACCATTACCTTCAATGGCAATGCGTGCACATTTGGAGATTCCCTTGTGGGAGCGAGCAGCTGGTGCCATATGTTATCAATTATTGCGCCTTGCTGCTCGCTCCCGCAAGGGAATCGCGCAGGCCCCCTCCTCTCTACCCTCCACCTGCTACCACGTGAGGCACGCGCTTGTGCTTGTTTAATGTGCAGACGCTTTCAGTTTCCATCATAGTTTTACATTTCAACCATTTGTCAACGGTGTAATAACCCCTTCGCCATCAAGAATGAATTTGGATTTTGTACACTAATAATTATCTCTATTTGGGATCTGACATTTCATCATATTGGCGTTTAATCAGATACGAAAACTTAAAGTATTTCCATTTTACTGTTTTTAATTGAATGTCACAAGAAATTCGAGTTTACAATTAGTCACTGTATTTTCAGCTCATTAAAAACAAAATGCTGCGTATTAAGGTAACTTACAAGTTTCCTGCTTAAAATTAACGTTTCTGGTTGTAATCTTTGCAGGTCTGTCTTCTATTTCAAAGAACTCACATGTGACTTCGTGGTTTGTCCACCGTCGGTATCTATTCTTCTTTGGTAACATGCTGTACATGTTGACGTCACCTTTTCGCTGTGGTTTATGGCATTCTAATCCAGCATGGCTACCTTCTTGTCTGAGTTTAACTTGTGTAAGCTTGTGTCAGGTCCAAACGGTGGTTTCGATGTGATCCTTAAGTTGGAACCTGGTGGGGAGGAAGGCAATCGGCTCCTGGTGACGACCCATGGCCGTACGGTGACCCTGTACAAGGTTAGTGGTTCGTTAAAGTTCTGTTTGAATTAGGAATCATTTTTCTTAGTGAATATGCCTTCCCATCTTTCTCCTTGGTAACACAATTCCTTTATCAGTTTGCCCCCAGCCAGTGTTATTTCGCCACTTTACCATTTATAATCATATTTACGCTCTTGATGCTGTGTTCCTCTTTTTTGTTTTTGACTGGTGAATGGCAAGAGGATTAACAGTACCTTTTAATACGCGATGCTTTCACTTTAAGTTGCACTGTACCTCATTTTTAAGTTGAATATATAGTTGTCCTATAATGTTACCAGCTGACTCCATGTCAACAAGGACACAATGCATTAATTTTAGACTTTTCCATTAGAAATCTGTTAAGAGAAGTCACCAACACGTAGGAAATTGTATTCTTCTCTTAAATCACATCCATCACAAGTAACACAGCCCCATCTGAATCAGCCACAATCCAAATGACCCAGTGGTCACCCAGGACACGCAGAGCTTCACATGATGCCCCTAGAACTCTACAGATTACATCAGAGTTACTGAAGTGAACCAGAACTCATAAAATACATCAAGATGTTTAACGAAAACCCAGGATTGAATCTTGTGGTTCTTCCGTACCAGGGGATCTGGTAACCTTATTGCCTGAGGCCAGTGCTGATTATGTACTAACTAATCTAGTGCCTCGAGGAACTGTGTGCTGCATGTTTTGTGTGCGTGTTACATTTGTGCTGCTAATTGCGTTTGTGGTGCCTATTCTCTGTGTGAGGAAAGTCTGCCTACTTCACAGTCAAAGCATGTTATGTGTTGCAAACTGGCACGCTGATGTTCATGTGGTCCCTGTTCTGTGTGTTAGAGCAGGCCCACTCCTTTGTAGTTGTTGATGGAGACGGATTGTCAATCATGCCTCTGAAGAGAAGCTTGTAACCTAAGCTCCCCATGGTGCACTGTGCTCTCTCTATTTTATCCTGTTCTCTCCGCACAAGTTGCAATCATTTAATTTTGTAAAGCAGCATATGCTTCTCTAACACCAATACCAGTTACAAAATAGGACACAGCAGTGTGTGCTTCGGCACACACATGCGCACATCTCCTACTGTTAAATTCCATCTCCCCCCTAGTATAAGAACACCTAGCAGTTTCATGTTATTGTTTACCTTATATGGTGATTAGACAGATCCCCTGCTGCACTCAGCAGCAGAAAAGCAAGAATTTTGAAGAATATCTTGAAATATTTTGCTCTAACCTGGGCAGTGAATGAGCTTAAAACATTGCCACTAGTCTACAGTCATGACTGACAGTATCAACTGCAGCTGAAAGATAGAACAAGCCCAGAAGGGAATTTAACATATGTTATGCAACATCCTGTCTTTTACCATAAGCGTATCAATCTTTGTGTAATATTTTGTTTGTAGTAGATCATATTAAGATGCCTTGAGTTGTGCGAACTTTTCTTAAATAAAGACCCGTCTTTTACAAAGTTTTAGGGTTTGGTGACGGTTTGACCTTCTTTCCAAAGAAGATTAGTGTTTTTATGGTTGAGGTTTCTGTCTGTGAAAGTCATTTAATTGTAGTGGCTGGTACCGTATTTTTCTTTGTAGAGTAATGTAGAATATATTAAAGTTCTGTTATTTGTTTCATGTAGTTCTTGGGTAAATTTATTGTAAAACATTTTGTGTGGATAATATGTTAGACTTTTTAGTCTCTCCGCTGCGAAGACAGTGTTCAATTCTTTTCTTTCTTATGTTGTTCCTTTGAGTGAGTAGCTATAGTTTGGATGTCATATATTAATTTCAACTTTATCAGATTTGCTTCATTTAAACATCTGTCTGTACAGAGTTAGGATCACCATATTTAACTTTCTTTCACCGTTGAGATTCTCAAATTCTATTCAGGGCTTCTGCTTAACTAGCGAGAAATCTCAGGGGTAATGTTTTGGGACTTTTATGCTGTGCTTGATTTTGGTATACTGCAGAGGCAGGCAGGTGACACCGCATTTTTTATTTTAACAGGGTTGGTGTCAAGAGAGTATTTTATTTAAAGCCAGGATCAAATATAATTTTGAATGTATTGCTAGTTTTTAGGTTGAGCCTTAGCGCAGCGCGCATGTGCTGCTCTAAGGATACGGCCTCTTGCAGCTGAACTCCACTTTTCAGAAGCTCGTGCTTGTGTGGATTTTTTAGCATTATTTTCATTGGCCTTTGCGTGCGTCTTTAAAAATAGACAACACGCAATTGGGTAAAGGCGTGCACATGTCCTGTCTCATCCATTGTCCCCGTCACCACCCCGGCCCCTCTGCTTGTTTACCTTGCTTCTGCACACAAAGGCACAACAATTAGGTGACTATCTTAAAGCATTCTGGGAGTTGTGCATGTTCGTGAGAACGGGCGGCGAGTGATGCTGGCATGTATTATCTGTATTATCTGCTTCCTTTGTTTTATAACATGTTGTCTGCCTGATGTGCTATTGCTTATACTTTACGTATGATTAATTCTCCGATGCGCATATGACCCCTGAAGATGGACTGTCTTCAGGGTTCCTTTGATGCGCCTTACGCTGAATCTGCGTGTTTCAGAGCTGTAGTTCTACCTGTTACTATCCCCGGAGCGAATTAAAAATATTATTGAGTAGACCGTACTGTGCCCTCGCTTAGCAGACTCGTTAAAAAAAAAAAAAAAGGCTGCTTCTTTTTCAGCCTAAAGCAGCCACTGGAGGACTCCTACCATACTCAACCCTCTAGGTAGCCCACGGCAGACCACACACCACATCCCACCGAGCCACACACTTAACCAGGCATCCCCTACCCGTTTTCCTACCCTCACCCGAAGGTATTCCAGGACCGACTTTCTCTCCTTTCTATCTAGTATTCCATAGCAGACTTGCCCCACTCTACCCAAAGTAGCCCTAAGAAAAATAAACTTCATTTGCAAAGCTCTGGCGGAAATCTCCCTAAGATAGCCAGGCTGACTTTCTCCATCTCTACTGGAAGCAGCCACTGAGAGCCCCCACCCCATTCTCTCATAAAAAGCATCTCCTGGCAGACTTCCATCCTCGCTTCCTATTGCAGTCTCTGGCACACTTGCACCCCCTCCTCTTTTCCAAAGAAGCCACGGCAGTCTTCCGCTCACACCCTATTTTACAGACAGCCCGTACACAAAGCAAACTCTTAATATACTACTCAAGTAACCCCGGCAGTCTTCTGCCCCTGTTCCCATTAAAAAATATTTGTTAAAAAAAATTGTAAATCCTACCCCTCTGCCAAACCCACCCTGTTGCTGACAGCAGCTGTACAGAAGCCAGCACACAAGCGCACTCTGTATCCTGTGGCAGCCAGCCCTATTTAACACACTTTACCATGCTCCCCTGAGGACGCTTCTGTTAGTCTCATAGGATGCAACTCTCATCGCCCCCGCATCAATTAGAGGAGCTACCCCCGAGGGCCGACTGAAGAGGGCCAGGCTCTGTCACAGGAGACTGCTGGCGGGAGCATTAGCGAGGGTGATGGAAAGGCAGGGGTGCAGCTTTAATGTAATCAGCTGCAACTACAACGGCCAAACACGCTCAAAGACTTAAACCGCATCTGCCCTGGTTCGGAGTCTGTGCGCCCTTATTTACCCCCGTGCGTTGGGGTAGTTTAATGCACCTGCTGCACAGAAGGGTGTATCATTTCCCTATCATATTTGAATCTAGGTGAGACCGAGTCAGCATTTTATCTTAGTCATTTGTATTTGTTGTGGGAGGATGAATGCGTCAATGGGAATTAGGGCCTGAGGTGATTCAGAGAGTGGCGCATGGGACACCTGGATAACTTGTGGGAAGGAGATTTTTGTAGTCTCAAGGTGGCAATGATGACGCACAGAGCAGGAGTTAGGGGACAAAGCCGCGGATATTTCAGGCATGCTCATCACTTGTCTATCCTTTTTAGGTCTCGCCTACGCAGCACCCATGCGCTGAGTGACCTAATGCCATCGGTCACCTTTTTAAGCCACAACAGTGCCCAAGTTCCATTGCCTTCAATGGCAACGCCTGCACATGTGGCTATTCCCTTGCAGGCTCGAGCGCTGACACCATATGTTTGTAATTACATTGCAAACATATGGTGTCAGCGCTCGTTCCAGTAAGGGAAGCAGGCGCAGGCCCCCTCCTCTCTCCCTCCCCCCTGCAGCCAGCTCGAGGCGCAGCACTCAATCCCCCCAGGGCACAAGCAGGCATCCACTTCTGTCTTTTTGCTGCGATCAGCTGTAATGACAGAAGTGGATGCCTGTTTGTTTTTTTTGTCGGTAGATAAGAACGACACAGTAACGACATTACATTTAGGTTGGGATCCATCAGACGGTGACTCTATTATGTTCTTCATTATCTAGCAATTGGGTACGTTGAATACTGCAAAACAGTGGAGTGTACATTATGATGTAATTAATCTTCATATTGCACAGCGTCCAAAATAGCACAATGTAACCGATTTCATAGAATAGTAAGTCGGGGAAATCGGCACGCAACTAGTGTACCAATTTAGGATCAAGAAGTAGGCTATGTGCCCCCACAATGATGGCTCCTTGCCCTGCTGTCTCCGGTTCCACCCTTGGTGCGTGAGGTTAGGGGTCCTTACAGTACGTCGACGCTGCGGGCGGTTGCCTGTAGTCTCAGCAGCAGCGGGTGGGGAGCGCCAAACTCAAAGCTGGAAATCCTTTGGAACCTGAGATCCTGGGGGGCAGAAGTGGGGACACACAAAAAGCCGCTCCCCGGAGAGTACCAGAGCAAGGGGAGCATGATCTGGCAATGGCTGACCTCTTCAAGCAGCTGATGGGACGCAAATAAAGTGCAAGGACTGTGAGGAGAGGTGGGATGAGAAATGGGGTGTCAATGGGGAGAACCCTGAAAATCTAGAAGGGTGGTGTGAAGGGTCATATTGAGCGGCTACATGCATACCTGTCAGCAATTAGTGAACGCCACAGTTGAAAGACTTCTATGACATTTGGGTAGTTTTCCATTTGATTTCAGTAGGTACTATAGCTTTGATTGGCTTAAATTGTATTTGTGTTGATTGTTACTCGTATAATTTTCTATATCGTTTTTGTTGTTAAGCGCACCATAATATGATAAACAAAGATGGTTGGTTAGGGTACAGTTATGTTATTAGTTGTACTTTGCATTTGGGTTTTCACTCGGGAACTTCTGTCAAATATAAACCATAGATTGTTCTTACAGTAGTGCGACTAGTCACTCAGACTTTTGTCTTTGAAGGTTGTGGCATTATTGGTTTTCTTGCAATTATTCGATGTCCCATTTGTAAATGAAAACGATACCTCGTATTTACTTAAAGCGTTTTGCAGTACTCGTTCCATCTGCAAGGAAAGACTGCGAGTGGCCTATCCATTCTGAGAACAAATTAATGTTTAAGCAGCAGTATCCTTTATTTATGCCAGAATGTCTTACATATGAAATGTAATTTAAAATTAAATTATGGGATAGAGTGGAAATGGAAAAGGAGGAGAGGACCTCTTGAATCTTGACAAATATTATGTCCCGAAAGCGCAATGCTTTATAAGTCCAGTCTGAGTGAAGCATATCCAGAAATTAGACCAACTTTCCTACCAACTTTCCTAGCCATAGTGTCCCTTCATGGCACCAGCATGTTTGGCAACCAGCTGATAGCCAGAGAGGTGAGGGGTGTGAGGGGAAAGGGATATAATTAGAACGAGTAAAACTATGTTCCTTGAAACAGAGGTGATTAGAGAGAACGATCTCGATGGAACAAGAGGCATTGTATTGGAGCAGAGTAGAAGTTATAGAAAATATGCAAGCGGAGCGAATTGGAGTATTATAAGCATAGACAGAATCGGAGGAAAACAAACTCTTTAAAGCGAGAGAAAAGAATGAAGTAAAGCATAAGCAGTTGAATGAAAGAAGAAAGGAAATAGATATTATGAGGAATATCAAAGGTACAGAAGGATAAACATAATATATGCATTACATTTCTACCCTAACAGTAAACTTTAACTATAACTCAAATCTCCCGGATGGTGATACTTACACCCAAACAGATGGCATATTAATTTCAGTTTGGCTTGTGTTTTACAGCTTGTATCACGTTCTCCTCTTTCTGTGACCTGCCCTGGTGTTCACTATGGAAAATATGTCCAGCCTATGGTTCAATAGCCCTAGCTGCTCTAAGTGATGCCACATGAGCGGTGTTTCATTTTTTGTCCTTCCAGACTGAATAGAAAGTTGTTTTTTTTTCAATCTTTTAATGCGTTTTGGAATGCCAGAATCTTAGGCAATTCTGTCTTGTTTTAAGGGTCCCTAACATCATAAAAAAGATTATTTTATATGTATGAGGGTTTAGCAAGGTTGAGAACTTTATATGTTTACGGAGGCTATGTAGGGGGCCAGCGAGTATAGTGCGCATTTCATTGGTGCAAGTGAGCGGTGGATGCTCCCAAAGCCTGCTTCCATTAATGTGTCATACTATAACGGCCTGGCCAATTGTCCTTAAATTAGTGGCAGTTATAATGGAGTTTGGACAGCTGAGCACACAACATGAAAAATCATGCCCATCTGATTAAGTGACCAACAAACCCTTATTCCTCTTTGCACATCATCCATGCTGGAAAAGACCATTAAGAAACGTAACATTTAATTACCACAGCTTTAATCAAAGTCTTGTACTGCACCAGAGGTTTTATCATTTGAAAGGAGGTTATAAATACATATATACAAGATCTAGTTGCTGACCAAACCAGTGCTAATGTTGAACAAACCTGATCCAGTAAATATAACTCCTCTTTAGCATATCAATATAGTTAGTTGGAGATCATAAAGTTAGGGTGTTGTGAAATGTATGGGCAAACAACAAAATAATTTGGGACAGCTAGATGGGTAGAGTAGGTAGTTTCAGCACAGTTGTATTAGGAAGCACTGAGAATCGAAATGTTATGTTGTATTGTTTGAGTATACAAACTGGGAGCTTGGGTATCTGAGCAGATTGTATCTTAAATGATTGTTATTTTTGGGTGATTCAAAGAAGTAAACCGATGAAGGGCCTTACTCTAGATCCTGTTAGATCTGGCCTCCTTGACATGCTATTCCCCCCCGACCCCAATGTATTGCCTTCACCTTCCTCATGTTGGCCAGGTCTTCTCATTTGGCAGGTGTGAGGTGCACATGGCAGGTTTCAGTGATGGACTGTCTCATTAGAGGGGAGTGTGAGAAGCAAATGGCCTCCCTCGGGGACGGGTTGTCACTTTTGGAGTGTGGTGCCAATGGAGGGCCTCGCTCGGGATGCTGGATTCAGGGAATGATTGTCTCTTCGGATGTGAGTGTGAGGCGAAGCACATGGCCGGTCTCAGTTGTGGGCATCTCTTTGTAGGTGGGCGTGAGGCGCAGGGACGGACTGTCTCTTTAAAGGTGATTGTACAGAGCACATGGCTGGTCTCGGATTTGTGCACTCTCTTCAGCTGCGGGTGTGAGAAACACATGACCCGGGGTGACAAGGCTGGCTTCTCAGAGGGGGGTGTGAGGCGCAGACCAGTCTGTCTTTTTGGCATTGCTATGAGGTGGGTGTGAGACACAAATTGCAGACATCACAGACGGCCTCTTAGAGGTGCCACAAGGTGGATGTGAGACGCACACTGCAGACATCGCAGACGGTCTCTTTGGTGGTACCACGAGGTGGGTGTGAGAGACGCTCATGGCTTGTCTGAAAGACGGTTCTCTTCAGCAGAGGGTGTGAGTCGCCCACTGCAGATCTTAGAATCTGAGATCTCTTTTGAGGCGCTACGAGGCAGGTGCGAGATGCACATTGACAGTCTCTGCTCGTCCCGCCTCTCTCCGCAGAGCTTTCTTCCCCTCCTTTGCATGGTGATAGCAGTTCATGGAGTTTCATTGGCTGGTCGCGAGGCTCTGTCTGGATTCGCTTGTCTTTTCACTTGGTTGTATTCACATACAGAATTCGGAATCCGACGAGGCAGCCCCCGCCTCTCCACGATTCCTGGAAATGCATGGAGTGCTTCGTAGGAGACCTCATTCGCTGTTGAGGATTATTCGTCGTGTCTTCGTGTCTCATTGTTTTATTAAGCGCTCCGTGCCTGGGTCACAGCCGTCATGAAGAGAGGAGACGCCATGTGCGTGCACATCGCCTGTCAGTGCGCGCACATGGTTTGTCTCCCTTTGCGCAACAAACCGACAACAATAGTCTCGCCATGGCCAAGCAGCCATGCACTTCATTCGCTAGGCAAGACCTAATAAGCTTTGAAATGTAGCTAGAGGGAAGAATCATGGCAGTCAATTACCTTCTGTGGCATAAAAGGCTGCCCCTGACTTCCCGCCCCTTGCCTGCCAGGGCACACAGTGGGCTAGAGAGCGGATAAAGTCCTCTTCACTGCTTCCCAGAATAACATCACGCATCCGGTGGAACTCCTCTGCATAGTAAATTCGGCAGTAGAATTTGGCATTGGCATCTGAAAACTCTGTTGAGAAACATAGAAATGAAAAGAAATGTTTAATATCAGACAGTTTTGTTTCGAAGTTTTGTTTTAAATCAATTTGAACTTCAGGAAAGACCCGTCTCATTTCAGTATGGTATTTAATTATGACAATCTTCGAGACATTAAGAGTACCCAATGATTTAATGAAATTACTCTAAGTGCTTCAAAGAATCATGTACACTAATGTTTTTTTTGTTATTCTTTTTAAACTAACCTAAATGTGGTCTTTATTTAGCTCATTCCAAATCTAAAACCAATCCTGGAAAACAATGAGGTTTATGCACAACCTCTCTAATTTAAATAAAATTATTCTCCATTATGCACTTTACTTGGTGACAGCAGCAAAATATTGGACCACATTCCCCACAATCTGTTCAAACTCCACTGGCCTGCTCCAAAGTTGTGCATTATCTTCAAAGTCTGCTGCAGAACAAGTTACTTACCTTCGGTAACGCTTTTTCTGGTAGATACAACATCTGCCTGTGGATTCCTCACTTTGTGAATATCCCCTTGCGCCAGCAACATTTGGAAATTCTTTTCGTAGCTTCGCGCCGACGTGGACTTGGACGTCATAGAGGCACGGCACCGCTCACGACTCCGCTGACGTCACCGACGCCTATAATAGGCCCACGCCGGCGTGATGACATCAGTTCCGCCCTTTTTTCCGTGCCTTCGAGGCACACGGACGGACCAATGACAGTAGATATATACACAGTATACGCAGTACAAATATCAAGATAACACACACACAGTGTGAAGCAAATGCAACAAAACATTTGAAATAAACAAATACATAATAGAAACTCTGGCATAGAAGAGTGGACAACGGGGAGGCGGGTGGGTCAGTGAGGAATCCACAGGCAGATATTGTATCTAACAGAAAAAGCGTTACCGAAGGTAAGTAACTTGTTCTTCTGATAGATACATCTGCCGTGTGGATTCCTCACCTTGTGAATAGAGTCCCACAGCAGTCCCCACTCCCGGAGGAGGGTGTCCACTCTTCTAGACCAGGAAATCCTGAAGGACAGAGCATGCAAAGTGACCGTCCCTCCTCACTTCGGAATCCAAGCAGTAATGCTTCGCGAATGTGTGGAGGGAAGACCAAGTTGCCGCTCTACAAATATCCTCTACAGGCACACCTCTAGCCAATGCAGAGGTCGAAGACTTAGCTCTAGTAGAATGAGCCCTTATACCCTCTGGTGGTTCCTTACCGGCCAAAGAGTAGCAGATCTTAATACAGAGGACGATCCATCTTGACAAAGTCCTCTTATGGACCGCTCTTCCTCTCTTGCAGCCAGCAAAGCCAATGAAGAGCTGGTCGTCCAATCGACAGTTTTTAGTTCTGTCCAGGTAAAAAGACACCGACCTCTTGGGGTCCAGACGGTGTAATCTCTCCTCCTCCTTGGAAGGGTGTGGGGGAGGAAAGAAGGTAGGAAGGGTAATGGATTGACCAAGGTGGAAAGGAGTCACCACCTTAGGCAGAAAAGCAGCCCTGGTCCTAAGAACCATTCGATCAGCATGAATGGTCAAGAAAGGGGGCTTGTGACTAAGAGCTTGAAGCTCACTTACCCTCCTTGCCGAGGTTATAGCAACGAGGAAGACTGTTTTGAGAGTCAGAAGCCTCATAGGACATTTGTGAAGAGGCTCAAAGGGAGCACCCATCAAAAAGGTCAATACAAGATTTAAGTACCACTGAGGCACAATAAAAGAAGTAGGAGGGAACTTATTTGTAAGGCCCCTCAAAAACCTCAAAAACTACAGGAGATTTAAAAAGAGAGGGCTGGTCAGGCAAACAGATAAAAGCCGACAGCGCTGAAAGATATCCCTTCACCGTGGCAACAGCAAGCCCCTGCTGTGCCAGAGAAAGGGCAAACTGGAGAACATCAGATAAATGGGCCCTCAAAGGGTCTATAGACTTCTCCCTGCACCAAGTAACAAATTTTGCCCACCTATAAGAATAGATGGACTTAGTGGAGTCACGCCTGGCTGACAAAATGACATCCACTACATCAGGCGGGAGAGAAAAAGAACTCAGGTTGCCCCGTTCAATCTCCAGGCATGAAGGTGTAAGGTCTGGAGGTGGGGGTGTAGAACCTTCCCCTCCATCTGGGAGAGGAGATCTGCTCTGTGAGGGAGACGGAGCGGCGGGTGAGAGGAGAGGTGGAGAAGGTCTGAGTACCACACCCTTCTTGGCCAATCCGGGGCGATCAATATAACTTGGGCCCGGTCTTGGCGAATTTTCCTCAGAACCCGAGGAATCAAAGGTATGGGAGGAAACGCGTAAAGGAGTTGCGAGTTCCAACTCAACTGAAACGCGTCCCCCAAGGCTCCTTGCATCGGATACTGGAGACTGCAGAATGACAGGCAGTGAGCATTCTCGCGAGTGGGGAACAGGTCCACCCGAGGAGTCCCCCACATCAGAAAGATGTCGCGAACCACCTCCGGGTGAAGCCTCCTCCACTCGTGATCGGCAGAGAACTGCCGACTGAGACTGTCTGCACGAACGTTCTGAACCCCGGCCAGATGATTTGCCATCAGACAAATCTGATGGTCCTGAACCCAGGACCAGATGCGCAGAGCCTCTCTGCAGAGACACTGCGACCCCACTCCTCCCTGCTTGTTGAATTACCACATCGCGGTCGTGTTGTCCATCAGGACCTGCACTGACACACCGCGAAGGGAAGGGAGGAAGGCCTTGAGTGCCAGACGTATCGCCCGCAACTCTAGAAGGTTGATAAGAAGCAACCTTTCCTCTGGAGACCAAAGACCCTTGACCTCCAGGTCTCCCAGATGAGCACCCCACCCGAGAGTGGATGCATCCGTTATCACTGTGGCCACCGATGGAGGAAGTTGAAAAGGCTTTCCTTGTGACAGATTGCCTTCCACGCTCCACCAAGACAGATCCGCTGCAGCTTCTCTGGAGATCTTCACTGACTCCCTGAGATCTCCGTTGTGCTGATACCACTGCCTGCGGAGGCACCACTGGAGTGCCCTCATGTGCCAGCGTGCATGATTGACCAACAGAATGCAAGAAGCCATCAGACCGAGCAGGCGAAGAACCTTCAGGACTGGAACGACCACTCCATTGTAGAACAAAGGAATCATTTCGTGTATGTCGCGAATCCTTTGAGGAGGAGGGAATGCACGACACACAGTAGTGTCCAGTACCGCACCTATGAACAGGTTGCGCTGGGAGGGCACCAGGTGAGACTTGGGTACATTTATCGAAAAACCCAACCTGTGCAACAACTGAGTTGTCTCCTGCAGATGATGGAGCACCTTCTCCGGCGACACCGCTTTGATCAGCCAGTCGTCCAGATACGGGAATACAGGTATCCCCGACCTCCTGAGATGAGCTGCCACCACCGCCATCACCTTGGTGAAGACTCGAGGCGCAGTAGTAAGGCCAAACGGAAGGACCGCAAACTGGTAGTGTTGTGACCCAACCGTAAAACGGAGATACTTTCTGTGCGACTTCAAGATGGGAATATGAAAATACGCATCCTGCAAGTCGATTGACACCATCCAGTCTGCCAGAACCTGTGCAAGAGTGAGCATCTTGAACTTTTCCTGTTTCAGGTAAAGGTTCAAGATCCTGAGATCCAGAATTGGCCGAAGTCTGCCATCCTTTTTGGGGATCAGGAAATACCGGGAGTAGCACCCCTGGCCCCTCTCCTGCTCCGGAACCACCTCTATCGCACCTTTTCGAAACAGTGCCAGGACTTCTTCCTGCAAGAGAAGCAGATGGTCCTCCGAACAATAACCCTGGCAAGGAGGGCAATTTGGGGGAAATTCCTGAAAAGGAAGAGCATACCCATTCTCCACAAGATTGAGAACCCAAAGATCCGATGTAATCAATTCCCAATCTTGTAGAAAATGGGTAAGCCGACCCCCCACTAGGACCACATGATCCGGAATGGCGGATCTAGGGCTGCTTTGCTGGGTTTCTAGGGGGCTGGGAAGGGGAAGAAGAGGAGGAGGAGGAAGCTTGACGGCCTCTAGGATGGGCTCTTTGCCTGCCCCTGTACGATTTGTACAGCGTATTTTGCTGTTGCTGTGGCTGCTGCTGAGATGGTCTGTAGGAACGAAAGGAAGATCTGCCAAATCCTCTGAAACGCCTTCCAGTAGTACCCCTGGACTGAAGGCCCAAAGATTTCGCAGTGGCCCTACTGTCTTTAAAACGTTCTAAGGAAGCACCAGCCTTCTTGCCAAACAGTCCTGAACCATCAAAAGGCAAGTCCATCAAAACAGACTGAACATCTGTAGAGAACTCCGATGTTTTAAGCCATGCGACCCTCCTAGTGAACACGGAAGAGCCCATGACCCTCGCCACCGAATCAGCAGTGTCCAGTCCACTCTGAATCACCTGCCTCGCAGCCGCCTGAGTGTCCGATATCACCTCCTGAAAATCCTTTCTATCCTCCTCAGGGATTTTCGGAACCAACTGTTTGACAGAATCCATTAAGGCATGGACATACCATCCCATCAGACAAGTTGCGTTGGTTGACTTTAACGCCATACTGGCTGAGGAGAAGACCTTCTTGGCAGCTTGATCCTGCTTTCTGGACTCTTTATCCCCAGGAACCAGCGGAAAAGCACCAGCAGACCTCTTCGAGCAGGCAGTCTGCACAACTAAACTCTCAGGCAGGGGGTGTGTTGACAAAAATTCAGGGTCACCAGGTGCAACCCTGTACCTCCTCGCCACTGTCCTAGAAACTGCAGGAGCAGACAAAGGCTTCTTCCAAACCTCATAGATGGGTTCAGCTAACGCATCATTAAAGGGCAACATTGGCTCAATGATAGAGGAGGGTGAATGAAGAACTTCAGTCAGAAGATTTGGTTTATAATCAGCAGTGGGCAGAGTAATGTTCAACAAATTTGCCGCTTTTTTGATAACAGTGTGATAAGGTACCACATCCTTTGAAGGCACATTCGACACTGAAGCCAAATCCCACTCAGGGGACAGTTCAAGCCCACTGGCCTCATTCAGGTCCTCAAAAGGATCTTAAGAATCCTGTAACTCTCCTTCCTCCATATCTGCATACCGATATTGTTCTTCCTCCAGAAGTCTCTGGGCTTCTCTCCGTGACCTTTCCTTCACGATAGAAGTCGAAGGATCCGGAATCGACTCCGACGGGGCCGGCGTCGAACCCGGAGTCGGATGAGGTCGTTTCACACAAGTTCGAACAGAATCCTGCTTCGGAGTCGTAGGCACCGGCGTCGACGGAACCGGCGTCGTAAGCTTCGGCGTCGACGACACAGGCGGTGTCGGAAAATGCCAATGCGGTGGTAGAGCCGGCATAAAAGGCATGAAGGGCACAGGAGCATAAGCTTGGGGAACACCCAAGTTAAAAGACATAGGACCCGTGGGACCAACAGGTGCACCAGACGGGTACATCGCCCTAGAATAAACACCAAACATGGCGTTCAGGAAATGGGATGGATCCTGACCTGCAGCCGGAAAATCAGGCTGTTCCCGAGGAGGTGGAGGCGACACGACGTCGACCTCTTCCTCGAGTCCTGGAATCGGGGTCAACGAACCCGCAGGCACCGGAACCTCGGCCTCACCTGCCCCCTGCACCTCACCTTCATCCTCCTGACCAGAAGGATTGGATGGATCTGGAGAATGGACCTGCTTCGGTGACTCGGGCGAATTCGGATGTTAAGCTTCACCAACAGAGTCCTGATCCTCCGACGCCGAAATCTCCACTTCCTTAAGAAGTTTGACCAGCGACTTCGGCCTCGAACCAGAGTCCTTCCCTGAGCGATGACGTGATTCATGACTCCTCTTCTTATGTTTATTCCTTGAGGATCTTGAAACATGAGCTGAAGACGACTCCGAGCGCGACTTCGATCGAGACCTCGACCTCGAACGTCGAGATCGAGACATCGAAGTCTTTTTAACTTTCTTACTTTTCAGCTTTGCCACGAGGAGTTTCGTTTCCCTTTCTCGTAGGGCCTTTGGGGTCATCTTCTTACAACAAGGGCAATCCTCGACGTCATGGTCGGAACTCAGGCACCAGACGCAGCATTCATGCGGGTCAGTAATAGACATTGTCTTGCCACATTCTCCGCAAGCCTTAAAACCAGTCTTCTTCGACGACATCTCGAAGAAAATAGAAACAGTAATAATAGAACAAGAGTAACTAACTTACTAGAAAGCTACAGTACAATCCCAGAAAACCGTTAGCGTTGACGACGCGGAAAAAAGGGAACTGATGTCATCACGCCGGCGTGGGCCTATTATAGGCGTCGGTGACGTCAGCGGAGTCGCGAGCGGTGCCGTGCCTCTATGACGTCCAAGTCCACATCGGCGCGAAGCTACGAAAAGAATTTCCGAATGTTGCTGGCGCAAGGGGATATTCACAAGGTGAGGAATCCACACGGCAGATGTATCTATCAAAATAACCATTTATGTCCTGCAACTGAAGGTACCAGAAAACCTAAAAAGTTATCAAAAAGTGTTGAAACAGACAGAGCAAATGTCACCGGACCATAAACTGCAAATCAAGATTTATTTAGCCTGTTCAAAAGGATTTGGAACGAGTTCTTTGAGAACATATGCCTTATTGTGAACTTACTGCATTTCAAGAAAGCTCAATAAAGCTCTGAAAGCGTGTCTGTCCTAACCATTACTACTTGATTCAATGGAAGTTTAAAGACATTGGAGAGTAAAATAGGAGTGCCTGTTTTTGGCCCCAGTGGTATTGACTACAGGTTACATACAGTTCTGATGGATACTTCTACCCTCAATTCCTCAACTTAGACTACTCCCCAGGTGCTAGACTGGACACTTTTGTTCAACAATGCTCCTGCATGGCTCAGCTGTGACTCCATACTGCCAAAGAAGTGTTGAAGACAAATATATGAGCCACCCCTACATGCTGACATCTGTTCCATTCTTTTTGCGCCATTGAACGCAGATCTGGAGCTTTGCTTCTTATTTTCTGGAGACCCTCTAGATGGACCATAGCCCCTTGTTTTTCTTTGGAATGAGAAAGTAGTGGCAATAGCAGCCACTGCCTTCTTCTGTAACAGGGACCCTCTCTATGGTTCCCTTGACCAAGAGATCCGTAACGTTCTCTTGGAGCAGCTTTAAATGATCCTCCGTCAGCCATTCCTGATTTGACAGAATAGGGGGAAAGGAAGGAAAGGTTAGGGCATAGCCCTCCAGGAATATCTGCAAGACCCAATTGTCCGATGTTATGGATCTCCAGTGGGGGGAGATGATGACTGATTCTCCCACCAACTAGATTAGTGTGGTCCTGCAGAATCAGCCTAGGATTACTTGGAGGCTGCGGCTGCTGGGCGAAGTGTGGTTGACGACGTCTGGCCTTCATTTCAAGATCGGAATAGACTGCGTCCTTGTCCTCGCACTGCATGGGTAGTCTGTATGGAACGGGGCTGGGATATGTCTGATGCGGCTGGAAACCCCTTCCGTTGCCACGAAAGGGGTGAGAGGAAGACTGGCCACTGTGGGTGGAGGAGAGGCCCAAGGATCGGGTCGTAGCTCGATAGTCTTTGCACCTGACCAAGGCCGAATCTGCCTTTTCCCCAAAAAGGCGGGTTCCATCAAAGGGCTTGTCCATCAAATTAGCATGGACATCGCCCGAGTAGCCAGTTGTACGAAGGCAGGTGTGGCACCTCAGGGCCACTGTTGTTCAAATCAATCTGCCCAGCAAATCGGTCATATCTAGGCAACACTGTATGGTGAATTTTGCTGCGTCTCTCCCATCTTTGACAGCTTGGGTGAGAACAGCCTAGGCCTCCTTTGGGACTTGTGGCAGCACTCGCACAAACATCTACCAAAGGCAATGGTAGAAACAACCCAATAAGCATGCGGTATTCACCAACCACAATGCCAGGCTGGCGGAAGAAAACTACTTCTTCCCGAATTAATCCAGCCTCTTGGGTTCCCTATACTGAGGGACAGAAAGGAACGCGCCGTGGGACGTAGAGGCCTGCACCACCAAACTCTCTGTGGTGGGGTGTTGGCTGAGGAGTTTTGGGTCTCCCGGAGCTGGGCGATGGCTGCATGCAATCGTCCTATTTACAGGAGTCCCTGTGCTAGGTTGGGACCATGTTCCTAGAAGGAGGATGTGTCAAAGTGCCTCACTAAAGGGTGACAATTGTTTGGACGTGGAAGCCCCAGATTGAAGCAACTCAGTCAGGAGATTAGTCCTGACCTGCAATCCAGTCCAAGGACCTCGGCTGCCCTCTTAACCACTATGGCACAGGATGCCCCCTCCTCCTTAGTCACTGTTGACGGAGAAAGCATGCCAGTATCTGGAGAAGTTTCCAGTCTATTGGCCTACTCAAGTTCCCGATGTCAGTCCAAATTCTCCTCAGAGACTTCCTGGGTTTCAAGATGGACCCCTGACCCCTCCCATTTCTCTCCAGAGCCTAGCACATCCTAAATAGTGCTCAGACATCAACATAGAACCTCTGGGTTCTGTCGACATCAGAATCGGCGTCTATTGACGCCGTTCCGGATCCGTGTCATCGGGGTTGAGAATGGGGCTTGTATGACCAAGGGGCATCAGTGACATCGCAGGCACCAACTTCAGATTCAACGCCGGGGAAGGTCACATTAGCACGACCAACATCGAACTGGATCCAGGATCGGATCTTGTAAGAAACTGGCTCTATATATACTACACCAAAATGAGGTATAGTGTCTATCGAGTCCAAGTGTCGCCAGACGTAGGCTGAGGTTAACGTTAGATAGAACCTTACTCTCTAATAGTGGTAGCTTTGTCAAGCAGTAAGGCAGTATCAGAGGACAGTGTTAAGTATTTGATGTACCCACTTAGTCAGAAAATGAATTCACACACTCAAGAACTGAACTCTGGGCCAATTGTTTTTGTATACAAAAAATATACTGTTGTTTATTTTTAGAACCAAGCAAGCCTGGTACAGGTAAGCATTAAATACTTTTCAGTAATAATTTACTGGATATAGAACAGTTTGAAAAGGCAATAGAAATTGTACTTTGTTTGATTTACAGGGGAGCAGTAGTATGCAAAACGAACAAGTTACTTACCTTCGGTAACGATATATCTGTAAGAAACAGTAGTTAGTATTAGATTCCTTACCTTAGAATATCCCCAGGCGTCAGTCTGGATCCGGAAACTTTTGCGTAGCAGTACCCCTGCGCGTCGGTAGGCGTCGTCTGCAGGCGTCCCCTGCGGCTCCGCGTCGTCGGCGTCGTGCGCCGTGATGACGTCGCTGGAGTATATAGACGCCGCCTCCGCGCGCTGACGTCAGTTCTTTGCACACAGCTTTTCCGCGCCAGAACACGCAGAGCCATGTGAGAACCAACACTGGTGCCATTTGAAACTAGGGCCCTGAAAGGGATGTCCCTAACCCTAGGTATCAGTTCGCAGAACGGGGAGGATGGGCGGGGCGGTAAGGAATCTAATACTAACTACTGTTTCTTACAGATATATCGTTACCGAAGGTAAGTAACTTGTTCATCTGAAAGAAACAGGTTAGTATTAGATTCCTTACCTTAGAATAGATACCCCAGCAATACCAACCCCGGTGGTGGGTCTGCGAACCAATACAACCTACACCAGAAAGTCCTGGAGGACCGAACGGCCAAAGAAGCCATCCCTCCGGACTTGACTGTCCAGGCAGTAGTGCCTCGCAAAGGTGTGCAGCGAGGCCCACGTGGCCGCCTGGCAAATGTCCTGCAAAGGGACTCCCCGGCCCAGGGCAGTAGTAGCCGCCGTGGCCCGAGTGGAATGGGCCCTCAGCCCAACAGGAGGCTCCTTCCGAGCCAAAGAGTAGCATGCTTTGATGCACAGGACGACCCACCGAGAGATGGTCCGTTTCTGTACCGCCCTTCCCTTCTTCTCACCCACGTAGCCAACAAACAGTTGGTCATCCACCCGGAACTGGCGTGTGCGATCCATATAGAATGAAAGCGCACGTTTTGGGTCCAGACGATGGAGCCGCTCTTCATCCTTTGAAGGATGCGGAGGCGGGAAGAAGGAGGGCAAGGTGATGGACTGCCCAATGTGAAAAGCAGAGACTACCTTGGGCAGGAAAGAAGGTCTGGTCCGAAGAACCACCTTATCAGGATGAACAGACAAGAAAGGAGGTTGAACAGAAAGAGCCTGGAGCTCACTCACTCTCCTGGCAGAGGTGATGGCTACCAGGAAGGCCGTCTTTAAGGTGAGAAGACGGAGAGGACAGGAATGAAGGGGCTCAAAGGGAGCGCACATCAGGAAAGTCAAAACCAGGTTCAAGTCCCACTGAGGCATCACGAACGGAGCTGGAGGATACATGTGCGTGATGCCCTTTAAGAATCTTAACACAATAGGGGACTTGAACAAAGATGGCTGATCAGGTAGCCTCAAGAAGGCGGAAAGGGCAGAAAGATAGCCCTTGATAGTGCCCAGAGCAGAGCCCTGCTGGGCAAGGGAAAGGAGGAAGAGGAGAACCTCAGATAGAGGGGCAGAAAGGGGATCCACAGCCTTCGCTGTGCACCATGCCACAAATCTGTTCCACCGGCAGGCGTATACCGACTTTGTGGAGGGACGCCTGGCTGCCAGAATGACATCACAGACTTCAGGAGGCAAGTCAAATGGCCTCAACTGTCGCCGCTCAATCTCCACGCATGGAGGTGGAGACTGGACAGGTTCGGGTGGAGGACCGTCCCCTGCTGCTGCGACAGAAGGTCCTCCTGAAGGGGCAGGCGGATCGAGGGACCGACTGTCATGCTGAGTAGCTCGGGATACCAGTACCTTCGAGCCCAGTCCGGAGCCACAAGGATAACTTGGGCCCGGTCGCGCCTGATCTTCTTCAGCACTCTGGGCAGAAGTGGTATAGGCGGAAAGGCGTACAACAGACCGCAACTCCACTCGCGCCGAAAGGCGTCGCCGAGCGAGTGCCGTCTTGGAAACTCCAACGCGCAGAACTGATGACATTGCGCGTTCTCTTCTGTGGCGAATAGATCTAACCAAGGCTCTCCCCATTGCTGAAAGAGGCCTCTCGCCACATCCGAGTTCAGACGCCATTCGTGATCCACCGAGCACCGACGGCTGAGTTCGTCCGCCCTGGCGTTCAGAGAACCTGCCAGGTGTTGAACCGTCAGAGTCACGCCCTGACGTTCCAGCCATTGCCAGAGGCGCAGAGCCTCTTGGCAAAGGGTCCACGACCCCACACCGCCCTGTTTGTTGCAGTACCACATGGCGGTGGTGTTGTCCGTGAACACCTGCACTACACTCCCGTTGACAAAGGGGAGGAATGCCTTCAGTGCCAGGCGAATCGCCCGCAGCTCCAACATGTTGATATGGAGCCGGGACTCCGCCGGAGACCAGAGGCCTCTGATCTCCGCCTCTCCCAAGTGGCCACCCCAGCCTTGGAGGGACGCGTCCGTCACAACCACGTGCTCCGGCTGGGGAAGGGAGAGGGATCTGCCCCTGACCCAATCGCGGTCTGTAAGCCACCACTGCAACTGTCTCGCAGTGCCCTCCGAGATCAGGACATGGTCGGATAGGTTGCCCTGATGCTGGGCCCACTGAAACTTCAGGTCCCACTGCAGAGCCCGCATCCGCCATCTGGCGTGATGCACCAGAAGGATGCAGGAGGCCATCAGCCCCAGAAGCCGCAGCGTCAACCTGACCGAAACCCGGGATAACGGCTGAAAGATGGGAATCAGAGCCTGAATATCCCGGACCCGCCGTTCCGGGGGATAAACCCGAAACTGCGCCGAGTCGAGAACCGCTCCGATGAAAAGGAGCTTTTGAGAGGGACACAGGTGTGATTTCGGCACATTGATGGAAAACCCCAACTCGTGCAGGAGGTCTGCCGTCATCTGAAGGTGGTGGACGACTGTCTGGGGCGAGCCCGCCTTCAACAGCCAGTCGTCGAGGTAGGGGAAGACTGAAACCCCTAACCGGCGCAGATGAGCTGCGACCACCGCCATCACTTTCGTGAACACCCGTGGGGCGCTGGTAAGGCCGAAAGGGAGCACGATAAACTGAAAATGCTCGTGGCCTACCGTGAACCGCAGGTAACGCCGGTGGGCCGGCAGGACGGGGATGTGAAAGTACGCATCCTGCAAGTCCAACGCTACCATCCAGTCTTGTGGGTCTAGAGCAGCCAAGACCTGAGCCAAAGTCAACATCTTGAACTTCTCCTTCCGGAGGAAGCCGTTGACGTTCCGTAGATCCAAGATAGGACGCAGGCCTCCCTTGTCCTTCTTGGGTACCAGAAAGTAGTGGGAGTAGCAACCACACCCTACTTCTGGCCCAGGAACGCGCTCGATGGCCCCCTTGGCCAAGAGGGCCGTAACTTCCTCCTGCAGAAGTGTCAAGTGGTCCCCCGACACACGGTGGTTCTGCGGTGGCATGGCTGGAGGAGTGGACTCGAAGGGGAGGGCATAGCCCCTTCGGACAAGCTGCAGCACCCACCTGTCCGATGTTATCGCGCGCCAGCGGGAGTGGTGATGGCGAACCCTGCCACCCACTGGCGTCACGTGAGCCCGAAAGCTCGGACTAGGAAGGCTTGGATGCCGCAGCGGAGGGAGGCGTGGACTGACCACGACGCTGGCCTCTACCGCCACCACGGCGGAAACCACGGGCGCCACCGCGCTGGGGAGCGCTCTGCGCCGCGTGGCTGGCAGCACGTGTGGGACCTCCTCTCCCTTGGCCACGAAAGGGCCGAAACGAACCCGTCTGCTGGCGCTGGGTCTGGGTCGAGAGACCCAAGGACTTGGCCGTGACCCTGGAGTCCTTGAAGCGCTCCAGCGCGTGGTCCGCTTTGTCACCAAATAGGCGACTGCCATCAAATGGCATGTCCATAAGCGTATTTTGGACGTCTGGTGAGAAGTTGGCAGATCTCAGCCAGGCATGGCGACGAATCGCCACCGTAGTGGACATGGCCCGTCCCAGGGAGTCCGTGGTGTCCAGACCACAACGGATCGAGTACCGCGCCGCATCCCGGCCTTCAACAAAGGCCCGGGTGAGCTTGTCCCGCACTTCCTGGGGGCATTGCGGCAAACACTCCTCGACCGTATCCCACAGGGAGTGGGTGTAGCGGCCCAAGAGGCACGCGGTGTTACAAGACCGCAGTCCAGCACTCAAAGAGGAAAACACTTTCTTTCCGAATTGGTCGTACCTCTTTGATTCCCGGTCGGGCGGAGCCGACGGAAATGCGGACTGCGAAGTGGAGGCCTGGATCACCAGACTCTCCGGGGAGGGATGGGTGGACAGGAAGGCAGGGTCGTCCGCGCAGGGACGGTGACGCCTGGCAACGTTCCGGTCAACCGGCGCACCAGAGGCGGGCCTGGACCAGGTGCCCAGAAGGACATCCGTCAGGGCCTCATTAAACGGCAGCAGAGGCTCCTGGGGGCATGACTGCGGTTTAAAAACTTCCGTCAGGATATTCGGTTTGACCTTCGCGACGGGGAGCTCAAGGTGTAAGGCCTTGGCAGCCCTCATCAGGACCACCGAATAGGCAGCACCCGCCTCGGACGCCACAGGGGACGGAGAGACAAACCCAGGGTTGGGCGACTCGTCCAGGCCACTGGCATCACCCAGATCACCTACCCAGTCCACATCGTACTGGCAGGCACGGGATAGAGGGTCCTCAGACCCCTCCCAACCCTCACCATACTCCTCCTCGTCATACCCATATTCTGGGTCGACGATATAGACATCGGGGTCAACAGGCCCCATCGGCGTCGGGTCCGGCGTCGGCCGACGCCGGTCCGGCTCCGAGTCCGGAGTCGGGGAGGAAAGGGGGGTGGCGCCGCGCGGCGTCGGTGCCGGGGACCCGACGCCGGCCGGAGCCGACGGCGGAGTCGCTGCACCACGCGGGGGCGGTACCCTGGGCTGGCCCACAGGAACCGACGCCGGAGAGGCCGGGAGACCAGCCGGCGACGAACCAGAGGGAACCAGCGGCGCCGGGGCCGGAGCCACCGGCGGCGCCGGGGCAGGAGCACCCGAACCGCTCGGGCCCCCAGACGGGACCGACGGGCCCGCAGGCGCCGAAGGCCCCGCCGGAGAAGACCTCGCCCTCATAGCAATGAGGAAGGCCTCGATCTCCTCACGCGACGCGCCTTCCCCAGGGACCGACAGGTGTGGGGCAGACGGCGTCGGCGACCCATGCGGGACCGCGGGGGTGGGGTCACCCGAGCCCCCGGCCGCAGCACGCGGGCGTCGGGGGGAGTCGGGGGTGCGATGGCGACGCCCCGACTTCTTGTGCTTACCTGACGAGCCGGAGGAATGGTGGCGACTCCCGGAGCGCCCATGGCGGCTCCGCGACCGCTCCCTCGACCGCTCCCTCGACCTCCGACCGGACCGGGACCGCTCTCGACGCGGGGCCGACAACCGGAGTTCGAGAAGCTTGCGGGACCGCTCCCGCCTAGCTTTTCCAGTCAAGGCCCGACAGTCGACGCAGGACTCCACGTCGTGGTCCGCGCCCAGACACCGGAGGCAGAGTCGATGGTGGTCGGTGACCGACATCATGCGGTCGCACTCGTCACAACTCTTGAAACCGGGCATCCTACCGGCACCGTAAAGATCAATCAGTTAACAAAAAACTTGGTCAAAAGACCGGAGTACTGCTCTTCGGATCTGCGCTAACTGGCGCGGAAAAAAGAAGAACTGACGTCAGCGCGCGGAGGCGGCGTCTATATACTCCAGCGACGTCATCACGGCGCACGACGCCGACGACGCGGAGCCGCAGGGGACGCCTGCAGACGACGCCTACCGACGCGCAGGGGTACTGCTACGCAAAAGTTTCCGGATCCAGACTGACGCCTGGGGATATTCTAAGGTAAGGAATCTAATACTAACCTGTTTCTTTCAGATTTAGCAAATACAGTACATTGGAATGAATAGGCTTTTTCAATAAATTGTAGGTAAGTTACTTCTACATCACTTTTTCTACCTCTGTGCTGGATGCCTAGATTTAGCACTGGGACATTTCCTGTAAACAGGTGAGTAAATGTGTTTTTGTTATTCGAGCGATTTTTAAAGAATATTTTCAGATTTCAAAACTCAACACTTGAAAACTTTTTGGAGCTGTACATTGAAATGAATAGGCTTAATCAACAAATTGCAGGTAAGTTACTTTTACGTTACTTTTTTTTAACTCAGTGCTAGATGCCTAGAGTCAGCACTGGGACATGTCCTGCAAACAGGTGAAAAAACACGCTTTGGTTATTTGTACGATTTTTAAAGAATATCTTTAGTTTTCAAAACTCCACACTTAGTCGTTTTTTTGGAGGGAAAATTGTCAATGTTATCCTATAAAGGAAAAACAGGTTATTGGTTTGCAGTTAAGTAAACGAATGTGGGAGGTAAGGTTCTGGGGTTAGATTCAGGGGTCTCCCAGGGTCAGTGATGCTCTGGAATTGCAACCTCAGCGGCACTAGGGCGGTCGGATGCAGAGTGTTGAGGCCCAATGTTATCCTACGGAGGATAGGGGGTCTCCGGTTGGTGGCTGCTGGCAAGCAGGCCACAAGGTTCTGGATCTGCCTTCTTGGTTCAGGGCTACCCCCTAAATAATGTAGTTAGGGGTCTTGAGGTCAGTAGCCAATGGGCTAATGACCTTAGGGTGACCACACCCTTGGTGTGCTCACCCCACGTGGGGGAGTGAGCACAATCCCTAGTCCTGATTGGGGAGTGCCTGCCATCTTCCAGATGGCGAGCACTGGAGAGTGGGCTGCACCTCGCCTCCCCCACCTGAGGGGTGGAGTTGGCAGAGGTGGACACACCACCTGGGCTGGCTAGTTTTTCTCGCCCTTCTTCCCGCCGAAAGGGAGGGGAGACAGGAAGGGGGCCTACTCCTGATAGCAGGAGAGGCTGGGGTCACATTACAAAATCTGCCAGTCCTTTGAAGCTCCCCAGCCACAGATTGCTCTTCCTGGCCTGGGGGAGGTGTGAACACCTCTGTTCAGGAAAAGGCTTTGTTTCTGGGCTCAAGGAGCATAGGCTCACACTCTTGTGGTGGCAGGCTGATGTGTACCAGTCAGGGAACCCAACAGAGGCTGGTTGTTTTTCAGGGGGCATCTCTGAGATGCCCTCTGTGTGCGTGTTTCATTAAATCCCACACTGGCATCAATGTGGGTTTAATGGGGTGAGCAGTTTGATACCAAACTTCTCAGTTTTCAGTGCAGCCATTATGGTGCTGTGGAGTTCGTAAAGACAAGCTCCCAGTACCATATACTCTTAATGGCAGCACTGCACTTACAATGACTAATAATGGACTTAGACACTGTAGGGGTACAAGGCTCATGCACCTGTACCCCCACCCAGCTAGAGGGGTGACTGATCTATGCCAGGGCAGTGGGTTGTAGGCAATGCACAAGGGGATGTGTGCCATGTCGACTCTTTACTTTGTTCTACACCAAAACACACAGCCTGCAAAGGCAGTGTGTGTGTGTGTGTGTGTGTGTGTGTAAAGGGTGGCACAATAAGTCCTGCAGCCCTTAGAGGTCTTTCCTGGTCACAGTGCCCTGGTAACTGTGTTACCATTTACCAGGGGCTGACCTGTGGCCAGAGATGCCAATTGGGTTAGTGTATGTATGTATGTATACTTGTAAAGCGCACTGTTACCTCGTTACGTGGCGTCCTGGCGCTGTATACCGCTGGGGAACCCGTCCTGGCTTTCCCTGTGAGAGGGCACCCCAAGGTGAAGCCAGGCATCCCAGGCGTTGCTGGAGCCGTTGTGGAGATTAAGCAAGCTATTGCCCAGAGTTGCAGAGTGGGACCCATGGTTAGCGTAGGCACCTAAGCGAGAATTATCGAGTCCGCGCACATTGACCCAAGACCCTGCCGCGTCGGGAATTGAACCCTGGTCCCAGGCCGACCTCTGCTTCAGGGTCTGCCGCTTCTAACCACTGAGCCACACTTCTCTTAGTGTTGGGGAAAGAACACAGGCCCTGGGAACCTGATTGGCAGCGACTCAGGGCACACCAAGAAAAAGTCTGGAAAAAAGTTGGGGGGGGGGGGTAGTTTACCGCAACAGAAACCCACTTTCCTACAGATCCCTAGGGCCCTACCGGTGTCATGGCAGTAGCAGATGGCGTCAAACCCAATGGGGACCCTTCCGACTCAGCGGGACCCGAAGGTTCACCAACGGGGTCAATCAATCAATCAATCAATCAATCAATATTTGCTTTATTCGATTAAAGTATTCAATCATAAAAGCACAATAGATATCGTTCAACATTTAAAAATAAGCATTCATAATTCAAAAGTTTATCAAGCGAAAAACTGATTAAAATCCATTACAATGACCATAGATATGAAATAACAGACAGATTTCAAATTGTTAGCTGCATGCTCAGGTAGTAACAAAATCATCACGTGAATCAGTTAGTTTCAACAAGAGTTGGACCTTGCATCGATGACCTTGTTCTGACCACCCCTTTCAGATATTTTACAATGTGATTAGTGACATTTTCATCGCTAGAGATTGAAGCCTTATAAATGCGGGTCGACATTGCCTCAAGCCTAGCATCTTCAAATAAGGCACAATCCATCTTCCCCCAAGTACAGTATAAAATTTACAAAAAACACAATGTGGATTGTCGACTGTTTAGATACATTGTCACAAGAACAGGGGCAGGGAGAATGTGACCAGTCGTTTAATTGGGGAAATGTAACCAGGTTGTGAAAGTTGCCTAAGCGTAGACGTGTCAGTAAGAACCTATCATAATTACTTGGGGTACACAATAAATACGGTTGTATCCCTGTTTGAATCAAAAGTAATTGATTGGCTCTGTCTGTTTCATAATGTTAGAAGACAGCCTGATCGTCTCCAGATGATTTAAACAATGTTTTTAAGTCCTTCCTCGAGATATGAAGCATGGAGCGGAATGACCCCAGCAGGGTCATTCCGCTCAAATACACTGCGCATGGCCTCGTAAAACCTTTTTATTTGAGCGTGAGTAACTCCCGCTCCCAGACAGGGCGGGGGGAGACGCGAAGTCCACTCTGGCTCCAGCTACACAGAACCTTGCCTAGAGCATAGGTGCTCCTTACCTCTCTCGATGACAGACGCCAGTTGAGGCGAAGACGAAGTCTGCTTGGACTTCTTCTTCTTATGCCTCTTCCCTGAGAGTCCTGAGGACCTCGAATGGATGGAAGAGGACTTAGGGCTCTGTGAGCGGTCCCAGGACCACCTCTTCTTTGATCGGGACCGTGACCTCCTCGGAGTCTCACTTGATGGAGTGCCGGGCCGTGAGTAACTCAATCGAACGCTCCTTCAGAGCCATCTCCAGACAGTCCGAACAAGTCTTTGCATTGTGGTCGCACTCGAGACACCACAGACTTATATTGTGGGAATTGGTGAACGACACCATGCGGGAAACAAGTCCTGCATGACTTGAAACCCTTCTTCCTCGAGGCATACATCGCACACGAAGTCCGGAAATCTAAACATTTTGATAAAAGTCAAGAAAAATCCTGGCAAAAAGCAGCTGAGGGGTAGCTCTTCCTTTTGTACCAGCAGGTTCCTAATGTTTTTAATCCTATGTGCTAGCCTGGATCCAAAAACAATCTTGCAATAGATCTTGCTCACCTTGTTAGTCACAAAAGACTACTTCCCAGAAATGGGAGGTGGATGGGCAGTGAGAAACTGCAGGTAGATATTTTTTTAGACAGTGATGAAGGAATACATTTTTTAAAGAATATTCGATTGCCGAGATAGTAATTGAGCAAACTGAATGTGAGCACGCTTGAAGAGATCACAATCTTCACTTATACAGGTGAGATTTCGAGCTGTTTTATTTGACCCTCAGGAACTGAGAAGCCCTAACATTATCATATGTAATTTATAGTTACCTAATCATGCGATGGTTAAAGGACATTCCTTTCAAGCCTGCTGAACAGTGATCATTGGAAGTGGCACAACCATTTCGTCTTGCTGATTACTTCATCTTAATGCTGACATTAAGGGAGTAAACTTTAATGTTAATTTTTCTAGACAGATTATAACAATGTATTGCTTTGATAAATGTGTTCCTACATACATTTATAAAGATTATTTTAACATTAGGGTTTTCTAGTGCCTATCCACTGTTCATGTTTATCATTATTCCACTCTACCTGAAAAAATATCAATGAATAAATTAGCTTTTCTCACACTGCTATACTGTACAAGCCGCTTTTTTTTCTCTCTCTCACCAATTTAGTTGATTACTATACTGATGCTCTGCCGCTCGCAACGATTTACTAATTTGAGAAAATGCTTCCTTAGGGACCTCTATCTTATTTCTTTCTTGCTGGCCAAGGCCTAAGGTTTGCTTCTGTGTCACCATTTGCTTCACTGCACTGGAAGAACCAAGGAATTCTAGATCATCAATGTGATAATCCTTTGTCATCTCAACCTAGACGATAAGGGAATGCTATGAGCCCAACCTATATAATCTCTTTTCTTTCAGTGGGTATGGAGGTTCAAATTAACTTGGAAAGCATGCTGTACTGTCTCTCATGAAAGAGTGACACCAGTTGTGGAGGACCGAATGCATGTGACTGATGAGCCAGTTTGTCAGGGATGAATGTTGTATATTTATGTGGAACCAACAAAGCTTGAAGCTTGCTCTAATGAATACAATGAGGAGCACTTTTCAGAATAAGATGGGGCAGGGTGAAGCTGTGAAGTAGCTCAACAGACCGGCACATCAGAAAGGTCAGCCATGATCGAGGTCCCTAAAAGGCAGAAGGAAGATACAAGATAGTTTTCAAGAAAATGCATCACGCCACGTGATTTGAATAATTAATGTCGATCTAGAAGACTAACAAAGGCCAAAAGGACTGCTAAATTGAATTATGCCCACGGCAGCACCTTAAAAGGCCACAGCAAAATATTCAAGAAAACACAAGATCACTTTGCCTGAACATGATTCTTTTTAAACCAGGAGACAAAACAAGACCTGAAAATGTGAATTTGGTGGAAAGGTGGTAAACTGCCAGAATAATACCTACCACTTCTGTTGGAAGGTCAGAGCTCCTTCATTTCTTCGTTTAAAAGTGTAGATAGGGGAAGTTCAGATGAAAAACCGTGCTGTGCCTCTCAAAGGGGATGCCGAAGTGCAGGACAAATGCTCAGGGTCAAAATGACACACCCTCTGCGCCCACCTTTTGGGCCCTCAGACTGACCCATGGTCAGTCCTACCTGATTTACCTCTGAACATGAGGAATTTCAGAAGGTGGTGGACAGACATACAAAAAACTCGAAACTCCCAAAGGTTTTTGGAAGGTGGTGCAGAACAATTTACTTTCCTATTGTTAACGCTTTTTCTGGTAGAGACTTGTGGGAAGTTGGCCTGATGTGCAGTGCTCACTATTCTAGTGATCACTATATATCAGTCCAAACAACCCTTATTGATGATTGGTTGTAAGTCAACCTTATAGACCAGCTATCCTAGTAGCATGGATACGAGCAGTCTAAGGCTAAGACTCTAGAGGGCGTGTTAAGCCAGCTGTTTTACCATCACATTACCCCTTGAACACCCAGTGAAAGGACACCACACAAGTGTTATGAAAATAAACAGTGTATTTATTAGGATCACAACAACCCTGTACTCTTTATGAGGACAGGGTGCTAGGCACACAACAAAACTCTTACGAAAATACTTAAGTTAGCACGGTATACACAAATGCCCGAGGGGCGCGAAAAACCATATACTCTAAAAGTGGAATGCGAAATTACTAGCAGGTAAGTACAGTACTAATAGGCTTTGGAATCGCTAGGACTTGACTAGGGAATCGTTAGATTACTTCTAGGAGGCCCAGGGAACTCGGGTGCAGAGTGTGCACTCTCACGCGGGATGCGGGACAAAGTCTATGGAAGCTAGTAAAGTTAAAGTTAGTGTTCACGGGCGAACCCGACCTGGTAGGGAGAAAACGACAGTGGATCCTGACCCTTGGATAGTGAGGCTATGCTGGGGCACCGAAATGCCGAAGTTACCTAGCCCAGGGGCTGCAGCTGCATATGTCTCAAAAGACGTCGGGAATCCTCGTTGCCGGACCAGGAGCCTGGAAGAAAAGATGCTGGCAGGCGACCAGTGAAGATAGTTCGAGTTGATCCAAGCCTGGATCTGGAAGATGGATGACACCTGAAAGCAGAGGGGACCAAGTTCGTGACTACTAGCCAGTAGTCAGTGGGCACCAGGAGGGCACCGGATGGTAGTCACCTCGACTAGGTGAGTGGGCGACGCTGGCTCTGCAGATCTCACGGACCAGGAGGCGTTGTCGGCGACCAGGATGGAGAGGCGAGCTGTCCCATGATGGATGAAGCTGTCGGCGTCGAAGAACCCAGGATTTGGCAACAAAGCCTTGGCTAATTCAAGCCCACGCGGTGGACTCAAAATGGCGTCTTGAGTGGACCAGGAGGGTCCGGGGTGCTCCTCTTCTGGAAGGGAGCAAGGGCCAGTCTGGAGCAACCAGACCAGCAGCAGTGATGTCGTCGGGCGTCGTTCAGAAGGCCACAAGCCAGCGGGCTAGTAGCCAAACAACGCGGTGAGCAGCAAAAAGCAGAAGGGCCCCACGCCGATCGTGGAGATGCTGGGGGGCTGATCTTCGGTGCTGGAGCTGCTCAGGGTCGGGGCTTCTCGGACCCCAAAGCACTCACCAGGAAATTACTCGGCGGGCTTGCTGTGCAGAAGTCGTGCAGTCTTGGCAATAGTCGGTCCCTTGAGGTCTCGTCGCACTCACGGTTCTCAGCTTGGCTGTAGAGGTGAGTAGAGGTCGGAGGTGCCAGGGAAGCCGGGTCTTGTTGAGCTGGGCAGTCGGATTCCGGAGGAAGGACTTACAGCAGACCGCAGTGTTCTTGCGATGGTGCCTGCGGATGCAGGGTGACTACTCCTTAGCCACAAGGGAGAATCTTGAAGAAGGAAATCTTGAAGTCCTTTCGTAGAAAGTCGTGTCTTGATTCCAAAGATGATCTAATCTGGAAGGGGGCCTGCTCCTACCTTTATCTGGGAAAAGGGGGCTGGCACGCGACTAAGTCCTGCCCTATGGGTGGGACCAGGAGGGGGGTGGTTACACCCACTTCCTTGGCGGGCTTTTCCCCAGCTCAGGGTCTGGAGTGTCCCTGGAACTGGTTCAAGCCGGCCTATGCATAGTGAGCACCGGGGTGCCACTTGCAGTCACCTTCCTCTGAAGCCCTGCCTACCTAGGATACACAAAATCCTGTCTGGGACGGTGCTGGCACCGCCCCTGGCAGGAAACCCTTTGTCCTTATCTCCTGCTCTGGGAGGACTCCCAGCAGCAGGAGGGCAGACTTGTGTCTCGGTGGCAGCATCCATTTTGTGGAGCTGAGGCTCTGTTTGACTTTAACCGGGGTTAGGGGTTACATACATGTCGTGTCCCTCTAGAAGGGTGGAATGCTAACCCCGTCGCCAGAATTGGCGAGGGGTTAGTATTCCAATTCGTATGACACCTTACTCGACATGTTTTGATAAAGCGATACCAGAGTTGGCACATAACCGCGAGGATTATAATGCACTTAAGAGTATATGGTATGCGATATCATGGAAACGGCTAAGGGATAGATCCAGAAAGCCGCAGACAGGCTCAGCTCATGCCAGAGCACCATCTCACCTGATTCCAAGCACTCTGCCTTCAGGATTGTTAAGGCCTGCCATAGGAGCGACTGATAGGAGATCTGTGTGTCCATTTTAGGGTTAGATATAGGTATACTATATCTAAAGCAAAGGGTGAGTACACCACCTTGCCCCAGCTGTCGTGCAGCCAGTTGTGTCAGTTTAGTTAGTCAGTCCAGGGGTGGCACAATACATGCTTCAGCCCCTGGGAGACTTCTGGGTGCACCTCAGCCCTGGGTACAGGGACTTGGAGAGGGCCCAGTGCCAATTCAGTACCTGAGTACAATTTGGATAGAGAGAACAGCTAGGCTGTGGGTCTGATTAGCAGGCCCACAGCCAGGGAAATTCGTAAACCAGTGCAGCAAAAAGCAAAAATCTGGGTGATCATAGGATTGCAGACCCTACTCTCCTACATGACCCCCCCCCCCCAAACTTTGGGACAATAAACTAACCTTGACCAGGTGAGTCTTCTTGCTCTAAGTGGAAATACCTGGAGAGCCCATCAGCATTGCTGTGATCAGTACCAGGTCTATGCTCCACTGTAAAATCCATCCCCAGTAGGGAAATGGACCACCTAAGCAGTTTGGGGTTTTCACCCTTCATCTGATTTAGCCACAAGAGGGGCTTATGGTCGGTCTGAATGGTGAAGTGAGTGCCAAACAAGTAGGCCCTCAGCTTCTTCAGGGCCCAAACCACAGACAGCAAAGGCCTCCCTCTCAATAGCTGACCAATTTTTCTCTCTGGGTGTCAACCTCCTACTAATGAAAGCAATAGGCTGATCATTACCATCAAAATTCAGTTGAGACAGAACAGCTCCCACACCCAACTCAGAAGCATCTGTTTGGACAATGAATGGCTTGGAGTAATCTGGACTCTTTAGGATAGGTGCTGTGCACATGGCCTGCTTTAGGTCATTGAATGCTTTCTGACAGCTTGCTGTCCACTGAACTTTCTTTGGCATCGTTTTGCTTGTCAGGTCATTAAGAGGGGTCACTATGGACCCATAATTTCTGACAAACTTCCTATAGTACCCAGTCAGGCCCAAGAAAGCTCGAACTTGAGTCTGGGTAATTGGAGGAGTCCAGTCCTTGATGGCCTGTATCTTACTCTCCAGTGGCTGAACCTGGCCTCCACCTACAAGGTGGCCCAGGTATACAACCTGTGTCTGCCCTATCTGGCACTTTGTGGCCTTGATAGTGAGGCCTGCCTTTTGCAGAGCCTCTAACACTTTCCTCAGGTGGACCAGATGATCCTCCCAGGTGGAGCTAAAGACAGCAATATCGTCTAGATATGCTGCACAGAAGTCATCCAGCCCAGTGAGGACTTGATTCACCAACCTTTGGAAGGTGGCAGGTGCATTTTTCAGTCCAAAGGGCATTACCACAAACTGATAATGCCCTCCAGGGGTAGAAAATGCTGTCTTGGGTTTGGCCTCCTCAGCTAACCTGATTTGCCAATACCCAGCTGTCAAATCAAATGTACTTAAGAAGTTGGCAGAAGCCAATTTATCTATAAGTTCATCTGCTCTTGGTATTGGGTGGGCATCAGTCTTAGTGACTGCATTGAGGCCTCTGTAGTCTACGCAAAACCTCATCTCTTTCTTACCACCCTGGGTGTGAGGCTTTGGCACTAGAACTACTGGGCTAGCCCAAGGGCTATCTGAGGGCTCAATGACTCCCAGCTCCAACATTTTCTGCACTTCAGTTTTGATGCAGTCTCTAACATGATCAGGCTGTCTGTAGATTTTACTCTTGACAGGCAGACTGTCTCCAGTGTCAACATCATGGGTACACCAATCAGTTTGGCTGGGTGTCAGAGAGAACATATGTCTGAAGGATTGCAGAACTTGCCTGCAATCCTGTTGCTGATGGTCAGTGAGGCTGCCACAAAAGACAACACCATCAACTGATCCATCATCAGGATTCTGAGTGAGCAGGTCTGGGAGAGAGTCACTCTCTTCCTCCTGTCCCTCATCTGTGGCCATGAGCAAGCTCATGTCCTTCCTGTCAACATATGCCTTGAGCCTGTTAACATGGAGCACTCTGAGAGGGCTCCTGGGAGTTCCAAGGTCCACCAAGTAGGTCACCTCCCCCTTTTGCTCAATGATGGTGTGGGGCCCAGACCATTTGTCTTTCAGAGCTGCTGGGGCCACTGGCTCCAGCACCCACACCTTCTGTCCTGGCTGGTACACAGTCAGAACAGCCTTTTGGTCATGCCAAGCTTTTTGAAGTTCTTGGCTGGCCTCAAGGTTTTTAGATGCCTTTTCCATATACTCAGCCATCCTGGAGCGGAGACCAAGTACATAGTCCACTATGTTGGTTGCAGGCTTTTTGAGAGGTCTCTCCCATCCTTCCTTCACCAAACACAGGGGTCCTCTTACAGGATGCCCATACAGAAGCTCAAAAGGGCTGTAGCCAACCCCCTTCTGTGGGACCTCTCTGTAAGCAAACAAGAGGCAGGGGATCAGGACATCCCATCTTCTCCTAAGAGTTTCAGGTAGCCCATGAATCATCCCTTTGAGGGTCCTGTTGAATCTCTCAACAAGCCCATTGCATTGTGGGTGGTAGGGTGTGGTGAACTTGTAGTTCACACCACACTCCTTCCACATTGCAGTCAGATATCCTGACATGAAGTTTGTACCTCTGTCAGAAACAACCTCCTTAGGGAAGCCCACTCTGGAGAACACTCCAACTAGGGCCCTTGCCACTACAGGTGCTGTAGTGGTCCTAAGTGGAATAGCTTCAGGATACCTGGTGGCATGATCCACTACCACCAGTATAAACTTGTGCCCTGATGCTGTCTGGTGTTCCATTGGACCAACAATGTCAATCCCCACTCTTTCAAAGGGAACCCCCACCACAGGTAGTGGTATGAGGGGGGCCTTTGTTGTGCCACCTGACTTACCACTGGCTTGGCAAGTGACACAGGAGCGACAAAACTCCTTGGTATTCTCATTCATATGGGGCCAGTGAAAGTGTGAGACAAGCCTGTCCCAAGTCTCTGTCTGACCTAAATGACCTGCAAGGGGAATTTCATGGGCCAAGGTGAGAAGGAAACCTCTCAGAGACAAGGGGATGACCAGCCTCCTGGTTGCACCAGGCTTGGGGTCTCTTGACTCAGAGTACAGGAGTCCATCTTCCCAGTATACCCTGTGGGCACCTGTGGCATTCCCTGCAGCCTCAGCAGCAGCCTGCTGTCTGAGGGGTTCAAGGGAAGGGCAGTCTAACTGTGCCTTCCCCAGGTCTGCTCTGGAGGGTCCCCCTGAGCCCAGAAACTCAACTTGATCAAGTTCAAGCTCTTTAGGCTCAGTTTCCCTCAGCTCTCTCAGATCAGCCTCCTCAGAGACTTGATCCTCAACCTGGGGCAAGGGGGAAGGCAAAGCCTTACCCTTACTGCTCTTCTTCTTGGCAGGTGTCTGGTCCATAATTTCAGGATCCAGCACCTGTTCAGTGGGGCATTTTCTGGCCTGTGACCTAGTCACAGCAAGCACATGTGCTGGCAAGCCTAACATCTCCATGTGAGTCCTCTGCTCCACTTCTGACCATTGTGATGACTCCAAATCATTGCCCAACAAACAATCAACTGGGAGGTCTGAACTGACTACAACTTTCTTTTGTCCCTTCACTCCACCCCAGGAGAAAGCCACAATTGCCACACTATGACTAGTAGTGACATTGCTGGCATTGGTCACCAGGAAATCAGTACCTGGCATGATCTGTCCAGGGTCCACAAAGTTAGGTGTCACCATGGTGACACTGGTACAAGTGTCCCTATAGGCCTGAGCCATTTTGCCATTAATCAAAGGTGTCTGCCTGTATTTGCCCAAAGTATTGGGACTTATCTCAGGGGATATATCCATATCCCCTGTACAGACAAGGACAGCCTGAGTGAGTGTGCCAACTAAGTTGTCAGACCCCTCAGTACCCAAGGTTAACCCAACTAATGCCTTGGGAGGTACACTACCACTACTGACTGTACTAGGGGGTGCAGTTGCCTTAGGGGCTGTAGTGGCAGGAGTTTGTCCTCCTCTTTTGGTGCACTCACTAAACCAGTGAGATTTACTTTTGCAGTACTGGCACCACCTTTTTGACTGGCCTTCTTGAGTCTTCTTCTTCTGGGAAGCCTGACCCCCACCCTCTTTGGTTTGTTGGGGACCTGGTGAAGACTTCTGGTCATTTTGTTCACTCTTTGCATTACCCTTCTGGTCTGCTTTCTTCTGACCACCCTGGTTCTGGTTCTGGTTCTGCTTGATCCTTGTCCTGACCCATTTGTCTGCCTTCTTTCCCAATTCTTGGGGAGAGGTCAGATCTGAATCAACAAGGTGCTGGTGCAACAACTGGTTCTGACAATTGTTTACAATTTGTTCTCTCATCATAAGATTATACAATCCTGTGTAATCTGTAACCTTGCTACCCAGCAACCAGCCCTCCAAAGCCTTAGTGGCACTATCCACAAAGTCAGACCAGTCCTGAGACTGAGTTTTCTGGGTGTCTCTGAACAGCAACCTGTACTGCTCAGTGGTTAAACCAAACCCATCAATCAGTGCATTTTTCAGGACCTGGTAATCATTAGCATCCTCCACTCTTGTAGTGAGGAGCTTATCTCTACCTTTACCATCAAAGGAGAGCCACAGTATAGCTGCCCACTGACTTCGGGGAATGCACTGCACAGTGCAGGCCCTCTCCAAAGCAGCCATCCATTTCTGGATAGCATCCCCTTGCTTAAAGGGGGGCACTATTTTAGTCAGGTGTTTAGTATCTAAACCCTTCTCTCTATCTCTTGGGAGATTGCTGCCACCAGTGGGAGCTAGCCCACTCATCTGCTGCTCTCTAGCAAAGGCAAGCTTTTCTTTGGCCAGGGCAAGTTCTTCCCTTTCAATCCTCAGAGCAGCCTGTCTCATCCTAGCTTCATGCTCTATTCTCTGAGGGGAAGTCACTCTCCTCTGTGGAGAGTTTCTCCTCCTCTGGGAAGAGGCATTAGAGTGCAGAGATCTATTGGAGTCCCTAGAAAGAGATCTATCTCTCCTAACTCCAAGGTTAGGCCCTATCTCTCCTAACTCCAAGGTTAGGCCCACTTCGGGTCAGTACTGGGGGTCCCCCAGTTCCTAGCCCAAGTAAGTCTAAGTTGGCCCTGGTTAGCCTTCTGACTACCTCAAGACCTTTGTCTACCTCATCCCCAGAGAGTTCCTCCTGATCCTCCTCCCCCTCAACTGCTGTAGCAGTGTTGGGGAGGTCTGGATCCCCAGAGGTTCCCTTTAAGGCTGGCATGTTCTCATGTAACTGAGAAATCTTTCTGGCATCATATGTCTCTAAGAGACCTATCAGAAAGGGAATGGTGGGGTTAGACCCCTGCTTCAGTTTCCTGGAGGTACAGACTTGTCTCATCTCCTAGAAACTGAGAGCTGCATATCTTGAAGTGACCTGTGGAGGGTCAACACTGACCAGGGGAGTCTCAGTAGATTCTCCCTGGGTAGACATGCTTTTCTAGTGAGGTGTAAGTGGTGCACTTACCTACACTATATGTTTGCCTACTGATCCCTTGCTAGAGTTGTAGTTTAGGGTGTGCTAGGCCCTAGGAGCTACAACAGCTGGTTCAGTAGAACTCAGAGTATTCTAAGCTAAGTTATATGTACCTTTAGTACTTATGTGATCTTTCACAAGATATTCTTAGGATATCTGTGGTAAAACAACAGCAAGCTCAAATCCCAACCGCTGCTCACCAATGTGGGAAGTTGGCCTGATGTGCAGTGCTCACTATTCTAGTGATCACTATATATCAGTCCAAACAACCCTTATTGATGATTGGTTGTAAGTCAACCTTATAGACCAGCTATCCTAGTAGCATGGATACGAGCAGTCTAAGGCTAAGACTCTAGAGGGCATGTTAAGCCAGCTGTTTTACCATCACATTACCCCTTGAACACCCAGTGAAAGGACACCACACAAGTGTTATGAAAATAAACAGTGTATTTATTAGGATCACAACAACCCTGTACTCTTTATGAGGACAGGGTGCTAGGCACACAACAAAACTCTTACGAAAATACTTAAGTTAGCACGGTATACACAAATGCCCGAGGGGCGCGAAAAACCATATACTCTAAAAGTGGAATGAGAAATTACTAGCAGGTAAGTACAGTACTAATAGGCTTTGGAATCGCTAGGACTTGACTAGGGAATCGTTAGATTACTTCTAGGAGGCCCAGGGGACTCGGGTGCAGAGTGTGCACTCTCACGCGGGATGCGGGACAAAGTCTATGGAAGCTAGTAAAGTTAAAGTTAGTGTTCACGGGCGAACCCGACCTGGTAGGGAGAAAACGACAGTGGATCCTGACCCTTGGATAGTGAGGCTATGCTGGGGCACCGAAATGCCGAAGTTACCTAGCCCAGGGGCTGCAGCTGCATATGTCTCAAAAGACGTCGGGAATCCTCGTTGCCGGACCAGGAGCCTGGAAGAAAAGATGCTGGCAGGCGACCAGTGAAGATAGTTCGAGTTGATCCAAGCCTGGATCTGGAAGATGGATGACACCTGAAAGCAGAGGGGACCAAGTTCGTGACTACTAGCCAGTAGTCAGTGGGCACCAGGAGGGCACCGGATGGTAGTCACCTCGACTAGGTGAGTGGGCGACGCTGGCTCTGCAGATCTCACGGACCAGGAGGCGTTGTCGGCGACCAGGATGGAGAGGCGAGCTGTCCCACGATGGATGAAGCTGTCGGCGTCGAAGAACCCAGGATTGGGCAACAAAGCCTTGGCTAATTCAAGCCCACGCGGTGGAATCAAAATGGCGTCTTGAGTGGACCAGGAGGGTCCGGGGTGCTCCTCTTCTGGAAGGGAGCAAGGGCCAGTCTGGAGCAACCAGACCAGCAGCAGTGATGTCGTCGGGCGTCGTTCAGAAGGCCACAAGCCAGGGTCGGGGCTTCTCGGACCCCAAAGCACTCACCAGGAAATTACTCGGCGGGCTTGCTGTGCAGAAGTCGTGCAGTCTTGGCAATAGTCGGTCCCTTGAGGTCTCGTCGCACTCACGGTTCTCAGCTTGGCTGTAGAGGTGAGTAGAGGTCGGAGGTGCCAGGGAAGCCGGGTCTTGTCGAGCTGGGCAGTCGGATTCCGGAGGAAGGACTTACAGCAGACCGCAGTGTTCTTGCGATGGTGCCTGCGGATGCAGGGTGACTACTCCTTAGCCACAAGGGAGAATCTTGAAGAAGGAAATCTTGAAGTCCTTTCGTAGAAAGTCGTGTCTTGATTCCAAAGATGATCTAATCTGGAAGGGGGCCTGCTCCTACCTTTATCTGGGAAAAGGGGGCTGGTACGCGACTAAGTCCTGCCCTATGGGTGGGACCAGGAGGAGGGTGGTTACACCCACTTCCTTGGCGGGCTTTTCCCCAGCTCAGGGTCTGGAGTGTCCCTGGAACTGGTTCAAGCCGGCCTATGCATAGTGAGCACCGGGGTGCCACTTGCAGTCACCTTCCTCTGAAGCCCTGCCTACCTAGGATACACAAAACCCTGTCTGGGACGGTGCTGGCACCGCCCCTGGCAGGAAACCCTTTGTCCTAATCTCCTGCTCTGGGAGGACTCCCAGCAGCAGGAGGGCAGACTTGTGTCTCGGTGGCAGCATCCATTTTGTGGAGCTGAGGCTCTGTTTGACTTTAACCGGGGTTAGGGGTTACATACATGTCGTGTCCCTCTAGAAGGGTGGAATGCTAACCCCGTCGCCAGAATTGGCGAGGGGTTAGTATTCCAATTCGTATGACACCTTACTCGACTTGTTTTGATAAAGCGATACCAGAGTTGGCACATAACCGCGAGGATTATAATGCACTTAAGAGTATATGGTATGCGATATCATGGAAACGGCTAAGGGATAGATCCCGAAAGCCGCAGACAGGCTCAGCTCATGCCAGAGCACCATCTCACCTGATTCCAAGCACTCTGCCTTTAGGATTGTTAAGGCCTGCCATAGGAGTGACTGATAGGAGATCTGTGTGTCCATTTTAGGGTTAGATATAGGTATACTATATCTAAAGCAAAGGGTGAGTACACCACCTTGCCCCAGCTGTCGTGCAGCCAGTTGTGTCAGTTTAGTTAGTCAGTCCAGGGGTGGCACAATACATGCTTCAGCCCCTGGGAGACTTCTGGGTGCACCTCAGCCCTGGGTACAGGGACTTGGAGAGGGCCCAGTGCCAATTCAGTACCTGAGTACAATTTGGATAGAGAGAACAGCTAGGCTGTGGGTCTGATTAGCAGGCCCACAGCCAGGGAAAGTCGTAAACCAGTGCAGCAAAAAGCAAAAATCTGGGTGATCATAGGATTGCAGACCCTACTCTCCTACAAGACTCCTCTATCTAACTGCAGATTCCTCACCTTAGAATATTCCTCAGGCATCAGACTAGATTCGGTAAAATCTTGAACAGTATCTTTGCGTGCCGCTAGGTGTCGAAGGGTGGCTCTGCATTGGAAGTAACGTGCGCAGAGACTATATAGGCGCCATCCTGTCAAGCTGATATCAGTTTCTTTTGTGACTATTTCCACGCCAAAAATGAAAAGCCAAAATCTTTTTTTTAATTCTTTTTATTAATGCACACAAATTAAACCATAAACACATACAATAAAGTACACTGGGTTGCGTCCAATCAAACAATAAATGATGGTACATCCTCCTGATTACAGAGATACAATACAAATAACAACCTACGGGTTCAGGGATCCTCCGATAATGCGGAGTCATCCGGTGCGGCGGGGGGAGCACAAATATTGCCCCTATATACATTCCAGGCCCCCCAAATTGAAAAGCCAAAATTTAACGATGTGTGACCAGTGTGTAGAAACTAAAAAGGGCTTTCAGGTGAAAAGCCCATTTCGCAGAATGGGAGGGTCGGTGAGGAATCTGCAGTATGATAAGAGTCTCCACCAGAAAGAGCATTACTGAAGGTAAGTAACTTGTTTATTTATTTATTTATTTATTAGCATTTATAAAGCGCAGCATATACCCTAAGGTGTCTTGGCGCTGATAATTTGCCAGCTTAATGTTGAGTAAGCCGCCATGCTCAGACCTCTATTCTATACCATGATCTTATTTATGAAATAGCCAGGTTTTCAGTTTTTTGCGGAACTGGAGCAATGTGGGACATGCTCTGATTTCCTGGGGTAGCGAATTCCAAAGCTTGGAAGCCGCTACCACAAACCGTCGGTCTCCCCACATCACTGTTCTGGTGCGAGGTACCGTTAGTTGGTTGCTGTTAGTTGAACGCAGCTGGCGTATGGGTTGGTAAGGACATAAATTGTCTTGAAGAAACTGCGGGCCCTGTTTATTTAGTGCTTTGTAAACAATGCACTGTGATTTGAATCTGGATCTGTTTTGGATCGTCAGCCAATGTAATTTTGAGATGGCATTAGAGAGAGGGGCAAACTTAGGGATTCCCAGAACAAGACGAGCTGCCGCATTCTGTATGGTCTGTAGTTTTTTTATCACTCTAACTTGGGAATTAATAAAAAGCCCATTGCAATAGTCAAGGGAGGTCAGGACTAATGAGCTCACCAGAGTTTTGATGGCAGTAGTGGGGAGATAAGGACTTATTTTCCGGATCATGCGTAGTTTATGATGGGCTATTGAGGCCACTTTGTTAGCGTGATCCATGAAATTTAGGTGGTCATCAAAAAGTATTCCTAGGTTTCTTACTTTTGTAACTGGATTGGGGGGAACACCAAAAGTTTGGGGCCACCACGAGGCTGGCCATTCTGGTGAGAGTTGTCCGAAAATCATTACCTCGGTTTTTTCCGAGTTAAGTTTTAAGCAGTTCACTGCCATCCACTCGCCAATTTCCGTCAGACCTCTCTGGAATCTTTTAGCTACCTCCTCTCCATCACCTCTTATTGCCATCACCAATTGAGTGTCATCCGCGCATCTGCTGATGGAGACTTTTAAAAGCAGATTCCACACCTTAGAATAGATACCCGAGCAACACCTCCCGGGAAATGGGTCTATAAACGTCTCAAACCAGGAAGTCCTGGAGGAACAAACAGGAAAATGCCCGGCACGATGGACCTGACTGACCAAACAGTAGTGCGTTAGGAACGCGTGAGGTGAGGCCTAAGTAATGGAGGGATAGACCTTACCTGATCACGGTACGAGGAACCATGTCCAGATGCACCCGTCTGCCATTTACAGACTTTCTTAACTAGAAATTCGTTCCTTATCCTCATCGTTATCTTTCTAAATCAGCTGTTTGAATTTCAGCGGGCTTTTACTATGCATCCCGGACTATCTATCCCTCCATCTGGAGTGTCCTTTATACCCGTCCGATACCCTTTCTCCAGCATCTTTGGATCCTGGAAGATTGAGAACGACCACCATTGCCCACCTACAAGTCCTGGGCCCTGTCGGGTCGGAAGTATCACAGACAGAGCGACTTCTGCAACGACACTCTTTGTATTTCTAGCCCTGAGGAGTCGTGGGAAACTGTCCCCTGTGCGACGAAACACGTGTCGGCTGGTTTCTTTCGAACATTAAAAACACTACTGTTGAATCAACCTACTGCAAGGGCAAGATTTGTTATCATTTTGTGTTATTTGAAATTATTGGTTTGATAGGCTTTGTGTCCTTTGCTTTCTATGTCCCCTTTAGGAAAAGAACCACAACAAGTGACTTGAACAATGAGGTTTGATCCCGCAGTGGCAAAAAAGGTCAAGATGGCAGTAAGATCACCTTTAATGGTGTGCCTACAGCAAGGCACTGCCAGGTTAACGGCAGCACAAACAACAACAACTCCGACAAGGGGACAGAAAGTGAATCAACATTCTGAGAGTAACCCAAGTCACAAATGTGTTCCAATGGCAGTCTCATTTTGTTGAGGGACACCTGGCTGCCAGGATGAATTGCAAATCTTGAGCATGAAGATCAGAAGCCGCTACTCAATCTCCACACATGAAGGTGGAGTGTGTGTGCGTAGGTTCAGATGCAGGACCCTGCTCTGCTGCCGGAACAGGAGGTCCTCCTGAGAGGGAAGCCTGGTCAGAGGAAAGATGGTGTTTGGGAGTTCAAAATACAAAAAACTCTCCTTGCCCTGTCCGATGCCACTAAGATGACGTGGGTCTGGTCGGTCCTGATATTCTTGAGAAACAGTGGGCAGATCAGTACTGTCAGAAAGGCGTACATGAGTCTAAGCCGAATGCATCTCTGAGCGAGAGCCACTTTTGAAACTCCAACACGCAGTACCATTGAAATTGAATGATCTCGGAGGTGGTGTATCGATTGAGTCAAGGTTTTACCCATTCTCGAAAGAGACCTTTTCACCACCTCTGGATGTAAAAGTAATTTGGGGTCCGAAAGGCAACCACTGAGTTTGTCTGCCCTTGCGTTCTAAAATCGTGTCAGGGGTTGCACGACCAGGAAGAGGTCTGGGCACTCCAGCCAAGTGTAAAGGCACAAGTCCTCCTGGCACAGGGTCTACATCCCCACTCCTTCCAGTATATTGCAATACTACATGGAAGTGGTGTTGAACGTGAACAACTGAACTAGCTTTCCCTTGAAGGATGGGAGGAAGGCCTTCAATGGCAATTGGATATCCCTCAGCTCCAGAAGGCTGATATGGAGCTGAGATTTTGCCAAAGACCAGGGGGCTTTGATCTCCATCTCTCCCAGGTGGTGGCCCCAACTCAGACATAATACATCTGTCGCCACTGTCAGCTCCTGGGTGAGGAAGGAGAAAGGGTCTGCTGCTGATCCAATTACAGTCCACCAACCACAACTGCAGATGTTTTACAGTCTCCCCTGAAATCTGGACAAGGATGGAGAAAATCCCCTGTCTCCATGCCCCCTGGGACTCAGATCCCACTGCAGATCCTGAATATGCTTTCAAGAGTGCTTCACCAGCAGAATGCAGAAGGTCATCAGACCCACAGTGAGCATCACAGAAATCAAGGTTTGAGGTTGAAACATCGGGATAATAGCCCGAATGTCCTGGTCTCTACACTCGAGAGGGTAGATCGGAATTGCACAGCGTCCAGAATGGTCCCAATGAAAGGGAACATCTGCTAAGGAGTAAATGTGATTTTAGCATGTGGATAGTGAACCCAAGCAAGTGCAGAATGTTTGTTGTAGTTTGGAGGTGGGTGATGATTTCCTGGGTAAGCCAGTTTTCAAAAGCCAGTCATTGTGGTAGGGGAATACTAGGACCCTTGACCTCTGCAGGTGTGCTACAACCACTGCCATCAATTTCGTGAACACCTAAGTAGCACTGCTAAGGCCAAAGGGGAGAACAGAGAATTGGAAATGCTCAAGGCCTTCCGTCAACGCCAGTGGGCCTGCAGGACAGGAATATGGAAGTGTACTGTAGGTCCTACTATCCAGTTTCTGGGTTTCAGGTCAGACAGAACCTGAGCCAAGATGAGCATCTTGAATTGTTCTTTCCGTAGAAAGGCAATGAAAGGGCAGTTATAGTATAGGTTAGAGGCCTCGGTCCTTTTTTGGCACCAGAAACTAGCAGGAATAACAACCACGTCCGACTTCTGATGCTGGCACCCTCTCAATGGCCCCTTTGGCTATCACAGCCTGCACTTCCTGATGGAACAAAAGAGATGGTCCTCCGTCAGCCATTCTGTAGACGGTGGCAAAGTAGGAGGAGTTTCCAGAAATGGAATGGCATAACAGAGCTGCACGATTTAAGCGCACCCACTTGTCAGAGGTTATCGCTTGCCTTTGGGGCAGGAAGTGCCTGATCCTACTGCCAACAAGATGGATGTGCTGCATTGAGGGCCCATTAAAGAGGCATGGAGGCTACAGCATCGGAAGGAGCGGGGGAATGAACAGTATCCTGGGTGTGGGTCTGCTATCCTCTGTGGGATCCACTTCCCTGGACATGAAAGTACTGAAAATCTTGCTGGCTTGTGGAGTAATGTTGGTATTGGAGATGCCCATGGGACCTTCGGCTGTGGCCAAAGAAGGGGCAAAAGGCCTATTGCTGTTTGCTGAGAACTCAAGAAAAGGCCCAGCTCTCCTTAAAGCGCATGAGTGCCCCGTCAATATGGTCGCCAAATAGATATGTGTTTCAGACTTGTAGGGATCCCCAGAAAACACAGTGGATCTAAACCAGGCATGGCAACTGAGTGCCACAGTAGAGTCCAGGGCCCTGCCTAGTGATTCAGTGGTGTCCAGTCAACTGCGAATGTTTAACTTCGCTGTATCCCAGCCATTACCAATGCCTGGTTCAGAATGGCTTGGTCATCTTTGGAAAGCATGGGCAACAGCTGCACAACCGAACCCCACAAGGCTTGGGTGTATCGGCATGGTTTAAACCTCATGGGTTTGTTGGGAGGCACGTCCCTAGCACACTGAGAGAGAAGCTCAAAAAGCAGTTGATAAAAAAGGCGAATTTTTTTTAAAAGAAATTACAGAGGAAGCTCTCCGGATCTGCGCTGGTGGTGAGAAAAGAAAGAAACCGATGTCAGCGCCTATATAGGAACCGGCCACGTCATTTCTGATGCGGACGACACAGACACACCCAACAACACCAACCAGCGTGCAGAGGTACTGCTCAAGATTTTCCAGGTCCAGTCTGACATCTGGGGAATATTCGAACATGAGGAATCTGCAGTTAGAAGACTATCAGAAATGGTCCATAAATGGACTATCCCATTGATGGAAAATTTACTAAGCCACCACTGGAAGCAGAAACCATTTGTGGGGGCAACATGCTACCTGCTGAGTTTATCCACCCAGATTTTAGGGTTCCTGTCAGATAACTCACTGACAGCTAAGTTATATTGTGCGGAGGTCAGTGCCATAACTGCTTCTAGAGAGTTCATGAGTCCACGTCACCATACTTGTTGCAGTATCACTTGGCAGTTGTGTTATTGGTAAGCCCCTGTGAGGACTTTCCCCTGACAGATGGTAGAAAAGTATTGATGATTTTGGAAAAAGGGGGTTGGTGATGGACAGAGTTTCTGAATGATGCAGAATACTCTTACCAAGTCAAGAGATCATGGTTTTAATCCATCACCTGTTTTTTAGCTCATTGCACCATCCCAGCTCAGAACCTGGCTATATGCAAATTAGTCTGTTCCTGTCCCAGTGCATGATGGGAGCAGGGCAAACCAAACTACCAAGCCAATTCTTATACTGGGAAGGAAACAAGCTCCCGGGGACCGGTTTGTGGCATCACAGCCTTCGTCGGCCCGGTTTGCTTGAATCCTGATGGTGCAATGAGCAAGGGACTCACGTCTGAGTATACCCTCCCACACATAGTGTGGATAAAATCGATTTTGGAAAAAGGGGGTTGGTGATGGACAGAGTTTCTGAATGATGCAGAATACTCTTACCAAGTCAAGAGATCATGGTTTTAATCCATCACCTGTTTTTTAGCTCATTGCACCATCCCAGCTCAGAACCTGGCTATATGCAAATTAGTCTGTTCCTGTCCCAGTGCATGATGGGAGCAGGGCAAACCAAACTACCAAGCCAATTCTTATACTGGGAAGGAAACAAGCTCCCGGGGACCGGTTTCTGGCATCACAGCCTTCGTCGGCCCGGTTTGCTTGAATCCTGATGGTGCAATGAGCAAGGGACTCACGTCTGAGTATACCCTCCCACAGATAGTGTGGATAAAATCGATTTTGGAAAAAGGGGGTTGGTTCTGAGCTGGGATGGTGCAGTGAGCTAAAAAACGGTGATGGATTAAAACCATGATCTCTTGACTTGGTAAGAGTATTCTGCATCATTCAGAAGCTCTGTCCATCACCACCCCCCTTTTCCAAAATCGGTTTTATCCACACTATGTGTGGGAGGGTATACTCAGACGTGAGTCCCTTGCTCATTGCACCATCAGGATTCAAGCAAGCCGGGCCGAAGAAGGCTGTGATGCCAGAAACCGGTCCCTGGAAGCTTGTTTCCTTCCCAGTATAAGAATTGGCTTGGTAGTTTGGTTTGCCCTGTTCCCATCATGCACTGGGACAGGAACAGACTAATTTGCATATAGCCAAGTTCTGAGCTGGGATGGTGCAGTGAGCTAAAAAACGGTGATGGATTAAAACCATGATCTCTTGACTTGGTAAGAGTATTCTGCATCATTCAGAAGCTCTGTCCATCACCACCCCCCTTTTCCAAAATCGGTTTTATCCACACTATGTGTGGGAGGGTATACTCAGACGTGAGTCCCTTGCTCATTGCACCATCAGGATTCAAGCAAGCCGGGCCGAAGAAGGCTGTGATGCCAGAAACCGGTCCCCGGAAGCTTGTTTCCTTCCCAGTATAAGAATTGGCTTGGTAGTTTGGTTTGCCCTGTTCCCATCATGCACTGGGACAGGAACAGACTAATTTGCATATAGCCAAGTTCTGAGCTGGGATGGTGCAGTGAGCTAAAAAACGGTGATGGATTAAAACCATGATCTCTTGACTTGGTAAGAGTATTCTGCATCATTCAGAAGCTCTGTCCATCACCACCCCCCTTTTCCAAAATCGGTTTTATCCACACTATGTGTGGGAGGGTATACTCAGACGTGAGTCCCTTGCTCATTGCACCATCAGGATTCAAGCAAGCCGGGCCGAAGAAGGCTGTGATGCCAGAAACCGGTCCCCGGAAGCTTGTTTCCTTCCCAGTATAAGAATTGGCTTGGTAGTTTGGTTTGCCCTGTTCCCATCATGCACTGGGACAGGAACAGACTAATTTGCATATAGCCAAGTTCTGAGCTGGGATGGTGCAGTGAGCTAAAAAACGGTGATGGATTAAAACCATGATCTCTTGACTTGGTAAGAGTATTCTGCATCATTCAGAAGCTCTGTCCATCACCACCCCCCTTTTCCAAAATCGGTTTTATCCACACTATGTGTGGGAGGGTATACACAGACGTGAGTCCCTTGCTCATTGCACCATCAGGATTCAAGCAAGCCGGGCCGAAGAAGGCTGTGATGCCAGAAACCGGTCCCCGGAAGCTTGTTTCCTTCCCAGTATAAGAATTGGCTTGGTAGTTTGGTTTGCCCTGTTCCCATCATGCACTGGGACAGGAACAGACTAATTTGCATATAGCCAAGTTCTGAGCTGGGATGGTGCAGTGAGCTAAAAAACGGTGATGGATTAAAACCATGATCTCTTGACTTGGTAAGAGTATTCTGCATCATTCAGAAGCTCTGTCCATCACCACCCCCCTTTTCCAAAATCGGTTTTATCCACACTATGTGTGGGAGGGTATACTCAGACGTGAGTCCCTTGCTCATTGCACCATCAGGATTCAAGCAAGCCGGGCCGAAGAAGGCTGTGATGCCAGAAACCGGTCCCCGGAAGCTTGTTTCCTTCCCAGTATAAGAATTGGCTTGGTAGTTTGGTTTGCCCTGTTCCCATCATGCACTGGGACAGGAACAGACTAATTTGCATATAGCCAAGTTCTGAGCTGGGATGGTGCAGTGAGCTAAAAAACGGTGATGGATTAAAACCATGATCTCTTGACTTGGTAAGAGTATTCTGCATCATTCAGAAGCTCTGTCCATCACCACCCCCCTTTTCCAAAATCAGAAAAGTATTGATGACCAGCTAAATGACAGAGCTCCAAGAGGTTTATATCGCAACATTACTTTGATGGGCAAAAGACACCCTAGATTTCCAATTTGTCCAGTAACATCCCTGGATGATGGGCAATGATTGAGTAACCAATGTGGCCACCATGTGGGACGGAAGAAAGGTGAGCTACATATCAGGATGGCTTCTGTAAACCACTACTGCATTTCAAGAGAGGCCTCCATAGAAATTTGAGCCCTGGCTTACAGACACACTCAAAGCTGGGACTACTACAGATCTAAATTGCACTGGATGTCCTGCACTTACCACTGACTGCAGAGAGCCAATAGGACACGTAAAGCTAACAGGCCTAGCAGCATTTAATGTTTTGAGGCTGGAAGAACGTCTTTTGCCTGAAACCTCAGTATCATCGCATGAACATTCATTCTGGATTTGCTATGGAGGTCAAAGGACCTTCAAAGTGACTATACCCAAGACAGAAGAGGGCTCCGTAAATTTAGCAATTTGAACTGAGGTGTTTTATCAATACAAAATGTAATCCAGGAACAGATAAAGAGTGGGACCAGCATATATCAAAGTGGTCTGGCTTAGTGGCCGGTACGCAGTGAAGTGGTTATAGATCTGTTGATAGCAGGATAAACGTTGTACTTTGCTTTGAAGGTGATACGTCTAGTCAAAGGTAGCCAGTGTACAGAGTAAGAAGCAGGGGAAGAGCATGACCTGATATTTTGGTTGAGACGCTGTTTCACAGATGCATTCTCAATACCTTTTAACCCCTTAGTGGTATGCTCTGATGTATATACCATTGTGGCAGAGGAGCAGAAAATACTAGAGTGATGGGGCTATTACATTTGGAGAATTCGGAGTGAAGGAGAAGCCTACATAGGCACCTCAGCATACAAAAGTATATTTTCATATTTTACTTCATGTGTGTTATGAGGGAGGGATTCAAAATCATGATCACATCCAGAATCGATACTAGGAGTGATGAGTTGGGAAGTGGACCAATATCTTCTGATCACATGGTGGACAGCAGGTCCTTTTTCCACAAGCTAGTTTCTTATTATTTAGCTTTTGATATGTTTAGTTGAATTACTTTATTTGAATGCACTGATCTAACAGGGATCATTATAACAGTGGTTCTAAGCAGTGGAACAAACAGATTTTAGAGCTCTCTGAAATTCTAGATAGTTGCCATTAGCTGTTTGAACTGACGAGTTTCTCCCAGTACAATGTTAGTTGAACATATGAATTGATAGGAGTGGCATGGCTGCATGGTAGTATGATGCGGATCAGTGGATAACATGATGAAATAAGCACATTGTTTTGAAGGGCATACTTCTAGTCACCAACAGTCAATGTAAACAATGAGCAACAGGGGAAACGTGTGACCCAATATCACAGTTGCATCCTGGATTCTCTGTAACTTTTTAAAGACTGAGTTGGATGCTCCAAAGTTTGTACTGTTAACACAGCTCAGCTGCAAGAGTACTAGACTGATTGAGGCTTGTATCTTTTAAGGAATCCTAAGTGGGGAAAGATTCTATGTAAACTTCACTGTGTAAGTGTTCTTGTTAGAACTGGGGGTCTCTAGTTGGCAATGGTTTGCACCTTTGTCCAAATAGGGACCCTTGCTTGTAGTCAGGGAAAGGGGGCTACACTCCTTAAATAATCCCTGCTCAACCATGTGGTAGCTTGGCACGAGCAGGTAGGCTTATCTCAGAGGCAGTGTGTAAAGCATACAGTAATACAGTGAAAATACTACAGATGGACACCACACAGGTTTTAGCAAAATATGTATTGTTTATATAGACTTAACACAAGACCCAAACGACAAAAATCCACAATACAGTATTAGGAAATGACTTTTAAATGATAAAAATAGCTTAGTTCAAAGTTGATGGTAAATGCGACACGTTTCTCACAAAGTACCTATGGATGCGTAACGCAAGATAAACAAAAGGTTTGCAGGGAGAGCGATGCGTCGGTTCCTTGCTTCAGGGGAGGCAATGCGTCTGCTCCTAAATGCTTGCGCAAAGTAGGCGATGCCGGAGAGGAGGTGATGTGTCGATCTCATAGTGTGTTCCGGTTACGATGCGACGATCTGGTGCGAGGCAACAAGATGGCATCTTTGATTATGTGCAATGATGTGAAGGTGATGCGTGCCACCCGACGACCGTGCGGCAACATGGGAAAATCTGAGCCAATATAGGCCCTGCGACATGCTTCTCCGGTGATGCGACGGCGACCCTTGGGGGTGGCGACACCCTTCTCCGGTGATACGACGACCAACAGTTGCGATGGAGACAAGCTTCTCCGGTGATGCGACGGCAACAGCTGCGGGGGTGACATGCTGTTTCTCGTTGCTTCGAGCTTCCAACTCCCAACAATACGCAGGCTTCTGCAGACAGAATTCCCAGCAAGGAAATTCAGGGGTAATCTGGTGGTGAAGTCTTTTATCCCTGGGACCTTAGCAGGAGGCAAGCACACTTAAATCCCTTGGAGATTCTTCTTCAAGATGATGAAAGTTTTTTTTTTTAAACCTTTATTTATCAGTTTCTTAGTTAACAGAAAATAGACAGATAGGTTACATTCATACGAGTTACAATCACTTGACAATCATATAGGTACAGTGTGTGAGTCAATGATCTGAACAGGCAAGAATATGCATATGTCGGTCCCCTCCAAGCCCAGCAATACATTCACTGCATAATATCAATCAGTATAGTTACAGGGATAGGGGAAACAGGGTTCACAGGTTAGGGTGATCAGCATGCTACAAGAGAAACATCCTGAAGTCTCCAGCAATACTCTACGTTATACAGAAGAAGGTCTATCAGGACGCCCCCACCAGTGTTAGCATGCAGAACAATGGTAAGCCATTATCTATGGGTCACGCATTTGGCTGCCATCGTTCTGAATCGTCATGTGACGTTGCAGTGTTCGACAGGTAAGCCTGTAGAGGACCCCAGATATCTTTTGGTCTGTTGCGAACTGGTAATAAATCAGCATAAATATTATGTTGTTCCTGACAATAGACTACATCCTCTAGACATTCCTTAAACTTAGGGGCTCTCCCCCTACCCCAGCGACAAGCAACTCTCCTCTTTGCAAGCAGTAAAACGGTGTCAACAAACCTACGAATTGGCTTAGGTATATTCAGTGTATATCCCAATAGCATAATTAAAGGGTCTTTATGGCTCACCCCTTCCGTCATAATCTGCAATGCATCGTGTACCTGTGTCCAGTATTTGTGCACTCCGGGACACTCCCATGCCAGGTGGATAAATCCCGCCCCCTCCGCGTGGCATCGATCACATCGATCATTATCTGTCAGTTGGAACCGCAGCTTACGAGCTGGCGTATAATAGAATCTATGCAAGAATTTGAAATTAATAATTTTCAGTCTACTACTAGAAGATATATTAGCCGTGATGGCACAACAATAGCCCCATTGGTCTTCGGTAATTTCTTGGCCCATATCTGCACTCCACAAACGACGCGCCGGACTCTCAAATCCCGCACGTTGCAATCTAATGTTATTATACAATCTAGAGACAAGATGGCGTCCATCTGACAGCAGCATGGCATGCAATGGTAAAACTACCTCCGGTTCATCCGGGAAGTGTATCAATACATCCCTCTTCCCCTGTCTCAGTCTGACATAATAAAATACCTCCAGTGGAGTAGGCTGCACTCCCTGAAACAACTGTTCCCTGGTACGGAAGCACAAGTTACTACTTGTGTAACGATATATCTGTAAGAGACATTAGTTAGTATTAGATTCCTTACCTTAGAATATCCCCAGGCGTCAGACTGGATCCGGAAATTTTTGCGTAGCAGTACCCTTGCGCGTCGGTAGGCGTCGTCTGCGGCTCCGCGTCCGTCGTCGGCGTCGTGGGCGCCGTGATGACGTCGTCGGAGTACTTAGACGCCGCCTCCGCGTGCTGACGTCAGTTCTTAGACACAGCTTTTCCGCGCCAGAAACGTAGAGCCATGTTAAAAACCAACACTGGCCCTGAAGGGGACAACCCTAACCCTAGATATTGGTTCGCAGAACGGGGAGGATGGGTGGGTCGGTAAGGAATCTAATACTAACTAATGTCTCTTACACATATATCGTTACACAAGTAGTAACTTGTGCATCTGAAAGAGACACGTTAGTATTAGATTCCTTACCTTAGAATAGATACCCCAGCAATACCAACCCCGGTGGTGGGTCTGCGAACCAATAATCACACCAGAAAGTCCTGGAGGACGGAACGGCCAAAGAAGCCATCCCTCCGGACTTGACCGTCCAGGCAGTAGTGTCTCGCAAACGTGTGCAGCGATGCCCACGTAGCTGCCTGACAGATGTCTTGCAAGGGCACACCCCTGCCCAGGGCAGTGGTGGTCGCCGTCGCTCGGGTAGAATGAGCCCGCAGTCCAACCGGGGGGTCCTTCCTAGCCAAGGAGTAGCATGCCTGGATACACAGGATGATCCACCGGGAGATGGTCCTCTTGTGCACCGCTTTCCCCTTCTTAGCGCCCACGTAACCAACAAAGAGTTGGTCATCCACCCGGTACTGGCGTGTGCGATCCAAATAGAATGAGAGCGCACGTTTTGGGTCCAGACGGTGGAGCCGCTCTTCCTCTTTAGAGGGATGCGGTGGCGGGAAGAAGGTAGGCAAGGTGATGGACTGCCCGATGTGGAAGGCCGTGACAACCATGGGCAGGAAAGAAGGTTTGGTACGAAGCACCACTTTGTCCGGATGGACAGAAAGGAAAGGTGGAGTACAAGAAAGAGCCTGGAGCTCACTCACTCTCCTGGCAGAGGTGATGGCAACCAGGAAAGCAGTCTTCAAAGTCAGAAGGCGAAGAGGACAGTTGTGAAGTGGCTCAAAGGGAGCGCACATCAGAAATGTAAGAACCAGGTTCAAGTCCCACTGAGGCATCACAAACGGAACAGGAGGAAACGTGTGAGTGATGCCCTTAACCCCTTCGACGCTCATGACGAGCCCAGCTCGTCATGGAGTTTCCATTGGTTTCAATGGAAATTACATGGCAGAACATCAGGTACCCTTAGCATCCAAGTGGTTAAGAAATCTGTTAACAATAGGGGACTTGAACAAAGAAGGCTGATCAGGTAGCCTGAGAAAGGCTGAAAGGGCAGAACGGTAGCCCTTGATAGTGCCCAGAGCAGAGCCCTGCTGGGCAAGAAAAAGAAGGAAGAGAAGAACCTCAGAAAGAGGGGCAGAAAGGGGATCCACAGCCTTTGCTGTGCACCATGCCACAAATTTGTTCCACCTGCAGGCGTATACCGACTTTGTGGAGGGACGCCTGGCTGCCAGAATGATGTTACAGACTTCAGGAGGCAAGTCAAATGGCCTCAACTGTCCCGCTCAATCTCCAAGCATGGAGGTGGAGACTGGACAGGTTCGGGTGGAGGACCGTCCCCTGCTGCTGCGACAGAAGGTCCTCCTGAAGAGGCAGACGAACCGGGGGATCGACTGACATACTGAGTAGCCCTGGATACCAGTACCTTCTCGCCCAGTCCGGAGCCACAAGGATGACTTGGGCCCGGTCGCGCTTGATCTTCTTCAGCACTCTGGGCAGAAGTGGTATAGGCGGAAAGGCGTACAACAGACCGCAACTCCACTCCAGACGAAAAGCATCTCCGAGCGAGTGCCGCCTTGGAAATTCCAACGCGCAGAACTGATGACATTGCGCGTTCTCTTCGGTGGCGAATAGATCTAACCAAGGCTCTCCCCATCGCTGAAAGAGGCCTTGCGCCACGTCCGAGTTCAGACGCCATTCGTGATCCATCATGCACCGACGGCTGAGCTCGTCCGCCCTGGCGTTCAGAGAACCTGCCAGGTGTTGAGCCACCAGGGTCACGCCCTGGCGTTCCAGCCATTGCCAAAGGCGAAGAGCCTCTTGACAAAGGATCCACGACCCCACCCCGCCTTGTTTGTTGCAGTACCACATGGCGGTGGTGTTGTCCGTGAACACCTGCACTACACTCCCCCGGACAGAGGGGAGGAATGCCTTCAGTGCTAGACGAATCGCCCGTAGCTCCAACAGGTTGATGTGGAGCCGGGCCTCCGCCGGAGACCAGAGGCCTCTGATCTCCGCCTCTCCCATGTGGCCTCCCCAGCCCTGGAGGGACGCGTCCGTCACAACTACGTGCTCCGGTTGGGGAAGGGAGAGGGATCTGCCACTGACCCAATCGCGGTCCGTAAGCCACCACTGCAGCTGTCTCGCAGTGCCCTCCGAGATCAGGACATGGTCGGGGAGATTGCCCTGATGCTGGGCCCACTGAAACTTCAGGTCCCACTGCAGAGCCCGCATCCGCCACCTGGCGTGATGCACCAGCAGGATGCAGGAGGCCATCAGCCCCAGAAGCCGCAGCGTCAACCTGACCGAAACCCGGGATAACGGCTGAAAGATGGGAATCAGAGCCTGAATATCCCGGACCCGATGTTCGGGCGGATAAACCCGAAACCGCGCCGAGTCCAGAACCGCTCCGATGAAGAGGAGCTTCTGAGAGGGACACAGGTGTGACTTCGGCACATTGATGGAGAACCCCAGCTGGTGCAGTAGGTCTGCCGTCGTCTGGAGGTGGCTGACGACTGTCTGGGGCGAGCCCGCCTTCAACAACCAGTCGTCGAGGTAGGGGAAGACTGAAACCCCTAACCTGCGCAGATGAGCTGCGACCACCGCCATCACCTTCGTGAACACCCGTGGGGCACTGGTAAGGCCGAAGGGGAGCACGGTAAACTGAAAGTGCTCGTGGCCCACCATGAACCGCAGGTATCGCCGGTGGGCAGGCAGGACGGGGATATGAAAATAAGCGTCCTGCAAGTCCAACGCTACCATTCAGTCTCCTGGGTCCAGGGCAGCCAGGACCTGAGCCAGTGTCAGCATCTTGAACTTCTCCTTCCGGAGGAAGCCGTTGACGTTCCGTAGGTCCAAGATAGGGCGTAGGCCCCCTTTGCCCTTCTTGGGTACCAGAAAGTAGTGGGAGTAGCAACCACACCCTACTTCTGGCCCAGGAACGCGCTCGATGGCCCCTTTGGCCAAGAGGGCCGTAACTTCCTCCTGCAGAAGTCGCAAGTGATCCCCCGATACACGGTGGTTCTGCGGTGGCATGGCTGGAGGAGTCGCCTCGAAGGGGAGGGAGTAGCCCCTTCGGACGATTTGCAGCACCCACCTGTTCGACGTGACAGTGCGCCAGTGAAGGTGGTGATGGCGAACCCTGCCTCCCACTGGCGTCACATGGGCCTGAAAGCACGGACTAGGAGGGTTTAGAGGCGGATGCTGCGGGGGAAGGTGTGGACTGACCTCGCCGCTGCCCCCGACCACCAGGACGGCGGTTCCCACGGCCGCCACCGCGTTGGGTATTGCCCTGCGGTGCGTGGCTGGCGGCACGTGTGGGCGCACCCCTTCCGTGGCCACGAAAGGAGTGATAGGCAGCCGATTGCTGGCGCTGGCCCGAGAGGCCTAAGGACTTGGCTGTAGCCCTGGAGTCCTTAAAACGCTCAAGCTCATGGTCTGCCTTGTCGCCAAAGAGGCGACGGCCATCGAACGGCATGTCCATAAGCGTGCTCTGGACATCTGCCGAGAAGTCGGCGGACCTCAGCCAGGCGTGGCGTCTGACCGCCACCGTCGTTGCCATCGCTCTACCCAGCGAGTCAGTGGTCCAGCCCACACCGGATGGAATATTTGGCTGCATCCCGGTCCTCCACAAGGGCTTGGCCGAGTTTGGCCCGTACCTCCAACGGACACTCTGGCAGCACTTCCGCGACCTTATCCCACACAGAGTGGGTGTAACGTCCCAAGAGGCAGGCGGTGTTAGAAGACCGCAGGCCGAGGCTAATAGATGAGAAGATCTTCTTCCCATACTGGTCATACCTCTTGGATTCCCGGTCCGAGGGTGCGGACGGGAATGCGGTCTGGGAATTGGAGGCCTGGATGACCAGGCTCTCGGGGGTAGGGTGGGAGGACAGGAAACATGGGTCGCCCGGGGCTGGGCGGTGGCGTCTGGCCACGTTCCTATCTACGGGCGAACCCGTAGCGGGCTTGGACCAAGTGCCCAGCAGAACGTCGGTCAAGGCCTCATTAAAAGGCAGCAGAGGCTCGGCCGAGCTTGACTGCGGTTTAAGGACCTCAGTGAGGAGGTTAGTCCTCACGGCCGCGACGGGGAGCTCAAGGCCCAAGGCCTTGGCAGCCCTGATCAGCACCACACTATAAGTTGCCCCCTCCTCCGATGCCACGGAAGGAGGGGAGACAAAACCAGTGTCTGGAGAGGTGTCCAGGCCACTGGCCTCCCCAAGGTCTCCTGTCCAGTCCTCATGAGACTGACACTCCCTGGTCAGAGGGTCCTCAGACCCCTCCCAGTCCTCTTCATCACCCATCTCCTGAAATTCAGGGTTCTCAACCAATGGGGCCTGCTCGTAGAGAGAGAACTCTCCAACCGCGGCGTCGGAACGACTGGACCCCTCGGCGCCGGGCCCGAAGGCACCGGCGGTGTCGGGATAACGGGGACCTGCGGCGCCGGGCCCGAAGGCGTCGGCGCCAAAGCACCCGACGGCGTCGGGGCCGGAGCCGCCGACTCGCTAGGGCCCCCAGACGGGTCCGCTGGGCCCGAAGGCGCCGCGGAGCCCGTCGGAGGAGAGAGTTTCCTCATGGCCATGAGGAAGCGCTCGACCTCCTCCGGCGTCGCGTTCAGCCCAGGGACCGGAGGGTGTGGAGCTGCACGCGGCGCCCGCGACTCCAACGGAGCCGCGTGGGCGGTGTCACCCGAACCCCCGGCCGCATCGCGCGAGCGTCGGGGGGAGTCCGAGGAGCGATGACGCCGCTTGGACTTCTTGTGCCTCTTACCTGACGACGACTTCGACCCGGAGGAGTGCGGCCTACTCTCGGAGCTGTGATGGCTCCGAGCCCGCGACCTGTCCCTCGACCTCCCATGGGATCGGGACCTCTCACGGCGCGGGGCCGACTGCCGGAGTTCGAGGCGCCTACGCGACCGCTCCCGCCTGGCTTTCGAAGAGAGGGCCCGGCAGTCGGAGCAGGCCTTGTCGTCGTGGTCGACGCCCAAATACGACAAACAGACGTGGTGAGGATCCGTGACCGACATCAGCCGGTCGCAATCGTCACAAGGTTTGAAGTCGGGCATCCCTAAAGGCACCGTGTCGGAGTCGAGAGACTCGAATAGGATCAAAAAGGATCAAAAAGGTTAGTCAAAAAGTGACTAGGGTTACTGCTTTTTCTAGATCTGCGCTTGCTGGCGCGGAAAAAAGAAGAACTGACGTCAGCACGCGGAGGCGGCGTCTAAGTACTCCGACGACGTCATCACGGCGCCCACGACGCCGACGACGGACGCGGAGCCGCAGACGACGCCTACCGACGCGCAAGGGTACTGCTACGCAAAAATTTCCTGGTCCAGTCTGACGCCTGGGGATATTCTAAGGTAAGGAATCTAATCCTAACGTGTCTCTTTCAGATTTGCCCATTAAGGAACAGGTCGCCCCACTTGGCAATCTTAACACGCTTGCACATTAGTTGGAATCCCTTCTCTTGCAAAAGCGACAAACGGGGGTGGTATGTGAGTGGCATTAGGGGGGAATACAGCTGTGAGACCTTTAGGATTTTCGTCAGACGACGCCACGCGTCTATGGTACACGTTACTGTGGTGTACGGTGTATCTATGTCTCCTACCGTGCCCTGGATCATGCCACTGAGGGGAAGAGGTCATGCAATCCAATCCTCCACTGCAATTTGCGGCATAAAAGGTGTAGGTTTCATCCAATGGTATGCATACTGCGCCTGGGCACTGATATAATAGATTTCGAAGTCCGGGACATCAAAACCTCCCTTCTCATAGGGCTGAGTTAAAATGGACCATCTTAACCGCGGCTGCTTGCCTCCCCAAAAGAGGCGAAGAAGCTCCGACCTCAATCGTCGAAAAAAGTAAGCGCCAGGGTAATAAGGAATATTCTGAAAGAGATACAGAATCCGCGGCAGCACCACCATCTTTATAAGCGACGCCCTACCTGCCATAGATAACGGCAGTGTCATCCACCGCGTGACATTGTCAGCTAGTTTTGAGATGGCTACACCATAATTAAGTCTAAGCGTCGCTTCCTTGTCCAGGGAGATCACAATACCCTGGTAGCGAAGGTCTGTGTCGCACCATTCCAGTGGGTAATCGAGCTGAAATTTCGTCACCGCACTTGTGAGCGGAAAAAATTGCGATTTCTTCCAGTTAATCTGCACCCCCGACATCCGTCCAAAAATCTGGAATTCACGGAAAATAGGATTAATGGTGACCTGAGGGTCCTTCACATACAGCGTGATGTCATCTGCATATAGTGACACTCCTATCTGGCGCTGAAAAGAGCTAAAGGCACTAGCCCTGTGCTTTTGACGAATACAACACGCCATTGGTTCTATTGCTATAGCAAAAAGTAAAGGGGAAAGAGGACATCCCTGTCTGGTGCCCCGTGTTATTGGTATCTGAGATGAGAGCACGCCATTAATTACCACTCTAGTAACTGGCTTGGTATAAAGCAGCTCTATCCATGCCACAAACAATTTCAGAAACCCCATTCTGTGTAATATAGTAAAAAGGTATTTCCATTCAACTGAGTCGAACGCTTTAGTCGCGTCAAGGAATATGGCAGCGACTGGAAGCTCCGGGGCAATAGTTGGCAACAGGGAAAACAGCGTGCGAAGATTATGAGTAGTGGCACGTCCTGGCACAAAGCCTGACTGTCTTAGTCATAATTAGCGATAGGCGTGTGGCAAGCACCTTAGCGAGGATCTTTGCATCGCAATTGATTAGAGACAGCGGCCGATAGGAATCAGTGTCCAGCGGGTCCTTACCCGGTTTCAACAGAGAAGCTATCACTACCTCCCTCATCGATCCCGGCAATTCCCCAACTTCCAGCGACTCCTCATAGACCTCCCTCAGGACCGGCGCCATAGTATCTACATAACATTTATAAAACTCGGCGGGCAAGCCATCTAGACCCGCCGCCTTGCCATTAGCAAGTGCCATAATTGCGTCTCTTATTTCATCAATTTCCAGAGGAGCACCCAGAAACAGCCTGTGCACATCACTTAACCAGCAGAGGGCAATATCATCCAGGAAGTCTCCCACATCCACTACGCTCGTCTGTTGTGAAGTATACATATGCCCATAGTGTGCCAAAAACTCCTCTTGGATCCCCTGTGTATCCTGACAGCGCGTACCCTCTTTTGTGACAATTTCAAGTATAGAGGTATTAAATCTCGGTTTCCTCGTGATAGCTGCAAGTACTTTACCCGGTCGCTCCCCTTCACAATATCTCCGAGCAGTCCAGTATTTTCCCCTATACTTTACTTCCCTCGCTGCCTCTTCCTCATACTGTGAGAGCTTGTCTCTGAATTTTTTATGCGCCCCTGGATCATACCCTCTTGCCTTCACGGTTTCAAGCTCCTTCAGATCTTGCTCCAACTTTCCAATTGTCCTTTTAATGTCCCGCAGCACCCCACAGCTTTTTGATATACAGAACCCTCTAATCGTGACTTTAAATGCTTCCCACACCATCTCCACACTTGCCACTGATCCCTTGTTCCTAGGAAAAAACGCCTCTATTTCTTCTCCCTGTTCCGCCTTGAATACCGTGTCTAGCAATAGAGAGGGGAACAATCTCCATGGCGGTCGTGTTTTATCATGTCCCGGTACAGCCAGTTGTACCACCACTGGGCAATGGTCTGAATATGTCCTTGGCAGATGTACGACTTTTCCCATGCCTATACTAAGTCCTCGGGACACAAAACAGTAATCAAGGCGAGCCCATGTGTTGGCATATGTTGTGAAATGCGTCCCCTCCCTATGTGTAGGGTGAGCGAACCTCCAGCTATCCACCAGTCCTGCCTCCTCAAGTATGCCCAGTAGGACATCTCTCACTTGTCGGTTATATTGACCACTTCCATCTGACCTGTCTGCCCCAGGGACCAATGCAACATTAAAATCCCCACCCCAAATGATATGGGTAGCTCCCACTCCCATCACAAGCCCCCAAAGTGTCGTGAAGAAGTGTTGAGTGTCCACGTTAGGGGCATAACAAGTCACTATCACTACAACATCAGTGCCCAATCTGCCCCACAATATTACATAGCGCCCGTTAGGATCCAGGAGCTCCCCCAGTACCTGAAATGCAATCGACTTCTTGATCAACACTGCAACCCCTCTAGCATACGAGGAATATGATGAAAATTTCCTAATCGTCGCCCATTTACTCGCAATTTGGGGTCAGAACGTGGGTGTATATGTGTCTCCTGTAACAAGGCTATATGCACATTATAAGTCTCAGAATTGCCACTAAGTTGGAGCGAGATAGATAAGGATCACACACTCACTTTGGGTGAATAGGAAAGCCCTCACACACCGACCTGGTCAGTGTCATGCTTCATCATCGGGCCCCACCAAAGAGGCAGAGTGCCTCTTTGGTGTGCTACGACGCCAGAAAGACTGCGGAGCTGGTTGTGTGAAGAGGGGCGTGTTGTGAGGGTGAGTGAAATCAAAAGTGTCTAAGAGGGTATCAAGAAAAAAAAATTTAATAGGTGATCCCTAAGACACGTATTACAGGTATTATGTGTCTGAATTTAATTGCCAAGGTTTAGGAATGGTAAAATTCAGAGAAATACAATAAATCAGTCAGTCAACATGTTTCTGCCGTATGGGAGGTATAAATTTACCAAGGCATTCATCAGGACTATACCCCGGCGGTATGGACTCTCTAATCGTCCACCCTAACCTGGGGGCGTGAAAGTGAAAATTATAAAAGGTGAAAAAAGTGCATGAAAAAAGGAGAGCGAATAGCTCAATCCCAAAAATCCTCCAAAATCAGGAGAGTATCAGCACCTGTGGAGTGAAAATACACACACAAACACAAACACAAACAGACAACAATTAATAAATGCCATTGCGTTTGGTCGTAGTGCTCCTTATAATGTGGCAAAATTCGTGTGCCCAAAGTAAACACTAGGTTTAACACCATCCACATAACCCTATGGGGATGATATCGGTAACTCTGGGAAGTGGGGTGATAAGGGTGTCTTAAAAACTCAATTGATTGGGAAGAAATGGTTAAAAACACACTCTATGTGCTCCTTCTGAAGGGATCAATGGACCAAAGGTCTGTGACCCCCTACGATGGTAATATCACACAAATATCTCACTTTAAAATTTGGCGCTACTTGCACCATGGGTCTCGGGAGGGGGGTTGGAGCGTGCCTGGCACATCCTGAAAATGAAAGAGGTTTAGCCATTAGATCCCCAATATACGGGCGGTACTTAGCTTCGTTTCATAGAAGATCGGCGATGTTTGTGATCCGGGTGCACTCACGCCCTCAACGCTCTCAGCCCACTTGGAACCTAGGATCTGCCTCAGAACCGGACCCCGACGATGGAGAGCGGGGCCGGTAACTGAGTATTAAGGCAGACGGGCTGCGCGTCGCGTTCTTCCGGGTGGGCGTGTCCAGCCAAACCGAGGCTTGGAACGCGCCCGCCCATTGCTGGAGTGACGCGACTTGAAACCGGGTAGAGGCTTGAAACGCGCCCGCCCTGTATGGGAGGGACGTGGCTTGAATACCCAAATAGATATGCAGCATTCAATCGGCATATCGGCTGATTTTGGAATTATGGATTCCGAATTTTTTGACAAGCGAAAATAAAAATAAAAAACGTGCGCTTGTCATAACTTATAGATAGTGCACTGAAGGTTACACTATGGTTAATATGGTAGTGTACCAGTTGTAAGGGGTGTGAATGCTAGGCAACCTGTTGCTCTTTAAGGTACAGGCAAGTATCACAGATTCTCATTACAGGTTTATACTGAGGAATTAAAAGTAGAGGGCACAGAGAGGCATTCCTCAAAAAGCCTCATCATTGCAAAGATAGGTAGATCATATTGTCATACAGGTGCTAAGACATCCTGCTCAAGATAATACAGTATTCCATGGAATGTCATCGTTGAGGCCGTTGGTATTGGTGCCCAGACGATACACCCAGCGCTGCTCTTTTTCAAAGAGTCTGCTTGTGATATTAGTTGTCCCATGGAGTGCTTCAATTACAGTCCACCTCATATCATTGGGTGTGTGATTCCTGTCTAGAAAATGGCGGCTCAGCTTAGTGGTTACTTTTTTGCACCTTATGTTGCTCCGGTGTTCGCATATACGCTGTTTGACCCTGCGCGTGGTCATGCCAATATAGCGAAGCTGGCAGGGGCAAGTAATCAGGTACACTACATTCATTGAGTTGCAGTTAGTATGTTCTCTCTGCACCCAGACTTTACCTGATTCCAATGATAGAGTTTTAGTTGCTTCTGTCAGGTGGCAGACAACGCAGTCAGAACACGGGTAGTGCCCAGTAATTTTTGGTAAACCCCATGATGCAGTTATTGATGGCACATTATTAGTAGGTTTCTCTTTTGGCCGAGTATGGACCAGGGCATCTTTCAGACTTCGTCCTTTTTTAAAAGAGAAAAGCGGTTTCTCCCAGTTTTCTTTACAGGATGTGATAATATTCCAATGTTTATTGATTGTTTTTTTCATTACATTAGACAAGCTATTGTATGTGGTTACACAAGTCAGTGGTATTGAATACGGGTTCTTCACCTTATCTTCCAAGAGTGCCTCTCTTGGCTGGTTTCTTGCTCTTTTCAGACCCTTGCTCAAGATTGGTGCTGGGTAACCCCTGTCTACAAGTTTCTCTGTAAGACAGGTGGACTGTTCTTTGAAATCACAAAGGGTGCTGCAATTTCTTCTGAGTCTCAGATATTGCCCGTACGGGAGATTCTCTTTGAGTGGGCGCGGATGAAAACTGCTAAAGTCAAGAAGATTGTTTTTAGCTGTAGGCTTATGGTGGGTCTTAGTTGTGAGCCCAGTACCATTAACAGAGATGACCACATCAAGGAAGACAATATCTGTTTTGCTTATGGTGTTGGTGAATCTCAGATTTTGGTCTAGCGTGTTGATCCAAACCAGAAAAGTTTCAAATTCACGGTCACTCCTTGTCCAGAGAAGCAGAATGTCGTCGATGTAACGCTTCCATAAAAGCATGTAAGTTGAGAAAGCTGCAGTTGGTGGCAAAATATGTTTGGCCTCAAAATCCGCAACATATAATCCGGCCACACTGGGAGCAAAAACACTGCCCATTGATGTTCCTGAGCACTGTAGGAATAATTTGTCTTTAAAAGAGAAAAAGTTCTCTTTTAGGGCTATTGTGGCACATTGAATGATAAAGGCCTTCGGTGTCTGGTAGTTCCATTCGATGGAGTCTAGTGATTTACCAAGGACATCGATGGTATCGTCCAGTGGAATGCTCGTGTAGAGGCTTTCTACATCGAGGGTCACCAGAGTGACTGAGTTTTTGGTGAACGTGACTTCTGATAGTAGTTTCAAGAGGTTCTTGGTGTCTCTGAGGTAAGTGGGAGTAGATTGTACTAAAGGTTTAAGAAAATGGTCACAAAATTGTGACAAGGGCTCCAAAAGCGAGCCGATGCCTGACACGATGGGACGTCCGGCAGGTGGCAATCGGTTTTTGTGCATCTTTGGCAAAGTGTAAAAGTATGGTACGACATTGCTAGGGTTATTCAGGAAGTCCGCTTCGTTTTTGGACAGGTGGCCGCATTCCTCTGCATGACGAACCAAGGTTGTGATCCTGTTAGTAAGATCTATTGTAGGATCTATCGTAAGTGGGGTATAGTTTCTGATATCCCCAAGCAGGTCATTACAGGTTTGCTCGTAGTCTCTAGTGTTTTGGATAACTATCCCTCCACCCTTGTCTGCCGGCTTTATGGTTATTGAGGTGTCATTCTGCAGCATCCGTAGCGCTTGATATTCAGCAGTGCTGAAATTTCCTAAAGTCTTAGGGTTATGGCATATTTCCAGATCTTTAAATACGGCATGCTCAAAGTCGGTGATGGCCGCAGGGACAGTGTGTGGGGGAGGGGTGAAAGTGGAACTTGGTCTAAGTCCCGTGTCACCTTTCCTGATTGTTTCATTCGGGTCTATTTTGCCTTCAAAGAAGGCTTTGAGTTTTAATTTTCGAAAAAAACCCGCAAGTTCGCAATGTAACTTGAATTTATCCGGTCTCGCTGTTGGGACAAAGCCTAGGCCTTTCTCAAGTACTTGAATTTCTGTGGTGGTTAATATCCTTTCAGACAAGTTCGTCACCAAGCTCAGATCCCGCTCGTTCCCGGCTGTTGGTTGCTGCGGGTGTGACTCGCTACAGGGTCTTCCTCTTCCCAGGTCACTCTGTTGTTGCCTCTTCTTTTGCCTCGACGGCAATCTCCAAACTCGCCCTCTAATACAGCAACAGTTATCTTTTTCTGTTCCTGTTTACAGATCTGGTAGTTTGAAACACAACCCTTAAGAATGTCGAGCAACTTGGTTGAACGCATATACTAGCGTTTTATTTTCAAAGGTGCACTGTGAGGCGATTAGACGATCAATTATTTTGATAATATTTGTGGCTCCTGAAGAAGGCGTTCCTCAAACGCCGAAACGCGCGTCGAATAATACACATTGCCACTGTGATGATATATTTTTAACTTATCTGTTGTATGTTGCATATGAATGTTTTTGACTTTTTGAATATTATTGATTTATACTTATGTGTTTTTTTTTAAGTGTTTTTAAAGTGATCATCATGATACCTATTAAATGATATGGGTTTTTATAATCATTGTGTCTTATTATTGTTTTCCTGCCACTTCTCCCTCCCATTGTGTTGATAATATGCCAAAAAGTTTTTTACACTGACAACTAATATCACAAGCAGACTCTTTGAAAAAGAGCAGCGCTGGGTGTATCGTCTGGGCACCAATACCAACGGCCTCAACGATGACATTCCATGGAATACTGTATTATCTTGAGCAGGATGTCTTAGCACCTGTATGACAATATGATCTACCTATCTTTGCAATGATAAGGCTTTTTGAGGAATGCCTCTCTGTGCCCTCTACTTTTAATTCCTCAGTATAAACCTGTAATGAGAATCTGTGATACTTGCCTGTACCTTAAAGAGCAACAGGTTGCCTAGCATTCACACCCCTTACAACTGGTACACTACCATATTAACCATAGTGTAACCTTCAGTGCACTATCTATAAGTTATGACAAGCGCTCGTTTTTTATTTTTATTTTCGCTTGTCAAAAAATTCGGAATCCATAATTCCAAAATCAGCCGATATGCCGATTGAATTCTGCATATCTATTTGGGTATTCAAGCCACGTCCCTCCCATACAGGGCGGGCGCATTTCAAGCCTCTACCCGGTTTCAAGTCACGTCACTCAAGCCTCGGTTTGGCTGGACACGCCCACCCGGAAGAACGCGACGCGCAGCCCGTCTGCCTTAATACTCAGTTACCGGCCCCGCTCTCCATCGTCGGGGTCCGGTTCTGAGGCAGATCCTAGGTTCCAAGTGGGCTGAGAGCGTTGAGGGCGTGAGTGCACCCGGATCACAAACATCGCCGATCTTCTATGAAACGAAGCTAAGTACCGCCCGTATATCGGGGATCTAATGGCTAAACCTCTTTCATTTTCAGGATGTGCCAGGCACGCTCCAACCCCCCTCCCGAGACCCATGGTGCAAGTAGCGCCAAATTTTAAAGTGAGATATTTGTGTGATATTACCATCGTAGGGGGTCACAGACCTTTGGTCCATTGATCCCTTCAGAAGGAGCACATAGAGTGTGTTTTTAACCATTTCTTCCCAATCAATTGAGTTTTTAAGACACCCTTATCACCCCACTTCCCAGAGTTACCGATATCATCCCCATAGGGTTATGTGGATGGTGTTAAACCTAGTGTTTACTTTGGGCACACGAATTTTGCCACATTATAAGGAGCACTACGACCAAACGCAATGGCATTTATTCATTGTTGTCTGTTTCTGTTTGTGTGTGTATTTTCACTCCACAGGTGCTGATACTCTCCTGATTTTGGAGGATTTTTGGGATTGAGCTATTCGCTCTCCTTTTTTCATGCACTTTTTTCACCTTTTATAATTTTCACTTTCACGCCCCCAGGTTAGGGTGGACGATTAGAGAGTCCATACCGCCGGGGTATAGTCCTGATGAATGCCTTGGTAAATTTATACCTCCCATATGGCAGAAACATGTTGACTGACTGATTTATTGTATTTCTCTGAATTTTACCATTCCTAAATCTTGGCAATTAAATTCAGACACATAATACCTGTAATACGTGTCTTAGGGATCACCTATTAAATTTTTTTTTCTTGATACCCTCTTAGACACTTTTGATTTCACTCACCCTCACAACACGCCCCTCTTCACACAACCAGCTCCGCAGTCTTTCTGGCATCGTAGCACACCAAAGAGGCACTCTGCCTCTTTGGTGGGGCCCGATGATGAAGCATGACACTGACCAGGTCGGTGTGTGAGGGCTTTCCTATTCACCCAAAGTGAGTGTGTGATCCTTATCTATCTCGCTCCAACTTAGTGGCAATTCTGAGACTGATTTGGCCTCTCTCTTTTTGTTTATTTGCATTGAACCGGGGACTGAGAGAAGCCTCCTTGACTCTCCCTACCTCTCCCATTGTTGTTTTGTATATGCACATTATGCCTATCCAAGTATGCAACTACATTCCTACTCTTTCTGGCATCATTTAGGCCCCGCACATTCCAGGACATTATTGATATCCTACTCACCCCATCATCAGCCATTTGCCCTACCGGTGCGCTTGGCAGTATTTTTGTCTCCCTGCACTGACCATCGCTCGTCCGTACCACAGTAAAACGTCCATTGACTTCGTAACCTCATTCTTAACCATAGTCCATTGCAACCACACTTCCCGTCACCACCCCCCACCCACTAACATCCCCCAACCATGTCAGACATTCCCCGTACCACCCCCCCTCCCCTCTTCCCATCACGTACATGAGCACTTAGCCATAACAACCTCAACCCCACAATTATCAAAGCCAACACAACTTGCACGTGGTCTACCCCCCACCCAGCACTCCCACCCTGCAGCATCCCCAACTTGCCAGTTCCGTGGCCATCCCACCCATCCTGCAAAAAAACAACCCATAGTGCAAAAACCAACATAGTCAAAAGTAAGCTATTAGTCCAGTACCAGGGGAAATACCCTTCGAGGGAACCATCTAGTGGGTCACACTGCCACCTCCCCACCCCAGCCCAATAACCATGTGTTCCTCTGGGCTGTGATAGGGGGGGGCGGGGCCTGGGATACTTTACCACCGGAACCATCGGAGTACAGCACTGTCCTGTTGCTAAATGTCCAGCGTCCGCAGCTCGGTGTGCAAGCAGCGCTTCATCCATCAAACCTCCCTTCTCCAATTAGTCTCTTCGCTCGCTTGCACAGTGCATGCTTAGGATTCATCCTCAGAATCTGGTGTCCCTGCCCTATCCGCAAGTCCCTCTTCTCTCGGTCTTCTGTGATCCAACTTCAGCGATTTCAAGTAGTCCTCAGCTTGTTGCGGGTTATTGAAGAATCTCTGCTTTCCTTGATGAGTCACCCTAAGTTTCGCCGGATACAACAAGGCATAGTCTATTTGAGCAGCCCTCAACTTTTTTTTTACCGCAATGAACTTACGCCTTTCCTCTTGGACCATCGGCGTGAAGTCCGGGTAAATTGAAAAGGATATGCCATCATAGTTCAGAGTTTTCTTGGTGCGAGCCGCTCGAAGCGCCACGTCCCGGTCCCTATAATTGAGCAATCTCACTATTATTGGCCTTGGAGGGGCGCCTGGCTTCGGCACCGGCCCAAGCGATCTGTGAGCCCTCTCGACTATAAATTGAGTAGAGAATGCGTCAGCACCAATTGCAGCTGTGAGCAGTTTTTCAACATACACCTCCATACATCCCGTATTGGTGGATTCCGGCACATCTGTGATACGTATGTTATTCCGTCTACTTCGGGCTTCTAAATCCTCATTTTTGGCTGCTATGACCCGCAAGAGATTTTCCATTCTGGCTAGCTGTGTTGTATGTCCTGCAGTAATATCATCATTTTCCGAAATGCGTCGTTCCGTTTCGACGATCCGTTCTTCACTCTTTTCCATAGTCCGCAACTTAGTCGCCTCGGACAGAGCCAACTCCAACCCTGTCCCCTCCCAAGCTCTTTGTTTGTCTCTTAATGACTTCTTTTTTGATAAAATCGCAAAGATCAAATCCAACATTCCTTCAACTAACTCACCCCCTGTCTCCTCTCCCTCCCCCTCACTACCCACGCCCTTTTCGTTCCTCGATCAGTTTCCACCCATCGCTCTAAACCCCTTTCTGGCACTACTTCAGAAAGTGAAGTCAGGTTCCCCAGCTGACTGTGCTCCTGCTCACATTCTGAGAGAGCTTTTCACTCACTGTCCTGATCCCCTTCTTTCGCTTCTTAACTCTTCTATTTCCTCAGGCCTAGTTCCGAAATTTTTCAAATCCGCAATAGTTCGCCCCATCTTAAAAAAGCCTGGTGCAGACCCCTCCCTGCCTTCTAATTTTAGACCTATTTCCCTTCTTCCCTACCTTGGTAAGATATTGGAGAGCCATATTACCTCCTGTCTCTCCTCCTTCATTGAGGATAACCATCTCTTGGCCTCCCACCAAGCGGGTTTTCGCCCAGTTCACTCTACTGAGTCAGTGGTCCTGTCCGTCCTAGACGAGCTCAAGAGCAAGGCGGATTCCAACTTGCCTCAAGCTTTGGTGCTGCTTGATCTGTCCGCTGCGTTTGACACGGTCGACCATTCCATCCTTCTCCACCGGGTCAGCACAGCGGGCGTTCAGGGTACCGCGCTCTCTTGGCTCGCCTCCTTTCTTAATGGACGGACTCAGGCAGTCCATCTGTCTGGCCACATTGCCCCTACCCGCTTGGTCCCCTGTGGGGTCCCCCAAGGTTCCTCCCTGTCCCCCCTTCTCTTTAATCTTTACATTCGTCCCCTTATTCTTTCTCTCCTTGATATGGGGGTCTCCGTATATAACTATGCGGATGACCTCCAGCTTGTTTTTGACCTTTCCTCTCCTTTGCACTCCCTACCTAAATTTCACTCCACTCTTGTTTTCATCTCGGAGTGGATGAATTGCAACCAACTTAAGCTCAATCTGGACAAGACGGAGTTAGTCCTGACTGGCCATTCCATCTCCCCTTGGTCGTCAGCCTTTTGGCCCTCCATCTTTCTCCCCTCGCCCATACCATCGGCCTCTGCAAAGACACTGGGCATTAAAGTCAGTGGGGACCTCTCGATGCTTGCCCAGATTAGCTCCGTTGTTTCTTCTTGTTTTCTCTCCCTCCGTATTATTCGGAAAGTGTCCCGCTTCTTCTCCACCGATGCCCTCAAACTTATCATGCTAGCAATGATTCTTTCCCGTCTTGATTACGGGAATAGTCTCTACGCGGGCATCTCGGCTTACGAACTGCGCCGATTGCAGGCCATCCAGAATCAAGCTGCCCGAATCATTCATCGCCTGCCTAAATCTTCTCACATCACGCCTGTCCTGAAATCCCTTCACTGGCTTCCCATCTGCCAAAGAACTCTTTTTAAGATGGTCTGCTTGGCTTTCATGGCCCGCATTCGTATGGCCCCAGTCTTCATCAACTCACTCATCATCCCCTACACTCCCACCCGTGCCCTCTGCTCTTCCAACCAATTCCTCCTCAATGTCCAGCGGTTTCGCAAATCTAAAATGGGAGGCTCCAGATTCTCGGTACTGGCTCCCCGTTTCTGGAATAGCCTCCCTTTGTCAATTAGGTCTATCTCAAACTACCCCCAATTCCGTAAAGCCCTCAAGACACATCTGCTCTCCATAGCGTACTCCGGCTGAATTACTTCTCTGCTTTAGCCTTCTACTTCAGCGCCAGGAAGCCGCTTGGTCGCAGTGCGCTTTACTAAGAACCTTCTTCATTTCATTTCATTTCATGTTGGTCCATCTTGTGAACTATAGCATCCATACGAGACGACATCCTATCCACTTTCTCCACTACTGTTGCAAACCCTTGTCTAATCTGCTGTAGAAGGCTTTGTGTATTCATGTCTGCAGTGGACGGTTCCCCAGAAGTCCTATCAGCACCCTGCGACAAGTCCTTCTCTTGACTGTTATTTATGCCTTTTTTCGAGTTGTCGAACGTGAGTTTCGGCTGTCTGGTATCTGTTCGACCCATTATGCCACACCCGGTCGTTGGAGGATCAACTGTGATGACTTCCACCTATGCACACTTCAGCCCCTGTTCCTTGCACTAGGCTGCAGCGCAAATGCACGTGTTCACTGCGGTAGTTCCGGTGTCACCAGTCCGCACCCTGTGCCCGCTTCAGGTCAGCAGTCCTGTGGGGGAACGTACCTCCTGTCAAATGTTAGTTTCGGCTGTCGTGCATCCAGTCGGCCCGTTATGCCACACTCGTTGTTTGTTGGGTCAATTCTTCTACCTCGTTTTATCTCGGTCACAGCCACCAGTGCTAGGCCGCAACGTGAGTGCACGTGTGCACTGAGCAGGCCACCTCAGCGCTGAAGACCACAACAATGAGCCCGTCTACAGTTCACAAAAAAAAAAATAATGGCGGCCGCGTTGAATCCTCGTCCGTGCCCATTCGAACCCGCAACTGCTCTGCATGGGCTCAGCAGGGAGTAGCAGTATCAATGCAGGGCCACTATAGATATACACTGCGCCAGCGGCGCATCAATGTTAGTTTTGCACCACAGAGTATCTTGCAGTGATATCAGAGTGATATGTCTTCAGCCTGTGCACTTGTCACACACCCTGCCCCACACGTTTGTCGTTCCGCCCGTGAGACTCCAACAAGCAATGTCTTTCTGCCTTACAGGGTTCAGGCCTCTCTGGAATGTGCAGTTTTCAATAGCGAGGGATATACATCATAAGAAGGAATGTCGGCCGTCATGAAGTTCTCCCCCACACCGTCCTTAACATTCATGCAGCAGTCAGGCTCCTTGTCATGCGTGGCAGCCCTGTACCTCCGCTCACCACTAATCTCTTTCAATCAGGCTTCCCGCTCCTCCGCTGCTTATCGTGCCGCCCCCTCAGTGAGTCGCAGCTGTGCGATGCCGTTCCCGGCCCTGGAACCCAGTCCCATGTACCAGCTAGCGGCCGCCGGCTTTCAGCTTTCCCGGCAACGATGCAACAATAATCATATGTCCCGACACTCGCCTCCACCTTCGAGCAGCATAAATTAAACTTAGCTTCGCTTGTGTCTTTCGGCTTACGTCGGGCTGCTTTCAGTACTTCCTGATTCCCGCCGGTGCCATGGCTCAGCGTCTCGGGCCGCCGCCGAAGGGCCCACACTCCTCGTGGTCAGCCGTGGTGTTTCCTAGCCGCTGTACCCAGATAAGTGCGACGTGACCCTCCGGGGCATCTCCCGGTGGAGTCTGTCAAGGGCTGTAACTTCTCGCCAACAACAGATGATCACTCCAAACTTACACCGAGGACGGTGGCAATAATGCTCCACAGTTTCTCCCAGTTTCAGCGCTTTCCGACGGTGGTGTCCAAGGATAAATGAAGGATTATGTCCCAGGCTACAGGAGCCTCACCGTTAGGCGGTCACACTGTAGTGCGCCCTCTAGCACCCCCCGATGATGAAAGTTCATTAAAAGTTCCTTCTCCTTTCCTTGGCAAATAAGGAACCACTGCAGGCCAAGCCCAGAAAATAGCACAATGGCACAGGGGCAGTGAAATCCTTCAGCTTCCTTGGTTCCTCTCTTTGGCAAAGGATAGTCTTGATGGGACACTGCCAGCTTCCCCTTCTCCCATTTCACTCTAGGAGATTACTGATACAAGGTCTAGTCCTTTCTAGACTAGACTACAGTAATGCTATCTTCTTGGGAGCCCCTGAAGCTACAATCAACAAGCTACAACAAACCCAAAATGCCGCTGACAGACTCTTAACGGGTACCCCCCTCAGGTCGTCTGCTATACCTGCTCTCAAGGCTCTCCATTGGCTCCCCGTGCGAGAGAGAATCCTTTTTAAATCCCTTTGTATCTCCCATAAAATCATGCAAGGTAAAGGACCTCCAATTCTGAGAAGCCTAGTCACTCCCTATAAACCCAATAAACCTCTGCGCTCAGACAATGGACATCTGGCCACTGTGCCCAGATTCAAGAAGACACGCACTGGAGGCCGTCGCTTCTCGGTCAAGGCGGCTTCACACTGGAACTCTCTCCCACCGAAACTTAGGTCAGAATCCTGCCACCTTCTTTTCCGAAAGACACTGAAAACTTACCTCTTCCCCAAATAACTTCCGTTCTACTCCTCATACCCCTCTCAGAGTGTAACTCTATCTTAGCGCTGGGATGCCTCCGGGTAGCTACGCGCTTTACAAAAACGCAATACAATACAATACAATACAATTCCCAGAAGTGATCTAAAGTCTTGGGGTCTGGGCCCCAATATTTATACCACTAATTTCTTTGTTCTTTGAAGGCAGAGAGTGTCTGTACCTGGCCAAAATCAGTTCTGTCCTCACTGGTGCAGCTTCCTGGTAGGAGGTGGAGACAGCATTGTTGAAAGCAGACCTGGCCTAGGTAGCTAAAAGGAAATCTCCTCCCCCTAGTCTATTCTATGGGACCTCAGGGGAGTGAAAGAAAATCTCTGCCTCCTACTCTCTAGTCAGCAAGGTCCTAGCCCAGACCTGACTCATCAGACTGCTGGAGCCCAAGCCCTCCTGTCACTCACAAACCAGACATGCAATACACAACCTAGCAGAGGCAGGCTGGATGGTTATGTAACAATATACCTACTTTCTGAAAGTGGTACTTTGAAACACAAAATATAAAAATCACCTTTACTAAAACATGTATTTTAACATTCTGATTTCAGGCATACTATATTTGTTTTTCTAACATGTTCCCTGGGTCAGTCAGGATTATAAGATGTTATAATGAAACTGCCCATTCTGGCCGATGGGGACAGGTAGCCTTGCAATAGTGAAAAACGAAATTTGCTGTAATTCACTATCAGGACATGCCACTCACCAGAGCATGTTCTACCTTTTACTTACAATGCACCCTGCCCTTGTGCCTACCTTAGGGGTGGCTAACGTCTAGAAAAGGGAAGGTTTAGGGACTGGTAGTATCCGACTGCACACAGGCTCTGCAATGGCAGGCCTGAGACACACTTTACAAGGTGCTTCTGTGGGTGGCATAATCTGTGCTGCAAGTCCACTGGCAGCATTTGATCTACAGGCCCTGGGCACACATGGTGCAATGTACTAGGGTCTGACAAGTAAATCAAATAAGCCAATCCTGGAGTCAGTAATCCATTCCAATACACTTTACAATAGGGAGCACTTGCACTGTGGCACTGAATAGCAGTGGCACAGTGCTCAAAACATGTAAACCAGCAAAAACATATAAAAACAGAGGAGACAACAGCAAAAAATGGAAGGGAGACTCACGCCAATGGTACCAGGTCTAACAGTTCTTTTGCAGCTTGATTCACTTGAGATATCAGGAAGAAGTTTAAATCTATGATTATGTCCAAATTCCTTAATTTGGGACAAAGGTTACAAGGTGTGCCAAGCTGTTAGCCACATGGTAGAGAGGTGGTAGATTTTCGATTTCCCCGAGGTTAGTGTTTCAGCATTTGAAGTTTTTAGTTGAGATCGCTAATCTATGGCTAATCTATGGCTAAGACATATAGGCCAAAGCAAGGGGAGAGGTGAGAAGATGTATCCCTAAAGTAATCCTGCATTTGATTGAAAAGGTTCTAAGCAGAAAGGAGAGAGACAGACAGAATGCTGTTCTATTAGTCCAGAAGGAGTTAATCTAATAGTGGTTGGTGCAGAAGATGTAAAATCAGGAGCAAACTAATTGATTCTTATCGACTATAGTATTGCAATTAGTGTAGACTTTGTGCTCCTACCTGTGTGAAATCCTGTTTGTATGTAGAAGAACAGATCATTCTGTTCAGTGAAAGATGATAGGATGAACAGAAGCAGCTCTTCCAATCACTTTTCCTAAAAGATGGCCACTGTAGATTCAACAACAGTTCAGCGGGAATGTTGAATTGGAGAAAAGGTGAGGAAATGGGGCTGTTCAAGAGGATGTCCTTGAAAATATGTGCAGAGCATGGGTCCGATGGTGATCCTGGTGATCTCTTTTGCGAGATTGATGTAGTCGCACAAGTTACTTACCTTTGGTAACGATATATCTGTAAGAAACAGTAGTTAGTATTAGATTCCTTACCTTAGAATATCCCCAGATGTCAGACTGGATCTGGAAAACTTTGCGTAGCAGTACCCCTGCGCGTCGTTAGGCGTCGTCTGCAGCTCCGAGTCCGTCGTCGTTGGCGCTGGGATGACGTCGTCAGAGTACTTAGACGCCGCCCTCGCACACTGACGTCGGTTCTTATACACAGCTTTTCCGGGCCAGAAAATGCAGAGCCATGATAAAAACCAACACTGGTGCCATAAAACTAGGGCCCTGAAAGGGGATTACCTTAACCCTAGATATCGGTTCTCAGAACGGGGAGGAAGGGTGGGGCGCTGAGGAATCTAATACTAACTACTGTTTCTAACAGATATATCGTTACCGAAGGTAAGTAACTTGTGCATCTGAAAGAAACAGGTTATTAGATTCCTTACCTTAGAATAGATACCCCAGCAATACCAACACCGGTGGAGGGTCTGCAAACCAATGATCACACCAGAAAGTCCTGGAGAACGGAACAGCCGAAAAAGCCATCTCTCCGGACTTGGCTGTCCAGGCAGTAGTGTCTTGCGAACGTGTGCAGCGAGGCCCACGTAGCTGCCTGACAGATGTCCTGCAAGGGGACTCCATGACCCAGGGCAGTGGTAGCCGCCGTGCCCCGAGAAGAGTGGGCTCCTTCCTCGCCAAAGAGTAGCAAATCTTGATGCACAACACGACCCACCGAGAGATGGTTTGTTTGTGCACCGCCCGACCCTTCTTAGCGCCCATGTAACCAACAAAGAGTTGGTCATCCACCCGGAATTGGCGTGTGCGAGCCAGGTAAAATGAGAGCGCACGTTTTGGGTTCAGACGGTGGAGCCTCTCTTCCTCTTTCGAGGGATGCGGAGGCGGAAAGAAGGTGGGCAAGGTGATGGACTTCCCGATGTGGAAGGCTGTGACTACCTTGGGGAGGAAAGAGGGTCGCGTCCGCAACACTACTTGGTCCGGATGGACAGAAAGGAAAGGAGGTTTAGAAGAAAGGGCCTGGAGCTCACTCACTCTCCTGGCAGAGGTGTTTGCAACCAGGAAAGCAGCCTTAAGGGTAAGAAAACGAAGAAGACAGTTATGAAGTGGCTCGAAGGGAGCGCACATCAGATAAGTCAGAACAACGTTCAAGTCCCACTGTGGCATCACGAAAGGAACAGGAGGGAACATATGAGTGATGCCCTTCAAGAACCTATTTACAACTGGGGACTTGAACAAAGAAGGCTGATCAGATAGCCTTAAGAAGGCGGAAATGGCAGAGAGGTAGCCCTTGATAGTGCCCAGAGCAGAGCCCTGCTGGGCAAGAGAAAGAAGAAAGAGGAGAACCACAGAAAGAGGGGCAGAGAGTGGATCCACAGCCTTCGCTGTGCACCACGCCACAAATTTGTTCCCTCGGCAGGCGTATATCATTTTAGTGGAGGGACGCCTGGCTGTCAGAATGACATTACAGACTTCGGGAGGAAGGTCGAAAGCTGTCAACTGTCGCTGCTCAATCTCGATGCATGGAGGTGGAGGCTGGACAGGTTTGGATGGAGGACCACCCCCTGCTGCTGCGACAGTAGATCCTCCCAAAGAGGCAGCCGGATCGGGGGATCGATGCTCATACTGAGTAGCTCGGGATACCATACTCTTTGAGCCCAGTCAGGAGCCACAAGAATAACTTGGGCCTGGGTGCGCCTGATTTTCTTCAGCACTCTGGGCAGAAGTGCTATAGGTGGAAAAGCGTACAGTAGACTGCAGCTCCATTCGAGACGAAAATTGTCTCCGGGCTAGAGTCACCTTGGAAATTCCAACAAGCATAACTGATGACATTGCGCGTTCTCTTCGGTGGCGAATAGATCTAACCAAGGTTCTCCCCACTGCAGAAAGAGATCGTGCACCACGTCAGAATTCAGACGCCATTCGTGATCCATCATGCACCAGCGGCTGAGTTCGTCCGCCCTGGCGTTCAGAGAACCTGCCAGGTGTTGCACCACCAACGTAATGCCTTGATGTTCCAGCCATGTCCAGAGGAGCAGAACCTCCTGACATAGGGTCCACGACCCCACCCCGCCCTGTTTGCGGCAGTAGCACATGGCGGTGATGTTGTCAGTGAACACCTGCACTACACTTCCCCGGACAGAGGAAAGAAATGCCTTCAGTGCAAGTCAGATTGCCCGCAGTTCCAGAAGGTTGATATGGAGCCGGGACTCCACAGGATCAGAGGCATCTGATCTCTGCCTCTCCCGAGTGGCCTCCCCATCCCAGGAGGGACGCATCCACTGTGTGCTCCCGTTGGGGAAGGGGAGGGATCTGCCTTTGACCCAATCGCGATTTGTGAGCCACCACTGCAGATGTCGCGCAGTGCTCTCCGAGATCTGGACCTGATCGGACAGGTTGCCCTGGTGCTGTGCCCATTGGAACTTCAGGTCCCACTGCAGAGCCCGCATATGCCATCTGGCATGTTGCACCAGCAGGATGCAGGAGGCCATCAGGCCCAGGAGCCTGAGGGTCATCCTGACTGAAACACGGGATAGAGGCTGAAAGATCAGAATCATAGCCTGAATATCCCGTACTCGCTGCTCGTGTGGATAGACCCGAAACTGCGTCGAATCCAGAACCGCTCCGATAAAGGGGAGCCTCCGAGAGGGACTCAGGTGCGACTTTGGCACATTGACGGAAAACCCCAGCAAGTGCAGGAGGTCGGTCGTAATCTGAAGGTGGATGACGACTGCCTGGGGCGAGCCCGCCTCCAACAACCAGTCGTCGAGGCAGAGGAAGACTGACACCCCTGATCTGCGCAGATGAGCTGCGACCACCGTCATCACTTTCGTGAACACCCGAGGGGCACTGGTAAACTGAAAATGCTCCTGGCCTACCGTGAACCGCAGGTAGCGTCGGTGGGCCGCCAGGACGGAGATGTGAAAATATGAGTCCTGTAAGTCCAACGCCACCATCCAGTCTCCCGGGTCCAGGGCAGCCAGGACCTGAGCCAGAGTCAGCATCTTTAACTTCTCCTTCCGGAGGAAGCAATTGACGTCCGGAAGGTCCAAGATGGGGCGCAGGCCCCCCTTGTCCTTCTTGGGGACCAAAAAGTAGTGGGAATAATAACCACGTCCTACTTCTGGCCCAGAAATGCCCTCGATGGCCCCCTTGCCCATGAGGGCCGAGACTTCCTGACGGAGAAGAGTCAAATGAACCCCCGACATGCAGTAGTGCCGAGGCGGCATGGCCAGAGGGGAGGACTGAAAGGGGAGTGCGTAACCGTGGCCAATTATCTGCAGCACCCACTTGTCCGATGTGATTTTGCGCCAGTGGTGGAGGTGGTGGCGGATCCTGCCATGCACCGGCGTGAGGTGCTCCCTGAAACTCGTATTAGGAAGGCAGAGAGGCGGAAGCAGTGGGGGTGGAAGTGGACTGACCCACACGCTGGTTACCAGACCCACCCCTGCAGAATCCACAGCCGCAGCGAGGCTGGTTCTGCACAGGCTTGATGGAAGAGCATGCCTGGGTGCCCCTGCCCTGGCTACGAAAGGAACAAAACCCCGACATGGCAGGGTTCTTCGTGGAAAGACCCAAAGACTTGGCCGTGGCCCCAGAGTCTTTAAAACGCTCCAGGGCATTGTCAGCCTTCTCGACAAAGAAGCGGGAGCAATCAAAGGGCATGTCCATGAGCGAGCTCTGGACATCGGGTGAGAACCCAGTGGAACGCAACCAGGAGTGGCGCCGCAACGCCACAGTCGTGGAAATTGCCCTGCCCAACGACTCAGCGGTGTCCAAACCATACCTGATGGCAAACTTCGCCGCATCCTTGCCTTCCGCAATCACTTGGGAAAGGACAGCCTGGACCTCCTCAGAACACTGAGGCAAGACCTCAGCTACCAAATTCCACACTGTGGGGGAGTAACGGCCCAATAAGCAGGCGGTGTTAACCGACTGCAACCCCAAGCTAGTGTCAATAAAAGAGACTGGATAAAGTTGGATATTACTTCTCTCAACAAGTCACTTGTTAAACATCTTCCTACTGACCTGCCTAACTCCATGGAGATAGAAACTGCGGCCAGTATTGTCAACTTATGGCTCTTTGAAGCCATTGATACCTGTCGTCTGGCTGTCTCTCAGAAAGTGGAACCTCACAAAACCCCTGCCCCTTGGTATAATGTGTCTTTAAAAACCAATAGGTCTCGTTGCAAAAAATTGGAACGCATCTGGAGAAGGGAGAACTGTCAAACGGCGGGCCTTACTTATAAAAGTGAGCTGAAACGCTACCACAAAGCCTGCGCTTTGGCCAGGGCCAACTACGCATCCACCATGATATCTGAAGCGGTCAACAAGTCCAAAGTACTTTTTAAGGTGGTTAAAAACCTCGCTGGCTCGGAGATTATAGCCAAGCCTCCTCCTTTATCGAACACAGAGTGTGATGCACTTGCTCAATTTTTTTATCTTCAAAATTGACACCATATACAATGATTTTTCCGTTGAAAGAAACACCAAATCTTCTAGTAGTCTTGGAGAATTTACCGACCTGTTGTCCCCTTCCTCTGCCTTACTTTTGTCGTGGCCCACCCTTCATCCCTCTACTCTTCGTGTACTTTTGGGGAAAGTCAAATCGGGCTCACCTTGCGATCCCTTGCCCGTCCCAGTTCTGCGTCTTTTGGACACTCCTCAGCTTTTCTATGATTTGCACTTTACTTAATCAATCCCTTAGCACTGCTACTGTCCCTGGTTGTTGGAAGCACGCTATGGTTACCCCCCTACTGAAAAAACCTACGGCAGACGCCAAGGTCCCTTCCAACTTCCGTCCCATTTCCCTGTTGCCTGTGTTTTCAAAAATTTTGGAAAAACACATTCACCAGCACTTGTCCCAGTTTTGTGACTACCCATAACTTATTACAATTTTCCCAGTCCAGTTTCCGTCCCGGTTTTTCTACCGAGACCACCCTTTTGGGCGTCACAGAAAACCTGCGTTTTCTGTTGGATCGTGGTGACACCGTTGCACTGATATTGCTTGATCTCAGTGCAGCATTTGACACTGTGTCCCACAAGATACTTCTTGGTTCCCTTGCGGCCATTGGGATTAGTGGTAAAGCCCTGCAGTGGTTAACATCTTTTCTGATGGACCGGACTTTTCAAATCTTTTCACACTTGTCTAAATCTAAAACCTATCTTTCTCCTCACGGTTTTCCCCAGGGTTCTATCCTTAGTCCTCTTCTCTTTATTCTTTATGTTGCCCCCTTGGCCCTTATTGCACAACGGTCTGGGTTGACTTTATTTACTTATGCCGATGATTCCCAAATTGTTTGTTCCCCCTCCCAATTGGATCCTACTTCGACCTCCCCCCTGCAGGTCGGCCTCAGTGAAATATCTGACTGGATGAACCTCAACTTACTCAAACTTAACGGGAGTAAGACTGAGGTTCTGGTGCTTGGGAATAAACCTGAACTCTGGAATCTTAGGCATTGGCCAGATGTGATGGGTCCACTTCCCACCCCTTCAGAGCATGTGCGAAACTTAGGTGTTATCATCGACAACACATTGTCTATGAAATGTCAATCCAACAAGGTGGCGGCGACTTGTTTCACCATTCTGCGGTGGCTCCGAAAAATATTCTGAATGCTTCCATCTGATACGCAGAAGTCCGTTGTGAACGCCTTGGTAACCTCTAGGTTGGACTATGGCAACATTCTCTACCTGGGGTCCACCAGGGCGGTCACACGTCGACTTCAATTGGTGCAAAACGCGGCCGCGCACCTCCTTTGCGGCTGTCGTAAAATGGACCATATCACCACACGCCTCCGCGAGCTTCACTGGCTCAGAGTCGAGAGTCGCGTGAAGTTTAAGGCTTAAGCTTCATGCATAAGATCAGAGCGGGGGTTGCACCTGTGTTCCTTCAGTCTCTTGTTAAAAGCTATACTCCCTCGTGCACCCTTCGCTCTTCTTCTCAGCATCTTTTTTCCGTACCGAAGTACAGACTCTCGAAAATTGGAGGTGGCGCCTTTGCCAACCTGGGGCCAAGACTCTGGAAATCTCTCCCCCTCGAGATTCGTGTGGAGAACTGTCATGCTCGCTTCCGCCGAGCCGTTAAAACCTGGCTCTTTAATCAATAATCTTGACTGGTGAGTGCTGGGTTGCTTCTGCCTTTCTAGCGCCGGGAAACCCTTACGGGTAGCTGTCGCGCTCTATAAAATCAAGAAATAAACCCCAAGCTGGCTGAGGAGAACAACCTCTTGCCGAATTGGTCTAGCCTTCTAGAGTCCGTATCCGGTGGAGCCGTGGAAAAGGTACTCTGCGACGTTGAGGCCTTAGTGACCAGGCTCTCAGGTGTGGGGTGAGTGGTCAAGAAGGCGGGGTCACTAGGCGCCGGGCGATGATGCCTGTCGACGTTTTTATCCACCGGCGCAGCGGCTCCGACTACGTAGACGCCATTTGGAGCACCTCTGTAAGGAGGTTGGTCTTAAGGGCCACAGAAGGGAGGTCGAGATGGAGAGCCTCCGCAGCCCGACGCAGCACCATGTTATAGGAAGCGCCCTCCTCCATAGTAGGCGGAGGAGAGGCAAACCCCAGGTCAGAAGACACATCAAGCTGGGCTGCATCTTGAAGGTCGTCCACCCAATCCTGCTTGGAGTCACATTGCCGGGCATGGGGGTCCTCGGAGCCTTCCCAGTCCTCGTCCGGCTCCGGAGTAGAGGTAGCCGGCTCCGGAGGCATGGACGGAGCCGTATCCCAATGCAGATCCCAGTTTGGAACAAAATGGTCCGAGAACCGAGGCAGGGGTGGGATAAACAACACCCAGTGCGCCGGGCCGGAGGCAAGGGCAGCGCCGGAGCAATCGGCACTGCACCTCGTGGTGCCGGCGCACGATCCAGTGGCGCCGGTGGCGGACCCGCAGGGCCCACAGGATGTGGACACGGGACCGCGGGCCTAAAGAGGCGGTCCATGGCAGCTAGAAATTCTTGCATTCTTGCATCTGTTCGGTAGTCGCCGACGGACCCGGGTATAGCGGGTAGGCCGCGGGACTAACTGGCTCCAGAGGAAGTGTAGGGGCGGAGCCCCTGTCCACCTCGTCCGCCTCTGGGGAGCGACGGGGGGAGACATCGGAGAGCGAACATGCTTCTTCGACTTCTTTTTATGGCGTCGCTTACTGGAATCTGAAGGCGAAGACTTGGAGTCCGAGGAGTGACAGCTTCGGTCCCGCGAGCGGTCCAGGGAACGGCCCCTAGACCTGGAGCGGCGGTGAGAGGAGTGCAGGACCCCCAGAAACTTCCTGCGCTCTCCCGCAAGGCCTTCGGGCCATGGCTCGGCAGTCTTGACAGTCCCGGGAGTCATGACCGGTCTCCAGGCAGTAGAGGCACACATTGTGGGGGACCGACATGTTACGGCAGCACGACCCACAAGACTTAAATCTGGGCATCCCCACGTGCACCAGGAGACGAGAGGAGGAGACAAAAATCTCAAAAAAGTAGTCAGAAAATAACTAAGGTACGTGCTCAATCTGGATCTGCGCTTTCGCGCAGAAAAAGAAAGAACTGACGTCAGCGCGCACGGGTGGTGCCTAAGTAGCCTACGTGACGTCATCTCGGCTCTCACGATGCCAGTGACAAGTGCGGAGCTGACCGTCGCCACCTACTGACGTGCAGGGGTACTGCTAAGCAAAACTTTCAGGACCCAGTCTGAAACCTGGGGATGTTCTAAGGTAAGGAATCTATCACTAACGTGTCTCTTTCAGATAGCTCTCACAGGAGTAGCTGTGGAGAGCAGCCTTCAGGCTGATCTTGAAGGAGAGTAAAGCAGCTTGTTTTACCACATTTAGTCAATGTTAGAAATGGGATCTCTGGTTGGCTGAGGCTTGCGCCAAAGCCAGGCAGAGACCACCAGTCTAGTCAGGGCAAGGGAGTTACACGACAGGAATAACCCCTGCTCACCCATTGGCAACGTGGTACGAGCAGTAAGGCTTATCCTGGAGGCAATGTGTAAAGCATTTGCGCACGCACCCACCAGCAACAACATCCCAGGCCCCCAACAAAAGGAACTCCACACAAGGTTATATCAAAAATAGCCCTTGTATTCTCAAGACACATTAGAATAGTAAACACATAATGTACACTGTGCCAACTAGAACGGGGCAATATTTACAATGGATTATGTACACATGACAGGGCCACGTGGGCCACTGTCAGAATCAGCACTTGGTAAAGAAATAGTAAAATAGATAAATCGGTAAAAGTAAGATAGGCCATAAAACGTACAACCAGTAAACACTGTTAATCACTTTGCAACAGTCTGTGACATGAACTCCATCATGCACAGTGTCCCACAAGTCTTTGACGTCGGAGTACTTAGACGCCGCCCTCGCACGCTGGGTCAGTTCTTGTACATAAATTTCCGCGCCAGTAACGCAGAACTATGACAGAGACCGACACTGGTGCCATGAAACTAGGGCCCTGAAAGGTATGACCGTAACCCTAAATATCGGTTTGCCGAACGGGGAGGATGGGTGGGGCGGTAAGGAATCTAACACTGACTATTGTTTCTTACAGATATATCGTTACCAAAGGTAAGTAACTTGTGCATCTGAAAAAAACAGGTTAGTGTTAGATTCCTTACCTTAGAATAAATATCCCAGCAATACCAACCCCGGTGGTGGGTCTGCGAACCAAGATCACACCAGAAAGTCCTGGAGAACGGAACGGCTGAAAAAGCCATCTCTCTGGACTTGGCAGTCCAGGCAGTAGTGTCTAGCAAACGTGTGCAGCGAGGTCCATGTAGCTGCCTGACAGTTGTCCTGCAAGGGGACTCCCCGACTGAGGGCAGTAGTAGCCGCCGTGGCACGAGTGGAATGGGCCCTCAGCCCAACAGGGGGCTCCTTTCTAACCAAGGAGTAACAGACCTTGATGCACAACACAAACCACCGAGAGATGGTCCGTTTGTGCACCGCCCGTCCCTTTTTCGCGCCCATGTAACCAACAAAGAGCTGGTTGTCCACCTGGAACTGGCGTGTGCGATCAAGGTAGAAGGAGAGCGCACATTTTGGGTCCAGACGGTGGAGCCTCTCTTCCTCTTTCGAGGGATGCGGAGGCGGTAAGAAAGTGAGCAAGGTGATGGACTGCCCGATGTGAAAGGCCGTACCCATGGGCAGGAAAGAAGGACGCGTTCTTAAAAACAACTTTGTCCGATGGACAGAAAGGAAAGGAGGCTTAGAAGATAGAGCCTGGAGCTCACTCACTCTCCTGGCAGAGGTGATGGCAACCAGGAATTCAGTCTTAAGAGTCAGAGGACGAAGAGGCCAAATGTGAAGTGGCTCGAAAGGAGCGCACATCTGATAGGTTAGAACAAGGTTCAAGTCCCACTGAAGCATCACGAAAGGAACAGGAGGAAACATGTGCATGTTGCCCTTCAAGAATCTATTTACAACAGGGACTTGAAAAGAGAAGGCTGATCAGGAAGCCTCACGAAGGCAGAAATGGCAGAGAGGTAGCCCTTAAGAGTGCCCAGAGCAGAACCCTGCTGGGCAAGAGAAAGAAGGAAGTGGAGAACCTATGAAAGGGGGGCAGAGAGAGGATCCACAGCCTTTGCCGTGCATCATGCCACAAATTTAATCCACCTGCAGGCGTATATCGATTTTGTGGAAGGACGCCTGGCTGCCAGAATCACATCACAGACTTCAGGAGGCAAGTCAAATGGCCTCAACTGCCGCCGCTCAATCTCCAGGCATGGAGGTGGAGGCTGGACAGGTTCGGGTGGAGGACCGTCCCCTGCTTCTGCGACAGAAAGTCCTCCTGAAGAGGCAGACGAATCGGGGGATCGACTGACATGCTGAGTAGATCGGGATACCAAAACCGTCGTGCCCAGTCCGGAGCCACAAGGATGACTTGAGCCCGGTCGCGCCTGATCTTCTTCAGCACTCTGGGCAGAAGTGGTATAGGCGGAAAGGCACACAACAGACCGCAGCTCTACTCGCGACGAAAAGCGTCTCCGAGGGAGTGCCGCCTTGGAAATTCCAACGCGCAGAACTGATGCATGTTCTCTTCGGAGGCGAATAGATCTATCCAAGGCTCTCACCACTGCTGAAAGAGGCCTTGCGCCACGTCCGAGTTCAGATGCCATTCATGATCCATCACGCACCGGCGGCTGAGTTCGTCCGCCCTGGCGTTCAGGGAACGGTTTTCGTTCTCATGTTCAAAACCGTTCTTCACATTAAGGAGACTAGCTTCAGCAAATATATCACACTCGTTTCCTATTGCAGAACGACCCAAATCTGCAGCTTCGGTTTTGCAGTTCAGTCTATTATTTGAGTCGTCCTAGCACAGGTCAGAAATTACATTTGGTACTCACTACGTTTTGGAAAAAAGTTTTGCACACTTTTTGGATATTTGGAATAGCAGGGTCTCTGGTTTTCACACAAATTTTTCTGGGTTTTAGTAATCACTATAACCAGATGCACCTCTGTGAAATGCACACGCACCTATATGTCTATGGAATGAATGAACACGTGTGAGTGTGCAACCCATACACGACATCACATGGTCCCTGGAGATTGGAAAGAATCTGAGTCCATGCTGACAACAAACACGAACTACAGATTATCATACCATGATATTGATACAATTTTATAAATTTTCTTTATTTACAGTGGCCCCTGAAGAAGGGACCATCGGTCTCGAAATGCATTGGGCAAGCCAACAACTATAGCATTTTTCTGATGGATTCCGATTATTGGTTTTCATTTGTATTCAAAATGACGATGGAATGTAACGTAGATGTATAATGTTATGAAAAGAATGAATGCATGATGTATACAAAGTTCATTTTTTTCCAGTTTTCTTGAAATTTTTGTTGAATATACATGCATATAATATGCTCATTTGAGAAAAAAATATTGAATTGAATATAAACACTTAATGAAGAACATAGAATGAGTCACATGTTGATTTAATGTTTAAAGGTTGTAATAGTGATAAGACAGTTTACAACTAACTGCAGTGCAGAGGGTTTGGTCGAGACAGAACATCCCAAACCGTTCAAATTAAGTTCAGGGAACCTGCCAGGTGTTGAACCACCAGCATGATGCCCTGGGGTTCCAGCCATGTCCAGAGGCGCGGAGCCTCCTGACAAAGGGTCCCGACCGCACCCTGCCTTGTTTGTTGCAGTACCACATGGCGGTGTTGTTGTCCGTGAACACCTGCACTATAATTCCCCTTACAAAGGGAAGGAATGCCTTCAGTGCAAGCTGTATCGCCCGCAGCTCCAGAAGGTTGATGTGGAGGCGGGACTCCGCCGGAGACCAGAGGCCTCAGATCTCCCTCTCCCCCATGTGGTCCCCCATCCCAGGAGGGACGCATCTGTCACCACTACATTCTCCGGTTGGGGTAGGGAGAGAGATCTACCGCTGACCCAATCGCGGTTCTTGAGTCACCACTGCAACTGTCTTGCAGTGCCCTCCGAGATCCGGACGTGGCCGGACAGATTGCCCTGATGCTGTGCCCACTGAAACTTCAGGTCCAACTGCAGAGCAGGCATCCGCCACCTGGTGTGATGCACCAGAAGGATGCAGGAGGCCATCAGCCCCAGGAGCCGCAGAGTCAATCTGACCGAGACTCGGAATAAAGGCTAAAAGATCGGAATCAGAGCCTGAATAATCCGAACCCACTGTTCAGGGGGATAAACCCAAAACTTCGCTGAGTCTAGAACCGCTCCGATGAAAAGGAGCTTTTGAGAGGGGCACAGGTGTGACTTCGGCACGTTGATGGAGAACCCCAGCGAGTGCAGGAGGTTGGCCCTAGTCTGGAGGTGGGAGATGACTGTCTTTGGCGAGCCCGCCTTCAACAACCAATCGTCAAGATAGGGGAAGACTGAAACCCCTAATCTGCGCAGATGAGCTGCGACCACCGCCATCACTTTTGTGAACACCCGTGGGGCGCTGGTAAGGCCGAAGGGGAGCACGGTAAACTGAAAGTGCTCGTGGCCTACCGTGAACCGCGGGTAACGCCGGTGGGCCGGCAGGACAGGGATGTGGAAATATGAGTCCTGCAACTCCAACGCTACCATCCAGTCTTCTGGGTCCAGGGCAGCTAGGACCTGAGCCAAAGTCAGAACTTCTCCTTCCAGAGTAAGCCATTGACGCTCCGTAGGTCCAAGATAGGGCGTAGGCCTCTTTTACCCTTCTTGGGTACCAGAAAGTAGTAGGAATAGCAACCACGTCCTACTTCTGGCCCAGGAACGAGCTCGACGGCCCCCTTGGCCAAGAGGGCCGTAACTTCCTTATGGAGAAGTCGCAAGTGAACCCCCGACATGCTGTGGAACTGCGGTGGCATGGCTGAAGGGGTCGCCTCGAAGGGGAGGGAGTAGCCCCTTCGGACGATTTGCAGCACCCACATGTCCGATGTGATGGAGCGCCAGTGATGGCGAACCCTGCCCCCCACTGGCGTTGAATGGGCCTGAAAATTCGGACTAGGAGGATTTGGAGGCAGATGCTGCGGGGGCGGGTGTGGACTGACCTTGCCGGTGTCTCCCGGCACCGCAACGGCGGTTACCACGTCCGCGACGAGGTTGGTTTTACGGCTGTGGCTAGCTGGACGTGAGGGGGCGCCCATTCCTTGGCCACGAAAGGGACGAAAGGCGGAAGTTTGCTGGTGTTGGCTGAGGCCCATGGACTTGGCCGTAGCCCTGGAGTTCTTGAAACGCTCCAGCGCACTGTCCGCCTTGTCGCCAAAGAGGCGACGGCCATCAAAGGGTATGTCTATAAGGGAGGCTTGGACATCGCCTGAAATGTTGACGGACCTCAGCCAACCGTGGCGGCGAACCGGCAGGTTGTTGCAATCGGCCTGCCTAGCGAGTCGGTGGTATCCAGTCCACACCGAATGGAATAGCGTGCTGCATCCCTTCCCTCTGCAAAGGCTTAGGTAAGCTTTGCCTGGACATCCGCCGGGCACTGCGGCAGCACTTCCACAACCGTATCCCACCGAGAGTGGGAGTAACGGCCCTAAAAGCAGGCGGTGTTGACAGACTGCAATCCCAAACTCAGTGAGGAGAACAGTTTCTTGCCGAACTGATCGTACCTTTTGGATTCCCGATCCGGAGGGGCGGTCGGGAATGCGGTCTGGGAGGTTGAGGCCTGGATCACCAGGCTCTCAAGGGTGGGGTGAACGGACAGAAAACTGGGGTCTCCCGGAGCCGGGCGGTGGCATCAGGCCACGTTCTGATCTACAGGGAGGCCTGTAAAGGGCTTGGACCAGGTGCCCTTCAGAACATCCGTGAGGGCTTCGTTGAATGGCAGGAGAGGCTCCGAGGAGCTTGCCTGCAGTTTGAGCACCTCAGAGAGGTTAGTCCTCACGGCCGTGACCGGGAGCTCAAGAGCCAAGGCCTTGGCTGCCCTAGTCAACACTACACTGTAAGCAGCCCCCTCCTCCGTAGCCAGTGTCTGGCGAAGTGTCCAGACCACTGGCCTCCCCCAGTTTGTCTACCCAGTCCTGGCTCAACTGGCACTGCAGTGCCAGAGGGTCCTCAGACCCCTCCCAATCCCCCTCGTCATCCATCTCCTGAAAGTCAGGAATAAAGGATGGAGCCGGGTCGTCGGTGAAGGGCTCACCAATCGGCGTCGAAAACGGCGCCGGTCTGACTCCGGATCCGGACCGGGGTGGGGATCGTGGACGACTCCGTCAGGGGCGACACCCTTGGTGATGGTGCCGGCGGAGTGGTCGCAAGGTCGACCGGCGTTGTCACGGATCCAGGCCTGGATCCTGAGGAACACTGCAGCGTCGGGACCGGAGTAGTCAACGGCGCCGGGGCCGAAGCACCCCGGGGCCGGAGCCGCCGGTCTGCTTGGGCTCCCAGATGGACTGGGGGGCCCGAAGGCGCCTCGGCAGGACCTGACAATGGGAAGCACGACCTCATGGCTGTGAGGAAGGCGCTGATCTCCGGTGGCGTCGCGTGGGCGGTGTCGCCCGAACCCCCGTCCGCATCGCGCAAGCGTCGGGGGAGTCAGAAGAGTGATGTCACTTCTTTGACTTCTTGTGCCTCGACTTACCTAAGGACTTGGAGCCCGACGAGTGGTGTCGACTCGCCGAGCTGTGATGACTGTGCCCCGCGACCGATCCCTCGACCTCCTCCTGGACCGGAACCTCGAGCGGCGCAGGCCGACTGCAGGATCTCGAGGCGTTATCGGGACCGCTCCCACCTAGCCTTCGACGTCAAGGCCCAGCAGTCGGAGCACGACTTGTCATCGTGGTCGGCCCGAGGCAGTAAAGGCACCGACGGTGGGGGTCGGTAACCGACATCATGCGGTTACAGTTGTCGCAGGGTTTGAACCCGGGCATCCCTATCGGCATCGGAGTCGAGAATCGACTCGAGAAGATCCAAAAGAGATCGAAAAAGTTAGTCAAAAATTGACCAGGAGTACTGCTCTTCCCGGATCTGCGCTTGCTGGCGCGGAAAAAAGAATTACTGACATTAGCGCGCGTGGGCGGGGTCTAAGTACTCCGACGACGGACGCGTAGCCGCAGACTACGCCTACTGACGCGCAGGGGTACTGCTACGCAAAACTTTCTGGATCCAGTCTGACGCCTGGGGATATTCTAAGGTAAGGAATCTAACACTAACCTGTTTCTTTCAGATCACCTAAGTAGAAATTACACTAGGGGCATAAATCACACAGGAAAGTATAATCTCCCTAACACAAACCTAAATAGGTAAAACCACCTCATAAGCATAAACCATATCTAGAGGTATCAAATAGGGTGCGCAAAACATACTACGCACAATACATTTCCTAGCACCAAAAGCATTAGCACATAATTCACTTTAGCACTAAATCACATTAGGGCCGGGCGCGCTATAAATGTAAACATCCCCCTGGCCAACTGGCCATCTAAAAAGGGGGGCTTAAACGCCCTATGTCCAGAGAGTCAGGGCTGCTGCCCAGGCAGCGAAAGTCAAGGTTGCGCCATTGCGGCAGAACCTAAACGTTGCAGCTGCCCACTACTTGCTGGGCAGCTGAAAAAAATAATTGGGCTGCCTAAACGATGCAGCTGGCACTAAGTGCTGCGCAGCTGGGCAGGCCAAGGTGGGGAGAAAGGAGTGCGTCTCACTACTGGGTTTAAAAGCACATGACCCCTGAGAGCAATACCTAAACGGTGCAGCTGCCCACTACTTGCTGGGCAGCTGTAAAAGCAAAACTGCGGCATGGGCTCTCACTGGCCCTCAGAAAAAACTGCCACACGTTGGAGCCATCTAGGCTCTGGCAATACACAAGTGTCCCATAGGGAACTGCGGGGGAAAGGACAAAATGGGCCCTGGCACAACTGTGCCCTCTGGGCCCTGCCGAGGGCTCTCTAAAATACCATTGCCCCTGCTGGAGCCACGCATGGACTCTTCTGTGGGGCGTGGGAGCCATCTGGCTCTGAAAACGCTGTGCCCCCACGGAGCACACTGGCTCCTAAATCAATATGCCCCCATCGCTGAGCAGCCCCACTATCAAGCGGGGGCTGCTCGGAAAGAAGGAATCCCATGTGGTGCCTTCTCTGGCACGCACACGGGGAGGCAGGATGGAGCGGCCCACTGTCAAGCGGGGCGGCTCAGTACTGCGCGGGAATCAATCGCGCATTGTCCCTCCTACCCCCCCCTCCGGGCAGCTCTACTCACCGGCTGTTCTCCAGAGGCGGCGGGGGCGCTGTCTTCTCCTGGCAGTCTGCCGGGGCTCTGCCTCGCTCACGGGACCCTCGGCCGACGTCATCAAGGCATGCGAGCGGGGCTCTCTCTCCCTCCCGAGAGCCTCGCTGGCGGCGGAGACATTTTTCCATGGCAGAGGGCTTCCCTTCACGTCTGGGAGCCTCGCGCTGCCATCGGCCATCTCTGCGGCATGGTTCGGCTTCCCACTGGCAGGGGGGGGAGTAGAAGTTGAACACCCCAGGCCCCGCCCGCAGTCCGGCGGCGCGGGCCTGACTTCCTGTTTTCCGCGAGGGCCACAGCGGTGAACTTCTCAAGGTTGGCAAAATGAGGGGTCGGCTCCCTCGTAATTAGAAACATAAAGCAGGGTAGGCTCCTGCTAAATCAGAGCCAACAATAAGCGGATTCAGCGGGGTGGGTACCTGCAAAGTCCTGGCAATCTCGGGGGAATCCCTACGCTGGGGATTCCCTCCTGGCGAGAGGCAGCTCAGCGCTGCGAAGCCCACGCTCTCCCTCAGCTGGGCAAGTTCAAAAAGCAAAATAGAGCGCTCCTCAGGTGTTGGAAGGTTGTAGCAAGCCTGGGCAAAATCAAAAGCAAATCAAAAAGGTCCCAGCAGTCCTGGAGGCATAAAGGTGGAGCAAAACAGCTCCCAACAAAGAAAAGTCCTCCAGGAATCTAGGGTTAGGACAGGGCCCAGGGAGGCAAGCCTTCCCCTTCGCCCCAGCAGCATAACGCCCCTGGTTGTTTCAAGTCAAGAACAAGAACATTTTACATGGGGTCACAACCCCTTTTTATACACAGAAATCCTTTGTCTTCAAAGGTGCAGGCAAGGGGCGAACCAGTTGCAACTAGTTTTGGAGCACTTTTTTTTGCTCAGCCCCTCTCCCTATTCACAGGACAGGCCAGGGACATCAGACTCACCACAAGGGGTGGAGCCAGCATTGTGGAGGGAAGGCCCAGCCCTATTCAGGTCCCAGGTGCATCTCCTCCCTCCCATCAAAATGCAGATCTCTCCATTCACCACCGGGCAGACCCATCCTGACTCCTGGAGCCCAGCACACCAGCCATCTCCAGCCAATCACAAGCCAGACAGTCAATTCACATTCACTGCACAGACATGCCAACTTCTAAAAGTGGCACTTCTCCACTAGACACATTAAATCTGCGCACACCGCCGCACAGCATTTAATCTCACGAGTTTCCACATACCAAACTCGCCCCTGCACTCCCCACACATCAGGAATTACCACAGACACTCAGATCCCGCAGGCATTCCTATGGGAGGGCAGGCCAGTCTCACCACACACACTAAGAGAGCGCACGCACTTTACACTGGGCCACAGTGCTAAAGTGCGCAGAGACCAGAAATCAACTAACATCATGTCATTATTAAAGGCAAAAAAGTTCAGGGGTGAACCTGCTAAAAGGGCCAAGTCCAACAGTCAAGAGTGTAGATTAGATGAGAAAGAACTATACAGTGGTTATGAAAAATAAGTCTTTGTTTATTAACACAACTCAATCACTATCATTTGGTATATCTCCTATCAGGAGATATCGACAGTACACATTAGAATACTTCAAAGAAATCAGGTAAGTTGCACAAATATACACTCCAGGGGGAGACCATACCATATACTAAATAAGGGGACTGCAAACTGCAAAGGAGAACAGGATTTGGACCAAAGGACTTAGAAGATCTTGGAGAACCAGGAACCACCCACGGCAAGTACCCAGGAACCCAAGGGGGCTGTGTGCAGAGTGGAAACACAGTTGCGTGTTTAATGGCAGTCAATGGAGAAGTCGATGTAGCAGTTTTAAAGAAAAAGGACCCTTGCCAAAAGACCTCGAAGAAACCCTTTGGAGGACAGAAGGTTGGAGAGCCACTCCACCCGTGGATGCCCCAGGAACCATGTTACCTGCACCAGAGAAGCCGGGTGCATAGAGGTGAAGTGACGTGGGAACCTCTCATAGAAGGCAATGGGGGACTAGGGAAGAAAAGCCTGTGAAGAAGTCTGGTGGAACTGAAGGGTGGATTCTTGAAATGGAGAACCTCCAAGCAGATGGCCCACTCTTAGCAGGACGTTCAGAAGAGTTCACAAGGACCTTGTTGCTGCATCTGTGAGGATCCAGCGACGCTGTGGAAGACCAGGAGCCGTACACCAGCTGTCCCACATCTGTGTCCATGTGGTCGGTTTCCGGCGGGAGCACCAACAAGCCTTAGTAACTGCAACTAGCGTGGAAGACGAAAAGATGCAATCTTTGGGACCAGCAAAACCAAGGGACCCACCACATGCAGGAGAGTCAGAACAGGCCCCCCGAGCAAGAAGGGGAGGCTTAATTTACTCTGTTCGGCCTCTAGTTTCTTGTTTGTCACCCCTACCGCAACGTTTTTGGGGTTCAGATATCCTCTAAAGTTTTTCTGGCCCGTAGGTAATTTGATAATGTCAATCTCTCTCCATGCTGTATTACTTGGGTATTTTCCTCCTGTGACGATATCTCGTCTTCCGAAAAAGTAATTCCTGGCGTTCAGGAATTACTTTTTCGGAAGACGAGATATCGTCACAGGAGGAAAATACCCAAGTAATACAGCATGGAGAGAGATTGACATTATCAAATTACCTACGGGCCAGAAAAACTTTAGAGGATATCTGAACCCCAAAAACGTTGCGGTAGGGGTGACAAACAAGAAACTAGAGGCCGAACAGAGTAAATTAAGCCTTGAAGAAGTCTGTGGATTAACACCATTTCAGACGAAACACGTGTCGGCTAGGAAGTTTTATGAACAATCAACATATGAAATAAAAGAAAGAAAAAGAAGAAAAAAACAGCGATTTGTGATTTGTTCGTTGGTTGCAAAGTAACCTTTCTGTGTTAGCTCAGGATAAATGTTGTTCTGTGTAATAGGGCATTGACTGGTTCATGCCTGCTGTGTTTAGATTGGTGGCCTAAACCATATCCTTGGAGCTTTCCGACTTGTTCTAATCTTGACAGCTATCACTGTGACCCAGCGCAATTGTAACCCAGCCATCAGTTTCTTTATTTGCTAAGAAGGGGAGGCCACCAAAGCAGAAGAAGACCATTGAGAGGACCAACAGGCCAAAGGCACAGAAGTCGCAAGAGGACCTCAGGCGGCTTCCCAAAGATTGAGGCCCATGATGAAAAGGATGCAGGAAGGAAGCTGTTCTTTGAGGGATGAGATGCTGAAGGCGGTGCACAGGGATTCTGTCCCAGCAGCTCAGATGAGGAATACTTTCCTCCAAACTTCAGGGAGACAAGTCACGCCACCTGTGTTACAGAGCCTCGAGAAGTCTGTAGGACGACAGGAGCAGCAGACCAGACAGCTTCGATGCTGTGCCGGCAGAGTGACTCCTTCATTGCAAGGGAGATTACTTTGGATGTCCTTGATGCCCACAGGTCCCTGGAGATTCTGAGTGAAGCGCATACACAGATGAGGAACACGAGCAAGACCAGGAGCAGCAGGAGTCTTCCTTGATGCAGTTTCTGTTCCAGGTGAAGTCCAAGTATCCAGATGGTCGAAGTGTCTTGGTTTCAGAGACAAGGCTAGTTCGATGAAGAATATGAGGACCCACCCAAGGGGGTGCCCTTAAATACCCAAGGAAGGGTTTGGACAGAGGGGAGGATACTCCCCTTTCCTTTGACCAGTTTTGTGCCAGAGCGGAAACCAAGGGTTCCTGAACTGGCTGAAACCGGTATATCCCACCAATTGTGCCCTTCAATGTAGTCTGGTGTTGCTGGAAAGTGCAAGAGAGGTGATCTTGTCTCCCTGTGACAGGAAACCTATTGATCTATTTTCCCTGCTCGAGCTTGGCTCAGCCGCAGGAGGGCAGAACAGAGTCTGTGGAAGGCGGCAGCACTAGCCTGCCGACAGACCCTGAAAGGCTGTAACCGGAAGTACAGGGGGCTACTCTAAACAGCTCCCTAGGGCATAGGATCAGACCTCCAACACCGGAATTGGTGTTGAAGGAGGATTCCAACATTTTTTATACCAAACATGGCCAGGTTTGGTACAGACATTATATAGTTAGACATCTAGTAATGACTGATGTCCTCCATATGTCATTAAAACGGCTGACTTCACTTACAAAGCCTGGAGAATGGACTCCCGGGTTTGTAGGGGTGTACACCTCATGCAGGGGCACTCTCACACTTATAACCGAGCACTCTGCCCTCCGGACTGAGGGCTCTACCGTAGGGGTGACTTAAATATTTTAAGTGCTGTGACCTCAGATATAAGGAAACATATATCTGTCATGAGAGATGCAAGCACCAACTCACACAGGCTCCACTGCCAGGCCTGTAATCAGAGTTTAAGTGAACTCCCATGGGCGTCACAATACATGCTGCAGCCCATGGGAGACCCTTTGTGTACTTCTAGGGACTTATAAGGGTAGACCAGTAGCCCATTCGTGAGGTACCAAAGTACTTACAAAATCCCTTTTCTCCCTTAGAAAGAGGAAACTTCTCTTTATCTGTTAGGATTAATGGCAACATCCTGTCTCTGTTCTTAAGTGTTTTAGTTGTAAGACTCTAACAAATACTTTAGATAAAGGCAGTAACAAGGTTTATAGAAAAAAAAAAATCTACTTGTTCATCTTGTGGAAACAAGGTTTACACTGACCACCCATGTTCCCAGTCTAGGCACTGCCTTCATCCAGTTCAAAAGGCATCAGAATGTGATAGAGACAGTTGACTGTCAGATCAAATGATCTCCATGGTCCAGAAAATATAGTAATCTTTCTTGAAAATGAATCACTGTACTTCTTGTGCTAAAGCCAAGGATGGTTCAAATACAGGGCAGACCAAAATAGTACCAATTTCAGGTTCACTGAAGGGTCAAAGCAGAGCTCTGCCAGAGGACTTGATGCACAAGTTACTTACTTGTGTAATAATATATCGGTAAGATACATTAGTTAGTAATAGATTCCTTACCTTAGAATAAACCCAGGCGTCAGGCTGGATCCGGAAAAGTTTTTCTGCTTAGCAGTACATCTACGCGCCAGTAGGTGGCGTCCTGCTGCTCCGCATCAGTCACCGGAGTCGTAGGCGCTTGGATGACGTCACGGAGAGTACTTAGGCGCACCCATGCGAGCGGACGTCAGTTCTGCAAACAACTATTCCGCGTCGAAACGCAGAGCCATGCAAGAGACTGACAATTGGTGCATATAACTAGGGCCCTACAAGGGGATGACCTTAACCCTAGTAACCAGTTCGCCGAATGGGGAGGATTGGCGGAGCGGTAAGGAATCTATCACTAAATAATGTCTCTTACAGATATATAGTTACACAAGTAAGTAACGTGTGCATCTGAGAGAGACACTTTAGTGATAGATTCCTTACCTTAGAATGAATACCCAGTGGGTCTGCAAACAGGGTTACACCAGAAAGTCATGGAGCACAGAACGGCCAAAGAAGCCGTCTATCCGGACCGGACTGTCAAGAAGGTAGTGCTTGGTAAACGTGTGCAACTAGGCCCACGTTGCTGCCTGACAAATATCATGCAGGGGGACACCACGTCCCAAAGCAGTTATGGCTGCTGTTGCCCTGGTTGAATGGGCATGCAGCCCCACAGGAGGCTCCTTCTTGGCCAATAGTAACATGCTTTGATGCACAGAACGACCCACCGGGAGATGGTCTGTTTGTGCACTGCCCGACCTTTTTTGGCACCTACAACAAAGAGTTGATCATCCATCCGGAACTGCTGTGTACACTGCATATAAAATGCGAGCTCACGTTTTGGGTCCAGACGGTGGAGACTCTCCTCTTCCCTTGAAGGATGCGGAGGCGGAAAGAACGTGGGCAAAGTGATGGTCTACAAGATGTGGAAGGACGTGACAACCTTTGGCAAGAAAGAAAAACAGGTCCAGAGAACCACCTTGTCCGGATAAACAGGAAGGAAATGAGGTTTGTAAGAAAGAGCCTGGAGTTCACTCACTCTCCTGGCAGAAGTGATAGCTACCAGGAAAGCCGTATTGAGAGTAAGAAGACGTAAGGGACAGTTATGAAGGGGCTCAAAGGGAGCGCACATTAGAAAAGTCAAGACAAGATTCAAGTCCCACTGAGGTATTATGAAAGGCACAGGTGGAAACATATGCGTAATGCCTTTAAGGAAACGGTTAACAACCGGGGACTTATAAGAGAAGGCTGATCTGGAAGTGGTAGAAAGGCAAAGGTGGCTGAAAGATAACATTTGATAGTGCCCAGAGCAGAGCCCTGCTGGGCCAAAGAGAGAAGGAACAGAAGAACCTCAAAGCGGGGCAGAAAGGGGATCCACAGTCTTAGCTGTGCACCATGCCACAAATCAGTTCCACCTACAGGCGTACACTGTTTTGGTGGAGGGACGCCTGGCTGCAAGAATGACATCACAGACTTCGGGAGGAAGATCGAAAGGTGTCAATTGTCGTAGCTCAACCTACAAGCATGGGGGTGGAGGCTGGACAGGTTTGGCCGGAGGACCGCCCCCTGCTGCTCCCAAAGAGGCAGACGGATCGCGGGATCGATGCTCATACTGAGTTGCTCTGGATACCATACTCTTCGAGCCCAGTCCGGAGCCACAAGTATCACTTGGGCCCGGTCGCGCCTGATGTTCTTCAGCACTCTGGGCAGAAGTGGTATAGGCGGAAAGGTGTATAACAGACCGCAACTCCACTCGTGACGAAAAGCATCTCTGAGCGAGTGCTGTCTTGGAAATTACAACGCACAGAACTGATGACGTTGCACGTTCTCTTCGGTGGCAAATAGATCTAACCAAGGTTCTCCCCACTACAGAAATAGACCTTGCACCACGTCCGAGTGCAGACGCCATTCGCGATCCATCAAGCACTGGCGGCTGAGTTGGTCCGCCCTGGCGTTCAGACAACCTGCCAGGTGTTGAACCACCGAGGTAATGCCTTGATGTTCCAGCCATGTCCAGAAGCGCAGAGTCTCCTGACATAGGGTCCAGGACCCCACCCCGCCTTGTTTGTTGCAATACTACATTGCGGTGGTGTCCATGAACACCTGCACTGCACTTCCCGGGACAGAGGGAAGGAATGCCTTCAGTGCAAGCCGGATCACCCGCAGCTCCAGAAGGTTGATATGGAGCCGCAACTCCGCCGGAGATCAGAGGCCTCTGATCTCTGCCTCTCCCATGTGGCCTTCCCATCCCAGGAGGGATGCATCCGTCACCACAGTGTGCTCCGGTTGGGGAAGGGCGAGAAATCTGCCACTGACCCCATCGCAATTCGTGAGCCATCACTGCAACTGTCGTGCAGCGCCCTCCGAGATCTGGACGTGATCGGACAGGTTGCCCTGATGCGGTGCCCACTGGAAATTCAGGTCCCAATGCAGAACCCGCATATGCCACCTTGCATGTGCCACCAACAGGATGCAGGAGGCCATCAGGCACAGAAGCTGAAGGGTCATCCTGATTGAAACCCGGGATAGAGGGTGAAATAGCGGAATCATAGCCTGAATATCCCAGACTCGCTGCTCGGGAGGATAGACCGAATCTAGAAACGCTCTGATGAAGGGGAGCTTGTGAGAGGGACTCAGGTGTGACTTCGGCACATTGATGGAGAACCCCAGCAAGTGTAGGAAGTAGGCCGTAGTCTGGAGGTGGGTGGCGACTGCCTGGGGCGAGCCCGGCTTCAACAGCCAATTGTCGTGGTAGGGGAAGACTGACACCCCTGACCTGCGCAGATGAGCTGCGACCACGATCACCTTCCCGAATCCCCGAGGGGCACTGGTAAGGTCGAAGGGGAGCATGGCAAACTGAAAATGCTCCTGGCCCACCATGAACCGCAGGTAGCACCAGTGGGCCAGCAGGACGGGGATGTGGAAATAGGCGTCCTGCAAGTCCAATGCCACCATCCAGTCTCCAGGGTCCAGGGCAGCCAGGACCTGAGCCAGTGTCAGCATCTCGAACTTCTCCTTCCGGAGGAAGCGAATGACGTCCCGGAGGTCCGAGATGGGGCGCAGGCCCCCCTTGTCCTTCTTGGGGACCAGAAAGTAGTGGGAATAACAACCTCTCTCTACTTCCTGACTGGAAACGCGCTCAGTGGCCCCCCTTGGCCAAGAGGACCGTGACTTCCTGACGCAGAAGAGCCAAATGATCCCCGACATGCGGTGGTACAGAGGAGGCATGGCTGGAGAGGAGGACAGAAAGGGGAGCGAGGAACAGTGACAGATTATCTGCAGCTCCTACTTGTCTGAGGTAATTACGCGCCAGTGGTGGAGGTGGTGACGTACCCTGCCACCCACCGGTGTGGAGTGCTCCCTGAAGCTCGTATTAGGAAGGCTTAGAGGCAGAAGCAGCAGGGCTGGAGGTGGACTGACCCGCTCGCTGGTTACCAGACCCGCCCCTGCGGAAGCCACGGCCGTGACCACGCTGGGGCTGGTTCTGCACAGGCTTAGTGGAGGAGCGTGCTTGAGAGCCCTTACCCTGGCCACAAAAGGAACAAAACCCAGATGTGGCAGGGGGCTTAGTGGAAAGACCCAAAGACATGGCTGTGGTGCACGAGTCTTTAAAGAGTTCCAGGGCACTGTCCTCCTTGTCGCCAAAGAGACAGGAGCCATCAAAGGGCATGAGCAGGATTCTGGACATCGGGTGAGAACCCAGTGGAACGCAACCAGGCGTGGCGCTGCCACGCCACCGTCGTGGAAATCGCCCTGCCCTACAAATCAGCGGTATCGAAATCACACCTGATGGCAAACTTCGCCGCATCCTTGCCCTCCGCAATCGCTTGGGAAAGGACAGCCTGGACCTCCTTAGAGCAGTGAGGCAGAACCTCTACCACCGAATCCCACACTGCGCGGGAGTAACGGCCCAATAAGCAGGCGGTATTAACCGACCTCAACCCCAAACTGGCCGAGGAGAACAACCTCTTCCCATATTGGTCCAGCCTCTTAGAGTCCTTATCCTGCAGAGCCGAGGGAAAGGCACTCTGCGATGTTGAGGCTTGAATGACCAGGCTCTCAGGCATGGGGTGAGTGGTCAAGAAGGCGGGTTCACCAGGCGCCAGGCGATGATGCATAACAACGTTTTTATCCACTGGGGCCCCTGGGGCCAGCCGCAAACAAGTACCCAAGAGGACTTCAGCAAGGGCCTCATTGAACAGGAGCAGCCGCTCCGACGACGTAGACGCCGTCTGGAGCACCTTCAGAAGGAGGTTGGTCTTAAGGGGCACTGTAGGAGGGTCAAGATGGAGAGCCTCCACGGCTCGACGTAGCACCATAGTATAGGAAGCGCCTTCCTCCATTGAAGGGGGAGGTAAGGCAAACCCCGGGTCAGAAGACACATCATGAAGGTCATCCACCCAATCCTGCTCGGAGTCACACTGCGTGCAAGGGGGTCCTCGGAGCGTCCCAGTCCTCGTCCGGGGTAGAAGGAGCCGGCCGCGGCGGCGCCAGAAGGGGCGCCAGCCGGGGTCGCGCCGGAGCCGCATCCCAACGTGGATCCCAGGCCAGAACAAAATGCGGCGGCGCCGGAGCCAGCGGTGCTGCATCTTGAGGCGCTGTGGCCAGAGCCAAGGGCACTGCATTCAGTGGCTCCGGGGCTGGAGCCAGAGGCGGTGCCGCCGGGCCAACAGGATCGGGACACGGGACCACCAGGCCCGCAGGCGAACCCGCGGGATCCCGAGGCCTAAAGAGGCGGTCCATGGCAGCAAGAAACTCTTGTACCTGTTCGGGAGTCGCCGACGGACCCGGGTTCAGCGGGGAGGCCGTGGGACTCCCAGGCTCCAGAGGAGCCGCAGGGGCGGAGCCCCTGTCTCCCACGTCCGCCTCTGGAGAGCGACGTGGGGACGTCGGTGAGCGAACACGCTTCTTCAACTTCTTTTTATGGTGTCGCTTACAGGTATCTGAAGGTAAAGACTTAGAGTGAAAGGAGTGCCGGACCTCCAGCAACTTCTGCCGCCGCTCCCGTAATGCCTTCGGGGCAATGGCACGGCAGTCCTGACAATCCCGGGAATCATGGTCATGCTCCAGGCAGTAGAGGCAGACATCATGGGTGTCCGCCACCGACATATTACGGTGGCACGACCCACAAAACCTAAAACCGGGCATCCCTACGTGCACCAGGAGACAAGAAAAGGAGACAAAAAGTCTAAAAAAAGTGGTCAAAAAATGACTGAGGTCTGTGCTCAAACCCGATCTACGCTTTCAGTGCGGAAAAAGAAAGAACGCGCATGGGTGGTGCCTAATTACACTCTGTAACGTCATCTCGGCGCCAGTGACGGATGCAGAGCCGCAGGATGCCACCTACTGGCGCACAGATGTACTGCTAAGCAGAAAAACTTTTCCGGATCCAGCTTGGCGTTATTCTAAGGCATGGGTACTCATAGTATGGCCCGCGGGCCGCCAGCGGCCCGGCAAGCCTTCTCTGGGGGCCCGCATTATCAGACATTATATCCATGTTTTACACTGCCACTGCAAACACTGCCGGTTACCACTGCTGCTCTGTGGCGGCCGGGCGACCAGTGAGAGTGGAGCTCCAGGGGCGAAGAGGTGACATACCACAAAGGCTGATTAACATTGGAAAAGGTATTTTAAAGACCTGAGAAGTGCTCGGGTGCGGCTGTGTGCTCGCGGGGGAAGCTGACTCAGCCCGGGCACACACAGGCAGGGTGAGATGACAGAGGGAGACAGAGGGAGGTAGAGTGAGAGAAAGGGAGGGAGGGAAAGGGAAAGGGAGAGAAAGTGGGGGAGAGAAAGGGGAGGAGGGAGAGAGAAAGTAACGGAGGGAAAGGGAGAGAGAGTGAGGGAAAGGGAGGGAGGGAAAGGGAGAGAAAGGGGGAGGGAAAGGGAGAGAAAGGGAGGGAGGGAAAGGGAGAGAAAGGGGGAGGGAAAGGGAGAGAAAGGGGAGGAGGGAAAGTGAGAGAAAGGGAGGGAGGGAAAGTTAGGGAGAGAAAGGGAGGGAGGGAAAAGGAGAGAAGGAAAGGGAGAGAGGGAAAGGGAGGGAGGGAAGGGAGGGAAAGGGACAGATAGGGAGGGAGTGAGGGAAAGGGATGGAATGGGAGACAATGAGGGAGAGAAAGGGAGACGGAGTGAGGGAGATAAAGGGAGACAGAGTGAGGGAGGGAAGGGAAGGGAGGGAAAGGGAGACAGAGTGAGGCAGGGAAAGTGAGGGAGAGTGAGGGAGACAGAGTGAGGGAGACAGAGGGAGGGAGACAGAGTGAGACCGAGTAAGGGAGACAGAGGGAGACAGAGGGAGAGAGTGCGGGAGACAGAGGGAGAAACAGGGAGAGAGAGGGAGAGAGACAGAGGGAGGGAGAGAGACAGAGGGAGGGAGACAGAGATAGAGAGAGAGAGAGAAAGAGAGAGAGAGAGAGATGTGTCAATGCCGGGTCTGGTGGCTCAGTGGACAAAGGCGTCCGCTGCAGGGACCTGTGTTCAACCTCATTGTCACAGGTAGACTGATTAAATTCCTCAAAGCATTCACGAAGTTAAGCTAAAAGGGTCTGAACCTCGGCAAATGAGGAAAATGGACAAATCCACTGCACTGAATTTTAGCTATTAATGCATTTTAGAAGTTTTAAGATGAGATGAACTGAATGTATTATATAATTCTTCTATTAACTCGTCTTTATAACATCGGTCTTTTTCTCTTTTGCTACTTTCTTGTCTTAAATTGTTATGGTTTTAATTAACTAAACAATAAACATTTACTTAGTAACTTACTTAGTCACAGTTTTTTTTTGTTGCTCTAGCCCCGCCGCTCCCCCACTGACCCTGCCCCCACCAGTGCGGCCCTCCAACACAAACCACACAATTTGACCCCAGAGAGAAAGTTTGCGAGTACCCATGTTCTAAGGTAAGGAATCTATGGGGGCGCTAGGTGGCGCCGGACCGAGATGGCCGCACTGCAGTGAGGCTCTCGCCCAGTTGAGCCTAATCCCATCCTTCCTGCCATCCTGACCATCTGAACTGCCTCGTACTAAGTGGTATCGGACGCGCCTGGTTATGAGACACGCTCCGGTGTCACTATCTCCCGCGTCGCACCTTCAGAGCCGGAGAAACTTGGCCCGGTACCTGTGAGCGGTGCCTCACGCTCTCCTGAAGCTCCACCCTCCCGGGCACTCCGAATAGGACAGCCCGGGGCTCGGAGCCTAGTCGGAGGTGCTCCAGCTAGCGAGTGGCGCGTATCCTGCTTCGCTGTCCTGCACCTGGTCGGGGGGGCCGGCTTAGTGGAGGAGATCACTACCCTCCTGCCTGAAGGTGCGAGCTTTCCCGCCATCCCCCCTGAGCTGAGGACTCCACTGCAAACTGCTGCCTGCCATGCGTCTTCGCTGAGACTGGCTGCGGAGTGAACCCTGGTATGTGCGCGCGAACCTGTGGTGTCTGGCTGCCTCCGTCAGGGATCACGCTATTGCCGTTCCGAGACACTGAGCGAAGCCTGTGCGGAGAAGCGGCACCCATCTCGGCCCGTTGCTGCGACCCCATACCGGGGACAGGGTCCTCGCTGGGCGTCCCTCCCCCCACCCCCCACTGGCTGGCAGCGATTGACCTCCGTGTCCTCTCGCCCACCCTGGGCTGCTGACCTCCCTGCTTACTGCAGCCTGCCAAGCGCCTTTGCCGGGATCGGCTGTGGAGTGAGCCCTGGTGTGCGTGCTGATCTGCGGCGCCTGGCCCCCCCCGTCCAGTAGCACGACATTGCTCCGGGACACGATTGAGGACGCTGGAGGGGGTATTGCTGAGCGAAACCCGTGGTGAGCCGAGGCGCCTATCTTTACCCAGTGCCGCGACGTTGTTTCGGTGACCAGATCCCCCCCCCCCCTATCTGAGCAGCGATCGACCTCCATTTTGACTGCCATAGAGGCCGACTCCGCGGCCATCTTGACGTGTGACCTGCTACTTGCTGCGGCTGCTCTCTAGGCGGCGTCTAGCATCTACGTCCTCCTTGTGTACTTGGGGCTCGCTGGACACTGCTTCTGGACGGACGGTGCTGGCTCCATACTCCTCACTGCGCTCTCCGCTCAATTCCTCAGGAGTCTTACCGCCATTACTCGAATTGCGAGGGGGGGACCTTTTTCTCACTGCCTTGCTCACATCCCTGACATTGGCTCCTCTTGAGGCACCATCAGCCCTCGTTGCCTACTTTGCCCTGTCATTTGCATCCCGCAGCAGTCGCGCCTTCAGCAGGCTATTGTTACCTTCTGGCTTGGTCCAATACCCCCCCCCCCTCACGCCTATACTTTCCTGAGAACTGGCGTCCCCCTCCGCTGCAGTGTCGCAGACACCGAGGCGCGCCATGGGACGCAATGATGCTCGGTAGTCGAAAATTCCATTCGAATCTAAGAAGACCACCAACACGGCGCCGGAGGGGGGAGATAGCCCTTCGACCTCGGACCCCCAGGAGGAAGACTGTAAAACACTTTTGCTGGGCATGAAACAAAGCCTATTGTCTATCGACTCTAAAATTGACACCATCAATACACGCATGGACAGCGTGGTGGCCAAGTTGGAACATCATGGCTCTCTTCTAAAGGAGGCTGAGGATAGAATTTCGGGTTTGGAGGACGGAGCTACCTCTTCCTGTCGCAGCTCAACCAAATGGACAGGCTGCTTAAAATCATAGCGGACAAGAATGAGGATTTGGAGGCGAGATCGCGCCGTAACAACGTCCGAATTCTAGGCCTTGCGGAGACCACCAACACGGGGAAAATGGAGATCTTTGTTGAGAACCTAGTTGTGGAACTGTTTGGAAAGGAATCATTCTCCCCACACCTCATTGTCGAGAGGGCCCACAGGTCCTTGGCCGCTCCCCCTCCCCTCGGAGCCCCACCGAGGCCCATCATAGCACGATTTCTTAATTACAGGGACCGAGATGTGGTGTTGCGACGTGCAAGGGAACTGAAAACAGTACATTATGAAAACACAACGCTTTCCTTATTCCCTGACTTCACTACCACGGTCCAGGAAGCCAGGCGCAAATTCGCAGGGGTCAAAAAGAAACTGCAAACCCAGGAGATCCCCTATGCCATGCTGTACCCGGCAAAACTAAAAATCTCCCACTAGGGCAAGCACCACTTTTTTCAAAATCCGCAGCAGGTGGAGGACTTTCTTAAGCAGTGCAAGAAGGATCAGCACAGGGAGGAATCAACTCGTCGGCGCTCCAGGTCGCATTCGCCACTATCGCAACAGGACTAACATGTTGCACTGTTTGGTTGCACCTCAGAGTCAATTGTCCCCTGTTCACTTGCTCCATGTGACCTGATTCCTGTTTATCCCGGTGAGGTCTTTGCTTTGTTTCACGTATTGCTGGTCTAAGTATATACTGAGTGCTCACTAGACCACCTCCGTCCCGCAGCACCGACCGGGGTTACCCTGGTTGTATGTGGGTGTGAGTAGAGAGGTGGTTGGCAGGGCCGGTGCCCCTAGTTCAGACCCCCAATGGGTGTTCCCCAAAACTCCTCTCCCCTTCTAAGGGCGGAGGTTTCTGCAGTAATTTTTTCGATTTTTGTTCTAGTTGGGGTTTGGTTCAGGGTGGAAGGGTGGGGAATCAATGCACGGCTAGTTGGGGTTGCCGTTGTGGGTGGGTCGATACTCCAATTTCATGCTGTCATGAGTGTTGAGCTACGGCTCCGGGGGGGGATTGGACAGTCAGGGGGGGACCGGGAGGGAACTGTTGTTTTCTTGCATTTGATATGGATGTGATCCGTACTGAGGTACAAATACGCTACACATATTTTCACTTTGCTGAATGGGTGACGTGAATGCGCAGCAACCGACGCAGCAGTTCCGCCTGGTGACATGGAACGTTCGGGGGCTGAATGACCCGCGAAAGAAGAGGCACATTTTGGGGTATTTGGATAGGCAGGGGGTATCTGTCGCCATGCTTCAGGAAACTCACTTACGACCTGATAGCTCCCCTTTGTTTGCATCTAGATGGGCCTCTAGCAAGGTGTTCTCCTCTTTTTCTAACTATGCTAGGGGAGTGACAATCGTGGTTCGAAGGGGGATGCGATTTATACCAGCTGGTACTGAGTCTGACCCGGAGGGGAGGTATTGCTTGATATGGGGGACGCTACACTCACACACTGTCCTTCTTGCTTGTTATTATGGCCCTAATACTGATGACACGTCCGCACTCCTTACGCTCTGGGGTAGGATTCAAACACTGGGCATACGCCACGTCATATTGGGAGGCGACTTCAACACGGCATTGGAACCGTGCCGGGATAGATCCCACCCTCAACCCATCCACTACACACATACCCAACGTACATTATCTCAACTTATCGAGGAACACCACTACATTGATGCATGGAGGCACCTACACCCCTCTCTGAGACAGGGAACCCACCACTCAGCGGTTCATTCCACATGGGCAAGGCTGGATTACGTGTTCCTATCAGCCGGCCTTCTACCTTGGCTGGGGGGTGCTCTTCACCTTGCTAGAACGTTCTCAGATCACTCGCCAGTCCTCCTTACATTAAGCATTCCCATTGAGGTCTCCCCGTATCTAAGCTGGCGCCTCAATCCCGCACACCTCACCGACTTGGCGTTCAGGGGGGAACTGGAACTGGACATACAGGACTTTTTCGAGCGAAATGCGGATTCCGTACCATCTTTCACGACGGTGGGGGAGGCCTTTAAGGTCACTGTTAGAGGGTGGTGCATTGCGAAGGGAGGAGGAGTCCTTAAGTCGCTTCGTGGCGAGCTGCGCAAACTAGAAACTGAGCTCCGAGTCCTTGAACGCGACGTGACCCGTGATCCGCAAGGGCATGCACCTAAGGCCCTCCTCAGAGAGAAGCTTAATGAATACGCGGAAGCGGCGGAGAGGGAATGCAAGTTCCTTGGGAAACCATACACGGCGCGCCTATACGGCGAGGGGGATAGGCCCGGCAGGACTCTTGCCTTCGCGGTTAGTCCCCAGAAATTTTCGAACTATGTCGCGACCCTTCTGGACGAACATAGGGTCCCACAGAGAGAACTCAAGGAACAACTGCGTATCCTTACTGCTCACTACTCTTCTCTCTATGCTTCCCACCGGATGTCTCCCATTGACCTGCAGACTTATCTTGACGACACTGCAGTCGCGTGGTTAGGCCCCACTCAACAGAAGTTTTTACATCATGAACTCGAGCTTGACGAAATAAAAGACGCCATTATGTCTATGAAATCCGGCAAAGCGCCAGGATCGGATGGGCTGCCCATTGACTTTTACAAGGCCTATATACATCTGCTTGCTCCTCTACTGAAGCAGGTTTACTACTCTGCCCTTGAAGAAGGCGCCTTACCGGCCACTATGCGGGAAGCTCTCATAGCCTCCTTGCTGAAACCGGGCAAGCCTCCAGAGCACTGTGACTCTTATAGGCCGCTGTCCTTACTCAATACTGACGTGAAAATCCTGTCGAAAGTACTCGTGACGCGCCTTAATTTACTGATGGAGCGGTTGGTCTTGCCAGACCAGGCTGGGTTTGTCCCCAACAGGGCGACGTCGCACAACCTACGCACCCTTCAGGCTGTCCTGCAGGACATTAACCCTCGCTGTGAGGCGGCCGCCATTTTCCTAGACGCAACTAAGGCGTTCGACTCCCTAGAGTGGGACTACTTACTAGCTCTTTTGGAACGGATGGGAATCCCCTTTTCCTTCCTCGATTGGATCCGACTGCTGTACTGCAGACCTCAGGCCACGATACTGCTGAATGGCTCCCAGTCTGCCCCATTCGTGATCCACAGGGGTACCCGGCAGGGCTGCCCGCTCTCGCCGGTTCTTTTTGCGATTGCCATTGAACCCCTAGCGGCCAAACTCCGGCAACACCACAACCACCGTTCCTTAATCTACCCGGAAAGGCAGTTGCTCATTGCATTGTATGCGGATGACATGACCTTGTATGTAGACAAACTGCAGGAGAACCTCAACCCTCTACTGCGCGAGATAACCAAATTCGGAGCCATATCCGGGATTCAGATCAACTGGTCGAAATCAGCTCTGTTTCCCCTGACGGATAAGACCGTCCCCTTCCCTCTGGATTACCCTCTGATGAGGGAGGCTGATGAAATAAAGTACCTAGGCATAATAGTGACTAGGAACCGCGAAGCCCTCATTCGAGCTAACTATGGTACGGTTATAGACAAGCTGTCTGACACCATCACTAAATGGATCCATCTCCCACTGTCGATGGCGGGACGTATTTCCCTAATTAAGATGGTGGTCCTCCCCAAGCTCCTTTATTTATTTACTAATATACCTTATAATCCAGGTGCTTACTTCTTTTGCGCCCTTAATTCCCAGCTGTCTAGACTAATTTGGGGGGGCAAGCAGGCTAGGCTCGGCCTCAAGACGCTCATGTTGCCCTATCATCAAGGCGCGAATTTTCAGCGCTACTACGACTGCGCCCAAGGGCACTTCGCTGTGTACTGGCTCCATCCTCCTCCCTTCATGGCTCACCTGGCGGTACAGGACGGTTATATGAGACCGGCTCAGCCATCGGGGTATCTTTACGCCCCGTCCCGAGCTACAGAGCAAGACCCTACCACGGTGGATTGCACGGTACAAGCCTGGAATCGCATTTCTGCTCAGATGGGGATTGAGTTCTTATACTCGCCATGTATGCCATCGGCGTATGATCCCAGGTTGAGCGTCGCCTGCGAGGAGATAGGCCGTAAACTGCTTACGAAGTGTGCGGCCCACACCTGGGGGGATCTGTATCTTCAAGGGAAGTTCCGCACGTCGACTCACTTCTTTGGGGACTCCACCCCTTCAATCATGGATACATTCCTCTATACTCGGTTGCGCCAGAACGTCAAGGCAGTCACACCCAATTTCCCCGATGAACCGGACACTGTGGCGCCTCTACACGCTCTCCTTCAATCTGAGTCCCCGAAACACGTGGTATCTATGTTGTACAAACATGCACAAGCCTCCCCCTCCCCCCCGCTGCTCAGAGCGTGTAGAGACTGGGACGGGGATCTAGACGAGCCAATGTCAGAAGAACAATGGGAAGAATGCTGTTCACACATAAACACGGTTACGGGAAACGCGCGGCTGCGGTTGGCGCATTTTAAATACTTGCACCGACTCTATCATACCCCTGCTAAACTATTCCGCTTTGGTCTCCGGGATAACGATAGATGCTTGCGATGTAGGCGCGAGGGAGCGGATTTTTTCCACTTGGCCTGGTCGTGCCCGGCTGTGGCAACGTACTGGGTAGAAATATTTAAGGCAATGTCTGACATGATTGGCGTGGTTGTCGCGCCCTGTCCTAGGATCGCTCTGTTGGGCCTGTCGTCTCCGGTGATCAAGGCTCATCGGAAGTTTTCTGCGCTGGGCTTCCTATTAGCCAAGCGACATGGGGCATGCTGCTGGGGTAGGGGCCGCGCGCCCAAATTCAAGACAAATTCAAGACATGGCTGTCGACTATGTCGACGTGGCAGGAACATCTACATACATATGCCGATCTACTCCCACAAAAGTCACGCCCAAACGACCTCTGGGGTCCCCTGACCACATATCTCCGCTCCTTGCAGTATGCAGACGCCTCGGAGGCGGGTAGCAGCGGAGACGTAGACTAGACTGGCCTGTTCCCTATCTCTAAATCGGGCCCTGATGCCTCGTCGTTGGGAGACGGCAGTGTCAGCCCCCCCCCGCCCACTTACCCGGGGCACAGCCCTACTTTTAGACCGCTTGGGAGCTTGTCACATCGGTGGGGAGCATGGAGCACTAGGCAGAACATACCACCTTAGGGGACTAGTTCATGCATTGTACCTGCCATTCCCCCCCAACCCCCTTTGCCGATAGCTGGAAGGCATCCATCCCTGTAACTGGTTTAACTTTGCCATACACCTGCATGTCACACATGGCGTTGCGCTCTTCACGTCACGTACTATTTTAGCCTCGATTGGATCATAGACTGTCCCTCCCCCCCCCGCCGTGGACCGGTGGGAACATGTGCCTTTTCACTTCCAGACACCGCGCACACTCTTCTTATTTGTTGGATATCGAGGGTGGGGAAGGTTTCTGTTGACCTTTTTGGTTTGTTCTATATGTTAAATGAAACCTCATGTTGAAAATGTACGATCGTACTCTGCTGACTCATAGGCTTGTTGCAGCAACTATAGACGGGTGACGAAACCTTTACATCGCGGCCGGCGCACTGGGTTGTAGGCGTCATGCTGTGTTTAAAGTGTTACTCCTCTCCCCTGCTTCGTAAACCTGCATTCCTACTTGAACTTTGATTGCTGCCGGCCTGCAGAAACAGGTTGTAGGCAAGTAGCTGTGCACGCCTTCCATGTCACCAATAAAGGTTTTTTCAAAAAAAAAAATACAAAAAAAAAAAGGTAAGGAATCTATCACTAACTTGTCTCTTTCAGATCTTACAAAACGAGCGGTAAGCATCTGAGCTAAGGTGGACTTTAGGGGGAGTAGGAGAGCTTAAGCTTCCACCTCATTGGCTGAAGTGTGGGTTCTTTCAAATGAGGTGGATGTGCCACTAAAGATACTATGTTGTTTCAGGCCTTTGGCCTTTTTTTACACTGTATATTGTATGCTGTATATTTTACACAGTATATTGCTATGTTAATGCACAGGGGGATTTCTAGCCTGACAACAGCTAATGATTTAAGCATGTGAATATATAAAAGATCCAATGTTGGAGAATGGGCAGTTCCCATTTCTGAAACAACGTATTGAAGAACCCTAGTATGCATAAATCTGGATTTTTCTCATTATCTTTGCTGGAGTTGAATTAATGTGTCACACTGATTGCTGTATTGTGGGCCAGTGCCTTGAGACTCACAATGTAAGAAGCATTTGATTCTAACAAATGCGTGAAAACTCACTCTCTGCACTCAGGTCACTTCATCTTTCATTTCCAGAAAAAGCTTTTCTGCACTTAAGAAGATGTGAAATAAAGTCAGTCTTATTCATAGGTCCATGAGCTGTACACTAAGATTAGGGTGTGCATAAGTGATTACTCATCAGCACTGCTACGTGTAGATGACACAGAAGTGAACAAAGGATGAAGAACCATCAAAAATTAATTCACAAAAAGTTTCAAAATCTAAAATGCATTTAAGAAGCAGAATAAAACGGTTAGAGTATTACACATCAATAAAAAGAAAAATACATACCAAAAAAGATGCACCTTTTTCCTACCACATACATTTTTAACTAGTCTCACAACAGTTTAACCTCTTTTAACGTATCAGAACTAGAGAGGGATGTGATTTACACCACATCTATGAGGTAACTGAATAATAACTAAAACTAGAAATAACTATGCATTGCAACAACACAAAATAATGCGATTTTACTTACGGAGTTCAACATGAGGGTTAACCAGCTGTTTTTTCTGTTTATCACCCACATCCAATTCGTCTAGAAGAACAAGAACATAAGGTTGTGTGAGACGAATGGAAACTGAACAGCTGAAGTCAGTTAACAATTCACCAAATATTTAACAAATTTGTTATCGAAAGTAGAAGATATTACAGTTTCTGTTTCAAGGCGATCAATATTCGATCCCTTGTCCTCATTATTAGCGTGTCAATTATATAACCTTTTTAGGTTTCGCCCTGGGCGTTGGCAACTGCGTAGCAGTTGCCCCGCCCACGGCGAAACCTCATGATTCTACATATGTACTTTGGTTCAGCCTCTGTCTACCATTGGCTAGCTCCATAAATGGAGGCTAGCCATTGGGAGACAGAGGCTGCCAATCACGCTTTCTCGTGAAAACACGATTCGGGGGCGTTTCTGGGACTTTTTTTAAGTCCCGCCCCTTTGTCCCTGGCAGCGCTGTCATTGGCTGCCGGCCCGGGACACCCCCGTGATGTCATTCCCCAGGCCGCGCTGTGATTGGCTGGCCGGCCCGGGACCTGACTTGTTTAATTTGTGATTGCCACCTCTTATTTTCTTTTACTTTCTCAACTATCCCAATGGTATTTGCAACGTGTAAATATGTAAATCTCCTTATGTAACGTACTTAATTCTATTGGAAGGCGCTCTGGCAGCTTTGGGTAAAGTCCACGCTATATAAAAATGCATTTTAAAAAAAAATACAAATAGGACAGAGTGGGAACAGCGCACTCTCACAGTATTTCCATAAATTGAGGTCCCCTCTCCTCGCATGGCGAAGCTTTAACGAGCCCACTTACCAGCACCAGTACACCAGAGGCGGGGGTCGGCGACGGGCTGAGTACAGACTGGCAGAGAATAAGCGCCGACAGTTTAGAGTGCGGGAAATCCTGCCCTACGCACTAGTCACACCAGAGCACCTGGCATCACTGCTTTCGTTTCCTTGTAATCAGCTGCTGTCCAGAAGTAAAGCGTGCGACGGACAGAGAGGGAAAAGCCTGCGGAGCACGACCCGTCCATCCCCAGCAGACTGCCATTCACTAACAGTGGCAGACGTTTGAACAGCACAATGTAATCTCACATCTATGTAAATAAATGTATTCTTGTAATTTTAAAACTTTTTTTCCAATCTTGTTCTTTGCCACTTCACAGCATTAAAATTGGCAACTCTTTTACGGTTATATTGGCAGGCAGGCAAACTGGTACTCCCATCCTCGCCGCTGCAGCATCAGCTGTTGCCTGGCAGCGGGAAGACGTGCCCTGCCCCCTTAAGAGCTTCCTGAATGGAGGCCGTTCCATTGATGTGTTGGACAGGCAGAACCGGGGCGGGGGGCTCTTTCTGCCATTGGTAGATCGCTCCGCTCTGACATCTTGCCCAACAGCTGGGCTGAGATCTGCCTGTCAGAGCAATTATTGCCTGGCTGGTAGCGGAGGAGGCGGACGCATCGCCCGCTCCCCCTCGCTTCATTCCATTCAGCAGTGCGGTCGAGGGTCGACGGAGCCGGAGTCGTGGCCGCATCCCCAGCCTCGCTGCTATGAGGGCGCCTTCAGTGCTGCGGACAAGCTGAGACCCCCTTCCCCGCAGGTAACCCACCCCCCGTGTTGTGCTTCGGAACAAAAGGAAGCCGCATGTTTTTGTTAGGATGTGTCCCCGCACAATCTTTTACGAACACAGGGCACTGGATTCTGGTGCCTGCTGTTTGAGACAAACGTGGTTTCCTGGTCACATAGTGGACAATATGTGGTGGGCTGCGTGGATTGATAAGGTTTGCGGTGCTAGCTTTGTGTGTGAATCTCTGTAGCGCTCCCAGTCTTCAGATGGGGTGATTGTCCCTTCGTGACGAGGAGGATTTCCCATGAAACAAGGCTCATAGGTGGCCGACAGGGCACCTGCCCAGCCGTCCATTGCCCACTCCCCAAACCCCTAACCTCCCCATTGAGAACAGTTGGGTGTTTGCGCTGCTTGGCGACCGCCTGTGGTGAAAGCGTTTGCGTTGTTGTTATTGTGATTCATTATTCATAGCACGCCGTGCAGAAGGAAGTATGTTTTCATTTCTGAGTCCTTCATTTTGCTATGCTGCTTTGGGTGATGTCAGTGATGAGTAGTAGCGCTTTTCTTTATAAATGTAGCGCTTGCTGCTGCAGAATGCCATGATGCCTCACTGTGAAGAACACGTGTTTGATACTTAAATATACTTATTTGGTCGAGCTTGGAAGGATGAATGATAGATATGTCCCCACCAGTATTGGAACCTGACGGGTTGCAAAGTCTGATTAGAAGCGAGTGCATAAACAACAAGCATTTACAATGCAACGGTTTCGCCTTTGGAAAAGTTAGAGCTATTGGCAATGTAAATGACAATGCCATTTATTTATCTGTTTTCAAAACCAACACATACATACAAATGTTGTAATTTACAATGCCAATAGCTCAAACTTTTCCAAAGGCGAAACCGTTGCATTGTAAATGCTTGTTTCAGTGTGCCAACAGTAGATATGTAAATTATTCATATGGGATGAGGAAGCAGCTATTAAAACATAACACGCACCATCAAAGCCATTCGGTCTCATCTTTGTACAGCATCACCAATGCTGCACAACATGGCTAAAAAAAGTTATACAAAAGCCAATGATGCAGTCAGCTGCGTAATTTCGTAGGCTCATGTGCCAAGCATGAGCATGCCAACAAAATAACAAAAGTGCTTTTTTCCCCTTTTTGATTAGCAATCCAAGTTTACAAGCCAAAGCATAAGAAAAAAAGTAGCATAAGTGGGGAGGGAAGGAACCTGAAAGGGAGGGTTAAATCACAGACAAGGGTGGGGAACCAGGAAGGGGGGGTTAAATCACAGACAGGGGTGGGGAATCAAAAGGAGGGCAGGGAGAAGCAGCATAGGGAGGGAGAAGTAACACAGGGGCGCAGGTGTGTGAAAGCAACACAGTGCATGGAAAGTGAAGCAAACAGAGCGAGAGGAACGTAGAATGTGGGGCAAACGGACAAGAGAGGGTAAAGTGGAGCAGGGGAGAAGTACACGGGTGAGAAAAATAAGTAGGAGAGAAGCATATGAGGGCAAGCACATTACCGTGGCAGGGAGAAGCACAGGGGCAGACAAAGAGTGACATGAGCATCCCCCAGGGCTCATCCCTCAGCCCGACGCTTTTCAACGTCTACATGGACCCCCCTCGCACAAGTGGCCCGCCATCACAACCTCAACATCATCTCCTACGCCGACGATACCCAGCTCATCCTCTCCCTCACCAAGGACCCACGCACCGCCAAAACCAACCTCAACGAGGGAATGAAGGCCATTGCAGACTGGATGAGGAAGCTTAACCTCATCCTCGGACCCACCCCCTCAGCCTGGGACAACTCCTGGTGGCCGACCACACTGGGAACAGCACCAACACCCACCGACCATGCACGCAATCTAGGATTCATCCTCGACTCCTACCTCTCCATGTCGAAGCAGGTCAACGTCGTCTCCTCCTCCTGCTACAACACCCTCCACATGCTCCGCAGGATCTACAAATGGATCCCCACCGAAACAAGAAGAACGGTGACACAGGCCCTCGTCAGCCGCAGACTGGACTACGGCAACGTACTGTATGCAGGAATCCCAGCCAAACACCAACGCATCCAAAACGCCTCCGCCCGACTGATTGTCAACGTCCCCCGCCGCAGCCACATCACCCCCCACCTGAGAGACCTAAACTGGCTCCCCGTCGACAAGAGGATCACCTTCAAGCTCCTCACCCACGCACACAAAGCACTCCACAACGCCGGACCAGCCTACCTGAATAGTTGACACCCCCACCCGCCAACTCCGCTCCCCCAGCCTTGCCCTCGCAGCTGTCCCCCGCATCCAACGAACGACCTCCGGCAGCAGATCCTTCTCCTACCTCGCCGCCAAGACCTGGAACACCCTCCCTACCCACATACGGCAGACCTAAGACCTTCTCGCCTTCAGGAGGCTACTCCAGACCTGGCTCTTCGAGCAGTAGCAGCATCCCCCCTCCCCTCAGCGCCTTGGGAACCTTACGGGTAAGTAGCGCGCTTTACAAGTACTCTGATTGATTGATTGATTGATTGATTGATGGGGGAGCAGGGAAATATAAAAGTAAGACAGCTGGAAAACACTTGCACTGATGAGCAAGTTACTTACCTACGGTCCGCACTGTACCGCACTATCTGTTAAAGATAGTCTATCCGCAGATTCCTAAACTTTTGCATTCTCTCCTGGCACCAGTCTGGATGCAAAAAAAATTCAGTAGTAGCTCTGCGCGTCGGAGTATGGCATTGTACGACTTCATGATGATGTCGACTGGTTGTGGCGTGCGTAGGTCAGTTTCATCTGTGAAACACAGAGCAACTCTAGAAACTCACTGTGAAAACAGTGTATTAAAAAAGATCAATGTATCTTAGAAACAATATTCAGAAAACGGAAATGAATGGATGTTAATATCCAGACAATGTCTAAAAGGAAATACCAAATGGTTCGTCGAAGCACATACCTACGTGAAACACTGATCACTGGTGCATAAACCAGGGCTGTAAAAGGGAATACCTCTTATACTACAGGTCATTCACAGTGGGGGAGGATGGGTAGGGCGTTACGGAATCTGCAGCTAGACTAGGTCTCTACCAGAAAATGCGTTACCAAAGGAAAGTAACTTGTTTATCTGATAGAGATATCTAGCCACAGATTCCTTAACTTTTTAATTAAATACCATTGCTACACCCAACCGGAAGGAGGGTCTGTGAACTAATCCTACAAAAGTTTTCAATGAGAATCAGCTGGTCGAAATTAACAAGAGACCACATATACTTAGGAATTGGATGAAAAAGAGCATGGGCTCCATACAATAACTGTGGCAAGGACCACAGGCAATGTAAGTAAAAACGAACCTGCAAGCATGGAAAAACCATGCCCCAAGGGTAGTGATATAATACTGTGACAGAAGACAACAGTAGGACAGTAGTACATGACCCCAAAGGTTAAAGTGAGCCAAAGGACTCGGATTTCCAGAGGCAATAGTGAATGCCATGTAAAATACAGTTCCCTACGCCAGCAAAGATGTATCTGATGAAAACCTGTCTTAGAAAATTCAGAAAAAAGGCCTTCCAGAACACATCCACATTAGAATTAAGATGAATGAACACATTCCTCACAAAGTGGGAAGACCAAAACAAGTACAAGAACTGAAGCAAATCAAAGCCTGTCCTTGGAAAAAACCTTAATAAACAAGGTAACTACTACTAGGGTCACTCAATGCCTACAGATGAAAGATGGTTTAGTATGCAGATATGAGCCTGCTATAAATATTGATCAAATATGCCCAAATCTATGTAGCTTGTGCTCCACATATATAGAGATTCATACCCATAACACACATATATATATATATGTATATATACACCTACAAAGAATGACAGACCACCATACATAAAACATACAGCGGTAAGAGAAGCAAACTGCATCTCACAAAAATTCGCAAAAATCTAAACTATATCTTGCATTATTGTACATAGCAGAGCTAAATCAAAATATGCATAAACTCATATACCTATGTATATGCTATATACACGCATAGATATAATGGAACTGAAAAAAAAACATGATACATATACAACAGAAAAGGGGAAAGAAACAAAAAGGAATAGAGATCGCACTCTCAATAAACAACATGGATGACTCAGCATCAAGGTAATGCTAGCTGACCGAAAGCATCCTGAGAGGCTGTTGCTACCATAATCCTGAAAGAAACCAACAGGACTTTGCTACCTCAACAACAGCAGACACTTCAGACCACACGTGGCCCAGTTGGGCAAGGGGAAGAGCAACCTCACTCCTGGAAATCTCAGACATTCTCGTAAGAAAGAAATCCCTCTAAAAATGGAGGTCATGGGCGTAATATCTAACACCAGAGTGTTAAAATATTATGACACTGCTTCCCAGATAACCTTGCAATCAGTGTTCGCGGAACAACCATGTTCAAAAAAGCCTAAGTAGGTAAAACACAACCCCCCAAAATGTAGGTGACCATCAGTAACATTGGTATTCAGAAAAATACAAAATAGTGAATTGAACCTGACATATGTAACAAATCCAAGAAAGAGGTATGCATATCAAGGGAAAAATATTCGATGGGCAGGCATGAAACGCACAGTGTGGCAAAGCTCGTATAACCCCCCATCATAGGGTAGCAGAAACTCTGTGAAAATACCATTACACAAAACCAGCCTGTGCACCATCCAAAGAAAAGTGCACCATGCCAAAATAAGCTAAAAGTTCTGCAACCTAATGAAAGACTGATCAAAAACAAATGTCCAAGAGCATAGGGTACTCACAAACATTTTCCCAGGGGCTGCAAAGTTTGGTCTTTGGTGTGACCAAGGGCCACAGCTGGGGAAGGAGGGGGGGTGTAAAATGGGTGTTGGGGAAACAAAGCATGTATTTTTACGGACTGAACTCAATTCACAATGTGAAACTCTGGGATGAATCCAGGCTTCTCCACTTGACCAAATTGTGTGACCCTGGGCAATTGTTTTATTTCAATTTCGCTTCTTTTTCTGCATTATCACATATAAGAGGATCTCATAAAACATGACTTAAGTATGTGTACTGTACAAACCTTTCTCCTGTGCTTGGATGTAATCACTAATAGCATTGTTGTCAGGATGGAGGGGGTGTGGGAGAGCATTAAAGTTTCTAAATTCGTATTTGAAAATCATCACTTTAAAAAAATACTTCTGAATGCACTGCTATTATTTGATTTACTAAGGTGAAATAGTTCTACTAGACATTGAAATAGACTTTTAAGTCTATCGTATTTTTACGTTTGCGGTCTTTAAAATGAAGGTGTTCCTAAAGTTAAGAGCTTAGGTACTTCCTTTTGTTTAACTGCAATTACACTTTAAAAAAGTGCTTGCTGTATATATATATATTTTTTAATGTTAGTGCTGAGCCGAGTAAGCAGCAGCCCAGTGCAGCCGCTGCTCAGGGGGCAGCATGTAAAGGTCAGGAGGGCCCCATGCAGTCCCCGGGCCATACGTTGAGAATCACTGCCCTAGAGGGAATCTCGGTCAAGTCAGAAACATAGACCGCCGAAAAGAGTCCAAAACTCCACTCAAGTGCAAACTCAAAGTAGCCGATAAGACTAAGCATACTCTTTGTATACTTGCACCCCAAAGGGCCTAAATAAAGATGTCCCTGTAAGAGATACTGAAAGTCAAAAGTAATGCATACCAGCATACCGAAATGCTTCCAAATGGGAGACGCTTCACCCGAGGCTGCAGGGGGCACATTGGTGACAAGGACTACTCGCCCCAGACACCAGCGGGGCTCTGCACAGGGAGGCAGCCCCTCCCTTCACCATCAGGATATTTAAATACTGTTTGCGCCTCCCGCTTTGCGGGAGACGCTTCAACCGAGGCTGCAGGGGGCACATTGGTGACACGGACTACTCGCCCCAGACACCAGCGGGGCTCTGCACAGCGAGGCAGCCCCTCCCTTCACCATCAGGATATTTAAATACTGTTCGCGCCTCCTACTTCGCGGGAGACGCTTCACCCGAGGCTGCAGGAGGCACATTGGTGACACAGACTACTCGCCCCAGACACCAGCGGGACTCTGCACAGCGAGGCAGCCCCTCCCTTCACCATCAGGATATTTAAATACTGTTCGCGCCTCCCGCTTCGCGGGAGACGCTTCACCCGAGGCTGCAGGGGGCACATTGGTGACACGGACTACTCGCCCCAGACACCAGCGGGGCTCTGCACAGCGAGGCAGTCCCTCCCTTCACCATCAGGATATTTAAATACTGTTCGCGCCTCCCGCTTTGCGGGATAAGCTTCACCCGAGGCTGCAGGGGGCACATTGGTGACACGGACTACTCGCCCCAGACACCAGCGGGGATCTGCACAGCAAGGCAGCCCCTCCCTTCACCACCAGGAGTATTTAACTAATTGACATCTCCCGCATCGCGGGCGGCGCCGGGCTAAGCCCGGGCAAAGGGCGGGCCGTCTGTGGCTGTCCGAGGAAGAAGGAGGACGGGCCGGCCGACCCCCTTACATCCAATAATGGGTAAGCGAAAGCAACTAACTAACGCAGAGGAGGGGGGTAAGAAGGCCAAGGTCCCGAGACACTCAGAGTCCATTATTTCATATCTATCATCTGCAGTGGGGGCTCTTACCAAGGAAATAGCCAACGCAGAGCAGGAGCTTGGTTTGGCGCTTCCGCCGGCTACAAACAGCATACATGACTTTGAGACTGTAAAAGAGCCTAGTATCCCTCTAGAGCCGGAAGTGGTTGTGATCAATCCTAACAATGATATTGTTTCTTTTTTTTATTTTTTTTTATTTCTGTAATTTTTATTGAAAATAAAGAGCATATTTACATGGTACTGGGTGGAGAACACATGGGGAAAGAGAAAGAAGAAAAAACGCACCGGGGGGGGGGGGGGGGGAGGAGTTGTCAAGCATTGTATACATTGGCTTTAATTAGTTTGGCTCTTGACAGTTCATTCTGCAATTTGTTACATCTTCTTCTCTCCGTTCTTGCACGTTCCAGTTTCCCCCGTGTCCCTTTGCCACCGGTATGGTTATCTTTCCGCCCCCCTGGTGATGTGAGGAGATAGAAGATCAAAAGAAGAAGAGAGATGTAGGCGTATTATGTTGTTGAGTAGGGTGCATGTGTGCGTTCGGTAGTATTGTCTGGTCTGAGTGTTTAGGGTGGCTTGTGAGAGGACAAGTAGTTGCCTAGTGACAGCCACAACTCGCTCTTTTTCCCTGAGTCCCTTTGGCTGTTGGACGTTATGGTGTCGGCTCCCCTTAGGAAAATGACCCAGTTGAACCAGGCCTTAAAGGTGGCTTTTGCTGTGTCCTTCCAGTTATTCAACACCGTCTTGACCGCTGCTGTAAGCAGGAGGTCAATCAGGTCTCTGTCATTTTCGGATGTTATGGAAGGGTCCGTGTATCCCAGTATTAGGTGGTGGAAGTCCATTGATAGTGTGGCTCCTGTCATGTCATTGATTAGAGTGATTATGGAGTGCCAGAACTTCTTTGTTTTGGCGCAGTGGAATAGGAGGTGTGCTAGGTCTCCCTTCTGCCTGTTGCAGTTCCAGCAGGAGTCAGTCTCTCTGATGCCTATGTTGGCGAGACGAGCTGGGGTCCAGTAGGCCCTGTGTACTAGCCAGAATTTTGTCTGATCCAGGGTCGTTGTCACTTTCCTCCTTGATGTGGAGGACCATAAATCTGCCCTATCCTTCTCGCTTAGCTCTCTCCCTGCTGCTTCTTCCCATTGGCTTACAGTTCTGTTGTTCAATTTGGACGTTTTGGGGGTCATGGCTCTGTATATGTGTGCTACCTGGTGTCCCGTAATGTTCAGGCTATTGGCGTATTGTGTTATTGATGGGGCGAGCGTGTTTATGTTGGCTTTGGCTATTGCTACTCTTATTTTAAGGAAATTATAGAGCTCTATGTTGTCGAAGTTGTATTGTTGTCTGAGTTCGTCAAATGATGTCTGATTCCCTGTCTCCTTTAGCTGGCTCACCGTCGTTATGCCCTGCCTGTACCAGGTGTGCATATCCAGTGTTTTATTCCTGTACTTAATTCTGGGGTTGTGCCATAGCGACTCTAGCTGAGTTTGTCTGACGCTGATGTCTAGCAGTTTGTCTAATTTTAGTAGGGCCAGTCGCGTGTTCCTGAGGATTGCGTTCTGTTTAATCGCGGGGTGTTTTGTCGCTGTGAGTAGTGCCACGGGTTCCATTCCTCCTAGAAGTCTCCGCTCTAGGGAGAGCCAGGCCGGGGTGTAATCATTCTTTGGTGATATCCAGTGTAGGCCCTGTGCTGCCAAGCAGGCTGTTTGGAAGGTTCTGAAGTTCGTTATGTTCAGACCTCCTAGAACCTTGGGAAGTCTGAGTTTCTGAAGGCTGATTCTAGGCTTCTTTCCTCTCCATAGAAATGTGTTTAGTAGTTTGTCCAGTTTCTTGTGGAAGTCAGGTGTGCTAGTTAGTGGTAGCATGTTGAGCATGTAGTTGATCATAGGGGTGACCATCATTTTGATGGTCTCTACCCTTCCCCACCATGTGGTAAATCTTGGTGACCATCCCTCTAGCTTCTCTCTTATTTTGTGCAAGATTGCTTGTTCGTTCTGGTCTACTGTGGTCCGCAAGTCTCTCTCGAACAGGAGGCCCAGGTACTTGATGGCTTTCTTCTGCCATGCTAGACCCGAGGTCCCCAGTACTGTCTTGTTGGTATGTATGTTCAGTGGTTTGCATTCAGATTTCTCTCTGTTGAGTTTGTATCCTGACACTTGCGCAAACTGATCTATGGTTTTCATTAGTGCTTTAATGGAACTTTCAGGGTCCTCCGTTACTATGAGGACATCGTCCGCATATGCTGCCAATTTGAAGGATTCACCCTCTATAGGTATGCCTCTAATGTCAGGGTTTGAGCGGATCATGCACAGTAGGGGTTCAATCGCTAGTAGGAAGAGGCCTGGGGATAAAGGGCATCCCTGCCTCGTCCCTCGTTTGAGATCTAGTAGCTCCGATGTGCCTCCATTCACAACCACACAGGCTTTGGGTTCATTGTACAGTGCCATTACCATCTTCCTATACTGTTGGCCCAGTCCGAATTTTTGCATACATAGCTCTAAATAGGGCCATGACACTCTGTCAAAGGCTTTTTCGGCATCGAGGGCGATCATGACCGCCGCGTTGTTGCTTTTGGCCGCGTGGTTGATTACGTGGCACAGCAGTCTTGTATTATCTTGGGACATCCTATTCTCACAGGGGAATACCAGGACGGGTTCCCTAAGCAAGCGCCGGGAAACCCACTGCGGGTAGCTGTGCGCTATATAAGCTCAACTACATTTACATTTACATTCAGGTATCCCACTTGTGCGCAGTGTATGAGGGATGGAAGGTAGGTGTTGAGCCTGGTGGCTAGGATCTTGGCATATATTTTGCAGTCAACATTGATAAGTGATATTGGTCTGTAGTTCCCTGGGTGTTGTGCGTCTTTGCCTTCTTTGGGGATCACTATAATGTTTGCTTCCGCCATTGACGGCGTCATGCGGCCTTTGTGTATGCAGTTCGCAAAGACTGATGTCATTGCTGGCCTTAGTGCTTTGATGTAGGATATTGTTTCTAAAGATCTTCTACTGCCCGGTAATACTATTTCCCCGACACTGGTGCAACTATCTGGGGCCCCCGGCAAGGATCCTAAGAAAAACACTAAAAGGACTAAAAAACAAGATACTGTACTGAAAAATGCCATGGTGACTACCGATAACCTAGGCGATCAGATAGTGGCATTGTTTAATGCACGCATTGAACCTTTGCTAGTGGGCATAGCCAAGGATATTGTGGAGACTTTAAATGCCTGTCTTGCTGGCTTATTGAAAAAATGTGTATTAAATCGATAAACTCGTAAATTACCATATCTCAGTACAGAATTGCCCTAGGTCGGGCATGGTTTCCTTACAGGATAGAGCTAAGGCCGATGTTGTTCCAACGGTTCCCATGCCCTCCTTTGAGAGGGGGCGGCTCATGATATTGCCGGACCCGGGAGGGTCACTGGAACTTAACAAGTCAAGGGGTTTCCCGCTTTAGTGCTGGCAGCGCAGGTAGCCACTCAAGTGTTACAGTGTCCAGTTTCCTCTCCAGAGGTGAAGGGCTGTCCTGTGATCTTAGACCTTCCACCGGTTGCCGCCCCATTGGTTGCCATTTTTATCGGAGTGGACCCGCTCCGAGTGGGTGAGGTAGAACCAGTCACGGATCTAATGAATAAGGCAAGATTATGGTGTGCTGACTCATGCAGTGGAGGGGTGGACATCTCATCAAGGGTAATTATGGCCAGAAGGGTGGGATGGATCGGGAATTCCCAGAAGAAAATCGAGGGGGACTGTGTCATAGTTAATTTCAACAGTCCGGACTTGGCAGAGAGATTGTTTTGGGATGGGTCAGTGATAGCACTAACAGGGATGAGACCAGTCCCTTTGGGTTTCTTCTATCCTCCTCTAAATAATCCCTATTGGGCTCATAGTTTGGCAATGAAAAAGAGGGCAGGGAAAGTGGACGTTAGAAACACTAGGTCCCCCCTGGATCATAGCACGCAGCCATCGACGGGTGTTGAAGGGGTTTTGGCGGCTTCTCAATCCCGATCGTTGCGCGGTATCCCTGAGGATAGGGGGGTGTTACTGTCCAATCGTTTTGCCCCCATATCGGATATGGAGGAAAACGATTGACAGCCAGTTCCGACCCAGCCCGGTTTGTCTTGTCCAGCCAACACTGACGATGCACTCTGTTGTAAAATCATCAGCTGGAATGTAGCCGGCACCAGAGCTAAGAGGGGAGATACTGCCTGGGTGGAATTCATCGCTAGCCATGATATAATTGCAATTCAGGAATCCTGGGATCCTTCTGCTAATTTTTGGATGGACGGCTTTACTAGTTTTGTTGTCCCAGCTATTCCAAGCACGGCTGGCAGGGCGAAAGGGGACCTCATTCTCCTTTTTTCCTTAAAACTAAGGGGGTCTCTTAGATTGTTAGAGTCTGGCTCGCCAAACCTCCTAATAGTGGAATGGGCAATTGCGCCGACCTGTAAAATCATTTAAATTAATTTTTATAATTCCTGGGAGAGAGACGATGGGTCTCAACACATTGTCTCCCTGGAACAATTTTTGTGTAACTATGGTCAGAATCAAAATATTGTTTTCGAGCTCATTCTAATGGGTGATTTTAATATTCACCCCTGTAGTAACATATGTTACGCAGGGACACAGGAAGGACCGCCTGGCCCTGCGGCGCCACACTTCGAGCACACAAGGCAAGGAGAGGCACTTGAAGAATTGTTGGCTAATTTTAAATATTTTAACCAAATCATATTGAAAGCGAGGGAAGGGGGGTTACGTACAAGGGTACAGACCCCGGCACAGTCATTAATTACATATTTATAACATCTGGAATCCTAAATAGAGTGGCGGCCTATAAAGTAATTGTATCAATATTTAGCGACCATAACCGGGTGTTGCTTGAGCTGCAGTTGGGAGATCTAATGGGCATTAAGACCTGCCCTTCCCAGCCGGGGCCTGCTATACTCCCGAAAGATCAAGGCCGCAGGCTTCCGTGGGCTAAAGATGTTCCTGAAACTTTTTTAAAGGAACTGCTTCCTAAGATCGAGGGTAACATGGCGACTTGCATGGATTGTAATGCAGACCATATAGAGATTATGGGCGCTTTTGAGACTCTATGTTCCTAGATCTTGGAAGACTTGTCCATTAAAACACAACAGGGGGGTAACTCTCATTGTAGATGGTTTGACTCTAGCTGTTTTAGGGCCCACAGGGCTCTTTTACAAGCCTTGAAGGCCACCCCAAGAAACAAGGAGCTCGTCGTCGAGCTGAGGATGGTATATAAACAAACAATAGCTAGACGGAAAAACAAGATAAAAAATGCAGCATGGCAAAGTTTACTCTCAACTGATGTCATGCGTGACAGTGGACAGTTTTGGGCAACGTTAAACCACCCTTTTTTTTCCGACTCAGAGAACACCATATTGGATTGTGTCATTCCTGATGATAAATGGCTTAAACATTTTAAAGAGGTTTATGACGACCCAGGTTCTGGCCCCCTGATTACTCCCCTAGTGGTACCTGATTCTCCATCCCTATTTTTTAATTTTGCAGAAGTAGAGAAAGCGATATTAGAGACCTAAAAAAATAAGGCCCCAGGCCCAGATGGAGTCCCTGCAGACCTTTATCACCACTTCCCAAAACTCTGGGCCAAAATTTTAACAAATGTTTTTAATGCTTCCAGTATCAAAACCTTTCCTGCCTCGTGGGCTACCTCGATTATTGTGCCGATTTTTAAAAAGGGGCAAAGAGGAGACTCCTCATGTTACAGACCCATCTCCCTTCTAGACTCTGCGGTTAAGCTCCTGTGCAGAGCTCTATTATATAAACTAAGGGAAAGCATAGAGCGTTGTGGAGTTTTGTCTAATCTACAATATGGGTTTAGAGATAAGAGGGGCACTCTGGACCAGTGTTTGAACCTTCACCTCTTAATTGCCAAATACATGGTGGCGAAGGAGGGGTCCCTATTTTTGGCTTTCATGGACCTCTCATCGGCTTTCGACCTAGTGAACAGGCACAAGCTGTGGTCGATGCTTTTGGAGATCGGCATTGACCCATCGCTTGTTAGTTTCATGGCATCCCTTCACCAGGACTTGTCTGCCTCAGTTAGAGTCACCAAAGAGGGGAGATGTACAAGACATTTTAGATCTGAGAGGGGGGTCAGACAGGGCTGCATCCTGGCCCCTCTCCTTTTTACCATTTATATTAATGGCCTGGGTAACTTCCTAGACTCACCAGGGGTTGATGTACCGCGTGTAGGAGACATAACAATACCAGTTCTCCTATACGCAGACGACGCAGTTTTGTTGGCCCATACTGGGGTGGGTTTACAGAAGCTGCTGAATCTATTTGGAATGTTTATGGATCGGTTAGATCTAAAAATTAATATAAAAAAAATCTCACACCATGGTGGTGGGTAAAACCCGAAACAAGTACAAATCCAAAGCCTTCTTTTGTAAGGAAGAGATGGTCTCCATGGTCTCCGTATTCCCCTATCTAGGGGTTCTCTTTGACGAGAAGGGTACGTGGGGCCCTCAAATTTAGCTTAAAAGCATTTCTGTGGCGAGATCTACGTCAGCCCTCATGGGTTTTTCCAAACACCTGGGGGCACACCCATTGGAGGCCCTCTTGCACACCCATTGGAGGCCCTCTTGAAGGTATATAACACAAAATGCATTCCAATTGCTACATATGGTTCCTCCATTTGGGGTTATGTATCTCAGGAAAAGATACAACTAGCGGAAAATAGATTTCTGAGATACCTTTTGACAGTCCCACTGTGGTAAATAAATAAATTACCGGTACTATTTTTCTATACATTAAATGAAAAGGATAGCTCAATAAATAAGAGGCAGAGTCCGTGGTATCTGAGTCATACGGGCTTTAATTAAGTGGCTCGAGCCAATGGATATCGGGTTCCGTCACCTACTAGGGTTCAGGAAGGGACATTCAACATTTCTTTGACATCATACAATATATATAGTAGAACTGTACAGTTGCATTGAATACAGTAGGCGTAACAAGTGACAAACGAAAGATAAGAACATATGGGCGTGAAAGGAAGGCGTGCACAGGGCGTGCACGGAAGTGTGTGATGTAGACGTCACAGAAGTGTCATAAATGGGTGGACACATGGAGGGGCTACATGTGCAGCTGGAACCTTTAACCTACTGGTGCGCGCAAAACGAGTCATGACGTGTAACTGGGGAGAGCTGGGGGCGCTGACTCCTAGCACTAGTAGAGGAGACTAAAGTCTGGGATGTCAGAACGACCTGTACCTATAGCGTATCTGATATCTTGTGTTTGGAGTACATGTTGCTTGATTCTTAAAGTCATCAGAGCAAAGGCTACTTGTCACTAAAGCCGGGGAGCTGAACAGATAACTGTAGGCATAACATATTCTTGGCAGGCAGGCCGAGTCCGGGCACCGCGTTGCTTGGCAGGAAGTAAGTGAAGGGTCAGGGATGCGGGCGGGGCTGCATCTCTCGGAGCATTTCAGGAGACTTGAGGCCTGAATCTGGTGTCCGGATCCTGTGAGGCCTAGAAACGGGTGCATCTTGATGATTTAACGTGCACTATGTAAAGACGTTGGCAACATAGGCCTAAAAGCCTAATTCACGTTGCTTTCACGGAGGACTGGATAACTGACATATTAACGTTGGACGCAACTGCAAATGCGTCTAGATTATCGGCCATAGAGGGGAAATGCATAGCGATCATGCACATATATTACATGTTGGGGAACACGTAGGGACACATAACAGGGCAAAATTCAATTTTCCTCATTCCCTCCTTGTTCCCTACGTTCCCTTCAAGAAACATCAATATTCATGAGACCATCTATTTGTTCATACAGCATCATTTGCTCGTCTTTTTTCATTTGGGAATGGGATTGTGGACGTGGAATACAAGATGTAGCGCACAAGCCGCAAATCGCTGGGCCACATTGTAAACAGAGACAACAACTGAATATGATCATTACGACTACTCCCAGGAATGACAGTACTTTCCATCCCCATGCAGAAATTACACTCCAGAGCCAGCCGGACCAAGTCCAGGTGCCTGGATTTTGGTGTAGCTGATGAGCTATTTTATGAAGTCTAGTTATTGCTGAATACACAGACGGTGCGTTATTAGGAATGAAAACGCAACAACTAGATCCGATGACTCTACAAGCTCCGCCCCTATCGGCCAGGATGACGTCAAGGACAAGGCGGTTCTGAAGAACAACAAATCTCATAGCAGACTGCTCTTCTGTTAAGTTACCTAGGGCGGAAGTAGTCTCATTCACTACTGCTTCAAGGGTTCTGGTTAACCTGCGTATTAATTTACTATTCTGGACAGGACCTATGAAGAAAAAGAAACCTTTATTGAAATCCGTATACTGTTCCAATGCAGTTTCAGTCTGATCGACAATTGGGGACTCGATCTCCCTTCTATGTCTGACGTGTACTAGATGGGTATTTCGGTGATAATCAGATGGGGCTAGGAAAACTGGTGGCAGTAGGAATGCAATGTAACAGGTTCCATCCCAATCTAGGGGCAAACGTACATAAGCGGTCTGACCACATATAAAATAGGTATGACGTGAAGCTTTGAAAGTAGACTTCCCACTGTCACTGTACTCGACCATAGTAGTACAATCACTGTGTCCTAGATGTACTGAACCATTCTTTCTAACACATAATTCGCCTTTCACTGGTAGAACTGTTATAGAAGGCAAGTCTGAATTGGACTGAACATTCAAAACCATGAGGTTAGAGGAAAAATTGCCTAGATCATATACTTCATTTTCTAAATCTATCCCAGTCCTATGGGAAAGACCGTCCTTGTCTGGGAAACAGGTTTCATTCATGACTGTATTCAGAAGGGAAGCTGTGGACTTGTCGTCTAAAGATGACGTTAACGTAAACCATGCTCCACACGAACCATTGTGTGAAAACGGATAGGGAAAGAGTGGTAGAACTCCCTTCACTGTCTGGTAAGGGGGAAGTCGACCACATACCCAGCAATTAGTGGCATTGCTGGTCTGATGTGAATAGTGTAACATACGAATAAAAGTATTGTTGCGCATTGCAAGTCGATAGGACAACTCGTGAGGGGGTAGTTCACTAAATGTGTGTTCTACAGTATCATTAGAGGAAAGGTGTGAATGTGAACCAAGAGGAGGAAAAAATACATGTAGCATATAACTTATACATGTGATCGTAAGACTCAGAATAAACATAAACAATAATGTAACGATACATCTGCTTCGTAGACTTTTACAATATTTCGTTTTCTTGACGTTTCGTCTATCTCTCTCACTATGTGGGTCTATCTCATACATGTCAGAAACCTGTCTAACCGCTTCACCCGAGGGGGACTTAAACAATTAAACGCTGTCTGACTTACTAGACCTTAGTTTCAGTTTATACTCCTGCTGCGGAGTTTTCTCTAACAGGGGAAGTTTAGAGTCAGTATCGAGGCAGTCCTTGAAAAAAGTCTTTGGACACAGTCCATGGAAACGCTTGATGTGGCTGGAATGGAGCCAGCCGTTTCTTCCTTCTAGCTTTACGGCGGTCCTTGTGGTCATCAGAACCAGTTTTGGCTCCTTCCAGCGGGGCTCCAGAGGGCTTGAACGATCAAAATTCCGAACCAGAACTAGATCTCCTGGAACGACCTCGTGCGGTTTCACCTGGGTGTTGTCTGGAAAGGCAGCCGCGACCTGTGAACGACAAGAGAGTAGTGCAGACATCAAGGAAGCTAGGTAATCTGTCAGCATGTTACTGTCAACATCGGTGATTTTACGAGGCATAGGTGTACCCCACATGTTTGGGGGACGACCGAAAACTACTTCATAGGGTGACAATCCAGATCTGGAGTGAGCGACCATTCGCATATAGAAGAGGGCAACCAGCAGGGCTACCATCCAATCTACACCTTTTTCTGCACAGACCTTCGCTATTCGTATTTTCAGAGTTTGATTGTGGCGCTCGACGAGGCCAGCTGCCTCGGGGTGTCGTACACAGTGGAATTTCCACTGGTACCCTAACAAAAGTGATACCTGTTTCATGAGTTCGGACGAGAATGGCTGTCCATTATCTGAATACACGACACGGGGTAAACCGTATCGAGGGAAAAACTCACGTACCAACTGCTTGGCAGTGGTCACGGCAGTATAATCTGAGACTGGATATGCTTCTGTCCATCTGGACAGAGCGCATACAACTACGAGGACATACTTGAATCCTCGACATCGATCCATCTGGATATAATCCATCTGGAGGACTTCAAAAGGATGGTCAGGAGGATGAAATCCACCTTGTCCCACGGGACACCTTTACCTGGATTGAACTGACAACAGATCATGCAGGTACGTACTTTCTGCTTCGCTGCTGCTCGTAAATGCTTGTTAAACCAGAGGTTCTGGATGCTGTCTAACATGGCTTTTTCTCCTAAGTGTGCTGGACTATGTGCTGTATTAATAATGACTTGAACCATAGAGTCGGGGAGAAACCATGTGGCTTTTCCCTTCGTCAACCATCCCTGATCTGTCTGGACCCCTCCTTGTTCAGACCATTTCTTGATTTCGTCTGGAGTAGCATGTGTCTGTATGTCTAGTACATCTTGTGTAGGATCCTTGACTGTCATGCAAGTTGTCGGGACTGAAACGTCTGTCTTTGTCGTATCAGCTGGAATGTCTGGAGTCTGAGCTGTAAGTTTGGCTGTTCGATCTGCCAGGTCGTTACCCTGGGAAATGGTGTCAGTGACTCTCGTATGTGCTTTGCACTTCATAATCGCTATAGCTGTAGGTAAATGTATCGCTTCTAACAGAGCTTGAATGAGGGGGCCATGCTGGATCTTGGCTCCATGAGAGGTCATAAACCCTCTTTCTTGCCAGAGGACTCCAAAGTCGTGAACGACTCCGAATGCATAACGTGAATCTGTATATATATTTACTTTCAGGTTCTTGGCTCGTATGCAGGCTTGGGTCAGAGCGATGAGCTCTGCTGCTTGAGCAGACAGGGTGTCAATACGATATGTTTCTATAACTTCAGTTTCAGTAGTCACTGCATATGCTGCTACTAACTCTCCTGTACTTGTTCTCATACATGAACCGTCCACATAAAGTGTTAGGTCTGGGTCTGGTAATGCAATGTCCGTCAAGTCTTGTCTTGGCTTCGTCATGGTGTTAATAACTTCCACACAGTCATGTGTCGCAGGGTTTGAGGTAATCGAGGGTAACAGTGTAGCAGGATTTAATATGTTACAACGTCTGATCTCTATGTGTGGCTGAAACAGTGTCAGTTCATATCCTGTCAATCGTGCAATTGTCAAGTGCTGAGTCTGTGTTCGGTTTAAAAGAACTTCCACGGAGTGTGGAACCTGTACCGTCAGGGAGTGTCCTAACACTATGGAATCACTTTGTCTGATAGCTAAAGCTGTGGCGGCAACTGATCTGAGGCACGCAGGCAAAGCCTGGGCTACTGGATCTAATGTGCTAGAAAAATAAGCACAAGGCTTGTGTTGTCCTGCTTGATCTTGTGTGAGAACAGACAATGCTGTACCATCACGTTCGGTGACAAAAAGTGTAAAAGGTTTGCTGTAGTTTGGTGTCGCTAAAACAGGTGCTTGACATAAAGCTTTCTTTAATTCTTCGAAAACAAGTGTGTGTTCCTGGGTCCAAGGGAGGACAGTCGATGTCGCTGCCTCCTGTGTTGTCAACTGTATCAGTGGCTTGGCTAGATATGCGTACTGAGGGATCCATTGTCTGCAGTAAGAAGTGAGGCCGATAAAAGCTCGTACCTCCTTCTGTGTCTTAGGCTGTGGAAGATGTGCAATTAACTGGATACGGTCAGGTGTCAACTGTCTACCCCTCTTGGACAGCAAGTGTCCAAGGTATACCACTTGCTGGACACAGAATTGCAGTTTCGAAGGGGACACCTTGTGCCCCATTTCTGCCAGAAAATACAAGACTGTCAGTGACGCACGTTCGCAGTCACGTTCTGTACGGGCTGTAATTAATAGGTCATCAACGTACTGGAGCAGGGCAGTGTCAGTTGGCATGTGAATACTATCTAGTTGTCGTTTCAGTGCTTGACTGTAAATACTGGGACTTTCTGTGAACCCTTGTGGTGCACGTGTGAATTTATAGCTTCTTCCATTTAAACAGAATCCGAAAAGGAACTGGCTGTCTGGATGGATGGGTACACTAAAGAAGGCGTTCTTGAGATCGATAACAGTAAAGAACGCTGCTTCGGAATCAATGGCAGTCAATAGGGAAGAGATATCTGGAACCACTGGGTACTGGGGTATAATACATTTATTAAGTTCTCGAAGGTCAATCACTAGTCGATAAACTGGAGGTGCATTTGGGTCAGTGCATTTAAGAATCGGAATGATAGGAGAATTACATACATTGGAGTCAGTTTCTACAACCACTCCTTGAGCAATGAGCTCGTCAATGATTTTTGATAAGGCTGCTACAGCCTCAGGTGGCAACTTGTATTGTCGGATTCCTGGTAGTACAACTCCTTGTTTCAGAGTGGCACGGTATGGTGTAATGTGCATACAACCTACATCCGTTGGACCTTGCGCCCATAAATGCTGTGGTACATTCAATAATCTTGGATCAAAATCTCTTAACACATAATGTCCTTTAAAATCACGTAAAAACAATCTCACTCCTTCCGGAGAACAACAAATCACGGCACCTAGTTCTTTCAATGTTTTAATACCAAGTAAGTTTTCTGGACATGATTTCGTAAGTAACAAGTCTGTAGTTCGGGACAATGGACCGACTTCTAGGGAAACTGGTTTCGATATTTCATTTACAATAGGCTTTCCTGAAAATCCCAGGGAAACATTTCTTGAGCCTGAGAGAGGGGCCCCTGGAACCTCGTCATGACTGATGGTAGTCCTACTTGCCCCTGTATCAATCAGAAACTTTCTGTCTTTCCCTAATACTTGGCTGTGTACATAGGGACCTTCTTGATCTACAGGAACCTCGATGAGAGGCAAGCCAACCTCTCTCTCTAGGCTGTTTCATGAATACTGCTGATATTCTGGATAATCTGACTTTGCATACTGGTACATCTGCTGTGTAACGTGTTGTGTGGCAGCTATAGGCTGCGGTACTGTTACTGTCTGTTGTGCGTTCTGCGGTGGTTGCGTGTTTTGTGGAACATGTTCCTGTCTAGGAGGACGCGGTCTCTCTTTCGTCTTACCAGTAGCTATGTTGTGTTTCAGAACTGCACATTAGTTTATATAGTGACCTGGCTGTTTACAGTAATTGCATGTCCCTTTAACGGGAGCTGCAGAATGACTGGTCTGAGTCGTACCCCTCTTCTGACTATCAACTGGAACAGACTGTGCCACCAGTACTTTCATTTTCGTGTCTTTCATACGTCTCCTTTCGTGTTCTTGCTCTTCTCTGATTCGGTTCTGGTAGTACTGTAACATTTGTAACATTTGGGACGGGGTATTAGCTTGCCAGGTACTCTCAACTTTCAGTACTCGATTTTTTACTTATGGTAAAGAATTCTCTACTAATTTGGTAACAAAAAGATGTGGATACGACTCACTACTTGTTTTCAAGCCGCTGTTAATAATGAAACATTTCTCAAATCTAGAATAAAAATCACTAGTGTCTTCGTCTTGTTTCTGTTTACAGGCTGAGATGGCATCCCAGTCTTCCTTTTTCGTGGTTAATAATCTTGGCAAAACTTGTATTAACAACTCGGGCAATGCTTTGGCTTTTTCCCCAAGACCGGTACCAGGAACTCGTGTATTATCTTCGTTCTCTAATTCTGCCCAGTCAATCTTTTTCTCTCCCACCTCCCATTCCTTTTCTTTAAGTTTTTCGTATATGCCCGCAGGCAACAGGACCTTTAACATTTTAATGATATCGGGATACGTGTATTCTCCCATGCGGAGCATGTCTTTTAATTCACGGTGGAACCCTGCTGGATCTTTATCGTGACAGGGCACTAACTTTTTCATTTCCAGTAGTTCTATTTTCGTTAAAGGGGTGTAAACAAATACTCGTTCGAGCGTACCTCCCGTTCCCTTAACAGGATGGACTTCTCGCAAGGGATTCTGTCTGTCTATGTAAAATGTCTTCCTTACTGGGGGTGGAACAGGAACAAAATGTGGAGTCAGGAACGTTCTGTACTTGTGGCGTTGTTCTAAAATGACATTAATCAAATCGGTACCTAGGCCTTTCCATCTGTTTAGGAGTAACTCGTCCAATACATTATATAGGGGACCTGGATCAGAATGCTGACTTTCGTACAGTGTAATGAGGTGCTGGATCATGTACATACCCACCAGTCGCTGTTCGTCTGGGGATAGTTTCAGAAATGTTTGGGCCACTACTTCGTCTGAAAATGTGCTAGAATCACTAGTCCATTGCACTGCTGATCGGGCTAGTTCCTGTTCATGCATGGTACTAAGCTCACTGTAACCTATTCGTAGTTTCAGAACTCTGTCGGTAGCTTGAAATAAATGCTCAAGAGAACACTGTTCTGGTACGGGAGGAAGAAAAGTTTTCTTACATTCTAGACGTGTGTGTCTGTCAAAAGGTCTCGTCCTACCGACATACGCTATTCTGTCTGGGTTCTCTATGTCTACATCTTCGTCTGAAGTGTCATTCTCTTTCTCGGTTCCTCTTGCTGCTTTCTCCCTTTCGTGTATGCCTAGAATTTCTTTACGAATCTTTCTATACATGGTTTCTATACTACCTTGTTTACTGTGTTTTCCGTCTGCTATAATGTCACTCCATTTTGTCAGGGCCCTCATCTCATCTTTATCTTTACCAGGCTGGTCTTGTTCTCTTATTAAACAGTTTATCAAAAACTGCAAGATCATATTTTGAGTCTCGACTTTCCTGTGTGCCATAGCCTCGTGAATACTTTCTGATCCTTGTCCTGTTCTGATGAAATGATATATTCTGTCTAAATGTTTCCTCATTTCTGGCATGATAGCCAAATAACTTGCAACTCGTCGTAGACGTACGGAATATAATATCATGTGATCTTCGCCTGGCACTGGGTCATATCTACAATCAGTGAGGTATTGTTTGAGGGCTGCGTATGTAGCCATTTTTGGCGTGCGCTGTAATGCTGCATCTCTCAGCGTCATTCGTTTTACTTGAGGCGGGGTGATAGGGATACCTCCCCCTGCTCCTCCTGAACTAGAATCGGCAACTAATACTGTGTGTGACGTTGCTGGTAATGTGACTGGTACAGTAGGTATACGTAATGTGGGTTGGTCCTGAGTTACTGGCTGATTAAAAGGATTTCCGGGACCAGTGGCTGGTGGAACAATAATTGCGTTATTAACAGGGTTGTGAGGTTGGACAGGCGGGGTAGGATTCGGATTTGCATATTCTGGGACAGTGTCGTCTAAATAGGAAGAAAGGAAAATTTCAGCTGCGGTCGGTTTATGACGTAGCTTAGTCGGGACCAATGGTGGCGGTAAATTACAGGGTGCTTCCGGGGTCGCCTTAGGCAGGCCCTCGGCGAGAAGGGGATACATGCCTTTAATAAGGGCATTTCTTTGTCTGTCTAACTGTTCTGCTTTAACTCGTTCACCTTCTTCTAGTAGTTCCCGTTCTTGGGCTTTTTCTGATGATTCCCTACTTAGTTCTGCTTTCCTGAATTCTTTTTCTGTTCTTTTATGCGATTCTTTACGCCACAATTCTATGGCATCTTTCTGGGACTGTCTGGCTTTCTTTTTCCATAATGCTTCCTCTACTCTCATGATGCACTCGGCATCCCAGGTTCCTGAAACAGGCCATCTATATTTCTCTTCCAGATGTTTGGTATAGTCTGCCCATAAGTCTAAGTACAGTATGGCATCTAAGCCATGTTTATGATACATGAAATGTCCAGGACTGTCCCTAGGTGGGACAGGAACTGATTCTTCGAGTATCCCTTTTCTGGTTCTTATCTGACGTAACTTTGAAAACAAAGGCATATTTGAACGTACTTGGACTTGAACACAATAAACACAGTAATGAATAGCAAAACAAATCATTCATACCACGACATCAAAACACATTAAAAACAGTTCGAACAGATACTACCTAGTACATCGAAAACATAATACATCGAAAACATAATACTGTAAATCTCGAGAAACTATACAAAAAAACAGAATTACTGGATGCACTGCTGAAACAGTACAGAACATACCGGTCTCATAAAGAGACACGTCATACCGTATCCACCTAGGTGAACACGTCGGACCGGATCTGTGTACCCAAACCCGTCTGGACCGGGCACAAATTAATGAACCCGTCTAGATGCGTCCCCAGCAACGGTACTCACCGGGAAGCAAAACTGAAGGCCTCGGACTGGACTGGACTGGACTGCTACGACGTCTGGTTACTGCTACGCACTACGCATGTGCTTCGGAAACAGGTGGGCCTCAGGATACCTCGGACCTCGCTCTCTCGGCTTGGGCTCTAGTCTGGACTCGCCGCATTCCTCACCGCCTCGTCTGGATGCCGGACCGCAGTCTCCGTGGGCCTGAGGGAGTTTAAGCAGGAAAACCTGCAGGTGCGCTGAAGGGGTCCGTCACGGCTGTAGAAGGGTCAGGGGGCCTGCGTTACATCGCCGGCGCGTGGGGAAGGGGCTTGTCCCTGTTCGGGCGCCATTATGTGGTAAATAAATAAATTACCGGTACTATTTTTCTATACATTAAATGAAAAGGATAGCTCAATAAATAAGAGGCAGAGTCCGTGGTATCTGAGTCATACGGGCTTTAATTAAGTGGCTCGAGCCAATGGATATCGGGTTCCGTCACCTACTAGGGTTCAGGAAGGGACATTCAACATTTCTTTGACATCATACAATATATATAGTAGAACTGTACAGTTGCATTGAATACAGTAGGCGTAACAAGTGACAAACGAAAGATAAGAACATATGGGCGTGAAAGGAAGGCGTGCACAGGGCGTGCACGGAAGTGTGTGATGTAGACGTCACAGAAGTGTCATAAATGGGTGGACACATGGAGGGGCTACATGTGCAGCTGGAACCTGCTTCCCTGCGTTACATCGCCGGCGCGTGGGGAAGGGGCTTGTCCCTGTTCGGGCGCCATTATGTGGTAAATAAATAAATTACCGGTACTATTTTTCTATACATTAAATGAAAAGGATAGCTCAATAAATAAGAGGCAGAGTCCGTGGTATCTGAGTCATACGGGCTTTAATTAAGTGGCTCGAGCCAATGGATATCGGGTTCCGTCACCTACTAGGGTTCAGGAAGGGACATTCAACATTTCTTTGACATCATACAATATATATAGTAGAACTGTACAGTTGCATTGAATACAGTAGGCGTAACAAGTGACAAACGAAAGATAAGAACATATGGGCGTGAAAGGAAGGCGTGCACAGGGCGTGCACGGAAGTGTGTGATGTAGACGTCACAGAAGTGTCATAAATGGGTGGACACAAGGAGGGGCTACATGTGCAGCTGGAACCTTTAACCTACTGGTGCACGCAAAACGACAAAACGAGTCATGACGTGTAACTGGGGAGAGCTGGGGGCGCTGACTCCTAGCACTAGTAGAGGAGACTAAAGTCTGGGATGTCAGAACGACCTGTACCTATAGCGTATCTGATATCTTGTGTTTGGAGTACATGTTGCTTGATTCTAAAAGTCATCAGAGCAAAGGCTACTTGTCACTAAAAGCTAGTGTCTGCATATATTCCTTCATGTATTGCGTGAGCTTTGGATCTTCTATGGATACTAATTCAGTAATTCACTTGCATGGAGACAGAAAGACTAGACTGTAGATTGATATGTTTATGCTGTTCGTTAGCTAGGAATGGGAAGCCGGGGAGCTGAACAGATAACTGTAGGCATAACATATTCTTGGCAGGCAGGCCGAGTCCGGGCACCGCGTTGCTTGGCAGGAAGTAAGTGAAGGGTCAGGGATGCGGGCGGGGCTGCATCTCTCGGAGCATTTCAGGAGACTTGAGGCCTGAATCTGGTGTCCGGATCCTGTGAGGCCTAGAAACGGGTGCATCTTGATGATTTAACGTGCACCATGTAAAGACGTTGGCAACATAGGCCTAAAAGCCTAATTCACGTTGATTTCACGGAGGACTGGATAACTGACATATTAACGTTGGACGCAACTGCAAATGCGTCTAGATTATCGGCCATAGAGGGGAAATGCATAGCGATCATGCACATATATTACATGTTGGGGAACACTTAGGGACACATAACAGGGCAAAATTCAATTTTCCTCACCACAGTCAATTCCCACTTTCTCAATACACTCAAAGGTAGGCTTGGACTATTTCACAGATAAACTGAAAGTGGCCCCTTTAATCTTCTGGGTTAAAATACGGCTTAATCTTGAAATAACCCTGAATCACGCTATTTTGAGTGACATTGTAGCATTGGATTATGCTAAAAGGGTACCCTGGCTGGTATATTTGAGAACATCATTTGAACGTCTAGGCCGCCCTGAGTTGTACCTAACCCCATCTTGTATCAGAAAGGAGGATTTTGTATGCAGGACCAGATTAGACCGTGAGGTGCGGGAATTAGTAAAACCCACAGTCAGATCTCACTTTATGTTACTGACCTCCCCCTCACTCGAGCCATATCCAAAGATTGTGACTAAACCCTATCACAGAATTTTACTGATAAAATTTAGATTTAATCGGATACATTATTCCCTGGGTACATACCAAACATGGGGTAATCCAGATCATTACCCGCCCTGCACCTGTGACAATTTTTCATCCCAGGACACCATGCATTTCCCCATGTTTTGTAGTTTTTTTTCAGAAATTAGGAAAAACTATTTGCTCCCGATCCTGCGAGAAGCTGGCTTTAGTCAAGTCAGACCTGCTCTTACGTTTCTTCAGATGTTAGGCAGTCCTTCTACCACCTTCTGCGTGGCTAGTTTCTTAGTGGCAGCATTAAGAATTAAACGAAAAGTCTCGAGACAAATGTTTAAACATGCCTGTTTTTATAATTGAATTTTATTTTATGTGTTCTTTGTGGGCTTTCACTGAAACTGTATATATATATAAAATATTGAAATTTTTGTATGTCTGTTGTTTCTTTTATGATTTTAATCAATCGAATAAAGTATTTTGATTGACTGACTGCTTCCAAATGAGCAGGTGATATTAGTAAACTTCCTAATCGGAAGAAACAAGAAAACCACCTTTTGCGCATTAAGCCCATCATCAGAGGAAAAAAACAGGGGAGGGAAAATCCTATGCAATAGTTATCCTTGTACAACACAATCTGTCAAAGACAGTATTGAAAGAACAATATCAGCTAATAGCAGGAACACCACATTGGGTGACACCAACAGGAGCAATTTAGACAACTATTACACCTACACAACATGGCCAGCTATGTAAGAAACAAAAGATCAACATCCTCCATCCCCCATACAAGCCAAGTATAGGGCGAGAATTAGAGCCGCATATAATTAGAAAGAGAGAAATTAGGACTGTTTCACCTCGTCTATCACAGAAACGATGCAAAGACGAGTCAGCCTGGGCACCAAAAAGATGGGTGCCATCACAGGGCAAAGCAGCTTGTACAGCCTTTGAAAAGCATGACGTACGTAACCAGACACGACGACGTAGTGTCACACAGGATGCCATGGCCTGACACACTGAATCAGTAGTATCCATGCCACATCTAATGATCAGTTTAGCTGCCTGTTGGCCATCCCAAACCAACTGATCAATATTGGATCGGAGACCATGTGGAAGTGCCGGCAACAACGTTTTTAATGAATCCCAACATGCGTGAGAAAAACACCCAAGAATACAAGATGTCTTAATGGACCTTAAGGCAGAACTAGCTGAGGAAAAAAATATGCTTGTCACACGCATCTTGTCTCCTAGAATCTCGTTCCGATGGGACGTTAAGTAGAGAATCCATATTCTGTGCGGCTGAAACACCAAATTATGAGAAGAAGGATGTCTGAGGTGACAATCTGGATCTCCAAGAGCAGACTGGTGCCTGTGAGATATATCATGTTCCACAGAGGAATTTCCATATCAGGCTCCATATCAGGCTTAGCTCAAGTACCCAACAAAATGTCATACAGGGCTTTGCTATATGGGAGAATAGGCTCCACCCCTATCTGACCTTGAGAGAGGATATCAACCAGGGGACCAGTAGACTTTTCTACAGAAGGAAAAGATAACTCTAGGCCATAGCCCTTCTCCTTAATATGTCTGCAAAAGAGAAACTTGCCTCAGTAGCAAGGAAAGAAGTCCCCCTAAGCTGGGGTAGACTCCATACCACTAGCCTCTCCTAGTGCAGACAGCCAAGTCTCCTCAATGAGAGGAAGAATAGCCTCAGATATAGGGTGCAATTGCCCCGACTCCTCCATATCATCTCCCAAAAGAGGACCTTCAGAAGTACCACCATGAGCGGGAAGCAGATGACCAACCTTTCCAACAGATGGCTCCATCACCTCTGCACCTGACGACGTGCAATGCCTCGACGTCGAGAGGAGGAGAAATGGCTTCGACCAGTTCCGCTGACGGTGTTGCCGGCTGATCGAGGATAGACGCCTGAAGGTGGAAATCCTGAAAGGTTGTGCACAGGTGCTAAAGCGGAATTGGCCGACGCCAACTGGCACTGACCAATGACTCAGAGGGCCCAACTGACCCCAAGGGCAAACCCACCAACGTGGCTCCTCTCACCTCCATGGGCCCAAGGGCGCGTTCCGGGGAAGGTGGACACCCAAATATAGGATGTAAAGAGTTATAATAATCTCTCATATGGACCATCGATGCCCCAGCTCCTGGAAAGAAGGTGAGGTGTGGGACGGAGTCTTGTACGGTCTCCTCAACTGGCAAACGGGAGGAGCCACAAGAGAAGGGGAGAGCGCCACGACTTCAAGCGCCTGCGCTTACCTGGGGACGTTGATGGCTTTGAGTGACGTCCACAGGAACAGCTTCGGCTCCGGCTCCTAGAACGGCCTTTGTGAACGGCCAGCCGAACGAGGAGGAAAAGAAGACCGAAGCCGCCCGAGAAGTATCCGAGGACCACGTAAACCACGCTGCAAATGAGTTTCATCCCTTGAGTGCTTTTGGCTTCAGCATCGGACAGATGCCGCAATCTTCTGCGTCGTGGTGTTCTCCCAAACACCGTAAACAAATGGAATGAGGGTACGTAGCCAACATCTGTCATGCACAAGAGCCACAAGGCTTAAAACCTGAAGACATAAGGAAAAAATGCATACTATTCCAACTGACAAAAAATGTCAAGGTAGGCGAGAGAACAGCCTGAAGAATCGCTGCTACAGATCCACATTGCAGTGCGGAAATGAAGAAACCGACGTCCTCCTTACGGGGGTGTGGTATAACTCTGCTGATGGCACAACCAGAGTCGACATCATCAAGGAGTCGTATGGTGCGGTAGCCGCGGTGCGCAGAGGTATTGCTGAAAAATGTCCAGATCCAGAAGGGCACCATGGAGAGAAGTCAAGAATCTGCGGCTAAATGTCTCTATCAGATGTCAACTGCTTAAACAAAAAGGAAAAAGTAGTGCCTAAAAAGCGAACAGTAGAAGGACACAAGTAATGTGCCCATGCTTCCAGGGAGGGACAAAAGTACGAGGAAGAAAAGCCCACAAAAGCCAACAAATAAGAAGCAGGTAAATGAGAGCAACTATGAAATCAAGCAATGGCTGGGTTTTAAGCCCATTTTAAGCAGACAATACATTTTGCAACAAACAGTGCATGTGCTGTTTAATAGGCGAGACCTAAAAACTGCCTCACTAAAGAAGACCTCAGGTTACACCACTTCCGGGCTCCTACTTCCGCCCAGGTTGGCGGTCTAGTGGCCAGGCGTGCCTATTTAGAGGCGCACTGAACCGGACGTGCGGCGGTCTCCTAGTGCTGTTTTTGACTGATACAAGGCTGCTCTAATGTTGCTCTGCTTAATTTTGCACATGTTGCTATTATGACTAGCGCCCTAGGAATTTGCACTGTACCTTGCTGCTGCTATTGATTTTTTTTTAAACTATTTCTGTTTTCATTATTTTTAACAAACCTTGCTGCTATTGGGTTCTAAATGATCTCTGTTCTTAATTAATTTTTAAACCTTGCTTCTCCCTGAGGCTTCCCCGGTCCGCCGAGGCTCTGCTGATTGTTGCGGAGGAAAGACCTCAGGTTACACCACTTCCGGGCTCCTACTTCCGCCCAGGTTAGCGGTCTAGTGGTCAGGCGTGTCTATTAAGACCCACACTGGCCCGTCTGCGCCAAGACCGGGCCTAGGGCCAGAACCCCTGGCACAGGAAATGCTGCAAGCTCAATAGTAAGTTACACAGGAGAATCTCTTAGAGCCCTATGCCCTCCCAGACAGAATTCATGTGATATATTTAAGGGGGAAGATCTATTACAATCAGACTATGTACAATGTCTGTGGTGCAAAATAAAGCTATACAAAACACTTAATCATACAACAGATCTACATACCGATGTAAGCAACCCAACGCTCAGGCCCAGTGACCCTCAGCTAGCCCTCATTAATGCTAGGTCCCTCGTAAAGCACAGATATGAAATAGCTGATTTCATCATTGATAATAAAATAGATGTTCTGTTTATTACTGAAACATGGGGGAATGACGCCTCGGATCCTGATTTCAATATTGCTGTCCCAGATGGTTATAAAGTGTTTAGGCATGATAGGCATTTGGGTAGAGGGGTGGCCTTGCACTGATTCATAAAATCGAATTTAGTGCCTACTGTTCAATAGTCACCTCCACCAACGGCGAGGCCCTTCATTATAAAATTTCATTTCAGGGCCAAAACTCTTTTAATGGTTTTCTAATTTACCGTCCACCTGGTCCAAGAAACAACTTTTTGACTAACTTAAGCTCACTCCTAGAATGTAGCCTCCAACACAAATGTTTTACGTTTTTTATGGGTGATTGGAATTTTCACCTGGAAATGCCGAAGGACAAAGACACAAAGGTGCTCTTGGAGTTGATGTCTGAGTTGGGCCTTACTCAGCTTATCCAAGAACCCACACATGTAGCAGGACACACGCTAGATGGTATTTTTTCCAACAACCCGGCTCTCTACAACATCTATACCCTCCCGCTCGCATGGTCTGACCATCATGCTATTCTTTTTAGATATAAAACTCATTTACGTGATGATAGGAGTAAGGCCCTTATTAGGACCATTGGCAGACTCTGGCACCGCATTGATCCTCAGGTACTGATAGATCATTTGGCCCAAACCCAGTCGGATCTGGAGCCAAATACTGAGTCTTCAGCCATAAAGTACATTTCATGGATGGATTCCAACTGCCTCACCCTCGCTCCTACTGTGACTACCAATAAAAATAGGAAATTGCCCTCAGCCCCTTGGTTTTGTGAAGCCTTAAGACTAGATAAACAGGCTTGCAGAAGACAAAAAAGAGCATAGAGACAACACTATGAAGCTCCAGAAAAAGCTAAATACAAAGCCTCACAGACTTTTAAAAAAAAAAGTTATCTGTAAAAAGAGCCAATATTACAGCTCTCGCATTGAAAAAGCAGGACACTCCAGTAAGGAACTTTTTCAAACAGTTAAACATCTAACATCCAGTAGTAATGATGTTTCCGTTAATCACAGTCAAGAATTCTGTGATGTTCTTGCTCATACTTTTAATCCATGGTGGACCAAATTTTTAATCAATTTGCCTCCTCCAATTCAAATGAGAAGTTAGGGCAGCAAGGCACAGCCAAATCTCTTCTTCTCAACTTTACCCCTACCTCAGAAACCCAAATAGTTACTTATTTCCATGGCTAAATCAGAATCACCGGAAGACCCCTGCCCCCCTAGAGTATTATAAAGTATTGGTCATTTTATAGGACCCTATTTGTCCAAACTGTTAAATCAAATGCTGGCACAAGGGTGCTTCCCTTCTGTTTGGAAACTGACTTGTATCCTCCCTTTGCTGGAAAAAACCAACCTCAATGCAATCGATCCTAACAATTATCGACCTATCGCTAAAATTCCTCTACCGGCAAAGATAATAGAGAAAATTATAAAAAAAGAACTCTCTACTTTCATTTCCAACACCGAAGTCCTAGATCACAGTCAATTTGGCTTAGGACTAATCATAGTACGGAAACGGCTTTGATTAAAACCACAGAAGAATTTAGATCGTCTCTTGACAGCGGTGGGTCAGCAGTTCTTATACTGCTAGACCTATCCGCTGCATTTGACACGGTAGACCACAATCTTCTGGTGCAGTGTTTAAAAACTATAGGAATTGGAGGAGCTGCTCTTTCTCTTCTTACCTCATTTCTGTCCGATAGAACTCAATCCGTTCAGTTGGGCAATTTTAAATCAGCACCATTTATGCTGCCTTGTGGGGTCTCGCAGGGCTCTTCACTGAGCCCCACATTCTTTAACATTTATGTAGCGGAATTGGCCCCACTATGCTGATGATACCCAATTGGTTATCTCGACAGTGGACAAAGGTATCAACTTCTCAACTAAGCTTCATGACTGTATGATTAAACTTAGTTCATGGATGAGTGATCACTGCCTGAAATTAAATTCTATCAAGACGGAGGTGATCATGTTCAGGAATCTTTTTCCTCCCTGGTCCCCAGACTGGTGGCCGGACAACCTCGCCCCCCCACACCCGTGACCAAAGCCAAAAACCTGGGAGTTATTATAGATGACAAATTGCATCTCAAATCGCAAGTATCTAAAGTGGTGTCCTCAGCCTACTTCATGATAAAGATACTAAGGAAAATGTGTCCTTTTATTCCGCTTAAATCAAGAAAGATGGTGGTGACTTCGCTGGTGTAACCCAAAATAGACTATTGTAATGGGCTATATATTAATATTCAAACAACTTTACTCAAAAAACTACAAACAGTACAAAACGCTGCTGCAAGACTTGTACTGGATGTGCCTAAATATCAGTCGGTCAGAACTGGAATTCAGGACCTCCATTGGTTGCCAGTTGCCCAAAGGGTAAAGTTTAAAGCCTTGTGCATTGCTCACAAAGCTCTCTACAAGGAAAGTCCCACATTTCTATGGGATCTCTTTAAATGGTATACCCCGAATAGATCCTTGAGATCTTCTAACACACATCTGATGCCTATGGCCAGAATAAGAAAGGTGAACTGGGGAGGACGGAGTTTCAGCTATAACACTTCAAAGGAATGGAACTCTCTCCCACGATACTGGAGGGAAATACCTACGCTTTTGAAGTTTAGGAAGCAACTGAAGACATGGCTCTTCTAGCTCTTGTTGAAGTCTGAAGCTTAATAAGGAGTACCGGAAGCGCCAAGACACCTACGGGTATACGCGCACTATATAAATTGATTATAACATAACAAGAATGAATTATGAAACCTGGGCAATTAAATTTTATGGGCATTTGCCCTTGTATTTTTAATTCAAAAGCAGCTAATCTGAGAATAATACACCTGTAAATCCATGTGGCAGATCTATTTAATGAAAAAATAAATTGGGGACATTTATTACGTTAGTAAGATGAGGAATTTGATCTACTCCTGAAACTGTAGCCAATTTGAGAGTTGGGTGGCAATTCTACATGGATTCATCACTCTCCCAGCCACTCTAAAAAATAAAACGAAAACTTTATACTTTATCACTTACTCCTGCTTATTTTTCTACTTCAATTAAGATCTAACCAACAAACTGGTTAGCCAGTAAGAGGGTCTCAGAGGTCATCACATATGGCATTTGACAGACAGGAGACTGCCCATAGGGAATAAGACTGCACATTTCTCTGAGAAGGTACGCAGACGCCTGTTTGATCAAAAGTTGTCTAGTTGTCTCTCTGAGGTGGTCGCTGTCATAAGGTGAGGCCAATGCGGACTCCTCGAATTATAACAATTGAAATAAGGTTGTGATAAAGTAGAAATATTATGGTAAACGTGCACACTGCATCTAGGGTATGTATAAGTGAGCTCCTCGCCACCAGCTGGTAAGGAAAGCAGATCTGAGAGATGGTGTAGACCAAAACTCCATTCTAAGGTTAGATAATCGACCCCAGAACAGGTCTGGAAGACAGGAAAATAATGTAAATCTAAATGAGCGAGTTGATTAAAGACTGAAAAACTCATGACACCACTCTGCAGATATGGTTCATATTAGGTGCAGTTTAGAATAAAGAATAGTGGGGTTGTCTCTGCATGTTTCTTCATCCTTAGAATCCTAAGGAAAATAAAGTTTTTTCTTTCGGAAGACAGCCTTAAGAAAGCGGTCACAGCACTCATTTTGTCACGATTAGACTATTGTAATTGTCTCTATTTGAATATTTTGAAAAAACACATAAATAGGCTCTGAATAGTGCAAAACACAGCAGCCAGATTGCAGACGGTGACATCATGGTTTGTCTCTGTTAGAAAGGTATTAAAGCGTCTGCACTGGCTGCCAGGCAAACAACTGGCTCAATTTAAAGTCCTCTCTACAGTCTACAAGGCCCTGAAAGGAGTGGGCCCTGACTATTTGAAACAACGGTTCAAATGTTACACTCCTAGAAGGACCCTTCGTTCCATGGGAGCAAAACAAGTGATAGTCCCCCCAGTTACAAAAGCTAGCTGGGGCGGCAGGAGCTTTACCACATGTGCTGCAATGGCCTGGAACAAACTACCCTTTCACCTCAGAAATGCAACTTAGCTCATCTCATTTAGGAAAGGATTGAATACTTGGCTATTTAATCTATAGTTACTCAAACTACAGCGACCAATTAGGCAGTGCTCAGCGCCAGGACATCCTAGGGTAACCGTTGCGCTTTAAAAGTTAAACTAACATAACATAAATAAGCAAGTATATTGAAATACATAAATAAATACTCTAAAGAGAGCTAAAATAGTTCAGGAAGTTTAGGCACTAAACAGGTAGAATGAATATTACAGACATGCAAGATGAATAGGAAAAAGAATGACTCCTGCAATTCTACTTGAAAATGACATACAGTCAGAGATTAAACCGGGTCTCTCCTAAAACAGATACTACAGACCTTTCCAAGCGACAAGAAAAGACCTTGCAGCACACACATTAACATTTATCAGGCTGGCCGGTGGTGGGTGCCTTGCTGCAAGAAGGAGAGAGGAAGGAAAGACTGAAAAATGTTTTATTCACTTGGGCATCTTAAACAATCTCCAAGGGCTTGCTTGTGAACTTGCCCCCTGAACTGGGCCCCAGGAACAGTGGGCGCTACCCCTCCCTTTGAAGAAGGAAGCTGCTGCTAGCGTTATTTCCCCCTTCAACGCTGACTCCGGAGACCTGAGTGCGACTGGGAATCTGTCCCGCACTCTGAGACCCTGTGCGCCCTATGCCGCCGAGCAAAGTGACCTCTGACCGACTGCGCCGCAACTAGTATCGTAAAGGCCTGCCCCGTCTGGCCTGAGCACTGCGACCTGCTGCAATCTCGAGCCGGAGCTCGCACCGCAAGAACGGACCGTCCGGTCCAAACAACGTGAGTCTATGGCCCCCGAGCTGAAGAGCACACCGTGAAGACTGACTGCACCTGAGCTCGCCTCTCCAGGACGACGCCCTGCTGACAGCGCCTCACCGCTGGATAACCTCAAGCCGCCACCCCCTCCCTCTTCAAGATGGGGACGGACACCGAGTTCAAGAGCCGTCCCCCAACGCATCGCTGCCCTCCGAGAAGCGGAACCTGCTGGACCATCGAGCCGGAGCTCACCACGAAGGAAGACCGCACCGCGACGTGGGACGTCCACTCTACGCCGGCTTTTGTCCGCCCCGACCCCCGAGACCAAAGGTACTGTAAAGTGAAGCATGGTACGAGTTGCACTCTCTCACTACGACTCGCACCGCCTGTGTGCATTAAGGCTCCCGGTACGCCTCGAACTGTGCGCTGTGCGAGTCTCGCCTCGCACCGCCTGTCTGTACTGAGGCCCCTCGAACACCTCGAGATGTGCGCTGTGTCCCGCTGTCCATTGTAAACGTCTGTGCCCCTACGCCTGAAGGTACGAGTCGCACAAGCTTAGTACGACTCGTATCCCTTGTCCTGATCAGCTGCGGTGTACGCGTCTCATGCGGGATGTGTGAGAGTCAGTAGGGCCTTTCCTTTGGGCCTCGTACGACGCGCACAGGAGCGCGAAAGGAGTGTCAGACCTTGAACGAGCCGCAATAACAATCGTAACCGTGCCTTAAGCCCAGTGAGCTGGCTGTAGAAGTATTTAACCCCTTCTAGGCCCTGAACTTTGCAACTAAGGTCGATATCTTACTGTTGAACATTGTGGCATAATTTTTTTTTTTTTTTTTAAAGTTGTGTTTATTGAATATAACATTGGCAATCATGACAGCAATCACATAATCGAGTTACATTTGCACAGGAGGAGACAGGCAATCAAATAATCCGTAATACAACATGTATGTTTGTTCAAGAAAGTTTAGGCAGTGCATCAATTCTCAAGACAGCAGTTACATCTTATGAATCTCGTCAGGCTAAATAAGTCCGCGAGTGTATCGCATCTCTACATCTCTCCGTCTTCGTCATCTGAACTATCCATATCATCCTCTGGGAGCAAGTCACATAAGTCCCCTCTGAAATGTTTGGCCCACAAATAATTGCGGGCACTTGTGGACACGCCCACACCACGTGAGACGCGAGAGCGGAGCAGCAAGGAGCGAGGGGGTGAGCTGCGGAGCCCCTGCAGAGCAACCGGAGTCGCCGGGTGCCAGGAAACGGGTGCTGTCAGCGGCCAACCTTAGCAGCAGCAGCAGCAGCGGAGGTTTTACGGGCCCCGCACCGCACCGCTGCGAAAACACGTCAGAGACTTTTGGTGGCGTGAGCGAGCTGGAGCAGGCAGGAGCGGAAGGCAGAAAGAACACGACTGCAGGTTGCAGGTGAGCACAGGCAGAAGGCGGTAGAAATAGTGTGGCCGCATTTTGTAATCCTCTGCCCTGGTTTCTCCCCCTGCCTCAGCCATACTGCCTCTGTACACCAGTTACAACCACAGCCCCGCCAGCTCCTTGAAAAGATCCTTTTGCAACCCGCATCAAAACCCATTAAAAACTGCTTAAAGCCTACATAAGAGCATAAGAGCGGCTACACCCGGCCGGACTTTACCCCGACTTCAGGGGTCACAGGGGTTACAGTGGGCAATTAGGAGCCCAGAACACAGCACCCCAATCCGGTTGATAGCAGCTGCACAGTCCATGGAACAAGCCGCGTGAGAGGAGCGTGCAGGCTGAGATCTTCAGGGCAACAACCAGTACTGGCTCGATCCTAGCGCGGATACACTGATATACAGTTCCCATTGCCGCTCTTTCTGCCAGGTTCAGCAACTTCAAAGAGGAGAGGTGAGGCTGCAAAAGACTGACGTGAGCGCGGCTGCCGTTAGAGGCGGACGCCAAGTAAGAGCCGGGGGTAAGACCCAGGCAGACGCGACTAGGTCCGACTCTGCCGGCAGGTCTCCCCTGTGTGCTCCGCTCACATTCTATTCTGCTCACAGCCTCACTCTCATCCTCACCCTTCCCAGTAGCAGCTGACCCATACAGCTTTGATCTTGAGCAGTGCAAGAACAAGAACGGCACTCATTGCAACTATAGCATTAAAGCTCAGACGCCGTAGCAAAATTAAGGCGATAGCTAAGCGACAGCTAAGCACTTACTGCGTACACCCACCATGCGGACAAGGAACGCCGGTTTGACAACTCCATTCTAACTACCGTCCTCACAAATCTGCGAGACGCCAGAAGGCCAGGATGCTATACCCTGTGGACAACACAAGACACGACTCGACCGTACAGGACAGGACTATAAATGATGGGGAACAAGTGGGAGTAGAAAGAGCCAACTCCCCCTCAGTTTCTGGGCACACAAGGATAAACGGGGCCACCGGCACCCCAGGAACTCCGAGCTACAATGATGACACGGTCAGCAGAATTCGTAACAAAAATACAAACGCAAATGATAGCCACATCACTTGCAATAGCAATAGCATCAAGGGAGACAACTACATTAGGAAATACTTGCAACAACAACCGAACCAAAGCAACCTTCCAGCACATGGAAAATCAACCAATACATCTCCTGTAGGCCTCAGGCCGGTCACTCACTGTTTTAATGTCAACAAATCTGTAGGCATTACTGAAAAAGCCATATCAAATCACAATTCCTCACTAGCCGTCCCTCTCTCGCCAAATATTCTGATCATTAAAGGCAAGACGAAACAAACTGAAGAACTTCCAAAGGAGCATAACCCAACTAGAGCTAACGATTTAGGAGCCAACACACTGGTCCTCGAAAGCTTGCCTGACGAACCCCTAGACCCACAACCACAACTAAATACAGCCGTCCCAGGGGGTAGTGAATTAAATAAACAACTCTACACCCAAACAGAAAACTCTGCATACCCCAAAACCATTGGTGTATCCCCGGGATCTCAAACGAGCCTTCCGACAATCCTGACAACCCCGCAGACTTCTACCAACCTGGGGGTCGAAGACGATGAGGTGAGACCCCAACGAAACGAATACTCGGTTCCCATGTTGGAGGAAAGTATAACAACCTTGAACGCACATTTGTCAGTCTGGGAATCCAGCCTGGTCCCACAAAGGATAGAAAATCATCTTGCGGTTATTAACGAGGCCTTGATATCTTTGGGAAATGCGGCACTAATGCATGCCGACAAATTAGATATCCAAATAAACATCTTGCAGTCAGTAGCGAGCTCTATCTCTGGAGTGGACTCAAAACTGGAACACCTAAACTCCTTAATACGCAGAGTGCAGGCGGACACAGAAATAACGATGAAACCTATGGACTGTGGGTGCTCCCCGATACTGCAGTCTCTGGAAAAACTTCCTGAAATAATGAACACCCTAGTCATGGATCTTAAGCAAGAGGTGAATAGGACGAAAACAACAAGAAACCCACAGATCAACTTGCTCCCAAACCAATGCTCAATGGTTACCTGGAACAGCCTAGAGAGACCCAAAGACACCCCCATTAACACCAACCTTGAAACAAATAGCCAACGGAGCCCCAACCTTCTGAATTCAAACGCACCCTCACAACCTAATCAAACAATTAACATTAGCTCCAGCAACTTGGACGATTTAATTTCACCACTTTCAGTCCAACAACCTTTATCAAGGAAAAATAAGAAAAAGTTGAAAAAACTCAATAAAGCAAAAAAAGACAAAAATTACGCAAAAGAGAAAATTGACTACTGGTTCACACCAGCAAATAAGGCGAACAAAGCATCGAACATGGAGGAGGAGAAGGGTCGGGGCTCAACCCCTATAGACCAAAAGAAAGACATACAAAAACAAACACACGAAACATCCACCATAGCAACGGCTCCCAGAAGCCCAACAGGTGCTCCCAGGGAAAACCTGCCCAAAACTTCAACCGATAGACCTCCGGTGCCACGTAGCACCCCGAATCACGTACAGGGCATGCCGGCTCACAATTGTGAGAACAACAACAGAGCAAAAACAGACTTGATAGATTCAAATGCCCACAAGGGCTGCCAGTTGGAATTAAGAGCTAACGCTCAAGGGAAACAAACCTCCACCCAAGGAAGAAATAATGGTGATCGATTTCAGGGGGAACACGCGATCGCCTCTGGGCCTGTCCCGCACACTCACGCCACAAAAATAAAAGGGACTGAGGAGGAACAGGGCCCAGGGGCCAAATACGCTCATAACTTAAGAGACCCCCTTGTAGCTTCCATGGCGCTATCAAACAGAATCAATTCCGCTCAATCGCTAAACTCTGATCCTAACAATCAAAAAGTTTGGCTATATCCAGAATATATCTCGCAAGGGAGCTGGGACATCCTCAACAGAGGGAACCTCCTGAAACTCTGTAAAAACATTTCGGGTCTGGAGAGTATAAAATTAACGAACATTGAGAGGGTGACCTTTGTTGGCCCAGGGCCCAGCGAACAAAATGAAACAACCGAGATAACCTTCGCCAATTCCAACATGGCGAAGGCCCTGAAGGGACACAAAACACAGCTGGATAATTGGGGAATAAAAATCAAATCCCCACTACCGACGAAATATCCGGAAATCTTGAAAGGAAAAAACGGACAACAGGGAGAGGATGAGCCGAAGGGGAGGAAAACCATGTACAACATCCGTTCAACCCCACCCGCCTTCGGATCTATCTTACATGGTTCCTTAGGAGGCACACAAGCAATCGAGTTGGGTAGCAATTTAATACAAATTTTAAAACACACAGCAGGAGGTCATCGATCCTGCTCAATATTGGGGCAGGGCACTAAAGATTGGGCTTGGCTTGCCCAGGCTTTAAACTCCACTTCCTAATACCATCATAGGGATCTCGTCCTCACAACAATGAACACGCAGGACACTAGCCAGCGCATCGAACCTGCTTCATACATCATCAGTTCCGACCAAGAGTCCGGCAACTACTCAGCTCAAGTAATTCCCAACACTGGCCCAATATTCAATACCAGCTCCACAAACAATCCAACTATCAATATAGTGTCTTGGAACGTCGCAGGGTTACATAAAGCCCTGCAAAGCCCCGACGCTGTAGCTCTTATGGTTGGAGCAGACATAGTTTGTGTTCAGGAAACATGGGCCTCCTCAGCAACACCATTACGTAACTATGCCGAATACTTCAAACCCGCAAAAAAGATTAACATCTTTTTGGAGACCGTCAGGGGGCATTTCAATTTACATTAGACACGCATTACAAGTAAACTTTGAAGTAATACGGCATACCTCAGATATGTTTCTGGCCGGGATCCTGAAAGGCCTAATAACGCCCAAGGGCCAGACTTCAATCCTTCTCATCAACATTTATTACAATTGCCACGGGTCGAATTCAAAAGACAAATTCACCGACCTATTAAAACAGATTGAAAACCTATTGGTACGTTATGCGGCCATGGATTCAATTATCTTGGGCGATTTTAATTTGCACGACATAGGACACACATCTGACGAAAACCACCATAGTGGAAACACTAGAAGATTCAATGCCCTAATGCGAGCTTACAAATTGGCAACAACATACTACATCTCCATGAAGACTAAACCAACAGCATTGATACCTCCTACTTTCAACAACCAAACAACAATTGACTACATTTTATTAAGCGAATACTTACAAAAGTATATGTCATGTTATACCGTTCCACCTCGGACTGAAAGCGATCACGCTGCTCTCATATTAGAGCTGTCCATGAGTGCAAATTTTAGACAGTCTCTCCATCATATAGGAACCACAAATGGAGATGAACTATATAGACTGCTTAAAAGAATCAAATGGGGACCGCTCCCGACCCATAAGTTTGCTGAATGGAAATCATCCTGGAAAGGATGGCAGACTGACCATAAGGATCAGGGAAGAATTGGAGAATGGGGCGTCCTTGCATATGATCTAGCCCAACAGCTCCGAGGGAACAACAATCAAAGAGCATACGATAACACCATATACAAACTGGGATTTCAGCCTGCAATAAAGGGTTCCAAAAAAGTGCTCAACTCCAAACGAAGAGCTTACAAGGCAACCGGATCGCTAATCGCAAAAAAGGATCTATAGGAGGCGGCCAAGGCTCACACAAAAATTGTCTGGCAGGTGAAACGCGAAGCAACCGAGCAAAAATGGTTGATAATCTTCAAATTGCTTGCTCCTTGCAAGTCACAAGAATGTTGGCAATATATAAACAAACTCAGCCATGGGTCTTGTAATAGAGAGAATTCAATCGACGCGAGCACTTGGGTAGCCCATGTAAAATCCCTCTATACTAACGACCCAGAAACAAACCCAAGCAAAAGATCCCCCTTTGATGAACAGTTAACTGACGAATCAACCGAACCAACGCCCCTCCCTGCTAATGTCACATCTGCTGAAAAAAAGATTTTGAGAGCAATCCTGAAAAAAATACGCCCCAACGGGGCACCTGGACCAAATGGCCTGCCAGGCTCTCTCTTCAGAGAGGATATCGACTTTTGGACCTGAGAGCCTGAGCCAGCTGTACGCGGAGTGCAGACTTGTGATGGACGTCTCAGACTCCTGGAGGGGATCCCTGCTACACCCAATCCATAAAAAAGGGGCAAGCACTGACCCTAAGAACTATCGAATGATTGCCCTACTGGATGTAGAAGGCAAGGCATATGCAAGCTCTCTCCTTACAGAACTAGCACATTGGGCAACCAAGGAAAACTTGCTCCCCTTCTACCAAACAGGGTTCCGTCCGGGCGGCTCAACCATAGACAACATCATAGTCCTCTCATACATCATACAACAATCAATGGCCCAGGGCGCCCAGCCTCTTTTTGCCTGCTTTATTGACTATACAGCAGCATTTGATGGTGTTGACCGGAACATCCTATGGAGTAAATTGGCGGGTTGGAATATCTGCCCGAAACTTCTACAAGCCATCAGATCGCTGTATACCCAGACATGGGTAAGAGTCAAACTTTCGAGCCAATCAGCCACGGAAAAAATTGGCACAGATCACGGGCTAAAGCAGGGGTGTGTCCTTGCCCCGCTCCTTTTTAACTTATATACAGCTGATTTGGGCAAAGCACTTAAGGGAGCAAATTTGGTGACTCCAAGGATCGGGGGAACCAGACTCCAATTGATGCAGTATGCCGACGACCTGGTCCTATTGGACCACACCAAAGTCGGTCACCAAAAAGGGTTAAACGCACTAGCAGACTATAACGCCAAAAACAAACTGGTGGCAAACCAAGCAAAATCCAAAATACTGATTTTTGGCCGATATCCAAAAAAGAAACTAACAAAATGGAGACTGGGATCGCTCACGTTATCTACCACTCAAGCATATAACTATCTTGGAGTATGGCTTAGTGAAACCGGCCGGCCTCACGTTCATCGACTCAAGCTCATGCAGAAAGCCAAAACGGTAACTTATGCAATTTGCAAACTAAACGCAACCTTGGAAAACCCGACCACCACGGCCATCCAACGGGTCTTGAAAGCAAAACTATTACCCTCCGTCAATTACGGCATACAGGCGTTCCCAGGAAAACTGTGGCAAGACCTTGAAAAGATCAACTGCGCAGCCTATAAAAAGTTATTTTGTCTTCCATCTTGCACAAGGAATACTCTAATACGCCTTGAATTTAACCTCACCCGACAATACCTGGAAGAATTGGCAAGCATGGCAAAATATTTCTATTTAACGACTACAGCTCCAGAGTATTCGATGAAGCAAGTAATAAACAATATATTCACAAAGTCTGACAATCCCTGGTCAGCCAGCCTGACTCTAGCCAAAGAGCATCTGGAACTAGCAATAGAAAACTGGGATCCTAACATAATAAAATACACAAACATCAAAGCAGTTATGAGAAAGCAAGTAAGAACCTGCTCACGAAAACTGGATATTAAAGCCTTGACGATCAGAAGCTTCCATGAATCTCAAAGCTCTCCGCACATTTTAAATGGTCTAAAACCACATTTGGTACAGTCGGTGGGCAGGCAAGCCCTTCAAAGGATTCTGGCTGCAAGACTGCATGTGCTCCCCTTAAAACAGCTATACCCTTCCGTTAAAGCTGGCCCAGAGATCATGGAATGTCGCCTCTGTCATTACAAGCGTGAAACTTTATCTGACATTCTATTATGCTGCCCTGCCCTCCTGTCAGCTCGTAGAATCCATCTAAGACCCATCCTTCTCCAAATAGGAGTACGGACGGCAAAATCAATCAATCAATCATGCCATTTGTATAGCGCACTACTCACCCGGGAGGGTCTCAAGGCGCTTGGGGGGAGGGGTATGCTACTGCTCGAACAGCCAGGTCTTGAGTTGTTTCCTGAAGGCGAGATGGTCCTGGGTCAGCCGAAGGTGGATGGGGAGGGAGTTCCAAGTCTTGGCAGCCAGGTAAGAGAAGGATCTTCCTCCGGCGGTGGCTCTTCGGATGCGTGGTACGGCTGCGAGGGCGAGGCTGGTGGACCGTAGCTGGCGGGTGGGCGTGTAGAAGGTCAGGCGGTCGTTGAGGTACTTGGGGCCCAGGTCGTGGAGAGACTTGTGTGCATGGGTGAGGAGCCGGAACGTGATCCTCTTGTCGACGGGGAGCCAGTGCAGGTTCCTCAGGTGGCTGGAGATGTGGCTGCGTCGGGGGACATCCAGGATGAGCCGGGCAGAGGCGTTCTGGATGCGCTGGAGTCTTTTCTGTTGCTTGGCTGTGGTTCCGGCGTAGAGGGCGTTTCCGTAGTCCAGTCGGCTGGTGACGAGTGCCTGGGTGACAGTCTTCCTGGTCTCGGTCGGGATCCAGCGAAAGATCTTGCGAAGCATACGCAGGATGTTGAAGCACGATGAGGAGGCGGCGTTGACTTGTCTGGTCATCGAGAGGGAGGGGTCCAGGATGAAGCCCAGGTTGCGTGCATGGTCGGTTGGCTTGGGTGCGGTGCCCAGGGCTGGGGGCCACCAGGAGTCGTCCCAGGCGGAGGGCGAAGATCCCAGGATGAGGACTTCCGTCTTGTCCGAGTTCAGTTTCAGGCGGCTGTCCTTCATCCACTCGGCGACGTCTTTCATCCCTTCGTGTAGGCAGGTTCTGGCGGTATCGGGGTCTCTGGTGAGGGAGAGGATCAGCTGGGTGTCGTCGGCGTAAGAGATGATGTTGAGGTTGTGCTGGCGTGCGATGGCTGCGAGAGGTTTCATGTAGATGTTGAAGAGGGTGGGGCTGAGTGAAGATCCTTGCGGGACGCCGCAGATGACTTCGGTGGCCTCGGAGCGAAACGGGGGGAGGCGGACTCTTTGTGTTCTTCCGGCGAGGAACGAGATGATCCACTCCAGTGCCTTCTCTTGGATACCGATGTTGCTGAGGCGCTGGACTAGGGTGCGGTGGCAGACCGTGTTGAACGCAGCGGAGAGGTCCAGGAGGATGAGGGCCACTGTTTCCCCCTTGTCGAGCAGGGTCCGGATGTCGTCGGTGGCTGCGATGAGGGCGGTCTCGGTGCTGTGGTTGGCTCTGAAGCCGGACTGCGAGGGGTCGAGGGATCCGTTCGTCTCGAGAAAGGCGGTCAGCTGTCTGTTGACGATCTTCTCGATGACTTTAGCAGGAAAAGGGAGGAGCGAGATAGGGCGGAAGTTTTTGAGATCGGTGGGGTCCGCTGTAGGTTTCTTCAGGAGGGCGCTGATCTCGGCGTGCTTCCAGCTCTCCGGGAAGGTGGCGGTGTTGAAGGAGGCGTTGATGATGTTCCAGAGTTGGGGTGCGATGGTGGAGTCGGCCTTGTTGAAGACGTGGTGTGGGCAGGGGTCGGTCGGTGATCCGGAGTGGATGGTGTTCATCGTGCGGGCTGTGTCTTCGGTGGTCACCGTGGTCCAGGTGCGAAGGGTGGCGGTGGGGGGCGTTGGTTCGACGGTTGGGTGCGTGGGTGGGGCGCCGAAGCTGTTGTGGATGTCGGCCATCTTGCGGTGGAAGAACGAGGCGAGGGAGTCGCAGAGGTCTTGTGACGGAGTGATGTCGTTGGTGCCGGTGCTGGGGTTGGAGAACTCTTTGACGATAGTGAAGAGCTCTTTGCTGTCGTGGGCGTTGTTGTCCAGTCGTTCCTTCAGGGATTTCTTCTTGGTGGTGCGGATGAGCTGGTGGTGCTTGCGGGTAGCGTGTTTGAGGGCGGTCATGTTGTCGGTGGTTCGGTCGAGGAGCCAGGCTTTCTCGAGGGTGCGGCAGGTCTTCTTGGAGTCCTTGATGTCGTCGGTGAACCAGGATGCCTTCTTGCTTCTCGGTCTGCTGGGAGGGTTCTTTAGTGGCGCGAGGTCGTCGGCGCAGGCGGTCAGCCACTGTGTGAAGTTGCGGGCTGCTTCGTTGGGGTCCGTTGTGTTGGCGGGTGGGCTCTGGCTGAGGGAGGTGGTGAGCTGGTCTGCGGTGATCTTGCTCCAATTCCTGTGAGGTACCTGTTGCGGGTGTTGGTGGGTCGTGGATCTTTTGAAGCTGAAGTGGACGCAGCTGTGGTCGGTCCAGTGGAGTCCGGTGGCGTGGCTGAAGGTGATGTACTTGCTGGAAGAGAAGACGGGATCAAGCGTGTGGCCGGCGTAGTGGGTGGGGGTGTTGACCAGTTGCTTGAGTCCGAGGTTGGCGAGGTTTTCCAGCAGGGCGGTGGTGTTGCGGTCCTTGTTGTTCTCCAGGTGGAAGTTGAGGTCCCCGAGGAGGATGTAGTCAGTGGAGGGGAGGGCGTGCGGGCTGATGAAGTCTGTGATGTCTTCGCTGAATTGTGTGCGTGGTCCCGGGGGTCTGTAGACGAGGGTGCCTCTGAGGGTCGTCTTAGGGTCGGTGTGAATCTGGAAGTGGAGATGTTCGGCTGCGGCGAAGGAGTCGTTGGCGTCGGTCGTGATGCGGATGGTGTTCCTGTGGACGATGGCGATGCCACCTACGGTCTGGTTGATGCGGTCCCTTCGGATGATCTTGTACCCGTCCGGGATGGCGATGGAGATGTCGGGTGCAGAGGAGGCGTTCATCCAGGTTTCCGTGAGGAAGGCGACGTCTGGTGATGTAGCGTCGAGGAGGTTCCAGATGTGAGAAGTTGGCCTGATATGCAGTGCTCACTATTCTAGTGATCACTATGTATCAGTCCAAACAACCCTTATTGATGATTGGTTGTAAGTCAACCTGATAGACCAGCTATCCTAGTAGCATGGACAAGAGCAGTCTTTAGGCTAAACTCTAGAGGGCGTGTTAAGCCAGCTGTTTTACCATCACATTTACCCTTTGAACACCAAGTGAAAGGACACCACACAAGTTGTAATGAAAATAAAAGTATATTTATTTATAACAGTACTACCCTGAACTCTTTATGAGTCAGGGAGCTAAGCACAACACAAAACTCTTAGGAAAATACTTAAAGTCGCACAATTTACACAAATGCCCGAGGGGGACGAAAAACCCTATACTACAAAAGTGGAATGCGAATTACTAGCAGGTAAGTAACTATTCTCAGAGGCTTTGGGATCGCTAGGACTAGACTACTGAACCTTTAGATTACGAGCAGGAGGCCTAGGGAGATCGGGTGCAGAGTGTGCACTCTCACGCGGGATGCGGAACAAAGTCTATGGAGGCTAGTAAATGCAAAGTTAGTGTTATCGGACGAATCCGACTAGGTAGAGCTGAAACGAAAAAGGATCTGGACACTTAGATAGTTAAACTATGCTGGAGCACCGAAATGCTTAGGTTACCTAGCCCAGGGGCTGCGGCTGCATAGGGTTCAAAGGACGTCGGGAATCCTCGTTGCAGTCTATGGAGCCTGAAAGAAGAAGTTGCTGGCAGGCGACCAGTGAAGATGTTCGTTGTGATCCAAGCCTGGATCGATGAAGATGAAGACCTGTAAGCAGAGGGGACCAAGTTCTGAATCACTAGCCAGTGATTAGATGGGCACCAGGATGGCACCGGGCGAAGTCACCTCGACCAGGTGAGTGGGCGACGCTGGGCTCTGCAGTCTCTCGGACCAGGAGGCGTTGTCGGCGACCAGGATGGAGGTGCGAGCTGTCCCACGGTGGTATCTGCTGTCGACGTCGCTGGACCCAGGATTGGGGCAACAAGCCTTGGCAAATGCAAGCCCACGCGGTGGACTCAAAATGGCATCTGGAGTGGACCAGGAGGGTCCGGGGTGCTCCTCTGTTGGAGGGGAGCAAGGGCCAGTCTGGAGCAACCAGACCAGCGGTGTTGTCGTCATGGTTCGTCGTCAGAAGGGCCACTAGCCAACGGGCAAGTGACCTGGACAACGCGGTGAGCAGCAAAGAGCAGAAGGGCCCCACGCAGATCTCGTGGATGCTGGGGGGCTGGACTTCGGTGCTGGAGCTGCTCAGGGTTAGGGCTTCTCAAACCCCAAAGCACTCACTCAAGGATCCCTCGGTGGTCGTGCTGGGCAAGCGTCGTGCAGTCTTGAAGATGGCCGGTCCCTCGAGGTCTCGTCACACCCACGAATCTCAGCTGGGCTAATGATGCAGGTAGAGGTCAGAGGTGCCAGGGAAGCCGGTTCTCGTCGAGCTGGGCAGTCTTGATCCGGAGGAAAGACTTACAGCAAACCGCGATGCTTGGTTGGTGCCTGCTGCTGCAGGGTGACTACTCCTTAGTCACAAGGGAGAAATCTTAGGAAGAAGTCTTGAGTTCCTTTCGTAGAAAGTAGTTTCAGCATTCAAAGATGATCTAATTTGGAAGGGGGCCTGCTCCTACCTTTATCCTGAGAAAAGGGGCTGGCACGCGACTAAGTCCTGCCCTATGGGTGGGACTAGGAGGGGGGTGGTTACACCCCTCTCCTTTGTCCGGTCTCTCCCCAGCTCAGGGGCTGGGGTGCCCCAGGAACTGGTTTGAGCCGGCATATGCACAGTGAGCACCGGGGTGCCACTTGCAGTCACCTTCCTCTATAGCCCTGCCTACCTGGGATACACAAAACCCTGTCTGGGATGGTGCTAGCACCGCCCCTGACAGGAAACCCTTTGTCCAAGCACTCCTCGCTGGAAGGACTCCCAGCAGCAGGAGGTCAGACTTGTGTCTCGGTGGCAGCATCCATTTTGTGGAGCTGAGGCTATGTCCAACTTTAACCGGGGTTACAGGCTACCAACATGTCTTCTCCCTCTAGAGGGGTGGAATGCTACCCCCGTCGCCAGAACTGGCGAGGGGGTAGTATTCCAAAGCGTATGACACCTTACACGACATGTTTAGATAATGTCAGACCAAAGTTACCATAACCGCGAGGATTATAAGGCACTTAAGAGTATATGGTCTGACGCTATCATGGAAACGGCTAAGGGATAGATCCCGAAAGCCGCAGACAGGCTCAGCTCATGCCAGAGCACCATCTCACACGATTCCAAGCACTCTGCCTTCAGGATTGTTAAGGCCTGCCATAGGAGTGACTGATAGGAGATCTGTGTGCCCATTTTAGGTTTAGATATAGGTATACTATATCTAAAGCAAAGGGTGATTACACCACCTTGCCCCAGCTGTCAAGCAGCCAGTTGTATCTGTTTAGTTAGTCAGCCCAGGGGTGGCATAATACATGCTGCAGCCCCTGGGAGACTTCTGGGTGCACCTCTGCCCTGGGTACAGGGACTTGGAGAGGGCCCAGTGCCAATTCAGTACCTGGGTACAATTTGGAATAGAGAGAACAGCTAGGCTGTGGGTCTGATTAGCAGGCCCACAGCCAGGGAAAGTCGTAAACCAGTGAAGCAAAAAGCAAAAATCTGGGTGATCATAGGATTGCAGACCCTACTCTCCTACACCAGATTTCCACGGCGTGTCTGTGGAGGGAGCGGGTGTTGATCAGGATGCACTTGAGGTGGTTGCTGCTGGTGTTTGTCTTGGCGGGTGCGGGGCAGGTTCGGAGGCAGGTGAACTTGCAGGTGCAGCAGGTGAAGGGTCCGTGGGTGCGTCTCGGGGTGGCTCGGCAGCAGGCGTGGGTCCGGCCGGCATTGAGTGCGTTGAGAGTGGCGGCGTCGTAGGTCAGTCGAGTCGTCTTGCCTCGGCGGGGTGGGCCAGGCGGGACGGGCGCAGACGGGCTTACCTTTGGCGCACCTTCGGCGCTCAATCGGCGCTCCCGCTGCGCGCGTCCGCTGCGCGGTCGCTCTGGGGGCGTCATAAGTAAAGAGCCGGGAGGGAGGAGCAGCTGGGTGGCGGGAGCGGGGCGGCGAATGGAATCACAGGGGGGCGGGGCCGCAGGGAGGCAGCGGCGGGAAAAGAGACTGTTCTCCAATTATACCTGTTGGACACTGTGAAGCATATGGTTAATTTTGCCAAATACATCTAACACGCGCGAACAGCTCTAACGGACAAGACAACCACAGTTGTAACTGACTTTTAATGGGTTGAATCTTCCAAGTAGCACTCGCTACCCAAATATATATTACTTACCTAAATTTTATACATTTCCCCCCCCTTTTTGCATTGTTTATATAATTTCAAATAGGAAAATCCCAGCTTAAGAATACAGAGCTTCAGTTTTTAATGGAATATGAAATTGTCCTAAATACGTGCTTCTTTGTACAGATTGCTAAGATTTTAATTAATTAAGCAATAAAGATTACCTACCCTCTGAAAGTGTTCCAAGGGGTCCAAATTTTGTTCCATTTACGCGGACTCCCCCTGCTTATATATACTGTGCGCTCCGTTATCATGATCAAGTCCATATTTCTACACCACAACGCTAACGTGGGGGGTTCTGTCACACCCATTTCTGCGCTATGTCTCTCTTTGCAACCATGAGGCCGAGTGTACCCCAGGTTTGACCATAGTGAGTGAGATCAGTGGGGTCCCATATATTCAGAAGACATGTTCGTGGTTCGGGCAGGAGGGAAACCTCTAGCTGTTGTTGGAGTTGTGCAAAAGGAACCACCGTCCCTTTATCCCACATGTCCCCCACCGTGGAGATTCCGCTATTATCCCATTGCGTAAAGCCCTTGCTATTCCTTAATTCTCCCAATGCCTTGGTGTCCCAGAGCGGGGTGAGTTTGGTGATAGTTCCTTCCCATCCTAATTTCGCCTGTGCCGCATACCACAACGCGACCGTCTGCTTTGTGGGTCCTATTAGTTTTGTGGCTTGGATTCTATTATAGAGTACCGCTAGCATGTTGTTCGTACCTAATTGCATTCTGTCTGCTCGGTATGCCGGATCTTCTTGGGGTGCATGAATCCAGTGATTAAAGGTTCTAAGTTGTGCCGCCCAATAATATAACTAAGTTCGGCAATGCAATCCCGCCATCATACCAGCTCCTATTTAGTTTAATTTGGGCTATTCGCGCCGGTAGGTTGCCCCACAGAAGGGCCTAGACCTGCGCTGCGGCTTGTTTAAAGTATCGTGGTGGTATCGGGTAAGGTGTGTTGTCAAGAGCATAGAGGAACCTCGGCAATGCCTTCATTTTATATAGTGCTGCTCTTCCCAGCAGCGTTAGGGGCAAGGACGCCCAGTGCTTGACGTCGCGCTTCAGTCGCTCTAGAGGGGGCGCCAGGTTTTTATTAAATAAGTCAGCCGCATCTCTAGTAATGTGTATGCCTAAATACTTAAATGCAAGTAACAAAGGAAAATGCCAGTGCTGATAATGTTTATTTAATACTAGAACTAATCAACCACAAGCAGAAAATTAATTCCAGAGAGGGTACTGCTGTTTAGTCGCAATTTTATTTTGTAAAAAATCAACAATTTTGATATAAATTTTTCTTTACATTAGAGAAGAACCATAAAAGAAAATCAGGAAATGGACAGACACATTGGATTGTATTCGACTGAACACATCAAACATTCAAAACTTCAGTCATATCACATTCACAACACATTCAAACTTAACTCAAGCACACTACATAAAAGAACTTGGTCTGCTTCAATTCGATGGAAAATTAGAAACAATTTTTTTGAAAATAGTACAAAACCATAAAAGTTTTTTATCAAACATTCGCTCTGGGTTGATACACGTGGTTAATGTACTCGCTTTGACGCCGCCCGGACCCATCACGATGGAATGAATCCAGGACCAAGTTCTTTTACGTACCATTCTATGGGGATCCCGTTGGGGCCCAACGCTTTCCCAGATTGTATAGCTCCTATGGCAGACTGCAGCTCGTCGGTCGTGAGGTCTGCCTCTAGTTCCGTGACCACCCCGGGTGGGAGGGTACAGGTTTCTACGTGGCTAAGCGAGTTGATCGCTTCGGATTCTCGTACTTCCTGGTCTGGAGTGTAAACTTCCTTGAAGTGGTCAGCCAGTGTACATACTATCTCCTCAGGATGTGTCTGTAAGATGCCTGCCTTTGAGTACAACTGTTGTATCCCTCTGGGCCCTCCCTTTTCGTCATCCATCCGTGCCAAGATTTTCCCCGCTTTATCCCCTTTGTCGTAAACTTTGTGCGCCGTCGCAGTGATGTGGTCTACGGTTTGGTTCCTTAAGTGGTCCCTGTAGCACTGCTGCTGCAGCTGTAAGTCATGGGCCGAATTCAAGGAGGGATCTGCCATGTGCGCTATGTGTGCAGTGTGTAAGGCGAGCTCCAATTCAGTCAGTTCTTTTTGTCGTGATCGTTTTGCCCCGTGATGGAGGCTATAGCCTGTCCTCGGAGGACTGTCTTATAAGCGAGACTATGTTTAGAAGTTGCCCTCCCATTGGCCTTTAATCTCTGCGAAGCGACCCTGGTCATCTATCCTAGTCTGTAGTGGTATACACGACAAAGTCTTTTTGATTAGGATACCCGTCCCTCTCGATCCTGAAGTAAACTCAGCGTGCGCCGCCATCTTGTATCCTCGTCTATCTAGCGCTTGGCACGCCTTCCCTGTGAGATGAGTCTCTTGCAGAAGGACTAGTGTTGGTCTATGCCTTTTTAAGGCCTGCAGTACCAGACCCCTCTTTATTTTATCGCCCAAACCTCTTACATTCCATGTCAGTATTCTCAGGGGCGGCACGGGGGTCTCTTGTGACGTGTCGTAGTAGACGTTACCCTGTGGACTGCGCGCCAGGAAGGGCCTACCGGATGCTGTGGAGTCGCTGTCGTGTAATGACATCAAAGCGTCTGTGGTGCAGTCGCGGACCCACCATGTGTTCCCCTCCTATCTCAATCGTGATGCAACCGCCCTCTCCCTGTGCTCTCAGTGTGTGCCTGTCGTCAATTCCTGTCACAATATTTAAACATAAACCGACCAAAACTATCCCTCCCCACCCCTCCCCCCTCCCTGCCTCCCTGCTTAACGGACATAGAACCGCCCGCCACCCCAACTTAGCAGAGTGCTTTTCCCCAACCCAAACCATAGTACTTGCTTGTCGGGGTATAAGGTCCGTAGAGGCGGCAGCCCTCGCTGTCCCCCCGGGCTCGCCTCAGTCCAGTATCCAGAGCCAGCCCAGTTTCAATAGTTGGTGCAGTAGTAATGCCGGTTGGAGCCGAGAGGTCAATGTTCGAGTTCCAGTTCCTTTTCTTCTGTCCCTGGCCGTGGTGAGCGGCTCGGCCCCTTTCGCCTCTGTTCTTGAGATCCAACGTGGTCATCCTCTTGTTCATGGTGGGGATTCCTGTTGGTGCTCCGCTGTGTTCCTACTCGCCGCCAACGTTCCAACTAATCGTATGCCGCTTCTGGCGTGTCGAAGAACCACGTTTTTCGGTCGGCTATTACTGGGAGCCCGGGCCGGGAACAACATGGAGTAGGGCAGTTCACGCGCCCTCATCTCCTTTTTGACCTCCATGATGCTTCTCCTGCGACGGGCCATCTCTGCTGTGTAGTCTGGAAAGAATGCAAGCGTGGAGTTGTGTACACGGATCGGCTGGGATGTTCTTGCCGCTTGTAGGATTGTGTCCCTATCGCGAAAGTTGAACAATCTGGCCAGTACCGGTCTCGGGGGCGCCCCCGGCTTTGGTTTGCCGCCCGGGACTCTGTGGGCCCTCTCAACCGAGAAGAAATGAGATAATCCCTTGGGTTGTAGTCTGGTTTTTATTAAGTTCTCCACATACAGGTCCATAGCCTGGGTCCCTTCTGTTTCAGGAAGGATTCGTACATTGTTTCGTCTCGATCGCCCTTCTTGGTCATCAAAGCTTCTCCTTCAGGTGTTTATTTTCTGTCTCGATCCGCGCCATTGCTCTCTGCAGTTCTGACGTGTCCTCCACCAGTGACTTCGTAACTATTTCTACTTCCTTGATCCGTTCAGTCATTTTGTGGAAGTCCGCTCGAAGTAGAGAGACGTCCGTTGAGATCGTCCCCACCGTCGTCTGAACTGCTGATAATGCTTTCATGATGTCTTCCAATGTGACCTTTTTTGTCCCATCTCCTTCGGGTGTTTTCCCCGTGGATGGACGTCCCTCCATTAGTTGTGAGCTATTTTTCTCATACGCATATTTCTCCAACTTAGCCTGCGTTGATTGGTTCCTCGGGCCTCTACCCGCCATGTTGCCTCTTCCAAGAGTTTCACTGTGGCAAAGCTGGCGTTGGGGGAGACAGGCAACCAAGACGAATCTATATGTGGAATGGTATGGAGCGATGGTCACGGCAGTGGTCCACCTGTAGCATATGGTGGGTGATTGTGCTCACTTGAGGGTGTGTTATGTCCCAGTGTCTTGCCTCAAGCGCCGGCCTGGCTTCCCAATGCAGCAGTGATAAGTGATATTGTGGGCAATAATGGAGTTCAATCTGCCCATGACGTAGTTTTCACTATGTCTCCGTGTGCTTTAGGACGTACGGGGCAGGAGGGGGGAGGCCCCAGATCGCACTCCCACCACAGCCACCGTTAGTCGGCCGGTTCGTCACTGCATGAACCACTTGGCCCTCTGATGGGTGGTTCCCCTGTTGGCAATGTACTCTGTGTGTCTTTGCCCCCAGTCGAGGCAGGTACGCTTTCCCCTCTCCGTTGCTGTGCGGAGCTGCCGGCTTGGTCAGCTTGCGCGGTGTTGCCCCTCACTCTCCCGGCCTTGTACCTCCGTTCTATATGCTGCCGCAGTTGAGTTCGCTGTGAGGTGGGGCCGGTAATTACTGTAGTCACCGCCGTGACCCCTACTGGTGCTACTTCACTGCCGGGAGGGGGGGGGATCAATGTAGGAAAGAGGCGCTGGGTATTTTGTTGCGGCAACCGGTGGGTGCTACTCACAACAAGGTGCCCAAAGTCACTGTTTACCGATTTCGGGACTGTCGGGTCTTCCCGTGGCTTCCGGGAGCACAAAGAGCACAGTCGCTGTGTGTGTTCTACTGCTGGAGGCACTTTAGGCGGCCGCCTCCCGTCTCGGCCGAAACAGGGGGTCCTTCCGGTGTTGCGGTGTCCGGCTTTCCTCCACTTCTGCCCGGTTCCAGAAACACGGCAGGTCGCGGCTTACTGCTGCTGCAAAGGCCCTCAGCGCCCGTCGCCCGCCATCTCCGGTGTACAGCATCGGAGCGCCTCCCGACTCTGCCGGTCTATCCAGCTCTGCCCCGGACCTCAGCTCTCGCCCGGGGGCCTCGTTACTTAACGGATGAATGATCGGATCTTTGGTAAGGGCGCCTTACTCACGGAGCTCAGCAGCTACGCCGCCATCACCATCGGCTGCTAGCCTAGCCCCCTTGTAGCATCATTTTTTAAAGTAATTTGAACCATTTTGAAGTACTGGGAAGCCGTTTTGAGAGTGATTGAAAGCATTCTAAGTACTGTCAATTATATTCAAGAACTGTGGCATTTTAAGAGTAACTGGAGTCCTCCTGAAACCGTTAAACACTGTATTTACAAGCCTGCTTGAGAGTTTATATATAAAGAAGTATATTTTTACAAAACAACCAGCTTGTGTCTCTGTGTGTTGGGTTAATGGTTTATTGTATGTGTTATGTCAAGTGCTTAACGTGCGTACTCTGGGGATTAGCCTTGTCTGCTCGCGCCACGCCACCTAGAGGGTGAGCAGGAGTTATTTCTGAGAGTAAGTCCTTTGCCCTGACTTAGAGGAGAGGGTCCCTGCTTGTCACAAGTGCATAGATATAGCTCAAGCACTCCCCCAAGGCTACACTATGTCTAGATTAGATAGAATCGGGAAAAAAGGAGGAGGGATAGCGATCATTTACAGAGATCATCTGAAATGCTCCACGTCACACACCATCAATCAATCAATCAATCATAACACTTGTATAGCGCACTACTCACCCAGAAGGGTCTCAAGGCGCTTGGGTGAAGGGGTCCGCTACTGCTCGAACAGCCAGGTCTTGAGTTGTCTCCTGAAGGCAAGATGGTCCTGGGTCAGACGAAGGTGGATGGGGAGGGAGTTCCATGTCTTGGCCGCCAGGTAGGAGAAGGATCTGCCTCCGGCGGTGGCTCTTCGGAAGCGTGGTACGGCGGCGAGGGCGAGGCTAGTAGATCGTAGCTGGCGGGTGGGCGTGTAGAAGGTCAGGCGGTCGTTGAGGTACTTGGGGCCCAGGCCGTGGAGAGACTTGTGTGCATGGGTGAGGAGCCTGAACGTGATCCTCTTGTTGACGGGTGCAGGTCCCTCAGGTGGCCGGAGATGTGGCTGCGTCGGGGGATGTCCAGGATGAGTCGGGCGGAGGCGTTCTGGATGCGTTGGAGTCTTTTCTGTAGCTTGGCTGTGGTTCCGGCGTAGAGGGTGTTTCCGTAGTCCAGTCGGCTGGTGACGAGTGCCTGGGTGACCGTCTTCCTGGTTTCGGTCGGGATCCATCGGAAGATCTTGCGGAGCATGCGAAGGGTGTGAAAGCATGATGAGGAGACGGCGTTGACTTGTCTGGTCATCGAGAGGGAGGAGTCCAGGATGAAGGCCAGGTTGCGTGCGTGGTCTGTTGGCTTGGGAGTGGTGCCCAGGGCGGGGGGCCACCAGGAGTCGTCCCAGGCGGAGGGCGATGGTCCCAGGATGAGGACTTCCGTCTTGTCTGAGTTCAGTTTCAGGCGGCTGTTCTTCATCCACTCGGGGACATCTTTCATCCCTTCGTGTAGGCTGGTTCTGGCGGTGTCGGGGTCTCTGGTGAGGGAGAGATCAGCTGGGTGTTGTCGGCGTAGGAGATGATGTTGAGGTTGTGTTGGCGTGCGGTGGCTGCAAGTGGTCTCATGTAGACGTTGAAGAGGGTGGGGCTGAGTGATGATCCTTGCGGTACGCCGCAGATGACTTCGGTGGCCTCGGATCGAAACGGGGGGAGGCGGACTCTCTGTGTTCTTCCGGCGAGGAACGAGATGATCCACTCCAGTGCCTTCTCTTGGATGCCGATGTTGCTGAGGCGTTCAACTAGGGTGCGGTGGCAGACAGTGTCGAATGCTGCAGAGAGGTCCAGGAGGATGAGTGCCGCTGTTTCCCTGTTGTCGAGCAGGGCTCGGATGTCGTCGGTGGCTGCGATGAGGGCGGTCTCGGTGCTGTGGTTGGCTCTCAAACCGGACTGCGAGGGGTCGAGGGATCCGTTTGTCTTGAGGAAGGCGGCAAGCTGTCTGTTGACGATCTTCTCGATGACTTTGGCAGGAAAAGGGAGGAGCGAGATGGGGAGGAAGTTCTTGAGGTCGGTGGGGTCCGCTGTTGGTTTCCTCAGCAGGGCGCTGAGCTCGGCATGCTTCCAGCTCTCCGGGAAGGTGGCGGTGTTGAAGGAGGTGTTGATGATGTTCCGGAGTTGGGGTGCGATGGTGGAGTCGGCCTTGTTGAAGACGTGGTGGGGGCAGGGGTCGGTTGGAGATCCGGAGTGGATAGTGTTCATCGTGCGGGCTGTGTCTTCGGTGTCACCGTGGTCCAGGCGCGGAGGGTGGCGGTGGGGGGCGTTGGTTCGACGGTTGGGTGCGTGGATGGTGCGCCGAAGCTGTTGTGGATGTCGGCGATCTTGCGGTGGAAGAACGAGGCGAGAGAGTCGCAGAGATCTTGTGAAGGAGTGATGTCGTTGTTGCCGGTGCTGGGGTTGGAGAACTCCTTGACGATGCTAAGAGTTCCTTGCTGTCGTGGGCGTTGGTGTCCAGTCGTTCCTTCAGTGATTTCTTCTTGATGTTGCGGATAATCTGGTGGTGCTTGCGGGTGGCGTGCTTGAGGGCGGTCATGTTGTCAGTGGTCTTGTCGAGGAGCCAGGCCTTCTCGAGGGTGCGGCAGGTCTTCTTGGAGTCCTTGAGTTCGTCGGTGAACCAGGAGGCCTTCTTGCTTCTGGGTCTGTAGGGAGGGTTCTTCAGTGGTGCGAGGTCGTCGGCGCAGGCGGTCAGCCACTGCGTGAAGTTGCGGGCTGCTTCGTTGGGGTCCGTTGTGTTGGCGGGTGGGTTCTGGCTGAGGGAGGTGGTGTGCTGGTCGGCGGTGATCTTGCTCCAGCTCCTGTGAGGAACCTGTTGCGGGTGGTGGTGGGTCGTGGTTCTTCTGAAGCTGAAGTGGACGCAGCTGTGGTCGGTCCAGTGGAGTCCGGTGGAGTGGCTGAAGGTGATGTGCTTGCTGGATGAGAAGACGGGATCAAGCGTGTGGCCTGCGTAGTGGGTGGGGGTGTTGACCAGTTGCTTGAGTCCGAGGTTGGCGAGGTTGTCCAGCAGGGCGGCGGTGTTGCGGTCCTTGTTGTTCTCCAGGTGGAAGTTGAGGTCCCCTAGGAGGATGTAGTCAGCGGAGGGGAGGGCGTGCGGGCTGATGAAGTCCGTGATGTCTTCGCTGAATTGTGTGCGTGGTCCCGGGGGTCTGTAGACGAGGGTGCCTCTGAGGGTCGTCTTTGGGTCGGTGTGTATCTGGAAGTGGAGGTGCTCGGCGGCGGCGAAGGTGTCGTCGGCGGCGGCGAAGGTGTCGTCGGAGTCGGTCGTGATGCGGATGGTGTTCTTGTGGACGATGGCGATGACTCCTCCGGTCTGGTTGACGCAGTCCCTCCTGATGATCTTGTACCGGTCCGGGATGGCGATGGCGATGTCGGGGGCTGAGGAGACGTTCATCCAGGTTTCCGTGAGGAAGGCGATGTCTGGTGATGTTGTGTCGAGGAGGTTCCAGAGTTCCACGGCGTGTCTGTGGACGGAGCGGGTGTTGAGCAGGATGCACTTGAGGTGGTTGCTGCAGGTGCTTGGCTTGGCGGGTGCGGTGCAGGTTCGGAGGCAGGTGAACTTGCAGGTCTGGCAGGTGAAGGGTCCGTGGATGCGTTTCGGGGAGGCCCGGCGGCAGGCGGGGTTCCCGCCGGCATTGAGTGCGTTGAGGGCGGCGGCGTTGTAGGTCTGTCGGGTCGTCTTGCATCGGGATTAAAAGATGCAGAAAATCTCTGCTTCAAAATGAAAATAGATAACCACACTACTTTTGCCGGAGTACTGGTATATAGACCCCCTGGGCCCACAGGAAACTTCCTGGACACAGTGGTGACCATCTGAGTCCCCTGGTGGTGCGCTACTCCAATTTCACAGTTTTGGGAGACTTCAATTTACATCTAGAAGTGGATGACTGCCCAAATACAAAAAGCTTTATGGAAATTTTAAATTCCCTTGGCCTTGAAATTCAAAACAGAGGATCCACTCACAAAGCAGGGCATACCCTGGATGGGATATGGTCTAATACCACTGATTTAATAACGACCTCCCCAGCTACCCTCATTTGGACAGACCATAAACTGGTGCCCTTTAATTTCAACTATGATAACATACACACTAAGGAAAAATCCACCATCAAGCCCCCCACTCGAAACTGGAAGAATATGCTTGCAAGTCCGGACCTACGGACCTTGGCTGAAACTACTAAACCCACCTTGACAGGTGATCCTGACACAGACACCGACCTGTTCAACAAATGGATGCTCTCCATAGCAAACACTCTAGCTCCCTGGAAGAAAGGCAAGACCATAAAACGCAAATCAGCCCCCTGGTATACACCCCAATTAAAAGCCATGAAAGACCAGTGCAGACAGCTAGAAAAAAAATGGAGGAAACATTATAAGACTGAGGATATGAAGCATTTTAGGATAGGATTGAATGCTTATCACTTACAAATCAAGTCTGCGAAGGAAAATCACTATACAAATCTTATCAGCGGAGCAGATGATAACCAAAAGACTATCTTCAAAATAGTCAAATCCTTCACAAACCCGGCCAGTCTAGACTGTGAAATACCCCCTTCACAAGACATCGCAGAGTACTTCGAAAACAAAATGAAAGATTTAAAAAAAGGCTTTCTCGACAGCCCAGCCCATCGTTCGATAGCCCAAGATTCAGAAATTAAAGAATAACTTAAGTACTTCAAAGAAATCAGTTTAGAAGTATCCAGGAAGGCTATCCTATCCTGCAAATCAGGCTCCCCCTTTGACCCATGCCCGCCAAAAATTCTTCATTCACTAGTAGACATAGTAAACCCGGTCATTAACCAAATTATCAACACCACATTTAATTCGGCAAACATACCCGATCTTTGGAAAACGGCCGCGGTCAAATCACTTCAAAAGAAGAAATTCTCGGACCCCACCACTCTTTCCAATCTGAGACCCATCTCTCTTCTCCCCTGTCTGAGTAAAATCGCTGAGAAAATAGTCAATACTCAACTGAATGAATTTTTTGAAAATTCCAATATCCTTCACTCCAAACAATCTGGCTTCAGATCAGGACATTCAACAGAATCAGTACTGCTCCATACCACTGACACCCTAAAGGCCGCTCTGGACCAGGGTAGGGAAAGCCGTGCTGATTCTGTTGGATCTCTCCGCGGCGTTCGATACTGTCTCCCATATCATACTGCTAGATAGATTGGAATAAACAACAAAGCCCTCGACTGGATTAAATCATTTCTGAGAAATAGAAACCAGATTGTCACACTAGGCAGCTACAAATCGGAAGGAAAGTCCATTTCCTCGGGGGTCCCTCAGGGATCTTCCCTGAGTCCGACCCTCTTTAACTTATACATGTCCCCGCTGCTTTCCCTGATTAACTCCTTCAACATTGAAGCAATTGCTTACGCAGATGATACACAACTGATTCTCACCCTGGATAAAAACTCCGCCGCTGCTGAAGAAAAATTCCACCTCTGCCTCACCTCGGTAATGAAGTGGATGGAATCAAATCATCTCAGATGCAATAGCTCTAAAACAGAGATCATGTTGTTCGGAAAATCAAACAATTTCAAACCCACCTTATGGTGGCCTTTAAATTCAGACCCTCCGCCCAACACAGTAGACACCGCAAAAAACATAGGTTTTAAATTCGAGCCTACGATTTCTTTTCATAAGCAGGCACTTACTGTGGCAGGCACATGCTTTCAAATTATAAGAACCCTAAGAAAATTCTTTGACCTTCTCCCTCTGCATGCTAGAAAGACGGTGGCAGGGGCTTTGATCTTATCACACTTAGATTACTGCAACAGCCTGTATGCAGGACCTAAAAAGATGGTGGTAAAAAGATTACAAGTGGTCCAGAACTCCGCCGCTAGGCTGGTACTCGGCCTCCCTAAGCGCTCTTCCTCAGCCGAAGCATTAAAAATCCTCCACTGGTTACCTATCCACAAAAGGATCCTGTTTAAGGTATTAACCACCATCTACAAAGCCATAAGTGAAACTGGGCCACAATATCTGAGAAAGGAAATTAGACCCTACAAAACCAAACAAACCTTGCGGTCTACATCAGAAAACCTACTCACCATCCCCAGCTTTAAAATGAAAATCCGGGGAGGAAAAACCCTGGCCGCACTGGGTTCAAAGGCCTGGAACAACCTGCCAACACAACTAAGACACACCAATAACGAACCCACCTTCAGGAAGCTCCTAAAAACCTGGATTTTTGGTACCCCAGACCATCTAATCCTATCGCTAATATAATCCTTCACACCCACCTAAATATGTGAGTAAAAAAGGTTAAAAATTCCCTGGCTAGTAGAAAAAATATATTTTATTCGCTTCTCTGGCTGGGAATGTTAACCTGAGTAATAATGGTAACCCCGATAAAATGTGGACGTTGTAAACTATGTGCAATCGTATTGATATGTTTATGGTTTCCCCCTTTTTTTCCCATTTTCTCTTACAGAGACCAGTGTGTCAATATTTTCAAAAATCATTTTGAAAAGACTTTTCATTACGCTTCACCTAGGGCCAACTCAAGCCCTGAAGCTCAAACTGACAGCCTATTTTTGCTACCAGTTTGTAGGACTCTAGGCTTACAACTTTAGAACTGAGTACCAACCGGTTGGGACCATCAGAGGTCCTGATGAACAAGCAGTAGGGGACTGCTTGTGAAACATGTCGACCAGGTAGCTAGCTAATAGCTCTACCACAAAACCCCTTTTTTAACATTCCCAGCCAGAGAAGCGAATAAAATATATTTTTTCTACTAGCCAGGGAATTTTTTACCTTTTTACTCACATATTTAGGTCCCTACACTTCACTGAAATCACTTACACTGCACCAACACATAGCCTTCTGTCACAAAAACAGTGATCCCGGGTAATCCGTAGGTCGTAGCACGTCCCGTCCCGTAGAGGGACGGGAAGACCCCAATGATGAAGCATGACACTAAGGGATTCTTAGTGTGTGAGGGGTATTTTAAAAGCACATAGTGCCCTCGTCTTACCAATCTAAGAGAGAGCCTAGTACCGCACTTCTATATTTGTTAAAATCCTAAAAAATTAAAAATGTATCACCAGCACACACTATAAATCCTGCCACATTCATAGCACACCCAGTACAGGAAGGAGATGAAGTTCATGACACCTCCACATTTACCCCAAATGAGGCTCTAAGGGTAGGAGATGAGCCAATACCCAAAAGTACAATATACTTTGTTGATGGCTCATCCACAATTGACCAAGAAACAGGTTTACGGCATACTGGTGCAGCAGTAGTGGAGGGGAAGATACAGAGTGATATCATCTTGATAACAGAGCAAATAAGCCATTATTCAGCACAAGCAGCAGAGCTTGGCTGGTTGCCCTGGAACACAGGAGGGGACACAATATTCAAGTGTATTCAGATTCAGCATATGTCACCACCACAGTACATTTTATCATCTCTAGGTGGAAAAGAAGGGGATTTCTCAAAAGCGAAGGTTACCCAGTAGCACATAGAGATATTTTAGAACTCATCATTGAAGCACTACAATTGACAACTAGAGTGGCATTAGTAAAGTGTTCAGCACACACAGGAACACAGAAATTTGTGCCGAGCTACTATAAAAGCAACAAGATGCACACGACCAACACACCAAATTTTCTATGCAGGAGAAAAATAGGAGGATGACGAAAATAAGACAGATGAAATGAACTTATCCAAAACAAAACCATATATTGAGACTTCCCAGCTACATCTCAGAGAACTGCAAGAGGCAGCACCCGAGTTTGTGAAAGACCTCTGGAAACAGAGAGGATGGCAATAATCAAGCACTGACTGAATATTCAGACAACGCACTAGAGGCAAACATGTGATTCCCCAACAGCTACTGATCATTGCTTTAGATCAAATTAATCACCCTGCACACACCCTCATTACTCCAATGAGTTGCAGTTAGAATGGTTCATACCAGATTTACATGAGATGGTGACTATGTATTTAAGTGAGTGCCAAAACTGTCAAAAACATTCTCCAAAACCAACTCTAAAAGTGATCACGTCAACAATACCATGCCCACAGGTTCCTTTTTGAGCTTTACAAATTGACTTTGTTGATATGCTAGATAAGTGCAACAATGACAGGTACCTATTAGTTGTAGTCTGTCCATTCTCACAATTGATAGAGACAGGCCTATGTGTACACTGTGATGCAAAATCAGCTGCTAACTTACTAGCAAGAGAGGTTATACTAAGATAGGGAGTCCCAGAAGCAATAAGATCAGATAGTAGAACTCATTTAGTAAATTATATCTTCAAGAATATCACAGATATAAGATATAATCTGACGTCAGTTTATCACCCACAAAGCAACAGAATTGTAGAATGCCTTGATGGCCTTCTAAAATACAAAATTAGCAAAGTATCAGCAACCTTGAACAAAAAATGGTTCCACTGCCTTCCCATTACATTATTCTCACTTTGAAACACCAAGTGCTGATGCACAAATTACTTACCTTCGGGAAGAAACAGTAGTTAGTATAATATTCCTTACCTTAGAATATCCCCAGGCGTCAGACTGGATCTGGAAACATTTCCGTAGCAGTACCACTGCGCGTCGGTAGGCATCGTCTGCGGCTTTGCGTCCATCGTCGGCGTCGTTGGCGCTGGGATGACGTCGCCGGAGTACTTAGACGCCGCCCTTGCGCGCCGACGTCAGTTCTTATACACAGCTTTTCCGCGCCAGAAACTCAGAGCCATGATAAAAACCAACACTGGTGCCATGAATGGATGACCTTAACCCTAGATATCGGTTCGCAGAACGGGGAGGATGGGTGGGGTGATCAGGAATCTAATACTAACTACTGTTTCTTTCAGATATATCGTTACCGAAGATAAGTAACTTGTGAATCTGAAAGAAACAGGTTAGTATTATATTACTTACCTTAGAATAGATACCTCAGCAATACAACCCCGGTGGTGGGTCTGCGAAACAATGATCACACCAGAAAGTCCTGGAGAACGGAACGGCCGAAAAAGCCATCTCTCCGGACTTGGCTGTCCAGGCAGTAGTGTCTTGCGAACATGTGCAGCGAGGCCCACGTAGCTGCCTGACAGATGTCCTGCAAGGGGACTCCCCAACCCATGGCAGTAGTAGCCGCCGTGGCCCGAGTGGAATGGCGCCGTAGCCCCACAGGAGGCTCCTTTTTAGCCTGAGAGTAACAAGCCTTGATGCACAAGACAACCATCGAGTAATGGTCAGATTGTGCACCGCCCGTCCCTTCTTAGCGCCCACGTAACCAACAAAGAGTTGGTCATCCACCCGGAACTGGCGTGTGCGATCCAGATAATATGAGAGCGCACGTTTTGGGTCCAGACGGTGGAGCCTCTCTTCCTCTTTCGAGGGATGCGGAGGCGGAAAGAAGGTGGGCAAGGTGATGGACTGCCGGATGTGGAAGGCTGTGACTACCTTGGGCAGGAAAGTGGGTCGCATCCGCAACACAACTTTGTCCGGATGGACAGAAATTAAGGGAGGTTGAGAAGAAAGAGCCTGCAGCTCACTCACTCTCCTGGCAGAGGTGATAGCAACCAGGAAAGCAGTCTTAAGAGTAAGGAGACGAAGAGGACAGTTATGAAGTGGCTCGAAGGGAGCGCACATCAGATTAGTCAGAACAAGGTTCAAGTCCCACTGAGGCATCACGAAAGGAATAGGAGGGAACATATGAGTGATGCCCTTCAAAAACCTATTTACAACCGGGGACTTGAACAAAGAGGGCTGATCAGGGAGCCTTAAGAAGGCGGAAATGGCAGAGAGGTAGCCCTTTAGAGCGCCCAGAGCAGAGCCCTGCTGGGCAAGAGAAAGAAGAAAGAGGAGAACCTCTGAAAGAGGGACAGAAAGGGGATCCACAGCCTTTGCTGTGCCACAAATTTGTTCCACCTGCAGGCGTATACAGATTTTGTGGAGGGACGCCTGGCTGCCAGAATGACATTACAGACTTCAGGAGGCAAGTCAAATGGCTTCAACTGCCGCCGCTCAATCTCCATGCATGTAAGTGGAGACTGGACAGGTTTGGGTGGAGGACCGTCCCCTGCTGCTGCGACAGAAGGTCCTCCTGAAGAGGCAGACGAATCGGGGGATCGACTGACATGCTAAGTAGCTCGGGATACCAGTATCTTTATGCCCAGTCCAGAGCCACAAGGATGACTTGGGCCCGGTCGCGCCTGATCTTCTTCAGCACTCTGAGCAGAAGTGGTATAGGCGGAAAGGCGTACAACAGACCGCAACTCCATTCGCGACGAAAAGCGGCTCCGAGCGAGTGCCGTCTTGGGAATTCCAACGCACAGAACTGATGACATTGAGCGTTCTCTACTGTGGCAAATAAATCTAACCAAGGCTCTCCCCACTGCTGAAAGAGGCCTTGCGCCACGTCCGAGTTCAGACGCCATTCGTGATCCATCATGCACCGACGGCTGAGTTCGTCCGCCCTGGTGTTCAGGGAACCTGCCAGGCTTTGAACCACCAGGGTCACGCCCTGATGTTCCAGCCACTGCCAGAGGCACAGAACCTCCTGGCAAAGGGTCCACGACCCACCCCTCCCTGTTTGTTGCAGTACCACATGGCGGTGGTGTTGTCCGTGAACACCTGCACTGCACTCCCCCAGACAGAGGGGAGGAATGCCTTCAGTGCAAGCCGGATCGCCCGCAGCTCCAGAAGATTGATGTGGAGCCGGGACTCCCCCGGAGACCAGAGGCCTCTGATCTCTGCCTCTTTCATGTGGCCCCCCAGCCCTGGAGGAACGAGTTCGACACAACTACATGCTCCGGGTGGGGTAGGAGAGGAATCTGCCGCTGACCCAATCGCGGTCCGTGAGCCACCAATGCAACTGTCTTGCAGTGCCCTCCGAGATCAAGACATGGTCAGACAAGTTGCCCTGATGTTGGGCCCATTGAAACTTCAGGTCCCACTGCAGAGCCCGAAACCGCCACCTGGTGTGATGCACCAGAAGGATGCAGGAGGCCATCAGCACCAGAAGCCGCAGTGTCAACCTGACCGAGACTAGGGATAAAGGCTGAATGATCGGAATCAGAGCCTGAATATCCCAAACCCGCTGTTCGGGAGGATAAACCCGAAACTGCGCCGAGTCTAGAACCGCTCCGATGAAGAGGAGCTTCTGAGAGGGACACAGGTGAGACTTCGGCACATTGATGGAGAACCCCAGCAGGTGCAGGAGGTCGGCCGTAGTCTGGAGGTTGCTGAGGACTGTCTGGGGCGAGCCCACCTTCAACAACTAGTCATCGAGGTAGGGGAAGACTGACATCCCTAACCTGCGCAGATGAGCTGCGACCACCGCCATCACTTTCGTGAACACCCGAGGGGCGCTGGTAAGGCCGATGGGGAGCACGGTAAACTGAAAGTGCTCGTGGCCTACCGTGAACCGCAGGTAGCGCCGGTGGGCCGGCAAGACGGGGATGTGGAAATAGGCGTCCTGCAAGTCCAACGCTACCATCCAGTCTCCCGGGTCTAGGCAGCTAAGACCTGAGCCAAAGTCAGAATCTTGAACTCCTCCTTCCGGAGGAAGCCGTTGACGTTCCGGAGGTTCAAGATAGGGCGTAGGCCCCCTTTGCCCTTCTTGGGAACCAGAAAATAGTGGGAGTAACAACCACACCCTACTTCTGGCCCAGGAACGCGCTTGATGGCCCTCTTGGCCAAGAGGGCCATAACTTCCTCTTGCAGAAGTTGCAAGTGATCCCCCGACACCCGGTGGTGCTGCTGTGGCATGGTTGGAGGGGTCGCCTCGAAGGGGAGGGAGTAGCCCCTTCGGACGATTTGCAGCACCCAGCTGTCCGATGTGATGGAGCGCCAGTGGAGGAGGTGATGGTGAACCCTGCCCCCCACTGGCGTCAAATGGGCCTCAAAGCTCGGACTAGGAAGGCTTTGAGGCGGATGCTGCCGGGGTGGATGTGGACTGGCCGCGCCGTTGTCCCCTGTTACCGCCGCGACAGTAACCACGTCCGCCACCGCGCTGAATGTTAGTCTGCGGCCCGTGGCTGGCAGGACGTGTGGGAGCACCCCTTCCGTGGCCATGAAAGGAGCGCTGGGCAGAAGATTGCTGGTGCGGGGCCGACAGGCCCAAGGACTTGGCTGTAGCCCTGGAGTCCTTAAAGCGTTCCAGCGCATGATCTGCCTTGCCACCGAAGAGGTGGCTGCCATCGAATGGCATGTACATAAGGGTGTTTTGGACATCGGCTGAAAAGTTGGCGGACCTCAGCCAGGCGTGGTGGCGAACCGCCACAGACCTGGAAATGGCTCTTCCTAGCGAGTCCGTGGTATCCAGTCCACATCTTATAGAGTACCGCGCTGCGTCCCTCCCCTCTGAAAGGGCTTGAGCGAGTTTCGCCCGGGCTCCCTCCGGGCACTCAGGCAGCACGGCCACAACAGTATCCCACAGAGAGTGAGTGTAACGGCCCAAGAGGCACGCGTTGTTGACAAACCGCAACCCCAAACTAAGGGAGGAGAACATCTTCTTTCCGAACTGTTCATACCTTTTGGATTCCCGATCTAGTGGTGCCGTCGGGAATGCGGATTGGGAGGTAGAGGCCTGGATAACCAGACTCTCGGGGTGGGGTGGGTGGACAAGCAACTAGGGTCGCCCGGGCTGGGCGGTGGCGCCTAGCGACGTTCCTATCTACAGGAGGACCTGTAGTGGGCCTGGACCAAGTGCCCAACAGGACGTCTGTGAGAGCCTCATTAAACGACAGTAGAGGCTCTGGGGAGCTTACCTGCGGTTTAAGGACCTCTGTGAGGATGTTGGACCTCACTGTTGCAACGGGGAGCTCAAGAGCCAAGGCCTTGGCTGCCCTTATCAGCACCACACTATAAGCTGCCCCCTCCTCCGTAGCCACGGTAGGAGGGGAGACAAAACCAGTGTCTGGGGAGGTATCCAGGCCCCTGGCTTCTCCTAGTTCCCGTGTCCAGTCCTCATATGACTGGCACTCACGTGCCTGGGGGTCCTCAGACCCCCCCCCCCCAGTCTCCCTCGTCATGGATAAAAGATGGACCCAGATCCTCGAAGAATTCCTCTTTGGCCGGCGCCGAATGCGGCGTCGAGCGACACCGCTCTGACGCCGAATCTGGACCAAGGGTTGGACCAAGGACGGCGTGGGGGGCGACACCCTAGGGTTTGACGCCGGCGGGATCGTAAGGTCGACCAGTGGCGACCCGGAACCGGATCCAGGTGGGCCTTGCGGCGCCAGGACCGATGTCTGAGACAGCGCCGGGGCCAAAGCACCCGACAGCGCCAGGGCCGAAGCACCCGGCCCGCTTGGGCTCCCGGTCGGGTCGGCTGGGCCCGAAGGCACCGCGGAACCCGACGGAGGAGAGAGCAACCTCATGGCCATGAGGAAGGTGTCGATCTCCTCCGGCGTCGCGTTCTGCCCAGGGACCGGCGGGTATGGAGCAGGCCGCGACACCTGCGGCTCCGGCGGAGCCGCGTGGGCGGTGTCACCCGAACCTCCGGCCGCGTCGCGTGAGCGTCGGGGGGAGTCAGAAGAGCGATGTCGCCTCTACGACTTCTTGTGCCTCTTACTTGAGGACTTGGAGCCCGACGAGTGGTGTTGACTCGCCGAGCTGTGATGACTCCGGCCCCACGACCGGTCCCTCGACCTCCTTCCGGACCGGGACCTCGAGCGGCGTGGGGCCGACTGCCGGAGCTCGAGGCGCTTACGGGACCGCTACCGCCTAGCCTTCGACGTCAAGGCCCGGCAGTCGGGGCACGACTTGTCATCGTGGTCGGGCCCCAAGCAATGTAAGCACCGGCGGTGGGGGTCGGTAACCGACATCAGTCGGTTGCCGTCGGCACAGGGCTTGAACCCGGGAATCCCTACTGGCACCGAAGGAGTCGCACGACTCGAAACGGATCCAAATGCATCGAAAAAGCTTAGTCAAAAAGTGACTAAAGGGTACCACTTTCTCCGGACCGGCGCTTGCTGATGCGGAAAAAAGAAGAACAGACATCAGCGCGCAAGGGCGGCGTCTAAGTACTCCAGCGATGTCATCCCGGCGCCAACGACGGACGCGGAGCCGCAGACGACGCCTACCGGCGCGCAGGGGTACTGCTACGCAAAACTTTCCGGATCCAGTCTGACGCCTGGGGATATTCTAAGGTAAGGAATCTAATACTAAACTGTTTCTTTCAGATCATCACCTCACACTCCATCAGATAGTGACAGGGAGGATTATTAAAATGCAGCACCCTCCATCCAGACGTGGAAAGACTAAGTTGGAAGGATCTACACAGTCATTGAATCAATGGATACAGCACTGAAAGTGAAAGACAGGGGGGGAGGAGCTTCGCGCGTATCCAAGATGGACGCGTGAGCACAGGGCTCCCGAGACCCTTTCCGCCTCCCGCATCTATCCTGTAAATAATCCTGATTTGGACGACGGGTACTTATCGCTCATGCCCTGCTGATGAACACACTTTTTCCGAAAAAATCGAATTGGCCGCCGGGAACCGGACTTACTGCACTTTGAACTTTGCGGCCTCTACCGAAGACCATCCGGGGGCTTGAGTCCCAGAGGTACCCAGGTGGCAATTGAACAACAACGGCTGGTGCGACACATCCGCTGCCCCTGTGGTACTTTCGGTTTCGCTCTTGGTCACTGTAGACGGCGACTTGCTGCCGATCGGCGCGTCTGCCCTGATTCTGCTGCCAACCCTAGGCAGGCTTTGGATCCTTGCCCTCTCGCCTCTGCGGCTTGCCACGACGGTAATCATTCTGACCAGATCCCAAAGGTTCCGTCAGAGCTCGTCGCCCATCATGGCGGGTAGGGCGGATGTTGAGAAGCGTACCACCAGAGGCCCATCCCGAGGGGGGGTTGCCCAATCCCAGACTATAGATCGCTTTACTCGCCCAAAGGGATCCCCAGGCGGAGCGAGTAAGGTCCTCGAGGAAACTGGTGATGGTGCTCCTGAAACTGAGGAGCCAACTTTGAAGGATGTTATGGGCGCCATTGCAAAGATAGACACGGTGGCGATCGAAGTCAATCTCATCAGGGCGGACTTGGGGAAAACCAATGAGCGGGTCAAGTCCCTTGATATCAAGACTGCGAGCCTGACCACGGATGTCTCGGATCTCCAGACCGAAGTCCGCAATCTCCGAACGTCCAGAGACCCGTTTGCCCGTCGGCTGGATGTTTTCGAGAGCCGGGCCAGACGCAACAACGTTCGCATCGTGGGTGTTCCGGAGAACTCCGCGGACTGGTCTACAGACGTCCTGGTGGAAGACCTTGTCTTGAACCACTTGGCACCGAAGGGCCTCAGTAAACTTTTCGCAGTGGAGCGGGCTCATAGAGTCCCTGGTGGGAAGCCTAAGCCAGGAGCCACTCCGAGGCTCATAATAGCCAGGATTTTTAACTTTCGGGACAGGGACGCTATCCTGCAAGCCTCACGTACCAATGGTCCCACCAAGTTTGAGAACGTGTCGATCAGTTTTTACCCGGACTTTACACAGGCGGTGCAGAAACAACGTATGGGCTTTACGGGGGTGAAAAGGCGACTCAGGGACATGGGACTGAAATACGCAATGCTTTTCCCGGCCCGCCTGATTGAACATGGAGAACGTGAGTTCTTTTTTGACCGCCCCGAGGTGGCCAGTGACTGGTTAGACACTTTGTCGATGCGCCATACCAGCCCGGAGAGCTCGAGGGGCGCCGAAGGCGGCTTGGAAGAACAGGAGTAGTGAGTCTACGCCGGCGAGCCTGACTTTATGGCAGTGGCTCTGTGACTGTTATGTTTCTACCGTATGGATACCCGGGGGTGGGGGGATTCAGGACTCTTCCTCCTCTGGGGACTCTTCTCTCTTCTTGTAGGTTAGTTTAATGGGGCGACAGGCACACTGCAAGTTGGGGTGGCTTTTTGGTCTACCGCAGGGGTGCAGGGTGGGGGGTGTGTGTTTTGTGGGTTCTTTGGGGGTGGTCTTTTCTTTCTTGTTTGTATTGAGGCTGCGCTTTGTTCCATATTGGCTGCTATGTGCCTGTTTCGTGGCGGGGGGGACAGAATGTTCACTTCTGGGACGGGGGTAGGGGGCTGAGGGTACTGAGCTGGAACGTCAACGGTCTTGGGGATAGGATAAAACGGGGGATAGTGCTGCAATATTTGAAGCGATGCTCCCCGGATATAGTTTTACTCCAAGAGACACATTTAGTAGGAAATACATGCCATGCGCTGAATAGGCGGGGTTACCGGTTGGTGGCCCACTCCGGATTTTCCACTGGGTCAAGGGGGGCGGGCATCCTGGTCAGGAACTCTCTCCCCCTGGAGATAGATGGCACGGTGCTGGATGATAGAGGCCGCTACGCGGCTATTACGGGTAGGTGGGAGGGGAGGATGATCTCCATATTGTCTGTGTATGTTCCGCCTGGTCTACAGTCCACCACATTCACTGATTTGGGTAGGGTGGTTCTGGGGTTTCCTGACAGCTTGTTGGTAGTGGGTGGCGATTTTAATTCAGTTGTTAATGGGGAGGAAGATCGTAGCCCCCCCAGACTCCTTCCCACATCGCAGCTATGGCTGGGGAAATTTTTGGACACGTTGGGTCTGGCGGATTGTTGGAGGCAACTGCACCCTGGACAGCTCCAGTACACCTTTTACTCGGGAGCTCATGGGAGTCTCTTGAGACGTGATTATATCCTCGTACCGGCGGTGCAGATGGTCTCTGTAAGCGAAATCAGGCATTTAGCTAGGGGGGTCTCCGACCACTCCCCACTCTGGCTCACTATTGATGTACAGCTGGGGTCCGGGGGTCGGATTGCCCCGATCAACCCATGGCACTTTCATAACCCCAAAATTAGATCGGAGGTGGTTAAGTGTATGGACTTCTATTTGGCTGAGAATGAGGGGTCGGTGTCCTCCCCTGTCTCCTTGTGGGAGGCTTATAAAACTGTGATTCGTGGTCAGACTCTGTCCTTGATTGCTAGCGAGAGGAGGCGCAAAAATGAGGAAGTGGTGGGCTTGGAAAATGAAATTACCGGGTTGGAGGAACAGTTGGAGTCTGGGGCTACGCCTGAGAGACTGCACTTTTTGGCTCTTAAACAGTCTGAATATAGGGCTCTGGTGACTGACGCGGCCAAGGCAATGAATCGTGAGCAACAGGGGCGTTTGTATGATGTGGGTGACAAAGCAGGAAAGTTGATTGCTTGGCTAGACAAACGAGATAGATTGAATTGGGTGGTGCCTGTTGTTGAGGAAGTGGACGGAACGCGAGTGGTGGACCCGGTTGAGATAGTCGAGGTCTTTTCCCAGCATTTTCGGAACGTTTACGCGCCGGACTCGGGTAGACCGGAGGAAGACTCGCACTTATTGCTTCGGGATGTCGCGTTGCCTAGCCTGTCGGAATCGGACTGGGAGCTTATGGAGGCGCAATTTTCCACCGATGAAGTTGCGCTCGCTATCCGCTCACTTCGCTCGGGGAAGGCCTCTGGTCCGAACGGTATACCAGTCGAACTGCACAAGCTCTGCCCTGACAAAATGGCGCCGTATCTTTGTCGGATGTTCTCGGCATCGCGAGACCGTGGGTCCCTTCCCCGGGATCAGAGACTGGCGTCCATTGCGGTCATCCATAAAGATGGCAAACCCCGCGAACACTGTTCATCGTATCGGCTGATATCGCTTTTGAATGCGGAACCCAAGATCCTGGCGAAGCTCTTGGCAAACCGGCTGATTACGGTGATCAGTGACTTGATACACCCGGACCAGTCTGGTTTTATCCCCCATCGGAACACCGCGCTCAATCTTCGCCGTCTTCATGGTGTCTTGGCGAGGGCAGGGTCTCTTAATGAGCCGGCCATCTTGGTTTCTCTTGACGCCTCGATGGCCTTCGACACGGTGGAATGGCCATATCTGTGGGCTGCTCTTGCTAAGTTTGGCTTTGGCTCTAAGTTCATTGAGTGGGTCAGGCTCCTGTATGAGCAACCGCTGGCTCAGGTGGTGGTCAACGGCAGGGCCTCGGAACCCATTGTTCTCGGACGCGGCACGCGGCAGGGGTGCCCTTTGTCGCCGCTCCTATTTGCGCTTGCCCTTGAACCCCTTGCTGCGTGGCTCCACTGGGAGCCCTCGCTCAAGGGCATTCGATGGTCCCCTGACTTCGAGGATCGTATATCACTATATGCTGACGACATATTGTTGTACCTGACCTCTCCCCGTAAGTCACTGGGAGTACTCTTCGACGTCTTGAGTTCCTTCGGGAGGAACTCCGGTTTGGTTATCAATTGGGCCAAGTCCTGTATCTACCCACTCACTGGAGAATCACCTTCTCTGCCCCGCGTTTGCCCGATCCCCGTTTCTAGAGGTGGCTTTAAATACTTAGGGATTTACATCTCATTGGACCCCGCGGTACGATATGAGCGGAATCTATTACCTCCGCTTGCCCGGCTTAGGTCGGATGTTGCGGCGTGGTGTGGCTTGCCTCTGTCCCCCTTGGGAAGGGCGGCCCTGTTCAAGATGATGTCTCTTCCCCGCTTCCTGTACGCCGTCCAAAACACACTTGATCTGGTGCCGGCTAGCTATTTTCGTGAAATTGAGGGCCTCCAGAGGAGACTGGTGTGGGGCGGGCGGCCCCGCATTGCATTGGCAAAGTTGACTTTGCCCTGGTACGACGGTGGTATAGCGTTGCCTGATATTAAAAGATACTACTGGGCATCTTAATTGAGCGCTGTTAACCATGCCATGTACGGTCCTGTTCCGAATCCCGCATTCGAGATGGATAGGTGGCAACTGCCCGGGGGCGGGCGACTATAATAGAGCGCTCTATTCTAGAGCTGCCAGGAAGAACCTGACGGGTCCCACTGGGGTGGCGGTGCGAGTGTGGGGTAGTGCAACTACGGCTACGCGGTGGACGGATAGGCTGACTAGAATGACCCCCTTATATGCTGCGGAGAGACTGGGTGGTCTATGGACATCGAAGGGATTCGATAGATGGGACCTTATTGGCATCAGCAAAGTGGGCGACTTCTGGGCTAAAAATAGAGTTAAGACTTTTGATGAACTGAAGCGGGAGTATAAATTGAGTGATAAAGAATATTTCCGATATCTCCAGGTACGTCACGCACTTGAATCGGTTTTCCCAGCTGGATCTGCGATCCCGGAGTCTTCTCCCCTGGAGGACAGAGTGCTGGACGGGCACGTCCCTAACAGCACTATCTCTCTTATCTATAAAAAACTCATCAATGACCGTTCGGACCTCCTTATACAGCTTCGGGGTGTGTGGACTGGCGATGGCCTGGAATTGGACGATGAAGATTGGCAGGCTGCGCTATCCTCTCCTAAAGAGGTCGCGATTCCGGCGCGTCTCCGACTGGTACAGCTGAAGATTCTGCACCGAGTCTATGTTACGGGTCCACGATTGATGCATATGGGTTATTCTGCGGATGGGCTGTGTAGACGTGGCTGTGGTATGCTTGCTACCTTCCTCCACATTATATGGGAATGTCCGGAGGTAGTGGTTTTTTGGACTCGAGTGCATGCGGTGATGGGTGAGGTGACGGGCGTTGGGTTATTGCCTGAGGCCAGACGCTGTTTGTTGAACGTCTGGGAGCCGAATGACTGCACTGTTGCTCAGACTCAATGGGTCACGCTGGGCAACATGGTGGCGAAAAGGGACATTGCTCAATTGTGGGGATCTCAGAGGGCGCCATCAGTCCTCTCCTGGAAAGAAAACATGGACTGGTGCATGTTTAGAGAAAAAATCGTGTATGTTTCCCGTGGTAGGTCCAAGAAATGGGGCAGGATATGGGTCAATGGAATTCATACCGAGGAGAGATATGCGCTCCCCCCCCTACTGCAGCTCTCGACATTCCTCAATCTCCTTGACTGTGCGTTTCAGTGTCCCGGTTTCCCGTTGTGTGTGATGTGTTGCTTGCTCTCTGCCCCCCCCCCCTTCTACCAGGGTCTCTCCTTCTTCATTGCACTGATTACTGTTCGCCATCTCCCCCTGCCGTATGAGACAGTCATTACATTGCAAGGTACCGCCTCGACTCTTTTTATGTTTTAGTTTTTGTTGTTTATATTGTATAAAATGTGAAACCTTTTATTTATCCTCTTATTGCCACGAGCACTAGATAACATCGTGCTTTTTCGCTGCCGGGCCTTCGGGTTGTCGGCTGATGAGCTGTGTCTTATTGTGCTACTGTTAATGCGTATAACTGGCCGGCCCTGGTGGTTGTAGGCCTATAACTGTATTCCTTTTCTTACAAATAAAGGTTTTAAAAAAAAAAAAGAAAGTGAAAGACAGGACACCACGGATCCATCTCACACACATACAACAGACAAACAAGGCTTAATACCAGGAGAATTAGAGGAAATAAAAGTGAGGGGGCAGAAGAAAGGAGAAGCAACCGGAGACATCCTCACCTCCAACATGGCATTTGGACTTTGCTTCACCTTAAAGAGATATGAGATATGCATTATTTTGTCTTTTTTTCTGTTATGCGCAGGTGGGTTGTGTATGTATATATTTATAATTCACTGAAAAAAACATAGGTTTCAGGGGTGTTAGTTAGCTGGACATTTCACTCGTACAAAACCAGAGACATTCTCCGTTATAATTAGTTCAGCTAACTATAACTCGCGTCCCCGCAATGCACTGCTGATGACATCACATATTACATCACTCATGACATGGTCAGTGACATCACTGATGACATCTAAAATGACATCACTAATGACATCATCCAGTGACTGTGTGTTTCTCTAAAGTTTAAATATGGTTAATATGTATAGGGAAAGGCATATTGAAGAATGAGTGGGTGTATAAGTGTCTGAATGGATGATTTAGTAGGTGCGTGACTGAGTCTAAGTGAGTGATTAAACGTATCTTATTGAATGCATGGGTTAGTGACTAAACTGTGTGAATGTCTGTATCCGTCTGTCTGTTGGTGTGTAAGCGGCTGCATGGGTTTGTGAATATCTACGTGACTGTCTATATGAGTGTTTGTGTGGGTGAGGTGTGTGTGACTCTGCATAGATGTGTGAGTGGGCTCTTACCGGAGGTACCTGGTGGGCTAGTTGGCCCCCAGGGGCCCTCAGGATTGAAGGGGAATTAATTCTCCAACTTAAAACGCGTCACAGGGCGTGTTTGAACGTGTCACCTCAGGCCCTCCCCCTCCCTTCACCACTGTGTAAACACGCCCTGTAGCACGTTTAAAGTTGGGGGACTAAGGGCCAGATGTAGGTAATTTTATTTTACCACCTCTTAAATACCGAATCATACCGAATCGGTATTTAAGAAGTGGTAAAATAGAGGGGGGGAGATGTAGGTATTTCCAGATGTGGAAATACCGAATCGTTAAGATTCGGTATTTACCGAATCTGGAAATACCGAATCGGTATTTCCCATTGATTCCTATGGGCTGTGAAGCCCATAGGAATCAATGGGCAATACCGATTCTGTAATTACAGAATCGGTAAATACCGATTTTAGCAAGGGTGCAGGGGGTGTCACTTTGACACCCTCTGGAACCCCAAAAATAGGCATGTGCGCCATGTGGCACACAGACATGCCCTAAGGGCATGTCTGTCTGTCACATGGCTAGGTGTGCATGCACACATGTGCATGCACACCTGAATTCGGTACTTTAACACCCAATTGGATTGGGTGTTAAAATACCGAATTTGTAGGGCCTTTGGGACTCTGAAGAGTCCCACCTACATATGGATTTACAGAATCGGTATATTTACCGATTCGGTAAAATACCGAAGTGGTAAATTTACTGAATCGGTAAATATACCGATTCTGTAAATTCACAACCACCTACATCTCAAAAGCAAAATACCGGTCGGTAACGGCCGAATTCAGCCGTTACCGACCGGTATTTGGCTACCTACATCGGGCCCTAGGTCCCCTTGTATCCTAAGGGTCCCTGGGGTCCAACTAGCCCACCAAGTACCTCCAAGTAAGCGCCACAGAGCTGCATTGCAGAGAGGTGTAAAAAGGGGTTTTGCCTGGACCACCTCTCTGCAACGCAGGTCTGTGGCACTTACTGAAGGTACCTGGTGCTCTAGTTGGCCCCCAGGGGCCCTCAGGATTGAAGGTGAATTAATTCCCCAACTTAAAACGGGCCACGGCCGTGTTTGCACACGTCACCTCAGGCCTGCCGTGGCGCGTTTTAAGTTGGGTAATTAAGTCCCCTTGAATCCTGAGGGTCCATGTGGTCCAACCAGCCCACCAGGTACCTCCAGTATGCGCCAGGGAGCTGCGTTGCAGAGAGGTGTTCAGAGGCCACACCCCTTTTTACCACTCTCTGCAACGCAGTTCTGTGGCACTTACTGGAGGGACCTGGCGGGCTAGTTGGCCCCCAGGGACTCCCAGGATTCAAAGGGACTTAATCCCCCAACTTAAAACATGCCACAGGTCTAATATTAGTGCCACAGGAGTTGGCAGACCCCGGGGCGTGTGGAGGGGGCTCGAGTCCCCCCCCACCCCCCAGGTGTAGTTTTTTTTTTTAAAAGCCCCGGGGGTGGCAGCCCCCGGGGTAGCGGGGGTCCGTGTGCCCCCGCAAAATAAACAATGAAAGCCCCAGGGGTGGCGGTCCCCAGGGCTTGGGGGAGCCTTGGAAGCCCCCCACCAATTAAAAATGAAGCCCAGGGGTGATGGCGGTCCCCGGGGCTGCGGGTGGCCATGAGCCCCCCCCCAAATATTTAACGAAAGCTCCAGGCGGGGTGGGGGTACCCGGGGCTGCAGGGGCCTGCCTAGACCCCCGTAATTTCAATTTTGCGTGGCCCCGGGACTTGGCCCACCCGGGGGCTAAATAATAACGGAGCGCGGGAGCCCGTGCTTTGTTTTTTCTTTTTTCTGGGCTGAAATTTACGCTGGGTGCGCGAATCTCGCCTTTTTCCTTTTTTTTAAAATGCTTTTTTGGACCCTGAGCAGGCCTAGGGGGTCAGGGTGTTTCTACCCTGCCCCATTTTCTTTTTTTTCACCTTTGTTTCCCTGTTTTCTTGTGCCTCGGTTACCGGGGCACAAGATGGCTGTCAACACTTTCTGGTTTGGAGTGTTGACAGCCAATTAGAATAAAGCTTGCGGTCGGGAGGGTGCACGGATCCTCAGTGCCTCTATATATTGAATTTTTTATGTTTTGATTTTCTCAGCAACTACTGAATGGATTTACATCATTTAAAGAATAGGGCGCTTTCTGAACCAAGCACTATCTTTTTGCCAAATTTGGTGTAATTCCGTTCAGCAGGTCGAGATGTAGCTGTGTCTAAAGTTTCCTACAGAAAATAACATGGAAAAAACACATTTTGGGACCGCCCTCTTTTCTCGGCCCTTTCTTGTTACATCACCACGAAACTTCCAGGATAGGACCTGACCGGAGCGGGCCTTAAGTTTTGAAAATTTCGCAAAGATTCGTCAACCGGCGCCAAAGTTATTGGGGGAAAAAAATACGCTTTTCCTATGGAAACTAGGTCCTATCTATAACTATCTACTGGTGACCGCCAGTAGAATATATATATATATCACATTGATTCACTTAAACAATTAATGAGCAACAATGATAGCAGTAATAATAGCAATAGTGACAATTATAGGTTAAACAAGCATACAGGTAGGGAAATCAGAGAAATGAATAATGTACACTCAAGCGCTTACACTAAGGATGCTAAGATTTATATAGGATTAAAGGATAACAAATGGTATGCACGAATGAAAAACATTGGAGAACAGACCACAAATACATCATGTTACGTGTGCTCATTAATACCTCACTCAACATCCGCCCCTATTCCGCGCTTAACAAAAGAGGTAAACTCTAATATCACTCTCGACTTGATACACCTGCTAGCTTGTAGAGGAAGAGGTCAAATACAGCTCTATTTATTCCAAGCAATAAACAGATTCACGAACACCTTTGCCTATGAACAAGTAATAGTTTAACCAAAATCATAACAGACAGATCCATGATATGTGAAAAACTAGAAGATATGGTAAGAAGAGGACAGATTTTAGGAAGTTATAAGAGACATGAATTCCTATATGATACAGCAGGTTAAGCTAGCAGTATACAATCGCTATCTTAGATGTATACTTGCACAGACAGTCCAGAGACTCTTCAAGTTGGGTGTGAAATAAGACCAACAATGCTAATACATGGATACATTTGTTCACAGGAGGGGTGGAGACAGCATCTCATAATTTCTTGCCAAGGACGATCTCTGTGGGAGCAGGGGGCTCAACGGTACACACACAAAAGGGTGTAAGCCCATTTGGAACACATATGCCTCTAGTTACATCACCGTTGGTCCTACTTCCAAAAATATAAAAGTGATTAAATTAACCCATTTTTCTTTATGTTTTAAGAGCAATGGTACAGTTCCAGTGGGGATCACCCATAATTGCAGCACCACTAAATATCTAGGATGCTTTGAACAAGCCACCTCCGGACTAACGGGTCACTACTGGCAGTGTGGGGAAAAAGTCTATACCCAACTGCTCCCTGGATGGCATTGCATCTGCGCCCTGGAAACCTTGCACACCGTGGTGCTAATAATTCCAGGAGAGGATATTTCAGCATTGCACAAGCACCCAAAGTGCAAAAAGATTATCTTTCTACACCAAAAATTAACAAGAAGAGAAACAGAGTATTTTGGATGGAACATATTCAAAAATATCCCACAAGACTTCTGACTTTTCAGTGAAAGCCAAGTCAATGCAGGATGGTCAATACCCTTCTTCACCTTGCAAATAAAAGCAAAAGCAAGGTGGCTTCTGATCACAATGTGGTAACTTTGGAAAATGATGAATGATACGGATGATGGCTTCAATTCGATTAAAGAAGAACTAAGAGCCATGAAAATGATGCCGACACAAAACAGATGTGTGTTGGATTTGCTCACAGATGTTAACGGTGGAGTTTGTGCCTAAATAGAAACTGTATGCTGTACATTTATACAAGGAAAGGATGGCAAAAATGTCTCTCTAACTAAACCCATACAGACTTTACGTAACTTACAACAGACTATGAATGTAGAAGGATTTGCCCCAGATGGATGGTCCTCGGCCTGGCTTAGTTGGCTTCCGAAATAGACATCCAGACTATTTAAATCCTCACTTCCAATAATAGTGGTGCTGCTTTTTATGTGTTGAATCTTCCAATTAAAATTACATTGCTCTAAAAGCCCAGTCACAAAACTGGAAAAGGGAATGTATGCTAACAGACAGTTTAGAAACCTTAGGTCAAAGATGAAAGAAGATAGGACAACATCTGAGATAGTTGAAGAATCAACTAAAGAGGGAGTGTTAGTATAGCTAGTGAGGAGGGGGACCCCAAGAAAGAGCCACAGAAAAACCTCACCTGCACCCACACAGAAAGGTACAGGATTAGACAGCAGTATGTGCCCAATGTTTTGAGTTAAGTAATTACAGTGGACGAGCTCAGAGAGAGAACAGATGCAACCATTGATACATACCGACAGTACACAGTAATCAATAAAACAAACAAATCAAGTAGTTTTTAGTACAAAAAACAAACTAGTATTGAAAGTTCCTCTGGATAATGGTCGTGTAAGGGGAGGAACACAGTGGAGGGATGCATGCAACCAATCAGCTTCGAGGTCAATTTAGTAGGGAGAGACAAGACACACGCATGATCAAAATACGTTGTAACAGGAGCATAAGATCTGCATGTGCTGAGGTTTTAGAAATAGGACATGTAGTCAATTTGCACAATTCAAAAGACACGTAGTCAGAGGACACAAATAACACGTAGTCAGATGATTGCACCAATGAATGTAGGACAGTGGGAGGCTTGGCTTTAGTTGTGTAATGTTGCTTAAATATGCCATATATGGCCATTGTCGATAACATGATTAGTGTGTATGATTCAGCAAAAATACATTGTATAAATGGCTAACTGCTGTAGCCAATTTGAGAGTTGAATAGCGTTCATCACTCTCCCAGCTGCTGTAAAATAAAACCTTTATACTTAATCGCTTACTCTTGCTTGTTTTTCTAATTCAATTAAGGTCTAACCAATATTATTTATGGAACCTGTTCTTAAATTATCAGTGTTATACCTCAATGATCTGTCCAATGCGCACTCTGGGGTTCCTATGATGCTAGCTACAATACTCATGAACATTAAAAGCAACTTTATTGAGGAGATGTCAAATGTGTCTTTTTTGGTTTAGAAAGAAATGATTTAGCATGTGTACTTTACAATTGTTATTGAATTTATATAACCTTTACATCCTACAACTTCATTAATAAAGTTGTGAAAAAAACGCAAATAAATATGGAAAAAAGAGCACAGTAGTAATGGCAAGAAAAAAGATGAAGATCTACAATATAAGTTTGGTAAAGGTACTAGGGCAGTGTTTCCTAAACTGTGGATTCCAAGCTGATTTTTAACGGGCTGTGGAAGTCCAACCAATAAAGAAAGATGCCTTTAAATATTTGGCTTGTGACATTGGCTGCACTGAGAGACAGAGTTCAAATGTCAGGTTATGTCTTCTGACAAAGTGATCCTCATGTTACAGGGATTCTGCTCAGACAAAGAATTGTGCATAGAGACTTAGGACCTTAGTGAATTAGGGCGTTCCAAAACTCACCTTAGTAGTCAAAATCCCCTAACAGACTAGCAATCAGTGTCACATTAGCTCTTCGTCCTATAGCGAAGAAACCAATGATTAGACAACCTAGAACATGCGACTTAGGACCATCTCAGGAATGGTGGGAAGTGAGAACACTTTTGTTATACGTTCATACCAGCCCACAACAGGAGTAAAATAGAGACACGATAAGGTTAAAATGTTCATTTTATCGACGTGATCTCAAGCGCAGTATTTTAATCAACAAAAGCATACATATGATTAAGAATAATACAGTCAGCATGGTTACAATTCCATCAAATACAAAAGGAGGAATCATATTATAATGATAGTGCAAACAGGTGATAAAAGCGCCTATTTCAAGAACCCTCCCTATCTAGGAACTGTGTATTATAAAACTGTAGAAGGTCTCTTGAGCATTCTTAGGGGGTGCCCATTTACCTGCCTGCTCAGTAAGTGTAAATTATATCAGGATCGGTTAGTCTCTCTGCATGCCTGGAATCTTCCAAGTGTATTCAATTCTGGCAAGTGTACTATGATAAAGGCGCCAGAATCCTACTCGGCTTGCAGATGCCAAATTGTTGTGTCTAGAATGTGTTACACGAACACGCCGATAAACAGGCTTGCACGTTATGATAACCTTGGTGGCACAGCACTCACTGTACAGACTGGGGACACGATGTATGTCTAGAGATGTCGAAAAACAAACATTTTCTCATGTATAGACCTTCGTGTAAGCTAACCCTGCAAAAATAGCTAAGCAGTGTTGTGTGCAAAAAAGCAGCAAAAGGAAAAATGTAGTTTAAACTCCTAATAAGCCATGCTAACTTAACATGCACGCAGAAAGAGGCCCATAAACCACACTACACTCATTTTTTGGGGAATTGGTGTTTACTTTTCTCTCTCTGACTACAAAGTGAGAGGAGTTTGTAAAAAACAATAAGTGAATTATGTGACAATATTACTGGGGCACAGAGAATGTGAAAGGAAAGGCTATAAGATATCATGGTTCATAACACCCAACCAAATTTAAATACCAGTAAATTAACTGTACACATTCAGCAGTTAAGTAGGCAAAAATTAAGCACATTCATTTGTAATTCTGAAGTGCGATAGAAGCTAAGATTTTAATCAGATCAAAACAAATCTAGAAACTTTATTTGGTGATGCACAAATGATAAGTATCCACTGAAACCCATTTTCCACACATTATCATTTGTGCGCAACATAGGTTTTTATTTTATGTCTGTGTAAATTCAGTGGCCATTTCAATGGAAAATGAGTTGTCTGTAAATGACCATTAAAGCAGGGGGTGTCGCAAAATTGTGTCACCTTAAAAAGTGGTTGTGGGTATAGAAGGCTTGACAAGCCCTGTACTAGGGTATGGGAAGGGGTAAAAGTAGCAGGCAATAGGTATGAGTGGTGTTATTAAGCTATACCCAAGGTCAGAGTTACAAGGATGCAAGCTGTGGAACAGGTTGTAGGGTTTAGGGATACATATTTTATGGCCCAGACAAGAGTTCCTGGAAACGCAGAAATGGACCCCCTTATGGCCAAAGGAATGGGGTTCAAATCACCAATTAAAAACAAAGCTGCCTTTAGTTTGCTAAATTCAATATGCGTATCACAAACACCCAACCACTTATACTCACACCAATTTTACAGAAGTAAGTCTAGTTGTTTACCCGAGGCCAAAACACAAGAAATAGAAAATATATCTCTTTTATGTGTACAAAAAATGTAAAAAACACATCAAAATCAATTACTCATTAAAATCAAGTTAGTTTCTTAGTAAGAAATTACATAATAATAATAAAACCATTTTTAAAACGCCTGGTTGCACTCAAGACAGTGCGTCCCCGCGCTAGGATTACTGCTAACCCCCCAGGAGACAAAAGACCAAAAGAATGGCCTAGGTCAAAGGGACTTTAGAAGCTTTATTCGCGTGGAAAAAGATGAGTTTTCAGTTTCAGTCTGAATCTAGTTTCAGAGGGTTCCATACGTAGATCAAGTGGAAGGTTGTTCCAATGTTTACTTGCTAAAAGTCTGAAGGAACGGCCATCCTGGCCTTGCGAATGCGGGGAAGTTGAAACAGCATCGCTCCGGCAGATCTTAAATTGCGGATAGGGCGATGGATGGTGAGAAGTTTGCGCAAGTATCCTGGACCGTTTCCCTGGGTAATGCGATGTGCAAAACAAAGTGCTTTGAACTTAATACATTCCTCAATGGGGAGCCAGTGAAGTTTAGCTAGTGCCGTCTTACCTGATGCTCTACGTGGAAGGTTGAGTACCAGGCGAGCGGCAGCATTTTGGACGCACTGTAGTTGATGTATACCTTTTTTGCTTAAACCTTAAAGTAGGGCATTGCCGTAGTCCAGATGTGGTGTAACTAAGGCATGGATAAGAGTCTTTCTGGCATTAATGGGGAGGAGGTCAAGAACTTTGCGAAGAGTTTTGAGTATGCCAAAACATCTTCTCGTGATTTTACTGACATGTTGTTTGAAAGAAAGCTGCGCATCAAGCAAGATTCCCAGATTTCTAACGGATTCCGCCGGGGAGGGAATCGCGCCCAGTTCTTTGGGCCACCATGCATGTGACCAGGCGGAGGGAGATTTGCCAACCACCAACAGTTCAGTTGTGTCACCGTTTAGGCGCAGGCAGTTGTTATTCATCCATCTTGCCACCGCTAGCATACAGTTGGAAAAAATGGTGGCATGTTCCATCTGATTGTGCGTAAGTTTGATTATCAGCTGGGTATCGTCAGCATATGTGACGATATCCACTCCGAAAGCTTCCACAATGCGGGCAAGGGGTTCCATATAAAGATTAAACAGGGTATGGCTCAGACTAGAGCCCTGTGGAACCCCGTGTCTCAGCTTACGGGGGAGGATTTATAAGGAGGGCAATGCATTCGAAAACTTCTGTTTTCTAGAAAAGATTTTATCCATTCATAGGCAGATCCCTCCACTCCCATATCTGAGAGGCGAGACAGCAGCGTTGCGTGCAGCACGGTGTCGAAAGCTGCACTAAGGTCTAATAAAACCAACGCTGCTGTGTGCCCTTCATCCGCTAATTGTCTAAGGCATTCTGTGGAAAAGAGAACAGCCGACTCCGTCGAGTAGCCTGCTCTAAACCCTGACTGTGTATGATGGAGAAGGGATTCCTCCTCCAAGTATTTCATGAGTTGGCTGTTAACCACCTTCTCCACCACTTTCCCACAAAAGGGAAGAAGGGAGATGGGGCGGAGGTTTTGTAGCTGGGAAATATGTATGTTGGATTTTTTTTTCAAGAGGATGACTTGGGCCATTTTCCAGGCGTCAAGCACATGGCACTCCTGAAAGGAGAGGGTGATCAGATGTTCAATCTGATCAATCATGCATTCTAGAATTCCCTTGCAGCGATTAGGAAAGATCACATCATTGGGAGAGCCGGACTGGATGCTGTTTGCAATAATGACCAGATCTTGCCTATCAGGAACTTTAAAGCTAGTCAGATGAGGTTTAGTGGTAGAGTCGTTTCCCACTTCCGTGACTTTAGTCGGCAAGTCCATGCTGCCTGTAAAAGTGGAATGTATTATGTCCACTTTGTTTACAAAGTAGTCTGCAATGTCGTCACATAGCTCGTTGGAAAAGGTGTCTTGGGCCTCCAGTCTAATGGGGGCCGTAAGCTCTCTATAAATGGAGAAGAGTTCTTTGGTGGGATTGTTAGCAGATTGTATACGTTCCCCGTAATAAGCGCCCTTGGCTGCTCTCACAGTTTGTGGTATATTTTCAACTCGCTTTTATATTTGAGCTTCCAATCAGGGTGGTAGTTTTTCCTCCAGCCTCGTTCGAGCTTTTTGCATTTGGCTTCCTTAAGCTCTTTTGAAAACCAAGGAGCGTTTTTGTTTTTTCTGGCGGGGGGGTTAAGTGTCCATGGTGCTACTGCGTCCAGAGCCCTGGACATCCACTTTTCATAGTTATCCCACGCCTCCCACAAAATGTCGCTACGAGGGGGAGGTTCCTTAAGCAAGGCAGCTTTAAAGGTATCCTGATAGAACTTCTTCCAATTTCTACGTTTCTGGGGCCCGGGCTTGATCGTCCTCCTGATATCCTACGGGGCATCTACTACCTCAAAGGGAATGATAAAATTATCGGACCATGTTATTCTGATCGGAGGGGAGACTATGATGCCTTCCCAATTAGCGAAAACAGGGTCGAGAGGTGACCTAACTGGTGTGATGGGGACATTGATTGTAAATTAAGCGTCAGGGAGTTCAGTGCACCAGCCACAGCCATTGCCTCCTCACAATTAATGTCCTCAAAATGGAGGTTGAGGTCTCCCAGGATAAGACATTTTTTGTACCGGAGTGCCGGCTGTGTTACCAGTTCAATTAAATGGTTACAGAACTGTGTATTCCTACCTGGGGCGCGGTATAGAAGGAACCCATTGATGATATTTGTGGGGCTGACTTTTATTTATCGTAAATAAGCCACTCTCACTGTTGGGTAGTGTTACCTTCTCCAAAGTGCATTGTAAATCACTTTTATATATTAGTGCCAGTCCCCCGCCTTTCTGCCCTTCTCTATCAATTCTGAGCAGACAGTAACCAAGGGGAACAGCTTCCAGGATTTCGGACGTCGAGGCTTCATCCAGCCATGTCTCTGTTAGGAAGAGCACGTCAGGGCCCCCTTCTTGCAACAGATCATGTATCTCTAGTTTGTGTTTTTTCATGGATCTGCAATTTAATAATATCATTTTTGTTTTAGTCGGCATTCGTCCATCACTCTTCCTCCCTTGGGTGGAAAACTTGCAAGTCGTGCAAAAAAGCGGCGACAAGACCGCTGACAGTGTGTGACAACAACTGTCTTTAAAACCTGGATGGAGGGCGAGTAAATCATTTATGGTATACTGGAATTTTTCTCTATTGTTGTAGTCCTTGTTCATACGAGCATGAGGATCGGGGAGTCCGAACCCGCGCCCCGTTCGGCCGCGGACGGGCGCAGATGGGCAGGACTCTGGCACGACTCCGGCGCGAATGCGGCGCGCCCGCTGAACGCGTCCACTGCGCGGAGTCATGACTGGTTACTTAAGTACTGGCGACTAGAGCGCCGACCGAAGAATGCCCACTGAAATATGGCCGCCACCAATCCACACAGCCCCGGAGCCTCAGCCCTTCAATAGGCCCAGAAGCGCCCGAGGTGTGTGAGTGGGGAAATTAATGTTAAAAATTGGCGCAATTAAGTGAATTTCAAGTTCATAGATCAATTTAACAGGATTTTGCTAGATGTGGCTAAGAAGAAACAATCAAAACAGTTAATTAAGGTAACATCATACAGACAAAAAAAAAAAAAAAAAAAGGAAAGCACAATATGTAATGGAGAGTGCACTAAAAAAGACAGTACAATTTGTCATAAAAACCACACATCCGTTTTAGAGACACGTTGGACCTGGATACCGATAAGTTGTGCCTAGTTCAATATCAGTAGTTGCAGCCACTACATGGATTGTGTACTCAAGCGTCGACGCATTTTGATGGCAATATTCCACTTAAACCATCTTTATCAAGACCAAAAATATGATTCTCATAACACGTATTTGATGCCAGTGTTGGGTCATATACCTTATACAAAGGACTGAACAGGGTATTGTTACAATTTCCTGTAGGTGCCTTTCTTATGACTGATATTTAAGGTACGCTAGGGAGTCTGCCACCCTCCTAGGCGAGACACCTCACATGTAAAGATCTGCTATGATTGATCTACTTAAAATCTAGACCACAATAATTGTCTTCCTCTTAATACATCTTTAAAATCCTTTTTTTTAAAAATTGGACGACCCCCTTCTTCAATTGGACCTTATTGTCAGAGGTCCAATCAATCAGTCATTTTATAAGCGCACTACATACCCGCGAGGGTCTCAAGGCGCTGGGGGGAGAGGGGGACTCTTGTGATCGAACAGCCAGGTCTTTAGTGTCCTCCTGAAGGTCAGCAGGTCTTAGGTCTGTCGTAGGCTCAGTGGGAGGGTGTTCCATGTCTTGGCGGAGAGGTGGGAGAAGGATCTCCCGCCGGTGGTTGTTCTTTGGATGCGCGGGACGGTGGCGAGTGAGAGGTCGGCAGAGCGTAGCTGGCGGTTGGGTGTGTGGAAGGAGAGCCGTCTGTTGAGGTAGGCTGGGCCGGTCTTGTGGAGTGCCTTGTGTGCGTGGATGAGGAGCTTGAAGGATATCCTCTTGTTGACGGGGAGCCAGTGCAGGTTTCACAGGTGGGGATGATGTGGCCGTGTCGTGGTACATCGAGGATCAGTCGTGCTGAGGCGTTTTGGATGCGTTGTAGTCGATTGATGAGCTTGGTAGGGGGCTCCTGCATAGAGGGCGTTTCGGTAGTCGAGTCTGCTGCTGACGAGGGCCTGGGTGACTGTCTTTCTTGTACCTGTCTGGATCCATCTGTAGATCTTACGGAGCATGCTCTTATGTTTGGATTACTTTAGTTCTTTGATGAACCAGCACTGTGACAGTGGGTGTCAGTCAGTGTGCACACACATTGCCCACATAAACAATTAGGGGCAAGTTACAACTAGGAGTGATTTGGGTTAGGTGCTGTATGCTAGGAAGGTTCCACTGTCATACCTCTTGTTTTGAGCATGCGGAGGGTGTTGAAGCAGGAGGAGGTGACGGCGTTGACTAGCTTGGTCATTGAGAGCGTTGAGTCGTGGATGATTCCCAGGTTGCGTGCATGGTCGGTGAGCGTCAATAAGCTACATGTGGCATTTCTGTAAGTAATGGAACAGGAGTAGAACATGGGATTAAAGATTTTATTTTTTAAAGAGGGGGTATCAGCTCTGGTATAGCAAGACAGATGAAGTGAGAAGAGACTGGAGTGATGTGGGATCATCGCCTCACAAATCAGACAGAGAGTAGACTGAAAGGGGGAAGACCCTCTGACAAATAGGACAGGGCACAGCCCAATTTATAATACCCATCTGTTTGATGGGATTGATCTTCAGCTGGGAAAGAAATGTCATATTCTGCCTTCTTTGGCGATACAGGAGGAGAGGTCAAACAAAAGTAGCCTAGGAGCCACTGCAGCAGGAGAGGAAGATTTGGAGGATTGTCATTCCTACTGGATTGAATCTTTTTCTCTGGTGTCACATCTGCAGTCTTGAAAGGACTGGGTTGATTGTTACAGTGTAGGTTGAGAGGACTGGTATTATTTGGAAGCTACCCCACTGCCACCCGGAAAAGCCCAAGATTTTTGTGTATTTGTGAGTAAATTGCTTAGCTAGCATCAACAAGTCCAAAGATCGTTTTGTGGCACAACTATTCTTGAATCAGCGCTGAATTAGTCAATTCTCCAAGTTGCCTGGAGCTGTTAAAAGACATGTCCATTAAGGGCGATGGCACGTCTACAGGAAACCCAACTCACTGGATCCAGGTATGTCTACTCAGCACTACAATGGTGCCAATAGTTCTGCTGGTGCAGTTGTGTCCAGGTCAGCTCAAAACACGTTTTTTTGGCTGCCTCAAGACCATCAAGTATTATTTGGGCTAGTAAGGCCATGAGGTCTTCTGAGACGGCTATGAAGCTGACACTGCTATGTCCCATGGTGCATCGTCTACCACACCTGAAGGCTAACTGCTACAATGAACAAGTCTCTTATCTTCGAAAACACTATCTGGTGGATACTCTATCTGACCACAGATTCGTCACCTTTAGAATATTCTCACAGTCTCCCGACTGGATCTGGAAATCTTTCACAGAAGTGCTAACATGCTCCTCTAGGTGGTGCCTTACAGCTCCACGCTGACTTCCCACATAACAGCTACCCTTGTGCGCCGTTTCTTCCTTTACCATTTCCAAAACCTTGGATGTAGAGCACAAAACAATTGTCAGAACCACTGTGCACATTTCTAATTAGGAACCTTCTTAGATGCAAAAACATATCACATTGGAAGAACAGAGGAGCTATCAGATGGACCCTAAATGAGCTCTAAGATTTTACATTGATTTTACCAAGGTCGATCAGGTAGACACTCATCTTTTTGTGGGGTTCTCTAGATGGTCCTTTGTACAATTGATTTTGTGGTCCATTCAATAGTGCCCCTCCTCCTCTTTTGAGTGGGGAGGAGGGGTAAAGAATGCTGGGAGTGTGTGCACCCATTTGGACTATTAAGCACTGGTAGAATGACTTTAACATGCCCAGAGCCCTGCTAATCAGGACTCCGTGCATGTGCTCTGACTGTTAAAAAGGTACATGGCATAACTTGACTTACTTGAAAGTTCACAGTATATGGTACCAGGGGTACCTAAGGACCGTAAGTTAAAGTATCTTTTGTGGACAGCAGCACTAGTTGTGCCACCACGAGTGAGAAAAGGCAAAAGCATCACTCTCAGACAGCCCTTGCTGGCTGACAGAGCAGTTACACTACTAACTCGACTTTGCCATTCAAAACCACAGCAAAGCCCAAGCCTTCCTTCCTTAATATATAAACATCTGTTATTCAGATGCCAGGATACCCTTGGGTGAACGTGCAGTTTACAAATACATGTCTTGTGTAATGTTTGTGTTATATGTGCAGGTCAACCCTAAAACAAGCCTAATAAGCACTAAAGGCAGGGTGCATTATATTAAAAGGTTGAATGTGTAGTTTCATGTTTTCAAGGTCCCAACAGCAAACAAGCTTTTGCAATATAATCGGTCTCGCTTTTGTGACTTTATAAGTACTTAGCAATGCAGTGGGAGCAGTTCAGCGGGTTGTGGACAGTAAAGATGCACAATTTTAGATAGGAAAGTTGAGGAAGGGTAACTCACAGGGGCTGCAGGAAGTATGGTATAAAGAGGCATTGCAAGCAAGAGGGTGACATGCAGATGGACTGTGATGTGCAGATTGGCACATAGTTTTTCCAGCAGGAAGGGAGTACAATGTCCCACAAGAGCAGTAGGGGTGGAGCACAGAGTGCCTACAGGGGGTGAGGGCACAGAAATGGCCTGGAGGTACAAGTTCAGGGTGTTCTGGGGAACACTTAGAGTCAGTAGAGTCTAGGCAGGGTGACTCACAGAGTGACTGCAAAGGCGAGGCTAACTGGCATGCATAAGAGCTGCTTAATACACAGGAGCTGCAGGTCAAGTGCCAGGGCTGCACCAAGAGGGGATGCAGAGTGATAAGTTGTCTTACAGAGGAACTTAAAGTGGTGAGGGCGCACCCACCATCATGGTTGAAAGGATTCGCCAACACACTGAAAATGATATCCACCGATAAGCATAGTATATATGCAGCGTTTATTTTTAAATTAAATTGTTCTCTGTCACGTCTGGCCAACCACATTTTATGACACTTTTCGAATGTCAAAGTAATCAAAGTACAGGATGACAAATGAATTACCTTTTTAAAATCCATTTAGAAGTGGACATTCACAGAGAAGACAACTTAGAATAGTTTGGCTAAAATTATAAATATCTACGTAAAAGTTACAAAACAAACCTAGTTAAAGCCAATCCTCAACAGAATACAATAGTGAAACCTGTGCTGCGGTTTAAAAACATTGTCGAAAGGAAACACACCAGCATTGTACAGTGGTGCGTCAATAGCTACCCATGAGAGACTACAGGACATTCAGCTACTGTGTGGACGCAGGCTTGATGGGTTGGGAGTGCGAGCTGAACAACCCAAGGCACGATGTGGGGATGTGACCAATGTCCTTGCTTCTGAAAAACCCTTTGTACCCTCACATGTGACGAATGTTGCCAAATACTTGTTCCAGAGAGAACAAAGATGGGTTTTCAAACTTTCCGCAGATACCATGGGACTCAATGACCAGATACCGTGGCACTCTTTGTAGTGCCATTGACTCTTCCATGCATGAATATATGAACTTAGCCCATGGGTCATTTTGGCACCATTTCGTGGATTTGTTTCCAATCTGAGGTTTTTTTCCAATCTGACGTTTTTTTCCAATCTGACTGTTTCCTAAATGATTCACACCATTATTATCTTATCTGTGGTCTTTTAAGCGCCTTGGCATTGTTTGGTATGGCCCTGAATTTGACCAAGCACGGGTTTTCTGTATAATTAACCACTATTGACTTGTTTCAGAACTACTATAATGGCCTTAATTGAGGTCATTTTGTAGTTCTATCCCCACCTTGTATTATCACCATTTCTGTTAATTGCAGTAGCACTATTGCCTAACAGTGTACATTAATTGCTGTCCCTGTAGTTGCAATAGCTTCTGCATCTGTTGCTGATGTTCTAAACAACATTAGTCCAGACATTACGAACATTTGCGCCGCTGTAACTACAAAAATGGACGCTATGATGTCAGTTTGTAGTTCCGCGGATGGATATGGGCGCCTGACGCCCTCAGTGAAGTGCGGATGGTTACGTAGGATCTATAAGAAATGCGTTACTTACCTGTAACTGCAGTTATCCAGTATTGGTGTCTTTCATAGATTCACATGCCTGAATCATTCCCCGTCGTCGAGACGGGAGTCTCCGGTACATAGAAAAGTAATGTCCTATAGACATACATAGAGAATAGTAGGCCTAAAGGCCTCACCTTAGTAACATATCCATATCCTTTTGTAAAAAGGACCAAACTCTAAACAAGAGCCAATCAGCTATCACCTCCCTCTAGAACGTTCCTGGCAGGAGCCTCAATCCCTCAGATTTTCATACGCACTAAGCTAAGTAGGCGTGACACAGAGAGTTAGGTGAGTCCTTCCAGGGGAGGCGGGAGGGTTGCATGTGAATCTATGAAAGACACCAATACTGGATAACTGCAGTTACAGGTAAGTAACGCATTTCTTATCCAGTATTATGGGTGTCTTTCATAGATTCACATGCCTGAATCAGAGTAGCAAGCAATGCAGAGTGCACATTTCTAATGAAACAGCATATACAATTCCTTAGATAATACACATCATGCGAGCATGAACCATCATTAGACATCCACAATAAGTATTAGTAAAGAAAGGTGCATACCAGAGTAGGATGGAGGGACGGAGGAAGGCTCACCTTACTGAAATATATGGCTGAACACTTCTTGTCCCACTGCTGCATCCTTCCTCAGCTCCGTAACCAGACAGTAGTGCCTAGTGAATGTATGAGGCGACTTCCATTTTGCCGCCCTGCAAATGCCAATGACTGGCGCCCCTGCAAAGAGAGCCATAGAAGTGGACATAGCTCTCGTGGAGTGCACTCTCACTTTGGAATGCAATGGCTGTCCAGCTTGGTCATGACAAAAAGCAATGGCTGCAGAAATCTATCTGGAGATGCTCTGCTTGGTAAGTGGTAGACCTTTCCTAGGTCTGCTGTAAGCTAGGAATAGCTGGTTAGATTTCCTGAATGTTTCCGTTTTGCCAATGTAAAACTTCAAGCATTGTTGAGATCCTTAGAATGCAACGATCTTTCAGTTGCCATGCTTGGGTTTGGAAAGAAGGAACGCAGAACCACAGGTTCATTTGGGTGGAAGTCCGACGGGGCTTTTGGGATAAACCTAGGATTGGTTCTCAGGATTACTCTGTCGTTTTTAAAACTGTAGAAAAGGATCCTGGATTGAAAACGCCTGTAGCTCACTGACCCTCCTTGCAGATGTGAGTGCCAGGAGGAGTGCTGTTTTCCACGAGACATACTTCAGGCCAGCTCTGTGTACTGGTTCGAACTGATGTTTCATGAGCTGGTTAAGAACCGCATTGAGATGCAAGGCAGGTGGCAACACACTTACTGGCGGGAAAGATCTGTATAATCCTTTTAGAAATTGTTTAATCGACCTGCTTGACCAGAGAGATTGACTCGTTGAAGTTCTTTTATAACGAGATATTGCTGCTAAGTGTACTTTAATGGAGGAGTGGGCTAGGCCCTACTGTGCCAGATGTAATAGATAAGGTAAGATTTGCTCCCGTGAGGAGGAGAAAAGCCGAATGCTTTGATCTGCACACCAAACAGAAAAGCGCTTCTATTGCAGGGAATACGTTTTGGTCGTTCTATCTGCCCTTGCCCTGGCAAGAATGTCCCTACAGTCTTGTGGAATATTCAGATTGTGGAACTCTCGGAACTCAGGAGCCCGGTAGCTAACCTGAGAGACTTCAGATCCGGAAGTTGTTCATTGTGAGCAGAGATGGATACTGCCGCAGGTGGATAGGCGGCTCCAGGGATAGACTGTGGAACTCTGAACTAATGTTGCCTCGGCCAAGTTGGGGCTATTAAAATTAGAGTACAAGGCACCACCCAAATTTTCTTGAGGATTCTGGGAAGCCTCGGGAATGGCGGAAAGGAGTATGCAAAGACGCTTGCGCCATGCGATGGAAAATGCATTCCCTAGAGACCCTGACTGGGGATGCCAACCTGCGAAGTGTGGGCATTTGGCGTTCATTCTCGTCGCAAATAGATCGATTTGCGGCATGCCCCATCTGGAGAAGATCTGGTCGATAATTTGTTGATCTAGCTCCCACTTGTGTGACGATGTTTTCTGCCTGCTCAACGCGTTGGCGAGCACATTGTCCGCGCCTGGGACATATTCCACCCTAAGGGTTACATTGTGGAGTATGAGCCAATTCCAAATTTTTTGCGACTCGCGAGAGAGTGTCAGCGAGCGTGTCCCTCCCTGTTTGTTGAGGTAGTGCATAGTCGTGGTGTTGTCTGTCCGGACGAGCACCAGGGAATATTTGATTCTTGGCAGGAAAACATGAAGGGTCAGGAAGACCGCCCGCAATTCGAGCAGATTGATATGTAGTTTCTTCTCCATAGGAGACCACTACCCGCTTATCTGTAGCTCTTGCATAAAAAAAACTCCTCAGCCTTTCAAGGAGGCGCCTGTTGTGGCAATATGAGGAGCAGCCGGAAGCAGGAATGACAAGCCTTGAGACAGGTTTTGAGATGACATCCACCATTGTAGGGCTCCGACCATCTGAGGATTCACTTTTATGTGGCCTTCGAATGACCCTGTGCATTGGACCCACTGCTTTGAGAGCGCCTCCTGTAGATTCCTCATTCGTAGTCGACAGTGAGGAATCAGGAGGATACACGCTGACATCATCCCCAGGAGGGATTTGAAGAGGCGGACTGTCAAGACTTTCTACGAGGTTACTATAGCAGCTAGTGCAAGGGGCTTGTTCATCCTCTCTCTGGATGGGAAAGCTTTTGCCGACCGTGTGTCCAGGGTTGCACCTTGGAAACTGATGCACTGAGAAGGTTGTAGGACCGATTTTTCCTGATTGAGGGTGAGACCCAAGCAATCGAAAAGCTTTAAACAGGCTTTGGAAGACGTGGACGCGTCTAAGGATGAAGCCTTGACCAGCCAGTCATTCAGATACGGAAAGACTTGGTGATGGCACTGTCTGAGATATGCCGCCACCGTGGTACGACATTTCGTGAATATGCGTGGTGCAGACTTGAGCCCGAAGGGCAAAACGCAAAACTGTAAGTGTCTGCCCGCTACTGCAAATCTCAAGTACCTTTTTGTGATTCCTGTGAATTGGGATATGAAAGTAAGCGTCCTGTATGTCTACGGACGCCCTAAAATCCTGCTCTTACAGAAGTCGCAAGACCTCCTGGATCGTTATCATGCGAAACGACTGCTTCTTAGGAATTTGTTGAGGGCCCTGAGGTCCAAGATTGGTCTCCACTTCTTGTCTTTTTTCTGGAGCAAAAGAAGCGGGAATAAAACCCTTTTCCCTTCCGAGGTGGAGGTACTCTCCCTATTGCTCCTATCTTCAGCATAATCGAGATCTGTCATAGAAGCAGCCGTAGATTTTTGTCATTTCCGCTGTCCTTTACCTTGAAAGGACGACCTCCCTAAAGAGGATTGTTTGTTTTGCTGGTGTTGGCGCTGTTGGTATTGCGGTCTACTCTGGCCTGAAGAGCAAGAAGACTTGTATTGATAATTTCCTCTGTAGGAAGACTGTCCTCTTCCTCTATTTCTACAAAAGGACTGGTTCTTATACTGAAGAGTGCCCAAAGCTCTCGCAGTGTCTGCTTCGTCAATTTTTTGTGCCAAATAGTAACTGGCTATCATATGGCATGTCCAAAATCTTTGTTTGCACCTCAGGACTGAAAGAGGTTGCCTTTAGCCATCCCTGGAGCCGCAAGACTGCTGCTCCAGCCAACTGGCGGAACCCTGTCATAGCGATATCCATCGCGCAGTCTATTGTTTCTGACGCCGATGCTTCACCATCTAGCCGAATCCTTTTTACTTCCTCTTTGGATGAATTTGGCAATTCCGACAGGTATGGGGCTATGTGTGCCCACAATGGCCCATGATAGCGTCCCAAGAGCGCTAGAGCGTTCACGGCCTTTACCGTCATTGCCGACATTGAGGAAAACCTGTTCCCAATGTTGTCCACTCTTTCTCCTTATCATCAGGAGGAAGCGACAAAGGGGCCGAAGGATTCCTGGAGTTCTGCTGGGCCGCCTGTGTCACTACGGAGTCCGGCTAAGGATGTCCTGTTAAACACGCCGGTGCTGAATCTGGCGCCCTATACTTCTTATCCAACTAAGGGATCCCTGGTGATACAGAGGAGGGGTTCTGCATGACCCTTACCCCTTCTGACTATAGGTAATCAATAATCGGTATTGACCTTACTGCCTTCTTGAGAGGTTCTTTGAAGTCATACAAGAAGCAGGCCTGTTCTTGGGAGATCATAGAGATCTTAAAACGTGGAACGGCCCTCTCTACCACATTATAAGAGATTCCAGAATTGGCGGATTTTCCCTCTTAGATCGCCGTCATAGACTATGCCATCGTAGACGAGCAGTCATAGATGAGGCCGACGTAGACAACGCCATAGACGATCCGTCGTAGACAAGGCCACCGACGCAGTCGTAGATTAGCCTTTGTAGATTAGGCCGTCGTAGACGAGGCCATTCTATACTAGGCCTTTGTCGACGCCGTAGACAGGCAGTCATAGACGAGCAGTCGTAGACGAGCCATCGAAGATGAGCCTTCGTAGATGAGTCAGGACATGCGTGTTCTGTGACTACAGGACACCCTCCTACTTTGCACTCCTTTTTACTTTTTAAACATGATTACTCCAATTGTGTAAATATCAAATCATACTGTTTATTTGAACATTCTTTTGTAGCGAGTTTTCATTTCAGGATTGTATTTCATTCATACAAATTTACATGTTCATCTTGTCATCCCAATGCATTTCAAGCATAATGCTCTTCTTCAGGGGATTTATTTAATAAGCCTTCATTTCCAAGGTCGTTCGCACTCCGATGCGTCTTGTTGCCTCTCTCCCCTCGCTACTCTGGCGTGCGTCAGAGTAGCGAGGGGAGAGAGGCAACAAGACGCATCGGAGTGCGAACGACCTTGGAAATGAAGGCTTATTAAATAAATCCCCTGAAGAATGTTCAAATAAACAGTATGATTTGATATTTACACAATTGGAGTAATCATGTTTAAAAAGTAAAAAGGAGTGCAAAGTAGGAGGGTGTCCTGTAGTCACAGAACACGCATGTCCTGATATATCACATACCCTAATTGCTCAGTAGGGTACCTACCTATGCACCGACGACACATGGAAAACTTGATCAACTTGAAATACAATTTTGAACAAGTGAGTGCAATACCAAACTTTGTTTATTGATCCTTCGTAGATGAGGCCATCGTAGACGAGGCCATCGTCGATGCCGTAGACAGGCCGTCGTAGACGAGCAGTCATAGACGAGCAATCATAGACGACGCTCTCGTCGTTGAAGCTCTCGTCGTCGACACTCTCGGCGTCGACGCTCTCCTCGACGCTCTCCTCTTCGACTCTCTCCTCGTCGCTCTAGTCGACGATCTCGTCGTCGCTCTCGTCGTCGACGCTCTCCTCGTCGATGCTCTCTGTCGTCGACGCTCTCCGACGAGCGTCGTCGTCGTCGACGCTCTCGGCGTCGACGAGGCCATCTTAGACGAGGCCATCGTAGACGAGGCCATCGTAGACGAGGCCATCGTAGATGAGGCCATCGTAGATGAGGCCATCGTCGACGCCGTAGACAGGCCGTCGTAGACGGGTAGTCATAGATAAGGCCGTCGTCAACAACGTCGTCGTAGACGAGCCATCGTAGATGAGGCCATCGTAGACGAGGCCATCGTAGACGAAGAGGCTGTAACAGGCAATGATGATGGTTTTTTCCGTCGACGATCCTGTTGACGATGTTTAAGTCTTTATCTCAGGAGGTATAGAAGACGCCTTTCTGAAGGGTCCCATGACCAGAGGAGGTGATTTTGACGGCTCAGAAGTCGTCTTTTTGATATGATTTTTCTCCAAAAGCAAGTCCTTTACTCTCCTTTACCACAGAGTGAGGAGATTTTGAAGGACTGCGCCCAGAAGACCCATGAGTGGTCTTTTTGAGGGCCTTCTCAGGACGTTCCCCTGAGGAATCAGTCTGAGGAGATTCTCTTCTCTTTTGAGGTCTCCTAGACGTTGAGGGCAACGCCTCATCAAAGTAACTGGAGAAAATAAAAAACCTCCTTTCTGGTCTTAACCATATTAAAAGTCGCCCTTCACGACCTCTCAAAAAACTTACTTGAGAAAGTGCGACATACCTTGCAGTCTTTGGCCTGCGGTATAGACAGAAAATGCGGTCAGTGTGAGAAACAGAGCAGAGCAACCTCTTGGAACAAGAAGCACAGGCTCTAAAATAAAATTCTTTCTTCTCCTTACCAGACCTTCTTTAAAGAATGTATTTGAAGATAATCCATAGTAGAAAAGCAAAGTTATTTAATGAAGTGAAAAAGAAACACAGAATCTGAGCAGAGCTCAGAGGAGACTCCCTTAGCACAACGTGCGGTAGAAAATCTGAGGGACTGAGGCTCCTGCCAGGAACGTTCTAGAGGGAGGTGATAGCTGATTGGCTCTTGTTTAGAGTTTGGTCCTTTTTACAAAAGGACATGGATATGTTACTAAGGTGAGGCCTTTAGGCCTACTATTCTCTATGTATGTCTATAGGACATTACTTTTCTATGTACCAGAGACTCCCGCCTCGACGACGGGGAATGATTCAGGCATGTGAATCTATGAAAGACACCCATAATACTGGATAACGCGTGTAGACATCCTCTTGTAGGTTTTCTGCCGCAACTTTGTTTGCGCGAGGGTTGCATGGCCAAACAAACCTTTTATTATCAATTTTGCACAGGTTTTCGAGCCTGTTTGAAGACTTACACGACCAATCTCGAAACGAAGGACAAGGAGTTCCTTCGGTTGTAATAGCATTTAACTCCACACCTCCTCCCTCAGGCAAGTTTGGTGGCACCGACGGAGAGGTAAGCTCAGTACCATTTTTCTGTGAAGTTGGGTTCATACAGAGATTACACTTTTTCCTAGCATTTCTTGATAACTCAGTGGCTCTAATTTAGATCTTTTGGAGTGTTTAACAATAGACATTGCAACATGATAGTCACTCATTATACACCTGCGTGGGACTTCATGCTTTTTGCTATTCAGCAGCCACTACTTAGTTTACCTCTGCTTTATAGTGCATTACATAGTATCCCCATGATAGGGTAAACATGATATCGTTATTATTTTACATTACTCCAATGGATACCTACCGTATGCCTAGGGTGTCATTCCATCGCTAAGTCTATGGGTGGACAGATGAGACGTTCTGTTACAGGGTATATAATTAGACATCTTTAGACTCCACATGAAATAAAGAGTTCTGATGCCTTTCCCTGTCCGCATCTATCTGTTCCACAGTGCGGGGCCTCGTATACCTGAGCACGGTCCAGGTGAGGTGAGGTCCAGTCCCCTGTCATGTTGGGTGAGCAAATTTACAATTTTATTACATATTGTGTTTTTTTAATGGTTTTCCATGTATATAAGAGAAGATGAGAGCTCGAGTGGGATAAGCACTGTTACTAATATGAGTGTAACATATATGTTTTGTAGATCGCGTTGAGCATCCACTGACAAGGAGGATGAGTAATTAACTGTAGGTACAGGTTGTATCGTTCCTATTTCATTGATTTGTTATATACATTTTTGTTTTCTAACACATTAACAGTAGCAACCCTTTAGAGCAGTGGCCCTGACGAAAGCCAAGGGACGTGTTGCCCGGTAGGCAGAAACATGTTGGCCCGAATTGCGACAGTCATTTGTTCCATACTGTCGTTTGCGCTGTTCCTATTTTTTAACTCGGGGATGTGCCTGGTTTCCATTAAAGTATCTGTTTCAGACATATCACCCTATTTTAAGATTCACCACTGTTGCACTGTTTTTTACTACTTCCCACTGACCATCATAATTTGACCATCATAATCTGACTAATGATTTGAGGTACACTGTGGACCGCATCCAGTACTTACCATGACTGTGTGGCATATGGTCTAGATGATCTAAGGACCCGCCAGGTCACAGTGTGGACGACCAAGTGATAGGACTGATCATTTGGTTTGTTTGATGGTTATCCACAATATACTATACACATGTACTGGATCTGGTTTGATCAGTTCTCCCATTGATTAATAGATATCACCGCTCCCTTTCCTTCTTCTTTATACATTATACATTATTATATGGTGACTGGGGCACCAACTGACATGGAGATAGTCCTGCCAGTTCTTCTGCCAGCTACTTGCTTGGCCTATAGACCTCCTACATTCTTGTGTGTTATTCAATTGTTGTTACTGGGGAAGTGAACCGGTAGTAGGTCTTTAAACTATTTCCCTCTGACCCTATTCTCCCTGTATGTTTCAGATTCTGAAAATTGGCACATATGGGGGAGGTAGGGGCAGACCCTTTAGTGAAAGATCGCAGAGGCAAAGCTCCGCAGACCTGCAGCACTTGGGCGGAGCCAGGGGCTGGCCAGGTTAGCCACTCCCAGAGTCCCAGGCAGACCCGGGCATCCGGCAGCACCCTAGGCGGGAAAATAGGGAGCAGTGCTGGGGGCCGGCCGAGAGAGCCACCTTTGGAGCTTCAAGCAGACTCAAGCACACAGCAGTACCGTGTAGGCTGCAACGAAACGTGAGCTGCATGCAGCTTCTGCAACACATTCATGTCCTTTCCAAACATGCGCTGCACACAGCTCAACACCTTCGTTTCCTTTCCAAAAGGAATCCCGAGTACCTTCTGTAGAGGAACAGTGCATGCAGACGCTACAAGACGTTCACATGCATGTCATACGTGTACGGTGTGTCCTTTGTGCAACGAGCGGCTTCAGCACACTGCTGCAGGAGGCAGCACTTTTATTTAATGCATTTTTTCCTTGTGAATCAAGAACTCCATCATGTAATGCACATGCTTATATGGTGGGTAACAGGCAACCGTAGCATTTAATTCCCTGGCATATTATGTGTACAGCTGACAGTTCACTCAATGATGAACTCTGAATGAAACAGTTCAAGATATTCAGATGTGCTGTAGAATTCCCTTATATTACAAAGTCTAGACATGCCATGTGAAGTCCAGCAGGCAAGATTATTGCATATGATACAGCTATAAGCTGTGAGCGGACGACGCTTGGACGGAGTTGTGCGATGCCGTCCCCTTAGCGTGCAGGGATGCTGTGGCAAAAAGTTTTCTGGATCCAGTCTCACGCCTGGGGATATTTCTACGTTAAGGAATCTGCGGCTATCAGATATACAGACTACCATTTTTGAAACCATAGACACACCAATACCAGTTAGTACATACCCACTCACTAATTCCTAGGTCTACACACACATCCACTCATTCACACTTACAGTCACTCATACATGCAGTCAACCATCAATACAGCATTATCATATGCACTCACATATCTATACAGACACTCACACACCGACACTCATCCATAGTTACTCACACACCTAGTCACTCATGCAAACAATCTATCACACTCCCATTTACTCACCTATACAGTTATACACACACGACCTCACGTATTCAAACGTATACTAACACATACTTACACTCTTATACAATAACTAAAACAAGCACACACTGATCCATACAGCCACTCTCACAATCACTCACTCTCACATATAGTCATTTATACACTCACATATACTGCCTTTCACATATGCAGTTACTCACACATGTACCACTGAGGCATCCATTCACTCACCAACACACCCATACACACACTCACCCGCCCATACAGCCCTTCACAGATGCACTCTTGAACCCATATACCCAGTGAATCATCCACTCACACATCCATGCACAGAGTCACATCACACACATTCAGGACCCCATACAGATACTCAACCAATCAATAACCCATATAGATCCTCATTTAGCTACTCACCAACCCATGCAACCGCTCACACACCAACTGACAAACTAAACTGTGTGAATGTCTGTATCAGTCACTAACCCATGCATTCAGTAAGACACATTTAATCACTCACTTATACAGTCAGTCACGCACCTACTAAATCATCCATCCAGACACTTATACACCCACTCATTCTTCAATACACCTTGGCATATATATAAAACGTATTTAAACTTTATAGAAACACAGTCACTGGATGATGTCATTTGAGATGCCATCAGTGATGTCACTGACCATGTCATGAATGATGTAATATGTGACGTCATCAGCAGTGCATTGCAGGGGCACGACTATAATGGCCAAATTTCTCTGGTTTTGTACGAGTGAAAAGTCCAACTAACTATAACGTCCCTGAAACCTGGGATTTTTCAGTATCAGTATATATATATATATATATATATATATATATATATATATATATATATATATATATATTCACTGAAAAAAACATAGGTTTCAGGCCTTATATAGTTAGGAATTAGCATTTAAAAAAACCTTTGAAATTCACTGAAAAAACCATAGGTTTCAGGAGTTATATAGTTAGGAATTAGTTTTTTAAAAACCTTTGAAATTAACTCAAAAAACTATAAGTTTTAGTGGTGTTATAGTTAGCTGGACATTTTACTCATACAAAACCAATGAAATTGCTCCTATATAGTTAGTTGTACTAACTATATTTCGCGCACCCGCAATCCACTGCTGATGTCACATATTAGATCATTCATGACATGGTCAGTGACATCACTGATGACATCTCAAATTACATCACTGATGACATCACTGATGACATCATCCAGTGAATGTGGTTTGCTTCATTATTTAAATATGCATTATATATATATAGCAATTTACATTGAAGAATGAGTGGATATATATAAATAAATATTTGGATGGAGGATTTAGTAGCAGTGTAATTGACTGTTTACTTGACCAATTTATAACGTCTCACTAAATATAGTGGATAGTGACTAAACTGTGTGAATATCTGTATCACTTTGTCAGTTGTTGTGTAAACTGATTCTACAGTTGGTTACTAGCTATGTGAAAGTCTATATTAGTTATTGATTAGTTAACTGAGTATTTGTATGGGAGTGTGAAAGTGTGTGTGGTTCGGTGGGGGGTGTGTGACTGTCCAAAGATGTGTGAATAGTTGATTCAGTAGATATATGAAGTTAAAACTACATGTTCTAACAGTTTGGGTGAGGGAATCTCTTTATGGGTGTGGTGATGAGCAAATATATTTCTCAAAGGTACAGGTCCAACAAACTAGAAAAATAAAAGGCAGTGTATTTGTCAGTTGTTGTATATAAATAAGTATACATAAGACACAATGATTGTGTGAGTGACTGTATGGATAACTGTATACTTGTAATAATGATTTTATAATTCACTAAGTATGACTTACTATCTAAATGAATAGAAGAAGTGGTGTTTGTATAAGTGTTTTGCTAAGTAAATATGTAAGTATGATCCATTGTTTGCATAAGTGAGTAGGATGACTTCATATGTGAATAGGATGCGTGCTGTTGTTTAATGTCAATATAGATGTATAAGTATTTTTGATAGTGTTCTATTGTTCATTGACAGCATGTATGAGTGAATCCATAGGTAAGTGATTAGATGTGTGTATACATCTATGAATCACTGAGTGGATTTTTAGATACTTGTATTGCTGTGACAATGGATTTAAATATGATACTCTGTATTTTACAAACAGTGATGAAAAATTGTAATAGTGTATGAAAAGGTGTATGTGATTGTCACGTGGATGATGTCATCAGTGATGTCATTTGAGATGTCATCAGTGATGTCACTGACCATGTCATGAATGATCTAATATGTGACATCATCAGCAGTGGATTGCGGTTGCGCGAAATATAGTTAGTACAACTAACTATATAGGAGCAATTCATTGGTTTTGTATGAGTAAAATGTCCAGCTAACTATAACACCACTAAAACTTATAGTTTTTTGAGTGAATTTCAAAGGTTTTTTAAAAATTAATTCCTAACGATATAACTCCTGAAACCTATGGTTTTTTCAGTGAATTTCAAAAGTTTTTTTAAATGCTAATTCCTAACTATATAAGGCCTGAAACCTATAGTTTTTTCAGTGAATTTCAAAGGTTTTTTAAATGCGAATTCCTACCTATATAAGGCCTAAAACCTATGGGTTTTTCAGTGTTTAAAAAAAAAACACAATTGATTGGTTAACTGGCTTATTAAGTGTATCTTAGTGAATACATATATTAGCGAGTAATGTTTAAATATTTAAATATATGCATGAGTGATGTAATATGTGACGTCATCAGCAGTGCATTGCAGACGTGCAAGTTATAGTGAGTCCAACTAACTATAACGTGGGAATTTCAATGGTTTTATGCGAGTAAAATTTCCAGCTAACTATAACTGGTGTGAAACCTATGGTTTTTTCAGTGAATTTCAAAGGTTTTTTAAATGCTAATTCCTAACTATAACTGGTGTGTAACCTATGGTTTTTTCAGTGAATATATATATATATATATATATATAAAATTTCTATGGCAAAATGAAACCCCTCATTTTGTTCCTTTTCAAATTAAATGTATTAAGTGTTACCACTTTATTCCAATCAAGATGACTTCAGGTGTGCCATACTTTTGTCATAAGTAAGACTGTTAGCGTTCTAGTTGTTCTTTAGAACACTCTGGGACATTCTGTCATTGGGCTATAGTTGGGCTACATCTGGCTGATATTTGGGCTACATTTGGGCTCTTTTGTCTCTGGTGGCCATCTTGGGAGACTACATATCAGAATTTTTTGTTAATGAAATATAAGAGGATTTGAGAAGTCACTCAAAATGTGCCCTAATTTTTCTTTCTTCAGCACTAATCATAATTTCTATGGCAAAATGAACCCCCTCATTTTGTTCCTTTGCAAATTAAATGTTTTAAGTGTTAACACTTTATTCCAATCAAGATGACTTCAGGTGTGCCATACTTTTGTCATAAGTAAGACTGTTAGCGCTCTAGTTGTTCTTTAGAACACTCTGGGACATTCTGTCATTGGGCTATAGTTGGGCTACATCTGGCTGATATTTGGGCTACATTTTTTTTTTTGGTCTCTGGTGGCCATCTTTGGGCTACATTAGGCTACATTGGGCTACATTTGGGCTACATTTGGGCTCTAACATATATATAGCCCAATGTAGCCCAATATATATTTTTTCAAAGTTAATTTTCGTAAAAACCACTGGAGCACATATCTTGAGACATAGCAAAGGCACATCGGTCTACCAGTCCCTACAATTTTGCCAAGTTTGGTGGAAAACCATTCAGCCGTTCGGGCTAAAAGTGAGTCCAACCGCCCTATGGAAATTAACATGGGGAAAACACGTTTTGGGACCCCCCTTGTATCTCGGCCCCCGCTTGACGAATCCCCCCAAACTTTCAGGGAAGGAGCGGAGCGCCGCGAGGCAAAGTTAAGGAAAATGTCAGGAAGATTCCTCAACCGGCGCCAAAGTTATTCCCTATAGAATGTTGCGATTTCCCTATGGAAAACAATCCTAACTATATATACCTAGGTAATATATATATATATATATATATATATATATATATATATATTTATATATATATCCCCCCCCCCCCGCGGAACAGCATAAATATAGCCCAGACAAGGATTGATCTGTATAAATATATAAAGGAAGATTAAATTGGCTATAAAGTTTTGAAAGAAAATCAACAAATGTGACAGTATAAAAAGACATCGACCAAACAAACAGCAGAACTCGAGGCAAGTGATGCAACAGCCTTTTTATCATTGGTGAATTTGGATGTTATGAATGAGGAAGAGAACATAGAATTGGAAACAGCATATACCCAAATGGGATCTGGATTGAGTGGTCTTAAACCAAAATCTTGGTTTTAACAACATTTATCCCCTGGAAATAAAATTGACATGTTTAGTGAGGCAGTAATTCAGGAATTGTATGAAATCAAACCAAAGAAATATCAGGACAACCTAAAAGAAAATGAAAGTGAAGCTCTGAAGGAGCTAATGCATGATGATCAAATTATCCTAAAAATGGCGGATAAGGGAGGAAATATTATCATTTGGAATAAATCTGATTATGAAAAAGAAGCCCATCGCCAATTGAACAATGTGGAATACTACACCAAATTGAAAACCAATCCAACTTCAAATTTCAAAAGAGAACTGGACAGTAAACTTGAGGAATGGAAAGTTGCAAATCTATTAGATGAGGATGAGGTCAAATATTTAAAAACAGATCATCCAGTAATGGCGACAATTTATTTTTTACCCAAGATCCATAAACATCCAACGAAGCCACCAGGCAGGACGATCGCGACTGCAAAAGGATCTTTGTATGAGCCAGTAGCCAACTATGTGGATTCTTTTTAAATGTAATTTGTTTTAAACTTGACCTCGTACATAAAAGACACCAGTGACATGCTAAGACATCTGCAAGACATTCCATGGCAAGAATCCTATAGTTTAATCACGATGGATTTCACTGTACACAAACATCAAAAATGACATAGGAATTACAGCTTGTGAGTATTCCCTCAAGAAAAGAAACATCCAGTATATTGAACATGATCAATTGATCTTGGAAATGATTGATCAATTTATGTTTAACACACAATGTATTTCTATTTGGAGAGGAAGTCTACAGTCAATCAAGTGGAATAGCGATGGGATTTTCCTTCAGTCTGAGCTACGCGTGCCTGGCAATGGGCTGGTGGGAGCAGCACTTTGCCTGGCACCCGGATAATGACACACATATGGAGAAAACCATTGTCTGGTTACGTTTCATTGACGATTTCTTAATCGTTTGGGACGGTAATGAACAAGAATTCATGGATTACTTTGCAGTAATGAATACAACAAAGGCAGGTTTTAAGTTCATGTACTCCATGAGTAAAGAACAAGTAATTTTTCTGGATACAGAAATATATATCAATAAAGGCAAAATCCATACCACACTACATCGAAAAAAAGACATCCACCAACTCTGTACTCCATGCCAATAGTTTTCACCAGAGCTCACTGATTCGAAGTATCCCTTACGGGGAATTTGTAGGGATCCGCAGAATTTGCTCAGAAGAAGGAGAATGGGAAAAACACAGCAAAAGAACTGCAATGAATTCCAAACGAAGAGGGTACCCCGCAAAAATAATTGAAAAAGGTTTACAAAAATCTGAAGAAAAATCAATGGAGGAAATAATAAAGGTGAAACCTCCAAAAACTTGAAACACCGACAATAAGACTCATCACAACCTTTTCACAGGAATCAAGTCAAGTTACAAAATTACTGAAAAAGAATTGGAAAATCTTAAAACTAGATCAAACTATGGCTCAGATTGTGGGGGAACATCCCAATGTAACATGCAAGAGAGCAGGAAATTTGAAAGACAAACTGGTGCAGAACCACTATTGAAAAATCAAAGTAAAAAGAAACCGTGGTTAAAAGCGACCGGTTTTGTCAAATGTTCAAACTGCAAGGTGTGCCAAATTGCAAAAAATACGAAGGAATTTATTGGTATCAATCGGAAAGTATGGCACATTCGACAACTGATAAACTGCAAAACTCTGTATGTTGTATATATCATTGAGTGTCCCTGCTCTTTGAGATATGTAGGGAGCCCAATTTGTGAGGTAAAAAAACGGATCCTAGAACATGTGAGGGCAACTGTGAACAAAGATAGAAGCAACGCGGTTGCAAAACAAATGGACGTTTGTGTTGAAAAACATGTACGGGGAGGAAATTGAGAAAAAAAGACTACGACAGTGTGAGTCACGTTGGACTTTATCACTAGGTACTTTCGCCCCACATGGTTTGAATCAGGACGAGGAGATGTATGTACATCTTGGCTAAGCTCTGTTCATCGAATTAGTTTTCAACATGACGCCCCCCCCCTTCTCTCAAGATGAACCCAAAACTCATGAGTGACTTGCATAAAACTATAAAATGCTATGATGATATCAAATCAGAGTAAAGCAAAATATAAATTTAATGCATGATGGTCTAAAATGACAATAGGGGATGGTTTTATTATGATTTTTTATTGTTCTTTCCCCTCCCCTTTTCACTGTTTTGTTTATTTTCCTCCCCTGTTTTTTTCGTTTTATTTTAAATGTAATTTATAATTTGAGATTTTAAGGTTTTATGTAAAATTGTGCAATTCAACAAATTACATGATGGGTTGACACATGGTTATAATTCCATGTACAATCAATAGAATATTCTGAGAAAATTGGCAGATGACACAAGCCATCAGTATAGAAATCATTGAATGTATGCCCACTGGAGGGCAGGAAACAAAGATTTAATTTGCAGGGTTATCAGATTCAACCCATCAATAGTGAAAATGAAAATGGGTAACAGGTGTCAGAGGACACCGAAACGCTTTGGTTGAGCGATGACCCGTGTGGATTGCAAATAAAAGTAAAATATTGCAAAAGCACCCGTGAGTAGGCCTCCACTTATTTGAAGAATATTGTATGGTTTGGCTCCGCCGTTGAGAGCCGCACCGCATTTGAAGCGCCAAAGCTCTGGCGCCATTGAGCCACAAACAAAAGGACATATATATTAATATATAACATTGAGAATGTGTATTTTAGACAAGTGTGTGTATTTTCACAACTCATAAGTTAATATTTGCAGAACAATGTATAAAAAAAATATTAAAAGCTCATATTTAAGTGATAAATCATGTGGCATTGGTTACACTTATCAGTCAGTACATCAGTCCGTGGGCATTGCAGTTATGACTTATCTATCATGTGAAATAGGGGAGACTTATAATTATGTTGGTACCAGGGGGTTGGCAGCTGTGGCTGTTATGTATGTATTACCATGTGGAGGAATTCACAAGGCAACACTTCTATTTACATCTAAGCAATCGCTGCTCTTGAATTTGGTGGCCACTAAAGTAATTTTGTCTGATGCAGCCACTATTACAATAATAAACATTTTAGTAACTCAGGATGATTTACACTGAATTTAAGTAGCTCTTATTACAGAAAAGGCTGGAGATCCAGAACACAGAGGGGTGGGATGGGGTTCAGTCTTGCTTCACATTCTGAATTTCTGCTTGGACTTCAACTTACCAGACAAATTTGACAGCGAAAAAGACATTTTGAGGGAGAGCCCTTAAAAGTGAGTCCAGGCTCTCAACTGAAGAGTAGGACTTACATGAGGTCTGTGACTTCTTCCTGTGTTTGGTGACATACAGATTCGCAATCCCAGACCCTCTGTGCATGAGGGCATACTTATATCACAAAATGGGAGTCAAACACCAAAGACACACCTTGTGCAAATCAAATCTGTGGCTGAGACCTGCTTTCTGCAGTTACAAAATTGTCTGAATCTTGTAGTTTTAGATGTTTAACCCCTTCGACGCTCATGACGAGCCCAGCTCGTCATGGAGTTTCCATTGATTTCAATGGAAATTTAGTGTAAATCATGGAACATGCCTTAGCATCCAAGTGGTTAAGGAAGGACATAGTTCCCTTGCAGACTGGATTACATTTGAAAAACTGTCAAAAGATTAACAAAAGTGGCATTGGTGCTCCAGATCCCAATTCGAAGGTTCACAAAGGAAATTATGTCAGCGCGCAGTGGTAGTGCTTAGATGCGGATAAGCTCTGTCACTTTTTTGATGGAAAAAAGTCAACACGGAACCACACAGTACCAATTAGCCCCCCAGGAGAATTGTTAGGAAACACTTCTGGATTCAGTATGGTGCCTGGGTACTACTTTAAGGGTGAAGAATCTGTGGTAAGAAGTATTGATCAGAAAGTTTGGAGCTGTAGACTGGCCGACAAATACATTTTCTTTCTGAAAGCATCAGTTCTTTCAATTTCATAACCGGAGTGATGGAAAGAAAGCAATTTGGATGAATCTTAACTTATTGAAGCTTGAACAATGAGGATCTCTGGTGTAGGGTGCATGGTTAGGAAGTACGGGTCATGGGGGGCAGTCTTATGTCACCTAGCCCATGGTTGACTGACTGTAGTGCTAGAGCATAGCTTAAACAATGTAGGCTAAGGTGCGTCAGTAAAGGCATCATTAAACGATAATAACAGTACACATAAAGCTGGGAACAGTAAAGAATCTCAGTCAATAGAATTGTTTTTGTCTCATTAGTGGGCAACTGTAGTTCTATTGCTTCAGCTGACTTTTAAATCACCTCTGGAAATGAAGAGCTAACTTGATTATGGCCCACATGCCAAGCCTATCTTTGTTTCAGGAGATTTATCAAGCCCACTGCTCCCAATGAATTTCCAGTATAATGAAGATGTGGAACTTGTCTCATTTCTAAACTTTATCAGTCTCAAGAAGGACTTTGGGTGCTTCTTGCACTGGGTGTGAATTAGAACCAAAAATAGCATTCATCTTCTGTTGGTGCAGATGTTGGGACAGAGGCAGAGGATGTACAACCAACAGTTGTGCTTTTGGATCAGGCCAATATTGGTTTAGGGGTCAGAGATCAGCGAGGAATCAAATTATCGATCTGCATCAGTACAGAAGGAACTGGAGTGAACCTTGGTGTTGGGACAGAATTCAGTGCCAGAGTAGATAAGTGCTCTAGAGTGAGCACAGATCACAACAAATATCTGCAGCATGGTGTCTTTGCAGGCCGCTATATGCTGCAGTATCAATGAAGGTCCTGGAAACTCAAGACGTGCAAGTATCAATTGCAGGATTTATTCAAATTCTGGAGACGTTGAAGGAGAGTGACCTGTATCTTGACGCCCTTGTGACTTCCTCCTAAACCTTGAGTGGCAGGATATGGAAGAGGCTTGCTTGGCTATTTTGTGATTGCATCAAGACTTCGACTTGGACATCCTGGAAGACTCTGGCCGAGAAGGGTGTTTTCGGAGGAGCAGACACAAGATAAATTCTTCGACCTGGAGCCAGACGTATGCATCAACCTTGGGTTGCATTAGGGCACACCTGCACATACAACAGAGTCGTGCCTGAAGCCCAAGCACCCTAGACATACCTATGGACGGCAGCTCTGTGACCAACATCTGCTTCCTGCATGCTTGGTACAGCTTCAATCCTGAACATTTCACTGGGGAACTGTTCCCAAACACACTAAGAAAAGTGTAAGGAGACACTGAAAGACCAATGAGTTCTCGATTCATATCAAAGGGCTCTGAAAGAAAGGAATTGATGTCGGAGTCAGTCTGGCATCAAGGATATTATATAGGAAAGAAATCCATAGTTAGAAGTATCCATCAAAAAATGATTTGCCATATTTAATATCACCTGAATTTCAATTCTCAAATCCAATCTAACAACCACATATTCTGGGACTACTTACAATTCTAACTCCGGTTCTAGCATACATAGGGGCAGTGTTAGTGTATCTCAGTCATATATTCTCCTATTTTCTCTACGCCTTAAATGCAAATCCACTTAAAGAAATAGTGCTAAAATGTTTTGCAAATAACTGAGCGCTGTACAAAACAACATGGAGGACTAAGACCTGGGATGGAAAACAATTTCAAATCTTTAACAGTAATGAGGGGGACAGAGTAGCTCCTTAATCAGGCTGGGAGCGAGAGGAGTAGGAGGCATTTGTCAATAGTCAATGAAGTACTCCTTAAATAGGCATATCTTGAGCTGGTTTTTGAATTTCAGGAATGAGAATGCAAACGATATGTGAGGGGGAATGCTTATCTACCCCTGCAGTGTTTAGAGATAGATTTCTTGGCTTCTGGTTTTATCTGTTTTGCGCTTTTTACATGTCAGCATTTTTGCACAGCAACTGAAGTGGTTAGTTTCAATTATCAGGCATGCTAATTCAGTTGCCCTTGCTATTATGCATGTAAGGCAGAAGGTTGAGAAGAAGACAGAATTTAAACTGTGTGCTTACCCAATGGCCTGCTTCCCCCTCTGGCCGACTGCAATACCTGGGGGACTATTTTTGCCACTGTTTACACTTTTTGTCATGCCACTCCCTAAATGGGCGTTCTACTGAACGTCAATAAACAGATACAGAATGAGTATGAGGCAGGTCCTGCCCTCAATTTCAGGATGAAACTTGTCAGGAGCTTTCCGGTAATCTAAGAAATGCTTCTTTTTAATGTTAAAGTTGAAGCAGCATATTTTTCTATACACCAGAGACTTGCTGCAATGGCAGTAGCTGAATGTGAAAACGAGTTGCATGTCATCATTGCTAATGTATATAAGTCTTTAGGACATAATAGTTAGGGAACCAGACCTTCAATTGCACCATGTGACAAGCCTAATGCAGACAAGGGTGCCAGACCTACCTGCGAGTTTCCTGAGAAACCCTGGGACAAATCTAAAACACAACAACAAAAAGCTAGACATCGCAGAGGATTTTGCCCCTAGAATCCTCTAAAAGGCGTTATGATTTTCATGATCGTACAAAAATTAATACTCCTGACGGGATCCCCGATCTCCTTGTTCCTTTCAGGACACGTTTGACCATCAGTACGACAGAGGAGGGCTATCTGACTGCAGACAGGAAGAGTACATTAAACCGAAAAGGGAGACACAATGCTCAGCTGATGTGAAGATAAAGAAAGAGGATAGATCACCTCCCTATAAAGCCACTTTTAATAAAAATAAAGTTGCAGCCTTAACAATTAAACATGCAGCAGACGGTGAGAACCCTCCTCCTGATCAAGGAGTTGGGAGGTAACGCTCCTCGACAGCACAGCAGAAGTCACCATAGTACACCGGAATGTCCACCTAATTCTGGTAGCAAAAGCAACTGAAACATGTCTTACAGTTGAAACCGCAGATACCTGTATTGCCCCCTCCAGACAGACTATATCACTTGGATATTCCACCATTAAAGCAATCATCTGGGACAATTTAACAACGTCATTTGACATTCTTGTTGTCGGAGGTCGGCTGGCTACTACCTTTTGTCCTTGCATGTCCCCAGGGTGAAGATGTCATTCTTCTCTCTTGCTCGCACCTTGTCCCTGGCAAAGTCAAACAAGCTTATACCTCTGAATGGGCCTTGCATTGGCCCAAGCACTTTATCGTAACCATACTGGCTGGGATACGGATTCTCCTTACCATTTTATTCCTATATAGTCCACACATCAGGTACAACAGCAGTATCCTATTAAACGGGATACTAAAACAACTGTTAAAGAATTTTTTTCCCCAACTGTAGTACCAAGGAGTAATTGAACCCGGAGTATTTCAAATTAATAATCCTCTTTTTCCGGTACTAAAATCAGATCATTGATATTGCGTTGTATTAGATTATGGACATTTAAATAGCCATACAGGCTCCTTTGCAGTACAAAATACGCACAATAATAATAATGTGGGACGTAAAAAATACGAACACATTTTCGATGTTTCCAAAGGCTTTTTCAGTCATAATTTGGCTAGGGAGAGCCACAACTGGTACACATTTAGCGTCCTTGGTTTTCAAATGCACTATGCATGACTCCCTATGGGCTTTAAGTAAAGCCCAGGAGTTTTTGCGGTATGAATTGCGTCATGGCATTGACCCTAATGATCTGTGCTATGTGGATGACATCTACTTATTGGATGATGAATTGAAACCTCATTTAGCAAGAGTATCACATAATATTGCGATTAGGATATGAAGTTACAAATGAGGGAAAAGTCTTGCCCCTCATTTTCTGGAAAGGTGTGCTCAACTGCAACCTCCCAGTACACTTAAAAAATTGGAGTCTCTGCTGAAATTTCTGAATTTCGGCAGGACTTATATATACCTGATTATGCCCAACGTATTAAACCTCTTTATACCTGAATACCCGCAGATTTTTCAGTTTCCTACTGGACGTCAGAAAATTCTGTAATATTGTATTCACCTGCGAAAATGCATTTTGCTTCTGCTGTACAGATGGCCATCCTAAAAGAACGCCCACTTAAACAAGGTAAATGCATTATTTTTGTGTATGCTGTGCCTACCTATCATGCTATCACGAAAGCCAGCATTCCTTATGCAAAAGCCCTCCACTCTCATTGGATACAATGGGCTATGTCTTTAACAGCCATGGATGTGGACTTTGTCTTTGACCCTTCTTTGTAAACATAAGAATTTTTGCAACATGAACATGTTTATCCCTTGCCTTATTCGATTCTGCCTCTTGACCAAAAAAACCCAGCTATAGGGTCTAAGCAGCAATATTCAGCTGCATGCGCCATCGTTCTTGTCACTATGTCGGATGGCATTTTTCACCCTCAAACTACTTTCACGCAATCTCTTGTAGACTGCAATGCACAGTTGGCTGAACGGCTTTCTTTCTTGCACTTGAACATACAGATCCTAAATTCCCCACACGTATTGTGTGTGATTTATATTATTGTGTACAGTCATTTAATGAGAGCTTACATTTTTGGCGACAAAATGACTTCAGAGATTCCAAGGGTAGCACAATCAAGCACAAGGTGATTTGCGTTAAAGTGGCAGATCTTAAGGATAGGTTGCCACAAACTCGTGTTATACATACATTGAGTCATCAACATGTGGGAGCACATGCCGTAGGGAATTCTCTGGCTGGTGAAGCAGTCAAATCTGCAGTAGCTACCAGTAAAATTGCAGCAATAACACGCTTTAATAATCTTTTCAACAATGATATTTTGGTTGCTGTAAATGCTTTTATAAGCAGCACCCTCTTAGCGAAGGACTTTCCATCTAAATATTCTTATCATTTGCATGACCAGAAAATTCCTTTTGCAACTATTCCTGGCGTTGGGGATCGTGTGATTCACACGCGGACCGCAGACATGATTTAATTTACCCCGCACATGAAGGTATAGCTTCTGCACATTTCGGGGTGGCTGCCACTATTTCACTGTTACAGCAACGGTATTAGTGGTAAGGTTTGTACCAACAAAACAGAAAATATGTTCTATGTTGTGACATTTGTCAGCAGATTAAAAGTTCTATTGTGTCTAGTCCATCGCAGATACAACTTCTTATTTCTAAGCAGCCTTTTGGCTGCATTTATTTAGATCACTGCAGTTCTCTGATTTCAGATACTGCATTCAAACTTATTTTGGATGCAGTTGATTCTTGCTCTAGATTCCTCTGGGTTTGGCCACAGAGCTCAGCTGACACTCATACTGTTATTAAACACTTGCAAGTGTTTCCTGGAACTTATACCTGCTGAACATTCCACTAAAGTCAAGGTCCGGCTTTTGTACCATGATTCGAGAAGTCCATGGGTGTGCAAGTGCATTTTCTCTCCAAATAGACCTGAGGATACTTCAGTTGTGGAGTGTATGAACTGTGACTTAAAGCAATTTTTAATGGCTATGGTACTAGATAGAGGGAATGGTTGGTTGAACAATCTCTATGGGGTTTAAAGAGCTTTAAATAACCTCCCTAAAAGATCTCTGGGTGCAGACCCCATACGTAATGCTTTTTGGCATCAAAATGTATGTTCCACACCTTGACGGTCTAGACGTTGTGTCGGCTGCCTAAACTTTCGACATAGATAACCATTGTGCTCTCTTACAGGACGCTAATTCACGCAAACATTTGCCTTCATCTCATCCTTCATCTACTGACGTTCCAATTCCAGAATCTAGCTGGCTTCCAAAAATTGGGAGATCAGATTCAAGAAATGGTAGCCATCAAAAAGGAATTCGGCCCAACATATCGTGCTTTTGTTCCGGTTCTTGGCCTTCAAGGTACAGGAACTGTGATTTTGTCACCACTCCCAGATTATAAAGTCAAGCTATTTGTCACCATGAACATGTCAAACGACACCATGTGGTCAATACTTCATAGTATGCGATGGAATAGTTGTTTTTTACCGCAAGCAGCCTGTGAGCACCACGACTCTGATAATCTCCTACTGGCGAGGCAGAGTCCTCTACCGACAACTTCCCTGACACAGTACCTGTTTCTACTAGCACGTCTTCTACAACAGATGTCACTTATAATGATTCACCATTAGCGCATTCATCAGAGTTGGATTTTTCAAGTCCTATTGTTACGTCCCAACCTCCTGTTTTTCAGCTGAGTATCCCCGGGTACTTTATTGATCAAGATGATTTTTCTTCTGACAGTTCTTCTGTTTTGCATCTGTCTCCAGCAATGATTTGTGTTTGTATTTCACGGTTAAAACACACTTATATAGTATTTTTTTAAAAAAACACATTTATCTAGTCCCTCCTTAGATATATGTCTGTCCATACTTTGTTTGAATTACCTATTCATGTGCATTGTGACCATTTTTTTTCCCACTAATCACCGTCATTCCATCCCAGAAAATTTTGCTATAGAACTAGTTGACGAGGCCTTGGCCCCCCCATTATTCATTGAATAAACTGAAAAGAGACTTGCCCCTCGTTAACATCCCATCCGTTCCAGTGACTTATGGAATTGTTTGGGATTAGGTTATTTTCGAAAGGAGCAATTTCTTCAGGCGACAGTTTCAGAAGTGATGGCCACACAATCAAGCACTACATTAGTAGGGAGAGAACTGAATGCTGTGTTCGACGATGTCAAAGATATGTCTGGCAGTCACTCTGTTCACTCGGGTGCCCTGTCAAAGGGAGGAGGCACATGGCTACAAGAAGGATTAATAGAACTCTGGAGGGAAGCCCATCCACTCTCAACCACATACACTTTCTTCTCCCATGCTCATCAAACATATGCAAGCCTTGATTATCTATTAGGGAGCAGAGATGTCCATCGCATTATGGGAGACGTGGAGATATGGCCGGCAGCACTATCGGATCATGACGCAGTGACCCTCACACTCCCCCCTCAGAGGCATCACTTTGGGACCTGGTGACTTAGAGAGACTCTACTCCCCAGATCCACAGTAATATAACAGCTCACAACAACTATACACACCTATCTCGACGACAACAACACTCCCGAAATCTTCATCTCCACACTACAGGAGGCACTGAAGGCAGTGATTAGAAGGGAACTCATAGCATTGAATGAATACACAGTCGCACAGGGGTCCCTAGAGTCTTGCGCCAACTACATCCGGCGCGAGCCCAACTAGCGGGCCGCAACCTGAACAGGGCGGAATATGCGGCTCTTCAGCTGAGCACTCCTATGTAGAGGAGGACGGCTTCCAAGTTAAGGGCTAAAAGACACTAGACCAGTGTTTCCCAAACTGTGGTCCGCGGACCCCCAGGGGTCTGTGACACATTCCCAGGGGGTCCGCAAGCAACAGTTTTAAAAGCACTTCAAAGTTCCTTGAATAATCTGTAGTTTTCGGGCAACTATAAAAGTGTCAAGATAACATGCAGTGATTAATGTACCTGCTGGAGAGGGATGCATGTTTTGTTCAGTAGCAGGTTTGACTCATCTAAGGTAGCACATGGGGTTAATATGCCTGCTGCAAAGAATGTGTACCATGCATTTAAAAAAAAAAAGCAGTAGCTAATGTGCATAGCTCAGTGGGTTACTGCTTTTGTCACAGAGATTTTTTTGTTATTGTGCCGTTTATGAGTTACAATCATAATCTAGCACCTGAAGCTATGACCTGCCATCAAACAGCTGCATGCAAACTGCATGGTACAAGTTAGTATGCTATATTTTTTTCCCAGTCTTTCATAATACTCATTTTGCCAAAAAGGTTTGTTTGGGTAGAATTAAACTGTTATAATTAAAGTCAAAGCTAACCCCTATGTTACATTCTGTGTCAAGATTTTGTGCTTCTCCAGACCAATCACTCTTAAACAATGCTCACCAGTATGGATGACATGTGAATCCTACACCTTGAAGTCCCCTTAGCCTTATATAACATAAAATTTTCTATAAACCGATTTACACACGTACAATTCATTCTCTCTGTATGTGTGTGATGTAAAGTGCTCTGACACCCTACACTTGTATGAGAGATGCTATAAAACAAATGAAATACATGTGACAGAGGGGATATTGAGAGAAGAGAGGCACTTTTGAAGAGTGATAGTGAGGGATTCCCAAAAGAGCCCCAAAAAGATTGTTATATTGGTGCATAGTAAGGTCATCATTTACTATGCTTTAAAAGCAAATTCAATTCAATATATAATGACAAATGTGTTGCAGAATGCACAATTTTCCCCAAATTTCCTTGGTGGGAGAGCACCCCAAAGTTTGCTTTGCAGTGGCCAGGCTCACTCACTGCACTTAGTACTGGGACTGGTCTGACAACATTTGCCAGGGCGGCTTTGGGTTTCCACTCTGGCCCTGGCAGGAGCCTCATACTGCGAAATAGAACCAAATATTGAAAAGTTAGTTGCCGAGATTCAGCATTAACCATCCCATTAAAAGATTTCGATTTTGCAATTCTTTCTATATAAAATATTTAAATCTTTAGTGATTCGAGTATTTGTTTGGTGTGCACAAGTGTGTGTTTACTTTTTTCAAACTACTGTTTTAATGTTTGAATTTTAAATTGTACAAATTGTTTGGGGGTCCTTGGCTTCCAATAGTGACTCAATAGGGGTCCTCAGGAGTCAAATGTTTGGCAACCACTGCACTAGACAAAGGTTCACTGTTTAAGGTCCCAGGAGGACGATGAATTAGTGGGCGACAAACATATAGCAAAAGAATACCGGGACTCATACATACACACTTATACCCGGGACAAGATTTTGAAGCACAACATATTGACTCATATTTGAAGGGGGTGAATAAATCCCGCCTTGCTAAAGCCCAAGCCCCGCCTCAAGTCCTTTAAATCCCCTGGTCCAGATGGATACCCAGCAAGCTTCTATAAATAGTTCTGTCAGATTCTGGCCGCTATTCTTATAAGAATGTCAATTATTTTGAGGGTCCCGGCTCAGTTCTCCCCCAACCATGCTAGCTGCGTCTATCGTAGTGATACCTAAACCAGGGAAAGAGAGGCAACTATGTAGCTCTTACTGGCCTATATCACTGCTCAATGTGGACATCAAACTGTTTCCGAGTATTCTAGTGGCACGTTGGGTCCCATGATGCCGGGTATCAGTGATCCTTATCAAGCAGGATTCATCCAATATAGGCAGAGTAGTGATAACACAAAACAAACTTTGCGCCTAAATGACAAGTCGGAATAAACAGACATGAAGATCCTACTCCTAACGGTCAGCGCCATAAAGGCATTCGGACTCGTACAATGGCAATATATGGAACAGACTCTTTCCTGCTTCTGTATAGGTGACCGCTTTTGGGATAGGGTGGCGAGTTGCTACAGTACCCTCACGGCCACGGTTAGAGTAAACGGCACCTCGTCATCCCCCTTTCCTATCGGTAGAGGCACCAGACAGGGCTGTCCTCTGTCACCTCTCCTATTCGCTTTATATGTGGAACCCCTAGCCCAGCGAATCAGGGACAACCCAAAAGATCAGAGGTATCCTCTTTGGCGGGGAGAGGCATTCAGTCAGTCTGTATGCGGATGACATCCTGGCCTCATTAGGCGAGCCAGATCTATCACTCCTGGGTTTGCTCGAGGAATTGTCCTCATTTGGATTAACATCAGAGCTCCGCATAAATGACGGTACATCCTAAGCCCTTGCATTGGCAATCACATGTGAGCGCATATCATTGTTAAAAGACCATTTTCCAGTGAGGGGGGAAGTTATTGCCCTACCTGGGGTTTCAAAGCACTCTCTCGATTTCACAAACCATTGCGATAAACTGCACAAACCTACTCTGCCAAATTAGAGAGGAACTAAGCAGCTGGAAATGCCACCACCTCTCCCTGCTTGGGGGCATTGCTGCCATTAAGATGTCTATCCTGCCTAAGATTTTATATTTCTTTCAGACACTGCTGGTCTCCACCCCAGAGGGGCGCTTCCAACTATACAGAGAGAACTGCATCGGTTAGTGTGGTTGGTGGCTAGACCACACATTAGAAAGTATTTGAGCTACTTAGGTCCAGACTGAGGGGGATTGGGAATCCCAGATTTGCAGCGATACTTTCAGGCAACGGTGATGCGGTATCTGGTGAGAGGGGAGTAGAAAGGAATCTGTAAAAACACAGATTTTCCCTGGACAGGGCAATTGCGCTCTGGAAAAACTGTTCTTTAAGAGATCAGATAGGCCGCAAAGCCTCCAAAAGTCTCCTATCACTCAGACGGCCATGGAGGTGTGGGACTTTGTAGCATGCCGGAGGGAGCTCACCACATTCTCTTCCCCCCTGACACTTCTGTTCGATATTGGACACTTTACCCCAGGCCTACAATGGGGAGCATTTGCAGCTTGGCATCAGACTCCATGCCGCGCCGTGGGACATATGTTTGATGAAGAGGGAATCTTCTCCTTCACATAGTTGCACCCCTTTAACCTCCCCACAGTTAGCAGCCACCTTACTTGTTACGAAAAGTGTCTGGTTACAAAAAACACAGATAAACAATTGATTTCCAAACACTATGTACTGTTGCGCCAACCTGCCTTCTCACAGCCTACACCCTGTCAATAGCTTTAGGAGAGAGTTAACTCCTAAAGAATGGAGAGAGATCTACTATAGGGCCAGGCACACAGCCCAGAACATATCCAGTATAAAGACAGCCACTAAAATAACCATTTATTGGTACCGAACCCCAGTACGTCTCAACAAGGGCCACCCAGAGCGCAGCCTTTGCGCGGGTGCGTCACAGCAGGCATGCTTCTACATCTACTCTGGGAATGTCCAAAACTCACAGCTTATTGGGCCTGGATCTTGAATGAGGTAGATACGCATTTTGATACTCAGATTCCCTGGTTCCCCGCATATACAGTACTAGGTCTACCTAACCCACTGACTTTACCACTCAAATCCCCCAATGGGAGACAGATGGGTATAGTGCTAGGAGCAGTGCTCAAGAACATTCTTGCTCATTGGGGGACTTCTATTACTCCCACACACTTAGGTTGGCACCACAGACTATGGTACATCCTGGGGATGGAAAAGATGTCTGCTACCATCACAATTTCTAAGACCTCTTCCCGTGAGATATAGCACCCGTTCCTCGCGCTTCTTCCCACTAAATTTAGAGAACTTACATGTCCTAAATATCTACGCATCCTCCGGCTCTCTGAAAAAGACTAGGTCTCAGCACAACTATAGAGTGGGAGGTAAAGACACACTTCCCCAAGCAGACGCGTCCTGCATCTTCTTCAGAGTACTGGGAAGAGGGCAAAAGGGAGGGGTTCTTGGGTTAGTTCTTAGTTTTTTTTATATGTTTGTCTTTAAAACCCACATGACAAGTGATGCAACGCTCATGACCTTGATGCATATGTGCATTAGCAGTAATGAGCAAGGTCATTTATATGATGTACTTTTTTTTTTTTTTTTGTTTATTCAAAGTTGCACAGAGAATACATTACAGTGGCATATGCAATCGAAACTGCTGTAAAAAACATACCAATTCAGGAGTTTAAACTGTAGCGAAGGTCATATAGGACATGCACTTTTCTCGTTTCTCCCCCTGACTTCTCCCCATGTCAACAGTTAAACAAAACCAATACAGGCGAAACTCAGTGCTGTAAATAACCAGGAGGTAAATCCACGCGTGCAATCATTACATATCCAGCAGGTGCAGTCAACATTGTCAATATATACGGGCATGAGGCGCTAATCCAAACTATCAAGCGAAGGGACACACAATCACATATCTAGGCATAAGTGGAGGCAGTTACATGAATCAGTACACATAATTTTCGGAAACAAAAAGAACACTGAGACATCTCAGTCATATAGTCTTACAGAATAAGCAGCAAAAGGGGCTACCCCATTCAGCCGATGTCACAAAGATCACAACTTCTCATCTGGCAGCAACGTCTGGAGCCCCAGAGGGAGACTGCACAGAGCTGGGGGTGTTAGTTCTAGCACGTGACCACTGTAGAAACGGTTCCCTAATTTCTTTGGGCCGGGAAGCAGAGGGCATGAGTTCCCAATAGGTGCCCAGGTGCGTATGTCCGTACGTCACGTCTGCCAACCATGCATCAAATTTAGGCAAAGCCCTACGACCCCAATGTATAGCCACCTGGCATCTAGCGTAGAGAAGCAGTATGGCATGAAGTTTTCGATTAGTAGGAGCAGTATCTCTCACATATCCCAATAGCCCAAGGGTCGGGGAAGGGTCATCCGTTCTAAGGAGGATCTGATTAATTGCAGAAAAAATGGCGGTCCAATACTCAGCAAGCATTGGGCAGCTCCAGGCGACATGTAGGAAAGAAGCCTTTTCGGCGCCACACTTCCAACAGTTAGTGTCATCTTTCAGTCCCATGCAGTGCAGCGATATTGGTGTGCGGTAAAACCTATGCAAAAATTTGAAATGAATTTGCCGGAGTTTATAGTTAGGCGATAATTCAGTTAGTTGTCTGCAGCAAAAGGACCACTGATCTTCTGTCAGAGGCTCCTCCAGTTCCGCACTCCACGCCTGCATGGATATCGGCACTATGACAGGGGCCTGCTCCTGCATACTGTTGTATAGTCTAGTTACTAGTTTCTTGGGGGATGCTCTAGCAAGCACGTCTTGGAGCGCCTGCAATTGTGGAGGTTCTTCAGGAAACTGACCCCAGAACGCCCTACATGACATTTTCAGCTTATGATAGGTAAATAGATCATTGAAAGTTAGGGGCTCGTCATCATCACCCGGTTGGGGGTCCTGAAACGTGCCATTCGGGTATAAGTCAGCAAATGTACGCAATGGCGCTCCATGTATGGAGATAACACCTCCGCTGACAGCCAAACAGGGCATCATAGGGTTGCATCTCAAAGGGATTGCCGGTGCGTATAGGAGTGGAAGTCGAGCTCTCTTCTGGAGTTCCCGCCACACCCACCGAAGCATGTTTGCTGTATCAATGTCCAGGGAGGGTCGTGGTGCTTCGCTATATAATGCCACATTTAGTGGTAATGGAGCCACGGAGTCTAGTTCCACTGCAACGTGTGGTTGGTATGGCGTTGGATGCACCCAATAATGAACAAATTGGGCTTGCGCACACAGTGCATAAAGCTGCATATCAGGAGCGCCCAATCCCCCCTGCCGGAGCGGTAGTGTCAAGAGTGCCCAAGATACTCTGGCCTGACCTCCAGCCCATATCAATGATAGTAAGGTAGATCTAAAACAAGTGTAAAAATGTTTCCTTAATGGGATGGGGATATTCACAAATAAGTCGAGGAACTTTGGCAACACCACCATTTTTGCCAGTGCGATCCTCCCTACTAAAGACAGAGGGAGTTTGTTCCAAATAGCTACTTTGGTTTCCAACCAGTTCACCGCTTTCCCAAAGTTAAGGGCCCATATATCCTGTATGTTACGACTGATCCAGATGTCTAAATATTTAATAGAGTCCGCCTCCCAGCGCAGTGGATAATCAGACCTCACTTCAGGGGTAGTATCTGTTAGCGGGAAGGCAACAGATTTAGTCCAGTTTATCGACACACCAGCCAGTCCTTCAAATCGTACAAATTCACGAAGCAGAGGATTAAGATTTACGGTGGGGTTTATGACATATAGAGTGACATCATCTGCGTAGAGAGAGATCAGTAGACTACGGGAGCTAAAACTTATGCCTCTCGCCGTGTGGTGTTGTCTGATTCTTGCAGCAAGGGGCTCCATGGCGATGGCGAAGAGCAGCGGAGACAGGGGGCAACCCTGTCTCGTGCCTCGTGCCATGTCAAAGGGCTCGGATAACAATCCATTCACCTGCACTCTTGCCTTAGGGGAGGTATATAATAGTCGTATTAGATTAATGAATAAGGGACTGAAGCCCATCTTGCTTAGGATCCTGAATAAATAAGGCCATTCTAGCGAGTCGAAGGCTTTTGTAGCGTCTAAAAACACGACCGCTGCTTGTACAGTTGGGTGAAGGTAGTGCAATACCGAGAATATGTGGGAGGTCGCACGCCCTGGTATGAAGCCTGATTGGTCCGGCAGGGCCACCATCGACAGTAATGGCTGCAATCTATCAGCAATTATTTTTGCGTATATTTTCACATCCACGTTTATAAGGGAAAGAGGTCTATAAGAATCTAATGACTGGCTGTCTTTATCAGGTTTTAAAAGCGTTATTATCAGGGCTTCGCACATGGATTCAGGTAGAATTCCAGTTTCGAGGGCCTCAGCAAAAACTGCGTGCAACCGCAGGGCTAGTTCATCCGCATAGGTCTTATAAAAGGCAGTCGTGAGGCCATCAGGACCAGGGGCCTTGTTTAACGGCATACTCTTTATTACCTTGGCTATGTCTCGAGCTGTGATCGGGATGTCCATATATTCGCGGTGTGCGTTGTTAAACCACACCAAGGCTATCGTGTCTAAATAGGCGTCGAGGGAATCTGGAGTTATACTTTGTTTGGATTTATATAGATTAGAGTAGAACTCCGTGAAAGTGTGGAGAACTGCTTCCTGACCCACCGCCACCCCTCCATCTGGGCTCATAATGGAGTTAATGTATGTAGACCGTGATCTGGTGGAGATGAGGCGAGCCAGTGTCCTGCTGGGTCTGTCACCCTCCCCGTATCTTCGGGCCTCTGCCTGCTTGCCCAAGAAGTTCACTTCCCGTTGTGCCTCCTCATTAAAGTCTAGGAGCTTAGCTTTCATTTGAACCGCTAGGGCAGGCGTGGGATTGTCGCAAAAGCGTGATTCCATCTCTTTCAGCTCACCCTCAATCTTGCTCAGCGTATTTCTAATAGCCTTTAGTACCCCTGCCTTACGCGCAATACACTGCCCCCTGATCACCACTTTAAATGCGTCCCACAGGACAGACTCCGATGACACTGAGCCCGCATTCGTTTCAAAGTATTGAAGTATGTCTGCTCTTATTTCTTCAGTAAATGCTGTATCTAACAATGCGTGTGGCTGTAAGCACCAGGTGAAGGCGCGAGTGGGAGCATCCGGCACTTTAATTTCCAACAAGCACGGGGCATGATCAGAGAGCGATCTGGCCTGATTACACACATTCACTGCCCATGTAGCCACATCCTGCGATACCAGCCAGTAATCTAACCTCGACCAAGCAGCATGGTGACTCGAAATACAGGTGCCCTCCTTGACATTCGGGTGCCTAGATCTCCATATGTCTAGCAGTAAACCTTCTTGAAGAATGTCTAGCAATGCCTGCCTGGCATTGGGGTGCAGCGGCCTCGATGCCCCCTTACAATCCAAATCATCATTCAGTACAACGTTAAAGTCTCCACCCCAAATGACAGTGGGGCAATTCATCAACGCTATTTGTGCCCATACAGATCTAAAAAAGTCTGGATCTTCAACATTTGGGCCATATAGCGCTGCCAATACCAATGGCTTCCCCAGTAGGGTGCCGTATACTACAATAAATCTGCCCTCCGGGTCACAGTACACATTATATTCCTTCCAATCTAGTCCTCTTCATACAAGGATGGCCACCCCGCGGGCATAATTAGAGTAAATGGCGAAATAAATCGAGCCCCATCTGGTGTGTTTTAGTCTGGTGGACGAAGTGGAATTGATATGTGTTTCCTGCAAAAAGCAGATGTCTATTTTGTGTCTTATGAGATACCCATGCATTAATCTCGCCTTTCTACCGTCACTAAGCCCGCGGATGTTCCAAGTTAAAACCCTTGTCATCTCCATTACAATGTTGATGCTGTATTCCTACCATACAATGATTGTCTAGTCATATATCCATATCCAATGAACGCACAGCGCAAATGAGAAAAGTACATAGCACTCGCCCACAAACCCAACAACCCCTCCCTCCCACCACCCACAGCAACCCCCCAATTAGGTTTTGTCATAGCTTCCCCTAACCTACGCATAGCGTAAACATAAGAAAAAGGTACAAACATTGGGAATCACCCCTTGAGGGCGTGGTATCCTGAGCATACACTCCTGTTTGCACAGGGTGGCTGCGCATTTCAGCCTAGTTTGCTAGAGTCTGAACTTGATACATCAAATTTATGCGGAGGCCAACGCGCAAGGCGCACAGTGGAGGTCAGCATGAGAACATAGCAAGCTCAAAGGCACAATATAGCAAACTTTGTAAACTTCTGGTGCTCCATAGCACATGAGCGGAACATGTAAACAGCATAACCTGTGAACAGAGGCAAAGTCCCCCTACCGAGGAGCAGACGACCTTGAAAGCAAGACCAGTGGAATCAATCATTGTCACTCAGATGACCCCCTCCCTCCCCCAGCTGTGCATGTTACCTCTTTGGCCTAGTACTGCAAACATGCTTTGCGAATTTCAAAGCAGACTTAGCGTCTGTGAAGTAATGGGTAGTACCATCATGTGCCACACGCAGTTTCGCTGGGTACAAAAGGGAGTACTTTATGTCCGCCTGCATCAAGAGCTTTTTAGCTGGGATGAATTCCTTTCTGGCCGCCTGCACTAGCGGGGTAAAATCAGGGTAGAACGAAATGGAGTTGCCTTTATGTGTTATCCTACCCCTCTCTCGAGCAAGACGCAGTATCAGATCTCTGTCCTGATAATTAAGTAGCTTGGCAAGGATGGGTCTCGGCGGCGCACCCACAGGCGGTTTCTGGCCCAGCGCCCTATGTGCACGTTCAACAGTGAAGACCGGAGTTCGGATCAAATAGTTCATGCAGGAGGTCCGCGACAAAGGTCTCCATCTTGCCAATGGAGGTGGTCTCCGGAATACCCGTTATGCGCACATTGCATCTGCGGGAACGCGCTTCTAAGTCATCTGCCTTTGCACGCAAGAATTCAACCTCCTTCTCCAAGTTGGACATTTGCTGTTTGGACTCCTGCCTGAACTCGCAGCATTCTGTGTGTCTGTTTTCGAGGCAGTCGAGGCGCGTTTCGTGTGCTCCAACCTGGGTCCTAACCGACTCGAGTTGAGACGTCATGCTGTCGAGCTTAGTATCAATGCTCCGAAGACTAGATCTCACTTCCAGCTTGATCAGTATCAGGCGTATCATGGTCCTCGGTCACGCGATCCTGCTCAGTTTGCTTTGCGTGGCGTTTCTGCTCAAACGTGAGCTTAGGTTGCCTCGGGTCGCCCTTGCCCATCTTAATTAATACAGTGGGGACCTGACCAAGAGATTCGTATGGTGGGAGGAGGCGCTACAAGCGGACGCGTGGTCGCGCCTGCAGGTGCCCACGATCTATGGTCAACCAATGTGCAAGACTGATGTCCGCTCCCCTAAAGTCTCTGCAACAGTTTGGGTTCGGGACTTCCTGCGCCCTGCACGTTACGTAGTACTGTCCTGGAGGTCAGTGCTTTTCAGCCAGTCCCCCCACGCAATGGGTATGGGGCGAGATCCGCCGTCGTGGCGTATCCCGCAGCCCGAGCCCCAGCGTCGAGCAAATGCCCCAGACGTAGAAGGGTGACTAGCACAATCCCCCGATTTGCCGAGAGCAACTCAGTCCGCAGCTGCAGGTGGCGCGGGTTAACGGCGGTCTCTACCCCCGCTCAGAGTGCCATCAGCCAACCGGAGGGCAGTGCAGGGTGCACCCCAGTCGGATTACAGCGCAGTCCCTAATGCACCACTCGGGTCAGGACTCCTAACGCACACATCGGAGAGCGCGCGAAATGGCGGTGTGTCGCAGTTTAGTTAATAAGCTTGATCACGGTATTCCAGGTATAGCCCAAACCCTGAGGAGTTGGTGCGACAGGTCTCACCTGCAGAGCAATTCAATTATCGCCGTGGGTACGTATAGTTCGAGCTTGCTCACTGACCGCCTCTCCAATTTTAAAATGGCGGTCCGCCAGGCGTCGTGAAAGTCAGGCAAACACCACAAAATAGAGCCTCTGCTTTACACTTGCTCGTGCAGATGAGTTCCTCCGCTCATGTACGTGCCCATCTCACAGCTCCCGGAGTGCCTCGCTCACCTTCACGATGACAGGATTTCAAACGTTGAGTACTGGCCCTCGTAGGCAGGCCGCCACAACACCGGGCAGCAGTAGGACGCAGCTTCCGATCAGGGCTCCACACCAGGCGGGCTCCACACCAGGCGGGCTTCACACCCGCGGCACACCGGCAGATCTCACGGAGCCAGTATCTTCACGTCGGATCACACCTGGATCAGCAAACATTCTCCGCTGCCGTCCGACGCCCTCAGCCACCTCCGAGTCAGGAGATGTAGGCGAACTTTACAGCTTTGTCAGGATTAATAGCGCAGCCGGCGGAGCTCGCTCAGAAAGCAGCCATGTCGCTGCTCGGCTAGCCACGCCCCCTTATATGATGTACTTAAATGTTTTTGATACAAGTGAATAAAATATTTAAACCATAAATGCTTGTCATACTTGCTTTCTTCCCTCCACAACTGGTTTTAAATCAAGCAGACCTGATCCCGATACTCTCAGTCAACACATTCTTGTATTATTACCATCTAGTCGGTAAGTAAAATAACATCTTTCTCTCCTGTCCGAGGACATGAATTTATTAGATTTCCTTTTCGGTCCCGAATCCTCACGGTCTAAAAAATTCATATATGCTACCTATAATGACATTTGGAAATTATCCCAAATGGAAGCTGCTGCACAATTAAGACAAATTAACCAAGATAATTTGGACAAGGTGCTTGCTTTTGTTGAAAATAGTACTGATAAGTTGTCCTCTCGTATTTACAACTTAAACAACATTGTGTTGTCTGTGTTTGATATTGTGCAGAGTGACACGTCAACATTGTAACACAGACAAAGTCAAATTAGATCTATTATGCTTCAAACACTAGAAAATAGGCGTGTTCCATGGCATTACTTGAACTGCAGCGATTTGTTTCTACCTTTCAATTTTATATGTAAAAAAACAATTGATATCCATGAATGAGGCAACCTATACAATTCTGCGTTAAGAAAAAACTAGAACAACTCCCATTCACTATAGCTGAAACGCCTTCAGCAGTGTGGTTAATGTTAATACACAGAGTTATTTAATTGTCTAACTCGACATTTCAATTCACAGCTTACATGAAACATTTTACTGTAGGTAGATATATGAACCCCTAGGTAGCAGTTACAAACATGAATTATGGTCAATCACCTTTGCTTATCGTGGTGAACTTAGGAAAAAGTAAGTTTTAATTACTGGTGAAGAATGAGACTCTACTGTCGGACATTCACTTGCTTGTATACACATTAAAATTCACAGCACATGCAATTTTTCAAGGCCCAATTTATCGTGTTATTTAAAAGTAATTTCTGCTCCGGGAATTCTCCCTTTCATTACGATGCTCCCTAACAAGAGTTATCTCATGCTTAGTGATCAGGACTGTTGCGAAATGCGGCTGGAGTCCCGTATATTGTCTGCTTACCAGTTAGTCACTTGTTGCAACAATGTCTTGTTTTCCCCTCTACATGGGATTGTAGAAGGTTCATTATGACCTTCTATTTCAACTTTGAAGGAAGATTTCAACAAGTTGAGCAGACTCAAAGCATTACTGTTTCAACATGAAGTAGCTCTTACATCTGCTCGCAGGACCTTCAAATTGCAGTAATTGTTTAATACTAACCTTCCCCTGCATTTTGGAGAATTAGTGCACCAAGTCTTTAAAGCCTCTAGTGTGGCTGGCCTTGCCAACTTTGTTAAGGTTGTAGGCTTTGGCCTCATTAGTTTTGTTCAGATCATTCTTTGGAGCAATCCAAGCTTTTATCCACTCCATTTTCTCTAGTGTGTTTGGAGGACTTCCATTGCTGGTATTCCTCAATTGTGGCATCCTCATCCTGTTCTTGCTTCCCCACAATGGATGCTCCTTTTACGGGCGCTCTGGAACTGGAATTGCTCCAACACTACCCTGAGCATATGTTTCTAATCTTTGGAATGCTTCTACTTCAGAAATTGGACCTTGGTTGGTCTTTAACATTTCAGCCTGCCTGGTTTACCTGCATGCAATCCGTATTCCACTGCACCTGGTGCCCCTTCGAATGGGCACTGGACATATGCCTGCATTGCAGACACCTGCTGCCTCGGACTTTGGACTGTTAATAAGTTCCCTAGTGATCCACTTTCAGAACTGTCCTAGGGCCTGCAACTTTGGCCTACTAGGGACCATGTGCATCGGCGGAAGGATCACAAGATACAGCCTTTGTTGACATGGAGGCCGGATACCCGGTAACTGTCTCAGCATCGGCACAGACTGGAGAGCATGTTTGTTCTTTGGAGGTTGTGACTTGGATTGATGACTAATCATCGTGTGCGGAATTAGATTCCTTCATAGAGTTTTTAGCCTATGAAATGGTGAGCGACACTATGTATTCCTTCGAAGCACCTTAATTTGATTATTCTTCCAAATTGACATTTCCTTCTAATGTTAGTTTATAGTCATTCACAACAATGCTTTGAGTATGTTTACTTTCTGATTACATTTACCATATCTAGTATACTTTCTAGTGCTATTATCCTGACCAAGGAGAGGGTGTTTCCGGCATGGTCCATTGTAGTCTTCCCTATGTTGGTCTAACTGTGCATGTTCTAGGCCTTATTCTCTTTTGCACATGCTACTATATAAACATGCTTGCTTTGTGCCACAGTGTACTTTCTCATGGGACCAGCATATGTTTTTGAAATTTGTTATTTTCCCGGGATTTAGTCTGAACACCACAGACACGGTCAAACAACAATTTCCCTTGTTATTCTTTCTGGCCAGGCACTAGAACCTAGACATAACACAAAAATGCAGCTGTTGTTTATGTGCACACGTCTTGCTATATAGATGAGCACAGGAGCCAAAAACACACACATGGAATGAGAGTTCTGAGAAAAAAGCATGACGTCTTCTGAGATGTAGAACGTCCATCTGTGTATGCAAATGTAAGGGGTCTGTCAGTAATCCCAGAGATCTTTTATATATAATAATTTAGTTTTAGGATTTAGGCTACTCTGTCCTATAACATGACAGGGCTTTTCATGCTATACGATTTATTAACCATGCTAACAGTATTTTTGGTATGCATTTGTTTTCTAATTGTGCCACGTATACCGCATTTCAGGGCACAATAGTTTAAATAAATAGAGCGAAAGGGTGTATCCTGTTACCTGTATCTAGTACTTTTGGGCAAAATGAGCTTGAAGGAAAGAACGATATATTGAGTCAACCGAGCTTACAGTTTTTGGTCTTTCTTTTGTAATTGCATTATGTTTTTCATGCAATAACTAATTGTGCTGCATTTGGCAGTAGACATTTTAAAAATTAGTATGAAAGATATTGACATATTAGTACTGACTGATGTGCAAAATGAAAATGTATTGTTTTGACAGACTTTTCAAACAATACAAACATAACGACTACAAAATCACTGTTCACATTAAAATGCAACCTCTATTTCAAAACAACTCCACAAGTTTGATTAACCTTCTTAAAAAAAAAAAATCTGTATTTTCTACTTGCGATTTGCAAAAGTTTTATTGGTGAAACCTGCAAAGCTGTGGCGCTATAAATAAAATATAATAAATAAATAGGTGTTAGATTTTAATACATAAATCTTGTTCCAGTAGATATTACTGTGTTTTAAACTCCCTACTGCTTTAAATTATTGTTCTTATGTGTAAGAAATGCGGTTTTGTCCAGCCACAAAACAAAACTTGAATACAAACGTTACAGCAAAAAATAGAATGTTAAGATACCCGATAGCTCTGCTCCTTGATTCTCTGCTCCCTCTTTTCCAATTTGACCGACTTGGTAGTAGGTACTATCTGTGCTGTGCAATGTATCCTTCCTTTGGGAAGACAAATCAGGACTCCTTCCTCCTGACCCACGAAAATAGGACAGAACAGCTGATGTCTTTTTTGCTAAAACCAAATTAAATAAATCAGTACATAAATGCCTAATCAATCTTCTTTTGAGTCTTATCAGTACACTCTCCACATAAACCCCCTAAGGTGAGTATGTCATGCAGGAGCAATATAAATTTCCTCTGGTTTCTGGTGTGGCTGTACAGAACTAACAAATAAGAGCAGCAGAACACGATTTAGTTATTAATCATGACCTGCACACATCACTATTGTTTATAAACATAACAGTTTCGCTTCTGTCCCTTCATACACTCTTCTATAAAAGCAGCAATCACATTTTCAGATAACCTTGTGTCCTAGTAGCTTTGGTATTTTATACATTTAACTCCTGTAATCCAAAACTGTTCATCGCTAAGAATTATACAATGTTACACCTCTACAACAATAGTTCTCATTTGTATGTTGTCTGCATAGAAAGCCTGACTTATTCCCCATGATCAGGTTAGGGAAAACCCATTAAACAGTAGTTCAAACAAGAAATCATTCAATGTAGTACATACAGGACTATAAGTAGGGCATCCACATCATTACACTGGCCTGACTCTAGTCAATCGAATAGATGTGCTTTGAGAAACACGCTCATTGCAGTGATTTAAAAATAAAAATAAACTGTGGGATGTTTTAATCCAACTATAGAAACTGTATTGACATCCAGTCCAAATGTTATTGTGATATTTACTCTTGGATGTCCTTGATGAAACTCAAGCTTAATCATAAGTTAACTGAGTTTATCCTCCTCTTGCCTAACAGTATACAGCGACTATGAATGGTTATAAAAATGAAAGGATTGTAACATCTTCACAAAGGCTGATCTCTGATTAATCATGCAACTTCCCTCTAGAAAAAACAGATCACTGACACAATATCGACGGAAAAAATATCGACCTACACAAAAATCGACGGTGGAATATCAGAAGCAAGAATATCGACTGCCTATCTACAACATGGTAAGTACAAAAATATCGAAAAAAAATATCGAAGTTAAAAATATCGTAATTCAAAATATCGTTTTTTTAATTAAAAAAGTGCAAAATAATGTAAATAATAATTATAAATCAAATAAACAGTTACAAATATGTAATAATGTTTCAAATTAATGAATACATATACAATAATATAACATTAATTAAACATATACATAAAAAATATTAATATGTACTTACCTAATAAGTTTTAATAATTATTTTAATACATTTTTTAAAGTATTATAAATTACAAATACATCTACACATCAAGAAATAGCATAAATAAAAAGTAAATAATTATAGTTAATACATTTAATAAATTAAAAAAATTAAATATACTTTCAATATTTTTAAAATTAATAATATACTACATTATCAAAAATAATATTAAAAATATTAAATAGATAAATAAATGAAACTACTATTCAAAGTCCCAAACAAACTACAGTAATGATAAGATTAGATAGCGTAACACTTAAAATTACTATTCCAACTTCAGAAAATGTAACAGTGGGGAAAGCGTTGGATAGTGTAGGGATAAAAATTACTATTCCAACTCCAGAGGGGGCAACAGTAGGGAAAGCGTTGGATAGCGTAGGGGTAAAAATTACTATTCCAATTCCAGAGGGGGAAAGTAGGGAAAGCGTTGGATAGCGAAGAAGTAAAAATGACTAGTCCAACTCCAGAGGGGGCAACAGTAGGGAAAGTGTTGGATAGCGTAGGGGTAAACACTACTATTCCAACTCCAGAGGGAGCAACAGTAGGGAAAACGTTGGATAGCGTAGGGGTAAAAATTACTATTCCAACTCCAGAGGGGGCAACAGTAGGGAAAACTTGGATAGCGTAGGGGTAAAAATTACTATTCAAACTCCAGAGAGTGAAACAGTAGGGAAAACATTGGATAGCGTAATTTAAATATAACATACTTAACAAAATTTGTATTTAAAATAATAAATAATTAAAACATTTAATATCTCTACATCTTTTACAAATACCCATTAATAATTATTAAAAACATAATTACAATTGAATAATTAACAATACCAATAAATATTAATTAATACATATTAGTCACCTAATAATAAATATTGAACAATAAAAAAATTCTATAAAAAAATAACTTAAAATTAATTCACAATTAAAAAATATTTAAAAATACAATTATTTTTCATACCAAAAAATACTTTTTATGAAACATTGATTACTGATGTATTAAAAATACTGACCAATTAATAAAAAGATTACCTATTAAAAACATTAATTACCAATTACCAAAATTAATTACCCCCAAAAATTTAATTACCAATTAAAATAATTATTTGCCAATTAAAAAAATTAACCAATTAAAGCAATGATTTACTAATTAAAAACATTAATCACCAATTCAAAAAATTAATGATCAAATAAAATAATTAATTAAAAATAAAATATTTACCCATTCCAATAAACAAAAATAAATCGTTATTTAATTATAATTAAATTACTTCCCACCCAATTCCCCTATAAACCCACAACCCGCTACAGAAATAAAAACAAACATTAATTAAAATTAATTTATAATTCCTAAAAATGAATAATTAATTTAGTATATTGATATTACTTCCCACCCTATTCCCCTATAAACCCACAACCCGCTCCGGTACTAAAACATAAAATTTACTTAAAAATAACATTATTAATATATAAAAATAATACACATATCATTTAAAACAAGTAAAATACTTAACCAAAAAAATATTACACATACATAATAAAATACATAATGATACAAATATCGATATTAGTAACTTCGATATTACTTACATCGATATAAAAAAAATCGATATTACTTACCTTAGGGTCGATATTCTGTCCAACGATATTCCTGACCTCGATATTAAGTACCTTCGATATTTCCAACACGATATTTTTGTAGGTCGATATTTCAACTCGATATTTTGACAGTGCACCAGAAAAAATACTCAACCAAGAAACTCATGTCAAAGAAGCCACCCACAATACAAGATATCACCTGAGGTTGCTACGCACAATTAAACTCTTCATCACTAAAGAGGCCTTCAGATCTGCAGTTGGGGTTCTGGTGATGTCACTTATTTAGAAGGGAATAAACTACTGTAATAAACTAAGAATCAAAGCTTAGGTTGTGAGACAGAAGTCCTTTTATTCAGAGCGCCCCAGCACGCAGGACATCTCACCCTTGGCTCAACTGACTGCAGTGGAACACACAGAGAGATCATTACAGGCATGGAATCCCCTGTGTGCAGTGTTTCTCACTATCACAGCTATAGAACAAATTCCACTACCTACCTACTTTACCTGCCAAAAAAACATTTAGCTTTTCTCAAAGCACTTCTGCCTTCTTCAGACAGACTGATTACAAAAAGCATGGACATTTGATAGAATCCCTTGCATTGTTGGCTCCCAAACTAGCTAAATCCTGAACCTTGCTCTAACTACAAAACAGCCTACCTCCTCTATTAAACTATTCACCATAACTATCCCATCTATCTGTCCCCAAAAATTGAAATTTCAGGTAAAACCAGAGCATCGAGTAGTCAATCTCTTTCTTCTCAACACTCCACCATTTAAGAGAAAGAGCACCCTTGAACGCTCCTTTACAGATAATGACTCCAAGATGGCGTAGTGTTCATCTTCAAGAACAAGTTACTTACCTTCGGTAACGATATATCTGCAAGAATTATCCTGAGAATTTTTTCGTCAGCAGTACCCCTGCTCATCGAAAAGTGGCATCGGTCGGCTTCACGTTCATCGTTGGCGTTTTAGTCGCCGGGATGACGTCGTGGTAGCTACTTAGATGCAGCCCTCGCGCGCTGACATCAGTTCCTTTCAACGGCATTCCACGCCAGAACAGCAGAGCCATGAAACTTACTCCCTTTGTTATTCCGACCCCTTTGAAAATCAACTCCAGAGTTGTCATCAAATGTGACTGCCCTTTATGAAGTTCAGGCACTTGATAATTTTAAGACTATCTCTTGGTTGCAGGAAGTGAAGCACAAGTTACTTACCTTTGGTAAAGATATATCTGTAAGATGTGGTATATAAATAAATAATACCGGATCTATTTTTGAATGAATGAATGAATAACAGATAGCTCAATAAATAAGAGTCAAAATTCGAGGTAGTAGGAGTTTTGCAGGTTTATTACAGCATAAAGACAGGAACAGGACAACCTGCACGGAATAGGATGGCAAGCCTGGCAGCGCTGCCGAGGTCAGGGTCTAGAATGGCTCACCAACAGGATCGGAACTGGGAACACTTTTTTAATAACAATACATGAGCATATATACATAACGCCAACACATAGCATTACATTTCAATGGGCGTAGCAGTGGGTGGAGCAAGAGGCATGACGCGAAACAGTCGCGAAAGATAAGGGCTTAAAGAGGGTGTAACTGGGTGTGCACATAGACATGTGATGCAAATGTAACAGAATATGTCATGAATGGGCGGAAACATTGGAGGGAGCTACCTAAGGAGCCGGGACCTCTAACCTGATGGTGCGCGCAAACTGGCAATGACGTGTTAATAGGAGAAGCTGGGGGCTATGAACTCTGTGCTAGGAGCAGAGACTAAAGTCTGGAGGGTCGGAGCGACATGTACCTAAACCCTATCTGGTATCTAATGTTTAGGGAACATGTTGATATAAACTAGAAGTCATGAGGGGAAAAGCTAACTTGATTCTAAGACTGGACCATGCATTATTCTACATGTAGTGCGTGATGAAGAATATTAAATGACCATTAAATGCAGTATTTCTCTAAACGTGGAGACGTGAAGGCTAGACAATGACGGAAACTATTGATGCAGTTCAGTAGCTTAGGAATGCAGAGAAGGAGGACTGAACTGATAACTGGAATCACAACATACTTTTGGCAGACTTAGAGACTGAGCCAGGCTGGACCGGGCACTGCGAGGCAGGAAGTAAGTGAAGGGTCGAGGATACAGGTGGGGGCTGGATCGCTCCTCAGCGAGGCTTCAGGAGACAGGAGCTGAATCTGGTGTCCAGGCCCTTTTGAGGCCTAGAAACGGGGACTTTATAATGGAATAACGTGCACACTGAGAAACGTGGCAACGTAGCTTTACATAGGCCTGACATTCGTAGTATTCACGAGGACTGGAAACTGGCATACTAGAGGTGGACACAACTGTAATTGCGTCATTAATCGGACATGGAGAATGCATATGCATATTTAATCATGCATACATAACATATGATGGATGACACGTAGAGACACAGAACATGGCAAAATTTACTTTTCCACATTCCCTCCTTGTCACTACGTTTCCATCAGGAAACATCAATATTCATGATACCATCTATCATTTCATACAGTACCATTTGTTCATCTCGAATTGTCTTGGAACGAGATTTAGAACGGGGCTTGGGACTAGGAATACAAGAGGTAGCACACATGCCGCAAATCGCAGGGCCACATTGTATACAGAGGCAGCAGCTGAATATGATCGCTACTGCGATACCTAGAAAAGACAGGACTTTCCATCCCCATGCAGAAATTATATTCCAGAACCAACCGGACCATGTCCAGATGCCTGGATCTTGGTGTAACAGATGGGCAATTTTATGAAGTCTGGTTATAGCTGAATAAACAGACGGCGCGTTATTTGGAATGAAAATGCAGCAACTGGATCCGATGAGTCTACAGGCCCCGCCCCTATCGGCCAGTATGACGTCAAGGACGAGACGATTCTGGAGCACAACAATTCTCATAAAGGATTGCTCTTCGGTTAAGTTACCTAGAGCGGAGGCAGTCTCATCTACTACAGCTTCAAGGGTTCTTGTTAACCTACGGATTAGCTTACTATTTACAACCGTACCTAAATAAGGGAAAACACCTTTATCAATATCAATGAATTGCTCTGCAGCAGTTTCAGTATAGTCGACAATCGGGAGATTTCTCTTGTGTCTAGTATGTACTAGGTAGGAATTCCTATGGTAGTCAGGTGGGGCTAGAAAAACAGGTGGCAGTAGGAAGGCAATGTAACAGGTTCCCTCCCAATCGAGGGGCAGACGAACATATGCAGTTTGACCACAAACAAAATAAGAATGACGTGAAGCTTTAAAAATAGATTTCCCACTGTCACTATACTTGACAATAGTAGTACAATCACTATGTCCTACGTGTACAGAACCATAATTACGAACACATAATTCGCCTTTGACTGGTAATACTGAAATAGCAGGTGAGTCTGGAGTAGTATCAGACTGAACATTCAGGACCATAAAATTCGACGAGTAGTTACCTAAATTGTACACTTCATTTTCTAGATCTAAACCTGTTCTGTGGGGGAGACCATGCTTGTCTGGGAAACATGTGCTGTTAAGAAAAGACATATCTGTTGAGGATGACATTAACGTGGACCATGCTCCACACGAACCATTATGGGAAAAAGGATAAGGAAAGAGTGGCAGAACTCCCTTTGACGTCTGGAAAGGGGGGAGTCGACCACACACCCAACAATTAGTGGCATTGCTGGTCTGGTGTGAGTAATGTAACATGCGGATAAAAGTATTGTTACGCATAGCGAGGCGGTATGAATATTCATGAGGAGGCAGATCACTAAACGTGTGCTCTACTGTAACATTAGAATGCTTATTTACATGAGGAACTGGAAAACACAGATAAAATGCGTAACTAGTGCAGGAAGTCAAAAGGCTGAGAAATAGTATGAAACTTAGAAAAACGATACATCGGATTGAGTTTTGACTAACTCTCTCACTATGGGGGTCTATTTTATACATGTCAGAAACAGTCTAACCGTTTCACCTAGGGGAGGACTTAGACAATCAAACTGGCTGACTTATTTTACTAGACCGTAGCTTTTGCTTATACTCCTGCTGCGGAGTTTTCTCTAACAGGGGAGGGGTTGTGTCAATGTCATTTGCGGGACAGTCCTTAGGAACAATGTTTTGACAAGTTTTTAAATCCTGGGAAATGTTCTTGGAGACCGGCTTTAATCCGTAGAATTTCTTGACGTGCGAAAGGTGTACCCAGCCGCGGCGTCCTTCCAATTTCACGGCGGTACGGGTGGTGAGGAGGACCTGACGGGGCTCCTTCCAACGTGGCTCCAGCGGACTTGATCTGTCGAAGTTACGTACGAGGACCATTGAACCTGGAACGATTTCATGCGGGGCCACCTCGGTATTGTCTGGAAATGCGGCGGCAACCTGTGAACGACATGAGTTGAGGGCAGACATCAAGGAAGCTAGGTAATCTGTCAGCATATTACATGAAACATCAGTAATACTTCGGGGTCTAGGAGTACCCCACATGTTAGGGGGGCGGCCGAAAACGACCTCATACGGGGACAGACCTGATCTGGAATGTGCGACCATGCGCATATAAAACAAAGCAACTGGCAGAGCTACTAGCCAGTCCACACCTTTCTCTTTACATATTTTGGCAATTCGGATTTTCATAGTCTGATTATGTCTCTCGACCAGACCAGCTGCTTCAGGATGGCGTACACAATGAAACTTCCACTGGTACCCTAACAACAGGGAAACGTGCTTCATGAGTTCAGATGAGAATGGCTGACCGTTATCAGAATATACGACTCTAGGGAGTCCATATCGAGGGAAAAACTCACGAACCAACTGCTTGGCAGTGGTCGCGGCTGTGTAATCTGGGACTGGATATGCTTCTGTCCATCTGGACAAAGCGCATACAACTACAAGAACATACTTGAAACCTCGACATCGCTCCATCTGAATATAATCCATCTGGAGGACCTCAAAAGGGTGGTCAGGAGGCTGGAATCCCCCTTGTTCCACCGGGACACTTTTACCTGGATTAAACTGACAACATATCATACAGGTACGGACTTTCTGCTTGGCTGCAGCTCGTAAATGCTTGTTGAACCAAATGTTCTGGATACTGTCTAACATTGCTTTTTCTCCTAAATGTGCTGGACTATGTGCGGTATTAATGATAACTTGAACCATAGAGTCGGGGAGAAACCATGTGGCTCTACCCTTCGTTAACCATCCTTGATCTGTCTGGACCCCTCCTTGTTCAGACCATTTCTTGATTTCATCGGGAGTAGCATGTAACTGGATATCTATGACATCTTGAGTAGGGTCCTTAACTGTCATACATGTAATCGGATCTGGAGTGTGTGTCTGTGTCGGATTAACTTGAATGTCTGGAGTCTGTGCTGTAAGCTTGGCTGTGCGATCTGCTAGATCATTACCTTGGGAAATAATGTCAGTAACTTTCGTATGTGCTTTGCATTTCATAATAGCAATGGATGTCGGTAAATGTATTGCATCTAACAGAGCTTGGATAAGGAAACCATGCTGAATCTTGGTTCCATGAGAAGTCATGAAACCTCTCTCCTGCCAGAGCACTCCAAAGTCGTGAACGACTCCAAATGCGTAGCGTGAATCTGTGTAAATATTAACTTTCTTTTCCTTGGCGTGTATACAGGCTTGTGTCAGAGCAACTAGCTCTGCTGCTTGAGCGGACAGAGTGACAATGCGGTGTGTCTTAATAACCTCAGTGTCAGTAGTCACTGCATACGCGGCAACTAAATCTCCTGTACTAGTTCTCATACATGACCCATCCACATAAAGTGTCAGGTCGGGATCTGGTAATGGAATATCTGTCAGATCTTGTCTTGGCTTTGTCGTAATATTAACTACTTCCACACAGTCATGTGGGTCAGGATTTGAATTAACTGATGGCAACAGTGTAGCAGGGTTCAGGACGTTGCAGCGTCTGATTTCTATGTGTGGCTGGAACAGTGTCAATTCATAACCCGTTAAACGTGCAATTGTCAAGTGCTGAGTTTGTGTTCGGTTCAGAAGAACTTCCACAGAGTGTGGAACTTGTACTGTCAAGGAGTGTCCTAAAACTATGGAATCACTTTGTCTGATAGCTAGTGCTGTGGCTGCAACTGACTTGAGGCACGCAGGCAGCGCCTGGGCGACTGGATCTAATGTGCTCGAAAAATAAGCACAGGGCTTGTACTGTCCTGCTTGATCTTGTGTGAGAACAGATAATGCTGTACCTTCACGTTCAGTGACGAAAAGTGTAAAAGGCTTACTGTAGTTCGGTGTAGCTAGAACTGGAGCTTGACATAAAGCTTTCTTTAACTCGTTGAAACTAAGTGTATGTTCAGATGTCCAAGGGAGGACAGTCGGTGCGGCTGTCTCCTGTGTCGTTAACTGTATCAGTGGCTTGGCTAGAAACGCATACTGAGGAATCCATTGTCTGCAGTAAGAAGTAAGGCCAATAAAGGCACGTACCTCCTTCTGGGTCTTGGGCTGAGGAAGACTCGCTATTAACTGGATACGGTCTGGTGTCAACTGCCTACCCCTCTTGGACAGTAAGTGTCCTAAGTATACCACTTGCTGGACACAGAATTGAAGCTTCGAAGGGGACACCTTGTGCCCCATCTCGGCTAGGAAATACAAGACTAAGTGACGCTCGCTCGCAATCACGTTCAGAACGGGCTGTGATCAGTAGATCATCGACATACTGGAGCAGGGCAGTGTCAGTTGGCATGTGAATATTGTCTAGTTGTCTCTTAAGTGCTTGACTGTAAATACTAGGGCTTTCTGTGAAACCTTGAGGAGCTCGTGTAAACATATAGCTCCTTCCATTTAAACAAAATCCGAAAAGAAACTGGCTGTCTGGATGGATGGGAACGCTAAAAAATGCATTCTTAAGATCGATTACTGTAAAGAACATGGCTTCGGAATCAATGGCGGTCAATAGGGAAGAGATATCTGGGACAACTGGGTACTGAGGAATAATACATTTGTTAAGTTCTCGTAAATCAATCACTAATCGATATACTGGAGGTGCTTTTGGATCAGTACGTTTCATGACTGGAATGATCGGAGAGTTACATACGTTGGAGTCAGTTTCTACAACTACTCCTTGAGCGATGAGCTCGTCTATAATTTTGGATAAGGCTGCTACAGCCTCAGGTGGCAATCTATACTGTCTGATTCGTGGTAACACTACACCTGGTTTGAGAGTCACACGATGGGGTGTGATTTGCATGTAACCTACATCAGTTGGACCTTGCGCCCATAAATACTGTGGAACATTAGACAGTCTTGAATCAAAATCTCGTAATACATAGTGACCCTTAAAGTCACGTAGGAACAATCGTATTCCCTCTGGGGAACAGCATATAACTGCACCTAACTCTTTCAATGTCTTAATGCCTAACAGATTTTCTGGACATGACTTAGTAAGTAACAGATCAGTAGTGCGGGACAATGGACCTACTTCTAGAGTAACTGGCTTTGAAATCTCATTTACGATAGGTTTTCCTGAAAATCCAAGGGAAACATTTCTTGAGCCTGAGAGCGGAGCCCCTGGAACTTCGGCGTGACTAATTGTGGTCCTACTTGCCCCTGTATCAATCAAAAACTTTCTGTCTTTCCCTAATACTTGACTGTGAACATAGGGACCTTCTTGATCTACAGGTATCTCGATGAGAGGCAAGCCTACCTCCCTCTCTAGGCTGTTTCATGAATACTGCTGGTACTCTGGATACTCAGACTGTGCATACTGGTACATCTGTGATGTAACGTGCTGTGTTGCAGCGATAGGCTGCGGAGCTGTAACTGTCTGTTGTGCATTCTGTGGCTGAGGAATCTGGGAAACTTGCTCTTGTCTAGGCGGACGTGGTCTTTCTTTAGTCTTACCAGTAGCTATGTTGTGTTTCAGAACTGTACACTCGTTTATGAAATGACCTGGCTGTTTACAATAATTGCAGTTCCCTTTAACGGGTGCTGTAGGATGACTGGCTTGATTCGGACCCCTCTTCTGACTGTCTTGAGGAACAGATTGTGCAACTAGCACTTTCATTTTCGTGTCTTTCATACGTTTTCTTTCGTGTTCTTGTTCTTCTCTGATTCTATTCTGGTGATACTGGAGCATCTGGAGCATCTGGAGCATCTGGGACGGAGTATTAGCTTGCCAGGTACTTTCGACTTTCAGAACTCGGTTTTTAATTGGTGGACTTGAATTCTCGACTAATTTAGTAACGAAAAGGTGAGGGTACGACTCACTACTTGTCTTGAGACCACTGTTGATACTAAAGCACTTTTCAAACCTAGAATAAAAATCACTAATATCTTCATCTTGTTTCTGTTTACAGGCTGAGATTGCATCCCAGTCTTCTTTTCTAGTTGTCAATAATCTGGGTAAAACTTGAATCAATAATTCTGGTAATTCTTTACATTTCTCTCCTAGACCAGTACCTGGTACACGTATCTTATCTTCTGCTTCTAGGACTGCCCAATCTATCTTTTTCTCTCCCACCTCCCATTCTTTCTCTTTGAGCTTTTCATACACCCCTGCGGGCAACAGAACCTTTAACATTTTAATTATATCCGGGTAAGTGTATTCTCCCATACGGAGCATGTCTTTTAATTCTCTATGGTACCCTGCTGGATCTTTGTCATGACAGGGAATTAATTTCTTCATCTCTAGAAGTTCCATCTTTGTGATCGGAGTGTATACAAACACTCGCTGCATTTCGCCACCCGCTCCTCTGACTGGGTGGACTTCTCGTAACGGATTCTGTCTGTCTATGTAGAATGATTTACTTTCTGGGGGTGAGACATGAACGAAATGCGGGTTCAAGAACATTCTATATTTATGGCGTTGTTCTAGAATGACACTAATTAAATCGGTACCTAGACCTCTCCATCTATACTGGAGTAACTCGTTCAGGATATCATGTAACGGGCCTGGATCAGAATGTTGACCCTCATACAGAGTAATGAGGTGCTGGATCATATACATACCCACCAGTCGCTGCTCGGCTGGGGGCATTTTCAGAAACATTTGTGCCACTATTTCGTCTGGAAAAGTGGTAGAATCAGTAATCCATCGGACTGCTGACCGAACTATTTCTTGTTCATGCATGGTACTTAACTCACTGTAACCGATTCGTGATTTCAGAATGTGATCGGTAGCTTGGAATACTTGTTCTAGGGAACCTTGTTCTGGTGCTGAATGATGGGAAATTGGCTTGTGTTCTAGACGTAAATGGCGATCTGGAAATCTAGGTTTTCCTACATACGCTATTCTGGCGGTATTCTCATCGTCTTCTTCTTCAGGATCAGAGGTACTTTCTTTCTCGCTTACTTGTGCTGCTTTACGCTGTTCGTGTATCTTTATTATCTCTCTACGGATTTTCTTGTACATACTTTCCATGGCACCAATGGTATTGTGCTTTCCTTCGGCTATATTATCACTCCACTTTGTAAGAGTTTTCATTTCTTCCGGGTCTTTAGACGGATGATCCTGTTCTCTTATTAGACAGTTAATTAAGAACTTTAATATCATGCGCTGAATCTCGGCTTTCCTTTGAGACATGGCATCACTAATACTTTGTGGGTCATCCCCTGTACGGATGAAACGATATATCCTGTCTAGATCTTCTTTCATATTCGGCAGGGTGACTAGATACTCGGTCACTCTCCTTACGCGTACGGAATATAAAACCATATTAAACTCGCCTGGAACTGGGTCATAGACACATTCGCCAAGGGTTTGCCTGATCTCTGCAACAGACTTATTACTTTTAGGAGTACGCTGTGATGCTTGAGCATGTAATTCGAGTGCTGATAAACGCTTGTATGGCGGCGGGGTTTGAGGAAGACCTCCTCCTGCAGCCCCTAAACTAGAATCATCAACTGATGCTTTTCGTCCTGGCAGGGTGGGTAATTGTAACGTGGGCTGGACTTGTATGGCGGGCTGACCCGGGGGGGCTGTTAAGGGCACCCCGGTGTCTGGGGGAGTAGGAATTGCCTGATTTACAGGGACTGGCGGAGCGCGGACAGGATTTGCATATTCAGGGACTGTGTCGTCCAGATAGGACGAAATAAAAATATCAGCTGCGGTCGGTTTGTGACGTAGCTTGGTCGGAACTAGTGGTGGCGGGAAATTACTGGATGCCTCTGGGGTCGCTTTTGGCAAGCCCTCGGCAAGAAGAGGATACATACCCTTAATAAGGGCATGCCTCTGTCTGTCTGATTGCTCAGTTCTAACTCGTTCACCTATCTCGATTAATTCCCTTTCTTGGGCTCGTTCTTGGGATTCTCTACTTACTTCTGACTTTCTGATTTCTTTTTCGGTTCTTTTATGAGCTTCTTTGCGCCATAACTCGATGGCATCTTTCTGTGACTGTCTGGCTTTCTTTTTCCATAATGCTTCTTCTACTCGCATGATGCATTCGGCATCCCATGTACCCGATACGGGCCATCTATACTTTTCTTCTAACTGTTTGGTATACTCTACCCATAAATCTAGATACAATATGGCACTTATGCCATGTTTCTGATACATAAAGTGACCTGGACTGTCCCTAGGCGGGATGGGAACTGCTGCTTCCAGCAGACCCTTTCTAGTCTTTAACTGACGTAACTTGGAAAATATGGGCATGACTGAACTGTAATCTAGACACAATACAATACACAATGAACACGATACTTATACCCCATTCATACCACGACATTGAAATACATGAAACACATTTAAAATAACAGTTCGAACAGAATACTACCTGGAAATACTGCGAACAGAACACTTGAAATTTCTCGAGAACAGAACTGACTAGAACAGAAACTAGATGCACTGCTGAAACAGTACGAAACTTACCGGTCTCTTAAAGAGACACGTCAGGACCCGCATCCACCGAAGTGGACACTTCGTTTGTGGGACTGTGTACCACCAACCCACAGACCAGAGTCAATTTAAATTGACCCTGTCTAGATACCACCCCAGTATCGGTACTCACCGGGCAGCAAGAACGGAAGGCCTCGGACTGGACTGCACTGCTACGACGATGACGACGAACTTCGGACTTCAGTTACGGGTGGACCTCCGGATACCTCGGACCTTGTACTCTTGGCTTGGGCTCTGGTCGGGACTCGCCGCGTTCCTCCACCGTCTCGTTTGGATGCTGGACCGCCTCCTCCGTCTTCTCCGTGGGCCTGAGGGATACTTGAGCAGAAATATCTGCCACTGCGCAGAAGAGTTCCGTCACGACTGCAGAGGGTCAGGGGGTCGGCGTGGCTTCACCGACGCGTGGGGAAAGGGCAAGTCCCTGTTCGGGCGCCATTATGTGGTATATAAATAAATAATACCGGATCTATTTTTGAATGAATGAATGAATAACAGATAGCTCAATAAATAAGAGTCAAAATTCGAGGTAGTAGGAGTTTTGCAGGTTTATTACAGCATAAAGACAGGAACAGGACAACCTGCACGGAATAGGATGGCAAGCCTGGCAGCGCTGCCGAGGTCAGGGTCTAGAATGGCTCACCAACAGGATCGGAACTGGGAACACTTTTTTAATAACAATACATGAGCATATATACATAACGCCAACACATAGCATTACATTTCAATGGGCGTAGCAGTGGGTGGAGCAAGAGGCATGACGCGAAACAGTCGCGAAAGATAAGGGCTTAAAGAGGGTGTAACTGGGTGTGCACATAGACATGTGATGCAAATGTAACAGAATATGTCATGAATGGGCGGAAACATTGGAGGGAGCTACCTACGGAGCCGGGACCTCTAACCTGATGGTGCGCGCAAACTGGCAATGACGTGTTAATAGGAGAAGCTGGGGGCTATGAACTCTGTGCTAGGAGCAGAGACTAAAGTCTGGAGGGTCGGAGCGACATGTACCTAAACCCTATCTGGTATCTAATGTTTAGGGAACATGTTGATATAAACTAGAAGTCATGAGGGGAAAAGCTAACTTGATTCTAAGACTGGACCATGCATTATTCTACATGTAGTGCGTGATGAAGAATATTAAATGACCATTAAATGCAGTATTTCTCTAAACGTGGAGACGTGAAGGCTAGACAATGACGGAAACTATTGATGCAGTTCAGTAGCTTAGGAATGCAGAGAAGGAGGACTGAACTGATAACTGGAATCACAACATACTTTTGGCAGACTTAGAGACTGAGCCAGGCTGGACCGGGCACTGCGAGGCAGGAAGTAAGTGAAGGGTCGAGGATACAGGTGGGGGCTGGATCGCTCCTCAGCGAGGCTTCAGGAGACAGGAGCTGAATCTGGTGTCCAGGCCCTTTTGAGGCCTAGAAACGGGGACTTTATAATGGAATAACGTGCACACTGAGAAACGTGGCAACGCAGCTTTACATAGGCCTGACATTCGTAGTATTCACGAGGACTGGAAACTGGCATACTAGAGGTGGACACAACTGTAATTGCGTCATTAATCGGACATGGAGAATGCATATGCATATTTAATCATGCATACATAACATATGATGGATGACACGTAGAGACACAGAACATGGCAAAATTTACTTTTCCACAAAGAAACAGTAGTTAGTGTTAGATTCCTTACGTTAGAATATCCCCAGGCGTCAGACTGGATCCGGAAAGTTTTTGTCAGCAGTACCCCTGCGCGTCAGTAGGCATAGTCTGCAGTTCCGCGTCTGTCGTTGGCTTCGTGATAGCCGGGATGATGTTGGAGTACTTAGACACCGCCCTCGCGCGCTGACGTCAGTTCTGTACATAGCTTTACGCACCAGGAACGCAGAGTCATGAAAGAAACAAACACTGGTGCCATGAAACTAGGGCTCTCAAAGGGAGATACCTTAACCCTAGATATCGGTTCGCAGAACGGGGAGGATGGGTGGGACAGTAAGGAATCTAACACTAACACTAACTACTGTTTCTTACAGATATAGCGTTACCGAAGGCAAGTAACTTGTGCATCTGAAAAAAACAGGTTAGTGTTAAATTCCTTACCTTAGAATAGATAGCCAGCAATACCAACCATGGTGGTGAGTCGGAGAAACAAGATCACACCAGGAAGTCCTGGAGAACGGAACGGCCAAAGAAGCCATCTCTCCGGACTTGGCTGTCCAGGCAGTAGTGCTTAGCGAACGTGTGCAGAGAAGCCCACGTAACTGCCTGACAGATGTCCTGCAAGGGGACTCCTCGACCCAGGGCAGTAGTAGCCGCCGTGGCCCCACAGGAGGCTCCTTTTTCGACAAGGAATAACAGACCTTGATGCACAAAACGACCCACCGAGAGATGGTCCAACGCGCAGAACTGATGACATTGCGCGTTCTCTTCGGTGGCAAATAGATCTAACCAAGGCTCTCCCCACTGCTGAAAAAGACCTTGCACCACGTCCGAGTTCAGATGCCATTCGTGATCCATCATGCACCGGAGGATAAGTTTGTCCGCCCTGGCGTTCAGGGATCCTGCCAGATGTTCAACCACCAGGGCGATGCCCTGGTGTTCCAACCATGTCCAGAGGCGCAGAGCCTCCTGACAAAGGGTCCATGACCCCACCCCGCCCAGTTTGTTGCAATACCACATGGCGGGAGTGTTGTCCGTGAACACCTGCACTACACTTCCCAGGACAGAGGGAAGGAATGCCTTCAGTGCAAGTCGGAACGCCCGCAGCTCCAGAAGGTTGACATGGAGCCGGGACTCCATCGGAGATCAGAGACCTCTGATCTCCGCCTCTCCCATGTGGGCCCCCCATCCCAGGAGGGACGCATCCGTCAACACTGTGTGCTACGGTTGGGGTAGGGAGAGGGATCTGCCACCGAGCCAATCGCGGTCCGTGAGCCACCACTGCAACTGTCTTGCAGTGCCCTCCGAGATCAGGACATGGTTGGACAGGTTGCCCTGATGCTGTGCCCACTAGAACTTCAGGTACCACTGCAGAGCCCGCATCTGCCACCTGGCGTGATGTACCAGCAGGATGCAGGAGGCCATCAGCCCCAGGAGCCTCAGCGTCAGCCTGACCAAAACTCGGGATAAAGGCTCAAAGATCGAAGTCAGAGCCTGAATATCCCGAACCCACTGCTCGGGAGGATAAACCCGAAACTGCGCCGAGTCCCGAACCGCTCCAATAAAGAGGAGCTTCTGAGAGGGGCACAGGTGTGACTTCGGCACGTTGATGGAGAACCCCAGCGAGTGCAGGAGATCGTCCGTAGTCTGGAGGTGGGAGACGACTGTCTGGGGTGAGCCTGTCTTCAACAACCAGTCGTCCAAGAATGGTGCAGGCTTTGGCTCCAGGACCGGCCCCCTCCACTTCCTCCTCAACCGGGACTTCGAGCATCGCGGAGCTGACTGCCGGAGCTCGAGGAGCTTGCGGGACCGCTCCCGCCCCCGCCTACCCTTCGACGTCAAGGCCCGGCAGTCGGGGTACGACTTGTCGTCGTGGTCAGCCCCTAGGCAGTAGAGACAGCGACGGTGGGGGTCGGTCACCGACATCAGGCGTCGCACAGTTTGAATCCAGGCATCCCTACCGGCACCAGGAGTCGAATCGACTTGAAAAAGATAGCCAGAATAGGCCAAAAAGTTAGTAAAAAAGTGACTATGGTACTAGCTCTTCCCGGATCTGCGCTTGCTGGCGCAGAAAAAAGAAGAACTGATGTCAGCGCGCGAGCGTGGCGTCTAAGTACTCCAACTACGTCATCCTGGCAATCACGACGCCGACAACAGACGTGGAGCCGCAGACGACGCCTACCGACACGCAGAGGTACTGCTGACAAAAGCTCTCCGGATCCAGTCTGATGCCTGGGGATATTCTAAGGTAAGGAATCTAACACTAACTTGTTTCTTTTCAGATATCCCTGCTCACTGCTATTGGAATGGAGGGGCTCTGGGAACCGAGGCATTCCGTCGGTCTGCCTATAAAGGAATTACTTAAGAAACATTGCTGGCATTGGGCGGTCCAGTCTTCCCTTTCATATTCATCATGGGGTCGCCTAAATACTGAGTTTAAACAGCTTGCTTCATATGCATATTACCTGGATGCTTTCACGATTTATCAAGACAGGAAGTTGTTTATGCAATTTAGATTTGTTTCACTTCCAGTGAACGCTTTTACAGCTTCCTGGCGTAAACTGCACCCTTCTGCAGCCCATTTCACCTTGTTAGATTAAATCTGGGCTCAATAATGGGCAAATCTATTAGTTAAAGTTCTCTCAGCGTCTCTCCGGACTTGGCTGTCCAGGCAGTAGTGCTTGGTAAACGTGTGCAGCGACGCCCACGTAGCTGCCTGACAGATGTCATGCAAGGGAACTCTCCGTCCCAGAGCAGCAGTGACCACCGTCGCCCTGGTAGAAAGGCCGAGCAGCCCCACTGGGCTCCTTTTTGGCCATCGAGTCACAAGCCTTTATGCGCAGAACGACCCACCAAGAGAAGGTCGGCTTGTGCACAGTCCGAACTTTCTTGGCGCACACGTAGCCAACAAAGAGCTGGTCATTCACCCGAAACGGTTGTGTGTGGTTCAGATAGAAAGAGAGCGCACATTCTCTTCGGTGGCGAATAGATCTAGCCAAGGCTCTCCCCACTGCTGAAAGAGACCTTGAGCCACGTCAGAGTTCAGACGCCATTCGTGATCCATCAAGCGACGGCGGATGAGTTCGTCCGCCCTGGCGTTTAGAGAACCTGCCAGGTGTTAAACCACCAGGGACATGCCCTGATGTTACAGCCAAGCCCAGAGGCGCAGAGCCTCTTGGCATAGGGTCCACAACCGCCCTGTTTGTTGCAGTATCACATGGCAGTGGTGTTGTCTGTGAACACCTGCACTACTCTCCCTACGACAGAGGGAAAGAATGCCTTCAGTGCAAGTCGGGTTGCTCGAAGCTCCAGAAGATTGATGTGTAGCCTGGACTCTGCCGCAGACCAGAGGCCTCGGCTCTCCACCTCTCCCATGTGTCCGCCCCATCCCAACTGTATGTTCCGGATGGGGAAGGGAGAGGGATCTGCCATTGACCCAATCGCGATTCGTGAGCCATTACTGCAATTACCGTGCAGTGCTCTCCGAGATCTGAATGTGACCAGACAGGTTGCCCTGATGCTGGGCCTACTGGAACTTCAGGTCCCACTGCAGAGCCCGCATATGCCATCTGGCATCATCCACAAGCAGGATGCAGGAGGCCATCAGGCCCAGTAGCCGAAGGTGCATCCTGACCGAAACCCGGGACAGAGGCTGAAAGATTGGAATCATAGCATGAATGTCCCGGACTCGCTGTTCGGGAGGATAAACCCGAAACTGAGCTGAGTCCAGAATCGCTCCGATGAAAAGGAGCTTCTGCGAGGGAATCAGGTGCGACTTTGGCACTTTGATTGAAAATCCCAGCAAATGCAGGAGATAAGTCGTAGTCTGGAGGTGGGAGACAACTGCCTGAGGTGAACCCGCCTTCAACAGCCAGTCGTCGAGATAGGGGAAGACTGAAACCCCTGATCTGCACAGATGAGCTGCGACCACTACCATCACTTTCGTGAACACCCGGGGGCGCTGTTAAGGAGCACGGTGAACTGAAAGTGCTCGTGGCCTAACGTGAATCGCAGGTAGCACCTGTGGACAGGCAGGACGGCAATATGAAAATAGCCATCCTGCAAGTCCAACGCCACCATCCAGTCTTGCAGGTCCAGGACAGACAAGACCTGAGCAAGTGTGAGCATCTTGAAATTCTCCTTCCAGAGGAAGCGATTGACATTCCGAAGGTCTAAGATAGGACGCAGGCCCTTGTCCTTCTTTGGAACCAGAAAGTAGTGGAAATAACAACCACGACCTACTTCTGGCGTCGGAACACGTTCGATGGCCCCCTTGGCCAAGAGGGCAGCAACTTCCTGCTGGAGAAGTGCCAAGTGATCCCCGGACATGCGTTGGTACTGAGGTGGCATGGCTGGAGGGGTTGTCTCGAAGGGGACAGAGTAGCCCCTTCGGACAATCTGCAGCACCCACTTGTATTGTATTGTATTGTATTGCGACTTATATAGCGCACGTATCACCCGAAGGCATCAAGGCGCTTGCTTAGGGAACCCGTCCTGGTATTCCCCTGTGAGATACCCCGGCAGGGTATCCACAAGGTGAAAGCCAGGCATCCCGCCGCGAGGGGCCGTAGTGGAGATTAAGCAAGCTATTGCCCAGAGTCGCAGAGTGTGACCCCGTGAGTCGAGTAGGCACTAGAGCGAGAATTGTCGAGTCCGTGGAATTTTTGAGCCCGAGACCCGCCGAGGCGGGGAATCGAACCCTGGTCCACGGCCGATCTCAGCTTCCGGGTCTGCCGCCTCTAACCACTGAGCCACGCTTCTCCACTTGTCTGAAGTGATGTTGCGCCAGTGGTGGAGATGATAGCGTATTTGTCCACCCTGTGGCGTCTAATGGGCCTGAAAGCTCTCACTAGGAAGGCTTTGAAGTGGATGCTGCGGGGGTGGAGGTGGACTGACCCGCTGCTGGCCCCCTGAACGGCCTCGATGGTTCCCACATCCGCGACCACGCTGAGGTTGTTATTGCTGTGGCCTGTGGCTCTGCGAACGCTGTAGGCGCCCCTTCCGTGGCCACAAAAGGAGCGAAAAGCAGAAGGCGGAGGAGGCCGAGCGGCCGACAGGCCCAAGGACTTGGCTGTAGCCCGGGAGTTCTTGAAGTGCTCCAACGCACTATCTGCCTTATGGCCAAAAAGGCAAATGCTATCAAAGGGCATGTCCATCAGAATGTTCTGGGCACCCCCTGAGAAGTCAGTTGTCCTCAACCAGGTGTGGCGCCAAACCGCCACCGTCGTGGAAAGTGACCTGCCCAGCGAGTTGGCGGTGTCCAGCTCACAACTTCGCTGCGTCTCTCCCGGCCGCAATTGCCTGGTAAAGAACGGCCTGAACCGCCTCCGGACAGTTGGGCAGTACCTGCGCAACGGTGTCCCACAGAGAGTGGGTGTGACGGCCCAAAACGCATGCGGTGTTCACCGACCGCAGCCCTAAGCTGGCAGATGAAACATCTTTGGGATGTAGAAGCTTGGACAGCCAAGGTCTCAGGGGTAGGGTGTTGGGTAAGGAAGTGGGGGTCGCCCAGAGCCGGGCGATGGCGTCGGGCCACGTTCCTGTTCACAGGAGCCCATGTGTTGGGCCTAGACCAAGTGCCCAAATGAACGTCAGAAAGTGCTTCATTAAAAGGGAGCAAGGGCTCCGAAGAGGTAGCTGCCAGTTGGAGCACTTATGTCAGGAGGTTAGTCTTGATGGCCACCGTAGGGAGTTCGAGGTGGAGAGCCTCGCCCGCCCTGCGCAACACCACTGTGCAACTGGCTCCCTCCTCCATAGCCACAGGCATCCCCCAAATCCTCTGCCCAGTCCGGATCATAGCGATACAAAAGGGGATGATGGACGGAGCGTTTGAGCAAATCAAACACTCGCCCCCAGTCAACTGATCTGGGTTTAATCCATCACCATTCTTTAGCCCACTCAGCCACCCCGTTTCAGACATGGCTATATGCAAATCAGTCTGACACTGTGCCTCATGGGAACAGTACAGCCCGAACTGCCAAGCCATGTCTTCCATGGACCGGAAACAAGCATCCTGGGACCGGTTTCGGATTCATAATCCTCATCAGCCAGGCTATCTTGAATCCAGTGGCCAAGTGAGCAAGGGACTCACGTCTGAGCATACCCTGCCACACTTAGGGCGAACAAAGCGATACAAAAGGGGATGATGGACGGAGCGTTTGAGCAAATCAAACACTCGCCCCCAGTCAACTGATCTGGGTTTAATCCATCACCATTCTTTAGCCCACTCAGCCACCCCATTTCAGACATGGCTATATGCAAATCAGTCTGACCCTGTGCCTCATGGGAACAGTCCAGCCCGAACTGCCAAGCCATGTCTTCCATGGACCGGAAACAAGCATCCTGGGACCGGTTTCGGATTCATAATCCTCATCAGCCAGGCTATCTTGAATCCAGTGACCAAGTGAGCTAGGGACTCACGTCTGAGCATACCCTGCCACACTTAGGGCGAACAAAGCGATACAAAAGGGGATGATGGACGGAGCGTTTGAGCAAATCAAACACTCGCCCCCAGTCAACTGATCTGGGTTTAATCCATCACCATTCTTTAGCCCACTCAGCCACCCCTTTTCAGACATGGCTATATGCAAATCAGTCTGACCCTGTGCCTCATGGGAACAGTCCAGCCCGAACTGCCAAGCCATGTCTTCCATAGTCCGGATCATAAGCACAGTCCTGTGCTAATGGGTCCTCAGACCCCTTCCAGTCCTCCCCTTCCTCTGAAGTCTGTGGAACAGGCTCAAAATAAAGAGGATGGACCTAGGCACAAAAGGGACACGGTGCCGGATCGGCGTCGCCTGACCCAGATACCGACGCCGATCCGGCACCGTGTCCGGGTCGGGGCTAAACCTTGGGACGATGTCGCCCCGAATGCCGGGGAGATCGGCGCCGGTGTCACTAGGTCAACCAGCGTCGATCCCTGGGGGGGTCTACGGCATCTGGTTGGAAGGTGCCAGTGACACCGGGGCTGGAGGCTCCGTAGATGGCAAAGCAGGACATCCAGTCGCGCCCGCAGGCGCACCGGCGGGGCCAGACGGCCCAAAGATTCGGGCCATGGCAGCAAGAAACTCTTGCACCTGAGCAGGCGTCGCCCCCGCACCCGGGAAGGGGGGGTAGACTGGGGGAGACGTTGCAGGCTCATCTGGAGCCGCGGAGGTGGCACCGCCAGCGGCGTCGTGCGACGGGCTAGGGGAAGTCAAAGAGCGACGATGCTTCTTCGACTTCTTTTTGGAATGCTTCGACTTACCTGACCCCTGAGTGCGCAGACTTGGATACAGAAGAATGATGATGACGACTCTGCAACCAGTCCCTCGACCTCCCACAGGACCGCTCGAGGGGCGCGGAGCCGACTGCTGGTCTTCAAGCAACTTTCGGGACCGCTCCCACAAAGTCTTCGGGCACCATGGCATGGCAGTCGGGCACGATTTGGGGTCGTGGTCACACCCCAGGCAGTAGAGAGACACACGGTGGGGATCCATCACCGAAATCATGCGAAGACAGTCCCCACAGTTCTTGTTACCAGGCATCCCTATGACACCAGAAGTCGATCGACTCAAAAAGATGAGGTAAAAGGCCACGAAAAGCTCAGTCCAAAAATGAATGGGGGTACTTGCTCCTCCAGGATCGGCGCTTGCTGGCGCAGGAAAAGAAAGAACTGACGTCAGCACGCGTAGGCGCGTCTATGTAGCTCCAACGACGCCATACGACGATGCCTACCGTACTGCTGACAAAAACTTTCCGTACCCAGTCTGACGCCTGGGGGTAATTCTAAGGTAAGGAATCTATCACTATGTGTTTCTTTCAGATATGATTAATTAGCATTATGCAGGAGGCCATGAGGCCCAGCAGCCTCAGAGTCATTCTGACCAAAACCCGGGATAGAGGCTGAAAGATAGGAATCATAGCACGAATAGCCCAGACTCGCTGCTCACGAGGATATGCCCGAAACTGTGTCGTGTCTAGAACCGCTCCGATGAAAAGGAGCTTCTGAGAGGAAGTCAGGTGTGACTTTGGCATGTTGATAGTGAACCCCAGCGAATACAGGTGGTACACCGTAGTCTGGAGGTGGGAGACGAAGGCCTGGGGCAAGTCCACCATCAACAGCCAGTCGTCGAGATAGGGGACGACTGGAACCCCTGATCTGCGCAGATGAGCTGCGACCACCGCCATCACTTTCGGGAATACCCAAGTGGCGCAGGTAAGGCAAAAGGGGAGCACTGTAAACTGAAAATGCTCGTGGCCTACCGTGAACCGCAGGCAACGCCGGTGGGCCAACAGGGAAGTGAAAGTAAGAGTCCTGCAAGCCCAACGCTACCATAGAGACTCCAGGGTCGAGGGCAGACGTGACCTGAGCTAGTGTCAACATTCTGAACTTCTGTGAGAAAGTGGCTCTATATACACTGGACTATAATGAAGTACAGTGTGTACAGAGTCCACAAACCCCAAAGGTATAACAGAGGTTAAAGTCATGACTGACCTTACTCTCAAAAGTGGTAGCTTGGTCGAGCAGTAAGGCAGTACCAGAGGGCAGTGCAAAGCATTTGTTGTACACACTCAAAGACTGGACTCTAGGCCAATTGTTTTTATATCCGAAGATATAGTTGCTTTATTTTTAGAACCAACAGGCATACAAATATACTTCTCTAGATAGGAGTACTCTCATGTAATTAATTTGCAAGGAAGCAATAACATTTGTGAACACAATAGGTACAGTGGTTGCTGAAGGCCACACATGTCTAGACACACTTTAGCACTGAGCTCAATGGGTTTTCAGCATATAAATACAGTTTATTACCACACAGATTAGTTTAGTAATTCCAGGACTAGATCCTAGATTCAGTCCTTGGGTCTAAACTGAAACCAATTTAGTAAAATCGTTTAAGTACTGGAGTGACTTTTCATGTATATAAAGCAGTTTTAAAAGTTTACACTTAGAAACTTTTCAAGGTAAATCTAACAATGTTATCCAATGGGAGAAAATTCAGGTTGCAGGTACGATCGCGTTACTTTTGTAATCCAGAACTGGGCTCATGGGGCCAGCACTGGGGTCTCAACTTAAAACAGGTAGGTAATTGCGTTTCAGTATTTCGTAGGATTTTTAAAGAATATTTCAAGTTTTCAAAAGTAGACACTTAGAAGAAATTTCAGAGAAAAGCATACAATGGATTCCTTCGGAGAAAATACAGGTTACTGATAAACCCGGTAAGGATTACTTTAGCGGTTCAGTACTGGGCTACAAGGTACAGTACTAGCTTCTCCCCTGATCACAGGTGAGTACTTCGGAATTCGGGTGATTTTATATGAATATTTTCAGTTTTCAAAACTTCACACTTAGAAAATTTTCGAGTCAAAATTGGTCAATGTTATCCAATGGCAGGTAAGCGAGTTACCAGTTTCCAGGTGAATACTTGGCGGGTGAAGTTAAGGTTCAGGGCATAGACTCAGGGGTCTCCCAGGGTCAGGTAAATACAGTTGGTTCAGCCCCAGCAGCACAGGGCCTGCCGGGTGCAGAAGTAGTTAGGCCCAATGATATCCAATGAGGGAAAGGGGGCCTTCGGTTGGTGGCTGCTGGCTAGCAGGCCACGCGGCTGTGGGAGCTTGGCTCCTGGTCACTTGATCAGGGAAAGGGGGGAAGCAGGATTGGACAAAGGTGGCACAGCCAGCGGCACTCGGGAGGCTGGGTGCAGGGTGCTATTCAGCCGTTGGGCGCTCTTTGTTATCCAATGAGAAAGGTCAAAAAGGAACAAAGGCTGCAGGCTTGGGGATGGAGACTCTCCAGGGGCGACCAGCACTTCGAGAGGTAAGTTGGGATCTTGAAGTACAGGTAGGTACCCCAAAGGGAGACACAGGGGGCTGTAGGGCGCCGGGGTGTCTTTGGGTGTCAGAAAAGCTTACCCTCAGCTGGTCGCGGTTGGGGTGGCCCCTGGTTCTGAGTCTGCAGGCGTCGTCTGGTTCGCCGAGGAAGGTCTTTGGGCACTGGACTTTGGGTCCCAGTCGCCGGGGGGACATCCTCGTGGTCTTGGTTCGGTTGGGATCGGCCCGGGCAGAGTGGGTTGGTCCGGAGCGGGCTGGTCCGGAGCTTCCTGGCTTGCACCATGGGGGTTGTTGCAGCAGAGTCTCTGCTGATGGAAGTCCCAATCTTCAAGAGGGTCAAGGCAGGCAGGTCCTCTGGGTGTCCCATGGTGGCTGTCCGCAGGGGTCGCCGGGATTTAGGCAGGAGCAGGTTCCAGGATCAACAGGCCGGTGGGGCTGGTGCCAAGTCAGTTGTTGTCGTCCTGTTAGCAGCTGCACGGCGGGTCTTCTTCTTCTTGATCTTCTTTCTTCTTTTCTTATGGGATCTGAGGAAGGAAGGTTCAGGGAGTCCCTAAATACTGAATGTAGGGGCGTTACAGGTAGGGCAAGGACAGGGACCAATGGGTCCCTGCCCTGGGGTGAGTACCCCCTAGCCTGCTCCTCTCCTGTGGGAGGGGGGCAGGAGCCTAACTGTGAATAAGCAGGGCTCCCCATCTTCAAGATGGTCGGAGCCCGGAGTCGTGCCTCACCTCGTCTCCCCCACCCGAGGGGTGGGGTTGGCACAGGCTGGCACACCCCCCTTCCTGACATAGCTTTTCCCGCCAGTCTTCCCGCCAGAGTGGGGGGCAGGACTGGTGGGGGCTGGTTGCTGGGTACAGCAAATGGACTGGAGAAGCTCACAGAGGCGGCATGCCTTTGAAGCTTCCCCCTGCCCATCCTAGGGGAGGAGACCTAGCACCTCGCCCATGATGTGCATTGTTGCAGGTCCAGGAGAGCAGGGGCTCTCCTACCCAGGGATCCAGCGACATGTCTGCTGTGTGGCAGGCTCCGCAGCCACTCAGCCAGACATGGATTGTAGGTTAGGTTTTCAGGGGGCATCTCTAAGATGCCCTCTGGTGCATTTTACATTAAATCTCACACTGGCATCAGTACGGGTTTAATTTGCTGAGAAGTTTGGTACCAAACTTGTCAGCCTTCAGTGTAGCCATTATGGTACTGTGGAGTTCGTAATGACAACCTCCCAGCACCATATACTCTTAATGGCATCACTGCACTTACAGTGCCCAGGAATGACCCTGGGTACTGTAGGGGCACATGGCTCATGCACCTGGGCCCACACCACTGGCATAGGGCACTCAGTTAGAGGGGGAACTGATGTATGCCAAGGCAGTGGGTTTGTGGGCATGGCATACAGGGATGTGTGCCATGTCGACTCTTTGTTTAGTTCTGTACCTAGGCACACACCCTGCAAAAGGCAGTGTGGGTACCAAGGTACAGGGCCCCTAAGGGTGGCACAATAAGTCCTGCAGCACTTAGGGGTCTTCTCTGGTCACCATGCCCTGGGTACCTAGGGTACCATTTACTAGGGGCTGATAGTTGGGCAGAGTTGCCAATTGGGTTTTGTTTCAACACAGTTTTTAGGGAAGGAACACAGGCCCTGGGTACCTTGTTGGCAGGAGCCCAGAGCACACTCAGTCAAAGCACATCAGCAGTCAGAAAAAAGTGGGGGCATACCAATGCAAGAAAGATGGCACTTTCTCACAACTTCTCCTTCCGGAGGAAGTGGTTGACGTACCTGAGATCCAAGATAGGACGCAGGCCTTTGTCCTTTGGCACTGGAAAGTAGTGGGAATAGCAATCACGACCTACTTCTGGGGCAGGAAGTCGCTCGATACCTCCCTTGTCCAAGACAGCCGTAACTTCTTGTTGGAGAAGGGCCAGAAGATTCTCTGACATGCAATGGTATTGAGATGGCATGGATGGAGGGGTAGTCTCCAATGGGAGGGAGTAGCCCCTTCAGACTACCTGCAAAACCCACCTGTCCGACGTGATGGTGAGCAAGTGGGGGAGGTGATGGCGAATCCTGCTGCCCACTGGTGATTGGTGGCCTTGAAAGGTCGGATCAGGAGGGTTTGGAGGCTGCTGCAGAAGAGGCGCTGGTGGACTTGCCCGCTAGCTGGTCCCCAGACCCACGAAGGTGGGTCCCACATCCTCAGCCACGCCGGGATGGGCAGCCTGCGCCAGATGTGGCACTGGGTGGGACGTATAGGGACACCCCTTCCATAGCCACAAAAGGGTCGAAAGGCAGACTGTGCCGGGAGGATTGAGAGGCCCAAGGACTTGGCCGTGGCCTTGGACTCCTTAAAGCACTCTAGTGTGTTGTCTGCTTTGTCGCCGAACAGGCAAATGCCATCAAAAGGCATGTCCAGCAAGGTAGCTTGGATATCCCCAGAAAAACCAGTCAACCTCGGCCAGGCGTAGCGTTGAAGGGCTTCTGACGTTGAAATTGTCCTGCCTAGTGAGTCGGTGGTGTCCACCACATCTTATGGTGAACTTGGCTGCGTCTCACCCCTCGGCGACTGCACGGGAGGGCACGGCCCGGGCCTCCTCCAGGTATTTCAGCAGCACCTGCGCTACAGTATCCCACACAGAGTGGGTGTAGAGGCCTAACAGACATGCAGTGTTCACCGACCGCAATCCCAAGCTGGAGGAAGAAAAAATCATCTTCCCATGATGGTCCAGCTTTTTGGATTCCCTATCAGTTGGTGCATTAGGAAATGAGCCTTAGGAAGTAGAGGCTTGGACCACCAACCTGTCAGGTGTGGGGTGTTGAGAGAGGTAAGAGGGGTCGCTCGAAGACGGGTAGTGGCGTCGGGCAATCATCCTATCCACAGGAGCCCCTGTGTTGGGCCTGGACCAGGTGCCCAAAAGGATGTTGGGAAGTTCTTTATTTAAAGGCAGCAGAGGCTCAGAAGAGGCTGCTGCCGGTTGAAACACCTCCATCAGGAGATTCGTCCTGACCGCCACCGTAGGTAGCTCGAGGTTGAGGGCCTGGGCCGCCCTACGCAACACCACTGCGGAAGAAGCACCCTCCTCCGTAGCCACGGTAGGGGGAGACCTGAAGAGGTATCCAGACCACTGGCATCCCCCAACTACTCTCTCTAGTCCGTTTGAACTAACTGGTCAGTCAAAGAGTCCATAGACCCCTCCCAGTCCTCCTCACCCTCCTCTGGTTGACAATCTGGCCTGTAGGAAACACCAGGGTCAAACAGAGGTACAAATGTACCGGTCAGCGCCGGATCTGGCGTCGGTCAACATCGGTCCGTGTCCAAGTCAGCATTGGAAGCGAATGTGGTGCCAGAGGAATCAGCGCCGGGGGGAGTTGTTATAAGGTCGACCGGAGCCGATTCGGATCCAGGTCTGGGTCCAGGGGACTCTGGGGTGCCGGGCCAGAGCTGCCAGCGTTAAAGGCCCAGGGCCTCCAGCCGAGTCCGTGGGGCCCGAAGGCGCGCCAGCAGAGTCAGACTGCCCAAAGATGGCAGCTATCGCTTCGTAGAAACTCCGAAGCTGGGCAGTGGTCGCTCCGGCTGCCAGAAAAGGAGGGAAACTTGGAGTCGAACCTTCAGACTCCTCAAGCAGAGCCACGGAATGGGTACCGTCCGCATCCCTCGTCGAATTGATCGACGGAAGGGGAGAAGTCGAAGAGCGACAATGCTTCTTCAACTTCTTCTTGTGCTTAACTTACCTGAGGAGTGACTCAGTGACTAGTCCCTTGACCTCCCACGTAACCGGGACCTCGAGCGGTGCGGAGCGTACTGCCAGGCCTTGAGAAGGAAAACTGGACATCCCTGTGTGCACCAGGAGCCGATCGACTAAAAAAAACAGTATCGACAAACGTCGCAAAAAAAGTCAGTCAAAAAGGGACTAGAGGTAGCGCGCTCTCTGGATTTGCGCTGGCTGGTGCAGAAAAAGTAAGAAGTGACATCAGTGTGTGAGGGCGGCGTCTAAGTAGCTACCGCGAAGTCATCCCGGCGACCAGCACCACCAACAACAAATGCTGAGCCGACCAACGCCACCTTTAAACGTGCAGGGGTACTGCTGACAAAACAATTCTCCGGATCCAGTCTGATGCCTGGTGGTAATTCTAAAGGTAAGGAATCTATAACTAATTGTCTCTTTCAGATACAAGACTTGTACCCTACCTCAAGGTATTCTTTAAATCAAAACTGAAAAACCAATTACTGCACCCTGTCTAGCTTTCTTACCTAACGAGTATATAGTAGGCTATTCACTTTTACTTTTTCCATTCCTATTTATTCAGTCTGTCATTCATCCTGGAAGACTACCACTGACATATAGGACCACTACCTATGCATAAATAATCCACTTGCTGACCTGACCAAAATATATGAATACAAAATAAGTTGAGATAATGTATACTTTCCTTTTTTTAAAATTAAGTAATGCAAAATATAATGTATGTGTTTGTGTGTCAAGCCAGTAAAAATAAATGTGGGAAAATAAAGCACTTCATTTGTAACAAGTGTACTATTAAATGCAGATTCACATGTTTAGCACATAATCAATGTTATTGTCATAAACCGTATAAAAACCTAGAGAAATATTTTCTTACAACTTCTCCTATTCCAGTTAGCTATCCCTTTTACAAAGAAAATAACTGGTCAATACCCACAAGCTTATTTAAAGAGGCTTGGATCCGTGTCTGTGATTATGCCGTAGGGGTGGTGTGATATTGCTTGAAAACAAGCTAGCTGAGCTCTTCCCTTCTGTCCTCTGTTGATCTTTAAATGATGATGTTCTCCCAATTATCACACTCACCTATCATCCCTTACAACACAAACAAGCGATCCAGTCTCTGGTGTCACTGGCAGTTGTAAAAATAGTCTTCCTACCTTCTTGTTGAGCATGCTCACCAAGCCAGACTGCAGATTATATGTGATGACAAGACATACTTTAAAATAGTAGAAAGTGCATTGGACTGGACAGCTAAAGCAAGGGAACTCAACGGGTCGTCAAGACAACCAGACAGCGCTGGGCCCTGCGAGCGTGGTTAAAAGACTGGAGTACTGTTAAAAGTCTGATGCAGTGAGACAGAGAATGAAGCGATTCCAGCAAAGACAAATTGGTGATGCTATGGTGAGACCTCTTGACAAATTCAACCAGCTGAGATTACTTTTAAATGACCCTGAATAAACTAATGATAGTTATACAGTGATCGCCCATATTCCCAAACATGAAGGTCATTCGTCAAAGGTTTGATCTGTCTAGGGAGTGATGAGACAGACGCAGGTAGGCGATTTCTTATGCTAAGTTTTGCAGGCAACCATCTACTTACAAAAGTTTATGAAATGACAATGTCCTACAGGTTGATGTAGGTGTCAGGCTTTGTCTAGAAAGAATAAATAAAACCTGGGAAAAATCTTAACTATTAGTACATGGTCAATTAAATTGATACACATGTAGAAAAGGATTTGAAAAAATATGTGGCATTGTCTAAACAACAGGTACTGCTACCTCAGAGTGAACAAAGCAACAGTATTGGGTCCTCATTCCAAATTGACTAATTTTCACTGTCCGCTGCTGCAAGATCATCCCTGCTGCGCAGCAGCAACTGCCTGAGAGACTCGGATCAGCGGGTAGCGGCGGATCAGCGGGCAACGATACGAGAGACCGTGGTCCCCCGCATGGCGGCTGGCCCTCACGGTACGGAGTAGGAGTGAGGCGCCCTATCCCGGGGACAGCGCAGCTACAGAGTGCAACTCGTCACAGCGGCAGGGTCGGTGTGCCCCCTCCTGCCATACGGGGGCACCGTTGTGAGACAGATCATGCTGGCCCCAGAGGGCATACAAGCGTTGAGTGGCCCGACGCGCTAGGGGAATCCGTGAGACTGTCTCCACCCCCCTCTTCTCCACGAGCGTGGAGGAAGGCAGCGAGCTGCCATCACTGTGGTACATGTGCATAACAAACTTATTATTGTGAGACTGGGGGCACAATCGCGGACTGCATTGACACTGGGCGCTTCCCCCCGCAATACTGCCAACGCCTCTGTTATAGGATATTAAGGGGACCACGCTCGTGCTGTTGAAGGCTACTGGGTCATTGGCATTGCCACCCATATCACTCAACTGCATTGAGGTGAGCGCGCGCTCATTACATGTGCTGCAATTTGTTGGCATAGAGGAGTGATTGTCTGGCGGTTTCTGTGAGTAACACTTCGCCTCTCACCTGGCGCAGCGAGTCTCCATCTGCATATCACCCAAGCGAGAGGGGCAATAGAGCCACGACATCGCACTGAATCGTCCACCCCCCCCAACCAAGTAGGGGGCGCGACAGCACCGCTGCACTTTAGGGGTCTGTGCCAACGAGTGCAATCGGAATCCATTATGGGGAAACCAGACACGAGGCAACCCCGGCTTCATTTTGAAGCAAAGAAAAATACTTGTATGCCGCAAGAAGAGCAAGAAGCCACTGCGGGGGTGGACGCCCAAGTTGTTTCGGCCAAACAGAGGACATGAAAACTGTTCAGGAGGTTAGGCAAGGCTTTGCCACTATTGCCGATAAGGTGGATTGTCGGTCAACAGGAATGGATGCCATAGGGTCATGAGGAACGTATAAAGGAGGAGGAGCGTCGTATTTCGGACACTGAGTGTAGGAGAGTGGGGTCTGCAATCCCATGGCCACCCCAGATTTTTGCTTTTTGCTTCACTGATTTACGACTTTCCCTGGCTGTGGGCCTGCTAATCCGACCCACAGCCTAGCTGTTCTCTCTCTAAATTGCAACCATGTACCTTAGGTGCATTTTACCAATTGGTACTGGGCCACCTTATCAGTCCCTGTACAGCATACCTTAGGTATCCAGGGCATAGGTGTACCCAGGGCCTACCAGGGGCTGAAGCATGTATTATTCCACCCCTGGCTGGCCACCCAAACAGACACAACTGGCTGCACGACAGCTGGGGCAAGGTGGTGTAAACACCCTTTGCTTTAGATATAGTATTCCTATATCTAACCCTAAAATGGACACATATATTCCTATCAGTCACTCCTATGGCAGGCCTTATCAAACCTGAAGGCAGAGTGCTTGGAATTATGTGAGATGGTACTCTGGCATGAGCTGAGCCCGTTTGCAGCTTGCGGAACCAAGTCCTAATAGCTGTTCCATGATAACGCTATACCATATACTCTTAAGTGCATTATAATCCTCGCGGTTAAATGCTAACTTTGGTATAGCATTATCAAAACATGTCGAGTAAGGTGTCATACGAATTGGAATACTAACCCCTCGCCAATTCTGGCGACGGGGTTAGCATTCCACCCTTCTAGAGGGACACGACATGTATGTAACTGTGAACCCCGGTTAAAGTCAGACATAGCCTCAGCTCCACAAAATGGATGCTGCCACCGAGACACACGTCTGCCCTCCTGCTGCTGGGAGTCCTTCCAGCAACGGAGGCCTGGACAAAGGGTTTCCTGTCAGGGGCGGTGCCAGCACCATCCCAGACAGGATTTTGTGTATCCCAGGTAGGCAGGGCTGAAAGGAAGGTGACTGCAAGTGGCACCCCGGTGCTCACTGTGCATATGCCGGCTCAAACCAGTTCCTGGGGCACACCAGCCCCTGAGCTGGGGAGAGACCGGACAAAGGAGAGGGGTGTAACCACCCCCCTCCTAGTCCCACCCATAGGGCAGGACTTAGTCGCGTGCCAGACCCTTTTTTTAGTATAAAGATAGGAGCAGGCCCCCTTCCCAAATTAGATAATCTTGGATCTTGAAACTACTTTCCACGAAAGGAACTCTTGACTCTTCTAAAGACTCTCCCTTGTGGCTAAGGAGTAGCCACCCTGCACCAGCAATCAATCAATCAATCAATCAGGTCATTTGTATAGCGCACTACTCACCCGTAGGGTCTCAAGGCGCTGGGAGGGGGGGGGGTGCCGCTACTGCTCGAACAGCCAGGTCTTGAGCTTCTTCCTGAAGGAGAGGTGGTCTTGGGTCAGGCGCAGATTGGTCGGAAGTGAGTTCCAGGTCTTGGCGGCCAGGTAGGAGAAGGATCTTCCTCCTGTTGTCGCTCTTCGGATGCGGGGGACGGCGGCGAGGGCGTGGTTGGTTGATCTGAGGAGGCGCTTGGGAGTGTAGAAGTTGATCCGGTTGTTGAGGTAGCTCGGGCCTTGGTCGTGTAGGGCTTTGTGCGCGTGGGTGAGGAGCCGGAAGGTGATTCTCTTGTTGACCGGGAGCCAGTGCAGATCTCTCAGGTGTCCGGAGATGTGGCTGCGTCGGGGGATGTCGAGGATGAGTCTCGCCGAGGCGTTCTGGATCCGCTGGAGTCTCTTCTGGAGTTTGGCAGTGGTTCCGGCGTAGAGGGCGTTGCCGTAGTCCAGTCGGCTGGTGACGAGGGCTTGGGTGACCGTCTTCCTCGTCTCGGTGGGGATCCACCGGAAGATCTTACGTAGCATGCGCAGGATGTTGAAGCACGACGAGGAGACGGCGTTGACTTGTCTGGTCATGGAGAGGGAGGAGTCCAGGATGAAGCCCAGGTTGCGTGCGTGGTCCGTCGGTTTGGGTGCGGTGCCCAGGGCGGGGGGCCACCAGGAGTCGTCCCAGGCGGAGGGCGTGGAGCCCAGGATGAGGACCTCCGTCTTGTCTGAGTTCAGTTTCAGGCGGCTGGTCGTCATCCATTCGGCTACGTCTCTCATCCCTTCGTGCAGGTTGGCTCTGGCGGTGGCGGGGTCGTTGGTCAGGGAGAGGATCAGCTGGGTGTCGTCGGCGTAGGAGATGATGTTCAGGTTGTGTTGGCGTGCGATGGCCGCGAGGGGGCTCATGTAGACGTTGAAGAGGGTTGGGCTCAGCGAGGATCCTTGGGGTACGCCGCAGATGACTTTGGTGGCCTCTGACTTGTACGGTGGTAGGCGGACTCTTTGTGTTCTTCCGTCGAGGAAGGAGGTGATCCATTCCAGTGCCTTCTCCTGGATTCCGATGTTGCTGAGGCGCTGTACTAGGGTGCGGTGGCAGACAGTGTCGAAAGCCGCGGAGAGGTCCAGGAGGATGAGGGCCGCTGTTTCTCCGTTGTCCATCAGAGTTCGAAGGTCGTCGGTGGCGGCGATGAGGGCGGTCTCGGTGCTGTGGTTCGCTCGGAAGCCGGACTGTGAGGGGTCGAGGGATCCATTCGTCTCGAGGAAGGCGGCCAGCTGTTTGTTGACGGTCTTCTCGATGACTTTGGCCGGGAACGGGAGGAGCGAGATGGGACGGTAGTTCTTGAGGTCGGTGGGGTCTGCTGTGGGTTTCTTGAGGAGAGCGCTGAGTTCGGCGTGCTTCCAGCTCTCAGGGAAGGTGGCGGAGTCGAAGGAGGTGTTGATGATGTCCCGCAGGTGGGGTGCGAGGACAGCGTCGGCCTTGTTGAAGACGTGGTGAGGGCAGGGGTCAGTCGGAGATCCGGAGTGGATGGAGTTCATGGTGCGGATGGTGTCTTCGGTGCTGATCGGGGTCCAGGTGCGGAGGGTGGTGGATGGTGGCGTCGTTGCGGTTGTGGCTTGCGTTGGTTGGTTGTTGAAGCTGTTGTGTATGTCCGTGATCTTGTTGTGGAAGTAGGACGCGAGGGAGTTGCAGAGGTCTTGCGACGGGGTGATGTCGTTGTTTCCGGCGTTGGGGTTGGAGAGCTCTTTCACGATGTTGAAGAGTTCCTTGCAGTTGTGTGCGTTGTTGTCCAGCAGGCACCACCGAAGCTCTTGCGGTTTGCTGTAAGTCCATCCTCTGGATCCAGACTGCATAGCTCGACGAGACCCGGATTCCCTGCCATCTCTCACCTCTACCTACATCATCCAGCACAGCTGAGATTCGTGGGTGCGACGAGACCCGTGGGACCGGCCATCTTCAAGACCTGCACGACGCTTCTCCAGCACGACCCCCGAGAGACCCTCGAGTAAGTGCATTGGGGTTTGAGAAGCCCTAACCCTAAGCAGCTCCAGCACCGAAGTCGAGCCTCCCAGCATCCACGAGATCTGCGTGGGGCCCTTCTGCTTCTTTGCTGCTTGCCACGTTGTCCGGTCACTTGCCCGTTGGCTAGTGACCCTCTTGACGACGTACCACGACGATTTCACCGCTGGTCTGGTTGCTCCAGACTGGCCCTTGCTCCCCTCCAACAGAGGAGCACCCTGGACCCTCCTGGTCCACTCCAGACGCCATCTTGAGTCCACCGCGTGGGCTTGCCTTTGCCAAGGCTTGTTGCTCCAATCCCGGTTTCAGCAGCGCCGACAGCAGACACCCTCGTGGGACAGCTCGCCCCTCCATCCTGGTCGCCGACAACGCCTCCTGGTCCGAGAGACTGCAGAGCCAAGTGTCGCCCACTCACCTGGTCGAGGTGCCCTCATCCGGTGCCATCCTGGTGCCCATCTGATCACTGGCTAGTGATTAAGAACTGAGTCCCCTCTGCTTTCAGGTCCTCTTCAATTCCGATCCAGGCTTGGATCCCATCGAACTTCATCACTGGTCGCCTGCCAGCAACTTCTTCTTTCAGGCTCCATAGACTGTAACGAGGATTCCCGACGTCTTTTGAACCCTATGCAGCCGCAGCCCCTGGGCTAGGTAACTCAAGCATTTCGGTGCTCCCACGTAGGTTCACTATCTAAGTGTCCAGATCCTTTTTCGTTTTCAGCCTAACTGGTCGGATTCGTCCGATAACACTAACTTTACGAAATCTAGCATCCATAGACTTTGTCCTGCATCCCGCGTGAGAGTGCACACTCTGCACCCGATCTCCCTAGGCCTCCTGCTCCTAACCTTAGGGTTCAGTAGTGAAGTCCTAGCGATCCTGAAGTCTCTGGATCTTGTTACTTACCTGCTAGTATTTCGCATTCCACTTTTGTAGCATATGGTTTTTCGTGCCCCTCGGGCATTTGTGTAAATTGTGCAACTTGAAGTATTTTCGTAAGAGTTTTGAATTGTGCTTAGCTCCCTGACTCATAAAGAGTTCAGGGTAGAACTGTTATTAATAAATATCCTATATTTTTATAACAACTTGTGTGGTGTCCTTTCACTTGGTGTTCAAGGGGTATATGTGATGGTAAAACAGCTGGCTTAACACGCCCTCTAGAGTTTAGCCTGAAGACTGCTCGTGTCCATGCTACTAGGATAGCTGGTCTGAAAGGTTGACTTACAACCAATCATCAATAAGGGTTGTTTGGTATGATACAAAGTGATCACTAGAATAGTGAGCACTATATATCAGGCCAACTTCTCACACTGAGGACACCACCTCTCAGGTCACAACACAAGTTGCCCAAATGGACAAACTATTAAAACCTATAGCGGCCAAAAATGAGGACTTGGAAGCGAGAAGTGTGCGTAATAACATCTGCGTCCTTGGTATTCCGGATACCACTAACACTGGCAAAATGGAGGAGTACATTGAGAAATTGCTGCTATCGTCCATAGGTACGGAATCTTTCTCATCCCAGTTCATCGTCGAGCGTGCGCACCTCACTTTGGGGCCACGTCCACCACCACCTCGACCTATTATAGCAAGACTTTTGAACTATAGGGACTGGGACATACCTCTTCAAGTGGCACACAGCAAACAACAACTGACCTACGACGGCATCACGTTTTCAGTATATCCCGATTTTACGGGTACAGGAGAGGTGCAGATTCACAGCCGCAAAAAATAAACTACGACAAACCCAAATAGACAACGCCTTGCTATATTCTGGGCGTCTCAGAATTACTCATCAAGGCAAACAACGCTTCTTCACAAAACCACAGCAGCTGGATGAATTCCACAAACATCTGAAATGTGCCAACCAAAATTCATTCTGGTTCATCTGCTACTTCACAGCGCTCCACCTCCCCAATTACAGAGCCTGACTCACACTTAATGATTATTGATTCTTCATTGGGCATCCAAGACGTGCAGCGAGACACTGCGGCGGCCGGAGACTTGCACCTGTCACATACACTCTCCGGAGCCCCACTCTGAACAATATGATGGTACCGAATGCCATTGTGAGACTTCACACTAAGGAAGCGCCGGGCACCCTCTGCCCTCTTTGAGATCATTCATACCACCTACCATGATCTCTGGCTGCGAGGGGAACATGTGCCTGCACCTAGGGGTGCCCCCCAACGGGCAATCCCCACTGTTTCCAGCTGCATATTGAGTGCAGCATGTTTTGTTTTGTTGGTGGGTTATAGGGTTGTAGGGAGGAAATGTACTACTGGCATGTTGGGGGTTGGTTCAGTGGGAGGGGGTTTCTTCAGTTTCAACACACACACAGCACAGCAGGATAACCCGGAATATCGTTCCATATTCACAATCATGCTCATTGAGCAACAAGTGAGTCATTCATCACCCACTCATTGGTCACATGACTGACACAGTATCCTCTGGGAAACTAAACATCATCACCTGGAATGTACGGGGCTTTCGAGATACACGTAAAAAGAGCCAGATATTAGCCTATCTAGACCGACACCAAATCAGCATAGCGATGCTATAAGAAACACATCACCACCCCAGGCATCCTACTATTTTTGAGTAGAAATGGGCCGCCCATAGAATCTTTTCATCCTACTCATCCTATGCCAGGGGTACATCCATTATCAAAAAGCGCATACCCTTTGTACTAGCGGGCACACTCAGCGACACTGATGGGAGATATTACCTTGTGTGGGACGATTGGGCATGGATTAGGTAACACTAGCATGCTGCTATGGCCCCGATGTAGATACCCCGGATTTTTTCACGACCCAATGGGGTAAGATTGTGGAGATAGGCTACACTCACATAAATGGGGGGGGGGGGGGGAGGAGGGGTTTAATACGGTACATGACCCCTCCACTGACTGGTCCAAACCTGCCCCACATCATTATACAAGGTCCAGCACGGCCCTGCAGGGCATAACTAAAGTAAGCTTCCTTATTGATACATGGTGATATATGCAACGACACAAACGTGAAGGCACACATTTCACTACACAGGCCGCTTCATGAGCACGTTTGGGCTACTTGTTTCTTACACGAGGACTTGGCCCTTCCATTACGAGCGTAACGCACTTGGCGCGCACATATTCAGATCACTCTCCAGTTTTGACATTGACCTCGACCGGCAATGACACTCCACGCTGCAGATGGCGTTTGCAACCCTCCTCGTTATTAGACGCGTTCTTCCATACTGAATTTTTTCCGTAGGAACAGGGACTCTGTGGAGGAGGTGGGAACCATTTGGGAAGCCTTTAAAGTTACCATATGGGGTATATGCATATCCAAAAGTGCGGGAGTTCTCAGGGACATACAAAACACGTTTAGGAAGTTGGAGACTGAGCTAAAGACATTAGAGGCACTACTCTCTACCAGCCCAAATGGAGAGATCCTGCAGAAATTTGGCGACACACTTTCGGACAACACAGACACCGCTAATTGGGAAGCCAAATTCATGGGTAAATACTGGATAGCCAGGAGATATGGGGAGGGTGAGCGCTCTGGGGAAAACGCTGGTGGAGACCATACGCAAACCACGGTTCTCAAATGACGTCCTGGAAATACAAGGGCCAAATGGCTCGCTCCATCCCGACACAGCAGACATCCTTAATATATTCACTGAGCATTATTCCTCGATCTACACTTCCACTAGAAATGACCAACTTGACCTTGAGGAGTACCTTGGCGATGTAGCATTGGGATGGTTGGGAGATTCACAACGGGAATTCTTGTGCGCCCCTTTCGAATTAGGTGAGGTGCGCGAGGCTATAATGCATACACAGTCGGGGAAGGCCGCAGGTATGGATGGCATACCAATTGAATTTTAGAAGACATTTATAGATCAATTAGCTCCCATTCTTCGCAAAGTATACAAAGACTCCCTGGAATCTCAGACACACCCGCCATCTGGTATAGACCCCTTTCCCTGATTAATTGTGACACTAAAATCTTAGCCAAACTTATAGCAAACAGGCTCAGTCTTCTCATGGATAAATTGGTCCTTTCTGGCCAATCTAGGTTTATACCTGGTAGGGCAACTACCCATAATTTGAGGACTCTCTTCACAATTCTCCATACCGTAGCACCGGAACTGCCCTTCGCTGCAGTCTTCCTCGATGCCACTAAGGCATTCAACTCAGTCAAATGGGATTATATATTTGCAGTAATGCGCCAAATGGTATCCCCCCGCTATTTCTATCTTGGATACAACTTCTTTACCATCGCCCTCGGGCCAGGGTTCTTATTAATGGTCAGGTCTCCTCAGCCTTCGAAATTTCTCAAGGCACTAGGCTGGGCTGCCCACTGTCACCATTACTCTTTGCCCTAGCGGTGGAACCATTGGCGGCGAAACTCCGGCAACACTACTAACACAGGGCGCTCTGGTGCCATCTCTGACAGATTCTCGTGTCTCTATATGCGGATGATATTACCTTATACATCAGAAACCCGCAGGAGAATCTGAATCCCGTTTTACGAGAATTCATAGTATTCGGGAAAATATCCGGTATACATATTAATAGGCAGAAATCCAACTTTTTCCCCTCTCACCCTGTTCACCACTAAATTTCCCCTAGATTTCCCGCTAGAATGGTGTGACACTGACTTGAGGTGCTTGGGTATCTGTATCTCCCGAGATAGGAAAGAGCTGATGGGTCTCAATATGGCACGACAATTGAACGCATCAGGGAATGCGTCAACCGGTGGATTGTGCTCCCACGATCCTTTGCAGGGTGAGCGTCCATTATTAAAATGGTTATACTTCCACAATTACTCTATCTATTCTTAAATATTCCTTATCACTGCAGGAGATATTTCTTTCAAATACTACGAACGGAAATGATCCGATTGGTGTGGGGGGGCAAACAATCGAGCTTACACTGAAACATCCTCATTAGACCCCGTGCGCAGGGAGGATTTGATGTTCTGGATTTTGAACTGTATTATCTCAGCGCGCAAGCTTATTATGCTTATTATTGGGTACACCCCCCTCCATATATGCCTCAAGTAGCAGTGGAACGTTTGTTAGCTTACCCCATACCCATTGAAGGTGCCCTCCACAATGCTCTGAACCTGCGGGACAAAGATCCCACCACACTCACAAGCACGATAACGGCCTGGAATCGCATAAATACTATCATGCACAGCCCCATGCTGTACTCCCCATCTCTACCACTTGTGTACCACCCTAATATGTCACTCCTACAAGAGACAGCTTTTCGACAACTGAACATGGGGAGATCTGTATCAGGTGGCAGATTTCGCGCCTCTGACCTCTTCTTCCGAGAGCATCAGCCAACCCCCTTAGATATTTTTCTTTATGTGCGTCTCCGACAGGGCATACGCTCCAACACCCTGGAGATCCCACAGGAACCTCCTCACCTTATTCCCTTTCATTTGATGCTGAACGCGACATGCCCGAAGCGACTAGCTTCTCAGATATATCACACAACACACAATCAGCGGACTAGGTCCCCATGCCCCGCACGCGCGCACTGGGATTTAGAACTTGGCTGTGCACTGTCGAACGCTCAATGGTACTACTGCTCCACACAGACGGACCAGATCTCGGTTAGTAGTAGGTTACGAATCACGCACTTCAAATTCCTCCATCGGCTGTATTACACCCCTACAAAGATGCGCAGATTTAAACTCAGGGATACAGACTGCTGCAACAGGTGCAGGAGCCCGGGTGAAGATTTTCTGCATCTAGACTGGGACTGCCCTAATGTACATGACTACTGGGGATAAGTCCTGGAAGCCATAGAACAGATGACAGCACTGACTCGTGAGAAAACCCCTCTCCTTGCCTCACTGGGTACACCAAACACATTCCTAAATCATACCGCAAAATGTCTCCCTGGGCCTTTAAATGGCCAAAAGGCGAGTTGCGTGTCGCTGGGGCAGGGGAAGGGCGCCTCAGTTTAAGGATTGGATGTCTGATCTATTATATTGTCAGGAGCAGTTTTTCAACTATCCCGAGCTGCTTCCTACAACATCGCGAACTAGAGACATATGGGGCCCACTCACGAGCATTCTGCTCACACACCGAGGACGAGCCCGCTTGCTACTACTTGAACAGATTCCTAAACTTTGCCCCACGTAAAATATAAGTCTCATTGTTGGGTTGCATGTGGATAATGTGTCCAGTGCCTCTACTTCCGCCAACATCTCCCCTTGTTACCAACCACTCCACCCCTATTTAGCCCCAAGATGTGGCCTGTCATTGCTGCTCCATTTACTAACTAAACCATCTCTGTTTAGTTTCTGTGATGTAATTAGTGTAAAAGCTGTGTACTGTGACATGAAATGTGTTGGTACTGTGAACAACATCTCTAAACCATATTGAAATGCGCTTCAGGATGTATACTACTGTGCTGCTTTAACAAGAACTATCGCCGTAAGATTATATATACACTGTTCTGTCTTTGAGTACGTGCTTGTATACTCTATATTTTTACAATGAAAAAATAAAGTTTAAAAAATAAATAAATGCGAAACTCAGATGAATGGGAAACATATGTTAGAAGACTACATAACTACGGTCCTTGGGCAAAAATATTGGTTTTCACACAATACATAGTAATTGGAAGATTTAAGGGCTACATTTATTCTCTTTTTAGGTCTCCCCACACTACTTGCCCTCGAAATTCAACTCTTTAAATATATTTTTTGTTCACAATCTCCATCTAACCCAAACTTTATAGACCATAACAAAGGTTAAAATTCCTGGGTTGAATTTCAAACTTGTAAAAAGACTCATCTAACCAGCTATTAAGAAATGAATTCAAAATCTTAAGAGCAGATATTAAATTAGTAAAGTAAATAGTTTAGTAATAAGTACATAGTAAGTAATTAGGGGAAAGGAGTTTGCCTAACGGCTAAGGCGGTCGACCTCAAATCGGGGGAACGTGGTCAAGTCTCGGCAATGACGCTGAACATCCTGTGATTCAAGGCAAATCACTTTATCTCCCCGTGCCTACCAAAAATGAATGTGTCCTCATGTAATGAAACTGGTGCTATGTAAAGCGCTCTGATACCCGAATTGGGTTACGTTCACGCTATATAAAATTCTGTTAAAATAAAAATAAAACATAAAATGTCTCTCTCTCCTCTGTTTGAAAATCTCACACTTTGCTATTGACAAACTCAAACAGTGCTACAAATATACAATGAGCTACCTTCTTGGTTCAGGCTGAAAAAGGGAAAGGTACAGCTAAAGAAGAGTAAAGATATAATAGCACTTTCAAATCTTACTTTGTAGTTCAGGTTCTAATGTGCGACTAGACTGCCCCACACTTGTCTCAGGCACTCGTACTGGACTGCTAGTCTTCAGCCGGTTGTCTAAATTACTGATATAGAAAAAATAAGTAACAAAACTGTCATTATTAGGAATTTGAACAATGGCAAAAACTGTCCTCATTCAGAATGAGTAATATTAAAATGAACTATACATACATCTCAAACTTGAAACCGTTGAGGGCTACTATCACACTTCATTCATTTGTATAAAGAATTAACGGTAGGTTTGCAATTAGAATTGCGACTACTGAATGAAATATTTAAGGTATGATAGACAACATTAGACAAATACATCTAAAGATTTTTAAAATCACATGTTGACAAGTTTACACCAGACTTCCATTCTTTCTTTTTGTTAAATAAAAGCAGCAAAGTAAAATAAAAAAAATCTACACATTTAAATATATTACAAAGCTAAAAGCCGTAATACATTGTAGCTGAAGTAACTTACCTCCGTAGTGCTATTTCTAAACGATTCTAACCACAAATTTCTCGTCCTCTGAACTCTCCTGAGCGCCATACCGGATCTGGAAATTTCTGCAGTATATCTCCTGCGTGATGACAGGTGGCAGTAGTGCTCTGGGGTCCACAGGATCAGATGTACAGCACCATGCAATCAGGGAACTCACCGGAGGACCGGAATAAGGTTTGGATCATGCCACAAAAGACAAGCCGTGAGGGCCTCAGTGAATGAGTTACATGGTCCTGGCTGGAGAATTTCCATAAGTACAGTAGTTTTTTCCAAATGAGAAAGCTACAAATCCAAGGCCTCCCCAGCCCTTCATATGACAAAGCAGGCACTCTACTCAGTTAGGAGGTGCTCAAAGTAGAAACAAGGTCAGTTTCAGTCAAGGTGTCTAAGCCACTACCATTCTGCAAATTCAAATACAGGTCTCATACATGTAGTGAGAGGGAGCATAACAAGACATTTACATTTGGTAAAGCTCTTCCAGTGGATACTCCAACTGCAGACTCATCACCTTTCAGAATAATTTCAGGAGCAAACCTGGATCCAAAGAATGTTTCCAGCAATGCTCCTGCACAATAACTAGTGGTGCCATGTGGCTCAGTGGTGACTCCATACCATCCAGATATGAGGGAGGGAAGCCACATACAAGCGCTGCGTTCTGACGTTTGTTTCTCAAACTTTCTTCATTTGTGCCGTCAGACACAGAGCATTTCAAACAAATTGTTGATGGTAGTGTGCTGATCTCCAATTGGAATCTCATCAAGATGTAAATGAGTTCACACCACGGAAAAAGGAGGAATACACATTTAGAGTAGCCACCAGAAAGAGAATTACCGAAGGTAAGCCACTTATTTTACGGAAGGATATTTCTAACCATAAGTTCCTCACCTTTAGAATAGATTCCAAAGCAGCATCTCCCAAAAGTGGAGGTTTTAGTTGTAGACACAAATAAGAATGTTCTACAGTACCAAGTGTGCAAAATTACTCTTCTGTCAGACCTAGCTGTCAAGGCAGTAGTGCCTCATGGACGAGTGCACCGATGCCTAAATTGTTCCTTGCCAGATGCCATTATAGCAGTCTTAGTCTGGTGGAATGAGCCAGGAGACCAATATGGGCTAGTGTCTTGGCTAGAGTGTAGCACATTTTGATGATGTGATCTAGCCTTTTTGATAGGGTCTTCTTCCGGACCACCTTTCCATGCCTCGCTCCAGGAATACCCACAGAGACCTGGTCTTCCACACAATGGTCCTTGATATGGTAAATATAGAAACTCCGTGCCCTTTTAGAGTCAAGCCGATGGAGTCTCTACCCTCTTTGGAGAAGTGAGGTGGAGTGAAAAAACAACGGTCGAGTAATGGACTGGCTAGCGTGAAAAGGAGACACAATATTTGTTAAAAAATTTGCCTGGAGTTCTCAACACCAATTTGCCTGGGAAAAGGGTGGCAGAAGCTCCTGCAGTTCACTGACGTGGCGTTGACAGAAATGAGAAAGATATTCTTGAGTGTCAAGAATTGCAATATGCAGCCGTGTATCGGCTCAAAGGGTGTGAACATACATCCCACTTTGGCATGGTAAACAGCTTCTAAGGAAACATGAGTCACACCCTTTTTTTTTTTAACAAGCATTACAACCAGCAACCTCAATAGAGTTATGTGTGGTCAGGTAACCACAAAAATGCTGCTGAAAGGACAAAAAGTAACCTTTTACTGTGCCTACAGCAAGGCTGTACCAACAAAAGAACAAACATTAACACATCTGAAAGTGTGGCCTTCATTGGTCAGTAGGGCGATCATAACATTCAGAAACAAATGTCTCCCAATTACCTAAAAAATTGGCTTCTGTGGAGGGGCGTCTGGCTGCATGGGTGAAATTTACTTCCTCTGCAAATTGAATGCATTCAACTGGAGCTGCTCGATCTCCACGCATGGAGGGGTCGGTTGTGGCAGATCGGAAGCAGAATTCTGCCCTGATGCTGAGACATGAGGCCCTTCCAAAGGGGTAGCGGGATTAGAAGCCAAACGCTCAGAAGCTCTAGGAGCAATGCACTTCAGGCCCATTCTGGGGCGTTCAATATGACTTAGGCCCAAATCGTCCTGATTTTTCTCTGTACTAGAGGCAGGAGATGTAGTGTTGGATACATGTACAGGAGTCCTTTGTCCCATTTCTGGAAGAATGAGTCTCCTAGTGAGTATAATAGCGGAAACTCCAATACAGAAATGTTTGTAAACTATGTGTTCTCAACAGTGGCGAACAGATCTAGCCAAAGCCTTCGCCAACGGTCGAAGACACCCTGCTTCACCTCGGGATGGAGACACCACTTGTGGCAAACCATTTGATACCTGTTCAGCTCATCTGCCTTAACATCAGGGATCACACAAGATGGTTGGTAACCAAAAAGATGTTGTTCAGTCACATGCAAAGACGTAGGGCCTTCTGACAGTCTAGAGCACCACACTACACTGCTTGTTGCGGTGCCACCTGGTTGTGTTGCCCGCAAGTACCTACAATAGCCCTTCCCATGATGAATGGAAGCCGGTCTTTGCTGGTCAGCCAAATAGCTGCAGTTCCAAATGATTTACAGAGGCCTCCGATCCCACCTCACCTCTCCCATGTGGCCTCCCCAATCCAGCAGTGACACATCTGTCACAACTGTGAGATTAGAGTGAGGAACAGAAACCGGCTTACCTCGGGTCACGTTGGTGGTCGTCAACGACATTGCAGATACTGAGCCATATCCTGTGAAAGCTGAATGGAGTGAGAGAGGCGGCCCTGATGCTGGGTCCACTGGGATTGGAGGTTCCACCGCAGGGCCTGCGTATACCGTCTGGTGATTACCCAGAGGAGGATGCAATGGGGCTGGAGTACAAAAAGCCTAGGCTTCCCCATAGAGACCAAGCATTGAGGCTGACACATCCTGAAACATCCCAGACTCGCATCGGCAGCCTTGAACGCCAGTATCCAGGACAGATCTAATGAAGGGAACTCTCTACATGTGGCTCAGGAAGACGTTGGCTCCTTGATGGTCAAGCCCAAAGACGCAAATATATACATCATCTGGAGGTGGTCTACAACTGACTGCAATGCACCATTCTTGAGCAGCCAGTCTAACACCCAAGGGCCAGAGGTAAGTCTAAAGGGGAACAACACACTGGTAGAACAGTTTAGTATAACCAATAAAACAATTTGTATCTGGTTAGAGTAAAAAGAATGCAACAAACTAAATAGACTCATTCTAACACAAAAAAGGTATAGGAATTTGTCAGTTTGTACTGTGTATATATTATAATGAATACGTTTTGGTTTATTCAAACACAATACTAAAGCAGTTTGTTCACTACTACAATTCATACGCATAAGGGACAAAGAATAGTGCACATTGACATATGCCAAAGAATACATAAATCGGGAGGCTATAAGGGTCTGAGACAAAAATCAGTATTAGTACTCTTCAAATAAGTGTCTGTCAAAGGTTTTAACTCATGTAGGAATTTCACTCAAAAATGACCCCAGATATTCCTCAAGCATATTGTACAGATTTTTGCCTCAGATCCAGTTGGACTTGTTTCAACTCCCTATCAGTAGGACTGAGTGGAAAAGAATTTGGGTTCTGCTTAATGCTAAAACAAGAACCTCCAACCTTTCAGATGTAGGGTGCTTAGTGGTCAATGTTGCCCAGTCATTGGACTGGAGAGTCAAAACATGGCTAAACCTTGATGTAACTATCAAAGTGTAAGTAGGGACTTCACTGAACAGCAAATTTGGTTCAAAGTTGGTCCTGGTTGGATAATTTCAGTTAGCAAATTCTCCTTAGTTTTGCTCGTGGTCAAAAATAAGTCCAAAATGTCAGCCAAAGTCTACACCACTATTGCATAAGAGACTTTCTTCAGCTGGTGGCCCTGGTTGCAGATATATCTCCATCTCAGGGGGCATGTCAGCCCCCCTAGCATTTTTTAAATCCAAGTATAAACCATAATCAATGTAATGAAAAGGAAAATTATCAGCTTCCTCGTCATCATCAATAAAATGAGGAGCATTAGGTATATCCTGTTCCACATCAAAATCGATGTGAAGACAGCCTCTAGCCTTTGGTAGGTCTGACTTCGTGGCAGAGGCCTCATAAAGTGTGCTCATATTATGGTACGCCTGTATAACAATTGCTTGCGCCTTGGTGATAATGTAGTGATTCACAGGACTGGAGTGGGTGGACACTGGTTTGTGGTCATAGATTGGCATCAGAACTGAGTCTCAGGTTGGTGCTAACAGAGTTTTGTTGTGTACTTACACCAGTTGACACAGGTAGCCGTGTAGAGTTTCATTGACTTCTTTATTAGTTCCACGTAGATAAATACATTAGTCCATATTCTTGTTGTCAACCCTTACTCCAGCTCAATTTCCAGCTCTTACACCAGCCTGACCAGGAGCAGCCTCCCTGCTGCTCAGCCCATCTCCTACTGTCATCACTCATCCACACAGGCGCCCATGCATCCCATTCATCACAGTCACACCAACATTCAGTTACCATCTCTCACTCTGGCTCAGTAGCAGGAGACAGCTAGGCTGGATTACATCCAAAGACACTTACGAGGATATAACATTATCTCCTTCCTTTAAAAAAAAATAACAGTGTGCAAAAACATAAGAATAACTATAAACATGAAAAATATACAAAAGAAGTAAAAGTTATAACTTAGAGAGACAAAGCTAAAATCGACTCCACAAAAGAAAGAACTCTGAATACTAGAAGGAAAAGGAAAATAATGGCAAACAAGATAATCCATTGTCAAATCATATACCCATCCTTCCCAATTAACAAATAAAAAATGTAGAGAAGGGTGGACCACACCCCAGGACAAACACCCAAGGCCAAAACATGCAACAAGGGTGAAACCAACATGACAAATACATATGTACCACAAAGTGAACAACACAGAGGGTATACACAGTGAGGCGCAGGGCGACTTACGCACAACAACATCTGAAGCGCAGGGCGACTTACACAAGACACAAAACGTGAGGCGCAGGGCAACTTACACACAACATGACAGGACGTGCAGAGTAACGCGTCTTACAAACACATCAGACCTATAGAGGAGACCAAACGTGCAGCGCAAGACGACAAACACAAAGTGAAAATGGGGCTAGCACCCATAAACACACACCCTATGTAGGGATGTACCTTTGTACAGTACAACAAGGTAGTACACAACAACTTATGGAATAATAACAGCACATACACAACAGACACTACACCATAAGGGAGGCCACCACATAATACCATACATCCATATGTAGCCAACAGCCAGTTCACAAACAACTTCTCTTCACACCATCATCAACTAGACAGCGGTTTATGTCTATAGGCCGTTCCTGTTATATTTTTTTAATTTATTCGAAACCAGTCGCGGCCGTTTTATCAGGCCGACATCTAATCGACATCACCCAACACGTATTATTATTAAAAGCTTTTACATCATGTAGAAGATTTTTTACAATCATTACGACCCGGAGCATATGATTTCGATACGAACGGGGAAAATACACTACTGAGACCTTAACAAAAAGTGCCGATATTTCTATTTAGTACAGCCAGCCCAGAGTTATTATTAGCTCCACTATATTACAATATGGCGTCCGCGGTGGTATTTGGGAACAAGTGTGTTTTGGGATTAGTCAGTTTTTAGTATTATACACAGAGGTGACGTATAACTGACGTCTACAGGAAAAGCGGTAGAGGGTTAATCTCGAAGGTGTTTTGGTGATAATTGAAGAGCGTGAACGCAGCGTATTAAGGTACGAAATAGAACGCAAATAGTTCATCGTTTTTAAGCACATTTATAATATCAAACCAGGAAACTTATGATGGTTCCTTGTATTTTTCATTCTGTAGACTCGCGAACAGAACATACTACAGGTATGTGTTCTTACCACCCGATCAGACAGAACTACGTTTATTGAGCATTATTGCAGTAGTTGACATGGTCTCCATCGTTTTCTATCGTCCTCTAGGTTGAGGTTATCAATCAACACAAGCAGGTATGAGATTTTGCATCTCAATTAAATATCGAGACTTTTTATGTACAGTTCGTTATGACCAGAATAGTTGGTTTCATATATATTAGACATTTGCTGTTTACTTCTGTTTTCAGTACACAACGTCGGCATAACCGTGAATTTACTGGTAAGAAACCCTTTATATACACATGGAAAATGTCACCATTTACCTAAACGAGTGTAGTAAATAGCGCCAGGTCTCATTTAGGTATCTCTTCATTGCAGACGGTTCACACAGTTCGCCAACTTTAGTGACTACAGGTATGACTATACATATTACATTAAGATATAACATCAGCAACCATGGGCATATACAACAATCATATTTTTATTTCATTTCTTCCTTTTAGAGTGGCCCCTGAGGAAGGTACCACCTGGTACCGAAATGCATCGGGCACACAACGAAGATGTGTTATATTCAAATAATGATTGAAAGTGTTGAAAAAATATCATGATAAATTGATTTTGTGAATAAGCTGTGTTTATAAAAAACATTGGTATTGATTTAAAACGTGATTTAAAACATGAACTTTTGTGGTTCTGAAAATTCTGGACTCGAGAATTAAACTTAGTCGTAACATGACGAATTTAGTATCAAAAGACCGAGAATGACGAGTACACTATGTACAAGCATTTTCGTCAATTTCGAGTGACGATTTCACCTCGAAATCGTCATTTTCGTTCTGAACCCTTGGCTTCCATTTTGTATACGGCAGCCATTTTATGAGTTGCCCTTTACATAGGCTTATAATACAGCTAAATTCGATTCCAAAGGACACGTACACCTTGATTGACTTTTCTCTGACCTAAGCAGGCTGGGCAAGCTGAAACCATTGCCCCAGGCCGAACCTGTTTGGTCAGTTCCTCTCCCAGTGGCCGAATGAGATAGCATCAAGGCTCAACAGGCCATAAAACCTTTTCAGCACACACACACCCTGCCGAATCTTGCTCACACCTGTCCCTGCTCTTTTGCTCACTTGCTCTATGATGGGGAGGTGCCCGTTTTTATTGGGGGTCCACGGATATCTGATGAAATGTTGGGCCTTGCCGGGTGATTTGTTGTGGGCTGGACGAAGTGAAATATGGACATGTCATCATGACTCTGCTTTTTTCTATGTAACTAAGAATGTGAATAGTATACTGTAAATTCGAAGAATGTTTGCCTAAAGCACAATATTCTGTATAAAAAGAGAAGCCTGACTTTGTGAATTTGAGCAGTCTCCTGAGAATATACTTCCCGTGTGTTGTACTTCTAGGACGCTTGTTTCTTGGTTGCAGCCAATAAAATCGATCCTTGACTTCACCTAGAAGACTCTGAGTTTCTGTGGTCTGAATCAGGAAAGAACCCGAGGTCTTTGGGTGTACCCTGGCACCGCTGGGTTGCCGGTTCAGTACCGGTTTTGAAAAACCCAGTACCTCAGATGGCGCCCAACGTTTGGGGCGATACCAACGGTACCGGTCCAGCCAGAGGTTCGTGAGGAGCTTCATGTGAAAATTCTGGAGGAAGGCCGCCACTTCATCGACCCCTGCATGTCGACGTGGTCCGAAAGTCTTTGCTGCGAGGTTCCCCGCTTCCTGACGGCTACAAAGGACTGCTGCCCTGGCTATCGCCTTGATTTGGACCCTTGAAGTTTGGTAGAGCGAAACGATAAGACGAGTCTTCTGGTGACGTCATCGATATCTCAGTTAAGTATAAGTGGAGCGTCTTCCAGTCCTTAGTTGGTCTTAGTCTTGGGTATCCCTTTGGGATCTATTTGGAACTTGCAAGTGCCAAAGCCGAAGGACTCGTGTATTCACGAGAAATATCGTAATCGATAAATCCTTTGAAGTTTGGAGCTAGACTAGAGAGCGAAGATGCCTGGTCTTAGACTTGAAAATTTGTTTTGTCTTGGTTGTAATAATAGGGATTCCCGATTGGAGGACTCATGTCCGGTTCCTCCGGTTGGAACTCCAATGTATGAATTATATTATATTAACAGTCGTTCGGGGCCCGGATCGTATCTTATGCCGACGATACCCAGCTCCTCTTCTCGTGTAAGAGAGGAGGAGATTTCGAGGGGGAGAGTATCCGGGATTGCCTTGGGGCTGTGTTTCAATGGTTCCAACTGCACAGCCTCAAGTGCAATTCCGACAAGTCTGAGATACTCTTCTTTGGGTGCGACACGGAGCCAGACTGGCAGGCCTGGTGGCCTATCGACATGTTCCCCCCTACGCGTTCTTCCCAAATAGCGAAAAACTTGGGTGTTAAGTTGGACACGGGGCTGACAATGAAAGCCCAGATTTTAGGTGTGTCGGGCATGTGCTTTGGCCTCCTCAGGATGCTGCGGAGGTTTCTTCCCTTGTTATCGGAGGAGCACCGGAAGCTGACTGTACAGGCCCTGATTGGCTCCAGGTTGGATTATTCGAACATTTTATACCTGGGCCTGCCAGAGTACCTGTTACAGCGGCTTCAGGTTGTACAGAATGCTGCGGCAAGGGCGGTCTATGGAGTGAACAGGCGTACCAGCGCTGCGGGTTTGCTCCAGACCTTGCACTGGCTCCCAATCCGCAAGCGGATCGCCTTTAAGGCTCTGACATTGGCATTTAAGGCCCTCCATGCGTCGGGAGCGAAGTATCTCCAGAGGAGACTGACTTTCTACCAACCAGCTCGCTCTCTGAGATCAGAATCTTTATTTCTGGCTACTGTTCCACGAGTGAAGAGAGCGCGTCTGGGTGGTCGCTCCTTTGGATTACTGGCGCCCCAATTATGGAATTCCCTGCCCCTTTCCCTTCGGGGATCCACTGGCTTATTAGCCTTTAGAAAGGACCTTAAGACCTGGCTGTTTGTCCAGTAGGCCTCTTTGTGTTCTGTTTTCTTCTTCCACTCTGGTGTCTTTTATTTTTTTAATGTGTTATGTTAGTTTACTGCAGCCTGCCTCAATTAAAAGCGCCGGGACACTCTTTTTGAGTAGCCGTGCGCTCTACAAAAAACTATTTAACATAACATAACTATTTAACATAACATACGTGAAACATGGAGTAGGCCCCATCACATACAACGAAGTGTGGATCAAATACACCAGAAAAGATGGTGTTTTAAAATGGCCCCAATATGGTAGCTTTGACACGGAAATCTTAGACAATCTCGAAATTAAACTTTTTAAGAAGAAAGCCCGGCCGGCGATGTTTGACTCTTTCCGCCTATGGCGTAAGGAAGCCAAACAGAAGGAAATTAAATTAGCAAAGAAAAATAAGAGAGAAGGGGGTATTTCGGTAATACAAGCTGCTATGCAGTTTAAAGACAATGAAGAAGAACAGATGAGTGAGCAGTTGCACAGGCAACGTAAAATGGTAATAGATAAATGCTATCCAGTTTTGCCGTCTCTTCAGCAAGATGCAGCAAAAGAGCGTGAAAAAGATCCGTTAATGTCGCATTTATTAAGTTCGCCACCCCCCTATGCGCAAAATGCCACGGCACCTCCGCAACCTTTAGTTGTGCAACCTGTGCCTCCTGTTCCTCCACAGCACCCACCAGCTGTTCTTCAGCTGGCTCCTGCTCCTTTGGTGCAGCTTCCTCAAGGCCCACCGATCACATCTGTTTCACCTGTGCTTTCTAAGACTTTGCCTAGTGCACCTTCTATTTTTCCTAATGACCCCTCTGCTATTGCTTCTGCCCCTGCCTTATCTCACCCTGTTTTTCCACCCGTTCTTCCTTCAGTTTCTCCTTCCGTTCGGCAGAGAATGGCCAACACTGTTACTAATCTTTTCTCACCTCTTTTCGGGTCGCCTACTACGACCCCTAACATGGAACGAAGACAGTTGCGAAGTCAACTGCCTGACTATCGAGAGAGAGATTTACTGAATCGTTTAGTGCATAAATGGGTTATGGACACTGTAAGGTATGATGTAGAGTCTGTCATGGAAGTCTTCCGTCAATGGGAAGCACCGACGCAGAGATATGTTTTTGAACAAATGTGTGTTTTCCTCTGTGAGGATTTGGAAGACAATGATCTGGAATACAACCCGCCCAAGTTGTGTCGTGTGCGGTTCGAGTTCGCAGAGGGCATGATCGTAGGTCCAGATGTCGAGAGAGCGGTTTAGACATTGTTGTCATTTTGGAGTAAGGGGGGCACTTCTCAGTCGCTATTTGAGCGTGACGCATCCAGTAGGAAAAAGGCGCGACAATACCCCATGAGAGAAGTTCCCCCACAATGGAGAGAGGGTGACGCAAATGCTCACCCACCTATTCTGCCACACTTTCAGCGTGTGTGGGTACATGTCCCATGGAGGCGAGCTGAAGTTTTAGCCCTTAAACAGACATTGCCTGATCCCCGTAAAAATCCTGCAGGGTATTACAAAGAGTTGTCACAGACTGCAGGGTCATGTGTCATGAATTTAGCCGATATCGATATGTTATTTGGGAATGTTGTTCCACAGCCTTTATGGGGTAAGATTCGTCATACAGATCATGATCAGGAGTTAGGTGACTCATGGGCTAATATTGCTGCTGCAGATGCCCGACAAGTTGGTGGTGCTAAGCCTGAGCCTTTAGTAGCCGAACTTCCTGGTAAAATAATTGATTACATGAAAACGATAATGCCTGCAATACGTGTAAATTGGGATAAGTTGTCTGCATGTAAGCAGAAGAAAGATGAAACGGTCTCAGATTTCTTCACCAGGTTTGAAGAGGCTTTTGTCGACCACAGTGGTCAAGATATGAGCACAGAAGGTGGTCAGCGTTTGTTCGTCGAGAAATTCGTGCACAATCTGCTTCCCGAATTGTGTAAAAAGTTAAAAGATTCAGAGAGTTCATGGGCAGTTTCCTCCTCAGCACAGATATTGGCTACTGCACAGTATTACGAAAATCGAGACAAAGACGAGAAAGATAGAGCAGAAAAGAAAACTAAAGAGTTGAAAATGAAGGTTTTGTTACAGCAAGCATATCCGCCACGTGGTGGTGGTGGCCAGAATAGTGGTGGTCAAAATAATAGTGGTCAGAGTAACTATCAGAATAATTATCAGCAGCCTCAACAGTATCAGAGGAACTCGCAAAGAGTCGAGTATACTCAACCACGTGTCCCTGTAGGCCCCAATCAGTGTTCATATTGTAAGGAAGAGGGTCATTTCAAGTATTGTTGTCCTATTTTATTACAGCGTGCAAATGGTGCTTAAGGTGTAAGAGGTCGAGGTGTTCAGCAAGCGTCTAGAGGTAGAGGACGTGGAAATTTCCCCCAGAACACACAGTCTCCTCCACCTCAAAATTCGATGAATAGGTTTGATCAGCAGAATAACGCATCTGGTAGGACAGCTCAGTACTATACTGATGATTACTATACAGAAGATGAGCATTGGGAAGGTAATGATTGCTAGGACAGCCATAGACAAAGAGAGGGAGTTGTTTCAGTTCCAGTAGATCAGAGTGGACCTTATGTTGAGGTGATTACATCAGGTGTGTCAGAGCCTTTTCTGTTGGATACTGGTGCTACAAAGAGTTCTATTATGCACTCCAAACTCCCTGGCGCACCTTTGTCTGGCGAAATGAACGTTTCTGTAGGTTTTTCTGGCGCCCCAGTTAGAAATCCGATTTCTGACCCTTTGTCCCTTTCTGTTGGACCTTGTGAATTCGAAGCACCCCTTATTCTGACAACAGGTTGTGGTGAAAACTTGCTAGGATTAGATTTGCTAAAAAGATTGTATGCAACTTTGTACTGTTCTCCTTCTGGAGTACAACTTACACTGGGTTAGAAAGTGGTTTCTCCAATGTATTTGTCGAGAGCCAACCTTCCAACAGAATTGTCATCTCTCCCTAATATTCTTTGGGCTACTGGTCCTAATGATGTAGGTCTTTTGGAAATACCACCATATGTTGTAACATTGAAAGCCAATGTTAAAATGCCACGAATTCCCCAATATAGAATTTCTAGTGAAGGAGAGAAAGCTTTGCTAGCGATCGTTTACGAGCTAATTGCAAAAGATGTGATTGAAGAGACAAGAGGCAACGTTTGCAATAGTCCTGTTCTGCCTGTTTTAAAACGAACTGATCCCTCTCAACCACCTGTGTACAGATTTGTGATTGATCTTAGAGAGGTCAATAAAATAGTTGTACCACAATTTCCAGTTGTCCCCGACATTACTGCATTATTGACCATGATTCCAGCTTCTGCCACCTGGTTTTCGGTGATTGACCTGAAGAATGCTTTCTTCAGCATCCCGATTGCTGAGGAGAGCAGGGATATTTTTACCTTCAGTTTAGGAGGACGCAGCTTCCGCTTTAAACGCGCTCCTCAGGGCTACTGTGAAAGTCCATCAATATACAGTCAAGCTCTAAAAACACAGCTTGATACGATTGTTTTACCTGAAGGTGCTACTCTTGTACAGTACGTTGATGATTTGCTTATTGCTGCAGATACTGAGGAAATATGTAAGAAAGCCACGTTGTCATTGTTGCGTCATCTGTGTGATTTGCATCACAAAGTGTCACTTTCCAAATTACAATATTGTCGACAAGAAGTGACCTACTTAGGTCATCTCTTATCGAAGGAGGGAAGGAAACTGACCCCAGAAAGAATCCAGGCAATAGCTAAATTGAGTGTGCCAAGAACACAGAGAGAAGTGCGTGCTTTCTTGGGCATTACATCGTACTGTAGACAGTGGATTCCAAATTTTTCATTATTAGCCAAACCTTTGGTGGCATTAACGTGTAAAGATACACCCAATCCTATTCCTTGGTCTGAAGAGTGTCAGAAAAGTTTTTCTGAATTGCGCACAGCATTATGTTCGGCTCCTGTGTTAGGTACCCCCAACTACAGTAAGCCCTTTACATTATATGTCCATGAGAAGGAAGGTTGTGCATTGTCAGTTTTGACTCAATTGTTTGGGGACAAACAGCGTCCCTGTGCATATTTTTCGTCGACTTTGGATCCAGTAGCTAGAGCGTTGCCAAGTTGTTTAAGAGCCACAGCGGCAGCAGCTGTTTCTATCCGACAGTCTGCTGGTCTAGTAATGAACAATACACTAGTCGTGATGGTCCCACATGCAGTAGACACGTTGTTAAATAGAACCAAGACACAGCACTTAACTAGTGCTCGATTGTCAGGTTACGAATTGACATTGTTAGCGAGTCATGTGCATATAAAGAGATGTAGCACGTTAAACCCAGCTACGTTGTTACCAATTGTAGAGGAATTAGATGCTTCTGAACAGCATGATTGTTTCCTTAAGACAGAAGAAGAAACGAAAGGGAGAATAGACCTCCTGGATACTCCTCTTGCTGAATGTGATGGTACATTATGGGTGGATGGTTCATGCTTCAAGCTCCCGAATGGTGATACGACTGCAGCATATCCTGTCACGACTTTGCATACAATTGTTGAAGCTGCACGTATTCCACATAATTCAGCTCAAGCAGCAGAATTAATTGCACTTACCAGAGCATGTGTGTTGTCAAAAGGGATGAAAGTGACTGTCTATACCGACAGTCAGTATGCTTTTGGTGTGGCTCACAGTTTTGGACGACTGTGGAAAGAACGTGGGTTCCTGACTTCGCATGGAGCTAAGATTCAGCAAGGTCAGTTGGTGAATGAGCTTCTTGAATCACTGACCTTGCCTCTGCAAGTGGCGATTGTGAAATGTAGTGCTCACAAGAAGGTGACTGATGATGTTGGTCGTGGAAATGCATTTGCTGACGAAATCGCGGAAGAAACTGTAAGGAATGTGATGAGCCGAATGTATGTTGCAGGTCCTGCAAGATGGGTTGGTGATGTTGGAATGTGTGAGGACACGATAGAGAGTGTGAAGTCTATTCAAGCTGAGGCCACAGAGAAAGAGTTGAGTGTGTCGAGAGAAAGTACGGGTAGAATGGATGCAAATGGTTGTTGGATTGAATTGTCAGAGCATCAGAGATGGTTGTTACCCGATGCATATGTGCTTGCAGTGGTTACAATGGCTCATGGAATGGCTCATATCAGCGTGAAAGGGATTTGCAAGTTGTTGGCTCCAGTATGGCAAAATTCAGGAATTCCCAAGTGTGCAGAGAATGTTGTCAAGAATTGCATGGTGTGTCTGAAACACAATCCTGGTAGGGGAACCCCAACTCCAGCTGGTCATTTTGCACCTCCTACGTACCCGTTCGAGGTTTTGCATCTAGATTTCATTCACATGGAGAGGTGCAACAATTTAAAATACGTACTCGTTGTTGTTTGTGCCTTCTCAAGGTGGGTAGAAGCATACCCCCTGAAAGACAACACTGCCTTATCCACAGTAAAAGCCCTTGTGAAAGAGTACTTCCCCAGGTTTGGAATGCCTAGAATGGTCTGGAGTGATAACGGAAGTGAATTTGTGGGTCGAGTGATGAAGAGAGTGTGTGAAGGGCTAGGTATCCATCAAAAGTTCCACGCTGCAAATCACCCCCAATCAGCTGGATTAGTAGAATACTACAACGGCACTTTAAAACTTAAATTGGCCAAAATCCAAGCGAGCACGGGTCTTAAATGGCCTGACGCTCTACCCTTAGCACTCCTGTCCACCAGAATGACTGTGCATTCACGAGTGAAACTTAGCCCCTATGAGATAGTCTTTGGCCGCCCGGCCAACATATGGGGAGTGCCTAAACCCACTAAGTTCAGCGAGATCGAACACCCAGTTTTGCTTGATTATCTGTACGAATTGACGGCTAAATTGCGTGTTTTGCATCAACAGGTTCACGACACCCTGCCTCCGGTCTCTGAAACTCCAGGACATCAGATCGACCCTGGTTCCTGGGTCTTGGTCAAGAATTTCCAGAGAACTAAAAATGACCAGCCCAGGTGGACCGGACCGCACCTCGTCCTTCTTTCCACAAGATCAGCAGTTCGAGTGGAGGGGAAGGCCAACTGGATCCACGGGGACAATTGTAAAAGAATCCCTTTACCCCTGCCGTATGACCAGTGGGTCCAGAAGGTTGTCGCTGACTCAGAAACTGACACCGTGCCACGTTTCCTACCTTTCAGTGACGCACGAGTAAAAGGAACTAACTCTGAACAAGAAAGTGAGGACATTTTGCAAGAAGCTGTGCCACCATCCAAGCGATTGAACACTTTGGAGCCTGAACTTCTGTTTCAGGATCAGACAGTACCGGGAAAGAAGCGCTATAATTTGAGGCCGAGACCTATGGACTAATAAAAAAAATGTTTCCCTCCAAGTGCTATTTTTGAAAGTGCAGCTCTCCCATCTGAAAACTTGCTTATTTTTGTTTTTCGAACCGCCATCCGGGTTCCGCTGCTAGGGCCGCGATTGCCCAAAGTCTTTGGGGTGCAGCTGACGACGTTAGGTCGGCAGTTCTGGTTGGTCCAAGGGAGTTGCCCTAGACTGACAGAAGCATTTCTTAGCAGAATCAACCTCCAGTCGCGGGCAGCACTTTAGAGAGGATGGAGTTTCTCGAGATGGAGAGACCTGCCAAGGAAATGAACTTTAAACACAAGATTTGTAAAATTATGACAAGGAAAAGCTTTTTGATGTTGTGCATTTTTATGCTATTCAGTGTGATGATATTTTTAATAAGTTATGTTTTGTTCTCTTTTCGAGTGACATTTGCACCCACTACATCGCCCATACCTCCTCCTACTGTTTCCTCTCATTCTTTTCAACCCCTTCCTGAACACGAATCAGCTAGGAGACTAGAGTTTATTAACAACTCCTTTGTTCAGCTCTTGCACCAACACCAACTTGTAATGAACATGACTAACTGTTGGGTGTGTGGTCTTATGCCTCACACAACGGATAAAGGTATTCCTTATCTGGTCCTGCCATTCAGTCACAATGGTTCTGTGTGGGCATACAGAACAATGTTCATATACGCGCATGAAGTCTACCCCCTACGTTCTGTAACAGACAATCCTAAAAATAGTGCTCTAGTTAAGGGTATAGTAGACATGATCAAGGAAGGTATTTCTTATGAGACTATCCCAAGAGATGAGACACTAGTATACATAGAGGAATATGGATATGGAGCTACTCTGAGTGAGAAACAGCAAGATAAGAGATCTTCTACGATTTGGATTGTACCCCATCAGGGTCATCTGTGTCTGCAAGGTAATGGCACGAATCCCAGAGCTCAGTTAGGGAAGAGTATCTGCACTAAAACGTATGTTTTTGCAGCCCAGACTTCCCCTTCGTTTTTAGCAGCTAAGGGTACCTATTTCATCTGCCATGATAGAGCCTATACATGGTTGCCCCCTGACTTTTCGGGCTCATGTTTTGTTTCATTCCTGTTGCCTCCCACCTACACAGCAGCGGCAGATTACCACAAGACAAGGGTAGTTAGAGGTGTCTTGAGTGAAGAAGACACTGCAGGTCAAGAATTTGGGGACTTTGCAAAGGGTTTTCTGCCGTTCTGGGGATCCATGGCTAATAGCAGGAACATAAGGCAATTGACAAGGGTAGTTGAGTCCACCGTGATTGAAACTGCTGGTGCCCTTAGTAACTTGACTGCTGAGCTCCAGTCCGATCGACTTATGACCCTTCAGAACAGGGTCGCATTAGATGTCATACTTGCAGACCGAGGTGGGGTATGTAGATTGATCCAATCGAGTTGCTGTGTTTTTATCCCAGATAACGCTCCAACAGTGTACCAGGCCATCTCCAAACTGCATAAGATTTCCGAATCTATTCATGTGGATAAAGGAGATTGGTCATTAATGGGATGGTTCTGGTAACCGATATCCGCTTGGGGATGGAAAATTCTGATGGTCATTGTGATGGTCCTAGCCATTCTTTTCCTGTTCTGTCTGTGCGTGCAGTGTGCTCCTGCAATATGTGGCCTCTGTGTTACATCATGTGTAAGGAAGCCTGTATCAAGAGACGAACTAAGTGCTAGAATGATGTTACAGCAACATCTCAATGACTTTAGGAATATAGACCTGGACTCAGATTAGCATGAGATTAGGTTAAAATTGCCTATGTAAGGGCAAAAGGAGGGATTGTGGTTCTGAAAATTCTGGACTCAAGAATTAAACTTCGTCGTAACATGACAAATGTAGTATCAAAAGACCGAGAATGACGAGTACACTATGTACAAGCATTTTCGTCAATTTCGAGTGACGATTTCACGTCGAAATCGTCATTTTCGTTCTGAACCCTTGGCTTCCATTTTGTATACGGCAGCCATTTTATGAGTTGCCCTTTACATAGGCTTGTAATACAGCTAAATTCGATTCCAAAGGACACGTACACCTTGATTGACTTTTCTCTGACCTAGGCAGGCTGGGCAAGCTGAAACCATTGCCCCAGGCCGAACCTGTTTGGTCAGTTCCTCTCCCAGTGGCCGAATGAGATAGCATCAAGGCTCAACAGGCCATAAAACCTTTTCAGCACACACACACCCTGCCGAATCTTGCTCACACCTGTCCCTGCTCTTTTGCGCACTTGCTTTATGATGGGGAGGTGCCCGTTTTTATTGGGGGTCCACCGATATCTGATGAAATGTTGGGCCTTGCCGGGTGATTTGTTGTGGGCTGGACGAAGTGAAATATGGACATGTCATCATGACTCTGCTTTTTTCTATGTAACTAAGAATGTGAATAGTATATTGTAAATTCGAAGAATGTTTGCCTAAAGCACAATATTCTGTATAAAAAGAGAAGCCTGACTTTGTGAATTTGAGCAGTCTCCTGAGAATATACTTCCCGTGTGTTGTACTTCTAGGACGCTTGTTTCTTGGTTGCAGCCAATAAAATCGATCCTTGACTTCACCTAGAAGACTCTGAGTTTCTGTGGTCTGAATCAGGAAAGAACCCGAGGTCTTTGGGAGTACCCTGGCACCGCTGGGTTGCCGGTTCAGTACCGGTTTTGAAAAACCCGCTACCTCACTTTTTGACGTGATTATGAAAAATTAAAACGAATGTTAAGTAATTGAAAATTCAATGTTTGAGGTTGAATATTGTTAAAGGTGTGAGACAACACCATGTGAACAGTGCGTGACTGGACTAACTTTCTAGCTAGTCTTAACTACAAATTCAATATAAACGCATGTAATACTAGGACATCACAAATATACATGCCACTAGTGCCTATGAACTCCCAAATAAAAATTTCTAACAGACATCATAGTAACGTTAAAATTGCAAGCATTTAGAAGTAACCTTTTTGCAACGTAACATGTGTCCATGTAAAGAAGGACGCGATAAAAAAAGAAAACTGATGTGACATGAAATATAAATCAGTGCCTCAAAATGCCCTACTTCACAATGATGGTGTAAACATTAGAAAAACATCAGAGTCCACAAGATGCTGTTTACTCGCAAGGTTTGCCAAACAAAGCGATCTAAACACCACGTTGGCACCAGACTGCATCTTTTTATGGTCATCAAAACACTACGTTGTCCCCGGACTCCATCAGGTTTGTTCATAGTCTATTGCAGCAAGCAAAAAGCAGTGTGGTTGGCAGTAAACAGCCAAACAAGGTAGAACGCATAGTGGATAAACACTTGATGTGTGCCTCCAAACACAAGATGGCAGCACGTTGTAGACGTCCTGCCGGATGGCTCACGGCACGTTGGTGTCAGCCAGCGTCCCACGGCAGCCAGCAACTGTGAAGGCCCCACACCAGCCAGCCAGACCCCAGAACGTCATAAGGGATTCCTCGGTTGCTCCGCGCAACACTATTAGTATGGTAAGGTGCGCATGCTATGTATACAATTTAAACAGCAACAAAAACGGTTTAAGAGGGCAGACAGTGTAGGTCATAATGTAGAGGGAAAAACCAAAAAACAAACCACTTACACCACTAATGGTACCCACTTACTGCCGGCACTGATATCACGCTGTAAAAAATTCTGTGGAGAATAATGCTGAAACATGGCAGTGAACGCTGAATCGCATCAAAAACAAATTGCGAGTGGAACGACAGTGCGCCAGACGATTCACAGAGAAGACATGCTTCATTGTAGGTCAAGACGAGTGAAAACTTTCCCAGCAGGTAGAGGACGCCCCTAATGCATAAAAGCACAAGACACCAACAATAAAAGTCTCCCCACAACACAAGACATGCTTCATTAGCCGGCCCAGCAGACATATTGCATGGAACATCCCACGACGAATAAAACTAGACACTACTAGAGCATTCCTCATACCAGGTGTGTGAGCTTTCCATGCACTACAAAAGTGAATGATGAACACAAACACACCGCTCCTGTGTGCCCCCTAGGACGTCCTCACATTAGCAGAGACACCAACATGCCTCAAATCAAAGTTGATTACACAAGAATTCTTCTTCTGTGCAGCTACTCCTCGCAGTTTGCAGACCTCAGGAAAACGATGTGGCTTGATCTCCCACATGTCTAAGTCATGTGCATTTCACCACTTACACACTGACATCAAGTACCTTTTAGTAAGATGAATGAAGCATGTCCAAGCTGGGCAATGGTGGTTGGGCCCGTCCGTTGTCAAGGACACTGGCTTGCCTGTAGCTCCAAACAAGATGCTTTTAACTTTTTTACGCTTGATGTCTTCTGTCTTGGCTCTCTTGTTTCTAGTAGTCTCTTGTTTTTTGTGGTCTTTTTATTAGTTTCTCTTGGTTTCTGTACCATCCAAAGACACTTAAGATGATATAACAGAGGTAGTATTAGTGCTGGTATGGAAAGCACTGATGTGGGCCATGGTACCAGTGTGGAAGTTGAAGGAATATAAAATCGATGTCACATAATGTTGGCCTAATGTATCCAATATATTAACTCGCTGCCTTAGGTAAACCCCTTGTAAATACACTCATACTATGCATACATTAAGAATCGGGCCTAGAATGAACAGACGCCATTTTGGTTTCATTTCCTGGTGTCTCTTTCGTTAGTGAAGAAAACACGTGACATGCTACTGTATGGAGAGCCTGAAAGGTCGGCCTTGGCTATGAACAGACCATTGATTCTAACTTAGGAAACTCAAGGTCGCATCTGTCTTTCTTGAAGGATGAGCACATTCTTGTAGGCGCCATGCCTGTACTCCCGTGCCCCAGAACGAAAGGGAGGCACCTTTACTGACCTACCCCCGGAATAACTTGAGCTGAGTTTCGAATCAATCAGCTGTGCCTTATATGGGTTTTCCTGCTGGCTTCAAGAGAAGTGGTACTTTTCCATGTACGGGGTTTTCATGAGGTATGCTGAAAGTATATATGCACTGTCTTGTATGTAATCCAGCAGTCTCCTCTGCGCACCTTTGAGGGCTGTGTCGAGAGTGAGGCTCCCCTATATAGGGCGCTTTTGCAAAATAAACAATTGAACCATCTCCATTGCAGACTGACTTATTCTTGGTAAATCAGGTATATGGGCTATTGGTAAGTATAGATCTATGGAATAATTTTTGGTACCTCAGTTGGCGACTCCGCCGGGACTCCGCGATAGGGTTGTCCCCTGCTGTAAACAGGAGAAGAGGGACGGGGAGGGGTTCTGGTCGAGGGGGTGGATTGAAAAAGGATCCTAATTGAGAAACCAGTTTGTGGTAAGAAAGGAAATTCCCCTCTCGAGTCCAGTGACCTTCCCAGCTGCTAAATAACCCTTCGCCGGAGTCCTTCGGGATTAACTCGGAACAGCATTCCGTGTTGGTCTATAAAGGAGTCGGCAGTGGAGAACGGGCAGTCAGACCTGAGTGCACCAGGTGAGTGAATTGTATTGTAAGTCCTTTTTGACTTTGGAACGAGCACTTTGGAGAAGTGGCTCAGAGAAACAGATAACTGTGTATGGAATTAGGTTGTTAGTGAACTACAGGGAATCTGGGGGTCTGACATGGCAGTGGTGTGGCTGCACAGGCGGATGCCCCACAGACTTGTTTGGTGACTATTTGAGCCAACATCAGATGCCTTAGTGTTGCATGAGGCGTGCTCACTCGGCCGAATCCTCTTCGGAAAAGCCCTAGGAGCAACTGGGTAAGCTCGGGTTCTGGAGCTACGTGCCCAGACGCTCGGCCCAACCAGCACAGGACTATGGGATGGTCTGTAAGAAGGTTCGTGGTTCGACTGTCTAGTGATCTCAGGGCAGTCTTTGGACTGTCTCTTTTGTGAATCTTTGTTGGTCTGGAATCCGGTGTGATCGATTCCCCGAACAGGAGTCGACGGGCTCTGTTCGAGTATGAGACATGTCCTTTAGTATTTTAAATTCATGAAATTTTTTTTCCTATCGATCGAAACTTATGCACTTTTATGTATGTTAAGTAAGTGAGATTATATGAGTTAGGAGTGAAAGAGTATGTGGTGAGTAGACGCTTCCATGTGAGTAGGTCTGGTTGAAATGGTATGAGTTATTGAATTTATAAATATGTCGTGTTTTAGTAAATTGTGTTTTGGATGCTGCCGTCGGAAGAGTGGACGGCTGGAAGAAAGACAGCCTGCTCCTCCGTAAGGCAGTCCCAATTTTGACATGTACGTCAAACATGGTATTTCTCCCATTTTGTTTAATACACCATGAAACAAGTATACAAAAGATAACTCAGAGTTACAGTGGCCCTTAACAGGGTCTTTTGATGAAAGAAAAATTAATTATTTACAAAACAAATTGTTTTTGAAGAGGAGCCGTAAAACTATGTTCGACTCCCTGAACCTATGGTTAAAGGAGGCGAAGCGACGGCGAATAAGAGAAGAAAAATTGGGGAAAAAATTAAGGCAGGACAGACTGTTACCCAAAAGGCAGTAGCATATGAAAAGGAAAAGGTAGAAAAAAGTTTTGATTACAGACAGATAAAAGTTATGTGACCCGGACTGAGGCAGAAGATGAAATAGAGGAATTATTAGAGACCCGTCCACCACCTCCATATGCTCCCCAAGGTCTGTATCCAGCGGTCCCTGCGGATAGGACAGGGAAGGCTGGAGCCCTATCTCCCGCAGCAGTGCCATCAGTTGCTACCGCACCGGTAGCCTTGAACCCTCTGACTCCATTGTCTGCTCCTCCTTCCCTTCGTCCAACTACCTCAGATCTGATTACTTTGTTACCTGGGCCGGTTGCTGCGTCTCCCTTTTCCCCGGTATTTTTAACGCCCTCAGCCAGAGGACCAACGGTCACCCCTATGGGAATGACCGCTGCCTCTTCAGATGTCACGCCACGATGCCCCGTAGGCGGGTTGGAAGGTCGACAAGTTTTTACTCGATCGTCCTTAGGAACTGAAGGAAGACGGGCTATAGTGATTCAGGCATCCCAATGGATGCGGAATCCGATTTATACTTTGGAAGACATTTCGAGTACTATGAAAGATTATGAACCAGTCACGCAACAATTAGCATTAGAACACATGGCAATTCGATTGATTTCCTTATGGTAGCAATGCTTTCAGTAAGGGTTGGCCCCTCAGATATTATGTGATATCAGGGACCGAGCTTTTAAGTTCGAACTACAGGTCGAAGAAGTGTTTCATAATGTCGAAACCTTGATACAATACCGGGACCGAATGAACAGGAAATGTCCAGATTTGGGGGCACATTATCCCATGAGAGAAGTGCACCCTCTTTTCCACCCAGAGATTCCCGAAGTAGTAGACGGAGGTGGCCAAGTGACCAGAAATCGTGTAGAGGCACGTTTCCAAGAGCAGTGGGTTTATACCCCTTGGAAGCGAAGTGAGGTTCTTACTTTAAAAGCCCAACTTCCTGTCCCTCGTAAAAATCATACGGCCTATTATAAAGAATTAACAGAGGCCGCAAACTCAGCCGTTATGACTCTAGCCGATATAGAGTTATTTTTCGGCCTCTTGATCCCAGAAGATATATGGAGACAGGTACATGATTCGGATCATGCTGCAGAACTTGGAGGGACCTGGGATCATATTAAAGCATGGGACAAAGATCGGAAACCAGGTGATAAGCCTAAAGATGAGATTTTAGCTATACCCGCTCGAATCATCACATATATGCAAACTCTTATTCCCCCGCGTAAGGTGGATTGGGATAAATTAACGGCTTGTAAACAGAAAAAGGATTAAAGTGTATCTGATTTTTTCACTCTGTTTGAGAAAGTATTTATCGACTTTAGTGGGCCAGACCTGTCCACGGTAAGTGGAATACGATTGTTTGTGTATAGGTTTGTCACTAACTTGTTGCCTGAAGTAATGGCCCGATTACAAGCTGCTGAAAGTACATGGACCACCTCGACCCCTTCAGTTATTCTTAGCATGGCCCAGTATTATGAACATCGAGAAAATGAGAGTAAAGATAGGTCTGATAAAAAGGTCAAGGAGTTAAAGACCCGAGTACTGTTGCAACAGGTTAGTAGAGTACAAAACGCTGGAGGTAGAGGAAGAGGTTCATTTCGAAGAAGGGCAATGATGGGTCGAGGTGGAGGAATGGGTCCGACCCCAAGTATAGGGATAAATCAGTGTTCCAATTGTAGACAAGTAGGACACTGGCGAGCTCAGTGCCCATTATTATGTGGACGAGGACATTTTAATAGAGGAAGGGGACGAGGACGAGGCGGCACTGATCGGAATAGTATGAGACGCGGCGATAGTGGGGAGGTGGGAAGGAACTATTTCGATGATCCTCAAGGGAGGCAATACTATAATGAGGATTATCGGGAAGATGGCTATGACGGAAATGGTTATGCATGAGACAGCCACGGACAGAGCAGGGGCCACATATCAGTACCAGTTGACCAACAGGGGCCTTATGTACAGGGGCAATTGATGGGGACATCTGAGAAGTTTTTGGTGGATACTGGAGCAATGAATAGTTATGTTGCTCATTCACTGGTCCCAGGGGCTTCTCTGTCTGGGCAAAATAACGTATCAGTGGGTTTCTCAGGAATTCCCGTGGTAAGCCCCATTTCTAAGCCACTTCCATTTACTATCGGCCCTGTTACTGTGGACTCGCCATTCTTGCTTACTTCCAGTTGTGGTGAGAATTTGTTAGGATTGGACATATTAAAGAAATTGCATGCTCGTATTTATTGTTCTCCTGACGGTATTTATTTAACTATACAGCCTCCTACTAAATGTACGTCTCAATTTTTTGTCAAAAATGAACCTCTCCCTCCTGAATTTTCTGACATTCCTCAGACCCTTTGGGCTAGGGGGCGATACAGATGTAGGATTTCTAAAAATACCCCCAGTATCAATTACTTTAAAGCCAAACGCGCATTTGCCACGTATTCCCCAATATCGAATTTCACCGGAAGGCGAACAGGCTTTATTGCATGTTATCCGTGATTTAATTAAGAAAGGGGTAGTAGAAGAAACAGCTGCTAATGTTTGTAATAGCCCCATTTTACCAATTTTGATAAAGGCTCCACTAGATAGTGATCCTGATTATAAAGATACCTATCGTTTTGTAATTGACCTCAGAGAGGTTAATAAAATAGTGATTCCTCAATACCCTGTGGTTCCGGATATCACTGCAATCCTTAATATGATTCCTCCTACTACACAGTATTTCTCAGTAATAGATTTGAAAAATGCTTTCTTTAGCATCCCAATCCATCCTGACAGCCGTCACATTTTTAGATTCTCATTATCTGACCGCAGTTTTAGATTTTGTCGCGCACCTCAAGGCTATACTGAAAGCCCTAGTATTTATAGCCAAGCTCTAAAAGCAGTATCAGATGAATTAGTCCTACCTCCTGGTAATGTTCTCATCCAATATGTGGATGACATCCTAGTGGCGTCAGACACGGCAGAAGGTTGCAAAGAGGCCACTGTTAAATTATTGACCCATTTGACAGCTAATGGTAATAAAGTATCTTTATCTAAATTTCAGTATTGTCGACAGGATGTGACCTACCTTGGTCATTTACTGTCAAAAGCGGGGAGAAGATTAACTCCTGAACGAATAACTGTTATTACTAACATGTCTGTGCCCCGTACTCAACATGATGTTCGTGCTTTTCTTGGTATAACCTCCTACTGTCGCCAATGGATTCCTAACTTTTCTCTTCTGGCTAAACCTTTGTTGCATTTGACTACCAAAGATGTGCATGAACCCTTGCCCTGGACGGATGAATGTCAGGATGCTTTTGATTCTTTGAAATCTGCTCTTTGCTCTGCACCTGTTTTAGGTACTCCGGACTACCGAAAACCTTCTGTACTTTATGTGCATGAGGTGGACGGTTGTTCACTTTCAGTGTTAACCCAGGGCTTTGGCGGAAAGCAAAGACCTTGCTCATATTTTTCGGCAGTATTGGGTAATGTTGCCAGAGCCCTCCCTAGCTGTTTAGGGGCTACTGCTGCTGTAGCGGTGGCCATTCGACAGTCGGAAGGGATTGTTTTAAATACTGACCTCACAGTGATGGTACCGCATGCTGTGGACATATTATTGAATCGAACAAAAACTCAGCACCTTACTAGTGCACGATTAACTGGTTACAAATTAACTCTATTTGCACCCCACATTACTATTAAACTATGTGCCACTCTGAATCCAGCCACGTTACTACCCCTCCCTTCGAGTGGTCAAAAGGACAATGTCCATGATTGTATATTTCGGACTGAAGAAGAAACGAAGGGACGAGTATTTTTTTTTTTTATTTAAACTTTATTGTTTAGTTAATTAAAACCATAACAATTTGATGAATGTCACACACCAGATATAACATTTATAAATTTATCGCTAAAATGATTGATAAAAAGACTTAATGTTAAAAAATTCAAAGCATTAATTGTTCATGTTGTTTTTATACGTTTCTCAAATGCCTGCAAGAACTTCACCAGCTTGCAGTGTATTCTTGGAGCGGTAGTGTCCAGGCTTCCAATAATGGCTGATCTACATGTTTGTAATTTCATGGACCGATAACTTTCCTTTAGGTGTGACCGTTCCTTGGATAGCATCTTACAGTGACAAATTATGTGTATTAGTTGTTTCCAGGTACTGTGCAGCTGTCAATGTCTTATAGCCATTTATCACAGCCCATGAGTGCGAACGATGGGAGAAAATTTCTTTGTCCAAAATTAACGAGTGGAGTTTGGCCACTTTAATTAGGGTCTGTTTTAGTACAACAAATGACAGATTATTATCCCATAAGGTTTTTGAGCAGATTGTCTCCAAAGCTTGCATGAGAAATTGATTTGCTTTGGAATTTTTGGGGGATTTAAACTCTTGCCATAGGTAGGTATTCAGATTGTTATTACTTGCTTTTTGCTTGATCTGATACCACACCTTAATATGAGAATATAGTCTGCCGGTATTTCGTTTTTTAGTCCGAATTCAAGTCGCAATTGAGCTGGTGATGTCGTGCGTGGGAGTCGTAATACTTTTTTGTATATTTTAGTTGTCAAGGTGTTTAGTAGGTCGGCGTTCCGTGCATTGCCACACTTGCATAGGTCAGGGTTGGGAGGATTTTATTTGCCATCACGGTTAGAAGGGGTTTGAGTGATGGCCCTTCCAATTTTTTTGCCAAGGTACTTAGTCCAAATATCAGAGCACCCGCTCTTTGGGTCAGATAATTCTTCTGTTCTTTTAGGTTAAATTTGTCATCTATAAAAAAAAACAAATATTTGTAAGCCGAGACTTTCTCTAGTGGTTTTCCTTTTAACCATATATCATGATGCAATCCACGGCGGTTAGTAATCAACATGGTTTTAGTTTTTGAGACGTTTAATGCCAACTTGTTTGCCAACAAGAAATCCGACAATTCCGTTACTAATCTGGTTAGCCCCACCTTTGTTAGGCTCAAGAGGACAATGTCGTCTGCATAGGCCAAATGAGTGAGCTGTAAATCACCAAGTTTTGGTGGGTGGGCATTGCAGTGGTTCAATTTCGCAGAGATCTGAGATGAAAAGGTTAAATAAGTGTGGCCCAAGAACACACCCTTGTTTGAGGCTGATCGTTGTGGGAACTTTTCTTGACAGTCGTGTTCCATCACCAATTTTTACTTGCGACCAAGTATCGGAATAAAATAGCAGCAAACCCCTTAGGATACACTCAGGAATTGCCCATGATCTCAATTTCGCCCACAGGAGATTACGATCCACACTGTCGAAGGCCGCCTGAAGATCAATAAAACACATATTCAGATCCTGTTTTCTACTCATACACTTCTCCACGATCATAGTTATGGATAGGATATTTGCTGTCGTTCCGATCCCCTTCCTGAACCCCGTTTGATTTATGGGGATCAGTTCTTTCTCACTTGACCATGCGACCAAATCATCCAACAGTAGAGAAGCAAAATATTTTGCCTCGATGTCCTGCAACGCTATCAAACGATAGTTGTCTGCTAAAGATCTTTCCCCACCTTTGTAAATCGGCGTGAATATTGATCCTTTCCGAAGGGACGAGTAGACCTCACTGACACCCCTTTATCTGAACCCCAAGGGGAGTTGTATGTGGATGGCTCATGTTTCAAGTTACCAGATGGCACGACAACAGCTGCTTATGCTATAACCACCCTTAGAACAGCAGTGGAGACCGCTCGGGTCTCCCAGCACTCAGCGCAAGCAGCTGAACTAATAGCATTACTAAGAGCATGTGAACTGAGCGAAGGTTTAAGAGTAAATATTTTCACAGACAGCCAGTACGCCTTTGGCGTGGCCCATAGTTTCGGGTGGCTGTGGAGGGAACGAGGATTCCTTACCTCCCATGGACAAAGACCACGGACATCGTTTTACTCCTGAGGCGGAAAGCTGGGAGTTAGATTGATTTACATGTACTTTGCACATACTTTTAAAAAATATTTTACTTCGCTGCTTTGTTTTAATAAAACGGATTGCACTACTTGATTTTAGACACACTTACTAGCGCCACATCTAGTAGCTTGATTCCCCTCATTCCAGCCGATTTAGGAGCTGAATTGGGGTCGGGGGTTGGAGGAGGCCGGCTAGGCACGGCGGCCATATTGGGAGGAGGCAGGTTGCCGCTGCAGTCGTTGGGGCAGGAAGTGCCGGTCCCGCGCTGAAGCACATAAATTAGGAGGTTGTTTTCTTCGCGCAGTGAACGCGACAGCGGACGCGCCTCATAGCGCCCAAGGAAAGCCCGTCTGTGCCCGTCCGTGCCAGGCCCGGCTAGACCATGGCTAGGGGCACCAAAGAGAGGATTTTCCCCTATGGAACTCCTACGCTACAGTGGGGAGAGGCTGAGGGCACTTAGAGGCAGTGCTACCGTCAGCTGTCCTATTAATATGCCTTTAGAGGACTTAAGGATCTCGTGTCCGCTTTGCAACCAAATAAGGCCAGTGAATGGTAAAACGAAACCTCATTCATTTGCCTTATTAAATTGCCGTTCACTCCCGAGACATGCGGTGGAAATTCGTATGCTTTTGGAGGAACGAGACCTAGATGCCCTATTTTTAACTGAGACGTGGCTAACTGAGGCATCAGATGCGGACGTTGTCCGGGCCTTACCGCCCAGTTACTCAATGATTAGGCAGGACCGCCAAACTGGACGTGGAGGAGGAGTGGCTATTGTTTTTAAGAACACTTTTGCATGTCGAACGTCAGAGAACCCATTTCTGGAATGCAAGAGCTTAGGTTTTTCTATCTCCTTCTCGCCTTCCTGTACTGTTTCAGGCATTCTTGTCTATAGACCTCCGGGCGACCACCACGGTTTCTGTAACAAGTTACTGGATAAGATCTCCTTCTCCATTAGTAGTTCACCCAATTTTACTATTCTGGGTGACCTTTATATACATCTGGATGAGGTAGATGCCGCTGCATCACAGTGTCTGTTGGACACTTTTGGAGTAGTGCACCTGGAACAAATACTGGTCGGCCATACACATACAGCAGGACATCTTTTAGATCATTTTTTCACCAATCTTGGTAACATCAGCTGTGACCAACCTAGTTTTCTGCCGTGGTCGGACCATGCCCTGCAATGTTTTGCTTGGTCTCCAGTTGACCAAAATCATATAGCTAGTCTATCATAGAAAGTTAGCCGAATATGGTCGAGGCTCTCAGTGGAGGATTGGGAGGACGCCCTGAGGAGGTCCCCCCGGTTCCTCACGATAACCCCATCATCGCCAATGAGGCCTTTAATGAGTGGCTTACCTCAACTTTAGATTCCACTCTGCCAAAAACAGTTGTCCACCTTCGGACAGGCCCAAGTAAACAACCTTGGTACTCTAGGGAACTCAAGGAGCTAAAACAACGTTGTAAAAGGGCGGAGAGGAAATGGAGGAAAGATTTCGCAACTGCCTCCAAAAATGAATATAAGTCAGAGCTAAGACTATATAAAAATCAACTAAAAATCGCTCAATCGGCGTATTATCAGGTTAAAATCCCTGAAGCAGCCAATAGGCCAAGAGAAATTTTTAAAATATTTCAAGCCCTGGTTACTCCCCCCCCTGGCCACTATTGACCCTCCAGATCCCCAGAAACGATGTGATGTCTTGGCGGCCTTTTTTGCAGCCGAGGTGTCGAACATCTATGCTGGCTTTGAGTCAACCATACAGGCCTTTGGCCTTACGGAGAGCGAGGATGGGACTCCGGAGGAGGATGCTTCAGACGCATGTGTAAGACTCGACGCCTTCCCGCCACTCGACTTGGCCACTGTGGAAAGACTCCTCGGTAACCTCAAATCGGGTTCCCCTCTGGATGCTGCACCGCCCGCATCTCTTAAGCAGGTATCAAGGACGGTGTGCCCCGCTATTACGCAGGTCATCAACTCGTCCTTTGAATCGGGAATGGTGCCCCCTTCCAGGAAGATGGTGAAAGTTAAGGTCCTTTAAAAAAAAAAAAAAAAAACTTGGACCCAGAAGATTTAGCAAACTACAGGCCTATCTCGCTGTTACCGGGCCTGAGTAAGATAGCTGAAAGACACGTCAATCAGATCCTCTCCTCATATGTTGAGACCACGGGTGCACTCCATTCCTCTCAGACGGGATTTAGAGCCAAACAGGGCACAGAGACTGCCCTGGTGGCAGTGGTGGAGGTGACTAGGAGTATTGTGCATGCCGGGGACTGCGCGGCGGTGGTCCTGCTGGACCTCAGCGCAGCCTTCGACACTGTCAATCATCCACTCCTGCTTCAGCGCCTCCGCCGGGCATGGGTCTCCGGAATGGCCCTCAAATGGCTCCAGTCCTTTCTAGCAGAGAGATTCTTCTCCGTCTTTGAGGAGGAGGTATCATCGGACCAACTGCCATTGTATCACGGCATTCCCCAGGGATCCTCTCTTAGTCCTACCATGTTTAACATCTACATGAGACCACTGGCTGAGGTGGTGCTTCCCTGGGGAATTCAGCTTATCACCTACGCTGATGATATGCAGTTGGTCGTCTCCCTAGCAAGGGATGATACTTTAGACCAGGGGAGAAATAATTTTACCCCATGTCTCACCAAAGTTTTGGAGTGGATGACGGCTTCGTTTTTAAAGCTAAATGGGGCCAAAACTGACATCATGCTCCTGGGTTATAAAGCCCCCATCAACCTTGACCCATGGTGGCCACACTGCCTGGGCCCCCCTGCCACACATAAGACCCAGATAAAAAGCCTCGGGGTCTGGTTGGACACCACTTTGGGATTCCAGGTCCAGGACAAGAAGGTGGCAGCGACCTGTTATGGACTGCTTAGGGTCATCAGGAAAGTGCTGCTGCTTCTTCCTGTTGAGGCCTGACGTGTGCTGGTCCAGTCACTGATTCTTTCGCGACTGGACTATGCTAACGCCATTTATTTAGGAGCTCCAGTAGGCTCCATTCAAATCCTTCAAACAGTGCAAAACTGTGCAGCCCGTCTGCTTATGAATCTATCTAGACGCTGTTCGGCGAAGGCAGCTCTTTGGTCGCGCCACTGGCTGCCGATTCAGGAAAGGATCATGTTTAAAACGTTCTGCATGGCGCATAAGTCCATCGGTAATGTCGGTCCTACCATCCTTCAGCCCCTTTTCTGCCATCATCAATCCCACAGATCCCCGAGATCCAATCAGCGAAATTTGCTGGTGGTACCAAGGGTGAAGCGAGCCCGTATGGGCGGCCGCCAGCTCTCCTTCCATGTAGCCAAGGGCTGGAACAAACTCCCAGATAACATCAGGCTGGAAACTAATCATCTTGCATTCAGGAAGCGATTGAAGCCATTTTTGTTCCACGGATTGTCCTCTCCTGTCCTTGGGTATTACAGCGCTGGGATGCCTCAGGGTAGCCATGCGCTGTATTCAATCAATACAACACGGCCCTTTGATTGAACGACTGTTGAATGCATTAACCTTACCAGAGAAGGTGGCCATCATTAAGTGTAGTGCCCACAAGAAAATCATTGATACTACAGGGGAGGGAAATGCTTTTGCTGACCAAGTAGCAAAAGATACAGCGCAAACTAAAATATCTTCTATGTTTCCCAGTGTATCGGCCAGATGGGTGGCGGAGACCGCAGTGTTTGACAATACCATTGACAGTTTTGGAGAATTACAGAAAGAAGCCACTCCTGATGAAATGATAAAATGGGAACAGGAAATAGGGAAGTTAGACAGAAACAATTGCTGGATTGATCTGACTGAAAAACAGCGATGGCTTTTACCCAATGCACTGGTATATGCAGTTGTGATGATGGCCCATGGTACCGCTCATATTGGAGCGAAAGGTATTTGTGCATTATTGGATCCTGTGTGGAATAACTCGAATATCCCAAAGACTGCTGCCTATGTGGTTAAATACTGCATGGTCTGTTTACAGCATAATCCTGGAGGGAGGGAGACAGTTCTTAGTGGAAATTTTGAGCTTCCTTCTTTACCATTTGAAGTCATACAGATGGATTATATTCAACTTGACAGTGTAAATAATCTTAAGTACGTGCTGGTGGTGGTATGTGCTTTTAGTAAATGGGTTGAAGCATGCCCTACCAAAGATAACACCGCTATGGCCACTGCAAAAGCCCTGATTAAAGAGTTTCTGCCTCGATTTGGTTTGCCTCGAGTCATTTGGACAGACACTGGGTACACTTTAATGCGAAACTTGTTAGACATATTTGTAATGGGTTACAGATAAAACAAATATTTCATGCAGCACGACATCCACAGTCTGCAGGACTGGTTGAAAAATATAATGGCATATTGAAATGAAAAATGGCAAAGATTCAGGATAGCACGGGCTTGAGCTGGCCTGATGCCCTGCCCTTAGCATTAATGTCAATACGAGTAACCCCCCATTCAAGGACCGAGCTGTCACCTTATGAGGTCGTTTTTGGTCGACCAGCCAATGTCTGGGGTGTCCCAAGACCTAGATCCTTTTGAGATCTTGATTATCCTATGATGACAGATTATCTGTACGCTTTAACTAAAGATCTGAGTTCCATTCATCAACAGGTGTCAGCAGTACTGCAGCCGCTGCCGGAGGGTCCCGGACATCGCTTGGAGCCAGGACAGTGGGTCCTCGTTCGAAATTATCAACGGAAATCGAGTCTGGAACCCAGGTGGAGCCGTCCCTAACAGATTCTTTTGGCAACATGAACAGCAGTGAAAGTAGATGGGAAGAAGCACTGGAACCATGTTTCACATGTGAAGAAATTACCCCTACCGCTCCCTTTTGATCAGCAGAACAGAGACGGAGTTCTAACGCAACAGGGAGAGCGGAGGTTGAGTTTTATGCCTTTCTCGGAAGCCCTTGAAATCGGGCAAGAGGAAGGATTGTTGATACCGAAAGGAGACCAATCAGCCCCAGTTTCTGAATCTCGTGATAAGGCTGATTCCTCAGAGGTTTCTGAAAACCTTGTTGCACCGAATGTCCCTGCTGCTGTATTGTTTCATGACCAGGAGCAACCTGGCTATCTTCGATGCAATTTACGGCCCCGAAAGCAGCCCGGTACCCCAGTTTCAGATTTCAGGAGCTAGAGAAAGACTTGAGCTGCAGGGTTGAAGATAGCTCTTTACTGGGGTACTGAGCAAGACACTGGACTGAACCCGTTGAGAGCTTGAAACTATCACATTGATCGGTTCAGAAAGAAAGAAAGTGCTACAATAAGGGCCTAAATTGCAACTGTAAAATCAACGTGTGAGGTGGTTTCTTTTGGATGAACAATAGGAGCCTGCCTGTGAGGCTCTAGACAGACACAGGGAGAAGAAACCCTCTGGCAGTTGGCTTGCACACTTTTCCCGAGTTTAGTTTGGACTTTTAGTTAGGATGTACCCCTTTGCCCGATTTGCCCTTGAAGACGAGCGACCCCTTGCTCCCAGACCTTTTCTTGAAAATGTCCCCATGTTTTCCAGATGTGCTACCAGAGTGAAGATAGCCTTTGTAATAACTATTGCAGTGATCATGATAATATTAATGAGTGTGTTTATGTATTTAGAATTTCAATATCCTATGCATAAGGTATTAAGTACTACATCCGCCCCACCTGAGCATTTCTTTTATACTTTGCCTCCCCACAAAGAGAGACATTGAGAAACATACGCTAAAAATGTGTTCATTGAAATGTTGCATGAAGCTCATAGCACTACAAATAAGACAAACTGTTTCAGTATGTGGCCTTTTGCCATCTGTAATGCATCGTCATGATTTATTCATTTCTCTGCCATTATCTCACTTAGCGAGCTGTGAATCCTGGTTTCAGTTGCTATCTCTTATGTTTCTGCATTATGTAGCTGTTCCAAAAATATATACCGAAAAAGATTATGAAGCTGTTTTAAAGTATATAGAACAACATCAGGGATTTGATGCTCAGGGAAACCAAGGAGAGGGATCTTTAGCTAGAGATGCCTGTATGAATATGTATACCACTTATGAAAATGCTACCTGGTTGAAAGAAGAAATGTTAGACTTTGAACACTTTAACTCCACACAATATTTCCAGCATTTCCAAGACTGTAATGTTACCGATGACAAGGCAATGCAAGTCCTATTTTAAATAGTACTGCTTCCTTTTGTATACAAGGAAAAGGTCATGTTAAGGTAGGAGATAGTAGATGTAACTATACCTACACTTTGCATACTGACAGCACCCCGCCCTTGATAACTCCACCTAATGTGTATTTTGTATGCGGTGAAAACGCTTACACTTGGCTTCTCCGAGGATGGGCAGGGCAGTGTCACCTGTCCTTCCTTTAACCTCCGGTATATATAGCCCCTTCTAATTACCATAAGAATCATCAGCTGACTAAACGAAATTCAGATTCCTCTCGAGCCAGTAGAAGTATTGATACTGATGGCACTGATCAGACTGATGCCGCATCACAGCAGTTTGTGGATATAGCAAAGGGTCTCTTTCCTATATGGGGTCCTATTTTTACTAGCAGAGATGTTAGACGTCTCTCCAGAGTGGTGGAAAACCACTACTGGGATTTTGACTAACCCAACGGTAGAGCTTCAGGCTACAAGGCTTGTATCGCTTCAAAATCGGATGGTGCTTGACGTCATCCTAGCTGATCGAGGAGGAGAATGCCGCGTGATCGGCAGCTCCTGCTGTGTATATATTCCTGATTCTGCTCCAACCATACCTTTGGCCATTCAGAAGTTACATCGCTTAGCTGCGGAAGTTCATGCTGACACTGGTACTTGGTCCTAAACCGGGTGGTTCTGGAACCTCATGTCCACCTGGGGTTGGAAAATCTTTATGATTCTTGCTGGAGCACTTGGGGTGGTATTTGTTTGTTGCCTGTGCCTTCATTGTGGGCCGGCATGCTGCTCTTATTGTGCTACCAAGCTCACTTCCTCATTGACCGTTTCACGACAGGCAAAAATTGAGAAGCAGTTAGTGCAGAAGGAGGTTACTGACCTCATGCAAATAGATGAAGGTGTGTTCTTGGATTAGACAATCTGTTATATTATATATTGGCTACATCACGCCAAAAGGGCGGTCTGAGGAATATAAAATCGATGTCACATAATGTTGGCATAATGTATCCAATATATTAACTCGCTGCCTTAGGTAAACCCCTTATAAATACATTCATACTATGCATACATTAAGAATCGGGCCTAGAATGAACAGACGTCATTTTGATTCATTTCCTGGTGTCTCTTTCGTTAGTGAAGAAAACACGTGACATGCTACTAAGTGGAGAGCCTGTAAGGTCGGCCTGGGCTATGAACAGACCATTGATTCTAACTAAGGAAACTCAAGGTCGCATCTGTCTTTCTTATAGGATGAGCACATTCTTGTAGGCGCCTTGCCTATACTCCCGTGCCCCAGAACGAAAGGGAGGCACCTATACTGACCTACCCCCGGAAAAACTTGAGCTGAGTTTCGAATCAATCAGTTGTGCCTTATATGGGTTTTCCTGCTGGCTTCAAGAGAAGTGGTACTTTTCCATGTACGGGGTTTTCATGAGGTATGCTGAAAGTATATATGCACTGTCTTGTATGTAATCCAGCAGTCTCCTCTGTGCACCTTTGAGGGCTGTGTCGAGAGTGAGGCTCCCCTATATAGGGCGCTTTTGCAAAATAAACGATTGAAACTTCTCCATTGCCGACTGACTTATTCTTGGTAAATCAGATATATGGACTATTGGTAAGTATAGCTCTATGGTATAATTTTTGGTACTTCAAAGTCTGATCTTGTATCAGTACAGGTCTGGAAAGGAGTCCAGGGAAGGCAGTCGGTGTCGGGGAATTCTTTGATAGCTGCTATTTTCTGCTGGGTCGATGACAGCCCAGTAAATTCAAGTGGCACTTGAACCAGTGGCGGGACTGAGTCAGAATGGGGTGACACTGGAAAGGTAAGACTACGAAGATGCCTTCATGCCATCATGCCTTCTCAGACTTTAAGAGGCCAGATAGGGTTAAATCCTGCTTGGCTTTCTTAGGTTTAAGACACATCTTAGACTTGCTAGAATACATCAAAAGGAGATTGTGAGCATCCCCACAACTTGGAGTGGGACTTGTGCTTCGATGATGAAAGCTTCTTATGTGTGGTGACAAATCTACATCTCTCCTTCCCAAAATGCCTTTGGGTGCATAAAACCAACCTTCTTGTACAGCGACGAGTTATGACCAGAGCCTAGGTACCAGAATCACATATACTGTGGGTCTATGGCCGGACATATGCTCCCTGCAGTCCTAACATGACTGAAATCTTGTTGTCTTTATAGGGGAAATGTTCCCTAGCAAACTGTTCTAATAAGAACTTGAGGTCGTCAGAAGACCAACAAAGTTGGGAATGGAGCTTCGTATCCATGTCATAGTGACTGGAAAGAAAGGAACTGACATCAGAAACAACAGGCACCAGACCCACTGGAAGAATATGATGTGACGATTAGGGTATGTGCCTTGCTCTGCTCATGGAATGCCTTGCACTCCGTTTTGCTAGAAAAAATGATCACTATTAAGGCAGTGGTGCTGGACATCAAAAGCAAAATGGAATGCCGAACCGGCAGAGAGTGACAATAGAGAAAAACAAGAGGAATTCAGGCAGCCTATAAGCCAGACGGAAAGCACATTTTGCAGAGACCGCAGATGGTGTATATAAGCAACAGTTTGTTAAGGAAAATGCAGTGAATGGATGAAACCATTAAGCTATTGGAAAGTGTGAGACGAACCACTCGCCATCGTGTGTTGGTTGTCCCGAAATAGATTTTATTAAGGTCTATCCAGGAATACATTGAAAGAGTGCTTTCTGATTTATTAGGGCAACAATGGGACAAGAACCCAGGATTGGATGACACAAGCATACAGATTCTTCCAAATGAAAGCTGGCAGAGGGTTGGGTGGTTTATTCTGCTGGAATGAAGATTCTGCGGATGAAGAATGTGATGGTGCGGGTATAAAACCTAATGTTTTATCCAGATTTGAACACGTGGCCTGGAAGAAGACACCATTGGAAATCCGGATTGAGCTTCTCAAGAGGGACTACAGTGCCTCTGTGAGTTGTTCAGTGAAACTAAAAGTTGAGCATGGGAGAAAGCATCACTATTTTGCATAAATTTACTCAGAGAAGGTGCAATATAAAACTTTATCAATAAATAAATAAATATGTTAAGGACCTAGTCGAGGGTGACTGTCTATTTGTGTAACCAGGGGGTTCCTCCTGATGGACACTGTTGGGAGAGGTGGATTTTGATTTCTCAGAGGACAAGGTCCAAGGGGAATCTACCTGGGGAAGTGAAATAGGGAATTATCTTGGATATTATACTTTTTTCAATTTGCTATATCTCCGCTGTCCCGTTTTCCCACAAAACTCACAATAGAGCTATTAAGTGCATGTTATTGAAGGAAATGCATCTTTTGTATGGTCACTCCCAGATGTACGAGTTACTTACCCTCGGTAACGATGAATCTGGTAGAGACGATTCTAGCCGAAGATTCCTTAATGTAGAATTATCCCCAGGCATGAGAATGGATCCGAAAAACTTTTTGTCACAGCATCCCTGCGCGCCGGGGGGACAGCACCACGTGACTCCACCCTGACGTCGTCCACGTCCGTGACGTCAGCGAAAACACATAAGTCCCACCCTGACGCGCCTACATCCGTTTTCTTCTGAGAACTTTTCCGCGCCACAACGCGGAGCAATCACAAACAAAAAACTGTGAGAATACGGGAACAGTGTGCAAAAAAATCAGCTAAACAGAAAGGAAAGAAACGAATGGTGAAGAACAGCACTATCCAGAACAGTGCCAGGCAATATGTACCAAAAGTCCTGGAAGGAAAGAACAGAGCATAGCTACTGCAAATTAAGCCCATAAACAATTACAATAGCTTCCCCAGGGGCAGAAAGCATGTGAAAAAGTGCACAGCAGACGAATAAGCCTGCCACCATCGCCCAGAACAGAGAAGGGCGCCAATGCCAGAACGAAAGAGCAACGCTAGGCGTTAAGCCTAAAAAGGTTATCCGTAGGAAATGGAGTGACAGGTTCACCCATCTGCAGAATACCAGTGGCTGTGGAAATAGCCCGAACAAAAGCAACACTGGCCTCAGTAGGGCGTCACAGAGGAGAAAGTAATTCTTCCGTGGGCGATGGCTGCAGACTGAGCTGTCCGTCCCCACGCCCGGGGGAAGCAGCCAACCCAGAATAGCGGGGGATCCACAGATGAATGGGGAACCTGGGGGTTCCAGGGAAAGGCGCAGAGGCCTGTGGAAAAGCCAGCCGTAAGCCCAGAAAGAAGGGTTCGAGGATTTAGGCCGAGGGGACGGCGAGGAGCCCTCCTTGGAAGATGCTGGCAAAGAGGCACAAAAGGGGGTGGTGATGGATGGAGCATCTGTACCAATCAAACACTCACACCCAGTCAACAGATCTGGGTTTAATCCATCACCGTTTTTTAGCCCACTTTGCCACCCCGGTTCAGACATAGCCATATGCAAATCAGTCTGACCCTGTACCTCATGGGAACAGTCCAACCCGAACTGCCAAGCCATGCCTTCCCTGGACCGGAAACAAGCTTCCGAGGACCGGTTTCTGGCATTTCAGCCATCTTCAGCCCGGCCTGCTTGAATCCAGTGGCAAAGTGAGCAAGGGACTCACGTCTGAGCATACCCTGCCAACTTGTGGCGAACAAAGTGATACAAAAGGGGGTGGTGATGGATGGAGCATCTGTACCAATCAAACACTCACACCCAGTCAACAGATCTGGGTTTAATCCATCACCGTTCTTTGGCCCACTTTGCCACCCCAGTTCAGACATGGCGATATGCAAATCGGTCTGACCCTGTACCTCATGGGAACAGTCCAACCCGAACTACCAAGCCATGCCTTCCCTGGACCGGAAACAAGCTTCCGAGGACCGGTTTCTAGCATTTCAGCCATCTTCAGCCCGGCTTGCTTGAATCCAGTGGCAAAGTGAGCAAGGGACTCACGTCTGAGCATACCGCCGGTGTGTGAGTAGTGTGCGACCCCACCCCCATTTGTAAGTTTAAAGCTCCCGTGAGCAGTGGGCTGACGAGCCTGGGATCCCGCACCTACGCGCCTGAGTGGTACTATACCTGGCCGATATTGGCAGCCATCGGCAACCCCAGTACACGGCCTATCCCTGCTGACGAGGGGTGATACCCCGAAACACGTGTCCAGGGATGGCGAAGACAGCGAAGATAGCAGAAGATCGAAAGATGATGCATCGTGAACACTTTACTACATTGACCAGAGTCCTTAGGGGCGACACCGCCGGTGTGTGAGTAGTGTGCGATCCCACCCCCATTTGTGACTCACGTCTGAGCATACCCTGCCAACTTGTGGCAAACAAAGTGATACAAAAGGGGGTGGTGATGGATGGAGCATCTGTACCAATCAAACACTCACACCCAGTCAACAGATCTGGGTTTAATCCATCAGCATTCTTTAGCCCACTTTGCCACCCCAGTTCAGACATGGCCATATGCAAATCAGTCTGACCCTGTACCTCATGGGAACAATCCAACCCGAACTGCCAAGCCATGCCTTCCCTGGACCCGAAACAAGCTTCCGAGGACCGGTTTCTGGCATTTCAGCCCTCTTCAGCCCGGCTTGCTTGAATCCAGTGGCAAAGTGAGCAAGGGACACCTTTTGTACCGCTTTTGGCCGCCATAAATGTGGCAGGGTATGCTCAGACGTGAGTCCCTTGCTCACTTTGCCACTGGATTCAAGCAAGCCGGGCTGAAGACGGCTGGAATGCCAGAAACCGGTCCTCGGAAGCTTGTTTCCGGTCCAGGGAAGGCATGGCTTGGCAGTTTGGGCTGGAGTGTTCCCATGAGGCACAGGGTCAGACTGATTTGAATATAGCCATATCTGAACTGGGGTGGCAGAGTGGGCTAAAGAATGGTGATGGATCAAACCCAGATCTTTTGACTGGGTGTGAGTGTTTGATTGGTTCAGATGCTCCGTCCATCACCACCCCCTTATGTACCGCTGGCAAAGAGGCAACAATGCGGCGCCCTGTCTCCGGAGAGCAAGACACCAACAGATGACAGACCTCAGGAGAGGAATCAAGAACCCGATTCCAGCATGGCTCGGCGGAGTCCGCCACTGTCCCTTGATCGACTTTGATGTACGTGTGGTGCTGGGTCGACCTTTGCCACCACGTGGTCCCCAGGAGAATGGGGCGGGTAGACGCCGGTACGGCGAAAGAACGGCACCGAAAAGGCCCCAGCTCGGCCTCAGACGGGGCAGCCGCCCACATCGAGGACCGAGAGGGACTCGGGAAAGCACCCCAGGTCCCAGCATCCACCCGTGATTCCACTGGAGCCAGGGAGGAAGGCTCCTGGCGCCGAAACGGCGCCGGCTCGGCCTCTGGTGAGGTAGCTGTCTGCTCAGAGGACCGAGGAGGACTCGGGGGCAAGCCAGGAGTCCCGGTGATCTCCTGCGACACCACAGGGAGCCCCGTAGGGATTTGGGGCGAGGCAGGGACGCCAGGCGTCGAAGAGGGGAGCCCCGAAGGACTACACCTTGACGACACCATCCTCCTATGACCTGAAGCCGGCGACGTCCCTGCGTGAGGCAAGGGATCCGCGATTGTCTCAGGAGGTGGAGAAGGGGACAAAGAAGCCTGTATCGCTGCCGTATTGGCTGTCATTTCGGCCCTAGTCGCTCCAACACCAGGAAAAGGTGGTTAGGATGGCGAAAGGTGGGGGCGCACATTCCTAGAGGAACCGCCACCCACCACGGAAGGAGGACAAGGCTTTGGAGACAAGCTGTAGAACCTACCAGCCGGCGAACCACGTCCTTGGGCCTGTGGCGAGGGATGATGTCGCAGACGGAACCGGCGGGTCCTTGCCTCCGAGGTTGGTGCCGGACCCTGGGACAACACCGAACTGGACAAGCGGGCCGACAGCAATTTCATCCGGTGCTCCCGCCGCGACTTACGTTTAAGGTGCTGACAGTCTTCGCAATCCGTCGAGTCGTGGTGCTCACCCAGGCACCACATGCAAATCGGGTGAGGGTCCGTCGTCAACATGGGACGTGCACAGGAGGTACACGTCTTGAAGCCCGACGGCATTCGCCCACTGTTCCACTAACGCCAAAGTGTGAAAATCAAGGGAAGAAGGCCTGAAAACAGGCCAGGACACAATCCGGATCCGCATTGCACGCGGAAAAGAGAAAAAACTGACGTAGGCGCGCTGGGGTGGGACTTATGTGTCCTCGCTGACGTCACGGATGATGTCAGGGCAGAGTCACGTGGTGCCGTCCCCCCGGCACGCAGTGATGCTGTGGCAAAAAGTTTTCCAGATCCAGTCTCACGCCTGGGGATAATTCTATGTTAAGCAATCTGCGGCTAGTAGTCTCTATCAGATATTTGTGACTGATACTGCTAGATGTTTGACTCAGAGTGCACTCAGGCCTGCAAAACAGATCTCAGTGCCAGTGCACTGACCCTAAAACATGTAAGGCGATTTGGCTCACATCTAATTGGTCAATCTTAACTTGCCTGTAACTTCCTAGTATACAGTACCCAGGGCATGCAAGCTAGAGGGTCACCCCAGATAACGCACGGCTGGTTGTGCCAACCTGAGGGTGACAAGCAAAGCAGGCCCCCAGATTCCTATTAAAGGCTGAAAAAACAGATTTAAAACAGCTAGTCCAACTTTGCATTCAAACCAATGGAAAAGCCAAGTCACCCCTGCACTATGTGTATTTTACCACTACAGCAGACCTATCTAGCCCTAAAAGCAGGGTGCAGCATACTGCATGGACAAAACATGTATTTTCCATGTTCTTGACAGTACACACATGGACTCTAAAAATGTGAAACTCTCGTTCACACTGTAGAAAGACTTGCTTGCCCAAATGCTGAATACAGAGATACGCACTGCTCCCTCAGCCGTGCAAACTTTAGACCATTGCAGTCGAAGTGGAAGCTCCAAGGTATCAAACAACCTGTTACATTAAGCCCCACTTAATTTCAAGTCGAAATTAATGTAGCAAGCCGTGTTGTGCAACTTTTACAACGATGCCACTTCGTTGCATTAAATCCACGGCCCCCTTATCGGTTGCACATGTGATCCTCTAAGATAGCTTTTTCTCTTCCTGTGTAAACATGCTAACAACTCCCAGGAAAGAATAAAATAGGGGCCTGAAAGGGAAATAGATGTTATCTCCCTCCTGCAGGAAGTCAAAAGGTTGGTGGCCCAAAGGGTGATCTTCAAAGAAGTAGCCACGTTGGAAGGGCAGATGGGAAACACTTCAGGGAGGGGCTATTGTTTCAGCAGACAGGCTGGCATTGGGGACAGGAGAGGGGAAATCACCTGTCAAACAGGTTTTTCAGGGGCATGAAGCTCCCTTGCTAGCCACAGCTCTGGTTTGGGTTAGGTAGCTCAGGACGCAGAGGGAGGGGTTTTGCAATGTTGGAAGTGGGCAGAATGGTACATCATGAGATAGCCAGATGCTACACGTTGCCGGAGGTGGTCCTCAGGTGGGAGGAAACTTGGTAGCCCATTGGCTACCAACTGCATTCTACCCGGAGGGCATTTCATGGGCATGAAAGGAGCACCCCAGGCACCCCGAACTCAGATCTTGACTGGTCTGTAAGGACCACAGAAGGACTGCCCTGCTGCACCAAGTTCCCGGCAAAGAGAGGTTGCACGGACATGGCTTGAACCTTCTGGATCTAGCAGAAGAGAGGAGCTGTGCCTGAGGTGTCCCACTCAGGTAGAAGTCATCTTGAGAGCCCAGCTAAAGCTAGGAGATTCCAAGTGTCAGCCAACTGAACTCCTGTTTGCCACACATGGACACAACCACTAAAGAAGCCGGCTGAAGGTGAGTGGTAGACCAGATCACCGGATTGCCACTCCTCATTGCTGTGCAGCACCAGAGAATAGGATCATGAACTCGCTCTTAGAAGTTTCTCAGGTCTGCTGGACACAAGAGAGCTGTCAAAGTGCAGCCTGGTCGTCTAGAAGTCGAGCTACAGTCTAGAGAAGGATCTGGCTGTAACCACAACACCGGATGACTGGTAGTCCAGTGCCAACTGGATTTTGGTCAGATCGGAGAGGACCTCTTGGGACGTCGGACCCTGTGTACAGAACCCCCTCATTACCTTTGTGGACTGAGGAGTCCCTGCAGGAAGACCCCAGATGTTGCATCCATAGTAACCTTGAGCATCTTCAAACATCCTGTATCCTCAGCATCAGCACCACTTACACAAGAATTCAGTGATTGGAACTGCTGGAAGACTGCTTCTTCTAGAGAGGTAACATTTTCCAAGGGCCTTGATGGCCCCGTCTGACTCCCTGCCAGAGTTGGTTGGCCAAAGTATCTCTAAATGACAGCATTACAACTTGCCCAACTTTCTGCTCAAAACATTTTTAAGTGTCAAATTTGTTAAATTGGCCAATTATTTTTCGTGTTTGAGTGAAATGCTTTAACTTACTATACCTAATAAATTCGAAAACTACGGAACCCTTCGTGTGATGTCTAAAAATTCCTAATTATATTATTTTTATAAACTGGTGATTTCCTTGTTGTCTTGTCAATTTCTTCTTTAATTGTTTTGATGCTGTTTAAATGCTTTACATGTGTTCCTTTGTGTAAGCGTAGCTGCTCAGGGCCACAGCTACCCAGGGATGAGCTGAAAGTTTGACAAACAAAACAGGAATTGCCGAAGTCCTGTTGAGCGGAGTAGAAGTTCAGTAACCCAGTATAGTGGTTTCCTTCTTCTGGCAGTAACTTGCCTTCTGGGCGACCTAGCTGCACTCAGATGACTCTTCCAGGTCCAGCAGACTTTTGAGCATCGGGTCTTGATCCTCTGGGCTGCACTGCAGTGAGGAGTGGCTATTCAAGAATATGGGCTACCAACTCGCCCCAGCTACGCAGAGGGTTCACACGGTGTCCTTGTGGTTGGGAGAGCAGCAGCGCTTATAAACACTGTGGAGTTTGCCACATGCTGGCATTGAGGGCACTATTTGCAGGGCACCTGTTCCGTCTGCCTCTACTTGTCTTCACTTTCTAGAGTCTATAGAGGGAAAGAATGCAAAGCCCCAAAGAGGCATGGGTGCCTAGAGAGCTGTGGATCAACTCTTTTGTGATGGTCTACAGAACATGGAAAAGGGACAGAAAATGGAATACAGGGGGTGAAGTCTTTCTCCACAACGTGCATAGAAGATCTATCACATGTGCCTGAAGAACAAGTTACTTACCTTTGGTAACGCTTTTTCTGGTAGATACAGTATCTGCCTGTGGATTCCTCACCTTGTGAATATCCCCCTTGCGTCAGCAACGTTCGGAATTTTTCTTTGTAGCACGCCGGCGTGGACGACGTCATAGGAACGCGGCATCGCGCGCGACTCCGTCTGACGTCACCGACCCCTTATTAGGTCTACGTCGGCGTGATGACATCAGTTTCGCCCTTTTTTCCGTGCCTTCGAGACACCCGGACGGACCAATGACAGGAAATATACATATATACAATGTACACAGTACATACAAACCATAATAGCACACATAGTGCGTAGCAAAGGTATCAAAAACCCAATAAACATACAAATAAATATACAAATAAGACCAGGTATAGCAGAGTGGACAACGGGGAGGCGGGCGGGTCAGTGAGGAATCCACAGGCAGATACTGTATCTACCAGAAAAAGCGTTACCGAAGGTAAGTAACTTGTTCTTCTGATAGATACATCTGTCTTGTGGATTCCTCACCTTGTGAATAGAGTCCCACAGCAGTCCCCACTCCCGGAGGAGGGAGTCCACTCTGCTACACCAGGAAATCTTGGAGGACAGAACGCGCGAAGTGGTCGTCCCTCCTCACTTCGGTATCCAAGCAGTAATGCTTCGCGAAACTGTGGAGGGAGGCCCAAGTCGCGGCTCTGCAAATGTCCTCAACAGGTACACCTCTAGACAATGAAGAAGTAGCAGACCTTGCTCTGGTAGAATGAGCTCTTATACCCTCAGGAGGGTCCTTACCCGCCAGGGAGTAGCAAATCTTGATGCACAGGATTATCCACCTGGAAAGTGTGCGCTTGTGCACCGATCTGCCCTTCTGACAGCCAGCAAAGCCAACAAACAGCTGATCGTCAATCCGGAAGTCTTTAGTTCTATCCAGATAAAAAGACACCGCCCTCTTAGGGTCCAAACGGTGCAGTCTCTCTTCCTCCTTAGAAGGGTGAGGGGGAGGAAAGAAGGTAGGAAGGGTAATGGATTGTCCTAGATGGAAGGGAGTTACCACCTTAGGCAGAAAAGCAGCCCTGGTCCTAAGAACCATTCGTTCAGCATGAATGGTCAGGAATGGGGGCTAAGAACTAAGAGCTTGAAGCTCACTCACCCTCCTTGCCGAGGTGATTGCTACTAATTAGACCGTCTTGAAAGACAAAAGCCTCATGGGACACTTGTGTAAGGGTTCGAAGGGAGAACCCATCAAGAAAGTCAAGACAAGATTTAAGTCCCATTGAGGCACGATAAATGGAGAAGGAGGGAACTTATTTGTGAGGCCCTTCAGAAACCTCAAAACCACTGGAGATTTAAAAAGAGATGGCTGGTCCGGCAAGCAGAGAAATGCCGATAACGCCGAAAGGTAACCTTTGACTGTGGCAACAGCAAATCCTTGCTGTGCCAAAGAGAGAGCAAACTGCAAAATATCAGACAGATGAGCCCTCAAAGGGTCAACAGCCTTCTGCCTACACCAAACAACACATTTAGACCATCTGTACGAATAGATGGACTTGATGGAGTCACGCCTGGCCGAAAGAATGACATCCACCACATCGTGAGGGAGAGAAAAAGAGTTCAGGTTGCCCCGTTCAATCTCCAGGCATGAAGGTGTAATGTCTGGAGGTGGGGGTGTAGAACCTGCCCCTCCATCTGAGAGAGGAGATCTACCCTGAGAGGGAGACGGAGCGGCGGGTGAGAGGAGAGGTGGAGTAGGTCCGTGTACCACACCCTTCTTGGCCAATCCGGAGCGACCAATATGACTTGGGCCAGGTCTTGGCGAATCTTCCTCAGAACTCGAGGAATCAAGGGTATGGGGGGAAACGCGTTGATTTCCCCAACTCAACTGAAACGCGTCCCCCAAAGCTCCTTGCATCGGATACTGGAGACTGCAGAATGACGGGCAGTGAGCATTCTCGCGAGTGGCGAACAGGTCCACCCGAGGAGTCCCCCACATCTGAAAGATGTCGTGAACAACCTCCAGGTGAAGCCTCCACTAGTGATCGGCAGAGAACTGCCGACTGAGAACGTCTGCATGAACGTTCAGAACTCCGGCCAGATGATTTGCCATCAGACAAATCTGATGGTCCTGAACCCAGGACCAGAGACGCAGAGCCTCTCTGCAGAGACACTGAGACCCCTACTCCTCCCTGCTTGTTGATGTACCACATCGCGGTCGTGTTGTCCGTCAGGACCTGGACCGACTGACCGCGAAGGGAAGGGAGGAAGGCCTTGAGCACCAAACGTATCGCCCGTAACTCTAGAAGGTTGATATGAAGCAACCTCTCCTCTGGAGACCAAAGACCTTTGACCTCCAGATCCCCCAGATGAGCACCCCACCCTAGAGTGGATGCATCCGATATCACTGTGGCCACCGATGGAGGCAGCTGGAAAGGCTTTCCCTGAGAAAGATTGCTTCCCACACTCCACCAGGACAGATCCGCCGCAGTTTTTCTGGAGATCCTCACCGACTCCCTGAGATCTCCGTTGTGCTGATACCACTCCGTGCAGAGGCACCACTGGAGTGCCCTCATGTGCCAGCGTGCATGGTTGACCAACAGAATGCAAGAAGCCATCAGACCAAGCAGACGAAGGACCTTCAGGACTGGAACAACCGCTCCATTGAAAAATAAAGGAATCATTTCCTGTATGTCGTGAATCCTTTGAGGTGGAGGGAATGCACGACATACAGTAGTGTCCAGTACTGCACCTATGAACAGGTTGCGCTGGGAGGGCACCAGGTGAGACTTGGGTACATTTATCGAAAAACCCAACCTGTGTAACAACTGAGTTGTCTCTTGCAAATGAAGGAGCACCTTCTCTGGTGACTCTGCTTTGATGAGCCAGTCGTCCAGATACAGAAATACAGGAATTCCCGACCTTCTGAGATGTGCTGCCACCACTGCCATCACCTTGGTGAAAACTCGAGGCGCAGTAGTAAGTCCAAACGGAAGGACCGCAAACTGGTAGTGTTGCGAACCCACCGTAAAATGGAGATACTTCCTGTGCGACTTCAGGATAGGGATGTGAAAATAAGCATCCTGCAAGTCGATCGACACCATCCAGTCTTCTTCCAACAGCACTTGAAGAACCTGAGCAAGAGTGAGCATCTTGAACTTTTCTTGTTTCAGATACAAGTTCAAGATCCTGAGATCCAGGATTGGCCGAAGCCTGCCATCCTTCTTGGGGATCAGAAAATACCGGGAGTAGCATCCCTGACCCCTCTCCTGCTCCGGAACCACCTCTATCGCACCCTTTCTGAACAAGCCAGGACTTCTTCCTGCAGGAGAAGCAGGTGGTCCTCCGAACAATAATCTTGGCAAGGAGGGTAATTGGGAGGAAATTCCTGAAAGGGAAGGGCATACCCATTTTCTACGAGATTGAGAACCCAAAGATCTGATGTAACCAATTCCCAATCCCGTAGAAAATGAGTAAGCCGACCCCCTACCGGACCTGCATGATCCGGAATGGCGGATCTAGGGCTGCTTTGCTGCTGCAGGTGGGGGGTGGGTATTAGAGGAGGAAGTAGAGGAGGAAGAGGCTTGACGTCCACGTCCACGACCCTTCTGTCTACCTCTATATGACTTGTACAGAGGGTTCTGTTGCTGCTGCTGTTGCTGGCCTTGTCTGAAAGGACGAAAGGAAGATCTGCCAAAGCCTCTGAACTTTCTGGTGGCTGTACCTTTCGCTTGCAAACCCAAAGATCTAGCCGTCGCTCGGCTATCTTTGAACCTCTCCAGAGCTGTATCTGCTTTCTTCCCAAAGAGACCAACCCCGTCAAAAGTTAAATCCAAAAGAGTAGCCTGTACATCAGTGGAAAACTCTGAGGACTTTAACCAAGCAGCTCTTCTGGTAGCTACTGAAGAACCCATTATTCTAGCCACAGAGTCTGCAGTGTCCATGCCACTCTGGATAACTTGGCGGGCGGCAGCCTGAGTGTCCAAAACAATCTCATTAAAGTTTTTCCTGTCTTCTTCTGGAAGTTTAGCCGATAATTGTTTGACCGAGTCCATTAAGGCATGCACATATCTGCCAAGCAAACAAGTAGCATTTGTTGATTTTAAGGCCATGCTACCTGAGGAGAAGACCTTCTTAGCGGCCTGATCCAACTTTTTGGAGTCTTTATCTCCAGGAACTTGAGGAAAGGAGCCAGCTGATCTATTCGCACAAGCAGCCTGAACTACCAGACTCTCTGGCGAAGGGTGAGATGACAAGAACTCAGGATCTCCAGGAGCCACCCTATAACGTCTCGCCACCGACCTAGATACTGCAGGTGCAGACAAAGGCTTTTTCCAAACTTCCAGAATTGGTTCGGTCAGAGCTTCAGTGAAAGGTAGAGTAGGCTCAATGATAGAAGAAGGCGAATGCAAGACTTCTGTGAGGATATTAGGTTTGAACTCAACTGTTGGTAAAGTTAAGTTTAGTAAATCAGCAGCTTTTCTAATTACCATATGGTATGGTACCACATCTTTGGAGGGTGCATCTTAAACCACAGGTAATCCCCATTCCGGAAAAAGTTCAAGACTGCTAGCAGAATGAAGATCCTCAAAACAATCATCATGTTCCTGAAGTTCACCTTCCTCCACTTCAGGTTCCATATACACTTTCTCCTCTAGTAGACGCTGGGCTCTACGTCTCGACCACTCCATAGGGATCGACGTCGATGGATCCGGTAACGACTCCGATGGAGTCGGAGCCGGCATCGATCGAGGAGCTGGAACAATAGGAGGTAGAGAAACAGGAACCGGCGTCGAGCCTCGATTCGAATTCCGAGGTCGCTCCGGAGTTGGCGAAGCGGTGTGCGGAGTCAATGACCTCGGCGGCGCTGAACCGATCCAAGAAGGATATGGAGTCGGCATGAAGGGTAGAAAAGGCGCCGGTGCATAAGCTTGGGGGACACCCAAGTTGAAAGACAAAGGACCCATAGGACCCGCAGGTGCTCCAGTGGGGTACATTGCCCTCGCATACACTCCATACATAGCATTTAGGAAATGCGATGGATCTTGACCAGGACCAGGAAAAGAAGGGTAAGAACCCATAGGATTAGTAGGAGGCTGTACTGGATTTGGCTCCTGATCCTTTTGATTTTCCGGTTCATCCTCCGGAATCGGAGATTGAGGAAACTCCACGATGTCCTCATGCCCCGAAGACTGACCCGAAGCCGGATTCGGATTCAGTTCCGGCTCCGGTGTATGCTCTCGAGATCTAACGGAGTGGTATCATCAACAGGAGACGGAGACACAAAGTCCTTGTGATGCTTTCGAGAAGATTTCTTAGAGTCCGAAGACCCCGAATGATGGTGAGAACTATGCCTCTTCCTTTTATGTTTTTTCTTCGAGGAACCCGAAGCATGCCCAGAAGCTGATTTCGACGCCGACTCCGATCTGGCCCTCGACCGCGACCTCGATGACTTCGATCGCGACCTCGATCGTGACTTCGATCTTGACTTCGGTCTCGATCTGGAGTGTCTTGATCTTGATCTCGAAGATCTATTGGCTTCTTTACTTTTAATTTTGGCCAATAAAAGTTTTGCTTCTCGTTCACGTAGAGCCTTCGGATTCATTTTTGAACAGGATCGACAGCCCTTGACGTCGTGATCTGATCCCAAACACCATAAACAATCCTCGTGTGGATCAGTAATTGACATCATCCTGGCACACGAGCCACACTGTTTGAATCCCGTTTTCTTCGACGACATCCTCGACGAAGAACAGAAACAGTAACAAACAAAAAGTAACAAAGTCTCTATCTGTAACTACAGAAGATCCCTGAAACCGTTAGCGTCGACGATGCGGAAAAAAGGGAACTGATGTCATCACACCGACGTAGACCTAATAAGGGGTCGGTGACGTCAGACGGAGTCGCGCGCGATGCCGCATTCCTAGGACGTCGTCCACGCCGGCGTGCTACAAAAAAAAATTCCGAACGTTGCTGACGCAAGGGGGATATTCACAAGGTGAGGAATCCACAAGGCAGATGTATCTATCAGAAGCAGCAAATATGGAACAAGTATGTGGGGTTCAGGAGCCATGTTGATACACTTCCAAACCCTCTGGCGTAGAAACAAAATCTAAAAATGGAGTCGGGCCCATGTGCATTGCAAACAAAGGGAGGAGTCACAGGGTACCTCGTGACTGAAAAATGTCTGAGCCCAACAGTAGATGGAAGGAGTATACAGAGAATGTGTATCTACAGCAACACATGCTATGAACAAGTTTTTACAAAAAAATATTATTGGGGATATAATTTTGAATTTGTATAGCATCTAGTGCTTCACAAAAGGGGTCAGTACTCACTTATATATTATCTTAATTACATTCCGATTAACAGATTTAGAATAACAAAAATGGGAAGAGCTATGTAGAGCAGAATCTATAGATGTCCAGTGATCTATCACACACACAAGTCATTTATTTCCTCCATCTTCACAATTATTCTTGAAAATCCTTCACTGCCCCAGCATATGTTCTCCGCTCAATGTATCAAATGCAATAAAGACTGGCCTCGAGCGTAGCTACGAGCGTCAAGATGAAAGACGCACTCAAGGAGTGCTCTGGACCCCTCTGCAATCCAATCGTTACCCGCTAACCTTCTGGAGGCAGGAAACACCACAGACGAATCGCAAGAGGGAGAGTCACCTGTCTGGGCTCAAGCTGTGGTCTAAGGATACTCCTTCAATTGCTGAAACAAATGCAGAGGTAAATTTGGACAGCGCGGAGACAAGATGGCACTGCCCTGACGGAGGCCCGTGAGGCTCGCATGCCGCAAGCTGTGGACTCCTGGAGGCACTGAGGGACATGCCAGGGCCTTGGCAATCTTTTACCGCGAGTCCAGTGCAGCCACGTTTAAAATTTCTTGTGCCGGACAATTGGCCTGAAGATCAGCAGCTTGCTCTTTCCTTTCCCCCCCTCGGATGTCATGTTGTTGGCCACTACAGGAGCTCCTGTCTGACTTGATTAACCATCTGCACCCCAGCAGGTGGGGAGTGGGGGCCTGGAGAGAGAAACAACCGATCGATCCTACAGATAGGATAGGCTTGCAGCCTATTCCGGCAGAACTTACCCTCCCCCCGCCATGCAAGCTTGACAAGGATGGTAATCAAAACGTGCCCCCCTCCCACAAGAGGAGAAGAGACCGACCCATGGCCTACAAGCCCTGATGATGAGTCAAAGACATATGTAGCTCCTTGAGGCCACCTCTAATCCATTACCATGTCCCATAACACCAATCAGGTAAGACATAGGGCCCTGGTGACATGGCCCAGCCTAACGTCAGCTTGCGACCCAACGCCATCCCGCACCTAGCCAGCTCGGCGTTTAGGTCCTGCAATTCGGGGGATTGGGTAATCAGCCTGCAGACCGGTGGCGCCCTTAGGCCCCCTAGAAAGCCTCAGCAGACAAATTGGAACAAGCGAAAGAGCTGATTTAGACCACTGGTCCACTGTGCTAATCTGGTTGCAGAAGGGAAACAAAATCCACCAAGACCTTGCTTGCATCTGTGGGGTGGGCTGGGGCCAGACTGGAGCCCTAAGTGACAAGGAGGAGAGAAACGACTAGAAAGCTTTACTGACTGTGGCTGTGGATTGCCTCTGTGGAGCCCCGGTAGACAGCAACAATTGAGCCCAGCTTCGACTCAATCTAGTGTCAAGGAACGAACTCAGTGAACACCAGTGCAGTACAGTGGGATCCTCCTGAAACACAAATATACACCCCTGCCACACCCTTCGGGGGCCACTGCCCACCAGACCGTGGCACTTGAATGAAGACCACCAGACAACTGCACCCTTGGCAGCCGCCCTCTTCCGGGTGCCCTGGACCCGGTCTGGGCGAGCATCCGGGGCACTGGGCATATGGGTGAGCTCTGACCCAAACGATACATGAGCCTACTGCTTGGGCGGCTCTCACTCCTGCGAACCGAGAGCATGTCGGTGCCTGGTGGTCTTCTCAGCGCCCTCTGCCCAATCTGAGGGGCTGGGTGGCGATGCGGCTGCATGTGATAACAGAAGAGTGAAGTGACTTCAACACCCCAATTGTTAGCCTCGAGGAAGATCCCGGCAAAAAGAACCCTTGAAGGCAACCGAATTACAACACCTCCGGCACAGCACTCCCTCTACTACCTACCTGTTGGAACTGGCCCTTCTTGCAGGGTCATCCCCAAACTTTTTGCTTCTTCCTCTCTTATTTTTCCTGACCCGTGGCTGTTGGGAATAGGACTCTGCGCACTTTACCACTGCGGATCAGTGCTAAAGCGCATATGCTCTCTGTGTAAAGCACAAGTTACTACTTGTGTAACGATATATCTGTAAGAGACATTAGTTAGTGATAGATTCCTTACCTTAGAATATCCCCAGGCGTCAGACTGGATCCAGAAAATTTAGCGTAGAAATACCCCTGCGCGCCGGCAGGCGTCGTCCGCGGCTCCGCGTCCGTCGTCGGCGTCGTTAGCGCCGGAATGACGTCGTCGGAGTACTTAGACGCCGCCCATGCGCACTGACGTCAGTTCTGATACACAGCTTTTCCGCGCCAGATACGCAGAGCCATGATAGAACCAACACTGGTGCTATGAAAATAGGGCCCTGAAAGGGGATGGCCTTAACCCTAGATATCGGTTCGCAGTACGGGGAGGATGGGTGGGCGGTAAGGAATCTATCACTAACTAATGTCTCTTACAGATATATCGTTACACAAGTAGTAACTTGTGCATCTGAAAGAGACACGTTAGTGATAGATTCCTTACCTTAGAATAGATACCCCAGCAATACCAACCCCGGTGGTGGGTCTGCGAACCAATAATCACACCAGAAAGTCCTGGAGGACGGAACGGCCAAAGAAGCCATCCCTCCGGACTTGACTGTCCAGACAGTAGTGCCTTGCAAACGTGTGCAGCGAGGCCCACGTAGCTGCCTGGCAAATGTCCTGCAAGGGCAACCCCGGCCCAGGGCAGTTGTAGTAGCCATGGCCCGGGTGGAATGAGCCCGCAATCCAACAGGGGGCTCCTTTTTAGCCAAGGAGTAACATGCCTGGATACACAAGATGATCCACCGCGAGATGGTTCGCTTGTGCACCGCTTTCCCCTTCTTAGCGCCCACGTAACCAACAAAGAGTTGGTCATCCACCCGGAACTGGCGTGTGCGATCCAAGTAGAATGGAAGCGCACGTTTTGGGTCCAGACGGTGGAGTCGCTCTTCCTCTTTAGAGGGATGCGGTGGCGGAAAGAAGGTGGGCAAGGTGATAGACTGCCCAATATGGAAGGCCATGACAACCTTGGGGAGGAAAGATGGCTTTGTACGTAACACAACCTTGTCCGGATGGACAGAAAGGAAAGGAGGAGTACAAGAAAGAGCCTGGAGCTCACTCACTCTCCTGGCAGAGGTGATGGCAATCAGGAAGGCAGTCTTCAAGGTAAGAAGACGAAGAGGACAGTTGTGAAGCGGCTCAAAGGGAGCGCACATCAGAAACGTAAGAACAAGGTTCAAGTCCCACTGAGGCATCACAAACGGAACAGGAGGGAAAGTGTGTGTGATGCCCTTCAGGAATCGACTTACAATAGGGGACTTGAACAAAGAAGGTTGATCAGGCAGCCTTAGAAAGGCTGAAAGGGCAGAAAGGTAGCCCTTGATAGTGCCCAGAGCAGAGCCCTGCTGGGCAAGAGAAAGAAGGAAGAGAAGAACCTCCGAAAGAGGGGCAGCAAGAGGATCCACAGCCTTTGCTGTGCACCATGCCACAAATCTGTTCCACCCGCAGGAGTATACCGACTTAGTGGACGGACGCCTGGCTGCCAGAATGACATTACAGACTTCAGGAGGCAAGTCAAATGGCCTCAACTGTCGCCGCTCAATCTCCAAGCATGGAGGTGGAGACTGGACAGGTTTGGGTGGAGGACCGTCCCCTGCTGCTGCGACAGAAGGTCCTCCTGAAGAGGCAGACGAACCGGGGGATCGACTGACATACTGAGTAGCTCTGGATACCAGTACCTTCGTGCCCAGTCCGGAGCCACAAGGATGACTTGGGCCCGGTCGCGTTTGATCTTCTTCAGCACTCTGGGCAGAAGTGGTATAGGCGGAAAGGCGTACAACAGACCGCAACTCCACTCGCGACGAAAAGCGTCTCCGAGCGAGTGCCGCCTTGGAAATTCCAACGCGCAGAACTGCTGACATTGCGCGTTCTCTTCGGTGGCGAGTGATCTAACCAAGGCTCTCCCCATTGCTGAAAGAGGCCTTGCGCCACGTCCGAATTCAGACGCCATTCGTGATCCATCATGCACCGACGGCTGAGTTCGTCCGCCCTGGCGTTCAGAGAACCTGCCAGGTGTTGAACCACCAGGGTCATGCCCTGCTGTCCCAGCCACTGCCAGAGGCGCAGAGCCTCCTGGCAAAGGGTCCACGACCCCACCCCGCCCTGTTTGTTGCAGTACCACATGGCGGTGGTGTTGTCCGTAAACACCTGCACTACACTCCCCCGGACAGAGGGGATGAATGCCTTCAGTGCTAGACGAATCGCCCGCAGCTCCAAGAGGTTGATATGGAGCCGGGACTCCGCCGGAGACCAGAGGCCTCTGATCTCCGCCTCCCCCATATGGCCTCCCCAGCCCTGGAGGGACGCGTCCGTCACAACTACGTGCTCCGGCTGGGGAAGGGAGAGGGATCTGCCACTGACCCAATCGCGGTCCATGAGCCACCACTGCAGCTGTCTCGCAGTGCCCTCCGAGATCAGGACATGGTCGGTAAGGTTGCCCTGATGCTGGGCCCACTGAAACTTCAGGTCCCACTGGGATGGTGCAGTGAGCTAAAAAACGGTGATGGATCAAGCCCTGATCTTTTGACTGGGTAAGAGTGTTCTGCTTAATTCAGATACTCTGTCCATCACCACCCCCTTTTGAATCGTTTTGGCCACTGCAGAGCCAGCATCGGCCACCGAGCGTGATGCACCAGAAGGATGCAGGAGGCCATCAGCCCCAGAAGCCGCAGCGTCAACCTGACCGATACCCGGGATGAAGGCTGAAAGAGTGGAATCATAGCCTGAATATCCCGGACCTGCTGTTCGGGAGGATAAACACAAAACTGCGCCGAGTCGAGAACCGCTCCGATGAAGAGGAGCTTCTGAGAGGGGCACAGGTGTGACTTTGGCACATTGATGGAGAACCCTAGATGATGCAGGAGGTCTGCCGTCGTCTGGAGGTGGCTGAAGACTGTCTGGGGCGAGCCCGCCTTCAACAACCAGTCGTCGAGGTAGGGGAAGACTGAAATCCCTAACCTGCGCAGATGAGCTGCGACCACCGCCATCACCTTTGTGAACACCCGTGGGGCGCTGGTAAGGCCGAAGGGGAGCACGGTAAATTGAAAGTGCTCGTGGCCAACCGTGAACCCCAGGTAGCGCCGGTGGGCCGGCAGGACGGGGATGTGGAAATAAGCGTCCTGCAAGTCCAACGCTACCATCCAGTCTTCGGGGTCCAGGGCAGCTAGGACCTGAGCTAGTGTCAGCATTTTGAACTTCTCCTTCCGGAGGAAGCCGTTGACGTTCCGTAGGTCCAAGATAGGGCGGAGGCCCCCTTTGCCCTTCTTGGGTACCAGAAAGTAGTGGGAGTAGCAACCACACCCTACTTCTGTCCCAGGAACGCGCTCGATGGCCCCCTTGGCCAAGAGGGCCGTAACTTCCTCCTGCAGAAGTCGCAAATGATCCCCCGATACTCGGTGGAACTGCGGTTGCATGGCTGGAGGGGTTGCCTCGAAGGGGAGGGAGTAGCCCCTTCGGACAATTTGCAGCACCCACCCGTCCGACGTGACATTGCGCCAGTGGAAGAGGTGATGGTGAACCCTGCCACCCACTGGCGTCACATGGGCCTGAAAACACGGACTAGGAAGGTTTTGCGGCAGGTGCTGCGGAGGGAGGTGTGGACTTGCCTCGCCGCTGTCCCCGACCCCGCCACGGCGGTTTCCACGGCCACCACCGTGCTGCTGAACATTCTGCGGTGCATGGCTGGCAGCTCGTGTGGGGACGCTCCTTCCGTGGCCACGAAAGGAGCGAAAGGCACCCGATTGCTGGGTGGGGCCGAGAGGCCCAAGGACTTGGCCGTAGCCCTGGAGTCCTTGAAACGCTCAAGCGCATGGTCTGCCTTGTTGCCAAAGAGGCGACGGCCATCGAACGGCATGTCCAGAAGAGTGGCCTGGACATCGGCCGAAAAGTTGGCGGTCCTCAACCAGGCGTGGCGTCGTACCGCCACCGTCGTTGCCATCGCTCTGCCCAGTGAGTCCGTGGTATCCAGCCCACACCGGATGGAATATCGCGCTGCATCTCGACCCTCCGCAAGGGCTTGGGCGAGTTTAGCCCGGACCTCCTCCGGGCATTGTGGCAGCACGTCCACGACCGTATCCCACAGGGTGTGGGTGTAGCGGCCCAAGAGGCATGCGGTATTGACAGACCACAGTCCCAAACTCAGGTACGAGAACACCTTCTTCCCGAACTGTTCATACCTCTTGGATTCCCGATCGGGGGGGCCGTCAGGAATGCGGTCTGGAAGTAGAGGCCTGGATGACCAGGCTCTCGGGGGTGGGATGGGTGGACACAAAGCATGGGTCGACCGTAGCGTCTGGCCACATTCCTATCCACAGGCGGACCTGAGGTGGGCTTGGACCAAGTGCCCACAAGAACGTCACACAAGGCCTCATTAAACGGCAGCAGTGGCTCAGTGGAGCTTGCCTGCGGTTTAAGGACCTCAGTGAGGAGGTTAGTCCTTGGCCGCCCTCGTCAACACTACACTGTAAGCAGCCCCCTCCTCCGTAGCCACGGTGGGAGGGGAGACAAATCCAGTGCCTGGCGAAGTGTCAATACCACTGGCCTCCCCAAGCTCATATGTCCAGTCCTCTTGAGACTGGCATTCCTCTGCCATAGGGTCAGCAGACCCCTCCCAATCTCCCTCGTCACCCATCTCCTGTAGAACAGGTTCAATAGACGGGGCCTCCTCATGGAAATAAAAATCTCCAAAGGCCATCGGAAGCGGCGCCAGAGTCGGACTGAAGGGAACATTGGGGACGGCGTCCACAAGGAGCCACGGGGGTGACACCCGTGGGGCCGGCGCCGGTGAGGTCGTGAGGTCGACCGGCAACAAACCGGATCCGGAAGCGGATCCGGTGAGGTCCTGCGGCGCCGGGACCGAAGTCGCTGGCGGCGCCGGGGCCGAAGCACCGAAGCACCCGACGGCGTCGAGGCCAAAGCACTCGACCCGCTAGGGCCTCCAGCCGGGGCCGCTGGGCCCGAAGGCGTCACGGGACCCGGCTGAGGAGGGAGGGACCTCATGGCCATGAGGTACCGCTCGACCTCCTCCGGCGTCGCGCCATGCCCAGGGACCCGAAGGTGTGGGGCATGTGGCGACGCGTGCGACTCAAGCGGAGCCGCGTGGGTGGTGTCACCCGAACCCCCGGCCGCATCGCTCGAGCGTCGGGGTGGGTCAGAGGAACGATGACGCCTCTCCGACCTTTCATGCCTCTTACCTGAGGACTGGAATTCCGATGACCGATGTCCACTCCCGGAGCTGCGAGGACTCCGACCTAGCGACCGATCCCTCGACCTCCCGTGGGACCGGGACCTGGAGCGGCACGGGGCCGACTGCTGGAGCTCGAGCCGCTTGCGGGACCGCTCCCGCCTAGCTTTCGACGTCAAGGCTCGGCAGTCGGGGCAGGCACGGTCGTCGTGGTCGGGGCCTAAACACTTCAGGCACCGGCAATGGGGGTCGGTAACCGACATCAGGCGGTCGCACTTGGAACAGGGTTTGAACCCGGGCATCACTACCGGCACCGTCGGAGTTGAAGACTCGTACTAGACAAGCGATCAAAAAGATCGAGAAGTTTAGTCAAAAAAGACTAAGGGGTAGAGCTTCTCCGGATCTGCGCTAGCTGGCGCGGAAAAAAGAAGAACTGACGTCAGCGCGCATGGGCGGCGTCTAAGTACTCCGACGACGTCATTCCGGCGCTAACGACGCCGACGACGGACGCGGAGCCGCGGACGACGCCTGCCGGCGCGCAGGGGTATTGCGACGCAAAATTTTCCGGATCCAGTCTGACGCCTAGGGATATTCTAAGGTAAGGAATCTATCACTAACGTGTCTCTTTCAGATTTGCTATTATGATTGGATATACATGATTGGCATATTTGTATCACCATGAAGTCCCTAGTAAAGTGCACTGGGTGTGCCAGGGCTGGTGATGACAAATGCTACTAGTGGGCCTGCAGCACTGATTGTGCCACCCACATGAGTAGCCCTAAAATGGTGTCTCAGGCCTGACACTGCATTGCCTGTGTGCAGTCTCAGAACTGCCATGTACTCCTGGTCATTGTCCCCACTGATCAGGCCTAACCCCTCCCTTTTTGTGCACATTAGTCACCCCTATGGAAGGCCCAAGGTACCCCCCTGGGCAGGGTGCAGTGTATGTGAAAGGTAGAGCATGTACTGGTGCAGGTAACATGCTCTGGTAGTGAATGGCAGCCATTTTCGTTTTTTACTACTGAAAGGCTATCTTACTCCATAGATTAACATGGGGGATGCTGGCTATAGTGGCTACCAGCATTTCTTCTCATAGGAACAAGATAGGACATAAGAGTCTAGTATCCCTGAACTCAGAATTTAATAACTTCAATTTCCAATCTTTATTTCGGCCATTTGGCCATAAAAGATAAACAATACATATATACATCACAGATAAATCAATTCATACAGGGATAAAACCATTGGAATGTATATACAAGAATACTTTAAAAACTGTACATCTGAAATTTTAAGAAGGACCCAACATCTTTAAAATGCGATTGCGCGTGTGCCAAACCTTAGTAAAAAATGTTGTTAGTGCGAAAACAGTTGGGCCAGAGACATCAGATTTTAAAATCCTATACATTGGTGCATATTCCCTACAGCCCATATTCCTTATCAGTGGGAGGAGCCAGTATTTTCTAGCTGCCTTGTAGGCTGGGCAGAAAAAAGCCACATGTAGGTCGGTTTCCTCCATAGCATCACAGGCCGGACACTGCTTTGTAGTGGAGCAAGAAGCCCAAGTACTTGTAAAAGAGCGAAAGGGCAGTGTGCCGTATCTCCATTGGAGAAACAGCTTCCTGGCAAATACAGGGGAGATAGGATCCAATACCTTCTCAAACCTATATAGGTCCTTAGATTGCAAAAACACAGAAGATAAGGACCCTTCTGCCTGTATTACTCGGGCCCTGGCTAATTTTTGTTCATGATATGTGTTGGCCAGGGACCTTTTGGAGATGTTTAATACTGCATTCGCCGGATCTGTCCATAGTTCAGGAAGCCCTAGTTCCATACAGGTTGCTTGGATGCTTTTGACCCAGGGGATGTCAAGCGCTTTTGGGTGGTTCAGAAATTCGACCAATTCCGCCCTATATTCTGCAAGATCGTTACTGCTCCACAGCCTACGCCAGAAAGCTATGGGTCTCGAACCTATTTCATCGGCTAGAGGTCGTAGGCCCAAATCAAGCCTCAAGGGGAGGAGCGGGGTGCTGGGCGGTAGTGCGGCTATCCGTCTTATGAACTTATTCTCCGTTAGTGACAGATTCCGGCAAGGGATATGACCCCACAGTTCCGCCCCATACATGATCGCTCCCCTGGCCTGGGTCTTATATATCTGAATTAGTGCCCCCAATGGACGATATGATGAACCAGTCATCAACCGGGCGATACCCCCAGTTGTTTGTGTAAGCTTGAGGTTTGCCCTAGTCTGATGGGATCCCCAAGACATGGTTTCGTTAAGAGTCACTCCAAGATATTCAAAGGTGGAAACTCTCTCAAGTCGTACAGCTCCCAATTGCGGATTTAGCCGCAATTTTTGACTCTGGTTCAAAACCTTGAATTTGGTTTTTGTCGCATTGATTTCTATCCCCCTGTCAGTGCAGAAGGCTACAAAAGAATCAAGGATCCTCTGTATCCCCATTGGGGTTTTGGATAGCAGCAGGGTGTCGTCCGCAAACATGATTGCGGGCACCCTGCTGCCATTCAATTTGGGGGCATCTGTATAATCAGTGGCATTTAGGTGGTATAATCAGTGGCATTTAGGTGGGTATAATCAGTGGCATTTAGGTGGTGTATAATCAGTGGCATTTAGGTTAGCCATTTTCGTTTTTTACTACTGAAAGGCTATCTTACTCCATAGATTAACATGGGGGATGCTGGCTATAGTGGCTACCAGCATTTCTTCTCATAGGAACAAGATAGGACATAAGAGTCTAGTATCCCTGAACTCAGAATTTAATAACACATCTTTTAGGAAAGGTTGTTTTTAAATCCTGTGTTTGAGAACAGCACTTTTAGAAAGTTGCTGCTTTCTTGTCTGACCCTTCTGTGTGCCTTGGCCTCTTTGTGTATTGACTGTCTGGTTTGAGAGTGACAGGGGCTGGGGATTCCCCAGGAGGCTGGCTGAGTCAGCCCTAAGCTGAATGGCTGCATTTGCAACCTGAGTGGTGGGAGGAGTTAGCACCTGGGCCTGAATAGGGCTGTGCCTGCCTTCCACAATGCTGGCTCCACCTCCTGCTGGGCGGCTGACGACCCTGCCCCTCACTCTGAAAGGAAAGAAGAAGTCAGGCAAACAAAGTGCTCAAGCAACACCCAGAACTGGTTCAGGCCGGGCTCAGGGCCCACTTGCACAAAGAGAACAAAGACTTTTAGGGGTATAAGTACAGGACCCCTGACAACAGAAAATTAGATCATCCTGGAATCAAGAAGGAACCTCTGCCAAAGAGAAAGCTGAATCTGAAGAAGGAAGACTGTCCTGCTGTTGCTCTGCTGGACTGACCTGTTGCTTTGCTGCCAAGGAGAGGGGAAGGACTTTGCTGTTGTGCTGTGTCCCCTGTCTTGAAGGAATCTCCAAGGGCCTGAGAAGAGCTGGCTCCCTGTTCTGAAGTCCCAGGAACAAAAGGACTTCACCCCCAGCTTCCCTGAACTCTTCTGAGAGAGTTCTGTCCTTCCTAGAGTGCTTGATCCAGTTGTGGGGCCTCTGGAAGTTGTACCTGTGCTAGGAAGATTGAAACTAAGCTTGAGAGACTTTTGCAATTGAAAAGTATTGCATCGCTCGCTGTGGAGCGCATCCCCGACAGTGCGAGGAAATTCCCGCCGCTACGAAGGCCGAGATCGTTGCAGCGCCTGTTGCCGCTGCCAGAGCCGTCGCATCCTTCGTTTGCGGGACGCACCAGACCGGTGCGGGAAAGTCTAACATCGCTGCGAGTGTCGTCGCAGAGCCTGTCGCCGCTGGGTGAGATCGCCGCACCGCTTGCTTGCGGACCGCATCACGTCGCTGCGAGTGTCATCGCAGAAACCATCGTGTCGAGGAGCTGCGAGAGAGAAGATCACCGCTGGTCCGCGCATCGTCGCCCCGGAGATCGTCGCAACTCCAAAGATCGTCGCATCGGACCTTTGCGAGAACAAACTTCCTACGGAACCAACGCACCGGAATCCATACAAGTGGCCTTCCTCCCCATACAGACCGGATTCATCGCAACACGCCCGCTGCTGCAGCGGGGCTGTCGCAAACGCCTCCCCAGGGTCTCAGGAGCAACGCATCGCTTGTTTTCCACCGCACCAGCCTCTGCTTTTGGAACTTTGTCGCAACTAAAAGGTACTGTGAGTAAACGTGACGCAACTGTGAACTTTTCACGCATCTGTGGATTATTTTATCGCAACCTGAAGAAGTTTATCGCAAACCTTAAGAACTCTTTTGAAACCATATTCTTGAACTGTGTATGTTGGATTTTTGTTGTTTTGGTCTTGTGTAGTTTAGATTAAATACCTTTATTTTTCTAAACTGTTGTGGAGTCAGTTTGTGGTGTTTTCACTGTGTTACTGTGAGTGTTGGTACAAATACTTTACACATTGCCTCTGGTTAGCCTAGACTGCTCGTGCCAAGCTACCTAGAGGGTGAGCAGGGGTCATCTCAGAGGGTTTCCTCCTTACCCTGACTAGAAGCAAGGGTCCCTATTTGGACAGTGGTACCTACCCCTGCCAACTAGAGACCCCCAGTTCTAACATTGTTGGTCAGCGGTAGGATTTGAACTTGTATTTGTACTAGACCCACAGTGATTGGTGTACATCACTAGTGAGTGCAGACCACTACGCCACCGCATACTACGGTAGAGTTTTTTTATTTTTTTGTTCTATTTTTGATCATAACCCTGAAGGAATCCAAGCATCATGTCTCTGAATGATAAACCAGCAAGTGATGTTGCAGAACTGGAGTTTGATATTGAAATGTTAAGTGATTACAAAGTAGGTCAACTCAGGCAGTTATGCAGGAACTTTGAATTCCCCATGAAGCGCCGCTCCAAGAAGGAGGAGCTACAGGAGGCCTTAAGGGCCTGGTGGGAGACCAAAGAGGCTGGGGAGACAGATGATGTAGAAGTGGATGAGGATGCACAAAGGAATGGTTTCAGTACACAGGATCTGCCTGTGTCCAGAGCGGCCTCAAGGGCAATCAGCAACCAGTCAGCTGACAGTTTTTCCCCAGAGGAGTTGGAGGAAAACCAAAGGGCGAGAGATCATAAGTTAGAAATGTTGAGGCTTGAATTGAAGATGAAGCAAATGAAGGAAGAAAGGGCGGCGGAGGAGAGCAAAGATGCCCGCGCCCTAGAGGAATTGAAATTGACCTTGGCCCATGAATTAAGAATGAAGAAGCTTGAGTTGGAGCTCAAGAGGCGTGAGGCCATGAGGGTCTCAGCTGAAGAAGAAACATGGGTAGCTCGAGAGGTGAGCTTTGCTGAGTTGGAGGTGGAGTCCAGCTCAGATGGTGGCAGCAAGATTATAGTTTCCAGTGCTGAGAGAAAGGTACAAAAACCCAGAGATGTGGCGCCTGACTTGAGGGAGGGGGTCGACATACACCAGGGGGTTTATGATGTAGTTCCAGTGGAGTGCAGTGTCCCTGAAGTAGATTTAGGGACTGGCACAGGGGACCATATTTATTCCTAGTGGTGGGAGGGACACTCTACTGACTCTAGATGAGAGGTACAGGGAGAGGGGTTCCGCCATGGTAGAAACCTTGGTGTGTGTGTGTGAAGACCAGCCAGAAGAGTGTGGGTTGTGTGACAGAGACAGTCAGATACTGTCTTGACAGTCTCAGGAGAGTGGTGTGGGGCACTTGCGTGAGGCACTGGAGGGTGAGGCAAAGGGTAGCTTGGTTAACAACTGTGGGGGGCTGTGTGATTAATGTAGGAGAGTGGGGTCTGCAATCCTATGGTCACCCCAGATTTTTGCTTTTTGCTTCACTGGTTTACGACTTTCCCTGGCTGTGGGCCTGCTAATCAGACCCACAGCCTAGCTGTTCTCTCTCTAAATTGACAACCATGTGCTTTAGGTGCATTTACCAATTGGTACTGGGCCACCTTATCAGTCCCTGTACAGTATACCTTAGGTATCCAGGGCATAGGTCTACCCAGGGCCTACCAGGGGCTGAAGCATGTATTATGCCACCCCTGGCTGGCCATCTAAACCTGACACAACTGGCTGCACGACAGCTGGGGCAAGGTGGTGTAATCACCCTTTGCTGTAGATATAGTATACCTATATCTAACCCTAAAATGGACACATATCCTCCTATCAGTCACTCCTATGGCAGGCCTTAACAATCCTGAAGGCAGAGTGCTTGGAATTATGTGAGATGGTGCTCTGGCATGAGCTGAGCCAGTCTGCAGCTTGCGGAACCAAGTCCTAATAGCTGTTCCATGATAACGCTATACCATATACTCTTAAGTGCATTATCGACCTCGCGGTATAATATTATCAAACCATGTCGAGTAAGGTGTCATACGAATTGGAATACTACCCCCTCGCCAATTCTGGCGACGGGGGTAGCATTCCACCCTTCTAGAGGGACACGATATGTATGTAACTGTGAACCCCGGTTAAAGTTAACTCGAGCCTTGGCATCACAAAATGGATGCTGCCACCACAGACACAAGTCTGACCTCCTGCTGCTGGGAGTCCTTCCAGCGAGGGCGGCTTGGACAAAGGGTTTCCTGCCTTGGGAGGTGCTAGCACCACCCCAGACAGGATTTTGTGTATTGGGTAGGATAGGCCTGAAAGGAATGAGACATGCCTGGGGCACACAAGGTGCCCTGTGCATACACCGGTTCAAACCAGTTGCTGGGGCACACCAGCCCCAGCTCTGGCGGGAAACCGGACAAAGGATAGGGGGTGTAACCACCCCCCTTCCTGGTCCCAACCAGGGGAGGGACCTAGTCAGCAGTACAGCCCCCTTTAGCAGGATAAAGGTAGGAGCTGGTCCCATTCCAAATTAGATTAATCCTGAACTAATCTACAAGAAGAAACTCTGGACTTCGACGTTCTGATCCACAGAAGACTGAAGAAATCTCCCTTGTGGGCAAGGAGTGTCCACCCTGTATTTGCAGGCACCATCAAGCGTCCAGCGGCTTCACTTTGTCGTCTTCCCTCGAGGATCCAGACTTCAGAGACCGACGAGACCTGGATTCCCAGACCTCTCCGACCTCAACTCACATCTACACAAAGCTGAGACCCGTGGGTGCGACGAGACACGTGGGACCGGCCATCTTGAACTAACCTGCACTTCGCTTCCAGCACGACTCCCGAGGTAAACTCGACCAAGTGCTTTGGGGATTGAGAAGCCCCAGCCCCGAGCTGCCCCTGCACCGAAGATCAGCCCTCCAGCTTCCACGAGATATGCGTGGGGCCCTTCTGCTTGTTTGCTGCTCGAGGCGTTGTCTGGTCACTTGCCGGCTGGCTAATGGCATCCTAGACGACGAATCTTTGAATCTTTGCTGCTGGTCTGGTTGCTCCAGACTGGCCCTTGCTCCCTTCCAAAAGAGGGGCACCCCGGACTCTCCTAGTCCGCACCAGACGCTTTCTCCACTCACCGCGTGGGTTGCCTTTGCCAAGGCCTGTTGACGCCGGTTCCGGATCCAACACCGCCGATAGCGCGAGCCTGCGTGGGACAGCTCGTGCCTCCATCCTGGTCGTCGAAGACACCTCCTGGTCCAAGTGGCTGCAGAGTCAAGCGTCCACTCTTCACCTGATCGCGACGACATCTGGTTCCTTCCTGGTTCCACTCCAGTCACTGGCTAGTGATTGTGAACATTGTCCCCTCTGCTTTCAGGTCTTCTTCTTCACCGATCCACCCTTGGATCGCACCGGACATCTTCCTCCTGGTTGCCTGCAGCATCTTTTCTTTCAGGCTCCATTGACTTCAACGCGAGAACCCGACACACTTTGGCACCAATGCACCCGCAGCCCGTGGGTGAGGTAACGAGAGCATTTCGGTGCTCAAGGGTAGTTTAACTGTCCTAGTGTCCAGTTCCACAGTCGTTTTAGTCCTACCTAGTCGGGATTGTCCGTTCTCACCTTTAACTTGAACTATACTGTCCATAGACGTTGTTACGCATCTCGCGTGTGAGTTCACACTCTGCACACGCGTCCATTGGCCTCCTATTACTTACCTAAGGTGAAGATAGCGTAGTCCTAGCGAACCTCCGGCCTCTGGACAGCTCCATTCCTTTTATTGACTCTGACATTCCATTTACTTAGTATATGGTTTGCCGTGCCCCTAGGGCACCATTGTAATTTTGTGCAACTTGTTGTATTTTTCTTAAGAGATTGTCATGTGCTTAGCCCTCTGACCTTATAAAGAGTTCAGAGGTGTTGTTATTAATAAATATACTGTTTATTTTCATAACAACCTGTGTGGTGTCCTTTCATCTGGTATTCAAGGAGTTATATTGTGGTAAAACAGCTGGCTTCACATGCCAAAAGAGTTTAGCCTAAGACTGCTTTGTCCATGCTACCATTAGGATAGCTGGTCTATAAGGTTGACTTACAACCAATCACCATAAGGGTTGTTTGGACTGATACAAGGTGATCACTAGAACTAGTGAACATCATATATCAGGCCAACTTCTCACCATTAATTCGTTGGAGAGCATATTTTAAGACCCTGTTTTCCAGAGCTATGCCAACACCGGGTGGAGTGTGAGTTCTCTGATTCCAGAGAGCTTGCGTTGGAGGCAGACCTCTTGGTGGATTCCAGAGAATGTGAGGAGGCATTTGGGAGTGATCCCAAAAGGAGTGGCACAGATATCTCCCAGGCCTGTCAGGTGGGAGAGGTTCAGTGTAGCCCAGTTAGGTCCCAGTGTAGTGGGAGGGGTGTAGGGGCTCATGTCCGGTCTCAGTGGAGAAGGAGTGAGTGTGGGACGGTGTGTCTCACGGTGCCCAAAACCCAGTCTCAGAGCCTGGAGGGTTCCTTAAGGGAACACCAGGTTGGGGACCTAGACTGTACTTGTAGGCCATTTGAGGAGGATCTCCTAGTGTCTGGTGAACGGGGAGTGCCTGTAACCAGGCCTCGACCAGTTCTGGTGTCTGGCAGTACCGCTCCATTTGGGAGGGTACAGAAGTCCAGACTGAGGGGTGAGAGGGGGAAGGAGTCCCCAGTGGGAGAACCAGTGGGTCAGGGACCCGTCAGAAGGGCTGAGTCCCCAGTGAGTGACCATGGTGACCTCACTTCTGTCCTGGGGGATCTTCCCACGCTGTCAGGTGGACAGGGGTCGGGAGATCTGCGCCAGGCAGACTATCACAGGACACATGAGTTGTGTGTCACCCTCGAGGGGGTACTCTGTGAGTCCCCAGAAGTCCTGTCGTGCCAGGCAAGTGCACAACCGCAGGTATTGGTCCCTGGATTGGGAGACCAGGTTCAAGATCTGCCTGACCTGGAAGGAAGGACATCTGTAACCAGTGTCCTGACCAGTTTGGCTTCCAGAGGTACCCTTCCAGTAGGGAGGGTGCAGTGCTCTGGAAGGGGGTGCAGAGGGAGGGAGTTCTCGCCTCTGACCCCCGTGCAACCTGAGGGGCTAATCCCTAGGTTGGGAGAACAGTTCCTGGAGGGAGATCCTGAACTGGTGGGTGAATGGTGCGAGACACCTGCCACAGGTGCCCTGGCTATTCTAGAAGGGGGTACCGCTCCGGTGGGAGGGTACAGAGCCCCAAGGAGGAGGAGGACCTGGTGTGGGGAAGCCCACCCCAGCCTCCTGTCCAGCCGCTGGATACAGGTCCGGGACTGGTAGGTCAGTGCCAGGATGTTAGACCTGACCTGACAAGAGAGGGAGTGGACAAAGGGTGCAAAGCTCCTGGGGCTACTGCCCACCATCCTCTGATGCCACAGAGGTTTGAGGGACCTGAGAGGCATAAGGCCTATGTCTCATACCTGATGCATGCTTTTTCCAAATCTGCGCTAACTGGCGCGGAAAAAAGAAGAACTGACATCAGCACGCGGAGGCGGCGTCTAAGTACTCCGACGACGTCATCTCGGCGCCCACGACGCCGACGACGGACGCGGAGCCGCAGACAACGCCTACCGACGCGCAAGGGTACTGCTACGCAAAAATTTCCGGATCCAGTCTGACGCCTGGGGATATTCTAAGGTAAGGAATCTAATACTAACGTGTCTCTTTCAGATCACTGGCGGTGGTCACTGTGGCTTGCTGTCTGTCTGTTGGGACACACCGGTGAGCAAGTTAAGTTTAGGAGCTGCACAGGTGGTGTCCACAGGTGAGGAGAAGGGTTCCACATGGATTGGCATGGTGGACCCTGAGAGTATGGATAGAGTGATCCAACAAGGTTCAGGTCGGCGTAGAACAGGAATTATGCCCTGCTGTTTGGGCCAGTTTCCTATCGCCTTAAGCAGGGAATCCCATCGAGGTATCGTTTGGTCTACCCTGGCTTTAGGCTGGAAGGGGGTTGTGTTGGAACTGGCCCTTCTTGCAGGGTCATCCTCAAACTTTTTGCTTCTTCCTCCCTTATTTTTCCTGACCCGTGGCTTTTGGCAATAGGACTCTGCGCACTTTACCACTGCGGATCAGTGCTAAAGTGCATATGCTCTCTGTGTAAATTGCTATTATGATTGGATATACATGATTGGCATATTTGTATCACCATGAAGTCCCTGGTAAAGTGCACTGGGTGTGCCAGGGCTGGTGATGACTAATGCTACTAGTGGGCCCGCAGCACTGATTGTGCCACGCACATGAGAAGCCCTAAAATGGTGTCTCAGGCCTGACACTGCAGTGCCTGTGTGCAGTCTAGGAACTGCCATGTCCTCCTGGTCATTGTCCCCACTGATCAGGCCTAACCTTTCCCTTTTTGTGCACATTAGTCACCCCTATGGAAGGCCCAAGGTACCCCCCTGGGCAGGGTGCAGTGTATGTGAAAGGTAGAGCATGTACTGGTGCAGGTAACATGCTCTGGTAGTGAATGGCAGCCATTTTCGTTTTTTACTACTGAAAGGATATCTTGCTCCATAGATTAACATGGGGGATACTGGCCACAGTGGCTACTAGCATTTCTTCTCATAGGAACAAGATAGGACATAAGAGTCTAGTATCCCTGAACTCAGAATTTAACAACACATCTTTTAGGAAAGGTTGTTTTTAAATCCTGTGTTTGAGAACAGCACTTTTAGAAAGTTGCTGCTCTCTTGTCTGACCCTTCTGTGTGCCTTGGCCTGTTTGTGTATTGACTGTCTGGTTTGAGAGTGACAGGGGCTGGGGATTCCCCAGGAGGCTGGCTGAGTCAGCCCTAAGCTGAATGGCTGCATTTGCAAATTGAGTGGTGGGAGGAGTTAGCACCTGGGCCTGAATAGGGCTGTGCCTGCCTGCCACAATGCTGGCTCCACCTCCTGCTGGGCGGCTGACGACCCTGCCCCTCACTCTGAAAGGAAAGAAGAAGCCAGGCAAACAAAGTGCTCAAGCAACACCACAAACTGGTTCAGGCCGGGCTCAGGGCCCACTTGCACAAAGAGAACAAAGACTTTTAGGGGTATAAGTACAGGACCCCTGACAACAGAAAATTAGATCATCCTGGAATCAAGAAGGAACCTCTGCCAAGGAGAAAGCTGAATCTGAAGAAGGAAGGTTGTCCAGCTGTTGCTCTGCTGGATTGCCCTGCTGTTGCTTTGCTGCCAAGGAGAGGGGAAGGACTTTGCTGTTGTGCTGTGTCCCCTGTCTTGAAGGAATCTCCAAGGGCCTGAGAAGAGCTGGCTCCCCGTTCTGAAGTCCCAGGAACAAAAGGACTTCACCCCCAGCTTCCCTGAACTCCGCTGAAAGAGTTCTGTCCTTCCTAGAGTGCTTGATCCAGTTGTGGGGCCTCTGGAAGTTGTACCTGTGCTGGGAAGCTTGAAACTAAGCTTGAGATACTTTTGCAATTGAAAAGTATCGCATCGCTCGCTGCGGAGCGCATCCCCGGCAGTGCGGGGAAATTCCCGCCGCTACGAAGGCCGAGATCGTCGCAGCGCCTCTTGCCGCTGCAAGAGCCGTCGAATCCTTCGTTTGCGGCACGCACCAGACCGGTGTGGGAAAGTCTAACATCGCTGCGAGTGTCGTCGCAGAGCCTGTCGCCGCTGGGTGAGATCGCCGCACCGCTTGCTTGCGGACCGCATCATGTCGCTGCGAGTGTCGTCACAGAAACCATCGCGTCGAGGAGCTGCGAGAGAGAAGATCACCGCTGGTCCGCGCATCGTCGCCCCGGAGATCGCCGCAACTCCAAAGATCGTCGCATCGGACCTTTGCAAGAACAAACTTCCTACGGAACCTACGCACCGGAATCCATACAAGTGGCCTTCCTCCCCATACAGACTGGATTCGTCGCAACATGAACGCTGCTGCAGCGGGGATGTCCGCAAACGCCTCCCCAGGGTCTCAGGAGCAACGCATCGCTTGTTTTCCACCGCACCAGCCTCTGCTTTTGGAACTTTGTCGCAACTAAAAGGTACTGTGAGTAAACGTGACGCAACTTTGAACTTTTCACGCATCTGTGGATTATTTTATCGCAACCTGAAGAAGTTTATCGCAAACCTTAAGAACTCTTTTGAAACCATATTCTTGAACTGTGTATGTTGGATTTTTGTCGTTTTGGTCTTGTGTAGTTTAGATTAAATACCTTTATTTTTCTAAACTGTTGTGGAGTCAGTTTGGGGTGTTTTCACTGTGTTACTGTGAGTGTTGGTACAAATACTTTACAAATTGCCTCTGGTTAGCCTAGACTGCTTGTGCCAAGCTACCTAGAGGGTGAGCAGGGGTCATCTCGGAGGGTTTCCTCCTTACCCTGACTAGAAACAAGGGTCCCTATTTGGACAGTGGTACCTACCTCTGCCAACTAGAGACCCCCAGTTCTAACACTACCCATCATGGGAAAGGATAGAGGGGCGAAGCCGCCCTCATCTCAAACCTGCATAGAATAACTACAGGTGGAACCAGCGCTGGAGAAGCCTGTCTAATCAAGGCCACCCCTCCTGGAAGCAGATATCACCACGATTCTCCATGCTATACGATCTTCACAGGACTCTGTGGAAAACAGAATAGGGGAGGTGTGTGTGGATATGGCTCTTGTACGACAAGACCGCCGCAATGTCACGGCCCGTATAGCAGAAGCTGAATCCGGTCTATCCACAGTGGAGGACGCCATAGTACACTCGAAGGAGCAGGTCACGCTTCTGCTGAACTTCACAAGCACGCAAAGGATGCCGAGAATCACTCATGCTGAAATAAACTCTGCTTGGTGGGCTTCTCTGAGGGAGCAGAGCCCGTGCAAGTAGCAGCCTTCGTAGAGACCTGGATAAAATCCTGGATGCCATCTGACGGCCTCTCTGCATGGTTCTTTGTGGAGCAGGCCCATTGTGCTCTTGTGCCCAGGCCGTCGCCGGGGGATCCACATAGACCGATCATCACTAAAATCCTCAACTTTAAGGCCAGAGATGCCATCCTGCAAAACAACAGTTCCCATCCTATCTTGTCCTACCATGGCAATAAAGTAATGGTCTTCCCAGACTACACCAGAGAAGTGCAGGCGCAGCAATCGTACACCACTGTCAAACAGAAGCTTCAGGTCGTCAACCTCCAATGTAGACTCTTAAAGCAGGCCCGTCTTTCAAAACAAAACCCAGTTATTTGATACACCAGAGGTGGCATGGAACTGGGTGACTGAGGAGCGCCTGCTCCGTCCTCACACGACCCCCTCTCCATCCGCCTTCTTGGCACAGTCTGCAGCAACTAAAGACACTAGACCCCACAGGCAGCGCACCAGCTCCCACAGAGGATGCAATGCCTGCAGAGTGGTCTCTGCCTCGCCCACTGACACTATGCAGGATCCGAACGACCCACCCAGGCCCATAGAATCATCGAGTCACCCACAAGACCCAGGCACTGACACTAAATCACCCTCAGATGATCCCTCACACCTCCAGCTGCGGAATCCGACGACACTGACCTCTCTCAGAGCCCAAAGATTTACTAAAGAATCAGTCGTCGTCCTTGTTCCTCCATTCAGAAACATGCTAAATCCTGGAAAATGGAGGGGTCCACCACTCTGCTCCTAAATCTGTCTTTATATTCTTCATAGTCTTCATAGTTCAACTTTGTTTTGAGTTGTCTTTATCGAGTGACAGATGCTTCACAACAAGAAGTGTAGGGTGGGTGCTTGGTTGGGAACTGAGGTTCCTGTAGTTGTTGTAATTCTTTTTCTTGTTCCGCACACACACACCCTCCTCACAACCAGGTGAGGTGCTCTCAGAAATCCCCAGGCCCTGGATACTTAACCCTACTGTGGAACCAAAGTGGACTTGCCACCCCCCCGCCCCCTCCCAGCTCCCAATCGACATGACTACACCCTTCTATGACGGAGAACCCCTACGGGTCCTCTCCTGGAATGTTAATGGGCTCTTAGATGAGGTCAAGCGTACAGCAGCCCAGAAATACCCAAAGAACCACCTCAGATGTCCTCTTATGGGAAATCACTGTCCCTTCCTTGCCTGCCAGGGCTGCGACAAAGTTTGTCATTCGGGCTTTTCAAGATGCTCTTGTGGTGTGGCGATTCTTCTGCGTTCCCTCCTCTTCACAATTGCCCGAGATGTTAGGGATCCCCAGGGCCAATTTGTAACTCTCACTGGCAGCCTGGGAAACGTTACCCGTAACCTTGTCTTGTTGTACACGTGCTTCCAGCAACCCTCGAACCCACCCTCTGCGATACCGTAGGCCTAATGTCTTTCCTCCCCAAGTGCCTGACAGGTACCGGGCCGACTTCAATGCTGTCCTAGGACCCACTTGCGACGCTACCAGGACTCTCTCCCTCCACAGGAGACTGAGCACTAAACGCCTTACAGAATGGATGTCCAGGTTAAGACTGAGCAATTGGTGGCGAACATGGAATCCCAGAATGCTCCAATACACCCACACCGCCGACGCACACTACACCCATTGCCAAATTGGCTTAATATGTCTGCCCACTTTCGAGCATAGCTTTGTCACGGTATATTCAGGATGATTCAGTGTCAGTGCCTGTGTCTTGTGGGTGACTCAATGATTCTATGGGCCTGGGTGGGTCCTTTGGACCTTGCCATGGTATATCCGACCACTCTCCACTCCTCTAGGAGGTTCCACGGGCAGTCTGCTCCCCATCTGGAGACTTAATGCCAGGTTTATCCAGGACAGAGACAACAAACAGGCCATTGGGGAAGAGCACAAGCAATATTTCCAACGTAACGAGGGGTTGGTAACTTCCCAGACTCGATTATGGGCTGAGGTTCCGTGAATCCTGAACCCGTTTCATAAAGGTCCTTGTTTCGCTATGATTTTGGTATTGGCGAACCGTAACCAGTTAGTACGGCAAGCATGAGTGTTTTCGTCACGTTACACCGACGGATTCACTACGTATTTAGGGATTCGTTCTGAACCCTCGGGTTCCATTTTGTATACGGCAGCCATTTTGTGGTTGCCCTCACATAGGCCGGTGACTTCGGCCAAACGAGTCTCTAGCACACGTACACTTTAGCTGACTTCTGAATGACCCGAGCGAACGACCCTCTTGCCTGAAGCCGAACTTGTTAGGCCAGTTCCTTTCCCAGTAGCTGATCGAGATTGAGGATCAGGGCACAGGAGATCATAAACACTTTATTGCACACAACTATGTCTTATCTTACTCACACCTGTCTGTGCTTCTTTCTTTATGACCCGTTTACGATGAGGAGGTGCCCGTTTTTATGATGGGTTTCGATCGACCTGCCTGATGAAGAATGTTGGGTTCGACCAATAATTAATCGTGGGCTGGGCAACTGAAAAGTGGGTTTTACCGTCATGTGATACCTCTGATTTGGACACATGTGATTGGACAGTTCGTAAATGTAAGGTATTTGTCTGGAATGTGATTTTTGGCATAAAAAGGATGGCTTGCTTTGTAAAAATTGAGCAGTCTCCTACGAATATACAGTCATTGTACTTCGTGGACCTCTGTTTCTGGTTGCAGCCAATAAATTCGATCTTTGACGTCACCAAGAAGATTCCGTGTCTCTGTGTTTAGAAGACAGGTGAACCTGGAGACTTTGGGCGTGTCCCCATACGCCGCTGGGTCTTGAATAACCCGGTTCTTCAGGGCGGCTGGCAAGGCTACGATCAGGGGCTACGCCAAAAGCTATCTCAAACACTAACGCCTGACACAAGAACAAACGTCTCCCAGTTGGAAGTTCAAGCCCTTTGCCTGCAGCAGAAAGCTCTGTGGCGAATGGCAAGGATGACCGCCGTCGCTGATTGTAAACCCTAGCGAGTGCAGGAGGTCTGCCGTAGTCTGGAGACAACCTGGAGCAAGCCCGCTGTAGGAGAGTGGGGTCTGCAATCCCATGGCCACCCCAGATTTTTTCTTTTTGCTTCACTGATTTACGACTTTCCCTGGCTGTGGGCCTGCTAATCAGACCCACAGCCTAGCTGTTCTCTCTCTAAATTACAACCATGTACGTTAGGTGTATCTTACCAATTGGTACTGGGCCACCTTATCAGTCCCTGTACAGCATACGTTAGGTATCGAGGGCATAGGTGTACCCAGGGGCTACCAGGGGCTGAAGCATGTATTATGCCACCCCTGGCTGGCCACCCAAACAGACACAACTGGCTGCACGACAGCTGGGGCAAGGTGGTGTAAACACCCTTTGCTTTAGATATAGTATTCCAATATCTAACCCTAAAATGGACACATATATTCCTATCAGTCGCTCCTATGGCAGTCCTTATCAATCCTGAAGGCAGAGTGCTTGGAATTATGTGAGATGGTGCTCTGGCATGAGCTGAGCCCATTTGCAGCTTGCGGAACCAAGTCCAAATAGCTGTTCCATGATAACGCTATACCATATACTCTTAAGTGCATTATAATCCTCGCGGTTAAATGCTAACTTTGGTATAGCTTTATCAAAACATGTCGAGTAAGGTGTCATACGAATTGGGATACTAACCCCTCGCCAATTCTGGCGACGGGGTTAGCATTCCACCCTTCTAGAGGGACACGACATGTATGTAACTGTGAACCCCGGTTAAAGTCAGACATAGCCTCAGCTCCACAAAATGGATGCTGCCACAGAGACACAAGTCTGCCCCCCTGCTGCTGGGAGTCCTTCCAGCAACGGAGGCATGGACAAAGGGTTTCCTGTCAGGGGCGGTGCCAGCACCATCTCAGACAGGATTTTGTGTATCCCAGGTAGGCAGGGCTGAAATGAAGGTGACTGCAAGTGGCACCCCGGTGCTCACTGTGCATATGCCGGCTCAAACCAGTTCCTGGGGCACACCAGCCCCTGAGCTGGGGAGAGACCGGACAAAGGAGAGGGGTGTAACCACCCCCCTCCTAGTCCCACCCATAGGGCAGGACTTAGTCGCGTGCCAGCCCCTTTTCTTAGTATAAAGATAGGAGCAGGCCCCCTTCCCAAATTAGATAATTCTGAATCTTTAAACTACTTTCCACGAAAGGAACTCTTGACTCTTCTGAAGACTCTCCCTTGTGGCTAAGGAGTAGCCACCCTGCACCAGCAGGCACCATCGAAGCTCTTGCGGTTTGCTGTAAGTCCATCCTCTGGATCCAGACTGCCCAGCTCGACGAGACCCGGATTCCCTGCCATCTCTGACCTCTACCTACATCATCCAGCACAGCTGAGATTCGTGGGTGCGACGAGACCCGTGGGACCGGCCATCTTCAAGACCTGCACGACGCTTCTCCAGCACGACCCCCGAGAGACCCTCGAGTAAGTGCATTGGGGTTTGAGAAGCCCTAACCCTAAGCAGCTCCAGCACCGAAGTCCAGCCTCCCAGCATCCACGAGATCTGCGTGGGGCCCTTCTGCTTCTTTGCTGCTTGCCACGTTGTCCGGTCACTTGCCCGTTGGCTAGTGACCCTCTTGACGACGTACCACGACGATTTCACCGCTGGTCTGGTTGCTCCAGACTGGCCCTTGCTCCCTTCCAAGAGAGGAGCACCCCGGACCCTCCTGGTCCTCTCCAGACGCCATCTTGACTCCACCGCGTGGGCTTGCCTTTGCCAAGGTTTGCTGCTCAAATCCTGAGTCCAGCATCGCCGACAGCCGACAGCCTCGTGGGACAGCTCGCACCTCCAGCCTGGTCGCCGACAACGCCTCCTAGCCCGTGTGACTGCAGAGTCCAGCGTCGCCCACTCACCTGGTCGAGGTGACTTCATCCGGTGCCATCCTGGTGCCCACATAATCACTGGCTAGTGATTAAGAACTGAGTCCCCTCTGCTTTCAGGTCGTCTCCTTCACTGATCCAACCTTGGATCACACCGAACATCTTCACTGGTCGCCTGCCAGCAACTTCTTCTTTCAGGCTCCATAGACTTCAACGAGGATTCCCGACGTCACTTGAACCCTAGGCAGCCGCGGCCCCTGGGCTAGGTAACTTGAGTATTACGGTACTCCAGCACAGGTTCACTATCTAAGTGTCCAGATCCTTTTTCGTTTTCAGTCTACCTAGTCGGATTCGTCCGGAAACAGTAACTTTAGAAACGCTAGCATCCATAGACTTCTTCCCGCATCCCGCGTGAGAGTGCACACTCTGCACACGATCTCCCTAGACCTCCTGCTCGTAATCTTAAGGTTCAGTAGTGTAGTCCTAGCGATCCTGAAGCCTCTGGATCTTGTTACTTACCTGCTAGCATTTCGCATTCCACTTTTTGTGTATATGGTTTTTCGTGCCCCTCGGGCATTTGTGTAAATTGTGCAACTTAAAGTATTTTCGTAAGAGTTTTGTATTGTGCTTAGCTCCCGGACTCATGAAGAGTTCAGGGTAGAACTGTTATTAATAAATATCCTATATTTTTATAACAACTTGTGTGGTGTCCTTTCACTTGGTGTTCAAGGGGTATATGTGATGGTAAAACAGCTGGCTTAACACGCCCTCTAGAGTTTAGCCTGAAGACTGCTCGTGTCCATGCTACTAGGATAGCTGGTCTGAAAGGTTGACTTACAACCAATCATCAATAAGGGTTGTTTGGTATGATACAAAGTGATCACTAGAATAGTGAGCACTATATATCAGGCCAACTTCTCACACCCGCCTTCAACAGCCATTTGTTGAGATAGGGGAAGACTGGCACCCATAATCTCCGCAGATGAGCTGCAATCATCACCATTAACTTGGTGAACGCTCAAGGGGAGCTGGTAAGACTAAAAGGAAGCACAGAGTATTGAAAATGCTTGTGGTCCACTGTGAACCGCAGTAACGCCCGCAGGCCAGGAATGTGGAAGTTTGCATCTTGCAAGTTAAACGTTACCATCCAGTCTCCTGGATTCAGGGCAGAAAGGACTTGAGCGAGCGTGAGCATTTAGAACTTCTTCTTGAGGAAGAAATTGAGAGGGCACAGGTTTCGGATGGGACAAAGGCTCCTGCCCTTCTTGGGCACCGGAAAGTAGCAGGAATAACAAGCACAACCTACGTCTGGCATCCGCACCCCCTGTATGACTCCATAGTTCAAGAAAGCCGTCACTTCCTGGCAAAGGAGAGATGGTTCTCCATCAGCTTGTCGCAAGTGTGTAGCATGGTTGAAGAGTTAGTCATGAAGGGGGGGGGGGGGGGCAGAGTAGCCCCTTTGGACAATCTGAAGAACCCAATGGTCTGATGTTATAGAACCTTCAGCTGGGCGGGTGATGGCAGATCCTGCCTCCCACTGGGTGCCCAAGATGGTAAGAGGGCAAACCTGACTTCTGACTGCCCGACCCACAGCGTCGGTGGGTACTGCGTCCTTGGCCATGCAGACGGGGAAGCTTGCACGCTGTGGTGGCAGGGCTGGTAAATAAGCAACTAGAAGCCACTTCCATGACCACAAAATGGGCGAAGGCAGACTTGGGTTGGCGAGGGGCCAAGGAAAGGTCCAAGGACCTGGCTGGAACTCAACTATCCATGAAGCGCTCCAGCACTGAGTCTGCCTTGTCTCCGAAAAGACAGGAGCCATCAAAGGGCATACCCATAAGTGATACTCGATATATTGTGTGTATTAATTACTATGAGCCAACAAAAGAGCTTGAGTATAATTTGCTAAATAACCATTGTAGGTTGTGATTTGTTTCATCTACTGAACAAGGTCTTTCGTACCATAAGTGACACTTGGACATCAACGAAAAAGACAGTTCTTGTCAGCCAGGCAGGGCGTCGCAAGACCAGCAACAAAGAAACCTATCTGCCTAGCAAGTCGGTTGTGACCGGCCCACATCGAATTGTGAGATTAGCTGCATCTCTCCCATCAGCCATAGTTTGAGAGAATATGGCTCGGGCCTTCCCCGGGACTATTGGCAGGACCTGCGCAACCGAATCCCACGTGGAATAGGAGTTACAGGCTAAAAGGCAAGCAGTGTTCACAGACAGCAGTGCCAGGCTGGGGAAAGAAAACATGTTCTTGCCTAAGGTGTCCAGCATCTTCGATTGCCTATCCAGTGTGGTGGTAGGGAATACGCTAGGATTTACACAGGAAGTGGAGGCTTGGACCACCAAGCTCTCCAGGGTAGGGTGTTGCATGAGAATTTGGGGTCCCCTTCGGATGGGCGGTGACGGAGGGCAATCATCCTGTTCAGAGGATCCCCTGTGCAGGGTTTGGATCAAATACCTAGTAAGACATACATGAAGGCTTCATTGAATGAGAGAAGTGGTTCTGAGGGTAGCACCTCCATCAAGACGTTAGTCATGACTGCCACGGAGGGTAGGCTAAGGTACAGGACCTTGGCCTCCCTTCTCCCAACCATAGCAAAAGAAGCCCCCAAAGTCATGGTAGGGGGAGAGAGCATGCCAGTATCTGGAGAAGTGTCCAGTCCACTGGCATCCACCAATTCCTCACACCAGTCCATTTTGGGGTCTAGGGGCTGGTATCAGAGTTAGGGATGAGAATAGGGGCGACGCATGGGAAGGACGTCGTTGTACGATCAGCACATGTCTGGATCCATCCAAGGGGCCCAACTGGAGATGGGGCGGAGCTGCCGAGGGAGAACCAGTGGGGCTACTCTCGAACTCGCGGGGCCAAAGGCACGCCAGCACTAACGAGATGCCCGAATATGAGGTGCATGGCCTCATAGAACTCACGGTGTTGGCTGATAACTCGGGGAGGCGCGAGCTAGTCCAGGCACAGGCTCAACCGCAGAGCCAGACTTTTAGTGACAACACTCCCTCGTCGACAGACTGAAGCATGGGGCAAAGTTTAAGTCCTCTTCGAATTCTTACACTTATGGGACTTATCTGACGACTTATGAGTGCGACAAGGATCTTGGGCTTCACAACTGATCCCTTCCTCTCAACCAGGATCGAGACTGTCGCAGCATCATACATCGAGCAGCAAGGAGCTTGAGGGAGCACTCCCTCCAGGTCTTAGGGTGCATGACAGAGTTAGTCGCACAGTGGTCGCATTCGAGGCACCACAGGCAAACAAGATGTGTGTCCATCACAGACATCTGCCAATGACAGGCACTTCAAGGCTTGAAGCTGGCCTCCCAAATAGAAAGAAAAATCGCAAAACAAACTTCAACGAAAAATCTAGAAAGGTTTGTCAAAAATGGACTGGAGGGGAAGGGAGGGATGGATTATTATATGGGGCTAGAGCGCCCGGTGTTTGAGGCAAGAGGGTGCCCCCGAAAACATTTCAAGATATGGAAGAGGTGGGCGGAATATAGGGGTTTGACTTTGGATCCTCAAGCGGAACCAGATGAAGAGGTGGTTTTGATAGATGGGCTTTAGGCCTGAGGAGACGCTAGTTTTCTTGCTGGATACAAGCGATTGCTGGCGGCTGGCTGTAATTACGTGCACTGGGTTAGGGAAGGATAAGGGGTGAGTAGAGGGATCGTTGGGGGGTCGTGGGTGGTGGAGGGGATGGGTGGGGTTGTTTCTGATTGGGTTTGCACCGTGCTCATACATGCTTTGATGTTTTGGCAGGGCTCTCCTGACTGTGGAGGACTGCATATATGCTTTACCTGATCAATAAAATAAAAATTTTGTTGTGAAAAAAAAAATGTCCTGGAGGTAGCTTTCTCTGGATCTGCGCTGACTGGTGTGGAAAGAAACTGACGTCGGAGCACTGGGCTGGCGCCTATATAGGCACTGCACACGCCATTTCCTGCACGAAGGTAAAGAATCTGAAGCTAGAAGTCTCTATCAGATCTGCCTTGTGAATGCCACAGATTTGACCCATACCTTTATAGCCCTGACCATGAGCTAAAGTGTACTGTAAAAACCCTAACTTACAATGATCAAAGTAGGGAAGCATTTTATGGAATAGAAGTTTGCAGAAGATTGTTTTATAACACATAGGCAGTTTGAGGCGGAGCAACACTGGCAGTTTCCTTAATAGAAAATCATTTGACATCCCTGCATAGGCAACCAGGAGATGTTTTTACCTGTTTGACTGTGGACCTTCATCTATACCATTCTTCAGTGAAGCCTTTGCAAGCTCATCCAATGCATTTCTATATTCTTTGCAACTGTAAGGAGAGAAATATATTTGTAATGTTTTTTAAAGCTTTATTTGAGATTTGTCTGAAACTGTCCATATTTGGAACAAGCAAGGAGGCACACTGTATTGAAATATATAGCTAACAACAAATACATTTTAGGTAACCCAATCCCATCCACCCTCTGAACAGATCTAATGAGACTTATTCAATAGTACACTTATTAAGCAGGCCTGTGTGTTGGGACAATCATATGCCATCGGCCTTAAATTCTTCATTTGAAAAACTATGTGGATAAATCATTTTGGGAAAAACACTACAGTTCAGCTCCTGCAACGATGAGTAGTACAGCTGACCTTCACAAGCTTTATTTCACCAGGAAAGGGAATTCATCATGTTGAGTGTTGGTGGGAACATAAGACATGAAGCACAAAACCGAAAGCACAGGGGAGGAATAGGTTTGGTCACATAGGATGTACTAGGGTACAAGGCTCTGTATTAAAACAATTACAGATACAAGTTAGAGACTGGTACAGTGGAAACATGGTGTCACCTTTATCTACCCCAAAAGGGAAGAAGTACAAGAACCTATTTGTAGACTTCAGTAATTTCTGGTGTAACATGCAAAACAGAGGAGAAACACGCAACACCAAAGCTGATAGTCCTGTAATTTTGTTAGAAGGAATGTTTAGTAACAGTTGTGTTGCTGTGTGCATTGCTCCCAGCTGTTCTAGAGAAAAAAAATCACATAATGAATCTAGAATTTGAACTAGAACAATATGGAAACTGGTAGTAGGGTATCTTTGCTAAACAGACTTAATCTGCAGGTAAGGTGGCAACTCAAGGAACAAAATACTGATCTGCATGTAGGAAACTGGGTTTTGTTGCAGTACCCTCACCCCGCCCCTCGCCTCCAACCCCACTTTTTTTCTGGTATCTGGTGCAATTTTGACTGAAAGTGTGCTGGGTTTTTGCTAACCAGGTACACAGTATGTTATGTTAATCGCACTTGTAGAGCGCACGGTTACCCTGGGGTGTCCTGGCGCTAATCACTGGTTGACAGGGATAAAAGTGTGAGTGGTACTGGGAGAAGAGCCAAGTCTTCAAACCCTTTCTGAATGCAAGGAGATCCGGTATCAGTGTTCCTTCCCTAAACTGTACGATTATTCCGCAACTGGCACCTCTTTAGGATCCCCGTAAGTCCCTAGTAAGTGGTACCCTTGGTACCTAGAGTCTGGGAACTAAAGTGGGTCCCTAAGGGTTGCAGCACTATTGTGCCATCCTAAAGGACCCCTTACTAAGCTCATGCAAACCGCAATGGGAACTTGTGTGTCTTGGTGCAGAGACAACCGAAGAGTCGACATGGCCCACATCCCTACTGCAGACCAAACAGCCCTAAGACAGGGTGCAATGTACCCATGTGTGTGCATATCTGCGGGAGTGGCTATGTCCCGGTGATATGTAAGTTACACCTTAGAGTTTACCAGTGCACAGGAGAGCCATACTGAGCACATGGGCTGGACACTCGTCATTTCATGTTCACCAGCTGCATGATAGCATCACTGTAGCCCAAGGTTTTTGGTGCCGAACACCTCTGTAGGAAAGTAGGATTTTCTGGCATAGTTACCCCTACTTTTTGCCTGGTGTCAGTGTGTTTTGACTGAGGCTCATTGGGACCCTTCTAACCAAGTCCCCAAAGGCAGTGCTCTCTCCTCTAAATTGTAAGGTAAGTACTTTGTACACTCAACATTTGGCATACTGGGGTACAATGGTAAGTCCCTATTATATGGTACTGAGGTACCTAGGGAGTTGGTACACCAGGTGTTTCTCATGGGCTGCAGCATGTATTATGCCACCGATGGGAGCAAATGCAAACTGTGTCTGTAGAGCTGCCATTACAGTCTGTGTGAAATGCTGCATGCACCTTTCACTTTAAATATAAGGTTTTCCTTATATCCTGGTCACTGCACTTTTCACCTAGAAGTCATCCCAAAGGGAGGCCCTTCAGTCCAAGGGCAGGGTGCATGGTTCCAAGTGTGTTGGTGGCACTGCACAAGCATGGGTACCCCTACAAACCCCAGACTCCATTCCCTGGACTTTGTAGGAGTGGGACAGCCATTATAAGGTATGTAGTGGACACTGGCAAGTCGAGCTGTACATAATGGCTGCCCCAAACCTGGTCATTTTGGTATCAAACATGTTGGAATCATGCAACTACACCCATTAGAGTGTTAGTTGCTTGATACCATGTACTGCGGAGCTGCTACCTGTGTAGCCTTACAGGGTCTGCCTGTCAGTCCGCACTGCTACCGACCCTAGACAGTATTCTGCCCCCCCCTGCCACTGATGAGCCTAACTCGAGGAGGGGAACAAACGATTTCTTGCAAAGGGAAGTGTGAACAATTCTTGTGTAGAATTAGGTAGGGTGGGGTCACTTCCGAGCGCCACTAGACTGCATTGAAGGGCACATTTAGTGCCTTCCTTGCATTAACCAGTCTGCCCAGTTCAGGAGCCATTGGCTCCCACTCTGCTGCAAAACTGCACAGGAGAGTGTCCACCCTCCTGTCCAGCTCCTCCTTAGGGAGGTGCCCAGAGCTCTTCCAGGTGACCACTTGATTCTGCCATGTTGCAACCTGTCCTTTAGGAGCGACTGACTGACTAAGGCAGCTGAGTAGCGTTCCTGACACCCCCTGATAGGGGGTCACCTCAGAAGAGGTCCTTCCCCTTTCTAGCGTTGCTTAAGGGCTCCCCTGAGGGTGGGTCTTTAGTTTCATCCCAACAACAACTTCAAGATCCGACTGCATGTCATCTAAAGACTGTTTAAAGACTCTTAAGCTGGTGGACACTGGAACTCTGCTGTTCATCAAGCCAGGACCAAAGATAAGACAAGACTGCTCTCGTGGGAAGATTCCTGCTGCATCTTCGTCCCTGTGCTTCTTCAAGTTCTGCAATTCCGTGGTCATGCATCCTCCGGGTCACATAGGACTCAATCTGCATCCAAGCAAAAAGGATTCTCCCTTGGAGTGAAGGAGTCACTTTCCTGCATCTGTAGGCACCTCGAATAACGATTTGCTTATCCTGTGTCCCAAGGACATAGCACGTCTCTGCTACACAGGTGTTGGTTTGTTGGTTCTCCGAGGCCTGAACTGTCTTCCCTGCAACTTGGACAACTGAGCACTGCGTCTGTTCGCCGCTGCCAAGGCTTGCTGGCCCGCCTAAAAATAGATCTTCAAGCTCTAAGAAACCCCAGCCTCCAACATTGCAAAGCTCCAAGAATTACACTCTGCCTGCATACTCTGCATCATGGGACTTCATCTCCTGTTTGCTGTTGAGGCTCCCCTGCGACTCACTGTGCCTGCTGCCATGGTGTCCTCCATGGGGCTTCATGGATTCTGATGGTCTGGCTCAGACTTACTCTGACTGGGTTAGTCCTACAGACCTTGCTGGTCTGCAGCATAGCATCTACTCCAACTAACAGCTGTTAGCGTTTGCCAAGGCTTGTTGGTGGTCCTGGCGGCCATTGATCTTCCTGCACTCGTGGACCGGTGTGGGACAGCTTTTGGACAGCCTGTGCCTGGTCTCCACAGTTGCTGCTTCAACCTCACAGTTCTACAGCAAGACCCTGCGACAAGGACTGGTATTGTGCTCCTGTACCTCCTGGTGGTGTGGACTCTGTCCTCTATGCTTTCAGGTTTTTCTAGTCTGGGTTCCACATCTGGGTTCCACCGACCTGGCCCATGAGACTATAGCTGCTGATCCTCTACGAGCCTACATTGGCATCAACGAGCAGTTCCGACACCATTTAACCCCTATGCACCCGGGCTCCTTGGTGCCGGTATCCGGGTTTCCTGGGTATCCATGGATGGGGTGACTCTCCAATCTTCCTTGATCGGAGTGGTTCTTTTGGAAGGGTCCTAGAGCAGTAATGTCAGGAAATCCCTGCACCGTCGGGGAAAAGTCATCCGCGACTACAACGGACTTCAAGTCCCAGAAAGCAATGCGGGCGGAGCGTTATGCAACATTGAGTAGTGGTTGGATAACGCAATTACTGAACGCCTATATAGGCGGTACTTGGGGGAGGAACGGTGTCGGATATTGTAGTATCCACTCGACCTTCCACCAAGCTGTTCCTGTGTACCCGTTGTGAGACAAAACCCCGCTGGATCCAAAGACTAAGACGGAGGTGGGTCGAGAGAGTCTCCCCGGGCCGTTCTTAGTTTGTACGTCCTGTGTCTTCGTTGTGCGCATCCAGGAACGCTTCCTTGCTGCTTCTGACTCGGACGAGTCGGGAAGCCTGCCTGTGTCCTCGGAAGCGGAGAACCTTGCCACCGCTGACTACGAGGAGTCAGGATATCGAGACTTTGGGGTAACTACGCGAGGACTGGTTGGTGTGAGCCGACGCTCCCAGCCTGTCCCCTCGCAAGGGAAAACACAGCGGTGACGCACACCCGGAGGTGTTTGTAGCGTCCCGCTGTAAGCGAGGAAGAGGTCGAGCGGCTGCTCCCTTCAGGTCGAGACCCCGGCTGGGTGTCTCCCTGTCTCCTCAGTGACTCTCGTCTTTGGCATTAGGTATTGTGAAAACACAGCGGTGACGCACACCCGGAGGTGTTTGCAGCGTCCCGCTGTAAGCGAGGAAGAGGTCGAGCGGCTGCTCCCTTCAGGTCGAGACCCCGGCTGGGTGTCTCCCTGTCTCCTCAGTGAGAGAAGCCATTGGAACCACGGAACCCCCCGAGACACATCGAGTGGCATTGTCGGCCACTGTGTTTCTGCCCTCTGTTGGCATACGTCGGGACCGGCGTATTTGCAGAGGACAGGGTAACGTATACCGGCTGGAGTACCAGCGACCTCTCACAGTATTGGTTTCGAATAATGTATGTACAATAAATAACCAAGCATAGAGCCTTGTCTTGTCCTGATTTGCTGTGTCTGTCTCGACCCTGAGACCCCCTAGGTGTTACATAATATCCGACCTAATAACCTTAACAGTCTCCTGGTCGGTTCCAGACATGGCAACACTGGATGACGTCTTGGCCGCATTGGCCGCTATGCAAACAGAGCTCACGGCCTCAAGGCAGGAAACCGCAGATGTACGGGCTAGGCTCGACGCCATACAACTAGACCCCTTAGCGCCCGACGCTTCCCGCACGACACAGAGCCCCTCGGTGTTGGTGGAAATGCCGGTTGCTGTTCCCTTGGCGCCCCCGGAGAGATACAACGGGGATCCCAACACCGTGCAAGTGTTCCTTACGCAGGTGGCCCTGCATCTGTCCTGCAAGCCTAAGGCCTTTCCGACGAGCCAAGCCAGGGTGGCTTTTCTGATATCATACTTGGCTGGTAACGCCGCACAATGGGCTGTACCATTTGTGTGCCGTGACGACCCCATCCTCTGTGACTGGGGGGCATTTCGCGAGGAATTCCTCAAGGTGTTTGACCGAAGGGCAGACTCATACACCGCGGACCGCGAGATGTTGGAATTAAGACAAGGTTCCAACGATCTGGTGCAATACCTCAATGCGTTTCGCCGGCTGGTGGCGGAGACCAAGTGGCCGGTAGCGAAACAAACCGCGCTGTTTCACCAAGGGCTGTGCGACGAGCTAAAAGATGTGGTTGCTCAAATCGATCCACAACCCAAGACATGTGAGGTCCTTATCAACCTGGTGTTGAGGTTGGATCACCGGCTTGGCGAAAGAAGAGGCGACACCAGAAGAAAAGGGAAGGCTCTTCCGACTTATTCAACGGTGGGAAGCCCTGATCCCACTGCCTCAACCAAGGTCGAACCCATGGACATCGGTGCCGTTAGGGCCAGTCTCACGGCAACTGAAAAGGAATCCCGCCGTAAACAGGGGCTGTGTCTGTACTGCGGCAAGAAAGGGCACTATGTCAGGGAGTGTCCGGCCAAGCCAAAGAGCACACGGTATAGGAACAACCGGTCGGTGTCAGCGGTGCTGGACGTCCCGGCGGAAAACTAGAGGACTCCCAGACCAACGAAGGGGCATCTAGGAGTCACGAGTACATCCCTTCACTGTCTAATTCTGTGTCCCAGGGACAAAGGCACTTGTTCATCACGGTGCATGTAGGAGTGCATGACCAGTGGATACCAGTGGTGGCCATGGTGGATTCGGGGGCGACAGGCATGTTTATGGACAACAACGAGGCAAGTAGGCTGGGGCTGGTGCTTATACCCAAGGATGTTCCAGAAGACGTATACGCAGTGGACGGAAGACGTTTGGTGACCGGACCCATAGGGCAGCACACAGGGGGTCTCCTGATGAAGTACGGACGGAGCCATCTGGAGAGGATAGACTTCAACATTATCAGGGCACCCCAATACGGAGTCATCTTGGGTCTTCCGTGGTTACAGAAGCATAACCCAGCTGTGGATTGGCCGACGCATACCATAGAGATGAGGTCCCCGTTTTGCCGGTTGCACTGCGGGATGAGGCAAGAACAACCCTTCACTGATCCGAGCGGAAGTCAGACAGTAGCCACGGCAGCAGAAAAGGATGTTATGCTCCCCCGAGCCTATCACAAATACGAAGACGTCTTCGATGAAGTAAAAGCGGAGGTGCTCCCTCCGCATCGGATGTATGATTGCCAGATCGATCTGGTCCCAGGGGCCAACGTGCCCAGCGGCAGATTGTATGCCTTGACAGAACCGGAAAACGAGCATCTCCGAGGGTACCTGGATAAGCTCTTGGGGCTGGGATTCATATGACTGTCAAAATCCCCCGCCGCCTCGCCGCTCTTCTTCATTCCGAAGGCTAACGGGGAGCTGAGAGCCTGTGTGGACTTCAGGGCGTTGAATGCCATCACCATAAAGAACCGCTACCCCTTACCGCTCATAAGTGTTCTCCTGGAGCAGGTCAAGAAGGCGAGGATTTACACCAAGTTGGATCTAAGAGGGGCTTACCATCTGGTGCGCATGAGGGACGGCGACGAGTGGAAGACTGCCTTCAAGACCCGGTTTGGCCTCTTTGAGTACCTCGTCATGCCGTTCGGGCTGTGCAACGCACCGGCCGCCTTTCAATATTTCCTGAACGAGGTGTTTCGGGAGGAGATGGATAGATACGTCGTGGTATACATAGACGATATCCTCATTTATTCGGCCAATGAGGAAGAACATATCAGACACGTCTCGGCGGTACTCCAGAAGCTGAGGGAGAACATGCTGTTTTGCAAACTCAGCAAGTGTGACTTCCATGTCACATCTGTAGAGTTCCTGGGAGTGATGCTAAGCCCGAACGGACAGGAGATGGCGGAACGCAAGATCAAGGCGGTGAGAGAGTGGCCCACCCCCCAAGGAGTCAAGGATGTCCAATGCTTTATTGGCTTTGCCAACTTCTACAGGCGGTTCATCGACGGCTTCTCAGGGCTGGTGGCACCGATCACACATCTGCTCAGGAAATCGGCTGAGTTCGTGTGGTCCCAAGAAGCTCAGTGTGCCTTCGAAGCCTTGTAAAGCGCCTTAGGCAAAGCACCGGTGTTGGCACACCCGGATCCGGCCCTTCCTTATGTAGTAGTAGCCGACGCCTCGGACGTGGCCATAGGTGCTATATTGTCGCAGCGCAACACCGACACGGGATCGCTTCACCCCGTGGCGTATATGTCCCGCAAGCTCAACGACGCTGAGCGCAACTACCATATAGCGGAGAAAGAGCTTCTCGCGATCAAGGACGCCTTCGCTGAGTGGAGGCATTGGCTGATGGGGGCCAGGCATGTGGTGACGGTGTACACCGATAATCGGAACCTGCAGTTTATGACGGCAGCAAGACACCTTTCTCCTCGGCAGTTGCGGTGGATGATATTCTTCACTGGATTCAACTTCCACATAACCTATCGTCCTGGGACTGAAAACCTGTAGGCAGATGCACTGTCACGACAATCCGCTGTCAAGGACCCTCCGCAAGAGGCTTTGCATTCAATCATTCCCCCTCAGATGGTGTTGGGAGTGATTCAACCTGACACCTTCCTTAAAGGGATCCAGAGAGGGATCCGGTCGTTCACTTGGAGGAAGTGGCTTCACAGTCACAAGGAATGGCAAGTGAGAGACGGTATACCTGTAAAAGGCAGATGCCTACTGATACCCACGCCTAGACTGAGAAAACAGGCGTTTGAGTGGTGCCATGACTCCCCATGTGCGGGACATTTGGGCTACGAGAAGACGGTGGCCAGCATGGGACGCCATTTCTGGTGGCCCGCCATGAGAGCGGATGTTAAGATGTGGGGGAAGGCCTGCACCACGTGTGCAACCATGAAGGCGGATCACAGCAAGACCCAAGGGCTCCTTCGTCCCCTTCCTACCCCGAATCGACCATGGGCGAATATATCGTTGGACTTCGTGGTAGGTTTGCCAAAGGATCAAGGCAGGACGGCGATACTAGTGGTCGTGGATTACCTGACCAAGATGGGGCACTTCATCGCATGCAAAAAGGTCCCTACGGCAGGAGAGCTAGCAAAGGTACTGCTAACTAACGTGGTGAGATTACATGGCCTGCCCGAGGTGATCGTCTCGGATAGGGGGTCGCAATTCACGGCGCAGTTCTGGAAAACATGGTGCAAGGCGTTGCACGTCCAGACCGCGATGTCCACCAGCTACCACCCCCAGACGGAACACCTGAACCAAACTCTAAAGCAGTACCTACGCTGTTTTGTGGAACAGGGTAAGGAAGAATGGGTCGATCTGCTCTGGATCGCTGAAATAGCGTATAACAATGCCACTCACAGCTCGACTAAGTCATCCCCATTCTACAACAACTATGGGCAACATCCAAGGTTCTTGCCCTTTATCCATCCTCACCGAGAGAGCAAAATACCAGCCACAGCAGATCGGGTAGCAAACATCAAGGACATCTTGTTGCGCTCCAGGGCCTTCCTGATAGAAGCTAAACAGAGGTATAAAGCTACTGCGGACAGGAGAAGGAGGCCTGGACCGTTATACAGGCCGGGGGACCACGTTTGGATATTCACTTGGAACATGAGGTTCCGTAAGCACAGCGTCTTCCATCCTAAATTCATGGGGCCTTACAGAATCACCAAATGCATGGGACCATTGAATGTGAAGGTGTGCCTACCCCAGACCTTGCGAATCCATCCTGTGTTCCATGTTTCACTGCTCAAACCAGCATCGAACGTGAAGAAAGCGAAGCCCAGAACAATAGTGGTGGAATCGGAGGTGGAGTATGAGGTCGCTGGTGTCCTTGCTTCCAAATGGCGATGGGGAAAGTTGTGGTACCTGATAGCCTGGAAAGGATATGGACCTGAGGAGCAGTCCTGGGAGCCGGCTGAAGCGGTGCACGCACCGCGCCTGGTTTCGTTGTTTCATCGTCGCTTCCCTTCCAGCGCAGGCCCCGTGGGGAGAGGCTGAGGGAAGGAGGATGTACTGTCAGGAAATCCCTGCACCGTCGGGGAAAAGTCATCCGCGACTACAACGGACTTCAAGTCCCAGAAAGCAATGCGGGCGGAGCGTTATGCAACATTGAGTAGTGGTTGCATAACGCAATTACTGAACGCCTATATAGGCGGTACTTGGGGGAGGAACGGTGTCGGATATTGTAGTATCCACTCGACCTTCCACCAAGCTGTTCCTGTGTACCCGTTGTGAGACGAAACCCCGCTGGATCCAAAGACTAAGACGGAGGTGGGTCGAGAGAGTCTCCCCGGGCCGTTCTTAGTTTGTACGTCCTGTGTCTTCGTTGTGCGCATCCAGGAACGCTTCCTTGCTGCTTCTGACTCGGACGAGTCGGGAAGCCTGCCTGTGTCCTCGGAAGCGGAGAACCTTGCCACCGCTGACTACGAGGAGTCAGGAAATCGAGACTTTGGGGTAACTACGCGAGGACTGGTTGGTGTGAGCCGACGCTCCCAGCCTGTCCCCTCGCAAGGGAAAACACAGCGGTGAAGCACACCCGGATGTGTTTGCAGCGTCCCGCTGTAAGCGAGGAAGAGGTCGAGCGGCTGCTCCCTTCAGGTCGAGACCCCGGCTGGGTGTCTCCCTGTCTCCTCGGTAACTCTCGTCTTTGGCATTAGGTATTGTGAAAACACAGCGGTGACGCACACCCGGAGGTGTTTGCAGCGTCCCGCTGTAAGCAAGGAAGAGGTCGAGCGGCTGCTCCCTTCAGGTCGAGACCCCGGCTGGGTGTCTCCCTGTCTCCTCAGTGAGAGAAGCCATTGGAACCACGGACCCCCCGAGACACATCGAGTGGCATTGTCGGCCACTGTGTTTCTGCCCTCTGTTGGCATACGTCGGGACCGGCGTATTTGCAGAGGACAGGATAACGTATACCGGCTGGAGTACCAGCGACTTCTCACAGTATTGGTTTCGAATAATGTATGTACAATAAATAACCAAGCATAGAGCCTTGTCTTGTCCTGATTTGCTTTGTCTGTCTCGACCCTGAGACCCCCTAGGTGTTACAAGTAAAAATACAAATTCGACTTACCCTGTGTTATCCTATGGATGTCTGACTTGGTGTAATCACTACGCACCCAGGCGCCTTGTGGTCCCTGGCTATAACCTTGGGAGGTTCTGTGCTTTACCGGGGCTCCCTCATCATTGGGTATTAGACCAGTTTTGGTATATGCCCCCCTCCATGGCATATGTATTTTCCTATGGCACTTACCTGTTTCTGAAGAATTTCTTGTGTATATTTGACATCTCTGAGTAGGAGATATACCACATTAATGTCTAGTGTGTGCTAATAAATACCAATTATTTTATACTCACCTGATGTGGTTCTTTATGTGTAAGCTTGCTGACTTTTTATAGTTGTAAATGCATCCACTTTACACCCACCTAAATAAGCCTTAGACCTAAACACTATCAGTAAGGGTTGCCTGGATTTATTAAGAAATGCACCCAGAGGGCACTTTAGCGGAGCACCCTGAGCTCAAAGGCCCACTTGTGACCTGAGTCCCCATTTGGGAGCCCCAAGTCCCTGTGTGCAGCCTCTTTTCGGGCAACCCCTTCTCCAAGCGCGCCCGCCACCGGCCTCACCAGCACCCTACTCCTGGTAGAACCAGTGCGGCTCCGATGAATAGCTGGTACTACTTTGAACCATGGCCCACTACTATCCCGGATATGACAAAAGGTGAATCCCTGAGACCAACTGTACCTACCTTCATGCATCTTTTACTCCCATAGAATTGCATTGTGAGTAAAAGCACACAGGTTTGAACGTTTTACTTACCTGTGAATATTTCTATGAAAAACTGTACTCAACTTTGAATGTAGTTCTTGGTGTGTGTATGTGTATATATATATATATATATATATATATATATATATATACCTACTGGCGGTCGCCAGTAGGTATATATAGTTAGGATTTTTTCCCTATGGGATTTTTGAAAATTCTATGTCTAATAACTTTGGCGTTTGTGGACGGAATTGGCTGAAATTTTCGGGAAAATGGAACATTTTGTTTCTGAGCAGCCCTTGGAAATTTGGGGGGGTTTCGTCAAGGGGGGGCCGAGAAAAAAGGGGGGTCCCAAAACGTGTTTTTAACATTGAGTTTTCCATAGGGCGGTTGGCCTCACTTTTAGCCCGAACGGCTGAATGGATTTCCATGAAACTTGGCAAAATTGTAGGGACTGGTAGCCCGATGTGCCTTTTCTAGGTCTCAATATATGTGCTCCAGTGGATTTTGAGAAATTAACGTTTAAAAAAAGATATATATCTGTAAGCGCGCTCCGGGCAGCGCTCCGGTCCGCGGACCTTAAGCGTACCGGAACTTCGCGTAGCTAAGCTGATTGGCTCTCCGGTGTCTGTCAACATTCTAAACAGTCCGGAGCGGCCGCCATCTTGTCTCTCGGTAGGATTGAGAGACAAGAGGAGGCCAAAACAAAGGCGAAAATGACCATAAGGAGGCATACTAGATCCTCCCTGACCCCCTAGGTTTAATGTGGAGGTTTTAAAAGGGCCCCGCGGGGCAAAAAAAACAAAAAAAAAATTTTGTTTTTTTTGCACGGGGAGCGCCCGGTCCGCGAACCGGGAAGCGTTCTGGGCAGCGTACTGCAATGAAAAATGAATGATAGACTTTTCAAATGCTGTATGTTAATTGATTGTTGTTTTTGTTGATTATTTTTTATTTTCTTTATTTTTTAAGCATTTTTTTTTAATGTGATTGTGTTTCATAATTTATTAAACTTTCTAACATTTCATTGTCAGAAATTTCATAATTATCATGGAATATACATTGTAGTCTCTGAGGGTGTAAAATGTCCTCATTTGCAAGGAGGTTATCTACTGCTTGTACACATTGCAGTAGTTCATTGTCCCAAGTTTCATCGAAAAATTCAATGTCAATTTGATCAATTGTATCAATCAATTCTTGGCTGCTCTCTTGCAGGTCCATTTCAAAAGAAACTTGGTTTTCGCCTTCCATTTTGCCTGAAATTTGGATTAAAAAAATATATATTAGTAGAGATAGGGCAATGTTGGGAATAATTTTAGATAGGCATTTTTTATCAGTGAATTTATCTTTGGGCAGTGTATAGTATCAGAGTGGAAGTAGGAATATAAAAAAGTGTATGTGATTTAACGTAAGTAAATTCATAATTATACAAGAGAAGCCTAACTCCATCCATAACTATAACATAGAAGTCTCTCTAAATCTATAACTACTACAGAGGGATAGTATATATCTATCAGAAAAAGTTTACCATATTAACTTATAGTGCACAATATACTTCAGTTTTAAAAATAAAAACTTACCTTTAGAAAGAAGTTGAAGGAATTAGTGAAAATACTATTGAAATGTACAGCAAGAAGTAGTAGTCAAAATGGCTGTGTTTTCTTCTCTTCCTTTATATATATTCAGGTATATAACCAATGAAATGTCAGGTAAAAAAAATAGAAAATGAAAGTAACATTTTCATTGGTTGTCAATTCCAACACTTCAGATGTGTTTTGTGAAGTAATTTACCTCAGGGTATTTAGAGAGGTCTACAGGCTAAATGACTAAATGCAATTCCAATCAAATTTGTGAAAATGGTAGGGATTGGTATGTAGTATGAGCTAATCTATATTTGGTGAAATTGTCTCCAGTGGCTTTTCTGTGAACTACTTTCCCACCTTTTTTGATGGTGCGCTTCCCAGAGAGCGACCCGGTACGCGAACCGTTGAGCGCCCCGGTTCGCGAACCTTAAGCGTTCCGGGAGTCCACCATTTTGTGTTTCGGTCGAATTAAGATACAAGATGGAGGGCAAATAATGTTCAGAATGGGTAGAAGGGGGCACGGTAGAGTTATCTTGACCCCCTAGGTTTTCTGAGGGTGGGTGAGGAGGCTTATATGTGCGAAAAAAAAACATTTTTAAAAAAAATTTCGCGAGGTTAGCTCCCGGTTCGCGTACCGGGTAGCGCCCCAGGGAGCGTACTTTGTTGGAAATTAGTGAAAAATGTTAGAGTAAAATAATAATTGTGAGTGATCAGATGTAGGGTAGCTCTGAGAAGAGCTTTTGGGTTTATGGTACATTTAGGTACTTATAAGTAGGTACCAATGCACATTCTTAAATTCAGAGTGAAAATTCTGTTGCCCTCATCTGAGAAGTGAACTCCATCTCCTCTGTAGATATCTTGCATGTAGTAACGCAAGTTATTGTTGTACAGGGAGCCCATTCCATGGTCTCTCATGTAAGCTGAAACAGATTTGTTTACATGCTTCCTCGACTTCTCAATTTGTGGACAAAATTGGTTTGACCACCTCCATTTCTGTCTTTGGCATATATTTGAATATACCAAGGCAGTCTGAGGAAAAAGTGCCATTAATTGCTCAAAGGTGTCCTTTAAAAGCATTTCCAGACCTACACCAGTCAAAGTGCCCAAGTCATTACCTCCACAGTGCACAATTAACAGGTCAGGTTTGGGCAAATGCATAAAGGTTTTCACCAATGGTATCAATTGGTGACATTTTAATCCTCTGTGGCCAAACCACTTAATTTCCACATCTTGTAAATTGAGGTTAGGTAATTTCCTGTTTTCAACGTACCTTTGAGCCCAGTGAATATAACTATGTCCAACAATCCAGACAGAAAACATGGTGAGAGAAGGTTCTCGATTTTGGAAAAGGGGGGTGGCGATGGACAGAGTTTCTGAATGATGCAGAATACTCTTACCAAGTCAATAGATCATGGTTTTAATCCATCACCGTTTTTTAGCTCACTGCACCATCCCAGCTCAGAACCTGGCTATATGCAAATTAGTCTGTTCCTGTCCCAGTGCATGATGGGAACAGGGCAAACCAAACTACCAAGCCAATTCTTATACTGGGAAGGAAACAAGCTTCCGGGGACCGGTTTCTGGCATCACAGCCTTCTTCGGCCCGGCTTGCTTGAATCCTGATGGTGCAATGAGCAAGGGACTCACGTCTGAGTATACCCTCCCACACATAGTGTGGATAAAACCGATTTTGGAAAAGGGGGGTGGCGATGGACAGAGTTTCTGAATGATGCAGAATACTCTTACCAAGTCAATAGATCATGGTTTTAATCCATCACCGTTTTTTAGCTCACTGCACCATCCCAGCTCAGAACCTGGCTATATGCAAATTAGTCTGTTCCTGTCCCAGTGCATGATGGGAACAGGGCAAACCAAACTACCAAGCCAATTCTTATACTGGGAAGGAAACAAGCTTCCGGGGACCGGTTTCTGGCATCACAGCCTTCTTCGGCCCGGCTTGCTTGAATCCTGATGGTGCAATGAGCAAGGGACTCACGTCTGAGTATACCCTCCCACACATAGTGTGGATAAAACCGATTTTGGAAAAGGGGGGTGGCGATGGACAGAGTTTCTGAATGATGCAGAATACTCTTACCAAGTCAATAGATCATGGTTTTAATCCATCACCGTTTTTTAGCTCACTGCACCATCCCAGCTCAGAACCTGGCTATATGCAAATTAGTCTGTTCCTGTCTCCTGCAGTCAGATGAAGTGTGGCAATGAAATGGCAGTTGAAAAAATGAGAGTTTAAAATAAAAAAAAATGTGGAGTTTCTGTGTTCATGAAGCAGTAACAGTGATTGGTGGATTTTGATTGCTGAAAACAGAAAGTTAGGGTGCACGGATGTGTTCTTTGAAAGATGTATTTTGAATGGTCAATAAAAAATCATTAAATGAAAGAATGCACTGGATATGCAGGTGCACTGAGAGTTCAGAGTTCAATTGCAACAAAGTTGTGTGAACTTGCAAACACCAGAAGTCTTCCAAGAGGTGGTTGCCATGCAGAAAAGACAGAAAGGGCAGAGGGGGGAAGGGTTTTCATTTGAAAAAAAGTGAGGGAAGAGTTTTGATTGGGTGACATGAGAAATATGTGTGAAGAATTACAGCATTTCTGTGGTTTTGATAGCTGCAGACTCTGGAGTGCATACCTTTTGCTCTGCTGAAGACAAATTGGTGTGTTTCTGAGACTGTTTTCAAACTCAAAGTATTTGCTAAGGTGAGAAAATATTTCTTTAATTTAGATAGAGAATAGTGTGCTTTAAGGAGAAAATTATGAATTATGTGGCGCAAATTGCTTGTAAATATGCTCCCACCTGTGCATGGAAAATTTAGATTTTGAATGTTTGTGTTACATAGCCATGTTAAAAGTGACCCAACCATGCAGGAAAGGCAATCAAAAAACGCTTTTATGTGTCTTAAGGACATTTTAAGTAATTTTCCCATGTGCAGTGTTTTGAAATTATGATTTGAAAATCGTTTTTGGGGAAAAGGAATTGTTTTTAAATTTATGACAAGGACATAATGGTGTATGCTTCTTTATAAGGCAATTGACTGTCCCTGATGTTATTTTTCCCATTTTAGTGTAAGACCTTTGTCTGTGGCGCAAATTGCTTGTAAATATGCTCCCACCTGTGCATGGCAAATTTAGATTTTGAATGTTTGTGTTACATAGCCATGTTAAAAGTGATACAAACATGCTGCAAAGGCAATCAAAAAACGCTTTTATGTGTCTTAAGGACATTTTAAGTAATTTTCCCATGTGCAGTGTTTTGAAATTATGATTTGAAAATCGTTTTTGAGGTAAAGGAATGTTGTTAAAATTTATGTGCGCCATATGCCCCCAAATTTCTTTTTCAGGGGTGCAGCAGGGTGTTATTGAGACACCCCTGCAGCTTTGGAAAAATTCCTAATTTGCGATGAGCAAATTGTTAATCGCAAATTGCACCTTCATTTATATGAGCCTCCTAGCCCATGGAAATGAATGGGTAATTTGCAATTAGCAATTTGCTCATCGCAAATTTGGAATGGTAAAGAATCGCTATTTATTCCTTAAAATTCGCTATTTTGGAAATGCAAAATAGTTATATGATACATATGGCGGTTGATGTCTAAGAAGATAAGAAGCTTAGGGATACATTTATGATGACTGGCGCAATGAAGTTGACATCACTTACTTCATTGGTAGAGCTTTACATGTATTATGTCCTCTGTATTCTTCATCAAGCGTAACTTTAATCTGCAATCCTGAGTAGGCCTCACCTTAAACAAACCTCTGGATAGGCCACATCTTATTGTCATCCTGAATTAATCATTTAAAATGCTAGGGACAGATTTATGATAGGTGTATGCCTCTTTTGCGCCACTTAGAAAACACTGTCCATGGGGAAATGACTTAAAATGTCCTTAAGACACATGAATGTGTTTTTTTAAAACGTTTGCAATTTTTTTGGGTCACTTTTAACATGGTTATGTGACTCAAACAGTCAAAATCTAAATTTGCCATGCTCAGGTGGGAGCATATTTACAAGGAATGTGCTCCATGGGGAAAGGTCTTATAATGTAATATGGGAAAAATGACATCAGAGACACTGAAATGCCTTATAGAGAAGCATACACCATTATGTCCTTGTCATAAATTTGCAAACCATTACTTTTCCCCAAAAACGATTTTCAAATCATAATTTCAAAACACTGCACATATGGAAATGACTTAAAATGTCCTTAATTCAAAATTTGCTATTCCTTATTTTGCGATTGCACTGAAGGATTTGCAAATTTTACGATTCCTTAAATGCAATGTATCAAACAAAAAATATGTAAAAAATGATATTAAGGATTTGGAAACTACCACCAACTTCTAGTTTGTGGTAATTTGCGAATTCTTTTCAAAAAGCATTTTTTTCTAAAAAACAAAAGGTCCCATATGACGCCCATACATGTCCTTAGGGCATGTATGTGTGCCATATGCCCCCAAATTTCTTTTTCAGGGGTGCAGCAGGGTGTTCTTGAGATACCCCTGCACGCTTGAAAAAATTCCTATTTTGTGATGAGCTAATTGCTAATTGCAAATTGCAACCTTCATTCCTATGAGCCTCCTAGCCCATGGAAATGAATGGGTAATTTGCAATTAGCAATTTGCTCATTGCAAATTAGGAATGGTAAAGAATTGCTATTTATTCCTTAAAATTTGCTATTTAGGAAATGCAAAATAGTTTGATGGTACATATGGTGGTTCATCTGTAACAAGATAAGAAGCTTAGGGATACATTTATGATGACTGGTGCAATAAAGTGGACATTACTTACTTCATTGGTAGGCCTTTACATGTATTATCTCCTCTGTATTCTTCATCAAGCGTAACTTTAATCTGCAATCCTGAGTAGGCCTCAACTTAAACAAACCTTTGGATAGGCCACACCTTATTGTCATCCTGGATTAATCATTTAAAAAGCTAGGGACAGATTTATGATAGGTGTATGCCTCTTTTCTGCCACTGTGCGTCACTTTTATGATGCAGCGGCGGTGGAAAAGATTTGCTATGAGGCGACAACATTACAAATTGATGCATTTAGGCAGATATGTCATGGTGTAAAAAAAACGTACCACATGAAACCGATGCAGCAGTGATGCAAAAGATGCACCATGTCGCAAGACAGGCCTCACTTGGGGCCATATGTATCAAGCTAATTAGCATTCGCAAAGATCAAAATTCTACGAATTTCGGCCTTTGCAAATGTAAATTAGACAAATGGTATGTATCAAACAAGTTTGATGCAAAATAAGGAGTAGCAAAATTTGCTATTCCTTATTTTGCAATTGCACTGAAGGATTTGCAAATTTTGTGACTACTTAAATGCAATGTATCAAACAAAAAATATGTAAAAATGACATTAAGGATTTGGAAACTATTGTGGTAAATTGGTGGTAATTTGTGAATTCTTTTCAAAAAGCTTTTTTTTAAAAAAACAAAAGGTCCCATATGACGCCAACACATGCCCTTAGGGCATGTATGTGTGCCATATGCCCCCAAATTTCTTTTTCAGGGGTGCAGCAGGGTGTTCTTGAGACACCCCTGCACCCTTGGAAAAATTCCTAATTTGTGATGAGCAAATTGCTAATCGCAAATTAAACCTTCATTCCTATGAGCCTCCTAGCCCATAGAAATGAATGGGTAACTTGCAATTAGCAATTTGCTCATTGCAAATTAGGAATGGTAAAGAATCGCTATTTATTCCTTAAAATTCGCTATTTAGGAAATGCAAAATATTTTGAAGATCACTGTTATTGTTTTACTGTTTGGTAATAATGGTTAATAACATTTTTTAATATATTTTACCACAGATTTAACTGCAGATTATTTCAAGATTTCACCATGCCTACAATAGAAAGACAGAGAAAGGCTGCAAAACGTCAAAGACAGCAGGTGAAAAAAAATAAGCAGCAGTCCTCTAACAAAAAGATTTGTCAAGTCACGAAGAAAGCACCGGGTAAGAGCACAAAACAATTCATAAGAAATATGTGTAGTAAAAAAAATATTACTACAGAAAATGTTTCAGTCCATAAAACGAGAAGGAAATCAAATGGAAAGGAAAGACCAATGAAAAATGTTACTGCTAGAGCAAGAGATAACTCTGTGCATGATAGTAGAAGGAAACAACAGTTTAGGGAGATTCGTAAACGAATGTTCCGCAACAGGATAATTGGCAATTTGTTAAAAAATATTAAAAAACGTCAACAGAAACTGGTTTTTTATAAGAGAAAAAAAAAAGTTGAGAAAGTTATTGATCAGGCATTTGAAATTAAACGTAAGTTATTTATTTTGATAATCAATAGAATTAGGAAGCTAAACAAGGCAATTTATGATTTCAAAAGAAATAGTAGATGGAAGAGAATAGTTAATCGTAGTAATTTTTGTGAAGTTTTTTCTGGAGAATGGATGCATAGTTCAAGCTGTGAGGCATTTTTTAATGAGGAGAGTTATTTCCAGGATAATGATTTGGTGCATGCAGTTGACACCAGTGGTCGTGCTTATGAAGTGAAAGATGGTTGTCCAGTTGAAAAAGAAAAACTTGTGACAACAGAGGCAGAAGAGGTGTTAGGTAATGAGGTTTTAGGAAGACGTGCTAAGGGTCCTGTGTACACCTGGAAGTGTAGTAGTATTTGCAGTGTGCGACAGGATTCCATCAATTTGCTTTGTGATTTTGTACGGTCATTTAATAAGAAAAGTTTGAAGCAGAAAATAAGGTTGTTGCAAGAATTAGATCCTTGCAGAGTGAGAGAAGTGACAGGTTTGCATGGTCATTCACTGGCTTGTCTTTCCAGGAGAGTATGCCAGAGTGTTTTTCATCATTTCAGGATGCTAGCAGTGCATCATAATAAAGTGAGGAAATTAGTTAGAATGTTGTATTATGCTAAGAGTCCAGCAATTATGCTTAAAAAATTATGCGCTGCTCTTTTGCATGGTTCTGAAATAGATGTGAAGAATATATGTGAAGAAATTGAGTTTTGTTACTTTGGAAGTAAAGAGGAGAATGTTGAAATTGAGCAAGAAGAAGAGGGTCATGTGGAAGATAGTGTACAGGTTTCCAGTACAGATAATTTCCAGAGGGAAATTGCGACATTTGAGGTGAAATCAAGTGAGAGGCCTAATTTCACTTGTGTGTGTTGTCGACGCACTTATTATAAGAATCAGACTAAGTTAGTGGATTTATATGCAAAAAGTGAAAGGGAAAATAATAGTGAATGGAAGGATTTTGCAACATACTTGATGGTAGAAAATTGTTTTGATTTGGGATTGGATCAACGTGTGTGTACTTATTGTTGTTGCAAATTAAATCAAAACCAGATGCCTGCTAGAGCAGTTCATAATAATCTGGAATTGGTTGAGATTCCTTCTGAATTGAAGGATTTAAATACTTATGAATCTATTTTGATTCAAAGTATCCATCCCTTTCAGGCTATTGTAAGAATGGCGCCAAAGACAGGGAAATTGCCTCCATCAGATTTACAGAGAGGATTAAAGGGAAGAGTTGTTTATTTGCCTCTAGATTTGAAGAAAAACATTAACACAATTGGAGTAGAAAAAGTGGAAGAGGAACCTCTGGTTATCTTAGTTAATGGGGTTCCGACAAAGAATAAGAAAATATGGCAAGATTTAGTAGATGTTAGGAAAGTTAAAAAGGCAACATTGTATTTGAAAAAAAATAATAAATACTATAAGAATGTATATGTTGCAGAAGAGGAAGTAAGTGAGGAAGGGGATAGCGATTTGTGTGCTGGTCAAATTGAGAAAGTAGAACCCTCTACTAGTGAAGAAATATATGAACATTATAGTGTTCATCCTTTGCATTCCAAGGAAGTCATGGGGAATGCTATTGAGTTGTTTCAAATGAAACAAGCCAAAGGGAGTCCCATTAGTGTTTGGGAGGAAAGTTTGGAAGCTCGGTGTTTCCCACAGCTTTTTCCAACAGGTCAGGGAGGAAGATATGATGAGCGACCTCATCAAATTCCTGCTTCTGAATACCGGACTTTGCGATTGTATGCAGGAGATGCTAGGTTTCGACAATGCATTCCCTATTTGTTTCATCTCCTGTTTGAAAGCGATCTGTCTGGACTGTCATATGCAGTGAACCACATCTTGAAAAGTGGTATACACATGCAAAACATCTCGGCAAGAGACTTTATGGATAAAGTCAATGTCCAAGACAGTATTTTGGATTCTCACCTGATTAATCTCATGGCGTGTCAGCGTGGTACTAATGAGTACTGGTACCGTCGTCATGGTGATTTAAAATGTATGCTGAGGAACTTAGGTACTCCCACATGGTTCCTCACTCTGAGCTGTGCCGAGTATGGCTGGGAAGACTTACTTGAATTTCTACGAGAGGCAAATGCTAACGTAGATAACATCGAATTCAAGACACCCGGAGAACTGTGCTCTTTGGATCCAGTCAATGTATGTAGGTACTTCAATCATAGATTTGAAGCTATGATGTCTTTCATCATGAATAAGAAGAATCCACCTCTTGGAGAGGTGTTGGATTTCTTCTGGAGAAAGGAGTACCAAGCAAGAGGTGCTCCTCATATACATATGTTGCTGTGGATCAAGGATGCACCTAAATTTGGAACGGATCCAGAAGACTCAGTGATGAGTTTCATCCAACAGTATTCTACGTGTGCTGTTCCAAACGCAAAGGAGAAGAAAAGCCAAAGAGAAAAAGTTCTGCGTTTCCAAAGCCATCGATGTGGAAAGTACTGCCGTCGTAAATTCCGAAACAAGGACAAGTTCTACACTAAATGTCGTTTCGGCTTTCCACGACCGGTGATTTCTAAAGGAAGAGTAAACAGTTTGATGTCTTCGCTGCGACACAATGTCATGAAGAAATCACCTAAAAACACTTACAATTTGAAGAGGAACGAAGAGTCCAAGTACATCAACGACTACAACCCGGTGATTTTGTCCATGTGGAATGCTAACATGGATATACAGTTTGTGGCTGATAACTGTATGGCTGTGGCTCGGTATGTGACGTCTTACATCACCAAAAAAGAGAAGACAGAATTGAAGGATATGTGGGAGGACATTTCCCATGAAAAGAGCCTCAGCAAGAAGTTGTACAGTTTCAGTCTGAAGATGTTGTCGCATCGAGAAATCGGAGCGTACGAATGTTCTGACCGGTTGTCTTCAGCAAGTCTCTATGCCAAGTCCAGGAGTATTATTTGGGCGAGTCTTGGTCTTGCAGCAACGCGTAATCGAGTTCTCAAACCTGTGAGGGAAATTGAGTATTTGGCGGAAAAGGAGCCAAACAGTACCGACATTTTGAAGACAAACATGTTGGATACATATTATCCAAATCGAAGCAGTCACCTCGAGAATGTTTGTCTGTATGAGGTTCTGCAAAATTACATATTCAAGAGGAACATCAAAGAAGATACTGAGAAAGGAGTGTATGCTGTAATAGGAAGTGAGGGATGTCTGGTCAAGCAAAAAAAATGCCACTTGGTAAACCATCGAAAATTGAGTGGCGAATCTCCTGAAAAAAAGGAGTTTTTCTATTTAGCACTTTTGCAACTTTTCAAGCCTTGGCGTGCAGAAGAGGAACTGCTTGGAGATTTCCTCTGTTACGAAGACTCTTTCAATGCCGCCAAGGAGACCATAGAATGTCCTGCTTTTCCCAAATATGTAGAAATGTTGAATGCGGAAATTGAGCAGGAAGCAACGATTGCAGCCGAGATTGCCAGAGACAGTTCTCAGGACAGTCAGAGTTCTGCTTCATTGAGTCAGGATCCACTAGGAGGACCTGTTATCGAAAATGAAGCTGCCACTGCTATGAATGAAGTGGAAAGAGCCATGGCACATGCTCAAGAGGATGCGGTTAACTTAGAAGAGTTGGAAAGACAACTCAACGTTGAGCAGAGGAAAATATATGACGAAGTTACCATGCAAATTGATCATGGATTAAGTCATGATAAGAAAGAGTGCTCATGTACGTCGTTGAAGCCTGTCCGACTGTACGTGAGTGGAGAAGCGGGAACTGGAAAAAGTTTCCTCATTAAAGCAATTTCATGCTATTTGCAGGAAAGGACAGAGTCATCGCTGTCTTGTGTTGTCACTGCTCCAACTGGACTGGCAGCACATAATATTAAAGGGATTATTTATTTTATTTATGGAATTTTTAATGCGCAGCTACTACCCAAGGGTGTCTAGGCACATCGTTTACTGATGCTGCCAGTGGAGCATGACAACAAATTACAATATCACAAGCTATCTGGAGATGCTTGTTTTGAAGTTTCAAGAATCTTGAGGAAAATGAAACTTCTTATCATTGACGAAGTAAGCATGGTTTCCAATGTCATGCTTGCCTTTGTGCATTTGAGGATGCAAGAAGTTCTCAAAACAGAGTATGATGTGTTATTTGGTGGCAAACACATCATTGTTTTCGGAGATCTTCTGCAGCTGACACCAGTGAAAGGGCAACCTGTGTTCAAAATGCTCACGCATGAAGATACCAGGAAGTGCCTAGGCAGCATTGGCAACGTCAATATATGGTTAAACTTCAATTATGCTGAACTGCATGAAAATATGCGTCAGGCGAAGGATGAAGTTTACAAGACTATTCTACAAGATGTTAGAATTGGAAAAGTGACCGAGCATGGGAAAGAAGCTTTACATGCACGATTACTGTCAAATTTATATCCAGAACAAGATGTTGTGCCTGAGAATATTTTTCAGAAAATTACTGAGAAGAAATCTGGAATATGTTTGATGCCAACTCTTGCAGAATGTGCCAAATTTAACAACAAAATGTTGCATTTAGAAAAGCAAGAGATTGTGAAACTGGAAGCTATTGATAGAGTAGAGCATATGGGATCAACAATTATTTTGTCTGAGAATCTGAAAACAAAATTGGATTCATTAGAGAAGAGTATATCTAAAACTGCAGGTTTTGAAAAGACTCTGAATGTGTGCTTGAACTGCCGTATAATTTTAAGAAGGAATTTACATGTTGAAAGAGGTCTGGTAAATGGATCAATGGGTAATGTTGTTGATTTTGTGAAATACAGAAATAGAGATGGAATTGAATTTTTAAAAATTAAATTTGATGGCATTGAGGAAGTACAGCTAATTGGTCGTTGTTCTGCTAGATTTTTGCTTGTAAAAGACTTATATGTTCGCCGTAAGCAGTTTCCTGTTTGCTTGGCATATGCGGTGACAATCCATAAATCGCAAGGTTTAAGTGTAGACAGTGCATTGGTGAATATTGGCAGTTCTGTGTTCAAGGAGGGTATGGCATATGTGGCATTGTCACGAGTTAGAACTTTATCGGGATTGTACTTGATTGAGTGTGATGTCACAAACATTAGTGCGGATCTAGATTGTGTTAAGGAATACAATAGGTTAAGAAGAGAGTATGCGCCACATTTGCCTCAGTATCCTTTGTTTGAGAAACGTGTGGTAGGCCGGAAACGAAGAAATGAGAACAATACTGGGGAGGTTGTAGCAAAAAGACAAAAAGTCAATGAACCTAAAATTACAAGCAGAAACAAAAAGGATTCTGTTGAAGATGTTGTTGGTTTTCAGTTTGAAAACAGTTCTGGTGTCAACTGCTATGCTAATGTAGTGGTTAATGTTTTGTTTTCTCTAAAAAATGTAAAAGAAGAGATTGTGGTCAATTCTGATCAAAGATTTAGCAGTTTGTTAAATTCTGTGTTAGAGAAATGTAGCACTGATAGAAGAAACATAGAAAGTGTGTCTGAAATTCGAAATCTGTTAGACAGATGTTCAGGCCAAACACAATTCTCTAAAAATATTCAGCAAGATTGTCAGGAGTTTTTAATGTATATGCTTGATGTATTGCATGCTGAAGGTGTAGATGTAGATCACCTGTTTGGGCTTTCTTATCAATGGCAGCATGACTGCGAGAACTGTATGGTATCAAGTACTACTAGTGTAGACTCAGAAAGATTTATATATTTAACTTTGCCAGACAGTAAATCAGTCTCCTTTAATAAGCTAGTAAAAGCAGCTGATCACAACATGGAGTGTAGCCAATGTAAATCTGAAATGATGTCCACATTATTTATACGAACATATGGCCAGTATGTCATTTTAATGTTCCAACGATGTAGGCCTGATGGAACAAAATTGACAACTTTAATAAAAAATGTTGTAGCTTCGCAGTTGTCAATATCAGGAAGGACTTTTGTAACTGCAGCAATTATATATCATGACGGCCCTTCAATAACATCAGGACATTACACAGCTTATTTAAAGTGTAGAAATGGCTGGTCATTCTGCAATGATTCTGTTTTAATTTTCAAAAAAAAATTGCCGTATGACCGTAAAAACTCTTACCTGGTGTTTTTAAAACCAAAATTTTAGGGAAATAATCTCGGGATGTGCTCTGTGGAATTTCAAGAAGTTCTAATGGCTCCTACACAATTTGGCCTTGAGGATAAGTGTAGTTCAGAGACATAACTTCTAACCATAGGACTGGATGTCATGAAGAAATATGTGCACTTTCAATGAGTTCAGAAAAACTGTTTCTTTTTATAAGCTAATTGAAGCAGCCAATCAAAACATGGAGTAGAGGGAATGTAAGTCTGCAATGCTGTCTACTGTTTTACATTGCTTTGTGATTAAAAATGATGTAGAGAATTAAATAATTGTAGTAGTCATAGAGGTAGTGTAAGTCTGCTTCATAGTAAGCAGTATCAGTGTCATAGGAAATGTAGAACATGACTGAGCAAGAAGGGGAAGATATTACTATTCCAGGATTGTGAAAATTATCTTCAACATTTTAATTCTGAAAGTTGCGGAAATGCCAAATGACGGGATTGGCTTACAAGAAATCCAAGAGTTATAAATGGCTCTGACCAGATTTGGCCTTGTGGAAAATTGTGGTAGAGAGCAAGAAATCATTTATTGCATGTAACGTGTTTTTAAAAACGATGGAGATTTTCTTTCAGAAAGTGGCGGGCTGAAAGTAATAACAGCACAAAAGAGTGTAAGCTGTTCATAGGACATCCTTGGACGTCATGGAAAGTAAGTTAACTTTAAGGAGTTCTGAATTTTGATTTCAGATGTTGTATGGGTTTTTTAAACACAATCATTTTGATTGTGTTTTTTTTTCCCCGCTGTTACATGATGAATACCTTCAAGTCACTGTTTTTAGTGAAATTTGATACATTCTGAGAACAGCAAAAATAAACCATTTAACATGTATAATTAATGTTCTACTTTTTGTACTTATGATATACATTTAGAAATGTGAGGTAGATATGGAGAAACTGAGGCTTCTGTAAGTGTCAAAGTTAATGCTTACAGTGCTGCACTTCTGGGTACTTTTTTTTTTTTTTTAAACTGAATAGGCCTCACCTTAAAGAAACCTCTTGAAAGGACACATCTTATTTGTATCCTGAAAGAATCATTTAAAATGTTAGACACAATTTTATGATGGCTTTACATCTTTTTTGCGCTGCTATTGCATCACTATTGTGAGACATCAGCAGTGCAAAAGATGCACCATGTTCCAAAATAGGCCTCACTTCATCAGCATCAAGATACTGTTTGTTTAAAATATATATCTTTAGCATTGTGTAGGGGACGTATAGCAGCAGAGGCTTCTGTAAATCTCAAAGTTTTTGAAAAACTGTTTCTTCTTGAACCTTTTCCCTTGTCTTTTCAAATTTTTAAATACATGTTTTAATATTTTTGAAATGTTTCTTCTCTCTTTTACAGATTGAACGTATGAAAAAATATTTGAAAAAGTTAACAAGAATTATAAGGTAAATGTTTTCTACTCTTTTAACTCGCAATCCACTGCTGATGATGTCATTGACTATGTCATGAATGATGTAATAAGTGGACATGACTTACTTCATTGGTAGGCCTTCACATGTATTAATGCATACACTGCTGCACTTCTGTGTACTGTTTCATATGCTGAACTACATCTGCACTATGAGATACCTAAGCAAAGGCAACACAGGTGATGTGATTTTGAAATGAGCAAAAGAAACTCCACGTTTTTCAATTACATTACTTGTGTTTTCTAAGTTTACGGATGACATTGTGCAGATGAACTTTAGGTCTGTCTATGGACACAGAAGAGGTCTGGCCGTTGTTCAAGAGTGAAGTGGACATGTTTTACTTCAATGGTAGGCCTTCACATGTATTATCTCCTCTGTATTCTCAAACAAGCATAAATTTGATATGCAACCCTAAGTAGGCCTCATCTTAAACAACATTTTGGAGAGGACACACCTTATCGTCATACTGAATCAATCATTTAATCTATCACATTTAACATCTATTAGTTCTACTGCTTCATTTCTTTAATCCTTACTTTCCTGCGTTTGCTACTTCTCTCATTCCTTTCTCTATTACTTAATTATTCTACTCCTTCCAGTATTTTTCTCAGTCCCTCTCTTCTCATACTTCTTCATTATTATTCACTCATTCTGTCTCTATTAATGTTACTGTTTCTGAATGATCTCAAAAAATTTTTAAAACAAGAACTGTAAGTATAAGGATAGGAAACAGACATTTGTGTTACAAGAAAGACAGCTATAGGAAGTAAAAAAAAGATACTGTTACTTGCAATCCACTGCTGATGATGTCACTGACCATGTCAAGAATGATATAATATGTGACATGATCAGAAGTGGATTGCGGGTAACAGTATGTTTTCTTTACTCCCTGTAGCTGTCTTTCTTTTAACATAACTGTCTGTTTCCTTCCCTTATACTTACTGTTCTTTTTTTAAAACAAATTTTTTGGTTCGCTCCTGGTTCGCGTACCGGAGTGCGAACTGGAAGCGAACTATAAGAAATAGAGATTGGCAGAGTTTCAAAAATTCTACCAATTTTTTTTATAATGGGGAGGTAGTTCTGAAAAGAACTTTTTTTTTGGTTTTTGTTGTTTTAAATTTTTTTTATTATTTTTCTGAACATTTTTTATATTTTTTTTGTTTTTTCTGAACATTTTGTAATTTTTTGTTTTTTGGGGGGGAGGGGGGAAACAAAAATGATTCATTGAGAAGGGCTCAACAGGAGCAACGAAAAAAAGAAGAATTTATTTTTTGGGGCGTTTCGGGCAATCATGATTTCTGATAGCTCTCATTATAAGAATAATGCTTCTTTCTCCGTTGCAAAGTGTTTGGCCGCACCACACGCACACTTGCCTTACTTCCCCCATGTCTATTTGAATGTTCGGGATCACCTCCCTCGCCTCTGGTCCCGATATTTCTTTCACAGCAGATGTTCTCACCATTGCCAGGGGATTTTGTTGTTCATCACGAAGCTGGGCAGCACTATAATTATTTGGGTGCCACCTACTCATATGCCTGTGCATCGTATAATTGCCGAAGCTGTACTTCTTGTCAGTGCCCCTTGACAGTCGATCTTTGCAAATACGGCAAAACACATATCTTGCGTTAACTTTTTTTTGCCCTGCTGGAAATGTAAAAAATTGCCAGATGTAATTTTCTTTTCTATTGTACCTCCTGGGCTCCTCTGGCAAAAACTCAGGCTCTTCCTCCTCTTCCTCCTCTTCTTGATCTTCCTCAAACATTGGTTGAGCAGGTGGTCCTTTCTTCCCTTGAGGAGGTGGGGGTGGTGGTGGGGGAACACTACCTGAAGCAACAATGGAAGCCATTTCTCTATAAAGTAAAAGGGTCTTTCTCTCACCAAGATGAAAGTCAGAGTGAGGAAAGAAGGAGGGGTTTTCATCATTTGGGAAAAGCAAAAGTTCTCAACCAATGAAAAGTGTTATTTTTAGGTCACCTGACCTAGCCTTCCATTATTATGAAACCAAAAGTGAAATGAACCAATGAAAAGTTTTATTACCAAGTCACATGACCTCTCACGCTCATGTTACGCGCTGCGGAACGCTCCCCGGTTAGCTTCCGGTTCGCTGCGCTTCGCGCCTCGGTCCGCGCCCCGGGACACTTCCGGGTGCGCTAACGCGATACGTCACAAGACGCATTACGCGGCAACGCGATACGTCGCGCTTTCGCGCCGCGGATCGCTTCCGGGTCGCTGCGCTTCGCGCCTCGGTCCGCGCCCCGGGGCACTTCCGGGTGCGCTAACGCGATACGTCACAAGACGCATTTCGCGGCAACGCGATACCGTCACTATGTTGATTTCTTACTGGTTCGCGGACCGGGTCGCGGCATCTATTTGAGCTAACGGAAAGCTTCCCGGTTCGCGGACCGGGAGCGAAACAAAAAAAATATTTAAAAAAAATTATTAATAAACATATAAAATATATTTTTATATTTAAAGAAGAATACATTTTACAGCTATAGATATTAGCTTTTAAAAAACCAATGAAATTCATTGAAAAAACCATAGGTTATAGACCATATATAGTTAGGAATTTGCATTTACAAAACCTTGAAAATTCACTGAAAAAACCATAGGTTATACACCATATATAGTTAGGAATTAGCATTTATAAAACCTTATTTTACTCACACAAAACCAATGAAATTCCATATATAGTTAGTGGTACTAACTATATATCACGCACCCGCAATCCACTGCTGATCATGTCACATATGACATCATTCATGACATGGTCAGTGACATCACTGATGACATCACTGATGACATCTCAAATGACATCACTGATGACCTCACTGATGACATCTCAAATGACATCACTGATGACATCACTGATAAAATCTCATTTGACATTAATGATCACATCACTGATGACATCATTCATGTGATAATACGATGAACCTCTTCAGACTCTAATATAACCTTAGATACACTCAGTGTAAACAGACACTCACAGACTGTCACTCATCCATGGAGTTACTTACACACCTAGTCAGTCATGCAAAGAATCAATCACAGCTCCATTTTCACAACTATACAGTTATACACACCTTATTTATTCAAACATATACTAAAACATATTTACTCACTTATACAATCCTGGATACAAGAGCACAATGATCCATACAGCCACTCACACATTCACTGGCTCTTATGCACAGTTATTTATATATGTCAACTCTCACATGTACTGTATTTTACATATGTACTTACTTTGACATGTAGCACTGAGATATGTATTCACTCACCAATACAGTCATGCACACAGTCAACCGCCCATACAGCTGTTTCCACATGCACTTTTGAACCCATACATCTATGCACAGAGTCATACACCTCCCAGCCACCCACACACACTCTCAGTCTCCCATACAAATGCTTGGGCAACCAGTCAATAACCAATATAGTTACTCATATAGCTAATGATCAACACATGCAGCAGTTTACAGAACAACAGACATAATGATGCACAAATTAAGACAGTTTAGTCACTAACCCATGCACTCAGTGAGACAAATTTAACCACTCACTCATACAGTCAGTCATGTACCTACTAAATCCTTCATCCAGACACTTATACATCCACTCATTCTTAAATATGTAAGACATATTTTAACTTTACAGAAAAATACAGTCACTGGATGTTGTCATCAGTGATGTCATCAGTGATGTCATTTGAGATGTCATCAGTGATGTCATCAGTGATGTCATTTGAGATGTCATCAGTGATGTCATCAGTGATGTCACTGACCATGTCATGAATGATGTCATATGTGACATGATCAGCAGTGGATTGCGGGTGCGTGATATATAGTTAGTACCACTAACTATATATGGAATTTCATTGGTTTTGTGTGAGTAAAATAAGGTTTTATAAATGCTAATTCCTAACTATATATGGTGTATAACCTATGGTTTTTTCAGTGAATTTTCAAGGTTTTGTAAATGCAAATTCCTAACTATATATGGTCTATAAGGATAAGTTACTTACCTGTAATCCTAGTTCTCTTCCAGGGGTATCCTCATTAAAGTCATAAGCACTGAATATTCCCGCCCATGTGCGGGACCCCGGAAACAATATAAAAATATATATGTATAAAACACATATATCTCGCTCCACATATATGTATGTACATATATCATTTTTCTCACATCAATGCAGCCCCAAAACTGAGGCTAAACAATGCAAACACATATACATGAACTGCAATTAGTAAGGAATCAAAAAACACATTAGGTCAAAAAATCCTTGAACTTTGTGTTTTAATGAGTCAAACCACTCATAAATCCTGAAAATTGCTTATAAATAGACATTGTTAGCCCTCAGGCTGCATTGCAAAACAATATCATAGAAAATGAAACCATTTTCACAATAACTGGCACCGTGCCTTTAAGGCAGCCATGACCCCAGGCTTCCCATCATGCCTCAGGGGTGACAGTTAGGTCAGTTGTTCTTTGCATAACCCTGAAGACAGGGCTCAACCACAAGATTGAAAACAAAACAGTACCAAATCTCATTTACCTGGGGAGGCGGGTGGGTTGCTTATGACTTTGATGAGGATACCCCTGGAAGAGAACTAGGATTACAGGTAAGTAACTTATCCTTCTCTTCCAGGGGATCCTCATCAATAGTCATAAGCACTGAATAGAATAGCAAGCCCATCAACCACCTGCAGGTAAATGAGAAGTACATGACCCAACCAATCATAACAGCCAAAAGAAATTCTAGCTGTTAAACAGATTCCTCAGGGAGGCCTGGCCCACCTGGGTATCTGCTCTCGTGTCAGAATCTAGGCAGTAATGTCTGGTAAATGTATGGACAGACCTCCAGGTCGCCGCTTTACAAATCTCAGACATGGGCACATCCTGCAGGTAAGCCGCCGTGGCTGCTCTACCTCTAGTAGAATGCGCCTTAGGGGAACCCCCTAAAGTCTTCTGTGCCAATTGGTAAGCAAGCTTGATACACGAAACGATCCACCTGGAGATAGAACGTTTCGAGGCTGCATGACCAGTCCTGATCGAACCGTAGTTAACAAACAATTGATCAGAATGTCGAATAGACTTGGACCTGTCCAGATAGAACTTTAAAACCCTTTTCAGGTCCAGAGAGTGTAATGCCCTCTCAGCTGGAGTAGAGGGATTAGGAAAGAAAGTGGGTAAAGAGATAGACTGATTGACATGAAAATCTGATACCACTTTAGGCAGGAAAGAAGGATGCGTTCTAAGCACCACTCTGTTCAGATGAAAAACCGTATACGGTTCTTTAGTACATAGGGCCTGAATTTCGCTCACCCTACGGGCTGACGTAATCGCTATCAAAAAAGCCGCTTTCCAGGAAATATGCTGTAAAGAAGCTTTATGAATAGGCTCAAAAGGAGAACCCATCAATTTTGATAGGACTAGGTTCAGCTCCCAAGGCGGAGCAGGAGGCCGAACAGGAGGATACACTTTCTTTAGACCCTGCAGGAAATCTTTTACTGCAGGAAGCTGAAAAAAAGAAGTTTGTGAAGGTGATCGCCTATAAGCTGTAATAGCGGCCAAATGCACCTTAATGGAGTTAAACTTCAAACCTGCTTTAGTCAGGTACAACAAGTATGGGAGAACTGCTTCTTCCTGACTTTTTACCGGATTGTGACCATTCTGCATGCACCACATATAGAATCTCTTCCACTTGCATGCATACGAATGTCTAGTGGAAGGGCGTCGTGCTTCTTTCAGAATGGCCATGCAGTCCTGTGGCAGCCCTAGATGGCCGTACTGTATGACCTCAGGAGCCAAGCTGCCAAGTTCAGTGACGGAAGGTTGGGATGGTGAATCCTCCCGTTCATCTTCGACAACAGGTCCTGCCTGCATGGAAGCCTCTTGTGAGGAGACACTGATAGGTGAAGTAGGTCTGTGTACCACCATTGTCTCGGCCAGTCTGGGGCAATCAGGATCATCGTTGTGCACGAGTGGTTCAGCTTGCTCACCACCTTCGGGATCAGCGGAAGGGGTGGGAAGGCGTACACAAACAGCCCCGACCAGTCCATTAACAGAGCATTCCCTCTCGTTCCTGGTCGATAGAACCTGGAGGCGAAGCTTGGGCATTTGGTGTTTTCGTCGTCTCCGAAGAGATCTATTGAAGGACGACCCCAAGACTGGAAAATGTCGTCTAGCACTTCGTCGTTGAGAACCCAGTCTTCTCTGTCTTCGAAGTGCCGACTTAGAGCGTCCGCCCTCACGTTCTGCTCTCCTGGGAGGTGGACTGACTGAACAGACAACTTGCGAGCTAGAAGCCAATGCCAGATGCGCTGAGCTTCCAGAGACAGAGTCCTTGAGCGTGTTCCTCCCTGCTTGTTTAAATAGTACATCGTGGTGGTGTTGTCCGTCTGTACTAGAATCATTTTCTCCTGAAGCGAGGGAAGGAACGCTTTGAGAGCCAGGTGAACCGCTCTCAACTCCAGCAAGTTGATATGATAAGTGCTTTCCTTGGGAGACCACAGACCCTGCACTTGTAGGGGTCCCATGTGCGCTCCCCATCCTTGCAATGATGCATCTGTGATGATCGTTTGTGTTGGAGGCGGTTGATAGAAGAGAACCCCCATCTGCATGTTCTGTCTCTTTGTCCACCACTGGAGGGAAGATTGAGCAACCTCCGACAAAGTGATCCGATCGTCCCACTGATCTGAGTGTTGGTCCCATTTGTCCTCCAGATCCTGCTGAAGAGGACGCATCCGAAGTCTGGCGTTCGGCACTAGGAAGATGCAGGAAGCCATCGACCCCAAGAGCGAGGCTATCTTCCGCACCTTCTGGGACCTGTGGAGAAGAACTTGTTGGCACTTGAGGGCTATCGAAAACTGTCTCTCCTCCGAAGGAAACACTTTTCCTACTTCGGAGTCTAGCAGAGCTCCTAGGAAGTGGATCCTCTGAGTTGGTTGTGATACAGACTTGTTGAAATTGACATGTAGACCTAGACGTTGACAAAGTTCTATGCATGTCTTGAATTGATTCCTTACATTGCCTGGAGTTGGACCTTTCAACAGCCAATCGTCTAAGTATGGGTATACGAAGACTCCCCTGCGGCGTAGAGCTGCCGCCACCACTGCGACACACTTGGTGAACACTCTGGGAGCCGACTTCAACCCAAACGGGAGGACTTTGAACTGGTAGTGAGAGGTCCCCACCCGGAACCGAAGGAATCTTCTGTGATCTTGCCGTATTGGAATATGGAAGTACGCATCTTGAAGGTCCATCGAACACATCCAATCCCCCTGCCTGAGATGTGGATATATCTGATGAAGCGCCAACATGCGAAACTTTTCTTTTCGTACATGCAGATTGAGTGTTCTCAAGTCCAGAATGGGCCTGTATTCTTCCTTCTGGCCCTTTTTTCTGACCAGAAAATACCTCGAGTACACTCCTTTCCCCCTTTGGGACACCGGAACTCTCTTGATGGCTTCTTTCTCGAGGAGTGTAGCTACTTCTGCTTTTAACCTTTGTAGCTGGTGACTTGATGTTGACATCGGGGAAACGTGCGGAGGTAGACGATGGAAACGAAGACAGTACCCATTCTGCAGCATAGACAACACCCATTGATCTTTGGTGATGGCCTGCCACTCTGTCCTGTGATGCGCAATGCTTCCCCCCACTGGAGTGGGTAACGGCGCTGGGGGAAGTGAAGACTCATTGCTTCTGCTGCGCTTTATTGAAGTTGTTGCCTTGGCGCTGATTTCCATTTCCCTTGGAATTGCCCTTGCCTTTGTACTGTGTCTTTTGCTGGCCCTGCTGGCTCTGGCCTTTCTGCCATTGAGGGGTTTGAACCCTCTGCTTCGAATAACCCTTGTTGTTCGAACGGAATTTCTTCTTAAATTCCTTTTTCTTCTCGAGTCCCACCGCTTTGAGAGTGTCCAACTCGGTCTTCATCCGCTGCATTTCCTCATCCGCACTTGCCCCAAAGAGAGATGTGCCTGAAAAAGGAAGGTTCAGGATTCTTGCTTGAGCCTCCGGTTTTAATGCTGTGAGGCGTAACCAAGATGTTCTCCTTGCTGTAACTCCGTGCACATAGCCATGTGCCGCCAGAGTTACCCCATCTGCTGCCGATCCTATAATCTGGTTGGAGACTTGACTGCCCTCCATCAGAACCTCCTCAAAGTCCTTTCTGTCTTCTTCAGGGAGCTTTGCGGTAAATCTCTGAAGTGAGTCCCACAGAGACCTGTCATACCTGCCGAGCAGGGCTTCCGCGTTAGAAACCTTGAGGAAAGAGGCTGAGGTGTTACACACCCTTCTCCCCCATGAGTCCTGCACCTTGCTATCCTTATCCGGAGGTACCGTGGATGAGGAAGCCACCGCATTGGATTTTCTTGCCGCCGTAATGATCACTGAATCTGGCGGGGGATCAGCTTTGAGGAACAGAGGATCCTCTTCCGGAGGACGGTACTTTTTGAGAATCCTCGCTGGAACGGACTTCACCGTTGCCGGAGTGAGGAAGACTTCATTCACATGTTCCATTATACCCGGAACCAACGGCAACAACGGTTTGGGTGCTGATCTATGTTGCAGGGTTTCGAATATGACAGTCGTCTTGACTTGTGGAGCTGTCATCGGTACTCCCAGTTTCAGGGCTCCCCTGCCCAAGATATCTTGGAACGAGAAAATATCCTCAGTTGGAGACACTCTTGAGCGTGGACTGTTAGTAAGAGTCGGGGAGTAATCCCTGTGAGATCGTGTTCTCGACGAACTTGAAGAACTACTTGTCCTCCTGGGCCTAGTTCTTCTGCTAGAACGCGTCTTGGAACGAGATCTCTCTCTGTGACGAGAATGTCTCTTGCTTGAGTGTTTAGAACGAGACCTTTCTCTGCGAAGAGGTTGGTCTCGATATCGCTTTAGGCGCTCCGCCGTCTCCTTGTCCTCTGCCCAGTGGTGAAGAGGTCTATTCCACCTTGGGGAAAGATGAACAGAAGGAGACTTGTGGATGGGATCCTTCTCAGGTGTACGCGACCGTTGAGGTCGTTCTGTTCGATCCTGTTGCGATCTTGCAGGGGATTCGGACCTCCCCCTATTAGATGCGCCGCTCCGTCCATCCGAGGATCTGCCACTCCGAGATGATGAGGATGATGAGGAAAGACTCACCAGAGATCCAGAGGGAGACCTTGAGCGAGATCTTTCTTCTGCAAGTCTCCGTCTCTTGGCGGGGGGATCCTGCACTGGTGATTGTTCCACCTCCGCAGCCGATGCTGAACCTGGAGAACCCAACTGTGGCTCTAGGGCATGAGTCTGGACTAGCAAGGCACTTCCCTTGTCCCGAACCACCTCCTTTGATTTTGTAGGAGTAAAGTTCTTTGTTTGCGAAGAACTTCTCTCCCTGGATCTTTGTTGATCCCTCGACGGTGGTTGTATCGACGCCGAGCGCCGAGCAGGAAGACGCTCCCTCGACGTCGACCGTGATTTCTCCGTCGACCTCGGGTGGCCATGGCTGACCTTCGACGTTGAAGGCTGTCTGCTCGACGTCGATGGAGGCTGTTTCGACGCCGATCGCCGTTGACTTGATGGCGACTGGGTGTGCCTCGACTCCAAATGCCGCTCCGACGTCGAACGCTCTCGTCCAGGCGTCGACGTTGGCTGCATCGACGTCGACCGATGATGTGTCGACAGAGGCTCCCTCGACGTCGAACGACCATGGCTAGTCGTCGACGGAGGATGGCTCGACGTCGAGCGTCGATGGACCGACGTCGACGGAGAATGCCTCGACGTCACAGCATGACGATGCTGTTTCGACGTCACACGGCTCGCCGTCGAGCTCTTCCGCTTCGACGGCGACCTGTCCCTCGACGCTGACTGAAGCGGAGGTACCTTCGATGTAGACGCTGAAGACATCTTCGTCGCCGTCGACTGCTTCTCCAACGCCGATCCCGACGTCGAATGTGAACCAGTCGGGGCTCCTCTCGACGTCGACCGCGTCTTCCGACTTTTCTGCTTCTTGGGAGATCTTCCTCTCTCAGAAAGCCCATAAGCTCTAATCCTCTCTCGATCCTTAAGAGTCCTGGAAGATAAAACCTGGCAGTGTTCACAGGTTTTAGAGGAATGAGAGTCTGGTAGGCACAGGATACAGACTGAATGAGAGTCAGTCTTTGCCTTTTTCCTTCCACATGAAGGACAGTTGTTGAAGAGAGAAGGCATCTTTGACAGGAAAAATACCTTTTTTAAGCACAAAAAGTGTTCAAACAGCACTCTATGTCTAAAAGACGTCGAGTGAAGTAAAAAATTCTAGTAAAAGCTGAATATTTTTTGACAGAAAGTCAAAAAGAAAAGGAGCTGCTTCACCAGGGTCCTGACTGAAGGAGCCGGAAAGAACAACTGACCTAACTGTCACCCCTGAGGCATGATGGGAAGCCTGGGGTCATGGCTGCCTTAAAGGCACGGTGCCAGTTATTGTGAAAATGGTTTCATTTTCTATGATATTGTTTTGCAATGCAGCCTGAGGGCTAACAATGTCTATTTATAAGCAATTTTCAGGATTTATGAGTGGTTTGACTCATTAAAACACAAAGTTCAAGGATTTTTTGACCTAATGTGTTTTTTGATTCCTTACTAATTGCAGTTCATGTATATGTGTTTGCATTGTTTAGCCTCAGTTTTGGGGCTGCATTGATGTGAGAAAAATGATATATGTACATACATATATGTGGAGCGAGATATATGTGTTTTATACATATATATTTTTATATTGTTTCCGGGGTCCCGCACATGGGCGGGAATATTCAGTGCTTATGACTATTGATGAGGATCCCCTGGAAGAGAACCTATGGTTTTTTCAATGAATATATATATATATATGGTATTTTTCCCCTAAATTAGTCTCAGATTTATTCTTTGAGTGTGTCTCATGTGTTGGGTCTGTGAGTACAACAAATGCTTAGCACTACCCTCTGATAAGCCTAATTGCTTGCCCACAATACCACAAAAGGGAGGTTAGTATTATGGTAACCACTGGACTCTCTGCACAGTGTACTTCTTTTTAGTATACTTAGTAAAGTGGCAGTTTCTTACACGTCAGTAACGCTTTTTCTGGTGGCTACAGTATCTAGCTGCAGATTCCTCACTTTATGAATATCCCCATGTGCCAGCACCACCTTGTACCGTAAACCTTTCGATAGCTCTTCCACATCGACAGAGAGCGTTGGTATGTACATAGCTCCGCACACGGCACCACGTGACGGAACTGGAGTCATAAGATGCCCCGGTCGACATGCTGATGGCACTTTCCACCCATTTTTTACGTGCCTTCGAGGTGAGTGGATGGAACCAATATCAAAATTCTAAGTGTAAGATTTTTATATTAAAATGCATATGCATACTAAAATATATAAACCGATTCCTTTGATATATACATACAAGCAACGGGGAAGAGGTTGGGTCAGTGAGGAATCTGCAGGTAGATACCGTATCCACCAGAAAAAGCATTACCAAAGGTAAGTAACTTGTTCTTCTGATAGATGCATCTACCTGCAGACTCCTCACCTTTTGAATAGATCACCCAAGCAGTCCTACACTATGAGGTGGGTGCATGACTGTCAATACCAAAACATCTTACAAAAGAGAAAAAGTGAAGTGACCGTCCCTCCTCACTTCAGAATATTGTTTCGTAAAAGTGTGAAGGGAGGCCTAAGTCGCTGCTTGACAAATATTTGCTAAAGGGACTCCACTAGCTTAAGCAGAAGGAGAAGATTTAGCTCTAGTAGAGTGAGCATGGATACCTTAAGGATGATCATTGCGAGCCATTGCATAGCAGATCTTAATAAAAAGGATGATCCATCAAGACAGAGTTCTTTTGTGAACAGCTTTTCCTTTCATTTTTCCGATTTATCCCACAAAAAATTGGTCATTCAGTCTAAATTCATGTGTCATGTACAACTGGCAGCCCTTTTGGGGTCCAATGGATGAAGTCTTCCATCCTCTTTTGTAGGCTCGGGAGGAGGATAGAAAGAGGAACCCGTAATGGGTAATGGGCTGATCCAAATGGAAGACAGTGGCCACTTTAGAAAGGAAAGCAGACCTGGTTCTCAAAACCAACTAAACAGGTAAGAAAGTTATAACAGGAAGTTCAACACTTAGGGCTTGCAGATGTCATGGCAATGTGAGTATCTTCTGGATAATTAAATAACATCCACCACATCAGGGGGAGAAACGAGGAAATCAGGTTGCCCTGTTCAATCTCCTGGCGTGTAGGTGCGGGTTCTGGAGGTGAGGGTTGTTAAACCAGCCCCATCAAGAGGAGGTCTTACTTGAGGGAAAGACATAATGTAGGGCAAAGGGAGAGGTGAATGAGGTCTGCAAACTGCATCCTTTGCGGCCAGTATGGAGTTATTAAGATTACTTGAGCCTGGTCAAGACGAATCTTCCTCAGCAGCTGAGGAAGCAAGGGTTTGAAACACGTCCTTCAATGCTCCCTGCACCGGAAAGTAGAGGCTACAGAAAGACGGGCAGTGCGCGTTCAGTTGAATGGCAAAGAGAACTATCTGAGGAGCTCCCCATAACTGGAAACTGTGTAGAACCACTTCCTGATAGAAACACCACTTGTGGTCGGCTGAAAACTCGCTGGCTGAGACGGTCACAGAAATGTCGAGAACTCCGTCCAACTGATTTGCTATAACACAAATCTGATGATCCTGAGCCCAGGACCAGAGTTGTAGAGGTTCTCAGCATATAAGAGAAAACCATAGTCCCCCTTGCTTACTGATGTACTAAATCGCAGAAGGTCTTGCACTGATGCCAGTGAATGAAAGGGATAAAGGCCTTGAGAACCAGACTTATCACCCACAATTCTAACAGATTGATATGAAACAACTATTCTTCTAGAGGCCAACGTTTTCTGATCTCCATATGAGCTCCCCCCCCTTGCTGGAAGCCTGCATTATAACTGTGGCCGCCAGAGGCAGAGGGTGAAATTGCTTCCTGTGAGATAGATTGCCGGTACACTCCACCATTGAAAATCCACAACAGTTTCTCTAGCGATTTTAACCGCAGCATGGAGATCCCTACTGTGCTGAAACAACTGTCTGCGGAGTTATCAGAGTAGGGCCCTCATGTACCAGTGTGCATGGGTGACCAGCAGAATACAGGAGGCTAGCAGGCAAAAGACCTTCGGGACTGCGACCATTACTACATTCTGAAACATCAGAATCATAGCCTGAATGTCTAGCATCCTCTGAGGACGAGTGAAGGCTCAACTCACAGCAGAGTCCATAAGTGCCCCTGTAGACAGGATGTGCTGAGAGGGCTCGAAGTGAGACTTGTGCTTGTTGATGGAAAAGTCCAGGCTGAACTACTACTGAGTCGTCACCTGCAAGTGATGCAACACCAATTCCGGAGACTTGGCTTTGATGAGCCAATCGTCTAGGTCAGGGAATACTGGTAATCCCAACCTCCTGAAATGAGCGGCAACCACTGTCACCACCTTTGTGAAGACTAAAGGAGGCGGAAGTATGACCAAATAGGGGGAATAGCACACTGATAACATTGAGACACCACCATGAACCAAAGGTACTTCCTGTGAGACTATAGAATAGAGATGTGAAGTTAAGCATCCTGCAAGCCGATTGAAACCATCCAGTCTATTTTCTCTAGTGCAAGAAGCACCTGAGCTAGGGACAGCATCTTGAACTTTCCCTGCTTAGGAAACCAATTCAAAATCCTGGGGTCTGGAATTGGACACAAGCAACTGTCCTTCCTGGGAATCAAGAAATAAACTCCACTGCACCCCTTGGAAGTAAGCATTGGAATGCTTGTGCGAGGAGCTGAAGATGGTCTGTAGAAAGTAAATTCAGATGGGGTGTGGGTAATTCCTAGAAGAGTAGGGCATACCCCATTTCCAAAATTGTTAACAACAAAAGGTCCGATTTGTTATGGATATCCACTCATGAAGAAACTGGGACACTCGTAAAACTAGGGCTGCTTTCCTGGGATGTTGGCAGGGGAGGATGAAGATGAGGAGGCAGAAGGGGAAAGCGGAACAGCTCATTGTCTACCCCTCCCATGCCCCCAGTAACTTCTATTAAGGGGATTGGATGACTGCTGCTGATGCTGCTAATACCCACGAAAAGAAAAGCTACTGAAAATACCTTTTAACGTGCCTGTAGTCCTTGGTCTGTGATGGAAGACCCAAAGAAAAAGCTGTTACCTTGCTTTCTTTAAAAAAAGTTCTAAGGAAAAATCTGCTTTAGCACCAGACAAACACACCATCAAAGGGCAAATCCATAAGTGCGTTCTACACATCTTGAGAAAACCAGAACCTCGCAACCACAAATTCTTCCTGGTAGACACCGAAGTGCCCAGTGCTCTAGCCACAGAATCCAGTGTGTTCAGCCCTGACAGTATAACCTGTCAGCCTGCAGCTTGGCCATCATTCAAAAGTTCAGAAAAATGTCCCTGAACATTGTCAGGCAATTTCAGAACAACAGACTTTGCAGAATCCAACAGTTAATGAATGTAGTGACCCAGCAGGCAGGTTGTATTTGTAGCTTTTACTGCTATGCTGCCTCATGAGAAAACCTTTTTTTGCAGACTGTTCCATCTTCTTGGGTTCTCTATCTGTAGATGAAGTAGGATAAGGTCCAGTGGTGAACTCTGCCGAACATGAGCCCTGAACAACAGTGAGAGAGATGAGAGGACAAAAAGAGAGGATCTCCTGGAGCAGGTTTATACCTTCTGAATATTGGCCTTGAAAAAGCAAAGGTCGTCATTGGCTCTGTTAAGGCCTCATTGAGGGGCACCAAATGCTCAGGCAATTATGAAGTAAAATGGTGTACCTCTGTCAGTTTTTTTGATTTCAGCTCCGTACTGGGAAGTGGAAATTCAACATTTCCACTGCTTTCCTTATAACCAAAAGGTATGAAGTGACTTTCTGAGATAAAATGCCATTTGGATACAATAATTCCCGTTCTGGAGATGTGTCCAAACCCCATGCCTCACTCAACCTTTCAAAGCCTAGGTCCGGTTAGGGCTGCTCCACTATTTCACCCTCTTCTTGAGAATCTTTCTCTCCAAAGAAATATTGTCCCGAATCTGTAAGCCGTTGGGCATCTCTTCTTAACCTATATTGTAGTGTTGGCATCTGCACCAGTGACATCGGCAATGGCATCAAAGATGCAAGAAGAGACACCAGAGTCGAAGCTTGCGATGTCAGCAAGGAAGTAGCTGGCGCTGGCAACACCACTGCAGGTGGAAGAATTAAGGGAAATGGAGTCCTTTTTCTAGGAATGCCCACGGGAGTCGGACAGGAAACCCGGGCCATTGGCATGAAGGCTATAAAAGGCCCCTGCTGGTAAGGTGTCAGAAAGCTTTCCAGCAAATAAGCCAAAGGATCCATGGGGATTATATATGCGCACCAGATAGAGTCATCGCCTTATTAAAGATGCTAAACAAGGCATTCAAAAAGTGACTAGGATCTGCACCTGGCCCTGGGAAGGCCATGTGCACCTGCTCCTGCTGAGACTGAGGAATCGGACCTGATATTGACGCTGAGTCCTGAGGCTGAGGGGATGTCAGATGTGGCGTCAGAGATTAAAATGGTGCCGGAGTGTCCTCTTGACAACCTTCCGCCGAAGTCAGATGTGGAGACACCGACTTATGCAACTTATCCTTCGAAGAGCAAAGTTGAAAACCATAGCTTTGCTTCGTATGTTTTTCCCTCATCGACTTCGATAAATGAGGAGACCTAGACTTTGACCTATGATGAGATTTGCGACAGCCACTATACTCTTATCTTGTTCTGCTCATGAAGAGCTTTGTCCTCTCTTCAGAGCCCTTGGATTCACCCGTTGACAACTGGAGCACACGTCTACATCATGATCCAACCCTAAGCACCAAAGGCAAATGTCATGAAAGACACTAATAGAGATTTGACCATCTCAGTCCTTGCAGGGTTTAAATCCCAGTTTTCGGGGTGGTGACATTATCCTAAAAAACTGCACTATAGAGGAATTTTTTTTGAAAAACTCAACAATTCCCAATGGAGAGTCATGAAAACCATTAAGCGTCATAGGCGCAGAAAAAAGGGAACAGACGTCAGCATGTTGACAGGGGATACTTATGGCTCCAGTGACATCATGTGGTGCTGCATTCGTAGCCATGTATATACCGATGCCCTCTTTCAACGTGGGAGAGCTATCAAAACGTTTCCCGTCCAAGATAGCCATGGAGATGTTCAAAAGGTGAGGAATCCAAAGGTATATGTATCTATCAAAAGAGGTTTGTTATGAAATGGAGTCAGAAGATGAAGTTTGTGCATTATGTGGTGAACTTAAAAATCATTAACAAAATAATATTTGCACAGTAGATATTTTGGAGAAAGGGTCAGCTTTTATTCCTGTTTGAGAAAGCCTTTGTGTGCATCTGCACATTTTGAATTAAAAAAGCTGTAAAACCAAAATCATGCTATCAAGACAGCACAGTAAATAAATAAATACCAAGGTCTATAACTGAATATCACTATAGATGTCTTACCTTTCCCAGTAAAAACAAACCGGCAGTTCCCCAAAAAATCCATAAATCAGCAATTAGATGTCTTCACAGTTAAGACATCAAAGAATACGCATATACTCCGAAAAGTACAACTTGTGCCCCTTAACCAAGATATAATGGAAAAACAAGTGTGTCAATAACCCATCCAAAGAATCCATGCCCTTGTTGGGTGGCTTATCTAAGCAATGAAACACTATGGAAAACATATTTAAGTCAATGACTAAAGAGACTACATCAAAGCCCAGCCCTACTTATGGTGATTTTTTTTAAAGAGGTTACAAAGGTTTTCCAGGTGTCTGTAGTCAAACCTAAAAATGGGAAATCAGTGCATTTAATGAAAGGCCATGCACACCATTCAGCCAGAGGAGTGCGAGGTAACGGTGGCCGAGGTGTGTATTGCTATCAACAAACTTCCCTCAAATAAAGCACCCGGCCTGGACAAACTCCCGGGCGACCTCTTTAACCATCAGCCGAAAGTCTGGGGTCCCTATCTCCGGATTGTATTCAATGCAATTCTAAGAGGTTTGGCTCTCCCCAGTACTTGGCTGGGAGCAGAGATAGTCCCTATCTTTAAAAAGGGCTCACCTCTGCTCCCATCCAACTACGGACCTATAAGTCTCATTGACGTCCCACAGAAGATCTTTGCGAGACTTATCCTGGAACGGCTACAGGACTGGATGGAGGAGCTTGCAATACTCAGCCCTTACTAGACAGGGTTAGGAAGAACACCTCCACCGTGGACCACATTTTTCGACTAGTGCTTTTTCACTGGAAGCGTATAGAGGGTGGCAGCCTCTAAATGGTGTTTGTTGATCTTCGCTCTGCCTTTGATCTTGTACCCAGGGGTAAACTCTGGAGTGTCCTTCTCGAGCTGGGTATCCCCATCCATCTCCTTTTAGTCCTGATGAGGCTACATGAGGCTAATTTCGCCGAAGTTATGCGGGAAGAGTGGCGAATTGACATCTAGATTCCCCGTTGACCAGGGGTAAGGCAGGGCTGTGTGCTCGCACCGACCCAGTTTTGCCTCTATGTCAACGGGGTAATCGCGCATCTAAATGGTGTGCAGAACAATGTCGCACCCAAGCTAGCAGGGAATAGGGTACCAGCGATAATGTTCGCCGATGACACCCTCTGGCTTTCCAGATCTCCAATGGGCATTCAGCGAACATTGGATGGTTTTGTAGAATTCTGCACTGCTCGGGGATTGGAGATCAATTCACTTAAAACAAAATTTATGATCTTCAATCCGCCTAGAACCACAAGACCCAACCCTATTCTACGCAAAACAAGACTGGAAAGGGTAAGCACTTTTGTTTACCTTGGGGGTCACGATTAATGAGAGCTTGTCGTGGGGCCCCATGAAAATTAAATCCCAATTAAAACTTGCCCAACTATCAGGTGGGATTCTTAGACTATCCAATGTGTCAACAATAAAACCTCTTGGCCCACCTCTGGAGGTCTATAAATCACAAGCTAGGGGTGCAAACATGTATGGCGGTGAGCTATGGGGTCATTGTAACAAAACCCAAATCACCAGGGTTGAGAACAACTTTCTAAGGCACCTGCTAGCCCTTCCTCCCAGTACCCCGCTCCTCCCACTAAGACTTGATATGGGAATTACGCCAATTGATGAGGAGCTAGCCTTAAAACCATTAAGGTATTGGCGCCGGCTCTGGGTCACGCCGGAGCTGATTAATTACAGGCAGAAGCTCATAGAAATACTCATCTGTACGAGCGCATGCAAAATCCCCTCGCTCACCCACATCAAGAAGGAATTCACCAGGCTGGGACTTCCTGTCCTATGGTCTGACCCAGAGCAGGGCTGTAAAGAGATTTCGGCCATCATGCTCACGAAGGTATATCGTGCTGAGAACATGAATATGGTCTTGTGTAATCACAATAATGGCTCTAGAACTGCTACCTTTCTTTTGGTTAAAGATTCATATTGTTTTGAACGTTTTTTAGATATAATCTACCTTGTTGTAGCCAGAAAACTGTATGTGCAATGGCGGTATGGAGTATTACCTTTACGAACCTTCACATGTAATTGGACAATGTCCGCCCCGAAAAATTGCCCTCTTTGTGTATGTGATAGTGAATCGGAGTCACATGTTTTCTTTTTTTGCCCTGCTTTTTACAAACCGAGGAAGTATTGGCTTATCCCATTGTGCAAAAACCTGGGTTTCCGGCACTTTGTGCACGCGCTCAGAGTACTGAAAACTGACACTGCCGGACCAATTGTTTTTGCTGTCTCACATTTTCTGGCAGCTATGTGGCGCATTCGTAGAGTTTTAACTATCCAGGGTTAAGTCTGGCATTTGAGTTAAACAACCAATTCTGCTCTGCTTCTAAGAATTTAACAATTTTGCACTGTTTTTAATCGCACTTTATTTATTGTTCTAAATCTATTGTGATATGTGATCATTAATTGCCCTGTATGAACTGTGATAACCATCTAATCGTTATATGTTTTAACTTGTGCTTTTATGGTACTTCTACCGAAATAAAGATTTTATGATGATGATGAAAGGCCATGCAAATTTAGAAGCTTTGCTGTTGGGGACATATCTATTTAATGCCCTCCAAAAATGTTTGAAAACAGGCATTCTGAGAAAAAACATTTAAGGACATTTTCAACAGGCTGTGATTGCTGAGAGATGAACTGAAACAGAGGAGTACTGCAACTTTGCTTTAGCCAGACGGATGAGTTATGGAAGAACCGCCTCTTCTTGGTATTTGAGAGGACTGAAATTGGTCTAAAAACCCCAGAAGCAGAATCGTTTTCACTTGAAGGAATAGGAGATTCTGGTGAATGGCATTTTGGTGTCTCTCAGAACCTCCATGCATTCCTGAGGGAAGTTCAGGTGACCACATTGTATGAGCTCAGAAGCCTTGTAGCCAAGTGCAACAAATGAAGGTTGGGATGTTGAATCTGGCCTCTGGACTTCTGAAGAAAAACCGGTCAGCACAGCATTTTCCTGTGTGGACACTCAGACGTGAAGGAGATTCTTGAACCATCACTGCTGGGGTCACTCCGGATCAAGAATCATTTTGGTCATTGAGTGTGACAGACTGATGATTGCTGTTGGCAGCAGGGGAGTCAGAGGAAAGGCGTAAAGCAATTTGCCTGGCCAGTCAATCCATAGGGCATTCTCCAGTGTACCTCATTGGTAGAAACTCGAGCCAAAGATTGGGCAGTTTTTCTTTTCTCGGTCTATGAAAAGATCTATTTAGGGAAAACCCCAATTATAAAAGAAGTTATGAAATACGGAGTGGTTTACTACCTATTCGTGATTTCCTTGAATGATTCTGCTGATAGAGTCTGCTTGAGCATTCTGGGTTCCCAGTAGATGGACTGCTATAATGTTAAAATTCCTGGATATGAGACACTTTCAGATAGTTTGTGCTTCCAGGGATAGAGGTCTGGATCACGTTCCTCCCTGTTTGTTCAGATAATGCATGATAGTTGCAGAGTCTGTCTAAACAAGGTGAGAGTTTGTTCGTAACGACGGAAGGAAAGCCTTCAGGGTTAGATGTATTGACCTCAGTTCCAGAAGTTTGGTTTTTTTTATATTACTTTTTATTAACTCTAGGCATCAAACAGAAAAGACACAATACAGATGAATCACATCATAATTTGCAGTACGTTTGAAAAAATGTGGAGGGGAGTAGAACCAAAAATCACATTATAAAGGGTATCACGGGGATGGGCGAACATTAAATACAGAATTTCGAGGCAGTGTGCAATTTCGCCTCTATACTGATTCTATTGATTCCAAATTAAAGCCCACTTCCGGGGACGCCCTCTCGCAATATATACAGTTTTTTCTCGAAACATACTCCAATCCAAATCCTTCTTCCAGTTATCAAGGGTAGGAGGGATCTCAGCACCCCATTGTTGGGCAATATTCCTTTTAGCAATAATATACCTCAGTGTGGTCCACTGTGTCTACGCATTGTTCAGATCCGTAGGTTTCCAAACATTAAGAAGGCACCTTCGCGCCTCTGGCAAGAGTGGGACTCCAGTGACCTCCTGAATAAAATTATGGATCCTACCCCAGTACTCAGTCATGTAGCGACACTCCCAAAGAATATGCATGAAAGTACCCACCAGTCCACATCTCCGTCTACATAACCCTTCCTCCGACAACCCCATCTGTACAAGGCGAGGACCAGTAACATAAACCCTGTGCAGTATTTTTAATTGTACCAGTCTCAACCTCGCAGGAATTGCTACCACTTTGGGGGAGGACACAGCTGATTGCCAATCTTCATCATCCAGTTCTAAACCATTACCTGTCCACTTTACCCTCAGATCCGCAAGCAAGTCCGCCCTATTATTGATAAGTTTCTTCTAGATCAGGGAGATTGTTTTATCAGGGAGGTGACCATCTAAGATCCTATCCTCAAGAGGCGAGGCCTCCGGTAATTCCTCCACCATAGGCAGAGCAGCCGTTAAAGAGTGTCTGACCTGCAAATAGCGGAAGTGCTCCGAAACAGAAAGCTTGTACTCTACTCGTATTTCTTCAAACGATTTCACTCGCCCCTTGCTCCACATGTCCTTAACAGTTGAAATCCCTATCAGCTCCCACTTATAAAATCCCTTAGTATTCCACAGTTTACCTAATCTATCTGAGGCAAAGAGTGGGGTAGCCTGCGTTAATTTATTTTTCCACCCCAAAGAACTCGTGGTATCATGCCAGATTTTTACTGTTTGCTTCGTTGGCCCCGTGAGACCAATTTTCACTGGGTTAGAATATAGTGGTCTGTTGTAGTTGCCACCTGGCAAAAGCCATTTATCCAGGACATATCCGGGATCCTCAACTGGCCCATAAGTCCCATGATTGATAGCTGCCAGCTGGGAGGCCCAGTAACAGTGCTTGATGTCCGGGAGGGCGATACCAGCATCATACCATGGGATCGTCAACTTGGCCAGAGCAATGCGGGGCCTCCCCTCCCATAGTAGACTTCGCTGAAGTCCCTCTACCTCGCGGAAATAACTTGCGGACACTGCATCTAAAGTATTCTGAAGGGCATAAAGGAAGCGCGGAAGGGACATCATCTTAAACAGGGACGCCCGTCCCAACAAAGAGATCGGAAGCCGTCGCCAATGAGCAGAGTCACTTCTAAGCCGCTCCAGTGGGGGGGGGGGAAGTAGATTTTCAACATATCTAGTTGTCGCATCCAACGAAACAAAGATACCTAGATATTTAAATCCATTTGAGGCAATCTTGATATGACAATTTCTCGGAGAGACCGGGGCCTCTCCACTAAGGACATACAGCTCAGATTTACCCCAATTAATGGAAAGTCCAGAGTTTTACCAAAAGAAGTTAGCACATCGCATACCGCCATGAGGGATTTCCGGGGAGATGTCAAATAAAGGAGAATATCGTCTGCATATAAAGAAATCCGATCCCCCACTCCGGGGACCATCGTATTCCACGGATTGACGGCTCCCAACGGATCCATGCTGCCAGGGGCTCCAGAGCTAACGAGAAAAGGAGAGATGAGAGAGGGCAGCCTTGTCTCGTACCTCGTCCTAAAAGAAAGGGTGCAGAGACTCTTCCATTAACCACTACTTGGGCAAGCGGCTCAATGTACACTAGCCGTATCCAGCCAATAAATTCAGGGCCGAATCCAAATTTAGCCAGGACCGCAGTTCCAGAAGGTTGATGTGGTAAGAGTATTCCTTCTGAGACCACATGCTTTGTACATGTAGAGGGTCCATATGAGCGACCCAACCTGTGAGAGAGGCATTTTTTACTTTTATGTCAGGATGTCTTGATGGAAATCTATTCCTTTGAGAAGATTTTCTGAGTGACACCAATTGAGTGACTGTTTTGCATGAATGGTTAGCCTCACTCTGTCTTACCATCTTCCCAATAGTAGATCCCATTAATCCGCTAGATATTGCTGGAGAGGCTGCATGAAGATACATGCATTCGGAACCAAAAAAATGCATGATGCAGTTGAACCCAGCAGAGAGGAGAGATGTATTGCCATTGAATGGGCTACTGTCTTCAGACTGCGACATTTCTGAAGGACATCCGTCTCCCCACAGCAGGAAACACTTTTGTGAGCAGTGTCTAGGACTGCACCCAGATAGTGTAAAGGTTGAACTGGGTCTAAAAAGGATTTGTTGTGATACACATGCAGGCCCAGTCGAGGAACTCATGACAGCCAGATGATAATGTTGAATTGCTTGCTGGTAAGATGCCTTGATGAACCAATCGTCTAGATATGTAGAGACAAAGATTTTCATGTTTCTGAGGTGGGCTACTACAACCGCCAAGCATTTGGAAAAAGCCAGAGGTACAGATTTGAGACCAAAAGGAAGAACCTTGTATTGGTAATGGTCTCTTCCTACCGTGAACCTCAAGAATTTCCAATGTTTCTTGGCTATCAGGCTGTGAAAGTAGTCATCTTGTAGGTCTATGGAACATTGCCCTGAAGAAGAGGAAGGCAATTATTCACTTTCGTGAGGTCTAAATGGGAGTGTATTTGTTTTTCAGTCCTTTATTTTTCACCAGGAAGTAGCCGGAATACAATCCCATTCCTCTCAGGTGAGAGAGGACCTTTACCAAAAAGTGTTTCTGCAAAAGGACAGGGACTTCTTGTTGCAGTTTTTCAAGATGATAAAGGTATTTTTTTTTCTCAGTGGAATGGACGGTGGAGGACACATGAATGTGAGCAATAGCCATGTTCTACAATATTCGAAACCCACTTGACTGTGGTCATCCTTTGCAACTCTTGAAGATACAATTATATACTTTCCCCTACTGGAGTAGGCAACGGAGAAGGAGGAAGGGAAGACTTAATGTTTGTCACCAGTTTATTTAGTGACTGGGGAGGATGACTGATGTCCTTCTTTGCATCTTGACTGAAGGCTCTGTTGCAGATGTCTGTGTGGCTGAGATGATTGCTGTTATTGTCCTGGAGTCCAGTGAGGGGTTTGAACACTCAGGTGGAAGTTGCTGCGGCCATAGGGCCTATAGGAATTGTAGGAAGATGGCTTTCTATATAGTGTACCAAAACGAGGTGCACTGTGTCGAAAGTCCAGGCAACCCTTACTGGTTTGCAGGGGTTTGCTTTAACAATCCCAAAGTACTCTATTTTGTGGTTGTGTGGTCGAACAGTTTTAGGCTTATCAGAGGGGAGTGATGAGCATTTGTTGTACACAGAGACGATGAATGAGATCACACTCAAGAAGAAATTTGAGACCAACTTAGAAAAATAACATGGATTTTTAGATTAATTTAGACGCCAAGATCACTGGAATCAAGTAAGTACTTTTGGAGTTATCGTTTTTACAGAAAAACAGTAAAATAGCAAAAGCTGCCATATAGAAGAAAAATACACTGCATAGGTATACCTGCAAACGGTGGCTCAAGGTTGATCTCTTGGACTTAAGGTGATTAGGGGCCAAGGTCCATAGAACCACCAGAAGTTTTGTTTTGTCTGCCCTGGAGTGTCCCGGTGCAGAGGTGCTGGTGGCGATGGTAGCCTCACGCGCTACACAGTAAAGTCAATGGAGAAACCCGTAACAAGAAAAAGGCTGCAAGTGGGGACTTGGGAGACAAGTCCGGCAGAACCCAAAGGGGTGCCCGGCTCTTGAGGGTCTCTGGAGCACAGAGGCACAATCAGTTAGCTCATACTCGGACTGTGGGGCTTGGGTGCAGAGGTGTTTTAGCAGGTTGATGACTTGCATTGGAGGCACTGACTTCTTGGGGTCGACCAGGTGATAGGGGCAAACAGGACAGCAGGGCCACTCTTGCCGCGGGCCTCAGTGATACTGATTTCACTCGTGGGTAGGTTGGTTTCTGGACTGGAAACAAGCCATGCCTGCTTCAAGGGCTCTACTTCCCTGGGTATTGGTGCTGGGGGGTTCCTAGCGGGTCTAGCAGCTAAAAACTCACTAGGTAGATAGGGCTAACCTCGGGGACCCACAAAATAGTCCTCCTCCTGGGGTGCTGCTTCCTCTGTGGACCCAGTGGTCAATACAGTGTACTGGGCAGATGCGGTCAGTGCCTCCAGACTGCAGGGAAGTGGCTTCTGCAGTTCGAGGGAGATACTGATTGGTTGGCAAAATGCTGGCAGCCCTCCAAAGCTTTGGGAGGGGCACAGCTGCTGGATGCGTCGGGTCCTCGCAACTGTCAGGACAGCAGCAGGCAGAGTTTGGCGCCAATTCTGGAACTGGTCCACAGTTCATGCGTTTTCGGCTCTTCTTGGCCTTCTTCTGTTCCCAGTAGACGAATCTGACTTCCTGTTGTTAAGGGACTACTACATACTGATTTTAGGGGCGTTAAGGGGAGTGTAAGGTAGTAGGCAATGGGCTTCCTCCGCCTGGGGTGACTCCCTGCTGGGAGTGGGCATAAGCCTTACTCAGATTTTTAGTTCCACCAAAAACAAGATGGTGAAACTCCTCCTTCGTTGCTCACTTCAGGTAGCCGACCTTAGGGGTGTGACTAGCCTGAATGTGAACACGCCTCATTTTCCAACCTATCCTGGTGCAAAATGTGAGTCATGGCAGGGGCTGGCAATCCCAGGTCTGGTGGGAATCCAAGGTCACATATCAATAGTGGCAGAGGCTGGTGAAGCCTCAGTCCTTGATATGCTAAAATACTAGCCATCCTGCTGGAGAAGGTGTGAACACCTTCGTCTGGAGAAGGACTGTTTTTAACCTCAGAGAGCATGGGCTCTCAGCTGCAGGGGGTCAGCAACTTGTCTGTGGTGGCAAGCTGGATGATACCAGTCAGCTAGCACACTAAAAGACTAGTAGGATTCAGGGGGGCGCGGCTAGCCAGCGAAGATGGCAGACACACTCTAACGAGGCTCTGTTTCACGGCCCGAAAATCCGTTAATTATCCTGTGTACAGCAGTTCCATCGAGACGCCAAAACCAACTTGCTGGGATTGGAATGCCAGCATGTGTGGACGCAGCAAGTTTGAAGGAGCTAAGAGCCGTCTCGGCTGAGAAATGGCCATTCGCGCAGTGATAGCGCCATAGGGCCGGGTTGGAGGCCGAATGACGCTGTGAGACGCGTGATTGCTGGGTCTGCAGCTAAACAGTGCTGCCCAAAACTGAGGTACTGCAGCCCTTCGGTGCGCGAAACGGCTTGAGGGCACTGAGAGGTGAGCAGGGATCAGCCATGGACATTGTGGGGAAAGAAACAACATCAGCCCAGTGGTGCGTTGGTGCATGCGACCAAGACGGTGGGACCCCGCTCTGCTGCAGCGTCTATTGAGGGAAAATAGCTGGATGGAGTCCTGTGGCAGGCGATGTAAGCAGTGGAGCGGTTCTGCACCCCCTCCCCCCCACCCCACTGGACCAGAGGTGCGTTGTGGCCCATATCCGCCTGCGATGGCGGACTGCGAGACATACAGTGGAGACCTGGCGCCGATCGGGTGCTGAGGCGGTGTGGAGGGCCGTGAAACAGCTCAGAAGACTGTCCTACATCGAAACACATGGCCATATAGAGCCGATATGTGCCAATGCTGTGTGAGCTGTGACCCCAGAGGCAACCACTGACTGAGCTCACAAACCATCCACAGCTCAAGAAATGTAAATGTAAATCCAGTACTTGTACAGCGCATAAATCACCCCCGAAGAGGTATCTAAGCGCTGGGGGCCATAGGAAGATGGAGCTGCGGATCGAACCGTGATCCCCAGCGTCCGTCGCCTTGACTGCGGCGCCACCTCCTGAACCGGCAGGGCGGGCGCGGCTCCAGATGGTGAATTAGGCCTGGGCCGTGCTGCGCACTGCACAAGAGATGACACTCACAGTGGATTGAGATGTGGGGTGCAGGCACCTGCGACGGTGTGTGGACGGAGGCTACATCATCTCTACCTGAGCAAAGAGGTATGTGGTAGCTGGCTGCTCGCTGTCCATAGAGGCAACCTAGGGGCCCCTCGCCTGACCCTGGTGATTGGAAGACGTGAACTGAGATCGTGGAAAGTTCAGCGGCCTTGCTGCAGGACTGCATTGTGCTGGGGCACAGGGTGGCAGAAGAGAAGCAAGCACATGGCAGAAAGAGGCTAGAAGACACATCAAACGTGCCTACATAGGTGAGCAGGAAATTGAGATCAACAGTACTGCCATTTTGTATGAAAAGTCTGGCAGGTCATAGCCCCTATGCCTGACCAGCACAAAACCTAACCACCAAAGCAGGACGCAACGTTGGCACCAGAAGGTAAACAACTCGTGACGCACGACATAGAGGAGCTTGTGCAGAAACCAGGCTAGCAGTGCAAGTGAAACGGTTGGAACGCAGAAGCGAGGGAGCAACGTTTGTGCTGTAATGAAGGAGCCACAAGAAGCCAAGTCAGACCAGCACAGTGGGCACCCAGAGCCAGCAAGCAGGTTGAGTTTGGCTCCGCGCACAAGCAGCAGTTCCAAACCTGACGCAAGACTGCCTGTTAAGCGACGTGTTTGGAGCCTCCCTGAGGCGCTGACAAGTACTAAGAAACACAGTGAAATATCCCATCTGCAAATACAGGATAGGCAGACAGCGCACAGGCACGGGCGCGGCGCCTACGCTACTGACGTTGGGCCCAACCATGTCTGACCAAAAACCTGAAGCGTCAGGCACCTCCAGAGCTTCCAGTTTGTAATCAAAAATAGACACTGTGCTCCAGGCAGTGGCAGAAATCAGCAAAGCACTGACGCAGACCTGTACACTTCTCGAAGGCCAAATAGATAAGGTTACGTCGGACTTTACGCTCCTACATGCTGATCCCAGAAAACTGACATGGAGGGTCAATGAGCTAGAAAAGGAAGTAAATGAGACCGCCCCAGTGGCCAAGGAAATGACCACAGAAGTACGCAACCTCACATCCAGACTCCACTCCCTAGGGCGCAGAATGGACGACGCAGAAGGCCGGTCTCTCAGGAATAATGTGCGTGTGGTGGGACTGCCGGAAGGCACAGAGGGCGGAGATGCTGTAGCATACACCAAAGCCTGGTTACAGTCCTTGAAGCCAACAGGCACGCTCTCTGCTTTCTTCGCAGTGGGGAGCGCGGACAGGGTGCCATTGAACCGCCCGCCGCCAGGTGCTGGTCCGCGACCTTTCCGGTTCTGCCTCATGAATTTTAAGGACAGAGACACAGTGCTACTGGAGGCTAGAAAAATGGAAACGATAAAAGTGGATAACTCACAAGTTCTCTTCTTCCCATACTACGCCTTGGGTGAGATTAATTTCTTTGGTAATTAATTTGAGCTTTGGCCTATGATTTTAATATTTCCCCTCTAATATTCTCCCATCTCTAACACGTTTTTACTTTGCCCTTTGCCCTATGTGCCCTCTTCATCCCCACCCCCCCGGTCCTGAGGAAGACCCCACTGTAAGGTGGAAATCAACCTACGTTGTTCAGGGGTCAAAACGTCGACATTACTAGCTACACCAGCCCACAAACAACGGACAATTCTCACTGTGTTTCATTGCAAGGACTAGGCCAAACTCAATTATCCTATGTGGCGAAATAACAAGTATATTAGACGCCAAATGTAAATTGTTACATTGCACTAATTCTTTTATATGTCTACATCACTCCATCCGTCACCGAAACTCGCATGCTTTTCCCACTACCCCCTTTTCCTTACTTCTGGGCACATTGATGATGCATTCCCTAAAGTATTGCTTCATATATTTGTAAAGACGAGGAAGTGATTAAATAACATCTCTCAGCCATTTTGTGCATGCATTTCTGTGTATGTAATGTGATTATAAGTATAACGTCCTGGATTTTTTACACTGTTTACTGGGACCGCTTTTTCTGTCCATAAGATATGGTACAGCACACACATTCATGTGTGCAAGACAGGCCCAACTTCACATATCCCGTTCACTGCAAGCTTTAATCCATCCTACCTCCTAGTAGGATCGAAATGGCGAACGTAGCAGTGAGTTGCCGTATGGAGCTGTTAGCAGTTTGGGCAGACACACATTGTCCCTCTGCTCTATCCCAGTTGAACCTCATAAGGTATTCTCTCACAACCCTTGTTCGGGTCAGTACACCCATGCACCTCTGAATATTACAGTTCTATCTCGCTCCCATGGGATATTCAACATATCGTCACCTCACCTCTAATACAACAAGCCACCCACGAGGCGCACTGGCCTAAAACTACGTCACATGCCACATACAAACGTAATCACCTGGAATGTTACGGGGATCCACACATCAGCCTGCAGATATGACATATATGCATACCTTAAACGGCACGCTGCTCATGTGGCACTCCTACAAGAAACGCACGTCTCACAGTCAGAAATTTGAAGATTGCAATGGAGATGGAAAGGTCAAATGCTGGCCAGGGGATACTCAGCCTTCGTCAGGGGGGCCCTAATTTGGGTTCGACCGGGCCTCCAATTTGTGACAGAAGAGATTGAAATAGACACACCTGGTAGATACATCCTCGCAAAAGGCTGCCTCAATGGGATGCACATAGTGTTGGGATCCATATACGCCCCAAACACAGATCAGGGCACATTCTCGCACACACTGACAGACCTAATCTCACCCTGGTGTGAAGTCCCCTAGTTGTTAGGGGGTACCTCCAACTCCGTATTGGACACACCACTTGATAGGTCAATTCCACCACTGCCGAAAACAGTAGCAACATCCAACGCTAGGAACCTAGGGGAGTGGCTGCACTGCTGGGATTTGTCAGATGTGTCAAGGGCCGTTAACCCGCAGGCACGTCTGTACTCACATTACTCACACCAGCATGGGCTACATGTTTGTATTGATTGTTTTGTTGCATGCGCGCCGATATTAGCATAGTGCCTCAGGGCAGATTACATTGGCAAAACACACTCAGACCATAACCCACATATCATGACACTGCAGGGAGCAGATGGGGCATGGGCATAATCTGGGAAGCAGGCAAGGCAGTGGTCAGAGGGTGTTGCATGGGGTTAAGCTGGAGCATGAGGAAACAACTAGACAGCGAAGTAAAAGCATTGAAGATGCCCTGACCAGACTTGACACTGAGTTAGCGCAGGGTAACGTTGTACAGCAAGACAGACACGAAGTGTCAAAAACATGCTGAAGTGCTAGAGTGGCTGCGCTGTTTTAATTACGCGTCACACGCACGCTTGCAGCGGCGTACATAGCAGGTAGATTGCTGCCGCGTATGATCCGACAAAAATACATGCATGCACCTGTGCTGAGGCTGCTATCTGTGGCAGGGCCGGTGCTCACTTCGCAGAACGATATCCACAGTGGGTTCACGACGCATTACACCAGCGTATACCAATCGTTAAATCGCGTAGCACCAACGGAAAAAGACTCCTTTCTCACTGCCTTAACCCTACACCAAGTTACAGCAGAGCAAAGAGATGAGCTGAACAAGCATCTCACGCTGTTGGAAGTGCAAGATGCTATAAACTCGTTACCCATGGGTAAAGCGCCGGGCCCGGATGATTACCCGGCCGAATACTATAAAGCTTACCAGCAGACCTTGGCACTGCACCTCCTCGCAATGCACCAGAATGCGCAGGAAACAGGCATACTTCCAGATACACTTCGTGAATTCCTGTTGGTGTCCTTGCCCAAACCCAACAGAAATGTGGAATTGACAGGCTCATATGATCTGCTAGCACTACTTAATACATATTTTAAGGTGCTAGGTAAAATGCTGGCAAATAGATTGGCCCTGTTGGTGCCACAGGTGGTGCACGTGGACAAAAATGGATTTGTGCCTGCCCGTAGCACATCATTAAATTTGCAAAACTTCTTCCGGGTGGCGTATTACTCCAGGGACAACTGGGCGCATGCTGGATGCCTGGTTTTGGATCTGGAGAAGGCGTTTGACAGAATGGGGGTTCTTGTTTGCTGTGCTGCATAAATATGGATTGGGAAATGTGTTTTTGGGCCTCGTTAAGCTATTATACATGCGCCCCATAGCCAGAATCAAGACAGGTCCATATGTATCGGAACAAGTCCCCATTGAGTGCGGCACGAGGCAGGAATGCCCGCTCTCCCCACTACTATTTGCGTTGGCCATTGAGCCATTAGCTGAGGCACTGCGAGGTACTCAAGACAAATGGGGAATCCCTTTGGGAGACGGCACACATGTGGTCTCACTATATGCAGATAACCTGCTGATATACCTCCTGATATACCTCAGGGAAGTCGGGCAGTCATGTATGGCAATTGAGGACATGCTGCTTGAATTTGCCTCAGTGTCAGGACTGAAGGTGACTTGGGAAAATTCGTGTCTCTACCCCTTTGCAGAGTCTATCCCAGACGCCCCGATTATTTATCAACGGTAGACCTGGTATTTGGCAGCTAGCAGCATTCCATTATCTCGGGATTCTTATATATAGGGACCCAAAAGATCTCCTTGAATGCAATCTGGGGCGTGTCATCACAGCTGTGCAAGCACAGATAACCTTCTGGAGTACCCTGCCACTCGCAGTTATGGGCAGGTTTGCGCACCTAAAAATGGTGGTCCTACACGCCTGCTTTATTACTTAGACTGTCGCCGTTCAAAGCCTAGGAATCAGATATGCGGCTGTTCATCTGGCATGGGTTGCGAAGTAGAGTATCACTGGTCAAAATGTACTGTAGCTCATCCCATTTGAGGAACTGGCTAAAAGCTCTGGCCCGCCACAAGGCAAGTTCCTCCTTCACGCCGCAGTGACACGCACACTAAGTGTATCGTGGAGGAATGTGGCACAAGAACCTGCCACTCATTTAATTATACAATATTTGCATGAATTGGGCTCAGGCCGCCATCTCACCAGATGGTTCGCAGAATGCCTCAGAACCAACACAGCACCGCAATTACTCTCCCTCCGTGCCCATTGGGACCCAGACTTAGAGTCCCACAACGGAACAGGAATGAGAAAATATACTTGGGAAACCCCACACGAATCCCCTGCAATGCCAGATTTTGACTCATCCAATATTATATAACACATAGAGCCTATCTGACACCGGAATGAATAAGCAAATCTTTTGAACACACAGATAATGTGGTCAAATGCGGTGTTAGACCTGGCATCATTTGACGTGGGTCTCCCTTCCTCTGTTCGCTTTCTATCTTTTATGTCTGTTGGATTTAGATGCTCTGGGCGCTGTGCCACTGCTAATCAGTGCCACAGCGCGAAGGATCCCTGTGTAAAGATGACTGTATGAATTGGGATAACCATAATGCCTAGGTCTGTGTAGCATGTTCTAATAGCAAGTTACCCTCCATTTCACTGTTTACTTTTGTAAAGTTATCCGTTTTCATAGGCCACAATGGCAGGATGAGGATTACCTTTCCTATTACTATCTGACCCCAGGAACTTGATAGGAAATTCGAATTTGATATGTTTAAGCTCAGAACATTGAGCTACACCTTTTAGTAAGGACCCTTTATATATTCCATGTTCGAAAAAGCCTCTTCTGGAAACGCAGTATTTTCTTGCCTAAGGTTTCCTGTAGGCTTTGCTAGTATGTGTATTGGCCGTCTGGTTTTGAAGCAGCAGGGCCAGCTAGGTCAGACCTGGCTGGGGAGAGATCGGCATTCAGCGCATGGGGAGGGGTGACTCTTTAATCTGAGCAGGGCCATGTCTGGCAAGATGAATGATGGCTCCACCTCCCACTGGGTGTCTGATAGCACACCCCCGCATTCTGAAAGGGCAGGAGGTCGCATTGTAAACCAAGTGCTCCCCGACCCCACCAAACTGGTTCTTGCTGGATTGAGTGATTTGTGACTTTAGAGAACAAATACTTTTTAGGTATAAAACGCTGCGCTGGAACCTTGTTCAAGTGTGTTCCTTCTGGATGTCAAAACGAAACTCTGTCCAAGTGAACAGCGGAAAGGACTGAAACTTTCACCAAGCTTGCCGAAGAAACTACCCGAGGGCCTGAATCGAGAGCGCCTCCTGCTGAAGTCTCAGGGACATTAGATTTCACCCCGTCCGCCGTCGGAATCCCTGGAATTCTACTTGCAGGTGAGGCCTTCGTTGAGTAATCCGGAGCCTCTAGTTCTATTGTGAGAAGTGCGGACTGGTAGCCTGTGTTAACTGTGTGTGGGCCGCTGCAGCTAAGAGAGAGCTACTGCCGCTGAGAGCCCGCCTTAATTTGAACCTTCAGAACCTTCGGTGAATCTCTGTGGGCCACTGCAGCTACGAGAGAGTTGCCGCTGCTGAGAACCCGCCTTAAATTGAACCTTCGGAACCTTCACTGAATCTCTGCGGGCCGCTGCAGTTAAGAGAGAGTTGTCGCCACTGAGAGCCCGTCTGGATTTGAACCTTCGCCGAATCTGTGTGGGCCGCTGCAGCTAAGAGAGCTGTAGCCGCTGAGTGCCCACAGTTGTGCCAGCCTGGTCGAGACCATCCTTTGTCCTGTGGGCCGCCGCAGCTAAGAAAGCTGCTGCTGAGTGCTTGCACCTTTGCATCATCGTGATTTATCCTGTGGGGCGCCGAAGTCAAGAGAGCTACTGCCGCTGAGTGCTCGCACCTGTGCCAACATTGCATCTTCGTGAATTGTCCTGTGGGCTGCCGCAGCTAAGAGAGAGCTGGTGCTGCTGATACCCGTACCTTTGCCAACTTCGCACCATCGTGTTTTGTCCTGTGGACCGCTGCAGCTAAGAGAGAGCTACTGCCGTTGAGTGCTCGCACCCTTGCCAACTTTGCATCATCGTGATTTGCCCTGTGGGCCACCGCAACTAAGAGAGAGCTGCTGCCGCTGAGTGCCCGCACCTTTGCCAACTTTGCATCATTGTGATTTGTCCTGTGTGTCGCCGCTGCTAAGAAAGCTGCTGCTGCTGAGTGCTTGCACCTTTGCATCATAGTGATTTATCCTGTGGGGCGCCGAAGCCAAGAGAGAGCTACTGCCGCTGAGTGCCTGCACCTGTGCCAACATTGCATAATCGTGAATTGTCCTATGGGCTGCCGCAGCTAAGAGTAAGCTGCTGCCGCTGAGCACCAGCACCTGTGCCAACACTGCATCATCGTGAATTGTCCTGTGGGCTGCCGCAGCTAGGACAGAGCTACTGCTGCTGTGAGCCCACCACGGAGCTGCACGACGAGAGTCATCGCCATCACCAGCCCGGCCCGCCGCAGTCGCGTGCTTCTGCTGCTGAGAGCCCACCTGTCCCCGAGTGCCGAATCATTGTGGGTGCACGCTACGGACCACTGCAGAAAAGACTTGTGGTCGCTAGGAGTCTGCCTGTCACCGCCTCCGCTTCTTCGAGAAGCTACGTGCTGAGTCTCCTTTCAACTGCAGGTATCTGGTGCGAAACGGGTCACGTAGGCCCCGGCCTTGAACTCAGTCTGTGCCACGTTCTGGTGAATACTTTATTGCATTTTTAAGTCCCTACTGATTTACGTGCATGTTAGCTTGTTAAAACGCTTTGAGAGTCTTGAGTTAAACTTTAGATAAAGATACTATTTTTCTATACCTATTTGAGTTGTGTCCTTTTGTGGTGTCGTTACTGCCTTGTTGTGCATGGTCATAAATGCTTCACACACTGCCTCGGAGATAGGCCTAACTGCTCGTGCTATGTTACCACAGGGTTGAGCAGGGGTTATCAAAGGGGGTAGCCCACTTGCCCTGACTTAGGAAGAAGGGTCCCTATTTGAGCATTGGCACCAGCCATCGCCAACTAGAGACCCCCATTTCTAACGTGCACGATGTGTGACGAGGCAGGCGCAGACCTATTGCATATGCTGTGGTCATGTGCAGCTATTCAAACATACTGGGGAACGGTCACCAGATGCTTAACCCAGTGCACAGAACGAATCTTAGACTGGTCTTGGGAATCATGCATATTGGGACTGTACCACAGACCCAAAAAATACAAAGTGACATCTAGATACATGGATTTGGACCTTGTAGTGGCAAAGCGATTACTCACGCACCGCTGGAAGTCCCCCGCCCCCCCAGCAGCAAAGGCCTGGTATCAATCACTATTGTGCTGGGCGCAGGCAGGAAGTATAGCGCTCCGCTGCGAAGATGCGATAGGGCTGCGGAAGCAGCAATTAGCGGCGGCATGGGACGCAATACCATCAGACTTATGCATGACTTGGCAGGGACGCTCGGAGGCATCAGCGGAAACACCAGAGAGTGATGAGGGGTAGACAACAGAAGGAAGTATAAGACACACAAAAAGGGGAGTGGTAATCAGCGCTCAGCCGACGACACCTAAACAAACTTGTGGGTGTGACACCTTTCCCCTCCCACTATTCCCACCCCCCAAAACAAAATGATCCAAGGGGAAGGGTAAAAATGTTTTATGTTATATTCATGTGAAGTTAGTTATATTTAGATTTGAATGCCACAACATTACGCTAGCTAGTGAACTGAACTTGAAATTGGTGATAACGGCTGAGATTGTCTACTGCTACAATTACACAGTTTTAATGTGCAAATTATATTGAATTGCAGATGTACCAGATGTCGCAAAAAGCTTACAAACTATAATAAAAACAAATTTAAACAAAGAAAAAGACTAGGTAACCCAAGCCCTGCCCTATCTGGTATTAGTTTTCCTTGATAGTGAGGCCTGCATGCAGCAGGGCCTCAAGGTCCGTTCGAAGGTGGATTAGGTGACCCTGCCAAGTGGAGCTATAGACGGCAATATCATCAAGATATCCTGCACTAAAAGACTCCAGCCAGGACTGTTCACCAGCCTTTGGAAGGTGGCAGGGGCATTCTTTAGTAAAAGTAAACTGATAATGTCCATCTAAGGTGGAGAATGCGGACTTCTCTTTTGCTCCATGGGTCAGCCCAATCTACCAGTACCTTGATGTCAGATCAAATGTTCTGAGAAACTTGGCTGCCTCGAATCTATCTATGAGCTCATATGCTCTTGGAATGGGGAGCACATCTGTCACTCTCAGGGTGCTTTATCACCCCTAACTCCAGCATCTTGCTGACTTCAGCTCTGATTTTTTCATTGACTTGGTCAGACTTCCTTTAAAATTTATTTTTGAAAGGTAAGCTATCCCCAGTGTCCACCAGGATGTCTGACCAGGTGTCAAAGAAAAGAGCCCAGCATACTGTCTTAGGACTTGTCCGAAGTCAGTCTGCTGTTGGGCTACAAGGGTGTCTGATAATACTACTCCCTCATCAGACCCATCTTGAGAGTTGTTGGATAGTAAGTCAGGGAGAGATTCACTCTTCTTCCTGATCCTCATCAGTGACCACAAGCATAGACACATCCGCCCTATTTTGAAAGAGTTTAGCTGAACTCCCTTTATATTTCTAGGTTCCTGGTTGGAACTCCACCAGCGCAGGCTTTTGGTCAAACCATTGCTTCTGAAGCTCTTTGCTTGCCTCAAGGTTTTTATTGGCCTTCTGCATGTACTAAGCCATCCTGGAATGAAGGCCAAGCACATAGACTACTATGTCCAATTTGGGTTCTTTGAGAGGCTTTTCCCAGCCCTCCTTTACTAGACTTATTGAACCTCTCACAGAATGGGCAAATAGAGGCTCAAAGAGACTAAAGCCCAATCCTTTCAGTGGCACGTCTATGTAATAAAAAAGCAGGCATGGCAATAAGACATTCCATCTCCTGAGTTTTTCAAGGAGTCCCATGATTATATCTTTCATGGTCTTGCATTTAGTAAAATGTTCGTATCATAAAATAATTCCAAATATTCACGTTAAAACAAGGAAATATACATCACCGTCAATTAAATTCATTATATAGTCCTTGCACAGGGTTAAAGGAGACATTATTATAAAACAATATACTTTTTTTTAATTTAAGCTGGTGTTCAATATATAAAAGCCAGCCCGATATGGCCATTTCAAGACCCTACTGTCCTTTATGTTTCCCTAAAGTGCATATGTGCCATGATATATATATATATATATGTATGTGTGTGTGTGTGTGCAATACATGTAGCTGTATTATGTTCAAATAAAGCAGATGGGTTTATAAGACAAAAAGTGTTCAACGTCAACTTCTCGAGCATTGTAAGATCTCATGTGCCAAATAGTGCTTGGGGTGCGTGGCTTAACTCGCGATGGAGTAGGACGTGTCTTCGAGGAGCTCCGGCTGGCTGCTCTTCTTTCAAGCAATTACCGCGGAGCCTAGTGGCCTCGGACACCACCTGAGGGGCGGACATTGCTGGCACTGACCAAGGCCATCGGCTGACGGGCGACGCTCCGCCCGACTGCAGCTGGAGACGCGGGGGACGACGGAGGCTTGAGTCTCGGCAGTATGGGCCCCATCTTGCGAGCCCTGGATGGAGCCTTCCCTGGGTCCTGATGGTCCCCCGGGGCGCCCGAGGGTCGAGAAACCAGTGGCATTGAGACTGGGATGTGCGGCGGTGCTGCAGCCTCCCAGCTGTCCGGTGGTGGCGGACGGCCCGAGCTGGCGCCGCTCAGCGGATCACCCCAACGGAGCCCACGTTGTCGATGGCCAGGACGGGTGGCATCTAAGAAGCCCGGCGAGACTGCCCTGAGGTGCCTAGCGACAGTGATTGTTACCAGGGCGGCAGCGGTCTGCTGGGCTCTGGGGAGTCGGGAGCAAGGAGCACGCTGCCTGACCGCGACCCGCGGCAGGATGGAGGACTAGCTGCCTGGGGCCTAGCGGAGTGAGACGCCATTTTAGGTGAGCATTGGCAGGGCCCAGACTGAGGCGTAACGTTCACATAGACCTTGGTCTTGAGCTGGGAGGCGGCGGAACACCGGGCGACACATCTGCACCGGGGTATCTAGTGGCAGCTGAGGAGGACGGACCGGCGACCCCATTGTGTAGCAGCATTGGCGAAATCGGCACTGGGGCAGACAGAGGCGAGAGACGCTTGGTCGGCCTGGGGGGCCCTGCGCTGCACTGCGACGCACCCCTGAAAGTCCCCAGCAGTGGGTGCCCCGGCGGCGCTGAGTGAGGGCACACACCTCCAGGACCTTTGGGTCTCGCATCACGTACAGGGCGGCTGGGGGCTGCGAGCGAGAGAAACGACACGGCGCGGGCGCCTCCGCCATTTTGGGACTCCCCCACAGCCGAGCCTTGGGGACAATAGACTGGGCATTACTGAACCTGGGAGGCTCACAGTCCCCGCAGCGCTGGTTGGCGGGGTTTAGAGGGGCATAACGGGTGCCTGCTGTGGAGTGGCATTCAGACGGCAGAGGAGGTGATGCTTGGCCCTGGGTGGATGCCCCGCCATTTTGTGCTCTGAACACGAGGCGGCCTGGAGGCCTGGGAGACTTATTGCGCTGGCTGGAGGCGCACTTGACATTCACACTATAGTAGCCAGGAGGCGCGGCGGAGAGACTTGGTGTGCTGCGAGGGCCCTGTCACCCTGAGACACTGGTGTGGAGCGGCCTGGAGGTATCGGAGAGCTAGCTCCTGCCGCCAGATAGTCCTGCGATATGCCCTAGGCTGACTGTGGAGATACAAGAGGCGCGACACAGAGAGATGATGGATCGACGGGCAGGTGCTGTGCGGTGAGGCCCTTCGACACCCGGCCTGCCGCCCCGCAGCTCGCCGGCGAGGGGAAAATTGATGGCCTTCTAAGGTGAAGTGTGGTGCTACAGCTGCGGCAGAGGAGGCCGCGGAGACCGAGATAGCGCGCATCTTGTCCCCCTGCGCTGGGCGGTCTGGTGGCACTGGCTCCTGAGCGTTCTTGCCCCCCAGCGACCTGCGCCCAGCCTAGGGCCCCCACCCTCTTGTGTGTTGCGGCCTGGGGGACTTGAGGGGGCCCTCCGTGGAACAGAACTGGGCGGACTGCTATAGGGGAGCGACGAGAGAGCTGTGCGGTGGCGCCCCCGGCCGCCGTATCCGCTGTCTGCACGACATACTCTGAATAAAGCCTGGTGAGGTCTGGAGGCTCTGACCAGCTGGGCGGGCTGCAGAACACTCTCAAACTGGCGATGACGCGCTCCAGAGGGGGCAAGACTGATGCGGCGGCGGCCCCCAGGGACAATTCTGTAGTGGCAATGTGGGGGAAGACGGGGGCATCGGCACCCTCGGAGGGAACGCCACAAGCTGCTGGTGACTCGCTGCCGGCGACGCAGGCATTCATGACATCCTTCATGTCGGAGCTCAAGCTGTAGATTGGCTCCCTGCGCTCTGAGGTCCACACATGCGTGCGGGAGCTGGGGAAGGAGGTAACGGACTTGGGTGACCTGGTGGATGGCCTGGAGAAAACGGTGGACGCCCGCATGGAAGACCAAGAGCACCTGTGGCAACGCCTAGCGGCACTGGAGGAGCAAAACGTAGAGCTGCAGGTTAAGCAGGAAGATTTGGAGAACAGGAGCCGCCGGAATAACCTCCGCATCCGCGGGGTCCCTCTCGGGGAAGAGGGGAAGGATATCTTTACGTATGTGGCAAAACTCCTCCATGAGGTCTGGGGTGATGAGGAGGCCTCGCCGCTGGTTTTAGATCGCGCCCACCAGGTCTCCAGGCCCACGGGGCGGCCGGGGCTCATCCCAGACATCCTGACGAGGGTCCACTTTTTTACGGAGAAGGAGGCCATATTGCGGGCAGCGCGGAGCAAACCGGCCCTTAGATACAAAGGGCACGAGATTCAGATCTTCCAAGACTTGGCGCCTAACACCCTGCAGCGCCGGGGAGCCTTCAAGCCGGTGACGGAAAAGTTGTGAGACCTGGGCATCAACTAGCAATGGGGCCATCCCTTCGCTCTTATCTTCCAAAGGGAAACCAAGCGAAAAGTGATCCGGAAATACACAGAGGCGGTGCAGCTCCCTCATCTGCCGATGTGGCCGCCGGCAAGTCCAACTCGCCCACGGCAGTAGGAGCGGGTCCCAGCCAAACCGACTTGGACTACGGTCCAACGTCATCGACGTTCACCTCGCATGGACGAACAGTCTGCAGCTCAGGCTAAGCAGGACATCATACGCAGGGAGGAACAGAAGGGCCACCGTAAATACCCCATTGCACAGGACTGGGACCGTATGTTATTAGAACTGGAGGACGATGACCCAGAACTGTGACTGATACATATTGTTTGACTGCATGCTTGGGGTGTGGAGTGTCTATGTACGGGGCTACCTAGCCTGCTTACACCGGTAGCCACGCCTATCCAATGTAATGTTCATTCACACGGTTTAAAGCTGGTATGTCCACCTTATGGGCGTTGGGCACGGGGACTGCCAGGAGACGGGAAGAGGGAGGGGGGAGATGGGAGGGAGGGGAATTGTTGAGGCATTACAATATTTTACGGATGCGGAATATGAGTTGTATTACAGTGATTTTGGGACTGTTATGAGGCCTGATAAATAAATGAATAGCAGAAATGATATGCCACAGTTTAGTTACAGAAAATGGAAAAGACTGACACGATGTATGATGATAACCTGTGCATTGTAATACCTGATACAGTCATGAATAAAGTGTTCTAAAAAAAAAAAAAAAGCAGGACATCATCGCAGATATTAAGTCCCTTGAGGGAGACCGCGACGAGGCGGCCTCCCACCCGTTAACCCAGTGAACATGTGGCCAGCCATCGTCCACGCTTTCGTACGTACACTCCCATGGATTAAACACTCCCTCCTTTCCTTTCTGGAACTGCCGCTCAATGTCTCCCCCGGATCTGCTCCCAGGCTCCTTTCTTTTAGGATGGGGGCTCCAGAGCTCCTCCCCAGGGCGAACTTGAATCCGACTATACTCCCACCCCTACTGATTCCTGAGGGAGTGACATCCCTGGGCTCGGTGACAGGAACAGATGGACTTGGCCCGGTTGGCCACTGTTGGGTTATTGCCCTCCTGCCAGGTACCTCTCCCATCTCTACCTTTCTCCGCTCTCTTTCTTTCTCTCTCTCCCTTTCTATCTCTGTCTGCGCGGGGCGGGGCTCTGCGGTTGTGGTGCTTGATGTGGGGCGAGATGCCTGACATTCCCTGCGGTTGAGTGCTACTGCGTAATTGGGGCGGGGGAGCGCAGGCGGATCCTATTAGGATCTAATTATGACAATTCCTTTACCTAGCCCCTTAAAGGTATTAACGCTTAACGTCAAAGGCCTGAACTCCCCTAACAAGAGGCGGCAAACATGGCATTACCTCCTGCAGCAGAACCCCAACATCATATTTTTACAGGAAACCCACCTCTTACAGGCAGGTATTGGGCGCATGGCACATCCTAGATACCCCCTTCAATTCTGGGCTGCAGCAGACACCAAGACAGCAGGTGTAGCGATATTGTGCAGGATTGGCATCAGGCAAGGAGAGGCCAAGCCCTTCCGAAGCGGGGATGGACGCTTTCTAAGGGTGAGTGTAGGCGTTGGACGGCGCATCTTTACTCTCTGTAACGTGTACGCCCCCAACCAGCTGCAAGATCGGTACCTGCGAACACTTCTGAAAACACATTTCCCACACGGCGACCCTGCGCTGATCCGGGGGGGGGGGGACTTCAACTTGGTTTGGGGCCCAGACGCGGATTGTAGCGACACCTCCGGCTGCGGAGCTGGGGCCATGTCCTCCGCACTGGCCACCCAAATGACAGACCTGGGGCTCTTTGATGTGTGGCGTTATCATTCCCCGGGGCTGAGGGACTACTCGTTCTACTCTCCCATCCACCGCTCGTACTCCAGTATAGACATGCTCTGCTGCGTGACATGTTGGGAGCTTCCATGTCGGACATCTCGCTCTCGGACCACGCGCATGTTGAGCTGCTCTTGCAGGACCCAAACGCTTGCCCCGCTCGAGAGGCGAGATGGCGTCTGCCACCGAGCATTCTCCGGGATGCAGCAGATGTGGAAAGTATTAAAACGGCCATTGACTCCTATTTCGCTAGTAACGACTTGCCAGAGACGCCTTTCCCCGTGGTATGGAATGCCTTTAAGGCGCCAATTCGGGGCCACATCACCACTCTCTCGATTGCGCGGACAAGCGCGGCCCGGGCATTAGAAGATAGCCTGGCAAAAGACATAAAGGTAGAAGAACGGCGAGACCAGAGTGGCACCTCGCTGGCATCCAGGCGGTGGCTTGCCAACCTTAGAGGGCAGCTTCGACTCTTACGCACCAACAAGGCGGAAAACTCCTTGCTGGCCTTGAAGCAGTCATATTTTGAGGGTGGGGACAAGGTTGGCAGACTATTGGCAAGGCGCCTGGGCTCATATAGCCAATGTCCTGCTTCCTGATGGGACGAGAGTCACATCGGAGACAGACAAACTAGAGGCATTCCGGGCTTACTATTCCGCACTATACCGGGAAGAGCCACCGTCACCGGAAGCGGTGGCGGACGTCCTGAATGACTACATGGGGACGCCGCTACATCCTCATTACGCAAAGACCTTGGAAGGTCCCATCACCCGGGAAGAGGTAGCAGCTGCCATGAATGATCTTCCCCTCGTGAAGACACCGGCGCGGGATGGTCTACCTCTGTCCTTTTACCGCATGTTCCAGTCACAGCTCTGGCCCCATCTTCTAGGGCTGTTCAACTCTTTCACTGATACCGTGGGGCCATCCCGGGATATGGGAATGGCGGAAATAGCGTTGATCCTGAAACCGGGAAAGGACCCTGCGCAGTGTGCATCGTACCGCCCCATTGCCCAACTTAACACGGACTTTAAAATTTACACCAAACTCCTGGCGAAGCTCTTGGACCCCCACAGGCCAGGTATTATAGATCCAGACCAGGTCGGCTTCATTCGCAATCGGCAGGGGGCAGACAACGTGCGTAAAATAGCCCACCTGGTAGGGAAAGTGCTCCACTGGGACATCCCGACTTGCCTTCTATCGCTAGACGCGGAGAAGGCATTTGACGGGGTGGACTGGACTTTTCTGCGGGCGGTCCTATGTAAGATTGGGTTGGTCAGGGCATGATCACTCGGATCATGGCACCATATCTTGCCCCGCAGGCTAGGATCAAAGGGCAGTTCTCAGCGCCGTTTACCATCCACAGGGGCACCAGGCAGGGGTGCTCCCTCTCGCCCATTGTGGTGGAACCATTGGCAGAGATGATCCATCGGTCGTCTGACATACACAGCATCCCCATGGGTGGCCGCGAGAATAAGGTTGCGCTGTTCGCAGACGATCTTCTCCTTACCCTAACACGCTCCAGGGAGTCCCTACCGGCGCTCCACACAACGCTGAACCTCTTTGAGCGGGCCTCTGGCCTTAAGATCAATCATAGCAAGTCCTGGGACCTCAACCTTACCAAAGGAAGAGATCCCTCACCTTGAGAAGCTAGTGCCATACCAGTGGGCCACTCAAGGTATCCGTTATCTCGGCCTCCAGGTGACCCCCCTCTTTGGACACATGGACGCAAGTTAACTGGCGTGAATGTCGGCGGTCGGTCCTTGAAGACTTACGGAGGTGGAGGCCCCTCGTGTTGTCATGGCTGGGCATACTCAATGCCATCAAAATGTCGATCCTCCCTAAAATCCTTCATTTATTTCAGTGTCTCCCCACGCCCATCCCGCTACGTTGTATACGAGACCTCCAGCGCGCCCTCACAAACTTTATCTGGGGTGGGAAAGGACCTTGCTTCTCGCAGAAGCTTCTAATGACACCGAAAGATAGGGGAGGACTGGCATGCCCCGACCTAGTGGATTACTACTGGGCCTCACACCTCCGATTTGTGGTAGAGTGGGGAATGAGGGAGAGTGAAAAGGGATGGCTGCACATGCACCGGGTAGTGACGGGGGGACCATCTGGGACCTAGTTTGGCATCATCGGGCGTCGTGCTCTAAGAGCACTTATATAGCGGTGCCCACAAAGACGGTGCTAGACATAAGGGATAAAGTTTCCCTCACCGCACACCCCGATAGAGGGGAACCCGTCCTTCCCACCGGCGCACCACTCACGAGCCTTCGCCAAGTGGACACGGGGACTGCAGAGTGATTACTGATTTGTTTGAAGAGGGTAAGCTTAAATCTTTTGCTCACTGTAGAGAAGAATTCCGTGTCCCAGTGGCGGAGCAGTTACAATATGCCCAACTGCGTCATTGGGTGACTGATGAAGATATGTATCAGGAGGCCACACGTGCCTTCACCTCCTTTGAACGGTTGGTCCGGGATCCGGTTGAATCTAAGGGGCTTATCTCCCGAATCCATCAGATCCTACAACATCCTCAAACGGAGCCCTCCCACCCATATCAGGACAAATGACAAGCATTGTCAGACGTGTACATTACCCCGGCACTGTGGCGTAGGCTCTGGTAGGATATCCCCAAAGTGTACCGTAGCATCCCGCAGCGGGAAAATGCCTATAAGCTCATAACCCAGTGGTATTACACCCCCCAGCGTCTTAACAAGATATTTCCTACATCCTCTCCCTTATGTTGGAGGTGCTGATCTGCAACGGGGGATTCCATTCATATTTGGTGGGCATGTACGTCCGCTGACTTTATTCTGGAAGGCGGTCCTTAGCCACATCAGGGGGGTGCTGGGGTTCCCTTTGCTTGAGACCACAAGCACAATCCTGCTTGGTGTTAAGCCTGCCGGCCTGAAGCCCCTAACCAGGAGCGACTGGACCTTGGCGCTCCAAATGTTGGGGGCGGCCAAACAGCTTATAGCCCTGTACTGGAAAAAAAAGAAGCTCCTCCAATTGCAGCCTGGTTTGTGCGCCTATGGCATGTTGTCGCAATGGAGCTTTTCACAGCACGGCTTCAGGCGCGCGACACCCGCTTTAAGGCTGTTTGGTAACCCCTAGTCAAATATCTCTGTGCTGTTGAACACGCGCGCCACGTGCCGACAAAGCTTAGGACGCTGCGCCTCTTTGACGATGCTCTTATCCCCCCTGACCCAAGCAGATTGCTCCCGTAACTGCCCCCTGCAATGCGTCCCACTACCGCCGACACTGGACCGGGCTACCGCCCCTTCTCCCCCCTTCGCCCCACACGCCGACCTTACCCGTGTATCTAGGTCTCTCCTCTTCTTCTCTTGCATCCTTCTTTTGGCCTATTCTTTCCTTCTCTCCCTCTGTTACCTTTTGGGCCGCAGGCCCCGTTGGGTTGACTGTTGTATCTGGGCTAGTTGCCCGTTTATAATAAATGTGGGCCTTCGGGGCCTTGCCACTCCACAGGATTAGTTGCTACCATATTCTGCAACATGGAACGCGGCCAGCCCCTCTGAGGTTGTAGGCGTGCCCCTGTGTACAACCTAACTTCTTCTTAGACACTTAGCGATTTCATTTGACGCAATGTCGATCACGCGGCCGGCCCTTGACAGGGTTGTAGGCTTATCGCTGTGTACCGATTATCCCTGTGGCGTGTGCTTTTCTTTTTTTTCTTCTTGATGGAAAATAAAAAGATTTGAAACAAATAGTGCTTGGGAGTATCAAACAGTTTATTCCCAGCCCTATTCGGGAATTTTGTGTATCGATAGTTAAATCTTGAATCTCTAAACCAGACCATTGGTTTGTGGGTGAAATAGATGGGAAACTTATACGTCGCTCAGCTCACATGCCTTTTAGGTAGGCAGACATGAATGAAGCTACCACCTCTGTCTGAAACCAACTCTTTAGGAAAGCCCACTCTAGTAAAAAATACTTACGAGGGCCCTGGCATCTGCAGAAGCAGTGACAGTTCGAAGTGGAATTGCCTCAGGATACCTGGTGACATGATCCACTACCACCAGTATAAAGCTGTTTCCTGATTGAGTTTGAGGTTCAATGTCAATCCCTACCCTCTCAAGGGGAACCCCAACCACTGGTAGTGAAATTAACGGGGCCTTTGGCTTGCTACCTGCCTTGACACTAGCCTTACATGTTGCACATAAGTTGCAAAATTCCTTTACTTTCTGGGACATATCTGGCCAGTAGAAGTGGGTGACTAACCTACTCTAAGTCTTTGTCTGGTCAATATGTCCAGCTAGGGGGATGTCTTGTGCAAATGAGAGTAAGAACTCTCTGTACTGCTGAGGCACTCCCAGTCTCCAATTGGCACCAGGTTTGGGGTCTGTGGTTTCAGTATACAGGAGTCCCTTCCAATAGATTCTGTGGGAGCCACTGACATCTCCCTTTTCCTGGTCAGCAGCTTGCTGTCTCAGGCTCTCAAGAGTAGGAAAGGTCCTTTGTCCCTGGCAAATATCTTCCCTAGTGGGTGCCCCTCAGCCTGGGAGCTCTGTCATATAAGGCCAACGTTCCTGGGACTCAGTTCCATTAAGGGTTGACAGGTCTTCTCCCTGAGAAGAGGGGACCTGAGTTTTTGTCTCTGTAGATGTTAGTTTCCCAGACTTCTTGCCTTTTCTCTTGGACGATTGGGTCATTATTCCTGGCTCAAACTCATCTTTTTACTCTGATCATTTTACTGTATTCTTGTTTTTGCACACACCCATTCAGGTATTTCCAGCATGGCATGTTAGCTCTACCTCAGCCCATGCTTTTGGTGACAGTTTAATCCTAGGTTGCCTAGGTACTACTGCAGTTTTTCTGATGTACAATTACCTGACAGATGCTCTTTCAATAGAAAATTGTAAACGCCCTTCATAGTCTTACACCCTATTGCCTTTCAACCAGCCTCAGTGTTTAGACTGACAAGTTAACAAAATCTACCCAGGAAACTTGAGGTTTTGTGAGTCTCCCTGAACTTAATCATGTACTCCTCAGTGGTGAGTCCAAAACCCTCAATCTGGATATCCTGCAGGAGGTCCTCAAACTGAGCATCTGCATTATCCAGTGTCAGGAGTCTATCCTTGACCTATCCTTAGAACAGTTCCAAGAATAGAGAGCCCTAGTACTTCTGGTGTAACATTCTCATTTTACAGGCCCTCTGCAAAGGCAATAAACCACTTGGAAATGTCATGACCTTCTACATATTTGGGGACAATCGCATTGGGGATTTTGGGATCAAATATTTCCTCTTATTCCCCATTTCTTTTGTTGCTGCCACCACTTGGGCGCTCAACCCATCTCAGCACTTTCTCTTTCCATGGCCAGGATTTTGGCCTCAAGGGCAGCTCTTTAGGCTAGTCTCCCAAGGACTAGGTTCTCTGTATCTACTCTTCTTCCTGTCCTGAGTGGCCTGACCTCCCCCAATAGGGCGATAAAGCAAAATAGACACAGATGATGGACGGAATGCAGAGCTAATCAAACATTCACCCCCAGTCACTAGATCTGGGTTAAATCCATTGTTCTTTTGCTCACCATGCCACCCCAGTTTAGACCCAGCCATAAGCAAATCAGTCTTAATCTTGACCCTGGCATCATGGGAACATTCCAGACCGAACTGGGATTGTATTGTATTGTATTGTAATTGCATTTATATAGCGCTTACTACCCCTGACGAGGCGTCAAAGCGCTTTTTCGGCGGGTAGCACGCTACTCCGGGACCCACAGAGGATTAGTGTTGAATTAGTATAGTGAAACATGCAAGTACATTTTAAGTGGTGGATAAGTTAATCAGTTATTTGGATTTGGAATGATAGCAGAAGGATAGAGTAGGACAAAGGTTCGTATTTATCTATCGCTCGCTTGTTGACGCATGCTATTCAGGGAGCCTATAGAGGATTAGTGGTGAATTAATATGGTGAAATATGAGGTAATTTCAGTGGTGGATATTAGTCTGTTACTTGGAGTGAGAAGGATAGCGGATGGATAAAAGGGGAAGAAAGATTTGCATTCATATAGCACTTGTTACCCCTGATGGGCGTTGAAGCGCTTTTCTGGCGAGTAGCACGCCACTCCGGAACCCATAAAGGATTAGTGTTGAAAATTAGTATAGTATAAATATGAAGTAATTTGAGTAGTAGATATGTTATTCAGTTATTTAGGCAGTATATTAGTATAGTTGAATATGGAATTTGAGAAGTGAAACATGTTAGTCTGTTAATTTTTATTGAAAAAAGGATAGTGGAGGGATAAAAGAGTAAAAGATTTTTTTTTATATATATATTAGTAGTACGAAGAGGCTTTTGGATGAGTAAAAAGGAGTTTTGGAGGGAAGGAGTCAGAGGGGAGAGTTTAGAAATGTTTGTTTTAGGGGATCGGTGTAGTAAAAAGGTGTCAGATGATGCATGGAGGGGTAGAGCAGGAGAGAGTCTAGAAAAGGTTATTTTGGCGATCATAGTAGTGGTATGGGGTTTGGGATAAATGAGAGAGTGGATGTAGAGGATATATTGATAAATCTATAGGATGCGAGATAGGGTAGTGCATTAGTAGGAGTAGTAGAAAGAAGTTTGAGAGGAGTCTGAAGGTTGGGCTAGAAGATATATTGAGTGAAGTATAGGCTGAGAAATAGGCTAGTGCATTGGAAATGCTAAATTAGAAGAAAGAGATAAGTATATAGATCCATAAGTACATTAAAAATATATAGATACATAAAAAAGTAAGTATATTTAGATTAAATATATTGATAGAGGCACAGGATGAGAGATAGGGTAGTGCATTGGATATCCTTTTTTTCAGGAGAAAAGTAACAGACACACAGATCCAAGTACATGGATGGTACATAGATGTACAATGGAAGTATGTACATGTAGACCAAAAATGATTTTTATTTATTGATGATTATTATTATTATTTTTTTTCTTCTCTTAACAACATAATTGTTTTACATGTTTTATAAAGTAATACACAAAGATAGATACATATCTATAGTGAAAACAAATGCTTATATACAGAGGGATATGCTGTAAATTTCTATTTCCGTATGGTACCTATGTGGGGAAGAGCCAGATCTTGAGTAGTTTTCTGAAGATAAGGTGGTTGTCGGTGGATCTTATGTTGGGGGGTAAAGAGTTCCATAGTTTGGCTGCTTGAACAGAGAAGGATGTGCCACCCATTTGAAACAATCATCCTGGGACCGGATATGGGCATCACCCCTCATCAGCCATGCTAGCTTGAATCCAATGGCACAGTAAATGTAAATGTAAATGTATAGGCATTTATATAGCGCACTACTTACCCGTAGGGTCCCAAGGCGCTCCGACCGCTGCGAAACCCTTCCTGGCTTCCCTGAGAGATGGTCCCTTAATGGGTATCTCCAGGGTGAGAACAGGCATCCCCGGCGGTCTGGTGGGGCCGTTAGTGAAGATGAGGCAAGCTAATGCCCAGAGTTGCCGAGTGTGATCGCTGATCAGAGTGGGCACCGAGGCGAGAGAATTATCGAGTCCGCTGACCCTGGTCCAGAAACCTGCCGCGCCGGGAACCGAACCCTGGTCCCGGGCCGTCCTCTGCTCTCGGGTCTGCCGCCTCTAACCAGTGAGCCACACTACTTCACCCAGTGAGCCAGGGACCTTTTTCTGGGCATACCCGGCGCAATTAGGGTGAGAAAGCAAAACAGACACATATGATGGACGGAATGCAGAGAAAATCAAACATTCTCCCCCAGTCACTCGTTCTGGGTTAAATACATTGTTCTTTTGCTCACCATGCCAACCCGGCTCAGACCCAGCCATATGCAAATCGGTCTTGACCGAATGGGCAGAATGGTCTGCATTCTGTCCATCAATTGTTCTTTTTGCATTTGTCACCCCCAGTAGGGGCATACAGTCTCGGTAAAGTTGTCAGGGTACTTCATCAGCTTCTCTAATGAGCTTATCGGGACAGTCTTTTGGAGTACGGTCCCCGTTCAATGTCCGACTCTTCTTAGGTGTCAGGATCTTCTGAAGAGTTGATTTTGGAGCTCCTAAAGCTGTACTTCTGTAGAGTTTGAACCAGTTTTGATTTTACTGGCTGTACAGAGGTTCCTTAAATGCTCCATACTAAGATGCAGATTGCAGATATGGGGTTAGGTTGTTCCTGGACTATTTCCTCAGACCCAGAAATTTTTAGTACAGTTGGGACCTTTTTAAAAAACTTTAAAAGACATTTTAAGGCCTAACTGTCAAGTACACTTTTTAAAATTTCTAAAGCAATGTAGTGCCACTGCCAGAGCCAGCCTCCAGGAAGGAATGAAAGACGTTGCGGATTGGATGAAACTCAGCCGTCAAACTGAACTCAGACAAGACTGAAGTCCTCTTCCTAGGACCATCCCCCTCTGCCTGGGACGACTCCTGGTGGCCCCCTGCACTGGGCACCGCCCCAAAGCCCACAGACGATGCACGCAACCTGGGCTTCATCCTGGACTCCTCCCTCACGATGACCAAACGAGTCAACGCCGTCTCGTCATCTTGTTTCAACACCCTGCGCATGCTCCGAAAGATCTTCCGGTGGATCCCTACCGAAACCAGAAAGACTGTCACCCAGGCCCTCGTCACCAGCCGACTGGACTACGGGAACATCCTCTACGCTGGAACCACATCCAAACTACAGAAAAGACTCCAGTGCATACAGAACGCCTCGGCATGACTTATCCTGGACATCCCCCGGCACGGCCACATCTCCGCCCATCTGAGAGACCTGCACTGGCTCCCCGTCAGCAAGAGGATCATGCTCAGACTCCTCACCCACGCACACAAGGCTCTCCACGACATGGGCCCCCAATACCTGAACAACCGCGTCACATTCTACACACCCACCCGCCAGCTCCACTCCACCAGCCTCGCACTCGCCACCGTCTCACGTATCCGCAGAGCCACCACCGGAGGAAGATCCTTCTCCTACCTGGCGGCAAAGACATGGAACTCCCTCCCCACCCACCTACGACTGACGCAGGACCATCTCTCCTTCAGGAAACAACTCAAGACCTGGCTGTTCGAGCAGTAGCGGTCCCCCCCCCTCCCAGCGCCTTGAGACCCTTACGGGTGAGTAGCGCGCTATACAAATTTGCTTGATTGATTGATTGATAGTGGGGAACTTAATATAAGGCCCTAACAGATCAGATTAGAATTATTATTTTTTTTACCTTCTTTTTATTAAAGTCTGCTCAATAAACAGCCAATACAACTGACAAAGCAAAAGTACTGAGTTTACATCAATATCAGGAAAACTCCACAAGACCCTCGTTCCCCCTCCCTCCTACCCAGACCAATCTTTGCTGACCTTTAGTGGTAGCAAGTTCTTCCCAGCGTGCTTCTTTGGTCTCTTTCCCTTCTCTCCCCCAGACCATGCCAGTAACCCCTGAACAACCTCCACATACCCATCTTGTCCCATTTCAGAGGGCCTTATATACTACCTTCTCTGCCCACAGCTGCAGTCTAAGTTGTATTCCCATTCTGACAGTTCCGGTGGATGGCTCGCCCCCAACCTTTTGGCAATGTTTAGTATTGCTAGTATTGCCGCCACCCTAAGCTATATCATTTGATATTAAGACCATTTTGTCTCTACTGACACGCAGAGAATCAGCAAGCGTGGCTTCACTCTAATCTCCAGTCCAGTTACGTCAGATATAACCAGTGTGACTTCCCTCCAATAGTTGTGGATATGACAGTCCCAGATAATAAAAAAGAAGGAGCCTATGTCACCACACCCCCTCTCACAATATCCGGAAACGCAATGACCCAGCAGGAGTACTAGAGTTCTTGAGGAGTATGATCTATGGAGGATTCGTAGCTGTATAAGTCAGAAATGGGCCTGTATAGCTACTATCCGGGAACTCTGCACCGCTTCCTTCCAGTCGTCATCCTCCAATAGCCCCAGGTCTGTATCACAGGCCTCCCTGTCTCCCAGCCCAATGGGTTAGGTGAATTGTACACACTTTTCTTATCTGTAAGGAAGGTGGCCGGTACCATTGGGTCCATAAGTAATATGTCTTTTAAAGGCGAGTACTCTGGCAACAATCCCATTCAGTAAGGTGTCTGACATTTAGTTTTTTGTTTTCAGATTATCATAGGATATCAGTGCTGGTCCCCTTCATTTGTCGCCCATGACGGTTGATGCCCAGCAGTCTCCACTGTTTACATCCCTTTAAGTTCTCCACTACCCTTAACAGACCGTACGCCCACAGCTGGGTTTTTTCAACCTACTTTCCCCTAATGCCCATCGCCAGATTATCAAATTTAAAGGCAGCATCATCATGACCTGTGTACATCCAATCATTAATTGTGATCAGTTGTGAGGCCCAGTAATAGTCATGATATCTGGGACTGATAGCCCTCTGTTGTAAACACCCTTCGGGAGTTTGCGCATCGCTATTCTAGAATTACCTCCATCCCATAGTAGTTTACGCAGTTCACTGTCTATACTTTGAAATATCTCCATCAGTATTTTGTATGGGGTGTTTTGCAATACGTATAGTAGTTGAGGCTGCGACATCATTTTAAATAAGACTGCCCTGCCCATCAAAGACACCGGTAGTTTCATCCAGTGTGCCACATCACTTTGAAGGCCTTCTAGCTGCGGCTATAAGTTGTGTAGTAGGAAGTCGTCCCCTTTCTTGGCTATCTGAATACACAGGTAAGTAAATTTGTCCTTAACTATTAGTGGGGTAGTCCCGGACAGTCTCGCGGGGACTTCTCCTGTCAGGGGGAAAAGAAGAGATGAGTACCAGTTAATCTTGTATACAGAGTAAATGCGGAACAATTGGAATTTATGGAGCACCCTATGCACCGATCTATAAGGGTTGACAAGATAAAGGAGTACATCTTCTGCATTCAGGGATATATTGTCTTCCCAATTGCGCCCTCCTTGTATACCTGTCTTGATATTAGTGGGTGTTAGACTTGGCCCTTTTTGCAGGGTCAGCCCTGGATTTTTTGCCTTCCTCCTGTATTTTCTCTGACATGTTTTTTGTTGGTTTTATGACTCTGCGCACTTTACCACTGCTGGTCAGTGCTAAAGTGCATATGCTCTCTATGTTAACTTGTTGAATGGATTAGTGACTCCATGATTGGCTGGGTTGGTTTACTTGTCAGACCCTAGTAAAGTGCACTGAGTGTGCCCAGGGTTTGTAAACCAAATGTTGCTGGTGGACTTGCAGCACTGGTTGTGCCACCCACAGAAGCAGCCAGTAAAAGTGAGTCTAAGGCTTGCCATTGCAGAGCCTGTGTGCAGTCTTGTACTGCAAAGTTGACTGGGCAAGTGCACCCACTTGCCACTCCCTAAACCTTCTCTTTTCTGCATATTAGTCACCCCTATGATAGGCCCAAGGGCAGGGTGCATTGTAGGTAAAAGGTGGGACATGCCCTGTTGTGTGTGGCATGTCCTAATAGTGAATTACTGCCATATTCATTTTTCACTATTGCAAGGCTACCTTTCCCTGTAGGCCAGAACCTGAACTCAGAATGATAAAATACATCTTTTAGTGAAGTTGATTTTAACATTCTGTGTTTGAAAATACCACTTTTAAAAAGTAGATACTTTCTTATCTAACCATCCAAGCCTGCCTCTGCTAGGTTGTGTATTCCTTGTCTAGAGTTTGAGTAAAAGGAGCTGGAGGAGTCCAGGAGACAGGGTGAGTCAGCACAGGGCTGAATAGAGAGATCTGCATGCTGGCTCCACCTCCTGTGGTGTGTCTGATGTCCTTTGCCTGCACTGTGAAAGGAAAGAAGGAGTCTTGTCAACAAAGTGCTCCAGGACTGACCAGAACTGATTTGGACTAGGCAACGGCCTCTCTGCCTTCAGAGAACAAGGGGGAAAATTAGTATAAAAGGGGGGACCCAGACCCCAGAACTTTACAACACTTTTGGGAAACAAGAAGACGTCTTTGCTGAGGAGAGGAACCAGAGAGCCTGAGGAGAGACTATCCCTAAGCTGAAGTGCTGCTTGGGGGATTGGCCAGCAGTGGTTGCCTGACTGCCAAAGTAATGAGAGAGGAACTTTGTGTGTACTTTCATCAACTTGTGAAGGATCTCCAAGGGCGTTTGAGAAAACGCTTGCCTCCTGCTGAAGTTTCAGGGACAACAGACTTCACCCACCAGCTCCCCAAGAGTTCTTTGGAAGTGCCTACAGTTGTGTTGGGCTTTCTGAGGGACTGTGTGTCGCAAGGTGCTGGAAGCGCGACTCACGAAGGAGAAGCATGTAGCCGAACTGCTGCAGTCGCTTCACAACGCCAAAGCGCCTCGCATCGCTGATGAAGAGGATCGACGTCGCACCAGATGCCCCTGCATCATCGGAAAAGCGTGTCGCAGCCCCAGCCGCTGTGGTCGCATCACTGGGAAAACGTGTCGCAGCTGCAAGCTGTTGTATCGTTGCCGAAGCGCCTCGCATCGCCGGAGAAGTGGATCGACGTCGCATCATATGCCAATGCATCACCGGGAAGTGTGTCGCAGGGCCTGTGACGGCACAGAAGAATCGGTGACTCGCCGCACAGCCGTCAGGCATGCACGTATCGTGTCACATCCAAGAGAAGACGCCATCTTTGTTTCATTGCATCGGATCTTCATTGCATCATGGCGTTGCAGGCCACATAGCTACGGAAGTGCAGTAAGAAACCGACGCATCAGCTCCCCTCACAGAGAAGAACCATCGCATCCCCTAGGCATCAGTAGGGACCCGAAGCATCACCGTTCTTACGTGTAAGGAACTGACGCACCACCTTCCCTGCAACACTTTCATTGTATAGCATTACGTATCCTAAGGTGCACTGACTCAAAGTGTCGCATTTTACATCTTAAGAGAACTACGCTAATTCCACCATTTTTAAAGTACAGTATTGTGGATTTTTGTCATTTGTGGTCTTGTGTTAAGTCTATATAAACATACTTATTTTTAATATACAACTTGTGTGGTGTCCATCTGTAGTGTTGTCACTGGGTTACTTTATGTGTTCACAAATGCTTTACACACTGCCTCTGAGATAAGCCTGTCTGCTCGTGCCAAGCTACCAATGGGGTGAGCAGTGTACCCCCTTATCCTGACTAGACTCTGTAGGAAGCTGGAATCGGACTGCATGGTTGCCGCCACTTTATTTCCTGGTGTTTTGATAGTTTTTGACTTTGGCTGGGATCCTGCTATTCAGGGCCGAAGCCTATCTGCTTTCCTCTCTAAATTGATTCCAAGTACTTTAGGTACACTCCAGTTTGGTTACTGGGGTACCCTTGTGCCCCGCCTCCCAGCTGAGCCGCCCTCCCACAATCTACAAACGACGCTTCCCGACCTGGAAGCGCTGTGACTCACTCTACGCTTTGGCCGGAGTGGTCGCTCCCAGTGCCCCTAGCGCCTCTGTGGTATCGTTAGCAGCGCTCTTGCAGAATTTTGCTTTGTGATTTCAGCCTTCAGCTGTGCCTGGCTGCCGCTTTGCTGTGTATGCGCTTTAACGTGATTGTGTTTACATTTTATGCTGCATTAGCGCTCTGGCCGAATTTGCTTCGTGATTTCCGCCTCAGCTGTGCCTGGCTGCCGCTTTGTTCAGTAGGCGCTTTAACCTGATTGTGATTATATTTTTACTGCATTAGCGCGTTCTCCCCAAGCGCTCTGTTGTGCTCCCCCCTCCTCCATTTTGTTTGTTGTTGTCGTGCGCAGCCCGCCCCGCCTCCCAGCTGAGCCGCCCTCCCACAATCTACAAACGACGCTTCCCGACCTGGAAGCGCTGTGACTCACTCTACGCTTTGGCCGGAGTGGTCGCTCCCAGTGCCCCTAGCGTCTCTGTGGTATCGTTAGCAGCGCTCTTGCAGAATTTTGCTTTGTGATTTCAGCCTTCAGCTGTGCCTGGCTGCCGCTTTGCTGTGTATGCGCTTTAACGTGATTGTGTTTACATTTTATGCTGCATTAGCGCTCTGGCCGAATTTGCTTCGTGATTTCCGCCTCAGCTGTGCCTGGCTGCCGCTTTGTTCAGTAGGCGCTTTAACCTGATTGTGATTATATTTTTACTGCATTAGCGCGTTCTCCCCAAGCGCTCTGTTGTGCTCCCCCCTCCTCCATTTTGTTTGTTGTTGTCGTGCGCAGCCCGCCCCGCCTCCCAGCTGAGCCGCCCTCGCCCCTCCCCCTCCACTAGCCATATATGACAGTAGTTCCCGCGCGCAGCGTTTACGCGCAGCGACCGCGCCCAATCCGCGCCGAAGGTGCGCCAAAGGTAAGCCCGTCTACGCCCGTCCGCGCCTGGCCCGCGCCCAGCGCCAGACCCCCTGCCCCTCGCGCTCCCCAGCCCTCCCGCATTACCTACGATGCCGCCACCCTCCTAGCCCTTGACCCCGGTCGCGCCACCAACTGCGTCCAAGCCGCTCCTGGACACACCCATGGACCTTTCTCTTGCTACTCCTGCAAATTCATCAGCACCGTCAACATCTCCGCTTCGACCACACCACAGATCCCCGACCCCAATCACCTACAATGCATCCTTCTCAACACCCGATCCGTCCACAGACACGCCATTGACCTATGGAATCTACTAGACACCATTTCTCCGGACATCGCCTTCCTTACGGAAACATGGATGAATGCTTCCTCCGCACCAGACATCACCATTGCCATCCCTGAAGACTATAAGATCACTCGCAAAGACCGTACCAGCCACACAGGAGGAGGAATCGCTATCGTCCATAAGAAATCCATTCGCATCTCAACCAGCTCTGACGCCAACCTCGCCAACTCCGAACACCTTCACTTCCAGATCCACATCGACCCCAAAACCACACTCAGAGGCACTCTCCTCTACAGACCACCAGGACCCCGCGCAAAATTCAGTGAAGACATCACGGACTTCATCACCCCACACGCGCTCCCCTCCAAAGACTACATCCTTTTGGGAGACCTCAACTTTCACCTTGAAAAGATCAACGACCGCAACACCACCACCCTCTTGGACAACCTCGCCAACCTCGGACTTAAACAACTAGTCACTTCCCCCACCCACATCGCAGGTCACACACTCGACCCCATCTTCACATCCAGCAATCATGTCTCCTTCAGCCACACTACGGATCTCCTCTGGACTGACCACAGCTGCGTTCACTTCACCTACAACAAGCCGAAACCCATCATCCACCCCCATCCTACCCTGCAAAGAAACTGGAACAAAATCACCACGGACCAAATCTCCGCATCGCTCCTTCGAAACTCCCCAGCCCTCTCTTCTAACGCTAACGAAGCCGCCGCCAACCTCACCCTATGGTTATCCAACACCGCCGACACCTTAGCTCCACTGAAAAAACGTCAAAGCAAACCTGGCAGCAAGAAAGCCTCATGGTTCAACGATGATCTCAAGAAGTCCAAGAAACTCTGCCGCTCCCTTGAAAAGGCCTGGAAAAAAGACCCAACCACCAGCACCAAGGACGCCTTCAAAAGCGCCACCCGCACTCACCACCAACTGATCCGAAAAACCAAGAAAACAGCATTCAAGGATCGACTTGACAACAACGCCCACAACAGCAAGGAACTTTTCAACATCGTCAAGGAATTTTCCAATCCCTCGGCCAACTCCAACAACATCACCCCCTCTCAAGCCCTCTGCGACTCCCTAGCCTCTTTTTTCCACAACAAGATTGCAGACATCCACAACAGCTTTGACAACCATCCCGGAAACCAACCCACCCTACCATCTGCTGATCATCTTCCCCCCGTGAACACCCTTAACGACTGGAACCCAATCTCCACTGAGGACACCATCCGCCTGATGAATTCCATCCACTCAGGATCCCCCACAGACCCATGCCCTCACCACATCTTCAACAAAGCAGACTCCGTCATAGCACCGCACCTCCGAGACGTCATCAACTGCTCATTCAACTCCGCCACCTTCCCGGAAGACTGGAAACACGCTGAACTCACCGCCCTTCTGAAAAAACCAACAGCGGACCCCACCGAACTCAAAAATTACCGCCCCATCTCGCTTCTTCCATTCCCGGCCAAAGTCATCGAGAAAGCTGTCAACAACCAGCTCGCCGCCTTCCTCGAAGCCAACAAATCCCTCGACCCCTCACAATCTGGCTTCCGAGCTAAACACAGCACTGAGACCGCCCTCATCGCAGCAACAGACGACATTCGAACTCTACTGGACAATGGAGACACAGTCGCCCTCATCCTCCTCGACCTCTCCGCTGCCTTCGACACAGTCTACCACAGCACCCTTCTACAACGCCTCAATAACATCGGAATCCAAGGAAAAGCACTTGAATGGATCACCTCGTTCCTCACCGGAAGAACCCAGAGAGTTCGCCTTCCTCCATTCAAGTCCGAGGCCTCTGAAGTCATCTGCGGCGTACCACAAGGATCCTCACTCAGTCCCACCCTCTTCAACGTATACATGAGCCCCCTCGCGGCCATCGCACGCCAACACAACCTCAACATCATCTCTTACGCGGACGACACTCAACTGATGCTTTCTCTCACCAATGACCCCAACACCGCCAAAACTAACCTACACGAAGGAATGAAAGAAGTGGCCGAATGGATGAAACAAAGCCGTCTGAAACTGAACTCAGACAAAACAGAAGTCCTCATCTTAGGTACATCCCCCTCTGCATGGGACGACTCCTGGTGGCCGGAAGCCCTCGGAAAAGCACCCATCCCGACAGACCACGCACGGAACCTTGGCGTCATCCTGGATTGTTCACTCTCAATGAACAGACAAGTCAGCGCCGTATCCTCTTCCTGCTTCAACATTCTTCGCATGCTCAGAAAAACATTTCGCTGGATCCTCTCCGAAACAAGAAAAACAGTCACCCACGCTCTGGTCACGAGCCGACTGGACTACGGAAACACCCTCTACGCGGGTACTACCGCAAAACTCCAGAAGAAACTCCAACGAATCCAAAACGCCTCAGCCAGGCTCATATTAGACATCCCACGCAACGAACACATCTCTGGTCACCTTAAAGACCTCCACTGGCTACCCGTCAATAAGAGGATCACTTTCCGACTGCTTACCCACGCACACAAATCACTCTACGACATCGGACCAGATTGCCTCAACTCACGACTGTCCTTCTACACCCCCTCCCGCCAACTACGTTCTTCCAGCCAAGCCCTCGCCACTGTACCTCGCATCAACAAGACCACCATGGGAGGCAGATCCTTTTCATACCTGGCTGCTAAAACATGGAACTCACTCCCCGCTTACCTTCGCCTTACCCAGAACCACCTAGCGTTCAGAAAGCAACTTAAAACGTGGATATTTGACAAGTAATCCTCCTCCCCTTCCTAAGCGCCTTGAAACCCTCTGGGTATGTAGTGCGCTATACAAATTTTATGACTTGACTTGACTTGAATTGTGAGTTCCTAGTATATGGTACACTAGGTACTAAGGGCATAGGTACCCCAGAGGCCTACCAGGGGCGGCAGCATGTATTATGCCACCCCTGGGAAGCCATCCAAAATGACACCACAGGACTGCTACTGCAGCCTGTGTAAGGTGGTGCATACACCCCTTACTAAGATATAGGTTACCTACATCTACCTTTAATCACAGCACATATAAACAGTCACTCCTATGGCAGGCCTTATCAACCCTGAAGGCAGAGTGCTTGGTTTTGTGTGAGAAGGTGCCCATGCATGAGCTGGGCACCCTCTGCAGCTTTCGGAGCCTACTCTCCGAGTCTGTTCTGTGATGCAGCCAGACCATATACTCTTAAGTGCATTATAACCCTGCTGTAAAAGCTAACTTTGGAATGGCTGCATGGAAACATGTCGTGTTTGGTGTCAAACACTTTGGAATCCCCTGACACCCCCCCCACCCTCCTCCGCCAGACCTAGCGTTGGTGGTAGATTTCCACCCTTCTAGAGGGAGACATGTACACACTGGTCTAACCGGTAACAGTTTAAAAAAAAGAGCCCTGGCATCACAAAATGGATGCTGCAGCCACAGACACGAGTATGGCCTCCTGCTGCCGACCGAAACTCCGGCAGGGGAGGCTTGGACAATAAGTTTCCTGTCACAGGGAGGTGTAACCACCTCCTAGACAGGCTTTAATGTATTGGGGCTGCATGGGGGCACTCTGAGACTGCTTTGAAGTCAGCACTGGGGGCACATTTGGTGTCCCTCTGCATAGCCCAGTTCAAACCAGTTGGAGGGGCTACCAGCCCCTGCTCTGGCGCAAAACTGGACAAAGGAAATGGGTGTAGACACCCCTCTTTCCAGATCCTCCCATAGGTGGGTCTCCAGAGTATGTCCAACTCCTTTTCTTAGTATAAGTAAGGGACCCCTGGCAACAGGACTTTAGATTACACATGGACGAAACTCAGAAAATTAATCCTTTCTGGGCTGCAAAGTATTTGCAGCTCAGGAAGAGGATATCCAGACTTCTCGAAGGCCGACCCCAATCCCCAGCAAAGCTGAGAGCCGCAGCCCTCACGAGTAACGTGGAACAGGAACCTCTGGACACCGTGCACATTTGCTAGTGCATTGACTTCCCAGCTTTCCTGAAGTTGTGCTTTGGGTTACTTGTAGCACAAGCCCCGAGCACCATCTGCACCAGAGATTGTGGGCCTGCACTCCACGTAGGCCTGCTTCTTGCATTTTCGCTCGAGGCTCCTTCGCGTTCTCTGGTACGTTGATTGGTGGGTCCCCACGAAGGCTATTCTGATATTCCTTGGGCTTCCCTGGTTGCTCCAGGCGTGCCCGGACTCCCTACCAAGTACTGCGTCCCTCGGACCTTGCTGGTCCACACCAAAGCATTTCTTTGATTCCTGCGTGGGTTGCTGTTGCCAAGGCTTGTTGGGTCCAATCCAGAAACTGACACCGCAGTACTCGACATCCTTCATGGGACAGCTCAATTCCAGATCCTGGTCATCGTCAACGCCTCCTGGTCTTCGTGGTTGAAGAGTCAAGCATCACCTTCTTCACCTGAAATCACCAGACATGGTTGGGCATTCGACTATCGTGCCCTTGGCCACTGGCTAGTGCCCCAGACTCTGTCCCCTCGGCTTCGGATTCTTCTCATCTTCGATCCAGGCTTGGATCACCCCGAATCCTTTCCGCTTCTTCGGCAGCAGCACTTTGCAGCAGGTCCCCATTGAAAACGACAAAACCCGACCCCATAAGACACCTATGCACCCGGCTACCCTGGGTGAGGTAACTCGAGTACTCCGGTGCTCCTGTGGGTGTTGGCTCTAGAACCCCTTAAGTCTAAAGGGGTTTGCTGAAAGTCCTCCTCTAAGTGTCCTTTATCTTTAAAATTCCAACCAGGACTTTCCCCATAGAAGTTAATTGTGATTTGCAGCTGTGTTAAGACACTGCACGCGTCCCCCGTGGGTCCCCTGTGTCACTACCTTGGGTGGTTCCTGGTGGCCCCAGCAGTTCTACAGGCACTAGCCCTTGTCTCTATGTCAGTTGTGGCTCTAATACCACTTTCTTAATAGTAGAATAGGGCTCAACATATATTCTGCTAATTTAATGTGTGTTATTAAGTTTACTGAATGTGCTTTTGCCTCAAGCCTCATAAAGGGACTAGAGGGATGTGTTTAGAATAAATGCATATATTTTATATATTTACCTGGTGTGGTTCTCCTTTTATTTGGTAATTCACAAGATTATAGACTGGTAAAACAAGCTGTTTTACATTCCTCCAAGACTTAGCCTGAAGGCTGCTCTCCACAGCTACCACTAGGATAGCTTTCTATAAAGGTTCTCTTTAACCTAATATCAATAAGGGTCGTTTGGACTGTTGCAAGGTGCCCACTAGAATAGTGGACAGCATATGCCAGGCCAACTTCTCACAGACGCAAGGGTCCCTATTTGTCAAAGGTACCTACCTCTGCCAACTAGAGACCCCCAAATCTACCATTGGTGGTCAGCTGTGAGAATTCTGGACTTGCATTTGTGACTCATACAATGATCGGTGTACTCTACTTGTGAGTGCAGACCAAAACGCGACCACATAGTTTTGGTAGATTGTTTGTCCTAGGATTTCTATTTTTGCAAAGAACTGCCAAGTTTAACCACTATGGAAAAATCTGCATCCATAGCATCTGATAATTTTGATTGGGAAGAGGAAAAACTAGAATGCTACTATGTGAAACAGCTTAAGCACTTCTGCAGGAAATTTAAAGTTGCCATGACCGGTCTCTCCAAGAAGGATGAGTACCAAAAGGCGCGGAGGGCCTGGGTTGCAGCAAGGAGTACCCCTGAGAAGGAGGAATGGGTTAAGAATGCAGGGAGCAGCTGGATGGGTCTTGGGTTCAGGGGGGAGAAGAGCAACCTCCCCAGCAGGCAGCAGTGTTTCTGCCAAAGGCCTGTCCCCAGAGGAGTTGGAGGACAGGGAGAGGAGAAGGATGCATGAGTTGGAGCTAGCCAAAATGAATGTTGCAGTTAGAGAATAGGAAATTGGCCCTAGAGGAAGAGGATGCAAATGGAGCATGAGTTGAGAATGAGTGAGCTGGATTTAGAGCTCGAGAGGCTGGAGGCCATGAATGTCTCAGCCCAGAAACGATTAATTTGTGTAGCTCAGAGAGTGAGCTTTGTTGAGTTAGAGGTGGAATCCAACTCAGATGGTGGCAGCAAAATTGTGTTTTCTGGTGCTGAGGGTGCAGTACATACACCCAGAGATGTGGCGCCGGACTTGAAGGAGGGGTCAACATACACCAGGAGGTTCGAGGACATGAGGTAGCTCCAGTGGTGTGCAGTGTCCCTGAGGAGAATGGAGAAACTGACACAGGGGTTCAAGGTCCTAGTGGTGGGAGGGACACTCTACTGACTCTAGATGAGCAGTGAAGAGAGGGGTTCCCCCAAGGTTGAAGTCATGGTATGTGAATGTGAAGACCGCCCAGAAGAGAGATGGTTGAGTGAAAGAGACAGTCAGATATAATGTCTTGCCAATCTCAGGCGAGTGGTGTGGAGTACGTGTGGATGGTGAGGTGAAGGATAGTTTGGTTAACCCTTGTAGGTGGCTGTGTGATCCAATTGTGGGAGAGCATATTGTAATTCCCTGTTTTCCAGAGCTATGCCAACACCTGTTGGAGAGTGAGTTCTCTGACCCCAGGGAGCTCACATTGGAGGCAGACCTTGTGGTGGATTCCAGAAGGTCTGGAGAGGCATTGGGGAGTGATCCTAGGAGGAGTGGCTCAGGTATCTTCCAACCCAGCTAGGCTCTGTGAGAGGGGTGTAGGGCTTCATGCCCCGTCTTTAAGGGGAAGGAGTGAGAATGGCTTCTGTCCCGATAGTGCCCAACCTCAGTCTCAGAGCCTGGATGGTTCTTTAAAGGAACACCAGGTGGGGAGCAGTCTGTCCTGATGGGCCGCCCGTTGAGGGGGATCCCCTAGTGTCTGGTGAGCTGGGAGAGTCTGTAATCAGACCTCCATCAGTTCTAGTGTCTGGGAATGCCACTCCTAAGTGGAGGGTGAAGAAGTCCAGATTGAGGGGTGAGAGGGGGAAAGAGTCCCCAGTGGAAGAACCAGTGGGTCAGGGGCCAGCCAGTAGGGCCGAGTCCCCAAAGAGTGACCATTGTGACACCATTTCTATCCTGGGGGATCTTCATGCACTGTCATATGGACAGGACTCGGGAGATCTGCACCAGGCAGACTGTCACACGACACATAAGTTGAGGGGCATCTGGGCTCCCAATGAAGTCCTGGTGCACCAGGCAAGTGTTCAACCGCAGGGGTTGGTCCCTGGGTTAGAGAGCCAGGTTCAGGTGTTGTCTGACCTGAAGGAAGGGGCAACTGTAATCAGTGTCCTGACCAATGTAGATTCTACTCTATATGAGCTACATTTTCAGGGGGTTTGGCCTGTTTGGGTAGGACAACTATAGTGGCCAGTCTTTGGTCCAGGGAACGTTTTCCCTCATTCTTAGACTCCTGGGGCCAGCTGCTTTTTCTAACTGAAGATCAGTGAGAGCTCCCACTATTTCTTCTATTGTGAAGTCTTGGTCGAAGGCACTTCTGTCCTCTGCCGATAGGATAGGGAAATATCCTGCACTAGCTCAGTGCAGTCGGCTACAGAGAGTCAAAAAGGCAGCATAGAGATTCATAGTAGGTGGCAAATGCTTCCGCTATGTCCCTGCCGGTCCGATGAACTCCGCCCTCCTTGGAACTGATTTCCAGGACACAGCTTCTATCCCTGTCCCTCCTCTCCAGCAAAGCTATCATTTTATTTGGCCTTGTCGTCTATGTTGTAGAGTTAGCTCTGGGTTGCTCGTGCCTGTTCAAGAGCTGTGTGCTCCGCCAGATCTCTTAATTCTTGGTGCTTGAGTAGGAGTCGGTGCCTCATGGGTGACTCCCGAGCCCTCCTTTCCAAGATCTCGGCCTTCATTTGGCAGATCTCTCTCTTCAGTTCCTTCCACTCACTAGTCTGCTCTTTCCTTTGTATACCTATTTGCTTCTGAACATATCCCCTGATCACTGC